>NC_091455.1:103721095-106142345 GCF_027789765.1 Dendropsophus ebraccatus
GATTACCTATAGGGATACTCTCTACTGGGAACCTCCGGCCCGTGGGCCGCATTGGGAGGTCTCAAGGGCCGGATGCTCCCCTGTGATGTGTGCGCCGCTCTGGTGGGGCAGGAGCCGGCATTCACAGCATCCTACTTTGTCTGTGACACAGGAGGATGCTGTGAGTGCCGGCCCCTTCCCCACAAGAGCGGAGCACGTCTTCTTTCTCTTGCGGGGATGTTTATTTTTTTTATTTAGGACAGGCACCGGGGGTTACCTAGGCTGCGAGGGGGCACTGGGGTTAACTAGGCTACCAGGGACAGGTTCTAGGGTTAACTAGGCTACCAAGGACATGACTGGGGGGAGTTAACTAGGCTACCTGGGACATGACTGGGGTAGGGGGGTTAACTAGGCTACCAGGGACATGACTGGGGGGGTTAACTAGGCTTCCAGGGACATGACTGGGGGGGGGAGTAACTAGGCTACCAGGGACATCACTGGGAGGTTAACTAGGCTACCAGGGACATCACTGAGGGGGTTAACTAGGCTACCAGGGACATAACTGGGGGGTTAACTAGGCTACCAGGGACATAACTGGGGGGTTAACTAGGCTACCAGGGACATGACTGGGGGGGTTAACTAGGCTACCAGGGACATGACTGGGGGGGTTAACTAGGCTACCAGGGACTAGAGATGAACGAACCTGCCAAGGTTCGGGTTCATATGAACCTGAACTCTCGGCTTCTCATTCCCGCTGTCTGCAGGCTCCGTGAAGAGGGTGATACAGCCGGAGGACCGCCTGGAAAACTGGGATACAGCCTATGGCTATGGCTGTATGCCAGTTTTCCAGGCGGTCCTCCGGCTGTATCCAGCCTCTTCACGGAGTCTGCACGGGGTTAACTAGGCTACCAGGGACATGACTGGGGGGTTAACTAGACTACAAGGGGCATCACTGGGGGTTAACTACAATAGCAGGGGCACTAGGGGAACAATACTTTGCCTTGCCCTGTGTGCTGCAAACCCACGATACTAACTGCCGCGCACAGTATGCGGCCCTCAAATGATTTTATTAATGCCCGACTGGCCCTAGACATGGAAAAGGTTCCCCACCCCTGCTTTAAATCAATCAAGTATAGGAAAAAGACAGTACTGAGTTTATAAAATAGTTGCTTTAACTGTAAGCGTATCCTATAGATATTTTTACAGTAAAATAAACAGAATTATTTCAAGTACAATCCTTTTATCTCCCAATGCATTAATGGTGTTATGAGGTTATAGTTTTATGTATAGGAAATGGAGAGTTCTATGATCTCATGCTGCATATGTTACAAGATACCATGTTGGAGAAATGGAAAGTGTTGTAAGGTAAAGGTTACAGCAAAAAGAGGGCTACTGCAACCATCTGGCAGTACAATAGCATAACTTACAAAGTTCTGCAAGTTTGAAGTGTGCTTATGAATTGAGGTGAATAATATTTAGGGACTGAGGCCACAAGGACACAATAGGACATGTATTCCTGTAACAAGAGCCTTTGGATACTGATATTTAAAGCAACTCTGTACCCACAATCTGACCCCCCCCCCCCCCCCCCCCAAAACCACTTGTACCTTCAGATAGCTGCTTTTAATCCAAGATCTGTCCTGGGGTCCGTTTGGCAGGTGATGCAGTTATTGTCTTAACCTCTTAGGGACATATGACATACCTGTACGTCATATGTCCCCAGGAGGTGTTCAGAGCGAGACCGCGCGGTGAACCCGCTCTGAACCGCCGCGATCCCGGGTGCCGCGTGTAGCCCGGGACCACGGCTAATCAGGTAATCGTAACAGGTAAACATGTTTGCTATTGCCGCATGCGTAATCGCCCGAACTATTAATTAATCACATTCCTGATCTCACACGGTAAACGGCGTAAGCGCAAAAAAATCTCAAAGTGCAAAATTGCACATTTTTGGTCGCATCAAATCCAGAAAAAATTTAATAAAAAGCGATCAAAAAGTCGTATATGTGAAAGCAAGGTACCGATAGAAACTAAACATCATGGCGCAAAAAAAGACACCTGACAAAGCCCCATAGACCAAAGGATAAAAGTGCTATAAGCCTGGGAATGGAGCGATTTTAAGGAACGTATATTTGTTAACAATGGTTTGAATTTTTTACAGGCCATCAGATAATATAAAAGTTATACATGTTACATATCGTTGTAATCATAACGACTTGAGGAACATGCACAACAAGTCAGTTTTACCCCAGGGCGAATGGCATAAAAACTAATGCCCCCCAAATAAAAGAAATGCTTTTTTTTTTTTCAATTTCACCCCACTTTGTATTTTTTTCTTGTTTCGCAGTATACTTTGTGCAAACATTCCACCTGTCATTGCAAAGTACAACTAGTGACGCAAAAAATAAGGGCTCATGTGGGTTTCTAGGTGGAAAAATGCAAGTGCTATGGCCTTTTAAACACAAGGAGGAAAAACCGAAAATGCAAAAACGAAAATTGTCCCCGTCCTTAAAGGGTTAAATTTTTTTTTAAAACTTACAGCCCCGTGCCCTACGAAAGTATCTGTGCCCTAACTTTGCACCACCCCTCTGTCCCTCCTCCTCACCCTCTTCATCATTAGGAATGCCACTGGAACATTTTCTCCATGCTGAACATTTGTACAGGTGTCTTAACGATCCAGCCCATGTGCCGGGCTGACACAGCTGATGAATAGTAGGCAATCTGGGGTGGAAAGGAGGGACAGAGAGGTTGCCAGCCTAATGCATACACAATCCAGGCCACTCCCGTAGGCCACGAGGCTGTCAGTTTAAAAGTTTTTTTTTTTAAATAGTAACTGCATCACCTGCCAAACAGACCCCAGGACAGATCTTGGATTAAAAGCAGCTATCTGAAGGTACAAGTAGTTTGGGGGGGGGGGACAGATTGTGGGTACAGAGTCACTTTAAAGGATTACTCCAGATATAAATGAAAAAACAGCCAGTTGTCTACATATATTCTCTACTTTTACACAGAGGATAGATAGCCCAGATTTATCATACTGTATAATCTGACCACAGCAACCTGTCACAACGCTGCTTTTTTTTTACAAGAGCTAAAAACAAAGCTGTGATTGGTTGCTGGGGGAAGTTTCCACTAGTTTTATTTTACCCAGTTTGATAAATCTGGGCCTTTGTGTTTCTTAATATGTGCCGTTACTACTTGCCACATTGTAGCATTAGGTAGCCATTTCCATGACTCCATGATATTTTTGCTCAGGCCAGTTAGGTCTTCCTACATTGGTGTTAGTGAAACAACTAGTGCACAACTAGTGCACACAACTAATGAAACAATGCGTCATGATGACATACATGAAAATTAAATAACTATACTACTTAATATTATCTTGTGGTGGGTGTTATCATTGTAACATTATACCATGCTGTCTATGGCACTGACAAAAAATTGCTGAGTATAGCATTCAGCAGTCTCTGACAGTCCTACAAACAATGAATAGAGTAACTGTCTCTCAGATGCATTGAGATCACTAAGATTTCCAATCAGTTGGATCCCTAGTGATTATATATTGATCACCCATTAAAATAAATTTTTTAAAGAATTCCTAATTTTTTCTGTTCTTCCATTTTAGTATATATATATATATATATATATATATATATATATATATAGTTCTTTTTTTTCTTTTTTCTTTTTTAAATAAACCTGAAATTTTGCAGTTTTTAGTATGATCAAAAGGCCTAATAATAAGCTAAAACTTTCCAGTAGTGACCTGAAAAGTACAGGAGTACAGTGAAAAGTGACATCAGTATATAGCTAAGACACCATTCACAAGAACTGATGCTATCCCTATGGAATGACCTCTGCACAGTTCTAGCAGCATGTCTAATAAGCTATGTTTTAATTGTCTGGGCCAGACTATTGTTTCAGTGTCCATGTGGATAGCCACAAAGCATGTCTCTAAATGCTCTAAATTATAATAAGAAAATGGAAACAAATTAGAAAAAAAAAATTGTATCTGGCACCAATCAATTAAAAAAAAATCACTTTAAGGCCATGTTCACAGAACAGCCACTGTCTGAGATGTTCAACCCGGCTGGTACTGCAGTATCGGCCGGGTTAACATCACTTCTTTTGAATTGAAATGCGAGCACATTCGGGTGCGCCCGTGCTTCAATTAGCCACAGCATACAATGTAAAGTACAGCCAGAGCTGTTCAATGAGCTGTTCAATGAATAGCGGCCACACAAAACAGACTTGGCAGTTTTCTGTGCAGCAGCATGAAATCCCAGCTAGAGTGTATACAGTTATTAAAGCCATTGTTTATTCAAAAAATACAGTGTGTGAACGAGGCCTAGAGTTGACCCCTTAAAGACCAGACCTGTTTTTTTTAAATCAGTTGTTTATTTATAAATTTTCCATTATAAAACAGAATACACAATAATGTTTCTGTTTAAGCAGTAAGAATACCAACAAAATGCACAAGAGTGTGGATCAAGTGCAACAGTTACTATAAACATTGCCTCAGAAAAACTACCCCAGCAGTTACAAGAAGAGGATTTAGCTGCCTGAGACCAGATAATCCTGCAAAGGTTCTGGGAGATTCCCTTTCCCAAGTAGGCTTCCCATTTAGCCATATACCCCTGAGCTATATCTTGCCCTTCCAAGGGCGAAGACCAGGCCAATTTGTTAAAACGGACTCTTTTTTTACACTTTGTGTCTCATTTTGTGGTTATAACATATTGTACTTTACTGTATGTTACTGATACATTCTGGGTGATAAACTCAGCGTTCTTTTGTGAAGAACTCTAAAATGTAAATATGTTGAATAATTTGCATTTTTCTAGGTTTGAAATTTTGCGCTGGCTGATAAGAGAAATATTAATGCCACATAAATTAGTTATTATCTACATCCTCAAAACTTTATCCTGGCATCATTTGTTATATGTCTTTTTATTTGTTTTTTCCAACATATAAAAATATGAAAACAGTGTACAAAAGAGAATGGAGTTGGACAAATGTGGTGGCCAATAGTATCATTGTCATTGAACTGGGCTTAGGACAGTTTAGGACTATGTACAATCCAGGTAGGTACTGTATTATATACATTTTTAGGAAGAAGGTGTAGGGTGACACTTATTGAGCATTTATGAGAGAGTGGTAGGGCGTTTGGTGGGTAGGCTAGATCTTAAAATTGCAGGAGCAGGGGGCTGAGCTTGCCGCGGGCAATTACGGGGGGCGGAGCTTGCCGCGGGTGAGTGCGGAGGCTGAGCTGCGGGTGAGTGAGGGATACCACTGGTGATGGGGGGGCGGTTGGTTGTCGGCCCGGGGGCTGTGTGCCTCGGGTGAGTGCTGTACGGTGGCCGGGAGGCTCTGGACACACGGGGTGAGCTCTGGGCTGGGGGTGACCGGGTGGCTGCTGTTAGAGAGGGATGCAGTCACAGCTGCGCTAATCACTGTCTCCCTCTCTAACAGCAGTTAAAGCCGGCAGTGTTCTCAGTCACTTCACTGTGCTGGGACTGAGGACACGTGATGCCGACACGGAGGGTGGGGGCCAGGAGCAGGGAGCGTGTCGGGTTGGACTGAGGTCTGATGATTCTGTGCAATCCGTGGGGGTGAATGCAGCTGGATAACAGCAAAACTGTGCAGAATCCATAATAACTGTATATTGGAAAGATGAAAAGCTACGGTTGGACAGCGTATTAATGCAAAAATAATTTTGGGGGGGAATACCCCTTTAAGAAGATGTTGGGAATTGACTGGGTGGAGGAGGATTCTTGGAATTTTTTCCACAGTGCCCATTTGTTCACAAATTTTATGTGATTTCTAGGTTCCCAACTAGCAAGCTCTTCTATTCTGTAAAAGTGTTCCAGTTTGGTGATCCAAGTCTGGAATGAGGGTGGTTGGGGGAATTCCATAAAGTAGGGATTTGTACAATTTTCCAGTTTTTCAAGATAATTTCAGGATCAGATATATTTAGGGCTCTGTTCAGTTCTGAAATGTATTTGAGGGGCCTGTATGTTTAAACTGGCCAATCACCCAACTTTAAGAACTGTACCCCTCAAATCATTTAGGCTGAAATCAGATTTTTTGGAAAACTACCACTGCATTCCTTGCGCCAAAGCCAGAAGGGGATTCAAATGGGATAAAAAATATAGAGGGGGGACTTGTACTTCTCTTTCCTGTTGGATCCACTTCTGGTTTTGGCACTGCAGTGGTAGTTTTAAAAACCCGCTGTGTGTGAAACAAGCCTCCTAAGGTGGTTCACAGAAATGAAAACAAAGTGGAGATTTTGGAGATATTCCATTTAATCCATTATTTCTCTGTTATCCAACAAATGGTAAAAAGATACTCTATATTTATTCTCCTGTCCTGACAATTGTGGCAATGAGTGACAGCCTGTGTCAGTTACACAGATGCTGTACATGTTTGGAGCTATGTGTTAAGACACTACCTAAACATCTGCATTTATAGCATTCCGAGTTAAAGGGTTACAGAAAGATTATCTGACAGATTATCTGCCAAAGATTTGAAGCCAAAGCCAGAAAAAGACTAAAAAGAGATCAGGTCATAAAGGAAAGCCTGAGATTTCTCCTCTTTTTAAATCCATTCCTGGCTTTGGCTTCAAATCTTTCAGCCCCCCCGCAGCTCCCCGCCGCCCCTCCCATACTCACCCCCTCGCTGCAGCCGCGTTAAATAGCAGCGGCAGCGAGCGGGGAACGAGGAGCAAACGAGCGCTGAGAGCGCTCGTTTGCTCCTCTGACGACCCGTGTAATAGGCCCTTTATTCTCATGTACTCAGCTAATGGTGTCCCTTTCAAGAATACAGCAGTAATGTAGGGGGAGCACGTGCTTGGAAGATGCCATTTTACAGTCCTCAAAGAGACCAAACGTTCTGTGCAACAGAAAGGGCCACATACTAACCTGTGTTCTTCATTACAGGAAAGAGATCTGCTGCCATCTGTTGGTCAGGATGAGGAAAGGCGACATGTTTTATGTACTGTTACACTGCCATGCTCACTAGGATTTAGAAGCACTTTAGAAGATTTAAGAAGAGACTTTTGGAATAAAACCAAACTCAGTGCCTACGCTTCACAATATTTTTTTTGTCTGTAAATTCCAGTAACTCTAAGGATCTTTTTCTGTAACAACCTTTGAAAGGGTAAAGGTGAAAGTAATGATCGAGTTTAACAAAGGAAAGCATTTGGATGTTTCATTTATAGTAAAATAAAAAAAAAGTGAACTAATGCCAAGTTCTTCCAGGCAGTTGTGTGTTGCGTTTCTGAAAGGAACAATACTGCTAGCACTTCTGAAAACTACAGTAAAAACCAAGGTAGTGAATTTGCCACATTCATAGAAATTTAAAAAAAAATAAAAATTAAGTGTTTGTTCTCAAATTAAGATTTACGTTATGCTGAACAATTTTTAGGGTGTTAGTTATCACTACTGTCCATCCTCCATCCTCCTTATACACAGGGACATTCTGCAAGGCCGGACATTCCTCTGTGTTGAGAGGGTTAAGCTGTAGCCAGAGAATTCTGCGGTTTATCTTTTCCAGAATAAAGTGTTACATCACTCCCGACCCCTATCTTCAATGACATCATCTGTCAGGGGACGGTCAGGAGAGCCCCACACACTAGTGATCGTTGGTCGTGAATGATCAGTTAAAAATGAACTAATCTTCCAAGTGACTGAATAACTTAGTTCACTTTTCTGGCAAAGATTAGCTCAAAATGAACTACAGCCAGGGGGCCACAGCGAGTCCAGGCCAGCAACTCCAGCTCTATCAGTGCCACACTGCCATTTGCTTTTTAGTCCCCCATGATGGAAAATGAAAGTAATAAAACACAGTACATACCAGAGAATACAAATTAAGAAAATAAAAAACTATTAAACTACACTATACACAGCCCATGTGTAAGAGTCTGTGTAGAGGTGTCCGCTTTTTCTATTTAAAAAGACGTCTGTTATTGCTGCAATTTAATTGACTTTAATGCATGGCATTGAAGTCAATGGGATGATGGACGTCCAATGCACACAGTGTATATAATGACGGACACCAAAATAATGATCATGTCAAGTATTTTCGGACGTCTTTTGCAAACAGCGGAAGTTATTTTTTGTTCACACAGTTTTTCTTTTGTCACCTTCCTTTTATTGTTACTATTTACTATTAAATTAAATGGCTTTTCAATTAAAGACACACCCAAAGGCCAATTAGTAAACCCAAACTAGAATAATGTACGAACAGCCGTCACTGCACTGATGGATGGACAGTTATATGACATTCGTCATTTTAGACTCAAAATGACGGACGTCATTTTAAACTGAGCTGAAAAAAACCCTGTGTGAACATAGCCTATGTGTGTGTGCGTGAGTAAGGGAGAGTCTGTGTGTCAGAGAGAGTCTTTGTGTAAGACAGTATGTTTATCCAGCTCACCTGTAGTGTAGCCATCTTGTTAGCCCAAAGCTCCAGTCTTGTTGCCAGCACTCGCTCTTGTATCCTCACAGTTAGGGATGGTCCGAACCGAACTCTCGGTAATGATTCCCACTGTCTGCCGACTCCGTGGAGGGGGTGGATACAGCGGGAGGACCGCCTGGAAAACTGGGATACAGCCATAGGCTGTGTTCCAGTTTTCCAGTCGGTCCTCCCGCTGTATCCACCCACTGCACGGAGCGGCCAGACAGCAGGAATCTGATGCTGAGCGTTCGGGTTCATACAAACCCGAACCTCGGCAGTTTCGAACCATCCCTACTCACAGTGCTATGAATGCTACTTGCAGCTTTACTGCTTTTCTGATTCCTAACACATTCACCACAGTCAGTACCTCTAACCACCATAGGTGTCCCTGCTGAGCACAGTCATATACATGTGATTGAACTAGATTCTCCTGATTCATTCATCTGGCTTTGGCTCAATAGCTCATCTAGTTAGTAGCTCACTGATAAGCTCCCTTATACATTTACCATCTCAGTTATGGTGCGTTTACACAGAGAGATTTATCTGACAGAATTTAAAAGCCATTTCTTTTTCATTTTTTCTTATGGGAAAATTTGCTTTGGTTTAAGAGTGGATTTGGATTACAAGCGCGGCCCCGAAACAAATTATGCATTGTTATGAATTCTGAAAAACTATCACTGAGCTAAAAGATGTTGAAAATAAAAATGCCATATGGGTATGAGAGGTATAAATGTGGGTATGATGGGTATTAATGTGGGTATGAGAGGTATGATGCAATTGATTTATAGCTGCAGGGTTTTTCTGTAGGGCTCACTACAAGAGACCATCCCAGTGTTACTGATGATAGCGCCCCAATTATCCCCGGGGATCTTCCCTATGAGTTGGTCCCATTTCCTCTTCAGTATCTCCAACTGTCCACTTCCCACCTCTCTGATCAGCATTTTATATATAGGCAATAAAAACTTCCCTTTTGGGCCAGGTTCCATGATGTACTCAACTATACTGTGCTCACTTGTGGTCCATAATTCCTTATTCACCGTATGTGTGAATGCATTTTTAATTTGTGCATACCAAAAAACCTGGGAGTCCAGCAACCCCCATTCCCTCTTACAATCATCAAATGAAATGAAATCCCCATCTCTTACAATCTGTGATGTGAACTTCACCCCCTTTTGTCTCCAAAACTGTGTATTAGTAATCTTAATAAATTCTTTTAAATTACTATTGTGCCATAGTGGAGTAAACCGTAACCCTCCCTTAAAGGGAACCAATCACCTAATAAATCGGTATGAGGCCAATAATATGTGCTAATACCTCCTCTACCACACTTTCCACACATGTATCTATAGCAGCTGCCCCTGCCCCACACACCCCAAAATCATACTTTGAACTTGTCCCACGCTATATGCTAATTCCTCTCAAGTAGTCACGGCTGGGGGGGCGGGGTTTGGCTGTAATCACGCCTCTATCCAGGGGGCGGGCCTGGGACATTGACATACACAGTGGCTGCCTATCCCCCTGTACTATGTATATGTGACCCGGCCTCTCATACAGGCAGCTGATGCTTTACACAGCGTCCCTGAATGAAGGATTCCTTCAGGGACGCTCTTATCTCCCCTCCTCCATGTATGGCTCCCTCCTCTTATCCCGCCTCCCGATTCCTGTGCACAGTGGTGATGTGTTTTGTTATATTTTTTGTATGAGAAGAATTTTTATATTGCATAAAAAAAAGAAAAATTGTAAAAATGCAACACACAGTGCGATTAGGCACATAAATCATTTGTATATTACATAGTACATAAAATGATGATTTTGCAGAGTTCAGTATGGAACTTGTTATATAAGTGATTGCATTAACAAAAATAATAACTAATGAAGGCTCTGTGTGTAATAGAGAAGATCTCCTTCTAGTATCCCAGCGCCAGAGATATAATGAACTAGGTGAACTAAATGAGCTAGATGAACTAGATAATCTAGATCATAAAGAACTAATCCCCAAAATGAACTAGATTGCCCATCACTACCACACACTTTATAATGATGGCTGACAACCAAAGTATAAGGAGTATGGGGACCTTTAGAGGATCCAACAGCACTGTGGAATGTAGTTCAAGGGGCAGGGTAGTTTTTTTTTAAGACAGGTGCGTATAAGGGCCCTACTTCATTGGATGATTATCGTTCGCATAAACGATCCAAACGACCGCTATTACGAAAGACCTGAAATCGTTCGTCCATTTACATGGAAAGATAATCGTTACTTATGATCGTTGTTGCGGCCGTCTTGTCGTCGCTATTGTGTTCGTCTTTACTGCGAACGACCGAATGACTTCTTATTCAATGAGAACGATTTGCGAACGAGCAATGATAAAAATAGGTCCAGGTCTTATTAAACGATCAACGATTTCTCATTTGGTCGTTAGTCGTTAACTGCTATTCAAACGAACGATTATCGTTTAGATTCAAACGATTTAACGATAATCTGAATGATAATTGTCCGGTGGAATAGGGCCCTAAGGCTGGTCTTGCTTATTTCCCCCATTATGCTGTGAGTCACAACACAACAAATCCATACAATGATCAAGATTGTGTAGAAATTAAACAGGCATTATATTCTATAACGCACTAGATTTGAATTTACCTTCAATATGTTATCAATTTTTTTTTTCTAGAAAACGTAAATCACACTAACCATAAGTGCGATGCCACCAGAGGTATAATCCACTAAAGGCCAGAAAGTAAAATACAGCACCCAACACGGTTTTCCACTCTGATGGTGATCCCTTTTTCATCTCTGTGTAAGACTGGTTGAAGCTGATACGGTACACTGCATAAGAGAGGTAAACAACCATCAATATTGAGGAGAATTTAATATGCACAGTAGTTGAAAATGTGTGATACATTGGGAAAAAAGGCACAATAAATACATGACCTATTAATCCAATTAAGTTAGTAGACCTAGTAAAGAACTTAGTAAAATTATGTCTTTGCACTAGCTATCTTTAAGACAGTCTGTCTAAAGGAACTCACACACCTTACATCAAATTTAACCAGCAACTATCTAAGATGTTTGACAGCCTCCCAAATCTTTAGAGAGAAGGGTCAGAAGTGATGGATTTTCAATACCTGACACTATTTTTCTCAGAGGCATCATTGGCGCTAGAGCAGTCAAGTGGTAACTTATCTCCTTTCCCTCCCCATAGGGAACATATGACGTTCGGCTGTACCCAATGTCCACAGGTATAGATGAGTAAAATAGAAGAGATAACTGACAGCTGACTTACCATTTGGCTGACAGTTATTGGAAATGTGTATGGTTAGCTTAAGTTTGTTTATGGTGTCAAGGTTTTTGCGCATGGTCTGTATTAAATCTGGTGGGTGTCAGACATGTGCCAAAAAAATGTCCAACACTAAGGCTCCATGCACACGGAGTAAAACTGGTGAAATTCCACGTCGGAATTCACCGCCACAGAATCCCGCCAGCCTCCGTGACACACGAGGCCTTGCGCACCTCGTCTCTCTGTGCTGAAAAATTTAAATGTCCATTCTTTTGCACGGAGAGGGGAGGTGCGCAAATTCCGCCACTTTTACTCCGTGTTAACAGAGCCTAAAGGGGTGATTGATCAAAGGGTGTAAAATACACACTGGTACAAACTGCCCACACCAACCAATCATAGCTTCTCTTTCATTTTACCAGAGCTGTAATATGAGCTGTGATTGGTTGCTGTGGGCAGTTTACACCAATCTATATTCTACACCCAGATAAATCTGAACCCAAGTATCTAATACAGTACAGTATATGCCAGTGCTTTCTTGGCTTATAATGCACCACTTTTATCTGTCAAAAAAGACTAGTTAACTTTGTAGATGTGGTTCAAACATAGACAATCTATAGCCACACCTTTTATTTTGTCTGAACATGGAAAGTGTTGAGTGTAGCACATTTTACTATTCTTTCTGGCCCAAACATAACAATAAATGGTATGTTTGCAACACAATTTTAATGGAATTCAGGTGTGGTAGGCAGGTCTGTCAGGCATAGTAAATGTGGGCCATAGAGTCTATATACGTTTATCAAGAACTACATACAGTACATATTGTGACCATTACATATACCCTTTTGTATGTATTTTCCAGGTCATAAGATAATGAGAAATAAGACATACGTGCCAGTTTTTCTTCCTTTGTTAGCTGAGTCCAGGGTCCCGCTTCTTTATCTTTCAGAGTTTTTTGTTGTGGATTAAGCTCAGACACAAAGGGAACATCAGGCAGAGGTAGCGCACGGGAATCGTAGTAACTTGGTTTGGTATAGTAAGGTACTGGGTCACTTGATGTACCTGCATAAAGGAAAATATATTTTCATGACTGTTTATACACTACTATAAACATGTACTATTGCTAGACAATAGGGGGTCGGGTACTCAGGGTATTTAAGGTCACTTGGGCACTTGTCACAGTAGCCTGGAGTGGTAGTAGACCCTTCCTGGACTGTTGGTACCATCACACACACAGAAAGAAATGATAGCCCAAGTGTATTGAGATGTGTAGGTGCAGGTGCTTAAAAAGTAGACCAGAGTCCCGTGCGTTTTGATAAAAATAGAATACTTTACTGAATAGTAATAGTAACAATTGATTGGAGAGCCGAGGTGCACGCACTCTCCCATAATAACTGATAGAAGGCAGGAGACGGTGCCGAGTCCGCACAGTGGAGTTCCGCCCGGAATCTTGGTGCCGATTCCATAGTGTGAATGGGGCCTAAACCCCAGGTAGTCCAGAACCGTTATGGTGCGTTTACACAGAGAGATTTATCTGACAGATTTTGGAAGCCAAAGCCAGGAATGGATTTGAAAAGAGGCTAAATCTCAGTATTTCCATTATGACCTGTTCTCTGTTAATAGTCTGTTCCTGGCTTTAGCTTAAAAAAATCTGTCAGATAAATCTGTTTGTGTAAAAGCACCATTATTTCCCTCCCAAAGCTCCACAGCCTGAGAGTGCCATCAAACTTCAAGTACCCTCCACTGCACAGCTGCCACTAAGAAATGCACACACCCTCCCCCAATTACAATTCCCCCCCCCCCACCAACAATACAATAAAAGGCGGGTGGGAGATTTTACCAGCCTAGCAAAATTCAAAAAGGTACACCTTCCCTCCCCGGCATCCCCTAAATACCCTAACTGGCCCCTCCTATCGCGCCCCTACCCCACCAATTAATCTTCCCTGACATCTAACAATAGCCCCCATCACCCCCCCCCCAAGACTGTTAACCCTTTCCCCAATAAACCTCATTTTATAGCCCAGTCATGCAGGCCTCCCTTAGGGATGTTACTTCTTAGTCATAGCTTATAGTTACTACTAAATTGCACTAAACATAGGTAAAATATGGAGCATGCATTAACCATAGTTAGATCAAATTATTTTAATATAATGAGAAACAAAGGGTACCTGGTCGATCTATTACCTGGCTTACATTTTTTTCCATGACGTATTACAAAACAGAACAAACCTAATGGCAGAACTGGTCGTCTGACAAGCTTCTTGCTCATATAGATGAGTAAAGAGAGGGAATAGAGAGAACTGTAATACAGAAGCGTGTGAGCACAGCATTTCTCTAAGCAGGGGTGGCTGCTTCTGAGCTGTGCAGTGAAGCTACCAAACAGCTAAGATGGTACAGTGCTGATAGGAGGGGGTTGTCCAAGCACCTGTAAGCCCCTCTAGAAGAAGTCCTGCACCTAGTGATGTTTAAAATTTGATTTGTAAATTACCTCTATTTAAATCTATAGGTCTTCCAATACTTATCATCTACTGTATGCCTCGCAGGATGTGGTGTTTTTTTCTTTCCAGTCTGACATAGTGTTCTCTGCTGCCACCTCTGTCCATGACTGTCCAAAGCAGGAGAGGTTTTCTATGACAGTGGACAGTTCCTGTCATGGACAGAGGTGGCAGCAGAGAACATTGTGTCAGACTGGACACTTCCTACAGGACATACAGCAGGTGATAAGTACTAGATTTGAGTATTTTTTTTTTCTTCAAATAGGTAAAATTTACAAAGCTGACAGCTGAATCCGATTATTTACTGCAGCCTATCCCTGGTGTCTAGTGGGGTAGATCGCCCCCCGGATCCACACATCTGGCTCGGGCCGGGGTCTGCGCCGTAACGGCGCTGATCCCGGCTCGGCACTCGATTGCTTCCGGCTGCAGCACCCGGAAGCAATCCAGTGCCTATCTCATTGATCTATGCTGTATAACTATACAGCATGGATCTCAATGAGAGATCAGTGTGCTTATACTAGAATTCCCCCAGGGGGGCTTCTAGTATAAGTGTAAAAGTAAAAAAAAAAGTGTTATTATTAATTTAAAAAAAACCTCCCCTAATAAAAGTTTGAATCACCCCCCTTTTCCCATTTTATAAATATAAATTAATAAATAAATAAACATGTTTGTTATCGCTGCATGTGTTATCGCCCGAACTATTAATTTATCACATTCATGATCTCGCACAGTAAACGGCGTAAGCGCCAAAAAAATCCCAAAGTGCTAAATTGCGCATTTTTGGTTGCATCAAATCCAGAAAAATTTTAATAAAAAGCGATCAAAAAGTCGCATATGCACAATCAAAGTACTGATAGAAAGTAAACATTATGGCACAAAAAATGACACCTGACACAGCCCCGTAGACCAAAGGATAAAAGCGATATAAGCCTGGGAATGGAGCGATTTTAAGGAACATATATTTGTTAACAATGGTTTGCATTTTTTACAGGCCATCAGATACAAGAAAAGTTATACATGTTAGATATCGTTGTAATCGTAACAACTTGAGGAATATATATAACATGTCATTTTTACCCCAGGGGATGCAGCGTAAAAACAAAAACCCTCCAAATAAAAGAAATGCGTTTTTTTTTTCTTTCAATTTCACCACACATTGAATTTTTTTCTGTTTTTGAGGAACATATATTTGTTAACAATGGTTTGCATTTTTTACAGGCCATCAGATACAAGAAAAGTTATACATGTTAGATATCGTTGTAATCGTAACAACTTGAGGAATATATATAACATGTCATTTTTACCCCAGGGGATGCAGCGTAAAAACAAAAACCCTCCAAATAAAAGAAATGCGTTTTTTTTTCTTTCAATTTCACCACACATTGAATTTTTTTCTGTTTTTGCAGTGAACTTTATGAAAAAAATCAGCCTGTCATTGCAAAGTACAATTAGTGACGCAAAAAATAAGGGCTCATGTGGGTTTCTAGGTGAAAATATGCAAGTGCTATGGCCTTTTAAGCACAAGGAGGAATAAAACGAAAATGCAAAAATTTAAATTGGCTGGGTCCTCTTAGGGCTAATTATAAACTAACTCTTACTTCAAGAGCATATAATCCTGTTATTTTTTTTTTTTTATGTAAAATGGATTATTTTATACTTGACCTTCATAACATGTAAGCCACTAAAGATAACTATCATGGGAAACCTTGAGTTTTTTGTACTTTACAGGCAGTAAACACTACAATCCACTGGAAATGGTTGTAAAAAAAAGGGTCAAAGCTCAATGTCAGTGTGACACAATACCACAAACCTAAATTAATATAATACATCTATATCATAAAAATCAAAGTCTGTCTGTCTGTCTGTCCTTCTGTCTGTCTGTCTGTCTGTCCTCTATAGACTTCCAAACACCTGAACCGTTTGACCCCAAATTTGGCACACAGATACATTGGGTACCCGGGAAGGTTATTGCGAAGGTCCCGTCCCCGCCAGATGTACAGGAGGGGAGGGGGAGGGGAAAGAGAGGCGCCCCATAGAGATGATTGGGAAAATCTCCTCACTGCAAACACAGGTGATATAATTAGCTGCAGCAGACACGGCAGTTGGAGCCTTAGCAACCAATTGGATTACTGCTTTCATTTTCACAGGGAGCAATGGTTGCTAGGGAAGCTGCCTCACAACATCCACAGTAATAACTGGTAGGCCCCCTACTCCATCTATACAGTGCATGTATATACAGGACCCCCTACTCCATCTATACAGTACATGTATACAGGACCCCCTACTCTATCTATACAGTACATGTATATACAGGACCCCCTACTCCATCTATACAGTACATGTATATACAGGACCCCCTACTCCATCTATACAGTACATGTATACAGGAACCCCCACCTCAATCTATACAGTACATGTATATACAGGGCTCCCTACTGCATCTATACAGTACATGTATATACAGGGCCCCCTACTGCATCTATACAGTACATGTATATACAGGGCACAACAGGTATACCAAACTGTGACTGGGTAACACTGCTACACCAGACCTGACCAATACTGCCATACTGTGCTGGATAACAGTGTCATACCAGACCTGACCAATACCGCCATACTGTGACTGGATAACACTGCCAGACCTGACCAATACCGCCATACTGTGACTGGATAACACCTCCATACCAGACCTGACCAATACCGCCATACTGTGACTGGATAACACTGCCACACCAGACCTGACCAATTCCGCCATACTGTGACTGGATAACACTGCCACACCAGACCTGACCAATACCGCCATACTGTGACTGGATAACACTGTCATACCAGACCTGACCAATACCGCCATACTGTGACTGGATAACACTGTCATATAAGACCTGACCAATACCGCCATACTGTGAATGGATAACACCGCCACACCAGACCTGACCAATACCGCTATACTGTGCTGGATAACACTGTCATACCAGACCTGACCAATACCGCCATACTGTGACTGGATAACATTGCCATACCAGACCGGACCAATACCGCCATACTGTGCTGGATAACACTGTCATACCAGACCTGACCAATACCGCCATACTGTGACTGAATAACACTGCCATACCAGACCTGACCAATACCGGCAAACTGTGACTGGGTAACACCGCCACACCAGTCCTGACCAATACCACCATACTGTGACTGGATAACACCATCATATCAGACCTGACCAATACTGCCATACTGTGACTGGATAACACCGCTATACCAAACCTGACCAATACCACCATACCGTGAGTGGATAACACCGCCACACCAGACCTGACCATTACCGCCATACTGTGACTGGATAACACCCCCATACCAGACATGACCAATACCGACACACTGTGACTGAATAACACTGCCATACGGGTAAATACAACCCTGCAGGTATACAGGACACTACAGGTATACAGGACCCCAAAACTATACACTACAAGTGCACGGGACCTCCACAAAACTATGTACTACAGGTATACAGGACCCCAAACTTTACACTACAAGTATACAGGACGCCAAAACTATATACTACAGGTATACAGGACCTCCACCAACTATATACTTCAGGTATACAGGACCTCCACCAACTATATACTACAGGTATACAGGACCCCAAACTATACACTACAGGTATACAGGACCCCAAAACTATACACTACAGGTATACAGGAACTCCACCAACTATATACTACAGGTATATAGGACCCCAAACTATACACTACAGGTATACAGGACCTCAAAACCATACACTACAGGTATACAGGACCTACACCAACTCTATAATACAGGTATACAGCACCTTCACCAACTCTATACTACAAGTATACAGGACCCCAAATATACTACAGGTATACAGGAACTCCACCAGCTATATACTACAGGTATATAGGACCCCAAACTATACACTACAGGTATACAGGACCTCCACCAACTCTATACTATAGTTATACAAGACCCTCAAACTATTTACTACAGGTATACAGGACCCCCGAACTATATACTACAGGTATGCAAGACCTCCACCAATTATACACTACAGGTATCCAGGACCCTCAAACTATAAACTACAGGTATACAAGACCTCCACCAACTATACATTACAGGTATACAGCACCAACTATATACTACAGGTATACAGGACCCCCGAACTATACAGTACAGGTATACAGGACCTTCACCAACTGTACACTGCAGGTATACAGGACCTCCCTCAACTATACACTATAGGTATACAGCCCCCCCAACTATGTACTACAGATATGCGAGACCCCTAAAAACTATACATTGTGGGTATACAGAACCCCTCTAACTATGCACTACAGGTATACACTAATTCCACTGATTAACTCAGATGAAACAATACCTTTAGCTTGGCCTCCTGGGCACCTTAGAACAAATCTAATTAACACATTGACACTTTATACCCGGGCAGCGCCGGGTACATTTTCTAGTTAATAATAAAAGATACAATGTGAAAACTTTAGGGGGAATGTAGTGGTACTTGGATTGAGAACGCTTTGCAAGTAACTTGGTTTAGGAGCACTCTGTACTGGGTTGGAAGTGGAGTGAGGGAGAGGCATGGCTGTATAGAAAAGTTTCTGTCTCTGTTCTCCTGCACAGCTCTGTGATTCTCACTTCCTGATTGGTCCATGCTGAGCACACCCCTTCCCCATTGCTGTCATGTGACCACACAGACCTCTGACAGCAGCCCTGCTTCTCTATTCTAGCCTGTTGTACTACACTACTGCATTATGGAGATCTGCAGTTCCATCCTGTATCTGCAAACTGCTGCTGTTTTTTCAGTTTTTTTCACTTACTATACATTATACTCCACATGCTGATACTATACTGTACAGTAACTTATATAATATGACATATTCAGCTGTTTCTAAATGTTTGTTTCATTTGTTTTACATGTTATTCAGAATAAAAATCTGTATTTTGGGGGGGGGGGGGGTGGAACCAATTGTCTGCATTTTAATGATTTCTTATGGGACAATTTGCTTTGGTTTAAGAGTGATTTGGATTACAAGCACGATCTCAGAACAAATTATGCTCGTAATCCAAGGCACCACTGTATAAGTAATATGTCTCTATATATCCATGGTGGTAGCTATGTAAGATTATGCATGCAATAAACTACATGCTAGCATGGCAGTTGGTGAATGATGCATGGCTGCAGACCTCTCTCTCTTTTTTTTTTTCTTTTTTTTTTTAATTTATTAAATCATTATTCGGCAAATTAAAATCAACTAACACAGAATATAATTTTTTTCAATTTTTTTTTTACATATTATCTATTTTCAGGCTTGATGCTGTCTTGAGACATGCTCCTCCCTTTCCGAGAGATATCTATACTAGTGAGGACTTTCAGTGAATCCAAGGGTTTGTGCAATATTGTACACAAATCATAAATTAAGGCTTCAGTGCTACTCAGAACAAACCATGCACTTTGACCTTCAACTTTTATGATTAGCACAGAGTACATAATTAAAACCTAGCCTCTATGGCTAGAAGCGAAACTAACGTTAAAAATGTTATGCAAGTTGTCCAATGGCCTGTCTGTGCCATCCTGCCGCAATGCCGTCCATGACATGACAGTGCATACATACAACGTCACTCCTCCACTACACCAGGACTGGGTTCTAGCACACAGAGGGACAGGTTTATCAAAGGGTGTAAAATAATACACTGCTGTAAATTGCCCACATCAACCAATCACAGCTCAGCTCTCAGCTCTGGTAACATGAAAGAGGAGCTGTGATTGGTTGCTGTGGGCAGTTTTTCCCAGTGTATATATTTTTCCCTTTAATAAATCTGGGTAAGAGTATTCTAAAAGAGGAGGCAATGTGAAATGGTCACGTGCCCCTCCATACGTGCCATATCATGAATGGGATCACTGCAGGATGACATTGATGGACCAGCAATCGAGCGGACTCATTGTCAGTAATGTAGTCACCAACCAATCATAACGGTTTAGCACTATGATGCCCTCTTTAATCATTCATATGTTTAAGAAAAACACATAAGGATTTGCTCTAGGTGATTCTGACAATTGTGTAGTAGATAATCCACTTCACAAAGGTTTTATTTTTCATTTATTTATTTATTTTTCATTCCGAAAGGGATTTCACTATGTCATTGCTCGTACTAATGTATGTGTACTATTTCTAAAATATTGCAGTGTATTATCTTTTTGCTATTCTCTTTTTATATCTAAAACCTATTGCAGGGAGTAATAGCAATAGAATCATGGCAGCCACAGAGACTCACATCGAGTGCCTCATAGAGATGCATACAAAAAGCAACAGAGCATGCAGCAGTCACCATGTTGCTTCTCTGGACTGTAAGTCATGTTGTGGAATGCACATTTTAAACAATTAACCTTTGGCTCATGGATACATCCATGAAAACCTTAGGCTCAAAGGAGTATTCCGCTTGGCTCAGAATTAACTTTTAAAATGTTGCTTTGCAGGCACAGTTCATACCAAACAGCCCAGTCTGTCTTGGAAGTGGAGGCGGGATTGTTCAACCGGGGTCCAAAGGTAACATAGGAGGACACCAGGGGAGCGCAGAGAGGTAAGAATCGGCTGTTTGTTATGATCTATGCCTTGGCAGCAACATATTAAAAGAAAAATCTGAAGGAATATTCTTATGATATTAAAAGAAATGTTATCACTGACGTTAATAAAACTGAAATAAGAGAAATCTAAAGGAAAAGTGCTTTCTAAACATTAAAGGGGAACTCCAGGTAGAGATTAAAAAATGAAACTTCTGCAGAAGCATATAGCATTACTTACCTGTCTATCCCAGTTTAGAAACTAACAGAAATCCCTTTGTTTGGGGGGGGGGGGGGGATTTGCTCTGTATTGTGTTTCTACACTTCCTGGTTTAGCATTTCCCAGAATGCAATGCTTTCCCTCAGCTGATCATCTCCCACCCATCACAATCAAAATGATTGCTGCACCTGCTTCTGGCCATTCAGAGATGGTGGATTACTCAGGAGATTGGAGGATCTAGCCAAGCCTCCTGGGACATCACGCCCTGCCCCCTGTCTGCATCATCAGCCTGTGCTCAGCAAACACACAATGTGAGACAGAGGCATGGAATATTTGTCTCCTAAGGTGGGAGAGCAGTGGGAGCAGGAGACAATGGGGGAGATTTATCAAAGGGTGTAAAATTTAGACCGGTGCAAACTGACCAAAGCAACCAATCACAGCTCCTCTTTCCTTTTACCAGAGCTGGAAGCTGAGCTGTGATTGGTTGCTGTGGCCAGTTTGCACCAGTCTAAATTTTACACCCTTTGATAAATCTCCCCCAATGTGAATTCGCACAGAGGTTATTTTTCTTCACTTCCTGGATTTCTATCAGCTAGCAATGTGGCAGAACCACACAGATAGGGTAATACATTATATGGACACATCTATATAACTTTTAATGCACTTTTAATAAAAAACAAGTTTTTCCTATCCAGAGTTCCCCTTTAAGGGGGAAATTTATTAAGGTGCCACCCTTGGCGTACAACAGGGAGAAGGCACAGATTCTTGCCTTCTCTCTGGCATAAACCAGCCATATCTCCTGCTCGCCTGAAGGAGTGCAAGGGGGGGGGGGGCACAGCAAACTAAGAAGGAGAAACTAAGAAGGTCTCCTCCTGTGCCTCATAAATTAAAGGGGTACTTCACCGGGGTCTGTTTTGGGATCTGGCCGAGGAGGAGGTGGCTGAGAGAAAAGTCGTCCACTCACCTCGCTCAATCCAGCGGCGGCTCCCGTATCACGGCGCTACGGTCCCCGGTTCCCAGACGCTTCCTGGTGTCTGACACGGGCTCGAGACGTGACGTCAGCCAGTCAGTGACAGAGGCGGGATCTGAGCGGACTTGAAACGGATCCCGCCTCTGTTACTGACAGACTGAGCGGACTTGAGACGTCACGTCTCGAGCCCGCGTCAGACACCAGGAAGCGGCGGGGAACCGGGGACTGGAGCGCCGTGATACGGGACCTGCCGCTGGATCCGGGGAGGTGAGTGGACATCTTTTCTCTCAGCCACCTCCTCCCCGGCCAGATCCCAAAATAGCCCCCCCACTGGAGTACCCCTTTAAGGCAAAAACCTACACAACGCCTGTGCCCGGCTCAGGGCCAGTTGGTTGTACTAAGAGGCGTGTGGAAAAGGGGAAAGGGCTTTATTTAAGACTGGCGTCCACATGCCCCTGTCTTGAAAAATGTCCCTTTAAATGTCGTATTGCTTGCAAAGGTCTTGCACTGATAAAATGACCGATTTTCATGTGAATAGTTAATGGTAACCTCAGCCATATATAGTAAATTCTAGTAGTATTGACCTGGGACTCTTTACTGTCAATTTAACAATGTCATTTATAATTTAAATGGCCATCTGTAAGGTTACATCAGTATGCAAGCTAGTGCATAATTTAGGACATCAATAATATGGATGGTAAAGATACAGTCACTGCCTACAAATACCTGTACTCACCATGTGCAGACAAATAACTGCTGGTAGAGATACTCCTCCATGTAATGGATTTTGACCCACGAAGGGCACGTGCAACAGTTGTTAACATCTATTGAGAAAAAGAATATAATGGAATGCCATTTAGTAAAGTATTGCTAAAAACAAAAATGTAAATAGAGATGTAGAATAATGGTAATTTGTGAATTTTCAGACAGATCTGTTGTCAGCACCAATCAATCCTGGGCAGATGCTTGAGCCTATATATATATAGTGTAAATTCTGAATATGCAAAAAAATACATACAAAGTGCAAAGAGGCAGGAGCAAAAATGAATAAATAACTCAATTATCACCCAAATTCCTGGTTCTTAGGAGAGGTTAATGTTGGGGTCCACTGAGCCCTCAACTGAGCTACCTGCGCCCTAGAGCATATACATACATCAGTACTGACCTACACATGAAACAGAAATGGCACACCCACTCTGGGACACTCCACATTTACCTGATACAGTTGCCAGAGTGTCACGCAACGTAAATTTTCTATTAATCACGGCTGTGCCGACTTGCAAAATTTACATTCTGCTGCAGTCTATGAAATCACAGCCGGAGTGTATACACATAGTATCCCATAGGATCCCTAGCGGCCACAACGAAAACTGACATGTCAGTTTTGTGCGGCCGCTATTCATTGAATAGCAGCTGCACAAGCCTGACAGGTCACACTGTGGAGAGTGTGTAATGGTAAATTGTGATGTGGGAGCACACGGATGTGCCTGCATCCCAATTCAATAGAAATTAAGTTTATCCTGGCCAGTACTGCGGTACCTGCCAGGATAAACTTTACTGACACCGGGCATTCTGTGATACGGTCGGGTCACAGAATGGCTGGTGTCATACGTTGTGTGAACGTGGCCTTAGAAAGTATAAACTCCTCTGTTGAGCTGCATAGAATTTATAGAAAATTTTTAAATATTTTTTTTTTTATCTTGTTCTGTCCTAGATGACATCAATATGACATTGTCACTAGACTAATTTAGGACCTGGATCTATGACCTCTGTGCTTTAAATTGTTACAGTGTAGGCAGATGTATCTAGTCAATACAGCACTGTCCTACAGTTTGTGAATGGTACAATGACAAGCCCATACTACCTGAATAACATCATTAATCCAGTCATTGTGCCTCTGCATGAACAACACAGGCCTAATATCATCTTCATGGATGACAAGCTCCAGATCATCAATGCCACATCATTAGGGAACGGCTGCTGGAGACTGGGGGACCTAAAACAAAGTAGCCTGCCCTTTCTCCAGACCTAAACCCCATAGAAAACCTATTGGATCAGCCCCGCCTATGTCTAGTCACAGCGCTCTGCCTGTCACCATGTTCCGCGGGAATGATTGACAGGCAGAGAGGTCTGTTACTAGTTACTGTCAATCATCCTGCCGAGCGCGCTGACAGGCAGAATGCTGTGACTAGATACGGGAAGGGAGACGCCTAGATGACTACTTCCCCGCCCGTGTCTGTCACGAGTCGGGGAAATAAAAGACATTTTTCCCCGGTATAAAGCTCCTGCAGCAGCCGCGGACGGTATGTGACCCAGCTGCTGCAGGAGCTTTATACATTCCCTTAGCCTGCAGCACAATGTAGGTAAAGGAATAATCATGGCCGTGTTGCAAATCGGCAACAACGGCCGTGATTAATAATTTACTTACGTTGTGTGAACATAGCCTACATGTTACAACGGATCAGAGCTGTTTTAGTGGCAAGATGAGGATCTTCCCAATGTTAGGCAGATGGTTTTATTGTGATGGGTGATTGGTGTTTATATAAAACATAAACCAAAACTCTACAGTAGTTCTAAAACTTGCTTAGCAGGAAAATGCTACGTGACTGTTACACCCTTCTTTTTTTTAAACTTTGTCACTATTTATTCCTATGAACATGCAAATACCTTGCATAATATATTAGGGAAAGGCTTTCAGGGGTTTTCTCACCACATGAATTTGTAAAATATTGTTTCCTTCTCTGATCGTGGGGTGCAAAGATTAGGAAGCCCACAACATAAAGGATGTAGTGCCTGATCCACCATTACTGATATGGTGTCAGTTCATGTAGTCGGCCCCAGACACAGACTGCTTATTTATTTTTACTTCATAGGATCTGATTAAAAGGGTTATCCCGGCTTAGAAAAAGCATAGCTACTTTCTTGCGAAACAGCGCCACCCCTGTCCTCAGCCACATTTTTCTAAGCCTGGACAACCCTTAAGTATGTTGTAGCCATTCTGGGTGAATTTTTGTTAGGACTTTAATTAAGGAAATGTTTTCCAAGTTCATGGACTTTTTATTCTCTAACACACACACACACACACACACACACACACACACACACACACACACACACACACATATTTGAGATTATTAATCAGCTACATAATACCTTTATTTCTATTGTTTTAGAATGACATTATAATGAAATGAGTAAAGCTAAACAATTTATTTTGTTGCAATAGTCATCTTTCCTTTACACCGAAAATACTTTCATTATATTTTTTTTCCTCATTATATCAGTAATAAAATGGTCTAAAACATTCATGAGTTATCCAATATGTCAAGAATTTGAATAATAATGATGAGCTATGTGACGGTGAAATAAGACATAGGTTTTTTTTTTAATAGGATAATTTATAAATCTGACAGACAAAAAACTTATCTATGCATTCGTATAAAACCAGAGATGCTGTAAGTCCCCTATTGATCTAATAAAAAAATGTAATTCTGCTGTGAGAATATTATGCTATATATTAACTTACCCTCTGGTCTTCTCTCGGTCTTCTTACAATCAGCGGCTGAGCAGGGACACTGCTTCAGCCCCTGATTGGCTGAAATGACACTTGTGGCTTGTTATCTCAGCCAATTAGCGGCTGCAGCAATGTCCTGGCTGCAGTCATTGATTTACTGTCTTCAGATTTGAAGAGCCAGGGCCCAGCACACTTGTAGCTCAGTGTGCCAGGCTCTGGTGAAGAAAGAAGACATCTTTCTCCCCCCAGCACTGCACCTATCCCAGCAAGGAAGGGGGACACTTAACCCCCTTCCTTGCTGTAATAGGTACATTGTGACATCAATGTGGTCCCCATGGGTTTGGCAGATTGCAAGCAGCATCGGCCAAGATGCTGCACACTGTAAAGATCAGAACTCCTGTCAAAATGATGAGTATTCAGCTCCTGGCCTTTTTTTGTGTGTATGTTTTCCGTTCTGTTTTTCAGATATCGGTATCCAGAGGATTGCATTGGAATTAATGGACTATGTCGATGTTTAGCATTGTTTTTTTATTTATAAATAGTCAACGAGGGGTGTGGTGGTGTTATTTTTGAATAAAAGACTTTTCTCTATTGTTTTTTGTTTTCTTTTTTTTATTACAGTAAGTAATGGACGGCATCCATTACTAAGTCGGGAATTAGGGGTACTGGGAAGAGCCAGGTACCAGTGGTACTGGAGCATCAAAATTGGCGCTCTTGGACTGGGCGGTAGCAGGCTGGTATAAGTAGACTGATACTACTAGGCTGCTGCTGTTTGGTTTTTAAACCTGGCTGGTTATTAAAATGGGGGAACCCTATGCGTTTTTTAAAATGAATAAATAATTTAGGAAAAAATGCATAGGGTTCCCCCTTTTTCCATAACCAGGTTTAACCAGGTTTAAAGACCAAACAGCAGAAGCCTAGTAGTACCAGGGTGGGTAGGGCCAATTTTGGGCCCTCCCCAGCCTAATAATACCTGCCTGCTACTGCCTCAGTCCATGAGCACCAATTTTGATGCTCCAGGACTACTGGTACTGGTGGTGGTTGAAAGAACCCCCTGCCTGGAACGGAGCACAGTGTGGCCCTCTGGTCCCTGTGGTGTTCTGCCCCCCATTGAAGTTTATGATCACCACTGTTTGCACAGCACTTTATTTTGTAACTATTTTGTGTAGAACTTTAATATCTGCAATTTGCTTGAAATTTGATAAAATTATGCTCTTTGTATAGCTGAAAGGGGTTATCCAGCGCTATAAAAACGTGGCCACTTTTCCCCCTACTGTTGTCTCCAGTTCAGGTGCGGTTTGCAATTAAGCTCCATTTACTTCAATGGAACTGAGTTTCAAAACCCCACCCTAACTGGAGAGAACAGTAGGGGGAAAGTGGCCATGTTTTTGTAGCGCTGGATAACCCCTTTAATTTTGTTCTATATGTCTGATATCATGTGATGCTCTTGCCTTATACCCTTGTGGGGGGTGGTATGGTGCATATCGAATCTAATAAGACTTAGATTCAGATGCAGGTGCAGATTTGTTGTGTGAGTTTTAATGTCCTAAGTTTAAAAAAAAAAAAGACATTCACAAATGAAGTAAAAAAAATGCCAGAAAAAAATGCAACTGCATGAAAAAAGCGCAATGCGTCGCATTGGCATTTTTTATGTCCTTTTTTGGCCGTAAAAAACGTCAAACACAACTGCTGTGTGAGGGCACCCTAAGAATGCTCCAGATTTATCACAGTAGCTTGAGCTATGTGATAAACGTGGTACATAATTTGGTACGTATTCAAACTGCTTAGTCCACCTATTGGTTGGTTAAGCAGAAACAACACAATTTAAAGCACAATGTTGCATTTTGAGTCATGTCCCTTTTGCTATAGCCATTTCCCTTACTATACAGCTGATGTGTAAAATATGTTATAAAAGGGCACAATTTTTTTTTATGCAAATTTTTTAAGAACTTTGGAAAATTTTCAATAGTAAATCTGTCCCATAGTGTAAACATATCAAATGTTTTATTGGTTCAGATATTGGAAATATTCAAAGGGCTATCTAATCAAGGCTAAACAAAGCTAACAGCCTATATACATATATCATGGTAACAACCTTTGGACTAGTTGTATTTATGTCAGTTCTTTATAGGGTGTGTAAAACATAATGTTTTACTATACTGCAGGCTTTGTTGTGCATTACTTGTGTTGATCATTAACTTCAGGTTAACATTCACAGAGCTGGCTTACGTTATATTTTTATTGCACGTTTAGTTGGAAAGATTGAATGACCTGCCACTTTTGTTGGCTGAGTGCACTAGCTCGCCAGAGAGATGAAAGGCAAGCAATATGTACACCTGTCTCTGTATTAGGAATAGCAGTCTACACCTTGTAGTCAGTGATGATAATCATAGCAGCCTGCTGTGTTTTGTGTCTGTGCAGATCCTCTTGAGAGCTACACTTAATGTTTAAAGAGAATTAGAATGTTTGACAAGAATTGACAATAAATTACAAGATAAATAGTGCAGTTATCAGAAGGGGCTTCGGAGAACTGTGGATGTTTTGCAGATGGACCAGTATATCAACCTGAATAACTGAATGCTTCCTTCACTGCAAAGCTAATGACATGGATTTATATGGTTTGAAGCACACCACTTGATCAGAGTGCTGGTCTATTGCTTGCTGTATACCATTGAATGAGAAGCGAGAGAACACCTGGATGCACACTTATACAATAAAATAGAAATCTCAATGAAAAGCCATTTTTTTTGAAGCCATGTAAAGAATAACTTTAAAAGATATAAAACATCTTGGAGGCATTTACTTATAGGCCACACAGATAGACTATGTTCACATAACGTCAAAAATAAAGAAAAGGTGGCCGTTTTTGATATTTAAAATAACGTCCGTTTTTTGCCGCAATTCAACTGACTGCAATGGCAATGCATTGAAGTCAATGGGAAGACGGACGTCCAATGCACTCATTGCATTGAATAACGGATGTTTTTACCACAGACGTCAAAATAATGAACATGATCATTATTTTCGGACGTCTTTTGCAAACAGTGGACGTTTTTTATTAGTTGTTCACACTTTTCTTTTTCTGTTTTCTTTTTTTTCACCGTTCTTTCTCCTTTTTTACTATTAAATTCAATAGATTTTTCAATTAAGCCGCATCCAAAGGCCAATTAGTAACCCCAAACTAGAATAATGTACCAA
Organism: Dendropsophus ebraccatus; assembly: GCF_027789765.1. NCBI lineage: Eukaryota > Metazoa > Chordata > Amphibia > Anura > Hylidae > Dendropsophus > Dendropsophus ebraccatus. The sequence goes on from NC_091455.1 coordinate 103,749,787, forward strand.
CAGCCATCACTGTACTAAGGGAAGGCTAGACAGCTGAATAACGTCTGTTATTTTAGCCTCAAAATAACGGACGTGATTTTAAACGGAGCTCAAAAGACATTGTGTGAACATAGCCTTGCAGTGTATATTATGACTATACTTGGGAGTGTAAAATGATTTTAAAATTAGAAGTATCCTTTTTAAGATGCAAAGTCCTCCTACCTAAAGGATTCTGCAAGGTCAAACCCTTGTCGGCAACTAAGCAACGCTACTACTGGTAAAACAGAGCATGACAACATCCAAGTCAATAGATGACCTTGACATGTATTGTCTTAACTAGGTGACCTTATGCTTGTCCAGTTGTTCAACTGAACATGGCTCCTGGCTTAAATTAACAGATGGTGTGCTAAATTGAGATAATTATAAGGCACATGACCAGGGACAGCCTAAAAAACAACCTGCATGCTCCTTTTAATAAACATTTTTGATTAATAGTATTGGATAGAAGTAGGAGATAATGTTGCACTGTTTATGCTAATACCACATCTCAGATTGAGTCATAGCCATCAGGCCCACTTTCATGTTGTTCTTCTAGGACCCTCGCCATAATTCTTTGACAACCATTTGCGATTTATTGGTAGCTTAACCCTATAAAGATGGGGCCAAGTTTTGTTTTTTTACTTTAATTTTTTCCTCCTTGTGTTTTAAAGGCCATAGCGCTTGCATGTTTTCACCTACAGACCCACATGAGCCCTCCTTTTTGCAACACCAAATTTTAATGTTTACACCGTTTGCCCTGTGGTAAAACTGACATTATATATATGTTCCTCCAGGCAGTGCAATTACAATGATATATAACTTTTATTTTATTTAACGACTTTTAAAAAAATTTAAACTTTTTTTGTTAAAAACTAAATCTTCTTAAAATTGCTCTGTTACCATACATAGACCGCTTTTATCCTTTGGTCTATGGGGCTGTGTGAGGTGTCATTTTTTGCGCTATGATCTGTACTTACTTTGTGTACCTTGCTTGCATTTATGCAACTTTTTATCACATTTTATTACAATTGATCTGGATTTGATGTGAATAAAAATTTAGCAATTTTGTGCTTTGGAATTTTTCTGCGCTTATGCCATTTACCGTACGAGATCAGGAATGTGATAATTTATTAGTTCGGGCAATTACGCATGCAGCAGTACCATATTTTTTTTATTTATTTTTATTTATAAAATGGGAAAAGGGGGGTGATTCAGACTTTTATTAGGGGATGGGATTTTTTATTAATAAAATTTTTTTTTACTTTAAACACTAACTAGAAGTGCCCCTAGGGTTTTTTTTTAGTATAAAAATTAGTGATCTCTCATTAAGATCTATGCAGTACATATGTACATTAATGAGATCAGTAATCTATTGCTCTGGCCTGCTACAGCCAAGAACAATAGATTGCCAAGCCAGGATCAGTGCTATTATGCCGCAGAGCCCCAGCTCAGTAAGAAGCAGGGATCGCTCCCCCAAGATCACATCATGGGGGGGGAGGGGATTGGCGGTTCCGCTACACCACCAGGTATGGAGGAAAATCTGCTGCAAGAATGCAGGGCAAGTTGTGAAACAAACAAATCGAGAAAAAATAAAACTTTGTGCAGGAGATAAGGTCATTTAACTGAGGCCATATTCGGTTTAGCTTTTTTCACGATTAACTGCCCAGTCCTAACCTCAGGCGTCCTCCATATGAAGCAAAGATTCAGTTTGCCCCAGCCTTATACCCTAAAATCTGGCCAAGATACAGTATTTTGGTGGCCAACTCACTAGCATTCAGTGCCTGTGCATATGCTACGCTACACCTGTCATAGATGCATAAAGAAGATGCATGAAGATGCATATCACATACTTCAGATAAGTGATACAAGTAAAGTTCTGCATAGTAGTAAAACTACACACATATATAAGGGCTTGGTATGTCTGTAAATAACAGTACACATTTTGCCATATAAATGAAAAAATATCTGACGTCATACATAAAAACACTTTGACACACCATTGTCATTCTTCTTTGTTCTGAGTATGTTACCACAAATGCCTCAAGGCTTCTCATATTATACCACAAGTTTCGGAATGAGTGTAAATGCATTAAAAGCTATGCATGGGAGGTTCCCTTTGCCACTCAGTCTCATTAGTGATGTGCTCAGTGTCACGTAGCTTTACTTCCTCATCTTACCTAGGAACAGGCTTATCAATGTCAGTGGAGTCATATCTGGAAAGATTACAAGCACTCCGGTGCTGTGCAGCAGCCATTGCTCATTACTTGAGGCAGGCTTGTATTGTATTTCTGCCATTGGATGTTAATATATACGGACAGAAAGAGAGAATGAAAAAGGGGGCAATGGTACTTCCTTAAATATAGCTATAGGATGGGAAAACCTCAAGGCTAAAAGCTGCTAGGACATGGTACTCAGAAGAATGCATCAAGTATCTTATCCCAGCTCAGTGATTTAGTTGTATGCTAACTCCTAAAAGGCTAATAAAAGTAAAGTACACATTAGGATTTTTTCTATAAGAATTTTTTCTATACTGATAGATTCATTTACTTTGATATAGGGAAACAGACTGTGAGCCCGATTGGGGTCAGAAAATCATGCATATACTGTAGTCACAATATCTGGACGACACTATGTAATATATTAGCGCTAGATAAGCAGCAATAAACAAGCAACAGAAAATGTTATCTTTATATATTCATAACTGAAAATCTATGGCATGTCATGATGTAGGTGTGTGACCTTGTTCTACGGTCCACATGATAATATACATTTTTCTTTTTACATTTCATACTAACCCTGTTGAATATGCAGAGGGCTGTATTATGCCGCTAGTTATTACTTTGAACTATAATCTTATCTCACAGTCATTATCCAATGCAAGATATAGGATCAGAAAATATAAAAATGATGCATGATTTTCTTATGTGTAGTTAAAAAACCTGCTGCATAAAATTCCTGAAATGTAACTTATTCCATTGCTACCCTCAATTGTACTTTGTGAAAGAGAGAAGCTCAACTTACCTTTGTCTCCCTTTGTGTCAGCTTTTAAGAATGAACTTGTGATCAGCCACTTCTCAGATAGGCAGGTCCCTATATATATATATGCAGACGCTCAAACAGAAAGTGTAGCTGTTGGCTTACAGCCAAGCCAATCTCCGTAAAATAGGAAGTAAGTACTAGTAGAGGAGGATGACACAACTGGTCCAGGCTGATATATACATTTCTTGTTTGCATTATATTATTATTTTGGTTAAGAAACAGATTTAATACAGTTTAACGCTATGTTCCCACACAGTATTTTGGTCAATATTTTGCAACCAAAACCAGGAGTGGATTGAAAACACAGAGAGGCTCTGTTCACACACTGTGCAGGTAGCATAAGGTAGCAGGTAGCGTAAAAAATCAAGCAGCGATGAATCAAGCAGCGATGAATCAAGCGTACATATAAGTGCATATAAAGTACAATAAACATCCACAAGATTAGGCTATGTTCACACTGCGTAAACTTACGGTCGTAATTTTTCACGGCCGTGGATTTGCGTTTGCACATACGGTCGTATGTCCTATCGCACATCCGACCATAAGTGCTAGCCGTAAACATACGGCCGTTGTTTAATGTGGCTTCCTAGCATGATTTCAAGCGGACTGACACAGGTCGTTTACTTTAAATATAGCGCCCAGACGGAGAAACCACTCAGAATATATTTTATATCAAGATCAAGTTTACTTTGGCAGATATCAAATGTAAGTTCGCGTCCGCATTGAAGCTCACGGCCGTAGGTGCAGCATTTCCGGCCGCAAATAATGGTGTTGTTCATTTTCCACGGGACCGTATAAAATCCGACCGTAAGTTCGTACGTAGTGTGCACTTCCCGGCCGTAGTTCCATTGCATTACATTCAAATCAGTTAACCTCAAACTTACGTTCGTATTTTTGCGGTCGTAAATACGACCGTAAGTTTACGCAGTGTGAACATAGCCTTACACATAATTGACAGTTTTGGAGACAGCTGGGTACTGAGTTTTGTTCATGGGTCAGGGCAGCCACCAGCATGTAGCAATATGCTTTGATAATTGCTCTTATACATTGCTGTCTGCTCCATGTTTATTGCACTTCATATGCACTGATATATAATTCTGATTTATTGCTGCTTCATTTCTTATGCTACCTGCACTGTAATACTGGTTGTTTTCCAGGTATCACATATGGATTTTTTTGCCCCAAGTCCCTCTACTCTGTATGTTTCTTATGGGAACTGGTTTATTTGGGATTTGTTTTATATTATGAATTAATAAAAATATTATTTTATTCTGGTGTAGTTATGGTTATTATTATATATTTGGGGTTATATAGTTTAAATTTTGGATGAAGTGTGGATATATGGGCTAGCCTTTCATATTGGTTTCTCCCATATATACATATAGATACAAGCACATATATACACACAAGAACACATACATTCAGGCACATATATGCACACTGTACACTCAGACACAGAAAAACAACCCAAGGTATACAGTGGTGTATGGGTGCAGGTTCAGACAGAGGAAGACAGAGTCCCATGCGTTTCGTACAAAAAGATAACAATTTACTGTAGAACTTGGCAAATAAACAGTACATGCTCTGTAGACAGTACAATCTTGACACAGAATCAAGTGCTAACTTAGTGCTTAGAAGTAGGTGCTTGGAAAGAGTAAAGCTTTAGTAGAAGTAGTAGTGCTTTGTAGAGGTAGTGAGAAGAGGAGAGAAGTTTGCCAGTGTAGATCCTGTACTCTCACGGAACTGTAGTGTAGATAAGTAGTGAAATAATCCTCGTATTCATGTTTAGACCTATGTCTGACCACTTTCTGCCCTGTAGTTGCAAGCTACTCATCCTGCTCACGTAGTATAAGTCCCAGTTGTCGGTTATCTGGGTGTAGCAAGGTGCCCGAGTTTTCCCAGTTGACCTGCACTGCGCAGTAGGATACGTAGACCTTTTAAATACTGGTAGCTTTGTCCTACTGGGGTCAGCTCCTCTTGGTTCAGGAGTCTGTCCTGCACTTTTTTGTTTCTGGCATGGGCTAGAGTATTCCTTGGTGGCTGCTCTCCCCTACGGTAATTTAACACTGCATCATAGAAATAGTGGTTGTTTGTCTAGGAATCTTTATTTGCATCAGTCCTTGGTCCCTGTCAGGGGTCCTGGCAAAAGCCAGGCCTCGGCTTAACTTCTGCAGGAACGTGATTTGTTGTCTCCTCTCTCACTAGAAACTAGACTAGGACTAACTCATTTCTTCCACCTGTGTAACCTGAAAGGAGGATTGGACAGAAAAGAAAGAGCACCTCCTAGTGGTCAGTACATAACACATGGTGCAGAAACACTTAATTTATGACCTGCAAAAAGGATTTCAGCTGTGCAAAAAGGATTTCATATAAGGAATACTATTGTGGAAAAAAGATACTACATCCACCACTTAACCTGAGTGCGAACTTTAGGACAGGTGCACAAGATAAACACCAGTGGTGGGACACCACACCTGCAGAGGTTAAGCTAGGGCATGGCTGTGGCCAGGATCCCTGACAGGGACCAAAGACAGATGTTGAGAGATATTTCTTTCACTATTATCACTATGCTACCTTAAGGGGAGAGCAGCCACTTAGGAACACCCTAGCCAATGCCAGGAACCTCTCGAAAAAGTGCAGGGCAGAATCCAGAACCAAGAGGAGCTAAGTCTACTCTATTGTCAGCAACCAAGTTGTATCAAGATTTGCATTACTGATATTGAGTGTACTGGGGCTATTGGGGTTATAAACTGGCCATACAAAGCAGGTACCAACATCACACCTCTGCACTATTACAGTGCAGGTGTCACGACAAAAGAACAACAACAATACTGGCTGAGTAGCACACACACACACTGGATATACTGCTTACATAGACACGCTCTGAATACTGTCACATATACACATACAGACAAGCACATACACAGGCACTTAAAGTAAGCCCTCCTCTCCTCCCTTTGGGTATGTGCACACTGAGGAATGTGTTGTGCTCAATGGTATTTCCTTTCTGTTGTTCACACTGCAGAATTTCCAAGAAGAATTTTCTACTGCAGATCCACTTTCATGTCAATTCTTTGGGCGGATTATGCTAGAGGAATACTAAAGAAGTCAATGGGCGCTTAAATTCTGCTTGAATTCTGCTTAAATTCCGAATGCATTCCACTCAAATTCAGCTCCAGACGGGGAATTTCAAGCAGAAAACTTTCCTCTACAATTTCTCTACAATTCCTCAGTGTGTACATACCCTTTCTACAGAGACTGCTTCCGGGACAGCCTGTGGGCTTAGCTTCCTACCAGCAACTTGCTTCCTCTGTGTGTGAACAGGAGCCACAAGCTCACTGAAAATAGTTCCTGCACTCACAGGATCTGGCAGGTGGTGCCTCCTGCCTGCTGGGAGTGCAGCTGCACAGCTTGCACACCCCTAAGTCCATGCTCTTAGGACTTTTTCCTGTCCTGAGAGGAGAAGCTAGATGCTCTGCACGGATGCTGTCATAGGCTTAGGCAAAAAAAATTACCAGTGACCATAATTTAAGTTTTTGGTACCTCACATCCCGGAAAATTAACCCTTAGGGGACACAGCCAGTTTTCATTTTTGCGTTTTCGTTTTTCCCTCCTCGTGTATATAAGGCCATAGCGCCTGCATTTTTCCACCTAGAGACCCAAATGAGCCCTTATTTTTTGCACAACTAATTGTACTTTGCTATGGCAGATGTAATTTTTGCCTAAAATGTGCCGGGAAACCAGAAAAAAATTATATTTGTGGTGAAATTGAAAAAAAAAATGTTTGTTTTTTTTTAATGGGGGGGGGGGGGTTGTTTTCACTCCGTTCGCCCTGGGGTAAAACTGACTCATTATATATGTTCCTTAAGTTGTTACGATTACAACGATATATAACATGTATAACTTTTATTTGATTTGATGGCTTGTAAAAAATTAAAACCTTTTATCCTTTGGTCTATGGGTCTGTGTGAGGTGTCATTTTTTGCGCCATGATGTGATCTTTCTATCGGTACCTTGATTGCGCACATATGACTTTTTGATCGCTTTTTATTACAATTATTCTGGATTTGATGCGACCAAAAATGCGCAATTTTGCACTTTGGGATTTTTTTGTGCTGACGCCGTTTACCGTGTGAGATCAGGAATGTGATTAATTAATAGTTCGGGCGATTACGCATGCGGCGATAGCAAACATGTTTGTTTATTAATTAATTTATTTATTTTTATTTATAAAATGGGGAAAGGGGGGTGATTCAGACTTTTATTAGGGGAGGGGATTTTGTGTTATTAAAAATACTTTTTTCTTTTACTTTACACATATACTAGAAGCCCCCCTGGGGGACTTCTAGTATATGCACTCTGATCTCTCATAGAGATCCATGCAGTATAGTTATACTGCATGAATCCATGAGATCGGTGTTCTATTACTTTTGGCTGCTGCAGCCAAAAGCAATAGAATGCCGAGCCGGGATCAGCGCCATTACGGCGCAGACCCCGGCCCGGGATGGATGCGGGGATCACCCCTCCGCAATCGCGCCGCAGGGGGGCGATCCCCCCACTAGACCACCAGGGATGGATATGAGCAAGTATTTAGAAGCAGCTGTCAACTTTGACAGCTGCTTCTAAGTACTTAATTAGCGGGCACGGCGATCGGACCGTGCCCGCTAATAGCCGCGATCCTGGGCTACATGCGGCACCCGGGATCGCGGCAGTTCAGAGGGGGGTCGTCGCGCGACCCCCCTCTGAACTCCCATAGCGGCACGAGGACGTTCAGTAACGTCCTGGTGCAGCTATGGGTTAAATAAAAAGTGGCTGAAAAGTCCTATGCATGCCAAATTGGTACCAATAAACAATATAGATCACTGCACAATAAAATGTACACTTCCATAGATAAAATAACAATTGTAATTTACAGGGGTTAAAATATAGATTTACAATTTTTATTTTTTATTTTTTTTAAAAAAAGCTTATTTCTGAAAGTAGTGTAGTGTCCCAGTGTCCCAGTACGGATATTCCACTAAGTTTTATGTCGCCTGTCCAAAGGTAACTGTCAGGTGTCACACTCTGGGATGACAACTGATGGAGATAAAAGGGTTAACTGCTGTTTTATTTTATGTTCACTGTTGTACAATCACTGGTGCAGTTATCACACACCCTGACAACCTATTACACTGCTTCCTTCTCCTCTTTCTAGGATGTTCCCCACCAATTGGAGGTTAGACCCAGTCACCCCTATATAAGTGAGTTAGTTCCTGCTGGGAGGGTCTTTGGTCCAGTTGTCTGCAGTGAGGAAATAGAGAGAGAGTTACTGCTGCAGTCTAAAGCCAGTCCTGGCTAAAGGCCCTATAACTAAAGGCTGCCTTCCTCCTCGTTCCCCATTATCACATGCACAGACATCGAGCAGGGAAGAGCCCGGGGGAGCCTCGGGAAGCTGAAGGGGGGGGGCTGCCCAGACAATCCTTAGATCACCGGGTGGCCCATAGGAGAGAGTGGTGATCTGCTGCTGCCTCTTTCATTACACAGAGCGACGAGCAGCAGACCATCGCCGTGCTAACTGTTTTCTTTCAATATGTTGAAAGATCATGATCAGCTGATATCGTGCACGTTGGCTGATTGTGACCTTTCAACGAGCCCTATTGCCTCCGCCTGGAGAAAAAAAGGTTCAATCTCCGGAGGCGACAAGCCTTCTTTACCATGAGAACTGTGAATCTGTGGAACAGTCTACCACAGGATCTGGTCACAGCAAAAACAGTAGATGGCTTCAAAACAGGGCTAGACAAGTTCTTAGAGCAAAATAATATAAATGCATATGTATAGAACCTATCACCCCTCCCCCTTCCCTACATCCATCCCCTCCTTGGTTGAACTTGATGGACATGTGTCTTTTTTCGAATGTATTAACTATGTAACTATGTAACTATTACATCAAGCAATTATAGGCTGGAATGGTCTGCCAAGGACAAACGATAATCACTTTGTGTTATAGAGCCTTCAGGCCAGGGCCCTGGTATGGTCCTTGGTCTTCTGTAGTGGAGTTGGTGAGAGACAGAGAGACACAGTTTGTTAGGCTACAAACACACTTGCCGGATCCGCAGCGAGTTATCTCGCTGCGTATTTGCAGCGAGACTCGCAGCGGATCCCAGCCCTATTCTTTCAATGGCAGACAAAATCGCAGCAGAGATGTACATCCCTGCTGCGATTTTGTCTGCAGCCCTCCCCATTAACCCCCGGCCGCCGGAGATTATACATTACCGGGTCCCCGCTCCTGCTTGCTTCGGGGCAGGAGCGGGGACCCGGTAATGTATAGCCTGGCCGCCCCCCTGCTGCCCCGATCACCCCCTCAGCAGCACTGATCGCCCCCCTGCAGCCCCCGGCCGCACGATCCCCTGGAGGCTGCACGATCGCCCCCCCCGTGGCGATCGTGCGGCCGGGGGCTGCAGGGGGCGATCGTGCGGCCGGGGGCTGCGGGAGATTGTGCGGCCAGGGCTGGGGGATATCATGCGGCCCGGGGCTGCAGGGGGCGATCAGTGCTGCTGAGGGGGCGATCGGGGCAGCAGGGGGGCGGCCAGGCTATACATTAACGGGTCCCCGCTCCTGCCCCGAAGCAAGCAGGAGCGGGGACCCAGTAATGTATAATCTCCGGTGGCTGGGGGGTTAATAGGGCGGGCTGTAGACAAAATCGCAGCAGGGATGTACATCTCTGCTGCGATTTTGTCTGCCATCGAAAGAATAGGGCCGGGATCCTCTGCGGATCCAGATCCGCAGCAGATTTGATGCTGTGTTCAGTCATTTAGATCAAATCAGCTGCTCCGCAGCTGTGAAGCTATCCTTAGGGAGAGAAAGTGAGAATACACTGCTGAGCCCTAATGTGGGCTGTCCCCTGGGTTCAACCTTGCCTATGCTTGGGATCCTTCTAGAACATCAGGACAATCTACAGAGACAGATCCACAGCGGAACAAAGAACATAAGCTGACGTATTCTACTGATACTTGCTCGGCCCTCTCTGGGAACCTTGAGAGATTAGCTTCACCCAGTTGTTCAACCCTGGGACTCGTGCTACCAAACTTGACACTTGCTGGACTCGTTTGGCAAAAGGCAGTCTGCGTCACTTCCTATCTTGACTATGAGTACGAGGTCTTCTTATTCTTTAACACTAAGTTATCCTACACAACCATCCCGGCAGAGTACTTCCCTAATTAGGCAAGGTTCCCAAGAAAGTCCCTGAATCTATCCTAAGTCAAGCAACGCTTCTATTTTTTCCTATTACTACCATCTACCTCAAGCATTACAAACACCTGTACCAAGTAAAGTTATTCTCCTGTATGGCACTGAAGTTCTCAACGAAATTTATCTTCTGTTCAAGTACTGGATTCTGTGCCCAGTGCCAGTGTGTCCGGGGGTGGGTGACACGTGCACCAGTAGAAACACCAGAAGACCACCTGCTGTTGCCATCTAGCACCCTTGGCCATGGCAATAGCAAGCCATAAAAACAAGATAATTTGGATATTGTGATTGTACTGACAGAATAAAAATAACATGCTGGTTTTACAACCCATATGACATTTTATAAGTTTATGGCTCATTAGACAGCATAAAGGAAAAACCACACAAGCAAAAAAAAAAAAAAATCTAAACTCACTGTCACCTGAAGGGGTTTCAAAAACTCCACGAATAATAAATTAATACATTTAATTTATAGACACTGGAAATAAATTTGACAAAAAATATTCTTCTTGTCATTTCATATACACATTTATAGTACCATACATTGGAGCCACTGAACCATTTCTGACAAAATATCTGTTGTGCTTCCTCACTGATGACTGAATGACTAAATGCACGTACACTATTCAATCATGTGCAATGCTAAATTTGTACACTCCCTGGGCTAAAGCACAGTTGCTAACCCTTGAGTTAACCTTGCAGTACTGTGTATGAAATACTATACAAGACATGGTGACTGCATGTCTTCCAACATTTATTATGGCCTAAGAAGGACACTATTTAGGTTAGTTATTTGGGTTTGTCCAAAGTATTTAAGTTTTTTAGTTATTCATTATCACAAAACTAAGCTCAACATGCAACATTCTTGAGTTAGAACAGAGTTCTAAATCATACAGGTGCTTCCATATTTAATAATCAGTTCCAAAAGTGCATTTCAGAAGCAATGATGTGGTGCCCATGAGGAAGATGATAATTTTGAACCAGAACCAACTGGGAGTGATAGTACTCTAGTACTCTGGTAGCTGTCTATGGTATAGCAGTAGCGTGAAGTTGTTGGCTGGACTGTGCACATGGTGGTATTATTTAGGACCTTGGGGCACACTATGCTGTTGGTGTTTGGATATAGATGTGTCTGTGATGGTTTGTGCCAAAGGTATGGATGAATATTTGGTCACTGTCCCTTTAAGAGTCAACTCACTAGCTGAATAGAAAATCTGTAAGGCCCTTGGGATGAGTTTATTGAGAGAGCATTGTTGCGAAAGTATACAGAAGAGATGCAGTCTGGTTAGCTTGTACTCTACTTACACAAACTAGCTTTAGAGTGGTGCAATTGTTGTACTTTTACTCACAAGCACTGGTCTGTCACACTATACCCCTAGGGACACATGCAGAAAACTTTAAATGACATGTCAGCCATCTGTCAGTGGCAATAACTCTAACAGTAGGCCTCCTAAGAGATTAGTGCATGCAGAGGGACCAGGAGCGTAACTAGAATTCATGAGGCCCCATAGCAAGAAACTGTATGCCCCCCCCCCCTTCCCCAACATACAAAGAACGATGGAACGCCACATCTGGCAAGATAAGTATGTGTATGGGGGCTCATATGGCTGTAGGCGCACAGCTGTCTCCAGCAATGTGTTGTGAGCCCTACATGTACACATGTACCCACATGGCTAGTGTACTGTGCCACCATCTCCCCCTCGTGTACCCTGTCATTGCCCTATTTGTTGCCGAACTACAACTCCTGCTGGGAGATGCAGTCCTGCATATTACCCCACATAACATGTTGGGAGATGTAGATCTACTGTGCCCATGCCTCCCCCCCTCCTATACTGTGTCATCCTCTAGTCTGTTGTAGAAGCACAACTTTCATTATGGACTGTCAATAGTGCATAATGGGGGTTGTAGTTCTGCAACTTGACTGTCCACAGGCTGCAAAATTACAACTCTCACCATGAACTGTTAGCAGGGCAAGGTGAGGGTTGTAGTTCTCTGGGGGTAATCTCACCTGTCCTGGTTCCTGCTCCGTCCTCTGGTCCTGTATGGCTTCTGTGCCCGCCTTCCTCTTCTATCTTGGGGGGGGGGGGGTGATAAAGACTGCACGGGGGCCTCTGGGACAATAGGGTGGGGGAGGCCCTGGGACACTGGAGGGTGGGGGGATTGTCTCTAGGACACTGTGGGGGTGGGTGAGGGGGGCCCTGGGACACTGGGGAGAGGGGTTGGCTCTGGGACACTAGGGGGTTGGGTGGGGGTGTCTCTGGGGACACTGTACAGGGGAGGGCAGGTGCTTCTAGGGACACTGCATGGAGGGTGGGTGCTGTAGGGAGGTCGGGGCTGCTGTACAGGAGGTGGGGGGCTGTGCGGGAGGCGGGGCCGCTGTACAGGATGTGGGGGGGCTGTGCGGGAAGTGGGGGGGCTGTACAGGAGGTGGGGGGCTGCAGGGGACGCACGGGAGGTCGGGTAGCGCAGGGGATGCTATACAGGAGGTGGAGGGATGCACGGGAAGCAGGGGGTTGCTGTACAGGACGTGGGGGAGGCTGCAGGGGACACAAAGGAGGCGGGGCGCAGGAAACGCTGTACGGGAGGAAGAGGGACGCAGGGGGGCGGGGCCGCAGAGGACGCTGTACGGGGGCCGCTGGGGACACTGTGTGATTGGCAGGGCCCGGAGACATTGGCTTCTGACCCTGTCAATCACAGCCCTGCATTTAGCTGCGAGTGCTCACCAGGAGCGCTCACAGGTAAAGTGTCTCACATTCGGATGGGCATTTAAAGCACCTGGGAGGGCCGCTCAGCGGCCGGGTGCTGCAAGTGTCTGCTCAGGGGGCCTGGTCCATTACAGGATCCAGCACTGGGCCCCCTGATGCGGCGGGCCCCATAGCAGCCGCTACGGCTGCTATGGCGGTAGTTCCGCCACTGAGAGGGACCCTTATTCAGCACTAATCACCTCTCACAAAGTCAAAACATGAAGCAGAAGACTTGTAGAACATGTTGAACCCCATAGACCAAAAAATATAAGTCTTATAAGGATTATAAGGGAAATTTCAAGTACATTTATTGATTTTCTTAAAATAAATGTACCATCAGGTACATCGCTTTACGATTTTTACATCAGTAGACTGGTGCTGGCGTGGGCCTTTTTTTTTGAACCACAGCCCAGTTCCCATGGATGGCGACAGTCTATTTCGGGGCATTGGCCTGGCCTGAAGCACTGGAGGTGGGCCTGTCTGCCCCCAGTGTGATGAAACCCCCTCTCCTCTGTGATGTTGTTCCATTAGAATCAATGGAGCTGCATCACAGAGGGGAGGGGGTTTTGTCACACTGGAAGCGGGCGGGCCCACCTCCAGTGTTTCAGGACGTGTCGATACTCGGAATAGACCAATGCCGTGCGTGGGAACTGGGCCACGGTTGAAAAAAGGACAGTGGCACCGGCATCCCGCGCCGGTGCCAGTCTGTTGATGTAAAAATCTTAAGTGATGTACCTGATGGTGCACTTGCTTTAAGTTTCTGAGCCACAGTTCATTGATGAACCTAGTCATATTATGCATGCATACCTAGATTTGCTGAAAAAAAAGTTTGCTGGAGATTATAGGAGATTTCTTAAAATCCCATTAAGAGTAAATTCACACGGAGGTATCCGCAGCGGATTGAATGCTGCGAACTCGCAGCTAAATCCGCAGCGGATCCCTCCCGTGAATTCCAATGTGATTACATACTGGCTGTCGGATTACATACTGGCTGCCATTAACCCCGGCCGCTCCGGATAATACATTACCGGCACCACGATCCGTCCGCATCTGAGGCTCCCGGAGGTCCCGGATTGTGGTGCCGGTAATGTATCATCCCGGGCGGCGGGGGTTAATGGGGCTGGCACTTACATACTGGCAGCGGGATGACAATCCCGCAGCCAGTATGTAATCACATTTTAATTCACAGGGTAGGGATCTGCTGCGGATTTAGCTGCGAGTTTGCAGCTTTAAATCTGCTGCGGATACGCCCGTGTGAATTTACCCTAACATCATCAATACTGTGATATTCTGTGAATTTTCCACTCGCAAATCCACTGAAAAAAAATTGCTGTTGTGGAAGCATGTATAAGTGGGTACTATGTGAAGTCTGTAGAATGCTGCTCCCGCCACCAGATGTCACTGTGATTTGCACCGTCTGCATGGCTGAAGTTAAAACTACAAAAGGGTTAACTAATGTCTCTATTGATTGTATAACTCCTGCTACTGTCTCATGATCCTTTGCCTTGACCAACCCCTGAGCTAGCTACCTCAAAGGATCTTAACCTATCACCAGGAGTTGTCCAGTGCCCTTGTCCAATCAGTAGTGGTTATTGATTATTACTGAGTGTATGCTGAGAGATTCTTCCAGGCCCTGTTGCGGGACTATTCTTGCTTCTTTATGTAACGACTAGATTATGCCAGGAGTCGAGCCGCGTGCGCGCAGTTTCTGCCTCTGCCGAGGCACAGGGCTTGGCTGAGAATGACACCGACGGCGTCCTTCGCAACAAGCAGGAACGGTTGCTGAGGGCCGCAGAGGTTGTCCTTAGCAGCTGCCCTGCACGTTTAGATCTTGGGCCATGCTCTGATGTTACCACGCTTTGCTGTTGAGAGGGACTGGTTGCTGGGGGCCCGAACATAGCGTCTCCAGCAACCAGCCTGCTATGTTTATCTGCCCTTTTGTGTATTGCCGCGGCCGGGGCCTCACCACCCCCGGTCGATGGGTTTCAGGTGTACCCTGGATGGTGACTGACAGCTGACCTAGCCAGTTAGCTGTCAGCACCTAGGTTCCTGTTTACTATAAATCTCAGCCCCTGGTCTCTTTCAAGTGCCTGTGATAGTGCCTTGTGCCTTGACCTAGCATTCTCCTGACTTACTATTATTGTTGTTCTGACCTTTTGGATTTTGTACCCTGACCTTGCCTTCTGGATTCTGATTTTGTACCTTCTATGCCTGGCTGTTGCTGACCTTGTTCCCTGAACATTCTATATTGTGTTTGTTTGTCTTGTTTTGTTTTTGTATTGCACTTATATCAGTGTAAGATTTGTCGACCAGTTGTCCGAAGCAATTCTTAGTACTGTTTGAGGCAAGTAGGTAGGGACAGCTGGGGCGTGTGCCAGGCTAGGGCTGCACTTGTCTACATGTCTTTCCAGTAGCCTACCTGACAGATCACCTCAAGGAGGGACAGCGGTGAAAACCGGGATTAAACCCTGTTCACACTGGGAAGCCGTATCTTTTACCTCTGAAGACTATACAAGTGTATTGAGGTATTGTACAAGCCAGTAGTTAAGCTAACTACCAAAGCTGAGTCTCTATGGTCAACACGCTAGGTTCCTAGGTGGTTTGCCCAATGGCTAGCACTACCCTCTAGGTGGGCCTGTAACCCCCGATCTTGTGTCACTCTGTGCCCACAGGCTCATCTAAGCAGCACTAAATTCCATCTTATCTCTGGCCGCTGTGCCTTTGAGACAAAAAGCCTAAAAGCAAGTGCTGGCATCAGTCTGTACTACAAACTTGCAGGAGAAAACTGGAGCTTAGAGGACAGGTGATTTAGCCAATGTGGGGTCCAGAAAACAATTTGGGGAAGCTTTTTCTTAGTGAGATCTGTTAGGGGTTTTGCCAGGGCACTGTAATTTTACACAAACTTCCTGTAGTAGCCAGCTGTAAGTAGAAAAGACATTACCTGCTTCTTAGTCTTTGGCGTAGGGCAGGAAGTAATCGCTTCTGTTTTCTCCTGTTCAGGTCTTGGCACCCCACCACCCACCCAGTGTCCTAAGTAGTGTACCTTATGGTGTGTTTACACTGAACAATTATTGTTCGAATTTTCCCGATAACACAGCAAACGATCAAGGGAAGTTCTGGTCTTTCACTGAAAATTCGCCTAAACAGTCTTTCAGCGATTCTCCCTATGTGTGATATGGGCTTAACCCCTAAACGACTGCGGGCACAAATGTTCGCGCCCGCGGTTTACCCGATATATACATACCAGACAATCATAGCTTGTCGGCACAGGTGGTGGCTAACCCCCTCCCCCCCATGCCGACGATCGCTGCTATTGGCTGATCAGTTCAGATCAGCCAATAACGGTAATCTTCCGGGGACCTGGAAAGCAATGGCGGTCGGTGCTGTCTGAGACAGCACCGACCGCCATTACTGTTAAAAGTAATGGTGGCCACGGTGCCACATCCCAATTGCCGTGGTCCACAAAAAGTGTCAAATACCTGCTCTGGACACCTTAGCTAGGTAGCTGAGGTGTTTAGAGCAGGTATTTGGCCATACTCACCTGATCCAGGAGTCCGGATCAATGTCTTCCGAGTCCCACTGCGTCCTCTCCTTCTCGTGGTCTATCTTCGGCTCTTTCCGTCGGTAGCTCGTCAATCTTCTGCTTTTTTCGGCTCCAGCGTCGTCTATCTTCGGCTTATCAGTAGCTATGGGGTTGTAGAGAGTTGGGGGGTTTTTACGCACCCTTCCACACCCTACCGCCGCTGAATGATGATCGCACTGTGCGCTGCTAATCAGCAACTCCTCCTTTTTGGCGTAGGCCTTTTTTTTTCTATACCCTACTTCCACTTTCTTCTGATAAGTACTGCAAACACGTTTATTCTTTGGACAGAGGGCGGAATCCGCCCGTGCATAGAATGGAGTCTATGACACGTGCAGAGACGCACGCGCCCACATCAGTCCACCTGCGGGTTCCAGTTGTGAAATGTGCCATGGGTTAGTCGTGGCCATTCCGCAGTGTGCACGTACCCTTAGAGTGTAAAAAGGAAGGGACACCCGAATCCAGCCCCCAGAATGCCCCCCCATCCTCAGAGGTAGTGGGAAGGTTGTTTGGGAACTGATCTTCCCACTGCTGGATAAAGGTTACCACCTGTACGGGGATAACTTTTAAATATTGATTAAAGTCTTACTGTTACGTCTACTACAACTCCTATCATCTTTGATGTGAGAATCCTCAATCAGCTGATCAGAGCCTAAACCTCACGGATCGCCTGCACAACTGGGACCTCCAAAATGTGAACTTCTTCTCATCACATACATACTGTATACATATATACACAAATAGACATACTGCAGACATACACACTGTATACATATATACACAAATAGACATACTGCAGACATACACACTGTATACATATATACACAAATAGACATACTGCAGACATACACACTTTATACATATATACACAAATAGACATACTGCAGACATACATACGGTATACATATATATACACAAATAGACATACTGCAGACATACACAAACATGCAGACATAACACACCTTACATACACTCACCGGCCACTTTATTAGGTACACCTGTCCAACTGCACGTTACCACTTAATTTCTAATCAGCCAATCACATCTTCCTCTTCTCCCAGCCAGGCCCGGCAGCTTGCAGCCTCTCCCCTTCTCCTCTGCACCGACTGCACACATAGCAACAGGAGAAAGTCACATGATTGCAGAGGGAAGGGGGATGGAGGGGGCCCTGCTGCTGCTTCTCTCGGCATCTTGTGACAGGCAGGAATAGGGCAGCGCTGAGGCCCGGAACTGATGTAAGGGAGCCAGGTGAGCAGGGGGAGGGGAGGGGAGGGCATATGATTTCAGAAAGAACGGGCCCTGATGCCGTTCTTTATTTACCCCAGCAGTGTGGGAGCCAGCAGGGGGGCCCTTGAGCTCCCAATACAAGGCAGCATCTAAACGGTAGGCCCCCCTCTGGCTCAGGGGCAGGGCCCAGCAAGAGGGTGTAGGGGGTGGGGCCCACCGGCTCCCCAGTGGCCCAGTCCGAGGCTGCCAGCCGGGCTGCTACGGGGTCCCTTTGATTACTGTAGTCACAGTTGACTGGAGTGGTGTAGTGACCCTCCCGGACTCTTGGTACTGCCGCCCACAGAAAGGGGAAATGTCCCAAGGATGTAGTGTACACTGTGTCGGTGTGAGGCGAAGAATCACAAAGTCTCTTTATCATAAATAATCTCTGGTTTACTGTAAAGGTACTTGTGTGCAGTATAAAATACAACTTTATCTTGACAGAACATTTGATAGTACACTTTGTAACAAAGGGTAGGACACTTGCTAACACAGCATCCAGTTCTGTGATAGGAGTATAGTAGAGTACAGTTGTGCTGTCTAAGTTGCATGTAGAAAGATACGAAAAATCAGAGGAGCAGAGAAGAGGATGTCGTGTGAGTCCCAACCAAAGTAGTACGGTGCTCTGCTGGGATGTTGGAGGATGAGGTAGAAGAACACTTAGAAGAAGAAGAGAATACCTTGTGCCCGTGTTTTGACCTTTGGGTCTTCGCACCACCTAATGCCCACCACAAGGCCCCAGACCTTGTTATCTGGGATACGTGGAATGCTGAGTTGTTCCCTGCTGACAACCGCACTGCGAGATAGAGTTCCTAGGCTTTTAGCAACTTTGCTCTATCCGGATCAGTTCCTAGCTTACTGCTGTCTGTGGATACTGTCCTGCACTGTGACTCTCCTAGTCCACAGCGTGGGTTAAGGTTGTCTCTGACTTGTCCTCTCCTGTGAGGGTTTAACACTGCATAGTGTTGTGTAGTATAGACTGAGAAGAAACTGTTCGCTGTGTCCTGTCTGGCTTCCTACCCATATGGGGATCTGACTAAGACTGCACTTGAGGCTAGGGACTTGGCTGCACTAGGGGGCTTTGAAGAAGTAAGGGCACTCTTCTTCTTATCAGGATAGGTTGCACTAACATGTGCCAGCTGGTTACATGAAAAGCACCTACTTCTGTCAGTAAAAGTTTGTGTGGTTCTTCGGGCCCACGGGAGGAGTAAAAGTGGTGAGTCCAGATGATCAATTGGGAGAGAGAGGGGGTCTCCAACAGGCTTACCTTTCCTCCAGCTAATCAGCGGTTTTAGCTTCTTTGTCACAAACAAACTGCCTTACATCTGTAGGACAGAGATAAAGAAAGCTGGTAACAGACAGTCCTCCCACCCATTGCCTGAAGGTGGTTCTCAGACTGCCCACAACATCTGCATAACTGTGATGGGGGCCTCTGCGTAGACTCCGGAACTTCTTGTGGTACACCTCCGGGGTGAGGATGTATTTCTTGATAAGAGCCTGTTTTATTGCATCATATTCCATCTTGCTCAGGTGGAAGGTTAGAAAAAACTTCCAAGGCTTTTCCCTGTAATTCTGGGGTTAGCTACTGTGCTCATTGCTCTCGGGGTAGATGGTATTGTCTAAGGTTTTCTTAAATCCCCATAGAAAAAGGTAAAAGTCTCCATTCTGTTGCATTACAGGAAAGTTTTCTCACATGAGTCTCTGGGGATTTGTATCCTGAGAGTGAGGCTGTGGTTAATTGTTACCCCTTTCAAGTTGAGCCACCTGCAGCTGGAACTCTTTTTCCGCTTGGCGTTCTGCAGACTCACTCTACACCTGGCGTACTGCAACCTTTCACTCTACCTGGTGTTCTTCAGCTTCAGTCTGTTGATACTGGAGGATCAGTTGTAGGGTCACATCCACCCAACTGCTGTAAAGCCATTTCAAGTGATAAGTCTATGCCCATCGGGAACTTTTGCTTCAGTGGAGATTATCATAAATTCATCCTTTCTAAGTTCTGCTCCATCAGGTCACAGATCAGCTGTTCCTTTGTTTTATCAGCGTGATCGATCACTCTTTGATCACAGAGGTTGGATAGAGGGTCCTTGTTCTTTCTTTGTACAGGGTTGCCATATCACACAGTACCCTTTTCCAAATAAAAGAAAGGAAAGAAAAACAGGGAAGGTAAACTTTTTGCCTGTATGTCAAAAGAAAAAACTCTGTTAGTCCAGGTAATAATTGCTTAAACCAAGCACTGATGCTCTAATAAAAGTAAAAATATCCCACCGCTCTGCCCCCAAATTGTCATGTCCACAATTACCAGTACGTATCGGGGATGCGACTGTAAGGGGTTAATGTATTTCTTCTCACTGAATGTTGAACTTACCTTCCACTCAGGTGGCAAATTGAGCAAAAAATCGCACCCTGACACAGTCCATGCACCTCAAAGCACACGCTGCCACCAACTTTCAAAGTGAAAGGACACTGTCCCCCCCAAACACTGCTGAACAGCACTCACAGAGTTAAAACACTACAACTAAAGGCTATGGATTCTTAAAGCACACAAGGGCAGTATCCCAGAGCATGGCCCCTACTATGTTCTCGTGCCCCCTGTAGTAAGGTACCTTCGTTAAGAACCCTCTAGGTGAAGGGTATGTGCACTCTTGTGTACTGTGTATTTGTTATTGTGTTTTGTGTACTGTATGAACAGCTGAAGGAGATTGTTTACAAAGGGCTAACTGTCTAACTATTTTTATCTGTGTCTATGCCACTGTTGTATGGGGTGATTTCCCCTGACCAATCCCTGAGCTGGGTACCTTATGTTATCCCACCAATCACTGGTCAGTGTTAAGGGCTTTCAGTTTGTTTCTGTCCAATCAGAAAGTAGTTTATACCCTAGGGGAAATTTAGTCAGTCTAGTCAGGATTTCTCTGAGGGAGGTTCACACCAGAGAGAGCTCCTACTATGATTTTCCTGTGCAGGACTCAAAGCCAATGATTTCTTCTTTATTCCTTCTCAAGCAACAATATCTTGGCCATGTTTAGCTAAAAGCACACAGGGGAGGAGGCTGAGGTGAACAGGGATTAAAAAGGAACAACTACCTACGCTGGTCGGCTACTCTCTTTTCATCCTGATAACTAAGACAGGATCTTCAGTCAGTGGCTAGGTAAACGCCTAAAGCCAAAAGACTCCACTGTACTTGCTAGATTTTTTTAGTGGTTCCCCCGATGGCTAGCTCTAAACACAAGGTGGGGCCTACATTCCTGTTTGCATGTCACTCCGTGCCCATAGACAGCAATAGGGGGAAGTTCATACCCATGGGCATAGGTACTCTTTATTTAAAAGCCCCTCAAAGCTGAGTACCTTAGGGTCTAGGTAGGGCCCCCACTAACCCTGAAATATCCCTCAGTCCACTCCTCTTCTCCTAAAGCCAGCCTACCAAACTAAGTTCAAGCTGAAGTAACAGAGAATTGTCAAGCAAATAAACAATTTTTCCTTCAGCTAAAAGCTGAGATCTAAACTATTATTCCTCCAATGAGAAGCTGTATTCAATCATGTTCTTCACAAGTATTGTCAAGTTCAAGTCTACTGAAAAGAGAGAACTGTATGCTCTGTACTGCACATTTAAGGATATACAGTAAATTTGTTCCTGTTTAAGTTCATCAGAGACTCTGTGATTTCTTCACGCTACATCTACACCTCTACTTACTAAAAGTATGTGTTGGTATATCCAGGGATGGGCGCATACCACTACTGGCCATCATGACAAGTGTCTCAGGAGTACACCACCATCTTGCCCAGCAATACAACACCACCTGGCTCCCCTGGGTTACCACACAAGGACCAAACGTATTAGGCTCTAATAGACAAAAGGTACAGTGCTTGCAAAAATAAAAGTAAAATAAGACGACATACATACATGCAATAACAGTGATACAATAAAAGGGAGAAACCATGGATCGCCGCTCAGTCAGATTGAACCCCTGCACTGTGACAATTTTTTTTTTTTTGCAGCCATATTTTATAGGATAAAAACTCAAGGCCGTATTACACATAGCGATTATCGCTATAACAATTGTTCACTAGTCATAACTAGCGATTTTGTAGCAAACGGTTCTGAGGCTATTACAATCTCTGATTACTGTTATGAACAATTGTTTTTACATTGTTATATGATCGCTAATATTTCCTCAGGAAACCCCAAAAAACATTTTTTTTTATCAGCGAACAACAAATAAACTACCAACAATAATTGTTCAACATGTTGAAAGTAGATTTTTCATTCATCTTTTCATCGTTGAGTGTTATTACACGAACAGATAATCAGTCCTTTTGATTGTTTTACTGAATTTTTAAACGATAATCGTTCTGTGTAATAGGGGTTTAGTTCAGATTTTGGAGCTGCCCATCAGTTTATTAGGGTAATTAGTTGTCCCTGAATAGAAAAAGGACCAGGGACACCTCATTGTATATGTCCCTTGATTGAACCATTGTAATTTGGTTGGGGGGGGGGGGGGGTTGGAGTTGAATAGATCTATACCTCATTTGAAGTGGATAAAACTCCACGCTCCATGTCATAAGTCATACTTTGAGATAACCAGTTCACCCCCACCCTCAATAAACCAGGCCTAGTGTTTCCTGGCCAGAGTCCATCAATAAACCTGGCTTCCGAAGTTTATGATGTTTACATGAGCCAGTGTGTAGTGAGTGGAATACACAGTCTGTAGTTATTTGCATGTACCAAACACACTTTCATAACAGCATTTTCTAGAAGGTTCTCTGTGCTTTCTAACACTGCTGTGCTAGTATTTTTATATTATATTTGCAGAGATGTCTTTCCACTGTTTGGCCTCTAGATACTGCCACATTGTCTTTTTTCAGCCTCCCCCTTCCCAGCACTTTTACAAAAAAATCACCCTGCTTGGAATTGTCCTTTAACCCTTTGAGGACCAGGCCCAAAATGACCCAGTGGACCGCGCAAATTTTGATCTTAGTGTTTCCGTTTTTCCCTCCTCCCCTTCTAAGAGCTCTAGCACTTTCAGTTTTTTATCTACAGGCCATGTAAGGGCTTATTTGTTACAGGAATAGTTGTACTGTGTAATGGCGTCATTCATTTTACCATAACATGTATGATGGAATTCCAAATATATTATTTATGAAGATATAAATTGGTGAAATCGCAAAAAAGAATGCAATATGGTAACGTTTGGGGGGTTCCTGTGTCTACGTAATGTAATATATGGTAACAGCGACATGATACAATTATTCTATAGGTCAGTCCGAACACAACCATATGCAGGTTACACAGATTCTCTAATGTTATATATGTATTTTTTAATGAAATCCTTTTTTTTGGCAATTAATTATAAATAAAATGGGACTATTGTGACGCTTATAACGGTTTTATTTTTTCACCTACGGGGCTGTATGGGGTGTCATTTTTTCCGCCATGATCTCTAGTTTTTATTAATACCATATTTGTGAAGATCGGACGTTTTGATCACTTTTTATTAATTTTTTTATATATATAATGTAACATAAAATCGGTAATCCGCGCACTTTTTCCCCTCTTTTCGTGTACGCCGTTTACCGTTCGCAATGACACTTGTTATATTTTAATAGATCGGACAATTACGCACGCTACGGTATATTATATGTTTATCTATTTATTTATTTTTATATGTTTTATTTATATAATAGGATAGGGGGGTGATTTCAACTTTTATTGGGGGAGGGGTTTTGGGGTAGTGTGTTGGTGTTTTTAACTTTTTTTTTTTTACACTTTTGAAGCCCCTTTGGGGGACTTTTACATACACTAGTCTGATTTTTACACTGATGAATGCTATGCCATAGGCATAGCATTGATCAGTGTTATCGGCGCTCTGCTCATTGAGCCTGCCTGTGCAGGCTTAGAGTAGCAGAGCGCCGATCGGACCGCATGGAGGCAGGTAAGAGACCTCCAGCAGTCCGTTTTACCGATCGGGACCCCCGCAGTCACACTGCGGGGGTCCCGATCGGTAAGTGACAGGGGACTCCCCCTGTCACTTACACTTAAACGCCGCGGTCGCGCCGCGATCGCGGCGTTTAAGGGGTTAATGACACGCGGCAGCGCGATCGCTGCAGCGTGTCATTGCCGGTGAGGTCCCGGCTGCTCACTGCAGCCGGCCCCCACCTGCTATGAAGCGCGCTCCGCTCCGGAGCGCGCTTCATAGCGGGAATAACACCCAGGGCGTACAGTTACGCCCTAGGTCGTCTGGGGACAGACTTCCATGGCGTAACTATACGCCCTGGGTCGTCTAAGGGTTAAAGCCAAAGTACTTTGCTGAGTCTTCGCTTGATCTCCTCGGGTAATCTTAAGGGATTAGCTTTGCCCATTTGTTCAAGCCCGGGGCCCATGTTCCTGGATCTGTCACTTTGTGATCTCTTCCAGCAATAGGCCATATTCTCCAAACCATGAGTACAGGTTCGTTTTAATAAGTCTCAAATAGGGATGGTCCGAACTCTCGCTCGGCATCAGATTCCCGCTGTCTGCCCGCTCCGTGGAGCAGGTGGATACAGCGGGAGGACCGCCTGGAAAACTGGGATACAGCCTATGGCTATGGCTGTATCCCAGTTTTCCAGGCGGTCCTCCCGCTGGATCCGCCCGCTGCACGGAGCGGGCAGACAGCGGGAATCATTACTGAGAGTTCGGGTTCGTACGAACCCGAACCGAACTCGGTTCGGACCATCCCTAGTCTCAAGTATTAAAGTGTCACTGTCGTTAAAAATTTTTTTGCAGAAATCAATAGTACAGGCAATTTTAAGAAACTTTGTAATTGGGTTTTATTAGCCGAAAAATTAATTTTTATCATGAAAATGCAGTTTGAAGCTCTCCCCCTGTCTTTATGGTTTTCCTATGGAGAGAGAAAGTAGAGGCAGCAAAACAGGACAACAAAGAGTTAATTTACATTTACATCACGGGCTCCCTCCTCTGCAGTCACTACTGACCTCTCTGAACTCTGAATAGGGCTTTGAATAGCTCCCCCCCCCCCCTCCGCTGTGCAATCCTTTGTCTCTGCTCTCTGCTGCCGGCTAATCTTGCTCCTTCCTCCTCCTCCCCTCCCCTCTTCATAGAACAGACAGATCCGACTGATGAAAAAACAGTCGAGATTTCCTGATTCTGAGCAGTGGATGACAGAAAGGAGAGGAGGGGGGGGGGCGGGAAAAGTCTTTTTACATACCGATAATGGCATATTTGCCTAATAAACCCAATTACAAAGTTTCTTAAAATCGCCTGGACTATTGATTTCTTCAAAAAAAAAAAAAAAAATTAACGACAGTGGCTCTTTAACCCCTTAACGACATCGGGTGTATACTTACGCCCTGATGCCGGTAAGGACGTTCAGAGCGGGGCCGCGCGGCGACCCCGCTCTGAACCGCGGCGGTCCCGGGTGCCGCTTGTAGCCCGGGACCGTAGGTATTAGCGGGCACGGTCCGATCGCTAATACAGTAATCAGATGCAGCTGTCAAACATGACAGCTGCATCCGATTACCGGATTCAGCTGTTCCCTGGTGTCTAGTGGCGGAGATCGCTCCCCCGGGATGTTATCCCGGAGGAGCGATCTCCGTTTCTGAAGCCGGCCGGGGACCGTTCCAAGATGGCGCCGTCCCTGGCTCGGCACTCGTTTACTTCCGACTGCAGCAGCCGGAAGTAAACGAGTGCCTATCTCATGGATCTCTGCAGCATATCTATGCTGCAGAGATCTCTATGAGAGATCAAAGCACTTATACTAGAAGTCCCCTAGGGGGGCTTCTAGTATAAGTGTAAAAGTTAAAAAAAAAATGTTGTTAACAGTAAAAAGCCCCCTCCCCTAATAAAAGTCTGAATCACCCCCCTTTTCCCAGGTTATAAATAAAAGTAAATAAATAAATAAATAAACAAACATGTTTGCTATCGCCGCGTGCGTAATCGCCCGAACTATTAATTAATCACATTCCTGATCTCGCACGGTAAATGGCGTCAGCGCAAAAAAAATCCCAAAGTGCAAAATTGCGCATTTTTGGTCGCATCAAATCCAGAAAAATTGTAATAAAAAGCGATCAAAAAGTCATATATGCGCAATCAAGGTACCGATAGAAAGAACACATCATGGCGCAAAAAATGACACCTCAATCAGCCCCATAGACCAAAGGATAAAAGCGCTATAAGCCTGGGAATGGAGCGATTTTAAGTGACGTATATTTGTTGACAATGGTTTAAATTTTTTACAGGCCATCAGATACAATATAAGTTATACATGTTACATATCGTTTTAATCGTAACGACTTGAGGAACATATATAACAAGTCAGTTTTACCCCAGGGCGAATGGCGTAAAAACACATTTCCCCCAAATAAACAAAATGCTTTTTTTTTTTCAATTTCACCACACTTTTAATTTTTTTCTGGTTTCGCAGTGTACTTTATGTAAAAATTCAGCCTGTCATTGCAAAGTACAATTAGTGACGCAAAAAATAAGGGCTGATGTGGGTCTCTAGGTGGAAAAATGCAAGTGCTATGGCCTTTTAAGCACAAGGAGGAAAAAACTAAAACGCAAAAATCGAAATTGGCTCTGTCCTTAAGGGGTTAAGGTCACCCTCACATTGTTCTACATTGCAAGACATCTTCCCCTAGTAGCCCCCTATGAACTCTACAAAGTCTTCTATGTAAAAATGCTTACTAAAGAGACTGTCCTTATTCAAGTCCAACTTATCCAAAACTACTGCCCAAGTATTTTAAGTTGAACTGGCCATCACACTCAAGCAGAAACTGCTGACTTCACACTTGTGCAAGGTATTAGGCTTACTGTCACTTTAGGGGACATTCCAGGAAAGCATTTAAGTTATTAGGTTTATCCTGGACTCTGTGGTTCCTCTTCATTGCGTCATACACTACACCTACAACCAGGGGCGTAACTAGAAATGGCTGAGACCATAGAAAACTTTTGATTGGGCCCCCCCTTCCCCAATCTGACATGGTACCAAACTATTTTTTTCTAGGACAAATAATACAAACAGTACCAGTTTACAAGGGACAAATATTACCGCCACATACTGACTAATGCCCACCCTGAAAAAAATCCACTGTACAAATACCAATATCACCTCACTTCACAGTGACCACATGTGGGTCCCACCACGGGTGTTGCTGTTAGTTACATCCTTCGTAAAAGCCTGTACTTTTTGGATGTAAGTGGTGATATAGTCGTACCAAAGTTTCGCCACAAGATGTCGTTATTGCAAGTGTGTGTATTCTACTATTGCACAGCTGTAGCATTGAAGGAGTTATTGTTTGCTTATATGTCACATGGATCTGTAGACCAATGAGAGTACACGCTTCTTCTATCCTATCATTTCTCTCTTTACTTATTGCTTATGCACTATTCACCCATTCACAGCACACCTTACAGGGGCTGTACATAGGAAGTCACATGGGTAGGGGAAATGTAGGGTCTTTTGTCTTTAGACTCTGTAGAGGAAGGACACCAGCTAGAACGCTCTCTACAGCGGTCCAGTTGGGCCCTGGCCCATTGCCAGGTCCCCAGTCGAAGTGTGCAGTCTAGAAGCAGACCTAGGTAGATGCAACCTACAGATTCTTTTCAAGTAACTCCACTCGACACTTCACTTGAGAATACAAGTCAGAGATCATCTCAACCCACGCTGTGGACAAGGAGAAACACAATGCAGGACAGTATCCATAAGTAAGTCAAGGAACTAATCCAGATAGAGCAAAGTTGCTAGAAGCCTATGAACTTTATCTCGCAGCACGGGTGTAAGCAGGGAACCCTCAGCATTCCGCTCATCCCAGGTCAAAACAGAGGCACAAGTATTCTCTCTCTGTCTTCTTAAGTATTCTTCTATTTTTACCTCTCACATCCCTTCAGAGCACAGTACTACTTGGGTTGGGACTTGGTCACGACATCCTCCTCTCTACCCTTCTGATTCTTCTTTGTACCTCTCAGCACGCAACCCAGTCGGCACAACTGTACCACTTACTATACTCTCAATAGAGATCTGGATCCTAAGCTATCAAGTGTCTTAGCATAAATGAGTTCAAGCACTAAAGTCTGTGTAAAGATTTATCTATTTGCTGCAAAAGTGTATTGTACTACTTAGAGACTGTACAGTAAAGCTGTTATATTTTTATATCACTTGGACTCAGTCATCCTTTCTTCCACACGAGCACCCATACACACTAGCGACACACCTTGGGTTATTTTTCCCCTTTTTGTGGGTGGCTGTACCGATAGTCCGGGTGATTCAATTGCCACTCAGGACTACCGTGACAAGAGCCCAAGGTTCCCATCACAACCCAGCAGGTTACCAACCATTTGGGGATCATTACAGACCGGCCACACTAAAGCAGGTACCAACATCACATCTGTTTAAAAAAAAAAAAAAACTACTCACCTCTCACCAGTTCCCAGCACATTCCAGTGGTGCCCTCTCCCTCTCTCCCAGCACCTGGAAGTGATCTAGTGTTTGGTGCAACGTTCCCTCTATCTACTTGTGTGTCTTAAAGATGTACGCACAGCTTAAGGTCACGCTCCCCTTCAGCTGCGGTGCGGCGGCGCTATACAGCCACTGGGCATCTGTCAATCACAACCCTGCATGTAGCTTTGAGTATTTACCATGAGTGCTCACAGTGAAGGAGCAGCACCCAGGTGGCCTGCTCGGCCTCTGGGTACTGCAAGGAATGTCAGCTCAGGGATCCAGGTCCAGTCTATTACAGGATCGGTCCCCATAGATCCCAAGGCAGCAGTAAAGGTGTCAGGAGGTCTTCAGAAATGCAGAAGATAACAATTTATTGGGGGGGAGGGGATTATGGATTATCACTGTTTCAGCAGTGATGTGCAGGAGAGGGCCCACTCTAGCCCAGGGGCCCGCCAGGCCATTCCCCTGTCCCCTGGAATTTTGGCCATTATCTCTGCCCCTCTAGTTGACAGCTTGTTGCCTAGGTTAGAGGTATGTAACAAACTGGAGTAGCTCCAGAATTTAGAACCATACACAGTTTTCTTATATCACTTTCCTCATTTTTTCCCCAAAAATATGAATCTTAACTTATCTCACCACAAGGTGGTGCTGTTATACTTTTAGTACAATAGGTTAAAGAAACAGAAAGAACACCTATTGTACAGGTATATTAAACTATAATGTAACCAGCACATTTGGAGATATATATCACTCTGGGAAAGAAAATAAAAATGAACATCTATAGCTTAAAAAAGACATTATGGCATACCATACTAAACAAGTAATAGTTTGTTTTTTTAGCATTTTTATAAGGAAGTTTTACCACTACTGGTTTAATGTTACAGTAAACTATAGGGTTCTGTTCTATCCCAAGAATTTTTTTTTGCCTGATTCCTAATTTCTTTTATTTTAGATATGTCACAATGATGTCTAAGCTGTCACAACACAACACAGCAGGGGAAGGGAACAAGCTAACTGAGAGTGCCAAGACTGCAGTACAGTTATTTATTATAGTGCTTGAAAAAGCACGATATCGTAATCCGTATTCTTCTTCCGCGTCTTCTTCTTCCAGCTATTCTTCTTCTTCCAGCTATTCTTCTGCGATTAATAATGCCCAAAACCCCTTAGCGCACAGACTCCGTTCAAATTGCGTTTCAAAGTTCTCAGCGTTGATAGGTGTGCTAAGTATTTTTGGTTTTGATCGGATTTGTTATTTTTAAGAAATTTACGTTTAAAGACCCAAAATTTCCCATAATGGCCACACCGTACAGCTCTAACAGCCAATCACAGCGCATATGCAAATAGCTGAAATGTAGCTGCCAATAGAAATGCTCAGGTCTTGTCAGTCAATGCCTGACAACATCCACGCGGTCACATGTCCACTATTGGCCAATAGAAGATGTAGAAGATGGAAAGTCCTTAACGATTTTCTTTCACTGACATAATTTCTACATGATTGTCATGGTAACCAAACAATTTTCTTTACCATTATAAGGCTGTGGATATTACTGTTAAGGAGTGGGTATCAAAGTCACCCTCAGAGGGCCAGTAACAAATTAGCTCTTAAAGGGCCAACACCCAAGTTGCTCTTAAAGGGCCTACATCAAATTTGCTCTTAAAAGGGTAGCACCAAAGTCATTCTTGAAGAGACGGCACCAAAATTGTTCTCCAAGAGATGGCACCAATGTAGCTCTTAAAGGGATGACACCAAAGTCGCTCTTAAAGTGACCGTACTAAAATCAATCTTAAAGGGCCAGTACAAAAGTCACTCTTAAACGGGCAGCACCAAAGTAGCACTTAAAGGGACGGTATCAAAGTCGCTCTTAAAGGACCAAATTAGCTCTTAAAGGGCCAGGGCCAAATTAGCTCTTAAAGGGATGGTACAAAAGTTGCTCTTAAAGGGGCAATACTAAAGTTGCTCCTAAAGGATGGTACTAACGCCAATCTTAAAGGGACGGTACCTAAGTCACTCTTAAAAGGCCAGTACAGAATTATCTCTTAAAGGGCA
Organism: Dendropsophus ebraccatus; assembly: GCF_027789765.1. Taxonomy (NCBI): domain Eukaryota; kingdom Metazoa; phylum Chordata; class Amphibia; order Anura; family Hylidae; genus Dendropsophus; species Dendropsophus ebraccatus. The sequence goes on from NC_091455.1 coordinate 103,780,135, forward strand.
GAAACCCAAGTCACTCTTAAGGGGCCAGCATCAAAGTTGCTCTTAAAGGGCCGGGCCAAATTAGCTCTTAAAGGGCCAGTAAAAAGTCACTGTTAAAGGTACCATACCTAAGTCGCTCTTAAAGGGACTTTACAAAACTCAAGTTGCTTTTAAAGGGACGGTATCAAAGTCATTCTTAAAGTGCATTCTCAAATTTGCTCTAAAAGGGACAGTATCAAAGTCGCTGTAAAAGGGGTGATACCAAAGTCACTCTTAAAGGGTCAAATAAGCTCTTAAAGAGCCAGTATCGAAGTCTTCCGTAAAAGGAACAGCACTTAAGTTTTTCTTCCAGGGGGACACCTAACTCGTTTTTTACAGTACATAAGCTGTTCTTAAAGGGACAGTACATAGGTCGCTCTTAAAGGGTTGGCATCAAAGTCGCTCCTTAACCCTTTAAGGACATGGCCCATTTTCGTTTTTACGTTTTCGGTTTTTCCTCCTTGTGTTTAAAAGGTCATAGCACTTGCATTTTTCCACCTAGAAACCCCCATGACCCCTTATTTTTTGCGTCACTAATTGTACTTTGCAATTACAGGCTGAATTTTTGCATAAAGTACACTGCGAAACCAGAAAAAAATTCGAAGTGTGGTGAAATTGAAAAAAAAAAACGCATTTCTTTTATTTGGGGGAAATGTGTTTTTACGCCATTCACCCTGGGGTAAAACTGACTTGTTATGCATGTTCCTCAAGTCGTTACGATTAAAACGATATATAACATGTATAACTTATATTGTATCTGATGGCCTGTAAAAAATTCAAACCGTTGTTAACCAATATACGTTCCTTAAAATCGCTCCATTCCCAGGCTTATAGCGCTTTTATCCTTTGGTCTATGGGGCTGTGCGAGGTGTCATTTTTTGCGCCATGATTTGATCTTTCTATGGGTACCTTGATTGCTCATATACGTCTTTTTGATCGCTTTTTATTACATTTTTTCTGGATTTGATGCGACCAAAAATGCGCAATTTTGCACTTTGGGATTTTTTTGCGCTGACGCCGTTTACCGTACGAGATCAGGAATGTGATTAATTAATAGTTCGGGCGATTACGCACGCGGCGATAGCAAACATGTTTATTTATTTATTTATTTGTTTACTTTTATTTAAAACCTGGGAAAAGGGGGGTGATTCAGACTTTTATTAGGGGAGGGGGCTTTTTACTATTAACAACACTTTTTTTTTTTTTTTACACATATACTAGAAGCCCCCATGGGGGACTTCTAGTATATATACTTGGATCTCTCATTGAGATCTCTGCAGCATAGATATGCTGCAGAGATCCATGAGATCGGCACTCGTTTGCTTTCGGCTGCTGCAGCCGGAAGTAAACGAGTGCCGAGCCGAGGACGGCGCCATCTTGGACGCGTCCCCGGCCGGCATCAGTAACGGAGATCGCTCCTCCGGGACAAGGTCCCGGAGGAGCGATCTCCCCCACTAGACACCAGGGAAACGTTGCCTCCGGTAATCGGAGGCAGCTGTCAACTTTGACAGCTGCCTCCGATTAGCTAATTAGCGGGCACGGCGATCAGACCGTGCCCGCTAATAGCGGCGGTCCCGGGCTACACGCGGCACCCGGGATCGCGGCACTTCAAAGCGGGGCCGCCGCGCGGCCCCGCTTTGAAGTGCAAGTGAGGACATAGGACGTACCGGTACGTCCTATGTCCTTAAGAGATTAAGGGACTGTACTGTACTAAAGGCGTTCTTAAAGGGACGGTACCAAAGTCGCTCCTAAAGGGAGGGTATCAAGGTGCCCTTGGTTAGAGCGAAAAATTATCAGCGCTGTGTCATATTGGCGTGGCCTAGAGTGTCTGTGCCCCAGATCTGCAACACCTCTCCTTTCTTGATCCCCACCCTGTTCATCAATAGGTAAGGATTACTATTCATCATCATCATGCTATAGTGACACAGGTAGCGATGAATAGGAATCGCCTTCCCTGCCTTTATGGTAGCTATGCCACTGGTTCTTAGAGAACTCAGATCTGCATTTCACTACCATTACTGCTATCACAGTCTTGGAAGTGAAGTGTGCTGTGAGATTGGGACCACAACAGAAGTCACAAAAGATGGTATTCATGCCTCAAGACCCTGCACAGTTTCCAGAAGGCATCATTACAGGTGAGACGGCGTTGACAATTCCTTACAGTGGGATTTCGGGTGTTAGTTATAAACTCCACCAAGCATGCAGCGAGGTTGGACCCTAAAACTATATTGGGTCACCTTAAAGCTATTAAAAAAAAGTCTACTCAGCCAGAGTCAAGCCAGCTCAGATTTCTCTGGTGAGCACAACTCCAACCCCCAGGGTTAACAGTTGTGCCCCTGAGAGGGGAATGCCCCACTACAGAGAACAGTGGGACCCTCCAGTGTCTCTTGAGCATCTGAGAGCAGAAGAACAACAGATAGTGAAATAGATGTTAAAAAAGGAGTGTCATGCATTCTCCAAGGATTACTCTGATGTAGGTTGTATGCCTACTAACCTTAAATCAACCTTAAAGGACAACTCCCATGAAAAACTTTTTCCCAGTAATTGAAGCACATTACAAAGTTATATAACTCTGTAATGTGCTTCAATCACATTCCCCCCTCCACCCCCCACCAGGAAGTGCACTAAACTCACACATACCTAATTACTGTCGTCACTAGTTTCTTCTCTCAGCTCCTTCTTGTGATGATGAGTCATCAGCAGGAGTGCTGCTCTAGCTCCTGTTACACCAACCTCCCCCTCCCGCAACTGCAAGCCATCTGAGTCATGTCACTTGCTTATCTTCTCTCCGACTGACTCCCGGCACATAGGCAGCTCCACCCTCCCCTCATACTCTCTCCTGCTGCTGAGTGAACTCAGTGAGTGAATGAGTCCTGTCTCTAGGGAAGATAAGCAAGTGACATGGACTCAGATGGCTTGCAGTTGCTCAGCCAATGGGAGCTGAGCAAGCTGAGTCACCTGACAAGGCAGGGGAGGGGGAGGCTGGTGTAACAGGAGCTAGAGCAGCCCTCCTGCTGATGACTCATCATCACAAGAAGGAGCTGAGAGAAGAGCCTGGTGACGACAGTAATTAGGTATGTGTGAGTTTAGTGCACTTCCTGGTGGGGGGTGGAGGGGGAAAAGACAGGGAAGGGAGGCAGATAGGTGATTGAAGCATATTACAGAGTTATATAACTAGGTAATGTGCTTCAATTACTGGGAAAAAGTTTTTCATGGGAGTTGTCCTTTAAGGACACTACTCCAGTAACAAAGAACTACATGTTTGTGCCTAAACCACCACACCACGACGTAAAAGAGTACCTTCAAGACTTCATCAACAGAGCCTGGATACAGAAATCCAAGTCATCTTATTCATCTCCAATTTTCTGTATTAGAAAGGAGAAAAGAACACTGAGACTCTGTTGTGATTACACAGAACTGAACCAGAGGTCGCTCCTTGACCGTCACCCAATACCAAAAATCTAAGACATGCTAGAGATAGTTTGCCAGGAAATACCTTGTTCTTAGTCCTGGACCAGGGCAAGGGCTACAACCAAGGGTTTGTTTAAGAATCCAGCAGGCCATTAACAGTCTTCATCACCCCCTTTGGATTGTTTGAGTGGGTCCGCATTTTCTTTGGACTCAGCTCTGCTCCTGCAAAATTTTCATAGAAGAACCTGATCTACAGCAAGTTTTTGACAAACATGTAAAGCATGTGAGAACTGTCCTGCAGCGATATCAGCAACATGGGGTCAAACTAACACCCAAAAAGTTTTAGCTGTTCTAAAGACAAGTCAGGTTCCTAGAAAAAATTGTTTCTGGAGATTGGCATACTTTGGGTCCAGATAAAATTGCTCCAGTGATGGCATTTAAGAACAAAGCCCCATCCGGTGTAGGAGAATTGATAAAGGTCCTATGCTCCCTATCTTATTACCAGGCTTACATTCAGAACTTGTCCAAGATTGCAGCTCACTTGTTTCTTAGCAGGAATCTCAAGTTCAGCGACATCAGGAGAAAAGGAGGTGAACAATGGCAGACCTAAACCCAAAGAAAGGAACTCAGCTTCTGCTCAACAACCTATTAACTGGATACCCCATAACTAAGAAATGCTAGAAAAGCAAGCTCACTGTTTAGTAAAACCGCCAGTCATTGGATACCCAGACTTCAACATCCAATTTGTACTTCATTGTGATGCATCTCAATTAGGACTTTGCCGGCGTCAAGACAGCAGTCCTTTACCAGTGTCAAGGCGGTTAGCTTAGAGTCATTGGTTATGGTTCAAGAACTTTGACAGCAGCTGAGAAGAACTACCATCCACATTGGACAGCTAGAGTTCCTTGTCATGAAGTGGGGTATATGTGAAAGGTTTAGAGATTACCTGTTCTACAGTCCAGAATTTGTGGTCTGCACAGACAATAACCCACTAACCTATGTCTTCTCCACTGCCAGACTCAATGCAACTGATCAGAAATGGATGACAGAACTAGCAGACTTTAACTTCAGCATCAAATATCGCTCTGGAAAAGCAAATGCAGATGCAGAGCTCTTGTCTTTAATGTTCTTAGAGCCAGAGGAATCTTTGTAGCGGTGCTCTGAAGAAACATAGAAGATTGTCGGCAGAAGAAGACCACTGGGTCCATCTAGTCTGCTCTTTTAGTATTTCCATTCTTATTAACTTAGCATAGATATATGTTTATCCCAGGCATGTTTAAATTCTTATTGTAGATTTACCAAAAACATCTGCTGGAAGTTTGTTCTAAATATCTACTACTCTTTCAGTAAATTAATATTTTCTTACATTGCTTCTGATCTTCCCCCGGATAACCTTTACTGTGTACTCTTGTTCTTGAGTTCAGTTTTTTTTACTAAAACACTTCCCTCCAGAACCTTATTTAGTGCTTTAGTTCCAGATGTGGCCTCACTAGAGCTTTATACAGCGGGATCACAATTTCCCTATTCCAACTGGTTATACCTCTAAAACGAAGAAGTTAGTTTGGAAGCTATGGTGAGTACTGTGCAAGCAATACTAGTCCAGCAAGAATAATACTCACCAATGTAGTGCCCATTGGCAGTGCAAGAGACAGAAAAGGATATGGAACAGCTTCATACTTTTTCATTCCGTCAGCTTCCTTAAAAATCTATCAGGAGAGCTTATAAAGAAGACAAAGTCATTGGAAGAGTAATTCAGTACCTCAACCAAGATAGGGAATGGCCTAAATTACATCTCAGTTCAGAAGGGATACTCTGCCACAAAACATGACCAAACCTGCAGTTAAAGGAGAACTCTGTCCAAAATTAATTTTTAATATGTTAGACAAAATCCTAATATACATGTAATTACATATAGAAATAACAGGGAGTAGGGGATGGCAGCATATCAAGGACATTTCTGGCTGTAGAGGTGCTGGAGGAACATGGGGGACACATGGTGATGCTGCTGGGCAGGGAGGGGTTAATGCAGCAGGAGCAGGCACAGAGTCTCCTGTCCAGAGATCTACTAGTGGACAGTCCAGTCAGGAAGCCAAATCTACTGGAGTCTGGGCAGTGAGGGGGGCACAAGCATGCAGGGCTGCCGCTGGACACATTAGGTATATACACAGGAGCCGTAACTTCACCTTTTGGTTTTTGAGAAAATGAAGCCTATGTGATCTACTAAATTGAGGGAAATAGCACTTTATGTACATTTCCCCTAATTAGTGTATTTTAGGATTTTGTCTAACTTTGCTTATGTAATAACATATTAAAAATTCAATTTGTTCTATCGTGGATTTTTAACTCCTTCAGGACTGCAGACGTAACTGTATGTAATTTTTTGCGGTGCATTCCCGCTCAAGGACATACAGTCCGGTCCTGGGATGAAACGGGCGCATGAGCTGCTCCCGTGCTATCCCGCAGCGGTTCCCAGCTGTCAGTGATAGCCGGACATCTGCCGTGACCCGCGGGGCTGTGCAGAAGCGATCGCACAGCCCTGATGGTTGCTATGACACAAGGAGGGTTCCCTGAAGCGTGCATTCCATGTGCATTCTAATAAATACACCACAAACTGAGTCCCACAATCAAATGAATCTTTTTTAGAAAAAACCTCGCCTGTGACCTGATGGCAACTCTTTTCTCTTCTATATTTTTTGTAAACCACTTCTTTTTTTGTGGTAGTCTACTCGGGGCTAAATAATTTCGTAGGCTCTTAGTTTTCCGAAATATTTGGATTTTTTGGAATGATCTTTTTCAGGATAGGGTCATTTAAGAGGATTGCCCAGGACCTGCGCCCTATAACACCTTGTGGAGGAGTGGAGGTTTTCTTAACTACATCGATCCCCATGTGGGTATACTCGAGGAGTGGCTGCGGTTCACTACACATGCTGTTTTGAGTGTTGTGCCTCCATATCGCACAACACTACCAAGTGAGAGCATTTCAACACTCGCACTCATCTATCGCATAAGTCTGTATTATGCCATGGAGCGCTGTTCCTCTTTCTCTCTGCCTAAGTCTGAGCCTGTTCAGCTTTGCTTGTTTACAGGCACATTACCATACCTCCCAACTTTAGCTGAATGCAAAGAGGGACATAGACACGCCCCAACTACACCCCCAAAGACACGGCCATAACCACACCCACGTTTGAAGACACACCCCTTAACCACGCCCAAACACTTCTCCCACTGTAAGATGCTGGGTGACCACCAACATACTAAATATACGATTCTGGAAAGCTGAGTGACCTCTATGATACTCAGTACAAGATGTTGGGAAATCTGGGTGACCTCCGTCATACTGAGTACAAGATGTTGGGAAAGCTGGATGACCTCTATCATACTGACTACAGGATGCTGGGAAAGCTGGGTGACTTCTATTACACGGACATACAGGATGCTGGGAAAGCTGGGTGACCTCCATTACACTGACATACAGAATGCTGGGAAAGCTGGGTGACCTTCATTAAACTGACATACCATACAGGATGCTGGGAAAGCTGTGTGACCTCCATAATACTGACTACAGGATGCTGGGAAAGCTGTGTGACCTCTATCACACTGACTACAGGATGCTGGGAAAGCTGGCTGACCTCTATCATACTGACTACAAGATGCTGGGAAAGCTGTGTGACCTCCATCAGACTGACTACAGGATGCTGGGAGAGCTGGGTGACCTCCATCATACTGACTACAGGATGCTGGGAAAGCTGGGTGACCTCCATTATACTTACTACTATACAAGATGCTGGGAGAGCTGGATAACCTCTATCATACTGACTACAAGATGCTGGGAAAGCTGTGTGACCTCCATTATACTGAGTATAAGATGCTGGGAAAGCTGTGTGACCACATCATACTAGCTACAAGATCCTGGGATAGCTGGGTGACCCCATCATATTGAATATATGATTTTAGGAAAGCTGGGTGATCACCTTACTGTTGCCACCTGTTATTGTTGCCACCTAGCTGTAGAAGGCAGGTAGTGGGCAGTCCCCAAAGCTCCCTGCTTCATTGAAAAAGCAGGGAGCTGCAGAGGCTGTGTTTGTCAGCGTGGTCTGTGACCGCGCTGATTCAAGTCAGCTGGCGCAGCAGCTAAGAAAGTAGTGCCCTGGACTGGGCACTACTTTCGCTAAGTGATACCAACATTCCCTGAAGCTGACTGACCCATCATACTTACCATATTTCCAGTTGTCCATGGTGTCTCTCCTCCTCTGGCCCTGTGTACTCTGCTGGTTGGTTAGCCCTGCAGTGGGCACTGGGGGTGGGGCTTACCGTGATAGGGGCGGGGCTTACTGGGTCATGCATCTGTGGATGAGAGCAAGATCTGTCCTTGTCTGCAGGGATGGAGCAGAGGACACAGTCCTGGTGCCTGTTCCTGAGCTTACCTCAGACCAGCGTGTCCACTTCTCCCGCCTGAGGCTTTACCCTGCGGTACTTGAGCGACACTGATTCTATGGTGATAGAATCAGTGCGGAGCGCGGGAGAAAGGGGGGGGGTCGCTGTCGGGCACCTCTTGGTGAGGTCCGGTACAGGCAGCAGGTTAACCCATCTGGTCCTGGGTCAATCTGATGCTGCCACAGGAGCTTCTCCTCTTCCTCACCACTACTAAATGAAGCAGTGAAGCGGGACAGTGTGGGTGCCATTCCGGGACGAAGCAGCAAAGTCGGGACTGTCCCGCCGGATTCGGGACAGTTGGGAGCTATGACATTGCAATGCAATGCTGATCTGCTTTGCCATGAAATGTGCCAGTAAATAAAACATAACACACAAATAAATAAAATACACAACACATAAAATCCCCGTATGCAATAATAATAGTAATAAATAAATAAAAATGTACACATATACAGTATTGCAGTGTGCGTAATGACGCTGGTAATAAAATTATCACATAACTAAACCCGCACAGTGACTGCAGAAAAACAAAATCGTTTTTCATGAAATGTGGGCAGTTTTCACACCAAAATTGTATGGATATCAGCCAAATTTTACCACTAACGGAGGTATAACCACATAAAGGTCAGATTTCAAAAATGTGCTCTGGTCCCCAAGGCCCTATCTGGACCGTTCCTGAATGGGTTAAAAAATGTATACAGCACAATTGTTTTTATTTTTTTTATTTATTTATTTTGCTGGATCCTACTCTGTGGGAAAGCACAGAAGTCTGAACTTTTTTTTCATCAGAAAAGCAGGTGATTGGGGTCTATGAATATTTTTGCTGTATGTGAGATTTTCACACATCTAACAGACACCACATATATGGTGTAAAGTGAGCCTTACAAAGCTGCACCATAAAGCATCATTATTCCTGGTGTTAGGTTTTAGTCACCAGACAGTAGTGCTGCATGATATACTCCTTTGTCCTGCACTTTTGATGGAATCTTTGACGGATGCTCCTGAGGGAACCCCTAATGCAAATGTCAGCACGGCCTTGGAGAAATATATATCTCCATTTGTTTATTTGAACTCTTTCACACATTCACATCTATAGGGTATACATTATAGTATGTTATTTTAGTATTCTGGCATTGTTTGCATTTTCCCTATCTTGAATAGAACATCAGCTATGGTTTACTTGTCCCAGCATGTACAGGCATGCAGTTTTGGCATTAGTTTATAGAGTGAAAGCTACCATAGTGCAAGAGCCTGCGTATGTGATATGTATTTGTACTGACGTAACAGGAGTGAAGTATTTTCAGAAATATTTGACAGTATCACCTAAGAACCCCTTTGCCAGAAACTCAGTGCATTGTAGGTGGTGCTTGGGTCACTTGCAATGGTAGATGAACCAGCTCCAACCTCCTGAACAGCAGTTGTCAGACCAGTCCCACCTGTTCTGCTGAAACTCCTCTGTTTTCAGAGATCTCAAGGTGATAATAACCTGCAGACATTTAATCACTGACTTGGACAAGACCCTGCAGTGAGTGAGGTAAGTTATCAGATAGAAATAGTTTACATATACATTTAATAAAACTTTACGGGATGTAATGTACTGTAGAACACTGAAAATGTATGTAACGAGCTGAAAATTGTAATTAATGAGAACGTGTGCACAAGCAGCTCTGTGATTCTACAGCAATGCCATAAAAATGAGCAACTCCCAAGACAGAGGCGTATCCTGCAACTTTTAAACCAGAAAATAATCCCTCAATAATTTCCTCAACACTGTTTTCGAATATAGAGACCATGGTCTCATACAACGTTTAAAAATAATGGTCATCTCTGAACGCATGATGTTATTTTTGCTGTATAAGGTCATGCTCTATGAAGTTATTCATACATGAGTATATTTCCAGCTCCATTATTTTCCCCCACATTCCTAATGTTTTCTTCAGCTGAAACAATCAAAAATATGTAGCTGATATATGACTGTGTACGTAAGCATTATGGGGTTTTTCTTCTTTTGATTCTTACTTAACGTTTGATATGTCATATGTAACTTTAGTAATGTTTCTGGTGTCCCTGTTTATAAAGCACTGTGCTATATGAGGTAGTTTTTCGTTTTGTTACTTGCCACAGAAAGGGGAATAAATCCCATAATTTTTAGTTTTAAAATGTTTTGACACCATCCAGCATTACATACTGCTGTAAGCTTTCTGTTAACCTACCTTAGGGTATGTGCACACTGACCAATTCTCGAGGAATTGAAGCAGAAAGTTTTCAGGCAGAATTCAAGCACAATGTAAGCCCCCCATTAACTTCTATAAGATTCCTCTAGCAGATCTACAGCAGAAAATTCTGCAGTGTGAACAACAGAGCAGAAAACCCATTGAACACAATGGGACTTTGCTCTGTACATATTTTACGGGAGGAATTTCAAGCTGAAATTCCTATTCAATTCGTCACCTAATTCCTCGCCTTTTCCTCAGTGTGCACATACCCTTAGGGTGCATTCACACGTACAGGCTTCACAGCAGATTTGATGGTGCAGATCCGCAGCATATTTGCTATCTATGTAACCAAATAACTGAACACAGCATCAAATCTGCTGTGGATCCTATACGGGTGAACGCACCCTTAGGCCATGTTCACACAACGTATGTGTTGTATAAATCAGCAATTTGCATAAATGGGCGTGATTTATACAACACATATGTTGTATGTGAAGGAATGGAATCCTGGCCGGAGTGTATACACATAGTATACGCTCCAGACGGGATTCTTTTTGGCCGCACAAAAAACCGACATGCAGTTTTATGGGGTCGCTATTTATTGAATAGCGGCCACAGAAGACATGTCAGTTCACACAATGGAGTGTGCAGTTCCGGCTGCACGCTCCATTGTGTGCAGTGGGGATTTAGGATGCAGGTGCAAACGAGTGCGCCCACATCTGAATTCACCAGAAGTGAAGATCGTTCCGCCGGTACTGCAGTACCGGCCAGGATGATCCTCAGTAACACCGGCCGTTCTGTGATAAAGCCGGTGTTCTACATAGAGTGCACATGGCCTTAGGCTATGTTCACACAACGTAAGTTTAGTATTAATCACAGCTGTTGTTGCCGATTTGCAAAACGGACGTAAATAATACTAAACTTACATTGTGCTGCAGGTAAAGGGAATCCCAGCTGGAGTGTATACACCTAGTATATACTCCAGCTGGGATCGCTAGCGGCCGGGATAAAATTCACATACACCGATCATTCTGTGACACGGCCGGGTCATAGAACTGCTGGTGTCATACATAGGGCCACATGTATCATCCGGCGAACTGATGATTTTCGGCGGAAAGTGCCGATTTGCATATTTTTTTATTCGCAAATGGCCGATTTGCGAATAAAATATTCGCAAATTGGCACTTTCCGCCAAGTACGCCAGGGGGGCGGAAAGGGGGCGTGCAGTGGGCGGAACGGAGGGCGCGGACTCAGAGTCCGCGCGATTTACCATCCGTTCCGCCCAAATGTACGCCGAAAACCTACTCCAGTCCTCAGCTGGCGTAGGTTTTCGGCGGTGCGCACTGGCGCGCACGGGATTTATGTAGAGGCAGTCCGCCTCTACGTAAATCTCCGTAGCGCCGGAGCTGCGGGGGCATTTATAAGTCCGGCGTAAAAAACGCCGGACTTAATAAATGCCACCCATAGTGTGAACCCGGCCTTAGGATGTAAATACAGAAGTTACAAAGTTGTACTACACAAAAATCCCATTTGTTATTTGCAATGGTTTTCCCTATTGTCTTCTAAAAATAGCAACTGTGTTTTTATACACGTTGGACTGTCCACAATTTTTTATAGCAGCAGTTGGAGCGCCTCTAAAAACTGCAAATAGGACAGAAAAAAAAACACCCAAGTATTTACATGCTTGTGATGCTAGTGGTAATGCTTTTTGCCACACCCTACCTGTACTTTTAGTTTATATGGAGTTCTGCAGCCAATTTGTTCTAGCTCAACAGTAAAAAGAAATGGCAGTTGCCTTGACAAAAGAACCTTAGGTGTTTGTGTGTATATAGCTCCTCTAATCCTATGTATCCCCATGGTAAACACTGTGGCCCAGATTTTTCAAAGTGTATAACATGTTGAAAAAGACCAACTAGTCTTTGTAGTCTGCCCTTATAGTATTTTCTTTTTTTATCATTATTATGTATATATATTTATCCCAGGTATGTTTTTATATATATATATCTCACATTTCTTTTGATCTCCCTGCTTGTTAAAGATGCCACGCTGGCCCAGCAGTACGCTGTCAGGCCCAGGGCAAGTGTAATAGATTTTCAACATATATTGTACATACAATACTAGTTTTTTCTAAAGCGAATGTACTAGCAGGTACATCGTTTTAAGATTTTCTCATTAATAGACTGGTACTAGTGCGGGGATGCCAGTGCCGCGGTTTAAAAACGGGGGCGTGGCACTAGCATCAACGCACCTGTCTATTGATGTAAAGATTTTAAAGCAATTTACCTTCTGGTACATTCACTTTAAGAAGATCAGTTTTAAATACAATTTTTTGTTTCTTTTTTTAAAGATTTTAGTATATATGCACTCTTACTTTATTATAGCTATGTGGAGGGAACCATAAAATAGTACCACGTGATGTAAACTGAATCCATACATATGGTATTAATATGTTGTGTTTTTGCTCATTGTTGTGCAGCAGATGTATCTCATAAGACATGTCATTCTCAACTCAGCACTGAAAGGATTGTAACTGCTGTTCTGTGTGCATCCCCATGAAGTGCAATGTCTCAGTCTCAAAGAAGTGACAGGAACCCTCCTTCCCAAAGATCGTATAATGACAGACCAAGAAGAGAACGGTCTAGCCTCAATGGAGAACAAAATGCAGAAAGGAGAGACAGAAGATCACATGACAGGTACAGAGTTCATAGTTATTGTACAGAGGGGTTAGGACATGGTTATAAAATGGTCTTTCTCTAAAAGTTTAAATTAGAGACCAGATATTTTCTTAAACAGACCATGTCAGTAGGTTTAATCTTTTCTATCTGAGGGTAGCATAAACTAGCAACAGAGAAGCTGAACATTGTTACATCCGGTGAAGCTGATTCAGAGATATCCTCCTGAATAACATGGGCAATAAGTAGTCCTCTCCATTATAAGCATGAGCCTAGTAGTCCTCAATATTCATGAGCACTAGCTCCCTTGCCCAACAGACAGTAATTGGCAGTTGTCTTTTTATACTGTGCATAGCCAGACAGCTATCAATCAGAAGCTGGGGGGAGGAGGGAGTGATGCAGCATGACGCCCATTCTCCTGCATATCAGCAGAATGGCTGAATAGAATGATTTAAGTGATACATCGTTTTGTTCTGTCACTAGTTTACCTTGTGACATATTCCCTTTAAGCAATATTCTAACCTAAAACTTGCAGTATATTATGAATTTTTCTGGTTCTGATAACTGTTCTAAAAATAAGTAAAAATAACTTTTGCCACTGTAAAATCAAAAGTTAGGGTTTGAGTACTGTATTGTACTGTACTGTATTGCATTGCATTTAATTGTACTGCATTGATTTCCATAAGCAATCAAGGTATTGCTCATAAAATGTAATAATGGTAGTCAGCTCACCTCCACATGGAAATGGGAAGATCTCAGTTCATAGAAGGAGGGTGCACGGGTTCGGCTTCGGCCAAATGCCTATTCAGTTAAAATTGGAGTTAAAATATCAAAAATTCTTTATTTCATATCAAAAAAGGAAGATAAAAGCTCATAATATTATTTGCTGAAAAACCTACGTGTTTAGCGCGCACGCGCGCTTAGTCATGCTCTGATGAGCATACAAAACAACACATGTTAAAAACAAAAAGCAACGAATCATGAGCACAAATACGCATACATCGCACATCACGTGGTAATGCACCTGCAGGTGCATTATCACGTGATGTATGATGTATCCGCATCTATGATCAAGAAGCGCATAGGTTTTTCAGCAAAACATGTTGTGAGCTTTTATATCCCTATTTTTGATATCTTAAAGGAGAAGTCCAGTGAAATTTTTTTATTGCAACATTGTATTGCCCCCCCCCCAAGTTATACAAACCACCAATATACACTTATTACGGGAAATGCACGTAAAGTGTTTTTTTTTCCCTGCACTTACTACTGCATAAAGGCTTCACTTCCTGGATAAGATGGTTGATGTCACGATCCGACTCCCAGAGCTGTGCGGGCTGTGGCTGTTGGAGAGGATGATGGCAGGGGGACACTGAGGGACACAGGGCACTGGAGGGACACTGAGCATCCCTCTGCCATCATCCTCTCCAGCAGCCACAGCCGCACAGCTCTGGGAGTCGGGTCGTGACATCACCATGTTATCCAGGAAGTAAAACCTTGATGAAGTAGTAAGTGCAGGGAAAAAAGCACTTTATAAGCATTTCCCGTAATAAGTGTATAGTGGGGATTTGTATAACTTTTGGGGGGCAATACAATACTCTAATAAAAAATTTTGCCGGACTTCTCCTTTAACTCCAGAGTGCTGGGACCATCACCTCGTTACTTCCACTTTTAAATCACCACCTTTTCCTATTTTTTTAAATAAAAGAAAAATAACAAAAAATAAACATATTTGGTATCGCTGCATGCTCACACAGTAAACGCCGTAAATTCGAAAGACTGCCAAAGTGTAAAATAGTTGATTTTTTTGTCACATTGCATCCCAGAAAAAATGTTACTAAAAGTAATCAAAAAGTCATGTATATGCAAGTGTGGTAACAATTAAAACTACAGATAATGATGCAAAAAATACACCCTAATATAGCTCCATGGGCCAAATAATGAAAACATTATAAGGGTCAGAATAGAGCAATTGTAAGCACATTTTTGTGTGTGTGTGTGTGTGTTTTTATTTTTTAAAAATAGTAGAACAAATTATAAGTTTTCTTGGTCATTAAGAGGTTAAATAGATGCTATTCTCTCAAATGTCTTAAGGCAGGGTAGCAGTACCTGGCTGGTGAGGTAGATTATAGCTAGCCATCTTTCTATGTACGTTTATACTAGCAGTGCAAATAGATTTGCTTAAGGCATTCTCCTGTGCATTTTAAAGAACCTATATTTGTAATCGGATCCTTGCTAATACAGCAAATGTTTAAATAGGCACTGTTACTTAAAAAAAAAAATTGTTAAAACTTTTGATATGTCATAGCATAGCATAACAAAAGTTTTGATGAGGAGGGAGAAGTGGAAGCTTAGTGCATTTTTTCCTTGCTCCACATCATGTGATTGAGGCGGATGCATAAAGGCCCCCCATACACTTTAGACTATTGTAGGCCAAACTTGCCACTTACAGCAAATTCGGCCATCAGTCTAGTGTATATGGGGCTGTCCTGAACAACCATCAACAGATGGTGGTGGTGGTGGTGATAAGGGTTGTCTGTGATGGGAAAATCACAAATATCAAAGGATCCCAGCACTGCACTGATTCTTCTTGTTCAATAAACTACTTGTTGCAGAAGAATCAGTGAGTGCCGTAATCCTTTGATATTATTATTTGTGTTCCTGTCCGGGCACCTCCAACCAACAGTGTGCCGCCTCTGCCTCTTACCACATAAGCTATTGAAGGTGTATGACCACCTTCAATATCAGTTTATTGGGCTGTCTCTCTCACACAGACACAGAGAGGGAAGAAAGGCATGGGGTAGCACAAATCTCTTCACATCCCTACTCGTTCTACTGATCAGTCGGAATCTGAACACTTGGACCCTGACTGATCAAAAGTTTTTATGTTTGCCTCATTTTTTTTTCTTTTGTTTTAGAAGGCAGAAGGCAGACACTTAAGGGAATCTGTCAGCTCCTGGGCCATACCTAAGGTGCTGACAGTGTACTGTAGCTGGCAGCCCCCAGTGAGCATGGTGCCTTTTTGGTAATTTTCTGTGCAGCGGATTATGTACAATCTTATGTCACAGAGCAGTTGTTTGTGCCACACTTGACATGCATCCTCCTCCCTCTTCATAAATAATCAATGCTGCCCGGTTTCCTGCTCGCTCAGCTGTCAGATTGCAGATCAGAAACACTCAGGTATAATTGAATCTCTTCTCCCTAATGTGTAGGAGCTGTGGTCTAGGGGTAACTCATCTGTCTAGAGACCTGCCAGCAGTTCATTGTCTGGTTCAGATCCCCTGATGGAAATTAAATAGATGTCTTTTTTTTTCTCATTATTTTCTCATTTTTAAGGCTGTGTTCACACACAGTATTTTGGTCAGTATTTTGCAACTAAAACCAGGAGTGGATTGAGAACACAGGCTATGTTCACACACTGTTGAAATTGAGTGGATGGCTGTAGACATAAACTGCCTACAGAGAACTGATCGAGCAGGAGGCCGGGCAGCATTGATTATTCATGAAGAGGGAGGAGGATGCATGTCAAGTATGGCACGAACAACTGCTCTGTGACATAAGATTGTACATAATCCGCTGCATGGACAATTACCAAAAAGGCACCTTGCCCACTGGGGGCTGCCAGCTACAACACACTGTCAGCACCTTAGGTAGTTCCCAGGAGCTAACAGATTCACTTTAAGAGATTGGTCTGTGACTTCCGCACTATTATATACACATGATCATTGCATAGTTTTGATCAGTGAGAGAGCTGCATTCCACTAATAGAGCCTGCCTTCACATTGCTCAGTGGTGGGGGATGGCAGAGGTGGATCTCATCTAAGCACAGTTTAATACCAATGTGGAGAACTTATGCCCTCTCTGCGCCGCTGTCAGCATTTTGATAACATCCACTGACATGTCATTCCCACAGGAAGTGACCAGTCAGCATTTCCCGTGGGAATGGCACATCCGCAGATGCGCTGAAAATGCTGACAGTGCAGATCGGGGGTCAGGGAACTGGCAGCTGCGGCAGAGTGGGGCAGGTAAGTCCCACGCAGCACTGGCCGCATGGCTAATTAAGCAATAGTCCTGGACAACTCCTTCAACAACATATTTAAATGCTTAAAGCGAGACTGTATCCACCAAACCATCCCCCCCCCCCCCCCCAAAGTGCTGGTTCTTTCAGTTTAATGAAAGTCCAGTCGTGTCTTTTAAAATGCACCCATTGCCTTGGTTAGGCAATGAGGCATGGCCTAGAGTGTCCATGCTCAGCCTGCAACACCTTTCCTTACTTCTCCCCACCTTGTCATTATGAACTCCCCTGGGGTTTCTCCTATTCATCGCTTGTCTAAACAGTGCCATGCCTCATTGATTTCGCTGCAGCAGATTTAAAGATCATTTTTTACCCTATCCAAGGCACCAAGAACATTTAAAAAAAAATCAATCAGGCAGCAAGGGTGGCACAGACGACGTCTGATGGTTGTCTCTAATACACGGAGTGAGAATCAGCTAATTATTGCCCCCTCTAATAGGACCCTTACTCTCATCAAATAGATGGTACCAGTGGTTAGGGGTGTGGGGGGGGGGGGGGTAGGTTAGTGGATATAGTATTGCTTTAAAGGCTTAGATTTTGGTAATTAGTTAATTTAAAAATCAGTTTAACTGTATGGTAACAGTTGATGTAAAAAAAAATTCCCTCTGAAACACCCAATTAACTATTAAAGAAGTTCTAAGTATTTCTATGTGTAGATACATATTCTGTAACTCTTTGTTTTATGCAGATTATCTTCACAGGCACCAGTAAGAGGTCATCATTCACAACCACCCACTGTCAAATCTGATTATCATTCAAGACCCAGTAGGGCATCTTTTCAACAACACAGTCCTCCCAGATCCCGCGCAGAGAGGCAGGGGTTCTCAGATAAGTGCACCAATCTATGTTCAAGGCGAGGTATGTCATTATTTTATCATTATGATGTGTGATGAATAACATTGCATGTATGGAGTTTTGGATAGCAGATTTTTCCCACTTGTCAATAAGTGAGTGGCCATGGATTTGTATTCCTGCCCTTTTCCGGGGGTTACCTGTAGCGGTAACCTTAATTATCTTTACCTTAAAGGATCTGCTGTTGACATCTTCGTGCCAGATAACACAGGATACCTTTATGCAGTAATGTCTTTACAACTTACTGGAGAAGGGAAGTTTTAGTTCTCTCTTGGTTTTAATGTTATAGATTATCAGTGTATAAGGCTGAACACTTTTTGTTAAGTAAAAATTATCAACATGGGTGATCAGACAGCTAAACAAATTTCATCTAATCAGAAAGTCGATAAAATAATTGTCAATAAGTGAATGGGGACTGGCTGCAGGTGGCTCAGGGCACAGCTGTACAGTAACACACCAGCGTTGAATCCCATTGTTCTCATTATCATTAGAGATTGAACCACCACTTATCGTGAAGCAATATGCCATCACTTATAACCTATCTACACCTTTGCACTGACGTTTACAAATACAGATTTCTAAATAATCATATTTATAATATAATATATTGCAGCCAATGCAGCTGGCCGGAGATCAGGGTATGATACATTTATATATTTTTTTCTATCTAAATGACAGTAAGGCTAGGTTCACACTGCGTTTTCAGCATCCGTTTAACGCATCCGTTTTTTGCAAAAAACGCATGAAAAACGGATTGCAAAAAACGGATTCATTTGTTTGCATCCGTTTTTCCATTGACTTCCATTATAAAAAAAAACGGATCCGTTTTTTTTGGCGGACCAAAATGGACCAAAAAACGTTGCTGACCCTATTTTTCTGGACGTTAAAAAAAACGGATTCGTTAAACGGATGCTGAAAACGCAGTGTGAACCTAGCCTAATACAGAGAAATACAGATGGGTTTGTCGTGGAGCTATGCATAGTTTTCTATATTCCTAAGGCCAAGTGGGCATCTGGAAAGAATTGTAAAAATTTGCTGTTAAAGGTGTACTATGTTTTTCATATGTGTTATGCTGTTGTTATCTGGTGTATATAATTGTGGCAACCTAGCGGTTAAGTGTGCCGTGACTAAAGGGCGCTGGAAGCAAGGGCGCTTTAAAAATAAATAATAATAATAATAATAAAGGTCAGTGGGTAGTGTGGAGATGACAGGGAATAGTATGTCTGAGGACAGGATAGTGGGATGCCCTGTTGTAGCAATGCAACGAGTCAACCAGACACAGGGATGCTGGGAATTATAACAGCCCTTTAGGTGATAACGTACTGAAGAAAAGTACTGTGCCACGGTGCTCCCTCACATCACTTCATTGTGCCACTGTACCACCTCCTGAACTGTGCCACTGCCACAATTGTGCCACTGTGTTATAAAGAAAAATGCCACTGTATCTTAATGTACTGCATAACCATGCCCATATGGTCTATACCATCGTCCCCTAAAGATGTGCCACCATGCCCAAATGAACTGTCCACTGTGCTCCTATCCCATCTAGTGTACTGTGTGATTGCAGCCTTCATGTACTGTGCCACTTTCTCCCCACTTGTATTGTAGCACTGTCTGCCCCTTCATGTACTGTACCACTGTACCCTAATGTACTGCACTGTGTCATTGTATAATCTATGAGAGGGGTTGTAGTTCCGCAACCTGGAAAGACACAAGCTGCAAAACTACAACTCAGCAGAACATGGAAATGGCTGTAGTTCTAGGGGGTAATGCTCTCCTTCCCTGGTCCATGCTCTGACCTCTTCTGGTCAGGTCTAGATGTTAAGGAGTCACTGTCGTGACATTTTTTTTTGCAGAAATCAATAGTCCAGGCGATTTTAAGAAACTTTATAATTGGGTTTATTAGGCAAATATGCCATTATCTGCATTTAAAAAGCCTTTTCCCACCCTCCTCTCCTTTCTGTCATCCACTGCTCAGAATCAGGAAATCTCAATCAGACGCGTCCTGTCTATTCTATGAAGAGAGGAGGGGGAGGAGAGACAGAGGAGAAAACAGAGAACAAAGGATTACTCGGAGGGGGGAGCTATTTAGAGTGCTATTCAGAGGTCAGAGAGGTCAGTGGTGACATTAGAGGAGAGAGGAGAGAGGACAGAGGGTAATGTAGCTTTTAATTAACTCTTTGTTGTCCTGTTTTGGTGTCTCTTTTCCCTCTCTCCATAGGAGAACAATGAAGACAGGGGAGAGCTTCAAACTGCTTTTTCATGATAAAAATTCATTTTTCGGCTAATAAACTCAATTACAAAGTTTCTTAAAATCGCCTGTACAATTTCTGCAAAAAAAAAAAATTGACAACAGTGACTCTTTAAGTAATGGGGGCAGATCTAACGCACTGCTCTTCATTACACAGGAAGTTGCAGGACCAGGAGCACAGGGCTCCCTGGCTTTTACCAGTAGTTGGCTATTCAATTGTATCAGTGGTACAATTGAATAGGAGAGTAGAGCAGCCTGCAGTATTGCTCAGTGCATTTCTTCTGAAGCGGTTGTAATTTTTACTGTCGATTTTAGGAGGACTGTAAAATGATAGCAGAGGGTGAGAGAGGGGGGCATGGACCTGGTCACATCTTTGTGACCCCTATAGCTATGCCACTGATCAGACCAACATAATACACTGTATTAGCACACTTTTAATAGCCCACAGTAATATGCAATGCAGTGCAACTTCGATTGCATATAGTAATGGTACTTTTACACGGAGCGATAATTCACCCGATCAACAATTTTGAATGAACAATGTTTTTTTTATAACGATCAGCATTTAGACGGAACGATACATCGTATGGAAAAATCATTATGCGATCGTTTTGCGATCGCTTAAGCCTATCTCGCACATAGGTGAAAACATTGAAAGAATGTTTACACTGAACGATCTGCAAATTTTTTGCGAACGACCAACGATAATTTGAGAACATGTTGAAAGATCAAAATGAACGATTTCTCGCTCGTCGTTTGATCGTTCGCTGTGTTTACACGTACGATTATCGTTCGAATTTGATCGTCATCGTGCAAAAATGAACGATAAATCGTTCCATGTAAAAGGACCATTAGGACCCCATATCAAACTTCCATGTAACAATTCATGTTAATTCACTCCACTTCAGCTGGTTTTCCTACTAAATTAATTGAATATTGATGGCTTGGACCTTTTATATTCCAGACATTCTTACCCATGAATAAACAGACAGTTGCAAGTAAAATACATATATATTTATATATAGGAGTTGTACTGGTATATACATACCATAGAGAATTGTTGAAGAGAACTGAATACAGACCATTGTCCAAACAATGCAAAACACATTTTGCTTATTAGTTCAATATGGGACCACACATTTTAGAGGTTATTAGCCACTTCTCAAAACAATGAGGCTAAAATTTAGTTTCATTGTTTTGCTCTTAATTGCGGTAAATATTGAATTCTAGAGAAAATTGTTTTCCAGTGGTGATAAAGGGAGGAGGTTTTATTACGTTTAATAAAACACATACACATCCTTGTCCTAGCTCATGGACTTTTTCTTTGCAGTCTCTTTTGTTCCTGCAAATCTTAACCATTAGCTGTGCTTTCTATTGTTACGGTAAAATTCGTTGATTTTGGTTTTTACTTTATATGTGGCCTCTCTGAAACAAAGAACCATGGAATAAAAGAATGTCCTAGGAATAACTATGACCTCTAGGCATGGCATTTATAAAGTACCCTTTACCTAGTGTTTAAGTTCACAAGACAATATAGCCTTTTACACAAATTTTATCACCTTCTACAACACTTACTTTTTTTTTAAAGATTGACTGAAAGAGATTAAGCATATCTATTATGTGCCAGTGTGTCAGAGCAGAATTCTTCTCATAAAATTGGGCCATCTCCTTATCTCCTTATCACGTTATCACATTACAATACCTTATACAGTCATCTCTTTGACTTACAATGGCCTCAGGTTACAATATTTTCAACATACAATGATCCTTTCTGGACAATCGTTACTTGAAACCAGACACAACATACACTACTACAGACAGCCAGGACCTGCAGCACATGTGAATATATAGATGATCGACAAATAGAAGTGGTAAAACCCCATTATTACTGAAGTGCAAGCAGTGATTAGCTGTCGAATATCCCCTCCCAACAGTACAGTGTGATACTACATGTCCTCTACTGCTCTTTACCTGTGCCAGGATGAGATGCTCCTTTGGGCACCATGTGAGGGCAGCTTTACTTTATTTTTCTGGGATCCTGTGCGATCTGTTTAAAACCCTGTTACACCAAAAAAAGCTTATGCCAAAAGAAAGTACCATTGCACACCAAAATGTAAAGTAAATAAAAGTACTTTATTATAACAGGTACAGAATTCGAACAATTAAAAGTTACAAACATGGAGGTACCCGATGTGGTACCTCCCACAACGACACCACTATATTATACACCCTGAATGAGTAAAGTGCAAGTGCAGTATACAACCTGCCCAAAAATATATAAAGCCTAAATAATACAGGTAATCCACCACATTATAGAGTAGAAGCACTGTGACCAATAATGAAAAAGGAAAGATGACAGACAATATGATAATTACAACTAGGTGAAATTCAAACCGTATAGCAAAATGTCACCATAAATAATAAGGAAACAGGGTGATGATGGGGTGTCAAGGAAGAGAGCCCCACAGTCCTGCCCAACCAGACTTCCTCAGGGGTAATGTGCATAAGTTAGGGAACCCTGTTTAGAACCCTGAAAATGCTCTAGTCCTCTACATAGAAAGTAATTTATAGTTTCCAGTGTTGCTTCCTGGCTGTCCTGTATAAGGACTTGCTTTATCCGTATTAGTTATCTGCTTATTGTTCTTTAAATTTTTCTAATTTTGAGATGACAGTTTGGGGGGGGGGGGCGCTAGTTTTCCATACCGTTTTGGTCCTGTACAATAGTTTCAACATACAATAGTCATCCTGGAAATAATTAATATTGTAACTTGAGGGACCACTGTACAGTATATTGGTTAAAGGGGCAGTTTCCATTTTTCATCCTGTCATGTTCTTTTAATTTAACATTTTACATGTTTAAAGCGACTCTGTACCCACAATCTGACCCCCCCCCCCCCCAAACCGCTTCGGATAGCTGCTCTTAATCCAAGATCTGTCCTGGGGTCCATTCGGCAGGTGATGCACTTATCGTCCTAAAAAATAACATTTAAACTTGCAGCCCTGTGCCCAACGGGCATGGCTTAGAATATCTGTGCCCTAACCTTGCACCACCCCTCCGTCCCTCCTCCCCACCCTCCTCATCATTAGTAATGCCACTGGAACATTTTCTGCATGCTAAACATTGTACAGGGGCTTAACGATCCAGCCCATGTGCCGGGCTAAACAGGTGGGGAATAGGAGACAATCTGCCTGGAGCATTCCTAATGATGAGGAGGGTGGGGAGGAGGGACGGAGAAGTGTGCCAGCCTAATGCATACACAATCTAGGCCACACCCGTAGGACACGGGGCTGTAGGTTTAAAAGTTGTTTTTTAGGACAATAACTGCATCACCTGCCGAATGGACCCCAGGACAGATCTTTGATTAAAAGCAGCTATCCGAAGGTACAAGTGGTTTGGGGGGTCAGATTGTGGGTACAGAGTCGTTTTAAAGTGTCACTGTCATTTAAAAAAAAATGTTTTGACGTGTCCATGTACTGTATATCGAAAGTCCTACAGCACCGTTCACAGATGTTTACAGAAATCTCATTGTGTGGTTTTCTCCTGGCTTGTACTCGCAATTGGTCAGGGTCTGAACACTCAGTTCCGTCCCGACCAAAACTTTTTTTTACATGTTTCTGTCATTTCTGTCATTCTGTCATTGGGGTCTGACTTGATCTGGTCCATAACAGCTCTATTATTGGACAGCCTGCGATCTTAGTCATAAATTTTAAGATAGAGAAAACCCCTGTAAGTGTTTGTTCTTATCATGTTTTTGCTATCTATCAAGTTTAAAGGCATAAAAAACATTAAAATACACAGTAATGCACAGTAGCACAATATTTGATTTGATTTGAACAACTTTATAGGAAAACAATTATTTTTTAAATGTTAAAACATAGCTATACGTTACAGTATGATTTTGAAACATAGCTTAATGCTGATGTTTCCAGCAGTCACTTTGGCTTACTACATAGTTTTAAGTTTTTATTCATTAAAAGTAAACAAAGTGTAAATAAATCAGGATGTAATAATGATTGGCAAACAACAGGGATAAAGAAAATATAATGACTAAGGTCCCCTTCTCGTGCGTGTCAGTTTTTACTGTCAGTAAATCCTGATCAGGAGGCCCCAAAAGTCTTCAGGAAACCATCAGGATTTCCAGACAGTAATCTGTTTTTACCTTCAGGAAACCATCAGGAATTGCCTTTAGGATTTCCTGATCAGGAAAAAAGTATTTTTTTTAATATGGTCTAGTATGGCATCATACATCGCACATACATCACATGTACCCACATGGCCCCTAGTGTACTGTGCCACTGTCTTCCATCCTGCACCTCTTACCTCTTGCAGTACTACAACTCCTGTTATGTTATTTAGTCCTGCATATTACCCTCCATGCCATGCTGGAAGATGTAGTTCTACAGCTTACCCTATACACCATGCTGGGAGATGTTGTCCAGCATATTATCACACACCATGCTGGGAAATGTAGTCCTACATATTACCCTATACACCATGCTGGAAGATGAAGTGCGGCATAGCCTGCTGGAAGATGTAGTTTAACTGTGCCAATGCTCCCCACACTTATACCGTCTCATCCGCTAATCTGTTGCAGAACTACAATTCCCATTATGAACTGCCAATAGGGCATGATGGGGGTTGTAGCCTGGATGGCCACAGACTGCAAAACTACAACTTCCACCATAAACTGTTAGAAGGACATGGGGGTTGTAATTCCAGAGGGGTAATCTCGCCTGCCCTGGTTCCTGCTCTGGCCTCCTCAGGTCCTCAGCCCTGATGCCTGGATTTCTCTTCTCCAGATATTGATCACTGCTGGCAGCAGGGGGTGCGCTGTGCTGGAGCTTGCAACCAATCTGGAATTCCGGCACTCTTATAGACTTCTATGGGTGCTTCCATGGGTGCCAGAATTCTGGACAAAAATAGGACAGGATCTAAAAAATCCTGATCTATTTTTTACAACGGGCACTCTTTACAACAAATCCTGAAGGGTGTCCTTCACTAATGTACTCCTATGAGTCCAGAAAAGAAATCCAGACAGATTTTCTGGACATGTAAAGGGGGCCTTAGTTGTATGTAAATAATTTTTGCTTAGTCTGTTTAAAGGTAGTATCCTGCAAAATCATGCTTCCTTTGTTCTTTGGTGTCACTGAATCTTAACACTTAATTAAAATATAATTTTTATTAGATATGCATAAAAACACGCAAACTGAACCCAAAGCAAAGGTCCAAAAGAAGTGAAAAAAAAGCCTTAAAGGGGTTATCCAGCTCTACAAAAACATGGCCACTTTCCCCCCCTACTGTTGTCTCCAGTTCAGTTGTGGTTTGCAATTAAGCTCCATTTACTTCAATGGAACTGAGTTTCAAAACCCCACCCAAACTGGAGACAAGAGGGGGAAAAGTGGCCATGTTTTTGTAGCGCTGGATAACCCCTGCAACGCCTACTGTCAAATAGTGTCAGTCTTGGCCTTTTTGCCAAGCGCTTAAACAGATCTCTGCAGAGGTTAACCAGTAAAGAAAACTTAAAGAGTCACTGTCGTATTTTTTTTTTTTTGCAGAAATCAATAGTCCAGGCGATTTTAAGAAACTTTGTAATTGGGTTTATTAGCCAAATCTGCCATTATCTGCATGTAAAAAGCCTTTTCCCAGGTCCCCCCCTCCCTCCTCTTTTTCATCCACTCTGAAAAATCTGAAAATTGTGACTTGTTGCAGGAGACGTACCCTGTCTGCTCTAGGGAGAGGGGAGGGGGGAGGAGGAAGGAGGGAGTTAGCCGGCAGCAGAAAGCAGATAACAGAGGATTACAGGCACAGAGCTGGGTGACAGCTGTAATCCGAGCTCAGACAGGTCACTGGTGACTGTCCAAGAAGATAAGGGTGAGATATTTATAGATTAACTCTTTGTTGTCCTGTTTTGGTCTTTTGTTTAGCTCTCTCCATAGGAGAACAATGAAGACAGGGGGGAGAGCTTCAAACAGCTTTTTCATGATAAAAATGCATTTTTCTGATAATAAACCCAATTACAAAGTTTCTTAAAATCGCCTGGACTATTGATTTCTGCAAAAAAAAATTTTCACGACAGTGACACTTTAAATAAGACTCCATAATATCTGCTGCAGACAAACTAAAAACTCCCACTTTTATTCTTAGGAATTAGTATTGAAAAAAATGATCTATCTACCCTAGGTATTAGTATTGTAAAAATTATATATCCACCTCTGCATATGGTTGTCTTGTGGCACTTTTTGCTGGCAAAGAAAACCTCCTAGATTTAGTTTGGCTACACTCCAAGCCCCTAAAGCAGAGGTAGGGGATCTTGGCTTTTCAGCTAAAGCTTTGACTCTCCAGGCATGATGGGAGTTGTAGTTTTGCAACAGCCAAGGTTCTCTACCACTGCCCTAAAGCTAACTCATACTTTTGTACATGCTGTTCTCTCCTGTCCCAAAGCCCTCCCCTTTTCGTCCTCTGTCCTGTTCTTCCTGTACCAGCACTTTACCTTCCAGCGAATATTCTCTTCCCAGGTGTGCGCTGGGGACAGGGAGTGGTGGGTTTCGTCTGAGTGTTTGAATGGTTTGGTTGGCTTTCTGCTCTAAACCCAGTTCCCCTGGGCCATATGTCCGTTTAAATGCTCCAAAGAAAACTTGCTAAGTCCTTTACTTAGATATTGGTCTTGTTCTTATGACTGCAATATTGTTTGTAGATTATGCTTTAAATTTATAAATAAAACCTTATTAAAGAGCTAAAAAAAAGGACAGCACGCAGGCTTAAAGCGTAACTGTCATGTTTTTTTTATTGCAGAAATCAGTAGTATAAGCGATTTTAAGAAACTCTGTAATAGGTTTTATCAGCCAAAAAAGCCTCTTTCTGTACTCAAGAAGCAACTTCCCAGCCTCCCCCCCCTTGACTTCTTATCTGTGCATTATCAGGCAAACATGTCTTCATTACAGAGAAGCCAGTGATGACGGGTTCTGCTCTCTCCATTATATCCCTATGGAGGGGGGAGGGAGATGAGGGAGCAGGAAGAGGTGACATGAAGGTCAGCTGTTTGTAGACTGTCTGGGCACCTAAAATGCTAAATTCAGGTGTCAGAAAGGTCAGTGCTTATCTATGAACTTACTGAGAGAAGATTGCAGGGTGTTGTGCTGTGCAGGACTGCTCCGTGCTCAGTCACTCCTAACAGCCCCTCCCCTCTCCATAGCCACATAATGGAGACAGAAATCTTGCTTCATCTAATGTGAGGGGGGAGGCTGGGAAATTGCTTTTTCAAACCTATTACAGAGTTTCTTAAAATCACTTGTACTGTTGATATTTAATATTTTCAGAAAAATTACCCTGAAATGACAGTTACGCTTTAATGTCCATGCCAATGACTCTGTGTGGGGAAGTTCCAAACATAGTTCAGTAGTCCCTTGGAGATTGAATGGCTGAGCATGTACACTGCCACTCCATCTACTGGGGGTGCAAGTGACCTCCCTTACGCAGCTGCTGGACTCCCATGATCATTGTCAGGGAATAAGGCTAGGCTAACTTTAAAAATAAATAAACCTAGCCTAATGTAACTCAATGTTACAAATCTAGAATGATTTTACATGATGATTTTGTAGGTAATGTTTTAAATCTATGTCACATCAGTCCTATGTGTTCTTATTTTATTCCTTTTTGACTGATTTTAAACATGTCACATTCAAAATCTAGCTTTAATTGGCTCCATTACTTCGGCTTTTTCACAGGTCTTCTGCAGCTGGTGGAGATTCTCATAAATCTGCTGGTCTTGATATGTGCCTCTGCCACTCAAAGTGCATCAGCCGGCTTTTCCAGTCTTGGGGGATTTGGCAGTACTTACTATTACAGCATGGGTTATAGCATGAGTGGATTTCAGGGGGATGAAGTGGATCAGGTGGCACTGCTAGATGTGCAATACAGCCAGATGAAGCTTCCTACTATTTATGCAGCAGTTGCAGTCAGTCTTCTGCTACTGACTTTAACTCTGTCTTGCCTGTTGGCCAATTGCATGTCTGGCATTGATAAAAAAAGGAAACTTTTGCTAATAGAGGAAGTGTTTAATGTATTGTCTGCTGTCACGTGTATCATATGTACTGCACTGTTTATTCATTTTATCAAACAAATCAATGGTACTGAGGTGTGTAAGCAAAGAGAGGCTCTCTACAACCGCCGTGGTTATAACTCAGTGACCTGTGATATTATGGGTACAGAAATGGCTGTGTGTGTGTTTGCTGTGATTCTGGCTGTGCTGTACATCTCTAGTGCAGTATTTGTTGGCCTTATTCTGAGAGAAAAGAAAATAAATGCAAATATTCCAAACCCAGAGTCCAATAAAAATATAGAACAAAAAGAATCGGAGCTGCAAAATCTCAAGAGTGAAAGCAATGATAAAATGAAAGAGAAAATCTCTTCGGGTCTTTTCATTTAGCTGTAACTTTTTTTGTTTAATGTATGTTACTGTAGTAAATACCAGAGATTTACAATTTGTGGCTAATATCTAACTAGCAGCACTTAGGTGGAGCCAAGTGCACACAATGATATACAGTGAAAATGTATCAAAACTAGAATTAGTTGGCAATAACATAATTGGACATTTGCATTAGTTCTCAGTCTGTCAGATCACACAGTTTTGCCCTGGTCCATTAGGTTTTCATTACTTGTCCGCAGTGGGAATAGCGTAATCTAAGTGTTATTGTTATGCAAAGCTGAAATCAGATACACTGATTGTGATTCAATTGGATCCATTGAGAATGGAGTGGTGGCTCGGCATGCACATTTAAAGGGGTTGTCCAGAGAAAATCTTTTTCTTTCAAATGAACTGGTGTCAGAAAGTTATATAGATTTGTAATTTACTTCTATTAAAAAAATCTCAAGCCTTACCATACTTATTAGCTACCGTATGTCCTACAGGAAATGTTTTATTTTCAGTATGACACAGTGCTCTCTGCTGACATCTCTGGCCGAGACAGGAACTGTCCAGAGCAGGAAAAGTTTTCTATGGGGATTCATAGAAAACTGAGACAAAGTTCCTGTCTCGGCCAGGGATGTCAGCAGAGAGCACTGTGTCAGACTGAAAATAAAACAACATTTCCTGCAGGACATACAGCAGCTGATAAGTATGGGAAAACTTGAGATTTTTGTAACAGAAGTAAATTACAAATCTGTATAACTTTTTGACACCAGTTGATTTGAACAAAAATGATTTTTGCTGGACAACCCCTTTAAAGGGAAACTATCAGCAGGTTAGAAGTATCTAACATAGGGTGCTGAGGATGAAGTTAAGTTTCTTACCTTAAACCTCGGCGCAGTGTCTGTGATAATAAGAGTTTATTCCCTATTCTAATTATAACTATTCTAGTTATTTTGGTGCACTACCACCCCCAGTGTATTGGTCCACCCCCTGGCCGGACCACTCTGCTGATATTTATTAGGAGGGGCAAGCTGACCAGGCGGATCAGTGCACTAGGTATGGTAGTCTCATCCCCAGTGAACACAAATGACTTATTGGCATAGAGATTAAACTCCTAATATCATGGAAACAGCGCAATAGATACTTCTAGCCTGCTAATAGTTTACCTTTCATCTCTATGGGACTGACAACATAGAGTTGCATTAGTTACATCTTTGCCACATTCATAAAAATGCAATTTTTCAGTTTCAGATATTTCATCCTAGCACACATTCCCCCTTTCAGGTCAGTAATCTATGCTCAATACTATATTTCAAGAATATGTAATGTCAGAATAATAATAGAGACAATGTTTTATTTATTTATTTCATTACATTCCCACTGGCTCCGAAGTTTATGTTTTTAATATTTGGTTGCATTCCATTTACATTGTCTAGTTTAGATCAAATCTTTAACATGGCCATCCCCAAGCTTCTTACAATTGCAGAGATTTTGGCTCATTCTTTCTGACCAAACTGGTGTAATTGAACTGGTTTGTAATTCTCCTCGCTTGTGCACAGTTTTTTTTAAGTTCTTCCTATATATTTTCTATGGTATTCAGTAAGGTCTTTCTGATCTATTACCTTTACTTTGTTGCCCTTGGGCAATTTTGTTGCAATTCTGCTTGTGGTCATTGTTCATTTAAAAAACCCATTTGCATCAAAGCTTTAAAGAGACTTTCAGTAGGTTTATGCTGCCCCACCAAAGGGTATCTTAAACTAGTGTTAGAGAAGCTAACTAGTATCTCACACTAGTCCTCTCCGTTATGTGCTTGTGCTCAGTAGTCCTGGATATTCATAAGCACTAGCTCCCTCTGCCCATTGGCCGCTGATTGGCAGTTGTCTATCTTTACTGTATATGGGCAAAGAGCTGCCAGTCAGCAGCTGGAGGGTGGAGGAAGTAGCACAGCACAAAGCTTATTCCCCTGCATTTTAGAAGAACGGCTGAACAGAATGATAAAATACACTGTTCTGTTCAGCATTTCTGTCACTAGTTTATGCTGCCCTCATTTAAGGCACTATAAACATTCCTTACAATCCCATCTATTTTACAAAGTACACCAGTCCCTCCTGCAGCAAAGCATCCCACAGTATGATGCTGCAACCTCCATGTTTTACTATTGCAATGGCATTCTTTGGCTTCCAAGCCTACCCATTCTTCATGTATACATAATAATGGTCGTTGTGGTCAAAAGGCTCCATTTATCTATTGATTTTCCATTTATATATATTTTTTTATCGTTTTTAGCTTTTTACATGGTAAATGGAAAAAGTGGGATGTTGTGAAATAGACGTACTTGTAGACCTGTGGTTCCAGAGACTGGTGACCAATGGAGGCATCTATTGACTGTGGCATCTTTAAACAGCAGGGATAGGAGTTATCTCCAATCCTGAAACTGACACCCATGAAGCAGACTCAAAACACTTCATGCATGTCTTCCTGTTTTCCACATTATTTTATATTATGGATGTCAGGAAGGTGTTAACAATCAACTTGAAATTGCATCAATATGCAGTAAAACCATGGGTCAGCGTGACTGTCTGCTTCACTGCATACTGTAGGCTTGTACAATAATTTGATACCCCACTCATCTGAGAGAAAAAGAAGAATGTTCCTTTTCTTGCAGATCCCATGCAGAAAAGTTATGGATCAGCCACAGCCAGATTGGGCCCATTGAATGGGGCTAATACAGAGTGCCAAGGATCCTCTTTTGAATATACTGTACATGCAGTTTGCCATAGGCAAATCCAACATATGTGAAAACACTTTTAGGGTATAAACCCACACACCGTATATGCAGCGTATTTGCTGCTGCGATACGCAGCAAACTCGCAGCAAACTCGCAGCAAACTCGCAGCAGATTAGATCTAAATAACTGAACACAGCATCAAATCTGTACCAACAAATCCTCTGCGTTTTTGTTGCATATCTGCTGCATATACGGTGTGTGGGTTTATACCCTTAGATAGATTTGCGTTCACTATACCTCAGCTATAATGCATACTAACCTCAAATGTGTTTATTTAACCTCAATATTCTCACTTGGTATTATTAAATGCAGTTATTACCTCTTGAACATATAAGCTATAGGTATGTATGCTTTTTCAATGTATTGCAGCCTTTGTATAAATATTTTCTTTAAAATGTACTTTGAGCAGATTTTTATTTTCTTTTTGTAATTTGTAACTTTGATGTTTTGTTATATTAAACTGTTTTAAAGCTGCTTGTCCCTAGTTCTCCTTATTTTTACCAATGTAGCAATGAAAACGTTGTCTTAAATAATCGTCGTATGTGTAAAAGCTGTTTAAGCAGTAATAAAAATGTCCTTTTAGGGGTTGTCTTATAAGATATATGTATAAGATAAGATGTGTTGCTGTGGTTGTTTATCACCAGAGGAGCTACAGCTGACCAAAAGGTTTCCCTGAAGCATCCACTGGAAACAAAGTGTTGCATTACACACTTTCCAAATGACAGGTCACTATAGTTTCTAAAATGCAAATCGCCAGAATAAGCTTTAAAAGGGCACTGAGTAGGCAAGGAATGTTGTGGATCTTAAAGGGAACCTGTCACCCCCCCCACCCCCCGTGCCGGGGTAAAGGCTGTGTGACCCCCCCCCCCCCTTCCCGCTAGAGACCCTTATACTTACCCCTTCTCTCTAAGTCCCACTCCTGGAGCCGGTCCCGGAGCTATTCATTCTCTATGGGCGTCGGACTCCTCTCGGGCCCGGCTCCAGGAGCGGGACTTGAAGAGAAGGAATAAGTATAATGGTCTCTAGCGGGGGGTCGGGCGGCCTTCACCCTGGCACGGGGGGTGACAGGTCTCCTTTAAGTATACAAGGCTATAGAAAGCTTTTCACTATAATACAGATGTGTAATTCTGGAATGCACTTATGAAAGAAGACCCAGAAGAAAAAAAATGTCTGTTTTGATTGTTGGTACTTTCAAATATAACATGATCAATGCATTAAAAACTTTAGCAGTGTGGCCCCTGCTACACACCACAGATGAACAGATAGCATCAGTGTGTACATGAAAGATTAATAACGGACGATGTTCTTGGAACAGTGACTGTTATTAATTGACATGCTAATTTTTTTTGCACGGCTGTACTGAACAACGACTTGTTGTTGGTGCGGCGTGTACATGGAATGGTCGGCATTGCATTGATTTTAATGCAGTGCCACTCAGGCTGAAAAGAGCGGCTGCTGTTTCCATTCTATTCAAAAATATTACGTTTTGTGAACATCCCCTCAATCTGATAGTTCTGTATTCAAGTGTCTTGACTGGTTGATGTACAGGGCTGAGTGCTGGAAGCTAAGCTCTGTATGTAAATCAGTCAGGGCAGGGAGAGGTGAGGGAGGAAGCAGACATGTATCTTGTCACTCTTTGACATCCTTACCACCTCCTTGACACTTCAGTATGACATGAAGCTGACAGATTTCCTTTAACCCCTTAACGACTGTGGGAGTACATTTACGCCCCCACTGCCTGTGCCTTAACGCAGAAGGGCGTAAATGTATGCCCTGACACGGTCCCGGGCTATGGAGCGGGCTCACAAGCTGAGATCGCTCCATAGCCTGTGAGAACCGGCTTCTATCTGCAGCCGGACCCTCACCCTCAATGGCGGGCCACCGGCATATGGCACGGTATATGGAATAGCAGGGTTAGCAGTGTAATGTAATAATGTTAAAGTCCCCTGAGGGGACTTAAAAAGTGTTAAAAAATAATAATAATAATTAAGCCCCTCCCCCAATAAAAGTGAAAATCATCCCCCCCTTCCCATTTTAACATTACACATATAAAAATAATAAAGCTAATTAACATATATTATACCGTAGCGTGCATAATCGTCCGACCCAGAGATTGCTTTATCCACAACTCTGCCCCTCCATACATCTCCTCCCTCATCTCCACCTACCATCCTTCCCGTGCTCTGCGCTCTGCAAATGATCTAACCTTAACATCTTCCATAATCAGAACCTCTCATTCCCGCCTCCAAGACTTCTCTCGTGCTGCACCAATTTTCTGGAATGCCCTACCCAAACACATCAGACTCATACCCAATACCCACAGTTTCAAGCGTGCCCTGAAGACTCATCTCTTCAGGCTCGCTTATAACGTTCCCTAAACTGTTTCCCCCTTCTGTTTCCCTTGCTCTATTTCTCTGACTGTTCCTGCACTTTATATGTTTACCTGCATCAGACATTGGCGTTGTTACTGGCTCATCCTGTAATTCTAATTATGTACAATGGCTGGACCATGGACAAATAAAGCACTTATGCCTGGTGTCTATGAAAATTAGTCTGTAAGCTCCAACGAGCAGGTCTCGTCTATACTCTGTATTTTGTATTTTTTGTTATTTTTATTAACTATGTACTTATTTATTCCAATTTAACTGCGTATTATGTACCTCTGTACTGTATGCATAGAAAAAAAAGCGCTGCGGAATCTGTTGGCGCTATACAAATAAATTTATTATTATTATTATTTAATGACATTTTATGTATAAAAAATGATTAAAAAGTGATTAATACGTTTGATCTAGAAAAAATGTTACTAATAAAAACTAGAGATCGTGACACAAAATGATGCCCCATACGACCTATTGGTGAAAAAATAAAAGCGCTATAAGAGTCACTATAGGGCCATTTTAAATATGCCAATTTGCAAAAAAAAGTTTTACTGCTAATAAAAATAGTAAAACGTTAGAAAACCTAGAAAACATTCATATCGCTGTGTTCATACCTATAGAATAAGGAAAAAATGCCAATTTTACCGTAAAGTGGATTATGTAAACATGGAAGCCGCCCAAAATTTGCAGAATCGCAATTTTTTGGCCCAAGTTCACCAAATAAATATTTTAGGGGTTCCGTCATTCATTTTATGGCAGATTGAAAGATTCCTTTACATGCCTGTTCCTGAAAAAAAGAAGCCCTCGCATGGTCCAGTAGCTGAAAAAATGAAAGGGTCTTATGGGTCTTAGAAGGCGAGGAGAAAAAAACGAAAACGCAAGTGTGACAATTGGCCTGGTCCTTAAGGGGTTAAGAACCATAATTTTAACTACTGGATCATTACAACATAAGTAATGCAATATATTATCACTACATTAGCAAATTATTTTTTGTAGACTGTACAATTGTGGTCAAAGTAGGATATGCCTTAAACTTGGGTGGAGGTTTTCCTCTATAATTCCCAGAATATCAGCTTTCTCTTACTATAGAGGGTTTGTGTCACTGATACTTCTTTGAAGCTTTATGGATTAAGAAAAAAAAGCTATTCACTTAAAAAAAGGGACAAGTCTCTACAAACAAGTTTAGCAAGTTTAAGTTTTTGTTTTGTTTTTTTTACTGAGCATTTTTCTGCATTTTAAGTTTCATTCCATAATGCATGTACTTTTTCAGTAAATGTAGGCTATGTTAAAGGGGTTATCCGTGGAGCAAACGACTGCTCAATCTTCTGCTCCCCATTGCTCACTTTTACTCTTCCCTTGTGTCGGAAGTATTCCTTTCACAAAGTTAGAGTATGGGTATATATCCTGATTATCATGTACAGAGTTGCGAGAGTGGTTTTGCCAACACACGACCTGCCATGCCTAAGAAGCTTTACTTCTGAGACTTGGGAAGAGAGGAAGTGAGCATGGCAAGCAGAAGGCTCGAGCTGTATTCTGCTCCCAGATAACTACTTTACATGTGTTTGGGTCAAAAAAGCATTACTTTTATTAGGGAACCAAACAAATTATATTTGCAAGCTTTCAGGGTAAAGAGGCCCCTTCATCAGGCTAGGTTACAAATAAGAGCTAGAAAGGACCACAGAAATAAAAAAAAATTTGCAAATAAAGTTTTTGCTCTAAATGGAATAGAAGTGATAACTGCAATGGTAGGCAGTGATAGTAACTTTATAGTTGGTAAAGGACTCCATTTAGTAAAGTGCTTCTCAGTTTTGCTACTTTGGGTTATCTTAAATAGGATTTACCCCTTTAAAGCGACTCTGTACCCTTAATCTGCCCCCCCCCAAACCGCTTGTACCTTCAGGTAGATGCTTTTAATCCAAGATCTGTCCTGCCATCCATTTGGCAGGTGATGTAGTTATTGTGCTAAAAAATAACTTTTAAACTGGCAGCCCCATGCCTTACGGGATTGTGTATGCATTAGGCTGGCACATCCTCTCTGTCCCTCCTCCCCACCCTCCTCATCATTAGGAATGCTCCAGGCAGATTGTCTGTCTACTATTCCCCACCTGGTTAGCCCGGCACATGGGCTGGATCGTTAAGACACCTGCGCAAATGTTAAGCATGGAGAAAATGTTCCAGTGGCATTCCTAATGATGAAGAGGGTGGGCAGGAGGGATGGAGGGGTGGTGCAAAGTTAGGGCACAGATACTCCTGTAGGGCACGTGGCTGCCAGTTTAAAAGTTGTTTTTTAGCACAATAACTGCATCACCTGCCAAATGGACTGCGGGACAGATCTTAAATTAAAAGTAGCTATCTGAAGGTACAAGCGGTTTGGGGGGGGTCAGATTGTGGGTACAGAGTCGCTTTAAATTTATATGGGATTACCTATCTCAACTAACATAGTTAAACTTGTAGGACATGTCAAGGTAAATATTTTTGCAACTATATTCACTGAAGCCCCTATTACACGGGGCAACGGAGAGGAGCAAACAAGCACTGAAAGCATTTGCTTGTTCCTCGTTCCCCACTCGCTGCCGACGATATTATACGCGGGGGGCCACGGGGAGCTGCGCGGGGGGGCTGCCCGGGTGATCAATAGATCATCCGGGCAGCCCATAGAGGGTAGCAGCGGTCTGCTGCGGCTGCTCCTATTCCATGGAGCGACGGCAGAAGATCGCTACTATATTAGCAGTTTGTCTTTCAACATGTTGAAAGACAATCACCTGCAACAATCAGCTGACATCGTTCATGTTGGCTGATCATTATCTTCTATCACACAAGACTATTATCGGCCGATAATAGTTTCATGTAATAGGGCCTTTAGCAAACTTGTTATCAAGGCTACCGACCACCACTCTGCTCTAAATGCAGTAGCAGGCTGCTGTCCCATTATTAGAGGTACAGGGACTATCCTACAGGCCGCAGCCCATTATTTCTAGTCACAATGAGCCGTTTGCTGCGATTCTTGGTGCTGACCGCACAGCTGTTTATGTGGGACATTGTCACATTCCTTTTTAATCCCTCTCCTCATATGCAGAGCTTCAGAGGAAGTTACCTCTAGCATGACCTGCTCCAGGCACAGTGCTTCTTTTCTTTCAATAATTTCTTTGTTTTCTCAAGAAGAAAATGAAGATGGTATATGGGATCTCTTAGAATATATTTTTTTATTTTGTAGTTATACGTTTACCATACCTTTTTATATGATTGCTGCATATCAGTAGCAAAATTTTAACCACACACAAAAACTAAGAGCTAAATGAAATAGACCTGTGTGACATCTGATATCTTGCGTTTTCTGGTTAATAAACTATATTAAATTATACATTGTGAACAATGAATAATGTACTAAAGGTTTTTAGTTTCATACATTTTTCAGTAACTTGGGTATTAAAATCAGAATCTGGCAAAGCAGCCACAGGATGTAAAATGCTTATATTTCAGCTGACCCAAACCTCTTCCTTAGTAAAGTGTCCATGATGCAATGTGATTATATTTCTGTACTATTAAGGATGGCCCGAGGTAATTTTGCATTCAATATTAAAATGAAAAGGTTACCATAAAGTCATACTTTACAATGTATTTATTGTGTACAATAGAAGAAAATTTGAATAGAACACTTTTAGTCACTTGTTCACACTAGCATTATGGCTTTTGCTTAGAATGATTAACCAACCACATTAAGTATAGAAGTTGTAAATAGCATGTATGTACCCTTGTTTTTCTCTTTTACTTAAAATACACTATTTCAATAAAACTATAAAATGTAAAATCACAGTATTCATGTAATACAGCTGAATTATACACCCATAGGGGGAGATTGATCAAGCATGGTGTACAGTGAAACTGGCTCAGTTGCTCCTAGCAACCAATCAGATTTCACCTTCTATTTCTTACAGACTCTTTGGCAAAAGGAAAGGTGGAATCTGATTGGTTGCTAGGGGTAACTGAGCCAGTTTCACTTTACACCATGTTTAATAAATCTCCTCCTATGGATGTAACCATAGTTGTATAGGTGTTCATACAATAAGCTATGGAGCAAACAAATAACAAATGCAGTCAGTATGTGAATCTGAAAATGGTTGTGTAAAAGAGTTCTAAATTCTCATGTAAATGGTTTACATGCCGTGATCATTTTTCCATAGTCGCAAAAGCTGTGGGGAAATTTAGAGCCAAAGTAACTCCATTAAACCAAGTAATTTCATGGAGAGTAAAATAGACATGAACACACATCCATATACTTATCACTGATCCATCTGCTTCCCAGCACTATATACTACTAACATCAGGGCTTAGTTACAATTAGTTAGGGTGGGATCACACTGCATTTTTGTAGTCCGTTTAATGTATCCGTTCTTGAATGGTTACTTTTAACATATACAAAATGTGGTCAACCACATTTTTGTGTACGCTAAAAAAAAATGCATCCTTTTTAATGGAAATCTATGGAAAAAGGGATTGCACGCAATTGCATTCATTTTTAAGTTGCCCCCACCACCACCACAAAATGTATACGGTAAACAGACTGCACAAATGCAATGTGAACCCAGTCTTACATAATTTTGGGT
Source organism: Dendropsophus ebraccatus (assembly GCF_027789765.1). Lineage (NCBI taxonomy): Eukaryota > Metazoa > Chordata > Amphibia > Anura > Hylidae > Dendropsophus > Dendropsophus ebraccatus. Next base: position 103,818,242 of record NC_091455.1, read on the forward strand.
TTCAAACTCCATTAAACCAATGTATATGAAGTCTGTCTTACTACTTATGTGTCCTTATGTGCAATATATTATGTCTAACTGGTTTAATGATGGCACCAGAGTGCTAGATGAAGGTGGTGTTTTGGATGTCACCTATGTAACCTTGAGCAAAGCCGTGATTTGGTTCCCCATAAGGATTTGATAGAGAAGTTAGAGAAAATGAGACTTAATCCCTGGATAGTTCAGTGAATTTGAGTTTGCAGAAGTGTGTATTCCGAGCAGAGGTTGGTTTCAAGTGGTGGCCACAAGGGTCTGTTCTAGGACCTGTTTTTTCATATGTTTGTAAGTGACGTAAGAGAAGGTTTGGTAGAAAAGGTCTATCTGTTTGCTGAAGAAATAATAGTGTGCAATAAGGTCTTTGAGGTTTATGGTTTTTAAATCACTAACTACCCACAGTATAAACCCATCCAGAATGCTTAATTTTTGTTCCACTCAATAACACTAATTTGTTTCTATGTCTTCTTTTGAAAGGGGTCCTGCAGCTTGTGGAAATATCAGCAAGTGTCTTGGTTCTGATCTGCGTGGTTGCTTCACATGCAGTTTTGAGCGGCTATACTTCTGCTGCTGGTTTTGGCTCATTCAGCATTGATTCGGCCTACAGTCCATTCGAAGGCACAGAATTGCAGCAAGTGCGAGATGCGGACCTGCAGTATAGTCAACTAAGAGCCCCAGCGGTATACGGAGGAGTTTCTTTCAGCTTGACATTTGGTGTCCTAACAATAGTCTTCCTGATCCTGAATTCCAAACCTATACACAGGGTATCTTTAAAAACCCTTTTTGCAGAGCTAATATTTGATGTTGTGGGTTGTTTGGGTTACATTACAGCTGTTGGTTTATACCTGTACTTCATCAAAAAAGTCAATGCTGATGACATTTGTAAAACTAGGGAGCGCCTGTATGCAGCTCGTGGTTATACCTGGATGAACTGTGAAGTGCAAGGAGGGGATGCTGCTGTGGCAATATTTGGCCTTGTTGCTGCCTGTGTGTATCTCCCTAGTGCCATCTTGTGTGCACTGTATATCAGAACTGTACGTGAATTCAGGAAGAACTACTTGTCCCATGACCATCCATCTACCTCATACAATGACAACCAACAACAATTGCGCAAATCCAAAGAGGAGGACCTTAACTATCTTGCAAGTACATTAGTGTAGATAAAGAAAAGTGTGGCTTTTATTGTCCTCTACAGGGGAAAAAAATTTTGATTTCCATCACACATACTATATTATTTGACTATTTTCTTGCAAGTCTGTCTGTCTTTTTCTATATTGGGGTATCTTTTAACAATAAACAGTATACCAAACCTGTAAGAAAACATTATGCACTGAAACAAAATAAGTAAATTACAAATACTCTGTATGGAAACTGTTTTAATGTGTTAATGTAATTACTGTGACACAATCTGAGGGCAAAAAAGATGTTAAAAATACTTGTCATTTATTGCAAATAATACAGTGTAAACTCCTGACCAACCTTAAAATCCAGTCTCCTGAAGTTGCTTTTCGGTTCTAGTAAAGATGAACATACACCTTCAATACCTGTTGGCTGAAGATTTGTTCAGCCAACAGCTATTTTACCCGATCTTCACCCATAATCCTGAACGGTTGGAAGGGCCAATAATTTATATGCTGTCAGGGGAAATATAAGGGGAAAGACACTGCCAGACAACCTCTCCCCTGACATCATCTTTGTCAGGACGACACTAATCTGCCAGTTGCAGAGGTGGCTCTTGATTGGATTTCCAAGGATCCAGCCCCATCCTTGGTACTTAATATACAGAACAACTACTCCATAAGGCAATAATACATTGCAGTGTTTTAGAAAGAATTGTTGTTAGGGATAATACATAACATATTAGAACCTTAATTAGAACCTTAAAATGTTCCTAGTACCTTAAGGAGTGTTGTAAAATTGGCAAATTCTATATTCCAGACTACCATGTATGGAGCTCAGTAGTAAGGATAACTACAAAGCAACTAAAATTCCCTCAGTTCCATGTTCAGATTACACATGCTAACAGGAGTGATTCAGAAAATACCATAATGTTCCATTCACATCAGCATTATTAGCTATTCCTTAATAATTGTTGTAGAGTCCATCAAAGTTAAATGGGATGATTGACAGGCAGAGAGGCCCCTTTACTGGCCTCTCTGCCTGTCAATCATCCCTGCCGAGCATGCTGACAGGCAGAGAGCGGTGACTAGACACAGACAGAGAGCCGTCCAGATGACCTCTGCCTGCCACACGTCCAGGTAATAAAACTTTTTTTTCTGACGTTTCTGCTGCGGCCGCTACATGCGGGGGCTGCTCAGCAGCTTTGTACAGTGCTGCAGGGAACCATATCAGCCCAATCGGACTGATTGGTTCCCTTTTAAAGGCATCATCTCAATTAGATAAACAACATTTCATCTGTGGATTTTAAGAAAGTGCTACTCAAGTTGAGAAAGATTCCAAAGTAAATGTGTATTCTTATATGTGTCAAATAAAACCACTTTCAGGCTACAAACCCACTTGGTGGATCTGCAGCGAGTCCCCTTTCTGCGTATTTGCAGCGAGACTCGCTGCAGATCCCGGCCCTATACTTTTAATGGCAGACAAATACGCAGCAGGGATGTACATCCCTGCTGCGAGTTTGTCTGCAGCCCGCCCCATTAACCCCCGATTAAGCCCCGATGTCTTCAGTAAGCCGGAGCGGGGACCAGGTGAAGTATATGCTCCAGCCAGCCGCCCGCAGCCCCAGCCGCCCCCATCGCCCCCCCGCAGCACCGATCGCCGGCCCCCCTGCAGCACTGATCGCTTGCACCCCCCCCCCCTCCAATCGCCCCGGCCGCTCGATTGCCCCCCGGCAGCACCGATCGCCCCCTGCAGCCCCCATCGGGGGGCGATCGGGCGGCCGGGGCTGCAGGGGGGCGATTGGGGGGGCGTGCGAGCGATCGGTGCTGCGGGGAAACGATTGGGGGGGAGTGCGATCGGTTCTGCGGGGGGGCGATCGGGCGGCTGGGGCTGCGGGAGGTGTTAAAGGGGCTGTGGGCGGCTGGCTGGAGCATATACTTCACCTGGTCCCCGCTCCGGCTTGCTGGAGACATCGGGAACCGCCGGAGCAGGTGAAGTATCAGCTCAGGCGGCCGGGGGGTTAATGGGGTGGGCTGCAGACAAACTCGCAGCAGGGATGTACATCCCTGCTGCGTGTTTGTCTGCCATTAAAAGTATAGGGCCGGGATCTGCAGCGAGTCTCGCTGCAAATATGCTGCGAGGGGACTTGCTGCAGACCCGCCAAGTGGGTTTGTAGCCTCAATGGCGGTGGATGGCAAAGAACTTCTGTTAAAGAATGAGACCAAAGAATGTCTGTAATGAATGAAATCCAATGTGTATGGTTTTATGTTGTACAGTTTTTAATACTTTGTATCATTGTATAAATTGGTATTAAAATAAAGTTTTGTTTTCATTTTTTAACATGGCAACACTGATTTTCTTTTAAATTATAAACCAAGTGTAGAGTGAATCTGTCAGCTATAATTCACATTCCAAACTGCAGATACTTTTCGATAGCTGTTAGGTCAAGGAGACATGTGGTACCTTTTGTATATCCAGTTGTGCTTCCAGAATATAGAAAATGTTTTTATTCTCCAGTGAAAAGAGCCAAAGAGGCTTTCCCAAGACCCAAAAGTATTAAGCACTGCAACTATTGTATCTACTCGCTCCACCTCCTATCCCTGATTGACAGTAACAGCTCAGCTTCCAACTGACTGACAATCTAGTAGGGATGGGTTGGGCACACATCTTTGACACGTTGCACAAGAAAATTATAGCAATTTTTTATGTTCTGGAAGCACAGAGTTAAATAAAAGGTACCATGTGTCTCCTTGACCTAGCAATTTGGAAAGTAAATTGCATCCTAAAAACAAACAACTTAAAAAAAAAGTATTGCTTCAACTAGTGAAACTGGAAGTTCTCTTTTAACTTTCTTTTAACATCAGTAGGATCACTAATGACATCATCGATCATATCACTGAAGACCTCATCGATGACATCATCAACAACGTCATCGATGACAACACTGATGACATAATAGAGGACATCACTGATATCATCAATGACTCATCATCACTAATGACACCATCTACAACAGGGGTGTCAAACTTAAATACACAGTGGGCCAAAATTAAAAAAATTGGACAAAGTTGCGGGCCAACCTTGATAATTATTGAAAAGTGCATGCTGCGGTCCTGGCACTGTCACCAACTGTATGTTGATGTGATGTGAGTCTCCCAGTGCTGTGCTTTATGATAAATGACATGATAAATTGCTATGACATGATTAAACCCCAACCCATGTAGCCAGCCCTCCCGAATAGTCTCATATAGTAGCCAGCCCTCCCCAGTAGTTTCATATTATATCCAGCCCTCTCCTGTAGTCTTAAATAGTAGCCAGCCCTCCTACATAGTCTCTTATATAGTAACCATCCCTCCCCCATAGTCTCTTATATAGTAGCCACCCACCCCCATAGTCTAGGGGTAATAAGTTGTCCCAATAGCCAGCACAGGACGTGTGTGTTGACGTTACAGCACTGCCGGCGTCGGGACACAGATCACATACTCCTAGGCCACAGGCTAAAAATTGCCTAAAGATTATAATATGGGCGGTCTGAGCAGCTGTCTGGACCACCCATATTATTATCTAATGCGGTGTTGGTGGGCCAGATGCAATTCAAACTGTAAATTTCCTGGCGGCCAAAAATAATGCCACCGCATTTGACATGACTGATCTACAACATCACTGACAACATCAACAACATAATCTATAATATCACTGATGACGTCATTGACATTGTTTGTCAAAGACATCACTTATGGCATCATCGATGACATCAGTAATTACATAAATGATTACATCAAAATAATCGATGACATCACTGATGATATCATCGACATTGTAAATGACATGATGACATCAACGACCTCATAGACTACTTCACCGATGACATGATCAACTACATCACTGATGACATCAATTACATCGTTGATGGCATCCCTGATTACATCATTGATTACATCACTGATGACGTCATTGACACAATTCATAATATCATCACAGACATCACTGATGACATAAACGACGACATCATAGAAATAGTCAACGACATAACTAATGACATCAGCAACATCACTGATGACTTTGACATCACTGATGACAACAACGACTTCATCAACGACATCACTGTTTACATCATAGACAACCTCACTGATGACATGGATGATACAGAAAAGGCTTAGATGGTACTTTTTTCCACATGAAAGGATGCCACAGGTAAGCCTCTTGAATTTAGGCATGCCACACATATAACATAATGGCTGAAATGGACGATTTTGGCTGACCATTGAAAATTACATGTGAACAATCAATCGTTGGGGTCAACAGTAAACCTGTGTCTTTCAAAAATGGGATTGGCCATGTTGGATTTTTTCAGGTTAAAAAAAAAAAAAAAACATCCCATAGGACTTTGATGGCTGATCAAAATCAAAGTCAAATATGTACAGTATATCCAGCTACAGGATAATGAATTGAATTCCTATAATCACAGGCTTTTTCCACATTTCAGCATTAGAGATGAGCGAACCTGGAGCATGCTTGAGTTGATCCGAACCCGAACTTTCTGCATTTGATTAGCGGTGGCTGCTGAACTTGGATAAAGCCCTAGGGCTATGTGGAAATCATGGATATTGGCTGTATCCATATTTTCCAGACAACCTTAGAGGTTTATCCAAGTTCAGCAGCCCCAGCTAATCAAATACCGAATGTTTGGGTTTGGATCGACTCGAACCCGAACCCGGTTCGCTCATCTCTATTCAGCATGCATGTCTCTGTCTTGTAGAAGCCGAGACAAACTGCTTGGGATATATCCATTTTCAAGGTTTTTGTTTTTTTATATATTTACATAGCAGATAAACTTTCTACTTTAAAGTCAGCACCATATTCATATTGCCAAACTTTTCTAATAGACTGAAAGTGTCATGTTTCAACAAAATAAATGCTGGTGGTAAGGGTACACTCCAGTGATTTTTTTTTTTCTTTCAAATCAACTGGTGTCAAAAAGTGCCAGAGATTTGTAATTTAATTCTTTTAGAAAATCTCCAAATCACTAATGACATAAGCGACAACATCATCTATGACATCACTAATAACGTCTTCAACAATTTAATTAATGACAACATGGATGATATCATTGATGACATAACTAATGACATCATCAACAACATCATGGATGACATCATCAACGACATCACCAATGGCATCATCAACATCACTGACGAAATCACTGATGACATAATTGACATCACCGATTACATCATCAACAACATCACTGATGACATCAATGGAGACATCACTAATAACATCATTAGCATGATCAATGATATTACTGATGACATCATCAACAATATCATTAATGACAATCGATTACATTAACGACATTACTTATAACAACATCGACGACATCACTTATTAAATGATCAACCTCATCGATGACATCACTGAGGATATCATCGATGACATTTTTGATGAAAACACTAATGACATCATCAACAAAATCATTGATGACATCACTAACCACATGTCACTGATAACTTCATTGCCAACATCATCAATGACATCATCGATGACATCAATGATGGCATCATTGACATCATCAATGATATTACTGATGACATCAACAACGATATCAGTGATGACATTACTGATTACATCATCAACAAAATCATTGATGACATCACTGATCACATAATCAACATCACTAATTACATCAGACTACATCATCGATGACACCACTGGTGACATCATAGATGACATTACTGATGAAATCATAGAACTCATCAAAGACATCACTGATGACTTAATTGACAACATCTTTAATGATATTATTGATGACATCAGCGAAAACATCAGCGATGACATCACTTATGACATCATCCACATCATTGAGGACATCATCAACAATCTCAATGACATCACTGCTTACATCATCAACAAAATCACTGATGATATTGAAAACAACAAAATCACTGATGATATTGAAAACACCACTGATAACATCATCAACATCATCAATGATATTACTGATGACATCATCAACCATATCATTGATGAGATAACTGATTACATCATCGACAACATCATCAATGACATCACTGATTACATCATCGATAACACTGATCACATAATCGACATCACTATTGACATCAATGACGCCATCACCGATTAAATCATCGATGACATCAGTGAGGACATTATAGATGACATTACTGATAATATCAACATCATCAATGACATAACTGATGAAATAATCAACCTCATCCAACACATCAATGATGACTTAAGGTGAGCGAGTACTAAAATGCTCGAGTGCTCAATACTCGAGACGCATATTTCCCGATGCTCGAACCCCATTAAAGTCAATAGGAAAATTGAGCTTTTTTGCAGGGGACCCAAACTTGGCCCAGGGAAGGTTGCGTGAAAACCTGTCAACCTCAGAAAATGATGGAAACACCACAGAAATGGACAGGAAACAGCAGGGGCAGCATGCATGTATACCTCTGAGGCTGCCTAATCGCACCATTACACCAAATTCTGGGTAACTGCCTGGTGGTCAACCTCAAGACAATAGTGCTGACCCAGACCAAGATGGGCAAGGCACATGCGACCAAGTTCAAAGGCCTGGGAGCGTGTTCCCCTGCCAGTGCCTGACAAGCTGACTGCTCCCCTCCTTCCCCCCTTAATACCTGACTTGTCTTTTTAACCCCTTAGGGACCAAGCCTATTTGAGCCTTAAAGTGACTGTACCACCAGGCCCAGGCTGAAGCACTGGAGGCGGGCCAGCCCACCCTTAGTGGGAGGAGACCTTATCCCCTCTATGATAGGGTTCCATTGATTATAATGGAGTCATGTCATAGAGGGGCTGGGGTTTCTTCCCACTAAGGGTGGGTCGGCCTGCCTCCAGTGCTTCAGCCTGGGCCTGGTGGTACAGTAACTTTAATGACCAGGCTCATTTTTCAAAATCTGACTTGTCTCACTTTATGCGCTTATAGCTCAGTGATGTTTTAACGTATGCTAGCGATTCTGAGACTGTTTTTTCGTAACATATGGTACGTTATGTTAGTGGCAAAATTTGGTCACTGTCTTGTGTGTTTTTTTGTGAAAAACATCAAAATATCATGAAAAATTTTACAAATTTGCCCTTTACGAACATTGAAATTCTTTGCTTCTAAAAAAAAGAAAGTCACATGACAAAAATTAGTATGTAAGTCACATTATCAATATGTCCTCTTTATTCTGGCTTCATTTCGTAAACATATTTTACTTTTTTAGGGTGTTACGGGGCTTAGAAATTATTTGATAAAAAATTATCAAATTTTCACGAAATTTCCCTTTTTTTTAGGGACCAGTTCTTTAAGTTGATTTAGGAGGCTTGTATACTGGAAACCCCCATAAGTGACCCCATTTTGGAAACTAGACACCTTAAAGAATTAATCTAGGGGTATAATGAGCATTTTAACCCTACAGGGGCTGGAGGAAAGTATTCACAATTAGGTCGGAAAGAAATGGAAAATAGAAATTTTCCAATAATATATTTGTTAAGATTAAAGTATCTCATTTTCATAATAAACATGAGAGAAAATGCATTCCAAATTTTGTAACGCAGGTTCTCCTGAGTACAACGGTACCCCATATGTGGGCGTAAACCACTGTATGTGCACACAGCGGGGCTCAGAAGGGAAGGAGCGCCAATTAGCATTTCCAGTTCAGATTTTGCTGAAGAAGTTTCTGAGCGCCAGGTGCGTTTGTAGTGCCCCTGTAGTGTCAGCAGAATAGAACCCCCCCTAAAAGTCACACCATTTTGGAAAGTACACCCCTCAAAGAATACATCTCCAATATATGTAACGCAGGTTCTCCTGAGTAGAACGGTACCCCATACGTGGGCATAAACCACTGTATGGGCACACAGCAGGCCTCAGAAAGGAGCGCCAATTTGCATTTTCAGTGCATGATTTTTCTGAAGACGTTTCTGAGCGCCAGGTGCGTTTGCAGTGCCCCTGTAATGTCTGCAAAATAGAACCCCCCAAAAGTCACCCCATTTAGGAAAGTGCACCCCTCAAAGAATTCATCTTGGGGTGTGTTGAGCATTTTGACCCCACAGGTTTCGGAGGAAAGTATTCAAAACCAGACCGTAAAAATGAAAAAATAGAATTTGTCCAATAATATGTTTGTTTAGTTTAAAATTTTTCAATTTCACAAGGAACAGGGGAGAAAAAGCACCCCAACATTTGTAACGGAGGTTCTTCTGAGTACAATGGTACCCCATATGTGGGCAAAAACCATTGTATGGGCACACAGCAGGGCTCAAAAGAGAAGGAGTGTCATTTTAGTTACAGGCAATATGTGGGTGTTTACTGGCTATCTGGGGTGGTAATGGACAATCTCGGGGTGTTTACTGGCTATCTGAGGTTGCGACAGGCAATCTGGTGTGGTTATGGGCAATATGGGGTGGTTACGAGCAGTCTGTGCCAATCTGGGGTGGTTATGGGAAATCTGGGGTGGTTACGGGAAATCTGGGGGGTTACGGGCAATCTGGGGGTGTTTACTGGCTATATGGGGTGGTTACGGGCAATCTGGGGGTGTTTGCTGGCTATCTGGGGGTGTTCACTGGCTATCTGGGGTGCTGACAGCCAATCTGGTGGTGTTAACTGGCTATCTGAGGTGGCGACGGGCAAAGTGGGGTGGCGACAGGCAATCTGGGGTGGCGACGGGCAATCTGGGGAGGCGACAGGCAATCTGGGGCGGCGACGGGCAATCTGGGGAGGCGACGGGCAATCTGGGGAGGTGACGGGCAATCTGGGGAGGTGACGGGCAATCTGGGGTGGTTGCGAGCAATCTGTGGTGGTTACAGGCAATTTGGGGTAGCTATGGGCAGTCTGTGGCAATCTGTGGTACTTACGGGCTGTCTGGGATGGTTACGGCTGTCTGGGATGGTTACGGGCTGTCTAGGATGGTTATGGGCTATCTGGGGGGGGGTTACGGCAATCTGGGGGATTACGGGCAATCTGGGGTGGTTACAGGCAATCTGGGGAGGTGATGGGCAATCTGGGGTGGTTACAGGCAATCTGGGGAGGTGATGGGCATTCTGCGGTGGTTACAGGTAATCTGGGGTGGTTACGGGTAATCTGGGGTGGTTACAGGTAATCTAGGGTGGTTACAGGTAAACTGGGGCACTTGACTTTGGTGACAGGGGTAAAAAAGTGTCGGCACCATTTGGAACAAGCGATCAGCGGTATATAGTATATACCGCTAATCGCTTGTACTGGGACCACACCGGGTGGTCCCCAATCATTGCCCCATGCTCTCCGCCACCTCCGGTGGTGGAGATAATGGAGCTTTGATCATTTTTACGAATCCATCACTGTGAACAGTGTCTGTTCACAGTGATGGCGGCGGCCATCTTGGATCAGATGGCTGTCCAGGGAGGGGAAGGTCAGTGACCAGGTCACTAGGGTTAATTCTGGGGACCGGGGGGGACATGTTTTCATCTCCTCTCACTGAGGATTCACGGTGAGAAGAGATGAAAGCGTTGTCTGGCAATGTCCGTTACCGGTGACCGCCGTTATACTGGTAATCGCCGGTGAGGGGGCTGTCCAAGACTGATCCCACACTCTGCCCCAACCCCTCAGCTACCTCCGGTAGCTGAGAGGAGGGGGCTGCGGGCCTTACCGGCGCCGTTGCACTATTCTGCACCATCGCCATAAAGACCTGATGGCAGCAGAATAGAGCCCTTTAGTGATCACCGTAAAAATCCCTATCGGCGGTCACTAATAACATAATACATGTATTCTCTGGGTCACTATGGTTACGGCGATACCACATTTGTGTACGTTTTTTTAACTATTACCACTTTGGCGCAATAGAAACTATCTTCCTAGCAAAAACAAACAAAAACTATTGCCGCATTGCAAGATCCATAGCGTTCTTATCTTTTGTGCGACAGAGCTGGTTTTGGGCTTATTTTTTGCGGGAAGATCTGTAGTTTATATGTATATGACTTTTTGATCTCTTATGACATATTTTCTAAAGTGGATTGATAAAATACAGCTATTCTGGTACTTTTTTTTATTTTTTTTTTACAGCGTGTGTCATGCGGTATAATTATTGGTATAGTTTTATAGATTGGGTCGTTACGGACGTAACAAAACCAAATATGTATAGGATTTGTGTTTTTGATCACTTTTATGTAATGTTTTATAGTGTATGGGGAATGTAATGCATTTTTATTATTGGGGGGCTGGAGGGGCTGTGTTGTGTTTGGTGCACATTATTTTCATTTTTTTACTTTTACACTAGTGTACATTACTGTACACTAGTGTAAAATACTTTGATCACTGATACAATACTCTGCAGTACCTAATGTACTGCAATGTATTGTATCATGCCTCATGCTGACAGGCAATAACCACGGCCACCCCTGTCAGCATGAGGCATCTCCATGGTGACCCCAGGGGCCTTCATTAGGACCCCGGGATCACCATGGAGACATCGGACGACCGGACGGAGCCACGGGACATCGCGATCAAGTAAGTGACCCACCGGGACCCGTTAGATTCCGCTGTCATGGTTTGACAGTGGCATTTAATGGGTTAAACTGCTCGGAGCAGAGAATCCTCAGCTCCGGGCAGTTACAGGGGGGGGTCAGCTGTCACACAGACCGCTGATCCCCCGCACTGCTGCCGCTGCCGGGCGGCACTTCATTCTGATGCGTACGCCGTTAAAAGGCCTGACAGCCCTGCAAAATAGCACTTGAACTGAAGTCGTTTTGATTTGAAATTTGAAATCGAAAATTAAAAAACAGCCGATAAAGTGGGCTTTACGGAGCTGCTGACTTCTGGCTTTGAAACAGCTACCAAATGAAAGGAAGGCAGAGGACTGGACACCTGCAAGTTTATATCCACAAATTATATGGTTCGAAATGGACAACACAAGGATCCTAAATTAGAATCTACCATTTTCACTGTCTATTTCGGTGCGGTGAGAACTCAGTAAACAAGGTAGATGAGGCAGCAGTTGAACCTCCCAAAAATTATGCCTGACACAGCACTGGTTAGACTGGTAGTGGTGGCTCCCCTGCTGATCCTAGCGTGACACAGGTTGCACACTACAGTCCGTCGGTCATCCGCAGTTTCTTTAAAGAACCTCCAGACTTGCGAGGCCTGGCCATGGGAGTTTGACTCCGTGAAACAGTTGCTGATCTACTTGCTCTGGCCCTGCTTCTCCCTCTGTCCACCCCACTTCCTCTTCCAACCGATCCTGTGGCCGAACTTACCCCCCACCCCCCTCAGAAGCACTGTCTTCACTAGGCTTATCCACTTAGCTTGGGTAATTCACCTCGTCCTCATCCACCAGCTTTTCCTCCAAACTGCACTACAGATCACACCAAGCCAAGAAAATATTTTACTCGGACTACTTTTGGAGGTAGTCGTATAGAGTCTGTGTGTAAGTGGTGCTAAATGGTGTATGCCACCGCTTACACAGGACAATGAGCAGTTAGGTTGGATATGGCTGCACTAAAAAACAAAGCAACCCTGCAGACTGGCTGCAGATGACAACGGATACTGGTCAGACTGGTTTTTGGAGGTAGTGGTATAGAGTCTGTGTGTAAGTGGTGCTTTATGGTGTATGCCACCTCTTAAAAAGGACAATGAGCAGTGAGGTTCTATGGAGCTGTGCTAGAAATCACAGCAATACAATGTACAACAGCAGCAGCACCAGCCACAAAAAAAATTATTGTACTGAGGACTTCTTTGGGGTCTGTATTCACCACCTGCTGTTCCCTTTCTGCCAGCAGTTGATTACCACAGTGTGCAGCAGTCTGGAGTACTCAAAAAAAAAATAAAGATTTTAAGCCCTTACAAAGGCTGTTCAGTTCTTTGTCTAGTATCCCTGCCTACAAGAACACTAATTCCCTCCCTAACGCTCTCCCTGACAATCAGCAGCTCTGTCCCTAATCTCTTCCAGCATGCATGTGAGGCGAGCACCGCCGGACCAGATTTTTATATGCCCAGGTCATCTGATCTGGCCAACCAATCACTACTATCGACATGTATGAGTCCCACATCATCGCACGCTGTACCAAAGAGTCTCCTACATGTTTATTGGCCAAAAAATTGTGCCGAAACTTGATGGAAAAGGATGATGCCATTCTCTCGAGTATCGCAAGATGCTCGTACAAGCAACGAGCACCTTCGAGTACATTAATACTCGAAGGATTACCAAGCTCGGACAAGCGTGCTCTCTCATCACTACTGATGACATAATTGGCGACATCATCAATGTAAACACTGATGACATCATTGAAGAAATCATCAATGACATCACTGAAGACATCATCGAAAACATTAACGATGATATCACTGATGACATCATCAACATTCTTGACATCACTAATGACATTGACAACACATGAATGATATAATTGATGACGTAACTGATTACATCATTAATTACATCATCATTGACATCACTGAAGATATCATCGACAACATCAGCAATGACATCACTAATGACATCATCAATATCATTGACTACATCACTAATGACATAACCAACTACATCAATGTTATTGCAGATGAAATCATCAACAATATCATCAATGACCTAACTAATTACATTATCGACATCGTTGATGTTATCACTGATGACATCAATGGTGACTTTACTGACATCAACGACATTATTGATGACATCACTAACGACATCATTGACAAAATGATCAATGACATCACAGATTATTGAAAGCATCATCGATGACATCGCTGATAATTTAATCGTCATTGACATCAATAATGACATCATCGATGACATCACTGATGAAATCACTAATCACATAGTCAACATTGTTGACAGTATCACTGATGACTTCATTGACAACATTGACAACATCACTAATGTGATAATTAATGACATAATCATTGACATTCCTAATGACATGATCGAAATCATTAATGGCAACCCTAATTACACTAATTACATCACTAATGACGTAATCAACATCATGACATCACACATCATCAATGATATTACTGATTACATGTCGACATGACTGATGACTTCAACACCACTAGCGACATCACTGATGAGATCACTGACAACATCACTGTTGACATCAACATCATCAGGAAATCACTGATGACATCATCGATGACATTGATAACATCACAGATGAAATCATCGACGACATCACCAACATCACTGATGACATCACAGACATCACTAATGACATCATCAACATTATTGACATCACTGATTATCTCATCTACGGCATCAGTGATACCTCATCGACAACATCATTGATGGCATTAAATATGAAATCATCGACATCAGTGATGCCATAACTGATGATATCATCAACATTATTAATGACATCACTTATTAGATCAACATTATCGAATACATCACTGATGACATCATTAACACCATTGATGCTATCACTGACAACATGTTCGAGGTTGAGTCTAACCTCGAACAGTAGTGGTGTTAGGATTGAAGTTCGACTCGAACTCGAAGCCCATTAAAGTCGATGGGAGATGTTCGGGTTAATTTTGACACCTATATGTAGTAGGAGAAACTGTAATTATCATCAAGAAGAGTAAACTGGAAACATGGAACAACTTATACGATCCAGGAGAAAAAGAAGCGCTGCACCTCACACCTATGGCTGACACCAATGCCTCTCGGCTGCATGTAAAAAAACATCAGAAGTTTGTGTGTAATTTGATCAAGTCATACTGCCCCATGTACCAACGTGCAGGTCTCTGATACACATGGGTATCTACACTAAGTCCACACTGTGTCGGTCAGTGACCACTACCCCCGCCAGGCGTGCACAGGCAGGGAAGGGAGGCCATGGAACGGCCCTGCAACCCCCATGTCACAGGACCAGACCCAAAACAGTTCCCCCCAAAAACACCCAGCCGGCACCACCGGCGGAGGAGGTTGCCCCCAAACAGCACAAGTCTGGATAAGGTATTACACTCACCATAGCTGCTGCAGACAGAATGGGAAAGACAGGAGGGATTAAAGGGAACCAATCACTGTGAAAATTCACCTAAAGATAAAGAAACGTGCTGGCACATCACCCAGCACGTTTCCCAAACATCCCCCTGTACCCTCAGTGCCCCCCTCCATCAGTCAGTAATCTTACTTAGAAGAACTCCCGCGCTGTATGTAAATTTCCGCCAAGTAGTCACGGTGGGCGGAATCAGTCACCGGTCCTGGGCGTCTGGAATCTCTGTAATCACGCCCAGAGGGGCGTGATTGAAAGGTCTGCGTTCCATCCACGAGACGCCTTCGACGTCTTCCGGAGTCCGCGCATGCGCAGTACGTCGGCGTCGTCTCCCACCGTACTGCGCATGCGTGGACTCCGGAAGACGTCTGCGCTGCGTGCGGATGACGTTGGCACGCCGCCAATGTGGAACGCAAGCGCCGCGTCACGTGGATTGAACGCAGACCTTTCAATCACGCCCCTCTGGGCGTGATTACAGAGATTCCAGACGCCCAGGACCGGTGACTGATTCCGCCCACCGTGACTTATGCCGCCCACTGTGACTACTTGGCGGAAATTTACATACATCGCGGGAGTTCTTCTAAGTAAGATTACTTACTGATGGAGGGGGGCACGGAGGGTACAGGGGGATGTTTGGGAAACGTGCTGGGTGATGTGCCAGCACCTTTCCTTATCTTTAGGTGAATTTTTGTAGTGATTGGTTCCCTTTAAAACATGTGCACTCAGGTGTCTCCTGTTGATTGCGGTCATGTGGGTCTTGCCAGGAGGAGTGCAAAAACACTTAGAAAAGAAAGAAACCAATACGATCCAGGAGAAAAAGAAGCGCTGCACCTCACACCTATGGCTGACACCAATGCCTCTCGGCTGCATATAAAAAAGCATCAAAAGTTTGTGTGTAATTTGATAAAGCCACACTGCCCCATGTACCAACGTGCAGGTCACTGATACACATGGGTCCCTACACTAAGTCCACACTGTGTCGGTCAGTGACCACCACCCCCGCCAGGCGTGCATAGGCAGGGAAGGGAGGCCATGGAACGGCCCTGCAACCCCCATGTCACAGGACCAGACCTAAAACAGCCCCCCCAAAAACACCCAGCCGGCACCACCGGTGGAGAAGATTGCCCCCAAACAGCACAAGTCTGGATAAGGTATTACACTCATCATAGCTGCTGCAGACAGAATGGGAAAGACAGGAGGGATTAAAACACGTGCACTCAGGTGTCTCCTGCTGATTGCGGTCATGTGGGTCTTGCCAGGAGGAGTGCAAAAACACTTAGAAAAGAAAGAAACCAATACGATCAAGAAGAAAAAGAAGCGCTGCACCTCACACCTATGGCTGACACCAATGCCTCTCGGCTGCATATAAAAAAACATCAGAAGTTTGTGAGTAATTTGATCAAGCCACACTGCCCCATGTACCAACGTACAACTTATGGAACAACTTATAGCCTGAAATTTGGCTTTAAGAATGAAAGAGATTGGCAAATGAAATATTTGATAATTCGAATAGAATAGCTCCCGATACTCGTACGAATATCGAATCCCATTATAGTTTATGGGAGAAAAATACTTGGGACCTCCTCTGTATGAAACATTGATACATCTAACAGATGGTAAGATTCATTTTTCAAAAAATTATTCAGCAATATAAACTGACTAAAATGGCCTTTTTGACCACCAACTCCTCTGCATCAAAGATTGGTTTGTCTAATGGTGCGTTTACACAGATTTATCTGATTTTTTAAGTCAAAGCCAGGAACAGACCATAAACAGGGAACGGTTAAAAAGGAAAGACTGAGATTTCTCCTTTTTTCAAATCCAATCCTGGTTTTGGCTTCAAAAATCTGTCAGATAAATCTGCCTGTGTAAACGCACCATAACAGATGATCAGATTAACCCATAGCTGCACCAGGACGTTATTGAACGTCCTCGTGCCGCTATGGGAGTTCAGAGGGGGGTCGCGCGGCGACCACCCTCTGAACTGCCGCGATCCCGGGTGCCGCGTGTAGCCCGGGCTCGCGGCTATTAGCGGGCACGGTCCGATCGCCGTGCCCGCTAATTAAGTACTTAGAAGCAGCTGTCAAAGTTGACAGCTGCTTCTAAATACTTGCTTTTATTCATACCTGGTGGTCTAGTGGGGGGATCGCCCCCCTGCGGCGCGATTGCGGGGGGGCGATCCCTGCATCCATCCCGGGCCGGGGTCTGCTCCGTAATGGCGCTGATCCCGGCTCGGCATTCTATTGCTTTTGGCTGCAGCAGCCAAAAGTAATAGAACACCGATCTCATGGATTCATGCAGTATAACTATACTGCATGGATCTCTATGAGAGATCAGAGTACATATACTAGAAGTCCCCCAGGGGGGCTTCTAGTATATGTGTAAAGTAAAAGACAAATGTATTTTTAATAACACAAAACCCCCTCCCCTAATAAAAGTCTGAATCACCCCCCTTTCCCCATTTTATAAATAAAAATAAATTAATTAATTAATAAACAAACATGTTTGCTATCGCCGCGTACGTAATCGCCCAAACTATTAATTAATCACATTCCTGATCTCACACGGTAAACGGCGTCAGCGCAAAAAAATCCCAAAGTGCAAAATTGCGCAATTTCTGTTGCATCAAATCCAGAATAATTGTAATAAAAAGCGATCAAAAAGTCATATATGCGCAATCAAGGTACCGATAGAAAGATCACATCATGGCGCAAAAAATGACACCTCACACAGCCCCATAGACCAAAGGATAAAAGCGCTATAAGCCTGGGAATGGAGCCATTTTAAGTGACGTATATTTGTTAACAACGGTTTTAATTTTTTACAGGCCATCAGATACAATATAAGTTATACATGTTACATATCGTTTTAATCGTAACAACTTGAGGAACATGCATAACAAGTCAGTTTTACCCCAGGGTGAATGGCGTAAAAACACATTTCCCCCAAATAAAAGAAATGCGTTTTTTTTTTCAATTTCACCACACTTTGAATTTTTTTCTGGTTTCCCGGCACATTTTAGGCAAAAATTACATCTGCCATAGCAAAGTACAATTAGTTGCGCAAAAAATAAGGGCTCACTTGGGTCTCTAGGTGGAAAAATGCAGGCGCTATGGCCTTATATACACGAGGAGGGAAAAACGAAAACGCAAAAATGAAAACTGGCTGTGTCCCCTAAGGGTTAATTAAAAAAAAAAAAATGTTTTGCAATGCAGAATGAGAATGGGCTTTTTGCCTACTCAGAAAAAACTTTATCGCCAACTCCTCTGTACCAAAGATCGATTAATCTAACAGATGATCAGATTAATTTAGAAAAAAAAAAAGACTGACAAAAATGGGTTTTCTGCCCACTCCTAAAAAATTGGTACCATTGGTGGCAGTGAGAAGAGCCCAGCAGCGAAGACGGAGGTTGCGTTTCAACTAAATTAGGTAGCAGAACATGGCAGGAGAGATGGAGGCATTTAAAAAATAACCATTTGGAGACCTACAAAGAGGATGAGGAGAAAGAGGTGTATGCAGTGCGCATCAAGCTCATACAGGTGTAGTTTTCCAAAATACATTCAGCTGCAACACTTGGAACACTAGCTGTGGGCACCAGTAGAATCAAATTTTTAGAAGCAGCAGGCATAGGAACTACAGACATGAGATGTAGTGCAGTGGAAATGAGTATTTCACATTTCTAAGAAGACATGCTACAGTTTACTAGTCAGTGACATCGGCAACCGAGGCAACAAAATGGTCAGAGATCCACGCTTGATTCATTTTTATAAATATCAAACAATCCACATTGTCAGTGGATAGGCGGTTACGTTTGTCAGTTATCACCCCGCCAGCTGTGCTGTTCCGAGATAACACTGGCTGCTGGGCAAGATAACACTTCTGTGGCGTGTTGAGCAAGCTCAGGCCATTAATCTAGTTTGGACACCCAGAAATCATGGGTCAAGACCAAAACCAAGTCCAAAAACATTGATGTTAAGGTGGATGTTAAGTCATGGACCTTGCCAAATGTCACCCAGTAAGGTTCTGCCACACTGCCTGCTGCTGCTATTTGTAATTCTACTGCTGCCGCGTAGCTGACACTGTTCCGCCGTGACATTAGAATGTGAAGACCCAAAAGATGTCTCGAGTTGGTCAATGAGCACTCAAAATGAGTCTCAAAATCCTGCATTCTACTATCAATTTCTGTAGGTGGAAGGAAATTGTTCACTTTAGTCATGTAACACGGATCAAGGAGGGTTGCCACCCAGTAATCGCTGTTCATTTTTATTGCCTTGATGCGTGGATCATGTTGGAAGTAATGTAGCATCCAAGCACTCATGTGCGAGATGCAACCGAGAGCTCCCAAGCCTCGGGATCGAGGGGCACTAGCAGGATCTTCAACCTCTTCCTCCTCCTGTAATCTGTGACAACCTCTTATCAGTGAAGGGGAATCAGTACCAGTGGTGTCCACTCCTGCCTCCTTATCCTCCTCCACTACTTCCTCCTGACCGTCACCAAAAGCCTGGCTAGCTGCCGGCCTGCACCGTCCCTCGACCTAGAACCAGTGCCTAAAGGAGACCTATACTATAAAACAGTTGGGTCCTCTACATCCTCCGGTGAGTCAGGTTCCGTATCTGCCTCCTCCTCCCCTTCCTCCATCACTGCTGAGACCTGCTGCCGCAGAGTGCCTAATGCTTGTTCCAGTAAAAATATCAGTAGGACGGTGATGCTGATAAGGGCATCGTCTCGACTGACTATTTTGGTGGCCTCTTCAAAACTGGCAAGCATATCGCAGCACAGATCTTTCACCTGTCTCCACTCTCTATGAGTGAACACCCCCAGGTCCACACCACTGCTTGTCAGGCCATGCGACATTTCGTACTGCATAATGGCATTACACTGCTGCCACAACCACTGGAGTATGTGGAGCGTGTTGCCACATCACAGATGAGACGGTGGACAAGGAGGCCCCGATCTTGTTGCAGCGCTACCATCATCATAATTAACACCTAGATTAACCCCTTAACGACCGCGGGCGTATATTTACGCCCTGCGGTCGGTAAGGACGTTCAGAGCGGGGCCGCGCGGCGGCCGCGCTCTGAACCGCGGCGGTCCCGGGTGCCGCTTGTAGCCCGGGACCGCAGGTATAAGCGGGCACGGTCCGATCGCCGTGCCCGCTAATACAGTAATCGGATGCAGCTGTCAAAGTTGACAGCTGCATCCAATTACCGTTTGCAGCGTCATCCCTGGTGTCTAGTGGGGAGATCGCTCGAGCGATCTCCGTTTCTGAAGCCGGCCGGGGACCGCTCCAAGATGGCGCCGTCCCCGGCTCGGCACTCGTTTACTTCCGGCTGCAGCAGCCGGAAGTAAACGAGTGCCTATCTCATGGATCTCTGCAGCATATCTATGCTGCAGAGATCTCTATGAGAGATCAAAGCACTTATACTAGAAGTCCCCTAGGGGGGCTTCTAGTATAAGTGTAAAAGTAAAAAAAAAGTGTCATTATTAATAAAAAAGCCCCCTCCCCTAAAAGTCTGAACCACCCCCCTTTTCCCAGGTTATTAATAAAAGTAAATAAATAAATAAATAAATAAACATGTTTGCTATCGCCGCGTGCGTAATCGCCCGATCTATTAATTGATCACATTCCTGATCTTGCACGGTAAACTGCGTAAGCGCTAAAAAATCCCAAAGTGCAAAATTGCGCATTTTTGGTCGCATCAAATCCAGAAAAATGTTAATAAAAAGTGATCAAAAAGTAGTATATGCGCAAACAAGGTACCGATAGAAAGAACATGTCATGGCGCAAAAAATGACACCTGACACAGCCCCATAGACCAAAGGATAAAAGCGTTATAAGCCTGGGAATGGAGCGATTTTAAGGAACGTATATTTGTAAACAATGGTTTTAATTTTTTACAGGCCATCAGATACAAGAAAAGTTATACATGTTACATATCGTTTTAATCGTAACGACTTGTGGAACATATATAACAAGGGCCCCAGGGCGAACGGTGTAAAAACACATATCCACTAAAAACACAAAATGTGTTTTTTTTTTCAATTTCACCACACATTGAATTTTTTCCTGCTTTGCAGTGTACTTTATGCAAAAATTCAGCCTGTCATTGCAAAGTACAATTAGTGGCGCAAAAATTAAGGGCTTATGTGGGTTTCTAGGTGAAAAAATGCAAGTGCTATGGCCTTTTATGCACAAGGAGGAAAAAACAAAATCGCAAAATTCAAAATTGCCCCGGTCCTTAAAGGGTTAAAGGATTCTTGTCTACAGAGCCCAGTTTTGGAGCTATTGAGCAGTGAGGAAAATGGGTAGGATGCCAGGTTGCATTTGGCAAAATAAGTCAACTTGGGAGGCAAGTGAACAATGAAGGGCAAGGGGGACAAGTTCATAGCTATAATAAGAAAGCTGCCTTTGTTGGGAAAACAAACGTACTATGGGGACATGTATGCCCGCTGGGGGAACGGCTTTAAGCCTGCCTGTAGGATGAATGACTTCCTGATCGAGAGGGGGAGTAGGTTTGAGGGTAACAGAGGAGATATTGTTGGGGGGTGATAACATAGAAGCCCCTTTAAGAAGTGGCACAGACACTCGGAGTGGAGGCAATGAGGTCTTCACACAGGTACTCCTTCCACAGAGATGACAGTGTTGCTGCCGAGTTTCTCAGCAAGGGTACAGCGCTCCTTATCCCTGCTGTTCTGTTCTACTATACACATATAATGTTCCGGTAATTTTTGACCGGGTCTATTAAACATATTTAACTAATTAAACTTATTTAACTAATTTAAGTGTTTTATTTTAATTTCTTTCGCATTATTAGGCTATGTTTAGACTGCGTAAGAGACCAGCCATTCTGTAACCCGGCCGGGTCAAGGAACGGCCAGTCTCTGTAAAGATCATCCCGACCGGTACTGCACTACCGACCAGATGATCTTTGCAGCTGCAGAGTTCTGATGCGGGCGCATCGATGCGTGCCCGCATCAGAACTCCCCACTGCACAATATGGAGCGACCGCTATTCGAATAGTGGTCGCAGAAAACTGACGTGTCAGTTTTCTACGGGGCCGCGAGAGATCCCGGCCAGAGCGTATACTATGTGTATACGCTCCGGACTTGATTCCATAGTAGACAAGGCAACATATCTTTTTGTAAAAAGTACGGCCGTTGTTGCTGATTGCACTTACTTTTGCCGATTGCACATACTTTTACGAAAAGATTGTGTGAACATAGCCTCATACTGTATGTGAACATGGTTGTTCCTAAACAAATGAAAAATTAAATCAAAAACTTAATTTTTAGTTTTTTTGTGTCAAAAACTGTTATATGTCCTTATTGCATTATTCATGCATATTACCCATTTGCACAAAAAAAACTTTATAAAACTGTAAACTATAACTAATAACATCAAACTGTCTATAACGATATATATATATATATATATATATATATATTTTTATTTTTTTTTTTTTTTTTAAACAACAAACTTTACTATTTTCTTTATAAAATGTGAAATAAGATTTCTTTTCCTTCTTCTGGAATAATTGTCTTCTTGTCAGGGCTAAGGCAAAAAATTACAGCCTTTACGCGCTTCTTCGCCTCCTTCTTCGCAGGCTTTCCGCACTATCATTGTGTTGAAGATTGAAATGACAACATCGGAAACCATCGCACTTGAGGCCATTTTATTTACTCGGGTTTAGTGGGTTAGATGAGGCGAGGAGGGAAACGCAGACAGAAGGGTGAGGCAGCCGGTGCCTTCAGGAGACAATAGGCAAAGGCCATGCAGCTGCCTGACAGACTTGCACCGAAATAAAGCCTGGGTAGGGACATTCTACCTATGTTTGCTTCCAGTTGAACTGACGATTATGATGATGACATTTGAGGCCGTGAATAAAAGGAAGAGGAGGTCAAAGTGCTTGATTCAGGGTCCAATAACCAATGAAGAACAGATTGACTTTGCTGTTTATTAATAAGGAGTACAGGAAACCTAGCAAGAGAGGACAGGCCTGACGGTCCTGCTACTCGCTTGTATGTTGGCTGGAGCACTGGAAGCATGTGTCTGTAGTCAGATGGACCTTGGTGGACACAGATGCAGCCAACGGGCTTGACATACTTTCTGCAACATGCTGGGCCAGGGCAGGGACAGCTTTTCTTGCAAAGAAATGCCTGCTAGGCATTTGATACTGGGGACATGCCAGGGCCAGAACATGGCAGAAGCACTAACTTGTGCACTACCTCTATCTCCCCTTCCTACACCTGATATTGCTCACCTACCACCTCTGGTTCTCACCATGTTCACAAGATAGATATGAAATCTTAGATAGAAGATAAAAAATATATATATATCAAAACCAAAACTGGTATGGGGGGGAAAGATGTTAAAAAAACCCCCCATCCAACAGATAGATGCAAGACCAAATATAAGAAAATTATTGTTCTTTATTAAATATATTTTAAAAAATCAACAATAATAAAATACATATAATGGGAGCTGGAGCCTATACAAATCCCCAACAACAGGGTGGATAGGAGTGAATTACGTTACATGATACACATGAAAATAAATACAAATCAATAGGTAATTTACATACATGTGTACTGGGCACATATAGGGCACATATAGGGTAAATGGATCACATCAGGAATCAATATACATTACCGCCTAGTGTTACCCTAGCACATGTAACCACCGCACCACTCACCCGACGCGCGTTTTATCGAGGGTGATGTCACAAGTACTGAGCTCTCTCTTTTTATATCCAATTAGACCAATCAGGTACATACCCCCACACGTGTGCCACTGCAGGCTTGTAATTAAAAGCCGTCCTGTGTATCCCCGGTGAAACCGGAAATGATGTAACCGGGTCATTTGTATAGGCTCCAGCTTCCATTATATGTATTTTATTATTGTTGATTTTTTGAAATATATTTAATAAAGAACAATCATTTTCTTATATTTGGTTTTGCATTTATCTGTAGGATGCGGGGTTCTTTTTAACATCTTTCCCCTCATACCATTTTTTGGTTTTGTTTAAAGAGTGGAGCCCTTTTTAGGACTAACAAAAAAAAAATCAACAGATCTACCCACTCTTGATAAATCCACGTACACAAGTCAGATGTACAATAACTGCGTATAACAGATGTGAAGTATTCTGCATTTTTTTATGATGGACAAAGAACGTATGTCAGCTGTCATAACTCACGTACACAAAGGAGTTGTACGTTTAATCACTGTTTAACAGATGTCTACTATTTTGTATTTTTCCTGATGGACAGAGGACATTTTTTAGCTTATAGGAATACAGCAATAATAACTCAAGCAATGCACGTACACAAACCAGATGTACGTTTAATCACTGTATAACAGAGGTCTACTATTTTGTATTTTTCCTGATGGACAAAGGACGTTTTTTAGCTTATAAGAATACAGCTATAATAACTCAAGAAACGCACTTACACAAAGGAGATGTACGTTTAATCAATGGATAACAGAGGTCTACTATTTCGTATTTTTCCGGACAGACAGAGGATGTTTTTTAGCTTATAGAAATACAGCTATAATAACTCAAGAAATGCACGTTCACAAATGATATGTATGTTTAAGTAATGTATAAGAGATGTGAGCAGACCAAAATACACTTTTAGGCACTATGTATAAATTGGCTTGTTGAAAATGCTTGTTGCAAATATGGTATTGTAACCTTGATGAACACCCCATTAATCTCTCTAATCTCAATGCCTATCTCTGTAATATCACTAATCTCACTACCTATCTGTCAGATAGCTGTCTGTACAGAAAAGTGAGTGAGGAGACAATGGCATCCAGAAAGCTGCATAGGGACTTATCAAAATGGCTGCATGCAGGGAACTGATACACTGAGATAGCAGTCTGTACAGCACAGTGAGTGAAAGAGTGAGTGAGTGAGTGAGTAGACAATGGCGTCCAGAACACAGCACAGCGACTAATTGAACTGGCAGCGTGCAGGCAGATGATTTCTCGAACAGTTCAATCAACACTAGTCATCAGTGATGTCATTGATGATAATTGATGCCACCATCTGTGATGTCTTGTATGATTTCATCAGTGATGTCATCATGTTGATGATGTAATCAGTGATATTGTCAATGATGTAGATGATGTCATCCGTTATATCGTCGATGTCCTCAGTAATGTCATTGATGATTCCGTTAATGATCTCATTGATAATGTCATCAGTTATGTTGTCAATGATGTCGTAGATGATGTCATCAGTAATACCATCTATGATGTCGTTAATGATGTCATCGGATGCAGGATGACATTATATATAGCATCCATGTTGTCATCAAACTAATGATATCTTCGATGTCATCATCAGATCGATGATGTCATCATTTCATGTCATCAGATTTTTGATGTCAAAAGATTTACAATTACAGGAACAACAGCGTATGCGGGACTATGGCACTGCAGCCCTCCTGTGAACCCTCAATGGGGAGAAACAGCAACCACACCTCCAATCCACTCCATCCAAAACACAGGTGAGTAGGAGCAGGCCGTCCACCACAAGGGCCAGATAATATTGAATATAAAACTTAATAAGCAAAACAATAAAATACATGAAAGGTTAAAAGCAACACGTTTTTCCAGACCAGACCAGCCTCTTCCTCAGGTGCAAGATGCAAGGTGCAAAGTGTGGTTGCTATAAAATTGACAGTCATCAGTGATGTCATTGATGATGATGATTATGTTGACAATGGTGTCATCAGATTTATGACTACATTATCTATGTCATCAAACCAATTGGGGCACGGCAAAAGGGAGCCACATGAATGGGTGAGTAGATCAATGACTTACCTATCTCGATGGCACACCCCCTTACAACCTGGTGGTCAGAAAGGTAGATAACCCCTTTCATTAGGTCGATCCCTGACAAATTAGGATGCAGTGACCTTGCTGAAACGTGTAGGACTCCTTCGACCCACCCATAGCTACTAAGGAGTGACATCAGTTGAAACTTGTGTAGAAGGCTGAAAGCTAGTTATAACGGTGCCACTGGCTGAAACACGCTCCTTTTCATCATAACCAAAAGTAAACAAATGTTCCAGCAAAAAAGTCCTTAACCCCTTAAGGACAGAACCTGAAATGGCCTTAATGACAGAGACAAATTTTATGAATATGACCTGTGTCACTTTAGTCATTAATAACTTCGGGATGCTTTTACCTATCCGGCTGATTCTGAGATTGTTTTCTCGTGACATATTGTTCTTTACATTTCTCTAAAATTGGAGTCAATACTCATAATGAATCTTTATGAAAAAACCCCAAATAACGTGAAAAAATTTGAAAAAATGCATTTTTCCAACTTTGAAACTTTTTTGCTTATACAGAAAGTGGTTATACCACATAAATATATATTAAATAGCATTAGCAACATGTCTACTTTATGTTGGCGGCATTTATTAAACGATCTTTCATTTTTTTTAGACAATAGGAAGCTTAAAACATTAGCAGCAAATTTCCAAATTTTCAGTAAAATTTCAAAATCAGATATTTTTAGGGACCTGTTCAGGTTTAGGCTGGGTTCACACTACGTATATTTGAGGCTGTATAGCAACCAAAACCAGGAGTGGATTGAAAACACAGAAAGGCTCTGTTCACATAATGTTGTAATTGAGTGGATGGCCGTCATTTAATGACAAATATTTGCTGTTATTTTAAAACAACGGCTGTTGTATTGAAATAATGGCTGTTATTTACCGTTATATGGCGGCCATCCACTCAGTTTCAACATTGTGTGAACATATCCTTTCTGTGTTTTCAATCCACTCCTGGTTTTGGTTGCTATGAGGACCTGACAAGAGGACCAAATACTGCCTGAAATATACGTAGTGTGAACCCAGCCCTAAAGTGTATTTGAGGGGCCTGTATGTTAGAAAGCCCCACAAAGCATCCCATTTCAGAAACTGCACCCCCACACTCTGCAAAAGCATATCCAGAAAGTTTTTTAACCCTTTAGGGGAGTCACAGAAATAAAAGCTAAGTGTGTAAGAAATTTGAAAATTTAAATTTTCTGTGCAGAGATTTTATTGTAATCCAATATTTTTCATAATTATAAACCTATTACCAGAGAAATGCACCCCAATATTGATTGCTCCGTTTCTGCAGTTTATAGAAATACCCCATATGTGGCCCTATTGCGCTATTTGACGCAACCACAAGCCTCAGATATAAAGAAGTGCCTAGTGAATTTCAACGCCTCCGTTATATTTGGTCATTTTTGACCGTACCACTTCAGGTTGGCAGAGGCTCTGGGGTGCCAAAACCTAAAAAACACCCCTAAAGGGACACCATTTAGAAAACTACACCCCTCAAGGAATGTAACAAGGGGTGCGGTGAGCATCAGGACCCCACAGGTGCTTCACAGATTTTCCGAACAATATGGCGTGAAAAAAGAAAAATTTATTTTTTGCACTAAAATGTTGTTCTAGCCTTCAATTTTTCATTTTCTTAAAGGGATAAGAGGAAAAAAAAGACACAAAATGTGTAGCGCAGTTTCTCCCGAGTATGGAAATACCCCACATGTGGACATAAAGTGCCAAGGGGGCGCAGGACGAGCCTCCAAAGGGAAGGAGCGCCAATTGGCTTTTGGAAGCTGAATTTCACTGGAAAGGATTTCAAGGGCCATGTCGCATTTACAGAGCCCTCGTGCTGCCAAGACACTGGAAACCCCCCACAAGTGACCCCATTCTGGAAACTACACCCCTCAAGGAATCTAACAAGGGGTTCAGTGAGCATATGTACCCCACTGGTGATGGGCACAAATGTGGAACAATGTGACGTGAAAGGGAATATTTTCATTTTTTCACTTTCATGGCACAAATGTGCCCGTCATCAAGGGGTCCATATCCTCATTGCACCCCTTGTTAGATTCCCTGAGGGGTGTAGTTTCCAGAATGGGGTCACTTGTGGGGGGTTTCCAGTGTTTTGGCAGCACGAGGGCTCTGTAAATGCGACATGGCGTTCATCATCCATTCTAGCCAAATCCAACCTCCAAAATCCAAATGGCGCTCCTTCCCTTTGGAGGCTTGCCCTGCGCCCACATGGCACTTTATGTCCACATGTGGGGTATTTATGGACGGGGGAATTGCTCTACACATTTTGTTTTTTTTTCCCTCTTTTAACCCCTTGTGAAAATGATAAATTCAAGGCTAAACCAACATTATAGTGTAAAAAATGTAATATTTCATTTTCACGCCACATTGTTCCACATTTGTGTCCGTCACCAGTGGGGTCCATATGCTCACTACACCCCTTGTTACATTCCTTGAGGGGTGTAGTTTCCATAATGGTGTCACTTGTCAGGGGTTTTAACTGTCTTGGAAACACAGGGGCCTTTTGAATGCAGCATGGCCCCTCGAAATCCATTCCATCCAAATCCAGCCTTCAAAAACCAAATGGCGCTCCTTCCCTTCGGAGGCTTACCCTGCACCCGCATGGCGCTTTATGTCCACATGTGGGGTATTTCCGTACTCAGGGGAAATTGCGCTACACAAGTAGTGTTTTTTTTTATCTTTTAGCCCCTTGTGAAAATGAAAAAATCATGACAAGATTAATGATTTAGAGTAAACATTTTACATAAATTACACTAAATGTTGATCTAGCCTTGATTTTTTCCATTTCCACAAGGGGTTAAAAAAGAAAATGAACACAAAACGTGTAGGGTAGTTTCCCCTGAGTACGAAAATACCCCACATGTGGGCATAATGTGCCATATTGGCACAGGGCAAGCCACCAAAGGGACAGAGCGCCACTTAGAGGCTGGAATGGAGGATGGAGGCCATGTCGCAATTACAAAGCTCCTGTGCTGCCAGGACAGTAGAAACCCCCAACAAGTGACCTCATTCTGGAAACTACACCCCATAAGGAATCTAACAAGGGGTGCAGTGAGCATATGGACCCCACTGGTGACGGGCACTTACGTAGAACATGTGCCAAGAAAATAAAAAATACCATTTTTTTCATTTTCACGTCCCAAATGTGGCCGTCACCAGGGGGCCATATCCCCGCTGCCCCCCTTGTTAGATTCCTTATGGGGTGTAGTTTCCAGAATGGGGTCACTTGTGGGGAGTTTCTACTGTCCTGGCCGCACAGAGGCTTTGTAATTGCATCATGGCAAGTCTCTAATGGGAATGGCGGCCATACCTATTTAGATGGGGAAAAGGGACAATTACGACAGTAGCTTTATCACAGGGGAAAAATTCCTTCCCGACTCCATAATGGCGATCAGAATAATCCCTGGATCAACGTGACCCCTGAAATAGTAATAAGGGACAGAATTTAGAAAATGTAGAACTCCAGTGACGTGTTGTACGCCTTGAAGCGATCCAGTATGCAGAGGCCGGGGGGATCAGGACAGGTGGCACACTAGAAAATGGTGTCCTTCCTGATCTCCTGTTACGATACACTCTGCACTTCTTCTGGGGTCTCCCGTTCTCCAGTGTGGGGGACGTCACCTGGAAAATGTTGTCCTGGTCGATACGGGGTCCTTCATATCCAGAAGCGCTGGGTCCACTCAATGGCTGCTAAATATTAGGGATCTATTACTGTTTCTGATATGTTCGGATCGTGCCGCAAGCTACAGTAGCTCGGGCAGCGAGGGACAGGAAGAGGGGGTGCTGGTATAAAAGTTATCCCCGTGCAGGTGGTAACCTTTATCCAGCAGTGGGAAGAGCATTTCCCGGACGATCTTCCCACTTGTTCCGAGGATGGGGGGGAGGGGGCATCTGGGGGCTGGATTCGGGTGTCCCTTCCTACATACACTCTAAGGGTATGTGCACACTGCAGAATGGTGCAGGATAACCCTTTGTGCATTCCGCAGCTGGCACCCGCCGGCGGACTAATGTGGGCGCGTGTCTCCATCCGTGTCATAGACTCCATTCTATGCACGGGCGGATTCCGCTTTCCGTCCAGTGTGTTCATTCTTGGGATGGACGATGGAATCCGCCCATGCATAGATTGGAGTCTATGACATGTGTGGAGACGCGCGCCCGCATTAGTCCGCCCGCGGGTGCCAGCTGCGGAATGCACGAAGGGTTATCCTTCACCATTCTGCAGTGTGCACGTACCCTAAATCTGTAAGTCTACCCTGAGGTACTCTCACAGAGTTTGTAGAATTTCAAGCCATACCGTGATCTCTTATTGGGATGGTACTGGCGGAAAAGACGTGTCTGGGGGGCAGCATACGCTACGCTACCCCCAGACACGTCACTGGATGATGAGGATGATGAGGATAAATGGAGGAAAGAAGGATCCCCCCCATTCATCCTCACTGGCTGTTTCGGTGTCGGAGGCAATAATAACGTATCCCTCTGATGCCGAAAACACCCTGGGGGCCATCTTTATACGGGGATTGGTATATGGGGTATGTATATACTGGTGTAGTGTCAAACTTTATTCAATGTAGTGTGGTGTAATGTAGTGTTTTTTACGTGTTTTTTTACAGTAAGTATAAAAAAAAAACTACGCCAACAAAGGAGTTGCTGATAAATGCCGCACTTATGTGCGGCACTTATTAGCAGACCGTGGCAGTAGGATATAGAAAAAAAACACCCTACGCCAAAAAGGAGGAGTTGCTGATTAGCAGGGCACTTTCGTGCGATGCTGATCAACACTCAGCGGCGATAGGGTGCGGAAAATACACTTTCCCCGAGAGCAATTTCCCCCGAGTCCGTAAATACCCCATATGTGGACATAAAGCGCCATGTGGGCGCTGGGCAAGCCTCCGAAGGGAAGGAGCGCCATTTGGATTTTGGAGGTTGGATTTGGCTAGAATGGATGATGAACGCCATGTCGCATTTACAGAGCCATCGTGCTGCCAAGACAGTGGAAACCCCCCACAAGTGACCCCATTCTGGAAACTACACCCCTCAAGGAATCTAACAAGGGGTACAGTGAGGATATGGACCCCTTGATGACGGGCACATTTGTGCCGTAAAAGTGAAAAAATGAGAATTTTCAATTTCACATTTTTCCACATTTGTGCCCGTCACCAGTGGGGTCCATATGCTTACTGAACCCCTTGTTAGATTCCTTGAGGGGTGTAGTTTCCAGAATGGGGTCACTTGTGGGGGTTTTCCAGTGTCTTGGCAGCACGAGGGCTCTGTAAATGCAACGTGACCCTTGAAATCCATTCCAGTGAAATCCAGCTTCCAAAAGCCAGTTGGCGCTCCTTCCCTTTGGAGGCTCGTCCTGCGCCCGCTTGACACTTTATGTCCACATGTGGGGCATTTCCGTACTCGGGAGAAACTGCGCTACATGTTTTGTGGTTTTTTTTTTCCTTTTATTCCTTTGTGAAAATAAAAAATTGAAGGCTAGAACAACGTTTTAGTGTAAAAAATACTTTTGTCTTTTTTCACGCCATATTGTTCAGAAAATCTGTGAAGCACCTGTGGGGTCCAGATGCTCACCGCACCCCTTGTTACATTCCTTGAGGGGTGTAGTTTTCTAAATGGTGTCCCTTTAGGGGTGTTTTTTAGGTTTTGGCACCCCAGAGCCTCTGCCAAGCTGAAGTGGTACAGTCAGAAATGACCAAATATAACGGAGGCGTTGAAATTCACTGGGCGCTCCTTTATATCTGAGGCTTGTGGTTCCGTCAAACAATGCATTAGGGCCACATATGGGGTATTTCTATAAACTGCAGAAACGGGACAATAATTATTGGGGTGCATTTCTCTGGTAATAGGTTTAAAATTATGAAAAATATTGGATTACAATAAAATCTGCACAGAAAATAAAAAAAATTCAAATTTCTTACACACTTAGCTTTTATTTCTGTGACTCCCCTAAAGGGTTAAAAACTTTCTGGATGTGCTTTTGCAGAGTTTTGGGGGTGCAGTTTCTGAAATGGGGTGCTTTGTGGGGCTTTCTAACATACAGTTCCCTCAAATACACTTTAAACCTGAACAGGTCCCTAAAAATATCTGATTTTGAAATTTTACTGAAAATTTGCTGCTAATGTTTTACGCTTTATACTGTCTAAAAAAAATGAAATATAGTTTAATAAATGCCGCCAACATAAAGTAGACATGTTGCTAATGCTATTTAATATATAATTTATGTGGTATAACCATTTTCTGTATAAGCAGAAAAGTTTTAAAGTTGGAAAAATGCATTTTTTTGACAATTTTTCACGTTATTTTGTTTTTTTTCATAAAGATTCGTTATAAGTATCGACTCCAATTTACAAGAAATGTTAAGAACAATATGTCACGAGAAAACAATCTCAGAATCAGCCGGATAGGTAAAAGCATCCCGAAGTTATTAATGAATAAAGTGACACTGGTCATATTCATAAAATTTGCTCCGGTCCTTAAGGGGTTAAGGCCATTTTGGGCTCTGTCCTTAAGAGGTTAAACAGTTAAAGTCCTTACTGAATCACTTTGTAGTGCAATACAGCCCATGCCACTCTTGAATATAAGTGTAACTGGTACAGGGTACAACACTTGCTGTCTGACATCCCTTGGATGGGGGTTTGACCTTAGGTATACTTAAATAGGTTGTTAGGGTTAAGTTGCAGCTAGATGCTGTTAGATATATAGGGAAGGGGGCTTATCCAGACCCGAAGGTTCTTAACAAGAGAGGGCTCTAACCATCTTGGGAGTGGCACTAGAAAATACTTGCTTCCACAGGAATGAACGTCCGCTAAATCTGGGTGAGTAAGCCATCGGGGTGATGCTTCAGGAATCCTAGCGATTTGCAGCAGAGTGTTAGCCTGTGTGTTTAGCTAACTGCTGGCTTAACTTATCTTCTCTTGAAATTCTCCTTCTTACTTCTCTGATAGCCCCTCTGTGTGGATGAAGTTATCCCCTATCTTTTTTACTCCACTAACGTTGTTCTAGCCAGACATGGTTAGCTCTGGAACTCTTTTGGTAATACTAGATAACTCACTCACTGGAACCTCACTCGTCTACCTTTCCTTTTCCCAGACAAATAGCTGGTAACTAACTGAAACTTACTCTTTCTCTTACAGCCCCAGGAAGCTGTAGGTTAGGGGGAAACCCACCCTGTCACTGCATATGAAGCCTCTGATAGGCTGTGTATAAAAGGAGATTGTTGTGTGAAGTACCTTTTGACAGGGATTGGATCTCAGGTAGCTCTCAGAACCACAATATGATAGGCCAAAACACATAATCAAACAGTTAACCATTGTATAGCTTTTGCTTTCAGCTGAACCTTAGGAGTACACTGTGAGACAGTGACACCAAGTGGCAGGAGTAGCATATTACTGTCCTAAGTCTCAGAAAATATACATACACTTAGCACTGACCTATACTTAGGGCCATATTAACAGCTGCTTCTGCACTAGGCACTAAATCTGAAGACGCCCAATATTCACTCAGTCTTAGGCCGCTTTCCCACATTTACTGTACGTCACCACATGCAGCCGAATCCAGACCCTCATGCGGTAACCAATAGGCGTATGGCCAATAATCCTGGTAACAGCACATGACTACTGGGGAAGAAATGTGAGCCTGGTTTCAGCCACAAGCATTTCTCTACATGTAGAGACATTGTCTGAATTGCGTTTTTCATGGTTTATAACTGCTTAAAGCATAAACAAATTCCCACATTGAATCAATGATTAGAGCCGTCTGCATATTGTCTGAAGGAATTCTCACCACAGGATTGGTAGATTGGTAGGTAATAGCTCCAGGCATCAGATTTACCACTGCCAAATCAGACCTGAACAATACCACCATACTGTGACTGGATAACACTGCCACACCAGACCTGACCAATACCGCCATACTGTGACTGGATAACACCGCCACACCAGACCTGACCAATACCGCCATACTGTGACTGGATAACACTGCCACACCAGACATAAACACCACCATGCTGTAACTGGATAACACTGCGATATCAGACCTGACCAATACCACCATGCCCCCCCTCCCCCTCGAAAAGACACCAGATTTACTGGCAAGTCTGAACAAGAGGTGGGAGACTAAAAAATAAAAGCACAAAAGTTATTTTCTTACCCCTGCTCCCTGGTGCTGCCCCCCTGCAAGGTGCTGCCCTAGGCGCCGGACCACTGGTGCCTAGTGGTAAATACGGCCCTGCCTATACCTGCAAGAAAAGAGCACTGGACATATGCTCCGGAACACTGCAGTTGCAGACCGTAGCCTTGGTTCCACCTAGTTGTGTGCTTCGCTGACATGTGATGGATCATGCTGGTGATGGTCAAGTTGTTATCGGTGGCTCGCCTGCTTATCTTTCACGGCACAGGTTGCAGAAGACAATGTGCCTATCCTTTGAGCGTTCTTTAAAAAAGCGCCACACCAAGAAAGACAGAGCGATCTGCAAATTAACTTGACACAAGTGGGTTTTAGGACCACTTATTTTAGACCGCCTTTTTCCTCTGGCAACTCCTTCGCCTCATCAAGTCTGTGGCGGAGATGCAGTTTCCTCCACCTCTGAACCACTGTGTACCATCATCTCACCAATGGCCCATGTGGGCCTTAAAGGACAACTACGGGGATTTTTTTCCCCGGTAATAAAACACATACATACCTGATCACTGTCGACCACGCCCGGCGCCACCTTATATCAGGGATGTCTTTACAGTGGGCTGGCCCCACTGCGAGACTTCAGCAGATGAATGACAGCTTGCTCAGCTCCAAACTGTCAGTCATCTGATGCTTTACAGCCCCCTGGGAGATGTCAGATGACTCACAGCTTGCTCAGCTCTGAT
Organism: Dendropsophus ebraccatus; assembly: GCF_027789765.1. Classification (NCBI taxonomy): domain Eukaryota; kingdom Metazoa; phylum Chordata; class Amphibia; order Anura; family Hylidae; genus Dendropsophus; species Dendropsophus ebraccatus. The sequence goes on from NC_091455.1 coordinate 103,853,110, forward strand.
TGGCTGAGCAGGCTGTCATTCATTTGACGCTGCCAGACGAAAAAGGAGATCGAGCCAGGAGTGAAGGTGAGTATAGTAACATCATTTGCCTTTTTTTTTTTTTTTTCTTTTTTTTTTTTATTATTCCCACCAGAGTTGTCCTTTAATACCTCTGCCTAATGCTGGGTTTACATGGAGCGATAATTCGCCCGATCGTACGATTAAAGATTTCAAAGTAACAAATTTTTTTTAATAATGATCAGCGTTTAGGCGGAACGATATATCGTACGGAAAAATCGTTTTGCGATCACTTAAGCCTATCTCGCACATACAGTAGGTTAAATCGATGAACGACTGTTTACACAGAACGATCTGCAAATTTTTTGCGAACGACCAACGACGATTTAAGAACATGTTCAAAGATCAAAATGAACGATTTCTCACTCGTCGCTTGATCGTTCGCTGCGTTTACACGTACGATTATCGTTCGAATTCGATCGTTATCATGCAAATTCGCATTATAATCATTCCGTGTAAACGCAGCATTACTTCCTGATGTAACAACCACCTCAGTGACCGTCAACTGTGTCTCATCATCATCAGACCCCTCCTCACTCTGAGGAAGCTCAAAGGTTTGGGCATCAGGGCACACAACCTAATGTGGAGACTCCTGAAGCATTTTTCCGAATCAGGGAAAAGGCCTGTTAACAGTTCCTGGGAGTTGACCAGGTTGCAATCAATCTGTTGCTTTGAGTGGCCCAGTTGGGAGCAGGGGGGTTCAAAAGGAGCATTGCCACCTCCAGTCCATTGGCTAGAGACATTGGACAGTGTGGAAGACTTTGTGGTTGACATATTGCTGGTGTTATCCACATCAACGTCATCACCTGCTAACGCTGCTGTGGATCCATTAGCTGTGTACCACACAACCCTGTTAATTGTCTGGAAGACGAAGTCAGGGATCCTGGCAAAGCTGCAATCTCGCGGTCCCTCAACAGCAGCCTATGTTTAACCACCCCCTTGTCCTTTCCCACTAGTCATGCCTACAGTATGCAGCAGTGTCCCACCACTAGACTGTCACACTATGCCCCTTGTTAGACTGTATAACACAGGTATACAATATGGCATGTGACTTTCTGTGCTTTGTCATCCAGAAAGGGATAACACTAGCCAGAAAAATGAATGTATTCAAGTTTTGGACAGTAGCGAGTATACTACTGTCAGCAAAAAAAGTGTAGCACAGTATATGGTAGGGTATACTCAATCATCACCCCAAGACTGTTGCAATAGAACATCTGTACTATACTGTATGCCAGAGGGTTTTTGTCCAGAAAAAAAAGTATTCAAGTTTGGACAGTAGTCAACACTGGTACTATACTGAAATATAATTTTTTTTTACTTTTTGCTTGTTTTGTTTTCTAGTCTTAAAAAGGACCTTACTATAGTTGTAGAATGTGGATATAACTGACAGCTACTACCTATATACCACTATACTATTTCTTTCAATACTGATATATTGTATGGAATTAGCTTGTTCAGTCACTCTGACTAATTACTACTACTAGTCCTTAAAAGGACTGTTGGGGATGTTTGTAAGCCAATCGCCTACCTAACTATATAATCTCAGCCCTAAACCTTCTCTGTCCCTGCTCCAGCAGCTCTCCCTGTTAGCTAACAGACCGCATATAATTAGAGCATCAGGAGACCTGGGCCTATATAGCCAACATAGCTGGACCTACGTAGCAGGACCTCCCAGTCCCTTTGTTTGGTATGACCATGAGAATAATTGTCATGTCAATTAATAACAGTGGCCGTTATAAATTTTCCATGCACACCTTTTCAGGCAATCAGTGCATGGAAATTAATGGGGGCCGTATGTATAACAATCTTCCAACCACTCTGATGGCCGCAGAAACATACCGTCCAGTGTTTGGCCAGTATAACAAAGACCATTGCTTAGCAAACTTGTGGGAGGAAACTATCAATTTTTTTTCAAGCACCATGCTGTATTCATTTTCATATCAAGTACTTTTGAGTACCGCAATACTCAAGTGAATAGTGAGCTTGAACAAGCATGTTTGCTCATCTCTACTAGCAACATATTCTCTTTAAAAATTATTTTATATGAATATGGTTAATATGTCAGTAAGGGATGGAGATGGTTTAGGTCCTGCCATGCCTCCAAATGCCTTCTCTGCCATTAATTTAGCAACAGCCATGCCTTAAAGGGGTAGTGTGGGCTAAACAATTATTCACAAAATAACACACATTACAAAGTTATACAACTTTGTAATGTATGTGTATGTTATATATGCAGAGGGGGGCTGGCATGAGGGACGGATGGAGCGGTTCGGCCGGCCTCCCGAAGACTACGTCATTGTCCCAAGATGGCAGACGGGGGTCGACACGAGATGCGGTGAGTATAATGCACCACACTTCCGGGTCTATCGTGGGTGGGGGGAAATACGGGTAAGGGGGCCAATCACATACATAACATCAGGGGCGTAACTAGAAATGGCTGGGCCCCATAGCAAACTTTTGATTGCCCCCCCCCCCGCCCCCGGTATTAGTCAGTATTACCACCACATACTGACTAATACCGCCACTGCTACTGAATTAAATCCACTGTACAAAGACCAATATCACCTCATACAGTGACCTTATAGCAGCAGATATCAGGTCTACACCATAAGTGATTGCAGTGCAGTTACAGCCAATGACTCACAGGGGTGTCTTCTCCAATCGGAGTTGCTCTCTTTGACTCTTCCTCTCCATCCGTCCCGGGCCACGAGGACTACTCTCAGTCACAATTCATCCCCGTAGGATCTGACAGACAAACATTTTGGGCTCTTCACTCATGCACCATCATTATCCTTCATATTTATACTGCCTCATCTGTGCCCTCATATAGTGGTTAGTTCTGTATCCATATAGTAGTTAGACCCTTCTGTGCCCCTGTATAGTAGTCTGGCCCCATTCTGTGCATCTCTATAGTAGTTAGGCCTTCCTGTGCAGCTCCCATGTAGTAATAGGCCCCTCGATGCAGTCACCATATAGTAAGGCCAGCCCCATTTTTGCCTATATGTACTAACTATATACCACTCAAAGCAGCCCTATAGGTCCTCCGTGTCCATTTATGTCTCCTAAGTTTAGCCCACCCTTTGTGCAGCCTCTGTAATATAGGCCCCTCTGTGCAGTATAGCCCCCCCCCCTTTGTCCAGCCTCTGTGTAGTATATTACCCTCTTTGCTGTATAGTTCCATCTTTGTAATAAAGCCCCCTTGTAGTATAGCCCCTCTTTGTAATAATGCCCCTCTTTGTAATAAAGCCCCCCTATAGTATAGCCCCTCTTTGTAATAATGCCCCTCGTTGTAATAAAGCCTCCCCTGTAGTATACCCCCTCTTGGTAATAAAGCTCCACCCTGTAGTATAAACCCCCTTTAAAATAAAGCCCCCCTCCGGTAGTATAGCCCCCCTTTGAATTAAAGCCCCCCTGTAGTATAGCTCCCCCTTTGAAATAAATACCACCCTGTAGTATAGTCCCCCCTGTAGTGTAGCCTCCCCCCTGTAGTATAGCTCCCCCCCTGTAGTATAACCCTATGTAGTATAGCCTCCCCTGTAGTATAGCCCCCCTGTAGTATAGCGCCCCCTGTAGTATAACCTCCCCTCTGTAGTATAGCCCCCCTGAAGTATAGCCTCCCCTCTGTAGCATAGCCCCCCTGTAGTATAACCGCTCTGTAGTATAGCCCCCCTGTAGTATAGCCCCCTTGTAGTATAGCCTCCCCTCTGTAGTATAGCCTCCCCTCTGTAGTATAGCCCCCCTGAAGTATAGCCTCCCCTCTGTAGTATAGCCTCCCCTCTGTAGTATAGCCCCCCTGAAGTATAGCCCCCCCTGAAGTATAGCCTCCCCTCTGTAGTATAGCCCCCCTGAATTATAGCCTCCCCTCTGTAGTATAGCCTCCCCTCTGTAGTATAGCCCCCCCTGAAGTATAGCCTCCCCTCTGTAGTATAGCCTCCCCTCTGTAGTATAGCCCCCCTGAAGTATAGCCCCTCTTTGTAGTATAGCCCCCTCTGTAGTATAGCCCCCCTGAAGTATAGCCTCCCCTCTGTAGTATAGCCCCCCCTGAAGTATAGCCTCCCCTCTGTAGTATAGCCTCCCCTCTGTAGTATAGCCCCCCCTGAAATATAGCCTCCCCTCTAGAGTATAGCCTCCCCTCTGTAGTATAGCCCCCCCTGAAGTATAGCCTCCCCTCTGTAGTATAACACCCCTGAAGTATAGCCTCCCCCCCCACCTAGTGAAAGTATTGAAAAAAAAAAAACAAAACCAACTCACCTCTCACCGGATCTCAGCAGCTTCCAGTGGCGCCCTCTCCCAGCGCCCGAAAGTCACCTGGTGCGACGTTCATTCTAGCTGTACGTGCGTCTTAAAGACAAACGCACAGCTAAAGGTCACGCTTGCCCAGGGATCTGGCATTTGAATGCCAGATCCCCGGGAAGGCTCCCCATCAGTCGCGGTCCGGCTTTGGCGGCATTACACAGACACTGGAGCTGTGTACATCGCAGCTGTGAGCACTCACCAGGAGCACTCACAGTTAAGGAGCAGCACCCGGTCGGCCCGCTCGGCCGCCGGGTGCTAAACAGGATATCAGGGGGCCCAGGTCTGTTCTATTACAGGATCGGTCCCCGGGCCCCCTGATGCGGCAGGCCCCGTAGCAACCGCTATGGCGGTAGTTCCGCCACTGCATAACATACATTACAAAGTTGTATAACTTTGTAATGTGTGTTATTTTGTGAATAATTGTTTAGCGCCGCACTACCCCTTTAAACTCAGACTTGAGTCATTTTCTACAACAATATATTTTTCTGCCACAGGATGGCAGTAAAACTTCAAATGAGCTCTGCACTTCTACAACTAATGTCATTCCATGACTCACTTCATGAACCACATTTTTGCTAAGTCAGCATCTGCCTACAATAAGATCTTAACCTAACGTCAGACATATTCATTAGAATTGGACAGAAATAGGGAAAGTTTTTTCCTTAAATGTCAAGCCAATGAATAGTGTCTAACAAATGTATTGAAAAGGTACCTAGGTGTTTAAAAAAGCTTCTAAAATGTCCTAGTTATCACCATAGCTATCACAGGGAAGTGATGAGTGATGTATGTTTAACCGCACGGCTGTTTCATTACAGTGCCACAAAGATTCAAACACTTTCCCTGCTCCTGGCATCATATTGATACATAATGCCAGCCAGAGATAGAGTCCCCTACACCACTTACCTGTCTGTAGGTTTTCGTGTTTCACGGAACATGAGAATAAGCCCTAAACCATCAGCATGTCTCTATGCAGCTGGAATTTAAAGGAGAACTCCAGATAGGGAAAATTATAAAAGTTATATAGACGTCTCTATATAATGTATTACCATGTCTGCGCAGTTCGGCCGTACTGGTAGCTGATTGACACCCAGGAAGTGAAAAAAACTGACCTCTGTGCAATCCACTCTGTCTCTTGTCTCTGACCAAGTTATCTAGCCATTAAGATTTGGCCAATGTAAACGTATTTCAGATCCAAAGCTGTCTTTGCCATTAGGTAATTGTTGTCCTGCTTATGGCAGCAGTGTTGAAAGGGGTAGCACTTCAGCGAGTTAAATCTAGATGGATCAGAAACAAAGTGAAATTTACCTGCAGATTTGCAGCAGCAGCCTCCCACTGTATGGCGGATTTATTATTGATTTCTGTGTAAAGCGATGAAATCCAGTGAATCTGCAACAAAATCCACATGTAACTTATGGTATTTTCTGTGTGTTCTTGACAGATCTGGAAGAAAAAATTCTGCCACTTGTGGAATTACCCTAATAGGTTGTATATGGGGTGTAAGTCTGAGTACCTAGGGGATAGGGATGAGCGAACTGAACCGTAACGAACCAGATTTGTTACGAACTTTGAAAAAAATTTGGTTTGTCACCGAACCAAACTTTGAGAGGGTTCGTAATAAATCTAGTTAAAACAACAACAACACCAAATAAAATCACAGAATAGACCAGGATACAAGGGATTATTACTCCTATAATCCCTTGTATCCTGGTTTTCTGTGAATATCAAGATGCTTGACGTCACCCCTGTTAGGATGAGACCTTAAATTAGTCTCCTCAGATATGCCTAATCAAAAAATGTAATGTGACAGCTGTCTGTGAGTATCAACCAAGACACATAAAAGCAACTTCAGTGTTTAAGCTCTACTTTATTAAGTGAAAATCTCAGTTTATATCTTTACAATAAAGCTTAAAAAAAATAATAGAAGAACTCCATTTATCCGCAACCAAAATAGTAAAAAAAAAAAAAAACTGTCCAAAAAAAGTCCCATCACTGTCCCAGAAAAAAAAAGTCCCATTGTCTGTCCCATCACTGCACAGTTGTGTAAAAAAATGTTGGAGACTCATTGGGATTCTTGGTGTCCAAGACCGTGCACCCCAGTGCTGATGTCTGGTCCTTTAATTATGGGCAAGGGCACTACATGTCTGTTACTGCCCATTGGGTCAACATCCTCCCAGAAGACAATCAGAAAGTTAGCCCATTCTTGCCACTGTCACCTCCCCGGTGCTTTAGGGGGCCAGTTCTGCCTCCACCACCTTGCAACCACCCGCCACTTTGACTGCAGTCCAACCTAAACCGTTGTCTTATTAACGATGTCAGGCCCAGCACTCTCAGGCTGTCCTCCATTTTGTGAGCCTGGGTAAACGGAGCCACAGTGGGCAGGAGCTCCTCCGGACCATCAGGGAGGAGATATATGAATGGCTGACCCCAGGTCAACTAACGGTGGGAAGTGTTGTAGCCCACAAAGAGAGGAACATTGTCTCTGCAGTGCAGCAGGGAGGGCTGAGTCATGCACCTTGTATGGAACATGTGATAAACCTCATAGTGCACAGGTCCTGCCAATTGTTGATCCCTTTTGAGGACGCGACTCTGTTTGTGAGCAGCCATGACTATGGGATCAACGACATCATTCCACTTGTCCGTGTTCTGGAAAGTGGGCTGAACAACATAATCAGCGAGGATTCCCAGGCCACCACTCCAAGGCTGAACATCCTCCTCCTCCGTCAATTATCTGTTCTCAACCATACTGGCCTGGGTACAATCAAGCCATCTCCTCCAATAGTTTTTTTTCAACCATAATGGGCTGAGTGCATTAAAGTGCTGCTGCCTCATCCTCCTCCGTCAATTGTCTGTTCTTAACCATACTGGGTCCAATACAGTATTATTACTGCTGCTGGTTCCATTGTCAAATGTCTGTTTTCCACCCTACTGGGTCCAAGAAACTTTGTGTCCTATGTCCCATGTAATCTCTTACACCTTGGCTAATTTTTGTTCACTATTTTTGCACTTTAATTTTTTACACTTTTTTCATTGTAATAGCACCTGCAACTAAAGGAAACTAAACCTTATCAGACTCCCACTATTGTAGCTGCAATTATTCAGCCGTTATAGCAAGGTTCGTTTTCGGTTCGTATGAATCTGAACTTCACGAAAGTTCGCTGGATTAAACCGAACTGAACTTTTCAAAAGTTCGTTCATTCCTACTAGGGGAGCATGAGCTGTAGACACAGCACTACTTAGATCCTTACTTGTTTCCTGCATCCTTCACATGAACTTCAAAAACTGACTGTTCACTTTCTGGCTAATATATGCCACACCTTGCCATGGTGATAATTTCATGTTATTCAATTCACATATCATTGGTTTCAATGTTATGGCTGATCAGTGTAGCTACAACTGAGTCTATGACTTGAGCTGTTCACTTGTGCTGTGCTTAGGTTGAGTTTCTGACCTTTTAGATAAGCCACAATAGAAATGTTTGGCATGCACTTATCTCCCTCCATAAATATAACATGTCCATTCAACTGCCTACCTCTATGACCATCTAAGGTTTACATAGTGTCCCTGCCAAACACTATAGCGGAAATCTTGCACATTCACATTTTCATGTAAGCTTAAGGGTGCCTTCACACCTACCGACTCGCAGCGTTAATAATGCTGTGAGTCGGCTAGGTCCTGGCAGATCACTAAGTACATACACGCAGCGGTCTGAACGACTGCTGCGTGTATGTAAATCTGCCGGCCACTTAACCCCTTCTGATGCCGGCCGGCCGCCTCCCGCTCCGCTCTGTATGCATTACCTCCTCGCTCCACAGGGTCCCGGCGTACTGCTCTCGCGCCCGGCCAATCAGTGTGTTGCCCTGCCGCAGCCACTGATTGGCCGGGCGGGAGAGCAGGACGCCGGGACCCCGTGGAGCGAGGAGGTAATGTATACAGAGCGGAGCGGGAGGCGGCCGGCCGGCATCAGAAGGGGTTAAGTGGCCGGCAGATTTACATACACGCAGCAGTCGTTCAGACCGCTGCGTGTATGTACTTACAGTGATCTGCCAGGACCTAGCCGACTTGCAGCGTTATTAACGCTGCGAGTCGGTAGGTGTAAAGGCACCCTAAAGAGGAACTATCAGCAGCTTAGACAAATCTAACTTGCTGATAGTGACGTCACACTACCCAGCAAAAGAATTTTACATTGCAACTGTTGCACGCGCTGCCGGACGGAATGCGTCCCTTGTGAAAAGGGTATTTCAATTGGAGCAAACAGACTGCAACTCTCTTTAACAATCACTAAACCACCACCGGGAGTGAGGATTGCTAGCTTCTTTTCACACTATCCCAGAGGGGATACATGCAGTGGATTACCTGACAAACCTCAATCTGGATAGAACGTGTATCTGGAGGTTAGTACTTGTTAAACAGCCATAGTGTAGGGCTTTTTCAACAGTTTATTGCACATTCTATATATCATATGCGTGAAACAGTTACAATTACTTTGCTTTTTGTTTGTACTACTATTGGGATATTCAGGTGATCCCATATGCCCTTAGTACGCAGCTAGTTCACACAGACAGCGCTCGAGTACACACCCACCTGTTTTCACTCTGAAAGATAGATAGATTAGGCATAGGAAAGCAAAGGGTGCACAGAAGAAAAACGTGCTCTACAGATATAGAAGCACTATACTGTCGCCCTTGTGAGAGTGTATATGACATAAGTGTTCTCCTGAGGCACAAATATACACGCCGGAAGAGGGTCCAGTGGCAGGCCTGAGCTTCCTTTGTCACACCAGGGTCGTGTCCACTCGTCTAATTCCACAGTCCTGGAGTTGCTGCTCACACTTCGACGTCCACAAGGATGAGTAGTGAGAAAGCCAGCCAGGTATCTGTGGGTACCTCGGACACAACGGGCACGCAGCAATTCCCCCACCTCCTCCATCTGACATCATCAGCAACATCCCGCTAACTTTTGAACCGCCGCCTGCAAGGGAATTGTTGGCGTCTATGAGCAGCCAACTGCTCTTTGATGACAAGGAGCACGTGGAGGAAGAGACAGGGGCTAATCAACTAGAGGGCATAGCTGTGTCAGAGGCGATATCAGAGCAGGCCCATGATAGGCCTGCCAGGAGAGCAGTAGGCAGTAGACGAGAGAGGGCTGGGCAGGAGCCTAATAAGGATAATAGCATCATTCTTGGACCGGATGATGCTACATCGGATGTTACATGGGATCCACGGCAGGAGTTGGCTTATTCGACGGATTCGTCAACCAGGAATCCGTCCGCCAGCAGGCCCGCCAGAACTAAGAAGCAGACAGGCAGCAGTAGTCAACTAACATGTCGGAAGCGTGGCTGGGACAAGCAGATGACCACTGGGGAAACCTCCTCCACTGCAGGTCCTAGTATTGGCAGCGCCCGCCCATCTTCGCAGCCTGTCGGTACTAGACTGTACACCTCGCCTGTATGGCAGTTTTTTAAAAAGTGCCAGGAAGATACCTATTTGGCAAGAGGCAAGAGTTGTCATCCTGGCACCAGCGTCATGGCTGCCCATATGAAGCGTCACCACCTTTCTGCCTGGGAGAAACGGGGTGATAGTGGGTCACAGCAGGCCCAGGCAGAGCCGCGGTCAACAGCAGCAGGAAGCAGCAGTAGTCAGGGGGGCCTTTCACAGAGTCAGACCTCCTCTGTGGAAGGGAGTGTGTCTTCACTCCCTTCTTCAGCTGGTGGCCCCTGTGTTGCTAGCAGTAGGCAGCCTGGCATCATGGAGTCCCTATACTGGAGGCAGACATATGCACCCAGCAATCCCACAGCAGTCAAGCTGAACGCCCACCTGGCCAAGTTGCTGGTGCTCCAGGCTCTGCCGTTTAAAGTTGTCGACTGGGCACCTTTCCGTGAACTGATGTTGTGTGCGGAGTCATGGTGGAAAGTGCTGAGTCGACACTACTTTTCCAACACAGCTATACCGGCCTTGTATAGCTATGTTCGTAAAGGTTGCTGACTCGCTGAGCCATTCAGTGGGCAGACATGTACATTTAACCACAGACATTTGGAGCTGTAATTATGGGCAAGGGCAGTATATGTCCATTACTGCTCAGTGGGTAAATGTAATATGGCCGGCGGACCTCCAGCAACTTGGCCAGGGAAGGGCGATGACACCACCCGTTGTCACAGCAGGGTTCCTGTATCGCGGTCCTTCTCCACCTCCTCCAGTAGGTCCAAAGCCTCCTCAACTGCCACTGTTCCTCCCTTGTACCACTTGGGTGTAGCACGGAGGTGTCACGCTGTGCTGCACCTAGCCTGCCTGGGGGAAAGGAGACACACAGGGGAAGAGCTGCACCACCTGCTCGAGACAGAAATCCTCTTGTGGCTGACTCCACGCCATCTTAAAGTTGGAACGGTGGTGAGTGACAATGGGAGCAACATTCTCTACGCGCTGCGTCGTGGAGGTATGAGGCACGCCCCGTGTATGGCACATGTTTTAAACCTAATAGTTACACACTTTCTAAAGTCTTCATCCCATTTACAGACTTTGCTGTCAATGGCTCGAAAGCTGTGTAACCATTTCAGCCATTCAAGTCGCTCTCACCACATCCTCCTCAACCTGCAGTGGAGGAATGGTCTTCCCAACCATCGTCTCATTTGCGATGTAGCCACACGGTGGAACTCCACCTTCCACATGCTGGACCGGCTCTATGAGCAGAGGAAGGCTTTGACTGATTTCCTCTTGATGCAGGTGGACACTGCGACCCCCCTGTGTAACCTGGAGCTCGTGTGTGACACCTGCCGCTTGCTACGACCCTTTGAGGAGGCCACCTTTCTGGTCAGTGGGCAAGACACAGGACTGAGCGCCATCATACCCATGCTTCATGTACTGGAGCTGATGCTGATGCGACTCAGTGGCGAGGGGGAACAGGTCTTGCCACTGACGCAGCCTGGGTCGCTGGAGGAAGGCTTGGCGGAGGAGGAGGCAGAGGAAGTTGAGGAGGAGGAGGACCTGTACGCACAGCAACTCTTAGGGGGAACAGGTGGAGGAGAAGGAGAGGAGCCTTCCTGCCAGACCAGAGGGGGGCCAGAGGAGGATATGTAGGGCTATGAGGAGGATGGAGGCAGTACCCATTGGCAGTATGCTGTGGAGACGGAGGCGGGATCTCCTTCCCACTCCCTGGTGTAAATGGCTAAGCGCATGTTGATATGCTTTCGGGCTGACCCACGCTTGCAACGGATTTGTCAACGGAACAAGTTCTGGCAGGCCACACTACTGGACCCACGGTATCGCAACAAGCTGTGTGAATTCATTCATCCTTCCCAACGGAAGGAAAAAATTCATTATTAAAGAGAGGAGCTGGGTGCAAAGTTAGTGGCAGACTTTGGAACACAGCGCTCTCATTCACGTCATTCCCACCAGGGCCACACCAGCAGCGCTGCCTCCTCCACATCCTCCTCTAGCAGCTTGGGTGGCACGAACAGCTACACCAGTCTGAGCCTGATGTCCATGATGCTCGCTTTAATGCAGCCACAGGCCAGGGTAACAGGAGCACCGACACAGCAGCAGGACATGGCGGCACACCTCAAACAGCAAGTCCAGGTGTTTATGGACTCTACGTTGCCACCTAACGTGCCGGAACCCCTGGACTACTGGGTGGGAAAATTAGATGTCTGGCCACAACTCGCTGAATTTGCTTTGGACATACTCTCCTGTCCGGCCAGCAGTGTGTCATCCAAGCGAGTTTTCAGCGCAGCCGGTCATATTGTCAGTCCCAGAAGAACCAGATTGTCCTGTGATACTGTGGAGCGTCTGACTTTTATCAAAATGAACGCCACATGGATAGATAAGGACTTTGTGACACCTGCTCCTGACATCTGCACCTGGTCCTGTTGTCACCAAGATGTAGGACCTTTTCTGCTTCTATTATGGCCTATATGTGAACTAGGCCTTACTGGTCATTCAACCATTCCTGCTGCTGCTGCTTCCCTGCTGCCTCTCGCCTGTCCATGGACCTCATTATTCTGCTTCCGCTGCTCATGTCACCCCATAACAACTGCTACTCCTGCCCTGGACTTCATGTTGGCTACTGCCGCTCCTGCCCTGGCCTCCATGTTGGCTACTGCTGGGCCTTCACTGGCCTCTATGTTGAATACTGCCGCTCCTGTACTGGCCTCTATGTTGACTACTGCTGCTCCTGCCCTGGCCTCCATGTTGGCTCCTGCTGCTCCTGCCCTAGCCTCCATGTTGGCTACTGCTGGGCCTTCACTGGCCTCTATGTTGACTACTGCCGCTCCTGTACTGGCCTCTATGTTGACTACTGCTGCTCCTGCCCTGGCCTCCATGTTGGCTACTGCTGGGTCTTCACTAGCCTCTATGTTGACTACTACTGCTCCTGTACTGGCCTCTATGTTGACTACTGCTGCTCCTGCCCTGGCCTCCATGTTGGCTACTGCCGCTCCTGTACTGGCCTCTATGCTGACTACTGCTGCTGCTGCCCTGGCCTCTATGTTGGCTACTGCTGGGCCTTCACTGGCCTCTATGTTGACTACTGCTGCTCCTGCCCTGGCCTCCATGTTGGCTACTGCTGCTCCTGCCCTGGCCTCCATGTTGGCTACTGCTGGGCCTTCACTGGCCTCCATGTTGGCTACTGCTGCTCCTGCCCTAGCCTCCATGTTGGCTACTGCTGGGCCTTCACTGGCCTCTATGTTGACTACTGCTGCTCCTGTACTGGCCTCTATGTTGACTACTGCTGCTCCTGGCCTGGCCTCCATGTTGGCTACTGCTGGGCCTTAACTGGCATCCATGATGACTACTGCTGGGCCTGCCCTTGCCTCCATGTTGGCTACTGCTGGGTCTTAACTGGCATCCATGTTGGCTACTGCTGGCCCTTAACTGGCATCCATGTTGACTACTGCTGTGTCTGCCCTTGCCTCCATCTTGGATACTGCTGGGCCTTAACTGGCATCCATGTTGACTACTTCTGTGCCTGCCCTTGCCTCCATGTTGGCTACTGCTGGGTCTTAACTGGCATCCATGTTGACTACTGCTGGGCCCTAACTGGCATCCATGTTAACTACTGCTGTGCCTGCCCTTGCCTCCATGTTGGCTACTGCTGGGCCTTAACTGGCATCCATGTTGACTACTGCTGTGCCTGCCCTTGCCTCCATGTTGGCTACTGCTGGGTCTTAACTGGCATCCATGTTGACTACTGCTGGGCCCTAACTGGCATCCATGTTGACTACTGCTGTGCCTGCCCTTGCCTCCATGTTGGCTACTGCTGGGCCTTAACTGGCATCCATGTTGACTACTGCTGTGCCTGCCCTTGCCTCCATGTTGGCTACTGCTGGGCCTTAACTGGCATCCATGTTGACTACTGCTGTGCCTGCCCTTGCCTCCATGTTGGCTACTGCTGGGCCTTAACTGGCATCCATGTTGACTACTGCTTTGCCTGCCCTTGCTTCCATGTTGGCTACTGCTGGGCCTTAACTGGCATCCATGTTGACTACTGCTCGGCCTTAACTGGCATCCATGTTGACTACTGCTGTGCCTGCCCTTGCCTCCATGTTGGCTACTGCTGGGCCTTAACTGGCAACCATGTTGACTACTGCTGTGCCTGCCCTTGCCTCCATGTTGGCTTCTGCTGGGCCTTAACTGGTATCCATGTTGGCTACTGCTGGGCCTTAACTGGCATCCATGTTGACAACTGCTGGGCCTTAACTGGAATCCATGTGGACTACTGCTGTGCCTGCCCTTGCCTCCATGTTGGCTACTGCTGGGCCTTAATTTGCCTCCCTGTTGACTACTGCTGGGCCTTAACTGGCATCCACGTTGACTACTGCTGCTCCTGCCTGGCTTCCATGTTGGCTACTGCTGCTCCTGCTTGGCCTCCATGTTGGCTACTGCTGCACCTGCCTGGCCTCCATGTTGGCTACTGCTGATCCTGCCTGCCCTCCATGTTGACTACTGTTGCTCCTGCCTGGCCTCCATGTTGGCTACTGCTGCTCCTGCCTGGCCTTCATGTTGGCTACTTCTGCTCCTGCCTGGCCTCTATGTTGGCTACTGCTGCTCCTGCCTGGCCTCTATGTTGGCTACTGCTGCTCCTGCCTGGCCTCTATGTTGGCTACTGCTGCTCCTGCCTGGCCTCTATGTTGGCTACTGCTGCTCCTGCCTGGCCTCCATGTTGGCTACTGCTGCTCCTGCCTGGCCTCCATGTTGGCTACTAATGCTCCTGCCTGGCCTTCATGTTGGCTACTGCTGCTTCTCCCTGGCCTCCATGTTGGCTACTGCTGCTGTTCCTTCCTGGCCTCCATGTTGGCTACTGCTGCTCCTGCCTGACCTCCATGTTGGCTACTGCTGCTCTTGCCTGGCCTCCATGTTGGCTACTGCTGCTCCTGCCAGGCCTCCATGTTGGCTACTGCTGCTCCTGCCTGGCCTCCATATTGGCTATTATTGCTCCTGCCTGGCCTTCATGTTGGCTACTGCTGCTTCTCCCTGGCTTCCATGTTGGCTACTGCTGCTGTTCCTGCCTGGCCTCCATGTTGGCTACTGCTGCTCTTGCCTGGCCTCCATGTTGGCTACTGCTGCTCCTGCCAGGCCTCCATGTTGGCTACTGCTGATCCGGCCTGCCCTCCATGTTGACTACTGTTGCTCCTGCCTGGCCTCCATGTTGGCTACTGCTGCTCCTGCCTGGCCCAGTAGAGCCCAGTAACTACAGGCCAGTGAGCTTAACATCTGTAGTAGTGAAAATGATGGAAACTCTTCTAAAAAAGAAGATAATGGATCACCTAAAAATCAATGGAAATCAATTTGATGGATCCAAACCAGCATGGCTTTACTGAGGGCCGATCATGTCAGACTAATTGATTTCTTCGATTATGCCACAAAAGTGCTGGATGAAGGTGGTGCTGTGGATATTGCCTATCTGGACTTCAGTAAAGCTTTTGATACAGTTCCCCATAAAGAGCTGATAGAGAAGTTGGAGAAAATTGGACTTAATCCCTGGATAGTTCAGTGGATTTGTGGTTGGCTGAAGGATAGAAATCAGAGGGTTGTTGTTAATGGTGTATATTCCGAGCAGAGACTGGTTACAAGTGGTGGCCACAAGGGTCTGTTCTGGGTCCTATTCTTTTTAATATGTTTGTAAGTGACATAGGAGAAGGTTTGGTAGGTAAGGTTTGTCTGTTTGCTGACGACACAAAAGTGTGCAATAGGGTGGATATTCCTGGAGGTGTCAGTAATATGGAAAATGATTTAGCTTTGCTAGATAAGTGGTCCAAACAGTGGAAATTGAAGTTCAACATTTCCAAATGTAAAATAATGCTCTTGGGGAGGAGGAATTCTCTATCTGTGTATCACATTGGCAGTACTGTGTTGGCAAAGACTGCAGAGGAGAAGGATTTAGGGGTAGTGATTTCTGACAGCCTTAAAAAGAGTCACCAGTGCAACCAGGCGGTGGGGAAAGCAAATCGTATGCTGGGCTGTATAGCTAGAGGTATAACCAGTAGGAAGAGGGAGATAGTGATCCTGCTGTATAGAGCTCTGGTGAGACCACATCTGGAATACTGTGTCCAGTTCTGGAGACCTCATCTAAAAAGGACATTGATAAAATAGAACAAGTCCAAAGACGGGCTACAAAAATGGTGGAGGGTGTGAGGCATAAACCATATCAGGAAAGACTTAAGGATTTGTATCTGTATAGTCGGGAGGAAAGAAGGGTAAGGGGGGACATGATTGAAACCTTTAAGTATGTTAAAGGACTAAATAAGGTGTTTTTAGTAAAAAACTGAGCTCAAGAACAACAGGACACAGTGAGAGGTTAGTTGGGGAAAGATCAGAAGCAATGTGAGAAAATATTATTTTACTGAAAGAGTAGTAGATACCTGGAACAAACTTCCAGCAGAGGTGGTTGGTAAATCTACAATAACAGAATTTAAACACGCCTGGGATAAACATACATCTATCCTAAGATAATAATAAAAAAAATACTAAAAGTGCAGACTAGATGGACCCAGTGGTCTTTTTCTGCCGACAATCTTCTATGTCTCATGTTGGCTACTGTTGCTCCTGCCTGGCCTCTATGTTGGCTACTGCTGCTCCTGCCTGGCCTCCATGTTGGCTACTGTTGATCCTGCCTGGCCTCCATGTTGGCTACTGCTGATCCTGCCTGGCCTCCATGTTGACTACTGCTGCTCCTGTACTGGCTTAAAATGACTATTGATGGACCTCCACTGGCCTCCAATGACTACTGCTGCTCCTTCACTGAATTTGTGATCTTTTTCCTGCATAGACCCTGTAATGGTGAATTTTCTGCATAGACCCTGTAATGGTGAATATTGAAGTCTAAAAAAAAAAAATGACTTTTGAGATATTGAAAAGATAACGATTAGAGATGAGCAAACCTGGAGCATGCTCGAGTCCATCCAAACCCGAACTTTTGGCATTTGATTAGCGGTGGCTGCTGAAGTTGGATAAAGCCCTAAGGCTATGTGGAAATCATGGATATAGTCATTCGCTGTATCCATGTTTTCCAGACCACCTTAGAGCTTTATCCAAGTTCAGCAGCCCCAGCTAATCAAATGCCGAAAGTTTGGGTTCACTCATCTCTAATAAGAGATGTTACTGACATGTAGAGCCCTAAATTCAACCAAATACACTACCTCCATAGATTAAGGGGAAAAAAATTGCCTATTTTATTAACTGTCACATTTTCGGTTTGGTGGTTCAGGAGTCAGGTGGAAGTTGCAGATAAGTTAGGGCAGACACATTTTAACTCACAGAGGATGTTAAACCTCATGGTGGTAAACAGGCTTGGAAGTGGCCATCCTTAAGAATGTCATATTGGTAATGTCATTGGTAGAGTCATTGGTGCCCTTAGCTTGTACTGGCTCTGCTAGAATGGCAAGCCAGAATGTGCAGCCTGCTTTACCGCTGTCTGGACGGGTGCTGTATGTCAGAGTCTGGGGATCTTACAGTATTCATAGAATAAGTGAATCCCAGAGGCCTAGCACTTCACCTGATTCCTGTGATTGATTTAGACGACCTAGGACGTACCGGTACGTCCTGGAAGTCTGTGCCCAGACGACCCTGGATGTACCGGTACGTCCTGTGCTATAAAGCGCACTCCGGAGCGGAGCGCGCTTCATAGCAGTCGACACCTAAACGTTAATGACACACTGCAGCGATCGCGTTGCAGCGTGCCATTGACTCCTTAAACACCGCGGGCGCAGCGTTTAAGTGTAAGTGGCAGGGGGAGTCCCCTGTGACTTACCGATCGGGACCCCCACAGTGTGACTGCGGGGGTCCCGATCGTTAAAACAGACCGCTGGTGGTCTCTCACCTGCCTCCGCGCGGTCTGATCGGCGATCTGTTCACTGAGCCTGCACAGGCAGGCTCAATGAGCCGATCGCCGATAACACTGGTCAATGCATAGCAATGATCAGTGTATAAAATGAAAATAGTGTATGTACAAGACTCCTCCCCCAATAAAAGTTTAAATCACCCCCCTTTCCCATTATATAAATAAAAGATATAAAAATAAACATATCATATACCGTAGCGTGCGTAATTGTCCGATCTATTAAAATATAACAAGCGTCATTGCGAACGGCGTAGACGAATAGAGGGGAAAAAGTGCGCTGAGGGCCGATTTTGTTACATTATATATTTTAAAAAATTAATAAAAAGTGATCAAAACGTCCGATCTTCTTAAATATGGCATTAATAAAAACTAGAGATCATGGTGGAAAAAAAAGACACCCCATACAGCCTCATAGGTGAAAAAATAAAACTGTTATAAGCGTCACAATAGGCACATTTTATTAATAATTAATTGCCTAAAAAAAGAATTTCATTAAAAAAAATATATAACATTAGAGAATCTGTGTAAACCTGCATATGGTTGTGTTCGGGCTGACCTATAGAGTAATAGTATCATGTCGCTTTCACCATATAGTGCACTACGTAGACACAGTAACCCCCCCAAACGTTACCATATTGCATGCTTTTTTACGATTTCACCTATTTATATCTTCATAAATAATATATTTGGGATTCCGTCATACATGTTATGGTAAAATGAAAAACACCATTAAAAAGTACAACTATTCCTGTCACAACCCGACTCCTAGAGCTGTGCAGGCTGTGGCTGCTGGAGAGGATGATGGCAGAGGGATGCTCAGTGTCCCTCCAGTGCCCTGTGTCCCTCAGTGTCCCTCTGCCATCATCTTCTCCAGCAGCCACAGCCCGCACAGCTCTGGGAGTCGGGTCGTGACATCACCATGTTATCCAGGAAGTGAAGCCTTCCATAATAAGTTTATATTGATGATTTGTATAACTTTTGGGGGGCAATACAATACTTTAATAAAGATTTTCACCGAACTTCTCCTTTAAATAAAGCTGTGGCCATCTTAAAGGAGGATTCCAGGCAGAGACATTTTTTTTTAAACTTCCAGGACAGGGGTGGAGGAAAAAAAACAACATGCACTCACCTCCCCAACTCCAGCGCTGGTGTCTACTGTCCTCCTCTCCTTTTCTCCGGCCGCTACCTGGTCTGAGTGGGGACCTGGAACATGGCATGTAAGGTCCACTCAGGCCCGCTCAGCCTTTAACTTTGAAAATCTAAATCAACAGGGGAAAAGAAATTACTAAGAAGCATATGCCTCTTCATAAAGCCAGACAGCCCTGCACCCAGCGCAGGCATTGTGCAACACCTGCCACAGAAAAGAGACATATCTTCCCCTTCACCATGGTGTACGTCAGGGTGCATCTTAGTAAATGTCCCCCTTTGTGCTTTGTTCTGTTTTGGGGTGGCTGGATGAACAGAAAGCATATTATTTTAGACTATTCTGGGACACCAATTATACATACTTTAAATTCCATAAATCAAGTATTTTGATTTGGGATAAAAGATTTTTTAAACTATTTTTAAACATTGTATGACAACCCATCGGCTCCCCACAGTAACACCAGTGGAGGGTAGATGGGGTTAAAGAGGGAGCCTCTTTCCAACCATTTAGATGTCATGTTTGTTATTGGCAGCAGCATTTAAATGGTTGAAAGTGTTTAAATGACCACAATTTACAGAGTATCTGCTGTAATATGCAGGTTGCTGTACCTGTTGTTTTTTTAAAAGATAGAATAAACGTTACATTTTAGGTTTCAACACAATCCTGAATGTGCCGTGGGCGATTCTTTATATTGGACGCTACCTTCATTTTTGGACAGGACTGAACCTACTGGCACCCATCTCTAAACAAAGAGTGCTGCTTATAACACCTCACTACTAGATAGATAGATAGATAGATATCTTGAGGTATAATCAGCAGCACAGTTGCAAGTAGCGGGTGCCAGTGCACAAGTCCTCCAACCACAGGATTCTCAGTAATATGCAAAGTAGTTGTGCCGTGACAACTACTTTGCATAGATAGATAGATAGATAGATAGATAGATAATTCAGTTGTCACTGCTCTCCTGTCTCCTTACAAGCAGGACCCTCTCTCCACAGTCTAGAGGACCTCTGGAGAGCATTACATGACCACAACACATTATCAAAAGTAAACGCAAGGAAAAGGACAAAGATAGGTGTGTGTTTGTGTATGTGTGCAAGTGAGAGTTAATGTGTAATATAATGTATATTATTCTTGTTGCAATTATCAAAGTCTGCCATTGCCCAGTGCCATTTCTATCTGCCTGTATAGACACTGCACAATGATACTTCTATTTACCTTTATACAGACAAATGTACAGAATCACTTATCTTGCCCTGCATACAGACACTACACAGTATCACTTCTCTTGCCCTTTATATATGCACTGCACAGTACCACTTCACTAGTTCTGTATGCTAGGCTTAGTTCTCAGTATCTGCTTTTATCCTGTATCTATAGACACTGCACAATACTATTTCTGTAGTGCTTTATGATGGGTATACATCTCAGTATCTACTTGTATTCTGTATGTATGGAACCTACACAGTGCTGCTTCTCTAGTCCTGTATTCTAGATGTAGTTCTCAGTATCTGCTCTTATTCTGTACATATGCACACTGCACAGCACCACTTCCCTTGCCCTGTATACTGGGTATAATTCTCAGAATCTGGTCTTAGGTCTCATTCACACATTCCGTAGTGCGCCCGTAATAGTGGACCTGCAGCTAAGGAGCACACTATGAACGGCTGAAATCAACAGATCCAGTCAACAGACAGATCCATGTCGCAATTGCGGGTTTGTACTAGGGCCTGCCTATTTTTTTGCAGCACGAATCAAAACCCTGTAACACATATGGATATGTGAATGGAGCCATTCAAACGACTGTAGTGCTGTTCATAATTGTGGGTCCACAATTACAGGCACACTACATAACGTGTGAGGCCTTATTCTGTAAACACAAGTATGGAAACGCACAGATAAAGTCAGTAAAAATAGTAAAACATATGGAAGGCAGACGCATAGCCCCCAATGTACAACATGCTTATCAATACTTGTAAAAGAAGCAGCATTCCAAGAGTTGTGAAAAAAAATAGTAGTAATAGTAGGCTCTCTAGCATAACCCTCTTTAAAACATCTAAATTAGTATAGCATAGATGATTAAGGTTAATATTGTAATTCATATATGAGTCAAAGTAGTATATAGAAGTAAACACTTTTTATATTCATAAAATCAAAGTAGAAATGATATAAGGACACAATTAAAATATATAACTAGCAAAATTCGTAAGGACATACTGTACGTATCCATAGGTATATATATCGATGTGTATTCCTATATTGTGGTTCATAAAATGATCATAGGGATATATACAAAAATATGGAAGAATTCCTGGCATAAAAATATCATATATTAAAATATATATATATGTGGCTTGAAAGATATCCTTGAAAAAAATTACAATTTGTTTATTAACCCATGATACAGAATACAGGTGTTTTATTTTATCTATGGAGTCTTTTTAAAGCCAAATACTTTTATTGCGTATACATTTGCGATGAACTGTGCCACTTCTCTTTACTCAGTTGCAGTTTTTTGGGGGTCTTAATATATTTTCGTACATAATATATTTCGTACAAGGTTTGTATTTTTTTGGTTTTAGGACTGCTCTGGGGTAGAAAAAAAAACACTTTTTTTTTTAAAATCAGTGTAATGTATCTGACTACACCTTTCTTTGCACATATGTTAAACTGATTGAAATATTGTGGCGTGAAAGCATTCAGTGCAGGTATGAACGTAACCTAATTTTGGCAATAGTAATAATTATAAGGCTTGGATTTCATCATCCCTCTAAATAATAATTTAGACCTGCCCACACCATAGGGACACTTTCAGAGATTTGTCTAGAGTTCCACTCTTAGTTCCCAATCTTCTCTTGGCTGTGCATGAGTTCCGCTTTAAAGAGGTTGTCTTTTGTTTTTCCCCTATCCACAGGACGACTATATGAGAGCACAGAGGGGGCATGATGAGGAGGAGAACACAGGGGGCTTAAAGTGACTGTACCCAAAATCTGCCCCCCCCCCCCAACCGCTTGTATTGTCAGATAGCTGCTTTTAATCCAAGACCTGTCCTGGGGTGCGTTTGGCAGGTGATTGTGCAGTGCAGTGATGGTGCAGTTATTGTGTAAAAAACAACTTTTAAGGTGCCTTCACACAGTTTTGCAGCAAGATCCGCTATGATATAAGGTCCTGGCAGGTCCCTTTTTCAAACCGCTGCAAGTATGTAAATCTCCTGCCCCTTAATCGGCTCCCGCTGTATATGTAACCTGTCTTCAATCCTTGCTGGACGGGGTCCTGGCTTCCTGCGCTCCCTCCCAGCCAATCAGTGTGTTTCCCAGCCGCAACCACTAATTGGCTGGGCGGGAGAGTAGGAAGCCGGGACCCCGTGTAGCACGGATTGAAGACAGGTAATGTATACAGCAGGAGCCGATTAAGGGGTTAAGGGTTGGGTGATTTACTAAAAGACCACTGTGAGTATGTATTCACAGGGACCTGCCAGGACCTTACATCATAGTAAGTCCTGAGTGAAGGCACCTTTAAGTTTGCAGCCCTGTGTCAAATTGGCGTGGACTAGAGTGTGTGCGCCCTAGGATTGCAACACCTCTCTGTCCCTTCTCTCCGCCCTCCTCATCATTAGTAATGCCCCAGGCCAGGGTTTTTCCTATTCATCACCTATCTGGACACTGCACAGGTGCCTTAACGATGCAGCTCAAGTGCAGTGAATAGGAGAAATTGTTCTAGGGGCATTCCTAATGGTGACGAGGGCAGGGAGGAGGGACAGAGGGGTGTAACTATCCTAGGACATGGGTACTCTAGGCACGGCTGTTTGACACAGGGCTGCAAGTTCAAAAGTTGTCTTTTAGGAAAATAACTGTATCACCTGCCGAACGGACCCCTGGACTGATCTTGGATTAAAAGAGCTATCCGTAGATAAAAGCGGTTTGGGGTCAGATTGTGGGTACAGAGTCGCTTTAAAGGTGATGTCTGGGCAATTTTTTTTTAGCTGAATCGACCGCCGACAGGCTGAGCGGACTGCACACATCATGACTCGGGTCCCAGCTAAGACCAGGAAGTGGATGCACAGCCACCAGTAGGGCTGGGCGATATGGGCCTAAATCAGTATCGCGGTTTATCGCACATGTAGCCACGGTAACGATAATTCAACGATAATTATGACACGCCCCTTTTTGCAAACCACACCCACTTTCCATGCCAAACTGACGATATTTTGATTAGAAAAAGTAAAAAAAGAACTGAGCAGCAACCCATGGTTAGTCAATTATCATTATTACTATTTGTCATTATTAGGGGGTCTCAGCAGAGACCTGGATGTGTATATACAGGTATACAGCCTCTACAGGATGTGTTTACACAGGGGGTCTTATAGGAATACATGTGTATAACTATATGGGGGGGGAGGGGGGATAGGTGCATATGACTATATGGGGGGGATGTATTGGGATGTATTACTATACAGGAGGTACATAGGGATAGAAGTGTATGACTATGGGGGGGTGGATCGGGGTGTATGACTATACAGGAGGTACATAGGGATAGGGGCAGATAGGGGTTTATGACTATACAGGGGGCACATAGGGGTAGGGGCAGATAGGGGTGTATGACTATACAGGCGGCACATAGGGGTAGGGGCAGATAGGGGTGTATGACTATACAGGGGGCACATAGGGGTAGGGGCAGATAGGCGTGTATGACTATACAGGGGGCACATAGGGGTAGGAGCAGATAGGGGTGTATGACTATACAGGGGGCACATAGGGGTAGGAGCAGATAGAGGTGTATGACTATACAGGGGGCACATAGGGGTAGGGGCAGATAGGGGTGTATGACTATACAGGGGGCACATAGGGGTAGGGGCGGATAAGGGTGTATGACAATACGGTGGGCACATAGACTGCATGACTGCACAGGGGGGGTGGACAGGGGTGTATTACTATACGGGGGGGGGGGGCGGACAGGGGTGTATGACTATATGGGGGGGCGGACAGGGGTGTATGACTATATAGGGGGGCGGACAGGGGTGTATGACTATATAGGGGGGGGGGACAGGGGTGTATGACTATATAGGGGGGCGGACAGGGGTGTATGACTGTATGGGGGGGCGGACAGGGGTGTATGACTATATGGGGGGGCGGACAGGGGTGTATGACTATATGGGGGGGCAAACAGGGGTGTATGACTATATGGGGGGGCAAACAGGGGTGTATGACTATATGGGGGGGCGGACAGGGGTGTATGACTATATGGGGGGGCGGACAGGGGTGTATGACTATATGGGGGGGCGGACAGGGGTGTATGACTATACGGGGGGGCGGACAGGGGTGCATGACTGTATAGGGGGGAGGACAGGGGTGTATGACTATACGGGGGGGCGCACAGCGGTGTATGACTGTATAGGGGGGCGGACAGGGGTGTATGACTGTATAGGGGGGCGGACAGGGGTGTATGACTGTATAGGGGGGCGGACAGGGGTGTATGACTGTATAGGGGGGCGGACAGGGGTGTATGACTGTATAGGGGGGCGGACAGGGGTGTATGACTGTATAGGGGGGCCGACAGGGGTGTATGACTGTATAGGGGGGCCGACAGGGGTGTATGACTGTATAGGGGGGCCGACAGGGGTGTATGACTGTATAGGGGGGCGGACAGGGGTGTATGACTGTATAGGGGGGCGGACAGGGGTGTATGACTGTATAGGGGGGGCGGACAGGGGTGTATGACTGTATAGGGGGGGGCGGACAGGGGTGTATGACTGTATAGGGGGGGGGGCGGACAGGGGTGTATGACTGTATAGGGGGGGGAAACAGGGGTGTATGACTGTAGTCCCCTCAGTAACAGTGCAGGACTGTAACATAGGAGGAATAAATGTGCTGCAGCAGGCAGGATACCACACACAGTTATAAGTTATCCTGCCTGCTGCAGCCCATTATTCCTCCTATGTTACAGTCCTGTACTGGTACTGAGGGGATGAGATGACAGGTCAGCTGCTGCCAAGTGCTGCTCCTCCACCTTCAGCTCTGACATGGCCGCCTCCCTGCACACACAGGACAACGTGTGCAGCGCTCGCTCGCCGGGTGTGGGGAGGGGAGGGGAGGGGGGGAGCACTCAGACGGGACTGGTCCGGGAGGGGGACCGGCACAGTCCCGTCTGAGCGCCCCCCCGGTCGGCGAGAGTTGCACACGTTGTCCTGTGTGTGCAGGGAGGCGGCCATGTCAGAGCTGGAGGAGCAGCAGCACGTGGGGGCGGCTGTCCTGTACTCCCCTCAGTGTGCTGGGACGCCGGACGGGTGGTGGGTGCATGGACGGGACAGATGCGGCAGGACGGGGCCTCTAATCGGACGGGAAGAGAGGGCGGACAGGTGCGCGCACGGGGGGTCGCTTGGACCAGACAGGGGCGGGCGGCATTGTCACCTGGGCCCTGCTGCTCCTCCAGCTCCCGCTCCGATACTGGCATCCCTGCACATGACGTGCAGCGCTCGTGCCGGGCAGCTCGTGTGTGCGGGGGGCTCTGACAGGACGGGCGCGGGGACATAAAAATACAAAAATACCGCAATTACCATCCTGGCTAAGTTGAAGTCGGTTAACCGACGCCAGTGACGGTATCGGTATTTTTGCGGTATACCGCCCAGCCCTAGCCACCAGCACATTATTTCTTCTATCCTCCCCTCACCAGCAAATGACTTTGCTCTGACTTCTCCCTTAACTAATATTTGGTGGTTCAGATGGGCCTTTAGACTATATGGGGGCACAATGCAGTATGGAATCTAAAATGTTTCTTTGGCAGATTCTGAAGAGAAGAGCCATGGTCCATGCCAGACAGGAAAAAAAAAGGATAAGTTAGCGACTCCGATCAGAGAAGACGTTACCTGTGAGTCACTGGATATGAGTCACTGTCATAATTTATACAGTTGTTGAGAAAGTATAGCACTAGTATGTATAATCTCAAGATGCAGTAAAAAAATTGACACAACTAAAATGTGAAAACACAGCAATGCAATGTTCACATATAATATTTCTGTCAGTCTTTTGGTCACTATTTTTTGGATAAATTAGGCAGCAAGTAAAAAGTTGGTTATGGAATTTGCTGTGATGTAAGCAGGAAAAAAGGTGGAATAAGCTATTTTGGCAAGGGTCATTGGCTTGGCTGATTGGCTGATGGGACCGACGGGAGTCAGGAGCCTCACATGCAGCCACAGCGCCGAGCAGGTAATGCATGCTCCGGGCGCGGGCTGCAGGGGGTTAAAGGGGCCTTACATACTGGCAGCGGAATGAAAATTTTGCTGCAGGTATGTAACCCCATTCAATTTCACTGTACAAGGATTTGCAGCAGATTTCGTTACAAGCACGCAGCATGAAACCTGCAGCGAATACGGTATGTGTGAAGGCACCCTTAAAGGAAAAGAGGCAAATAAATAATATGAATAAAGCAAGTCCTTACATACAACAGTCACAATGAGCTACTGGAGAGTGTAAATTACTTTCTATCTAGAAGAACAAAGCATTTTCAGGGTCCTGTACAGATCACACAGGGTCCCAGAAAATTAAATGAAGTCACCTTCACCTGATGCCCAAGAGAGCAACTCATCCTGGCACAGGTAAAGAGCAGTACAGGACATAGTATCAGCATATGTATTATAGAGAAGAGATACTAGACAGCCTATCAGTACAGACACTTCAGTAATACTGGGGTTTTACCAGTAAAATGGCCACTTTTATTGGTCAGATCATCTATATATACACCTCTACCGCAGATCTTGACTGTCTGTAGTATTATTGTATGTTGAAAATATTGTAATCTATTGTAACCATTGTAAGTTGAGGGATCACTGTACAGAGTTTACAATGTACCAGAAGTGATCCAAGGAATGAAAGCTGGTAAATCAGGTGATGGCCATGATTGCCAAGACTTATCAATGCATGTGGGGTATTACATGTAGCCAATCATAATCGCCAACCAGAGTATCCATGTTGACCTCTGACTAACAGCAAACGTGTCCACAATGGCCATGTAAGCAGGGCCGCCATCAGGAATTTCGGGGCCCCATACAACCAAAGTCTGGACCCCCCACATTAATAAAAAAAAAATTCTGTGTTCGCCCCACGCCTTGCTGGGAGGTATAATTTGGTTCAGATCAATTCTAGAGAACTGGCTCATATACCCCATTTTCCCCAGTGGCTTAAAATGTAACCTCTGTTATACAGTTATAAAATTGTAGAAACTAAATGTGAACAAGGTGCAATTCAAATAGACACTTACTTGTATAGCTGTCTCTTGTGCTCTGTATGCAGTGCATTATATTCACCCTTGCAACGTACAATTTATAGCGTGTCTACAAGCCCAGCGGGGCTCATTATGATGGAGACTAAAACTTATACAAGAGTGGGGTAGGGGTTCCCCTGTATTCAGAATGCTGTTGAGTACTAGGCAATGCCCCGTTTGGGGTTATTGAATTTCGAGGGTCTGGGGGGCTGTGTGATTTGTATATGTTCACCAATATCCCCCCCCCCCCCCCCCCCCGGTATGCTCACTAACATAGAATATGTTGATAAGGCTAATATAATGAGGCTGTTCCATGTTAGTGAGCATGTACAAATCACCCCTTCCCCCCCAGGCAGACTAGTTTAGCTCACCCAAGACAGTGATAGCGAATACATGGCGGTGAGAACGCTTTCTAGCAGATCCTGTTTGTGCAGCAGAGGTTTCTTTATCCTGCTCTGCATAGACCCTCGAAATTCAATAATCCCAGACGGGGCATTGCCTAGCACTCAACAGCATTCTGAATACAGGGGAACCCCTACCCCACTCTTGTATAAGTTTTAGTCTCCATCATAATGAGCCCCGCTGGGCTTGTAGACACGCTATAAATTGTACGTTGCAAGGGTGAGTATAACGCACTGCATACAGAGCACAAGAGACAGCTATACAAGTAAGTGTCTGTATGGTGACGTTTAAATTGTACCTTGTTCACATTTAGTTTCTACAATTTTATAACTGTATAACAGAGGTTACATTTTAAGCAACTGGGGAAAATGGGATATATGAGCCAGTTCTCTAGAATTGATCTCACACACAGACACCAGCACACATGTATACAGACACCAGCACACATGTATACAGACATACAGACACCAGCACACATGTATACAGACATACAGACACCAGCACACCAGGGCACGATGACGTTTGAACTTCTGCAACCTGGAGAAATCACCTGATATCACCTGCAGTCCTATGTAACACCACATAACACAGTGGTATCTCTGAGTACAGATAATGTAGTAGATTTCACCTGCAGTCCTATGTAACAGCACAGATAACACAGTGATATCTCTGAGTATAGATCATGTAGTAGATGTCACCTGCAGTCCTATGTAACAGCACAGATAACACAGTGATATCTCTGAGTACAGATAATGTAGTAGCTGTCACCTGCAGTCCTATGTAACACCACAGATAACACAGTGATATCTCTGAGTACAGATAATGTAGTAGCTGTCACCTCGGGGCGCCCCTACTAAATGATGTTCTACAAAATAAGAAAAGTGTCATACAGGGACTCACAGGTGACGTCTTCTTTGATCTGAGGCGTCACTTTCCCTTTTCCTCTCCATCCGGCCCACTCCTCCATGATGATTCCTTCCAGATACGTTTCATCCCCTTAGAACCTGCGAGACAAACAATTTAGGCTCCGCACATTTCTAGCAACTTCCTTTCCTTTCTCCCCCCTGTAGGCTCCCATAGTAACTGCGCTGTGTGGGATCCCCTGCTGTGCCCCCTGTATGTAGGATTCCCAGCTGTGCCCCCATGAGCTAATAATGCCCCTAGAGGTGGCCCCCATGAACTAATAATGCCCCCAGAGGTACCCCCATGCACTAATAATGCCCCCAGAGGTGCCCCATGAACTAATAATGCCCCCAGAGGTGCCCCCATATACTAATAATGCCCCCAGAGATGCCCCCATGAGCTAATAATGCTCCCAGAGGTGCCCCCATGAGCTAATAATGCCCCCAGAGGTGCCCCCATATACTAATAATGCCCCCAGAGGTGCCCCCATATACTAATAATGCCCCCAGAGGTGCCCCCATATACTAATAATGCCCCCAGAGGTGCCCCCATACACTAATAATGCCCCCAGAGGTGCCCCCATATACTAATAATGCCCCCAGAGGTGCCCCCATACACTAATAATGCCCCCAGAGGTGCCCCCATACACTAATAACGCCCCCAGAGGTGCCCCTAAAAAAAAAAAAACATCCTACTCACCTAATCCGCGCTGTGCAGGCAGCAGCTCTTCCTCCTCCTCTTCGGGCTCCATCTTGTGAGCCGCAGGGACGGGACTTCCGGCAGACGTGATGACGTCACATCATCACGCCTGCCGGAGGGGCACATGATCACGTCCCGGGCCTCCCATAGGCTGCTGGTATGAAGTGCCGGCAACCTATGGGAGAGAATACAGGAGGAGGACGCTGACAGGTCCTTCTCCTGTATTCTGATCGCTTTAATGTTCCGCCCACTGTGCGGGCGGAACATTAAAGCGATCAGTGCATCCGGAGAAGCTGCGTGGCCGCAGCTTTTCGGGATGCTCAAAAACAGGTGGCAAGGGGGACCGTGCGGACCCCCCTAGCGTAGCGGGCGGGGGGCGGCGGGCCCGCCGGGCCCCCCCCGTGTCTCTTAGGGTCCGGGCCCCATACGGCAGTACCACTTGTACTGCCCTATCGGCGGCCCTGCATGTAAGCATTCAGGCTGAATCATGAAGTAATAAAAGAATCAACGTAAATGTTCCTTTACATCATGAGGATGACCAGGTACCTTACCTGGGGAAGAGATGCACAAGGATGCCCTAAAGGAGGAAGACAAGGCAATGTTATACTTGAGATGAGCGCAACTTGAGCATGTTTGAGTCCGATCATTCGGACTGGCTGAAGAAGTTGGATGCAGCCCTAGGGAGCCTGGGAAAACTTGGATACAGCTACAGGCTACTTAGGGCAGCATCCAATGTCATCCACTGTTAATATAATGCCCAATATGGCCCCGTTCACACTGAGCAAGAATGTAGGAATTCCGCGGCGGAGCGCTCTGCCGTGCTCAGTGTCTCACTGTAGGTAAAGGAGAGGGCGCCTGCGCGCGTCCGCTTCCTCCCCTCTCCGCTCAAAGAAATTACATTTCTTTGAGCGGAGAGCGGCGGCAGCGGAGGAGCGCGGGTGCCCTCTTCTTCACTCACAGTCAGACACTAAGCACGGCGGGATTCCGCGGCGGAACGCTCCTTTAAAGTATAATTGTTTTGTGTGTAGTATAGGTAAGTGTATTCACATTACTTACTGACAGCAGCTCCCTGTGTACCCCATAGAGCTAAAATCAGACTCCCCTCCTCCGGTCCGTACTGCCCTGCTCTGTGGTGACTCTGTCCATAAGATGGCCGGCATTGAGGAGCATGTGACCATGCCCCGCCTCTAGTGTCCACCACTGAGCCTGTATATGTCTATGGAGGACACTGGAGGCGAGGCATGGTCACATGCTCCTCCATGTCAGCTATCTTATGGACAGAGTCACCACAGAGCAGGACAGCACAGCCTGGAGGAGGGGAGTCTGATTTTAGCTCTATGAGGTACACAGGGAACTGCTGTTACTTACGCTACAAACAAAACAATTTTACTTTACAGTGGCCAACCTCTTTAACCCCTTAGCGACCCATGACGTATCTAATACGTCATGGCGCCGGCGGGACCCCGCTCTGAACGGCGCTGATCCCGGCTGACACGTGCAGCCGGGCAGTGCCTCTATTAGCCGGTGCGGGTCCCGTTGCCGCGCCGGCTAATTAAGCCTCTAAGTGCAGCTGTCAAACCTGACAGCTGCACTTAGAGGCTTCAGACCTCACGTCCCTGGTGTCTAGTGGGACGGATCTAGTGGGAGATCCGTTCTTCTGCCCGTGCCGGGCCTCAGCGTCGGAATGACGCTGATCCCGGCTCGGCAATAGATTGCTATGGCCTGCAGCAGGCCATAGTAATCTATGACCGATCTAATCGATCTTTGCTGTGTATATACACAGCATTGAACTCTATGAGAGATCAGTGCTGTCTATATACAAGTCCCCCAGGGGGGCTTCTAGTTACAGTAAAAAAAAAAAAGTAAAAAAGTGTTTTTATTAATAAAAAATCCCCTCCCCTAATAAAAGTCCAAATCACCCCCCTTTTCCCATTTTATAAATATAAATTAATAAATAAATAAACATATTTAGTATCGCCGCGCGCGTAATCGCCCGAACTATTAATTAATCACATTCCTGATCTCGCACGGTAAACGGCGTCAGCGGCAAAAAATTCCAAAGTGCAAAATTGCGCATTTTTGGTCGCATCAAATCCAGAAAAAAATGTAATAAAAAACGATCAAAAAGTCGTATATGCGCAATCAAGGTACCGATAGAAAGAACACATCATGGCGCAAAAACTGACACCTCACACAGCCCCATAGACCAAAGGATAAAAGCGCTATAAGCCTGGGAATGGAGCGATTTTAACAAACGTATATTTGTTAACAATGGTTTGAATTTTTTACAGGCCATCAGATACAATATAAGTTATACATGTTACATATCATAGTAATCGTAACGACTTGAGGAACATGCATAACCAGTCAGTTTTACCATAGGACGGACAGCGTAAATGCAAAACTCCCCGAAATCAAAACAAATTCGTTTTTTTTTTTAATTTGACAGCGCAAATGATTTTTTTCCGGTTTCGCAGCATATGTTATGGAAAAATAATGCCTGTCATTGCAAAGTACAATTGGTTTCGCAAAAAATAAGCGCTCATATACGTCTCTAGGTAAAAAATTGCAAGCGCTATGGACTTTTAAACTTAAAATGGAATAAGCAAAAGCGCAAAAACGAAAATAGGCTTTGACCTTAAGTGGTTAAAGCATACGTGTCAGGAAGTCCGCTGACAGTATTCCTCTGTGCGTCTGGAAGTTTGGGTGTCTATGGATAAGAACACATTGGGGGAGAATTATCAAAGGGTGTAAACTTTAGACTGGTGCAAACTGGCTTCAGCAACCAATCACAGCTCCCCTTTCCTTTCACCAGAGCTGAAAGCTGAGCTGTGATTGGTTGCTGTGGGCAGTATACACCAGTCTAAATTTTACACCCTTTGATAAATCTCCCCCAATGTGACTGTAACGTACACAACCCCCATTCTTGTCCAATTGGCGTCAGATCCTATGATGGCCATTTTCCATTGTTCTGCTCCAATGAGAATAATAGAAAGCGCAATGGTAGTGAGAAACTTACTTAATGCAACAGTTAAAGGGGTTATCCAGCGCTACAAAACCATGGCCACTTTGCCCCCCTCTTGTCTACTGATTGGGTGGGGTTTGAAACTCAGTTCCATTTAAGTAAATGGAGCTTAATTGCAAATCACACCTGAACTGGAGACTAGAGCGGGACACTTAATTTGGAAAAGAACAGGGCCAATAGAGATGAATGTGACTCCAGCATGCTTCAGTCCGCTCGCTCAGCATTAGAATAGCGGTGGCTGAAGTTAGATGCAGTCCTGGGGAGTCCTGGAAAACATGGATACAGCCTATGACTACATCCATCTCAGTCAGCCACTGGTACTCAGAGCCGAGCATGCTCAAGTCCCGCTCATCTCTAATGGGTGACAACCATGGTCACGTCTATAGCAAACTTTCAAATGATGGCATCAGATACACTTGTTACAGTTGCTGTGTATTTTCCATGGCAGCTTCACCTCAGGCGCTACCTTCATGTGGCCTGCGCCAGGGGATACAACGGCACCCCTAGTTCAGCCACATTAGCGCGTCCAGAATCATGCCCGATAATATAAGGTACGTCCTCCCCCCTTCCCAGGACAATGGTTTCATCTGTCAGGCTGTGCAGCGCCTTCTTGACTTGGACTTGACTATATGAGGAGGGAGTCCGTCACATCATCCTCTGTGAGCGCTAGTGAGGAGACTAAAGGCCACACCCCGTACATTCCCGGCGGGATTCTACACAAGAACTACAAGTCCCGAGATGCCTAGCGCGCCTGTGACGTAGTGGACGTCAGAGTGACAGGCCTGGCGTTGTCCGGGCCCAGTGACAGGCTGCGTCCTCCCGCCGCCGCCGCTGCTGCTTAATATACATGAGCCTGGCTGGCAAGTCACACCCCTCAGTGTATGGAGCGGCGGGGCTGCCACTCTCCAGCAATTACCGACGGAGCGCTTGATCATCAACATTATGTCCGCGATGGCGCACTCCGGAGCCGGGGCACTTTAGACGGGGCCCCCGTGGGATGCTCGGGATTGGCCCGTAGACGCCGATGCTCGCTCTGGAAGGTTCCGCGTCACAGTCCATGGAGCCGGCGGTAGATGGGATCGTACCGCTAGCGGAGAAGAAGCGGCCGGGGATGGAGGGAGGCGCGACACTCGTGCTGCCCCCGGCCGGGACCTGCCAGGGCTCCTCCACCGCCAACTCCGCGCTGCTGCTGAGGAGGAGACGGCGGCTGAAGAGGAATCTGTCAGCGAACCCTGTGACGGCCACCGCCCCCTGCACCCTGGGGCCCGCCACCCCCGGCACCCGCAGCCTGGACAGGAAGACCCTGCTCAAGCACCGCCAGTGGGTGCAGCTGCAGCCGCCGGAGCGGGAGTGGGTGCGCGGGGAGCTGCGGAGGGGCTGCCTGCACATCTACGAGCGCTACTCGTCCCCCGGCCTCAGGCCGCTGCTCTGCACCCTGGACACCAGCGCCGGGGAGGTGGCTGCGCGGCTGCTGCGGCCGGGGGGCAGCTCGGTGCTGCGGGTGCTGGGCCAGACCCCCGGGGCTGCGGGCAGCTGTGAGGAGCGGGCCGCGGACGGGGAGCTCTTCTCGGGCTCCGGCACCTGGGTGGGCACCCCGCACAAACTGAGCCGCCCGGGCACCACCGACTGCTGGGACAGCGAGGAGCTGAGCGGCCTGCCCCCCGAGGAGCCCCGGAGCCCCGCCGTGTGCCAGGGACTGGAGCTCTTCCACTGCGGGGTCGCCTCCTCCTCCTCATCCTCCTCTGTGGAAGAACTGAGCGCCGAGCCGCCACCTGCAGCCGCGGTCACCGTCCCGGCCCGGCCGCTCAGCCCGGTGCAGCCCCGGGGCGCCCTGTACGTGCAGCTCCACGGGGAGAGCAGCCGCCGCCTGGAGCCGCACGAGAAGCCGCTGCTGGTGCAGAACGATTACCTCTTCCAGCTGGGATTCCGGGACCTGTGCCGGGTGCAGGAGGAGGGCATGGAGCCCGAGATCGGCTGTCTCATCCGCTTCTATGCAGGTACACCGGGGGCAGCACCGGGCCGGTCACTGCCGTACAGCGGGATACATGCCAGCACAGGGGCCATACATGCCAGTCCTCAGGGATACAGCAGGATACATGCCAGCACAGGGGCCATACATGCCAGTCCTCAGGGATACAGCAGGATACATGCCAGCACAGGGGCCATACATGCCAGTCCTCAGGGATACAGCAGGATACATGCCAGCACAGGGGCCATACATGCCAGTCCTCAGGGATACAGCAGGATACATGCCAGCACAGGGGCCATACATGCCAGTCCTCAGGGATACAGCAGGATACATGCCAGTCCTCAGGGATACAGCAGGATACATGCCAGCACAGGGGCCATACATGCCAGTCACAGCCATACAGCAGGATACATGCCAGCACCGGGGCCATACATGCCAGTCCTCAGGGATACAGCAGGATACATGCCAGCACAGGGGCCATACATGCCAGTCCTCAGGGATACAGCAGGATACATGCCAGTCCTCAGGGATACAGCAGGATACATGCCAGCACAGGGGCCATACATGCCAGTCACAGCCATACAGCAGGATACATGCCAGCACAGGGGCCATACATGCCAGTCACAGCCATACAGCAGGATACATGCCAGCACAGGGGCCATACATGCCAGTCACAGCCATACAGCAGGATACATGCCAGCACAGGGGCCATACATGCCAGTCACAGCCATACAGCAGGATACATGCCAGTCCTCAGGGCTACAGCCATACAGCAGGATACATGCCAGCACAGGCGCCATACATGCCAGTCACAGCCATACAGCAGGATACATGCCAATCATCATGGCTACAGCCATACAGTGCCATACATGCCAGTCACTGCCGTACAGCAGGATACATGCCAGCACAGGGGCCATACATGCCAGTCCTCAGGGATACAGCAGGATACATGCCAGCACAGGGGCCATACATGCCAGTCCTCAGGGATACAGCAGGATACATGCCAGCACAGGGGCCATACATGCCAGTCCTCAGGGATACAGCAGGATACATGCCAGCACAGGGGCCATACATGCCAGTCCTCAGGGATACAGCAGGATACATGCCAGCACAGGGGCCATACATGCCAGTCCTCAGGGATACAGCAGGATACATGCCAGCACAGGGGCCATACATGCCAGTCCTCAGGGATACAGCAGGATACATGCCAGTCCTCAGGGATACAGCAGGATACATGCCAGCACAGGGGCCATACATGCCAGTCACAGCCATACAGCAGGATACATGCCAGCACAGGGGCCATACATGCCAGTCACAGCCATACAGCAGGATACATGCCAGCACAGGGGCCATACATGCCAGTCACAGCCATACAGCAGGATACATGCCAGTCCTCAGGGCTACAGCCATACAGCAGGATACATGCCAGCACAGGCGCCATACATGCCAGTCACAGCCATACAGCAGGATACATGCCAATCATCATGGCTACAGCCATACAGTGCCATACATGCCAGTCACTGCCGTACAGCAGGATACATGCCAGCACCGGGGCCGGTCACTGCCGTACAGCAGGATACATGCCAGCATCGGGGCCGGTCACTGCCGTACAGCAGGATACATGCCAGTCCTCAGGACTATGGGATCTCTGCACTAGGCTTCTGGCCTCCAGTCCAGGGGACACTAGAGCTGGTAGTCCAGGAGCAGACATTGCATGGCACCTGGCATGAGCTGAGGGCATATAGCCTGGATCACTGTTCTCCAAGGTGTGACTTTCCAGCTGTAATTCCTGGGCAGTTGGAGACTATCCATGCTGGGAGATGTAGTTCTGCAGCAGCTGGAGAGCCACAGGTTGAGGAGCAGTGACCTGGATGGCTGGCACCATCCATAGTATTCAGCCACCCTGTCATTTAGAGTGGAGAGCCATGACTGGCATGAAGCTGTGAAGCAAAGACAAGCTGATTACTCAATGACCCAGGGTGGGTTGGCATTCCCAGTCAGTGGTGTATATACTTGGTTTCTGTCATATAGAGAGCAGGATTATTTCCAGTGATCTGCAGTGAGTTGGCATTGAGAGCACTTCTGTAATATAAAGAAGGGCTTAGCAACTGTGTGGAGACGTGCTGCTGATGACTGTCCTGCCATCTAGAAGTGGCAAACAGGGTATGAGACTGCTGTATAAGCTCGTCTGTAACCAGGTACCCCCTGGCACTATCTCTGGTCTTGGTGGTCAGGACTGGGTATAGCAGTGGTTGGCTCGTGTGTTGGTGGAATTGGAGGAGAATGGAGGAAGCGTGGTGCGGTCACTGGCTATCAGCACATTCCTGCCTGGTGCTATTAATCATTAATGCATTGACAAATATTTGGATGTGCTTTGGCCTTGTGTTCTGTCACCTTCACTAGCTAGTTATATGGGGATGGTGGCCTCATAGGAAAGCACGGCCGCTCACTAAGGGACAGTCAAGGCTTGGGGCAGATTTTACCAAATATAAAGGCAAAAGCAAATAAGGTGTTTCCTGGAAAATGAAAGCTGTAATCTGGTTGTTTTCGGCAACTGCTCCATTGTAGTTTTGCACAAGGATTGATGTATTTCCCCCCCCCCCCCCCCCCCCAAAGTGTTTAACCCATTGGTCTCCAAACAGCTGCCCTCCAGCTGTTGCCATACTACATTTCCCATCATGCCTTGACAGCCAAATCCAAAGCTTTAGCTGTCAGGGCATGAGGGGAATTGTGGTTTTGCAACAGCTGGAGGGCCGCAGTTTGGAGATCCATGTTTTAGCCTTGGGGTACTATTACACGGAACGATAATCGGCCGAATCGATTATCGCTCCATGTAAAAATACAACGATCAGCCGATGACAACGATCATCGGCTGATCGTTGATATAGGTTTGGACCTATTTTTGTTGGGTGCCGTCCGCGCAGCGCTACGTGTAATAGCGGTGCGCGGCTGGCGACTGACGATATACATTACCTATCCACGTTCCAGGGCTGCTGCTGCGGTCTTCTTCTCCCCAGGTCCTGCGCTTTTTAGCTTCAGAGTGGCCTGTCAGCTGACAGGCCGCCCGGCCAATCCCAGCCGCGGGGGTCCCGACCTGTGATTGGCTGAGCGGCCTGTCACCTGACAGGCCACTCAGAAGTTAGAGCGTGCGGGACCCAGGGAGAAGACCGCAGCAGCCCTGAAACGTGGATAGGTATTGTATATTGTTAAGCAAGGGCTGCAAGGACATCGGTAACGATGTCCCTGCAGCCCTTGTTTAACGATTATCGGGTCGTGTAATAGGTCCAGTAAACGAGCGACGATCTATCAGATCGCTGCTCGTTTACAGGTATTATCGGACCCCCATCGGCCCGTGTAATACCACCCTTAGATTACTACCCCCTATGTTGGATTTACCTTTGGCAAATCCTTAACGTGTTAACATACCCAAAGACAGCTCCAGCTGTTACAAAACTACAACTCCCCTCATGCCCTGACAGACTGCAGCTGCCCATAAAGTGCTGATACATCTATAAATCTTCAAAAGAAGAATAGAAAAATAGCATGTACAGTGGTACCTTGGTTTAAGAGTAACTTGGTTTAAGAGCGTTTTGGTTTAAGAGCTCACAGTTTTTCAAAATTGTGACTTGGTTTAAGAGCATTGTTTTGGTTTAAGAGCTCCCTGTACTAGGTGGGAGCGCGAGTTGGGGAGAGACATGGTCTATATAGCGGGGTCTACAGCCCTGTACTCTAACCCAGGAAGTCTCCCTTGCCTTCCAAATCATAGCAGATCCACTTCAGGCTGGGGCTTACATCAGGGGACAGAACTGTGGAGGTAATCTCTTCATAGCTGTAACCCCTCTCTCCCCGGACAGAGTGCTGCATGTATGTACCCACATCTGTACTGCTGGGTCCTTCATGCTCCTTGCAGTCTCTGTCAATCCTGATTGGTCCATGCTGAGCACACACCCCTTCTCCATTGCTGTCATGTGACCACACAGACCTCTGACAGCAGCCCTGCTCCTCTATTCTAGCATGTTGTACTACGCTACTGCATTATAGGGATCTGCAGTTCCACCCTGTATCTACAAACTGCTGCTGTGTTTCAGGTTTATGCACTTATTATACATTTTACTCCACATGCTGATTGCTATACTGCACAGTAACCTATAATATCACATATTCAGCTGTTTATAAATGTCTGTTTCATTTGTCTTACATGTTATTCAAAATATAAAATCATTATTTTTGGGGAGTGGAACCAATTGTCTGCATATCAGTGATTTCTTATGGGAAAATTTGCTTTGGTTTAAGAGTGGATTTGGATTACAAGCAAAGTCCCAGAACGAATTATGCTCGTAATCCAAGGCACCACTGTACTTCCAGCTAACTGCTATCTCACCCAATCCCTGTGTACACGTGAATTATCGGCTGGGCTAAATGGTTGTGTTCTTAAAGAGGAACTATCACTTCAGGACCACGGCAGGATACACTGAAAAAAATCTTACAGGTGGACAGCTAGATTCTTCCTGCAGCCCTTTGCTTTAATCCGTTGTCATCCGTCCACCTCCTATTTCATGTAGAGACGTGCACCCGACGGCAGATTGACAGATCGAGGCACACTATGGAATTTCCGCAGAGACTTCAAGCTGATTCCAGTACTTGCAGTTCCCTCTGTTCCATAGACTCAATGATATTTGCCAGCGGATTCCGTCATCAGCCCAAAGAATTGATTATGTGTAGTGGCCCTTTTACACCAACAGATTATCTGACTTATTTTTTATGAGCCAAAGCCAGGAATGGACTATAAACAGAGAACAGGTTATAAAGGAAAGACTGAGATTTCTCCTCTTTTCAAATCCATTCCTGGCTTTGGCTTAAAAAAAATCTGTCAGATTATCTGTTGGTGTAATAGGGCCCTATAGCAAAGTGAGGCTGTGTTCAGAAAATGTTCATGCCAGCAGTTTTACCCCAATAGCTGGGCGATATTGGCAGGATTATTGGGGGAGAAATGGGGACATGGTTTTCACTGTGCTCAGAGTGCAATCTGAACGCATATGTGGAAAGACAACCTTAAAGGGAATCCGTCAGCTCCTGGGCACTACCTAAGGTGCTGACAGTGTGCTGTAGCTGGCAGTCCCCCAGTGAGCATGGTGCCTTTTTGGTAATTTTCCGTGCAGCGGATTATGTACAATCTTATGTCTCCTACTGTCACAGAGCTGTTGTTCGTGCCACACTTGTCATGCATTCCTCCTCCCTCTTCATGAATAATCAATGCTGCCCGGCCTCCTGCTCGCTCAGCTGTCAGCTGATTGCAGATCAGTCCTCTGTAGGCAGGATATCTCTGAAAGAATCTCTCCTCCCTAATGTGTTGGAGCTGTGGTCTAGGGGTAACTCATCTGTCTAGAGACCAGCCAGAAGTTCATTCTCTGGTTCGAATCCCCTGATGGAAATTAAATAGATGTCTTTTTTTTTCTCATTATTGTATCATTTTTAAGGCTACATTCACACACAGTATTTTTGCTCAGTATTTTGGAACCAAAACCAGGAGTGGATTGAGAACACAGAAAGGCTATGTTCTCACACTGTTGAAACTGAGCAGATGGCCGTCATTTAATGGCAAATATCGAACGTTGTTTTTTTTTTGTTTTTTTTCTTTAAAACAGAAATTATTTGCCATTAAATTACAGCCATCCACTCAATTTCAACAGTGTGAGAACATAGCCTTTCTGTGTTTTCAATCCACTTCTGGTTTCGGTTGCAAAATACTGACCAAAATACTGAGCAAAAATACTGTGTGTGAACATCGCCTTAAAAATGATACAATAATGAGGAAAAAAAACAATCTATTTAATTTCCATCAGGGGATTCGAACAAGAGAACAAACTGCTGTCAGGTCTCTAGACAGGTGAGTTACCCCTAGACCACAGCTCATTACATTACAGAGGAAAGATTCTTTCAGACATAACCTGCCTACAGAGGACTGATCTGCAATCAGCTGACAGCTGAGCGAGCAGGAGGCCGGGCAGCATTGATTATTCATGAAGAGGGAGGAGGATGCATGCCAAGTGTGGCACGAGCAACAGCTCTGTGACAGTAGGAGACATAAGATTGTACATAATCCACTGCACGGAAAATTACCAAAAAGGCACCATGCTTACTGGGGGGCTGCCAGCTACAGCACACTGTAAGCACCTTCGTGCCCGGGAGCAGACGGATTCCCTTTAAAAGCCAAGGAGTCTTAAAGGAGAAGTCAGGCGAAAATTTTTATTAAAATATTGTATTGCCCCCCCCTAACGTTATACAAATCACCAATATACACTTATTACGGGAAATGCTTATATATTGCTTTTTTCACTGCACTTACTACTTCATCAAGGCTTCACTTCCTGGATAACATGGTGATGTCACGACCCGACTCCCAGAGCTGTGCGGCTGTGGCTGCTGGAGAGGATGATGGCAGGGGGACACTGAGGGACACAGGGCACTGGAGGGACACTGAGCATCCCCCTGCCATCATCCTATCCAGCAGCCACGCACAGCTCTGGGAGTCGTGAAATCACCATTTTATCCAGGCAATGAAGCCTTGATACAGGGCAGGGAAAAGATAAGTGCAGGGAAAGAAAAGCACTTTTCTAATAAGTGTATATTGATTTGTATAACTTTGGGGGTGGGGTATGGCAATACAATACTTTTAATAAAAATTTTCGCTGCACTTCTCCTTTAATGTAATGCACTGTGAGCCAGGTAGCCAGCGCACCTAGACATTTGCTGCTGGAGCTGATGTCTGTATACATTTTTATTGCTGGTCCTTTTAAAAGGGGCAAACTGGCTCCTGGAGTGGTCTAACTGGCTTCCGAATTCCAAAATATTCTGCGTTTTCTAG
This sequence comes from Dendropsophus ebraccatus, assembly GCF_027789765.1. Lineage (NCBI taxonomy): Eukaryota > Metazoa > Chordata > Amphibia > Anura > Hylidae > Dendropsophus > Dendropsophus ebraccatus. The sequence goes on from NC_091455.1 coordinate 103,894,055, forward strand.
GATGTGGCCTGAAACAAGTTTTTATCCTGCTGAAATCTGGTGTTTGCTCCTTAGATAAGTGGCAGACAATACTTGTTTTCATGTGTTTGCTCTGTCCTGTGTTGCTTGTCTGAACAGCAGAAGAATGTAGGCAGCAGGGCAAATAACCGAAGCCCTGCTATGTTTTTTGGGGCAACTCTATCCAAATGAATTCAGAATCTAGAATTCATCACTTAAAGGGGTTGTCAAAATTAGAAATTTGGCCAAATTGGGCCATTCTGAGAGGAATGCTACACCTAGAATCCAAAGAGAGAACATCTTTTTCCTTGCTCTTTTACTATTCTGTGGCACAAGAGCCAAACCTGAACAATATATAAATAGCACTCATCATGACAAGTGCTTCCACCACTACAGCTCTATGGATAGTTACCCAACTTTCCTGAGCTGCTGAATGGCAAATCTGCCCAGTTATGCAGCGATTTTACCTTTCTTATACTGCTGGATAATTAAGGATATTTGCCTTTCAGGAGCCTTGAAAAGCTGTGTCATAGCCAATGTGGTGACTGGGTATGTAGTACATAGGGACTGTTAGCTTTATACTATGTATAGGTATTTGTACATATTGTATGGCGTGTGAACACCATTACATCTGTGCAGAGGGCTGTCTTTTTCCCAGACTGCAGGAGTTCTAAAGTTGCCCACTTGTAGTGATCAATCCCCTGGTAAAGGGGAGGTTGTCATCCAGCTTTTGCAGAAGGCATTGGTAAATCCCCAACTCTAATGTTGTAGAAAGTAGATTTTCCACACAGGAGCCTGGAAAAGCTGGGTAAATGTGTTTGTGTAGTCGTAAAGAATATAATGACCATGTTAAAACTGTTACAAATCCTTCAAACTGTAGCGTAGCAAGGCAGACTTGTCTTTTAAGATTTTTATTAGAGGTAATGCATATTCAGATCCCCTTCTTGCTCCCAAATTGTGCCATAGGTAGGAAGATTTGCTTTTCATAAGAGATGTTCACTTTCTCAGCAAACTGCTGTTTTTGTTTTGTTTTTGCCAAAACTAGAACCTTCTAGCCACAGTTGGTTACGGTAACTTTACAAATGGCATATGCATACAACTATGGCTAGGCTCACACTGTGCGTTTCTATCACACTACATTTAGTTTTATTAATGAGCATTTTACGCAACATAGTTAAGGCTGGGTTCACACTAACGTTTTTCTTATTTGCTAATGGATCCATCCAAAGGATAAGCAAAAAACTGATGAGCAGACTGGTGCAAACTGATTGCAAAATGTTTTTTTTCATTGTCTGTTTGCATTTTGGCTTTAAAAAACTGACTTTTGTCCATCAGTTTGCATCAGTTAGCTTCAGTTAGCATCCGTTTTTCTATCAGCTTATTTTTCTTCTTTGGTTTCTCACTTCTTCTGCGCATGCTCAGTGAAATAACTGATGAAAACTGTTAACTTGCAAACGGACGTCAACTGAAATACCTTCAGTTTAGATCCGTCCTCATTGACTATAATGTGAAAAAAAAAACGGAAGTGCACTTTCCGTTCCTGATCCGTTTTTTCAAACTGAGGGAAAAGAAACTGCATGCAGGATTTTTCTTTCCGTTCACAGAAACGGATCACTGATGGAATACATGCAAACGGAGCACAAATATGACAAACGGAGCACAATAAAAATACATAGAAATGAATGGAGTGTTAGACGGATCAGTCAGATTCCGTTTGTTATTTAAAAACGGAACAGCTAAAAGGAACTGTGGCGGAGAGAAAAAAGTCAGTGTGAACCCAGCCTAACTATGCTTTTGCGTACATTAAAAAAAACAAAAAAAAAACCTTTGAGCTACATGTTTTGCCTAGCCATGTTTGTTATAATCAAGGGGGATAAGGCTTCAGCCTCTTTAGTGAGTGTTTGGTTTCACTTGTGCTGCCTTGGGGAAAGGGCTCTTCCTGTGCCTGTAATGCTGCCTATTTCTAGGAAATATGGTGCTGCTGAGTATGTGAGCTGGGCTATGTTCACATCACCATTGGTTCTTTTAATGTTCAGCTCTGTTAAATAGTGGCCCCAAAGGTTGATACTCCTGATGGCCTCTATTGACTTGAATAGGGTCTGGAATTTTACCAGGTAAATTACTACGGCCTACTCCACAGTTTTCTAAAGAACTCTTGACAGGATGTACAAAAGGCCTTAGCAGTGCAAAATGGCTTCTCAGCTACTTAGAAACCAGTTTCTGGGTTTGTGCCACTACAAGCCAGCCATCTTGGCTAGTGTTCACTGAGCTTACTATGTAGCTTAGTGTCACTTCCTAGGCCCTTCCCAGTCTCCCTTTCATTATATGTTCTGCCTGGTTGTCACTTGAGATGATGATTTGTAGGAATTAGCCATGGTATTTGTTCATGATGCTCATAAAGGACTAGAAATGAGCCATGGTCCTTTCATTTCCCTGTGAGCTAGGAATCCTAATAGTGAGTCATGACTGTTTACTAATGCAGTGCAGGTGATGTCAGTGACCTGTAAACTTATATAATCTCCGCTGTATGGGAAAGGGCTTCTCTCTCTCTCTCTCTCTCTCTCTCTCTCTCTCTCTCTCTCTCTCTCTCTCTCTCTCTCTCTCTCTCTCTCTCTCTCTCTCTCTCTCTCTCTCTCTCTCTCTCTGTATTGTAATGCAGCGTGTACAATGCCACTCGAATACAAACATAGGTTGTCAGCAGAAGACCACTTGGTTCGTCTAGTCTGCCCTTATTTTAGGATGGATATGTTTATCCCAGGCAGGTTTACATTCAGTTACTGTAGATTTATCTACCACATCTGCTGGAAGTTTATTCCAAGCATCTACTACTCTTTCAGAAAAGTAATATTTTCCCATTGTTTCTGATCTTCCCCCAACTAACCTCAGATCATGTATCTTTGTTCATGTGTTCATTTCTTTTTTTAATAAAAACTGTCCAGGGGGAATTTATGGTATGTTCACACTAAGGAATAGGCAAGGAATTTTAAGCTGAATTTGCACTTAATTTTACATGTATTCTGATTTAAAATATGTACAAAGTAATGTCCCATTGTATTCAATGCAAAAGGACGCTGGTTGACCTCAGGGAGATCAACCAAAACACCGCAGAGACACCATCACGTGTCTCAACGTCAGTGTATTCTAGAACATTGCCCCCTGGGAAATCAAATATGCAAAAGAACACTGCAGAGACACCATCACATGTCTCGACGTCAGTGAACTAGCCAGACCTTCCCTCCGGGAAGGAACAACCAAGCCAAAGCGTTCTCCAGTCAAGGAAACCACCTCAGCAAGGTATCCATCCACAGACAGCTGTTTCGGGGTTTTTGCCCCTCATCAGTGTGGAGTAGGTTTCTGGCTAGTGGGAGCAATGACTAGTAAGTGCATGCAAAAGGACGCTGGTTGACCTCAGGGAGATCAACCAAAACACCGCAGAGACACCATCACGTGTCTCAACGTCAGTGTATTCTAGAACATTGCCCCCTGGGAAATCAAATATGCAAAAGAACACTGCAGAGACACCATCACATGTCTCGACGTCAGTGAACTAGCCAGACCTTCCCTCCGGGAAGGAACAACCAAGCCAAAGCGTTCTCCAGTCAAGGAAACCACCTCAGCAAGGTATCCATCCACAGACAGCTGTTTCGGGGTTTTTGCCCCTCATCAGTGTGGAGTAGGTTTCTGGCTAGTGGGAGCAACAGTGTGGAGTAGGTTTCTGGCTAGTGGGAGCAAAAACCCCGAAACAGCTGTCTGTGGATGGATACCTTGCTGAGGTGGTTTCCTTGACTGGAGAACGCTTTGGCTTGGTTGTTCCTTCCCGGAGGGAAGGTCTGGCTAGTTCACTGACGTCGAGACATGTGATGGTGTCTCTGCAGTGTTCTTTTGCATATTTGATTTCCCAGGGGGCAATGTTCTAGAATACACTGACGTTGAGACACGTGATGGTGTCTCTGCGGTGTTTTGGTTGATCTCCCTGAGGTCAACCAGCGTCCTTTTGCATGCACTTACTAGTCATTGCTCCCACTAGCCAGAAACCTACTCCACACTGATGAGGGGCAAAAACCCCGAAACAGCTGTCTGTGGATGGATACCTTGCTGAGGTGGTTTCCTTGACTGGAGAACGCTTTGGCTTGGTTGTTCCTTCCCGGAGGGAAGGTCTGGCTAGTTCACTGACGTCGAGACATGTGATGGTGTCTCTGCAGTGTTCTTTTGCATATTTGATTTCCCAGGGGGCAATGTTCTAGAATACACTGACGTTGAGACACGTGATGGTGTCTCTGCGGTGTTTTGGTTGATCTCCCTGAGGTCAACCAGCGTCCTTTTGCATGCACTTACTAGTCATTGCTCCCACTAGCCAGAAACCTACTCCACACTGATGAGGGGCAAAAACCCCGAAACAGCTGTCTGTGGATGGATACCTTGCTGAGGTGGTTTCCTTGACTGGAGAACGCTTTGGCTTGGTTGTTCCTTCCCGGAGGGAAGGTCTGGCTAGTTCACTGACGTCGAGACATGTGATGGTGTCTCTGCAGTGTTCTTTTGCACCATTGTATTCAATGGCTGCAGAAAATAAAAGAAATTTGAGTCAAAATAATTGAAATGTCAATTCTTTGGGTGGATTCTGCTAGAGAAATCGTTGGTGCTTTTAATTTCCATTTTGTGCGTGAATTCCGCACCAATTCCACACTGATTCTGTGCCAACACAAGAAGAGGAAATTTTCCTTCCCTATTCCTCTGTTTGAACAAACCTTAGTTTTAAACAGGTTTTTTTATGTATATTTGTTGCATATTTATAGCAAAGGCTGATTTACGCAAAACTCTTTCAGCTTTCTGCTGCTACAATACTTGAAATGTTTTACCACAACTCCTTAGGAGTGAAATTTACTTTGACTCTTGCAGTGGTAGCAGATTTATCAAATTTAACCTTGTCCAGAGCAGTGCTATGTAAGTAAGTGGCTGTTGGTTTAGATCACGAGTTCTTGTTCTTTGTTTGTTGGCTACTGAAAACCATAAAACATAAATGAAGCATGATGGTATGACTGTTCCAATGTTGGCAACTTTTCATTCATTAATAAAACCTGAAACTACAACTCCATGTTACTGTCCCTGGTGTCGTATAATTCAGCTTTAGTTTTTGGATATTGCCTTGGATAAACTAAACAGACTTGGTGCGTATACTACCCAATGACTCTTATCTATAGCCTGCACAGATGTTGAGTTTGTTCCGTCAATTAAGCGTTCATGCTCTAGTAGGACTGTAATGAAGTATCTGTCACACATCCATGTTCTAGGGATTGTACCGTCTCAGTTTGTCATTCAGTAACTATTACACTGTGCTGCTATGTAAACAGGAGAAATCCCCTTGCATAACATTATATGATGTTACAGTGGGCTTTCACTGAAGTTTGTTGGGAATATAGAAGATTTTAGTTATCCGATGGGAGCTGACGCCTCAGAATAGGCAGGCAACTGTGACCGTTCTCCGGTGGTTTTCATGTGTATTAGTTGGGGCATATGAGGTCATAAAAAAAGGAATGCCCTTAAAATGAACAGTCTAGTCATCATATAATATACATTGTTACCCGTACAGTGGTCATTGAGGTAGAAATGTGTGGCCTCCCAATGATGACTATTGCTTTCATGGGGTCACAGTAGTTAGCTTACATATAGGAAAGGACTTGGGACAGCCCACTTTTATAGCATGCCTGTACTTAATACCTGCATAGTGATTTTGGTGCCCTCTCTGGGATTCCCCACATGGTACATGGCTATTTCTCACTTTGCTGATTTCCCCTTTACTCTTTTGGTCAGTGATGGGACAGCACCTAGTCCTGTCTCTGCCATGACACAGGCTGTGGTATGGATTACATAGAGGCTTATTGATGTGCAGGGTTTATATCCTCTCTGCTCACACAGCATATTGCAGCTAGCAGTAGGATCACTGCTACAACAACTGAATCAGTGAACGGCTGATAATTCTGTGTAAAGAGAGGGGATTAAACTCTGAAGGCAGCTCTGTGTACGTAGTAAGAACATGCCTACTCCTGTGCATTGTATTGGTCTCTGCTTCTAGAAAGGGAATCCCTTTAACAAGCAGTGGATAGCAATTTACCAGTGAGACACCAAGTGACTGAGACTGTAAATTAGGGTGTCTTTTGTTAAATGGGCACTGTTATAACTTTTTAAGATCATCAGGGGATGTCATATAAAGCAAGTTTGCAATTTACCTTTAAAAAATAAATAAATAAAAAATAGTTATATTGCCATAAAACAAAGCCATACTTGGAGCCCTATTACACAAAACTATTATCGGCCATATTTGGCTGATTACTTGTCATTTCGATGTCGACTGGTTGTCTTTCTGAGACTAGTGAGGGGGGTGGGCACCACAATAATGGTCTGATAAAGTGGAGTGCAGCCTACTACCCTATGTAATTATAATACATGCAAAGAAAGAGGGAGAGGAAAAACATAGGGTAAAAAAGTAAGGCGCACACTTGAAATAACAAAATATAAATAAGCTTTATTAGTACCGGCTACACAAAAAGAGATTAAAAACATTAAAAACCAAAAAACCGCATCCTCCTATAATATGGGAGGTTGCTACCTGCTACATAGATGAGCTCAATAAGCCATAAGAGGACTACAAAAAATGTAAATACATAAGCAAAAAAATGAAAAACACTGTAAAAAATAAATAATACCAACTGAGTAAAGAAGTCCCTATGTGGCAGGAAAGATGGTAACCCCATTTGGTAACCCCAGCTGGTTGTCTTTCAGCGTGTTCTAATATCCTGATGACGATAGCCACCGTCTGCTTTTTTTTTTTTTTTTTTTTACTCCATGGAATACGAGCAGCAGACTGCCCATGGCTTTAGAGAAAATTTTCCTGGGTTAAAAAGTAGTCTTATATGCAGGAAAATACAGTAAGTAAAGCTTTGTTTTTAAGCATAACTAAAAAAATTGTGCAAATTGCGCAAACATGCTTTATTTAACATCCTGTTAAGATTTTGAGTAAGTTACAACAGGTATCCTTTATTATGTAAAGATGAGTGAGTCCAGTAGTTCAGCATTTGAATACTGGTGGCTGAAGAAGTTGGTACAACCCTAAGGGCGGGTTCACACTACGGAATTCTCGCGGACAATGTCCACGGAATTCCGTCAGCTGTCCGCCTGCACAGGCACGCGCCTTTCCGCTGGCTCCATAGACACCATTCTATGGGCCGGCGTATTCCGCGATCCGCTGAAAGAAGTGACATGACACTTCTTTCAGCGTATAGCGGAATACGCCGGCCCATAGAATGGTGTCTATGGGGCCGGCGGAAAGGCGCCCAGAAGTGCGGGCAGACAGCTGACGGAATTCCGCGGACATTGTCCGCGAGCATTCCGTAGTGTGAACCCACCCTAAGTCTGCCAGTTGTATATCTCGCACACCTTTAGGGTACAAACACACGCAGCAGATACGCAGCAGATTTGATACTGTGTTCAGTTATTTAGATCTAATCTGCTGCGTATCTGCTGCGTATCGCAGCAGTAAATACGCAGCGTATAAGCCGTGTGTGTTTGTACCCTAACAGACCATTCGCCATATAGTGTTGTATGCTTTTTAAAGCTTTGATCCTCTCCCAGCCTCCTGCATGGATACGGTACAACACTAAAATAAGTAGCACAGCTTCTACAAATGTTTAGTATAACCTTTCCCATGATTTTGTCATTACTGCTGAATTGTGTTGCTCAGAACATGTTACAGTGTCTTGTATTTCCTGTGAAGCCCTCATCTTGTTAAGGTATTTCTTCATTTCATGTGACCAGTAAGTGTCATGCTGGTGAGGTGTTTCCATCACTCACCCGCCCACACCTAGCATCTGTGTCTGCTATATACTAAGGGCCTAGGCCGTGGAGGGATGAGGCCTGTCAGTATCTGTGTATTCTCCTATCATGCCCCTAGTATTACAGGTGACTTTCTCTGACACGTTACAGTCACTTGGGTAGTGGAGTCAGCAGGTTACAAATGGCTCCTGGGTTTTCTACATTCACATCATCCCTGTCAGTCGAGTTTACAATCTTGGTTGTGTTGTCATGTAATCTTTCTAGTAAGTATGTTTTTAACTGGAAGTCTAAAAGTTGTTAAATGCCAGAGGTATAGTTGCACATCCGTGAAGGTTAATGCAGCTTATGTCATAGGAATGTAAGTGTAGCCTGGGACAATTAGCTCTATGTACGGCTCAGGGCTACTCTCACCTGCTTCACTCCAAATCTAGATCAGTGTCTGCGGATGAGTCAGTGGCGGTGTATAGATCCTCTTGATGAAAGCATGGAGAATATTTGAGGAATGCTACATGATGGGCACAAGACCTTTCTCTTTGCCCCCTCCCTCTTGGAATGCATGGAATCTTTTCACATACGCATGCGTGTAAATAGATTCTCTTCTTTTGCTTTAATTTTGTGAGGTTCTTAAGTTACCAGACATTGTGCCAGCTGTCACTAAATCTAAAATACACAGCCGAAGTGAAGATTCTGGAGGACAGGCCCTCTGCCTTATGTGTGTAAGTGTTCTGCCTTATACACCAGTGTTAGCCATGAGACCTAGAATTCTCCACCGTTAAGCTGTCAGCCTTGTGTCAATTGCCCAAAACTGTTGATAGCATTTAGGTTGCTAAGAGGTGCTGCAGCAGCACCTAGTCTCCCCTGTGGTTACCAACTGGCATGGCCCCCAGTGGTAAGGAGCTGAGCACTGTGTTGTAAGTGTTAGCTTTACAGTACCTGTTACATTGTAGTCACCCTCCTGGGTTTTACTGCTTTATAATACACCTTGGCTGGGATTCTTTTGTACTGTGTTGCTGGAAGCTGATGTTCTGTGTGGACTGAAGTGTAAGCTAGGTCCGTGCAGTGATATAATGTGCATATTGCATCTACCATATTTTTTGTCATGTTGACGTCAGTGGTTCAATGGATAAACAATGTAATGTAGTTGGTGATCTCTCTCTGAAGTTATCTGTCCTATAGGTCTTATACAAGTTGTCCTAATGAATTCAGTGTTTAAAAAAAAAATAATAATTTATAATTTTTTATTAATAATAATAATGAGAAAAATATTATCTTTCTCAACTTAAAGGGATTTTCCAGCATACCCGCTGAACTGAGTGAACTCTATAGCCTCTTCATTATGACCAGACACAGTGCTGTACATTTTGTAATGGTTGTGCCTGATACTACATGTGTCATAGTCCTGTGTTCACTTGAAGGGTACTGAGTTGTAGTACCTGACTCAAAATGTATACTGCTGTCTGCTGTGCCTGGTAAGCAATGAAGCGGCCGCAGCACCAATTTGAGCCCTGTGGACCCTTTGTTCATCTACTGGCTGTGCTAGCAGTTGGTTGTGGGTTCTTGTGATCCTGTCCTTGTTGGGGTGCATGCATAGCCTGCTGTCAGTCACATCGCTCTTTATGTGCTGAGGGCAGCGGAGTGACTGGAGCAGCATTCCAGTTGCTGACACCTGTAATTTTCCAGGCATGTGTTGCAGAGTTCACCTTGCATTTCACCTGCTGTAGTAGAAGTAAGTTGTGTTTGAGGAATGTCTTGTGTATTCACTAACCTGAAGTGTTCTTGCTTGCGGCTTCTGTTTATGAGCGTGTCTTCCCACAGACAGGTGCAATCTGGAGCAATCTCTATCCTGTTAGTCTGTTGTCATCTTTGTTAAAGGGTTATATTGCTGTTGTGATAAGTGAGAGCAGCGGTTCTGTCTGCTGGAATGACATTTACATTGGTAGGAAATGAGACCAGTGCCTTTTAGTTTTGTCCCTTCCCATCATAGTAGAGTGGTCTTTCTGTGTATATCCAATGCATGTAAAGAAATCAAATAAGTAGGTTGTGTCTCCCAATTGTTTTGGTAGTCTTGGTGCACCACCCTGTTAGTGACCTTGATTCCCATCCTGCGTCATCACTGACACTGTTTCCTGATAGATCAGGTTTATATAATAACAGTATAATTTTATGCAGGTTTCTCTCTGTGTTTTGTTATAAATAACCTATTGTATTAGTGGTACAGCTTGTGCCAGGGGCACCTGTCTGATGACCTTTCCTGTGTTGTGCTGGCGAAATGTTTTTGATCAGGTGGTAAGGGGCATACTGTTGTTTGGTTAAATGGATTATCTAGGATTAGAGAAACATAGCTGCCTTCCTCCATGATCAGTGCTACACTAATCCTCAGTTTGTGTGTGAATGGAGCAAACACACAACCTAAGGACAGGTGTGACACTGTTTGAAAGGCTGAGGGTGGCTTTACACAGAGAGACTTTTGAAGCCAAAGCCAATAGGTGAAATCTAAGTCTTTCCTTTATGACCTGTTCTCTGTATTTAGTCTGTTCCTGGCTTTAATAATCTGTCAGCTGAATCTCTGTGTAAAGGCATCCTAAGGGTTCTTTTACGCAGCCCAATATGGGGCTGCGCTAGGATGCAAATGAGACATTAGTGAGATCGGCACTTGTTTGCACTGCTTTTAGAAGACATGATTAATCATGCAGCCAGGTTGCCCGAACGATCACCGTATCATTCATACGGCCACCTAAATAAATTGCCATCTGCAGCACATCCCCTGTTTACACAGAAAGATGTGTGGCCGATACACTTTGCTGCAACACAAAAGGAGAGTTTCTAGCAACGCTCCTTGCCGATAAGTGGCCGTGTAAAAGGGCCTTTAGACCTGATGATTATGGCACTGACTTCTATAGGGCCCTGCTTAATCTCTTTGCCTCCAATTTCACATGTAGGTCAGAATCAGTGTTTCACTTGGGCATTGTAGCATCTTCCCCTTAGGAAACAATTTCTAGCACATGAAGTCCTTGTGTCACAGTACCGCCTTCTGAACAACCTTTGTGTCATTTACTAAACTTTAGACATTTCCTAAAGACATTTAAACAGTTTGGATTGGTCTCGGTTTCAGTGCTCAGACCCCCACTGTTTGCTAGAATCATTGAATTTGTCTTCCACAGCGAGTAGCGAATGGGGTGGGGCTCTCAGCACCTAGACCCTGGTCGATGAAAACTTTTCACATGTCTCTGAGATGGCAAAGATTTCTTTTAATGATGGTAAGACTTAAACTTTTTTACACTACTGGTGCCTATATGCCATGAGTTGTCAAAGTGAGTGGCTAAGGGCCCTATTCCACCGGCCGATTATCGTTCAGATTATCGTTAAATCGTTCGAATCTAAACAATCGTTCGGTTGAAATGCAGTTAACGATTAACGACCGTACGAGAAGTCGTTGATCGCTTTATAACACCTGGATTTATTTTTATTGTTGCTCGTTCGCAAAATGTTCGCAAATCGTTCGCATTGAATAAGACATCGTTTGGTCGTTCGCAATAGATACGAACGCAATAGCGAATAAATAGCGAAGAAAAAACGCTATTACGATCATAAGTAACGATTATCGTTCCATGGAAATGAGTAAACGTTTTCAGGTCATTCGCAATAGCGGTCGTTTGAGATCGTTAATCGTTAACGATTATGCAAACGATAATCGTCCGGTGGAATAGGGCCCTAAGTTTTACTTATATTGGTGTATGGCTGCAGGACAATAGACTGTAACGTTTTGATCCTTTGAAGCAAAGATCTATGGGTTGAGGTGATGTTTTAGATGCTGTGTAACCAATTTAGCTCAAATGCAGCGATCCCAGGCAGTGGTGTAGCTGCGCTCTTCTGGGGGTCTTTCAGTTGCTTTGATATGTAGCCGGCAGGAAGGCTGAATCACGATCATTCACAGGCTTGCATGAAATCTGACTCGTTGCCAATTCTATTCATCTCCTGTGAATGCGGGAAGCTCTGTGAATTCATTGAGAGATGCAGGAAACAGTGCAGTGTTTGTTTTGCATTTTTTTTTCTTTGTACTTTTTTTTTTTTTTTTTTTCTCGTAGCCTAAATTCTTGGGATCCGCCATATTTCAGAGAGCACAGATGTGCCATGAAAACTGATTTACTGTTAAATTACCCCCACCACCACCACCATAAAAAAGGAATACTTATGTGAAAGGTCCCTGTTTTCAGAACAATATATGGTGGTTTACTTCCTAGTGTTTTTTCCTCCACTGTACACTAGTGTCATGGGTCATACGCTAAAACACACTAATGGGTCAGTGGTGTTTGTTTTTAGAGATGGAGAATTTTTCCTCTCTGTACAGTGCTGTACAATTCGTTGCCTCTTATAAACCAACAGGTATCAAGTTGTAGCAGTTTAGACCTCATGACCTAAAACCAAATCCAGTAAATGTGGTCAGATATGTTCCACACCATTATTGACCAGAAGGTACAGGCATAAAGGACTGGATTGTTTCGGTAAGCATATAAGAATATTTGAAGAGAACATGTCGGGACCGATTAAAGTAAGCCCAGTAATTGTCACAATCAATAGAGGCAACCCAAGGCCCTATATTACTTATAATAGTACCCTGCGGGGTGGCATGTGTTCAAAAAGTTTGGGGAGGGGGGAATTGACTCCTATATTTACAATTCAAATGACCCCTTTTTTACCTATTTTCCAAATAAGTGTTCTCTCCACATGCAGAATTATCCAAACTAATAAATTCTAACATTCCTGAAAAGCATGATCAACTTAAATGCAACTACATGCTAAATAGCAATGTCCATACACAATAACTGCTGTAGAGATTTTTTTTTTTTTTAATTTAAACTGAGGTTCTTAGCAAGCCATTTGATGAGTTTACCATCTCGCTGTGTTAGGGTGACCTCAGAGAGGTGGTTTCTACACGGACACTGGTCTCTCTTGTGCTCACATTAAACCTACAGGCTGGACATGAAGGATCCAGCTAATCTCACACCCACAGGAGGCACTCGGGTGACACACAGCCGGGAGGGGACTGGCCGGCAACATGGTCCTCTCCCTACTAATTTTATTGAGTCTGAACACTCAGAACTCAGAATAAAAACATTTCACAAGTGTGAAAAAATGGCCAGCACACCCATACCACTGTTCACACTATGCAGGTGCACACTGCTGTGGCTAATATATAGACAAAAAAGTGCAACAGCAACCAATCTTCAGAGCAGGTTCTTTTTTTATTGTGTGTACAACAGGGGGAGTGTATAAGGTAATTCCTAGCACCCGCAGGCTGCTGTTGCACATGTCTGGTTTTGTCTTAATATTAGCCACAGCTGCATGCACCTGCATAGTGTGAAGAGTAGTAGGGGCGTGCTGGACATGTCACTTCTTTCGGCGGATAGCGGAATACGCCGGCCCATAGAATGGTGTCTATGGAGCCGGCGGAAAGACGTGCGGCTGTGTGCGCGGATAGCGCACGGAGTTTATCCGCGAGAATTCCATAGTGTGAACCCACCCGAATATTGACATGTCCATAGAATCAGGTGTATGGGAACCCTTAGTATTGAAACCAAATATTCAGCAAGTAGATGTGAATGGGCCGTGAGAAATGAGATTTCTCCAATGTTTTGGCCGTGTATAGTGTGTAGTATTGTCAGTATTGTACTTTTGAGCTCTATGTGGTAGTCACAATGTTTGGTAAATAGCTGACTTCTGCAGTTGCGAGTCCGTGTGGTGTATAAATATGTACAAGTGCATCACCAGTGTGTATGTATTCAGATAATGAAAAAAACCTTTCCCAATCCCATAGGATCTCATTATTACTACATACATATTACATTGGTAAGCTAACTAAATACTCCTCAGAATTCAGGCAGATCGGAGGAACTTCCAATGAAAGTGATCCTTTACTTTGCGCTTAAAGGTATTTGTTGTGTATTGACTGGCATGTGACAGAACAGCTGTACACCCTGGTGGAAGGCATAGGGCACAGTCACTGCTTGGCAGGGTTTCCTTCAAGAACCTGTTGGACTGCACTTCTCACTGGTATTCAGTGTTTGTTGTTCAGGGGAGCTCAGGAAGTGATCTAGGTCATGTGATCACGGTGAGCTGAGGTCATGCCACTTCCTGGGGTCCTCCTTTATAATGTGTTATATACCTTGGTGATTCAGTGAGGCACCTCAGAGTTTTCACTACCAGACAAGGTCTTCACAATGGATCTTGTGCTTCCTAGTGTGCTTCTCAGTATTGTTACTCTTGGCTCGTAACCCTGATAAATTCTTGGCTTGTTTCGAAGTCTTACAATCACATTGGTTACAAAAGTAAATGTGCTAATGTGTTACATAAGGATTTGACAAAATTGCAAAGTGTGAATTGTGGGCGATACAGAATTGGAAATAAAATGCCAAGTGTGAACATAACCCCTGTGATATCTATATAAGCAAAGTGTTTCGTCTTTGGTGATTGGTCAAATAAGGCTGGTTTTACATATCCCATAGATTCCCACTTTCCGTTTTAAATCTGTCCGTCAGTTTTTGTGACGGAAGAGGCCCAGGAAATAGGAAGAGTCTTTGTATGTTAATCGACATACAAGTGGGATCAGTTCTCATAGTACAGATTACCTGATGTCCTTTTCAGCAGCCTGTTACATGCAGGTAATGGTCATGCTGTTTCCTGAATGTCTTTTAGGGTATTTTCATATTGTGTTTTTGTCCACACGTCAGGCTGCACATCGGGAATCAGTGAGAAAAGGATGCTGCACAGCGACATGTGGACAAAAATGCGATATGAACATACCCTTAGATAGGATCTGTGTGTTGCTTGGCTTTTGGTAGGGATTTGGGTTGCCCTGTGTTTGCACAAGCCCATGCTTTGTGTTATTGTTTAACAGATCAGTTACATAAGCTATTGGAGCAACTCTTGGGAAACACTCAAGATGATAAGGCTGGGGGGATTTTTGTTGGGACTTGTGCGTCTCCATTGTGTTAAGTGATACATACATTTACCTGCCGCCCAGCTCCTTTCAGCCGGACTGTACGTCTAATTGATTTTACTTTTCATTACACTTCTCAGAACTCAATTAGCCTTCATCTCCAGAGACTGGTTAGCGTTAATATGAGATCTGCTGGGAACACCGCCAAGGGCTGATGTCATGGATGTGAAGGCAGTCCAGAAGTATGTGCTCTGCTATTCCCTTTATGTTCAGAGAAGTCACTATTGCTATACTAGATACTGACATAAAATGAAGGTTAGTTGGAATGAACCTAGTTGTCTGTGAATTCTGGATCCTGGATCAAGGTCCTTGATCTATCTGTCTCTTGTGAACTTATTTTGTTTGTCCAGAAAGTTTCTTTATGGAGCGATAACATGGCGACTAACAGTTTTTGGAGTATATTTAAAGGAGAAGTCTGAGGGGGGCAAAAATAAACTCCTCTGCTCCTGGTTTCTGGGTACATCACGACCTGTGTTAAACGTCACAAACGGGTGGGATTTAGCAAGGCATCCATCAACAGGGTCATGACTTAGCCAGCTGGAGTCCAGGAGTGGGATGCTGTGCTGCATGGCTACTGACACAGGTGAATGTCACATGTTTGTCACCCTGAAGAGGCTGAATACGTACTGTCTGGCCAACACAGGAACTATCCAGAGCAGGAGAGGCTTTCTATAAGAATGCCCATAGAAAGTGTCTCCTACTCTGGACAGTTCCTGTCTCGGCCAGAGATGTCAGCAGGAAGCACTGTGTCAGACTGGAAAGAAAACATTTCATGCATGACATACAGCAGCTAATAAGTATGGGAAGACTTAAGATCTTTAAATAGAAGTAAACTACAAATCTATATAACTTTCTGACCCCAGTTGATTTAACAGAAATTTTTTTTCGCTGGAGTACCCCATTCGGAGAAAAGGCCACAGCATATGGCTAGATCATTCTCTTCACAAATGGATGAATGTTCACTTACTTCTTGTGTGCACCTGTGTCATGATGGTCTTCCTATAGAGAGGTGAAGGAAATAGAAGTATACTGTGTTGCTATGGTCTCTAACTTGTGGTTCTCCAGCATGCTAGGAGTTGTACCTTTGCAAAAGCTGAGGGCCACCCTTATATCTCAACAGACAGTTTTCACAGGTCTGTATCCTTTCAGATAGTGGACAGTGTATGGGACCACACCGTTCGTTAGTAGCCCTGCTATAATTTTCTAACCCCGGTCCCTAAATCCAGTGCTGTTAGATTCAGGGCACCCAAGGTTACAGATTGATATAAAAACCACACATCCACTTTAAGAACCTCCGATTCGTCCCTTGTAAGAATGGCTGAAGCACACAAGGAGTGAGTACTGTACAAATCATTCTAGAATTCCTTCACACAGACAGCGTGGGAATATTTTGTTTTCTAATCCAGAAAGGAACCAACGCGCCGATACTTATTTCTGTGTACATGGCCTTGTACAAATAAGGGATGATAAAGTGTCACTCCACGTCTGTGACCCGTCTAACACTTCTGTTCAAGGCTGGTGTGTATGCACTACCCAATAGCAGTTGGGAACACAGTACCACCAGGTTTTGATAATTTACTGATATTGCTAATGCATTACTCCATTCACATCCCCTCTTATCCTATAGCGTTATGTTTTGCTTATGACATGTAGGTAAAGTGTGGTATTGGGCTAGCTTTTTGGTAAAATCTTAAAACTATATGGCTGCCCTGGTGTATGTCAGGAACTGTTTGGTGTGTGTTTGCAGCTATTCGTGGTTAGTATGTGGTATGTTTGGGGAGCAGGAATGTACTTCGAGCAGTATTACAGCTGGACAAACACATTGGGATAGCTAGGCCTTTTTCCGCTCAGCATTGCTAAGTACTGGAATGTCACTTGGCGGATGACTGGGATTAGTACAGGCGGCGCAGGACATTCAGCTTTAATATGTTTTCTTTTCTTTTAAAATGAAATATAAAAGATTTGACAAATGGTGTTAAATATAGTGTGACTCTATATGGTCCTTTATTATTAAAATGGTGACTTAATGTACAGGAAAAGGAGATTAAAGTGCTCAGAGAGCCTGTGGCTTATTTACAGGTATAGCATGTATTATAGATTTCTTATTCCCCATCCAGGGCTGGACCTGTGTACAGACTAGTGATGTCACGATACCAAAATTTTGAGTTCGATACCGATACTAACTTTTTTATTTCGATACTCAATACCGGTTCAATACTTAGTAAAGTATTTAAAAAAAAAAAAACAAACAAAAAAAAAACACAGGGGTAGAAATATAGTCACTAGTCATTATCATTAATACAATTCTGCTCTTCCAAATAGCCTGATCACTAAAACAGCTCTGCTATACCAAGCGATAAGACAGCTCTGCTGCACCACCCATCACTAAAACAGCTCTGCTATACCAAGCGATAAGACAGCTCTGCTGCACCACCCACCACTGAGACCGCTCTGCTGCACCACCCACCACTGAGACCGCTCTGCTGCACCACCCACCACTGAGACCGCTCTGCTGCACCACCCACCACTGAGACCGCTCTGCTGCACCACCCACCACTGAGACCGCTCTGCTGCACCACCCACCACTGAGACAGCTCTGCTGCACCACCCACCACTGAGACAGCTCTGCTGCACCACCCACCACTAAGACAGCTCTGCTGCACCACCCACCACTAAGACAGCTCTGCTGCACCACCCACCACTAAGACAGCTCTGCTGCACCACCCACCACTAAGACAGCTCTGCTGCACCACCCACCACTAAGACAGCTCTGCTGCACCACCCACCACTAAGACAGCTCTGCTGCACCAAGCGATAAGACAGCTCTGCTGCACCACCCACCACTAAGACAGCTCTGCTGCACCAAGCGATAAGACAGCTCTGCTGCACCACCCATCACTAAGACAGCTCTGCTGCACCAGTTACCAAGATTGCGGAGGAAGAGAAGAGGAGGTTACACAGGATCCCACACACTACAGCCGAGCTTATCTGCTCCTCTCAGCCCCGGCCACCTCCCCCACCTGCCAGCCGGCTGGATCCTCACATGTGCTGCACTTCCCCCGGCCTCCTCTCCCAGATCTCACAGACCCCCGCTCTCCCTCTTCATCCTCCCCACCTCCAGCCTTCTCCGTCCTCCTCTCTCCGTGACCTCCCGCTCTCCCTCTCCAGCCGCTCTCCTCTGTGCAGCTCCGGCTCCTCTCCCGGACATCCCGCTCTCCCTCTCCGTACTCCTCTCTCCCGGACCTCCCGCTCTCCCTCTCTCCCTCTCCAGCCGCTCTCCTCCGTGCAGCTCCGGCTCCTCTGCATAAATCATCTCTCTGATAACAGAGTCTGTCGGAGCCGGACTCTGTTATCAGAGAGACACCAGCAGCGGGGGTCTGTTACACACAGTAGCCGACCCCCGCTGTATATGGAGCGGGCTCAGGAGGGGTCAGATGCCGCTGTCAGTGTGACAGCGGCATCTATATACTTAAATAGCCGACACTAGCAATAGCTAAGTGCCGGCTATTTGAAATTGGCGCCAATGGGAGCGGAGGGAGGGAGAGCAGAGGAGGAGACTGCAGGGGGCAGGGGGAGGCACATAGAGAACACGGCCGGCGCTCAGCTAGCCGCCCACCGTGTTCTCAGCTAAACCTAAAGTTTCGATACCAGGAAATCCTGGTATCGAACCGTTTTTTTTTTGCCCGAAATATCGATAGTAGTATCGATATTTCGGTGCATCCCTAGTACAGACTGATTTATCAAGCTGCCTAAATCCAGTCACAGCTGAGGTTTTATACCTCAACACGCTCCGGTAACATGAGACCTGAGCTGTGATTGGTTGCTGTGGGGAAAACAGACAGGTTGGAAAATCTGGGCCAGAGTTTCTAAGAAAGATGTCAGCAACTTTGAAAATACATTAATAATGTTATATTGCATGTCAGGAGCCACCTAGCCTGTGTTTCTAGTTTGTTCCTTTTTTTTTTTTTTCTGTTTCCTTCCACTTGAAGACTTTAGGAGTGGTTAAGCTTCCTTGTAATATGTACAATATTTTGTCCTCCCATATTATATTGATCATTAATTACAGCCTGTCAGTCCAACGCTGCCGCTGTCTGAGATGAAAATTTCCGAAATTTTCTAATTGTTTATACAGTCGCCATATAAGCAAACTTTGCATAAATCAATAGAACAAATGAATGTTAGAACGTTTGTAATATATCTTATCAGGGAAAAGTGCCTTTTCTTCTCTTATTAAGGTCATCCTCCCAAACTCATCCTTAAAGCAATTCTGTACCCACAATCTGTCCCCCCCCCCCAAACCACTTGTACCATCGGATAGCTGCTTTTAATCCAATACCTGTCCTGTGGTCCGTTCGGCAGGTGATGCAGTTATTGTCCTAAAAAAACTACTTTTAAACTTGCAGCCCTTTGTCCAACGGGAGTATCTATGCCCTAACTTTGCACTACCCCTCCATCCCTCCTCCCCACCCTCTTTCCTATTCCTCTGCAGTGAACACTGCACAGGTGCCTTAGCGATCACAGTGGGGAATAGGAGACAATCTGCCTGGAGCATTCCTAATGATTAAGAGGGCGGGGAGGAGGGACAGAGAGGTTGTGCCAGCCTAATGCATAGTCACTCTATGCCACGGCCGTTTGGCACAGGGCTGCAAGTTGTTTTTTAGGACAATAACTGCATCACCTGCCAAACAGACCCCAGGACAGATCTTGGATTAAAAGCAGCTATCCGAAGGTCGTTTTAAAGTACAATACTGAGCAGTCTAAGGGGATGTCTGTGCTGGAAAACCCTTCTGTTGCATTATGGTTGTTATAGCAGTTTCCCTGTATAGAATCCCACTTTATTACAGTAATTGCAGCTGCCCTTCTGGAAAACCATGTAAATATTCAATAGGTAGAGGTTGGGCATAGCTTGTACCTGTAAGCTTTGACATGATGCACGTACACTTTCATATACTTGAGACATATTGTAGAGGAAGAGTTCACCTGGACTTGAGTGAACTGACATGGTGTGTAAGCCGCATATGTTAGCATATCTGAATGGAGCTGACATGTAGTGGAGAGGTTGGCTGCACAGTAGGCTAATTTACAAAATTTCTGAATAATTTTGGCATCTCAAATCCGTTTGGCATTGATATGCATGCTTTCCACTTGATAGATTTCGTTTAGCATGTTTTCACTTCAGACTGTTTTGTCAAACTAGGTCATGAGTATTGGAGTGCTAGGAGTAGCATTTCTTGTTTTGTGTTGGCACACAAAGACTTCAGTGCCCTAGTGCTGAAATGATGGGGGCTGTATCAGCAAAGTTCAGCAGCAGGGCAAGACGGCATTATTTATATGTGGTGTGGCTAGAAGCAGCTATGGCGCTGGGTTCTATTTGTTTCCTTACAGTATATAATTATTCATATGGCCCCAATACATTGTGCAATTCTGCAGTGAGAGCTGGAACATATGAGCTTGTAATATTGTGAACAAAATGACTCTAACACTCTCACCGCCACTGTGGTGCATTGCATGTATGTACCTTTCTAACCTTTTTATAATTTTACCGCCAGCAACATTACAGTATACTTTAAAGTGTGTAGCAGCAGTCGTAGTAATAGCCGTAGTAGCAGTAGTTTTTTAAATGTAATTCTCTGATGTGGTGTTCCTCTGTTGTTCTTCCTAGCAGTCTTTGATTAGATAACCAACTGTGTGTTACCAGCTGGGGGTGTCCCAACATATTCTGTCCCTGTTGGCTCTGATTGGAATGTGTCAGTGTAGGGATACCCCCACCCCCCAATTGGTAACGCCCAGTTATTGAGTCCTAGATTTCTAGTAGTAATAACAGGGGAACAGCAGATCACAGAGCTATAATTATTGGTGATCGAGAATAATTTTGTGGATATTGCATCTGCAGGTCAGAAGTGGTTGACATCTCCTCTTTAACCCTTAGGGGACACAGCCAGTTTTCATTTTCGCGCTTTCGTTTTTTCCTCCTCGTGTATATAAGGCCATAGCGCCTGCATTTTTCCACCTAGAGACCCAAATGAGCCCTTATTTTTTGCGCAACTAATTGTACTTTGCTATGGCAGATGTAATTTTTGCCTAAAATGTGCTGGGAAACCAGAAAAAAATTGTGTGGTGAAATTGAAAAAAAAAGATTTTTTTTTTTACTCTGTTCGCCCTAGGGTAAAACTGACTTATATATGTTCCTTAAGTTGTTACCATTACAACGATATGTAACATGTATAACTTTTATTTGATTTGATGGCTTGTAAAAAATTAAAACCTTTTAAAGAAAATATATGTACCTTAAAATCGCTCCATTCCCAGGCTTATAACTCTTTTTTTTATCCTTTGGTCTATGGGGCTGTGTAAGGTGTCATTTTTTGCGCCATGATGTGATCTTTCTATCGGTACCTTGATTGCTCATATATGACTTTTTGATCGCTTTTTATTACAATTATTCTGGATTTGATACCAAAAATGCGCAATTTTGCATTTTGGAATTTTTTACGCTTACGCCGTTTACCTGTGAGATCAGTAATGTGATAAATTAATAGTTCGGGCGATTACGCACGGGGCGATAGCAAACATGTTTGTTTGTTTGTTTATAAAATGGGGAAAGGGGGGTGATTCACACTTTTATTAGGGGAAGCAGGCTTTGTGTTATTAAAAATAAATTTTTCTTTTACTTTACACATATACTAGAAGCCCCCCTGGGGGACTTCTAGTATATGCACTCTGATCTCTCATAGAGATCCATGCTGTATAGTTATACTGCAATCCATGAGATCAGTGTTCTATTGCTTTCGGCTGCTGCTGGGATATTATTTATATTACACACACACACACACACACACACACACACACACAATATTTGGTGGTAACCTTGACCTGTCAATGCTGTATTTGCAAAAATATTTAACTTAACATGCCCTACAAGTTTTCAGTAGCTGTAAATTTGTCTCTCCCCAAATTATTCTTTAAAGGGGTATTCCCATCTTGTATATAAATGTTTTTTTTTTTTTTTTTATTATTTGATTTGCTTGCTGAGGGCAAAATTAAGCAGCTTTCTAAGCAGGCTTCATTAAAAACTTCCTACTACTGTTTAATTCTTGTACATAACTGGTTATGCAGATTACATCTGAACAAAGTAGGATGCCCTTATGTTCTGCCGAAGATGTTCAGCCCTACATCCAGCATGTATAAAAGGGAATAAAGCTTGCAGCCTCCAGTCTATCTTTAAAGGGGTTTTCCAGCGTGGGGGCACTTTTTTGGGGGGACGCTACGTCTCAGGGCCGCTCAGCCACTCATTGAAGGAGGCGGGATCCGAGCCTTCAAACGGATCCCGCCTCCTTCACTGAGCGGCCCTGAGACGTAGCGTCTCAGGCGGCGTCAGGCACCCGGAAGCGGCCACCGGAGCGCCGTGATGCGGGAACCACTGCTGCAACTGGGGAGGTAAGTGGACGTCTTTTATTTCAGCCACCTCCTCCCCGGTCCCCCCATAAAGTGCCCCCACGCTGGAGCACCCCTTTAAGAGCATCCATAGCAATTTAAAAAGGGGATTTCTGGTTGAAGTTTAAAATAGATCACTTTGCCGCCAGATATATAGATTATCAAAAAAACTAATTTTCAATACGTATATGATGTATATGCTTTACTTTTTTTTTCTTATGCTCCAGCTGATAATTTTCTTCTTTCAACCTTACTTGCGAAATTATTTACAGTTCTTACTTCAAAATCTGTGTGTGAGGGGGAGCTAAGGAATATGAAGGAAATGGGAATAGAGACAGCACATTACTATTACAGAATGCAACCCTAGGAGAAACTCCTTCAGCAGCAGCTAGGATGGAAACAGACATTGACATCTTTTGACAAGTGCCAATTGAACAGAGGACGAGGTCTGAAGGGGCTAGGGCAGGAGAAGTTCACAATGAGCGGCAGGTATATAAAGTTGTACATCATGAGGAGTGATTCATTTCAATAGCTAAAAGTTATAGTTAGATTTCCTTTGTAAATGCCATATTATAGTGTTATAAGTGCTTAACAGTTTACTGTTGGTGAGCAAAAAACATTAATGAGGTCCCATTCATAGCTTATTACATACCAATATGATTGGGAAAAAAGGCATATGTCCATCATGTTCAACCTTTGGACATGCCAGAAATGAATTATGGACAGAAAAAGACCATTGATTTCTATTCATGCCACTAGAAAATAGTATAAAAACTTGTAAGAACGTCAGCTCACCCTTTCTGCCTTGCACCAATTCACATTCCGATCCGGACCTCCTGCGACTTGAAGCTCGTAGGAATATTTTGTGGCCCGCTCACCCAATTAGTCCATAGGAACAAAAGTGCATCCACAGCTTCTTTAAAATTGTCTGTACTTTATTATAACATCACAAACTCACAAGAAAAGAAAAATGGCTAAAACCACGCCAACGCGTTGCAGTGTGTAAATGCCTTAATCATGGCAAATGTGGGGTTTAGGGGTTTACACCCTGCAACGCGTCGGCGTGGTTTTAGCTATTTTTGTTTTGTGTTTATGATATAATATAGTACAGACGATTTTAAAGAAGCTGTGGATGCACTTTCGTTCCTATGCACTAGAAAATAGGCTCGGCACTGATACAGTACATTTTGCGGGCCAAGCACCATAGACTGCATCTCCTTCACAAGTGGTCTGTGATT
The DNA here is from genome assembly GCF_027789765.1 of Dendropsophus ebraccatus. Lineage (NCBI taxonomy): Eukaryota > Metazoa > Chordata > Amphibia > Anura > Hylidae > Dendropsophus > Dendropsophus ebraccatus. Next base: position 103,917,548 of record NC_091455.1, read on the forward strand.
GTGGACAAGGCCTAACCAGCACATGCAGGAAGGGGATCCTGGGGGCCTGTGCACTGGATTATTCAATTACATAAGTGGTTTTTCAAGTTGAATGAGTTTGTTGGCAGCCCGTTTTATATCCTGACACCATATGCCTGGTCTGCGCATGGTCTAATGGCAGCTTCCAGGTCTAGAAGGTGTCTAATAACTGTGGTCCCAGAAGAGCCACTTTGGAGCTTTTGATGTCTGAGCAGTTGAATCGAGAACTAGAGCAAAGCATGACATCTGCGTATCCAAAATGTATGCCCTAGCTACCACCATGACCCAAAAGGTTTAAAAGTAAAAAGAAATCCAAATCAGTTGTTTTTACCAGTCATGTCACTGATTGCATTACCCACAGTCCAGTACCAAGCACGAGGATTATCTCTGACACTTGTCAATATTGACATTACCACTAATTGTTAGCTCTGCGTCCTGTATAAGGCCAGGGCTACACTGTGACTCTTTAGCACTGAACGATTGATTTTAACTATTCAGTACCTGCTGCAGCGACAGGTTTGCATGCGTCACTATTAGAGATGAGCGAACCTCGAGCATGCTCAAGTCCATCCGAACCTGAACTTTTGGCATTTGATTAGCGGTGGCTGCTGAAGTTGGATAAAGCCCTAAGGCTATGTGGAAAACATGGATATAGTCATTGGCTGTATCCATGTTTTCCAGACAACCTTAGAGCTTTATCCAAGTTCAGCAGCCCCAGCTAATCTAATGCCGATCGTTCGGGTTCGGATGGACTCTGACTCGAACCCGAACCCGGTTCACTAATCTATAGTCACTATGTATTAGAATAGGTTATTCTATTAGCTGTGTTAATGGTTATTGTTTAGGACAATAGATTGCATTACAGAAAGATGAGGTGTTATCTAGACTTTCTAGTTGCTGATCAGGCATTTGTGTCGTCGCGTTATTGCACTGTTCAGTATTGTAATTTTAGCCATTAAAGGCTTGACCTCTCTTCCATTTGTTGACACTATTTCCTCAAGCTTTCTGTAGTTGAATCGGCCCTTTCAAAGTGGTCTTCCTTATTTTGATGTGTTTATAAATATGTTGCCTTCCACCTCCCTTTTCCTTCCATTTCCTGCTGTCATTTTCCTTGGCATCATGCCATATGCTGTGCCAATGGGGAATTTTCCATCTCACTGGCAAGAAGTTTGTACTTGAGGTTTTTACAGTCTAAACTCCAGATGTTATCTTTTTAAGATACCAGTAGGTGAATGCTGAGGGCTGTTAAAGTGTTATGTGTAAGTACATCAAGAGACTTGTATGTATGTTCTATTACAAGAGCACTGTATGCTATAACTAGCGTCTGTGCATGACTGGTATGATTCACACTGTAGACCTTTAAAACAATGCAGTGCTAGTTGCATGCAGCACATTTCCGCTTTGTAGACACTAGTCTCTATTTTTATCTAAATTATGCAATCAGAATCCTGTGAATTCCTCTTCCAATGCACCAGGCGATATGTATTCTCAGTGAGCAAAGTGCCAAACAAATGTGCATTGGCGCCTTCTCTGAGCTCAGGACGAGATGACAGCAGCTGCAGCAGAAACTGACAAATGTTGGCAATTGAGTCTTTAGTTGTAGCATTGCTGGCTTCAGCAAGCGTGTGTTTGGCTGGAAGAGCTTTCTGTACTAAGAATACACAACTTGCCACTTTAAGAAATTAAAGAAATCATTTATTGAGAAATGGGGGATGGGACTGTAAGGCAGTAACTCTGAAGTATCCCGCCATGAATGCTGTTATGTAACTGATGCTAGACATTTGCTTCATTATCAAAGACTGTTCTGAAGCAGTTGTAAAGCCTGACTATCTGAATATATAGTCTGCCTTCCCCTTATAGTTACTAATGTTTGCAGTGTTGACCTAGATATGAGAGCATTAGCAGATACAGCCCCCCAATGTATGGTGTTTGCACAGCTAAAGTGACTGGGTTTACATGCTATGCTAAGGCGCAGTTCATAGCAGTGCCAGGGAGCAGAACGGTGCCGTACACTGGAACCAGGCCGCGGGTCAAAAAAGGAAAGCTGCAACTGCTTCCCTGCGCTGTTCTATCAATGGGCAAAACTTAAAGGTGTGCTCCAGCGTGGGGGCACTTTTTTGGGGGGACCGGGGAGGAGGTGGCTGAAATAAGACGTCCACTCACCACCCCGGTTCCAGCGGCGGGTCCCGCATGACCGCTCCAGTGCCCGGTTCCCGGACGCTTCCGGGTGTCTTGACGCCGCCCAAAACGCTACGTCTCAGGGCCGCTCAGCCACTCAGTGAAGGAGGCGGGATCCGTTTGAAGTCCGTTTGGATCCCGCCTCCTTCAATGAGTGAATGCGGGACCCACCGCTGGAACCGGGGAGGTAAGTGGACGTCTTTTATTTCAGCCACCTCCTCCCCGGTCCCCCCCAAAAAGTGCCCCCACGCTGGATAACCCCTTTAAAGTGAACGTACTGATGGTACAAGTGAATGTACTGATGGTACAACCCAACCTGTGCTGTAAGCGAGCTATATATATATATATATATATATATATATATATATATATATATATATATATATATATATAATTTTATTTTTATTTTATTTATTTTTTTGCATAAACTGTTATAAAAGCATTTTTAATATTTGCCCCGTGTTTCTTCATGCGGGACCGCACAGTCTGCACATTTTAGTGCATTAGCATTTTGGTGTAAGACAGCACAATATCTAGCATCAGACAAGTATAAAGAGAGGATATGTCTTGTGCACAATATTAGGCACCCAGTAAAATAGTGGTCATAAAACGGACCTCATGAAGGGAAATTGCAGTTTCTATTGTTTTGTAACAAACACCGTTCAGATCAAACAAGATTTTGAATCCTAGCATGGTCACTACCCACAAAAGGAGGGCACAACTGCTCTGCTCACTCTCATTCATCAGCTGAAGCAGCTGTACAAATAATAAAAAGACAAATAAAACACATAACTGTAGATAAAACAGAGATCAAAGACCACTTACAGAAGATGGTGTATTAAGTCATTGTTTAGCCAGAGACCTAAACCCATGTACTTCAGAAAGAAGGCAAACCGCATCCGAAAGCTACAACCCCCCTCCTGACACTGTCCGTTATAGTGGGTCAATTTACTTGCAGTTTATGCTGGTCAGATGCCTACTGATCAGTGCGACACAGGAAATGCCCATACTAGCCACCCTCTGCCCACAACAGTAACACTTCTTAGCCAGGAATTGGCTGAGTGTCAAGACCTGCATAAGTAGTGTTGATCAGCAGGGACAAGCACTATTGGTATGGCCACAGTAGTGGATCAGGCAGGGGATTTTTCTTTGTTTCTATAACCCCTTAGGGTGCATTCACGTATACGGGATCTACAACATATCTTTTACATCTGTATATAAACTTTATCTCAGGAAAAAATAGCAGTAGAGAGCATAGTGCAGCAAATATGAAGGTAGGAGTATGGAAGTGTAGCTATAGAATCATAAGCATGATCTGTGATGAGAAAAGCGGATGGTATATTAGGTGATCGTGTGTGTATGTATGTGCCACCAGTGCGGGCAAGCTAGAGGCACATAGGTGGAGGTCCTTCAGTGTCAGGCAGCTACATGTTCTATACCTGGCAATGGATCAGATTTTAAATGGTAACTTAGATCACATTTTTCTGCGAGATACATCATTGTTTTTTTTTCTCATAATGAAAGTCATTGGAAAAACAGATCAAAACAGATGCACTCAATTGCATCTGGTTTTCCCCATAAAATGAATACGTTAGACTGCAAAAATGCACTGTGACCCAAGCCTTAGATATCTGTAAGGTCAAGGAGACACATGGCACCTTTCATCTGTCTGTGCCTCCATAAAGTAGAAATATGTTTTCCCAAGCACCTGAAGTGCTGAGGGCTCTAATACCTCCTTGATCCCCTTTCCATCCCTGCTTGATTGATAGTTGTTTTTCATCGTTTAGCCCTGCTACTTAATCTCAGTCCTGTATGGTCTATAGCAGTTTTGTACAGGTACAAGCTTTGGAAGCGAGCTTAGCTTCCAGCAGGGATAGAAGGGGGAGCGAGGAGGGGTCACAGCCTTCCACACTAAAGAGGCTTGGAAATGTCTGACACTTTGCACCAAAGAAGAAAAGCATATTTCTACGTTTTCTGGAAACACAGATAAATCTATGAAAGGTACCATGTGTCACATTGCCGTGGCGGTTTGGAACATGGCAGATTCACTTTGATTTCTGTATCCATTATTTGATGATGTGATAAAAGATGATGATGTGGTGTTATCCTGATTCTGCCTTTAGCTGTCACTTCCCATTTTCAGGCCTCTGAACAAGAGTAGGGAATTCCCTGTGCCTATCTCAACTATATATCTCGCTTTCCTTGGCGCCTCCATCCCCCTTTATCTAAAGGTTATGACAGCCATGTATACCATTAGGGCTCATGCACACTGAGCAAAAGACGAGGAATTGAAGAGGAATCCGCTCTTAAATTCTGCTTGAAATTCCTCCCGTAAAAGAATGAACAGGGCAATGTCTCATTGGGTTCAATGGGATTTCCGCTCTGTTTACACTGCAGAATTTTCTGCCGCAGATCTGCTTTCCGCCCGGGGGTATGTGCACACTGAGGAAAAGGTGAGGAATTCAGCTTGAAATTCCCCTCGTAAAATATGTACAGAGCAATGTCCCATTGTGTTCAATGGGTTTTCTGCTCTGTTGTTCACACTGCAGAATTTCCGAGCAGAATTTTCTGCTGTAGATCTGCTAGAGGAATCTTATAGAAGTCAATGGGAGGCTTAAATTCTGCTTGAATTCTGCCTGAAAACTTTCTGCTTCAATTCCTCGAGAATTACTCAGTGTGCATATACCCCTAAGAAGTAACATGTGACTTCTTTTGGCAGAATCTGGTAGAGGAATGCTATAGAAGTCAATGGGGCTTGAATACTGCTTAAAATTCTGCTTGCATTCCACTCTAGGGGTATGTGCACACTGAGGAAAAGGCGAGGAATTAGGTTAGGAATTGAAGAGGAATTTTCAGTTTGAAATTCCTCCCGTAAAATATGTACAGAGCAAAGTCCCATTGTATTCAATGGGTTTTCTGCTCTGTTTACACTGCAGAATTTCCTAGCAGAATTTTTTGCTGTAGATCTGCTAGAGGAATCCTATAGAAGTCAATGGGGGGCTTAAATTCTGCTTGAATTCTGCCTGAAAGCTTTCTGCTTCAATTCCTCGAGCATTGCTCAGTGTGCACATACCCTTAGGCTATGTGCACACTGAGGAATTGGGGCCCTTGCACACTGAGCAATTCTCGAGGAATTGTAGCTGAAAGACTTCTGCTTGAAATTCCTCGCCTATTCTGCTCTGGCGGAATTTGAGCGGAATCCGCGCGGAAATCAAGTGGAATTACCAGCAGAATTCAAACCCCATTGACTTCTATAGGATTCCTCTAGCGCAGGCATGTCCAAACTTTTTTCGAAGAGTGCCAAATTTGATGAAGTGAACATGTGCGAGGGCCGACCATTTTACATGCTATATGCTTTATAACACAGGCAGATAATAGCAAGCTGGATACCTGGGGGGCCGTAAAAGTTCGGAACGCGGGCCGCAAATGGCCCTCCGGCCGGACTTTGGTCATGCCTGCTCTAGCGGAATCCGCCCAAAGAATTGACATGTACATTCTTCGGGCGGAATGCGGATTCTGCGCGGAATTCCGGACGGAAATTTACTGTGTGCACGGGCAGTCGGAAATCCCATTGTTCTCTATGGAAAGAGCAATGTTGCATTTACACGGGCGGAATTCCACGCGGATTGCGCCCGCTTTTTATGGCGGAATTCGGGCGGAATTCTGCGAGAATTGCTCAGTGTGCACATACCCTTGTCGAGGAATTGAAGCAGAAAGTTTTCAGGCAGAATTCAAGCAGAATTTAAGCCCCCCATTGACTTCTATAGGATTCCTCTAGCAGATCTACAGCAGAAAATTCTGCTCGGAAATTCTGCAGTGTGAACAACAGAGCAGAAAACCCATTGAACACAATGGGACTTTGCTCTGTACATATTTTACGGGAGGAATTTCAAGCTGAATTCCTCGCCTTTTCCTCAGTGTGCACATAGCCTTACGGAGTAATAAGCCCCCAAGACAAGCTTGATAAATCTTCCCCTATTTTTTTTTTTTGCTTCCCTTGAACTTCTCTCAACTTTGTATGATACGAAGAGCAACAAAGTGGTATGATAGCTGGAGGCAACAGAAACCAACGCATCCTAACATTAAAAAGAAGACACACTTCCAAGGGAAAAACATTAGAAACTTGTCAAGTAATAAGCCAACAAGACAGATCATGCAAATTGTACATAACTTGTAAATCTGTTTGCTGCTCATATAAACCCTCTTGTATAAAATAGGAAAGGGAGTGGTCACTTCAGCAGCTATGACACGCTCTGCAAGATCAAGACAGTAAACAGGGATCCACCCAAGTGTATTCTTCTCTAGGTCACCGAACTGCACAACAGAAATGACAATACACGCCACGGCTACACAGATAAAACTATGGCTGTAATCCATCATCAGAATAAAGCTATGACAGAATACACAAGTCATGCTTTGTAAGGCTATGTGCACACTGAGCAATTCTCGAGGAATTGTAGCTGAAAGTTTTTAGGCAGAATTCAAGCAGAATTTAAGCCCCCCCATTGACTACTATAGGATTCCTCTAGCAGATCTACAGCAGAAAATTCTGCTCGGAAATTCTGCAGTGTGAACAACAGAGCAGAAAACCCATTGAACACAATGGGACTTTGCTCTGTACATTTTTTACGGGAGGAATTTCAAGCTGAATTTCAGGCTGAATTCCTCGCCTTTTCCTCAGTGTGCACATAGCCTAAAGGCTCATGCACACTGAGGAATTTCTGCTTGAAGATTTCTGCCTGAAATTCCTAATTCAGCCTAAGGGCCCTTGCACACTGAGCAATTCTCGAGGAATTGTAGCTGAAAGTTTTCAGGCAGAATTCAAGCAGAATTTAAGCCCCCCCCATTGACTTCTATAGGATTCCTCTAGCAGATCTACAGCAGAAAATTCTGCTCGGAAATTCTGCAGTGTGAACAACAGAGCAGAAAACCCATTGAACACAATGGGACTTTGCTCTGTACATTTTTTACGGGAGGAATTTCAAGCTGAATTTCAAGCTGAATTCCTCGCCTTTTCCTCAGTGTGCACATACCCTAAATTCAGCTCCTATTCTGCTCGGAGCAGAATAGGGGTATGTGCACACTGAGCAATTCTCGAGGAATTGAAGCAGAAAGTTTTCAGGCAGAATTCAAGCTGAATTTAAAGCGTGACTGTCATTTCAGGGCCATTTTTCTGAAAACATTAAATATCTACAGTTCAAGCGATTTTAAGAAATTCTGTAATAGGTTTTATGTACTAAAAGAGTTTCCTTCTGTACTGAAAAAGCAATCTCCCAGCAATCTCTCCTCACATCAAATGAAGCAGGATTTCTGTGTCCATTATGTGGCTATGGAGAGGGGAGGGGCTGTTAGGAGTGACTGAGCACGGAGAATTTCTGCAAAGCACAACACCCTGCAATCTTCTCTCAGTAAGTTCATAGATAAGCACTGACCTTTCTGACCCCAGAATCCTGCGGTTTAGGTGCCCAGACAGTCTACAAACAGCTGACCTTCATGTCACCTCTTCCTGCTCCCTCATCTCCCTCAGCCCCTCCCCCCCTTCATAGGCTTACAATGGAGAGAGCAGAGCCCGTCTTCACTGGCTTCTCTGTAATGAAGACGTGTTTGCCTGATAATGCACAGATAAGAAGTCAGGGGGGGAGGTTGGGAGATTGCTTCTTGAGTACAGAAGGAGGCTTTTTTGGCTGATAAAACCTATTACAGAGTTTCTTAAAATCGCTTAGACTACTGATTTCTGCAATAAAAAAAAATGACAGGATGAGAGGAATTTCAAGCTGAAATTCCTCTTCAATTCCTCACCTAATTCCTCGCCTTTTCCTCAGTGTGCACATACCCTAAGAATCCGACTGCAGATTATCGCTCCATGTAATAGGGCCCATATAGTAAGTTTCTTTGTTGCCAATAGCAACAAATTGGGGCAAATATTTTTTTTTCTTGCATTTTTCTGGTAAAATGGGAGGACAATGCTGATTAGTTGCTCTAGAGAATCTTGCTATTAAATATCTCAATCACCCCTATAGTTCCTATGAAATTAGAGTGGTCATTGTGTCTGTTTTGGCTGCAGTGTGCGTTTTCCATGTGTCATATGTCTGATCAGTAGGCATGTAACAGCAGGGTCCTTAGCCAGTTCCAAGCCAGAGGGTACCCATGTTTTCCCATGTTTCTGGCTGAGGACTGTCTGTAAGCGCACAATTACTCCCATAGGAGATGCTAAAATAGTGAGCGATCAGTCACTGGGGGAATTACAACCAATAGGACCTCTGCTGCATGCTCGGAAATGTCTGTGGTTTACATAGCATTGTGTAAAAGGGATTCCATACAATTGAGATCAAGCTGGTCCACAGTAGAATCACTGCGTGTCAATATCCTCTAACTTTGGCAAAACTACAGAAAGGTTTTCTTCTCCTGAGCAAGGTTTTTCCTTAGCATTGTTTCTCTCTTTTGCTGCCCTTTACCTTCTAATGCTTGCACCAGAAAAAAACCCTGTCTAACATAATTCCGCTACCACCTCCGTTCCATTGGCTATTGGTTTTCATATGTTTAGCAGACACCAGGCTGAGTGTTTTTGTTACTTTGCCAGTGGAACCTTTTCTACTTGATGTCAGGGTATCCCATAAGCCTTTACTAGCATTGATTTGTGTTTACCTCTCCATAAAACCGCTACAAGTGTAGCAATAATTCTGTCCTTCTGTCTCTCTTCTCCCAAATTGTCCATGGTCGTTCTTTGCATTGTGGTCATGAAAGTTTTCTGGGGTCGTCTTCTTGCTGATCGAAGCCCCTCAAATGCTGTTGCATTTGCTTATGTGAACTTCACATTACCAGAGCCCCGAGAGACAAAGGCCCCCCTGCTTTTTATTTCAGCTCTTGGGCTGAAGTGCCTTGTTTTCATCTGATCTCGGGCTAATGATGCATATTACAATGAAGCTGCTTTGCAGAAGCCTAGGCTCTTTTGCTAACTTGACTAATCCATTCAGACACATAGTATTGAACTCCTGAATAGCTTATTAGAGGATGCTTGAGTAAATTTGCTAGTCAAAAACAACACCCTTTGTACTACTATTGCATTGGCCTCACTGCAGATGAACAAGTGGTTGCATTGTCTTGTCTGGGCAAAATATGGGGGGGGGGGGGGGGGGGGGTTGCTAATGTTCCTACCGCAATGATGGGAAGCAGAAAGGGATGGGTGAAACTGTAAGCTTTTAGTGGGCATGCATTTAGATTTATTATAAAGCTGCTAGTAATCATGATGCTTCGGATCGGACATGATTTGGAGAGAATGACTTTTCCTGCATTTTTTTCCCATCTTGACATTCAGAATTCTTAACTCTACTTAAGAGTCCCACCATATGGATATGTCAGGATGGTGGGTATAACCTATTCAAATGCCAGCCTCGGCCTAAACAAACACTTTGTAATGCCTGACTGCCAGTTTAATGGGCATTGACTTGCACTGGTCTCTTGCTCTCACTAGGATTTTCTCACAGGTCAGATTTTCTATGGCAGATTCCCACAGCAAGTCTGCAGACCTCTCTAGGTCAATGCCACTTCCCAATACATATTTACACCAAAATGTGTGAATTTTTGAAATTATCACTCTTATCATTGTATCCATCTATGATGCTATTAGTCATATGGCTGGGTTGTTATGTTTTTGTTATTTTTTCCATAAATAATAAGAGAATTGATATAGGGTAAAATTCACACACACACTGCAAAATCTATCCCAAATTAAACTATATACTGCCAGAAGTGGGTGAATGAGATTTCAGTATACGGACATTTACTGCTTTTTATAACCAACAGACATAAATGTATATACATACTCAGACTGTGCATAAAGCAGGCGTAAACAAAAATTGGGCAATTCACCATAAAGTAAATTGGTATTACCCATCATTTGCATTTGCCAACCCTCATAGGTTGTCCTGAGGCTAATATACTCTCAGTAGGGCAGCGATTGTCCTCAGATGCTGACCATTCATACCAAACAGAACTCTCTTCTGGTGCTAGGATTATGGTTTCTCAGGATCTCAGACTGACCATGTCTTTGGCATACATAGGCATATTGAATGATGTTTATGAAAGAATATTTTATCCTCTTGATGCCTTTTTTTTTTTTTTTTGCTTTTAATAGCTGACATTTCTTAAAAATACAGTATTAGGAAACTTTGGAAATTCTACATATATTAGAAGTGTAAATGACATTCAATAAGAATAGAAGCGGTGAGCTGTTCTGGTGCCAGCTGACCTGTCCCAGTGCCCATCTCCAGGTCACTGGTTTTATGTTCAGTAACGCCTCCCCCTTCAGGCTGTCTTGTAGAACACACATCTTCATCAGATAGGCCTTTCTGTGGTGGTGCACTTTACAACGCTATAAATGCCTACATGGAATGAATGATCTGTGTAGAGTGTTATCTTCCGAGTAGGTTCTGCTTTGCATAACTCGTGGTTGGCTTACGCCCTGACCACAGATGCTGCTTCAGATTGCGGCGGTTTTATGACTGATTATACAGATGATTTAGCTTCTGGTAAAGAATTACAATTCCCTGGACTTACAATCAGATTAATTCCAACATCTTCTTCTTTTTTTTTTTTTTTTTTTTTTTTTTTGCGTCCCCTAGAAACTCGTATCTGTTCACACAGACCAACTACTTTCCCTAACCTGTCACCTCTGTGTGCACACATCTACACTATTCCTCAAAACCTGAACACTTTAGTTCCACAGTCCTAGCACCCAAATATACCTCACATTTGTGCATCCGTATACTGGCTGGCAGCCTAATGCGTGCAAACCTGTCTCTTCTAAAATACTGCTGGACCTTTTGTACAAATGAGGCATTTTTACTTCTTGTGTCCCCTTATTTATTAACTTATTATGCAGTAGTAGTAAAGAGTTTTTACTGCTGCGGAATAACTTGTTGCTATGTATATAATGATTAGTAGTAGCAGTGACTATAATCACTTTTCTTTTTCCTCACTGATACTCCTCCTGGCTTTTGGATCTTCACTTTAGCTAATGGACATGTGCAACTTAGGTGTCAGAGTTCAGCCTTGTACAATATTGTTCTCCATTTCTTAATTACATAGGTTCTGAACTTCTGCCTTACCTAGACATCTTGTTCTTTGATGATGTTTATTTTCACAAGATTTCAAAAATGTTCCTTCTCTTGATTAGCATTAACACATGTAGAGAGTTTTCTTGAGATAGCACATGCTAGAACTGAAGTTTTCTAGTAAGAATTATCTAGTACTGGGAGGGATATTGCACATCTAGCATCAGGTGATTATCTACCATGTGTCCACACTTTCTCTATTTTGGACCATATCCTTTCATGGGGGCTTGGAGTTTTTCCTTTAGGGTGCCTTCAAAAGTACCTGATCCGTACCTGGTCACATATCTGCAGCGGAATGAAAATGACCCCCATAGACCTTCACTATACCGGGATCCGCAGCGGATTTCGCTGCAAACTCGCAGTGTGAAATCTGCTGCGGATCCTGTATGTGTGAAGCTACCTATAAGGTGCATTCACACGTACAGGATCTGCAGCAGATTTGATGGCGCAGATTCAAAGCAAATCAAATCTGGGCCATCAAATCTGCTGCAGATCCTGTACGTGTGAATGCACCCTTATACTTTTTCTAGTTTGGAAGTGTCTTGAATTGATGTTTAGCACGTCTTTAGTAACCTTGTTTATTGACACTTGTTTTTTTGTTTTTTTTTTATGCAATATAAATGTGCTGTGGTTGTATTCACATCATAAAGTGAATTAGGAAAAAAATGTTGATTTGTCTTTTCTCTTATGTTTTAGGGAAGCCTAATGGAACTGGCATGTCTGATAGGACTCAGCTCTCTGGGACTTACAATGTACGGAAAGGGAAGATGCAGCTACCTGTAAATAGGTGGACAAGACGGCAAGTTATCCTTTGTGGGACCTGTCTGATTGTGTCATCAATCAAGGAGAGCCAGACTGGAAAGATGCACATTCTCCCTCTGATAGGTGGAAAAGTATGTGTCTATATTACTGTATGAAAGGGGTTATCTGGGTAACAAAAACAGTATTCTAATCAACCCCCCTTCCCAGTACCACCTTATGTTTATTATACATGTATAACCTATCTTGCACCCACTTCCAGTTTTTTTTTTTCTCATTCTTATCAACTCTTGTTTAAAATCCTCTACTCGCTCAGCTTACCCCCCCCCCCCCCCCCCTTGTAGTCACAGGACATGTGATCTCCTCTCTGGGGGACGGGTTAGCTGTCTAGTGACTTGGTAACCCGACCCCCAGGAGACGACTACATCCCCATGCACCTGTGCTGCTTCCATAGACTTACATGTGTCCCTGAGCCTAGATTTCTGCAATATGAAGTTATAGTTCTATCTCTGCTTGCTGTCAGTGAATGCAGGCACATGTAACATTCTTTGTACCACAGCTCTACATATTGTAAGTTTAATGGATGTTCTTAGAGTCTTGATAGATCTAGAATGTTTTCATTCACAGACAGCAAGCAGAGACCTACACCCCCCACCCCCTGGTAAACGGATGCCCATTATGCAGCACATAGCTACACCATGCGTGCATCACTTTTGCTACATAATCAGCTAGTATGGAATACATATTGGGGTGATGTGATGAAAAATCTGTGAAAAAAAACGGTCCTCAGTTTACTGTGCAATAGTAATGACAGCAGCGGGCAAGAAAGAAAGTTAAGGGGACGAGTACACAAATGGACCAATCAGTGAGATGCATGATGGGAAATGTAAATGTAACTCAGGAATGGCAGGAAAAGCGGATCCCATGCCTTCCAGCTTGCTCAGCCCTGATTGGCTGAGCTTGCTGGAAGCCATGTGATGCGCTCCAGCCAATAAAAAGGCTGCCAGTGCGCATGTGCACCAGCGGCCTTTTCTTTCCCATTCACTGCACCCGAACCCGGAAGTGAGGGCAGCGGCCGAAGATGGTTTGGACGTGGCTGGTGGGAAATTCGAACGGCGATCGTCACCGGTGGGATGGTAAGTGAATGTTGCAGTGAAATGATAGAATCCAGGGATTTGATCAAATCCCGGGAAATTATGAAATGACCACGCTGTTCCATCATTTCCCTAGGGATTTGATCAAATGCCTGACCCCTTTCAGGCAAATGATGGAATGATCGATCGAGCAGTCGTCTGGCTCTGTTTGGCAGCGGAGGCGGATGGGGGAACAGAGTGGCAGGCATTTGGCGACGGGGGCGGATGGGGAGCAGAGCGGATAGGCCGGGGGAGCAGGAGGCGTGCCGCAGGGTTGTGCGGACGGGAGCAGAGCGGCACACCTCCCGGCAGGCATATGGTGGCGGGGGCGACAGGGAGCAGAGCGGACAGGCTTGGGGGAGCAGGAGGCGTGTAGCGGGGAAAATGAGCGGAACAAGGAGCAGAGAGGCGGACGAGAAGCAGAGCAGACAGGCTGCGGGGAACAAGAAGGCAATATGGTAAGCGAATTCTATGTCGCAGGGGGAAATAAAAGAGTTCATTCCATCATTTCCATGAAAGGGGTCAGTGATTTGATCAATTCCCTAGGGAAATGATGGAACGGCGCCGTCATTCCGTCATTCCGTCATTTCCCGGGATTTGATAGAATCCCTTAGTGATTTTATCAAATCCCTAAACCTAATTCTCTGAGGTCAAGTAGAGAAGATAGTGGAAGGTCGTGTCCCAGTACGATCCACTTTTCATTGCTTGAACTATGAACTTCAAGCTAATGACTGCCAACGTGAACAATACATTATCTTGTGGATGGGTCCACCACCACAAAATTTTTACCCTTATAGTTAGTTGTAAATTTATGGTTTGCAGTAAGTATTTTATAGGCTTTTTAAACAAACATATATACTTTTTACATCTGATTTTAAGTGAACACTGAGGTTGGGACATTATGATTTTTTTCTTCAAAAATTATATCTATATGTTTACATTACAGAACTCTTCCTTTAATGCGTTTTATTTGTCTTAGGTTGAAGAAGTTAAAAAACATCAGCACTGCTTGGCATTCAGTTCTTCTGGCCCCCAGAGTCAGACATACTATGTTTCCTTTGATACATTCACAGACTACTTAAGGTGGCTGAGACAAGGGTCCAAGGTAAGTCCTAAATGACAGATTGCCAAAACTCATGTATTTGTACCACTTGCTTACTCATAATCATTGTTTTCTGAGCCAATTGCTTTTTTCTCTAATAAATTCCCAAGGCTCTGATCATACCCTGTGCTGCTTATTAAACACAGCATGAGGACAATGTGAGTGTTCCCTATGCCATTGGTTCCCAGGAATTATGTGGGGGGTTGAGCAATGATCAGGGTTAGCCTTTAGAACACTGGAAAATAAGATTATTTACTATAGAGAAGGCATCTGTTTTAACCCTTTGAGGACCAGGCCCAAAATGACCCAGTGGACCGCGCAAATATTGATCTTAGTGTTTCCGTTTTTCCCTCCTCCCCTTCTAAGAGCTCCAGCACTTTCAGTTTTTTTATCTACAAGGCCATGTAAGGGCTTATTTGTTACAGGAATAGTTGTGCTGTGTAATGGCGTCATTCATTTTACCATAACATGTATGATGGAATTCCAAATATATTATTTATGAAGATATAAATTGGTGAAATCGCAAAAAAGAATGCAATATGGTAACGTTTGGGGGGTTCCTGTGTCTACGTAATGCACTATATGGTAAAAGCGACATGATACCATTATTCTATAGGTCAGCCCGAACACAACCATATGCCGGTTACACAGATTCTCTAATGTTATATATTTTTTTTAAATGAAATCCTTTTTTTGGGCAATTTATTATAAATAAAATGGGACTATTGTGACGCTTATAACGTTTTTATTTTTTCACCTACGGGGCTGTATGGGGTGTCATTTTTTCCGCCATGATCTCTAGTTTTTATTAATACCATATTTGTGAAGATCGGACGTTTTGATCACTTTTTATAATTTTTTTTTATATATAATGTAACATAAAATCGGTAATCCGCGCACTTTTTTCCCTCTTTTTGTGTACGCCGTTTACCGTTCGCAATGACACTTGTTACATTTTAATAGATCGGACAATTACGCACGCTACGGTATATAATATGTTTATTTGTTTATTTATTTTTATATGTTTTATTTATATAATGGGAAAGGGGGGTGATTTCAACTTTTATTGGGGGAGGGGTTTTGGGGTAGTGTAATAGTGTTAACTTTTTTTTTTTTTTTTTTACACACATTTGAAGTCCCTTTGGGGGACTTTTACATCCAGTACTTTGATTTCTACACTGATGAATGCTATGCCATAGGCATAGCATTGATCAGTGTTATCGGCGATCTGCTCATTGAGCCTGCCTGTGCAGGCTTAGTGCAGCAGATCGCCGATTGGACCGCACGGAGGCAGGTGAGAGACCTCCGGCAGTCCGTTTTACCGATCGGGACCCCCGCAGTCACACTGCGGGGGTCCCGATCGGTAAGTGACAGGGGACTCCCCCTGTCACTTACACTTAAACGCCGCGGTCGTGGCGTTTAAGGAGTTAATGACACGCGGCAGCGCGATCGCTGCAGCGTGTCATTACCGGTGAGGTCCCGCCTGCTCACTGCAGCCGGCCCCCACCTCCTATGAAGCGCGCTCCGCTCCGGAGCACGCTTCATAGCCGGAGAAACACCCAGGGCGTACAGTTACGCCCTAGGTCGTCTGGGGACAGACTTCCATGGCGTAACTATACGCCCTGGGTCGTCTAAGGGTTAAAGCGACCTTGTACCCACAATCTGACCCCCCCTAAACCGCTTGTAACTTTGGATAGCTGCTTTTAATCCAAGATCTGTCCTGGGGTCCGTTCGGCAGGTAATGCAGTTATTATTCTAAAAAAACAACTTTTAAACTTGCAACCCAGTGCCCAACGGGAGTATCTGTGCCCTAACTTTGCACCACCCCTCTGTCCCTCCTCCCCACCCTCTTCAGACAGGAGAAAATGTTCCAGTGGCATTCCTAATGATGAACACTGCACAGGTGCCTTAACAATCCAGCCCATGTTCAGTATTCACACAGCTGCTGAAAAGGATCCAATCTGCCTGGAGCATTCCTAATGATGAGGGCGGGGAGGAGGGACAGAGGTTGTACCAGCCTAATGCATAGACATTCTAAGCCCCGGCCGTTGGGTACAGGGCTGCCAGTTTAAAAGTTGTTTTTTAGGATAATAACTGCATCACCTGCCGAATGGACCCCAGGACAGATCTTAGATTAAAAGCAGCTATCCGAAGGTACAAGTGGTTTGGGGGGGGTCAGATTGTGGGTACAGATTCGCTTTAGGCCTGCTCTGGGATATTTTGCATAAGAGCTATGAATATACCTCTGGGTATAGAGCAGCCAGGAAACCTTTAACTAGTAGTAAAGGTTCCTTGGAAGTTTTCCACATTTTCTGTTTTTAGGGAAGCAGTGGTGACTCCTCAGAGCACTCACTTCAGTCAGTGTGGCACCATTATAATTAATCCCCTTGCTACTAGGGTTATGGTCACTGAAGTAGCTATGCCAGCATGTCAGAGAAAGTTGTTGGCAGAACAGCCACCTCATTAATTGTAAAATCCTGTTTAATCTTGTTTTGGAAGAATATGTTTACACCTAGTTTTCTTGTGGTGCTTACCACTGCAATCCACGTGAAAGTTTTGGATAAGCAGGATGAAGGCTATGTGTAGAGGGTCCATAGTGACTGGGGCAGTTCTTTATATTTCTTTACAAAGGATCGTTTGATTCTTTAAGGTACTTGTCCGCTTCCAAACCCCCTGTAACTGCAGGATATTATTCAGAGGTGGAAGGCTCTATGGTTTACTGATCAGCCAACACTTAAACCTCCCAATTCTCCCTTAAAGATCTAAACAAGTATTTCTAGTGGGTAAAGGGACTGAGAGCTAACATCAAAGTAGTCTGGTTTTATATCTGTACCTTTTTAAAGGGAACCAATTAGCATGGTTGTGCTGATATGGCTCACAGCTGCATCTTACAGTTCCCCAAGCATACCAGCCACATCTGCTGGGGTAGCTTTATATCGTGGAAAAAAATGTTTTACTGTGGGGTGCGAGGGTGCGCTCTGCGGAGATGATTGACAGAGAGGCCAATAACTGATCTCTCTGCCTGACAGTCATCCCCACAGAGTGCACTGACTAGTTGACGCCCATGATACAAAGCTACCGCTGCAGACACTGCTCATATCCTCCGGGAAGCGGCACCCTAGATCTGTAGGATGCAGCTGGGAGACTATTTGGCACAATCGTGCTGATTGGTTCCCTTTTATAGCAGTCAAGAGTCCATAACATTTGAAGAATTTTCTTAATTGTTACACTGGTCAATGGAAACCATTCTAGTTAACGTTTATGGGGGTCAACCCAGATTTTAGACTTTCCTTGATTTTTTTTGCAAGTTGACTGTTCTATGAATAATGTAACCTGGGATTGGTCCTTTTCCCATTTCCTTTGTCATTTTTGGATTGTCAGCTGGAACAATTTCTTCATAGGGCTATGTTACAGTCCATGCTTTTAGTCAATCCTAACCTTCCTGAGGCTGGCTAGCTAACTTTTTTGCTAAGAGTGCTTGCTTTTAGATTAAAAAACACCATTGGAGCATACAAGATGAAGACAGGGATGTGTTTATTGTTGCAAAATCAGAAACTGCAATATGGCTGGCCAAAAGTATCTTTGCATGTTGGGTGGAGCAAACCTTGGGGTCCAGATAGCAAGAGCGTTGAGGCCAAGATGGTACTGGTTCGGTACTCCATTCTGGTTATCCCTAGTAGTGCAACATAAGCCTCTATTCAAGATACCACCTCCCAACCTTCCTCAGATTACTTTTATACTATGGAAGCCATGTCCACATTCACATGGCCCAAAATGAGCTGCTCCCTTTTTTTTTTTTTTTTCTTCTCCTGAGCCTTCTGGAACTTACTATTACTACAGACCTGAAAATAGCAATGTTTATTATTATGCAACATCTTTTATCCCCTTTTAGGGTACAAACCCACACACCGTATACGCAGCAGATCCGCAACAAATACGCAGCAGATTTGATGCTGTGTTCAGTTATTTAGATCTAATCTATTGTGTATCTGCTGCGTATCGCAGCAGTAAATACGCTGCATATACGGTGTGTGTGTTTATACCCTTAAAGTAACAATGCTATTAATGTCTCTTAAAAAAAAACAAAAAAAAAAACCAGTATCCTATTCCTACATGTCCCCCAGATTGTGCGGAAAGACTTGCTGTAAGTGAGCAAAGCTCATTCGAGTGCACGTAGGACTCTGTGTTGAACACACATAATGTCCCTTTGGTGTTGTACTGTGATATGCTGAGGGCATTGTGTTGCTGGGTGGTGTAGTGCAACCTTAGGGCTCACCTTCTAAAACCTTCCTGTCACGGTGGGGTCCGAGGGTGCTGGGGCCCTTGTCTTCTTCAGCATACACACAGGGACATACACTCACCAGCCACTTTATTAGGTTCACCATGCTAGTAACGGGTTGGACCCCCTTTTGCCTTCAGAACTGCCTGAATTCTTCGTGGCATAGATACAACAAGGTGCTGGAAGCATTCCTCAGAGATTTTGATCCATATTGACATGATGGCATCACGCAGTTGCCTCAGATTTGTCAGCTGCACATCCATGATGCGAATCTCCCGTTCCACCACATCCCAAAGATGCTCTATTGGATTGAGATCTGGTGACTGTGGAGGCCATTTGAGTACAGTGAACTCCTTTTCATGTTCAAGAAACCAGTCTGAGATGATTCTAGCTTTATGACATGGCGCATTATCCTGCTGAAAGTAGCCATCAGATGTTGGGTACATTGTGGTCATAAAGGGATGGACATGGTCAGCAACAATACTCAGGTAGGCTGTGGCGTTGCAACGATGCTCAATTGGTACCAAGGGGCCCAAAGAGTGCCAAGAAAATATTCCCCACACCATGACACCACTACCACCAGCCTGAACCGTTGATACAAGGCAGGATGGATCCATGCTTTCATGTTGTTGACGCCAAATTCTGACCCTACCATCCGAATGTCGCAGCAGAAATCGAGACTCATGAGACCAGGCAACGTTTTTCCAATCTTCTACTGTCCAATTTCGATGAGCTTGTGCAAATTGTGGCCTCAGTTTCCTGTTCTTAGCTGAAAGGAGTGGCACCCGGTGTGGTCTTCTGCTGCTGTAGCCCATCTGCCTCAAAGTTGGACGTACTGTGCGTTCAGAGATGCTCTTCTGCCTACCTTGGTTGTAATGGTTGGCTATTTGAGTCACTGTTGCCTTTCTATCAACTCGAACCAGTCTGCCCATTCTCCTCTGACCTCTGGCATCAACAAGGCATTTCCGCCCACAGAACTGCCGCTCACCGGATGTTTTTTCTTTTTCGGACCATTCTCTGTAAACCCTAGAGATGGTTGTGCGTGAAAATCCCAGTAGATCAGCAGTTTCTGAAATACTCAAACCAGCCCTTCTGGCACCAACAACCATGCCACGTTCAAAGGCACTCAAATCACCTTTCTTCCCCATACTGATGCTCGGTTTGAACTGCAGGAGATTGTCTTGACCATGTCTACATGCCTAAATGCACTGAGTTGCCGCCATGTGATTGGCTGATTAGAAATTAAGTGGTAACGTGCAGTTGGACAGGTGTACCTAATAAAGTGGCCGGTGAGTGTATATTTTTTAATAAAAGTCTTCACACGATAGTGGTGAAAGTATATTAGGGTTTTACTTGAGGGATAACTATATACAATCCAGTACAGGGGCAGGTGGGCAAATTGTTAGCTTGATCAGAGTGGTTACTATTGCTTAGACTTGGCAGATAGATGGGATTTCAAATAGACAGACCTGTTCCAGCTGCTTTGCAGTTTTCCAGCCTTTCTAGTGTACGTGTGTGTAGATACTTGACGTTACTGAAGAGACTTGACGCTGTCAACGCTCACTATCATGTAGGAGGGAGACGCATGGATACACTGACTTGGAAGTCAGGAAGATGTGGACGGTGAATGGGAAACCCTCTATCACTTCACCAGCCCGACAGCAGGCACAAATAAATACAGAGGATGTCCTGCTGAGACTTTGAAGACCTGTATAAGTCCTTAGGGCTGACTGGAAACAGGTTAGGGGGCTGAGGATGGAGTGTGACAGGATTACTGAGGTGACGTAGGGAGGTTAGATGTGACTCTGGCAATGCCAGACTACCAACTGTCACTGACAAGACCGCACAGCACCTCTGGGTAAAAGGTGGGCGGAGCTAACTTTCCCTTGGCAAATTACTTAGTGTGATAGGTTGTAGGGGAGGAGCACTTATCAAGCTCAACACTTGTATTATTTGAGATTAATACATAACAACATATTAAATAAATATATAGCAAAAAAAACAACAACAAAAAAAAAACGTATCAATATAAGAGAGTTACAAAAGAACAACACATACATAGGCCCCAATACAGACAGTCTATGGTTGCCAATAGCAACAATACATATCCAGACGCCTGACAATATACCTTTCTGGGCCATTACACACACACTGTAATAGACCCTGTCCGTGATGACAAAGAGTTATGTTTAGGGTATAAACCCACACACCGTATACGCAGCTTATTTACTGCTGCGATACGATACGCAGCAAATACGCAGCAAATACGCAACAAACACGCAACAAATACGCAGCAGATTAGATCTAAATAACTGGACACAGCATCAAATCTGCACCACCAAATCTGCTTCAAATCTGCTGCGTTTTTGCTGCGTATCTGCTGTGTATACGGTGTGTGGGTTTGTACCCTTAATCTTTGGTTCAGATTTGTGACTGGAGGTGAGCGTGTCTTATATTCCCTTACTTTAATATAATGTATTATAGTCAGTATTTTGCAGAGAAAAAACGACTGGTGGTGAACACTGAGGCCAATGGTGGGAAGCTTTAGTAATGCATAGCCGATTTGCAGCTCAGACTGAAAGTGTTCTGTCAGCACACTGCTAATGTTTCCCCTGCTGAGTTATACAGCGATTTCTCTACAACCTTTGTTAGAGATGGGGTTATTTATAGCTCAGTATTGCGAGCTGTACATATGGAGAATGAGGCTGTCTGCATTAGTAGCTTGGGACTCCCTAGTCCGTGCTATGAGTGTGCAGGTCTTTTGCAAGGGACTGCTTGGAGAGGCACTAGACTACCTAGTATAATGAAGATTGTATAGAGGGTATGTGAATTGCACTCATTGGCAGCCTCCCCAGCACTACAGGGATCCTGTGTGTCTTCAATACAAGCAGCTCATCGGAGGCGAGCATGTGTGCAGTGCTGCCATATTATCATTTAGAAATGTAATTCCAATTATGCTAATGAAGCCTGAATAATGGAAGATGCCCGGGTAAAGTGGTGATTACTGGCGCTCTGCAGATTGCCAGTTGTGCTCCATTATCCGATTAAATCCGCCAGGGGTTATCAGATAATCGAATAAATACCGGCAATTTCCTCCTTCTCACCGCCTGGAATTTGGCAGCTATTGTAGTTTTTATGCGTACCATGAATGTTCTCTATATGTGCTAATTCACCAAATTGACAATACTAATCTAGTCATTCTAGTCATGCCTTTTTGTATGTTTAGTAAACAGATTATTGAAACATTCATTATTGAAAATATTTTTGTTCCATAAGCAAAGCATATAAAACAAGGATATAAAGTTATGGAAGATAAACATAGGGATGTATGGATGAAGGGTAGGAGGACCAGAAAGACAATAGAGAAGACCATGCACAGGGGAAAATGGTGGGTTAGGAAACATTGTCCTTAAGTGAACCTTTAGGAAATAGAAACTATAAAAGAAACAGATCGCTGATCTCAGGGAGACCAGCCAAACTATAACGCCGCCAGCTGCTAGTGAAAGCGCTCAATGCAGTAAAATCCTAGATGCATTGCCCCCTTGGAAACATCAATATTCAAAAGAGCCCGTGGAGCTTCATTGAAGAGTTTCGAAACACAGGACTGGCCAGATATCCCTGCAGGAAGGACCCAGCCAAGGGGCCATATTAAGTGGCCCTATAACAAGTCAATGTAATAACAAGGGAAAAACCAAGGTCAGGTATCCATCCACAGACAGCTGTTTAAGGGTGTTGCCCCTCATCAGTGTGGAGCAGGATTCTGGCTAGGTGGGAGCAATGCCTAGTAGAGCCATAAAAGAAACAGATTCCTGATCTCAGGGAGACCAGCCAAAGACAACACCGCCGGCTGCTAGTGAAAGCGCTCAATGCAGTGAAATCCTAGGTGCATTGCCCCCTGGAAAACATGAATATGCACAAGAAGAGCCCGTAGAGCCTTATCGAACAGTCTCGAAACACAGGACTGGCCAGGGAATAGAAGCTATTTTACTATTTGGTTGACCATCACCTTTTTCACTGCATAGTCAGGTGGGCGGAAACGTTATTTTTACGATAAAGTAATGGGTCCGTAGTTTCTACCATGGTGAAGCTGTGCTGAATACGAGGCTGAGGGTGTGTGATTTGGGCTCGGTGGAGTATGATTATGGAGCTCACTATCGCCTCTTTTTTTTGTGATCATCTACACTTTATTCCTTACAAGACTTTTTTTTTTTTAATAGTTTTCTGTCGTTTTTTTTGTAATGTCCTTTTTATTTTCCACATATAAAGAAATACCAAAAAAAAAAAAAAACCTCCCATCGTTACTACACGGGGAGGTAATAGGAGAAGTAGTGAAGCCATACAACCTTTAGAACTGTTGTTGTGCATTAGTTTTGGCCCCTTCTACTTGAAGCCTGACAGGTGCCCTACTCATCTGAATATGTGAAATATAAGGGAGGAGCCTGTTATTACCACTATGCAGCACCATGGTGGCACCATCAGGATCTCCACAGCAGCTGCATTGGTGGATGCCGAAACCACCTCAGCACAGAGGCTGCTGCCGGGATTCTTCTGTCTCCAGAGGTTTGGCCTTCATCTTCTGCACCACTCCAGATATTGCTAGCATGTAAATTGCTCATTGTGTGTGTGTGTGTGTGTGTGTGTGTGTGTGTGTGTGTGTGTGTGTTCGTGTTCGCAGTGCACAGCTGAATAGGGCTTTGGCATAGGAGATGTGGTCACCTGATTGTCCTATGCCGTGTGAGCTGTACAGCATTTGGGCAAGTGTAATTCGGTGACCTACTATTACAGAAAACAAAACAACACAATTTTCATATATCATTTTTTTTTTTTTTTTTTAATGATAAAAGAAAGACATTTCAAAAGATGCCTTATCTGCCTGTAACTTGACTAGGCTATATATTACTCAACATATTAATATAAAGAAAAAAGTTCCCAGTAGTCCTCAATAAATCTCCTATCCCTGTAGCACTTAGTATTATTAGATTCCATCCAGTAATGATGGTAAATGACCTTTTGTTAGTAGTCGTGCAGGACTTTTTGTTTGGTTGGTGGTATGAGCTGTTTTGATTATCTATAGTTTGGCCATAAAGGCATGAAATATAGTGTAGATAACCAGTAAAGCTTTGGGCTTCTTGTCTAGGCAGGATGGGTGTTTTGTAATAATCTTGGATGAGCAATAAGATTTGCTTAGTGTTTCTCCTCTCTGTTGCTTCTGGTTGGCGTCACGTGGCACTGCTGTAGAGACATGAGGAGAGAAGATGCCAGTTACCTTTACTCCTCTTCTAATTGTTTGTTTATGGGAGGATAATAACCAGGTCAATTAGTTTCTGGCCAAGGTCCGTCTTTTTGTTGACTAGGTTTTTTCTGTCAGATCTTGGTAAGAGTTGTATTGACACACAGAAGTGCTGTTAAAAGCACACAATACTGTTGGTGCACTACTTCATGGAGCATGGAAAAAAACAGTTAACCCTATACATATATTGTGTCTATATATATATATATATATATATATATATATATATATATATATATATATATATATATTATATAATATATTTTTTTTTTATTTTTTTTTTACACTGATGCATTGTCTGATAATGTTTTGTACTGAGTTATACGGACTGGAAGACCTTGTTTCCTTGCCCTAGAAATACTTCTGTAGCCAATAATAGGCCTGTGTAAAAGTGACATCACTTAGCCGAGGATCAGGCAATCACCCGACTATCAGCTGATCTCACGTTTTGCGCCTGCTTTAAAATGTATTTTTATTGGCCGCACATCTTCCTGTGTAAACAGGGTTTGTTTGTTGAAAGATAAAGGGAAACTAATCCCAGCAGTCTATACTTACCAGCCACACTGCTTGTGATCCAGCATCTAATTCTCCGGTCCTCCAGCCGCTGCTGTAACTTCAGACAGACGTCCCCTCAGCCCATCTGCTCGATTTCTCGTGTGGTGTAAAGGCACAGGAAAAGAGCTGCTGATCTCGCTCATCCGCACTAGTTTGCGGCCCCTGTGACAGAGAAATCTGTCTGTGTAAAAGGACCCTAAGGGCTGTTTGTGGCTGGAAGCTGTGTAAAGTTGATGGCGTGCTTGTCTGCAGTTATAAGGACCCAGAACTAGAGGAGTGCCATGTTATGCATGTTTGCATGCTTGAGAAATTCAATGGCAAGTAGTTACGTGTTAGTCCCAAGAACCTCAAGAGACTGTTGACCGACTAATGCGGAATGTATTGTGCATAGAGCTGAGCGAACCTCGAGCATGCTCGAATCGATCCGAACCCGGACTTTCGGCATTTGATTAGCGGTGGCTGCTGAACTTGGATGAAGCCCTAAGGCTATGTGGAAATCATGGATATAGTCATTGGCTGTATCCATGTTTTCCAGACAACCTTAGAGCTTTATCCAAGTTCAGCAGCCACCCCTAATCAAATGCCGAACGATCGGGTTCAGATGGTCTCGAACCTGAACCCGGTTCGCTCCTCCTCTAATTGTGCATCCCCGCTAATACATACTTGGTGTGCTGAGAGTTAGTTAGCTTTCCCAAAGACTCTATGGTAACATTAAAGGATAGACAACTTATTGTATATGGAATCATTGGAGTATTGCTCAACGACTGCAGGTTTTAGTTAAACAGTGTTCAAGTATTCTGCAACCATCAAATCCTTTTGTGCCACTGTCTGCAACCTTCATGCTTTCTTGTAAAGAAATATGTCCACGACTACTGACAGGTCTATAGATGTGCATTTGCATTGACCCTTTAATTGAGACTAGGTGGTCTGTACACCCTACGACCCGCTCAATGGCTTGCTTTGTTGTTTTTTTGTTTGTTTTTTTGCGACACAGATCACAGCCCCCAACTCTCATCTGTAACATGTATGGGGCTGTATATGCAGAAAAAATAAAAAGATTTGTGTAAGGGGCCTTATTGTTTTGCAACCACTCTTGATCGGAACCCCTTACATAGTGACTGCGGCTAATCTTTTGCGGCATGTTAGTCTGTGTCTCAGGAGTTAATATATATTTTTTTTCTACGCTTGGAAGTCATGTATTTAAAGCACACCATGCTAGCTATAGCTCCAAATGTACTTTTAAGAAAAACCTTTTTAATTTTCTTACATTTCCTTTCATTCTTAAGGTGTAGCCGGCCTTAACTACAAACCTCTGCTGTGGCAGCTCTGCAGGTTACTGGGCCGCCTATGGTCTTCTGCTCTCCGCCACTTTCATCAGCAGCTTCTGGTGACATACAGTTCTGACTGGAAACAGACGCTCAGCATAGACAGTGAGCGGCCCTTACCTGTGAGAATGATACGTCACTGGAAGTTTTCAGAAAGATCACAGCAGAAGACAGTGGGCGGCCTGGGAACCAGCAGCTGCAGGGAAGTGGGACAGGCAAGTATACCGCACTGTTGTGTCCCCCACAGCTCCGGCAGCAGCAGAGGTTTTTCTAGTTTAGCTCTGGCAACTCCTTTTAAAGTGTCACTGTTAAAATTTTAAGAAACTTTGTAATTGGGTTTATTAGCCAAATCTGCCATTATCTGCATGTAAAAAGCCTTTTCCCAGGTCCCCCCCTCCTCTTCTTTCTGCTGTCCACTCCTCAGAATCAGGAAATCTCGACTGTTTTTTCATCTCTTTCATCAGTCTGATCCTGCCTGGTCTATGAAGGGGGGGAGGGGGAAGGAGGGAGATTAGCTGAGAGCTGAGAACAAAGGATTGCTCAGCAGGGGAACTATTCAGAGCCTTAGGGCCCTATTCCACAGTAACGATAATCGGCCGGATCGGCCCCATTTGGCCCAATTCGGCTGATTATCGTTCGGTGAAATAGAGAGAACGATCAGCCAATGATCGTGTCATCGGCTGATCGTTCATTTAGGGCCAGACCGGGATGTGAATGTAAATTAACTCTTTGTTGTCCTGTTTTTGCTGCCTTTACTTTCTCTCTCCATAGGAAAACCATGAAGACGGGGAGAGCTTCAAACTGCTTTTTCATGATAAAAATTCATTTTTCGGCTAATAAACCCAATTACAAAGTTTCTTAAAATCGCATGTACTATTGATTTCTGCAATAAAAATTTTAACGACAGTCGACACTTTAAAGATAAACTATCAGCAGGTTAAAAGACTGTCTTGCTGTTATGCCCCTATTGCGCACAGAGTGCTGAGGATGAAGTTTCTTTTCTTTTTATTCTGCACTTTTTCTGTGCTATTAGGAGTTCAATCTTTATCATTATTAGGCGTTTTGGTACACTGGGGTGGGGCTCTTGCCCTTAGTGCACCGTGCTGGCAATCCTATCCTTGGTAATGAACATTGACGGTGCAGAATGGCGCACTCGGGCAGCAGTCCCAACCCCAGTGCACCAAAATGCACAATTGGCATAAAGATTAAACTTCTAGTAAGAAACATAACCTCATCCTCTGCGCCCTGTGGGCTATAGGGACATATCATCAGGTAAGGTTTTCTAACCTGCTGATAGTTTTCCTTTATGTGGTTAAATACAGTACTTCTTATTGTCTCTTAAGGTATGTCTAGTTAGGATAACATCTGATAGCTAAATAACGAACCAGTTTTATTTTGTTCTTCTTACGTAACTTTTTTTTTTTTTTTTTTGTCAGACATTGTCGGAAATAATTTATTGAATAAGCATAAAGAGTAGTATTGAGAAGAGTTGTAAAATTGAGCTGAATAACTCCTCTGTAAACTCAAGCATGTTCGAGTCCAATCACTCGGCATTTGATTAAGTTGGATGAAGCCCTTAGACTGCCTTGAAAACATGGATACAACCATAAGCTGTTTTCCTGGACTCCCTAGGGCTGCATCCAACAACTTCATCCACCGGTAATCAGATGCTGAGCGATCGGACTCTAGCATACTAATCTCTAGTCACCAGGTTGTCCAACTTGATGTTAACATTGGTGCCTTCCACCCACAGATTGCGTCTCAGCGTATCAGCTCTGTAGACCTGTCCTGTTGTAACTTGGAGCACCTTCCAGAGAATCTCTTCTACAGTCAAGACCTTACACATCTGAACCTGAAGCAGAATTCGCTCCGGCTTAATCATGACCCTGCCATTGAAGGAAGGCTTGATGAGCTTCACAGGTAAGACTTCTAGGTTACATTCTTCTCCTGTGGGGCTTTAACTTAGGTTTATAGCTATTCAACTGTGACCTAAATCTGCAACTGATGAGCAAGGTGATTCTTCATGCTAATAATTAAAAGGGCTATCTCCCCAGTTGTGTGATGTCCATAGGAACAAGGACTCCCCACCCCATCTGACATGCTTGTGGCAGCCAGAGATGGCTGGGC
The DNA here is from genome assembly GCF_027789765.1 of Dendropsophus ebraccatus. NCBI lineage: Eukaryota > Metazoa > Chordata > Amphibia > Anura > Hylidae > Dendropsophus > Dendropsophus ebraccatus. Next base: position 103,945,427 of record NC_091455.1, read on the forward strand.
AGTGCTGAAAACATCCAGATGGGCTACAGATTAATGAATCTTGCATAAACAGCATAGGGACAGAAATGGAATGGAACTGTTCCTGAGATGAATGTCCCAAATAGGAATAGCCTTCTAATGGGGAGGTACAGAAACTTTTTAGAACTTTCAGTTGGAGGCATCTTTGCAAGTTCAGTTCTTTTTTATGATTATGTGTGGCCATAATTAATGATATTAAACCCAAACCGCTGATACCACTGTGTAGACTTTAATACATCTTGTCCGCTACAGGGGTTGGCCTTCTCCTGCTGGCCGGTACTTCGGTGAAAATCAAGTTTTAGACCGGCAGCACCTAGAGCATCTGTGCTCTAGGCCTGCAGCGCCTAGAGCAGTGCTTCCCAACCTATTCCACCTCTGGGCACCCCTTGGGGAAAAAAAAACTAGCTCGGGGCACCCCTACGAAATAATGTTCTACAAAATAAGAAAACAGTCATTCAGTGACTCACAGGTGATGTCTTCTTTTATCTGAGGCGGCGCTTTCCCTTTTCCTCTCCATCCGGCCCAGACCACCATGATTATTTCTTCCAGCTGCAATTCATATCTTCAGAACCTGCCAGACAAACATGTTAGGCTCAACACATTCCTAGCAATGTTCTTCCCTCCCTCCTATAGGCTCCCGTACAGTAGTAACTTCGCTGTTTGGTGTCATGTGCAGTAAAGCAAATAGGAATGTGGGTTACCTCCATATGCCCCTTATACTAATAATGCCCCCTGCTGTGTACCCCATACAATAATAATGCATCCTGCTCGGCCCCCAGTAATGTCTCCCATGATATGCCCCCTACGCGCTGTGCACTAAACCCATCCTACTCATCTAATCCAGCTGTGTGGCCGCAGGGAGCTGCTCTTCTCTTTCTTCTAACTCCATCTTGTGAGCAGGGACAGAACCTCCGGCAGGCGTGATGACGTCACATCATCTTGCCTGCCGGAGAGGTCACGTCCCGGTGTCCCGTAGGCCGCAGGTATGAAGTGCCGGCGGCCTATGAGAGTGAAAGTAGGAGCAGAACGCTGACAGGTCCTGCTCCTACATTCTGTTCACTTTAATGTTCCGCCCGCCCACAGTGCGGGCAGAACATCAAAGTAATCCGTGCATCTCTAGAAACTGCTCTGCCGCAGCTTCTGGGGATGCTTAAACTGACAGTGCACATTTCCCACCGGGATCCCGCGGCACACTGGGGTTGGGAAACGCTGGCCTAGGGCATGGATGCTCTAGACCAGGGGTGGGGAACCTCCGGCCCGCGGGCCGCTCTGGAGGAGGAAGGAGCCGGCATACACAGCATCCTCCGGTGTCTGTGACAGCTGCCGGACACAGGAGGATGCTGTCTATGCCGGCTTCTTCCCCAGCAGAGCGGCGCGTGTCTTCAGTCTCCTGCGGGCCGCGCGATGACGTCATTTCATCGCGCGCCGCCTGCAGGAGAAGACCGGCACAGAGGACCTGGGACAGAAGAGGACATGGGCAGCGTGGGAGCGGAGGTAAGGTGAGTGGGATGTTTATTTTTTTTATTTGGGGGTTAACTAGGCCACCAGGGACATGCCTGATGGGGGTTAACTAGGCCACCAGGGACATGCCTGATGGGGGTTAACTAGGCCACCAGGGACATGCCTGATGGGGGTTAACTAGGCCACCAGGGACATGCCTGATGGGGGTTAACTAGGCCACCAGGGACATGCCTGATGGGGGTTAACTAGGCCACCAGGGACATGCCTGATGGGGGTTAACTAGGCCACCAGGGACATGCCTGATGGGGGTTAACTAGGCCACCAGGGACATGCCTGATGGGGGTTAACTAGGCCACCAGGGACATGCCTGATGGGGGTTAACTAGGCCACCAGGGACATGCCTGATGGGGGTTAACTAGGCCACCAGGGACATGCCTGATGGGGGTTAACTAGGCCACCAGGGACATGCCTGATGGGGGTTAACTAGGCCACCAGGGACATGCCTGATGGGGGTTAACTAGGCCACCAGGGACATGCCTGATGGGGGTTAACTAGGCCACCAGGGACATGCCTGATGGGGGTTAACTAGGCCACCAGGGACATGCCTGATGGAGGGTTAAATAGGCCACCAGGGACATGCCTGATGGAGGGTTAAATAGGCCACCAGGGACATGCCTGATGGGGGTTAACTAGGCCTACCAGAGGCATCACTGGGGGGGTTAACTAGGCTACCAGAGGCATCACTGGGGGGTTAACTAGACTACAAGGGGCATCACTGGGGGGGTTAACTACAATAGCAGGGGCATTACTGGGGGTTAACTACAATAGCAGGGGCACTAGGGGAACAATACTTTGCCTTGCCCCGGTTGCTGCAAACCCACGCTACTAACTGCCGCACACGGTATGCGGCCCTCGAATGATTTTATTAATGCCCGACCGGCCCTCGACATGGAAAAGGTTCCCCACCCCTGCTCTAGACCCTGCCTCATTGACTCCTCGCCAAGCCGCTGGATTAAAACTTGATTTTCGCCAAATGGTACTGGTGGTTGGGGGCTGGTACAGACTCGATTTTTAGTGATAGTCACCGCCCCCCCCCCCCCCAACCTCTGCTTAATTTCATTGGTGGACAGTGTCATCTAGGTGGGGCTTAATGGCATTTGGGGAACCATCCCCCTGCTGAGGAAAGGGCCCAGCTGCCGTGAAGCCCTGCCTAGGTGATACTTTCTACCAATGAAAAGAAGCGATTTTAGAGCAATAAAGACACAGACAAGTGTTGTACAGGTATATATAGAATATGCAACATTTAAGCTTTCAGATGGTACAGAGAACCGCACATAGAGAAGGGGGGGGGGGTGACAATATCACTTTAATAAAAAACGCCCTTTCTTGAGCTCCAGCAGCTATGTCCTCAGCAATATCTCTTGGTATGTCAGTGATAAACTACCTTAGTGTATCTGTCATTTAAAGCAACTTTACACCTCCCCTCTTCCTACTCACTGACTTTATGTTTATACATAGTGTATTGTAGATTTTATGCTAAACCTAGAAACATATAAGACCACTTGGTCCATCTAGTCTGTCCCTTTAGTTTTTCCCTTATCTTAGGGTAGATATATGTTTTGTCCCAGGCAGGTTTACATTCTGTTATTGCAGATTTACCAACCACCTCTGCTGGAAATTTGTTCCAAGGATCTACTACTCTTTCAGTAATGTAATATTTTCTCACATTGCTTCTGATCTTTCCCCTGACTAACCTATCACTGTCCTCTTGTTTTTAAGCTGTTTTTATCTTAAAACACTTCCCTCCTGAACCTTATTTAGTCCTTTGACATACCTAAAGATTCGATCAGGTCCCCCTTTGCCTTTTTTACCTCCAGACTATACAGATTCAAATCCTTAAGTCTTTCCTGATATGTTTTATGCTGTGTATTTTAAACAGCTGAACAAAATATAAATTCCACAGTGTATACAGTATTTGTGAATATGCCCTTACTTATACCATAAGACACACCCTTTTTCGCTATGTGATCTTATGGTCCCTGCTGTGTTCCCGTTCTGCCAGCTTTTGCTGAATGGGAACACACTCACGACTGATAAATTGCGAAGCGGAAGCAGCAGGGGAGGTATGTCTCTAGCTTTATTCACAGAAATACCCTATTTAAAGGGGTAGTGGGACTCTAAACAATTATTCACAAAATAACACACATTACAAAGTTATACAACTTTGTAATGTGTGTTATGTATGTGAATGGCCCCCTTCCCCGTGTCTTCCCACATCTCGTGTCGACCCCCGTCCGCCATCTTGCGACAATGACTTAGACTTCGGGAGGCTGGCCGAACCGCTCCATCTGTCCCTCATGCCGGCCCCCCTCTGACGCATCATCAGCAGCTCAGCCGCGATTAGCTGAGCATAACTGTGCTCAGCCAATCGCGGCTGAGCACAGTTATGATGCAGCAGAAGGGAGTCTGCATGAGGGACGGATGGAGCGGTTCGGCCGGCCTCCCAAAGACTACGTCATTGTCACAAGATGGCAAACGGGGGTCGACACGAGATGTGGTAAGTATAATGCACCACACTTCCGGGTCTAGCGTGTGTGTGTGTGTGTGGGGGGGGGGGGGACACACGGGGAAGGGGGCCATTTACATACATAACACACATTACAAAGTTGTATAACTTTGTAATGTGTGTTTTTTTGTGAATCATTGTTTAGCGCCGCACTACCCCTTTGTCTGACTGACAATTTTCTCATACAAAGGTCTTTTAAAGATACATGCATAGGCGCCACCAGTTCACAAAGCATATTTGGGGTGATTTGATTCATAGGGGCATCCACACATTCCATAATTACAAACTTAATTAAATTCATTATGATGCTGTGAGCTCCGAAACGGTTTAAGTCTTCGCTCTTCTGTACTGGCGCTACAATTTTATTGCTGCTATAATAATGCTGAGGACTACTTCATATGAATCCACACAGTCTATGCAGCGTATTTTCTGCTGCGATACGCAGCAGATTAGATCTAAATAACTGAACACAGAATCAAATCTGCACCATCAAATCTGCTGCGTATACTGTGTGTGTGTGTGTTTGTACCCTTATAGTGCGTTCACACCTACAGGATCCGCAGCTGGTTTTCTGCAGCAGATTTCATTTAAATAACTATAATATTAAACACAGCATCAAATCTGCTGCAGATCCTGTAGGTGTGAACGCACCCTTAAACTGTTTTCCTGTACAGCACTGGCACATAAAAGAAAATATACCTCTGAGAGATGCAGCCAATTCAGACCAGATCCCTCATGTCATCCCATATAAAACAGACCCCCAGAATCCCATTGCAGTAAAGAACCATTTAGACTTTCCCTCACCCACCCTGTGCGTATTCTCTTCCTCCTCCTTTCCTTCCTCCTGGGATTTGGCGGATGTGTCAGGGAGGGGAAAAAATAGGGCCTGTGCTCAACTGCAGCAGGGAGTGGAGATGTGGGTCAACTGCATCTTTCAGGAGCCAGTCACATTGCCAAGCAGAGCTGTGAGTACAGAAAAAGATGGTGGGTAACTCCATCAGATGTCGGAAATTCACTGTGGTCATTTAGCTTGTGGAGTTTCAGCCACTCTGTATCCTGCAGTCTTGCTTCCTTGCAATCCCTGAGTCCCTGTATTTACCCCTGTCAGCTCTGTTGCATTCTTCCATGGTGCTACCCTAGGCACTGCACCACCAATGCCTATCTGTGCAGGGAAGTGCAGCCAGCCTCCTTGGCTTGTATAAAGCTGTGCTGTAGTTCCCCCTGTACTGTAGGTTGCCAAACCTAGAGTGCAGGGGCTGTAGCAATGAATCTATATTATGGTTTCCTCATTCTCTGGCTAGGTGATGTCCCAGAGATTAAAAAGTGATGGCATATCCTTGTGGTATTGGAATACACTTCTCTATGCTGTGAATCTGAAGCTTCCCGTAAAGGAGCCAGAAGTGAGAATTGTCTGTTAGTCAAGTGCTTACTAGTCACGGATGCCATCTTCATAGATGGTTCTGCATATCAGGAAATCTGCAGTTTAGATAGGCTGTTCTCTAACTAGGGTAAATCATGAGCACTTTGGAATAAGCTTGTTCTTTGAAAGACCACTTCCTTCCATCCATCTGAGAGTGACAAAGAATCCTTTCATGAAATGTCAGCTCTCCATTCATTGTACTCATGTGGCTTCCAGACACCGCCTTCCTCCTTAGCGCTCTTCTCTTTACTATTCCTTGTTGTTGTTAGGCAACAGCAAATGAGCTGGCTACACATGCACATTGAAGAGACCCTTATCCGCTTTCTTTTCATTTGCTTCCTCTTGGATTGTCCCAATGTTTTCACAATCGCTGAAGTAAAGCCCATTTACTTCACTTGTGTCTTAAAGTCTTAAGACTCAGCCTCTGAGCACTAAGTGGCCCAGCATTCCTGTTTTGGCGATGATTTGTCTAAAGTGCTGAGCTGCCCCGTGTCTAGCAGTGGTTGTACCTTAATATTACTGCAACGCTCTCAAGATACTGTCTTACATGTTCAGTGTCCAAGTATACATACTTTGTTTATAGATCTTTTTTTTGTGCTAATCTATATTTTTAAAATCCTGAAATCTTTCTGCTTTGTAATGAAAACTCTCCAGCAATAGTTGCCTTATCCTCTGTACTTCAGTAAAAGGGCTCATCAGTGTATACATAATGTAAGTATAACTCTTAATGGTGTTTTCGGAGTTATTTTAATATCTAATAACTTGTCTTGCCATATAATTATGTGCCATTGGCTTCTATAGCCAATTTTGACTTTCTGTTTTCTAGATTATTTGCATGGTGCAGTTACATCACCGTCTGGGAAAGTGGGGAGTGGTGGTGGTGGTAGGGTTCGCGCTCTCTATCCAAGTATGGACTTTCAGAGCCTGACAAAACGACACTCTGATGGCCTGCACTGAACAGTGACGCCCCGGTCTAGGGTGAGCCTTCACTGTCAGTGGGGGATGGGGGGGGGTGGAGATTTCCCCCGAACACAGAATGTACCGCTACGCTAACGTCATGTCCAGGGCATGATTATGTATTCTAACTCTTTACTTTCATGTGGACTGCAGCTCCAGAGAGCCATTTATCAGACTCTGAAACCCCATTCTTTGATTGAGCCAGGTAGAGCCAGAATTGGCTATAGAAGCCAATGGCACTTATTAATTATATGGCAACACAATTTTATTAAAGATATATTTTTTAAAAACTCAGAAAACCCATTTAAAGTCACACTGTTGCTAGTAAAGACTTTTGACATGTCATAGAGACGTGGCAAAAGTTTTGATCAGTCAGCATCTGAACACTCAGACCCATTCCAGTCAGATGAATGATCGAAGAGAGGACTGTGCTCCATAGATTTACATTATAAGCCTTACTGTGTTGTTGTTCTCAAACACAGAGCAAGAGTGGTCTACACTGCATTCGTCCTTTCCCATTCGTTCTTTCGATCAGAACTGGTCTGAACACTCACACCCGGACTTTTGGCTTGTCAAAAGTTTTTACAAATGACAGTGGCACTTTAAAGGCAACCTTGCTAGCAGATTGCTATACATGCTGTATGCTACTTTTTATAGTAGAATTGTTTAGTGCACAGTATTAGTAAGTGTAGTCACTGTACTCACTGTGTGTCTCGCAGCACTGATATAAGGCTCCCCTCCTCCAGTTGTGCCGTCTTGGTTTGTATGCTGAATGGGGATTCTGTCCAATGGGTGGCCGAGCATTGGGGATCATTTGACAATGCCCTGCCCCCAGTGTCCACCACTGAGCCTGTGGTTGCCTATGGAGGGCACAGAGGGCTTCTCCATGTTGGCCATCTTATGGACCGATTCGCCACAGAGTAGGAGAGCACAGTCTGGAAGTCTGATTTTAGCTCTGAGATACACAGGGGGCTGCTGTCAGTAAGTGCAGTGCATACACTTACTAATACTGTACACTGATTTATTTTATCATAAAGTGGCCAACCCCTTTAAAGGGGCTTCCCAGTATATGCACCTGTCCATAGGTCAGTAGGTGACTGACTGTGGGAGGCCCACTTTGATCATGAGTACTGGAGTCTCCTGTCTTCCCATCTGAATATGGAGGCGGATAAACATGTATGCTGCTGTAGTGCTCAAATCTATGACACTTGTGGTGTGGCATATCTTCCTCTAACTGTATTTGACTAATTTATGGATCTTTTATTAAACTTAAAGGAGAAGTCCGGAGAAAATTTTTTATTAAGTATTGTATTGCCCCCCAAAAGTTATACAAATCACCAATATACACTTATTACAGGAAATGCTTATAAAGTGCTTTTTTTCCCCTGCACTACTTACTACTGCATCAAGGCTTCACTTCCTGGATAAAATGGTGATGTCACGACCCGACTCCCAACGCTGTGCGGGCTGTGGCTGCTGGAGAGGATGATGGCAGAGGGATGCTCAGTGTCCCCCCAGTGCCCTGTGTCCCTCAGTGTCCCTCTGCCATCATCCTCTCCAGCAGCCACAGCCCGCACAGCTCTGGGAGTCTGACATCACCATGTTATCCAGGAAGTGAAGCCTTGATGCAGTAGTAAGTGCAGGGAAAAAAAAGCACTTTATAAGCATTTCCCATAATAAGTGTATATCTGTGATTTGTATAACTTTTGGGGGGGGGGCAAAACAATACTTTAATAAACATTTTCATCGGACTTCTCCTTTAATAGATTTATGAATGCAACAATTGACTGGCTTTTTACTTTTTTGTTTTCTTTTAGATTTTCAAAGTTGAAAAGCCTCAATCTTTCCAATAATAGTTTAGGAGACTTCCCTGTGGCTGTATGTGGCATCCCCACTCTGATGGAGCTGAACCTTTCCTGTAATGGCCTTCGGCTCATACCTCCAGCAGTGGGGGAGATGACTAAGTATGTATTAAATAGTAATAGTTATACTGCTGTTTGTTAGGCCTCAACATTTTTATATGTGACGACCAGTCCTCTTTAATAATTATGTCTATTTTGTAAGCCTGCAGACTTTTGTTCTTGATGGGAACTACCTCCAAACATTACCTACTGAGCTGGAAAACTTGAGCCAACTCAGCTACTTGGGTCTCTCCTTCAATGAATTTATAGAAATCCCAGAGGTTTTGGAGAAAATGGCTGCAATGGACAAACTGTGCATGCCAGGCAATTCTCTACGTGTCTTACATTTGAACTGTCTCAGAAGAATGCCCCAAGTTAAGCATGTGGATCTGAGGTATGAAAAAATAGATGAATTGTATTCAAAGAAGCCTGAATGTTTGAGTTTTAGCTTTTTCATTCTTGCAATGAAGCTGCTATGTAGGCTGCAGCTGTGTGTCAGTGATGTATAAATCAATAAAGTAGTGCTTTTAACACTCATGTAACACCTTACTTGAGAATGTTAATGCTAGCCTTTAGACTAATAAATGCAGCTGTATGCCGTACTGTGTTTGTGTGTTTCTGGTAGTTTGCGTGGTAGTATGGTGGTGGTAGTTGTGGTATAAATATATAATATAATATATGTATATATATATATATATATATATATATATATATATATATATATATATATATATATATATATATATATATATATAAAAAATATATATATAAAAAATATTTTCCTTCAACTTTTACCTTCAAGTATATGACTTACCAATGTAGTGTTATCACTATTCTTACTGGCTTCAGCATACTTTTCTGTGTACCCCTAGGATAAATATACTGTCTGCCATATTTAAATAAACAAAATCCACCTTAACAATCAGGGTGTTAGTGTGGTTAGTCAGTGCGCACCATAAACTTTACAACAGACAGTCTGTATGACAGCACTTTTGAGGTGTATCCTTATCACCAAGATGCATTGCTTTCCCTCAGGTTTTCATGGCAGTCCTCCCACCCTTCTTACTTTCCTTCCCCAGCACTCCTTCCAGTTCCCAGCCCAAAGCTATTGCAGAACATCTCATTTCACTGGAGACTGTTGCACAGTCACTGCGTTTACAGCTCCTGCTGCTTCATTCAGCACAACAAGGCAGCATGTTGTAATCACACCTTACTCTTACTAAGACTGTGTTTTTGTTGCACTTTTGATGTTTTACCATGACTTTCCCACTATTTTGCTACAAATTTAGTAAAAGGGAGGTTATTTTACAGCAAGTGTGCAACTTGCTGCAATATAGTGGGGAAATTGCAACAAAAATGTCATGTTAACTCAGTCTTAGTGAGAGCGAGGTGTGATTATGCCTTTTTGTTATGAATGAAGCAGTAGGCAGCGTAGAAGAACTAATGAAAGGCACTCGCCATCAATAAAAATTCAGACCATCCAGTTAGGGGTAGCAGGGGAGACAGGAATGGGTTCTGTCTCCTCTGCTACCCCTGCGTTTTTGTAATAACCTGGATGGTCTGAATTTCAAGCGATGGGGAGTGCTTTTCATTCCTACTTCTACACTGTTCATTGTCACACGTGTGTTTTTAGGAAGGAACACCACCTGCAAATGGTCCAGTTTATATCACAAGTTGGAGAGCCAGGCAATGCCATCATTACTTTTTATACCTCACTCACTGTGCCGTAGTCTGCAGTGTAATCAAATGTTCCCAAACAGTTTTGGCAGTGCTGAGGGGAGGACTGTGATGAACAGCTGTGGGAAAGCAGTGTCTTATGTAATTTTCCCCACAAGCGTTTGTGAAGTCAGAAAAATCTACACTAATTTATTGAAAAAAAGGGATGTGATGATTTGAGATTGGAATTCATATGCATTCTTACCAAATCTGTGTGAACATTACTTTTTATAATCTAAATGGTAATCCATTTCTTCCATGTTTTTACCACAGTGCACTCATACCCCTGCTGGAGCTATTGGTTTTAGTGGACCAAATGCACTTTTATTAGGTTTCTTTCCTTTCTGAGCTCATAGCTTTCTGGGTTTGTTTTTGTCTTTTTAATTTTTGAGGCTCAAGTCTAACAAAAAATGTATACCCTTAGTAATGTACCACACGCAGTCACGATTAGTATACATTCAGCCTATTAAAATCAGTAGCCTGGGTATGCTGTGTATATATTAGCATACAGTTTGACTGGTTTGCCGACAGTGCCACAAACAGAAGTCTATTTTTAGATAGAATGTAGCCCAAGTTACAGGTTTTTGTTGATCCAAAACATAGCAGACATGACACGTTCAAGTGGCTATTGATCAGACATTTCCTCGCTCTTACTGCATTAGGTTTTCCATTGCTACTGACTCTAGCAGCATTGCATGGTGTATGTGACTCCAGGGAAATTAAATAGTCTGCTCTTCTCACATCCACAGACAGGAATAGCATTCCTGGTTATAGCGGCGCATATTCTGAGATTCTATCAGCGGTACACAGATTGTGAACTCGTTATCATTTGCTGTTTTCTGCTTTAGTGTGTGGTTAAGGTTTCCTCTCCTCCCAAGTCCCCCTAGCCACCCCCCCCCCCCGGTACCAACCATTCCCCAAATTGATGATATTGATTCCTTTCTTACAGATAGTGTTTTGAGCGCCGTAGCGTTCTTTGCTTTTTGTTGTAGCATGCCAGCATTTGAACCAATGACATAGTGTTGGATGATTGTGCCAGCTTCTTTTGCTAATCCCTGGCTGCTGATGTATCACCAGATTGCTAACATAAAATCTTGGAGGCTGAAATGTATACGTTCTGGTATTTACCGCAAATGGCTTCCAGGAGTCCTTTTCATTATTATGACTGTCTTCATGCTCCTTGTTTTGTATATATTATCTGTAAAGCGAGGGGTTCTTACATTACCTATTTTATTGAAAGTCAGCTTGTGGTGTTAGAGCTCAATCATTGTATCAATGAAAGGACAAGTTCTACACACTTCCAATATGCCTTTGCGTATTTAAGATTTCTACTCGCTATCAGTGTATGAAAATGTTTTTTACTATATTACAGATGGCTCCAGTAATGCCGATATAGGTTATCCAGCCATTCAGAGTTTGGATAGACCATCCGTATTAGATCAGCAGGGGGGTTGTGTCTGCTTGTGTTAAAACTGCTTGGTTAGTAGATGGGTGGGTTATGGAGACAGCAGTGCTACACTGTGGTGCTGGTTTGCAGGTAGAGCAGTATATATTGGTGCAGTATGATCATGGGTTACACAGGTGGAGCAGTATTTTTGGTGCAGCATGAAGTAAGAGTAGTGCATATTGGTGCAACATGGTGTTGGGTTATACAGGTGGAACAGTATGTAGTGGTGCAGTGTGATGTGGGGTTATACAGGTGGAGCAGTATTTATACACTATGGTGCTTATTTGGCACTGCTCTGGGATGATATGTGCACTACATGGAGGTATATAACGCTGCATAGTAGTATGTATTTGCTGGTTGGGCCCCAGCATAAAAATGGATTGCCTGATGAGGCTCGAGAACAAAAATTCTGAGAAGCCCTGATTTAGACTTTGTATGGCAAACAAATTACAAGTGGCAGTGTTGAATCTGTTGACAAATTGAAGCCAAGTGTATTCGAAAAAGTTGCTCTGTTCACTTAGACTTTTAGGCCTGCCTTTATTTATAACCTTGATACTGTGCAAGATCCATTGTATAACCGATACCAACAGCAAGTGACTGATCCTATTGACTTTACATTAGGAGCCTATTGGGTTTCATACAGTTTAGGTTGTGCAACACTAGTTTTACCCAGAATTCTGTACTCCATATTTCCAATTGGATTTTTTTCTTTGTGGTCAGGTTGAATGAAATCAAAAGCGTGTTGGTAGATGAAGTAGACTTTTTGCTTCATGTGACTCTGCTGGATCTTCGAGACAACAAGTTGACAGCTCTTGATGTGACTCCTCTAAGCAACCTAGAAGTCTTACACTGTGAGAGGAACCATCTGACCTCCCTTAAAATAAGTGGTTATTATCTGAAGGCTCTTTACACATCATTTAACGGTAAGTCTTAGTTTCTACTCAACTTGCAAAAAACAAGCCCTACGAGTTCTATGTAAGAACATTCATTTAGCAAACGTGCCTCTTGATATGCTGCTCTTTTTCCCCCTTTGCTAGCAGCTTGTTTCGTACGTTACCAGCCACCATACCACTCTGAAAGCAGTGGGCCATGCTGATCTATAGAGAAGTGTGTATGTATAGGGATAGAGTGTGTGTGTGTGTGTGTGTGTGTGTGTGTGTATATATATGTATGTATATATATATATATATATATATATATATATATATATATATATATATATATATATATATATATATATATATATATATAATTAATGTATATGTGTGCGTGTATATATATGTGTGTGTATATATATGTATATATATAATATATACACGCACTACCGTTCAAAGGTTTGGGGTCACATTGAAATGTCCTTATTTTTGAAGGAAAAGCACTGTACTTTTCAATGAAGATAACTTTAAACTAGCCCTAACTTTAAACAAATACTCTATACATTGCTAATGTGGTAAATGACTATTCTAGCTGCAAATGTCTGGTTTTTGGTGCAATATCTACATAGGTGTATAGAGGCCCATTTCCAGCAACTATCACTCCAGTGTTCTAATGGTACAATGTGTTTGCTCATTGGCTCAGAAGGCTAATTGATGATTAGAAAACCCTTGTGTAATCATGTTCACACATCTGAAAACAGTCTAGCTCGTTACAGAAGCTACAAAACTGACCTTCCTTTGAGCAGATTGTGTTTCTGGAGCATCACATTTGTGGGGTCAATTAAACGCTCAAAATTGCCAGAGAAAGAGAACTTTCATCTGAAACTCGACAGTCTATTCTTGTTCTTAGAAATGAAGGCTATTCCATGCGAGAAATTGCTAAGAAATTGAAGATTTCCTACAACTGTTTGTACTACTCCCTTCAGAGCACAGCACAAACAGGCTCTAACCAGAGTAGAAAAAGAAGTGGGAGGCCGCGTTGCACAACTAAGCAAGAAGATAAGCAGATTAGAGTCTAGTTTGAGAAACAGACACCTCACAGGTCCCCAACTGGCATCTTCATTAAATAGTACCGGCAAAACACCAGTGTCAACATCTACAGTGAAGAGGCGGCTGCGGGATTTTGGGCTTCAGGGCAGAGTGTCAAAGAAAAAGCCATATCTGAGACTGGCCAATAAAAGAAAAAGATCAAGATGAGCAAAAGAACACAGACATTGGACAGAGGAAGACTGGAAAAAAGTGTTGTGGACGGATGAATCCAAGTTTGAGGTGTTTGGATCACAAAGAAGAACGTTTGTGAGATGCAGAACAAATGAAAAGGTGGGAGATTTGTACAGGGTAAAAGGGATTCTGAATAAGGAAGGCTATCACTCAATTTTGCAATGCCATGCCATACCCAGTGGACAGCGCTTGATTGGAGCCAATTTCATCCTCCAAATTGTGCAAGAACTATTTACAGCAGAAGCAGGCAGCTGGTATTCTATTGGTAATGGAGTGGCCAGCGCAGTCACCAGATCTGAACCCCATTGAGCTGTTGTGGGAGCAGCTTGACCGTATGGTACGCCAGAAGTGCCCATCCAACCAATCCAACTTGTGGGAGCTGCTTCTAGAAGCGTGGGGTGCAATTTCTCCAGCTTACCTCAACAGATTAATAGCTAGAATGCCAAAGGTGTGCAATGCTGTAATTGCTGCAAAAGGAAGATTCTTTGACGAAAGCAAAGTTTGATGTAAAAACAATGTTATTTCAAATACAAATCATTATTTCTAACCTTGTCAATGTCTTGACTCTATTTTCTATTCATTTTACAACATATGGTGGTGAATAAGTGTGACTTTTCATGGAAAACACAAAATTGTTTGGGTGACCCCAAACTTTTGAACGGGTGTGTGCGAATATATATATATATATATATATATATATATATATATATATATATATATATATATATATATTTTTATATATTTATTTATTTATGGTGAAAGCTGGTGCTTGTGCTATACGGTGTTTGTATTCTTACTTTGACTAAAGCATCTCTGCAGACATTTGTGCAGTGGTGGGATCAGCATATACCTAACCCCTGCTAGAGGAGAAGATAGAGAATATTTTCGTCAAAAGGAGAGCAAATCAAGCAGTTCTAGGGGCAGGTGATGGATCAGAAAGGGCTTAAATCCTGCTCCTATTTGAGGAATTGATAAACGCTGGCTCAGCAAGGGAACATAGCTCTCAGACAACAGCTGACGACTTCCATCATTCACATAAAGAAGTTGGCTTATAGAGCCAGTTCATTCGCAACAGACCTATCACTAGGTTGCACCCTGTTTTTAAGAAATACTAGGCATTCTGGGCATCTGACATGTTTAGCCTGATACAGCACCTATTAGGAGAGCAGCCCTGGGACACTGAATTGAAGCAATATATGGCAATACTTAAAGGGGTAGTGCGGCGTTTAACATTTATTCACTAAATAACACAATTACAAAGCTATACAACTTTGTAATGTGTGTTATTTAAGTGAGTGGCCCACTTACCCGTGTTTCCCCCCACCCCGGAAGTGTGGTGGAGTATACTTACTCAATTGCTGTCGACCCCGGCTGCCATCATAACTATGCTTAGCCAATCGCGGCTGGGCAGCTAATGACGCAGCAGAGGGGGGCTGGCATAAGGGACGGCTGGTGCGTTTCAGCCGGCCTCCCGAAGATGACTTCGTCAACCCAAGATGGCGGCTGGGGTCGTCAGCAATTGAGTAAGTATACTGCACCATACTTCCAGGGTGGGGGGGGAACACTGGGAAGTGGGCCATTCACTGTAATGTGTGTTATTTTAAAGTTGTATAACTTAGTAATGTGTGTTATTTAGTGAATAAATTTTAAACGCCGCACTACCCCTTTTTAATGAAGTGGGTTGTTTGTTTTTTTTGTTTGTTTTTTTACTATATTACTTATATATTATTTTTTTTTTCTAGCACTTGCTTGCCTAGATGTTTATCCGGACCCATGTAACCTAGCATTCATGGATATTTCTAGGTAAGATTACTATGTTTTTATGATTATTGTAAGTTTAAATAGAACTTTCACTTGTGCTTTGTAATAAGTTAGAACATGGCAAAACTATTAAAAGTTTACGGTAAGTCTTTTTTTAGCTTTTTATCATGCTATAAGTTACAGACAATTGTCAATGATAGGGAAGTAATACCTTGGCTGATGACTTTTTGCAAACTTAAAGGAGAGCTGTGGCGAAAAATAAAAATCCAGAGTGGGGGCAGGAGCTAACATAATAAAGAAGTTATAATTACCCGTTCCAGTGCCACTGTTCAGTCTCCCACAAGCCTCCTGCAGCTCCTGGTCCTGCGACGTCATGACCCAGCTCAGAAATGCCCACTTAGCCAGCAACTGATGCAGTCATTGACTGAGTTGAGTAGCTAGTTCCTGCCCAATCGTGTTGACACACAAGCTGGGAGAAAACTGGAGACCAGAGGCTGAGATTGAGCTGGTGGCGCTGCGGGGGCACCTTAATGGGTACGTTTGTTATGTTACCACCCTGTCATGGGTTTTTACTTTTTGCCAGAGTTCTCCTTTAAAATCCCTTTTTTTCCACGCTCAAGTACCCATGAGGTGGTCCAGAGTTGCCCCATCACATGGCCTCACCCCTTCCTGCCTTGTCTGATTTAATGTGCAGAGCTGTGTGCTGGTAGCCGAATTTGTTGGTCAGTCAAAAAGGGAGAGGTGAGGGAGGACAGAGGCATACAGCTTGGAATCACCTCCTGGGCCTTTTGAAACATCACATTTTTCTTCTCAGCTCATCATTCTAGACAGAGGTATATTTAATTTATTGCCCAAACAGTGATCCAATTTCTGCAGCTCATAGGATGCTATTAAGTTGACAGACTCCCTTTTAAAAACTTCTTGTCCATTCCTAATGGCTGCAAAGTTCTGATGGCTATGGAAACTGTGGTAAAATCATTTGAATGAGCATATTAACGCGCTCAATGTAGAAGAGGATTAACATGCCATTTATCAGTGAAGGACATTAACAATGTTGCTTACGTTGTCTGGACATTCAGTGTATTGCCTCAACAGCAGCACAAGTCGGGTTAAGTACATTATGTAAGATTAGTGCAGGCTGCAACACTGGAAAACCAAGTATGTTTGATTTCTGTCTCACTGTATTTATTCCCAGGAATTTGATTAGTGTAAGTTAATCTTTGGCTTGGAACAAGTACGAAATGTGTATAAAGACTAAGAGCTACTTTTATCTTGTGGAGTGTTTGTAGTTTTACAACCCTTCTGTAATCATTGACATATTTAATAGCTGTGATGTGTTCTTAATGAGTGGCACTCTATCACAGCATTCCATTCCCCCTAAGGTCTTTAATTCATTTCTTGGATTGCTGTCATGAAGCAATAATGATGACTTTAACATCTCACTGCTGTCATTCATAGAGCCCCCCTCCCCCCTTTTACGTTGCAAGTTGATTAAAGTGGAACTCTATCTATCCCTTAAAAAATAAAACGTGCACTTGTTGACCCCCACCTGCACTGATTGATAGACACCTTTCCCACTTGTTTACCCTGCTCCTAGGCCCGGATTCTGACTTATACAAATGATCCCAGTTTTACATCATGGCACCTGGTTGGGACACTATAGCATGCATTGTACCTCAGAACCAACTGCTGGGTACCTACTCCTGTCTTGTAGTATCTGCCTGCCATTTGTTTGATCTGCTTCTGGTTTGCACAGAAACATTATCTCTCTAATCTATGTAGATTGATAGACGGAAAGATAGAGAGGGAGATGAAACAGTGTCTCCTTTCCCTATACTACTTAGGAGGGGGATGTGAGTCAGGATGTGCTGCACACAAACAACCTTATTCATGTAATAGAAACCTATCACAAACCAACTTAGTTTATGGGTGGGGATTGAACAGGGTTAAATCTTTCTTAACCGGAGTTTCCCTTTAAAGGCTATATACCCACTCAGTATTTTTGCTCAGTAAAATGGCGGCCATCCACTCAATTTCAACAGTGTGTGCAAATAAACAAAAACATAACAGCATTGATATTTAAATTTATTTTTCTGCAGGAATTGCCTGAATTGCCTGCCTGATTGGGTTTGTGAGAGCAAAAACCTTGAAGTCCTGGATGTCAGTCATAATCACCTGACGGAACTTCCTGCCCGGTGAGTGTTCTTAGTGTCTTGAAGGTTAACTTAAAGGGGTTGGCCGCTTTTATAGTAAAATAGTTCAGTGTACAGTAGGGCTGGGCGATATGGGCAAAAAAAAAAAATCTCTATTTTTAAAAATTGTAAACTATTTTCGATTTTAAATCTCTATTTTATTTTTATTTATTTTTTTTAATTTTTTTTTCCTTTTTTGCTAAATAAACAAAACATTTTCTCCCTGCAGCATCAGATATTATTTTAATGATATTTCTGACAACTGTATTGCTTTCCAGTGTAACAGAGGCCCCATATAGTATAGGAAATCATGTTTGTGCCTCCATCCACGTAGGGTGTAGTAGTGGAGGTATAGTGGATAAGGGGTGTACTTTGTGTACACTGGGGGCGGACACTGAGGGGACTGGGGGGACACAGGGAACAATGAGGGGATTGAGGAACAATGAGGTGACTGGGGGGTGACTGGTGCAGCTGGGGGTGATTGGAGCAGGAGGGCACATACATCTCCTCCTCCTCTCACCTCCACACACACGCTCCCCTCCCGGCCAGACGCGGAGGTCCCGGGTCTGTGGAGGAGGAGGCCGCAGGGACTACAGGAAGTGGTGATCGCGTCACTGCGGGTCACGGAGCTATACAGCGGGAACGGGGGTCTGCACTGTATACGCTGTATAGCTCCAGGACGTGCAGCGGCGCGATCACCACCTACTGTAGTCCCTGCGGCGGCCTCCTCCACAGACCCGGGACCTCCAGATCTGGCCGGCAGGAGAGCAGGACGCTCAGTGGAGGGGGCGGGGGCGGGTCAGCGGTGGCGCTGTCAGTGGCTGGAGGCTGCCAGCACCGCACCGCCCCTCTTCAGCCTGGCCTCCCAGCATCTTCTCCCCGCTCACCCACACCGCCCCTCTACGGCTCTCCCGCCAGCCCGCACCGCAACCCCCCTTCCTCTCAGCTCCTCTCCGCCACCGCAGCCCGGAATGATTTTTTGTGAGAATCGAATTTACGATTTTCACAAAAAATCTAATGGATTTTCAAAGTTCTGGACGAGTAATCGAATTCGATTAATCGCCCAGCCCTAGTGTACAGTATTAGTAACTGTACTCACTGTATATACTGACCGCTCCCTGTGTACCTCATACAGCTAAAATCAGACTCCCCTGCTCCGTGGTGTTTCTGTCCATAAAATGGCCGACATGGAGGAGGAGCATGTCACCAGGCCCTGCCCCCAGTGTCCACCACTGAGCCTGTATATCCCTATGGAGGACTTGGGGGCGGGACGTGGTCACATGCTCCTCCATGTCAGCCATCTTATGTGATTAAAATCAATTTTTCATGGGGGTCGCATTTTAGCAGTAGGGCAGTGGGTATAATTAACCATTCTTTCCTCAGACAATCACCAAAATAGGGGTTTCTTACTAAATTGGACATCAAACTAGGCGCAAACAACCTAAATAAGTTAATAAGATACTATTTTACCTGAAACAGGATGGTTCTTGAGGCTTTGGATAAGAAAAACTACCAAAAGAGCCACATGTAACAATTCTTGCTGACATTAAATAGGTTTTCCAGCCAAAATAGACTTTTAAACAATCCACAGCACAGCTTCAGTCACTGATTAGTGGCGTGTTAACACCTGGCACCTGCGCTAATCAGCTGTTCAGTGCCCGCATTACACAGTGAGCAGGGCCAAAAGCAGTTTGTCCCCGTTCACTGTGTAGCAGTGGCGACCTATAACTGCAGCTCCAACCACTACTGCACAGTACAGGCTCCCAAGAGTAACTTTTTTTTAAATTTTACTTCTTTACGTCGGCAATTGGTATATATACGTTCCTACTGCACATACCCTGTGCAGTAGGAATGTACTTATACATTCCAGACTGTGAGGGGTTTGATGTGTGCAGGACCGCTGCAGTGAGAGAGGCCCAGCATAGTGACAGGCATCTGCCTGTCATCAACACATTAAACGCTGCGATCTATAGTGATCGCAGCGTTTAAGGTACTCAGTGACAGGACATGCTCCTGTGACTGAGTGATCAGGTCCCGATAGCTTGTACCGACGGACGGGGGTAAGCCACACACCTCCGTCCTGTCAGATGGGTGTTCTATGTATAGAGTCTGCTCTCGGGCAAGCCCTATGCATAGATTGCTGATAACTCTGATCTATGCTAAGTGTGTTAAAAAAAAAAAAACCTTATAACCCCACCCACCAAAAAATAAACGTTTAATATACCTCCTCTTCCATTATAAAAATATAAAGAAAAAATATAGATTATATATTTTAGCGTGCGGAATTGTCCAATTTATTAAAATATAAAAAATATATAAATTATATCAGAAAAAAAAAATTAATACGTGATCCAAACTTTTCTGTTACACTAATACGATATTAATAAAAACTAGAGATCATGGCGCAAAAAATGACTTCCCAACCAGCCCTGTAAGTGGAAAAATAAGTGCTATGCCTCTTAGAAGGCGGGGAGGAATATTGCAATAATTTGACCCGGACTTCCGTGCATCAATGGGCTCGGTCTTGAAGGGGTTACTACATTGCTTTAATTAAGGTCTATTACTATTATTTTAACTTGTTAGTGTTCATGCAGCACTAGATGGAATTTGGCATATGTAGAAGGTAATAACATTATACTTGCCTCTCCAGGCTCCTCCAGTGTCCTGCCTTTTTCCCCGCTCAATGAAGCTGCCATTGACACTGCTGAATAGGTCTCTGCAGTTACAGGCTACTCAGCCAAACACTGTCCGTGGTGCAGTTCTTCTCAGTCAGTGATTGACTGAGCGGCCTGTCAATTCATAGACTGGCTCTGCAGTGTCAGTGGCAGCTATGATGACCAGGGAGCACAGAAACAAGCCAGGGGGAGGGGGGCCTGGAGACTCAAGTATAACTTTTTTTTTTTTAACTCTTTTTTTTTTATTCAAAAGAACACTCAAACCTCAGATTGTACAAACATACATTTAGTTGAGAAAAACATAGAGGCATAAGGTAATTCGAATAATCCTGGCAACAAAAACACAGACGGTACTCTTGTATCGACTCCTCTAGGCGGTAAAGTTGGCCAACCTTCAGGATCAAGAGTCCCTCTAGAAGGGGCATTGCCAACTTCCAGGAGGCGGCAGTCAATGAAAAGTCTGGGTGCAGCTAGCAACCAGCCACTGAGTGTGAGATGTGTGTTCAGCAGATGATTTTTAAACTTGCTGAAAGCCAATGATCAGCAAAGGATTGCTCCACTGTTGACCGTTGTCTTATTACACGGGCTGATATCTTCCTGAATCGGCCTGATTCTACAAATGATTGCTCCATGTAACAGGACCCTTACATCTATTTTAATAAAGTTATATAAAGTAATAGAAGCACTGTATTTTAAAAGAAATGTAATGAATCATTGGGCTGGGCAATTGAGATGATTGTACCTGTGGGCACTTGCTGCCCATATGCAAATATAATAAACCACATATTGCTTGGGAATAGTATGCATGTGAATGGGCTTTTAAGGGCTATCTGGCACTGTGATTAGCTACATTATATGAAACAATTTGAAAGATTGCCTTTCATTTTAAAAACTTCTAATTAACCCTTCATGTCCCTGAAAAACCCAAGTGACCCTTTCCAATCACGATACTACAGGTTGACTAGAGCGGTGGTCAGACATTTGCATTGCTGCTTTATTTAACTCTTATCTTTGTCAGGCTCACAGTAGTGTCCCATCTGCAAATAGATGATGAGGATTGTCTGGGAGAACTCTTAACCAGTTGTATTCTAACCAGAAATGATCCTCTTAAACATGATTGGATCAGTTTTTGGGCAGATAGGCAGTATAAACTTACACTATAATACTGGGTGAATCTAAGCACATTTCCATAATGTGCTTTGACTACCCGAATTCCTGGAAGACTATCTATAGAATAGGCTTAATATATATGCTAGATTAGATGAATATGATGTGAATCTCCTGATGTTGCTGTATGAAGAGATTTGTGCAGCTGTATCTATTTGCTTCATTTCACATAGTATGCCTTCTTGTAGAGAAAGTAGCTGTTGCCTGAGGACTTTTTCTCTTTACAGGGTAGCCATCATACCTGTGCACCAAAAAAGCTGATATTTGTCATCATTGCTAACAGGCTTTTATACTTTTATTTGCATACAGGTTATTCTCCGCCAGAGGTCTGCGGAAGCTGCTTGCGGGGTATAATAGACTTAATAGTCTTCCTGAGTGTATCGAACATACCCAACTGGAGGTGCTAGATGTGCAGCATAACCAGCTCCTGGAGCTCCCAGCCAACTTGCTGATGAAGTCAGACAGGTAACAAAGCCTGGTGAACATTCATATAGAATATAAATGTAGTTTATACTCTGCAAACTGAGAGGTAGCCCAGCTAAAATGCTCTACTAATCTTGAAGTGTTATCAGCACTACAGACTTTTTTTTTTTTTTTTCATCTTCTGTAAACTTAATGACTAGAAGCATGTGATCTGTGCAGCTTTACTTGTCCTTGTCAGGTGCTGCTAAGGTTATGCCTGCAATCTATGATTATATCTATCAATGCCTCCATTCATTCCTAGTGTAATTGTTATCTTTACTGTACACTTATTTTTAGGTTGACAGGCTTAGAACTGTATGGCTTTTTCCATTGGGCAATGTAATATAGGTCTGACTCTGTATCGCCATCGCCACAATGAGGAAAAAACTTTTCTTGCACAAATGTGTGTCTGTGTCTATACACACAACTAATACAGACCCTTTAAATATAGATCTTGGAATACATGCAGAAAACAGGTCAGACCAAACAAACAAACTAAAATTTCCCTGCATGTTGTACATTTGTCACCACCAAAACACCCGCTGAACTTAAGTTATCAGTAGATTATACACCAGTAGAGTATACAACACTGATTCAAGATCTGCAATATTTATCTTTCTATGTTCTTGTATTCCTTTGCTATAAGCCACAAATGAAGGAGTCTAAGTAGTCCTTTCCATTATATTCTTAAGCTACAGTAAGTAGTCCTCTCTATGCATCAACATGCCCAGTTTTCAGGCTTACAAGGGTGAAATACAAAGGCCTAGAAAGATGCAAATTACAGATTTGAAATTAGCATCCTTTAATCTACTTACAGATTACTTTAATTTAGGGTTTTCAGGAGGGTGGGTTGTCTGAGTGTTCAATCCCATACCTATGGTGAGAACGATCTGGGAGAAGATACACTGCAACACGCTACACTCCCGCTCTGTGTTTGAAAAAGAGTCAGGCTCATAATGTAAGTCTGTGGAGCCTGACTCTTCTTTTTCTCCTGTCTCCTTCTCCTTATTGGTATGGTTCTGAACACTCGGACCAAGACTGATCAAAACTTTTGACTTGTCAAAAGTTTTTAGAAACAATACACTTTTTAAGTATTATATCTACCCAGTTGCTTGGCTATTTTGTGTAAATTGTGAAATGCTTTTGTATTTTTTAAGTTGACAACACTAACTTCTCCCATGTTGTGATTGCTCTGGGATGCTGCCTACCCTGGTCCCATAATTCATGACATGTCCTTATCTGTGGATACATGATCACATCTGAAACAGTCATGCAAAATACTTTTTCTTCCTAGTTTTCTGGCATTCATTTGCCCTGTCCTAGAAATTGGACAGATCCTTATTTTGTAGTGTGGGGCTGCTGTCTGCAAATTAAGTATTTGACAAGGAATTAATTTATCTTGAAGTCCTATTATGTGCTAAGTGTACTGGCTCTGGGGACGTCAAGCCTTTTTCTTTGTTGGCACGCACTCACATCCTAAGCCTCCAGGACACTGTGCTCCTTTCCCCTGTTTGAGGCTATTAAATGTTCAGTATTACTTTGTGGATTTGATAATTAGATGTTCCTGCACTCAGGAGTTCAGGCTCCAGCATTGTGTGAACCTGCAGAGGTTATTCCTGTACAAACTGTGGAGGGACATACAAGCCGGCTTTACCTCTCTCTCACTCCCTTCACCATAGTTGCAGTCAACCATAATTGCTTGGCACCAGTCCTTCCCTTTTGGAAAACTCCAGAACTTGCTTGTGCAAACTGGCCAGCTTAGATTTCCTCTCAGTGCACTCATTGACTTAGCTGCTCAGAGCCCCACGTGATTCTTATTGTATACAGCAAGTTCCAACAAGCTGTTGAGGAGTCCTGCTGAAAAGTAATTGCTTTACATCTTTAACTCGTTCTTATCCACAGTACTGGCCCATTCTGCCAATACATTTTTCATTCATTGGCTTAAAAAATACAGTGCTTGTTTGTCTATGGGTTTTTTGGTCTGAGTTTTTACCTTATACTTTCAAGAGAGTAACTGGGTCCTCCTGAAGCTTTTTAGCATATGGCAACTATTGTCAATCTGACTATTGTCTATCCTAATACAGCACCTATTTAATGATTTGTTTCTTAGCATAAAGCTTTGCCTTAACATGCATCTTTTTATGCTCCTTGACCAGTTTACGATGCCTAAATGCTTCGGCCAACAATCTTGAAGTGCTTCCTGCTCCTTGTTTGTCGGAGGAATCACACAGCTCACTGCAAGAGTTATATGTGACCAATAATAACCTTACTGATAAATGTGTGCCTCTATTGACGGGACACCCCCACCTGAAGATCCTGCACATGGCTTTCAATCATCTGCAGACCTTTCCTGCGAGGTATGCCCCACTATTGAAATATTCTGTGTAAAATCTACAGTAAAATACATATACAGGATGATTCAAAAAAGGATGATGCAAAATTATTATATCTTTGCTATTTATACCCAAGAGAGAGAACAGAACATAACTTTATTAACATGAAATTACACACTGCTATACACTATACATCTATACAAACGTTCAAAGTGATTTTCTGGCACTAGATCTAAACGACCTGAGATAATGAAGAGTCCATATCTGAAGCTTAGGCATGCATCTGGATTTTGGTGGGTGCCACCAATGGAAATTGCTTTGAATGTTCAGGGTATTTAAAACCATAATGTGTAGGGATTTTTGTTTCTCGTCCTGCTAGATTTATCATGTGCCTGAATATATATATATATATATATATATATATATATATATATATATATATATATATATATATATATATATATATATTTATATTTATATATATAATTATAAATATATTTGTTTGTTTTATAAATGTGTGTGACTGTGTGCCATTTTGCACCACACTGCCCCAATCATATTAATATTGTGAAAACAGACCGCCTTAAAGTCCATCAGCTAATTCCAAAGTGGATGCACCAGAAACTGTCGGAAAACCCTTGGTAAAATTTGCTGGGAGATATAAGAGAAAGTTAAAGGGGTTATCCAGTGTTTGCTAAAAAAAAACTATTCATTCTTAGCTTGCTATGAACTTAACATACCATTGTATCAGACTGATTCATTGCCGTCTATACCACGTCTATACACCGGCCCCTCATGCTAATTATTCCGCCCACATTACTGCCTGTCACTTGTACACGCCCCCGCAGTTAGAATGGAGGCGTGTCATGCCCATCTCCAGGTCCACAATCCACTGTTTGACCGGGGGGAACCGGCGGCAGCAGCACAATCCAGGAGCTGCGGGCGGGGTAGTCACTACCCCCTCGCAACTAAGGTCCGGCGGCCGCCTGCAGGACAGCAGCCTGCACCGCATTTTCTCACCTCAAACAGCCTGCCACATATCCTCCTGGAGCCCAAAGAGAAAGAGGAATTGATGGGCGGAGGGATATTCAAGTGCGCATGGGACGCACAGAAGGAAGTACGCATGCCCAGAGCGTACCATGTGATTGGCTGAACTTCCGTGGCTGACTTCAGCCAATCACTGCAGGGGGGGAGGTGCTGAAGCAAGAAGGAGGCGGTGATGAGGATGTCGCTGTGATTACACATGGATCGGACTACAGAGATGACGCGTTGTCTCGAAATGACGGAATAGTGACGTAGCGGTGGTAGACAGTTATAGGAGAACTATAAAAAGAACTAACTTCCGGCGGTGAGTCAATCATACAAAAACGGGGCCAGGCAATGCAAATATGTAAACGATGTATATTACAACCTTATATAACTTTTGGTTAGGCAGTGTAAGGTATATAATTTTGTAAAACCAGACTACCCCTTTAAAAGGCACGTCACTTTTGGGGGTTTTTGCTGCTTTGTTGGTTTTTACAAACTGGAGAATAACCTGACATAAACACGTGATAAATCTGTTGGGAAAATTCAGAACATGCTAAAAAGTCCGCTTCATATCTAGTAAATCTGGGCCAATATGTCTTTTCATGTTAATAAATTTGTGTTATGATCTCTTATGAATATTGAGGATGGAAATGGAAAATGTACATGTTCCCCTGTTTATTGTACTTAGTAAATAGAAGGGATCGAAACTGATATCTATTGTGTCTCTGTTATTGTTGTACAGTAAAATGGCCAAACTGGAGGAGCTGGAAGAGATAGATGTCAGTGGTAACAAGCTTAAAGCCATACCAACCACCATCATGAACTGCAGACGCATGCATACGGTCATTGCCCACTCCAATTGCTTAGAAGTCTTTCCTGAAGTTATGCAACTTTCTGAGATCAAGGTGAGTGATTTTTAAATGAAGAGGGATACACGTGTATTCATGTAAAAAAAAAAAAAAATAGTAACAAATTAGGATGAAAGAACAAATGGTGTGTTCATTAGTGGAAATGTTCCAAGTGAAGCATTCTCTTTAAAGGGCTTTTTCACCAATTTTTTTCTTTTGAATCAATTTGTGCTAAAGATTTGTAATTTACTTCTAATAAAAAAAAAAAAAAAAATCTCAAGTCTTTGAGTATGTCAGAATCTCGGCTCCTGTATGTCCCACAAGAAGTTGTGTATTCTTTCCAGTCTAGACACAGTGCTCTCTGCTGCTACCTCTGTCCATGTCAGGAACTGTCCAGAGCAGTAGCAAACCCCCATAGAAAACCTCTCCTGCTCTCCAGACTGGAAAGAATACACTACTTCTTGCGACACATACAGCAGCTGATAAGTACTGGTAGATTTTGTAATAGAAGTAAATTACAAGTCTCTGGCACAAGTTAATTTGAAAGAGAGACATTTTTGTTCACCAAGGACTTTTGTGAAATGGATTTCAAAGCAAATGCAGACCTGTAAGTTTATTAATGGTATATTTACATTTGTCACCACAATAAACTGTACACGTAAGAGCTATTGCATGTACACATTGCCTCCAGAACACTTCTTTTGGGCATCCAAATGGGCTATGTTACCAAAGCTGTTCTTGCCAATGATTGGTGGAGAAATTCCTTTAACAAACTCTTATATGTCAGCGAATTGAGGAATTTGGCATTAAGATGGAAAAAGTGTTGCTGCTACCATTTAACAGTTTGTGATATTTGGAGGTCTTGTACTAGCTTGTGCTTAACCCTTTATATCAGTGTTTTACTGGGACCAGTGCTCCTCTTAGTCTGACCAATGTCAGCCATTAAAGCTGCCTCCCTTATGTTTCCCTTTACATATTGTAGGCAGTAGCTGCAGGCTACAAGCTCTTTGCAGTTTGAGTACGTTAATGTATCCATCTGCCTTTTCCACCGGGAATAAAAGTCAATTCTGTCAAGTCTCATTTTTTGCCAAATAGGAAACCTGCAGGGGTTGTGTAAAGATTCGTCTCTCCTGCATCAGGCTGAAAATCCACTACTGTTCTACGTAGAAAGTGTAATTGCTTTCTTTGGGTGTTTATTGAAAACGTGCCTTTACCAAGGGTGGGCAGCATTATTCACCTGGTTGGAGTCATGTTTCCTTTCCCAGCTCAGTGGAAAGCGCGCCAGTAAATACAACAAAATGAGGAATGGTGGAGGAAAAAACGGCCAAATATGCACTTTCTTGGGGGTGGTGAAAGCCAAAACGTTGCAGCAAAAATATTGAAAACAAAGCTAAACCATCTTATATATTTTGTTATGGCTTATCCATCTCCACTACCACTATATTAGGCAATAGATGTTATCTTTTCCTTCATTCAGATATATTGCTTATTAGAACCACAAGTTTAATTGGTTATTTGATACCTCTCTTGTAAATCATTTAGTCTAGTCTACAGCATAACATCCATAGCTGCATTATATAATTGTAGTAGAGCGTTCTTTCTGCAAAACATGAGTAGCCTTGCAGATACTGATATTAGTATTTTATCATATTTCCATGATTTATTTAAAGGAGAAGTCTGGCAACATTTTTTCAGAAACTGCAGTACAAGGGGGAACATAACAATGTTAACTCTCCTCTGACTGTGCCTTTGCAGCAATGTATGGCGGCTCCAGGACCCCTGCCGGGCTCCAAGATATCCAGAGCTGCTGACGTCATGACCCTGTTGATGGACAAGCCTGCTCATCCATTCAGTGACTGGGGCGGGATGCCACTCCAGTCACTAACTAGCTGAGTGGGCTGTCCATCAGCCAGGATTGGCATTTTCCCCAGAGTCGAGACATTGTCACAACTCTGGGTGGGGGGGGGGGGGGGTGAATGCCTTCTGGCATGGTGTTCCAGAACCGGTCCAGCAGCACATCGCAGGCACGCGGAAAGGTAAGCAATCTCTGATTGTTCTCTTCCCCTGCCAGCTGTTAGCAGTTGGCTATGGCCAGACTTCTCCTTTTAAGTTTCCTTTAGATGTCTGATTGTCCATCAGCTTTGCTCAGATTGTGTAACTGTTAGTCCAGCTCCCACAATGCATTGCATTCTAGTATCAGGAAACCAGCAGATAATTGTTTTATAGAGCTAGGTTCACACTTGCATAATATGGACAAAGGTCCTGGCCTGACCCACACTGACAGGATTAGCAGTTACAATACGGATGTAATAATGTGTCCGTATTACACTAGTGTTAAACTGAACAAGATGTGAATAAAGAAGAAAAACACAGCAAAGCTCAAACTAAGGGCAAGGTAAAAAAAAAAAAAAAAAAAAAAGTAAAATGTTACATAGTTTATAACATTGCACAGTTAAAACATACATAAATATCTGGCTCCTTGCATAGTCTCATATTACCAGAGACTTGTGCTAAATTACTGTGTATGATGAGAAATTGGTCACTTGCCCAGACTATCAGATAGTTTGATAGACTGCTTAAATTACAGAGTTCAGGATCAAGGCGTTTCAGCTATTGAACAACCAGCTCCTAAATCAAATAATTTCATAACGCCCAGACAAAGCTGTATATTTATGTCGTAAAATGTTTTGCTTTAGTCATCTTCTCTCTTTCTACAGTGTGTGGACTTGAGTTGCAACGAGCTTACTGAAATAACTTTACCGGAGAACCTCCCGCCCAAATTGCAAGAACTGGACCTAACTGGCAATGCACGGCTGCTGCTGGACCACAAAACACTGGAGCTGCTCAAGTGAGTCACCTTTGCCACGTGAATTACCACCTGCTGCAGAGCAACAATTAAAGGGGATCTTTTAGATGTTTTAACATGGTGTAGCTGATCCCAGCACCAGGTGGGGGTTAAGAACATTGTCACAGGTATACCTTTTTAGATTTTTGAACAAGCACTTCCCCACAGGGAAAGACACACCACCTCCCACCCTTTCACTGCTTACCTCTACCTCCTCCTTCTGATTGTGCCCCTGTGCTGTAGGGGATCGAGATTATGGGCACTTGAGGCATTTGACATAGCCCTCATTTGCATATATTATAAAATACAAATGATTAGTCTCACAAACAGATGTTGCCAAATTTAAAGTAGTTATGCCTATGAAGATGCTTGTAATTTCTACCTTGCATCATGGTTAGCTACACTTGGTGAAACCGTCTGACAGATTCTTTTTAGTGTCTAACAACTTGGGGCATTCTGTTTCATAAAAGCTATATCTGTGTTAAAACCAGTAGTTATGTGGGTACAACTACCATCGCTATGCAGTTGTCCATCACGTTTTTTCATTAAACAGGATTGACAACAAAAATGACCAATATTACACCTCCTACAGGGGATGTCTTTTAATAAGCATATATGGGCGGCTGTTCTTGCATATGGTAGCCGTGGATGTAAGGGTTAACAAATTTGCCCTTCAGTAGTATGGTAAAGTAGTGTGGCAGAACCTGTCAGAACAGGGTCAAGCATGTGTATGCCTAAGATAAACGTACATATATCTATGGCAGTAAAAAAAATAAAGGAAATAATATAGGGTGGACTAGATGTAAAACTCGTCCTTTAAAATTTTTACTTTTATCATTTTAAAATGGTAGGCAAACAATTTAAACACATGTTTGGCAGGAGTAGGGGCATTTATATCACAACAAGGCAAGATAAGTAAAAGGATAAGGTGTATATACCAGAAGACGATAAATGCATGTACCACAATATGGCAAAAGCAAAAAAATAGATATATAGTCACACAGCAGAAGGCCCCGCCGTGGTATCTTGTATTACCTTGTATCCGAAGGGTCCATAAAGTATACAAATCAAAAAGACACACAATACTTGGGAAGGACCCTATTATGATCTAATCTAGGCCCTACCTATCACTATCTATTCCTACCCCATTCTTTCCCTCTCCCACAACACGAGGTCTATAAAAAAGAGGGAGAGGGAAAGAATAAGGCAAGAGTAGATGGCAATAGGTAGGGCCTAGATTAGATCATAATAGGGCCCCCCCAAGTATCGCGTGTCTTTTTGATTTGTATACTTTATGGATTCCTAGAATACAGGGTAAGAAGAAACAACTTTGATACCACGGCGGGACCTTCTGCTGTGTGACTATATATCTATTTTTTCCGATCTTGCCATATTGTTGTACATGCATTTATATGTGGTAGTCCAAACTTAAAGTGAACAAAACGTGGTTTAAGTTTATTCACCCAGTATGCAACGTTTCAATCTACTCAATGAGATCTTTGTCAAGATCTCATTGAGTAGATTGAAACGTTGCATACTGGGTGAATAAACTTAAACCACGTTTTGTTCACTTTAAGTTTGGAGTGCCGCCTCTTGCCGCCTTCTTTGAGTTACCTCCGGGACCTGGGTCTGGAACCGTGGGGCAGAGCACCCTACCTGAGCCTTGAGCCACACAGTGCCGTTTGGCAACTCTTCATATTATATGTGGTAGTGGTATATATCTTACCCCTTTTTCTTACCTTGCCTTATTGTGATATAAATGTCCCTAATCCTGCAGAATGTGTGTTTAATTGTTTGTCATACTATTTTAATAGGTAAAAGTTATGTTTTAGAGGAGGGGTAGAATTGCAGTGAGTTATACTAATGGCCCATCTATTGATTAGTGATGTGCAGTGAATTTTGGACTAGATTAATTTACAAAAAATTCTACCATATATAATAGACCATGCTTTTTAAAAACTATTGAGAGAGAACAGGTCCAATGTGGATTGGGAAGGGGGGGGGGGCTTAATTTAATCTACAATGTTCTTGTCCTTCTTTGACCTTGCCAAGGCTGAGTTTATCTCATGGTTGAGAAGACTTGTGTGGAGAATTTTCCAGCTTCCTTGTTCTTACAGTGATTTTCCTTTTTAGCTTATTCATAGGTGAAGGAGTTTTGTAATAGTGTGACATGTATAGACGTTAATACAAGTGCTGAAACAGCCAGGCACACAGTGGTTGATAGCAAGGTGCTTTGGAAACATTAAAGGTCACCTTTGTGGAATGTACACTGGTCACAGGACTCTTCTGTCATAGTCTTTAATACTGTGTCTGATGTAGCAAAATTACAATGAGTTCTCTACATTTCTTTTATGCCCTTGTAGTTAGAGTAGTAGAATGACAGTGGCAGGCACACATTATGGAATGATGTCTAGAAAAGAAGCAAACAAAATAGGATCACCTCTCCTTCTGGGTTGCCTGATCTGTGAGGGTGACACTTCACTGCTACAGTCCGTCAGTTCAGGGTTATTTAAACCCTAGCCAGTGTAAGGGAAGTTTTAAAAAACTTATTTAAACATTTGGGATGTTATATTATAACTTACAATTTGATCTTTTATATTCTTTATTTGTAAACGGTGCAAGTCTGCTACAAATACTTTGGCACAGATTTACTATTGCTTTTGCGCTCTGCACCTGGTGTGCAAAATACAGTGGTACTTCAGTTCTCGAACCTAATTGGTTCCGAAAGGCATTTTGAGAACCGAACAGTGACTTCCCATAGGAAATAATGTAAATGTGTTCAATTGGTTCCAGCACCCACCAATAATTACCTACAATACCCATATATTACATTGTATAGTGCCCAGTATAATCTGTACAGGACATTACAGAGCAGCACTATATACTGTACAATACATTATACACAAACGTTCAACAAAACCAGCAATTATAGTACAGTAGTCACTAACTCCTCACTCATCCTTCACTGTATAGAGTCCCATCCCAGCACTGTAACAGATGGGAGATGGTGGTGCACTGACTGTACTACTACTGTACTGAATATGCACTCCAGCAATCTTGTACAGGATGGGAGATGGTGGTGCCCTGACTGTACTACTACTACTACTGTACTGT
This sequence comes from Dendropsophus ebraccatus, assembly GCF_027789765.1. NCBI lineage: Eukaryota > Metazoa > Chordata > Amphibia > Anura > Hylidae > Dendropsophus > Dendropsophus ebraccatus. The sequence continues at coordinate 103,977,495 of NC_091455.1, forward strand.
ATATGCACTGCAGCAGTCTTATACAGTACTGTACTGTATATGAAGCCTCACCAGTGCTAAACTCACCAGGTACAACCTACCATCCACACTCGCAAAAACGGTCAGATACCGAGTACTTCAAGACTGGGTGCCCAAAAAGTGTTTAATAACCGAGCAAGAGTTTGAGAACCAAAGCAAACTTTCCTTGAAAATACATTTTGAGTTCCAAGCAGTTTGAGAACCGAGGTACCACTGTACTCTGTTCCATAATTTGCACCTTATTTTAACAAGCGTTATAGACCATTCTTAGCTTCTTCCACAGTATCTGAAAAAGGTTCTGAATTATCAGTAAGTGCAGGGAGGTACACTTACTAATAGCGTACACTCAGGGGCGGAACTACCGCCGTAGCAGCCGTAGCGGCTGCTACGGGGCCCCTAACATCAGGGGGCCCGTGGCCTTGGCCCCCCGAAGATGACCGCTTGCAACACCCGGCGGCCGAGCGGGCCTCCCGGGTGTTCAGTGTTCTGACTGACAGCGCGAGAAGCCATAGGCTTCCTGCCTTGTCAATCATTCTTGTGACCGCAAGCAAGCATTCTGCTTGCGATCACAAGAGTGTCCCACCCAATGAGCAGCTCTTTGGTGAAGTCCTGGCAGCGTCATCGCTGAGCACTCAGTGTGCGCCGCCGCGGCTGGGACTTCCGGTTTGTGTTCTTAGTACCGGAAGTCCCAGCCGCCGCGGCGCACACTGAGCGCTCAGCGATGACGCTGCCGGGACTTCACCAGAGGGCTGCTCATCGGGCGGAGGCAGAGAGAAGAGGAGACCGGCGACCGACGGGGGAGCGTGGGGTTAGGTGAGTTATGTGTTTGTTTGTTTAATCAGAGGAGCAACACTGCGGGCGCAACACTGCGGGCTATGTGGGGAAGGGGATGCACAACACTGCGGGCTATGTGGGGAAGGGGATGCACAATACTGGGGGCTATGTGGGGGCTGGGGATGCACAATACTGGTGGCTATGTGGGGAAGGGGATGCACAATACTGGGGGCTATGTGGGGAAGGGGATGCACAATACTGGGGGCTATGTGGGGAAGGGGATGCACAATACTGGGGGCTATGTGGGGAAGGGGATGCACAATACTGGGGGCTATGTGAGGAAGGGGATGCACAATACTGGGGGCTATGTGAGGAAGGGGATGCACAATACTGGGGGCTATGTGGGGAAGGGGATGCACAATACTGGGGGCTATGTGGGGAAGGGGATGCACAATACTGGGGGCTATGTGGGGAAGGGGATGCACAATACTGGGGGCTATGTGGGAAAGGGGATGCACAATACTGGGGGCTATGTGGGGAAGGGGATGCACAATACTGGGGGCTATGTGGGGAAGGGGATGCACAATACTGGGGGCTATGTGAGGAAGGGGATGCACAATACTGGGGGCTATGTGGGGAAGGGGATGCACAATACTGGGGGCTATGTGGGGATGGGGATGCACAATACTGGGGGCTAAGGATGGACAACACTGGGGGCTATATGGGGGATGCACAATACTGGGGGCTATATGGGGGATGCACAATACTGGGGGCTATATGGGGGATGCACAATACTGGGGGCTATATGGGGGATGCACAATACTGGGGGCTATATGGGGGATGCACAATACTGGGGGCTATATGGGGGGATGCACAATACTGGGGGCTATATGGGGGATGCACAATACTGGGGGCTATATGGGGGATGCACAATACTGGGGGCTATATGGGGGATGCACAATACTGGGGGCTATATGGGGGGATGCACAATACTGGGGGCTATATGGGGGATGGGAATGCACAACACTGGGGGCTACCTATATGGGGGATGGACAACACTGGGGGCTACCTATATGCGGGACGGGGATGGACAACACTGGGGGCTACCTATATGCGGGACGGGGATGGACAACACTGGGGGCTACCTTTATGGGGAATGTGGGCCATCTAAAAGGGGAACTACACAGAGGGGCCATTTATGAAGGGGACTAGGGGGCATCTATAAGGGGAACTACACTGGGGGGGTTGACACAGAGGGGTCATCTAAGAGGACTACACAGAGGGGACCATATACTGTAGGGCAGGGATAGGGAACCTTGGCTCTCAAGCTATTGCAAAACTACAGCTTTATTTTTGACTGTCCATACATGATGGGAGTTGTAGTTTTGCAGAAGCTGGAGAGCAGAGATTCCCTACCTCTGATATAGGTGATGCACAGAGGGTGTCATCTACTATAAATGGATTACACAGAGCGGGATCTCTACTATAGTAGATGCACATGGGGCCATCTATATGGAGGACTGAACAAGGGGCAATCTATAAGCTGTCTACACAGAGCCTAATTTGTCTGTCTGGCAGATTCTGTGGATTCGTGGCTCGGAGTTCTTATAATGGCCCAGGACAGATGGAGAAGAAAATGAAAAGGAAACAACTCTAATGAGAGAAGACGTCCCCTGTGAGTCACTTAATATAACTGCAGTGTAATTTATATGGTGTATAGAACCTGTGTAGAGCTGGGTGTGTTGATGGCATAGTGGTTGGTCGAGGAGGGGGGGGCCCCAATCAAAAGTTTGCTATGGGGCCCAGCCATTTCTAGTTACGCCCCTGCGTACACTGAGCTATGTGAAGCCCCCCCCCCCCCTCCCGTGTCTACCACTGAGCCTGTATATGTCTATGGAGGACACAGGGGATAGGGCATGGTCACATGCTCTTCCATGTCAGCCATTTTGTGGACTGAAACAAAACAGAGCAGGGCAGCCCAGCCTGGTGAAGGGGAGTCTGATTTTAGCTCTATACACAGGGATCTGCTGTCAGTATATACAGTGAGTACACTTACTGATACTTTGTACTGACCTATTTTACTATAAAGTGGCCAACCCCTTTAAGCAAGCCGTAGCGGGGACCAGGTGATGTATACGCTCCGGCGGCAGGGGGTTAACTGGGTGGGCTGCTGACAAACAGCAGCAGTATAGGCAGTATAGGGACTACCTGCGGGGGGGGGGGGGTTTAAAGTATGGGGGCTACCTGCAAGTGGGGGGAGTGTATAGAGTATGGTGGCTACCCTCCAGGGGTGGGATATATATAGTATGGGGGCTAGCTGCGGGGGTGGAGTGTATACAGTATAGGGACTACCTGCAAGGGTGAGGTGGTGTATAGAGTATGGGGGCTACCTGCAAGTGGGGGGAGTGTATAGAGTATGGGTGCTTCCTGCAGGGTGGGAGGTGTATACAGTATGGGGGCTACCCACAGGGGTGGGAGGTTTATACAGTATGGGGGCTACCTGCAGGGAGTTAGTGTATACAGTATAGGAGTACCTGCAAGAGTGAGGGGGGGAGTGTATACAGTACGGGAGCTACCTTCAAGGGGGGGGGGGGGGTTAATACAGTATCAGAAACTTTGAAACCTCTTCTGTATTGTCCTCACCAAGGATGAAAGGTAGCGCCTAATGCTGCGTTTACACAGACAGATTTATGTGACAGATCTTTGAAGCCAAAACCAGGAACAAACTATAAACAGGGATCAGGTCATAAAGGAAAGACTGGGATCGATCCTCTATTCAAATCCATTCCTGGCTTTGGCTTCCAAAATCTGTCAGATAAATCTTTCTGTGTAAAAGCACCATAAGAGGGCCAGATTATGATGATGCCGGGTTGTGTACGCACTTATTATTATAAGCTGCAGCTTTTCTGTATATATATATATATATATATATATATATATATATATATATATATATATATATATAATATACACTTTATGGTCTGCAGTCAGCGGGGGGGGGGGGGGAGACTTATACAGGACCCCCTGAACTATACATTACAGGTATACAGGACGTCTAACAACTATAAACTACCGTAATACTGGACCTCAACTAACACTGTCAATGTTGTATATAACCAGGCTCAGCATAACACTACCAGTGTTATACATAACCAGGCTGTGTATAACACTGACAATGTTGTATATAACCAGGCTCAGTATAAGGGTCGGTTCAGACTTCGGAATTCTTGCGGATAAATTCCACAGAATTCCCTCGCCTGTACGTGCTCGTGGCCGTACGCCTTTCCGCCGGCTCCATAGACACCATTCTATGGACCAGCTAATTTTGCATTCCGCAGAAAGAGTTGTGACGTCAATTCTTTCGGCGGAATGCGGAATCAGCCGTACAGGTGATGGAATTCCGCGGAATTTATCCGCGAGAATTATGTAGTCTGAACCCACCCTAACACTGTTGTATACCGGACTGTATAACACTGCCATTGTTGCATATAACCAGGCTGTATATTACACTGACAATGTTGTATATAACCAGGCTCTGTATATAAAACTGACAATGTTGTATATAACCAGGCTCTGTATACAGTCTGATCACATGACCTCTCAGTTTGGCTATTAGGTATTTAGGATGTTTAAAGTTTTTTAGTTTATTTCTAATGTGCATAAGCTACAATTTACATAAACAGTGCCGAACTGTTGGGGTATATAGCGTATAAAGGGGTATATAGGGCTCCTGGCGATTTCCTCTTAAAAAAAAAAACAAGGGCATAGATTTGACTCCTGGGTGACTTTGAAACAAATCTAATTAACACACTGACACTATACCTGGGCAGCGCCAGGTACATTTTCTAGTAAATGATAAACCTCTCTTGTGATTTAGTTCAACTGGGATGCTGTGTTTTGTATGTCTTCTTTGCTTTGTATGTCAAGTATCATAGATAAATATACAGTGAAACCTTGGATTACAAGTAACTTGGTTTGAGCATTTTGCTACAATGTTTTTTAAATTGTAACTCCCGATACTGGACAGGTTAGAAAGCCCTCTCATTGTAACTCACTGCTTTATGATTATCTCTTCCGGTGATCAGACGCATTCTGGCTCTCCCCTTATGGCAGTCGTCCTCACCACTGAATTAACCCATTCACCGATAGCTGCTCCAGGCAGCTGGCACTAATACCAGTAGGTACCAGCAGGTTTGCAGCTACCTGGGGTGGTTGTGTGTGTGTGTGTGTGTGTGTGTGTGTGTGTGTGTGTGTTTGAAGGGGGAGTTAACTGATTAACCCCTTCTTTACTGATAGTGTTCTTTATTGATACAGTACACCGTACCTACCCTTTTTTTTTGCTTTGATGTATAAGTGAATTAGAGTACAAGTACTTTCCTGGAATAATTGATGCTGGTAATCCAAGGTTTCACTTTATCTGTGTATGTATATATCTATAACTCTATAAGAGCATAACCCAGTAGGTTACATTCTGAACTTGTGTAGAAGTTGAAGTCAAATGTTGTTCTAGCAACTTGTTACATTTTTGAGGAACAACTTAGTAGAGTTCAGTGACAGTGGTGGAGATGGTTTGTTGGTTGCATCTGTGGGACGTATTCTTCATTGCCAGAAGACAAGATATTTTCCTACAGTAGAAGGGATTTGCCACAGGAGGTATCCTAATAAAGTTGTTATTGCAAAGTGTACAATAGTATTTTGCAGTATATTGCAAAATATTGCCCTGACTTAGAAAGAAATATTTTTTACTTTCAAAATTGTCTTGTTAACCCCCCCAATCACTACCATATTACTACTACCATTGTAATTTGCTACAACAAAAACCCCAAGTCTAAAAATTTCCGTATAGAAAGTCAATTCTGTCATTGCATCCCTTTTTATATAGTGCCAAATCCTGTGACATTGATTAGTTACAGGTTTTCTTCATTTACTTATCCATATCTCCTCCGTTATATTCAGTCAAATACACAAAATGCTAACCACAAATCTGGGCACTTTATGTCCTCATATTAAGTTTTAAAGGGGTTGTCTGGGATTTTTAGGAAACTGGGTAAGGTGGTGTGACATTGCACATTAAAACTTTTATATGGGGCTTAAATATAGATCCCTTTTATTTTGGCGCACATTATATGAAGACACTGCGGTAAATAAATGAGCGTTTAGTGAAGATTTTCCTCAATTTTCATTTATGTTTAATAGTTTGAGTGAATTGTGAAAAGGAGAGATTATTTTTACCCAATCCGTTCTACAGCCTGTAAATATATTTGTTACAGTCTAAATGATGATCATTTCTTTTTTTTTATAGCAGTAACATTCGATGTTTTAAAGTGGACCAGCCTTCATGTGGATTCTCTGCCAGTGAAGCCTCTGGAGCACCTGCAGTATGGAGCCATGGATGCACAGAGGCTTCAGGAATGAAGAACAAGTATGTCCTGGGTTTGTTAAATTCTGGGTTGGGTGGAGAGTGAGAAGAGTAAAAAATAAACACAGGTACAAGTAGCAGGGAGGACATTGTAGAGCAGTAGTAAGCAGTACTGCTATGATTCTAGCACTAGAGCAAAACAGTAAAACTCTTGCTAGAAGCAACAGCAGTGTCTTTTTCTCTTGGCAATTGTTCTTTCCACATTCTTGTCACTGCATCTAACTTGTCCAGCTGCAAGGAGTCAAATGCCAAGCGTTTAGGTTTGGAGAACTTAGCCAAACTCTAACAATTCGGCAAATCCGTTCAACACTACATGTCAGCTCTCTATAGACTTCTATAGGCACCAACTGTAATCTACGCTTGGTGAAACTGAAAAATCCTCTCCCCGCTGTTTCATACACAGATTTCACCAGTCAATTTTGAGTGAGTGATCTGTGTTCTTAGATGATGGGGCATCTGATTAGTGGAGAAAGAGGGGTTTTCTGTACCAAGATACATTACAAAGCCTCTTGATTTGTACAATTTATGGAAAGTTAGTTCTAATCAGAGGTGCACCTATTGAATGAGAAATGTTGTCATTCACCATGCATGTCAATTTTTTTCTCACGTGAAACTTGAGTTGGAGACTTTAAAGCAGACCCAGCCGCTGTGTCACACTGTATCCTGTCCTTTACCCTCAGTCTTTGTTGGTTGCTGTTGCTATGAGACATCTGTAAGTGATGCGGGTTGCCTTCACAGCACAGCATTGAACACAGTTTCTGCAAGAGTCCCACATTTCATCTGCATTCATTGGTGGCTGAAAGGTTTTGCTTTCAAGTGTCTGCATAGAATGATGTCATCTATGAGGAATGTTAACTGCTTGTCTGCCTCCTTATCAAGACTTCCTCACAATCTGTTTCCCACAGGACCGTCCAGGCAACTTTTTACCGTATCAGCAGCATGTAAAGCTAATACTTTGTCTAGTGGGAGATATAATTTGGAATAATAGTTCTCCCTTCCCCCCTCTTTCATTTGCTTTTGTACTTGGTAGCTGCGTTTGTTTTATTACATCTGTGTCTAGACACTGTTTAATATCATCTTTTCTGTGCTCCAGGCTCTGTGTAGCCTCCCTCTTGGTCAACAACTTCTGTGACAACCGTGAAGCAGTATATGGTGTTTTTGATGGAGAACGTAATGCAGAAGTACCCAGTTTGCTTCAGTGCACCATGTGTGATATCTTAGCTGACGAGTTGCAAAAAACCAAAAGCGAGGAGGAATACATGGGGAACACCTTCCTTGTTATGCAGAGGTAAATCCTAGTAGTTAAGGTCACATAAAAATGCAAGTAGTTAAAGTATGCAATTATTAACTATCACTATAAACCAGAATAATACTTTTTCTGGGTTTGTATGTCTGTGTACCCGCTAATCTGTCAAAGAATAATAAGGGGGGGTTCTGGTTTATGTGTATACACCTGTTGATGGTATACTAATTTAAAGAGGACCTTTTTATATTATCAGGTGCTTTGTTTCCAGTGTGTTAATTTTTTTGCTCTACAAATCCATCTTCTGAAGTTTATATTCCACAGTCACAGGGTAAAACAACTGGCATATAAGGGCCCATTCATACAGGCCAATTATTGGCAATAAGCATTCCTAGAAATGCTCATTCGCCTAATTTAAAAGTGTCTGTGATCAGCCGATGAGTGATCAAACACCCACTCATCAACTAATCGCATCTTTTGTGTGGCAGTAAAATTTATCGGCTGCACATGTCTCTGTAAACAGGAGGCCTGTGGGTTTAACAATGAATGGTAATGGCCACACAAACGATACAGTGATCATTCATGTGGTCCAGATTCTTGATTGTGCTGTGTAAAAGACATTTAGTTGGCAATGATCCTGATTGTCAGGGTACCAGCTGTATGGTAAACTACAACAGTTTCTGTTCCTGAAAAAAAAAAATCCTAATTTTATATATTTAGCTAGTATTAAGGAATTGCTGTTTGAGTGTTTACCTATATGAAGGCATGAGGTTAAAAAAATGAATGTACACATGATTAACATGTAGAACATTTATATATTTGATTCCCATTTTTGTTGTATGTTTTATGCTGTTATATTGCCTACTCACTACAGGAGACTATTTGCCTTAATATTTGTTTTACCCCAGCGTCCCTGCCTTAAACATACTGAGTAAATAAGCGTATGATGTTTAAAGGCATAACTAAAGGGATGATCCATTGGCACTGCAGCTTTCACTAGTGCTAGAAATTTAACATATAATAGTACTACTGTAGTGTGTTCCATAGGTCACGTAATCTGTTACTTGTTCCACTGTAGTTAACATTGCAGCAGTCACTGGTACCAGTATGGGCAGCAAGGGTATCCTGCTGGAAAGCACTGCAGCTTTTGTTGGTGCCATACTGAAGCTGTGTATTTGAAAGAAACCTACTGAGTTGTTTATATTTGAGGGAAATTATATAGGAGTTCGGCACATGCTACAGTCACTGGGTGAACTCCCTAAGTCAATGGAGAAGGCAGGAAATGAGGTCACATCAAGGCAAGCTCTCCTGAACCATTGATCAATGATCCTTGGTGACTAAAAATACTTATGTCCCTGCTTAAAGAACTTCCCTGCTATGTGCAGCAGTACAACACTGCTTTGGGGGCATGGCCAGTGTTTGGACACTTCAGGCACTAACATGCCTCTCCCTCTTGTGACTGCAGGCATTTGGTTTCACAGTTCTGTGGTGAAACCAGCCCTATGTTTTAATTGTGGGAAGGGGTTAAACTGATTGCCCCCAGTGCACCAAACCACCTAATTTATGTGACAAAGAAATTACTATCAACAGTATTCCATGACTTTTAGTGTTAAAGGACAAGTGCCATGAAAAACTTTTTCCCAGTAATTGAAGCACATTACAATCACCTATCTGCCTCCCTTTCTTGTCTTTTCCCCCCTCCACCCCCCACCAGGAAGTGTCCTAACTCACACAGACCTAAAGACTGTCGTCACCGTCACCAAGCTCTTCTCTCAGCTCCTTCTCCTGTTACACTAGCCTCCCCCCTCCCCTGCCTTGTCAGGTGACTCAGCTTGCTCAGCTCCCATTGGCTGAACAACTGCAAGCCATCACTTGTCACATGTCACTTGCTTATCTTCCCTCCGACTGACTCCGGCACATAGGCAGCTCCCCCCCTCCCCTCATACTCTCTCCCGCTGCCGTGGACTCAGTGAGTGAAGGAGTCATGTCACTAGAGCAGATAAGCAAATGACAATCAGAGCTGAGCAAGCAGGTGGAGGGGGGAAAAGACAGGGAAGGGAGGCAGATAGGTGATTGAAGCACATTACAGAGTTATATAACTTTGTAATGTGCTTCAATTACTGGGAAAAAGGTTTTCATGGCACTTGTCCTTTAAAGGAGAACACCGGGCAAATTTAAAAGAACAGGGAGGGCAGGTGGTGGTGGGAACATAATAATGAAGTTACACTTGCCTGTCCCGGTGCCCCTGCAGTGCGGCAAAACACCACTCACTGTCACCTGCCAGTCTCCTGTATTTCCAGGTCCTGTGATATCATGACTGTTAAGAAATGGCCACTCAGCCAATCGGTGACTGAGGCGAACACATCTGCAGTCAGTGACTGGCTGAGTGGGTAGTTCCTGCTGGGTCGTAATGAAACAGAAACCTGGAAGATACAAGAGTTCGGAGGGTGAGAGTGAGCGGTGGCGCTGTGTGGGCACCGGGACAGGTAACTATAACTTCATTATTATGTTCTCTCGCTCTGTGTGTACACCTTTTGAAATAATTCATGGGATAATCCCTTTACTATAACAAATATCTGTGCCTTTGTTCCTTCACTTAGATTGGAATATATAATGTCCTTTTTTATCTAAGTTTATATATTTACTTTGTGTTTTAAATGTGTGTGTTCTTTATATTTTTGTTGTGAAACCTCCTCAGGTTGTGACCAGTAATAGCGTTTGTACTATGGGACTCTAAATTTTGTTTTGTAGGAAGCTAGGGACTGCTGGACAGAAGCTTGGAGGCTCTGCCGTTCTATGCCACATAAAGCATGATCCTATGGACCCTGCAGGTTGCTTTACACTGACCTCTGCCAATGTGGGCAAATGCCAAACAGTTCTTTGCAGAGGTGGGAAGCCACTCAACCTGTCCAAGGCTTACACTGTTAGCTGTGATGAAGAACTGAAGCGTGTAAAGCAACATAAGGCAATTATCACCGAGGTAAACCAATCTGATTTTGAGATGTGTTATATTAACATGGCTTTATACCGAAATAATCTTTATAAAATATTTAGTTATAATTTTTAGATCCCAGACTTATTTAAACTGAGACTGTAAAGTAAGGGTGAAATTTATCAAACCATGCGTTTCTTATGCCAGTCATGATGAAAAGACCCCTGGTTTAGGATGCATCAAATACATTAAAAAGTGCATGACTGGTAATAAATTTGGTGCATCTTTAATTTCCTGTCTGCCAGCTGTGGGTTGGCATAGATTTCAGACATTGGCATCCATTCTTGGCATGAATTTATAGTAAATTAGCCAGACCAATTGAGACTACTAGCTAAGCCATGCTTGGCATATAAAAAATGCAGATTTGCAACCTTTGTATGCCAGTCAACTGGTGTACAAGCCTTTAATAAATTCTCTTAGCTTATACAGTCAAATGTGCCTGATTTTATCAAATTGTTTGATACATGTGGCAAATGCCTTTACACTGCCTAGTCTACGTTTAGACCAACTATTAGGTGTCTTAGAGGGAATCTGTTAGCTTCTGGCCTTACCTAATTTGGGGACATTGTGGTAACTGGCAGTCCCCTTGTGAGCATGGTGCCTCTTGGTAATTTTTCTGTGCAGTGGATTATTCTTAATCTCCAGTCTCCTACTGTAATGAAGTTTCACACAGGAGTTATTTGTTCCGCACTCTGGCACACCTCACCACTCCTTCCTCCTCCCTCTTCTTCATTAATAATCTCACCTGCCCGGCTTCATGCTCGATCAGCTGTCAGCCAGTGTCTCTGATTGTAAATCAGTCCTCTGTAGGCAGGGTATGTGTGAAAGTAACACTCGGATATAGTTGAATCTCTGTGCTGGAGCTGTGGTCTAGGGACAAAGCACCTGTGTAGAGACTTACCAGCAGTTCTTTCTTTGGTTCAAATGCCCCTGATGGAAAATGGTCTTTGTTTTTGTGTTTTGTTTTTTTTTTCTCTCAGTATCATTTTTAAGGCTATGTTCCCAAACAGTATTTTTACTCATTTTTACTGTATTTTGGTCAGTATTTTGCAACCAAAACCAGGAGGGGATTAAAAAAAACAGGCAGGTGAGTTACACCTAGACCACAGCTCCAACACATTTGAGCTCAGAGATTCAACTATATGTGAGTGTTTCTTTCAGACATAGCCTGCCTACAGAGGACTGATCTGCACTGGCTGACAGCCGAGCGAGCAGGAGGCCGGGCAGCATTGATGATTCATGAAGAAGAGGGAGGAAGACGCAGTCAGGAGTAATGACTCTTTATTACTGTAGGAGACCTGAGATTGTGCATAATCCACTGCACGGATGCTCACTAGGGCACTGCCAGCTACAGCACACTGTCAGCACCCTAGGTAGGGTCCGGGAACTGACAGATTCCCTTTAAACTGTCAGTATTCTGCACATTGTTGCCTCTTAAGCCACGCTCTTTTCCAAAGCCATGCCCTTCGTGTTGAGCGACATTGGAAAGTGTCTAAAAGATGACAGTGTGATGTACAACATTTAAGTCAGATTTGCTAATGTGCAAATAGTGCCAGGCTTTTAAGGCATTTTCAATAGAAAATCTGAGCCAGTATGTTTTCGAATATTATTTTAGTTTCTGTTGTTAGATGGTAGGTGGTGTGGTGAATAACTTAATCATTTTTATCCTATATTTAATCTTTTGTACAGTGGAAAAATCTGCTATTAAATTATTAAAGTCCACAGAAATATCTACACCAACAACTGCATGCAACAGATTTGCTGCAGTGTTGAAGGCTACTAGCACTGCAAAACTTTTCTGCTACCTGAGAACATGGCTTAAAGTGACATTGTCACCCCTTTTTGCATTCTGACTCCTCTACACAGGTGTAAATGGAAAATTTGCCAGTTTTCAAACCTTTATTTTACTACATATGTCATGGTGCTTGTTCAAGTAAAAAGTTATCTTTTGTCATCAGCAAATTGTGCTAAGTGGGTGGGGCTTAACAGCAACTGTGCCAATTAGCCCCGCCCACCACACCAAATTAGGCACCGCCTCTCTGCGACACCATTGGGACTTGGGTCCCGCCCCCTCGACACTCATTGGTATGGGCCGACCTAAAGGGGGTAAGGCCTTGACCTTTAGACCAGCTTGTTCCAATGGTCAGCGAGGAGGCGGGGCCTATGTGCCATTGACGTCAGGGAGAGTCACTTAGCACAATCTGTAGATGATAAAAGCTCACTTTACTTGAACAAGCACCATGACGTATGATGTAAAGTAAGGTATAAAAAAACTGCTAAATTTACCCTTTACATCTATGAAGAGAAATCAGAATGCAAAAACGGGGTGACCGTGTCACTTTAGCTACTGATTTAAACAACTTTCCTCCATTTTAAAGCCTATGTGGTTTCTACTTGTAAATCATTTCAGTTACTGAACTCCTTAGTTCAGAATAAAAATGTCATGTTTTGGCCACTGAGTGCAAACTGCCATCCGCTGCCTGTTGGGGGAATTCCACCTCTGGCAGCAGGGAGACAAAGACTGAACCTAGAAAGCAGGTATGGCCAAGTGAGTGCTATGCACAAAGGTGCCACACTGTGCCTTGAAAGTTTAAATCAAGGATTCCTGTCTCATGTCAAGCTTAGCAGCAGCAATCTGCTTAGACCAGGGCTGCTTTTGTAGCTTTGCTTTTTTCTTTTCTGAATACCTAGCACCTTGTAAAACTAGATTATCAGTAATTCTCTTATCTACCCCCCACCAACCTAATGCCATCAATAAGTGTGTACTGGAAATTATCTTCAGCTCAGTGCCAGCCTCTTCAGTCCAGTGCACTGCTGCATTGTGTCAAAGCATTGCTAAGAGGTAGTAGGTGCCATCCTGGGATTGGCTTAAGGAGTAGAGGAAAGGATGTTGGAGTGTGAGTACTGCTAGTAAACCAGCCAAGCTTGTTCCTGGCCCCTGAAATGGATAAAATGAGAAAGCGCTATACAGCATGAAGAGGACTCTTAGGGGCACAAAAACAGCAGTGGGAGCTCTAAAATCAAATTGTGATGCGAGAAGGTCTTACTGCTGACACATTAGCCCATCTGTGTGAAGTTTGTGGCATTCATCTGTGTTTATTGGCTGTTTTGTAGCACTAGTACAAGGTATTGCAGCATGGTCTCAAAAAAGTGAATGGGATGACACTGCAATACTTTGCACTCTAACTACCAATAAAACAGTGGTTGTTACTATGAACTAGTGTCCAGATTTCCTTTTTTTTAAGCCCTTAATTCTTATCATAAACATACTCCTTTTAGAGCTTTCTATAAACTAGTAAAAGAATATTAACATTTTTAAGCATTTGGATGAATATTACAAAGGTTACACATATACATTTCAGAAAAGCCAGTAGAATATACAATGTGCAAGATGCAATTTACAGAGAAGAAATTGGAAAATTAGATTTTTTTTAATCTACTAATGAATCCACAAACATAATGTCTGTCAGGTCCCTTGAAGTGAATGTCTCCTCACGAGCACTGCAGACCTGTGAATCCCTTTCAATGGATAACCTATCAATTTGCTTCATTACCATTGAAGTACAGTGTGTGGCATGTTTCCGGGCTCATTACATAATAACCATTTGTGTGTCTTGATTTTCTTTAAATGTCACTTTGCATTATATTCCTCTGCGGAATACAGTTTTCTAGTTATCTGCCAGCATGGTGCGAGGTGTAAGCTGAGCGCTCTGCTGACATTTCTATGACCCTTGAAATAGGAAGGTTTTCATGAGATGTAAATGAAATGTCAAAGCTGTAGGGATTTGTTGTAGCAGGCCTGGGATCTGAGAGATTCAGCACTATTTGAATAAGTGGCTCATCCTGTGCTCATGTCCCAGCATCACAGAACGGTTCTCATTCATCCCTTCGCTCTTTGTGAAGCTATTTTCTTCTCTCCCTTGCTATCATAAAAAAGATCCCCCCCCCCCCCCCTCCATCCCGTGCAAAAAGTAATTGGAGCATAAATAACCCTGAACTGCAGATGGCTGGATAAAGCTGCTTTCTAAAATGGTATCCACTCCTTGCTTTAATGCTAGCTTTTAACCCTTCTACTGCTGTTATTATGACTAAAGAAATTGCATTAATCATTTCACAGGACTCTGGCATGACATCAGAGAATAATGTTGCATCTGATTTAGTTTTCCTCTGCTGTTTGAGCTCAATCGCATTGCTGGGCTCAAAGTTGCTGCCTATACTACAAATACAAATGCAAAAATTTGAAACAGTAGAAAAAAACCTTGATAGGTGGCAATTTGTGCAGTATATTCAAATATTCAAGCTGAAACCTTTTCCCACCTGGTTTATTGTCCGTGTATATGTTGTATGGTAGTGCAGAGTGTCAAAGCCAAACAGATGATCTACACATGGTCTAATAGGGAAGAATATTTTGTTACCAAAAAGATAAAGTTGGTAATGGTTTCTAAAGCTTCTTTCCGATATTGTAAGTTATAATTGTGGTTATTTGTTTTTCAGGATGGGAAAGTGAATGGAGTGACCGACTGCACACGTATCTTGGGATATACTTTCTTACATCCTAGTGTTACTCCTCGGCCCCATGTACAGTCCGTTGCCCTAACACCTCAAGATGAATTCTTCATTCTTGGAAGCAAAGGTTTATGGGATAGCCTTTCAGAGGAAGAGGCTGTCGAGACAGTGCGCAATGTTCCAGATGCTCTGGCAGCTTCTAAGAAATTGTGTAGTCTAGCACAAAGTTATGGATGCATTGGAAGCTTGTGCGCAGTAGTTGTACAGCTGAATGTTACAGAAGATTGCTTCTGCTGTTGTGAACTCAATGGTGGAATTCCTCCGCCCAGTCCTAGCATCTTTACACCTTCTGTCAATGTTGTTATTAAGGACCGAGCTCCTGAAAGTTTAGGCATGCCATCCTCTAGCAGTGGCCTGGCTTCAGAAATCAGCAGTGAGATATCCACCTCAGAGATGAGCAGCGAAGTTGGGTCTACAGCCTCAGATGAACCTCCTGCAGTTTCTCTTCATGAGAATGGAGTTGGCACTGTGGGATGTCCTAGTGAGCAGCGATGCACACTACATCCTGTCTGTCTTTCGAGTTCCTTCCAACGTCAACTGTCTAGTGCCACTTTCTCCAGTGCCTTCTCAGACAATGGTCTTGACAGTGAAGATGAGGAACCCATTGAAGGTGTGTTTTCTAACGGCAGCAGAGTTGAAGTGGAAGTAGATATTCACTGTTCCCGGTCAAAGAATGGTGGATTGCCTGCACCCATGCCTGTGCAAGAACCTAATGATGAGGGCATTGTTATAAGCGCCAATGAAGATGACCTTGCTACATTAAGTAAGAGGCAGGACTTTTCCTCCAGTACCCTTGGTCGGCAGAGAAGAGCAAATGGATCAGTGGCACCTTCTGAAAAGAGTCACAATATGATTGAAATTGCTGCAGATGCACCATTACGAAAAACAGGTGGTTATTTTGCAGCCCCTGCCCAACCAGATCCAGATGATCAGTTTATTATACCTCCTGAACTAGAGGAGGAAGTGAAGGAGATTATGAAGCAACATCAGGAACAGCAGCAGCAACAACAACAACAACAGCAGCTGCAGCTTCAGCAGCACAGGCAATATCAAATGGACCAGTTACCAGACTACTATGACACGCCACTATGACACTTTCATTCCTCATTGAATACATTTTAATAGGACTCCCTGAGCTTCCCTTGCTCTCCCGCTGTTATGGGAAAAGCAGAATTTTAGGTACTTGTTATTTACTTCCAAGCATCTGTGCTCCGCTTCCTTTTAAACCCTGGTAACCACCGGATTCTCACACCTTTTACTACTTCATAACTTTCTTACAGTACACCCCTTCCTTCTTTCTTTTTTTTTTTTTTTTTTTTACTAACCACCAGCTTTCCTCTACAAACGCTTTAACAAGAATCTTTTAATCACTGTTTTCTGTAACATATCATGTTTAGGGAAATTCGAATTTGAAGAAGACGATTTTGATGAAACAAAGTTTAATATATTGCAGAGAAACAAATAATACAGATTTGTAATATTTTTTAATAAAAAGTAGTTTTGCTTATTTCAAAAACAAGGCCACGTGTGGCAATGGTAAAGACTTGTAACAAAATTACTTTTGGAAGTGAGGATGTGAACTGACTGCTGTTTGGGATGAGAGGGACTGTGGGAAGTGCTAGATATTTGTAGATCAATATGACTTTAACTCTTAGGAGTTGCTTACTCTTTCCGGTGACCTTAAATCACGGAGTTTCACTAATTTTCTCTGAGAGAACAGTCGATTAGGATATTATGACTTTTCCAGTGCTGGAAGAACCTGTCTGTGAAACAAGGCAGCTTCTCCTAGCAGTTGAAGGGTCAGTGTGTGTATATAGCATATGTATTGTATAGTATTCATAATGATACACCATGTGGTGCTGCAGCCATCAGAAGGTTGTTTTTGCTAGGTATCCACACCAGGAGTATCTTTCTCAGCTGATGTGTGCATTATTTGGGAAATTTAATATATTTTTTAGATTTAAAAAGACACAACCAGCATAAAATTGAAGGTGTTTTTTTATATCAATCAAGCCCACAGTTCATTTTGATGGCTGTGATGAAAAAATGTGATTTTTCTGGAATACATAAAATGAACAATATCTGCTGGACCATATTTTCCCTTATTTTCAAGACTGTGTTCTGTATTGCTGCAACCACAATCCAGCATGATTGTACAAAGCTCACTTAGATTCAGCTTACCAAGAATTATATCAATGCTGAATGCACAAATGAAAATGTCATCATTTTGGTATAATAAACATCAAACTTTACAATTAACACTGTATATTGTATTGTGTATTTTCTTACTGTGAACACTTAAAGGGGTATTCCCCCCAAGGGCTAAAAAATGAAATGCTCCCAAACCTAGCTGGTCTCACTTACCAAGTCCCCCTGAGTGTTTTGAGCCGTCCCCCGTCTTTCTAGCTGCTGACATTCCTGGGTTAAAAGTTTTTCTAAAAGGCCTCTTTATATCCAAGATGGCGCCGGCCAGGAAACTACATTACCCATCATGCAGTTCTTCTCTTAGCTTTTCTGCCAACTGCTCCTAATTACTACATTGCATGAGGGAAAGGGGGCTAGGTGTCATTGCCATAGAGCAGTCAGAGAGGCAGACTGATGTGCAGCAGCTCCTGGCCAGGTCTCTCTTGACAGCTGACACCCTTCCCAGTCCTGCTGCAGGATCACTGTCTGGGCTGTGTAGCCCCGTCCATGACAGCAAACACCCCCTCCCCCCGACCCATGCTTCTCACTCTCATTCTCCCTTGGTCTCCTGCAGTCCGGTCTCTTAACAGCCACAGCTTTATGCAAATGACAGAGAGTCCGAGGCTTCAGTCAGAGAATGAGAGATAAAGCCAGGGGGAGAGCTGCCCGGACCGAGCTACACAGTGAGGAAGAAAGTTATCAGCATGGGGGGAGGAGGGAGGAGAGCTGCTGAGGACGGAGCTACACACAGTGAGGAGACTAAAGAAACAGTGGAAGGAGTGACAGCTGCCAGGGACCCGGATCAGCACAAGACCAGGCGACACAGTGAGGAGACTGAGGGAGCTGCAGACAGACTTCGGCAGCAGGGGCTGTCAGGTGTCCTCACTTCAGCCTATTGAAGGGAGGGAGGGAGGACACGTGACTCCGACTCAGAGGGTGGGGGCCAGGAGAGGGAGCGTGTCGGGGTGGATTGGACTGAGCTCATTCTCTGCCTGCACCTTGGGTGAGGAGACAGGAAAAGCAGCAAAAGGACACAGAACACATCATAACTTGTATTGGCCCATATGTAAAACTGGGGGTGGGATTTTACATAGTGTAAAAAAGATTTTGGGGGGAATACCCCTTTAAGGGGCATTTACACATTCTGTGATTACTGTCTGTGGACTGAAGATATGATGCTGGGAGTTCTGCAGTGTGGTCTGGAGCACGATTCATTGTTTATTCATTTGTAGAGATGAGTGAGCCGGGTTCGAGTCCATCCGAACCCGAACGATCGGCATTTGATTAGCTGGGGCTGCTGAACTTGGATAAAGTTTTAAGGTTGTCTGGAAAACATGGATACAGCCAATGACTATATCCATGTTTTCCACATAGCCTTAGGGCTTTATTCAAGTTCAGCAGCCACCGCTAATCAAATGCCGAAAGTTCGGGTTCGGATCGACTCGAACCCGAACCCGGTTCGCTCATCTCTATTCATTTGTCATGATTCAGATTTAAACTTTTTTGGAGCGCCTGGCATTGTAATGAATCATGATCCTGGGAGTTCATAAGTATACCACTGGATGTCACCCACTTCCTTTTCCAGTGTATGATTTAAAGTGACAATGTCTCCCCCTTTTTGCATTCTGACATCTCTACACAGGTGTAATGGGTAAATTTAGCCGTTTTCATACCATATTTTATATCATACGTCATGGTGTTTGTTCAAGTAAAAAGTGATCTTTTATCAACTGCAGATTGTGCTAAGTGGTCGGGGTTTTACTGCAATAGCGCCACTTAGCACCGCCCACATCGCCCTTTTGATGTCATAGACTTTGCCCCCTCACCGACCATTGGAACAGGCTGGCATAAAGGTCTAAAACCCACCCCCTCAAGGTCGGCCCATAGCAATGGGCGTTGAGGGGATGGGGCATATGTGCCGATGTCACAGAGGTGGGGGGGGGGGGGCAACGGTGGCGCTGTCACAGAGGTGGGGGCAACGGTGGCGCTGTGGGCGGGGCTAAGTGGCACTATTGCCGTGAAGCCCACTTGGCACAATCTGCAGATGATAAAAGATCACTTTTTACTAGAACAGGCACCATGACGTATGATTTAATTTACCCTTTACACCTGTGTAGAGATGTCAGAATGCAAAAAGGGGGTGACAGTGTCACTTTAAGGCCTGCCTGTGTGTGTGTGTGTATAATATATAATTTTATTTTCTTTTAATACTTGGATCCTATAAAGTAATGTTAGGAGTTTATACTTGGTGTGGCTCCATTTTCTTGCTCAATTTTGGTGCATTTCTGTATCTGCTATATTACTGTCTCTGTACCTCCTTGATATTCTGTACTCTGCAGTAGCCATCGCAATTTGGTCCTTAAGGGTCTGTCCACACCTACAGACTCGCAGCATAAATCTCGCCATTGCTTGACCCTCGCTACAACAGCCATTGTTCAGGAGTGCCTATAACTGTATTTAAAAAAAACTTTTTAGAAAAATCACCATATTCTATAACGGTGTCATTTGTCATCTACAGAGAAGTATGATGGCTTATTTTTTTGCTCTGATCTGTAGTTTTGAGTATCAAACTTGGGTGGATCAGACATGTTATCAGCTTTTTATTCCATTTTATCTAATAGATCGGGTAGGGAACCGTGGCTCTCCAGCTGTTGCAAAACTACAACTCCCATGCTGCGGGTGTCCCGATTGCTTGTACCTACGGACGGGGGTAATCCACTTACCTCCGTCCTGTTGGATCGGCCATCTATGTATAGAGCCTGCTCTCAGGAAGGCTCTATGCATAGATGGCCAATAACACTGATCTATGCTATGGCATAGCGTAGGTCAGTGATTTACACTGAAAACAAGTGTTTAAAAAAAAAAAAGCGAAATAAAAAAAAAACTTATAAACCCCCTTCCAATAAAAGTTTAATATACCTCCTTGCCCATTATAAAAATAAAAATATCTAAAATAAACAAACATATTATATGTTATATAATTGTCTGATCTGTTAAAATATAACATTATTATTCCCGCACGGTGAAACGCGCAAACGGGGGAGGGGGGGGCAATGGATTACTGATTTATTATTTACTTTTATTTTATATCAGAAAAAAATTATTAAAAAGCTATCAATTTTTCTTTTATACCAATATGATATTAATAAAAACTAGAGATCATGGCACAAAAAAATGACACCACAACCAGCCCTTTGAGTGGAAAAATAAAAGCGCTATGGCTCTTAGAAGGCGGAGAGGAACATTGCATTAATTTGACCCAAACATCGGGGCACCAATGGGTTTGGTCTTGAAGGGGTTAAATTAAATAACTGCTACAGTCCACAAGACTATAAACATCAGTAATTATCTTCACTTTCACCATCCGTAGTCTGTTGATAGCATGTGGTCATTATTGCATACTGACAATTCTATGATGTCAACGGTGGCTTGACTGAGAACATAAAAAAAAAAAATGCAAAAACAATGACATTATTGGAACTTTTTTTTTTCGAAAAACTGCAGGTTTTGTTTTTCTTAACTTTGTTTCAGAAGGTGTGCAAAAATGGTATGTTAGGGCAATCTCAGTGTAGGAGTACAATTGATTTTTCTGCGCTTCACATGCATATCATTGGGGAATGACTCATTTTAATTGTTTTGTACATGTCTTGTCAGGTACATATATGCTAACTTAATTCAGTGGGAGAGCAATATTATATGTATGTAATCATGAGTCAGTCCTCCCACATGGCACAGCTGCCTGTGTATACACTTGCCTCTTACTCTTGGGCTACTCCTTTTTTCTTCTTTTTTTTTATAGTATAAAGCAACCATGTGCTGTTGCTGGATCCAGGGATTGCAACTTTAAGAGCTTACAACTGACTATAAGTCAGTGGCAGACCTAAATCTATGGTGCTTACAGTGTGCTGCAGTCCCCTAGTTAGCATGGTGCTTTTTAGTAATTTTCCGTGCAGTGGATTATGCACAATTTATCGCCTACTGTACTGAAGATGCACACACCTCTCCTCTCCTTCCCCTCCCTCCTCTTCATGGATAATCTCTCCAGCCCGACCTCCTGCTCGCTCAGCTGTCAGCCAGTGTCTCTGACTGCAGATCAGTCCTCTGTAGTCAGTTTTTCTGAAAGAAACTCTCAGATATAGTTGAAACTGTGGTCTAGGGGCAACTCTCCTGTCTAGTAGACCTACCAGCTGTTCATTCTCTGGTTCAAATCCCCTGATGGGAATGAAATATAGGTCTTTATTTATGTTTTCCTCATTAATGTATAATTTTTAAGGCTATGTTCATACACAGTATTTGTGATCAGTATTTTGGTCAGTATTTTGCAACCAAAACTAGAAGTGGATTGAAAACACAGAGCCTATGTTCACAGACTGTTGAAATTGAGTGGATGGCTGCCATATAATGGCAAATAATTACTGGTATTTAAAAACAACGTCCAATATTTGCTATTAAATGACAGCCATCCGCTTAATTTCAACATAGCCTTTCTGTCTTCTCAATCCACTCCTGGTTTTGGTTGCAAAAATACTGTGTGTGAACATAGCCTTAAAAATTATATAATAATAAGGAAAAAAAAGACATCTATTTAATTTCTATAAGGAGATTCGAACCAGAGAATGAACTGCTGGCAGGTCTCTAGACAGGTGATTTACCCCTGTACTAGAACTCCAACACATTAGGGAGAAGAGATCCAATTATACCTGAGTGTTTCTTTCAGAAATAAACTGCCTACAGAAGACTGATCTGCAATCTGACAGCTGAGCGAGCAGGAGGCCGGGCAGCATTGATTATTCATGAAGAGGGAGGAGGATTCATGCCAGAGTTTGGCACAAACAAATGCTCTGTGACTTTTTAGTACAATAGGAGACATAAGATTGTACAAAATTACCAAAAAGGCACCATGCTCACTGGGGGCTGCCAGCTACAGCACACTGTCAGCACCTCAGGTAGGGCCCAGGAGCTGACAAATTCCCTTTAACCAATCCCGGGTGCCGCGTGTAGCCCGGCACCGCAGCTATTAGCGGGCACGGTCTGATCCCTGTGCCCGTTAATTAAGTAATCGCAGGCAGCTGTCATCGTTGACAGCTGCATCCGATTACCATATGCAGCCGTTCCCTGGTGTCTAGTGGCAGAGATCGCTCCTCTGGGACGTTGTCTCAGTGATCTCAGTGTCTATTACCTGCCAGGGTCTCCGCCAAAATGGCGCTGACCCCGGCTCGACACTTGGTTGTTTTCAGCAGGGGGGCTTCTAGTATATGTGTTAAAAAAAAAAAAAAGTGTTGTTGATAAAAAGCCCCCTCCCTTAACCCCTTAAAGACAATTTCGATTTTTGCGTTTTCGCTTTTTCCTCCTTGTGTTTAAAAGGCCATAGCACTTGCATTTTTCCACCTAGAAACCCACATGAGCCCTTATTTTTTGCATCACTAATTGTACTTTGCAATGACAGGCTGAATTTTTGCATAAAGTACGCTGCGAAACCAGAAAAAAAATCCAAAGTGTGGTGAAATTGAAAAAAAAGCATTTTGTTTATTTGGGGGAAATGTGTTTTTACGCCATTCACCCTGGGGTAAAACTGACTTGTTATATATGTTCCTCAAGTCGTTACGATTAAAACGATATATAACATGTATAACTTTTCTTTTATCTGATGGCCGGTAAAAAATTCAAACCATTGTTAACAAATATACGTTCCTTAAAATCACTCTATTCCCAGGCTTATATCGCTTTTATCCTTTGGTCTATGGGGCTGTGTCAGGTGTCATTTTTTGCGCCATGATGTGTACTTTCTATCGGTACCTTGATTGCGTATATACGTCTTTTTGATCGCTTTTTATAAAAAAAAATTCTGGATTTGATGCGACCAAAAATGCGCAATTTTGCACTTTGGGATTTTTTTGCGCTGACGCCATTTACCGTGCGAGATCAGTAATGTGATTAATAGTTCGGACAATTACGCACGCGGCGATACCAAACATGTTTGTTTATTTACTTTTATTTAAAACCTGCTCAGTCTTATTAGGGGAGGGGCCTTTTTATCAACAACAATTATTATTTTTTTTTTTTACACTTATACTAGAAGCCCCCCTGGGGGACTTCTAGTATATACACTTTGATCTCTCATTGAGATCTTTGCTGTATAGTTATACAGCAAAGATCAATGAGATCGGCACTCGTTTGCTTTCGGCTGCTGCAGCCGAGAACAAACGAGTGCCGAGCTGGGGACGGCGCCATCTTGGAGCGGTCTCCAGCCGGCAGCAGGTACGGAGATCGCTCCTCCGGGACAACGTCCCGGAGGAGCGATCTCACCCACTAGACACCAGGGATAAGCTGCGTCCGGTAATCGGATGCAGCTGTCATGTTTGACAGCTGCATCTGATTACTGTATTAGCGGGCACTGCGATCGGACCGTGCCCGCTAATACCAGTGGTACCGGGCTACAAGGGGCACCCGGAACTGTGGCAGTTCAAAGCGGGGTCGCCGCGCGGCCCCGCTCTGAACACCTCTTACGGGCGCATGACGTACGGGTATGTCATGCGTCCTTAAGAGGTTAAAGTGTAACTGTCACTTAAATTTTTATTGCAGAAATCAATAGTACAAGTGATTTTTAAGAAACTTTGTTATAGATTTTAACAGGCAAAAAATGCCTCTTTCTGTACTCAAAAAGCTCAGCTCCCATCCCCTTACTAATCTGCTCATTATCAGGCAATGCTGTCTTCATTACGGAGGGTCCATTAAAACCTATGAAGGGGGATGAGTGAGCAGTAAGAGGACAGAGCCAAGCTTCTGCCGTTTGCACTGTTTGGGGACATAAAACGCTGGATTCAGAGGTCCGAAAGTTCAGTGCTTATCTGGGAGCTTGGTGAGAGAAGATTGTGGGCTATAGTGTTTTGTACAGCCTTTCTTTTTCGCATCCTGTGCTCATTCATCCCCCTAGACCCCTCCATAGAGCCTAGTGGACACATAAATCCTGCTGCTTTTAAAGTGAGAGGGAAGGTAGGAAAACTGATTTTTAAGTGTAAAAGGCAACAATTTTTCTTAAGAAAACCTACTACAATGTGTCCTAAAATTGCTTGTACTATTGATACTTACTGATTTTTTGGAAAATGACAGTGAAATGACAGTTACACTTAAAGCTTATGCTTACACAGATGCAAATGTGGTTTTAAAAAGTCACACACACCCCAAAAAGATAAAATCTGCTCCTGCTATACCTTTTTAGGTATTAATTAGTGTCCACATATGGCATTTTTGCAGCGATTTCCCCAAAAGTATTGTTGCTGAGAATTACACATTTGTGGTAAAATAAAGCCATTTACTGCAAAATTGTGGGGGGAAAATGCACCAATTTGCCACTTGTGAATATGCCCTTAGCGACCAAGCCAGTTTGAGCTTAGGTAATAGAAAAACAAAGAAAATTGGGTATCAAATTCTAGAGGTCATAACTTTTTGTGGATGCATATTTTTGTGTTTTTTTGCTTAAGTTGTACTACTTGGCACAGTTTTAGGTTTTTTTTATTAACATTAACTTTTAGTGACTTATTTTAGATGGGTATAATTTTTTTTTTGTTTCCTGCATTTTTGAGTAGTACAGTAACAGGAAAATGGCTGCAATTTCCACATAATGAAAAAATTATGCACATAGAAATTTCCCAGGATTGGATCCATCTTTTCCCAGCACCCGGGGAGGAGCGGCAGGGAGCCCGCAGCCTGATGAGCAGAATCCTGATAGGAACCAAGGGACACAGGGAACTAGGGGGACACTGAGCATCCCCCTGCCATCATCCTCTCCAGCAGCCACAGCCCGCACAGCTCTGGGAGTCGGGTCGTGACATCACCATGTTATCCAGGAAGTGAAGCCTTAATGCAGTAGCAAGTGCAGGGAAAAAAGCACTTTATGCGCATTTCCCATAATAAGTGTATATTGGGCATTTGTATAACTTTTTGGGGGGGCAATACCATATTTTAATTTTAAAAATTTGCCGGACTTCTCCTTTAAAGCCTCATTCACATGATCTGCACCACTGCCTTCCGGCAGCAGAGCCGACAGGTGCGCATAATTTGCACATATGGGGATCCTTGCTGCCATCTGCACTAGGACAAGTCCTATTTTTTCACGGTATGGGTCGTGTGAATGACTGCATTCACTGGAAAAGCATTTTACATCCGCGTTCCGCATGTGTGAATGCGGCCTAACTCAAATTTCCAGCTTGAAAAGCTTTATTGTGACAGGTACACTTTAACATTTGTTGCACTTAGATCCTTGGTGGCATGGTCACAACAAATCTGCATAATAATTATAGTATTCCTACTGCTTGATATTCTGCAGTATTTACATCCCACAATCAGGGCATCCTTACTATTCTGGTTATTAACATATGAAAAATATACGTGGACAGCATCAACAGTTTCCAGGAAGCAACTCGTATTTCATTCTGCTTTGCCCATGCCCATTCTCATCAATCTCTTCAGGACCGGGCCAATCTTGACCTTAAAGGGGTTATCCAGCCAGGGGTTTTCCCAAATCAACTAGTTTAAAAAAAATTATATAGATTAGTAATTTACTTCCATTTAAAAATCTCAAGTCTTCCCATACTTATCAGCTGCTGTATGTCCTGCAGGAAATGGTGTTTTCTTTTCAGTCTGACACTGCTGCTCTGGACGGTTCCTGTCTTGGACAAATGTCAGACCCTTCTCATATCAGAAAGCGGCCAGGGACAAGAGCAGTTGGATGCGGGCAGTAGCGCTAGAGCTGGGGAGGTAAGTAAATATAATTGTTTTCAGCCACTCCCTCCCTGGCGATTGTGGGAAAACGGGTTCTGGCTGGAGTACTTCTTCAAAAACAGCAAATAAAATTCTGTCTCCATTTTGTCTTAAAGATCTCAATTTATTGCGGAACTGTTGTAACTAATGCTGGGTTTACACGGAACGATAATTCGCACAATCGAACGATTAACGATTTTGAAACAACGGTTTGGTTTTTCATAACAATCAGCGTTTCGATGGAGAAAAATTATTAGAAGATTCGTAAGAAAAATCGTTATTTCGATCGTTTTTAAGATCGCTTAAGCCCATCTTTTAAATAGGGTGAATCTTTGAAAGACTGTTTACACGAAGCGATCTGCAAATTTTTAGCGAATGAGTATTTGAGAACATGCTGAAAGATCAAAATGAACGATTTTTCGCTCATCGCTTGATCGTTTGCTGTGTTTACATGGAACGATTATCGCTCAAATGCGATCGTTATTGCGAAAATTTGAGTGATAATCATTCCGTGTAAACGCACCATTAAATGGACAAGTTACTATTTTACCCAACCACCCAGATTTATTTCATTTCTTTGCTGCATGCAGTCTGAAAATCAGAATTCACTTGCTAATAGAAATTTAAATTCGGTCTAATAAGGATCTACCTCTTAGTGCCTTTAAGCCCAGGATGTTAAAATTTCATAGGACTTACTGATGATGATGTCATAATCATCCATGAAGATCTTTTGTGGCTTATGTTACCATTTCCTATATGGTAATAACACTGTGTGTAGGTTAGTTTGAGAAATAAACCCCTTACCTTGACAGTTGTTATGGCATAAATGTTGTAAGACCATATTGTTGCCAATGTGTTTGTCCAATAAATGTTAGAAAGTGGGCAGAGGCAGCTTCCTGTAAAGTGGCCAGTCTGTGCAGCCTCCTGTAAATAATTCAGACATGTTAATCAGAAGGTAAATTACTAATATTCATATTACAGTGACCAGAAGTGGTATAGGGTTATTGATGCATGTTAGATTGTCCAGAAGAGGGACCTCACATTTGGTAGAAATACCCTGAGAGTGTCTGGTTGAGACCTTAGGTACTCAAAAATGTCCAGGAGGGACCCCAGTTGTATGCAGCCATTGAAATTGTAACTGATTAAGTAGTTAGAGAGGTAGGAAAGTGTTGTGGACAAAGATGGATGTTTGGCTGATCAGTAATAGGAAGTAGCTCAGAAAGGTTGCATACAGGAAGTGATTGATGGGGAAACAAAGTATGCTGATATTGATACTTTTTTTACACGGTGCAATAATCTGCAGATTTGGCAGATTATCGCTCTGTCTAATAGAGACAACGTTCAGCCAAAGAGCTGATCATTGTCAATTAAAAATGCTTAAAATGCTTAAAAATCATTGGCTGCGTATCGATACGTGTACTGGTGAGAGGCCGACAGCTGATGACGCTGTAAAACTAATACATTTTATACTTGCCTCTTCTCCCCAATTGTCCTGCAGCACTTTGCCTGTTTTCCCTGCTCACCACTGACTCTTTTGGCCCAGTCTCTTCAGTGACAGGCTGCTCAACCAATCACTGGCCACGGCAATGTTGCGTCTTGGCCAGTGATCGGCACAACAGCCTGTGACTGAAGAGACCGGGCCAGAAGTGTCAGAATTGAGCCAGGAACACAGGCAAATGGCTGCAGGACAGCTGGGAAGTAAAGGTGAGTATAAACTTTATAATTTTTTAAGTTCAAAGTAAGGGCTGTGTGGACATCACTGAGACTGGGATCAGGACATATAGCCAGAGAGAAGTGACGGCAGCGCAATCCACTCTCCAGCCACCTGCTCTAAACGTCAAAATAGTCTCATTGTCTTACTATCAAGCTGAGATGTTGCAGTCTTGTACTCTTCACAAATACAGATGTCGCATTACAAAGAAAAGTTTTTGTATGTACATAGTGGATCTGATGCATTGCATTGTCCGAGTAGCATCAGTATAGGAGAATAAGACAATAGTGTAATTAAATAAACATTTGACATGTCAAAAGTTTTGATCAGTCAAGGTCTGACTACAAGAGAGAATGAGGCAGGAGAAGTCCGCAGCAGCACGTTCTCTCCCAGCAATGTTTCTATCTTTGCGGACACCAAGGCTTGTAGTACAGTACCGTCTATGTGCATATGTTTCAAGCAGACTCAGACACATTAAGTGTTTGGACATGCAGAAGGCAAATGAGGTTCAGTGTGTATAAATGTAAAGTTATGCACCTGGGTACTAATAACCCACATGCATCATATGTCCTGGGGGGAGTTACTCTGGGAGAGTCGCTGGTAGAGAAGGATCTGGGTGTACTTGTAGATAATAGACTACAGAACAGCACACAACGTCAGTCAGCGTTCGTATTCGGCCGATAGTCATCACATGTATTAGAAGGCAACGATCTGCCAACAAAACTATGTCGGCTGATTGTTGCTGTCGTGTCTTTCAACATGTTGAAAGAAACGACTGTGATAGCAGCGATCTGCTGCCATCGCTCCGCGGACTAGGAGTGGCGGCAGCAGAACGCCGATATCCTCTATGGGCTGCCCGGACGATCTAGCGATCACCCGGGCAGCCCCCTCCCCGCTGCCTCCCCTGCACTTACCTCCTCTATGTCGCCCCATGTAATAGAGGCTTTAGGCCAGCAGGATATTGTCATACATTAAAACAGGCATGGACTCTTGGGACAGGGATATAATATTACTGCTTTATATCTATATTGTGGCATGATCTGGAGTATGCTGTTCAGTGCTGACACCAATTCATAGAGAGGACGTCCTGGAGCTGGAAAGGTACAAAGGGAGGTAACTAAATGAATATCCTAGTTATTAGGAAAGATTTTTTTTTTTTTTTAATTGTTTACTTTGGAGAAGATATGGGTTCACTCCCTTCAAATGGAGGGAAAAAAAAAAGGTTCATTCTCCAGAGGTGACAAGTCATCTTTACCATGAGAACTGTAAATCTGTGCTGTGACTACCTCAGGAGCTGGTCACAGGAAAAACAGTGGAGGGCTTTACAAAAGGCTTTTACAAAATAATATTAATGCATATGTAGAAGTATAGAATTTATCCATCACCCATACCTCTTCTCTTCATCCATCCCCTTCCTTGGTTGAACCTGATGGACGTGTGTCTTTTTTTTCTCTCCCACTTGTATTTATCTACACCTGTCATAAGATACTAAAATTTCCAGTCCGACACAGTTTGTGTTCATCTTGCCTTTTTCAGACTTCAAGTGGACTCCATCCAACTGCCACTGGTGGCCCATATGGTATGCCCAAGTCTGTATTGATGTCCTTTCCAGAAGTATGACCTGTGACCACATCTACTGAAAAAAATACTGCTAGGAAACTAATGTCTGGGGCAACCACAACCTGAAGCAAAGAAAGTGAATAATTGAAGTAAAATGTCAAAAAAGAACTGGAGGACAGATTTTGGCATCCATAACTGTCCGACTGACCATACCAACTTTGGGAAATATGTGACAGGAAAGAGTCATAGCATACAGACCAGCCATAGCAAGAAGATTCTGAACCCAGAAGCCAAACATTTTAACACTTTTGGGGACATTTATCTAACTGGTGTAAAGTAGAATTGTCTTAGTTGCCCCTAGTAATCAGATTCCACTTTTCATTCCTCACAGATCCTTTAAAAAAATGAAAGGTGGAATCTGATTGGTTGCTAGGGGCAACTAAGACAATTCTACTTCACACCAGTTTGATAAATCTCCCACTGAGTCTTCTGACAGTGGTGTTGCTCCTGGTTGCAATGCTGAATAGTGTATCGAAAAAAGATCATAAAATGTCATCAAACTGTTCATAGGGACCTATAGGATAATGTGACAAATATGTTGGGTATGTACTAATAGTACCATGGAAGGAAAATCTATGCCTTATCTATTCCAGTGGGCAATTTCTGTTCCTTGTGTAGAGAGAGAACTGAGAAAAGAAAAAAAAGGTCACAATTAGAACACCACCTTGGTAGGTTGCCTGTTGGGGGGCACCACTTGACAATCCTTGGTGGCATATGAAGGCCTTGTGAATGGTAGTAATATGTTCAGGGGTTTAGGGGAAACCACTCAAGATAGATTAATGCTGCAGGCTCCTAATGAAGAAAAATACCATGCCAGAGTGTCTGGGAAAAATTATTTCCCTCAGTTGTAATGCCCCATATATAACTCATGAGTGTTTATTGGCGAGAACTTATAATTCTAAAATGGGGAAAGATTCCACACAAATAACATGAAGCAGGGGTACAGGATGCTGGTCAACCAACTTGTAGTATGTATGCCTTTGTATATGAATTACATATATACATCACAATATGTGCTGCCGAGGAGGATGCAAAGTAACTGATACAGATATATTGTGCCACCAACTGGGCAAATGCTTAGTAACTGATACAGCTAGATTGGGCCACCAAGTGGGCAAAATGCTAGAGTGTGCCACCAACTTGGCAACATGCAGAGTAACTGATACAGCTAGATTGGGCCACCAACTGGGCAAAATGCAGAGTAACTGATACAGCTAGATTGGGCCACCAACTGGGCAAAATGCTAGAGTGTGCCACCAACTGGGCAACATGCAGAGTAACTGATACAGCTAGATTGGGCCACCAACTGGGCAAAATGCAGAGTAACTGATACAGCTAGATTGGACCACCAACTGGGCAAAATGCAGAGTAACTGATACAGCTAGATTGTGCAACCAACTAGGAAACATGCAGAGTAACTGATACAGATATATTGTGCCACCAACTGGGCAAATGCTTAGTAACTGATACAGCTAGATTGGGCCACCAACTGGGCAAAATGCTAGAGTGTGCCACCAACTGGGCAACATGCAGAGTAACTGATACAGCTAGATTGGGCCACCAACTGGGCAAAATGCAGAGTAACTAATACAGCTAGATTGGGCCACCAACTGGGCAACATGCAGAGTAACTGATACAGCTAGATTGGGCCACCAACTGGGCAACATGCAGAGTAACTGATACAGCTAGATTGTTCCACCAACTGGGCACTCCATGGCTCTTGAGCATAGAAGTAAAACATTATTTTATAACGTTATCTAATCAATGACCTGAAGAGAGCTGGGTCCACAGTTGCAAAGATTACCAGTAGTAACACAATACACCCTCATGGATTACAATCCTTCAGGGCATACAAAGTTTCCTTCTCACACCAGTACATGTTAAAGTTCACCAGTGACAATCTGGATGATCTAGAGGAGGCATTAGAGATGGTCTTGTGGTCAGATGAGACCAAATTAGAACTTTTTGGTATCAACTCCACTTGCTGTGTTTGCAGAAGGAAGAACACACACCCAACTGTGAAGCATGGGACTGGAAACACCATACTTTTGGGGTGCTTTTCTGCAAATAGAACATGATGACTGTGTAGTATACTCTGCAAGTGATGGTAGTTGGCGTGACACCAGTGCTGGTCCAGCACACAGGTTTGATGTTGATACCTGCTTTTTAAAGTATGGCTGGCTCTGTTCCCTGTATGGTCGGTAACCTGCCGGGTTGTTGCGGTTCCCTTGGGCTCTTGTAATGCCAGTCCTGAGTGGCAACTGACCCATCCGGACTGTCGGTACTGCCACCCACAAAAGGGAGAAAATAACCCGTGGAGTGTGTAGAGGTGCCGGTGGAGACAGAGAATGACAGAGTCTCGTTAGTATAAAAATATAACGGCTTTACTGTAAGGCTTTTCAGTATAACAGTACACGTTTTCACAAGTAAATAAATCTTGACACGCTCTTGACTGCTGAACCTTAGTGCTTAAAGGAGATGCTTGAGAGAAGCAAGAGAGGTAGTTGTAGCGGTGCTTGTAGAGTAGAAAATAGAGGAGAGGAGTTTGCCAGAGAAGCCCTAACTCAGTGTAGCTGTGTACTCTGACAGAACCTGGACATATCTTTGTGAAACGTTACTTGTACTTGTGTTTGGACTCTGTCTGACCACCTTCTGCCTCCTGGTATCGTAGAACCCGTCCCAGTAGGGTAGTGCAAGCCCCAGCCGTTGTTATCTGGGTGTAGTGAGGTGTCCCAGTTACCTACACTGCGCGATAGGATACATAGACCTTCTGTACTGGCTGCTTTGTCCTATCGAAGCTAGTTCCTCTCTTGATCAGGATACTGCTTTTTTTAGACGTGTTCCTGGAATGGGTCAGGGTTTTCCATGGTGACTAATCTCCCTTGTGTGCTTAGCACTGCATAGTAAAGAAAATAGTAGTTGTAGGATAAACGTTGGTCTCTAACTGCATCTGTCCACGTTTGTGACTAGACTAGACTGAAACAAACTGAACTGCATTGTTGTCCCTGACATGGGTCCTGGCAAAAGCCAGGCCCTGGCTTAACTTCTGCAGGGACTGTTGTCTTTTTTTTTTTTTTTGGCCTTTCTCCCTGAGAATCTGGATAAGACTGACTGTACTTCCTCCACCACCAGTAAAACCCTCCTACAGGGGTCTTCTTTATGCCTGCCTGTGAGTGGTGGGGATGAGTGTGTGCAGAAAAAAGGAGATCGGTTAGAAAAGAAGAGCAGGTCAGCATGAAACACATGGTACAGATAAAACATTAACCCATGACCTTCCTCAGCTGTGCAATACTTAGTATTCTTTATGCATATGGATTCCTAACACCTAGTGGGGAAACGTAATATCCTTCATCCACCACTTTAACCTAAGAGAGAAGCTTTTTCACAGGTGCACAGGAGAAGAGGAAGAACACGCGTGGTGGGACACCACGACTGCATTGAATTGAAGGGAGGATGGATAGGGCTATGTATTGTGAGATTTTGGCCAACAACCTCCTTCCCTTAGTAAGAGCAATGAAGATGGGTTGTGGCTGGGTCTTCGTGCATGACCCTAAACTCACAGCCAGGGCAACTAAGGAGTAGTACCTGAACTCCATTGCATTAAAGTTAGGGATGGTCCGAACCTGGTTCGGGTCGGGTTCGTACGAACCCGAACCCTCGGAAATTATTCCCGCTGTCTGCCCTCTCCGTGGAGAGGGTGGATACAGCGGGAGGACCGCCTGGAAAACTGGGATACAGCCATAACCATAGGCTGTATCCCAGTTTTCCAGGCGGTCCTCCCGCTGTATCCACCCGCTGCACGGAGCGGGCAGACAGCGGGAATCTGATGCCGAGCGTTCGGGTTCATACGAACCCAAACCTCGGCAGATTCGGACCATCCCTAATTAAAGTGTCACTGTTGTTGTTTGTTTTAAAACCTAAATCAACAGCAGATGTGATATAAAGCAAGTTTGCAATATACATTTTTTTCAGTAATCATGGAAAACCCGGCACTTCCTGTTTTTTTTGTTTTTTTTGCCAGGTCATCTGCACTCACATAGAAGGCAGTCACTTGATTGATGGACACATTGAGCCGTGACTCTCTGTACTGGCCGGAATTCCTGTGTTTAGTTTGTTGTTTTTATCAACCAGCACAAGACTAAAAATCTGCCTTCAGAAGACTGGACCTTGATTTCTGGTAAGTACAGCTTTGTTTTACAGCATTATATAAAAAAAAAAAATGGTTCAAACTTACTTTATTTCACATCTACTGTTGATTTAGAGTTTAAAAGTTATATTGACAGGGACAACTTTAAATAAAAGAGAGGTGATTTGTTTTCTTGTTTATACAGCTTTGTTCTTCTGCATTCGGTTTCTGGTTGCCCTGGAATTAGTTTTTTTTCCTTCAACAAAGTATTTAATCCCTGTAAAAATGTTCCTAAACACAAGTTGGAAAGCAAGCACTGACCATTGTAGTAATGAGATTCATCCATTCAGTGCATCTAATAACCACGCTGAAGACTTAAAGGGCAACTTCAGTGAAATTTTTTTTCTTTAAAATCAACTGGTGTCTGTAAGTGCCAGAGATGTCATTTACATCTATTAAAAAAAAATCGCCATTATTCTAATACTTATCAGCTGCTATATGTCCTGCAGAAAGTGGTGTATTATTTCCAGTCTAGTGTATTATTTGTTTGCCGCCACCTCTGTCTGTGACCGGAACTGTCCATAGCAGTAAAAAAATCCCCATAGAAATCCTCTCCTGCTCTCCAGACTGGAAAGAATTCACTACTTCCTGCAGGACCTACAGCCAGGGCTGTATTTACCATTAGGCACCCATGGTCCGGTGCCTAGGGCAGCACCTTGCAGGGGGGCAGCACCAGGGAGCAGGGGGACAGAAAAAACTATTTTTTTTTTGTTTTTATTTTTTAAGTTTCCCTCCTCTTGTTCAGACTTGCCAGTAAATCTGGTGTCTTTTCCAGGGGGGTGGGAGGTATGGTGGTATTGGTCAGGTCTGGTATCGCCAATAGGTGCGTAAAGATGGGGCGTCTTCAGGTTTAGTGCCTAGGGCAGCAGCAGCTGTTAATAGAGCCCTGTCTACAGCAGCTGATAAGTACTGGGAGACTGGAGATTTTTTTGATATAGGGAGACTACCAATCTCTGGCACTTTCTGGCACCAGTTGATTTGAAAGAAAACATTTTTGCTGGAGTACCCCTTTAAGTATATGCTTTCACCTGGTTGCAAAATTATTTTGAATGCAGTGGAAACCACACCCCTATTTCTACCCTAATAGTTGTGTGGTGTGTTCGGGATTATTGCAAAGATCACACAGTTATTGGGAGAGAAATGCAGGCATGGTTTCCACTGCATTTGGAATGCATTCTGAACACATTTATGGAAACCCATCCTAAGGACCTAAAAATATCTACAGGTGGTAGCACTTTATTATGGTGGTTTTACACGGAACGCTGTATCGTTCGAATTTGCACAATAACGGTCTAATTTGAACGATAATCGTACGTGTAAACGCAGCGAACGATCAAGCGACGAGCGAGAAATCGTTCATTTTGATCTTTCAACAAGTTCTCAAATCGTCGTTGATCGTTCGCAAAAATTCGCAAATCGTTCAGTGTAAACAGTCTTTCAACGATTTCCCCTATGTGTGAGATAGGCTTAAGGGATTGCAAAACGAATATTCCGTACGATGTATCGTTCCGTCTAAACGCTGATCGTTATAAAAAAAAATCGTTCATTCAAAATCGTTAATCGTGCGATCAGGCGAATTATCGCTCCGTGTAAAACCACCATTAGTGTTATATGGACCTTACTAGCAAGTACCTAAGTAATAATCCCTAAACTGTGTTCTGTGGTATTATTACTAGATCAGGGATTATCGGTTTTAAATAATTACGTAACACTAAGAGACTTGAAAACATAACCAAAGCTAGATGAGGTTATGGTCTTTAAAGCCAAAAGTGGCTGGGGAGTTAAGGGGTTAAAAAAGAACATTGTTAGTAGAGAGTTTAATATTTCTTTAAAGTGATACAGTATCCACCAACCCCCACCCTAAACTGCTGATACCGTCTATTTGTAAATAGTAAAGCCTACCCTAATCTGCAGCAGCCAGCCGAGGCACTGTTTAGACAAGTGATGAATTGGAGAAATCCCAAGTGTTCCTAATGACAAGTAGGGTGGGGAGGAAGAAAGGGGAGGCTTAGGGCATGGACAATCTAGGCCATGCCTCATTGACTTGGCTACTGCAGATTAAAAGATCATTTTTACCCAAATCAATGTAAATCAATGTATCCTCAAGTAAAAATTCCCCCAACCCATCTCACACGCAGCAGCATCCCTTTCCCACTTTGCCCCACAGCTGCTCAAGGCTCCAGCCCCGCAGCTGCAGGACCTGCTCTCCTCCTCTCTTCTGCTGCTTGGCTCTGGAGCTGAAGAAAAGCTTCTGATTAATGGTACATGACCTTTGGAGCCAATCAGGAGAGGGGAGAAGTGTGGGGACTAGTGTAGTGACAGATGCCCCAACCCCCGCACCACCTCCTGACAGAGACAGGTGAGTAGTCTGATCCTTGGCTCAGAGACTGTGTCATCCTCCACTGCTACTGCTGTGTGGGTGAGTATATGTATGTATCTGTGTGCGTGCTAATGGAGTGTGTGTGTGTGTTAGTGCTCATGTGTGGCTGAGGTAGGACAACAACTCCCAGCATGCTCATGTGTGGCTGAGGTAGGACAATAACTCCCAGCATGCTCCTGTGTGGCTGTGGTAGAATTACAGCTCCCAGCATGCTCCTGTCTGGCTGTGGTAATACTACAGCTCCCAGCATGCTGCTGTGGTAATACTACAGCTTCCAGCATGCTCCTGTGTGGCTGTGGTTATACTACAGCTTCCAGCCTGCCTGTGGGGCTTTGGTAGAACTACAGCTCCCAGCATGATCCTGTGTGGCTGTGGTAGAACTACAACTCCATCATCCTAAACCACCAAACCACCCCCAATGCTGCTCCCCCGGATCAGAGACAGATGAGCAGTATGATTCTCCACCTCCTCCTCATGGGCAGAGACAGTGTCATCCTCCAGCGGCAACAGCTCCCCACGGAACAGATATAGCAGCAGCATATAGTCCGGCCCTCCACCGCTCTGAGGGACAGTGAATTGGCCCCTGTGTAAGAAGTTTGGGGACCCCTACTATACACTATGTTGGGGCAGCCAGGAGGCTATACTGTATGTGGGGGATATACACTGTGTGGTTGTGCGGAGACCATACACTATGTGGGGGCAGCCATGAGACCCTGGCAGTATGGGGGGGAAGGAACGGCCTTTGGCAGGCCGTCTCTTCCAGTAACGCCTACCTGTGCATATTCATGTATGCACAATCCGGTCTTTGGCTCACATGCATAAAAACAGCACCCCTTATCTTATTCCCCTTTTTATTTGTTTCCCGTCCTCCCCTATTTTCAGTTGTTATTTACTACTGTCTCCTACGCTCACCTCACTCATTTTTCTTGTCCCTCCTTTTCCTATCTACATAAGGCCTTAGCCTTCACTTTCTTATCTGGCCCTTTTACACAGGGTCAATTAACACAGATTATCTGACAGATTATCTGTCAAAGATTTGAATCCAAAGTCTGAAACAGACTATAAACAGAGATCAGATCATAAAGGAAAGCCTGAGATTTCTCATCTTTCCTCATTCCTGGCTTTGGCTTCAAATCTTTGGAAGATAATCTGTCAGATAATCTCTCTGTGTAAATGGACCCTTACTCTTGTTGCTGGGGTCTTCTTTACCTTCAGTACTTTACTGTATTAAGGCCAGTTCACACTGAGTAAATTTGGTGGAATTGTGCCTACCTCAGTGTCAATCAGAGACTCTATGGGAGGGCTTGTGTGCCTCCCCTCTCCTCTGCTCTTCACTGAAAAAAATGTTGAGTAGAGATGTTGGGACTTTTATCGCCATGGCCCATGGGTGCTATTATTGGATTACTAATTTAGATTCTAAGATGATACATTAAAAATTATCCCATCCATAGTGCATCCGCTAAAATTGTACAGTT
Organism: Dendropsophus ebraccatus; assembly: GCF_027789765.1. NCBI lineage: Eukaryota > Metazoa > Chordata > Amphibia > Anura > Hylidae > Dendropsophus > Dendropsophus ebraccatus. The sequence goes on from NC_091455.1 coordinate 104,014,823, forward strand.
CTTATTAATAAAGTTGTACTGGTGAAAGAAGAAAATGTAACTAGCTTGCCCATATTTGTCCTGCGTTTTTAATGGACGTCACAAATGTAAAGACACAGTTCTCATAGACTTCTATTGGCTAATCTGTACTACAATCACAATCCACAGTAGGACATGTCCTATTTTTTCACAGAACGGTTTGCGGATCCGTTAAAAGCAGAATGTGTGAATAGCACAAAAAATAAATGGGCACTAAGTTGATCCGTGGACAATTTTGGGGACTCACACTGCTTTCTTGCAGTCCATTTAATGGATACGTTTTAAATGGTTACTTTTAATGTACAAAAAAAACATGTGGTCAACCACATTTTTGTGTAAGCTAAAAAAATACATAAAAAAACATCCATTTTGATTCCTCTTTGTTTTTTATAATGGTAGTCAATACAAAAACTGATCCAAATGGATGCACACAATTGCATCAGTTTTCACATCCATTTTCTCCATAAACGGACAGCAAAAATGCAGTGTAAACCTAGCCTTACATTGGATGATTATTGGCATTGTTTTGGACAATAATTGGTCTGTGTAAAATTACAAGCAATAAACCAACAAGCGGGAAACCGTACACTCTATGGCTGACCGCATCTTTTGACCAGTGGTAAAATGTATCATTATCCGGCACATACCTCTCTGTGTAAACAGGAGACTAGCATCTGATAACAATGAATGTTGATAAACGATAAAGCAATTGTTTGTGCTGCCCGGCTGCACGATTAATCACAGAAGGCCAAAAATCATTAAATGTAAAATGCTGCTAGTCTCAGATTCAAGGCTTGCTTCCAATACCAATTTACAATCTCCACTACTGGGTATCACTATAGAATATAATGCATCAATATGCTCTATGAAAAACAATAGAACAGTGCCACCGAGTGTTTAAACTGATGCAGGGAAAAAATAAAAAAATCAGCGTACATCTAGTTTTTGTGTACCGTGTTAGCCAGTGGATAGAAACGCTAAAAACTGAGAGGCCTTTGAGGCTACAGTACGTGTGATGGAAAGCAGAAACAAAATCTGATAAGATGTTGGTGGAAGATTAAACAACAGGAGCCGTAAATTCTTAGGCAAGATTTAGGAGTGTGAAAATGTTATTGTCCCGATACATTTCTGGTCCATGATTTTATAAGCTGTGAGGTCACATTCCCCAACCCGTTCCCGAACAAGGGCATAACTGTATGTCCATTCTTGCAGTGCATTATTGCTCATGATTGTACAGTTACGTCCTTGGATGAATCAAGCACAGAAGCTGTATTAGTTCCATCTGCGGCAGATCTCGACTGTCAGTGAGAGCCAGGCACCTGCCGCCACTGCCTAGACCCAGGCTGAGTTCAGATCGTGGAAGTTGACCCTATAGATGTGGCGATCAGTTTGATCATTCTCTCTGTTCACCCTCAGGGCTTGTGTGGAGCAATTGCACAGCCCTGATGGTAGCTATGACAACCAGAGGCCTCACTGAGGCCTTTAATATCATAGCTACAGTGACTGATCAGGCCCCCAAGGCAAAAATAAATGTATAAAAAGAAAACAAAGTACACATTTAGTATGACAGCATGCGTAACAACACTGCCATTAAAATATATCACCTCAATAAAGCCACACAGTGACCACAGAAAATTACAGGTTAGAAAATGCAATTTGTAATTTTTCTATGAAATATGGGCATTTTTCACAAGAAAATTTTATGGATATTGGTCAAAATTTACCACTAACCTAAAGTACAATACATCACAAAAAATAATTTTAGAATCGCATGGATAAGTTATAGTATCACGTTGCTATAACTACAGTACATAAAGTGAGACTGGTCAGATTTCAAAAATGAGCCAAACAAAGAGCACGTGGGCACCACCAAAATAAGTCTGAGTGCTAAACCAATGCATATAAGTAGTCAAAATACAAAAAAGAAAAAAAAAAGATATGCACAAAGAAGGTAGCACATCAAACCATATTTATTAGATACAATAATACATACAAAAAGTACAGGAGTGTGAAACTAGGGAGACAAGCCCCAGACACAAGCCTACATTAAAACCATTAAAATGTCAAATATGAGTCCCACCAGTGTTCCAGCTGGGACCTATCAACCAACCCGACCCTGGATCACAACACATGGGCAAAAACAACAACATACATAATAAGCATACATTCTATAAACAATGCAGTGTGCAAACAAAACAAAATATATGGAAAAAATCATAACTAGAAAAAATATCAAAAAGTTCACCATGTGTGGTCCAACAATAAGGAGGGGGCCAGGTGGGAGCAGAGAACACCCCCACGCGTTACGCTGTTCAACAACTTCCTTAGGGTGGTGTCTGGGGCTTGACTCCCTAGTTTCACACTCCTGTACATTTTTGTATTTTTATATGTATTATTGTATCTAATAAATATTGTTGTTTGATGTGCTACCTTCTTTATGCATATGCTTTTTTTCTTTTTAGATTTAAAAAACAGGCTCTTGTCCTTAACAAAGAAGTCCCACAAAAGTGACTGGGGTGGGACATCACCAAGTATGTGATGGAAGATGACAGCTGACAGCCGGCAGCAGGACCTAGGAGTTGTGTAACAGAGGCATAAGGCATGATTTCACTTGTTTGTTATTCGCTAGCACCCCCGCCTGCTGTTTTTAATTTTCTTGGGGCTGCCTGTTTAATTTCTGGACCAGTCCAAGAGGAGTAATTGGGGGTTTTCAGCCAAAATAGACTGATGAGCTACCTGTGGGAAGTCAACATCACGACATCAGCAGTTCAGCGCCCATGGGCATCCCCTTTTGCTGCTTTTTGCATTTGTGTTTGTTTATTTACACAGAAAACTTCCTGTTGACATCACATCCAGGTTGCAGGGGTCAGCAGTGTTGACATCACAATCATGCCTTTGCATGCCTGCTGCTCCATACCCTCCTCTCTGAATGTGGCTCCATCTACTCTACCAGTAGGCATTGTCTTACCACAATTGTTGGTCTGTTGGGCAGCATGGTGGCTCAATGATTAGTGCTGTTGTATTGAATAGGCTTGATCGAACATCTGAAAAAGCTAGGTTCAATTGAACTCGAACCTAGCTGGACATTTCGTATTTAATTGCTGATGTCTTCACGGTCCGTGCGGAAGGAGGAGACATCCCGGGGACCGCCTGGAATTTCGGGATTCAGCCTATTACCTAGGCTGAATCCCGGAATTCCAGGCGGTCCCCGGGATGTCTCCTTCCGCACGGACCGGGAAGACATCAACAATTAAATGCGGAAGGTCTGGCTCGGTTACAGTTCAATCGAACCTAGCTTTTTCAGATGTTCGATCAAGCCTAGTATTGAAGGGGTTCTTGGTTCAAACCTTGACAGATTTTTTGCTCCTTTCAAAATGTTACGCTTAGCGCGTCTTCTCCCAGCTCGTTCCCCTGATTGGTACAGGACTGAACACACAGACCTAGACCAATCAAAACATTTGTCTCTATGACATGTCAAAAGTTTTTATGATGACAGGTACACTTTAATACTGTACTATGTTGCTAGCAATGCATATCAGCAGTATGGTCATGTAGTTAGCACTGCTGCACTGGGTTCAAATCATTCCAAAGGTGAATAACATTGGTGTCTCTTTATTTATGGACTTGGGTTGCTATTTGAGACAAAAAATGTGTCTGATCTTTTCCACAATTTTATACCAGGTGGTATCTGAAGCCACTGCACTGTCAATTACCTATATTATCAAATAATATATTTTCCTGGAGTACTGCATCTTTTAACTGTTGTAGGACTACAAACCCCACCATTTGTATGTTAGGAGTTATGTTCCAGGGAATACATACACACTACACATAACCAACCTATAGGTGAGTGGGCTTTCAGTTGCAGCTTGAATGACCCAGGTACCTAGGGCCCACTAGTGAAAGTGATCCTAGGACCCACCAATGAAGAACCAGTAAGAAGCTACATGCTGATTCATTCCCATTCTGCACTGATCTGTATATGTGACCACAAACCCCTTGTGCATAACAAGCTTTTACTACAACTCTCAGAATGTCCTTCTTATAAAGCTCTCAGGGCATGCTGGGAGTTGTAGTAGAGGATAACCTTTTGTCTGTTCATTTGTACTTCAAATCGCTGTCAGTACATGCTGGGAGTTGTAGTGTTTGCAGCTGTGGTACCTGGAGGGTCCTTGGTGCATTGTACAGTGGATACTTTGTGAGAAATCAGAATATATAGTTCCATAGTGGCTCATTGTATAAAAGTGGCCCCAGAACAACACTAATAAGGTATATAATAAAAATATGTATATATAGCATTAACAAAACAGCACTAATAAGGTATATAATAAAAAATATAAATATGTATATACAGCATTACCATAATAGTACTAATAATTGTATATAACAAAAACACATATATAGATTCAGCACGTAGAAATGAAATGGCGGCACTCACCCGACTTGTCTTCAATCTTTATTACGGTATATTGTACTAGATGACAAGATCACTGTACTGCCCCTACAGTGATCTTGTCATCTAAAGATTATGCAGCGGAAGCTGAGCGTTTACTTGGTGACACCACCACTTACTGTAAATTATTAAGTAACCCTACCCCCAAAGTGTTGGACAGACTGCGTTCCCTACTCAGGTCCTATGTTGAGAGAGATATTTTGTCTGATAAAACCGCAGAAAAATTACTTCCGAGCGCCCCCAAATATCCCAAATGGTACTATCTCCCAAAGGTGCATAAGTCGCTGAGCCGACCCCCTGGTCGGCCCATTGTGGCGGGGATCGGCTCAGCGACTGAATATATCTCACAGTACACTGACTGGTTATTGAGGCCACTCCTCACAGCGATCCCTACATATTTAAAGGATACTACTCATTTACTTTTACAGTTACAAGAGATATATTGGCAACCAGAGTTTAAATTAGTATCCCTCGATGTAGAGAGTTTATATACTCGCATACCTCACACAACAGGAGTTGAAGCAATACGAGAATTTCTAGCTGACGCGGACAAATCGGAGAATTTTTGTACCTTTATCTGTGAATCCCTGGATTTTATTCTAAAAAATAACACCTTCCAATATGATGGCACCTGGTATAGGCAGACGGTCGGTACAGCCATGGGGACTCCTGTGTCGTGTACATATGCTAATTTATTTCTAGCTATTTTTGAACGTCACTTTATTTTTTCAATGAACAACCCTTTTTGTAAATTCATTAAATATTTTTTTAGGTTCATGGACGATGTCCTTATTGTGTGGGACGGCACGGCACAGGAGTTCTCTGGCTTCATAAAACACTTGAACCAGATTAACAATATGAATATGCTATTTACAGGGGTGTACGGTGACCAATCGTTACCCTTTCTAGACGTGAGAATATACGTTGAAAACAATGTTGTACACACTGAAGGATTTCGTAAGCCGACAGCTAGCAATTCTTACCTCCATTTTTGTAGTTCACACCCTAAAAAGGTTAAAGAGGCTATACCTTATGGCCAACTACTTAGATTAAAACGCATCAACAGTAAAAATGAAACTTATCAAAAGCAGGCAACGGAATTAAAAGATAGATTTATTAGTCGTAGGTACCCGCCAGAAATAATAGAGAAAGCCATGATGAAAGCTGACAAAACTTCCAGAAGCACCTCACTCGCTCCCAAAAAACGCAGATGCAACACTAGTAATGAGAACAGTGACAGATTTTGTTTTGCGTTTAACAACTCCCCCATAAATGATGCCTTGAGTAATGCTATCCATAAATACTGGTATGTGCTCGAAGGAGATCCTTTGTTGCGAGAAAAAGCACTGAGAAAACCCTTAATAACTTTTAGGAAAAACACAACATTAGGTGATCGTCTTAAGGTTAACCAAGTTAAAAAGGATTCCTACAGTAGGAGCTGGCTACCATTTTCCCCCATAGGAAATAAGAAATGTCTGCAATGTGCGCATTGTAAATCCAACGCTGCACTGCAAAACATTAATATAGGAGGGAAACAATGGAGTGTTAGGCAACTAATCACATGTAAATCCACCTACGTTGTTTATATGATTTACTGTAGTTGTAACCATTTTTATATCGGCAAAACGATCAGACAGCTACAAGTAAGATTTCGTGAACATGTAACTTCAATAAGAACAGGCAAGGGTGCTTCGAGACTTATAGAACACATGAGATCAGTTCATGATAGTGATACTAGCAGCCTGAGGTTCTGCGGTCTCGAAAGGGTCAATCCAAATGAGAATGGAGGTGATAGACATAAACATCTCTTGAGAAGAGAAGCCTTTCTCATTTCCCTTTTTAAAGCGACAGGTCCTCTTGGATTAAATGAGAAGAACGAGTTTCATGCCTTCCTTTAATGTTTTTAACTGTTTTTAACTTTTGTAATTAAGTTGCACCTGTACTCACAGTTGTGGTTGACGACCCAAATAGACCGGATCTGGGATCGTCTGACGTGTGTTAGCCGTGACGAAGTGCGCCTGCGCACGAAACGGCCGTCGCTGTATGCACCCCCCTGCGTCCTCCCTCACCTGTATGATGCCCTAGTGGACTTGTGTTGTACAATATACCGTAATAAAGATTGAAGACAAGTCGGGTGAGTGCCGCCATTTCATTTCTACGTGCTGAATTTATCCATGACTATATACTGTGAGCTGAGCACCACCTACATCTTCATTACACACCTCTAGCCTCCCACGAGGTCAGTTAAGTACGCTGAAAGCATAGTGTGAATCAGTACTAGTGCCGGTCTGTGATTTTCTTTTTCTCTGTGGTTGCAACACATATATAGTGTTACCATTTTATCACCATACCGTCACACTCTGACAAAATCCCGTAAACCAAAACCAATAGTACCAATAATACCAGCATATAAGAAACAACCATTACCACCACAGTGCCATCATTCTCTCAGCCACAGCTTGTCTCTTCAGAATCTGAAAGACAAACATTTTAGGCTCTTTTCTTTAGCACAATCCTCACCTCTATACAGAATCCCCACCCTGTAATAGTGTCTGCTTTGGCCTCCATGTAGTATTTAGCTTAATTTGGGCCCTCAAATAGTATCAAGTATGTCATCTTTGTCGTAAATATAATAGATAAGACCCACCCATGCCTCCATATAGTAGTTAAGCCTTCTATGTGCCCCATATAGTAGTCAGGCCCCTTTGTGCCTATACATATATAAGGTTAAACCTTCTTTGTGCATCCATATAGTGTGTAGGCCCCTTTGTGTTTCCCATATAGTAATCAGGCCTCCCTCTATGTATCCATATAGAGGTTAGGCCTCATCTGTGTATCTATATAGTAGTTAAGCCCCCTCTGTGCATCCATACAGTAGTCAGGCCTTCTCTGGGCTCACATACATTAAAGTTGCTCTTTGTATCCTCCCCTCAAACAGTAGTTTAGCCACCCTTGTTCCCCCTATAGCTACCTGTGCAGGTAGCTAATGCAGTAGGTAGTACACACATGGACAAAATTGTTGGTACCCCTCAAAAAAAACAACAGTGGGCCTAGAAATAACTTGAATCTGATAAAAATAATAATAATAATAATAAATAAAAATTCTATGACAATGAACAAATGAAAGTCAGACTGCTTTTCAACCATGCATCAACAGAATTAAAAAAAAAAAAACTTATCAAATCCGCCTGGACAGAAATGATGGTACCCTTAACTTAATATTTTGTTTTACAACCTTTTGAGGCAATCCCTGCAATCAAACAATTCCTGTAACTGTCAATAAAACTTCTGCACCTCTCGACAGGTATTTTGGCCCAGTTCTTTAGAGTAAATTGCCCCAGTTGTCTTGTGTTTAAAGGTGCATTTTCGAGACGGCATGTTTCAGCTCCTTCCACAGATGCCCAATAGGATTTAGGTCAGGGCTCATTGGAGGCCACTTCAGAATTGTCCAATGTTTCCCTTTTAGCCATTCTTGGGTGTTTTTAGCTGTGTGTTTTGGGTCACGATCCTGTTGCAAGACCCAGGACCTGCAACCGGGACCAAGCTTTCTGACACTGGGCAGCACATTTCTCTCTAGAAACCCTTGATAGTCTTGAGATTTTATTGTACCCTGCACAGATTCAAGACACCCTGTGCCAGATGCAACAAAGCAGCCCCAGAACATAACAAAGCCTCCATCATGTTTCACAGTAGGGTTAGGGTTCTTTTTATTGATATGCTTCATATGCTACTTAGCCACAGGCTGTATCCCAGTTATTTAGGCGGTCCTCAGGCTGCCTGTATCCACCCTCTCCACGGAGCGGGCAGACAGCGGGAATCAGAAGCCGAGAGTTCAGGTTCATACGAACCCGAACCTCGGCCAGTTCGCTCATCTCTACCAGCTAGCCCTCTCCAACTTCATTCCTGATGTCCCTAGCAACTGTTGGAGGAAGACATAGAGATTTCAATGCCCTTGCCAGATCACTCTGACAGTACCAGACGGTACACCGTAATGATAAAACAATGGGGGAGATTTATCAAACATAGTGTAAAGTGAAACTGGCTCAGTTTCCCCTAGCAACCAATCAGATTCCGCTTTTCATTCCTCACAGACTCTTTGGAAAATGAAAGGTGGAATCTGATTGGTTGCTAGGGGCAACGGAGCCAGTTTCACTTTACACCATGTTTGATAAATGTCCCCCACTATCTCTAATTTCCTTCAGTTGGAATCTCTTAGTGCCTTGAGTTTTGTGTCCTTCTGCATAGAGTCTTATCAATAACAAAAAGTAGTTATACTTGGGGCACTACCATAGAGATCTCCGGCACCTTCTTTGCCTACCACTCATGAAACAAACACCTCAGAGCCACATGCATAACTATATGAACCATTTCAGGGATTGCTACCTCCTGTCCTTCCTCCTCAAAGGTCGAAACTGATAAAAAAGGAAAGCCTAGGGAAAGTCAGGAATTTTGACCTTCCAAGGAGTAAAAATACATGTGGATACCAGTTGCCAGTAAGATTTGTTGTGAACACACTTCCATACCACATGCCACAAATTGGTGAAAGCTTCGTCACATTTCGGGCAAGCAATAATTCTGTCAGGGAAATTGGGGGAGGAGTGAATGTTAAATCCATGTAATGCTGTATGGCCTTATTTTAAATAAGTTTCCCTCCACTGCTCATTTATTATAAATTTACAGACAATTTTCCACCCCGAAAGAATGTGTTCTTAATTTGAAGATCATTTGTCCACCTCAACCAAGAAGGGAAGATGGACTTAGGATCAATTTTTAAAAATGTATTTCTAAAGGAGTTTGGGGATTGGAGATGAACGTCTTAAATGCTTCGTCCCCTATAATCTGGTTCATTGTATGAGATGTGCAGATATCTGACCAAGGTTTAAAATCGCCCCTCGCTTTCCTCCAAGCATCCTTATGTTCCCCTAGGGGGTCTGCAGAAAAGCCATATAAAAGATTCAGCCTGTATCAGGAAAGAGGGAAGCCACAAAATATATTTACTGCCCATTAGGCTATTCGGGTAGAGTCTTAAACGAATCGGGAATGATCTAATATAATGAGGTCTTTATGTTCCACCAGCTGGTCCCGTCTATTCATGCTAGGAAGTAGTCAATTCTAGACCAGGACTGGTGGGAGTGGGAGAAGAGGGTAAAATCCCTGTCGGCTGGGTGGGAGATGCGACCATCCTCTTGACCAACCTGTTCAAAGAAACCTGACAGGATTTATTTCTGGCCCAAATTGTCAGAAGAACTGATCCAGAACACTTCCTATCCTCCATTGGGTCTAACACAGTGTGGAGATCTCCCCCCCCCACCTTCCAGGAGGTAGAATCTGCCCCTAATCTATTATCCAAATCTGAAAAAAAACCTGCTGGTTTTCTCCGTTAGGGGCATATACGTTATAAATCCTGTAAGTTTCCCCCTAGTGATCTAATATGACATGCGAAAGCCTATTCTCCGAGTTGTGAGTATGAGAAATTAGTGAAAAAGAAATTATTTGTTAATCAGAGAAATCACCCCAGCTTTACCCTGTATTGCAGATGATCCAAATACTGTGTCAACCCACATGCGCTGCTTTCTCACCAAATCATATGCCGTTAAATAAGATTGCTGCAGAAATACTATGTCTGGATGAAAACGTTAAAGAAAATGCAAAATTTGAGTGCACTTATTCAGGGATTTCAACCCCTTAACATTCCACGTTATAATTGTGGCCATAATGAACAAGAGGGGAAGTTAAACCTAACAGAGCACTTTTGCAATACTATACCCTCATTGAAAGAAAAGGTTTGGTCGAGCATTCGGATCCCCACACTTCCAAAGTCTCACATGAATTACGCAAAGTTCTAACGTAGATGTCTGTTGCCAAAGAAAAACAGACAAACTCACAAAAACAAAAATTAACTAAACATATGTCCCCTTGGGAGTCCTATTTCTCTGAGTGAAAGACTTCACTTTTTTCAGCCTTGTACTTAGCTTCGTTAGATTGAATAGCAACCCAGCTACTCCAGTGCCATCTAGTGGGGTAACCATAAAACAACTATTCCTTTAAATTCTGAAATCTCATACTGAAACAGAAAGATGACCAGTTCAGCTAGTGTCCTGGAAACACAACAATAACCAACAAAAAAAAAAAAGTTGTAAAGGGAGTGAGGCCCCCACATGAATCACCCAGGTTACTTGAGGAAGTCCATCCTAGTCAGAATGCAAGAAGGATGATACTTCATCCAGGCGAAGGCGAGCTGGATCTGCGCATCCTCCTTTGAGATTGGCGCGGTCTACCTCGCTGCTCCTGGGGCGAAGATCTACATCACTAGGAGTAATGGGGCCCCATAGCAAAAAACTGCCCCATGAAACCTTGAATGGGGTGGTGTGCATTTAGAACTGGGGCAGCTGGGGGTGACTGGGGCAGACGGACAGTTGGGGGTGATTGGGGCAGCCTTGGGTTAGACTGGGGGGACACTGGGGCAGGCTGGGGGCAGCTGGGGCAGCTAGGGTGACTGGGGCAAAGGGACAGCTGGGGGTGACTGGGGAAGCGGGACAGCTGGGGGACAGGCTTGGGTTAGACTGAGGGGGACTGAAGCAGGCTGGGGCAGAGGCAGAGCTGGGGGGACTGGAGTAGGCTGGGTCAGAGGGAGAGCTGGTGGGGACTAAAGAAGGCTGGGGCAGAAGGAGAGCTGGAGGGACTGGAGCAGGCTGGGACAGAGGGAGAGCTGGAGGGACTGGAGCAGGCTGGGACAGAGGGAGAGCTGGGGGGACTGGAGTAGGCTGGGGCAGAGGGAGAGCTGGGGGGACTGGAGTAGGCTGGGGCAGAGGGAGAGCTGGGGGGGACTGAAGCAGGCTGGGGCAGAGGGAGAGCTGGGGGGACTGGAGCAGGCTGGGGCAGAGGTCCACTTTGGCTTAAAGGATGACGGATGGTGCAATCTGACACACTTTGAGCTTGAAGTTCACCTTTAATCTCTTTTTCTGGGCTCTTTTGTTACCATTCGTATTATCCATCATCAATTTGCCACCTGCAGCCACGTCCAGGGAGGTTGGCTACAGTCCCATGGATCTTACATTTATGAATATGTACAACTGTAGTCACAGGAACATCAAGCTGCTTGGTTATGGTCTTATGACCTTTACCTTTAATGTGCTTATCTATACATTTCTTTCTAATCTCCTGAGACAACTCTTTCCTTGGCTTCCTTTGGTCCATGTTTAGGGTGGTACACACTATGTTGCCAAACAGCACAGTGAGTATCTGTAGCCCTATATACAGGCCCACTGACTGATTGCAAGATTGTAGACACCTGTGACGCTAATTAGCGGACACACCTTGATTAATCATGTCGCTTTGGTCTCATTATTTTCAGGGTTTATAATCATTTATGTCCAGGCCAATCTCATGAGGTTTTTTTTTATTCTGTTGACATATGGTGGAAAAGCAATGTCTGACGTTCATTCCTTCATTTTCATAGAATTTTTATTTATCATTACTTTTGTCAGATTCAAGTTATTTCTGTGCCCATTGTGAGTTTTTCTTTCTTTCATTAAACAAGGGGTACCAACAATTTTATCTATGTGTATATCCCTTGGTAATCCCACCTGGTAGTTATTTGCCCTTTGTCATCACTCTGTTGGTAATCCCAGTTGCAGTAGAAAATATCCTCCAATTTAGGGTCCCCACCTATAGGTAATAGCCCCAGGTAGTTAACTTCTCCCCAGTATGTAGTATCCCTTATTGTAGGAGGCATCTCATTGTAGGTAATCCCCTTAAAGGGAACCTGTCACCCCCCGTGCCGGGGTGACAGTCTCCCGACCCCCCGTTAGAGCCCCCTATACTTACCTAATCCCGCCGGGTCCCGCTTCTGGAGGTGGTCGGATGATGAAGATCTCAACCGCTGAGATGAGTCCAACACCCATAGAGAATGACAGGAGAGTCCAGCGCTCTGTCATTCTCTATGAGCGTTAGACTCATCTCTCAGCGCGCGCGCCGGGCTGCAGCGGCTGAGATCTTCATCACCCGACCACCTCCAGAAGCGGGACCCGGCGGGATTAGGTAAGTATAGGGGGCTCTAACGGGGGGTCGGGAGCCTGTCACCTCGGCACGGGGGGTGACAGGTTCCCTTTAAGTTAGCCCCCTCCCCCCATGTAGGCATCCTCCGGTACATATGACAATTACATCATCTTCAGGAGGCCGGCCAGACCGCTCCAGCCCTCCCTCATGCTAGCCCCCCTCCGTCTCATCATCAGGGGGCCAGCTTGAGGGAGGGCTGGAGCAGTCCGGCTGGCCTCCTGAAGATTATATCATTGTCCCGAGATGGCGGCCGGGGTCGATTGTGAGTGGGGGGAAACATGAGGAAGGGGGCCATTCACTTAAGTAACTTAAGTTGTATAACTTTGTAATGTGTGTTATTTAGTGAATAAATGCTTTAAACCGCACTACCCCTTTAAGTAATATTGCAATTGTCTGTATACATTAAAACATTGTGCTAACAAAGCAGATGGCCAACAAATGTGTCAGACTACTGCCACTAAGGCCATGTTCACACAATACTGTTTCAATGCAGTCCTGAGCCATTTCAATGAAAACCCTGCAGTACCGTGACAATACTGCAATTTCTGTGACCACAGCCTTAGTATTGCATTTATTCACTAGATGAACAAACAGCTGCAGAACTATATAGTTTAAAAGGTTTTAAACTGACCATTCATGTCTCTTTAGCCCCATCTATTAGACATGAGCAAATTTACAGTATTAACTAAGCGCTTTGTTAGCTCGGCAGTTGGCGAGGGCGGGATCTAGTCCAGGCAACTGGGAGAAGTTTCCCAAGACGGGATCCAGCTTTTTTCCAGGGTCGGAGACAGTTAAAAGGCAGCAGGCTGATAAGCCAACTGCCAACTTAACAAAGCAAAATCTCTATCAATTCTTGCTAGATAGATACAGGGATTTGATCAAATCCCGGGAAAAGATGAAATGGCCCAGCCCTTCCATCATTTCCCTGAAGAAAGTCAGGGATTTGATAAAATCCCTGACCCCTTTCAGGGAAATGATGGAATAGTATTCTATCATTTCCCCTGCAACATGCCTTCTGCTCCCTGCTCTGCTCTCCCCATCCGCACAGCATTTTAGTAACCTGTGTTACTCACAGAAGGCCAGGCACAGCAGCAGGCCCAAGATGGTGGTGGCCTTTCTAAAGGCACACAGCTGACAGGGATGGACATGGAGCAGGAGGCACAAGAAGGCATCGGACCTCCAGGCAGGCACAGCAGGAGGGCCCATGATAGCGTGTCCTGTCCCTTCCCCAGCAGGCACCATGGGGAGGAGGACCAAGATGGCACTGGAGCTCCTGACAGGAGAGAATGCAGCCAGCAGCAGGTGTCCTGGTCAGGCTGTGATGGCGGGGCTCAGGGGATGATGTCTGCCACCATCCTCCAGCTCTCTGCTCTGCTCTCTCCTCCCCTTCACAAAGAGCTCAACATGGCTGCAGCAGCAGATGAAAAGTGCTGGGCCCTGCTGGGGAGGCTCCCCCCACCCAGCCAGCAGCATCACACGGGACCAGAGGCGGATGTGGAGCAGGAGGCATGTTGCAGGGGGTTAATGAGCGGCAGTCATATGTCGGCAGGGCGGACGGTGAGAGCAGAGCGGTATGTTGCAGGGGAAATGATAGAATTTCATACCATCATCTCCCTGACTTTCTTCAGGGAAATGATGGAAGAGCTTGGCCATTTCATCATTTCCCGGGATTTGATCAAATCCTTGATTCTATCATTTCGCTGCAACATATACAAATGTGCCAAGTGATTCTGCCATACCATAACAGATACCTTCCTGGCAAGGTCACCTAAAGAATATGTAAAAGGCACTGTGATCCCCAAAATACTGTCAGGTTTGCACTAAAACCTGCCGTAAACCATGAGACTTTTCTGATAAAAAACAGACCATATACTCTCCAAATAAAACTAATGACACAAAATAGTCATAATGACAGGCAAAAGAAAAAAAATTAAAGGGACACTTATTTTTAAAGTAGTCACAAAAACTATTTTCAGAATTCGTGGTTTTTTTATTTTTTTAAAAGGAACCCGTCACCCCTGCACCTGCGGCAGAACCCACCCGACCCCCCCCCCCCCAATACTAACCCCCTTGCACTTGTCATGCTAAAAAGAAATCACCGCCCGCTCAATATGCAAATGAGATGAGTCTGATGTCCATAGGAATGCGCTGGAGCAGTGATTTCTTATGGGCATCAGACTCATGTCTTTTCATTTGCATATTGAGAAAACAGACAAGCTGGAGGGGATATGTATCGGGGGGGGGGGGTCGTTGGTAGGGCTGGGCAGCATACCGCAAAAATACCGATGCCGTCAGTGGCGTGGGTTAACCGACCTCAACCTAGCCAGGATGGTATCTGCGGTAATTTTGTATTTTTTATCTCCCAGAGTGCCCTCTTCTGTCTCCTCAGAGTGCTCCTGCACACAAACTCGTGGCTGGCGTAATCGCTGCAGTAGAGTCCAGGGGAGAATATGCCTGAGTGCACAGCCCTCCTCCCGCACCAATCCCGTCTGAGCGCCCACCCTCCCCATCAGTCTGTTCCTGTCCGGCATCCCTGCATACACAGGACATTAAACGTGCAGCGCTCAGCGGCCGGGGGGGGGGGGGGACTGGTACCAATGGATGGATCCCTCCACCGGCACCAGTCCAGTCCGAGCAACCCCCCCACACCCGGCCACCGAGCGCTGCACAATAATGTCTTGTGTATGCAGGAACATCGGCATGTGAGAGCTGAAGATGGAGGAGCAGCATTAGGGGGCGGCTGACCTGTACTTCCCTAAGTAACAGTAAAGGACTGTAACATAGGAGAAATAATGGGCTGCAGCAGGCAGGATAAGTTATTGCTGTGTGTGGTATCCTGCCTGCTGCAGCACATCCATTCCTCCTATGTTACAGTCCTGTACTGTTACAGAGGGAACTACAGGTCCCAGTATGCAGCTCCCTGTATAGTAATACACTCATACCCGCCCCCCTATATGGCAATACACCCCTGTCCGCCCCCCCCATAGTCATAGATCCCTATCCGCCCTCCCTGTATAGTCATACACCCCTGTCCGCCCTCCCGTATAGTCATACACCCCTATCCACCCCCCGTATAGTCATACACTTCTATCTCTATCTACCTCCTGTATAGTAATACACCCCAATCCAACCAACCCCCCCATATAGTCATAGACACCTATCCCTAGGTGACCCCCTGTGTATGCCCATGTCCAGGTCTCTGCTTAGACCCCCCAATAATGACAAATAATGATTATAAACTAACCACGAGTTGCTGCTCAGTGAGTTCTTTTACTTTTTTTGAATTAAAATATCACCAGTTTTGCATGGTAAGTGGGTGTGGTTTGCAAAAAATGGGCATGTCATAATTATCATTACCACGGCTACATGTGCGATAAACCGCAATATTGATTAAGGCCATTATCGCCCAGCCCTAGTCAGTGGGTTCTGCCCTGGGTGTTGGGGTGACAGGTTCCCTTTAATAATTAAAAATTAAATACCAAATCTTGTATTTCTTCAAAGCCAGCAGTCCCCTGAATAACAGGGAACACTACCTTTCAGAAAACTTTTTTCAATCACAGCAGCAGCAAAGTGACAGTAGTCTCATTATGATAATGGTTGGAGGATTAGAATGACTGTCTCTATTTTTCTCAATAACCCAATAATCTTAGATACACATGGTTTAGTCAAGACAGTGGTTTACAGTTAGATCCTATGGGCAATATCTTTCTCTGAATGCCCCCACACTCAGATGTCCCTGGTAAAGTTATTAGCCTCTCAGCACTTACTTCAAACTGTTTAATAGTATGATATGAACAGGGATTCAGTTGCAATGCAAACATATTTACATATTACTCACACCAAAAATATATTCATGTGCCCATAATCTCACACTACTACACTGACACAGATACCCACTCAGATATGCACTTTCACACACATGAACATGCACTCATATACATAAACAAACACATACATACATACACAGATGCACACACATGCACCCATGCTTGTACACTTAAAGTGACATTGTCACCCCCTTTGTGCATTCTGACATCTCTACACAGGTGTAAAGGGTAAATTTAGCGTTTTTCATACCTTATTTCATATCATACGTCATGGTGTTTGTTCAAGTAAAAAGTGTCCTATCAACTGCAGGTTGTATTAAGTGGTCATGGCCTCACGGCATTAGCGCCACTTAGCGCTGCACCGTTGGCCCCACCCCTTGACGCCTATTGGTTGGCCAACGTAAAGGGGTGGGGTCTAGACCTTTTGGCCAGCCTGGCGAGGGGGCGGGCCCAACTGTGGCATTGTGGGCGGGGCTAAGTGTCACTAATGTCACAAGGCCCCACCCACTTAACACAATCTGCAGTTGATAAAAGATGACTTTTTACTTGAACAAGCACTATGACGTATGATATAAAATAAGGTATGAAAACCGCTAAATTTACCCTTTACACCTGTGTAGAGATGTCAGAATGCAAAAAGGAGGTGACAGTGTCTCTTTAAGGCCCTATTACACAAAACGATTATCGGCCATATTCAGCTGATATCGGCCGATAACTGTCTTGTGTAATAGAAGGCAACAATCAGCCAACACGAACGGTCGGCTGATCGTTGCAGTTGTTTGTCTTTTAACATTTTGAAGGACAAACGACTAATATAGCAGCGATCTGCTGCTGTCGCTCCGTGGAATAGGTGCGGTGGCAGCAGACCGCTGCTATATTCTATGGGCTGCCCAGACAATCTAGCGATCACCAGGGCAGCCCCCCCTGTACTCACCTGCCCGCTGCTGCCGCGTGTAATAGCAGCAGAAGCGAGTGGGGAACAAGGAACAAAGGAGTGCTGACAGCACGTTTGCTCCTCGCAGTCGCCAAGTATAATAGGGGCTTTATGTATACCCATGCATAATCACATACATGTAAACATGCAAACATTCACAGGCACACTTGAGACAAATACTCAAGTATGACAATTATATTATGATTAAAGGGAATCTGTCAGCTCCTGGGCCCTACCTTAGTTGCTGACAGCCCCTAGTGAGCATGGTGCCTTTTTGATAATTTAACATGCAGTGGATTATGTACAATATTATGCCTCCTACTGTACTAATGAGTCAAAGAGCAGTTGTTCGTGCCAAACTCTGGCATGCATCCTCCTCCCTCTTCATGAATAAGCAATGCTGCAATGGAGCTGTGGTCTCAGGGTAACTCACCTGTCTAGAGAACTGCCAGCAGTTCATTCTCTGGTTCGAATCCCCTGATGGAAATGAAACAGAGGTCCTTTTTTTTCTCATTATTGTATCATTTTTAAGGCTATGTTCACACACAGTATTTTGCAACCAAAACCAGAAGTGGATTGAGAACACAGAAAGGCTAGGTTCTCACACTGTTGAAACTGAGCAGATGGCTGTCATTTAATGGCTAATATCAGACGCTGTTTTGAAATAACAGTAATTATTTGCCATTAAATGACAGCCATTCACTTGATTTCAACTGTCTGTGAACATAGCCTTTCTGTGTTTTCAATCCCAATCTGATTTTGGTTGCAAAATACTGAGCAAAAATACTGTGTGTGAACATAACCTTGAAAATTATACAATAAACGAGGAAAACATAAAAAAAATTAAGAACTATATTTCATAGTTATCAGGGGATTCGAACCAGAGAATGAACTGCTGGCAGGTCTCTAGACAGGAGAGTTACCCCCAGACCACAGCTCCAACTATATGAGTGTTTCTTTCAGACAAACTGCCTATAGAGGACTGATCTGCAATCAGAGACACTGGCTGACAGCCAAGCAGGGGGCGGGCAGCATTGATTATTCATGAAGAGGAGGAAGGGGAAGGAGTGGTGAGGTATGCCAGAGTGTGGCACAAACAACTCCTCTTTGCCTCTTCAGTACAGTAGGAGATAAGAAATTGTGCATAATCCACTGTATGGAAAACTACCAAAAAGCACTATGCTCACTATGGAACTGCAAACTACAGCACACTGTAAGCACCTCAGGTAGGGCCCAGATTCCCTTTAATGGTAAATAATGTGCATAAATTATAACAAAAAAAAAGGGAAACTGACAGCATAGATACGCATATTTTTGGGAGACAAATCTCACTTTTTATTGGTTTTTCATGTTTTGTTTTGTTTTTGTTTTTTTAAGGGAAGTTAACACCGTGCCCACCAGTGCACTAAAATATACACCGGCATACTTGCCTCCCCTGGTTCTTTCTCCCTTTTCTCCTGCATTCTACTTCGTATCTGGACGAAGTAATCTGGTCTCAGAATCTTCCCACTGACTCCTACGATGGTGGTTACTTCTATTGTTCTGTTATGATCTAAAAAGATTGTATGAAGATTCAATTTGTATTTTACATGCTGTAACTCCACAGTATGTACCAATGGCTCGGTACCGACACCATTGTTTAGCCAATTCCCACTCAGCTAATCAGTGGGCTGTCCCACCGAGTGGGAGGTCAGTGACCCAGAAGCTTGGGAAGCAAAGGAAAGCAGTATTAGTTTGTTTAAAGCCCGACAGCTTAAGAGTTAAGTAGACAGTGGCCACATTCTCAGAGCAGAATGAAAATCCACTGCGAGAATACAGAGCCATAGGCCATAGCAGTACAGAGTATCACAGCAAAGTTTGCTGTGAAACTTGCAGCATGAAATCTGCTGCAAACTCGATACACACCCTAAATCTATTAGAGTGTACCCCAGCAAATTCTCAGTCCAAACATAAAGTACCACACTGGCTGCAAGGCAACAAACTTTCCAGCCAAAGTAAATAAAGCTGCAATACACGTGTAATGCTTTCCTGTTTTTTTGTTTTGTTTTTATTGCTGTTAATTCAAGGAAATAATTTTGCATAAAATTCAAAATCTTTTCTAGAAATATAAGTAACCTTTCCAGTACATGCTGTATCTAGTATGTACTGGAAATATCAAAGAATATGGTAAACATACAAACAATGAGAAGGTAATGCGTCGCTCTTACAGTACAGAATTGTAGAATCCTCTACTCTGGGTGTTCTGTTAGTGGGTGACTTTTGTAACCACAGAGGAGATTTGTACTACCTTCATAGCATTCAGTCATATCCAAAAATATCTAGAATTTCAAATAAAATATAAGCTATTTCTTCTTAAATAAAGCTTTATAGGAGCTAGCAACTAAACGCTGTTCTCAGACATCAGAATTTGATGCCTTAAAAAAAAAATACAAACATTAGCTGGGGAGGACAAAAAGGTGTTTTATATCAAACCTACTTTTTTTTTTTTTTCTTTTTTTCAAGTATTGCAACTTGCATGGAAGTGACTATACATTGTAACAATTGCTTTCCTATGCTCTGGTCTATAACACTATACATGTAGTTTTACACATGTATTTACAAGCTTAGGTATGGCTGCTGTAGAAATTTTTATCCTATGTAAAAGACATCTTATCCTCCCATTCTCTTAGATTTCCTTTCACATTTGCTGTCTCCAGGTTTATGCTGCCCTATTCGAGGGTGGTTCAAAGTAGTGGCATAGACCGAGATTATAGCAGAGTTGTCACCTGTTAATATATAGTAGGTTTTATAAACTCTAAAAGTTTCACTTCCAGTACTGTCATTGCAATGATGTACACATGTAATGGGTCCTCCATATTGACGAGTATTGGGCTCCCATGATGATGATTCACAATAGGGATAGGAAAAAAAGCTATCAGCACTTGGAGGGCAGGGATAACCTGATGCCCTTAAAACACTAGGCTGACGCACTGCTTGACTTGTGCCGCTTCTAATCTTTGATTTTGTGACAACTACACCATATGGGCAAGTGAAACCGCTATAATCACGTGTTTGTCATTACGTTAAGCTATGCTCAAATAAGGCAGCGAAAACATGACGACAGATTAATTTTAATGATAGGAAGGCCAAAAAAAGGCAATACAATGCTGGTAAGTGACTGCTGCTTTAAACATGTCCATAACTCCCAGATAACCTCAGTGCACAAAGGTATAAACATTAACTGGCAGAAAGGACTGTAGTGCATATGTTGGTGAGGAGTTTATGGTATATAAACTGAAAAACAGCAGTATTAGTCGACATCAAAAAAAAAAAAAAAAAAAAAAAAAAAAGTCTAGACTTTCACATTATGCGTTACATTTAGTGGTAGAAATGGAAAAACTAATAGTAACGCTTATATATTTCTAAGGAGCAAAGATATTCCTCAAATTTACACAGTAAAAGGCTTTCTAGAATTAAATACTGTCATACATCCTGAGTGTAAATAAACTAGACCTGCGTGTGTGACTTGCAAAAAAAACCATTAATGTTCTGCCTAGATGAAAATACAAGACCTTAGTGTGAAGGCTTCACCCACACACGTGTAAATTTATCGGCAGTCCGACAAGCTTAAATGAAAAACCTAAAACATAGGTTACATCCTAGACTGAAACATCTCAGACAACTGTCAGAGAAGGGGATAACAGATTCAGGGAAATCCACATCAATGGAATAAACAGTTGTGAGGCATCATTCAAGTCATGTCAACTCAACTCCTATTTCTCAAAATAAATACGATAAAGGAGTACTCTCGACATGGATTGCCAGTGCTCAGTATAGGAATTTTTCCACCTAAAACATTTATGTACAAGCAATGACAGGTCCACTATAAATGAATGAACACAGATTCTCATTTTCCACCGGTTATCTTAAAATAAATCTATTGAGATTGTTGAACATACAGTGGAGAAGCTCTTCCTTATCTACAGCCATATACGTAGAGAGGATGCAAAATTGCACAAAGTCTCTAGATCCATCGAATAAATGCAAGGTGCCACAGTCAAGTCTTCTGGATTATGAAGAGTTTGGGATCGATAAAGAAACCTCCTAGTCTCCTGGTCAAGATCCTGTAGAACTGACTATCCAAGTTAGGTTACTAAACCGCTCTTCGTCATGGCTGCTTCCTGTCTTCAACTCCAGGTTCCATGGCACAGATAACGATTTACCAACAGGGTGAAGCAATGGCAAGAGCTTAGCTCCCATTATTAAAAAGCAAAGGAAAACTTCTGTACCATAACAAGTGGACTCTGAGAACATTTTTTTTTTTTTTTTTTTGTCATTTATTTTCTGTGGACTGGTGTCAGTCTGCAGAATCCAAAGAATCATTAGAGGGATTAGGGAGATATCTCAGCCTGAAAGTGCCTAAAACAGGGAGAAAAAACTGCTAAGTCAGTGTTCACAAAGCAGAATTTAGTTCAACAAAAAGATTTAACGTGGACAAAGAAGCACAACAAAAAGGCACTTTCTAAAAATGGAGGATCCAAGCATTAAAAAAAAAAAAAAAAAAAAAAAAAAAAAAAACTTCTCTAGAACCTTACTGTACAGCCCCAGAAACAGGACGTTCACGCTGCATACTTTGGGGGCTGTGCTCTTATTTTACTCTTCATTTTTTTTCTTTTGGCTATAAAAGGCTAACACTGTAAATATGTCATACAATAGACAGTGATATAGAGTTACCGAGGCACAAGAGTTTTAAATGGTTAGGCACAAATGAAATACAAAACATCATCAAGACATGTAGGAAGTTACACATTTATCTTTTTTTCTTCATTTTTGTTCAGTGCTGTTAATACACAATATGCCAATGGTGACAAAGATCAAAGCAGATCTTCACCATTGCAGAGTTACGTAATACACATTCACACAAACACACAGCTACATCACAGCCATCATGTGGAGGAAAGGAAAGACAAGACAGTTAGAAACAGGTCCTCTGGGAACTATCACGATTACCTTGCTGATTGGCTTCCATTGGTGGCTGTTTACAGTCCTGTGCATAATGACCATTTATCCCACAGTTATAGCAAGAAATATTTCCATTTTTCTTTGTCACTGATCCATTACCACTGCCTACGACATTAGTTGCTGGGTACATTGGGTACAACCTAGCAAAACTTGCCATCTGTTGCATACCATAGTTGGCTTGACCTCCAAGAACAGGGTCATGTATTAGTCCATTGGTGTAAGGGGGAGCCTGATGAAGGAAGACAGGAAATTGCGTCCCATTGCTCTGGTGTGCTTGGCTGAGGTAGGAGTTATTGCAAATTGATGGAATAAAAAGTGGGGAAACTCTTGTATACATCTGTCCAGCAATTGTGTTCGGATAGTAGAAACTACCAAAGGGTATAGCCCCGCTGTTTCCACATCCACATCGACGTCCGCAAGACCCACAGGCCCCTTGTCCTACTTGCTGAGTAGGCGGGATTGCCCCATTTGTGCTACTATTACCAACTGCAGCACTAATGAAGGAAGTGCTATCACTCTGTGCAGTACTGTGAGTCAATGCAGGACTTGGACTAGGTGCTGGTCCAGGGCTATGGGTGGGAACTATTGGAGGAACTGACTGTAACTGACCTATACCACAGCTAGGTGGCTGAGTAACAGCAACAGTAGCAGAAGCATTCAGCACATTAGTATTTGGTGAAGGCACCATACCACTAGCAAGCGCCGATGCTGAAATAGGGAAAGAGACTGCTGGAGGTGCTGCAGGCAAGTTAGTGCCTGGGAGAACCAATTTCAGGTTTGTAGTTGCAGGCACTGCTCCAGTATTTCCATCTAAGTGAGGTGCAACTGGATTAAGAGTTGCTATTTGTGAAATGGGTTTAGCTAGGGGGTCTGAAGCAGTGACATGGGAGGCTGTAAACCCATTAGGACTGTGAACGGATATGAAACCAGCACTGGCAGTCCCTATTCCCAAATTAGTCTGTGTTGATCCATTAACTGCACAGTTCTCTGTTGGCCCCTGAGCAGGTATCTTCATCCTATGCACGGCAGGGCTGCTTGGCTGACAATTACGAGGGAGAAAAGTAGAAGGAACAGGTAGAGGAGGAGGAAGCAAGTCAATGCATTTTTCGGATTCTGCCAAAACAGAAGCTGTGGGAGGACTTCTAATTCCAGGAGAATTCTGGTGAAACACTTCTCTCACTGGGGACATGGATACAGGACTAACAAGCATACCAAGAGTCTTTGCATCTGAGGGTATGGATGGTGGGAGACCATGTTCCAATTTATCTGTACTGCTCGGCATCATACAATGCAATGTAGGCAAAAGATGAAAATGTGAGAACTTGGGATTGTTCACAGTCTCAGTAGTACTGTCTTCACTGTTAAGGTGCTCAGACAATTTGGGAGTAGTAGCATTAACTGCTCCAAATGTTGTGAAAACATGTTTGGGGGAGTCCTCTGAGTTACTGTCTGAATCTGGAAAAAAGAAAAAAGATAAAAAAATAGAATGAGGGAAATCCACACTGAATATAAATAAAGTAAAATTAAAAAAGTGCAAGTAAAAATAGCCAAAATGGTTTGGGGCAGTCGATAACAAATTGCATTTTGGCTATTGCTCAGTCTGTTTCTTTATTGCCAAGATAGGATTGTGCATTCAAATGGCTTCAGTTTCTCTTTGAATAGAACAGTGTCTATATAAAAGTGTAGTCAACCCAAAAAATGCGACACTACCATCATTAAATAATTTAGGATGCCCTGTTTACACATCTCTTCACAGTTTCTTGATATGGCTTTTTATTCCAGAGATATGTGGGTTTAAAATTTCTTAAAAAATTTAGTTAATAGTCAAATGGATTAAAGAGGTTAAGGCTAGGTTCACACTGCATTTTCAGCATCCGTTTAACGGATCCGTTTTTTTTAACGTCCAGAAAAATAGGGTCAGCAACGTTTTTTTGTCCGTTTTGGTCCGTCAAAAAAAACTGATCCGTTTTTTTTTAATAATGGAAGTCAATGGAAAAACGGATGCACACAAATGAATCCGTTTTTTGCAATCAGTTTTTCATGCGTTTTTTGCAAAAAACGGATGCGTTAGACGGATGCTGAAAAAGCAGTGTGAACCTAGCCTAACCAGCGATTAAAAAGTTTTGATATATTTCTGCACTCTTGGTAAGCAATAAATATATTATATGGTACTTACCTTTCCATGCTCCCCTGGTGTCCCCCACTGACACCAGGCCCGCTATCACTACCAAGGTGTAATGTTTAAGGTTCAAGTTTGTCCTGGAAGTAGCTGGGCTGCAGTCAGCGGGGGACACCGGAGAGGCCACATTGGGATACCAGGGGAGCGCAGAGAGGTGAGCATAACATGTTTTTCTATATTCCTGCACTCTTGGTAAATGCTGGATAACCCCTTTAATATCAGGTGATAGGCATGATTATAAAGTCAGGGGTATGTATTAGGTATACATGCCCATCAATGTAAAAGATTCACAACTGCTGACTGTATAATCGCACCCATCACCTCATATTCACTCCCATTATTAAAATGAAGATTACACCCATCTGACTAAACAGAAATTATAAACCCACACATCTTTAAAACAGAAGTGAGTGTCAAACAACTGTAAGGTGTTGGGTAATCAGGGCACCTTCAGCCATTTTACGATAGAAACATCTCATTTTTGGGGGTCTGGCTACAGGTTCTCGTTAAGCCAATGTTGCATCTTTTGTCAAAAATAGTAAAAAGGCATATAGGTTAGCTAAATGGACAGCCAAACAAACAAAAATTACTTATGGGATACGCCAGCGAATTTCCCCCCTCCCCCCAAAAGTGACTAGTTTCAAGAAGTTACGTAGATTTGTAGTTTGTTTATATTCAAAATTCTTAAGCCTTCTAGTACTCACAGCTACTGTAAGTTAGGGCTGGGCGATATTGGCCTAAATCAATATCGCAGTTGTAGCTGAGGTAACGATAATTAAACGATAATTATGACACACCCCTTTTTGCAAACCACACCCACTTGCCATGCCAAACCAGCAATATTTTGATTCAAAAAAAGTAAAAAAAAAAAGTAACCCACTGAGCAGCAACCCAAGGCTGTGCCATTTAGTCCACTGTCATTATTATTATTATTTATCGTCATTATTAGGGGGTCTCAGCAGAGACCTGGACGTGTATCTACAGGGGATTACATAGGGAAAGGGGTGTATTACTATACAGGGGGGCTGATACCAGTGTATGTCTATACGGGGGGCTGATAGCAGTGTATGACTAAGCAGGGGGACAGACGGGTGTATGACTACACGGGGGGCTGATAGGGGTGTATGTATATACAGGGGGGGACTGAAAGCAGTATATGACTATACAGGGGGGCTAATAGCAGTATATATGACTAAACGTTCATTCCTCCTAAGCTGCAGCACTGTACTGATAATGATGCTGATGGAACTACAGTACAGCAGCCTCCCAAATGCTGCTCCTCCATATCCTGCCGTGTCCACACACAGGACAACAGGTGATGCGGGGGGGGGGGGCGCTCGTACGGGCCGGGTGCAGTCGCTCGGATGATGGGCCGGGTGCAGGAGGATGGGGCGCTCAGACACTCTCACCACTGCTGCTTCTCCACCTCCCGCTCTGATACTGGCGTCCCTGCACATAACTGGGCTGCGTGTGTGTGTGTTGGGGGACGCTCTGACAGGGGGAAGGTACTGACAAGCCGGGACTGGAGCAGGGAGGAGGCGCTCTGACAGGTCGGACAGCTCAGACCAGGAGATAAAAATACAAAATACTGCAGATACTGTCCTGGCCAAGTTGAGGTCGGTTAACCGACACCAGAGACTATCGGTATTTTTGGTTAAGTAACTGGCTGAGTGATAGAAAACAGAGGGTGGTCATTGATAGAACATATTCAGGGGTTTACTTACTAGTGGGGTACCAAAGGGATCAGTGTTGGGTCCACTTTAACCCCTTCAGGACCCATGACGTACCGGTATGTCATGGAATCCTTTCACTTAAGGACCCATGCCGTACCGATATGCGGGTCCTTTAACGGGGCGCCGCCGGGTCACGATCGGGGGAAGATGGTTGCTGTTTACTACAGTAGCCATCTTCCTGTGTCACATAGGGGGCATTCGCACCGCCCCACGTGACGCCGAAATCCAGCTATACCGGAATAGAGCGGTAATCGGTGCTGCCCGTGTCACGTGCCCATGGCACCATGCCCCCTCATCGCCCGGTAGCCACCGGCTGGCCAATCACAGGCGAATTCGCCATTGCCAAATATTGCACCTTCTCTACTCACCTCATTCCTGTGACTATCGGCGAGCAGAGAAGGAGTTCAGCTGCAATCCGGGCGCCGGCCCAGCCTTTGCTGATCCCCGTTGCCGCCTTATCCTACCTCTGTGCCTCCTCCTCCCCCTGTGCTGCTATAGTGTCAGAAGATCAGCTAGCTCCCTGTCTCCCTCCCCTTTGCCTCCTCTGCTGCTGTCTGCCCCGTCCTCCCACCCTCTCCTGACAACCTCTACCCTCTGCTGCCACCTTCTACCCTCTGCTGCCAACCTCTCCCCTCTCCTATCCCCTTGCCACCCTCTCCGGCCCTTGATCGGTGGTGATATTGTCCTGCTATTTCTTTGTGTAAAAAAGGTTTTCTTTTCTGAACACAAAACTTTTTTCCTGTGTAAAGAAAAGCTTTTTAACAGCTCTAGAACCCTTTTTTATCTGTGTAAAAAAAGCTAATTTTCTACATACAAAACTTTAGATTTCTGCATTAAACAAAAACAGCTTTTTTACCTGTCAAACAACCTCCTTTTTTACTCTGTAATAAAGGTTTTTATTACACAGCGTTGGCTGACAGTTGCAGACATTCTCAGGAAAATAGAGAAACTATAAAAAGAACCCCATTACAGGATCTACACCACCCAAAAACTGTATTTAGGGGTGTAGGGTGTATGAGCATTTCAAAAATGTATTTTCCTAGATTGAATGTGCTACAGTGGGTGAAAAGTAGAATTTCCAATTTTCACACTGGTCAACTGTCAGAATAGTATGACTTTCCACATCAGTATGTGATGCAGACATGGAAAGTCTGCCCTCCACTAACCTTTATTTTTTTCTTTTAACCCCTTGTGAGCCTGAAAAATTTAAGGCTAGACCAAGGTTTTACTGTAAAAAAATAAATTTTTCATTTTCACGCCACATTGTGCCTGTCACCAGTAGGGTCCATATGCTGACTATACCCCTTGTTACATTCCGTGAGGGGAGGAGTTTCCATAATGGGGTCACTTGTGCGGGGTTTCCAATGTTTTGACAGCACAGGGGCTCTGCGAACCCGAAATGGCCTTTGTCCTCAATTCTGGCCAAATCCAGCTTCCAAAATAAAAATTGTGCTCCTTCCCTTTGGAGGCTTTCCATGCACCAGCTTTACACTTTGTGTTCACATGTGGGGTACTCCTGTAATCGGGGTGAATTGCTCTACAGGATTAGTGGTTTATTTTTTCTTATAACCCCCTGTGAATCTGAAAAATTCTCACAGCACATTGTTCCACATTTGTGTCAGTCACCAGAGGGGTCTATATGCTCACTATACCCCTTGTTACGTTACCAGAGGGGTGTAGTTTTCTAAATGGTGTCCTTTAGGGGCGTTTTTGGTAAATTTTGGCACCCCAGAGCCTTTGCCAACCAGAAGTGGTACTTTGAAAATTGGCCAATTGTAATGGGAGGCTTCAAAA
The DNA here is from genome assembly GCF_027789765.1 of Dendropsophus ebraccatus. Classification (NCBI taxonomy): domain Eukaryota; kingdom Metazoa; phylum Chordata; class Amphibia; order Anura; family Hylidae; genus Dendropsophus; species Dendropsophus ebraccatus. The sequence continues at coordinate 104,042,820 of NC_091455.1, forward strand.
TTCACTAGGCGCTCCTTTGTATCTGAGGCTTATGTTGCGTCAAATGCAATATGGCCACATATCATATTTCTATAAACTGCAGAAACAGGGCAATAAAAATTGTGGTGGATCTCTCTGGAAATAGGTTTTCTATTATAAAAGATATTGGATCACAATATAATTTCTGCAAAGAAAATTGAAATGTTCAAATTTTCTTACACACTTCGCTTTTATTTCTGTGACTCATCTAAAGGGTTAAAAAACTTTCTGGAAATGATTTTGAGGGGTGCAGTTTCTGAAATGGGTACCATGGGTATAGGCTGCTGCCACTAGGGAGGCGCTGACACTAAGAGAGAAACAAAGGAAGTGACCCCCTCCTAAGCAGGATATACCCGCCCACAGGCACTGAGCTAAACCAGTTTGTACCTGAGCAGCAGGAGAAGTCAAAAACAGATACGGGAGGAATAACACTAAAATGGAGAAAACCACCATACCAAGGAAAAACCCAAAAGAAAATGGGTAGGTGCTGTATCCCCCAATGAAGACTACGAGAAAGAGATTTTAGGGTGAGTAAAAAAATCCTCTTTTCTCGTGCGTCTTATTGGGGGACACAGATACCATGGGACGTCCAAAAGCAGTCCATGGGGTGGGAAAGATAACAGCTAGACAAAAGAGCTTGGTGAGAAGGCAGAGAATAGCACCAACACAACCACCAACTAGGAAGGGAGCAAGAGTTGATGCTGAATGCATCCGAGAAAACCCCTACAGGTCCGCAGCAAAGTAAACAGGAATCCTCACCCTTTGAGACTGCAGCTGCCTAAGAGAGAAGACTGAATACTTGGCATGTTGGCCATAGGCAGATGCAGAAGGTGAAGTCCTAAAGTAGCACTGTGATAGTCATGTAGGCAGAAGAAATCCTTTACTGTTTTACCTAAGGAACCAAGAGACCTCACTTTACCCGGATCAATGAGAAGATGCAATGTGGCTGGTGCTGACCAAAGACAGCTACTTGAAGTAGAGCACCATGAGAAAATAAGACCAAACCTTGCTGAGGGCCATCTGCAATATAGCAGAGGGGGCGGTCTAAGCAATACTACTAAGCCATACTACTGGGTAACAGCCAGAGAGACAAATGCCAGAACGTGGTAGTTATGCCTAGATAAAGGACAGAAGAACCACCCTGACAGTACCAGGATGAAATAATGACGATCTGTATGCTGCCAGCCACACAGAGGACCAGAGAATGACAGTCCGGGGTCAGGTAAAGCAGGGGATTCTGTACCTTGTTACGTGGCACACGGAGCAGGATGCTCGGGCTTTATAAGGAATATAGCCACAAGAGGCATACAACAAGGTTACGCTGCCTGAGAGCAGTTAATGAGACTTGTTAGTGGAAACATATAGAAGACATCATGGTGTAGTAACAAGTTACCCTATGATGATTCCCTGATGTGACAGGTACAGATCATGGAAGTCCTACGAGGATGAAAGGTAATACAGGGTAACACGAGCATACTATCTGCAAGCAGAAAGTAACAGAGGACTGGAAGCAAGTAATGTGCCTGGTCAGACATGTAAACTAGACATGTAACAGAGTACTGCAGTGTGTGGTCTGGGAGCAGGGAAAAGATCAGGACTGTGTCCCAATGTAAAGGAGAACTGGATACGAGAAAGGCCCAGAATCACAAGGATAGTGAGTGGACCTGAAGGAGGTGTGTTACATCGTGTAACCGAATACCCTGATCTGTGCGCACCGAACTACAAGTAGTTGGATCCATATCATGTTAAGTAAAAAGTAAAACAAACGCGCTCCTGATATATACACTAGTAGCAGACCAGTGTATGTGGTGGTTACTGCCTCCACCCGTAAAAGTAGTTAAAAATATAAAAAAGAATGTGTTGTGCACGCTAAGTACATAAAATACTATTGTAATCGTGACTACAAATGTAACACTATAATAAAGCAGCTCACCAGTTGCAGTATGTAGACTGGCTTGGATCCATATCATGCAGCAGAGAGCAAAGCTCTGAATAACCGTGTACCACCACCTGGCAGGGGGTAACATGTCCAGTTCTATGTCTGTGGCATAGGAATCTATGGCATGAAGATCAGAGGCAGGTCTGAAGCCCCGCCCGCTAATGGCTGATGTGATGCTTGTGACATTCTGTAGCAGAGTGGGTAGCCCTGAGTAACACAGGAACATGACTGGCAATTGGCGATGTGTCTGGTCCCATAACCTGTATGAAAAACCATGTAGCAGAGGGTTCTGTTGAGAGCACAGGAACACCGCATAGTAATAGGTAATGTGTCTGGTTCCTATTTAGCAAAGGATTCTGCCCTGAGAACACAGTAGTCCCCCTAGGAACGGTAATGTGTCTGGTTTCGATTCCTGCTTGTGAAACCATGTAGGAGAGGGTTATGCACAGAGCACAGATACACCACCTGGTTGACGGGTAACATGTCTGGTTCCATGAACTTTTCGTGACACCAAGTAGCAGAGGGTTCTGCTCAGAACACAGTAAACTCAGTCTAGTAGCGAGTAACGTGTCTCGTACCGGATCCTACTTGTAACACCATGTAGCAGAAGGAACTCCCTGAGGGCACAGAATGTGTCAGTGTGCATGTGGTTGGAGGAAGACCAGAGTGTGTATATTATGTAATCATAGAATATATATATATATATATATATATATATATATATATATATATATATATATATATATATATATATATATATATATATATATATATATATATATATTACACACACATACACACACAAAATCTAACACAGAGGGATGAACCAGCACCAAAAATGCTGGATCTGCAGACCAAGGGTTGCTGGAACATTGGCCATAATAAAAGCCTGGCCTGTTGCAAGCCATTCTCATGTATGTAATGGTGTAATAACACACTTCCACCAGTAGATGGCAGGAGGGGCACAGCAAGTGTCCCAAGCTGCTGAGAATAGGAAGCACAGTGTGTGGTAGCTCCATTAGTAGTCCACACACACAGCAGGGGAGCAGCAGCAGCACCAGCACACAGGCTCTGGAGGGAGCCAAGAAGAGGGGATGCCGCAGTCCGCACTGCCCCCGAAAAGGGACAGGGCCTACCGGTAGGGGTGGGGCATCCTACAGTAAAGGCTCCACAGAGAGCCATAAGTAAGATTAAGGTGGGACGCTGCGGCCCGTCCGGCTCCCAAAAGGGGGCGGGGCATTCCAGTGCAGGCTTCACAGTTTAAGAAAAGAGGCGCAATTCTCTGGCCCGCGTAGCACCCAGAAGGGGCGGGGCCTGAAGGGAGGAGGTGGGGCATCCCAGAGCAGGCTCCAAAAAGGTAAGAAGCGGGCTGTGCAGCGCCCAAAAGGGGGCGGGGCATATCGGGAGAGGGCAGAAGCAGCCCAGTGTGTACTCTGGAGAGCCACAATATCGGAAAAAAGTGGCGGGATGCCGTGGCATCCGGTAAGGGGCGGGGCTCAGGGAAAGGGGCGAAGCAGGGTGGGTCTAGATTACCCACTGTACCCACATGTTCACTCTTCGAGCGGAGAGTGGCGGCAGCGGACAGGCTTTCACTCAAAGCAGCACACTGAGCACGGCAGGATTCCGCGGCAGAGAGCTCCACCACGGAATTGCGCAGTGTTTGCTCAGTGTGAACCAGCCCTAAGTGTCTAAACCACCTAGCAGCAGCAGCCTATACCCATGGTATCTGTGTCCCCCAATGAGTCCCACGAGAAATATAATCTTACAAGTTATGGGCATTAGATCTCAGGATCCAGGAATTATTCTGATTGCCACTGTAGTCAGGAAGGAATTTTCTCCCTGTGATAGGGGCAATTGTTTTCTGCCTCATAGGGAACAGGAACTGTGTCAGGAACTTTCCAGAGCAGGAGAGGTTCTGCTACTGCTCTGGGCAGTTCCTGACATGGACAGAGGTGGCAGCAGGAAGCACCATGTAAAACTGCAAAGAATACATCACGTCTAGCAGGACATACAGAAGCTGATAAGTACCGAAAGGCTTGGTATTTTTAAATAGAAGTAAATTACAAGTCTTCATAACTTTGACACCAGTTGATTTGAAAGAAATTGTTCTCCAGAGAACCCCTTTAAACCCATCTGTTCGGCACCTATCTAAACTTTGTCTCTGTTTACTGGGGCAGTGGTGGTGATGTGTACCTGTAGCTCAGCTGTAATTCACCGGAATGAGACCTGAGCTGCAGTAATAGCTTGCTTTGTTCACTGTGTAGCGGGAGTGCCAATCAGTGACTGATCGCTAGATATGGATAGCTCAGGCAATTTTGCTTGGAAACCCCCTTAAAACGTAGAAAACCCCTTTATATATTTATTACAATTGTGTCTTAATAGCACCAACTACTCCGCATTACACATAAAATGAAATGGATCCACGATGTCCATGCATAAATTTCCATCAAATGCACATGCATAGAATACAAACTGTCGATTTTGGTTAAGGTGTTTTGTATGCTCATGCACTTTAAATACATTTCTACAATAAATTCAAAGGGGTAAAAGGAAGCATCAGCAAGAACTACCTTACAAACATATATTCCACTACAGCTTAATAGTTATGGAATAGAAGAATGTAAACATACCAAGCTCAAATTCATGTCTTCATACTTCTTACTGAACTGAATAATCTAATGATTTCTGTTCACCTACATGCTGTTCTATTTCACACCCGGCCCAACTTATCTAAAAATCCGAAAGTATTCTTTTCTCAAAGAAGCTATCCCCATTTAAATGCCAACCTCTGTCTTTTTCTTCTTCACTCTCAAAGCTCTCTCTCCTGTTATGGCAGGGGCTAGGTGGGGAACTGTAACTCTCCGAAGAGGTTTCGCCACATGTTTCATGCCCAGACCCAACTTCCAACGTTGGATCTAAAAATAAAAGAAAGGAAATGTTCTATCAAACATTGTCTGGTCTGAAGATGCAAACCTGCAGAAGACAATACTGTAAAAGAATGATGTAACATTTCTATAGCTTCCAGCTATACTAAATGCAGATACCAATTTCACAGATTTACAGACCATTAGAAAGGTTTTCAAGCATGAAGAAATGTAAGTAGTGTATGTTTTAGGTGTCCTGTATTCCTTGGATTGTTGCACTGGAATCACAATCCACAGGCAGTCTTGCAGACAGTAAAGCTGACTTTACAACTGTGTATGCCTTTATCCTTCATGTGATTTTAGTTGCATTTCAGGCATTAGTACAAGGCAGTACAATATTTAAAGCAACCATGCTCTAAAGTATAAAAAACAGCCCTAGAAGTATTCCCATGTTCTTATAAATACACTATAGTGATTTTCAGGAGCCCTAGCAATTAGGATACTTGAAAATAGAAACATAAGGGGGAAGCAAAGATTTGTACACTCCAAATATTTTTATTTTTATGCCTGGGGAGCAGATTTAAAACAATAACCTGCAGTCACCGCCCTGTCTACCTTGCCTCTGCCTGTATTGTAATGTTCTATCCCAGCTGTGCAGGCGCTTCCAGCTGAGAGGGCCTCCCACCTCACAGCCTCAGAGTGCAGGTAATTGTTTTTAATCACCGCCTCCCCTCTCTGACTAAACTCCCCTGCCCGGATAATCCCTTTAATTTCTAAAATGAAATGACCATGGTGAACTAATAAAGCAAAAAAAAGCATTATTTACAAGGTTTTCTTAGCCAACAAAGGATGAAACATGCCAGATACTGCCAGACTTCTATGTGTAATAATCACCTTTCCCAGTCAGAATCTTTAAGTTTGGAGGTGGTTTCACCCCATTTGCTTTAAATACTGGTCGTCCATTTAACTTCTGCGCACTTCTGCTGAGAGACCACATCAATGACAAGATTAAGGTTACTAGACAAAGTTAAAAAATGCATTGTTTGTAGTGTTTTAAATCTCTCTATAAAAGGACAAAAAAAAAACTAAACAGGAAATATGCTAAATTTTTCAGAAACCTACTGTTAAAACCACCCTTTAAATAATAACCAAGTCTTATTTAGGGTAGCTTCTTACGTACCGTATCTGTAAAATCTGCTGCGGATCCGCAGCAGATTTGATATTGTGTTTATTCATTTAGTCAAATCTGCTGCGGATCTGCAGCAGAAAGTCCACTGCGATGCAGTACGTGTGAAGCTACATTTAGGCAATGTGTGTCTGCAACAAGGTGGAAAAAAAATACACAGTAGCACGAGTGCTGCATACACACTGTTTAAATCTAATGCTTAACAAATTAGAACTGCAAATAAATTTATCTTTGGGTCCATTTACTCAGAAAGATTGTCTTACAGACTGCCAAAGATTTGAAGCCAAAGCCAGAAACAAACTATAAACAGAGATGAGGTCATAAAGGAAAGCCTGAGATTTCTCCTCTTTTCAAATAAATTCCTGGCTTTGGCTTCAAATCTTTGGCAGCTAATCTCTCTGTGTAAATGGACCCTTACTCACCTATCTGAGGTGTCCCGTCCTACTGGATGGAAGTTCCGCTTATCCAATGGTTGCTGTTAAAGAAAAAAAAACACAATTTTACCATTACTAGACAACCATGACCTTGCCAACTGTCTTTTTGCTGTAAAAATTCCAATGAAAGCCTCCAACATGTGCAACTCTACAGGGTTACCATGTTAAAGGGGTTGGCCACTAAAATTGCTCAGTGTATAGTAATAGTAAGTATATTCACTGTATATACTGACAGCAGCTCCCTGTGTACCTCATAGAACTAAAATCAGACACCCCTCCTCCAGGCTGTGCCATCCTGCTCTGTGTTGAGTGTCTATATGATAGCTAACATGGAGGAAAATGTGACCATGCCCCATCCCCAGTGTCCCCCATAGGCCTATACAGGCTCAGTGGTGGACACTGGGGGGGCAGGGTTTGATAAACCTTCCCCCTATATCTTAAGAATTTGAACAATTCCACGTACCCCTATGTCAATCATGTTAATATTTCAGAGTTTATTTGAATAGTGGATCAATTTGCACACAAGTTTTTTGTTTTTTTTTCTAGTTACTACTAGGGAAGGAAAAAAAAATAAAAATCAGCAAGACTATTTGTTGGCTGGTTCACACTGTTTTCTCCCATCCGTTTATGAGAAAAAAAAAACGGATGAAAAACTTACGCATTTGTGTGCATCTGTTTTTTCACTGACTTCCATTATAAAAAGAAAAACGCATCAAGATCCATCTTGTTTTAACATACGCAAAAACATGGTCGACCACGTTTTTGTGTACGCTAAAAAGAGGATGCATTTTGATCCTTAGTTTTTTTTTTTTTATTATGGAAGTCAAATGCATGCATTTGTGTGCACCCAATTTGTTCTACATTAAATAAAGAGCAAAAACTTCCTCAAAAATTCCTGCACAACATACTCCTGGCTGTGTGGGGGCTGAGATATGGCCATTTGGGTCTTTTTGTGTATGGCTGAACATATGTGGAAACATTGTAGGAACAGCTCTGTACTACATGATGTTCTCACCTGGTGTCCAATGCTTGAATGTTCAGAAGTATAGTTCTCTCTACTCCGGTCTTTACCATTCTGCTCAGCATGTGGCATGTAAGTCCCATCACAAGAAGTTTTTGTTGCAATAAAACTGTTGATTAAAAAAAATTAACATAAAAATGCAGGTGTACTCTCTAGATAAGACCAAATAGTGTGCTGAAAATTAAAAACCTATGCAAAATACTATCTGTATTGAAGACAGATTTGCAAGACGACATGTTTAAGTAACACATGTACGCTATATAGGCAAATGTATTTGACCCATCTAAAAGTGGTATTGCGGGGAAAAATTTTTTTTTCCTTAAACAAAAACTTTTAAATCTAAATATTAAAAATGTAAATAGTTTTTGTACATTACATTGAGTGGCAGCTGTCCCCCCCCCCCAACTGTGCCAAGTGTTTTATTCCGTCTCATTGCTCCTTTTAGCAAATGCATGCAATGCCCACAGAACAATTCTGGAACTTTTTTTTTTATAGCTCTTTGATGTGCTGTTCCTGTTATTCTTACCAGAAGAGCATGTCTGAATGACCAACTAGGTGTTGTCAACACAACTGATTAGTTGCTGGTTCCCCTGTAAAATTTTTCAACTGCCTATCACTCTCCTAAATCTGCGATGGACAGCAGTGACCGGCAGCTCAGCCAATAATTGACTGCAGCAGTCGGTGACTGAAAGAGCACACTGTCCCCAGTCCACAAATCCACCTTGAAAGTAGAAAACAGCAGTGGCGACAGCACTTGTAATGTGAAAAAACTGACTGACTCAAGTTTGAGAAAAGCTAGATTATAGCTGAAACATTGTGCAAGAGGGTGTGAATAAAGTCATTTTTTTCCCATTACACAAGCTGTCACCACTTTTTTTTATTTTTTAATTGTGTCCTGACAAGAGTCCAGTCTGATGTGCACTCTCCTATCTTGATTATTGCATTACTGGTGCTGCTTATACCTTTTTTCTCTTAAAGCATCTTGGAAGTAGGTCACAGAGCGGTGTGTAGGTATCATAAATTGTGACAGGGGGAGCCAAGGAGGATTCATGTAGGTAGCAAATTAATTTTAACGGAGGTATAATAAACTTTTGTTGGGAGGGGTTTTATAAGGGTTTTTTTTAATACTTAAAACAAAATATATTACACTTTTTTTTTTAAACACTTATATTTCACAGTAAAATATGCAATCATTAGATTGCATATACTGATCTATGCTATGCCATAGCATAAATCATCCTTCTTCCAAGCCATAAAATTTTGTGGCTATGATACCAAATTAACATAAAAACTTTTACTCACTTTGTGACAGAACATTTGCCAGCTGATTTCTTAGGAACTGACGTATGATGTGTAATGTCTAAAAAGAAAAGTAAGTAAAGTAAAATACATTTACTATATGGTGCTTTTTACCTATTCACTGGTCAACTCACAATAGTATTTGCACGATTCCAAACAGATCACAGCGCAGTCAAGAGATTCAAAGTTACAGCTAACCTCTGACTGCATTGTAATCATTTTAAACAAATTTGTGTTATGGGTTTGGCACCCCATTAGATCATGCGCAAAGAAAAAAAAAAAACAGAACCTATGCAGCCACAGCAGAAGATAACTATTTGTGAACCATTTCTATTAAAAACACAAACCAAAAAAAAAACAAAACTCCAGTTTTCTATAGGGCTTTCACTATTGCTCAGAACAGTTCCTGATGGAGAGAGGTGGCAGCAGGTGTACCCTGTCAGAAAGGGAGGGGGGAAAAAAAAAAAAATCACCCATCCTGTATTTCTGTAAGGCCTACTTTTTTAAACTAGAAGCCATTTACACATTTGTATACCTTTCTTGCACAAGTAGATTTAAAAACCTTTTTTGGAGGTGCCAAGTAATGCATGGTTATGCCAAATTTGATATGAGCATCACTTTCCCTACAATATCAGGCCCTGCTGATTTTAGCAGGGCCTGGTGCTGCTAACAAGGGTATGATAGGTATGCTTTTATTGGCATCTTTGCCACTATTGAACTGGGCAAAACCATATGCCTGCTTAGAAACTCTTATGGGAGGCTTTAAAAGCAGTCGGGAAAATCTCACCACCTCGTCATTTCACTAACCTTCCTCTTGGCTTGATGTTTCGGAGCTATCTTCTTGGCTCTTAATATACTTTGTACAGGGTTGTAAATGACCTAATAAAAATGGTAAAAATGGGTACATAAAAATTACTCAGAGTTCAGTATCTCTCTATGGGCGGGATTACTGGAAAAGAGTGGGCAGTAAAAACATTAAATAATCACTACAGACAAAAAAAAGGATTTTATCATCTGGGATACCTGATGATACGTGGGCGTCACTGAAGTGCCACTTAGCCACACCCCAGCGCCACTTAGTCCTGCCCCCTCCGTGACACCATTGTCACATAGACCCCACCCCTTCAGCAGCCATTGGAAAGGCCAGCCTAAAGGTCTAGGTCCCACCCCCACTAGATGGCCTATGTGACAATGACGTCATGAAGGAGGCGTGGCGGAGGAGTGGCGCTTCAGTCGTTAAGCCCTGCCCAGGTATCCCAATCCCAGATGATAAAAGATCCCTTTTTACTGGAACAAGCACCATGACGTATGATATAAAATAAGGTATGAAAACGGCAAAATCTACCCTTTACACCTGTGTAGAGAAGTCATAATGCAACAAGGGGTGAGTGTGTCAATTTAAGCGATACATGTACAATATGTGGTTTAAAAAGAGGATGTACCATCAGGTACATCCTCTTTAACATGACCCACGGATAAAACAGCGTTTTTTGAACCGCGGCCCAGTTCCAGTGTACGGCGCCGTTCTATCCACGGGTATCGGGCCGGGGCTGTAGCTCAGGAGGCTGGCAAGATCGCCCCCAGTGGGAGAGAATTCCCTGCCCTCTATGACACAGCCTTTATTAGAATCAACTGAGCCGCGTCATAGAGGGGTAGGGATTTCCTCCCACTGGGGGTGGTCCGGCCAGCCTCCAGTGCTTCAGCTGAGGCTCGGTACCCTTGGATAGAACGGCGCCGTACACAGGAACTGGGCCGCGGTTCAAAAAACGGAGCGCGACACCGGCTTCCCTGTGACGCCGTTGTTCTATCCATGGGTTATATTAAAGAGGCTGTCCCTGATGGTACATCCTCTTTAAGGGTTATCCAGGAGTTACTGAAATAGTATCACTCATCCTCAGATTGTGTGTGATAATGAACCTCAGTTCCACTAAAGGGAATGGAGCAGAGTTGTAATACCACACACACAACCTGAGGGCAGGAGCAGTGCTGTTTTTGTGGAAAGGCAACCATGTTTTACTAAACCTGGATAACCCCTTTTTAATGGCTGCTGTTGCAAATCAAACCTTTTTAAGCAATTATGGTGAAAAAAAACAAAAAAACATAGAACTCTCAGAAGGGAATGCATGCAAAAATTACACAAGCAAAAGAATACATTGTAAAGTTCACATTATTTGCTTACTACTGGAGTGAGTAGGTTCCGCCTGGAAAAAGTTGTAGACCTTTCGATTTTGAAAAAGAGCCGTGGACGGAGAAGAAAATATTTGCCTTGAAAGTAATACAGATTTCTGTTAAAAGTGGGATATAGTAAAACATACATCACAATTCTCTCAACCTAACTTTGCTGCACAATCTTCATATCAGGTGAAGCAAAGCACTGGTGGGAAACTAACTGTGTAGCAATTTTTTTTTATCCCAGCTGTTCTCTTTAAACGATAAACATGTTCATACAGAGAAGCCTGCTTTATAAACAATATACCAAAACTCACCCATGATACTCCCCAGATCCTCAGAATGAAAAGGATTGCAACACTCACAGTGCTGTATCCTCATTACTGTTTGTGCCCTTCAGCACCCTGGCCGGTTCAAGTTAATAGGGCAGAGACACATGGGCACAGACAGAACTAAGACTCAGCTTAGTTTAAGACCTATTGGTGAGAATGAAATCTGCTAGAATTTAGGATTTTATGATATATCTAGTAAAAGGAGAAAAACATCACTATAAATTCTTAAATATTTTAAACATAGAAATTTATTTAAAGGGGTTGTCCAGTGAAAATATTTTTCTTTCAAATCAACTGGTGTCAGAAAGTTATATAGATTTGTAATTTACTTCTATTAAAAAATCTCAAGTCTTCACATACTTATTAGCTGCTGTATGTCATGCAGGAAAGGTTTTATTTTCAGTCTGACAGTGCTCTCTGCTGACATCTCTGGCTGAGACAGGAACTGTCCAGAGCTGGAGAGGTTCTCTATGGGGATTCATAGAAAACCGAGACAAAGTTCCTGTCTCGGCCAGACATGTCAGCAGAGAGCACTGTGTCAGACTGAAAATAAAACATTTCCTGCATGACATACAGCAGCTAATAAGTATGGAAAGACTTGAGATTTTTTTTAACAGAAGTAAATTACAAATCTATATAACTTTCTGATATAAGTTGATTTGAAAGAAAAAGATTTTCGCTGGACAGCTCCTTTAAACAGGTCATTTTCTGATGTAACATTTTCTTTAAAAGGGGGGCAGAAGTACATCCTAGCATTAAGCCAGACTTTTACATAATAGGACATAACATGACTATTTTGAGGTTTCAGGCACCAAACACTCATCAGCTCTATTATTTTGGACCCAACTTACTTTACAATTGGCTCCAGGTCACAATAGTAAGGCTCTTCTCTGTGTTTCCCGAGCTGTAAGGCTTCTAAAATGGTTTTATCAAGATTTCCATTGGAGAGCTCCTTCGGAAGCTTAAAAGAAGAACCGCAACATAATATTTACTGCAATAAGCAGCCAGTAATTAGTAACATAAAAAAAGATTAAAGCACACTTCCTCTACATTGCCTATGTCAATGTATAAACTTCCCAATATGTATTGTATACATTTATTTATGTTAACATATGATGGTCTAATATGAAAGATTATTAAACCTAAATGTTATTGTCGTCAAACATAACAGTACTGTATTGTAATGTTTTACGATGTTTTGGGGTTTATTTTGTTAGACAACATCCTGTGGTGGGGGGGGGGGGGGGGGGGTGGAGGGGAAGATAAAAAAAAAACAAAACAAAACAAAACACTGCATGGTAGAACGAACAGTATCGGAGTGGGGGCTGGAAGATATGACAGCTGCAGCACCATGGGAGTGGGGGAGGTAAGTATGTGGACTTTTGTTTTTTTGCACAGGGAGGAAGATAGTTAACTGTTAGGTTAATTATTTACATATGGACAGTTTACAATATAGCCTCCTCATCACATTTCACCTTTTAGTACTAGAACATTGTTATAAACTAAGCTGATGCAAAGGCCTTACGGTGGGTTCACACATAACGTATCCGCAGCAGATTCCACGCTGCAGATTCCCTCACTGTCACTCTCACTGCGAGTATGTAAAAGGCAGACCTCTTAACTCCCCACAGCCCGGTACATACATTACCGATATGCACTCCGGCTTGCTTTGGGGGTTCCTGCCGCCTGGGCGTCCCACACACAGCCAGCCAATCTGTGCTTTTACCCCGCCGCAGCCACCCGGACACAGGATTTTTTTTTTTTTTTTAAATAGAATTTGCATTTTTTTTTTGGGGGGGGGGGGGGGGGGGGGGGGGGACAAAAGGCAAAGGCAAAAGGCAATTTAATTTAATTGCCCAGCCCTAACCAAACATATATAAAGTAAGCTCAAACTCACTCCAGCCACTGTAAAAACACTTATAGGTGGTCACTGTGGGGTTAAGACAGAACAGACACTGCAGACAGAAAGAAGCAGTAACATTATAACAAAGAATCTATACTTACCAGTCCCTGTGCAGCTCAGCATCACCACTCTGACCCCTGCCGGCCTCCTACAGCTCCGCCATGTCACGAACTGGCTCAGGAATGCCCGGTCAGCAAATCAGTGGACTTGGCAAAACACAGCTGCAGTCACTGGCTGCAGGTATGTTCCCTTAGGCCATGATGACACAGGAAGCTGAGGGAAACTAGAGACCAGAGAGCAAGCTGGTGACACTGTGCTGCAGGCGCACGGGGACAGGTAAATATAAAGTCTTTATTATATTCTCACACACCCCTGCATGCACTGAATTGCATGTTTTTGCCCAAGGTCGCCCTTAATAAAGTTTAGATGTCTAACAAAGCTGTCATTCCTATGTAAAACACCAGGTAAAGTACCATTAAAAGAAATTCCAGCAGCTCCCGATATGATTTTGTCACAGACGTTCTGGAGTTATCTGACCAGTTCACCTAATAGAAAGAGAAATGTATGAGATAAAAAGTAAATAAAATAGATTACTAAAATGCTTTGGCATGTCCCTGCTACCATTTGAAGAATTGTCAACAGTGTTTCTGCAATCTTACCATTGTCAATCTTTCGCAGGGAACATAACCACTGTCTTGCTAGTCTTCCAGCACTATACTGGCTGGACTTCCTATACAACACAACAATACTCCCCTCACAATGAGTGACATTGCATGCAAATAAAGTGCTACACTTTTCCTGCCCTTGATGCATCCGCTCTCCTCTGCCTGCTGACATTCTGCAGTTGTCTGGATGCATCAGACACTTCGATTCCTATAACTGGTAACTCCCCCCTGCTATGGTCTTACTAACATTATACTGTGATACTGCCAAATAACAGCAGGGGGGGAATCACTAGAAATGGGAGTCCAAAAGTCAAGCAATTATTAAAAAAATTTTTTAAAGGGAAAAAAAAACACATTAAAGCACAAACACAAATTAAACAAAGAGTATTGTACACAGTTATGAGTTTAAACAGACATAGAATGCATATTTATAGACTAACTTAAAATCCATCGGGGGGGGGGGGGGGGGTTTGAATCATCAGAAGGAACAACAACTTACTGCTCCCCGCGAATCACTGCGCCAGAAGGTCTAAGACCCCCGCCGGAAGGCATTTTCCCCCCAAGTTGTGATCATGACACACGGGAAAAAGCCGGATCTGGCTGATGGATAGTCCACTAAGCCAAGCAGTGACTGGATCTGCTCCCTGCCCCAGTCACTGACTTGCTTGAGCAGGATCCCCATCAGCCGGGTCGTGACATCAGCTGAGGAGATTATCCTGGAGGGGGTCCAAGAGCAACAATCCAGTGCTGGACATGCACGGGGACAGGTGAGTAGTTGTATTTGTCCGATATTAGCCGATAATTGTCCTGTGGAATAGGATGCAACGATCAGCCGACATCTTTCATGTCGGCTGAACGCTGAATCATTTGTCTTTCAACATGCTGAAAGACAAACGACTTATATAGCAGCGATCTGCTGCCGTCGCTCCGTGGAAGAGGAGCGGCGGCAGTAGACCACCGCTATACGTTATGGGATGCCCAGACGATCAGCGGGTAATAGCGGCAGCAGCGAGCGGGGAACGAGGAGCAAACGAGCGCTCGCTTGCTCCTCAGAGTCGGGCCGTGGAATACGGCCTTGAGAAAGATTGACAGTCATCTTGGGTTACTTCTATTTTCTGATAACTGCACCAAGAGATGTTGCCTACCCACCAAACTGCTTGCCTATTGTCCTGTAGCCGATGCCAGCCTTGTGCAGGTTTATAATTTTGTCCCTGGTGTCTTTAGACAGCCGTTTTGTCTTGGCCATGGTGTAGTTTGGAGTGTGATTGAGTTGGAGTGTGGGGGACAGGTGGTTTTTATACAGGTAACAAGAGGAAACAGGTGGAATTAATACTGCAGCAGGAGGAGCTCCGTCTCTCGCTGATTGGTAGGTGATCAAATACAAATTTAATGCAATAAAATGCTAATTATTTAAAAATCATATGTATATGTAATTTTATGGATTTTTTAAATAGATTCTGTCTCTGGCAGTTGAAGTGCACCTACAATAAAAATTACACACCTCTCCATTCTTTGTATTTGGGAAAACTTGTATCACATACTTATTTTCCCCACTGCAATAGGAGCTGGGGTTTACCTCTCATGCCCTGTGCATAGGCTCAGCCGCCCTATTCCACCAACAGATCTGAGGACAGATAATCTGCCAAAGATTTGAAGCCAAACCCAGGAACAGACTATAAACAGAGAACGGGTCATAAAGGAAAGACTGAGATTTCTCTCTCTTTTCAAATCCACTCCCGGATTTGACTTCAAATCTTTGGCAGATAATCTGTCGTCAGATCTGTTGGTGGAATAGGGCCTTAAGACTTTAGAGCTTTATTTCAGGGGTAAGGGGTAATTTTTCCTGAATTTCTGAATATACCACAAGACATTAGCTATTCAAGAGAGGAAAGTTGTTTAAAATAACTAAAACATTTAGGCTGGGTTCACACTACGTATATTTCAGTCAGTATTGTGGTCCTCATATTGCAACCAAAACCAGGAGTGGATTGAAAACACAGAAAGGCTCTGTTCACACAATGGTGAAATTGAGTGGATGGCCGCCATTTAATGGCAAATATTTGCTGTTATTTTAAAACAACGGCTTTTATATTGAAATAATGCCAGTTATTTACTGTTATATGGCGGCCATCCACTCAATTTCACCATTGTGTGAACAGATCCTTTCTGTGTTTTTTATCCACTCCTGGTTTTGGTTGCAATATGAGGACCACAATACTGACTGAAATATACGTAGTGTGAACCCAGCCTCATACTGCAAAGAAAGGCTATGTGCACACTGAGGAAAAGTCGAGGAATTCAGCTTGAAATTCAGCTTGAAATTCCTCCTGTAAAATATGTACAGAGCAAAGTCCCATTGTGTTCAATGGGTTTTCTGCTCTGTTGTTCACACTGCAGAATTTCCGAGCAGAATTTTCTGCTGTAGATCTGCTGAAAAGTGGTTCGATATAGATCTGCATTGCGATTGTACACATGACCGCTAAATAGATATCAATGAAAGCATTCAGAGCATACTGTGCCTTTGTTGTCTTTGTCAGTTTTATTTTCTTTAAAAAAAAAAATGAAAATAAACACACAGACAAAAGGTATGTTCTGAACCAAAACACCTCACCTCGAATGTGTAGTCTGAATTCTTGTCAACCCTCCTCCTTTGTACATGCTTAATAATTATACTCTCAATATGCACAGCTGAGGAAAAAAAACAATGCACAGTTACAATGGGCTAGGGGCACTTCATACAAGCATGAACTAATGTCAACTCTGCTGTTAAAAGTGTCATCTGCTCCAAGTCCCCAGCCATATTTACTATCTTTCATAAACACCTTTCTATGATGGCCCTGTAAACTGTAAAATACATTAGCATCTCCCGAAAGGGTGTTAAAGGGGAACTCCAGGTAGAGGATAAAAACTTCTGCAGAAACATATAGCATTACTTAACTGTCTATCCTAGTTTTGAAACTACCAAAAATCCATTTGTTTGGGGGGGGGGGGGGGGGGGGGAGTTCTGTATTGCATTTCTGTCCTTCCTGGTTGAGCAGTTCCCAGAATGCAATGCTTTCCCTCAGCTGATCACAGTCCCTCATCTATCACAATCAGTTAAATTAGTGCTGCACCTGCTTCTGACCATTCAGAGACGGTGAATCACTCAGGGGATTGGGGGATCCAGCCAAACCTCATGTGACATCACACCCTGCCCCCTGTCTGCATCATCAGCAAACACACACAATGTGAGACAGAGACATGGAATATTTGTCTCCTAAGGGGGATAGCAGAAAGAGCAGTGAACAATGTAAATTGGCACAGGGGCCATTTTTCTTCACTTCCTGGATTTCTATCAGCTACCAGTGTGGCAGAACTGTACAGAAACGGTAATACATTGTATAGACACATCTATATAACTTTTAATGTACTTTTAATAGAAAACAAGTTTTTCTTATTCCCCTTAAAACCAACAAATACAAAGGAAAACTGTGCTATAAAGAGTACCAAGATATAGTTTTGCATGAACTAAACACATGGGCAAAACTATAAAAACCACAGTTTTCAAATGCTCAGACTGTCAGAATCCAGGAAAAGAGCTACTACTGCCTGGGTGGAACACATACCTTCTTGCTGTGGTGTATGGGTTGCCGCTCCAACTCCATTGTGAGTACTTATAGTGGCATCTAAGACATGGCCATCACTGCTGGGTAAATATTCATGAAAATTCCCCTGCAAAAAAGGGATAAGAAAACATTAATTCAGTTTACAGCATTTGTTAATCCTAAACAAACAAATCCACAGAAACAATGTTCTACTTCTCACTTCCCCATTATTTATTATATATTATGCACCATAACTACGCATAAAACAAGTTTCCAGATGTCTTTAAAAATAGCTGCCAGTGCAACCAATTTTTTAGACTTTTAAAAGAAAACTATCAGCAGGTTGGAAGTATCTAACCTGTTTATATGTCCTTTTAGCACCTGGGTATGAAGGTATGTTTTTTGCCTTCATCCTTGGCACTGTTTTCGTCATACTAGCAGTTTATCCCCTACGCTAATGAGGTGTTTGGTACTCTGCTGCCCCCAGTGCACCGATCCACCCTAGCGAGCCAGATCGGTGCAAGGCATGGTAGTCCCACCCCCAGTGCGCCAAAACACCTCATTACCACAGGGAATAAACTGCTAATATCACAAAAATTGCTCCTACTACGTTAGGAGCACTGGGGGCATTCCTCGGCCTCCCAGAGCACCGTTCGCCCCACTTGTTGCCTCATACATTCACACCTACCTATGCATATTCAAGCATTTATAAATAGGCCAGTCTTGAGCGGCGGCGAGCAGTGCTCTGGGGGTCCGAGGAATGTCTCCAACGTACTAATTTACATATTGCTTTAGGATTAAAGTTCTCGAAAATCGCGATCCTTACAAGCATCAGAGGAGCATATTGGGATGGAAAAAACGTACAAGGATGAAGGTAAGAAAAGTATGTTTATTCTACGCATACCCTGCAATATGAAATAGTCTAACCTGCTGTTACTTTCCTTTAACTTTTATTTTTAGGAGGATTGAGTTTCTCAAGACTGCTTTTAGAATTACACTATTACATGCACCGGCAGGGAATGGGTAAGAGCAGGGGGAGCTGATAGAAGATAGAGGCAGTCTGCTGCCACTGCTCCTGTTTGGGAGCGACGGCAGCAGATCGTTGATATCTTAGTCGTTTGTTTTTCAACATGTTGAAAGGCAACGACACACATCATTCATGTCGGCTGATAGTTCTCTTCTATTACACGAGACGATTTTTGTCCGAATACAGCCAATAATCATCTTGTGTAATAGCCTTAAACGAGCACCTATCAGATTGGCATTTGTTTACTGATCAGGACATGTAATACGGCCCTAACACTATAATGGCATAGCAGTATTTTGGTTTTGCTTCTTGTCAGCTACCCTTAAAACAGAAACGTTTGTTTGCTATATATTTATTTCAGTTGCCTTGAAGATGGCCACTTTAAATGTTCAGAGAGCACCCGGGGTGGAGCGTCAGGCAGTGATTCGCTCATCTCTTTAATATATATATATTATATATATATATATTAATTGATTACTGGTGGCTGCATGCAGAACTTGGATGCAGCCCTAAGGCTGCCTGGAAAGGATGGATTTAGCCACTGGTAATCAGATGGGTCTAGGAAAACCAGAGTGTGCTTTGGGTCTTGCTTTATGACAAGGACTCTCTCACAGGCTGCAGTTCCATATTCTCAGTCACAATGACCCTATGCTGATATTATGAGGGCTGCCCTACAGTTGCTTGTGCGGCATAAGATTCTATTGCAAGGAAATTCATAATTGGAAGTGTAAATGTAAGTATGTGCATGAGGTCTTTGAATGTACATATCTGAGTTTCTTGTGCAACTTTACCAGAAGCAAAGTATTGAATTTTAGTCACTTTTTTGGCGAAACATTGATGGCCATGGAAATATTGTTCAACCTTAGACACCTGATCCCTAATTGTAGGCTAAATCTACAGTGTTTTCTCCTCTGGTTCTTTACATGCCCTTTAGAAACAGGCTTTAAAACATTAGTTTGTGAATTATTTGCTAAATTACGTGTTCACCAAGTCACATATCTCAGAGGTGCAAATCATGTGTTAGGTGCCTGGATTGAGGTGATCTAATCCAGTGTCTAAAAATAAGAAATGGTTAAAATTGATGGCAGTGGTGTACACTATAGCCTTGTGTCTCCAGGCATATCAGGAAGAATGTTTTTATTCCACTCCATAAAGTGGAAAGAATGAAAGAAGGTTAGGCCCAATATCAACAGTGTGTTCCTGTTAGTGGTATGCTGTTATGTCACAGGAGGATTCCCTGTTCTCAGAGACAGCTGGAATGCAGGAGGATTCTGGCAGCAGACAGCCCGCACAGTCAGCGCAGATGGGGTTGTTTTTTTTTTTTTTTACCACAGCCAGTCGTCTTTACAAGGGCTAAAAGAGTACAGAGAATTCACATTCACGTCTACAGAAGGTGAAAATAGCCCCATGGCATGTGTAGAGCTGATGAGTCAGCACCTATTCTGAAGGCGCTGAGCAATTCTCCTTTAGGGTACAAACCCACACACCGTATACGCAGCAAATACGCAACAAATACGCAACAAATACGCAGCAAATACGCAGCAGTTTGATGGTGAAGATTTAATGCTGAGTTCAGTTATTTAGATCTAATCTGCTGCGTTTTTGTTGCGTATTTGTTGCGTTTTTGCTGCGTATTCGCTGCGTATCGCAGCAGTAAATACGCTGTGTATACGGTGTGTGGGTTTATAAACCCACACACCGTATACACAGCGTATTTACTGCTGCGATACGCAGCGAATACGCAACAAAAACGCAGCAGATTAGATCTAAATAACTGAACTCAGCATTAAATCTTCACCATCAAACTGCTGCGTATTTGCTGCGTATTTGTTGCGTATTTGTTGCGTATTTGCTGCGTATACGGTGTGTGGGTTTGTACCCTTATAAACATAAGAAGCAGACACCTACCTAGTCATGTACGCCATGCAGATAAAGCCCTATTTTTAAAAAAGGCCAAGGATAATAGGGAACAGGGGGTTGGGATGGACTATGGGGGAGCCCTTTACCAGTCTCTGTCTTCCCCTTTAACATAATGGGGCAAAAGTCAATTACATAAAAGTATAAACCATTACATCTATATAATAAACATGTCTGTCCCTCTGTCCTATAAAGACTTTCGAATGCCTGAATAATCTGACGCCAAATTTGGCACCCAGGTACATTGGGTGCCCGGGAAGGTTAGAGCAAAGGTCCTGTCCTTGCCAAATGTACAGGAGGGGAGGGGAGGGGGGGGAAGAGCGCCCCATAGAAATGACTGGGAGAATCTCCACACACAGGTGACATCATTAGAGCTGTGTCTCTCCAGCAATGCACAGGTGAGGGAATCAGCCTCAGTCAGAGTTATAGAGACATGACTGTGCAGGACCAAAGAATCATAGATATGACAGCCAGGCCTGGTGGGAGCTCATGAGGAGAGGGTTGGGGAAAAACAGATCCATAGAAATAAATGGCAGAATGTTCTGGAGATCAGATTTTAAATCACAAAGATGTCAGCGTCTGACCACACCCCCTCCTCACACAAAGATGATGTCAGCGTCTGACCACACCCCCTCCTCACACAAAGATGTCAGCGTCTGACCACCCCCCCTCCTCACACAAAGATGATGTCAGCGTCTGACCACACCCCCCTCCTCACACAAAGATGATGTCAGCGTCTGACCACACCCCCCTCCTCACACAAAGATGATGTCAGCGTCTGACCATACCCCCTCCTCACACAAATATGATGTCAGCATCTGACCACCAACCCCCACACCCCCTCCTTACACACTGCATCACTGTCGGGGTATATAGGGCTCCTGGCGATTTCACCATAAAATATATGAGGCCACGGATTGGCCTCTCCGAAACTTCCTGTCTGTCAGAGTTATAAATCTGCTTCAGCTGTGAACCAATAATGTAGCCGCCTGATTCCTGTGTGATCTCAAAGCCTTCAGAGGACATTCAGAAAAGAGGAGAAGATACCGGCTATACACTTCACAAACAGGATGATTTCTGAATAACCACTGAATGAACAAAAAATGAGAATTATGCACATGCTGCCAATATGGAGTAAAATGCTCCTACATATACAGACATCTTAAAGGGTAAAAGACAGCATGAATATGCATTTCCTGTTCGTCCTTGGCAGCACACAAATGGGTAGTAGGATTTCTGCTGGCCCGGAACAGAGAGTTAATCTAGCAATATAAAAAAGTAAGAGATTAATGACATGCACCTGGAAATACCCTATAAAGAGGTGAAAGAAACAGGCAAGCCTTTGTATCCCAATCCTGAAACATCACAGGAAGTATCTGCGTAGAGCACTTCATCATCATGAGGTGAAACATCTGCAGTTTACATGCCTGCCTTTCGGCATTACGTCAGCTCCTCGAGTCTTTACGAAAATCACCATGGTACTCACGGCTCATCTCAGGCCCCAGGGAGTGGCCGTCACACCCTATCTCGACGACTGGCTGATATCTGCTCCATCCGAAGCTCTTCTTCACCAGCATCTGAGTCTGACAATAAAAACTCTAGAAATTTCAAGAAATCTCCGCTTCTTCCAACCAGGAAGATAACCTACCTGGGGTTTGTAATCGACTCAACAGATGCGTCTCTTTCCTTCACCAGAAAGATCGAACAAAATCTTCAGGACAGTATCTGGTCCGATGACGATGAGTCAGTGTTCCATCCGGTATGCGATGCGGGTCCTGGGAATGCTGACATCTTCGATAGAGGCAGTCCAGTGGGCGAAAGCCCACATCAGGGTGCTCCAGAACCACATCCTCAAGCACTGGAAGAAATCCCCAGAATCGCTAGATTGTCTCATGCCAATAATTTACAAGGTCAAGCAAGACCTCAATTGGTGGCTTACTCCATCTCTCCTTTATCAGGGCAGGAGTCTGACAATGCCATCAGTTATAGTCCTCACCACAGATGCCTCAGCTTCGGGCTGGGGTGCTCACGTGGACGTTCATTGGGTCAAAGTGAAGTGGTCAGCAGAGCACCGGCGTCTATCGTGCAATATGAGGGAGCTGAAAGCGATAAAACTAGCTCTGTATCACTTCAGTCGCCTCCTACATCACAAGGCTGTTCAGGTCCAGACAGACAATCTGTCTGGTGTCTACTATCTGAACAAACAGGGAGGGACACGAAGTGTATCCCTACAGAAGGAATGCGCTCACATAATGAAATGGGCAGAGGGGAATTTGTTATCCATCAAAGCAGTCCATATCAAAGGTTTCATGAACACGAAAGCGGATTGGCTCAGCAGGAAAGACATCCATCCAGGAGAATGGAGTCTAAATCCATTTGCATTCCAACAAATAGTGGACAGATGGGGCATTCCAGAACTGGACGTTATGGCGACCTGGGCCAACAAGAAGCTTCGGAAGTTCTGCTCTCTATCCCAAAGCGACAACCCGCTAACAGTGGACGGGCTATCGATCCCTTGGCACGGCAGGTTCATTTATGTGTATCCACCGATGCCGTTAGTACCAGCAGTCCTGAAGAAGATCCGAGACGAGTGAAAGCCAGTCATCCTACCCTTCTGGCCTCGTCGGGCATGGTTTCCGTTCGTGTGGAGCTTATCGAGAGGCAACTACTGGAAGCTACCACTTCGCCCAGACCTCCTTCAACAGGGGGAATTGTACCATCAAGACCTATCTACGTTGCATCTGACCGCATGGAATTTGACCGCAGAGCCTTAGAAGACCAAGGTCTCTCTCGGGAAGTAATTGAAACCTTACTGGCCTCCAGAAAACCCAGTACACTGAAAGTGTATTCCAGGGTATGGCGCTTATACATCAACTGGGGTCACGACAAACAGAAGGACATCAGAGAAGTTTCTACAGTGCTTCAATTCCTTCAAGAGGGGTTTCAAAAAGGTCTCAAGTTAAACACTCTCAAAGTACATCTCACTGCCATTAATGCCCATCTCAATGGAATATTCTCGAGAGTGGCCCTAATCTCCAGGTTTTTTAGAGCAGTAGTGAAGTTGAGACCTAATTTCCATAACCCTGTACCATCTTGGGATCTGGTTATCATACTGAAATGTTTATCAACTGAGCCATTTGAACCTCTTGCAACATCTGAGTTGAAGTGGATATCGTGAAAAACTTTGTTCCTTGTGGCAATTACATCTGCCAGACGATTGAGCAAGCTACATGCCCTTTCATGCAGAGAGCCTTACCTGAGACAAAGTAGTGTTGAGAACAATGCCAGGGTTTCTCCCTTAAGTACCTTCAAATTCCAATATCAACCAAGAGATCATTCTACCGGTTGTTGACAGGAATGAAGATCATACCCTGCATTTATTGGATGTGAAAAGGTCGATTATAGTGAAGCTTTGTTTGTTCAGCACTATGGTCAATTCAAATGTAGCAAAGCCAGTAAATCTTCTCTAGCAAGATCGATAAAAGGACTTGATCCATTTTTGTTATCAGTCTGAAGGTCTTCAGTCCGCTCTCGGCGCCCGAGCTCACTCCACGAGGTCTATGGCGACATCCTGGGCTGAACGGAATCACGTCCCGCTGGATCAAATCTGCAAGGCGGCAACCTGGTCCTCAGCATCCACCTTTGTCAGGCATTACCGCCTCGACGTTACAGCCTCAGAAGGGTCAGCCTTTGGCTTGAGCGTTCTCCAAGGGGCTTCTACAACTTAAAATACCCTCCCTAAGTTTGTTCATTGCTATGCATGTCCCATTTGTGTGCTGCCAAGGACGAACAGGAAAGAGAAAATTTACTTGTCTGAAATTTTTATTTCCTGGAGTCCGTAGGCAGCACAATATACCCCCCCAATAAAATATATTGCTGCATACTAATACAAGGGCTTGCCTGTTTCTTTCACCTCTTTATAGGGTATTTCCAGGTGCATGTCATTAATCTCTTACTTTTTTATATTGCTAGATTAACATCTTTCTGTTCCGGGCCTGCAGAAATCCTACTACCCATTTGTGTGCTGCCTACGGACTCCAGGAAATAAAAATTTCAGACAAGTAAATTTTCTACACATCCACTCTGCTTTTTTCCAGACGCCGATCACAGGGGCAGTGCATACGTACCTTTGGTGATGCTCAGTAATGCGGAGTCTTCAAAGAAAAAGCATCTTTATTTTAGAGTGACAGTGTCATAGAGGTATGTCTGTGACACTGTTTGCATGCGGCCTGCAAAGTCTCAGCCCACTCCACTCTCTGGGGCTGACACTGACAGTGTCTTAGACCTCTGTCAGCCCGGGAAAAAAGATGCTGTCACCTGAAAATGCCAGATTACAGACCATCACCAAAGGTATGTATGCACTGCTTCTGTGATCGCTGTCTACAAACTTGCAGTATTGATATATGCATATCCATGCTGTCATTTTCCCTTTAAGAATGGCAGCGCTGCCCAAACGTCATGAAAGGATGGTCAATCAAGGATGCAAAGCTTCAGCAATCTGAATAATGGGATATAATGAATGGGACATAATAAATCAAAAAGTTCAAAGATCACGATTAAACCTTTTAACATGTCCTATTACACGAAGCGATTATCAGCCAAGTAAGGCCAATAATCATTTTGTGTAACAGGACCTGAACAGGTACACAAATAAGACATGTTGCCAGTAATATTTTTTTCATTTAAACGGCTATGAAGCGGTAAGCACTGGTGTATCAATGCTTAAAAAAAGTGTACGGTAATAAGTTGTTTGTGTAGGACTTCATTTTTACCAAAAATACTGGTAAAATTAATAGTGTGAAAAAGGCTTAGCCTACGAAGTCTGTGCCCTAAGTTTTTGCGCCATGATGTGTTTTTTCTATCAGTACCTTGATTGCGCATATACAACTTTTTGATCGCTTTTTATTACAATTTTTCTGGATTTGAAGAGACCAAAAAATGTGCAAATTTGCACTTTGGGATATTTTTGCACTTACGGCGTTTACCGTGCGAGATCAGGAATATGATAAAGTAATAGTTCGGGCGATTACGCACACGGCGATGCCAAACATGTTTGTTTGTTTATTTTTCCTTTTTTACTAATATTTTAACACTTTTTTTTTTTACTTTTACACATATAGTATATGCACT
Source organism: Dendropsophus ebraccatus (assembly GCF_027789765.1). Lineage (NCBI taxonomy): Eukaryota > Metazoa > Chordata > Amphibia > Anura > Hylidae > Dendropsophus > Dendropsophus ebraccatus. The sequence continues at coordinate 104,068,308 of NC_091455.1, forward strand.
CTGATCTCTCATTGATCTATGTATATAGTTAGGCTGGGTTTACATATATACGTTTACATCAGTTGCGTTTTTTGTCTAAAAACTGACCACAACTGATGTCAAAAATGCATCAGTTGCCATCAGTTTTTCTATCCTTTTCATTAAAAACCATCAGTTTCCATCAGTTGTCACAAGTTGCTCTCATCAGTTGACATTTTTTTTCCCAGTATGTTTTCCTGTCATTTTCAATGGGATTTGTGGGGGAGCGCACAGGGGGGCTATATGGGAGGGGGAGAGCGCACAGGGAAGCTAAGTACTACTGGGGGGGGGCAAAAGGGGGGCTATATACTACTGGGGAGGGGAGCGCACAGGGAAGCTAAATACTTCTGGGGGGGGGGGCAACAGAGGGGCTATATACTACTGGAAGAGCAACAGGGGGAGGCTATATACTACTGGGGGAGCAACGGGGGGCTATAGGGGAGGGAGAGAGCACACAGGGGGAGATATATGTTTATTTTTTTACATTGTGCTGCTATTTGTCTCAACGCCGGATGCCAGAGACGAATGACATGCGTCCTGCCAGGCGAGGCATCCGACGCTCAATTCACTTTAGTGGATGCGGCACCGCACAGCCTTGCGGGCTGCACAGGAGGACGCTGTATGCTGCGTTCTCCCGTGCGGTCGGTCCGGCGTCACTATTTACACGCCGCATATATTGAACGACCCCATTGAAAACAATGGGATCAGTTCAATAATGCGTTTCCCTCCGGCGCATGAGAAAAGCGCCGGAGGGAAACGCATTATTGAACTGATCCCATTGTTTTCAATGGGATGGTTCAATATATGCGGCGTGTAAATAGTGACGCCGGACCGACCGCACGGGAGAACGCAGCATGCAGCGTCCTCCTGTGCAGCCTGCCGCACATATGTAAACCCGGCCTTATACAGCATAGATCGATGAGATAGGCACTCTCTTGCTCTCGGCTGCTGCAGCCGGAAGCAACAGAGTGCCGAGCCGGGATCAGCGCCATTACGGTGCAGACCCCGTCAGGCAGCAGACAGGGAGATCGCTCCTCTGGGACAATGTGCCCGCTAATAGCAGTGGTCCCGGGCTACATGCGGCACCCGGGACCGCGCCCCCCTCTGAACTCCCATGCCTGCCATACAGCCCTGCCCACAGCCTGTGCCCGCCAGTGGCAAAGACTAGGCGATTTCTATACAGTATTTTCTGGGGCTGTACATTTTACGCAGGTACCAGAGATGGAGGAAAAGCTAAAAACAATATTGTAGGGATGTTTTGAATAGAGTGTAAATGTTCTGAACAACAGTAAAGGGGTAAAAAAATTCTATTAAAATTTATATAGATGTCTCTATATAATGTATTACCATATCTTTGCGGTTCTGCCACACTGGTAGCTGATGGACATCCAGGAAGCTAAGAAAACTGGCCCCTGTGCCAATCCACATTGTCTTCTGCTCCCACTGCTCTCCCACCTTAGGAGACAAAGCTTTACATCCCTGTGTCTCATATTGTGTGTGTTTGCTGAGCACAGGCTGATTATGCAGACAGAGGGCAGGGCGTGATGTCACAGGAGGCTTGGCTGGATCTTGTCTCCCACCCACCTTCGTGATTTACCATCTCTGACCGGCCTCTCCAGTCTACACCTGAGCAGGCAAGGAGTGACAGAGGCAGCTGCTGCAACTTCACTGATTGTGAAAGTCTGCTGTGGCACTGACATAGATACAGGTATACCCGTTTAAGACAGTGTGACCGAATTGACCTGAAGCAACATCTCTTTCCTGTCTGGTATGTGAAAGCCAGGCTTTTAACCAGAAAAATACTATTCCCAAAGTCACGCATTAGGGTGATCATTAATAATGTGGGGCTGTCTGGCAATCTGGATTGTGTACCTGGCATCATCCATTCCCAGAAATACCAGGAATGTGATGATCTTGGTGATCAATGGGCTCTAGATGAAAACAATGATCAAAGGTTGGTTGAGAAAAAGATCCTGGAACAACCTAAAGTGGCCTTTTCAGTCACCAGATGGAAATATCATTGGAAACGGGACTGGGATGTAAAGGGGTATTCCCATATCTACTGACATTTAAATGTGTAAGGCTCCTGAAGTGAAATGTTTATGGAAATACATTCCTTTAGCAAGCTTGCCTTCACCTCCTAATATGCTAGTAGGCCTGCAGGCCCTATGAAGCGAACTCCGAGAGAGTAAAGAGCGTCTGCAATCAGCAGCCAAGTCCTCATTGATAATGACGGGTCATCACAGCATTTTACTGACAGTGACAGGATAAATTAACCGACAGAATTGAACTACCAATAGTTCTATGTCCATAAGCATCAAAATAATGCATACCACCTATAAATAAACAATGCTGGACAGTGTTCTACATATATCAAAAAAATACTTTATTTATTACATACAACGAAAATTTATATTGTTTAAAAACATATATTAAAAAGGGAGCAGAAACCCATACAATACATGCATCAGAAGGTATACAGGGCAGAGAAAAGTAAATAGTATAATCACTATATATTAAACCATTGATGGTATATCAATTGACCCACAGAGGTATGAAAAAGCAGAAAAATATTTTATATAAGTGATGAATAGAAATAATCCAAACAAAGTAAATAGGAAACAGTAAGGTAAACCTACATAAATGAAACTGCAAGTGCAGTCTGAAGTGCAACCAAGTGCAATACCATGTATAGTGTCTAAACTATACAGGTGTATGATCCAGGTGTATATACTCCTGCCCAGTACCACCACTCACCCAAAGTGAGTGGTGGTACTGGGCAGGAGTATATACTATATACCCAGAGGTTGGATCATACACCTGTATGGTTTAGACACTATACATGGTATTGCACTTGGTTGCACTTTAGACTGCACTTGCAGTTTCATTTATGTAGGTTTACCTTACTGTTTCCTATTTACTTTGTTTGGATTATTTCTATTCATCACTTATATAAAATATTTTTCTGCTTTTTCATACCTCTGTGGGTCAATTGATATACCATCAATGGTTTAATATATAGTGATTATACTATTTACTTTTCTCTGCCCTGTATACCTTCTGATGCATGTATTGTATGGGTTTCTGCTCCCTTTTTAATATATGTTTTTAAACAATATAAATTTTCGTTGTATGTAATAAATAAAGTATTTTTTTGATATATGTAGAACACTGTCCAGCATTGTTTATTTATAGGTGGTATGACAGTGACAGGAGCGCAGCGTGACTGCAGGAGTCCTAATTGTTTTAACTGACTGCCGGAGGTCTAGCACTTACATCTGTGCAGTCAGCTTGGCCATCTTCACATAGAGTCTATAACAGACAGGCTTTATGTGAAGATCGCAGATAAGACTGATCAGTGTTAGGAACGTAACGCATGAATGTAATAGTGCCTTAGTGGGACTTAGAAAGTGTAAAATAAAAAATTAAACGTTTTAAAAACATGACATAGGCCCTCCCCCAATAAAAGTTGAAATCCCCCCCTTTCTCATTTTATTTATAAACACCTAAAAATCGGGATAGGGCGCCTTGTCCGATATAATAAAATATAATAGTATTCCCATATGGTGAGCAGTGTAAACGAAAACTGCAAAAAAGCACCAAAATTACAGATTTTGTGTTACATTATATATGAGCCTGTAAGTGCGCAGTGCAGGGATGATTGACAGGCAGAGACACCTGTTAGTGACCTCTCTGCCTGTCATCAACCCTGCACTGTGTGCTGACAGGCTAGGAGCCATGACTAGTCATGGGCAGCTCCATGCACAGATGACTAGTTGCCACCCCACTCCCGGCCTTGTGCAACATAATAAAACATCTTTTTCCACTTTGTAAAGTTGCGGCAGATATGCTCTATATTTTGCTGCAGGGAATCAATTTGGACTGAACTGAATTTATAGTAAGTCACATACAGTTTGGGCAGACAGACTGACTACTTTTTATAAGCATGCCTCAGTATGCATACTGCCAGTACCCAGATGTCTACCTTGAGTTTAGCACCTGTACTGTAATAGCTTTTCCCTCATCAGAAACAGCTCTGTGCAGACACTGAGCCAGCAAGTAATGAGACGGCTGCTCGCCTCCAAGACACACGCAGTAACTTGTACATAGTATAAAGCTATGAACACACTGGACCCTATGGAAACTCTCTACAGAAAAACATTTACCCAAAATTATTCCTACAACAACCAATCACTTCACAGCTTTTAATTTAAAAGGGTAGATTATGTATTAAAAGCTGTGATTGGGGACTATGGGCACCAAGAACACAGACAACTTCCAGAAATCCGCCCACCCAGTACTAGGACTTGTGTAAGGGGCAGCATCCCCATAACACTGGCTGCAGGTGATCAACTGAGGACCCTGTGAAGTTACAGCTAGACACTCATACCATGAGACTGCAGCGATGGGCATTCCTGTCATTCCCTACATCTAGCATGGAATATAGGGACTGTCACAGCTATGGCTCAGTCCCCCTTGTATCTAGCATGGTATATAGGGACTGTCACAGTGATAGCCCAGCCTATGGCTCAGTCCTCACTGTATCTAGCATGGTATATAGGGACTGTCACAGTGATAGCCCAGCCTATGGCTCAGTCCTCACTGTATCTAGCATGGTGTATAGGGACTGTCACAGTGATAGCCCAGCCTATGGCTCAGTCCCCCTTGTATCTAGCATGGTATATAGGGACTGTCACAGCTATGGGTGCCTATGGCTCAGTCCTCCCTGTATCTAGCATGGTATATAGGGACTGTCACAGTGACAGCCCAGCCTATGGCTCAGTCCCCCTTGTATCTAGCATGGTGTATAGGGACTGTCACAGCTATGGGTGCCTATAGCTCAGTCCCCCTTGTATCTAGCATGGTATATAGGGACTGTCACAGCTATGGGTGCCTATGGCTCAGTCCCCCTTGTATCTAGCATGGTGTATAAGGACTGTCACAGTGACAGCCCAGCCTATGGCTCAGTCCCCCTTTTATCTAGCATGGTGTATAGGGACTGTCACAGTGACAGCCCAGCCTATGGCTCAGTCCCCCTTGTATCTAGCATGGTATATAGGGACTGTCACAGTGATAGCCCAGCCTATGGCTCAGTCCTCCCTGCATCTAGCATGGTATATAGGGACTGTCACAGTTATGGCTCAGTCCCCCTTGTATCTAGCATGGTGTATAGGGACTGTCACAGCTATGGATGCCTATGGCTCAGTCCCCCTTGTATCTAGCATGGTGTATAGGGACTGTCACAGCTATGGATGCCTATGGCTCAGTCCCCCTTGTATCTAGCATGGTGTATAGGGACTGTCACAGCTATGGGTGCCTATGGCTCAGTCCCCCTTGTATCTAGCATGGTGTATAGGGACTGTCACAGCTATGGGTGCCTATGGCTCAGTCCCCCTTGTATCTAGCATGGTATATAGGGACTGTCACAGCTATGGGTGCCTATGGCTCAGTCCTCCCTGTCTCTAGCATGGTATATAGGGACTGTCACAGTGACAGCCCAGCCTATGGCTCAGTCCCCCTTGTATCTAGCATGGTGTATAGGGACTGTCACAGCTATGGGTGCCTATGGCTCAGTCCCCCTTGTATCTAGCATGGTGTATAGGGACTGTCACAGCTATGGGTGCCTATGGCTCAGTCCTCCCTGTACCTAGCATGGTGTATAGGGACTGTCACAGTGATAGCCCAGCCTATGGCTCAGTCCTCCCTGCATCTAGCATGGTATATAGGGACTGTCACAGTTATGGCTCAGTCCCCCTTGTATCTAGCATGGTGTATAGGGACTGTCACAGCTATGGATGCCTATGGCTCAGTCCCCCTTGTATCTAGCATGGTGTATAGGGACTGTCACAGCTATGGATGCCTATGGCTCAGTCCCCCTTGTATCTAGCATGGTGTATAGGGACTGTCACAGCTATGGGTGCCTATGGCTCAGTCCCCCTTGTATCTAGCATGGTGTATAGGGACTGTCACAGCTATGGGTGCCTATGGCTCAGTCCCCCTTGTATCTAGCATGGTATATAGGGACTGTCACAGCTATGGGTGCCTATGGCTCAGTCCTCCCTGTCTCTAGCATGGTATATAGAGACTGTCACAGTGACAGCCCAGCCTATGGCTCAGTCCCCCTTGTATCTAGCATGGTGTATAGGGACTGTCACAGCTATGGGTGCCTATGGCTCAGTCCCCCTTGTATCTAGCATGGTGTATAGGGACTGTCACAGCTATGGGTGCCTATGGCTCAGTCCTCCCTGTACCTAGCATGGTGTATAGGGACTGTCACAGTGATAGCCCAGCCTATGGCTCAGTCCTCCCTGTATCTAGCATGGTGTATAGGGACTGTCACAGCTATGGGTGCCTATGGCTCAGTCCCCCTTGTACCTAGCATGGTGTATAGGGACTGTCACAGTGATAGCCCAGCCTATGGCTCAGTCCCCCTTGTATCTAGCATGGTGTATAGGGACTGTCACAGCTATGGGTGCCTATGGCTCAGTCCCCCTTGTATCTAGCATGGTGTATAGGGACTGTCACAGCTATGGGTGCCTATGGCTCAGTCCCCCTTGTATCTAGCATGGTATATAGGGACTGTCACAGCTATGGGTGCCTATGGCTCAGTCCTCCCTGCATCTAGCATGGTGTATAGGGACTGTCACAGTGACAGCCCAGCCTATGGCTCAGTCCCCCTTGTATCTAGCATGGTGTATAGGGACTGTCACAGCTATGGGTGCCTATGGCTCAGTCCTCCCTGTATCTAGCATGGTGTATAGGGACTGTCACAGCTATGGGTGCCTATGGCTCAGTCCCCCTTGTATCTAGCATGGTGTATAGGGACTGTCACAGCTATGGGTGCCTATGGCTCAGTCCCCCTTGTATCTAGCATGGTATATAGGGACTGTCACAGCTATGGGTGCCTATGGCTCAGTCCTCCCTGCATCTAGCATGGTGTATAGGGACTGTCACAGTGACAGCCCAGCCTATGGCTCAGTCCCCCTTGTATCTAGCATGGTGTATAGGGACTGTCACAGTTATGGGTGCCTATGGCTCAGTCCCCCTTGTACCTAGCATGGTGTATAGGGACTGTCACAGTGATAGCCCAGCCTATGGCTCAGTCCTCCCTGTATCTAGCATGGTGTATAGGGACTGTCACAGCTATGGGTGCCTATGGCTCAGTCCCCCTTGTATCTAGCATGGTGTATAGGGACTGTCACAGCTATGGGTGCCTATGGCTCAGTCCTCCCTGTATCTAGCATGGTGTATAGGGACTGTCACAGCTATGGGTGCCTATGGCTCAGTCCCCCTTGTACCTAGCATGGTGTATAGGGACTGTCACAGTGATAGCCCAGCCTATGGCTCAGTCCTCCCTGTATCTAGCATGGTGTATAGGGACTGTCACAGCTATGGGTGCCTATGGCTCAGTCCCCCTTGTATCTAGCATGGTATATAGGGACTGTCACAGCTATGGGTGCCTATGGCTCAGTCCTCCCTGCATCTAGCATGGTGTATAGGGACTGTCACAGTGATAGCCCAGCCTATGGCTCAGTCCCCCTTGTATCTAGCATGGTATATAGGGACTGTCACAGTGATAGCCCAGCCTATGGCTCAGTCCCCCTTGTATCTAGCATGGTATATAGGGACTGTCACAGTGATAGCCCAGCCTATGGCTCAGTCCTCACTGTATCTAGCATGGTATATAGGGACTGTCACAGTGATAGCCCAGCCTATGGCTCAGTCCTCCCTGCATCTAGCATGGTGTATAGGGACTGTCACAGCTATGGGTGCCTATGGCTCAGTCCCCCTTGTACCTAGCATGGTGTATAGGGACTGTCACAGCTATGGGTGCCTATGGCTTAGTCCCCCTTGTACCTAGCATAGTGTATAGGGACTGTCACAGCTATGGGTGCCTATGGCTCAGTCCTCCCTGTATCTAGCATGGTGTATAAGGACTGTCACAGCTATGGGTGCCTATGGCTCAGTCCTCCCTGTATCTAGCATGGTGTATAGGGACTGTTACAGCTATGGGTGCCTATGGCTCAGTCCTCCCTGCACACTACCGGCTGTCCTCCGTGACTGTGCCGGGGATGGGGGTCACCCCTCAGGGCCTCCAGCTGTCCCACCACCACACCAGCAGCCATATTACCTATAGTGCCGGGGCCATAACTTATTTGGGGCCACTAACCCAGGCTGAGGCCGCGGCCCCGGTTACCGGTGGGGCGGTGCAGGCAGCTATGGGGGAGACATGTGCCGGGCCCCGCTTACCTCCGGGCGGCTCCTCCGCTCCCGGGCCTCCCGCAGCCGCTCCAGGCGCTCCCGCAGAGTGACCCGCTGATGGAAGGAGAAGGCCGGGTGCAGGGACGCCATGGTGAGCAGCAGCAGCAGCTCCTCCCCGGACTCCCGCTCCTCGTCGTCCCGCTCCCAGCCCTCCATGGCCGGCAGCAGCAGGCGGTACAGGCGGCCGGCCACATCCCGGTTCTCGGAGCTGAGCAGCGCCAGGTAGACGATGAGGCGGGAGCGGATGACGGCGTCCCCGAGGTCCCCGAGCAGCTCCCCGGCCAGGCTGTTGGCCCTGCTCTCGTAGTCCCGCAGGTAGTGGCAGTCCTTGCGGGCCAGGTCCTCCAGGCAGGAGCCCAGGAAGCGCAGCTCCAGCGGGTTACACAGGTCCAGCAGTCCGCACACGAACTCCAGCCTCTGCGCCGGGCCCAGCGTCCGCACGAACCACTCATACACCGCCTCCCGCTGCAGGGAGCCCGGCCCGGGGGCTCCGCTGGTGGCCGGGAAGTCCCGGAGGCTGCAGGGACGCGAGCACATCCCGAGCCGCTCTCCCTCGCCGTCCGCCGCCCTATGCTTGCTCCTTCTCTGGGGCAGCTTCATCTTGATCATTATCAGCACAGGCTCAGACACAAGGCCGGGGCCATGGCCTCCCTACCGGGCGCGCTAACACATAAGCGGGCGCTGGGCGTGTGAGGGGAGGACCTAGAACCGACTTCCAGAACGCTCGTTCTCTTTCCCCGGGTTCCAAAGCCTGAGCCGTGACGTGTTGCGTCCTGCGCGTTGATTGGCTGCCCGCGGAATCCCCCATCGCCCCGCCCTTTCTTACCAGCGTCCCCTTCGGCCTTCGCGATGCGATACGTCATGCACTGCCATAGTGAGCGGTGACGTCACGACATTCCTCTGGCCGGGCTATCGCTGTCACCGCACAGTACGCGGCACGGTCCCGCCTACCTGCCCTGTACTGGGGAGCCTTACATTCACGGTTTTTGCCTCCTGGAATTTTAGCAGCCATGTTTCTGATTTTCTCATTGATGTGTCAGTGTGAGACATAATAATGGGCAATGCTGCAGTAACCTGGGGTTGTAGGTGTTGTTAGCACGGGCAAGGTGGCTGGGCATTGGGGGGTACCGACCAGGCGGGGTATGCCCCCCACCCCCCAGGGTATACAAGCAGAGGGGTATGCCCCCCATCCCCCAGTGTATACAAGCAGAGGGATATGCCCCCATCCCCTAGGGTATACAAGCAGAGGGGTATGCCCCCCACCCCCCAGGGTATACAAGCAGAGGGGTATGCTCCCCCATCCCCCAGGGTATACAAGCAGAGGGGTATGTCCCCCACCCCCCAGGGTATACAAGCAGAGGGGTATGCCCCCCATCCCCCAGGGTATACAAGCAGAGGGGTATGCCCCCCCATCCCCCAGGGTATACAAGCAGAGGGGTATGCCCCCCACCCCCCAGGGTATACAAGCAGAGGGGTATGCCCCCCATCCCTCAGGGTATACAAGCAGAGGGGTATGCCCCCCCATCCCCAGGGTATACAAGCAGAGGGGTATGCCCCCCCATCCCCCAGGGTATACAAGCAGAGGGGTATGCCCCCCATCCCTCAGGGTATACAAGCAGAGGGGTATGCCCCCCCCATCCCCCAGGGTATACAAGCAGAGGGGTATGCCCCCCATCACCCTGGGTATACAAGCAGAGGGGTATGCCCCCCCATCCCCCAGGGTATACAAGCAGAGGGATATGCCCCCATCCCCCAGGATATACAAGCAGAGGGGTATGCCCCCCACCCCCCAGGGTATACAAGCAGAGGGGTATGCCCCCCATCCCCCAGGGTATACAAGCAGAGGGGTATGCCCCCCATCCCCCAGGGTATACAAGCAGAGGGGTATGCCCCCCATCCCCCAGGGTAAACAAGCAGAGGGGTATGCCCCCCATCCCCCAGGGTATACAAGCAGAGGGGTATGCCCCCCACCCCCCAGGGTATACAAGCAGAGGGGTGTGCCCCCTGCGCACCTTGGGCCCTGACTTCCGGTTCCGGCGCGCAGGGAGCTCTGAGACGTGACACCCCCGGCAGCCACGCATCAGCCGGGGACAGACCGAACGAGTGAGGATCAACGTGGGAGCGCGTTGTCAGGTGATTTAAGTTTTGTTTTGTTTCTTATCAGCCTGCAGAGTGGGGGGAAAGAGGGGGGCATCTATGAGAGTGGGGGGAAAGAGGGGGGGGGGCATCTATGAGGGTGGGGGGAAAGGGGGGGGGCATCTATGAGGGTGGGGGGAAAGAGGGGGGGCATCTATGAGGGTGGGGGGAAAGAGGGGGCCATCTTTGAGGGTGGGGGGAAAGAGGGGGCCATCTATGAGGGTGGGGGAAAGGGGGGCATCTATGAGGGTGGGGGGGAAAGAGGGGGGCATCTATGAGGGTGGGGGGAAAGAGGAGCCATCTATGAGGGTGGGGGGAAAAGATGGGCCATCTATGAGGGTGGGGGGAAAGATGGGGCCATCTATGAGGGTGGGGGGGGGGAGGGACCATCTATGAGGGTGGGGGGAAAGATGGGGCCATCTATGAGGGTGGGGGGGGAGGGACCATCTATGAGGGTGGGGGGAAAGAGAGGGCCATCTATGAGGGTGGGGGGGAAAGAGGGACCATCTATGAGGGAGGGGGGAAGGGGACCATCTATAAGGGAGGGGGGGGAAGGGGACCATCTATAAGGGGGGAAAGGGGACCATCTATAAGGGAGGGGGGGAGAGGGGGCCATCTATAAGGGAGGGTGAGGAGAGAGGTGGCCATCTGTAAGGGAGGGGGTAAAGGGGGCCATCTATATGGAGGGGGGAGAGAAGGCCATCTATAAGGGAGGGTGGGGGGAGAGGGGGCCATCTATAAGGAGGGCAACATGGGGGAGAGGGGCCATCTATTTGGGGGGGGCAACATAGGGGGAGAGGGAATACACAGAGGGGGGCATATATTATTAGGGGGTCACATAGAGTCAGGGCTACCCACTAAATGAGGGTGTAGAGGGGACAGTACAGATGTGCAGTGTGTATAGAGATGAGGATGGTGCCAGTGTGAGGAAACTAATATGTCTGTCTGGCAGATTCTGTGGATTCGTGGCTCGGAGAAGTTCTCATAATGGCCCAGGACGGATGGAGAAGATGGAAAGGAAAGAACTCCGATCAGAGAAGACGGCCCCTGTGAGTCACCTGATATATATGCACAGTAATGTATATGGTGTATAGAGCCTGTGTAGAGCTGGGGCCACCTCTATATGACTGGATGAGGTGATTTAGTGTACTGGATTTGGTCAGTAACAATATGGTGGTGATGGTAGTGGTTGTGGTGTGGCAGTAATGTTTCCTTCCTATATACTGGTATTCAGGGGCGTAGCTAAAGGCTGATGGGCCCTGGTGCAAAATTTTAGCTTGGGGCCCCCCCCATCTCCCCCCGATCAGGCAAAGTCATATCTAACGTTATATCCAATTACTCTAATGTGCCACCATGTTCTAATGCACTGTCACTGCCTCCACCTCATGTACTGCACTACTGCCCCCTATAATTAATGGACTGTACTGTGTCATTGTCTAATCATTGTATTCCAATCTTTGACTCTACAGCTGAAAAACTACAACTCTCATCATGAACTGCCAGTTGGAAACGATGGGGGTTGTAGTGCTGCAACCTGAAGAGCCACATGCTGCAAAACTACAACTCCCATTATAAACTGTCAGCAGGGCATGATGAAGTTTGAACTTCTGCAACCTGGAGAAGTCACCTGATATCACCTGCAGTCCTATGTAACACCACAGATAACAGTGATATCCCTCTGAGTACAGATAATGTAGTAGTCATCTGCAGTCCTATGTAACACCACAGATAACGCAGTGATATCTCTGAGTACAGATAATGTAGTAGATGTCCCCTGCAGTCCTATGTAACACCACAGATAACACAGTGATATCTCTGGAGTACAGATAATGTAGATGCAGCACAAGCTGGAGCTCAACGCGGTAAAGATACGGCCATAGGACATAGCTTGGGCCGCCAAGGCAGATGTCTGGAGGAGGGGGCGCTGGTACCTGCTGTCATCTGATTAGGTAAGAGGCCCAATCAGATGACAGCATGTGCCAGCGGGCGCAGCGGGACAGATTAGCGCAGTGCTTCCCAACCTTTTCCACCTCGGGGAACCTCTACTAAATAATGTTCTACAAAATAAGAAAACCGTCATACAGTGACTCACCGGTGATGTCTTCTTTGATCTGAGGCGTCACTTTCCCTTTTCCTATTCATCCGGCCCAGACCTCCATGATGAGTCCTTCCAGATACGTTTCATCCCCTTAGAACCTGCGAGACAAACAATTTAGGCTCCGCACATTTCTAGCAACTTCCTTCCCTTCCTCCCCCCTGTCGGCTCCCATAGTAACTGCACTGTTTGGTGTAATGTGCAGTAAAGTGAGTAGGAATGTGGGATGCCCCCTGTATGTAGGATTCCCTGCTGTGCCCGCATGAGCTAATAATGCCCCCAGAGGTGCCCCCATACAATAATAATGCCTCCAGAGGTGCCCTCATGAGCTAATTATGCCCCCAGAGGTGCCCCCATGAACAAATAATGGCCCCAGAGGTGCCCTCATGAGCTAATAATGCCCCCAGAGGTGCCCTCATGAGCTAATAATGCCCCCAGAGGTGCCCTCATGGACTAATAATGCCCCCATGAGCTAATAGTGCCCCCAGAGGTGCCCCCATGAACTAATAATGCCCCCAGAGGTGCCCTCATGAGCTAATAATGCCCCCAGAGGTGCCCTCATGGACTAATAATGCCCCCATGAGCTAATAGTGCCCCCAGAGGTGCCCCCATGAACTAATAATGCCCCCAGAGGTGCCCTCATGAGCTAATAATGCCCCCAGAGGTGCCCCCATGGACTAATAATGCCCCCATGAGCTAATAGTGCCCCCAGAGGTGCCCCCATGAACTAATAATGCCCCCAGAGGTGCCCCCATATACTAATAATGCCCCCAGAGGTGCCCCCATGAGCTAATAATGCCCCCAGAGTTGCCCCCATCAACTAATAATGCCCCCAGAGGTGCCCCCATGAGCTAATAATGCCCCCAGAGGTGCCCCCATGAGCTAATAATGCCCCCAGAGGTTGCCCCCATGAACTAATAACGCCCACAGAGTTGCCCCCATGAACTAATAATGCCCCCAGAGGTGCCCCCATACAATAATCATGCCCCCAGAGGTGCCCCCATATACTAATAATGCCCCCAGAGGTGCCCACATGAGCTAATAGTGCCCCCAAGAACTAATAATGTCCCCAGAGGTTCCCCCATCAACTAATAATGCCCCCAGAGGTGCCCCCATGAGCTAATAATGCCCCCAGAGGTGCCCCCATGAGCTAATAATGCCCCCAGAGGTGGCCCCCATGAGCTATAAATGCCCCCAGAGGTGCCCCCATGAACTAATAATGCCCCCAGAGGTGCCCCCATGAACTAATAATGCCTCCAGAGTTGCCCCCTATGAACTAACAACGCCCCCAGAGGTGCCCCCATGAGCTAATAGTGCCCCCAGAGGTGCCCCCATGAACTAATAATGCCCCCAGAGGTGCCCCCATCAACTAATCATGCCCCCAGAGGTGCCCCCATGAACTAATAATGCCCCCAGAGGTGCCCCCATATACTAATAATGCCCCCAGAGGTGCCCCCATGAGCTAATAATGCCCCCAGAGGTGCCCCCATGTACTAATAATGCCCCCAGAGGTGCCCCCATATACTAATAATGCCCCCAGAGGTGCCCCCATATACTAATAATGCCCCCAGAGGTGCCCCCATACACTAATAATGCCCCCAGAGGTGCCCCCATACACTAATAATGCCCCCAGAGGTGCCCCCATACACTAATAATGCCCCCAGAGGTGCCCCCATACACTAATAATGCCCCCAGAGGTGCCCCCATATACTAATAATGCCCCCAGAGGTGCCCCCATACACTAATAATGCCCCCAGAGGTGCCCCTAAAAAAACAAACATCCTACTCACCTAATCCGCGCTGTGCAGGCAGCAGCTCTTCCTCCTCTTCGGGCTCCATCTTGCGAGCCGCAGGGACGGGACTTCCGGCAGGCGTGATGACGTCACATGATCACGCCTGCCGGAGAGGTCACGGCCCGGCCTCCCATAGGCTGCTGGTATGAAGTGCCGGCAGCCTATGGGAGAGAATACAGGAGGAGGACGCTGCCAGGTCCTTCTCCTGTATTCTGATCGCTTTGATGTTCCGCCCGCTCAATGTGCGGGCGGAACATCAAAGCGATCTGTGCATCCTGAGAAGCTGCGCGGCCGCAGCTTCTCTGGATGCTCAAAAACAAGTGGCAAGGGGGGCCGTGCGGGCCCCCCTAGCGTAGGGGCCCGGTCGCCATGACGACCCCGGCGACCCCTATAGCTACGCCACTGCTGGTATTACTGGTAATATTGGTCTCAGTATACAGGATTTGGTTGGTAACAGTATGGCGGTAATATGTACAGTGATAATACTTTCTCTTCCAATATGCTGGTGTTATTGGTAATATCTGTCTTGGTGTATATATATATATATATATATATATATATATATATATATATATACACACCAATAGCATCACTTGGTCGTGAAAGGAGGGGGGGGGGGGCCCAAGTTGGCCTCTCGCACCAGGGCCCAGGAGACATTAGCTACGCCCCTGGGTATGCCCCCCATCCTCCAGGGTGTACAAGCAGAGGGGTATGCCCCCCCATCCCCCAGGGTATACAAGCACTGGGCACTGTGTGCAGGTGCAAAGTATTCCCAGAGTCCAGCACTTCATCAGGAAAACACGTTACCTCTCAGCTGCAATACAGCTTGTACTGTAAGATGCAATAGGTACAAATCTAGAGCAGTCCTTTCCCTTGGTGGACAACACAGAAGAGGTAGCTTTGGGTGTCGGGGTATCTGTAGTAGGTGTAAGGTGTGTAGGATAAGGCTAAGGGGCTGTTGTGTAGCATTATATATTGGCCAGGGCAACTTATACTATGTGCAGGTAACTTGCTTAAGGCTAGCTTCTAGAGATGAGTGAACCTGGAGCATGCACGAGTCGATCCGAACCCGAACTTTCGGCATTTGATTAGCGGTGGCTGCTGAACTTGGATGAAGCCCTAAGGCTATGTGGAAAACATGGATATAGTCATTGGCTGTATCCATATTTTCCAGACAACCTTAGAGCTTTATCCAAGTTCAGCAGCCACAGCAAATCAAATGCCGAACGTTCGGGTTCGGATCGACTCAAACCCGAACCCAATTCGCTCATCTCTACTAGCTTCACACGTACCGGATCCACAGCCAATTTCATGCTGCGAGTTTGCAGCGAATCGCTGCGGATCCATGTACTGTGAAGGTCTATGGGGGTTAAATATCCACAGCGGAATTTTCATTCCACTGCAGATATGTACGCCAGACCCTTTAACCCCCCGCAGCCCCGGCCCGAAGCATATATTACGTTCTCGGCGCTCCTTGCTCCCCATCAGCCAATCAGTGCTGCCGTACACTGATAGACTGATCGGGAGCAAGGGGAGCTGGGAGCTTCACAAACAGCTGCAGCGCCAAGAAGGTAATGTATGCTGCGGGTCGGGGGCTGTGGGATGCGGGGGGTTAAAGGGGCTGGGTCACATACAGGCAGCGGAATGACAATGCCGCTGTGTGTATGTGACCCATTCAGCTTCACACTTCCAGGATCCACAGCGGATTTCTCTGCAAACTTGCAGCATCAAATCCGCTGCGGATCCGGTACATGTGAAGCTACCCTAAAGGGGAGCTCCAGATAAGGAAAACTTGTTTTCTATCAAAAGTACATTAAAAGTTATATAGAGACATGTATTATACAATATATTACCGTATCTGTACGGTTCTGCCACACTGGTAGCTGATAGAAATCCAGGAAGTAAAGAAAAATGGCCTCTGTGCCAATTCACATTGTCTCCTGCTCCTGCTGCTATCCCCTCCCTAGGAGACAAATATTCCATGCCTCTGTCTCACATTGTGTGTGTTTGCTGATGATACAGACAGGGGGCAGGGCGTGATGTCACAGGAGGCTTGGCTGGATCCCCCAATCCCCTGACTGATCCACCGACAGTAGCGGGATATAAGGTCAGAGATGTACGGAGGGGACAGGTTGTGGATAGCCTTGTACGTCATGGTCAACAATTTAAAGTGAATACATTGACCAATGGGGAGCCAGTGGAGGGATTGGCAGAGGGGAGAGGCAGAGGCAACGCGAGGGGAAAGGTTGATTAGTCGGGCAGCAGAGTTAAGGATAGACTGGAGGGGAGCAAGGGAGTTAGATGGAAGTCCAGAGAGGAGGATATTACAGTAGTCCAAGCGGGAAATAGTAAGAGCATGTACCAGCAGTTTTGTGGAGTCAGGGGTGAGAGAAGAGCGGATTCTGGAAATGTTTTTGAGCTGAAAGCGGCAGGAGGTGGTCAGGGTCGGAATGTGCGGTTTAAAAGACAGGGCAGAGTCAAAGGTGACCCCAAGGCAGCGGACTTGGGGGACAGGGGACAGAGTGCAGCCATTGATAGTGATTGACAGATTAAATGGAGGGGTGGAGCGAGGTGGGGGAAAGATTAGTTTTGTCCATGTTTGCTTTAGAAAGTGGGAGGAGAAGAAGAAAGATATGGCCAATAGACACTCTGGATAGCAAAAAGGTGACATCTGGACCAGAAAGGTAGATCTGAGTGTCATCGGCGTAGAGGTGGTACCTGAAGCTGTGGGATTCTATGATATGTCACAGGCCAGAGGTATAGATGGAGAAGAGAAGAGGCCCGAGTACAGAGCCTTGGGGAACACCAACAGTAAGGGGCCGAGGAGAGGAAGTGGTGTGAGAATGGGAGACATTAAAAGTGCAGTTGGAGAGGTAAGAAGAGATCTAGGAGAGGGCTAGGCTAGTGACACCAAGGGATGACAGAATTTCTAAGAGGAGAGGATGGTCGACTGTCTCGAAGGCAAAAAATAGGTCAAGGAGAAGGAGCACAAAGTATTAGCGTAAGGTTTTAACAGTAAACAGTTCATTGGCCACTTTGGTGAGGGCAGTTTCTGTGGAGCGGTGGGGGCGGAAGACAGATTGCAGGGAGTCAAAAAGCGAGTTGGATGAAAAGTGGGAGGCTAGTTCATGGTAGACATGTTGTTCTAGGAGTTTTGAGGCAAAGGGGGAAGTGAGATGGGGCGGTAGCTGGATAAGGATGTAGGGTCAAGGGATGGCTTTTTAAGGATGGGTGTGATGGTTGCATGTTAGTATGGAGATGGGAAGATTCCAGAAGTTAGTGATAGATTAAAGAGATGTGTTAGTGCTGGGACAAGTGCTGAGGAAAGGTTGGGGATAAGGTGGGATGGGATTGGGTCAAGCGGGCAGGTGATGAGGTGCGATGTGGAGAGTAGTTTGGAGAGACGTTCTTCAGTGACGGTGGAGAGGTGAGTTAGTGGGGAAGAGCACTGGATGGGCATGAGGGGGAGCTGAGGGGACTGTAAGACGAAGCTTACTCTGATATCATCGATTTTCTGCTTGAAGAATGTGGCAAAGTCCTCAGCAGAGATAAGAGATGTGGGGGGTGGCAGTGGGGGGCGGAGCCCAGTTGCCTAGGGTTGTGAGATAAGGAAGATATGAGGAAAGTAAAGTAGTCCTGTTTAGCAGAGGTGAGGGCAGATGTGAAGTCAAGGAGAGCTCATCTGTATGTCTGTAAGTGTTCCTCGGAGTGGTTTTTCTTCCAGTGCCGCTCGGCAGCTCTGGACACTCGCCTTAGTTGTTTGGTTAGGTCAGTGTGCCAGGGCTGTCTGTTGTTGCGCCGTGTTCTCTTTTTCATGAGAGGGGCGGCAGAGTCAAGGGCTAAGGTAATTGGGGAAGGTTACGGCTGTGTCATTCAGAGAGTATACGGTGGAGAGTGGCACAAGGGAGTCAGAGAGTGTCTGAATGGTGTCTAAGGTTCCTGTGAGGGTGGGCAAGGTTCTGGACTAGGGGGGCAGATGAGGAGAAGAGAGAAGAGAATGTTAGGAGGTTGTCAGAGATGTGGAGAGGTGTGCTGGTGAGGTCAGATATAGGGCAGAGGCGGGAGAAGATGAGGTCCAGTGTGTGACCCTTTTCGTGAGTGGCCATAGAGGACCATTGTGTGAGGCTGAAGGAGGAGGCTAGTGATAGGAGTTTAGAGGCGACTGCTTTGGATGTGTCGATGGGGATGTTAAAGTCGCCCAATGATGGTGGGAATATCTGCTGAGAGGAAGTGCAGTAGCCAAGTGTTGAATAAGTCAAGGAAGGTGGTTGCAGAGCCTGGTGGTCGGTAGATGATGGCAACTTGGAGGTTAGAGGGGGAATAGATACGGATAGAGTGTACTTCAAAGGAGGTGAGAGTGATGGCAGGGAGAGGAGGAGTTGGGGTAAAGGAGCAGTTGTCCATTAGCAGCTGGCCAACCCCGCCACCCTGTTTATTGCCAGGGAGAGGGGTGTGAGTAAACTGGAGCCCATCGTAGGAAAGTGCAGCAAGGGAAGCAGTGTCAGTAGGGGACAGCCATGTCTCAGTTATGCCTAAGAAAAGGAGGTTGTGGTAAAGAAAGAGATTGTGTATGAATGTAGGTTTATTGCAGACAGAGCGTGCGTTCCAGCATGCAGCCCAGGGGGAGGGGGGTCAGGACGGATGCATATGGTGTTAGAGGGGTGGCCTGATCTAGAGGAAGGTGGACGAAAGGAGTGCAGTAGGGTAGATGAGATCAGGTGGGGAGGGCTAGGGTTGGGTGAAATGTCTCCAGCAGTGAGAAGCAGCAGAGACAGAGAAAGAAGGTATGAGTAGCTGTGGGGGCGCGTACATTAAGAGCATTTAGAAGTAAGAGTTTTAGTGTATGGAAAGAGGATAACGGGCTGGAGTGTTATTGCTGTACTGCAGCTTCTTCACAAAAATGATGCAGTAACACAATTAAATGACGCAAAACGGCAGAGAGGATCAGAGCCAGCACTGCCAATCCCACCTGGACAAAAAACGAGGCATAAACACTATATCCCATGTAAGATAATATCAGATAAAGTCCATATTGTGGGGCTTAACCTTAAAGATAAAAGATGCTCAATTATATGTGCATGTAGATGAAAATAAAAAAATAAAAATTAAATTCAAAAAGGTCTTTACTAATATCAGCGTTACAGGTAGAAAATACAGCGTGCTGTGTGGTGTTACAGGAAGAGAATACAGCGTACTGTGTGGTGTTACAGGTAGAGAATACAGCGTGCTGTGTGGTGTTACAGGTAGAGAATACAGCGTGCTGTGTGGTGTTACAGGTAGAGAATACAGCGTGCTGTGTAGTGTTACAGGTAGAGAATACAGTGTGCTGTGTGGTGTTACAGGTAGAGAATACAGTGTACTGTGTGGTGTTACAGGTAGAGAATACAGTGTGCTGTGTGGTGTTACAGGCAGAGAATACAGGGTGCTGTGTGGTGTTACAGGTAGAGAATACAGCGTGCTGTGTAGTGTTACAGGTAGAGAATACAGTGTGCTGTGTGGTGTTACAGGTAGAGAATACAGCACGCTGTGTGGTGTTACAGGTAGAGAGTACAGCACGCTGTGTGGTGTCACAGGTAGAGAATACAGCGTGCTTTGTGGTGTTACAGGTAGAGAATACAGTGTGCTGTGTGGTGTTACAGGTAGAGAATACAGCACGCTGTGTGGTGTTACAGGTAGAGAATACAGTGTGCTGTGTGGTGTTACAGGTAAAGAATTGAGCGTGCTGTGTGGTGTTACAGGTAGAGAATACAGCGTGACTGCCAGAGCAGAGAGCCAATGGCTGCTTGCTCTGTCAGTCCACTGTATTTAACTAGGAGCCCTTATGGTTAAATACATAGGTGCAGGAGCCAACTACCTTTTGCTTAACCCCTTATGTACTACAGTGTGTAAAGGCCCTATTACACGGTACGATTATCGGCCTTTACGGCTGATAATTGTCCTGTTTAATAGAAGGCAATGATCAGCCCCCCCTCGTACTCACCCTCTCGCCGCCGACGCAGGGAATAGCAGCGAACAGGGAACGCTGAAAGCGCTCATTTGCTCCTCTCAGTCGCCCCGTGGAATAGGGGCCTAAGTGACAGAAAGTTCACAAGACTAGAAAATATCTGCTTTACTGCTGGTGCACTGATAAGCCCTGACCTCTGCATGGAGCTCTCACATTTTCCTACTTGGGCAGCTGAGAACAGAGGTCAGGGGTTATCAGTGCAGTGAAGAAAAAATCTTTATCTTCTGCTTGTTAACCCTTTTTTGTGTTGCAGCATGTAAGTAAACATTGGGTCACTTCACACTGCAGTACATAAGGGGTTATTTAGAAGTAGACAAGAGGCCCTTATCTTCCCTGTGCTTTCCCAGGGCCCCCCTCCCCCATGGGCCCCATAGAAGCTGCCTACCCTGCCTCTATGGTAGCTACGACACTCTTTCCTGCACAATCCTGTGCTGGGCACAGGACTGCCCAGCTTTACTAAGAGACGTATCCACTAATTTTGAGGCTTCCAGAAATCACTGCCCCTAAAGCCTTCTGTTCTGAATTCTTTAATAACTTAGAACTGTCAATATGTTACTTGTAGGAAAAAGACAAAACAAGTGGTGTTGAGACTCTCACCTACTGGGGTACTCAGGCCCGGAATCAGGTAACCGGGATACTTCCAAAAATGAAAGTGACTCTGTACCCACAATCTGTCCCCCCCCCCCCCCCACCCCCCAAACCACTTGTACCTTCTGATAGCTGGTTTTAATCCAAGATCTGTCCTGGGGTCCGTTAGGCAGGTGATGCAGTTATTGTTTTAAAAACGACTTTTAATCCTGCAGCGATGTGTCTAACGACTGGGGCTTACATTAGTATATGCATTAGGCTGGCACCACCTCTCTGTCCTTCCTCCCCACCCTCCTCATGATTAGGAATGCTCCAGGCAGATTGCTTCCTATTCCCCTTCTGTGTGCATAATGAACATGGGCTGGATCATTAAGACACCTGTGCAAAGCTCAAACAGCAGTAAATGTTCCTGGATCATTCCTAATGATGAGGAGGGTGTGGAGGAGGGAAGGAGAGGTGGTGCCAGCCTAATGCATATACAAATGTAAGCCCCGGCCGTTAGACACAGCGCTGCCGGATTAAAAGTTGTTTTTATGACAATAACTGCATCCCCTGCCGAACGGACCCCAGGACAGATCTTGGATTAAAAGCAGCTATCCGAAGGTACAAGTGGTTTGGGGGGGTCAGATTGTGGGTACAGAGTCGCTTTTAAGGGGTCCGTCAAACAATGGATGCAAAATACTAGGAGAAAAGTGATCTCTAAATGCAGCAATGTCAGAGATTGACAAATCAACCAGTAAGAATATGTATGAGTTTGCTGCACCCACCCAATAGATATGAACAGACCCACTTCTAGTGCACTACTGTCTCAGCGCCCAGAGACTATAAGAAATGTAGTAGTAAGTAGTCTCTTAAGAAGAAGGTATAGTGGTTTTAATATAGAAAGTATATAAATGAAGATCTATGAATGAGTAAATGGATGATATACCATATATACAATTTAATACGTAACGGAAAGTAAATAAACAATAAATTCATAAGATAAAAGACATACATAATTATTATTACATAAAGACATACATGCATAATTATTGTGGAATCATACAACTATATATAATTATTATGGAATAATGCAACTATATAAAAAAAATATACACAATCCAATATTAAACAATAGAATAGGTAAACATGGAAATACGTCCCAAGAAGGATCCAGGACAGGTTTTGTGAGATTCCAAAAGAAATATAAGTCCAAACTAACACTATTTTCATACAGTTATCCACACTTTACTGAGTAAGGGTGCGTTCACACCTACAGGATCTGCAGCAGATTTGATTTTGTGTTCAGTTATTTAAATGAAATCAGCTGCAGATCCTGTAGGTGTGAACGCACCATAAAGGAGTGAGCAGACTCCTGAAACGCGTCTAAAGAGCATAACAAAGCCAAATATACATTTTATTCCATCATCAGCCGTACGTCCACAGCATGGACTTCTAACTGAAATTTAAATGAGCGCACGCTCTCCAACATGCGGACGCTGTGACAGCTCCAGCAAGACTTTACAGAAGGCAGTAGATTAAAACGGCACAGACATACAAGTGAGACAACTTTATAGCCACACTGACAAGCCCTCTACCCGGTCACTAGTTTTCTGCCGAGCCGATAAAGCTGCCAGAAGCCTGGTGAGAGGTGGATTATCCACTACTACGATATAAATACAGAATCATTGTATATACACTCACAGAGAAACATTTCTACATAATATCAAATGCTACAAAACTATCTAATTTATATACATATCGTGAACAACAACCATATTGAAATGTGGATAAACTGTAACAAGGAATACAGGCTATATAAATTGGAATATTTGTATCATTTATATACACCAGATCGACACATAGACCGAATGTTCGCTTTACATGAATTTAGATTTTAATGCTATATGAATTTGTTATTTTTTTTCTTGATTAAAGGGATTTATTTATTTTAGGTAATTTGATGTCTTTTATCTTATGAATTTTATTGTTTATTTACTTTCTGTTACGTAATAAATCGTGTATATGATATGTCATCCATTCACTCATTCATAGATCTTCATTTATAGTTCCCATATTATAACCACAATACTTGAGAGCCTATTTACTACTACAAATAAATCAGCAAATTGGCTATAAAAAGTAGACTTAAAGTGACACTGTCACCCCTTTGTGCAATCTGACATCTCTACACAGATGTAAAGGGTAAATTTAGTGGTTTCATACCTTATTTTATATCATACGTCATGGTGCTTCTTCAAGTAAGAAATTACCTTTTATCAACTGCAGATTGTGTTAAGTGGGCGGGGCCTCGCGACATTAGCGCCACTTAGCCCCGCCCACACATCCACCTTTGGTCCCGTCCCCTTGACGCCCATTAATGGGCCGACCTAGAGGGGGTGGGGCCTAGACCTTTAGGCCAGTCTGTTCCAATGGCCGACGAGGGGGCGGGCCAACGGTGGTGATGTGGGCGGGGCTAAGTGGCGCTAATGCCGCAAGGCCCTGCCCACTTAACACAATCTGCAGTTGATAAAAGATGACTTTTTACTTGAACAAGCACCATGATGTATGATATAAAATAAGATATGAAAACCACTAAATTTACCCTTTACACCTGTGTAGAGATGTCAGAATGCACAAAGGAGGTGACAGTGTCACTTTAAGAAAAACTTAGATTTTATAAATATGTATTGATTACAGACATGATGATGCATTTCAGGAAAGAATTCCCTTCACCAGATCTAAATATAATACTCAGAAAGAGGATTCCCTCTCCCCAAGTGCATAAACCTGTACAGTTTCTCCGTACCTGCCTATAGATATATAGCCAACCATGTAAAACATTTATGGAAGAGCAGCTTTACATTTTGGCTTCAATGGATACCAATTATCTATGAACATACAATCCTTAGGGAGTTTACCGCTACTTTAGAGGCTTTTGGGATATGATATTTACATTAACTTGTTTTTTAGTCTGTCAGAGGAATAAGGTTGTATGTAGGGATGTATGTGGCTTTCCACACGAAAAGATGTAGTTTTTTCCCCCCATGATTAACCCCTTAGAGACGGAGCCAATTTTCGTTTTTGCGTTTTCGTTTTTTTCCTCCTTGTGTTTAAAAGGCCATAGCACTTGCATTTTTCCACCTAGAAACCCACATGAGCCCTTATTTTTTGCATCACTAATTGTACTTTGCAATGACATGCTGAATTTTTGCATAAAGTACACTGCAAAACCAGAAAAAAATTCAATGTGTGGTGAAATTGAAAAAAAAAAAGCATTTCTTTTATTTGGGGGAACTGTTTTTACGCCATTTGCCCTGGGGTAAAACTGACTTGTTATGCATGTTCCTCAAGTCGTTATGATTAAAATGATATATAACATGTATAACTTTCATTGTATCTGATGGCCTATAAAAATTCAAACCATTGTTAACAAATATACGTTCCTTAAAATCGATCCATTCCCAGGCTTATAACGCTTTTATCCTTTGGTCTATGGGGCTTTATGAGGTGTCATTTTTTGCGCCATGATGTTTACTTTCTATCGATACCTTGATTGCGCATATACGACTTTTTGATCGCTTTTTATTACATTTTTTCTGGATTTGATGCGACCAAAAATGCGCAATTTTGCACTTTGGGATTTTTTGGCGCTGACGCCGTTTACCGTGCGAGATCAGGAATGTGATTAATTAATAGTTCGGGCGATTACGTGTGTGGCGATAGCAAACATGTTTATTTATTTACTTTTATTTAAAACCTCGGAAAAGGGGGATGATTCAAACTTTTATTAGGGGAGGGGGCTTTTTACTATTAACATCACTTTTTTTTTTTACACATATACTAGAAGCCCCCCTGGGGGACTTCTAGTATATACACTTTGATCTCTCATTGAGATCTTTGCTGTATAGATATACAGCAAAGATCAATGAGATCGTCACTCGTTTGCTTCCGGCTGCTGCAGCCGGAAACAAACGAGTGCCGAGACGGGGACGACCTTTATGTCAGTGTATGACAGTTTCTGCCGGGGCCACGGGGTGAATGGTTCCCTTTAAGAGGTTAAAGTGTCACTGTCGTTACTACTTTCAAAATCTAAATCTACAAGGGATGTGATATAAAGCAAGTGTGCAATTTACATTCATTATTTTTTTTAGTTCTCATGCTAAGCTATACTTACTTGTATCCAGGTCAAGTCTCCTGAAGGCAGCTTTTTAGTCTTGTGCTGGTTTAAAAGAAAAGAGACAAAACATAGGAAGTTGCCTTCAGGAGACTGGACCTGGATACAAGTAAAGCATAGCTTTGTTTTACAGCATGAGAACTAAAAAAAAACATAATGAATGTAAATTGCAAACATGTTTTTAGACTGCTTCAGACTATATAGTCAGTATCAAATTGGAACGCATTTGTGGTGGCTCTATCTACTAATTGGCCAGGGATGTTATATGTCATGACACCAGTGCTAGTCCAACACACTGGTGTGATGTTGATACCTGTTTGTTTTCTATGGCCAGTAGTGTTCCCCAAATGGTTGGTAACCTGCCGGGTTGTTGCGGGTCCCTTGGGCTCTTTGGCAGTCTTGAGTGGCAACTGACCCACCAAGACTGTCGATACCGTCACCCACAGAAGGGGGGAAAAATAACCTAAGGTGTGCGGTGGTGTGTGGATAACAGAGTCCCCTTAGTATAAAAATATAACAGCTTTACTGGTCGTTTTGTAGTTTACAGTTCACACAGTTTCACAAGCAATAAATCTTTACACACTTGAATGCTTGACCTTAGTGCTTGAAGTAAGTGCCTGAGAGACGTAAGAGAGGTAGTTGTAGCGGTGCTTGTAGAGTGAATAGTAGAGGAGAGGAGTTTTCCAGAGGAGCCCTAACCCAGCTGTGTACTTTGCCGGAACTTGTAGTAGATATCTTGAGTGAAGTGATACTCATACTCATGTATAGACACTGTCTGACTGCCTTCTGCCCTCTGGTATTGTAGAACCCATCCCCGTAGGGTAGTACGACCTTCAGCCGTGGTTATCTGGGTGTAGCTAGGTGTCCAAGTCTTCCCAGTTACCTGCGCTGCACAGTAGGATACGCAGACCTTTATATACCGGTTGCTTTGTCCTACTGAGGCTAGTTCCTATCTTTTTCAGGATACTGCCCTGCTCTTTTTAGAAATGTTCCTGGCATGGGTCAGGGTGTTCCTTAGTGACTACTCTCTCTGTTGTGTGCTTAGCACTGAATAGTAGATATAGTGGCTGTAGTAGAAGAAGCATTGGTCTCTAACTGCATCTTTTCAAACTTATGGCTAGACCAGGGGCGTAGCTAGTATTCATGGGGCCCCATAGCAAAAAACTGTACGGGGCCCCATGAATCCTGTACGCTCCCCTCCCCCCCCCCCCCTCGCCAAACACAGACAATGACGCACATATACACACACAGAGGAACCATTAACATATATACAGATACGCCACTGACATATACACATTTAGGCCGGTTTCACACGTAGTAACAGTGCGGGCGTTAAAATTTCTGTCCCGTACATCTCCGGGTGGTCTGGCGGCTGTATTTGAAAACCACTTACGGTCTTATCGTAAGAGTCCGGCCGTAGTGTCATGATGTGTCTTGGCTTGTTTGGCCCCGCTCAAAAGCATGTATTTGATTCATGAATCTGCCCCCGGGCCAAATAAGCACACCCACATCCCTATAAAATCTCCGCCCACTCGCGAAGTACGCCCATATGCTTGTAGTGTTTTGAATGCCAAAAAAATAAAAAAAAAGATGTCTGATGGCGCTAATAATGCGCCCTATGGGCCAGCCCGGCGTATGAGGCTGCGCCGCAAGCACCAGCTCGTGGTGCTTTCGATCCTGTGGAAGATGCGTAATTATTACCAGCGTTTGTGTGTAAGTCTCTATATATTTTTTTTTTTTTTTTTTATTTTTTTTTTTTTTTTTTTAAAGCTTTATGTAACTTATTTCAAACTAGCCTTACAAACTGTTTAGGCTTATAATCCGTAAAACATTGATTTAAATGTATTGTTTATGCAAGCTCCCTTAAGTACTGTTGACCAAAGGTCCTTAAATGCAACTGTGTAATAATTTTGTGACTAATTGAGATGTCTTAAAAATAATAAATTTAATTTTTGAAAAATTCTTCTCAGAGGCAAAAAGACGCAGAGCAGCGCCGTCTGCAGGAGGTGGGACGGCGATATTGGGTCCACCCCATCAATGTTCGGAGGGAGACCCGGGGCCACATTGGTTGCCTGTATGATGATTTGCGACGGTATGTCGATTTGAATACATCAAAGTCGTCAAATCTTTGAATGTAATATTGCAAATGTAAAGGTTACTGTCCACAAATGTTTACCCCAAAGTCCATAATTTTATTATGTTTTTTGTTTATCCTTACAACGTTTGATGTTAATTTCAACATTTGTAAACCGTATGACATATTCCTATGATGTGTGTTTGTGTGTAATATTAGTGATCAATATTTTTCTTAATTTGTTGCAGACATCCTGACAAGTTCCAGGACTTCGTGCGCCTGCCTATGGAGGCCTTTGATAATTTACTTTCCATTTTGACCCCACATCTCCAGAGACAGGACACCTACATGCGGAAATCCATCCCTCCTGTGGGACGTCTGCTCATAACGTTAAGGTGAAGATGCTTTATTTTAATGCGAACTATTTGTTCATGTAATTGTAGTGAAATCTAATATAGTGTTAAAATATGTAATAATTTAATATGTAGCTGAATGTGAAATAGAATCATAAAATACTATTTTTCATTTTTTCACAGATTCTTGGCGACAGGGGAGAGTTATGTATCGTTGCACCTCCAATTCAGGGTTGGTACGTCCACCATCTCTGGAATTGTGAGTTGCACGTGCGCCGTGATCTGGGAGCATTTGCAGCCCATCGTGATGCCCAGTCCGACCCGGGAGATTTGGTTGCAGTCAGCAGCAGGCTTTCAGTCTGTGGCCAATTTCCCCAACTGTATAGGGGCGGTTGATGGTAAGCACATACGTGTGAAGCAACCACCGCGATCAGGATCACAGTATTTCAATTATAAGAAATTTTTTTCTGTGGTCCTGATCGCGGTTGTTGATTCCACGTATCGTTTCCTTGCCATCGACGTCGGCTCCTATGGCAGTACTGGGGACTCCCGGGCGCTACTGAGATCAGAGTTTGGGCGGCGCATACTCTTAGATCACGTGACTCTACCTCCTCCCACTCCTCTTCCGGGTACCACGCATCCCGCTCCATTCGTCATGGTAGGGGATCAAGCCTTCCCTTTACTCAACAACCTGCTGCGCCCTTACCCACGGAGAGGGCTGGATGAACGGGGGAGACTATTTAACCGGAGGCTGAGCCGGGCACGTAACTTCGTGGAGTGCGCCTTCGGGATCATGACTAGTCAGTGGAGAGTGTTTACCACTGCCCTGCAGTTGAAATTGGCCACAGTTGACATGGTCATTAAAGCTGCCTGTGTTCTCCACAACTACCTTCGGGACTATGCTCCCACCCCGGAGGTGAACGTGGAGACACTGCCAGCTTTTAGTGCCCCTATCAACTATGGCCAAGGGAGACAACTCAACCGCGGGATAGTGGTCAGGAACCTCTTTGCTGACTACTTCATGACTCCTGAAGGCGCCGTGCCCGTGCCCCTTTCACAGCCTCCCTTATGAGCCACGGCCACAGGACTGATGTTTTCCCGCATGTATGTCACCTGTCTCTGGGATGTGTGTTTTTTTATTTTCTTTTGTTGTTTGAACCCGATGTATTGGTTGATATTTAATTTTCATTCTCTTTTTACTAAAACAAAAAATATATTTTCTTATTCGACTAAACAATGTGTCTGCCTTTTCAATGTATGTAAAACATGTTGTGTGTTCCCACATAGTAGTGTTCGAAAATACACATTACCTCACTCGATATACTACTGGCCAGTAATTATCGAGCATGGTCACATCATGCTAATGTTAATTGTATAGTCCTTTGAACCTAGTGTGCTGAAAGATTGATGTGATCAAAACATGTGCATTTCCTATGGAGTGACCAGCAGGGTGCGCACTATATGTCTAACTTTCTAGTGTGGGATATGTAACAGGATCTGATATCTTCTAGTGCCACAGTCCATCTCACTTCTTAACAATCACTATTAACACACCACATATATCCCTCCACACATCACCCAGGTGCGCCAGCTGGATGTGGTCTACTTAGGTTGCGGTTCAAAAATATTATTTTATCATCCATTTTTTTTCGGTAAAACACAGAAGAGTGTATTCAAAGATTAGAAATCTCGCTCTTTACTTGATCACCTGTTCCTTGTCTACAGTCATCTCCTGGATTTCTTATCCAAAATCCATCACATCAATCTGCCAGTGTAAACGCTACATTATGTAGTTTATTGTGTGTACGTTTATATATCCTCCACTTTGTACATAATGACCACATGCTGGATGTCCTGCAGGAGGAGATTTCTACTACCATCGGACATAGAGCTCTATGTGGAAATGATAGTGTCATGATAATAACATTAATGTCCCAAAATATGTTAGTGCTCATCACAAGCCTCTCCTGCTCTGCCCACTTCCTGCCTTGGCTACAGATGTCAGCATAGAGCAGGCTCAGACCTCAAAAAGAAGGAATCGCAGCATTCACTACATCTTCGCTAGTGGCTTCACAATACGTGTATTTCACTCAGTATAGCTAACAAAAACAGCAGTGGATTCTAAACACCCAAAGGATCTCGACACAATGTTGTAATGTTGTGGATGTGCGCCATTAAAACACTAAATAAGGACATTTCCAAATAACATCCATTCTTAGAAAAAAACTTAGCAATATTTCACTTTAAATGGCGCACAGCCACTCTATTTCTACATTGTGTGAACACAGCCTTTGTGTTTTTAAGCCACTACTGGTTTTGTTAACAATACTGACCAAAATATACTGACTCAAATACACGTATTGTGAACCTACTACGAACATGTAGTGAATGTTGCGATTCCTTGTTTGTCATGTATGACAGTGCTCTCTGCTGCCATCTGTGGCCAAGGCAGGAAGTGGCCACAGCAGGAGAGTGTTGGCCTGATAAATGAAATACTTAACTACATTATAATATTTCCTATCATGACACATTCATTTTAACACATACAGCAATGTCTCACATATGATTAGAAATATTCTCCTGAAGGACATCCAGCATGTGTTCATTTTTCTACTAACGTAAAGCATACAACAAAATTTTATAAGACACAATAGCAACATTCAATACAGCTTTCTATGCAAACAAAGTCCACTAAGTATTTTGAAGCGTATTTCGTAGTTCCTTAGTGGCAGTCAATAATCATTTGTTTTTTTTAACCCTTAAACACTAAAACATAAACAAGTAAAAAATAAGATTTCGGGAAACAACAAGATATGTCGCAATGGATTTATTACATGTCAAAAAATAAAACATTCACATGATAGTGTGTGTGGGTGGATGTGGGCGAGGGTGTGTGGAGACTACTTTGGACCATGTTGACAGAAGTTAGAATAGTGTGCAGAGGCAATAGTGTGGGCAATATGTGAAGGACACAGCCAGCCTGACTGTATTCTGGCACCACAAAAATAAAAGGGACATCCCAATCCCCCCAAGCTGTTATTGTCATCCCTAGCTAATGTGATGCCAGACCTTCTAAACAGTGTGTTATTGATGTGGTCCTGGTGCACACAAATGTTAGGAAATTATTAATGCTAGTAAGGCGCGGTTGGCACTAAGGCCCTACAGTGTAGCAGACAAGGGGTGGTGTTGGTGTAGCTGAGGAGAGGGAGTGCGGAACAAACACAAATGTTGTTGGACGGTCAAGGCACATGTCACTCTCTCTCGCCAGGCTCCACAGGACCCTCTTGACATCTTGGTGGTGGAGTCCTGGCCAACCCCTCTGCCAGATTAGGTTCTTCATTCTCTTCATCCGATGAGGCCTCTGCTGGTTGCTGAACTACTTGTGGTCTGAGGAGAAAACAACACTGGTCACTATCTAAGATGGCACTTTTGTTTAAGGACATATTTAGCCAGATAACTAAAATGGAGGCATCCAATGCAGGATTACACTCTGCCTGCTTTCACACTATTTTCTATGTACGAGGTGCCACACTAGAACTTTTTACAATATATTCACACACTGTTGACCCAAAATGTGGGTCTTCACAAGGCCACCCGAGTGGAACATTAGTTTACTCTATGGACACATTGCGTACATTGTTTAAACATTATGAAGACAGTCCACGCTATTGGCATAACTGCCATTTCATGTTCTGGATTAGATCCTGGAGGGATCAAAAGCTGTTCCCAAAGCGGTTAGGCCAGGCTGCATTTGTTAGTTATCTGGTGTCCAGCAGGGGGCGCCTCATCTTCCCGAAATCGAGATTACTCTAAAGTGTTCACTAAATATACTGCTCCCCCTGCTTGAGCCTCGATGTATACAATCTATATAAATCTAACACATGTCTATGTCTGCACACATAAGACACTGAGCTACTTCCATCATCATCTGCTACTACCATGGACACATGCAATTAACACACACACTTACCTGCGGCGTCTGGGGGAATTCAAAATGAAACCCAGCATTGGGGCAAAACGCAAAGCGGCCAGTTCTTCTTGGGCGGCCCCACGCCTGATCAGCTGCCGTCGCTGCCTGATGAATCGGTCCCTCACACTGGACCACCTGGTCTCCACATAGTTAGCTTCAAGCAAAAGCATCCACACATTAGGAATATATCAGCGTCAGGTGACCATAACACTCGAGTTAATGGTTTGCCACAGTGGCTAAACAACTTACCAATTATCCATTGCTGTAATCTAGTATGCTGGTCCCAATCTGGGTATACAATCCGGGCAACCTCCCTCCATGCGGCACTCCGTGTTAGCCGGCTTCTGTACCCAGGCGCAGGGCCGTCCCATAGCACTGGCCGAGCATGGACCTGAAAATCCAAAATAATTACAGTAACGTCTTAGAAATTATTAGTCAATAAGGTCATAGCTACTACACCCATGTCACATGCTACACGCCATGTTTGATTGTAAATAGTACGTCACTTATGTGGGTGGGGTCTCCAGCTTCACCTGCAGCCAACTCCCTCCCTCCATGATGTTTGCTGGCGCCACATATCATATACACAGTACACTACTACTCACATCATGTCCTCATAGTATTTGCCCTAAATATATGTGCTTACTACTAGGGAATGGAAGGCCACAATCCGGCGCGGGGGTCTGGGATCGGATAGCGACACGGGGGGACACGCCTCCTCTCTGTAGTCTCGCCACCTCAGCACTGGGCGTAGCGGGGGTGGGGGGGGGTTAACTATTGCGTGTCGTGTGCTCGGCGAATTGCTATGTGACACCATGTAACGATGCTCAGCTTACCCATTTCTGTCCGGCATTGTCACGTCGTAAGCCGCTGCACTACAAGTGCCATAATGGTCGGCCACGCCTCTTTGAACGTGGCTGCTGCGGATTGTGTGTGCTTCCGACGTTACAACGCCTGACAAAGTACAAAGCAGAGCAGCGCTAAAAGCCAAAATACTCATTAGCCGAGCAGTGAACAGAATTAGCACAGCACACCAAACACTCCGGCTAAACAACAACCCCGCTACGCACACTGATGACGTGCATGTACTACAGAGAGGGGGCGTGTCCACGCTGTGTCGCTAGCCTATAGCATCATCAGCCTGCGCCGGATCTTGTGCGTGATTTGCGTACTATTTAAGCGACCTCCTTATGATGACACTATCAGCACATTATATGGTAGGATTTCTACTATGTATGTGCCGCCAACAACCATCATGGAGGGAGGAGGGAGGAGGGAGGAGGGAGGAGGGAGGAGGGAGGAGGGAGGAGGGAGGAGGGAGAAGGGAGAGAGTTCGCTGCACGGCCATCTCGCTAAGAGCAATCCTAAGTCACGCCCTGTTTGCCCAACAACATGTGCTATTACAAGGACAATTCCTCGACCAGCCATTACTTACAAATCTCGCCTAAAATACGATGTGCGTTACATGGTCCGAAAGAGCTAACACATTCACAGATTTGGAGGAGACACACACATCTGAAAAGACTCATGCAGTCATTGCTGGATTTCAAGCGCCCCCTGATGGCAAACACATAGGAATTACACACAATCGTACTTACATAAACTACTCGGAGCGATGTATCGTGCCACTAAATGACTATAGACAATCGTACACATAAAATAAATATTATCTAGCATCTATTGATCATTACATAATCGATTTGTTTTCACTAAATTATTTACCACTTAAACAGGATGCAATTACAGATGTGACTTTTGGACATCACAAAAAGCGATATAAAAGACAAGACTTGTAAATTACATGTATGTAAATGTGACTCACACAACAAATGACAGTCATACATTAAGTCACGGCCACACAACTATCTTCTCCGAGTCCAAAGGACGATCGAAATCTTTCTATCGATGATCTTATCTATGTATAAAGCACTCCCAACAGCTCCAGAAAATACTTACTTCACTGATCAGCTGGCCGACGGCTATAACAGACCGATCAGGATACATCTCGGGCTCCATGAATCACTCCGGCTTTGTTGTCCAAATCACTTCTTCTTCCAGCGACGGTTTTCAAAGTGCAGATTCTTACAATGCAGACACATCCTAAATAACCTTGGCTTCTACCCATAGGAACTCAAAATGATACATTTGTTATCTCCATCCAGTCACGGACACGGCCTAGGTGAAGCCTGGACACAAACAGTTGTTACATTCATCCCTGTATTTTGAGTTATATTTAAAAATATACAAGGACAATTACAAAATAAGACCGTGAGAAATGTGTGGCAAACAATATTTCTCTCATGGCTAAGCTTCAAATAAATAATTCCTTTCTTCTATCATCCTATGTCAAGGCCAAATGGCAATCCTGCTCTCATCACACAGGTGCAACTAGCCACAGTGCAGGGTGGCACTCAGATACATGCACTAACAATGCTATATAACATTTGGCCACTTCTCCAAGAAATGGACCACAAACACAACATTCCTTTCCCTTCCGGCCCAAAAGGCACCTGCAAAGGTCCAGGACACATGTCCACTCTCTGACAAGGCCGAGAGCACACCTGTACCAACGATACCTCATACCCAGCCCTCAGGCCAGGCACTCACTGGTCGTCAGTTAACTGCAAACTAAGGTGTAATCTCCAGAAGGAGAAAACTGGTGCTCAGCCATGAAATGACCACAGAACAACACGTTTGTTATTCCTAGATTCATTCCTTACACCCCTTTGTTTGCACCATGTCGTACCTGCTTGCCGCTTGGGCCCCACGATTTCTGTGATCCATTCTATATTGGAGCTACCGAACCGGTGGATCAGCCCAGCCACTATCTCCATATGTGAGCGAACACACTCATTTACATATGCAAATAACCAGCCCTTGGCGGCAAAGGCCACTGTTGACTAGAAATCAACGTTAGTTTTCACTTTGGTTACTGACAGGGTTACGAAATTTTGAATTACCATATGAAATAGAGGCTTTGTATTCAGACTGATAAAGTGTTGCCATCTGTATACATGGCTAAAATAGGCATGTCGCATTAATGCAAATCATTACGCGAAACAAAGTGCACAACCAGCTAAGCTTTTTCTGGGAGAGGTGAAAAAATGAGAGATTATATAAATACACAAGGAATTTTATTCAAAAACATTCTCAGACTTGCCAAGCAATATGATGTCACAATAGTAAAGTCAAAGTTAGATTAGGACAGAGGGGGAAGGGCGCATGAAGCTGCAGCTTACTGCAGACAGATCATTGCATTCTGCTGCAGGCTCCCAAAGGCCGATCTCGTGGGCCAGTCTAGGAGCAGACTATCAGATATTCATCCAGCACACACTGAGTCAATGATTAGCGTAGTGACACAACATGTTAATAAAAGCCTGAGACTTGTGGGAAATGTTACATATATATCGTCAACACATCCATTAACTGCACTATGTGCAAAGGCCAAACCAATACAAACATAATAATGGTTAATTTTTAGCTTTTTAAACTGAAAACATGTGAATAGATCCTTGATGTATCCTTGGCAAGGCTTTAGGCCTCTCCATGTGTGAAAATGTGGATTTGATTCTAGGATACAGTACATTGTGTAAGCGCGCGGTACTTTAGTAACCTTGAGCCAAATCACTACATTACACCTCCCAATCGAGAGAGAACAACGCAGATGTGTGTGGAAGAATGTCAACTATTCGACTTACACACACACACAATGTAGCATTGTTTTCTCCAGGCCAAATGTAGTTTGGATTTTATTGTTGATCATTAAAATACTTATAATGTTGAATTAAATATTATATATAAAATAATTTTACACCAAACTCTGCATGTTCTGTATGAAATATCACATTAAACCCATTATTGTGTATAAAGGTTAACAAAAAGGATACATTTCACAAATCAACCTTCTGTGCAAGATGCTGAGTCAAACATAGGCAACAAAAGTCAGTAATGGATGTAAAAACCGGACACATCAGACACTTGCATTTAGGAACTCATCTATTTGTATGACAGTCCTTTTTTTTCCTTATTGACGTTTAAATGTAGTGACATATTGGTTCTGCTAACAAGGGCCCCTACACACAAGAACCATTCGCCCTGGAGATAGCTAAAGGAAAGACATTATGATTTTACTTTTTTCTATAGATTCTTTTAAATGAGGATCTTAGCAAACTGTTTTTTCAAACAGAGTGTACCATGTCACCCCGGTAAGGTGTCCTCAGGGACATGGACCCTACTCTACCCTAACACAAAATGACCTCTCTGGGCCTGAAAAAGGAGACCACTTGCCATAAACCAAAAAAAAAAAAAAAAAAAAAAAAAAAAAAAAAAATAGAAAAATTAAACCAAAAAAATATAATAATATTATGATGTATTGCCTCATACATCACATAGTAGAAATCATAAACGTCGTGGGTAACGAGATGTCCGAGAGCGCCGTCCACGCCGTGGCTGGCGCCTAGGAACGGCCCTAGTACCCTCAGATGGAGGGGGCATGGCACCAGGTGGCTCTCGGGACAATGCTGGGGGGACAAGGGGGGAGAGAGGTGGGGGCACAGGTGGGGGCGCAGTGGTCTCGGGGAAAAGAAAGCCCTCCGGCGGGATATGTGGCCTCCGTGAGTGTAACCCATACACAGATTGTAGGAGGACGCCCACATAGCAAGGGTCGGGGAAAGTATCGGGGTCAATCTGCTCGTGACACGACAGCAGCACTTCTGTAACCATCCGCGCACTACGTGCCAGATTAGTAGGGAGATTCCGTAAACGGACTCCCAGATAGTAGCAGAAGAAATCATTCTGATCATCTCCTCCATCAAACCGCCTGACAAAGTTGACGACAGATTGATCCAACTCACTCAGTGCTGAATGAGCTTCTTCTTGCTCCCGACGCCTCCTGGTGGTGGTAGTAGTGGGCCTCGTGAGTGGCTGACGTGGCCGAGCTGCCAGGGGCACACCACTAGGACCTGCACCAGATGTTGATGGTGCTGCAGCCTCCTCCTCTTCGTGCATGGAAGTCGAGCCAGAAGGTCCTGGCATCGGCTCCGTGCCCTCAGAAAGAGTAGGACTGCCAGGCTCCTGTGATGGCGGTGGCGTGGCACTATCCCCCTCCTGCTGTGATGCTGCAACATCAGAACCAGCAGCATCCTGTCCTCCCGGTGGGTCTGAGAAATTGCCACTGGTTCTGTGGAGAGACAGAAAGGTTAGCTAATATGGACACATTCATAAAGGTACTTCATATATCGAATGTTTAAGTTTTGATAACATACAGTATGTCGAAATGTGTGTTTTGGTAACACGAAGACATTATGTAGTACTATGCGCATCCTATGTTAGGACATACAACTATTTATATTAACTCATTCACATTAGTGTTTTCTAATAAACTTAAACAAAAAAAACATTAGCCAAAAATGTTCCCCGTTCTGAGTGTGGAAACAATGCTCTCATCTTCAGGGCATGTTGTGGGCATGGAACCATTCTGGTGACAACACAACAACAAGTGTTTTTTAATGTGGCCCAGCAGGGAGAGGAGCCTGAGTTAGTCATGTGACCAGATACACAAGCGGCCAGTAAGAGGCCTGTGTACCTGTCATAGATCCCCGCAGGCCACACTGAGACAGTGACAGAGCAGCAGGCCGCCCAGCATTGAGTATAAAGGAAGTGAATAGTGTGGGCCGGAGAACAGCTCTCGGACTGCTTAGTACTGTAGGACACTAAATATAAAACATTATCCGCTGCATAGAAACAGCCATTTCATTCACCATGCTTACTGGCTCTGCCACCTACAGCACACGCTAAACAACTGAGGGAGTGACCGTGATCTGCAAAAATCACGAGATGTTGTTCTAGCGCCATGACAGAAACTAACATATTTTAGAGAAATGACAGGATGTTGAAGCACGAGTCAGAGTGGTGTGTAAGCATTTGTTTGAGTGTGAGCAAAGGGGACTATTGTGATTGGTCAGGATACATTAACCCTCTCTGGACAGTCACATACACCAGCATGAAGGCTAACAAACATGAC
Source organism: Dendropsophus ebraccatus (assembly GCF_027789765.1). NCBI lineage: Eukaryota > Metazoa > Chordata > Amphibia > Anura > Hylidae > Dendropsophus > Dendropsophus ebraccatus. The sequence continues at coordinate 104,105,779 of NC_091455.1, forward strand.
ACAACTAGGGCCTTATAAAGAATGGCAATAGTGTATGTAGTCAAATTATCGGGATACATTAAAGATAATTGTCTGCACATTCCTATAAAACATATACATAAAGAGGCAGATTGGTGAAATCGGATGAGATTATCTGCTAGTGAGTATGGACCAGGTTCTGCTGAACAACCAAAGGCAGAATTAAAATTCATTACTCCCATATAACATTTTATCTCATGTATTACATATTGTACACTATATGATACTATATACATTATGGAATAAGAAAAATATACTTACTGCCGTTGACTGCGGCTCGGGATAAAATCCAACAAAGGCGCATAGCGCATGGAGATCGGCTCCCCACCCCTCTCCTCCGTGCGTATCGCCCGTTGGTACTGGTCCCTGACACTAGACCAGCGTGTCTCCACTGCTCGGACTGACAAAAGCAAAGATTTATTAGAAATAGATAGATTTTAATAATTGATAGATATTTCGAGGTCTTGGTAGAAATATCGGACATTGTTCTCACAATTTTATGTCATACATTATTTGACAACACGACATACCCATCCGCAGCTGCTCGCTGTCCGTCACATCGCCCCACTGTGGGACTACCACAGCCGCTATCGTCTCCCACGTCTCGCGACGCAGGACGCGGTCGTGGTAGCCACGCACAGTCAAGTCCCACAAATGGGGACGGGACCGCACCTGAAAAATTATATAGAAAGACAGAAATCACTAGACATCTCCATCTGACTTCACCTCTCTGTGTGTCTACATCGATTAGAATAAGAACATGTTTTCCATTATGACATTACATAGAGTGGTGTTGGGATTCCAACAGACCACCTGTGTAATCTAAGGAACACAGCCTAATAACCACTGAGCCAAGACTCACTAAACCAAGGAATGCCAGAACTCTTTGAACACACTTCTGAAAACATACCAAGATTGGTGTCTAATGATTGAATTTAGGAAAGGCTTTGTATCTTAACTAGCACTAATTAGTAGGCCACAAGACCAGATCAATGCCAGCTTTGCATTCACACCTGATGAAAGAGAAAATCAACATTGTTTCGAAAATACATGAACACATGTGCAAACGAGTGAAGCTAACTATTTCACTGCTGCGGTGTTTGTTCTGGTGTGTGTGTGGTGTTTTGTTATCTTAGTGTGTGGATAAAACATGTCACAACGACTATGGTTAGAGATCTCGACATTTTGTAATAACTATGGTCAACATTTATGTATTAAACAGTCGCTGATATAGAGTGACAAATATATTTTAATAATTAAATACATGTAAGGTTAGGTATAGCATTAGGTCGAACATTCGAGGAGGAGCACACAATAACATGAAACTACGTGCAAAAACGAGCTACATGAAAAACGCATCCAAAACGCAACCTTGCTCGACTCGATTTGCAAAAGATTCCACAAACATTACTTGACTATACTGTGTACGGTGTAGTGCGCACGCTTACTCAGATTCACATGCACTATATCACACAAAAAACGCATCAAAAACGCAACCTTGCTCGACTCGATTTGCAAAAGATTCCACAAACATTACTTGACTATACTGTGTACGGTGTAGTGCGCACGCTTACTCAGATTCACATGCACTATATCACACAAAAAACGCATCAAAAACGCAACCTTGCTCGACTCGATTTGCAAAAGATTCCACAAACATTACTTGACTATACTGTGTACGGTGTAGTGCGCACGCTTACTCAGATTCACATGCACTATATCACACAAAAAACGCATCAAAAACGCACTATACTGATTTGTGCAGAAAAATTGTCTACATTTGTACACATGTCACTGTTATTAAATACAATTGATACATGTAAGAAATCAAACAACCCTACACTCAATAGGGATACTAAATTCGACATATGTAAGTAGTGGTTTTATATGGGAACTGCACTAGAAATTAATACTATAGCAGATAAGGAAACACATGACGATACTTTGTGGTTTTTTGCAGGCCACATTCCCACGCCCGTGTCGCATGACTAAAACGATTATATTTAAGACCACTAACAGTGTTGACATTCATATGTGTGTTACATGTGGCTTAGGTGCGTTTTGGTTGGCCGAGACGACCATGTGCATTTCTAAGTCCAAGTAAAACATTTTAACACATCACATAAATATATTAACAGAGATATGTATTTGGGTTCGCATACATTACATATTATTAGACATATATTTACATAGATATATAGATAGAGAGAGGGATAAATAGATACACAGAAAGAGACTACACATCCTATTTTCCAAGTAAAACCATTCTAGAAAGATGAGTGTAATTCTTCGATCAAACTTACCTCTGCGATCAGGCGTGGAACATCAATGTCCCGCTGCCAGGAACCACGTCGCCCACGACCAGCACCACCATGCTCCGCTCGCCGTGCCATCGCTCCAGATCGGGACACCTAAAAGGATGGTCACCTATTGAAGCCCATTCACTTGGGCCTTTTAAACTGAAGGGGCGTTACGCATTGATGAATTATTCTAATGAGAATCCAGATTGATCCGGCAGTAATCAGAGGTTCCGCCAGGCCCGAATGTTACTTCCTACGGTCGACTTGGACCATTTCGGCCCGGAAATAATGGTCTTGCTCATTTTTTACGGACCCGGATACAATCAGGCCAGAAACTCATACGGAGTGTGCACTGTGCAGCCGCATATCCTATACTTCCCAGCATACACACGAAACATCAAATATACGGCCTCACTATTACATCCGTACATACGGACGCACTATTACTACGTGTGAATCGAGCCTTACACTAGAATGTGATTACACTAGTACAGATGTATACACCATGAGTAGACTGTACACAGGGAAATCATCTCAGTGTAATAAGAAATACTCAACCAGAAATATGCAGCAGATATTAAAGGGGTTGTCCGGCGATAAAAAATTATTCACAGACATAACATACATTACAAAGTTGTATAACTTTGTAATGTGTGTTATTCTGGCCCCCTTCCCCGTGTTTCCCCCCACCCACGCTAGACCCGGAAGTGTGGTGCATTATACTCACCGCATGTCGTGTCGTCCACGGTCTCCGATCGTCAGCAGTGACGTCTTCTTCGTGAGTCCGGCGGATCTTCCCGAGTGTCGGCAACCCTCTGCAGCGTCATCCGAAGCTCAGCCGCGATTGGCTGAGCATAACTGTGCTCAGCCAATCGTGGCTGAGCGGCTGATGACGCGGCCACGTCATCAGCTGCTCAGCCGCGATTGGCTGAGCACAGTTATGCTCAGCCAATCGCGGCTGAGCTTCGGATGACGCTGCAGAGGGCGGCCGGCACTCGGGAAGATCCGCCGGACTCACGAAGAAGACGTCACTGCTGACGATCGGAGACCGTGGTCGGCACGTGAGAGGTAATGTATAGCGCACCACACTTCCGGGTACACGGGTGGGGGTGGTGGGACACGGGGAAGGGGGCCATTCACAGACATAACATACATTACAAAGTTGTATAACTTTGTAATGTGTGTTATTCTGTGAATAATTTTTTATCGCCGGACAACCCCTTTAATGGTGGGTTCTTTTATTAGAGCCCAGCATTAATAGAAGCTGCTGCAGAACATCTTTGGGAGCAAACCTGTCAATCACTTGAGACACTACTGACATACACAAACACACACATATACACCAGTGTTACAGACATTGCTGACATACACACACACATATAGCCACAGATACATACACATACTGACATATAAATATAAACACAGATACATATATACACACACTGACATATACAGTACATATACCCACAGATACATATATACACTCACTGACACATAGAAGTATTCAGGACCTTTGGGTCATGTGACCCAAAGGTCCTTCACTCCTCTCCTGTGCCGTGCAGGACCTGGCAGGTCCTGCTCCTCTGTTCAGCCTGCTCACCTGGCACTACAGTGAGGGGGCTGAACAGTGCAGTGGGGGTCCCTCTTCCTCTCTGGACCCCTGGGGGTACAGTGGTCGGTACCTAGCATGAAGGCAGGGCAGGCTTCCTCGGGCCCCCTTCCTGCAGGGGCCCCATAGCAGTCGCCTTCCCTGCCTTCATGGTAGTTACGCCACTGGGCTAGCCTCAACTCAACTGACTGCGTCCCTGCATTAGCCAGGCCCTGGCGTTGCTTCTGCAGGAACTGTTTGCTTTTGTGTCCTTCCTCTCTGAGAATCTGGATAAGACCTACTGTACTTTCTCCACAAGTGGAACTCCTCCTACAGGGGCCTTTTGTATGCCTGCCTGTAAGTGGTGGAGATGAGTGTACGCAGGAGCAAGAAGAGAGATGATAGGTTGAGAAGAAAAGAGCACCTCCTAGTGGTCAGCATGGAACACATGGTACACATAAAACATTAACCCATGACTTACTTCAGCTGTGCAATACTTATAAGGATACAAAACACTGGCACCTAGTTGGGGAACTTAATACTTCATCCACCACTTAACCTGAGAGAAAAAGTTGCACAGAAGAAAAAGAAACACCAGTGGTGGGATACCACACATTGCATCAACAACTCCAACTACTTAAAATCCCCAAATTCCGAAGCGGTTACAAGCCATTTCATATTACAATCAGCCCTAATCCTGGGTACACCTTGGGCTGTGTTTACACATGGCATTTATTTTGTGTTAAATATATGTTTTTGCTGTGATTGTGACACTATTTTGAAGAGCAAATCTGGCTTCAGGGGGCATACCTAGCTACAATGGGCATATCTGGCTGTAGGGGCATACCTGGATACAATGGGCAAATCTGGCTGCAGGGGGCATACCTGACTACAATGGGCAAATCTGGCTGCAGGGGGCATACCTGACTACAATGGGCAAATCTGGCTGCAGGGGGCATACCTGACTACAATGGGCAAATCTGGCTGCAGAGGGCATACCTGGCTATAGGGGAGATATCTTTGTACAATTGTGGCTGCAGGCGTCTTACCTGATCACAGGCTACAAATAGCAAATCTGGCTGCAAGGGGCATACTTACCCGGCTGCAAAGGGCATTGTTGGCTACAAGGGAAATATCTGTCTACAGGCGGAATACCTGTCTGCAAGGGGCATACCTGGCTACAAGGGGCAAATCTGGACGCAAGGGCATACATACCTGGCTACAGGGGGCAAATCTAGCTAAAAAGGCATATCCGGCTGCAAACTGCAAATCTGGCTGTCATACCTGACCACAGAAGACATCTGGCTACAAAAAAAACTGGATACAAGGGGGCATATCTGGCTACAATTGGGCATATCTGATTGCAGGGGGCGCACCCCTTATCACTTACGATGGGGGAATTATTATTTGATATTACTGACCTACAGGTCAGTCACATTATTATTGTGGAATTAGATGTGGCAATACACTTCAGACAAAGACTTTATACAGAACCTTTGGCAGCAGTATATTCTTATTTAGTTAACCCTTATAACCAATCGCATTCTTGGAAGTATTCGGTTGGGACATCTGATCAATTGGTACTTGGCTTGAAAAGGTTAAGAAACACTAGCTGAGAGGGTCGCTGTAATGAACACATTTAGTTTTTCCACAGATTTATGCTTGTTCTCTGTTATGTGGAGATAATTGTATTTGTAGGGAGAGGAGAACATGGCTTCTGCTAAAACAAGAGTTTCAGTTACAAAGAAACGAAACTAAAACAGAGCTCCCAGTGTGAAAAAAGCACTGCTGTCAGTGCTAGTGGCAGACTGAGCCATGTCTTTGGAGACAATACTAAAGGTTCTATCTGTCATCCTACATTTCAATCCTGGCACATAAAGCAGCTATAGTGAAATGCTCTGCACGTTCAATACAGCCAGCTGAAAGTCACAGACAGAAATAAAAGACTAGGTTTATTAGCTGTATTTTTAAGAAACTTTTCTATCTCATGTCCCTGAGATTTGTTTCTGTTGAACACAATTTATATGCAACTAATTGTCAAATCCCTAAAGCTCCTATTCCACGGGCCGACGGAGAGGAGCAAACGAGCGCTGTCAGCTCAGCTCTTGTCCCTTCCTCCCCGGTCCTGACACAGACCCTGTCCAGAGTGGGGCTCACAGCCTGAAGTTTCCCAGGACCGGATCCATCTTTTCCCAGCACCCTGGGAGGAGCGGCACAGAGCAGAGCAGACTTCAAAGCCTGCAGCTTTGCTTCATTCCTACTGTAGATTCCCTCATTTCTAACTGAAATTATGCAGTACAGCAACAGTACTGCACACTGTAAACATAGTCTTATATGCCACATTCATTTTTCTGACCATGGTATCAATGGGAATAAATAGCAGGGATCGAAGGGATCTCTATTCAGGCTAAGGCAACAGGGTTTAAATTGCTTATTACAGTCAGACCTGCTGCTGATGGTGTGGACTCTAAATAGACCAAGGCAATTCCACCATCAGAAAAGATCATCCTGGCTGGCACTGGCAGAACTACCGCCGAAGCAGCCGTAGTGGCCGCTACGGGGCCCCTGGCATCTGGGGGCCCGAGGCCTTGGCCCCCGAAGCTGACCGCCTGCAGCACTCGGTGGCCGAGCGGGCCTCCCGGGTGTTAAGTGTTCTAATTGACAGCGCGAGAAGCCATAGGCTTCCCGCCCTGTCAATTATTCTTGTGACCGCAAGAAGCGTTTTGCTTGCGATCACAAGAGTGTCGGCCCCCGCCGGATGAGCAGCTCCCTGGTCGAGTCCCATGCAGCGTCATCACTAAGCTCAGTGTGCGCCGCCGCGGCTGGGACTTCCGGGTACAGAGAGCCTGTCACTCTCTGTACCGGAAGTCCCAGCCGCCGCGGCCCACACTGAGCTCAGTGATGGAGCTGCGTGGGACTCGACCAGGGAGCTGCTCATCCGGCGGGGAAGAGAGAAGAAGAGACCAGCGACCAACGGGGGAGCGTGTGGTTTAGTGAGTTCTGTTTTGTTTTTTTCTTTTTATCAGAGTGGAACAGTGGGGGCTATATGGGGGAAGGACAACAACAGTGGGGGCTATATGGGGGAAGGACAACAACAGTGGGGGCTATATGGTGAAGGACAACAACACTGGGGGCTATATGGGGGAAGGACAACAACAGTGGGGGCTATATATGGGGAGGGACAACAACACGGGGCTATATGGGGGGGGAACAACAACAGTGGGGGCTATATGGGGAAGGACAACAACTCGGGGCTATATGGGGGAGGAACAACAACAGTGGGGGCTATATGGGGGAGGACAACAACAGTGGGGGCTATATGGGGGAGGAACAACAACAACACTGGGGGTTATATGGGGGAGGAACAACAACACTGGGGGCTATATGGGGGAGGAACAACAACAACACTGGGGGCTATATTTGGGAGAAACCACAACACTGGGGGCTATATGGGGGAGGAACAACATTGGGGGGCTTTATGGGGGAGGAACAACACTGGGGGCTATACGGGTCTGGGGATGCACAAGACTGGGGGCTGCCTGTAGGGGGATGCACAAGACTGGGGGCTGCCTATAGGAGGATGCACAAGACTGGGGGCTGTCTATAGGGGGATGCACAAGACTGGGGGTTGCCTATAGGGGGTGGACAACACTGGGGCAGCCTATAGGGGATTCACAAAACTCTGGGCTACCTGTAGGGGGATGCACAACACTGGGATATCTATATGGGGGATGGACAACACTGGGGGATACCTATAGGGGGATGCACACACAGAGGTAGCCATATACTATCAGGCAGGGATAGTGAACCTTGGCTCTCCAGCTATTGCAAAACTACAGCTTTAGCTTTGACTGTCCACACATGATGGGAGTTGTAGTTTTGCAACAGCTGGAGGGCCAAGGTTCCCTACCCCTGGTATAGGGGATGCACAGAGGTTGTCATCTACTATAAAGGGACACAGAGAGGGAGGCTCCCTACTATAGGAGATGCACAAAAGACTATCTATATGGAGGACTGAACAAGGGACCATCTATAAGGTGTCTACACAGAGCGGGGCATATTAGGGATATATATATATATATATATATATACACGCACATACACTACAAAGAGTCAGGGTTACCCACTAAATGAGGGCTTAAAGGGGCCAATACAGATGTGCAGTTAGTAGAGAGGTGAGGATGGTAACAGAGTGAGGAGCCTAATATGTTTCTCTGGCAGATTCTGTGGATTCGTGGCTCGGAGAAGTTCTCATAATGGCCCAGGGCAGATGGAGAAGAAGATGAAAAAGAAAGAACTCTGATCAGAGAAGACGTCCCCTGTGAGTCACCTGATGTAACTGCACTGTAATTTGTATGGTGTACAGAACCTGTGTAGAGCTGGGTGTGTTGATGGCTTAGTGGTCGGTCAGAGGAGGGGGGCCCCAATCAAAAGTTTGCTATGGGGCCCAGTCATTTCTAGTTACGCCCCTGCTGGCTGGTACTGCAGTACCGGCCAGCTGATCTTTAGGGCCGCAGAGTTCTGATGCGGGCGCATCTCTGCGTGCCCGCATCAGAACTCCCCACTGCACACTATGAACGAGCGGCCTGAGCCGCTCGCTCAATAGTGTGCACTGACAAGGTTTTCTTCAGCTGCTATTCACTGAATAGCAGCCGCAGAAAACTGACATGTCAGTTTTCTACGGCACCGCGAGAGGTCCATAGAAGACAAGGCAACGTATATTTTCGTAAAAAGTATGGCTGTTGTTGCAGATTGCAACAGCTGTACTTTTACGAAAATATACTATGTGTGAAAAAAGCCTATAGCTGTATGTTTTCCTGGCCCCCTTAAGGCGGCATCTAACTTCTGCAGACGCAGACAATCAAACACTGAGCGTTCAGTTCAGATAATATAACTGAACCCGAACATTTTAACAGGGTCCCTCAACACTAGTTCAAATGCTAGCTAAGTTGCCATAGTGGAACAATTTTTTTAAACCAGCCCTGTCAGCAGATTATGCTGGGCATAATTATACACGCTTGTTAGCTAAAACATATTGGGGGAGATTTATCAAACTGGTGTAAAGTAGAATTGTCTTAGTTCCCCCTAGCAACTAGATTCCACTTTTAATTCCTCACAGATTCTTTGAAAAATGAACGGTAGAATCTGATCGGTTGCTAGGGATAACTAAGACAATTCTACTTTACACCAGTTTGATAAATCTTCCCCATTGTTATTTTAATTTAATTTTTTTATTCTCAGTCCAAAAAAAAAATCTGACTTGGCTCTGTATTGCCATCTGCTGACACAAAGTTATGCTGCAACCTAGTGAAATCAAAACTCCATCTCCATAGGTTGCATTGCTTTTCAGCACCACACAGTGGTACACAGAGTGGCTTTGGGTCTGCACATGGCTTTACAAAGTTTGTGAGCCCTAAATAGAAGTTCGGGGTATATAACAATGTTTAAAGGGGATGTTCACAATTTTTCTTCTTTTAAATCAACTGGTGCCAGAAAGTTATTTGTTGTTAACTTCTATTAAAAAATCGTAAGACTTCCAGTCCTTATCAGCTCTTGTATGTCCTGCAATAAGTGGTGTATTCTCTCCAGTCTGACACAGTGTTTTCTTCTGCCACCTCTGTCAATGTCAGTAACAGGGCCGGACTGAGAATTAAAATCAGCCCTGGCACTCAAGCCCCAGCAGCCCACATACAGTGGGGGAAAAAAAAAGTATTTAGTCAGCCACCAATAGTGCAAGTTCCACCACTTAAAAAGATGAGAGAGGCCTGTAATTGACACCATATGTAGACCTCAACTATAGGAGACAAAATGAGAAAACAAATCCAGAAAATCACATTGTCTGATTTTGTAAGAATTTATTTGCAAATTATGGTGGAAAATAAGTATTTGGTCAGTAACAAAATTTAATCTCAATACTTCGTTCTATATCCTTTGTTGGCAATGACAGAGGTCAAACGTTTTCTGTAAGTTTTCACAAGGTTGGCACACACTGTTGTTGGTATGTTGGCCCATTCCTCCATGCAGATCTCCTCTAGAGCAGTGATGTTTTGGGGCTGTCGCTTGGCAACACGGACTTTCAACTCTCTCCAAAGGTTTTCTATAGGGTTGAGATCTAGAGACTGGCTAGGCCACTCCAGGACCTTGAAATGCTTCTTACGAAGCCACTCCTTCGTTGCCCTGGCGGTGTGCTTTGGATCATTGTCATGTTGAAAGACCAGCCACGTTTCATCTTCAATGTCCTTGCTGATGGAAGGAGGTATCACACTCAAAATCTCATGATACATGGCCCCATTCATTCTTTCATGTACCCGGATCAGTCGTCCTGGCCCCTTTGCAGAGAAACAGCCCCAAAGCATGATGTTTCCACCCCCATACTTTACAGTAGGTATGGTGTTTGATGGATGGAACTCAGTATTCTTTTTCCTCCAAACACAACAAGTTGTGTTTCTACCAAACAGTTCCACTTTGGTTTCATCAGACCATAGGACATTCTCCCAATACTCTTCTGGATCATCCAAATGCTCTCTAGCAAACTTCAGATGGCCCGGACATGTACTAGCTTAAGCAGTGGGACACGTCTGGGACTGCAGGATCTGAGTCCCTGGCGGCGTAGTGTGTTACTGATGGTAGGCTTTGTTACATTGGTCCGAGCTCTCTGCAGTTCATTCACTAGGTCCCCCGCGTGGTTCTGGGATTTTTGCTCACTGTTCTTGTGATCATTTTGACCCCACAGGGTGAGATTTTGCGTGTAGCCCCAAATTGAGGGAGATTATCAGTGGTCTTGTATGTCTTCCATTTTCTAATTATTGCTCCCACAGTTGATTTCTTCACTCCAAGCTGGTTGCCTATTGCAGATTCAGTCTTCCCAGCCTTGTGCAGGGCTACAATTTTGTTTCTGGTGTCCTTTGACATCTCTTTGGTTTTCACCATAGTGGAGTTTGGAGTCTGACCGTTTGAGGGTGTGCACAGGTGTCTTTTTATACCGATAACAAGTTTAAACAGGTGCCATTACTACAGGTAATGAGTGGAGGAAAGAGGAGACTCTTAAAGAAGAAGTTACAGGTCTGTGAGAGCCAGAAATCTTGATTGTTTGTAGGTGACCAAATACTTATTTTCCACCATAATTTGCAAATAAATTCTTACAAAATCAGACAATGTGATTTTCGGGATTTGTTTTCTCATTTTGTCTCTCATAGTTGAGATCTACCTATATTGTAAACTACAGACGCCTCTCATCTTTTTAAGTGGGAGAACTTGCACTATTGGTGACTGACTAAATACTTTTTTCCCCCACTGTACCATATCCTCCCCAATATTGTGTTATAGTAACAGTGTTATAATAATAATAATAATAATTTTTTAATTGTATAGCACCAACAGATTCCGCAGCGCTTTACAATTCTGGGGGTACATACATAGACAAAAATAGACATTACAGAGATATACATATAATTATCAGTGTACTATACATGCTGTAGCGAATTCAGCTTCAACGCACCATGTTCCTCACTATTCCTTAAATATGTGAACCCCACTATTAATGCATAAAAATAAAGATACAACGTAATCTGCTATGGATTTGAAGTTGCATATTTATGTATTTCAGCACCATCAAATCCACAATGGATTATGTATGAACATGCCCTTAAAGAGAATCTGTGAAGTCTATACCAGGTAGAGAGCTGTAGAAATGTGTGTGTGTGTGGGGGGGGACAGAACCTTTAGTCCTGTGTAAACTTTAATAATCATCCTTTTCATTACCAGCTGCAGTCTCACAGAAGCGGAGCCAAGCCACAGCTGCACCTCCTTCCCTCGTCCCTGTAACGCCTGGAGTAGTGGATCCACTGGACCATCACTAGCGATGGCACTAACCTCACCAGGGAGCGGAGTCTAAGGGGCCGCTGGTTTTCACCAGAGCCCGCCGCAAAGCGGGATGGACTTGCTGCGGCAGGCGACCCCCAGGTCGCTACCCCTGGCTTGGTTGCTAGTGACGGCAGGCGAGGCGTGGCAGGAGCAGTAGGCAGGAGATGGTGCTGGCAGAGGTCTGTTGGTGTAACCGCAGGTGACAGGCTGAACACAGGAGCAATAGTGTAATAGAGGAGCAGAAACCAGGAACAAGGACTAGGGACCAGGTAGCGGACAGGAATCAGGAACAAGGACTAGGGACCAGGTAGCGGACAGGAATCAGGAACAACAGGGAGCTGGGCCAAACGCTATGGGAAGCATGTAGAGGCTCCAACACCTGGAAGGGGGCAGGGCTGGAACTTATAGGGGAGTGATTGACATACAGGCCAATTAGGAGCGCACTGCCCCTTTAAATCTGAGACAGCCGGCGCGCGCGCGCCCTAGGAGGCGAGGACGCGCGCGCCGGCCGGCACAGCGACGGACAGGAGCGCGGTGAGGTGAGGCGCCCCCCGGGGCCGAAGCAACAGCAGCGCCGGGTCCCTGCCTATGGACACCGGCTGCTGCAGATGCGGGAGAGAGGGTGCGGCGGCGGTCCCTAACAGTACCCCCCCCAGGGCCGTCTTAACCATTGGGCATGGTAGGCGGCTGACCGGGGGCCCATGCGTCCTAGGGGGCCCCTGCCCTGTGTCATATTCCCTGGCCCTTTAACTGGGAGTGCTCCTGATCAGCGCTGGTAGATAGGGGCTGTGCACAGCTCGCTCTTGTGGCCGGAAGCTGCATTCTGCTTCCGGTCACTAGAGGTCTCTCTCACCCCCTGCATTCCCGTGCGGAGCAGGAGAGTGACGTCACCAGCAGAGCCCTGAGAGGAAGGAGAAGCTGGAGGCCTGAAGCACAAAGCCTGAGTGAGTATGTGCTGATACCAGAGGGGGGAGGCTAGCTGGCAGGGAAGGGGTTAATCATGGGAGTGCTCTCTGCAGGGATGCAGACAGGGCCGTGGGTGAACTGGTAAACAGGGAGGGGGAGGGATCGGGGGTGTAACTCCTCTGAGTGTATATATATCTCCATTCAGTGTATACAGCAATGTATTATATACTTATCCTCCTCCTGAGTGTGTATATATATCTCCATTCAGTGTATACAGCAGTGTATTATATACTTATCCTCCTCCTGAGTGTATATATATCTCCATTCAGTGTATACAGCAATGTATTATATACTTATCCTCCTCCTGAGTGTATATATATATCTCCATTCAGTGTATACAGCAATGTATTATATACTTATCCTCCTCCTGAGTGTATATATATCTCCATTCAGTGTATACAGCAGTGTATTATATACTTATCTTCCTCCTGAGTGTGTATATATATCTCCATTCAGTGTATACAGCAGTGTATTATATACTTATCCTCCTCCTGAGTGTGTATATATATCTCCATTCAGTGTATACAGCAGTGTATTATATACTTATCCTCCTCCTGAGTGTGTATATATATCTCCATTCAGTGTATACAGCAATGTATTATATACTTATCCTCCTCCTGAGTGTGTATATATATCTCCATTCAGTGTATACAGCAGTGTATTATATACTTATCCTCCTCCTGAGTGTGTATATATATCTCCATTCAGTGTATACAGCAGTGTATTATATACTTATCCTCCTCCTGAGTGTGTATATATATCTCCATTCAGTGTATACAGCAGTGTATTATATACTTATCCTCCTCCTGAGTGTATATATATCTCCATTCAGTGTATACAGCAATGTATTATATACTTATCCTCCTCCTGAGTGTATATATCTCTCCATTCAGTGTATACAGCAGTGTATTATATACTTATCCTCCTCCTGAGTGTGTATATATATCTCCATTCAGTGTATACAGCAATGTATTATATACTTATCCTCCTCCTGAGTGTGTATATATATCTCCATTCAGTGTATACAGCAATGTATTATATACTTATCCTCCTCCTGAGTGTGTATATATATCTCCATTCAGTGTATTATATACTTATCCTCCTCCTGAGTGTATATATATATCTCCATTCAGTGTATACAGCAGTGTATTATATACTTATTCTTCACCTATCACTCCATTGTTGTCTCCCTGTATGTATACTGTATAATACAATATACAGGGAAACAACACAGCTTATATATAGAGAAGGGCAAAACAACATGTCTCATATATACAGAGGGACAACAACATGACTATTATATATGAGAACCATGTTGTTTTGCCCTTCTCTATATATGAACCATGTTGTTTCCCTGTATATTGTATTATACAGTATACATACAGGGAAACAACATGGTTCTGTATATAATAGTCATGTTGTTGCCCCTCTGTATATATGAGACATGTTGTTTTGCCCCTCTGTATATATAAGCCATGTTGTTTCCCTGTATATTGTATTATACAGTATACATACAGGGAAACAACATGGTTCTCATATATAATAGTCATGTTGTTGCCCCTCTGTATATATAAGACATGTTGTTTTGCCCTTCTCTATATATAAGCTGTGTTGTTTCCCTGTATACTGTATAATACAGTATACACAGACTCCCTGTATTATACAGTATACAGGGAGACAACATGGCGTATATGCAGAGGGACAGCAACATGTCTCATATATAGAGAGGGGCACCAATATATATTAATTAGGCTTTTACCCACCACCTGTATACCCCACATATACCTGTACCCCCCATATATATATTTGTACACATATATCACTATTATGGGCTATATAACCACCTACCTACTGCTCCACCCTTATACCTGTATCTATATGGTAGATAAATAGTTGGTAAGGTATTTTGCCTGTAATAGTGATATACTGTATGTGTGCAACATATATGACAATCACTATTATAGGCAATATACAGTGGTGCCTTGGATTACGAGCATAATTCGTTCCAGGACCGTGCTTGTAATCCAAATCACTCTTAAACCAAAGCAAATTTTCCCATAAGAAATTATAGAAATGCAGACAATTGGTTCCACACCCAAAAAATAATGATTTATTATTCTGAATAACATGTAAAACAGATGAAACAAACATATTGTGATATTATAAGTTACTGTACAGTAATGGAGCGGATGGGAAACACAAGGGCTGATAGAGACTGCAGGGAGCATGAAGGAATGAGCAGGGCAGATGTGGGCACATACATGCAGCACTCTCTGTCCGGGGAGAGAGGGGTTACAGCTATGGGGAGATTACCTCCACAGTCCTGTCCCCTGATGTAGGCCCCAGTCTGAAGTGGATCTGCTATGATTTGGCAGGTGAGGGAGACTTCCTGGGTCAGAGTACAGAGCTGTAGACCCCGCTATGCAGACCATGTCCCTCCTCCACCCGCCCTCCCACCCAATACAGGGAGCTCTTAAACCAAAACAATGCTCTTAAACCAAGTCACAGTTTTGAAAAACTGTGAGCTCTTAAACCAAGTTACTCTTAAACCAAGGTACCACTGTACCTTACCAGATAAGAGGAGCGGCGGCCGCTAGGGGGGGGGGGGGTTAATTCGCACCTCTGCCCAGGGGCCCATAATGCTGTTAAGACGGCCCTGACCCCCCCCCCTTTGGCCTCCCCCTCTTTCTGGTCTGCAGGAATTCCTTGATGAGATCCCGATCCAGGATATTAGATTCGGGTTTCCAGGATCTCTTCTCAGGACCAAAACCTCTCCAGTCCACTAGGAAGAAACGTCTTCCTCTGACAGTTTTCATCGCTAGGATGTCTTCAACAATGTATACGTCGTCAGAGACGGCTTGTGGAGTGGAGGACGAAGCTTTACTGGAGAATCGGTTGAGGATCACTGGCTTCAAGAGGGAGACATGGAAGGAGTTCGGGATTCGCATAGTAGGGGGTAGACGGAGTTTGTAGGTGACTGGGTTAATGCGTTTTAGCACTGAGAAAGGGCCAAGAAATCGAGGACCCAACTTGTAGCTGGGAATCTTGAGACGGACATACTTGGCCGAGAGCCAGACTTTGTCACCTGGGAGAAAATTTGTGGCAGGTCTCCTCTTCTTATCAGCCTGGTTCTTCATGCGTTCAGAGGCTTTGAGTAAGGACTGTCGAGTCTGTTCCCAGATCGACTGAAGGTCAGAGATCAATTCCTCCACGGCAGGAACCTCAGATGATGGAGAGAGAGGCAGAGGAGGACGAGGGTGATGCCCGTAGACCACATAGAAAGGAGACTTGCCTGTGGAACTCGAGTCCAGATGGTTATAAGAAAACTCTGCCCATGGAAGTAGATCGGACCAGTTGTCTTGGCGGCTGGAAACAAAATGACGTAGGTAGTTACCCAAGATCTGATTGACTCTCTCCACTTGCCCGTTGGTCTGGGGATGATAGGCAGATGAGAAGTCCAGCTTCACTTGGAGCTGCGAGCAGAGGGCACGCCAAAACTTGGAGACAAATTGAGAGCCTCGGTCGGACACAATGTGAAGAGGAAGTCCATGCAGGCGGAAGATGTGTCGGAAGAACAACTGAGCCAGACGAGGAGCAGAGGGTAGTCCAGGAAGGGCCACAAAGTGAGCCATTTTAGAGAAGCGGTCAGTCACCACCCAAATGACTGTATTGCCCGCGGATGGAGGTAGGTCCGTGATGAAATCCATCCCTATGTGGTGCCAGGGACGGTACGGGACTCGCAAGGGCAAAAGTAGGCCGGCAGGTCTTTGACGGGGTGACTTATTCCTGGCACAGACTGCGCAGGAAGCCACAAAGTCCTTGACATCCTGAAGGAGATTGGGCCACCAGTAGTGACGGGAGATCAATAGCCTGGTCTTTTGAGCTCCTGGATGCCCGGCCACCAAAGAGGAATGACCCCACTTCAAGATGCGTTTTCGAAGTGCAGGGCGCACATAAGTCTTACCGGGAGGCAGTCTCTGCAGAGTAGAAGTGGCAACTGGTACTAGGCGATCGGGAGGTATTATGTGACGCTGTGTTAGGGTGCGGTGGCGGTCCGGAGCACGGGACGCCGCCGTGCCCCTAACAGTCCCTTCCTGCTCCGACTGACTGACATACATGGCGGTGCTGCGGCTGTCACTGTGACTTTAGCTGGTAATGAAAATGATTATTATAAATGAAGTGATTATAGTGCAGTTAAATCCAGTGCCTCACAGGAGGCGTCTTCTCTTCTTCTCTGCATCAATTGCAAGTGATGTTTTTAGTGAAGTTCGATTGCTTGCTCGGCTATCATGAAGACTTCTCCGGCCATGACTCCTCTCTGCAGGATCCACTGGACAAACATTTTAGGCTCCTTGCCAAGCATCATCCACATCTATATACAAATTGTACTGCTTCACACAGTAACCTTGCTCCCTCTGTGCCCCCATATAAGCAGTTAGGCCCAGTTTGTGCCTCAAAATAGTTTTAACCCCTTGTAACATCCCCATATAGAATACCCCCCCCCCCCCTCCTTGTAACACCCTTACAAAGAACAGGCCTCTCCTTTGTAATATTCCCATAAGAAAAGGCCCCTCCTTTATAACATCCCCATATAGAATACCTCCCCCCCTTTGTTACATCCCCATATAGAATACCCCCCTTGTAAAATCCCCACAAAGAATAGCCCCTCATTTGTAATATTCCCATAAGAATATGCCCCTCCTTGATAACATCCCCATATTGAATACCTCCCCCCCTCTTTATAACATCCCCATATAGAATACCCCCCTTTGTTACATCCCCATATAGAATACTTTCCCCCCCTTTGTAACTACCCCACAAAGAATAGGCCATTCCTTTGTAACATCCCCATATAGAATAGTCTCCCCTTTGTAACATCCCCATAAAGATTCAGCACCCCTTTTGTTTGTAATATCCCATTAAGAATATGCACCCCCTATTGTGTTGCTGCTGCGTAAAAGAAATAAAGTAGCATACTCACCTACTCGCCCGGGGTTCAGCGCCGGGGGCTGCGAGTGAGCGCGCACACGCCGGAGGAAGGTGACCAGGGAATATTCTGCCCACACCAACCCTGGCAGAATGGTTGAGTGGATAGGCGGTGGCCAGCCGCGCTGTTCTTAAGTGCTGTGGAGGTCCGCCGGTCTCGCTTCATACTTGCACCATACAACAGTAGAGAACAGCGCGACCAGCCACCGCACTATCCACTCAGCCATTCTGCCAGGGTTGGTGTGGGAAGCATATTCCCCTGTCAGAGCGGCTGAGTGGATAGCGAAGCGGACGGCCACGCTGTTCTCGACTGCTGTATAGAGCCGCCACTGGTGCAAGTATGCAGTGAGACTGGCAGCCCAAGGACTAATAATCTTGGCAGCCCAGCGGGCATTTGCCCGGTCTGCCAGATTACCAATCAGAGCCTGGTCAGGAACTTTCAAGAGCAGTGGCAAATCCCCATAGAAAACCTCTCCTGCTCTCCAGACTGGAAAGAATACCACCTTGTACATGTAATACTGGCATTCTGGTACCGGCAGTGATGCACAGGGGATTAAATGACCGTGATGCTACCATCATACCAGCATCATGTGACCAGAGCCATGTGATCAACATGGCTTTCATTGCTACATGGTTAGAGTGCAGTATCCAGTACAAATCCTGATCCAGATGGGTTGGTTGTCATATGGTTGTTGTAGGTAGTTGTAGGGGTGCTTGTATAGTTTAGAGTGGAGAGGAGTTTGTCAAGGGAGTCCCAACCCAAGGTAGTACTGTGCTCTGCTGGAACTTGAGACAACAATACTTGAGAGTGAGAAGATTACTTTTGCCTGTGTTTGGACTGTTTTCTGACCACCTTCTGCCCTACAGGGTCAAGTTGCTGGTGGTTGTCCACCGGTTAGTAGAGAGAAAAGTGATCTAGGTTTCTTGGTGGGTGATAGGGAACCTCTGCTGGAGCTGGGTCAACAGTGGGACTGTAGGGTAAGTAGAGAGGTTCGGCATTGAGGAGTACAACTCCTATTGAGGGCAGAGGAGTTGATGCAGGATTGCTCTTGGTGTTTTCAACAGCTGATGGCCGTAGAGGTTGGTCTCTGTTGCTGCAGAGCTTCAGTCGGTTGCGGTTGACGTTAACAGGTAATTTGACAGTTTTCTAAACCTGGTAAATGCCAGCAGCTTCATGTGGGATAGCTGTAACAATGTATGGCTCTTCTTCCCACACAGGATAAAGTTTCCCAAAACGCAGGCCATCTTTAAGCCAGACTTTTAAGACACAAACAACAAGAGGATAGACACCGACACCGCTATTAGGAGTGTGAACAGTTCACCATATCCCTTCGGGTATGACACCAAGGAAAAACGTATTTTCCTGCGACCACTGGTTGGTGCTCACTCTCTTTAAATAGCACAGGCAATGTTCATAATCCACATGAAAGAAGGTATAGAGATTTCGTCTGACGAAGCGCGCAAGCGCGAACCAGCTGCTACCTATCAACTAGGTGCTTGGCGTACCACAGAAAAAGCCCTGCACATGTCCTGTAAGTTTTTAAGCACTATGTTACAATAAAGAAGATCACATCTAAGGGTGAGTGCCCTCTCTATACCTTCTTTCATGTAGACTTTTAAGACAATTTTAAGAGGTTGGGTTTTGGCATGCCGGTTATAGTCTTCCTCTTGGCGGTGATGAGCTTCTTTCATTCTGCTGTTGACTATTTATTGTTCTTATTGGATTTTCCGCTGTTGCTCTTGTACCCAGTCTGTTTGTGGTAGCGGGTTAGGAGAATCTGTTACTTAAATGCCTAAGGCCCCCTCCTGGTGGACAAACTGGTCATAGAAGGGTGGCATCTCAACATCTTCCCACTGGTCTTCACAGGATGGTTCTTCGCCATTTTTTAAAGTGGGATAACGCATCAGTGTTCACATTAGCATTGGTACTGTGGTACTTAAAGATGAAGTACCAGACGTCGCCAGATGTTAGGCCCATCTCTGTTCTAAGGCTTCAAGTTTAGCAGTGTTGAGGTGCTCCAGAGGATTGTTGTCTGTGTAGACTATAAAGCTGGAGGCCGCCAGATAATCTTTGAACTTTTCAGTGACAGCGCAGACTAAGGCCAAGAGTTCCGATTTGAAGGAGCTATAGTTTTGGTCATTCTTCTAACTTTCCCGGAGGCTTTTACTGGCATAAGCGATTACTCGCTCTTTGTTCTCTTGGACTTGTGAGAGGACAGCTCCTAGGCCTTGGTAGCTGGCATCTGTATACAAACGGAATTGCTGGTTGTAATCTGGGTAGGCCAGAATTGGAGGTTGAGTTAGGAGAGCCTTCAATACCTAGAAGGCTTCCTCCTGTTCCTGTTGCCAGTTGATGGACAGTCTTTTGCCAGGAACATCTTTTGGGACACCACACGCAATTTGGGCAAAGTGTGGGATAAAGCGCATGTAATATCCTGCAAATCCCAGGAAGCTTCTGACATCTTTGACAGTCGCCCAAATTTTTACTGCAGCTGTCTTCTCTGGGTCAGGCTGGATGCCTGTGGAACTGACAACATGGACCAAGTAGTTGACACCGAGTTTCAACAGATGGCACTTGGATGGCTTGATCTTTAAACTGTAACGGATGAGGACTTGGAAGACTTCAGTCAGGTGCTACAGGTGGTCTTGGTACTGGAATACACAATGACGTCATCTAGGTACAGCAGGACACTTCAGAAATTGACATGGCCAAGACATCTTTCCATTAGGCGCTGGAAGGTTGCAGGAGCATTGCATATGCCGAATGGCATCCCAGTAAATTCGTTAAGTCCCATAGGAGTATTGAAGGCAGTCTTCTCCCTGTCTTCCAAAAATGCATCATACACAGTTTTGTAATAATAGGCAGCAACGAGGTTGGAATCCTGTCCATGGCGCCAATTCTGTGCTAGCTAGCAAGATTGTGTATGATTAGGTGGGGTATTAGCTTAGCACGCACTATTACAGTACACGGCCAGTGATGGTGGTTGTCGTGACGCCAGTGCTAGTTCAGCACACAGGTCTGATGTTGGTACCTGTTTCAAATGGTCGGTAACCTGCCGGGCTGTGATTGGTCCCTTGGGCTCTTGTCACGGTAGTCCTGAGTGGCAATTGGCACACCCCGACTATCGGTACCACCACCCACAGAAAGGGGAAGATTAACCCAAGATGTGTATAGGTGCTGATGCAGATGGAAAGATGACAGAGTCCCAATAAAATAAATAGAACAGCTTTAAGGCCCTATTACACAATATGATTATCGGCCGTATTCGGCTGTTACGGACAAAAATCGTTCCATGTAATAGAAGGCAACGATCAGCAGACATGAAATATGTCAGCTGATCGTTGCAGTCATTTGTCTTTCAATATGTTGAAAGACAAATGACTCATACACTAACAATCTGCTGCTGTCACTCCGTGGAATAGGAGCGATCACCCGGGCAGCCCCCCACCCGCAGCTCCCCGCAGCCTCCTCTCTACTCACCTGCTTGCTGCCACTGCCTGTAATAGCTGCAGCAGCAAGCGTAGAACGAGGAGCCCCGTGTAATAGGGGCTTTACTGTACAGTCTCTGAACAATATAAATGCTTTTGCAGTAGATAGATCATCTTGATACAGACTTAAGTGCTTCACTGCATCTGTGCTGCAGAGATACTTGTAACTGCTGAATACAAGAGAGGTAGTTGTAGCAGTGCTTGTATAGCTGAGAATTTAGAGTGGTGCAGTGGAGAGGGAAGGAGTTTGTCAAGGGAGTCCCAACCCTAGTTAGTACTGTGCTCTGCCGGAACTTGAGAGAAGAATACCTGAGCGTGAGAAGTTTACTTGTGCCTGTGTTTAGACTGTTGTCTGTGGATCAGTGCTGCACACCTCTCTGGTCAATAGGTCAACCAGTTTATTGTACAGTGTGTAGATACAGGTTTTTATTCCGACCGATATATGAAGTACTAGAAAATGTACCCGGCGCTGCCCGGGTATAAAGTGTCAGTGTGTTAATTAGATTTGTTCTAGGGTGCCCAGGAGGCCAAGCTAAAGGTATTGTTTCATCTGAGTTAATCAGTGGAATTAGTGTATACCTGTAGTGCATAGTTGGAGGGGTTCTGTATACCCACAATGTATAGTTTTTAGGGGTCTTGCATATCTGTAGTGCATAGTTGGGGGGGCTGTATACCTAAAGTGTATAGTTGAGGGAGGTCCTGTATACCTGCAGTGTACAGTTGGTGAAGGTCCTGTATACCTGTACTGTATAGTTTGGGGGTCCTGTATACCTGTAGTATATAGTTGGTGCTGTATACCTGTAATGTATAGTTGGTGGAGGTCTTGTATACCTGTAGTTTATAGTTTGAGGGTCCTGGATACCTGTAGTGTATAATTGGTGGAGGTCTTGTATACCTGTAGTATATAGTTTGGGGGTCCTGTATACCTGTAGTAAATAGTTTGAGGGTCCTGTATAACTATAGTATAGAGTTGGTGGAGGTCCTGTATACCTGTAGTGTATAGTTTGGGGTCCTATATACCTGTAGTATATAGCTGGTGGAGTTCCTGTATACCTGTAGTATATTTGGGGTCCTGTATACTTGTAGTATAGAGTTGGTGAAGGTGCTGTATACCTGTATTATAGAGTTGGTGTAGGTCCTGTATACCTGTAGTGTATGGTTTTGAGGTCCTGTATACCTGTAGTGTATAGTTTGGGGTCCTGTATACCTGTAGTATATAGTTGGTGGAGGTCCTGTATACCTGAAGTATATAGTTGGTGGAGGTCCTGTATACCTGTAGTATATAGTTTTGGGGTCCTGTATACCTTTAGTGTAAAGTTTGGGGTCCTGTATACCTGTAGTATATAGTTTTGTGGAGGTCCCGTGCACTTGTAGTGTATAGTTTTGGGGTCCTGTATACCTGTAGTATCCTGTATACCTGCAGGGTTGTATTTACCCGTATGGCAGTGTTATTCAGTCACAGTGTGTCGGTATTGGTCATGTCTGGTATGGGGGTGTTATCCAGTCACAGTATGGCGGTATTGGTCAGGTCTGGTGTGGCGGTGTTATCCAGTAATGGTATGGTGGTATTGGTCAGGTCTGGTATAGCGGTGTTATCCAGTCACAGTATGGCAGTATTGGTCAGGTCTGATATGATGGTGTTATCCAGTCACAATATGGTGGTATTGGTCAGGACTGGTGTGGCGGTGTTACCCAGTCACAGTTTGCCGGTATTGGTCAGGTCTGGTATGGCAGTGTTATCCAGTCACAGTATGGCAGTATTGGTCAGGTCTGGTATGACAGTGTTATCCAGCACAGTATGGCGGTATTGGTCAGGTCTGGTATGGCAGTGTTATCCAGTCACAGTATGGCGGTATTGGTCAGGTCTGGTATGGCAGTGTTATCCAGTCACAGTATGGCGGTATTGGTCAGGTCTGGTATGACAGTGTTATCCAGCACAGTATAGCGGTATTGGTCAGGTCTGGTGTGGCGGTGTTATCCATTCACAGTATGGCGGTATTGGTCAGGTCTTATATGACAGTGTTATCCAGTCACAGTATGGCGGTATTGGTCAGGTCTAGTATGACAGTGTTATCCAGTCACAGTATGGCGGTATTGGTCAGGTCTGGTGTGGCAGTGTTATCCAGTCACAGTATGGCGGTATTGGTCAGGTCTGGTGTGGTGGTGTTACCCAGTCACACTATGGCGGTATTGGTCAGGTCTGGTATGGAGGTGTTATCCAGTCACAGTATGGCGGTATTGGTCAAGTCTGGTATGGAGGTGTTATCCAGTCACAGTATGGCGGTATTGGTCAGGTCTGGCAGTGTTATCCAGTCACAGTATGGCGGTATTGGTCAGGTCTGGTATGACAGTGTTATCCAGCACAGTATGGCGGTATTGGTCAGGTCTGGTGTAGCAGTGTTACCCAGTCACAGTTTGGTATACCTGTTGTGCCCTGTATATACATGTACTGTATGGATGGAGTAGGGGGTCCTGTATATACATGTACTGTATAGATGGAGTAGGGGGCCCTGTATATACATGTAATGTGTAGTTGGAGTAGGGGGCCCTGTATATATATGTACTGTATAGATGGAGTAGGGGGTCCTATATACATGTACTGTATAGATGGAGTAGGGGGTCCTGTATATACATGTACTGTATAGATGGAGTAGGGGGTCCTGTATATACATGTACTGTATAGATGGAGTAGGGGGTCCTGTATATACATGTACTGTATAGATGGAGTAGATGGCCCTGTATATACATGTAATGTGTAGTTGGAGTAGGGGGTCCTGTATATACATGTACTGTATAGATGGAGTAGGGGGTCCTGTATACATGTACTGTATAGATGGAGTAGGGGGTCCTGTATATACATGTACTGTATAGATGGAGTAGGGGGCCCTGTATATACATGTACTGTATAGATGGAGTAGGGGGTCCTGTATATACATGTCCTGTATAGATGGAGTAGGGGGTCCTGTATATACAGGTACTGTATAGATGGAGTAGGGGGTCTACCAGTTATTACTGTGGATGTTGTGAGGCAGCTTCCCTAGCAACCATTGCTCCCTGTGAAAATGAAAGCAGTAATCCTATTGGTTGCTAAGGCTCCAACTGCCGTGTCTGCTGCAGCTAATTATATCACCTGTGTTTGCAGTGAGGAGATTTTCCCAATCATCTCTATGGGGCGCCTCTCTTTCCCCTCCCCCTCCCCTCCTGTACATCTGGCGGGGACAGGACCTTCGCAATAACCTTCCCGGGCACCCAATGTATCTGTGTGCCAAATTTGGGGTCAAACGGTTCAGGCGTTTGGAAGTCTATAGAGGACAGACAGACAGACAGACAGACAGAAGGACAGACAGACAGACAGACTTTGATTTTTATGATATAGATATAAGTATATGAAAGTATGAGACCATATGACGTAGCAACGTTTCGGTCCTGCCAGGACCTTCTTCAGGCTGTGCGGTCTTTGGATGCTGTGAGCAGAAGGAGTCCGGTGTAGTGTAGTACAATCTATGGATTTTGTTAAATTGAACCATTTTGTGTTTTGCAGAGATTGATACTTTTTTAAAAAATATTTTTTAAAAATTCTACCTTTCTGTTGGTTAAATAACCCCAGTCTCCTCTTGCCAAAGTCAGTTGACTTTTGAATATCCTTTCACTGTAATTAATTAAATATTCATACATTCTTGAAATAGTATTTTTATTGTGGTGATCAATATCCCCAGATCTCAAAATTATGAACAGAGGTCACTCACCCAGCCCTTCTAGTATTCCTGATTCCTAATGTGATGATTATCTAGTGTCCAGACCTGAGACCAGGAACTAAGTGGGTCATAAACACCAGGACCTATACAACTTGTTTACAGAGACAATCCACATCCTGGTCACAAATCGGAGACCCAGAGAGGTTAGGTAAGGGACATCAGAGGTCACCCATAAAACACCATTCTGTCATCTGACCCCTTCAGAAATATGGAATTCATTCATTCATCCTATTCCACCAACAGATCTGACGACAGATAATCTGCCAAAGATTTGAAGCCAAACCCAGGAACAGACTATAATCAGAGAACAGGTCATAAAGGAAAGACTGGATTTCTCCTCTTTTCAAATCCACTCCTGGGTTTGGCTTCAAATCTTTGGCAGATAATCTGTCGTCAGATCTGTTGGTGGAATAGGGCATTTACAGTATCAAATGTGAACTTATCATCCCATGGGAACAGGAAGCATTTGGGTAACTCCCACAGTATGATGCCGACCGTCACCATGTGTGGTATGTACCATGGGAGGGGATGACAGAGGGAATGGCATGGCTGAGACCTTGCTATAATGAACATGTGCAGAACTATGGTATTATGAAATCTTGAGGCTAGTGGTATAATACCATGGGTATCAAACGCAGGGTTGTAAAAGTCCATTAACATATTCCCTGGCCTCCTCTGACATCAGAAAAAGGAGGGTGAGGGAGAGGGTCTTTCACAGCCCTTTTAAGACAGAAATGTGTCTTAACCCCTTAAGGACCAGGCTCGTTTTAGTGTTTTGTTGTTTCCTCCTTGTGTATATAAGGCCATAGCAGTTGCATTTTAACACCTACGGACCCACATGAGCCCTTATTTTTTGCATCACTAATTATACTTTGCAATGACAGGCGAAATATTCTGCGAAACCGGAAAAAAATTATATCCGCGGTAAAATTTCTTTGGGGGGGGGGGCTTTGTTTTGTTTGTGTGTCCTATGGAAAAACTGACATGTTATATATGTTCCTCAAGTTGGTACGATTAAAACAATATGCAAATTGTATAACTTTTATATTAATTGATGGCTGGTAAAAAAATAAAACCTTACAGAAAATAAACATTCCTTAAAATCGCTCTATTCCAATGCTTATAGCGCTTTTATCCTTTGGTCTATGGGGCTGTGTGAGGTGTAATTTTTTGCGTCATGATGTGCTCTTTCTATCAGTACCTTGATTGCGCATATGCGACTTTTTGATCGCTTTTTATTACAATTTTTCTGGGTTTGATGCGACCAAAAATGCGCAATTTTGCACTTTTGAATTGTTTTGCGCTTATGACGTTTACCATGAGGAATCATGAATTAAATAAATTAATTGTCGGGTGATTACACACGTGGAGATACTAAACATGTTTATTTATTTTTTATTGATAAACTGGGAAAAGGGGGGTGATTTGGACTTTTATTATGGGAGGGGGCTTTTTATTAAAGGGAACCTGTCACCCCCCGTGCCGGGGTGACAGGCTCCCGACCCCCTGTTAGAGCCCCCTATACTCACCTAATCCCGCCGGGTCCCGCTTCTGGAGGTGGTCGGGTGATGAAGATCTCAGCCGCTGCAGCCCGGCGCGCGCACTGAGAGATGAGTCCAACACCCATAGAGAATGACGGAGCGCTGGACTCTCCTGTCATTCTCTATGGGTGTTGGACTCATCTCTCAGCGCGCCGGGCTGCAGCGGCTGAGATCTTCATCACCCGACCACCTCCAGAAGCGGGACCCAGCGGGATTAGGTGAGTATAGGGGGCTCTAACGGGGGGTCGGGAGCCTGTCACCCCGGCACGGGGGGTGACAGGTTCCCTTTAATAAAAAGACTTTATTCTTTTTTCACATACAGTAATTAGAAGCCCCCTGGGGGACTTCTATATACACAGCACTGATCTCATCTTGAGATCAATGCTATGTATATAACAGAGCACCGATCCATCAGATCGGTGCTCTATTATAATGGTCTGCTGCAGACCATCTAAATGGATTGTCGAGCCGGGATCAGCGTCATTCCGACGCTGAGCCCCGGCTCATTAGAGCAGATCGCATCGCGGGGGGGAAATCCCCCACTAGACACCAGGGACAGGGGCCACCACCAATATTCAAATGCAGCTGTCAGCTTTGACAGTTGCATTTGAATAGTTAATTAGCCAGCCTCGGCGATCGGCGGCTAAGACCTGCGGTCCCTGGCTACACATAGCAACCGGGGACCGCGGGCTGCAGAGAGGGCTCACGCCGGGAGCCCTCTCTGATCCCCCTTAACGGCCGCATGAGGGGTATACCTGTCATGCGTCGTTAAGCGGTTAAAAGAAAGTGTCATTCTTTGGGGAACACTTGTTGGATGGACTGGCCTATATCCTGCTTCCCCAGGCACGATTCTATGACCCTAGGAAGAGTGTTACCAATGGTGAGTTATTAATCTGTGAATACTATAGAGTATCGTCATTTGTAATTGTGTTAGGTGTGTTTAATGTGAGGTGTCACGTCAGCCTTCTATGATGTGTGGTGGTAGCAGCAAGGTTTCATTGGGTTCTGGTTGGCAGCTGACAGAGGGAGGTCCAGTGTGACCCTGTAGGCTCTTGTGACACTTATTGAAAAATATTTAGCTTAATGTCAGGAATGTGCAGTAGCCTGGTGTGAACTGGGCCTGGTTTTTGCTTTTGTGTGACACACCCGATTGCTTCTCAGCTTCCGGCAATGCAAGAGTTACAGTGAACTCTGCTAGCATTGATTGCCGCAGCTGAGCAAGTCTTTTAGATTGACGTTTTCCTCTGCCTGTCCGGAACCTGGAGGATCAGAGTGCCAATCCAATGGGGATCCGGACCAGGCTCCTAATCCTGATAAAAGAAAGCTGAGCCAGTCTCTCAGCGCTGGCTATTAAGGTTCATACCCTGATCCCAGCTCCCCCTGTCTATTTCTGCGATCCCCGTACCTAATGCCTCTGCTCAATTTACCTGTTATCTGACCTCCCGCCTGACCTTTGACTATCCGACTGCTTACTGATCTTGTAATGTGTTGTCCGTTGGGTTTGGGCTTTGGCTTGTTTGACTCTCCCTTTGTGTTTGTTTGTCTGTCTCGTTCTGTGTTCACCTATACCAGAGCAGGGACCGC
This sequence comes from Dendropsophus ebraccatus, assembly GCF_027789765.1. NCBI lineage: Eukaryota > Metazoa > Chordata > Amphibia > Anura > Hylidae > Dendropsophus > Dendropsophus ebraccatus. Next base: position 104,133,869 of record NC_091455.1, read on the forward strand.
CTTCGTGGTTGTCTGTGGCTACCTAGGGCCGTTTGAGGCAAGTAGGTAGGGACAGTGGGTGGGCTCAGTGTTGTGTCTTGTTCCTAGCTTCCCTGTCCTGAAACTTAATTTATCTATTAGTGGCTTACCTCTTACAAATTTTACCCCTTTGGTTCTAATTGCTAACTTAAAGGAGAAGTCCGGCCAAAATAAATTTTTGATATGTTGTTACTTATGAAAAGTTATACAAATTTCTAATGTACATTAATTATGGGAAATGCTCATATACTGCTATTTCCCTTAATTTAGTAGATCAGGAAGTGTTAGAATTCTCTCTGAAGAAGTGACGTCACGACCAAAGGTGTAATTCCTATGGAGTGTCCAGCAGGGGGCGCTCTCTATATAGAAGTCTATGGGACTTTATTGTTTCTATGGGTTTCTATGTAATGTAAAGTAATGTTATGTACAGTGTGCTTTATTGAATTAATACATCTATGGAATACTTTGGGGAGCAAGTGTCCTTGCTCCCCAAAGTATTGCATAAATGTATTAATTCAATAGATTCGGATATCACAGTAAGCCCGCCGATCCGCCGCATTTCCGCCGATCCGCCGCATTCCCGCCGATCCGCCGCATTCCCGCCGATCCGGACCATATACATTGAACTACAGCTCCCATCATCTGCTTATAGTATGAACAGGTGATGGGAGCTGTAGCTGGGTAATGGATATGACATGCCGCCGGGCGCAGGGGGGAGCCGCTCAGTACACAGCAGCTCTCCCCCCTCCTCCTCCTCCTTCCGGGATAACTTCCGCCTATACCAATGCTGAGTCCCTGCCTGGCCGCCGCTCTCCGCTCTCATATACCGGCTCCCGATGCATCAGCGCGGACACCAGGATGCATCGGGAGCCGGTATGTATGGGGGGAGAGCGGAGAGCGGCGGCCAGGCAGGGACTCAGCATTGGTATAGGCGGAAGTTATCCCGGAAGGAGGAGGAGGAGGGGGGAGAGCTGCTGTGTACTGAGCGGCTCCCCCCTGCGCCCGGCGGCATGTCATATCCATTACCCAGCTACAGCTCCCATCACCTGTTCATACTATAAGCAGATGATGGGAGCTGTAGTTCAATGTATATGGTCCGGATCGGCGGGAATGCGGCGGATCGGCGTGCGATGGATCGGCGGAAATGAGGCGGAAATGCGGCAGATCGGCGGGCTTGCTGTGATATCCGAATGTATTGAATTAATACATTTATGCAATACTTTGGGGAGCAAGGACACTTGCTCCCCAAAGTATTCCATAGATGTATTCATTCAATAAAGCACACTGTACATAACATTACATTACATTACATTACATAGAAACCCATAGAAACAATAAAGTCCCATAGACTTCTATATAGAGAGCGCCCCCTGCTGGACACTCCATAGGAATTACACCTTTCGTCGTGACGTCACTTTTTCAGAGATAATTCTAACACTTCCTGATCTACTAAATTAAGGGAAATAGCAGTATATGAGCATTTCCCATAATTAATGTACATTAGAAATTTGTATAACTTTTCATAAGTAACAACATATCAAAAATTTATTTTGGCCGGACTTCTCCTTTAAATGCATTGCTTAACCTTGCATATTCCATCCACACTTTTTCAGATACATTGAACTCTATTTTCACCATGCCCCATCCCAGTACCATTATATCTCCTACTGTCAGAACCCTTCCCTTTCAGAGATTCCTTATTATTCCAAGCCCCTAACTTCCGATAAGTTATTATTTATCCATATATATGCAAAATCACAATAACCTTCCATATGTATATATTTTTTAATTTTTTTTGTCCATGTTTTTACCATTGTCTTCACTATATCCCACTCCTTACATTCTCCCTTCTCCAACATTCCTGCTTCCAATTTCTGATATATATCTAATGTAAGCAAGTTATGACTTTTTCCCAGAAGAGAAGTTTTAAGCAATATTATTCTATCGGTTCTAGAGATAAAAAAAATTTATGCCAAATTTTGATCTTTTTTTCATTAACAACCGCTTAACATTTAGTTCATTAAACTCTTCTAGTTTCCTAGAGATTTCAGTCCCCAAAAATTTAAAGCTAGAACTCTATGGCGGTATCTTCAACTGGTCAAAATCTAAAGTTAAGCCCGTTGTCAATGGTATGGATTTGGTCCAATTTCTTCTTGAACCCGAGAATTTGCCGAACCCATTTATTAGGCCCATAAACCTAGGGAGCGCCACAGTTGGATCTTTTATTAATGATAGCATGTCTTCTGTATAGCCCAAAAGCCTGCCAAATTACAAGCAGACCTTATCATACATGCTAACAACTCTATACTTAGGGCAAAGAGCAAAGGGTAGAGGGGACACTCCTGCTAAATTCCTCTGCTAAGACAAAAGGGTCTTAAATTCCTCCCCTCAATTCATTCCACGGCAGTAGGTTTATCATAAAGCAACTTCACCATATCAATATATTTTTGCCCTTCACCAAATTTTGCTGAGAACCACCACAGGTATTACCACTCCACCCTGTCAAACACTTTTGCAGCATCTAATGACAGGATGGAGTGGGTCCCCGGTAGAGATGAGCGAACCTCGAGCATGCTAATCGATCAGTGCTATATTAGGATTACTGCTCTGATCTCTATGAGAGATCAGTGCAGTGATAATAAAAGTCCCCCAGGGAGACTAAAGGTTTAAGTGTGTTAGGAAAAAAAAAAAATTTTCATTAATACAAAATCCCCTCCCCTAATAAAAGTTGGAATCACCCCCTTATTCCCATTTTATAAATAAAAATAAATAAATAAATCAACATATTTGGTATCGCTGTGTGTGTAATTGCCCGAACTTTTAAATGATTACAGAAAAAAAAGGAAATATTGGCAGCACCCCAATGCCTCTGTTCACACTGCAGGTTGCACACTGCATGTGGCTTAAGTATAGACAAAGAAACAGAAAGTGCAACAGCAACCCACAGGTGCAAGTGCTTACCATATATACTCCCCCCTGGTATACATACGATAAAAACCTGCTCTATAGATATTAAAAAGTGAGGATCTTAGCAAACTATTTGATCAGAGTGAACCATGTCACCATGTTAAGGTGTCCTCAGCTTGGCCTCAAGCGATGCCCTCTCCTGGGCTGTAGAAGCCTACAACTGGGCAGATAGGATCCAAATACTCTCTTTTTAAAGCACCCTTGGGACATGGGTGGAGTGCAAGCCAACAGGAGGCAACCACACACCCCACATACAACAGAAAAAAGGAAGGAAAAAATGGCAGCACCTCTATGCCTCTGTTTACACTGCAGGTTGCACACGGCATGTGGCTTAAAGGGGTTATCCAGTGCTACAAAAACATGGCCATTTTTCCCCCTACTGTTCTCTGCAGTTTAGGTGTGGTTTGCAATTAAACTCCATTTACATCAATGGAATGGAGTTTTATAACCCCACCCAAACTGGAAACAAGAGAGGGGGAAAAAATGCCATGTTTTTGTAGCGCTGGATAACCCCTTTAAGTACAGAGTATATAAGGTAAGCACTTGCACCTGTGGGTTGCTCTTGCACTTTGTTTTTTTTGTTTTTTTTGTCTGTACTTAGGCCCTATGCAGTGTCCAACCTGCAGTATAAACAGAGACATAGGGGTGCTGCCATTTTTTCCTTTTTTTTGTTGAATGTGGAGGGTGTGGCTGCCTCCTGTTGGCTTGTACTCCACACATGTCCCGAGGGTGCTATAAAAAGATATAAAAAAAAATACAATACACTTAACTCTCCCCGTGCCTATGCATCACCTTGCTTTATTTCACATCTACTGTTCATTTAGATTTTGAAAGTTAGAATGACAGTGACACTGTTATAGTTCCCAACCTATTTTTCCATGTCCCACAACTTGAGGTCTATAAAATACAGACATCCACCTGAAGTTTGCACCAGCAAAGTGCAAAAATATAACACTTGAACAAAATCTGCATAAACCTAACACACTTTTCCCCCCTGGAATGTCCTGAACCAGGGAATCATCAGGAGATATTATCAACCATAATAGATCCTCCAACAAGAGATATGCAAAGTGGTGCTTCCATGCTATGTGAGAGCTGTCTCTATACTATTCCACCTTCTACACACCCTCCAGCTCACCACAATAGGATGTTTATTAATTTCTATTTCTATACAAGTGCAGCAAAATATAAAACATGTTAAAGGATTAAAGTACCCAAGGGTTTTAAATCAGCTGGTGCCAGAAAGTTATACTGATCTGTAAATGGCTTCTATTTAAAACCTTCATGTTTTCCTTTACTTATCAGCTGCATATCCTACAACAGGGTTTCTCAACCTGCGGTACGCATACCCCAGGGGGTATGCGCCGCAGGTTGAGGGGGTACGCGGGAGAGGGGGGAAAAATAAACTTTTGGATTTAGTGCCGGGACACTGCTATCACTCAGCAGTGTCCTGGCGCCTATCCCCGCGGCGGCTCTGATCTCCCTCCAGCAGCAGCTCACCCGCGGTACTAGCATACTGTGTGGGTGATGCTGCTGGGGGAAGGAGAGACCCCCCGGACCCCGTTTAGATGCAATGGATAGTGGCAGGAGCGCAATCGTGAAGTGCCGCAAAGCACCCAGCATCCTCCATCCCAGGACCCAAACGATGCTGGGGGTTCCGCTATCCTCAGAGTGTGGTCCAGGAGAGTAGGGAAGTCGGGGTACCATTGCGTCTGAGCGGGGTCCGGGGGGGCTCATAGGAACGGCCCTGACTTCTCTTCTTACCCCAGCAGCATCACCCACACAGTATGCTGGTACTGCGGGTGAGCTGCTGCTGGAGGGAGATCAGAGCCGCCGCGGGGATAGGCACCAGGACATACCCGCAGGTGCTATGGGGTGATTGCGCCTGCAACAAAAAAATTGAACCCCCTCTCTGCTCCTCCTCTCTCCCCCCTTCATCTCTTCTCTCCCCCTTCATCTCCTCTCTCCCCCTTTCACCTCCTCTCTCCCCCTCTCTCACCCCTTCTAACCCTCTCTCCCTTTCACCTCCTCTCTCCCCTTATCTCACTCCTTCTCCTCCTCTCTCCCCCTTTCACCTCCTCTCTCTCCCTCTCTTACCCCTTCTCCTCCTCTCTCCCCCTTTCACCTCCTCTCTCCCCCTTTCACCTCCTTTCTCCCCCTCTCTCACCCCTTCTCCTCCTCTCTCCCACCGTCACCTCCTCTCTCGCCCCTTCTCCTCCTCTCTCCCCCTTTCTTCCCCTCTCTCCCCCTCTCTTACCCCTTCTCCTCCTCTCTCCCCCTTTCACCTCCTCTCTCCCCCTTTCACCTCCTCTCTCATCCTCTCTCCCCCTTTCATGAGGGCAGGGGGCATTATTACTATTGGGGCACAACAAGGCAGGGGCATTACACTATATGGATGGCACAGGAGGGTGGCATAAATACTATGTGGGAACAGCAGGGAGGTATTATTATTATATGGAGGGACAGCAGGGGACATTATTACTATATGGAGGGCACATCAGGAGACATAATTACTATATGGGGGCACAGCAGGAGATATTATTACTATATGGGGCTCAGCAGGAGACATTATTATTATATGGGAACACAGCAGGAGACATTATTACTATATTGGGGTACAGCAGGGAACCTGTATACAGGGGTAACCCACATATCTACTCACTTTACTACATATGACACTATGACTACTGTATAGGAGCCTATAGGTGAGAAAAATGGAAGGCAGTTGCTGGAAATTTGCGAAGCCTAAGATGTTTTGTCTGGCAGGTTCTGAAGAACTGTAGCTGCAAGAAATCATCATGGAGGCCTGGGATGGACGAAGAGGAAAAGTGACACCCTAGATCAAAAAAGATGTCACCTGTGAGTCACTGAATTATGTTTTTTTTTTTCTTTTTTTTTGTATTTCGTAGAACGTTATTTGGTAGAGGTGCTCCGAGATAAAAAGAAATTTCCAAGGGGTGACCCCTCACAGACCTCTCTCAGTTCAGCATTAATAGCAACATCAAATCAACCATCAAAACAACTGGCTACATGGGAAGATATCTGATTACATGGAGGGGAGGTATCTGACTACATGGAGGGGAGGTATCTGACTACATAAGGAGGAGGTATCTGACTACATGGGGGAGGTATCTGACTACATGGGGGAGGTATCTGACTACATGGGGGGAGGTATATGACTACATGGGGGAGGTATATGACTACATGGGGGGAGGTATCTGACTACATGAGGAGGTTTCTGGCCACATGAAGAGGTTTCTGACTACATGGGGGAGGTATCTAACTTCAAAGGGGAGGTATCTGACTACATGGGGGAGGTATCTGACTACCTGAGGAGGTATACGGCTACATGAGGAGGTATCTGGCTACATGGGAAGAGGTATCTGACTACATGGGGGAGGAAGCTGGCTACATGGGGAGGTAGCTGACTACATGGGGGAGGTATCTGACTATATGAGGAGGTTTCTGGCTACATGGGGGAGGTATCTGACTACATGGGGAGGAGGTAGCTGACTACATGGGGGAGGTATCTAACTACATGGGGGAGGTATCTGACTACATGGGGACATATCTGACTACATGGGGGAGGTAGCTGACTACATGGGGAGGAGGTATCTGACTACATGGGGAAATATCTGACTACATGGGGGAGGTATCTGACTACATGGGGGAGGTATCTGACTACATGGGGGAGGTATCTGACTACATGGGAAAATATCTGACTACATGGGGGAGGTAGCTGACTACATGGGGAGGAGGTATCTGACTACATGGAGGAGGTATCTGACTACATGGGGAAATATCTAACTACATGGGGGAGGTAGCTGACTACATGGGGAGGAGGTATCTGACTACATGGGGAGGTATCTGACTACATGGGGGAGGTATCTGACTACATGAGGAGGTTTCTGGCTACATGGGGGAGTTATCTGGCTACATGGGGAGGTATCTGACTACATGGGGGAGGTATCTGACTACATGGGGAGGTAGCTGCCTACATGGGGGAGGTAGCTGACTACATGGGGGGGGTAGCTGGCTACATGGGGAGGTATCTGACTACATGAGCAGGTATCTGACTACATGGGAGAGGTATCTGACTACATGAGGAGGTTTATGGCTACATGGGGGAGTTATCTGGCTACATGGGGGAGTAATCTGGCTACATGGGGGGGCATCTGGCTACATGGGGGAGGTATCTGGCTACATGGGGGAGGTAGCTGACTACATAGAGGAGGTATATGGCTACATGGCGGAGGTAGCTGCCTACATGGGAGAGGTAGTTGACTACATGGGGGAGGTAGCTGACTACATGGGGGAGGTATCTGACTACATGAGGAGGTTTCTGGCTACATGGGGGAGGTATCTGACTACATGGTGAGGAGGTAGCTGACTACATGGGGGAGGTATCTAACTACATGGGGGAGGTATCTGACTACATGGGGAAATATCTGACTACATGGGGGAGGTAGCTGACTACATGGGGAGGAGGTATCTGACTACATGGAGGAGGTATCTGACTACATGGGGAAATATCTGACTACATGGGGGAGGTAGCTGACTACATGGGGAGGAGGTATCTGACTACATGGGGAGGTAGCTGACTACATTGGGGAGGTATCTGACTACATGAGGAGGTTTCTGGCTACATGGGGGAGTTATCTGGCTACATGGGGAGGCATCTGACTACATGGGGAGGTATCTGACTACATGGGGGAGGTATCTGACTACATGGGGAGGTAGCTGCCTACATGGGGGAGGTAGCTGACTACATGGGGGGGTAGCTGGCTACATGGGGAGGTATCTGACTACATGAGCAGGTATCTGACTACATGTGAGAGGTATCTGACTACATGAGGAGGTTTATGGCTACATGGTGGAGTTATCTGGCTACATGGGGGAGTTATCTGGCTACATGGGGAGGCATCTGGCTACATGGCGGAGGTATCTGGCTACATGGGGGAGGTAGCTGACTACATAGAGGAGGTATCTGGCTACATGGCGGAGGTAGCTGCCTACATGGGAGAGGTAGTTGACTACATGGGGGAGGTAGCTGACTACATGGGGGAGGTAGCTGGCTACATGGGGAGGTATCTGACTACATGGGGAAGGTATCTGACTACATGGAGGGGAGGTATCTGACTACATGGGTGAGGTAGCTGGCTACATGGGGAGGTATCTGACTACATGGAGGGGAGGTATTTGACTACATGAGGAGGTATCTGACTACATGGGAGAGGTAGCTGATTACATGGGGGAGGTACCTGACTACATGGGGAAGGTATCTGACTACATGGGGGGAGGTATCTGACTACATGGGGGAGGTATCTGACTACATGGGTGAGGTAGCTGACTACATGGGGGGAGGTATCTGACTACATGGGGTAGGTATCTGGTTACATGTGGAGGTATCTGACTACATGGGGGAGGTATCTGACTACATGGGGGAGGTAGCTGGCTACATGGGGAGGTATCTGACTACATGGAGGAGAGGTATCTGACTACATGGGGGGAGGTATCTGACTACATGGGTGAGGTAGCTGGCTACATGGGGAGGTATCTGACTACATGGAGGGGAGGTATCTGACTACATGAGGAGGTATCTGATTACATGTGAGAGGTAGCTAATTACATGGGGAGGTATCTGACTACATGGGAAAGGTATCTGACTACATGGGGGGAGGTATCTTACTACATGGGTGAGGTATCTGACTACATGGGGAGGAGGTATCTGACTACATGGAGAGGAGGTATCTGACTACATGGGGAAGGTATCTGACTACATGAGGAGGAGGTATCTGACTACATGGTGGAGGTATCTGACTACATGGGAGAGGTAGATGACTACATGGGGGAGGTAGCTGGCTAAATGTGGAGGTATCAGTATATAGGGGGAGGAATCTGGCTACATGGGGGAGGTATCTGACTACATGGTGGAGGTATCTGACTACATGGGAGAGGTAGATGACTACATGGGGGAGGTAGCTGGCTAAATGTGGAGGTATCAGTATATAGGGGGAGGAATCTGGCTACATAGAAGGAGGTGTCTTGACAACATAGGGAGGTATCTGGCTGCAAGGGGGACATCTGGCTTTGTTGGGGGTGTTATTTGGCTGCAGGGGGACATATCCAGCTCCATGGGACACATCTAGCTAGGGGCATATCCAGCTTCAGGGGGCATACATGGCTAGGGACACATCTGGTTCCATTGGACATACCTGGCTGCAAGAGGCATACCTAGCCAAAAGGGATATATCTGGCTCCAGGGGCATACCTAGCTGAAAGGGGCATATCATTACCTGTCCAAGCTTCTGCCTGCTTCCTTGGCTCCTGACTCACTGACTGCCCACCGCAGCCACTGATTGGCTGGGCGGGCTGTCAGTGACCTGCGACACTGAGTAGCAGGTGGGAGCGTTGTCAGGTAAGTATGATCTGTAAGGCCAGGCAGCTAATAAGTTAAATAGGCAGTGGCTACATTCTGGTAGCGGAATGAAAATCTGCTGCGAGAATGCAAAACCATAAGCCATAAAAGTACAGAGTATCGCAGCAGATTTCACTGCAAAACGTACATGTGAATCTACCCTTGGGCAAAGATTATAATCGATCGTATCTCTGGGGGTACTTGGCTGGAGCACCTTGTCGCATGGGGGTACTTATCTTGAAAAGGTTGAGAAACACTGTCCTACAAGAAGTGTTGTATTCTTTCTGATCTGAGATGGTGCTCTCTGCTGCCACCTCTGTCCGTGTCAGGACCTGTCCAGAGCAGGAGATGTTTTCTATGGGTATTTGCTACTGTTCAGAACAGTTCCTAATAGAGAAAGAGGTGGCAGCAGAGAGCACTGTGCCAGACAGGGAACAAAACTCCACTTCCTGCAGGACATACATCAGCTGCTAAGTACTGTCGTATTTATTTATTTTTTTTTGCAGAAATCAATAGTCCATGCAATTTTAAGAAACTTTGTAATTTGGTTTATTAGCCAAATCTGCCATTATCTGCATTTAAAAAGCCTTTTCCCAGGTCCCACCCTCCCCCTCTTTTCCATCTACTGCAAAAATCAGGAAATTGTGACTTGTTGCATCAGATGTACCCAGTGTGGTCTAGGGAGAGGGGAGGGGGGAGGAGGAAAGAGGGAGTTCCTTCCAGCAGAAAGCTAAGAACAAAGGCATTACAGGCATGGAGCTGGGTGAACACTGTAATCAGAGCTCAGAGAGGTCAGTGGTGACTGTCAGAGGAGATAAAGGGCGATGTTTTTGTAGATTAACTCTTTGTTGTCCTGTTTTGGTCTTTTATTTAGCTCTCTCCATAGGAGAACAATGAAGACAAAGGGGAGAGCTTTAAACTGCTTTTTCATGATAAAAATGCATTTTTCGGTTAATAAACCTCATTACAAAGTTTCTTAAAATCGCCTGTATTATTGATTTTTGCAAAAAAAAAAAAAAAATTCACGACAGTGACACTTTAAATAGAAGTAATTTACAAATCTGTATAATTTTCTGGCACCAGTTAATTTGAAAATATTTTTTTTTCTCTGAACTTTTTTTTCTTTTTAAAGTGTTACTATGATCTTTAGTGGGCAGAAAGAAACACTGTTAAAATACAGTATGTCAAAATACATGCACTTAAAGGAGAACAAATTTGCTGTTTTTTAGTCCACGCTTCCCCTGACGCCCTCTTGCACCAGCTCTGTGTCCCCCACTCACTGACAGCCCGCTCAGCCAGTCTTGCCACAGCCAATGATTTGGCTGAGCAGGTAATTGTGTCCACTAATAGAAAACTGACAAGATCTTATGCACCATTTCTGAACAACCTTCAATATGTATAGAAAAAAAATCACTCAGGTTTGTTTTCTTTTGGTTTAATTCTTTTTCTAAATTCCCTGAGTAATTACAAAAGTAAAATATTTAAATATTTACAAAAGTGTTTACAATTCTTTACAATTACTCAACACACCCAATAAACCAACCTAGATAAAACCACTGTCACACCGAATGTAAGGGCCCTATAACACAAAGCGATAATCTGCCGAATCAGGCTGATTCGGCACATTACCGCTTTGTGTAGTAAAGACAAGATCAGCCGAACAAACAATCAGATTTCTGATTTACTTGCTGTTTTAGTTTACCCAGTCAGAAGTGGATTTTATCAGCTGATCGTTGATCGATGTTTAAAAATCTTTGGCCAATGGCCGTGCATCGCTACATGTAATAGCCAATGTGGAGAATCGTGAAAAGTTAAATAATAAACTTTATATCTACCTGTCCACACTCCCTGGTTACCTTTTAGCTTCTTCACGCTCACTGCAGCCGCCACTGGCACGTCTGAAGCCATCTGTGCAGTGACAGGTCACTCAGCCAATCACTAGGCCAGGGCAGATGGCGGTCAGTGATTGGCTGAGCGGCCTGTCACTTCAGGGATGGCTTTAACAGTGCCAGGAGGCTAGGGCTAACTATGTCCATGCCAACCTTGCTTCCCAATCATCAAGCCATCTAATAGGCTTGGTAAGCAAGTGCTGATTTAGCAGATTGGCGCTCGCTTACATTAAGTTTCGTGCCATGTAATATGGCCCTAAGGCACAAAGGTAATCCAATATCAAAGAATCTTCTAGCTAAAGAAAAATGTCTGCAGTTCCAAGCTAGTACGGAGTCTAGAGTGTGCGCTTGCTCCGTCTAGCAGTGGGCTTCACTTGACTTCTGCCCACAGATGTCAGGGATGAAGGAAATCCGTGAATTTCTGAAACGCGTTGGAGCAAGTGTGGTCCTCCACGGCCGCCGTATCTCTGCCTGTGACGTTACTTAGCTATCTGTGGGCGGAAGTCAAGTGGTGCACGCGGCCGGCCGCAGCGTGCACACAATCTAGACTCTGCACTAGCTTGGAACTGCCAACCTGCTGGATACTACCCGGACAGCCGTATCACCCTTTGTTTATTGCTCCTATATCCACAACTTGGATCGGCACCAGGATCATCACATTGACTGTTCCAGACTACACTGCGGACCATCACGCTCTGCTCCACAGTCACTGAATTTTGTCTCCAATCAACCCAGGTAGGACACGCTATTTGTATCATACGCTGGTGAGGGCAGATTACAGTGTCTATTAGTGAGCGTGCATTGATGGATTAGTGGAAGACCGCATATGTTTATTTTGTGGATATATTGGAGTATTAGTTATAAGTATGTCCTAGTGGGTGTGCATGCATACAGGCAAGTCCTGCTTTTTGTTACCCATTGAATATCCAATACTTGTGGGGACTATCACCGGTTCTTCTTATACATTGGTGTTTCATTGAAGGGTGAGTTGTGCCGGAGTGGCATTGAAATTAATGCATATTGGGATATATGTGTGTTTCTTTAGCTAGAAGATTGCTTTTTACTTGTGGACTGTGGTAGGCTCTGTCCATTGCTCTGTGCAGCACCACCTAGAGGTAGTGGCGCAATTCGGCCTCTGTTTATGACAGACAGAGATTGTTAGTAATCCAATATCTTAAAAGACTCTAATGTACACCTTCTTTTCCTGTACTGAACAGCATAGCAGCGTATGGTATTCTATATGGGTTATATGAAATCAGTATAAATAGCAAAAGGAACAGCCCAGAGATACATCAATGTATACACATTGATGGGTTTTTTGTTGTTATCTTAGTGGATTATTGTAGAGTAGCCAATAACTGTGATATTGAAAATGATTGGTTGCAATGGAGAGTTTGATAAACTCTATGGGGGAGATTCATTAGGCGGTCTTATTGCCAGCATGTCCTTTATTGCCCATAGCAACCAGAACTCTTTCAGTTTACCAGAGCAGTATGAAAAATGGTTTCTGAGGCATACAATATAGATATAAAATAATATATCTTAGCATTATATCCAGTGATGGAAAACAGAAAATTCATATAATGTACAAGAAAGTGATCCCCCCCCCCCCAAAAAAAAAATTAAAATTAAAAATAAAATATATATATTTATTTATTGCCTGTGCATGAACTGTACAATGATGAAAGGAGAAGTCTGGCGAAATTTTTTATTAAAGTATTGTATTGCCCCCCAAAAGTTATACAAATCACCAATAAACACTTATGGGAAATGCTTATAAATAGTGATGAGCGAATACTGTTCGATCGAATAGATAGTATTCGATCTATCTAATATTATCGAACAATTCGCAGAATATTCGATAAATATTCTATAAGCGTTCAAATCCCCCAGCTTCCGGTTTTTACCTCCAAGTGGTCAAATAGATGTTTTTCAATAATCGAATACTTGTTCCCATAGACTTTAATGGGATCGAATATTTGGGAGATATTCGTACAAATATCGAATATTTCACTATTCGCTCATCACTAATTATAAAGTGTTTTTTTCCCTGCACTTACTACTGCATCAAGGCTTCACTTCCTGGTTAAAATGGTGATGTCATCCTAGCTTATCCCCCCTTTTTCCTATGAAAACTTTAATAAATACTGAATGTGGGGGGAAAAATGGTGATGTCATGACTTGACTCCCAGAGCTGTGCGGGCTGTGGCTACTGGAAAGGATGATGGCAGAAGGACACTGAGGGACACAGGGCACTGGAGGACACTGAGCATCCCTCTGCCATCATCCTCTCCAGCAAACACAGTCCACACAGCTCTGGGAGTCGGGTCGTGATATCACTATGTTATCCAGGAAGTGAAGCCTTGATGCAGTAGTAAGTGCATAAGCATTTTTGGTAATAAGTGTATATTGGTGATTTATATAACTTTGGGGGGAGGGGGCAATACAATAATTTAATAACATTTTTTTGCCGGACTTCTCCTTAAAATATGTTGTGTTACAAAATGTTAGGCTGCCAGAGGTCGATTCTTGGTCTACATCCCATACAGCCTAGAAATAATAAATTGGTTTCTTAGCTATACACACACACACATATATATATTCTGAAGGGGTTATATTTTGCTCATCAGGTAAAAAAGATCATGATCATAAGGGTCCATTTACACAGAAAGATTATCTGACAAATTATCTGCCAAAGATTTAAAGCCAAACCCAGAAACAGAGTATAAACAGGGATCAGGTCATACAGGAAAGCCTGAGATTTCTCCTCTTTTCAAATCCATTCCTGGCTTTGGCTTCAAATCTTTGGCAGATAATCTGTCAGATAATCTTTCTGTGTAAATGGACCCTAAGGCTGGGTTCACACTACGTATATTTGAGGCTGTATTTTTGAGGCTGTATAGCAACCAAAAACAGGAGTGGATTGAAAACACAGAAAGGCTATGTTCACATAACGTTGTAATTGAGTGGATGGCCGTCATTTAATGGCAAATATTTGCTGTTATTTTAAAACAACGGCTGTGGTATTGAAATAATGGCAGTTATTTACCGTTATATGGCGGCCATCCACTCAATTTCAACATTGTGTGAACAGAGCCTTTCTGTGTTTTCAATCCACTCCTGGTTTTGGTTGCTATGAGGACCAGAATACTGACTGAAATATACGTAGTGTGAACCCAGCCTTATAAGGCTGGGTTCACACACTGTATACTTCAGGCAGTATTTGGTCCTCAAGTCAGGTCCTCATAGCAACCAAAACCAGGAGTGGATTGAAAACACAGAAAGGATCTGTTCACACAATGTTGAAATTGAGTGGATGGCCGTCATATAACGGTAAATAACTGCCATTATTTCAATATAACAGCCGTTGTTTTAAAATAACAGCAAAAATTTGCCATTAAATGACGGCCATCCACTCAATTACAACATTATGTGAACATAGCCTTTCTGTGTTTTCAATCCACTCCTGGTTTTGGTTGCTATGAGGACCTGACTTGAGGACCAAATACTGCCTGAAGTATACAGTGTGTGAACCCAGCCTAAAAGTGTAAATGTGAGCACATTTCATTACCGATAAGCTGAAACATCTGTGCCAAAATACATCTTACTTTGTATACTATTGAGAAATGAAGCTTGATAAGTGACATTGTGTACAAATTTCCCTTTTAAAGCTCACAACATGGATAAATAATTACATGACGTATTGGAAAATAAGCACCAGACAACAGATGGCAGACGTTTAGAGTAGAAGAAAGTGGTAGAAGTATTTGACTAATCTTATCCCACTTGACCCTTATTCCATGACAGATTTCCGTCATTTCCTACGATCCTGATAAACAACATTTTCTGGGGACAGCAGAATATTTCACAGTTTTATGGATGCTGAAAGCACGGATTTCACAGGGGGAGAAAACAGACATAATGTCTCAAAGGTAAAATTCTGGTTTTCCTTCTTCCTGCACAGGTAAGAAGTTTGTATTTGGAGAGAAAAAGATATTGGGTTGTTCTTGACTAAACACATCCAGGCTGTCTGGGCTGCTTAGCTGATGTACAAATGTTTTACTGTCTGTATCAGATACTGAAGAACAGGGAATATCCGTGTATCTGGGAGGCTGGGTGTTGGCCACAAAGCTGTCACAATGGCCCTGGCTCTCCTCCTGTGTTGGGCTCCTCATGGTGTCCTCATTGTCTGTGGCTGTGGGGGCGTCCTGCGAGGCTGAATTATAGTACACCACAACAAGATCTGTTTTAATGTTCATGACTGGGGCAGTAGAAATAACAGTTGTGTTATGATTCCCTGTCACATTTCCTGGATGAAGAATAGCAGAATTAGTATTAATTTTTAGCATCTTCCTCACATAAAGCACACAATGTTTATTACATCCACAACTTATACTAAACAGATTTATAACTCTGGAAGCTGAAACTCTTTTAAGCCACATTCACACTGTATTTTTTCAGTAAACAATGGCCGCTGTTTACTAACAGTGTGAAATTACATTAGCGTGTATGGAACAATGGCCGTAGTGTATACACTCTGGGGGAGATTTATCAAAGGGTGTAAAATTTAGACTGGTGCAAACTGCCCACAGCAACCAATCACAGCTCCTCTTTCCTTTCAGCACTGCCTAAAGCTGAGCTGTGATTGGTTGCTGTGGGCAGTTTGCACCAGTCTAAATTTTACACCCTTTGATAAATCTCCCCCTCTGTATACACTACGTTTGGTATTATCTGTGGCCGCACAAAATAATTGACAGGTCTATTTTATGCATCCGCTATTCAGTGAACAGCAACCGTACAAGGTAGCCTGTGCTCACAGTGTAAAGTACGGCTCCCGGACGTACTTACCATTGTGGTCTGTGGCAAACTGGAGTGCAAGCACACCCGAATGTGCTCGCATTCCAGTTGCAATAAAGTGATGTTCCCTATGCCAACACTACAGTACCGGCCAGGTGAACATATGAGACAGCGGCCGTTGTTTGACACTGCAAACAACAACAGTGTCAAACAACAGGCGATATTCTCACAGCTTGTGAACATGGCCTAAGACTGCATTACAGGGGT
Organism: Dendropsophus ebraccatus; assembly: GCF_027789765.1. Classification (NCBI taxonomy): domain Eukaryota; kingdom Metazoa; phylum Chordata; class Amphibia; order Anura; family Hylidae; genus Dendropsophus; species Dendropsophus ebraccatus. The sequence goes on from NC_091455.1 coordinate 104,150,225, forward strand.
ATTCCCATCTCGGCTAATATAGTTATACTTACATAGGTATAATGTAGGTATACTTGTACAAATATTTTGGCAAATACACTCATTTACCAAACTTGCCTACTTCTCCAAACTGTGGTCAGTAACGTAGACAACAAGTCATTAACAAGATAACAACATAGTACATTTTTGGGGGGTGACTGAGATGGATTGTGAAGTAACAGTACACACTAAAGAGTAGGGGAATGCTGTTCAAGTATCTCTCTGTAAAATTGCGTTTTGTGAGACGTGAGGAGAGTAGAAGCAGACATCTGGGTGATTTAAAGCACACAGACACAGCATAGACATCACAGCAGAAAGAGCCCATCCACTCAGCAGACATAGAAAGTTTTTTGGTCACAGTGGTGCCTTGGATTACAAGCATAATTCATTTTGGGACCGTGCTTGTAATCCAAATCCACTCTTAAACCATAAAAAAATTATTGAAATGCTGACAATTGGTTCCACACCCAAAAAAAACATTTTTCATTCTGAATAACATGTAAAACGAATGAAACATTTAGAAACAGCTGAATATGTGATATTATATGTGTATAATGTATAGTAAGTGCATAAACCTGAAAAACAGCAGCAGTTTGTAGATACAGGATGAAACTGCTGAAACTGAAACAGCGTAGTAGAAAAGGCTAGAATAGAGAAGCAGGGCTGCTGTCAGAGGTCTGTGTGGTCACATGACAGCAATGGGGAAGGGGTGTGTATTCTGCATGGACCAATCAGGACGTGAGAATCACAGAGCTGTGCAGGAGGACAGTGACAGAAATTTCTCTAGCAGTGTGAATAGCTGAGTGTAAGTACAGTAACATTATAGCAGGAATGGAGAGGATGGGAAACACAAGGCATTACAGAGACTGCAAGGAGCATGAAGGAATGAGCAGGGCATATATGGGCACATACATGCAGCGCTCTCTGTCCGGGGAGAAAGGGTTTACAGCTATGGAGAGATTACCTCCACAGTCCTGTCCCCTGATGCAAGCCCCAGCCTGAAGTGGATCTGCTATGATTTGGAAGGCGAGGGAGACCTCCTGGGTCAGAGTACAGGGCTGTAGACCATGCTATGCAGACCATGCCCCTCCACCACTCCCCGTCCCATCCGGTACAGGGAGCTCTTAAGCCAAAGCAATGCTCTTAAACCAAGTCACAATTTTGAAAAACTGTGAGCTCTTCTTGCAAAGCGCTCTTAAACCAAGTTACTCTTAAACCAAGGTACCACTGTATTCCTTTTTTTGAATAGGGTTCTGTACAGTTTAAAGATTACTGCAAATATGGCGAGAATTTGTCACGCTACATTAATATGAATACTTTTTTGTTAACTAGATAGAAAAAAGGTTTATTAGAAACATAATGCACTAGCCAGTGTGTAAAGGGAATGTTCTATCTGTAGTGATAAGAGGAGTCTGCTGTAAAGTGATCTGTACACCATTACAGCATGATGTGACACCAGTAGCTAGATAGCATCAATACAAGACAATAGCAGCTGTAAATGACTAAACACATGATTTAATCTGCAGAATCAAATCTGCTTCAGATCCTGTACATGTGGATGAACCCTAAAACAGAAAAAAACAAGAAAACCTGGAGGCTACTTTTAAGTCAGTGGAAAAAAATAATTACAATAGATGATAACAGAAAAAATGTAAAAGTGATGATCTCACCGGATAGAGGTGGTGGCATATCTGTAGTAGTAGTGCTGCTGCTGGCACTGCTCTCGCTTCTTGAGTACTGCCTGTCAGTGAAGCAAGAACATGGCTCCTCTCCATCATTCCTCTCTGGTGTAGGATGTGCTGCCTGTGAGAATCCATGAAATGTTTGCGGAGAGCCACAATGGCCACACACATTATCTACTGGACCTCTAGCAGAGTTGTCCTGGATTTCTTTTGCAGACTGACCACAATGATAGTGGGAATACAGAGGAATGCTGACACCTTCTTCCTGTGAAGGAGGCAGCAGTCTATCAGAGCTGGTATCTGAAAAGCCACCGAATGTTCCTAGAGAGCCAATGTCTGACTCTGTGCCTGCAACCATACTCCCATTCTCTGGTTCAGGTGACCTTCTCTGGTCCATGTATTCATCTTCTGTTGGAATCATTCTGCCCTGGAAAACTACTGTTTCTTTTAGAGGACTGCGTTCTTCTGATGAAGAGTGAACTTTGTGTTGGCAGTTTTTTGGCTCAATCTCTTCATTGAATGTTTTCTTCTGAAATATAAACATTTTACATAGAATAGGCTTAGGTTTAATATGATAAAGCTGGCTATACAAAAATATTGCTGAGGATTAAATATGTATGGTCAATAAAGGGGTTATCCAGCATTAGAAAAAACATGGCCACTTTCTTCCAGAGACAGCACGACTCTTGTCTTCGGTTCAGGTGTGGTTTGCAATTAAGCTCCATTCACTTCAATATAACTGAGTTGCAAAACCTGCACCCAAACTGGAGATAAGAGTCGTGTTGTCCCTGGAAAAAAGAGGCCATATTTCTGTAATGCTGGATAATCCTTTTTAAGCACTTCTGTCAACTAGAACCTTGTCATTATGTAACACCCCTCTTTTCTTATAGATAATGGTGAAACATATTAATATGTATGTCCAGCTTCATAGTATTGCAAATGATGGCACAACGCTAGCCAGGTGACTTGCATGCTGAACAGTAGCAGACAAACAATAGTTGTTACTTGCTTATTATAAACATGTATCAACACCCCAACCATAAGTTATACGTACTCTTAATACAAAGTGTATCGTACCTGAGATTCATCTACTTGGTCATACCTTTGCTGTATCCAACCTTGAACGTGTCCTAAAAATGCAAAACGTATGGTGATTAGTAAGTCAGTAGCTGTATCTGCTCATAGACATTTGTTGGAAAGATCTAAGAACAAGTGATTTTTTCTTTTAATGGGGTATTTTAGGGTATGTGCACACTACGAAAAATAACACAGATAACTGCCGCTCAATGACATAAGTGACGGCGCGCGCGCGGGGGGGGGGGGGGGGTCTAGGTCATCGAGCGACAGTTATCCCCAGGATTTTCGTAGTGTGCACATACCCACATAGAGACGGTCCTGTGGATTCCACTGCTCGCCCTTGCTTTGCTCTCCATCTGTCCCATAGACTCCATTCTATGTCAGGCAGATTCCGCTGTCCCCCAAAGAATGAACAGGTTCATTCTTCGGGCGGACGGCGGAATCCGCCTGACCATAGAATGAAGTCTATGGGACTAGCAGAACTTCAAGCGGGACTGAATCCGCAGAAAGTTATCCGTGTGATTTCTGTAGTGTGCACATTACTTAATAATAAAGATAAAGGATAAGTTTCAGATTGCTGAGGTCCAACTGCTGGGACCCCTGCAATCTGACACGTATCCTCTATCCTGTGTATAGGGCATATATATATTTTTTACTCTGAATGCCCCTTTAATGAAATAAATAGATCTTCAATGAGTTTGACAGGCCTATATAGTAGATACCAAGAGGAGTAATACCTATGAGTGCACTGAATTTCTTCCTATAGCACACCATGTAGATGATGCAAATCACAATCCCAGATGCCAGAATGGGGAAAATAATTAGGATTAGCACCTTTGTCACTGCATAAAGAATACAAATAATAGTTAAACTGGAATAACAATAAAAGTTAATGTATGTATATATGAATCAAACAGCAATTTTACATTCCATTGACTTTCTATTGTTTTCTGATGGACGGAATAACATAGTATTCTGTACTATTATTATCTAAAATTACATACAATATAAGTGTATATGCACACCGAGTAAATGTGGTGGATTACTCAGCGCGGATTCCGTTGCTCGCCCCCTGCGCTCCCACTTCCAAGTTCCACCCGTCACATAGACTCTATTTTATGCTTGGGCGAATTCCGTTGTCTGTTGAATTGTCATGTCAAATCTTTGGGCGGACAGCTGAATACGCCAAGCCAAGCGTGCGTAGGGACGAGCGGCGGAATCCACATGGATTACACCGCTCTTTATGGGAAAGAGTGGGGGCCATACTTGTTCCTACGCCTCTTTATATGCTAGCATTATTCTAAGGGGTTGTCTTGGTTAGATAGATAGATAGATAGATAGATAGATAGATAGATAGATAGATAGATAGCAGAAGATAGTGTAAAAATAAAACAATGATGCCCCCACAGCTACTATTCTGACGATTCCTTGTTCCTTTTTTTCTAGTTCCGCTAATTTATTGTCAACACAAAAACTTCCCCAGTGAGCCAATCCCCGTCTACAGCTTTGTCCCTGCTCAATCAGCAATTGGCTGAATAGGCAGTTCTTGTGAAGGAAATGTTTCACTGGAACCAGGAAAAAGCAATTGCAAGTGAGGATTGGGAGCCTTTGGAATGGCAGGAGTGGGGATCAGGGTAGGTGTGTAAGGGCCCTATTCCACCGGACGATTATCGTTCAGATTATCGTTAAATCGCTCGAATCTAAATGATAATCGTTCGGTTGAAATTCAGTTAACGATTTACGACCAAACTAGAAATCGTTGATCGCTTTATAAGACCTGGACCTATTTTTATCGTTGCCATTTTCAACATTCGCCAATCGTTCGCATTGAATAAGACATCGTTCGGTCGTTAGCACTAGATACGAACGCAATAGCGAAGAAATAGTGAAGAAAAAACTATCGCAAATACGATCATAAGTAACGATTATCGTTACATGGAAATGAGTGAACGTTTTCAGGTCTTTCGCAATAGCGGTCGTTTGAGATCGTTAATCGTTAACGATTATGCGAACGATAATCGTCTGGTGGAATAGGGCCCTTAATCTATTTTTCTACCACCCCCAGCCATATATACATTTGTTTTCTGCCCTGACAATCCCTTTAAAGGGAACATATCAGCACTAGTGTTGAGCTGATCTGTCAAAAGTGTTCAAGTCGGCAACTGAAAGACTCGGCATTTGATTACCGGTGGCTGCAGAGATTGCATGCCGCCCTAGGGCTGCCCGGAAAACATGGACATGACCGTAGGTTGTATCCATGTTTTCCTGGTAGCCCTAGGGCAGCATGCAATCTCTGCAGCCACCGGTAATTAAATGCCGAGTCTTTCAGTTGCCGAACACTTTTGACAGATCAGCTCAACACTAATCAGCACGATTGTGCCAATATAGCACCTCACAGTGCTCTGTGAGGATGATTGACAGGAAGGCTAATGGGTCTCTCTGCCTGTCAATAATCCACACAGAGCGCATTGTCAGGCAGAGAGCTGTGACTAGTTACAGCCAGCTCTCCATTCAGGTGACTAGTTCCTGCCTCCCCCTCCGAGCTATGTAGGAGATCTATTTAGTGCAGCTGGCAGCTTTATCAGCACAATTGTGGTTCCCTTTAATGGCACCTCATATGAGGAGTTGTCAAATTTGGTTCATGAGCTATGCATGCAAAAGAGGCCTGTGGCAATGCAGCAGCTATGTGCCGGCAATGTGTTCATCATATTAGTACTGTACTATGTAAGTACTGTATCATATAAAGAAAAACACAAGTAGGTAAGTATAAGGGTTCTTTTATACATTCAGTACTCTCCATATTCTAAAGAGGAGGTGTATATTTACAGAAAAATCACAGCTACTTTCTTGCAAAACAGCTCCCCTTTGTCATCAGGCTGTGTGTAGTATTGCAATTAAAGGGGTTATCCAGCACTACAAAAACATGGCCACTTTTCCCCTCTTGTCTCCTGGTCAGGTGCAGTTTGCAATTAAGCTCCATTTACTTCAATAGAACTGAGTTTCAAAACCCACCCAAACTGGAGACAAGAGGGGGAAAAGTGGCCTCGTTTTTGTAGTGCTGGATAACCCCTTTAAGGTCCATTCACTTCAATGGAACTGAGCTGCAAAACCCCACCCATACTGAGGACAAGAGTGGTGCTCTTTTAAAAGAAAGAGGCCTAAGCCTGGATATCCCTTTTAATATTTAGGATGAAGTCATTCTAGTCAGCTGCTTATGTGGCTTTACCTTTATTCTGGGAAAACACACAATCACTATTGCTTTATTACATTATGTTTTTATTTCACTTTAAAATGTAGAAACATACTATCTTGTAGGATAATGTGCCGATCGCAGATAGCATCAGAAATATTACTGCCGGGAACAATTTCTTGTAATCCAACATCTGTACAGCTGTAAGAGACACAGAGAACTCTATCAGATGAAAACATGCAGACTGTTTCTGAACTATATGCATAAAGTCCTGTGACACCAAGAGGAATTGGAATATTGGTGTATAAGGGTATGTTCACACTGAGTAAAATAGATTTCCGTCAATCTTACTCAGTAAGAACATACCCTCAATTATATCCTCAATTATGTCCTCAATTATAACAAAAACACTATGTATTCCATATACGCAGGTACAAGGCGGTGCTGCATGCTATGTTTTCATGTGACCGCAGTTACTCTTTTAGGGTACAAACACACGTACAGTATGCGATAAATCCGCTGCGGATACTTGCCCATTCACTTCAATGGGATGACATACTCGCAGCGGTATGTGAAAGTAACCCCCCTAACCCCCGTGGCCCAGGTACGTACTTTACTGGGTCACCGATTTGGTGGCACAGCGCACTGATTGGCTGAACACCGGGAGACGCCGGGAGCCCCCAAAGCAAGCCGTAGCGGGGACCTGGTAAAGTATGTACCCGGGCTGCAGAGGTTAAAGGCACTGAATTTAATATACTCGCTGCGGGATGCAAATTTGCAGCGAGCAATCAAATACTGCTTATCCTTTACATATTATACAAAAACATTATATAACATCGGATTTCCCCCAACCCCCCACCCCATCCCACCCCCAGGCCAGGGGAGGGGGGGAAACAACTGATCACTAATTTTCTCCCTGTTTTTGCACCTTTTGGACTATGACATAATGAGCTACATGAGGCACTTACTTTGTCCACTGAGTGCATGCTTCTGTTGCTGATGATATGTTGGAATAATATCCCACAGGACAAGGTGTGCAGACCGTATTTAGATTTGATTGGACTATAAGGAAAAAAATTAGACTGTTATGATCAATGACATAACTAACTAAATAATATATAATAATATATATATATATATATATATATATATATATATATATATATATATATATATATATATGCGCTTCTAATGCCACACATGATAGTCACCTGGTAACTGCACTCCAGATCCTGGGGGGCACTTGAAATTTTCCACACACAGTTCTTGTATTTTATCAAAGTGGTATCCTTTAATACAAACACATTCCCGAGGGTATGTGCGATTTCCCTCATAAGATACATGCAAAGCTTTTCCTGCCAAAAGAGACGTTCTATATGTAAAACCCACACTTATAAATTTACACTGCTTCACAGTTTAAAGGGATTATCCAGTGCTACAAAAACATGGCCACTTTTCCCTCTCTCTTGTCTCCAGATTTGGCAGGGTTTCAAACAGTGTGGAGTCAGTAAGCCGCAGCTCCGACTCCAACTCCGACTCCTGAATTTTATCTCCGACTCAGACTCCTGCTCCTTCATAAATGGCCAGTCATATACCAGGGGAGTTATTTATCACACTGGCTCAGCAGCTTCTCCCTAATGTCCTACATGATCCTGGGGCAACTTCTGAGGGAATAAAGGAATACTGTATATAAAGCAGATTCTCCTGTGTGTGCAGTGGATGCAGCCAGTCTCCAGCCTCCATGTCCTGAACTACTCACAACTAGAATAGATGGAGCAGGTGGTCTTTTCTTGCTGACAATCTTCTATGTTTCTAACTAAATATTCACCATACACAACGAAACACTGCTAACAATGCCAGATACCTGTGATATAGAGGTCAGCCATAGTGATATACAGAGGGTCACACATAGTGATATAGAGGGGTCACACATTGTGATATAGAGAGGAGTCAAACATAGTGACATAGAGAGGGGTCACACATAGTGATATAGAGAGGGGTCACACATAGTGATATAGAGAGGGGTCACACATAGTGATATAGAGGGGTCACACATAGTGATATAGAGGTCACACAGTGATATAGAAGGTCACAGTGCGGGCACGCAATAGCATGCACACACACACACACACACTCAGCCTGCTTCAGCCATAGCGTACACCACACACACACACACACACACACACACACACTTGGCTTGCTGCAGCCATAGCACACATACACACAGCCTGCTGCAGCCATAGTGCACACACGCACAGCTTGCTGCAGCCATAGCACACATACACACAGCCTGCTGCAGCCATAGAACACACACAAACACACAGCCTGCTGCAGCCATAGCACACACACAGCCTACTGCAGCCATAGCACACACAGCCTACTGCAGCCATAGCACACACACACACACACATACACAGCCTACTGCAGCCATAGCACGCACACACACACACAGCTGCAGCGATAGAACACTGAAGAAAAACACACAATCTTCTCCCAGAGAGAAAACACCACACTGAGGACAAAGGTTACTGCTACACTACTTTTATATTACACAGGATATCTTCATATTACACTGCTGCTCATATACAATCATCCAGCATCCAGGGAGTGAACAGGGGAGTCAAAGGTGGGATTTCCCATTGTGCCTAAACCCGTGCACTCTGGTATTGTTCTTGTCTCACATTCTGTCTCACATTGCTTTTACAGTTACCCTCACACATTACTGATTGTTTCCCTAGTCTCATCCTGCTCAGGTGAAAGGAGCAAGCTGTAAGCATAGACAAAGCCGCAGCACAGCCACAGGTCATCTGCAGCCATAGGCTATGTTTACACACAGTATTTTGGGCAGTATTTTGTGACCAAAACGAGTGGATTGAAAACACAGGCTATGCTCACACACTGTTGAAATTGAGTGGATGGCTGCCATTTAATGGCAAATAATTACCATTATTTTAAAACAATGATTATTTGCCAAAAATACTGTGTGGGAACATAGCCTAAGGCTGTATTTATGTATTCAACTTCTTCAGCCACTAGTATTCAAATGCTAAACGAACGGGCTCCAGCATGCTCATGAGTTGTGCTCATCTATAACGCTTAGGTTATGGCAAAAAATGGTAAGCATGACCAAAGAAAACAAAGCACTGCAGGAACAGATCAAATCAAGAAATTGGCATTGCAGCAAACTACTGTACGAAAAAAAGAAACTACAAAATTATAATTGCACAATGGTTACAGCTGTGTGTGTTGGCTGTGGCCACTGTCACTTACCTTCATCACAAGCCATGAAAAGTGTGCAGCTCAAATCTTCATTCCAAACACTCATGTATTCATTAGGGCCACAGGGATGGCAAGTAGTGTTTGCAGTAGAAATACATTTGGCTTTCAAGAACGTTCCTAGATTGAATAAATATGGGCAAATATAAACTATAACAAATACCTCATAACATAATTGATATCAACATGTCTGCAGCATCTATGCTAGATGATGACATTGCCCATGCACTTAAGTCACAAAAACCTGTTCCAAGTTTAAGCCACCTATAGCACAACCAGTGGGGAGACAAGGCACTACACATTAAGACAATGGGCTATGTGTGTCTAAACATTGCAATTGCAATGTGTCGTACGGTGCTACATATAGATAAAAGTGGCGCATTTAGAGTTAAAATTAGACTTTTTTTGGCAAGGAACACTGGTTGACAGTACAAACTGTCTAAACACGATAGGTTTCATGCTCAGACACAGAACTATTTAGCCAAATAAAGAGAAGCATTGTAACTTTAAACTTGTTGCTGTAAAAATTATAAGAATACTTATGAATTCTGCCAGGAGAAATATGGTCCTTGTGTATCACAACTGTCTTAGTAAAAAGTGCCCCTAAAGGGGATATTCAGGGAGTAGAAAAGGTATGACCTTTCCTTTCTTCCAATGCGCCACTTCTGCCTAGCTTCCATCTCCGAATCTGCTGAGGCAGAAGTGGAGGGCTGGGGAATGGTGGTTTTTTTTCATGTGTTTGTGCTTTTTGTGGCATATCTTGTGGCATTTTTAAGTTTATTTGTGTATAGTGTTTGGTGCAAATTTTTTTTTTGGGGGGGTCGGCATTCGGACCCAAACGCATCCACGCCAGAAAGAAAGACGTAAGTGCGTTCCTTGCTAGGGCGGGCACCAGACCCAGTTGTAAGGACTGTACCTGTTTGGATCTTGCCTCGGCCCTCGGATCATAAAGCACAGCTAAGACTGCGCTTTTGGCAATAATATTGTGTTTATTCTGTGTTTCTTTTTCTCTTGTCTAAACAAGGTTCAATTCTTTCTGCCCTGTTATGATTTAATCTGCCAAATCCATCTCTCCCTGCTTAGCTTTTCTGGTCACTTCGCAGTTAACTATGTTTTGCTTTGGTAATTTTGTGACTAGCTGGTCTCCCTTCCAGTCAGTGTGTTATGTTATCAGGTGTCTGTGGTTACAGATCAGGGTCCAGACCTCTGACCTATATGTATTAACCCCTCGCTGGCTGTTGAGTCTACTTTTCCCTTGCAAGCTAAGCATCCTTGTTATTCTCCTACATTTACCGTCTGCCTTTATATGACCTTGGCTTTCTGTACCTGACCTCCCTGGTTATCTGGCCTCCTGACATTTTGGTTTTTGTGACCTGAGCATTCTCGGCATTAAGTAAGTTTCTGTCACTTAACCCCCTTACTTGCTGGCACAAGTGCGAAATCAGTTTGGCCCCCAGGGGGTTAGGTGGGGATGCAATGCATCCTCACTTAACTATCTGGGGGCCAAATTGTTCTGTATGGCACCCAAAGGGTTGAGTGAGGATGCCATGCATATTACATACATACCAGAGCTATCTAACTCAGGTTACACTACACAGAATGGGTAGACTCACTAATACTGAATGTCACCATTGCAGAATAGCTGTGTCGGATTTTTGGCACATGATCTGGGGATGCCATCCGGTCCAGGACTTCTGGAATGAGGTATTGGATGTACTGTTAACTATATTGGGAACCCCATTGTCCCTAGATCCTAAAATATGTCTGTTTGGCATACTAGATGAGGAACAATGGTCGCATCATTTGAGGATATTCCTCAATGAGGTTTTATTCATGACTAGGAAGACTATAGCTATCAGATGAATGGACAACCGTCCACCCACACTGAGAAAATGGAAAGCTCTTGTTAATGCGATGCTTCCATATGAATATATTACTTATAAGAATAGAGGGTGTGTTAAGAAATTCGATAAAGTATGGGGTCAGTGGTGTGCCTCACGTCTAACTAATTATACTCCCAATCAATATATGCAAACGAGGGATGAGATGAGACATATTGCTTGATACGTACTTAATTTTTTTCTTAAAGATACTTTATGATAAAGGGACTCTGTGTACCTGACATATGGGACTGAAATAAGACATGTTCCTACTATGTAAAATGTACACAATGTGAATGTTTACATTGATGTTTATTTGAAACCAGCGCACTGTTTTTGCTTGCTGTTTGTATATCTTTATTATCATGTTGTATATCCTGATTCAATGCTTTTCTTTATACATTTGATATACAAACTTGAATAAACGATTTTGACCATAGAATAGAGTCTATGGGACGTGCGAAGAGCGCCCCGAGTTATTCACGACATTTACTCAGTGTGCATATACCATCACGATACAATACAATAAAAGCATGTTTATATGTTCTGGAAGCACAGACGGATACACAGACTAGAGCGGCGTTTCGCGCTTGCGCGCTTCAACTGGCTCACAAGGTGAGCCAGTTAAAGCGTGTAAGCGCGAGAAAGCCGCTCTAATCTGTGGAACGCACCATTTGCTTGTACACTGCTCTTTCCCTGCAATAAAGCATCTTATTCCGCTCTACATTGGTGAGTTGCCGTTGTTCATCTACCATACTACTATTCCCTTACAATCTAATTTGCTGTGTAAACCTGACTATAAACAATTTATAAGCATTTGCTTACTGACACTTGCTGTTTGACATACTGTTTATATTCTGCAGACTTCTAGCAGACTTTGTTGAGACATACCAGGTGGGCATTTATTGCAGCATTGTCCATGATGTTCATACTGCTTCTCTGGGTCACATTTCAGGGAGTTCTGCAAGAGAAAATGTTACATATTAAATAAGTTCTCTTCTTTCACAAAATGCCTACTTGTTATAATAGCAGCAATATCCCCAGCAATCAGCTGTAATCTATAAAAGCACGTTCCCACTATGGAACGTGCGCCAGACTCTGCTTGAAGTTCTGCCTGTCCCATTGATTCAATGATATTCTCTAACAAAATCCGCCATCCACCTAAAGAATTGTCATGTCAATTCTTTGGTTGGATGGCGTATTTTGTTTAAGAATATCATCAAGTCTAAGGGACAGGCGAAACTTCAAGCATAGTCCTCTGAGCGGCCTCTGCTTGAAATTGTTCCGCAGGTTCCTTAGTGGGAACATACCCTAAGGACACCTGCAGTAAGGGTGGAGGCTGACCCCAGGTATTTGTGCAAAAAATTAACAAATTATTACCATCTATGCCGCCCGCGCAAGCCAAACAATTTATAGCAAAATAGCGTCAAAAGCACATCATAAACACAAAAAAACACCATGTGTGAACACGGCCTTAGGATAAATTTCACAATAAACTGATTAATCAGGTGGCAAGCAGAGGAGAAGTGGCTCATATGAAGACATGCGCCCTTTGCTGTAAGGATTAACACAGATCAAGCGACGTTCTTATTTTAACCTATGGAAGAGTGAAGGGAAGCACCTTTTTGTCTCTGGGACAGAGCCCCCATGCATAATTTGCAAAGGCACCAGGAAAGAGTAACAGTTCTTTTACACAAGGTGATTATTAACCTTATGGGACAATGCTCGCGGTTCACCTGTACAAGCTATGTGGCTAATCACAAGGCACAGACTGCAACATCTATGGACAGCTGTAGCTCTGTAAGGGGTATGGCCTTTCAAATGTTTTGTACAATGCCCTCACCAACCAGAACATTGTACTGAACCTCAGTTCCCTTTTTCTCAATAACTTTAATTTGTCTTTCCTATACAAGCACAACCAATATCAATTCTTTTATTAAACTGCAGTCAGATAGACTTCACTTTTTTTTTTTTAATTCTGAATTTATTCAATTTTTCAAATAAAAGGAACAGTACAACAAACGCCCAGTAGGCGCAGGTTACAAATCAAACGACAAAACATGTGACGTAAAAAGGTGAACAACACAAATCTCCCATAAACATCTTTAGTTTGGTAAAGAGGCTATTGGGAGCGAGCTAACACCCGAAACCACATGAGATTGGGGGAAGTGAAAGAAAGGAGGAAAAGAGAGGAAAAAAGGGGGGAAGAGGAGAGGGGGCATGAAAAAAGGGACATGCCACATCACTGAGCTAGAAGAGATTTGTATTTATCTGTATCTGTAAATTGGTCCTAGTAGCACCAGGAAAAGAATAAAAAAAATGAGAGGATCGGTCATACAATTGTGCCGTGAGGTCTTCCTTGTGCTTGATAACCTCAACCTTACGTATCCACATAGAAATACCGGAAAGCTCTGGGTTTCTCCACAATGTTGGTATACAAGCTCTAGCAGTGTTAATCAAGTGACAGAGAACAGAGTGGCGGTAAGTTCTGAAAGGGATATCAGAGATATGCAGAAGGAAAAGCACAGGGGTGAAGGGGAGTTGGCAATCCGTGAAAGTCGAAGCGATATGCCACACCTCTTTCCAATAGGATGACAACTTGGGACAGTATGTAGGAGCGATCCTTATTCCCCACAATTCCTCCAGCACAACGGCGAGGCCTCCGGAAACATTTGGTGAAGGCAGGTGGGGACACGGTATCAGCGGGAAAGTACTTTTTACCCTGCCTCCTGAAAACGGGAGGAACTGCAGAGAAAGTGATACTAAGATCCTCCTCCCAGGCAGACAGAAAATGAGAAGGTGGTTGCTCCAGCGGGGAGGCCAACATGGCATACAGGAAAGAAAGAGTGTTGGAAGAGCTGGTACAGAGACAGAGAGTTTCAAAAGGGGAAAGCATCTGTGCAAAGGAAGCCAGAGATAGGAGAAAAAGGAGGATGTGATGGAGCTGCATAGGAAAGGGGTCCTAGTGGTCTTTGAGGTCCGTGAGGGTTATCCAAGAAGAGCAGCGGAGGAGGTTTTTCACCCTGAAGCAACCAGCCCTAAACCACATACAGAGAACCAGGATCAGCTAGTCGGGGAGCAGCTATGGAAGGCCTCCGGAAAATTGTGATCCGACAGACTCTGTATCTGATCGCAATGAAAGTGAGTTTCCTGAATAAAGGCGACAGAAGCCCGCTTAGCACACAGCAGACGCAGCAGGGAGGATCGCTTCCAGGACATTTAGACCCTGCGCATTGAAACACAAAGAACGGTTGAAAAGAACTAGACTGCACTTCTCAGGCTGCACCTCACCAATAACCAGGGGTGGCATTCTACTTGTAAAGCCTGTTTCATACACCCTGTGCAGAGAACCAGGATTTACCACTATGTTAGCTCATCAGTGAAAATATGGTAATCACTTCTTTTCAATATTGGAATAAATGCTACACATAATGTAAAAATACTGTGTATCACTGATTCTACAATATGCAGACAATTCTGTGAATGAACAAATCAGCATGATCTGGCATCAGTGTATGGAAAGGATAAATGACTAATGGTATTTCACATAAGTAAATTATGGAATTTTAAAAAAAATCCATCAGTCATGTACTATGTGTTCATACCGGTTTTATCTGCACAACAATCATGCTTGAGGTTTTGTAAAGTTATTTTCAGATACCACAGTGTCAGCCATTGCATTCTGTACCCCAGTCAACTAAAAAGTCAGCTCTGAGTCCCGCCCTTCAGATGCATAAACTGGCGGCCTTTCATACAAGGTTTACCTTTACAAACCTATTGACAAGTCACAGACATTCCTGCAAATTTCATATCTAGTTAAAGAATTTTTATTAAAGGGGTACTCCGGCGCTGATTTAAAAAAAAAAACAATCAATCATAAACATAGTTTTTACATCTACCATCCCTCCTGAGTCTGTCTCCGTTTGAATTTTCCGCTGTTTGCAGGTCCCTGAAGCTCCAGTTGGTGTCTTCATTTTTTCATTACTTCCAGGTTTGGGCTTTCCCATGATGCACTTCGTCTTCTGTGATGTCTAACTGACTCTGTAAAACTGTTAGGTGGCTTACATCTTGTTCAGCCAATCAGAGCTGAGCCACCTGCGTCATCTAACAAAGGGAGGCTGGCTTAACAGGGCTTAGACCCGCCTCCCTCTTGATGATGTCATTGTCACAAAATGGCTGCCACAGGAAAGCCTGGGGTCAACAGTCATTAGATAAGAATGAGTTTACTTCACTTCCTGGTAGGGGGTGGAGGGGGAAAAGATAGGGAAGGGGGGCAGATAGGTGATTGAAGCATATTACAAAGTTATATATCTTTGCAATGTGTTTCAATTAGTGGGAAAATGCTTTTCACCAAAGAACCCCTTTAAAGTATTGTATTGCCCCCCAAAAGTTATACAAATTGCCAATATACACTTATTACGGGAAATTCATGCTTTTTTCCTGAACTTACTTCTGCATCAAGGCTTCAAGCATCTCTGTACCCACAATCTGACCCCTACAAACCACTTGTACCTTCGAGTAGCTGCTTTCAATCCAAGATCTGTCCTGCGGTTTGTTCGGCAGGTAATGCAGTTATTGTCCTAAAAAAATACTTTTAAACTTGAAGCCTGTGCCAAACGGGAGTAACTGTGCCCTAACTTTGCACAACCTCTCTGTCCCACCTCCCCACCCTCCTTATCATTAGGAATGCTCCAGGCAGATTGCCTCCTATTCCCCACCTGTTTAGCCTGGCACATGAGCTGGATTGTTAAGGACCTGTGCAATGTTCAGCATGGAGAAAATGCTCCAGTGGCATTCCTAATGATGAAGAGGGTGGGGAGGAGGGACAAAGGGGTGGTGCAAGGTTAGGGCACAGATACTCCCGTTTGGCACGGGCTTCAAATTTAAAAGTATTTTTTTTAGGAAAATAACTGCATCACCTGCCGAACGGACCCCAGGACAGATCTTGGATTAAAAGCAGCTATCCGAAGGTACAAGTGGTTTGTGGGGGGGTCAGATTGTGGGTACAGAGTCGCTTTCACTTCCTGGATAACATGGTGATGTCACAACCTGACTCCCAGAGCTGTGCGGGCTGTGGCTGCTGAAGAGGATGATGGCAGAGGGATGCTCAGTGTCCCTCCATTGCCCTGTGTCTCTTAGTGTCCCTCTGCCTCTGCAATAATAATAAAAATTTTCGCCTGACTTTTCCTTTAAACCGACTCTGTACCCACAATCTGCCCCCCCCCCCCCAAACCGTTTGTACCTTCGGATAGCTGCTTTTAATCCAAGATCTGTCCTGGGGTCCGTTCGGCAGGTGATGCAGTTATTGTCCTAAAAAACAACTTTTTAAACATGCCCAATGGCCGGGGCTTAGAATGCCTATGCATTAGGCTGGCACAACCTCTCTGTCCCTCTTCCCCGCCATCCTCATCATTAGGAATGCTCCAGGTAGATTGTCTTCTATTCATCAGCTGTATGAATACTGAACATGGGCTGGATCGTTAAACAGCTGTGTAATGTTCAGAGAGGAGAAAATGCTCCAGTGGCATTTCTAATAATGAAGAGGGTGGGGAGGAGGGACGGAGGGGTGGTGCAAAGTTAGGGCACAGATACTACAAGCCACGGCCGTTGGGCACGGGGCTGCAAGTTTAAAAGTTGTTTTTTAGGACAATAACTGCATCACCTGCCGAACGGACCCCAGGACAGATCTTGGATAAAAAGCAGCTATCTGAAGGTACAAGTGGTTTGGGGGGGGGGGGGTCAGATTGTGAGTACAGAGTCACTTTAACTGCAAACCATCACCAATATTTAGCCATGACTTGAAAAAGTCAGACAACTTTGTAACACTTGATTATTTCCCCACAGTACCATGGTGAACACTGCATGTACTGCAGACAGTACAACTCACATCACTGCACAGGAATATAGCAAAATGATTTTGCATGCATGATTTTTCAAGCTGAGATGAAATGACGTACAAAGCCTGAATGGGTATGTTTACAGAGCTGACTCTTTCGCCATGGCTATGTCCACATGATTCTTCGCAGGTATTTTGCATACAGCCTTTGCAGGTATTAGCGTACATCCAGGGTATAAGGGTATGTTCACACTATGGAATTAGCGCAGAGTTGAAGCGTAGTTCAAGCCGCAGACATGTCTATTTTTTGGACGGATGGTGGAGTGTGCGTGAGACATCCTATTGAATCAATGGGACAGGCAGAACGTCAAGCAGAGTCTGCGGCGCTAATTCCACTTGAAATTCTGTGCTGATTCTGTAGTGTGAACATACCCTAAGGGTATATTCACAAACTGTCTTTTTTGCTAAAATAATAAACGCCAAATTTATTTAAAATAACAGCCATTGTTTTCAATTTTCTATGATTCCCATTGAAGCCTATGCAAGCAACGGCCATCAGTTCACACAAAGTATAGAAAAACAGCTGTTGTTCACAGCGGGGGTCAAATTAATGTTCATGACGTTAATTCGCAAAGGCCGTTGTTTTAATTGAAAAAAACATCCGTTCTTGTCATAAAATTAACATTGTGTAAACATAGCCTGTGTATTGAAAACGGGCAGCAGAAAACCCATTTTTACAAACTATCTGTAAATCCACATAACAACACTGCATAAGCACTTCAAGAACATTGCTTATGTCTAGCTGTCAGTTCTGTTTCTACTTAACCGCACTATTTCCCGGCACTACAGGAGGAGCTTGGGACATTTCTTTTCTATTCTTTCCCACCTTCATACTGGTATGCTGTTAGTAATTGTCACAGTCTAGTTGGCAGGTGAGGAGAGCAATATAAGAGGGTATTTCCATGTGACACTGACCTATGGGCGTATCATCCTCACAGTGAATATAAGAAGGTAAAGTCGAGAGAAAACAAGAACGTGTTACCTATAATGACATGGCATCTCTCATCAACTGATGTCAGCTTTCGTTTATGGGTGAATGCCTTCTTTTTGTTTCCCAGAAGAATAATTCCGAGAAAAGTAATAAAGAAACATGAAAAATAAGACTGGCTTCTCAGTGCCTTAAAATCCTGGAAAAACACCACTAAAAATGCCATGGTGTTTGTTTTTTGCAAAAACGCCAGCGGCCAGATGTTAGCTGGAAGTCAGTGGAAGTTTACGATCTGCTTTCTGGCGTCTTTGAGGCTCTGTAGCAGTTTTTCCAAAACGCAGCATACTAAGGGTGTGACTTTTTTGGCATACTGTGGCATTTTTTTTCTCCCATAGACTTCAATGGGATTGCTCTGTTTTTCTAAAAAACGCCATTGCTGTATGTAAGGCATTTTTTTCTGGCATTTTTGTCACTTTTTGTGGTCCAGCACCTAGGTCATGTAATGGCAGAGAAAAAAAATTTCAGCACACGAAACCGCATAAACCACAAAAAAGATCATTCACACATAAAGTCAAAAACGCTAGACAAAATGCCAGAAAAAGCCAAAGGCATGAAAAGAACACCATGAATAACATTGGCGGTTTTTCCTTTTTTTCCGGCCTGAAAAACATAAGACAAAAATTATGTGTGAGGGCAAACTAAAGCAAAAAGGCTTCTGACACCAGAGGAACATGTCCAATTTCTGGGGAAAATAAGCCAGAACTCTAAGCTCCAGTTACTGTAAACAAGAACAATGATCAATATTTTCTGTATGAAGATGGAAAATCCCTTTAAACATTCTTGTGCATTAGATAATAAGCACACAGCACTATAGGGAATGTCATGTAAAATAAAATGTATTTCTCAGGCTTTGGGTATTATAGTGATTCAAAATCCCATTACTGTGGTCAGTTTACATGCAATCTTTTTAAATACAACGGATAATACAATGTGCTATTACAATGAGCTGTTCCCAATGAATTCAGTTTAGCTACAAAAAAAAAAAAAAAATCACATACCTGTGGTTAGGTATTGGCCCCAGTAGGACAAAGCAGCTTGTAAGCCTACGTATCCTACTGTAACGCATGGCTATTCTGGGATGTCTTGGAAAGTCAGCTCAACCCAGCCCAGCAACCTGGGACCTCTTACTAGCAAAACAGGTACCCCGACACTATAGAGCAAAAGGCAGTCAGATTCAAAGTATCTATACGTGAGTAGGAATATCTTCTTCTGTTACTTCTTTTCTCAATTACGTTATCCCGGCTGAGTACACTATTACATTGGGCAGTGCCCTCAAGACGCTCCTCTATTTCACTCTTCTTTCACTTCACAAAGTCTATTATGTTATCTGCTCCCTCGCCAACTACAATTTTTCCTTCCACATTTGCCACTTAATAAGGGATTTCCACATCAGGCAAGCATAATACTGGTCTTAATTTTGCAATAACAATTTTTTCCCCTGTAAAAGTTACTATGTGAACCAGGGAAACTGTTAGTGCCTTATAAAACGAAACAAAGAGGTTTCTATATTAGCTATAGCTCATCTTTCTGGAGTGCATGGACCAAGTACCGCATACTCTAGCAGCACAAATCATTCCAATTAAAATATTCCAGTAGTTTATTAAATCCTCTTCAAAACATTGGCAAATATACATCCAGAATACATTTGAAAAATGTGGGATAGGCAGCTAACACATTTAAAAGTTTGTCTCAAGAGGAGGTGGGAATAACCTGTGAAACAGCTGTTGCTGCCCCTATAGCAACTGCTAAACGCCTGTCTTCCCGCACAACCTGCCTTAAAACAGAGAAATAATATTGGTGAGTGCTGCATTCTTCTTTAACCTATTCTATGAATGTTTGTGCTATTATTTCACAATTGCCAAGATCTCCACAACTGTGGCTAGCAGATCTTGGACATGTGCTTCCCACCACTTATGCTGCATTTACACGGAACGATTATCGATTATCGCGAACAATTCGCAGATCGTTCAGTGTAAACAGTCGTTTGCCGATTTAACCAATGTGTGAGATAGGCTTAAGCGATCGCAAAACGAATTCCCATACGCTATATCGTACCGTCTAAACGCTGACCGTTATGCAAAAAAAATCGTTACTCCGACATCGTTAATCAGCATCGTTAACGCAGCATTAGGAGCAGCAGTTAGCCTTGTCTACCACACATACCAGTGAGTGTTGCAGTAGTGCCAACTCATACCTTCTCCTACCTTGACAAGCTCTGATTCAGGGCTGCACCCCTTATAAAGGCTCACAGGTGATTTGTTTCAACAGGACTATGCTGCGGTTCTCTAGTTATATAGATTTTTAATTTACTTCTATTTAAAAATCTCCTGGGGGTCTTTTTGTATTACTACTCTGATCTCTCATTGAGATCTATGCAGTATAGATATACTGCATAGATCAATGAGATCGGTGTTCTATTGCTCTTTGGCTGCTGTAGCTGAAAGTAATAGATTGGAACAGATGCAGGGATCGATCCTCTGCGATTGCCGGGGGGTGGGGGGGTAGGGGAGCGATCCCCCAAGTAGACCACCACGGATGGGAGAAAGAAGCAATTTAAATGTAGCTGTCAACTGCCATGGCCCCGGGCTGCAGATAGCACCAGGGATCGCGGCAGTTCAGAGCGGGGTTTCCGCGCGGCCCCCCTCTGAACACCTTTAATGACACCAGGGCGTACATTTAGGCCCTTGGTCGTTAAGGGATTAACCCCTAGATGACGACTAAGGACGTACAGGTACGCCCTGGAAGTCTGTCCCCAGACGACCAATGGCGTACCGGAACGTCCTGAGCTATGAAGCGGAGGTGGGGGCCGGCTGCAGTGAGTAGCCAGGCCCTCACCATTAATGACAGGCTGCAGCGATCGCGCTGCAGCGTATCATTAACCCTTTTAAACGCTACGATTGCGGCGCGACCACAGCGTTTAAGTACAAGTGACAGGGGCAGTCCGCTGTCACTTACCATTCGGGGCCCCCACAGTGTGACTGCGGGGGTCCCGATCGCTGTATCGGACCGCCGGAGGTTTCTTACCTGCCTCCGTGCGGTCCGATCGGCTTTCTGCTCAATGAGCCTGCCACAGGCAGGCTCAATGAGCAGAACACCTATTACACTGATCAATGCTATGCCTAAGTTTTTATAAGTACCCCAAAGCCCCTCCCCCAATAAGTTAAAATCACCCCCCTTTCCCATTATATAAATAAAACATATAAAAATAAATAAATAAACATATAATATACTGAAGCATGCATAATTGTCTGATCTATTAAAATATAACAATCATCATCACTAATGGCGAACGGCGTTAACAAAAAGAGAGAAAAAAGTGCCAGGATTACTGATTTTTTAAATACATTATTTATAAAAAAATGTATTAAAAAGTGATCAAAATGTCCGAGCTATACAAATATGGTATTAATAAAAACTAGAGATCATGGCGGAAAAAATAACACCCCATACAGCCCCGTAATTGAAAAAATAAAACCATTATAAGCGTCACAATAGGCCCATTTTATGAATAATTAATTGCAAAAAAAAAGGATTTCATAAAAAAATATATATAACATTAGAGAATCTGTGTAAACCTGAATATGGTTGTATTCGCGCTGACCTATAGAATAATGGTAACGTAGACAGAGAAACCCCCCAAAAGTTACCATATTGCATTCTTTTTTATGATTTCACCAGTTTATATCTTCATAAATCATATTTTGGGGGATACATCATACATGTTATGGCAGAATGAAAGACGCCATTACAAAGCTAGAGCTCTTAGAAGGGGAGGAGGAAAAAATGAAAACACAAAAACAATAAAAAAAAATTCTTACAAATTAACTGGTTTCAGAAAGTTATATAGATTTGTAATTTACTTCTATTTAAAAATCTCAAGTTTTCCTTTACTTATCAGCTACTATATGTTCTGCAGGAAGTGTTGTTTTATTTACATTCATACACAGTGCTCTCTGCTGACATTTCTGGCCGACACAGGAACTGTCCTGAGCAGGAGAGGTTTTCTATGAGGATTTGCTACTGCTCTGGACAGTTCCTGACATGGACAGAGATGTCAGCAGAGAGCACTGTTTCTGAATGTAAATAAAACATTTCATGCACGACATATAGTAGCTGATAAGTATGGGAAGACTTGAGATTTTTAAATAGAAGTAAATTACAAATCTATATAACTTACTGACACCAGTTTATTTGAAAGAAAAAATTATTTCGCTGGACAACCCCTTTAAAGAGACTCTGTACCCACAGTCTGCCCCCCACAAACCACTTGCACCTTTGGATAGCTGCTTTTAATTCCAAGATCTGTCCTGGGCAGGTGATGCAGTTATTGTCCTAAAAAACAACTTTTAAATTAGCAGCCCTGTGTCAAATTGGCGTGGCCTATAGTATTTCCGGATTAGACTTGCACCGCCTCTCCGTCCCTCCTCCCCACCCTCTTCACCATTAGGAATGCTCCAGGCAGGATTTTTCCTATTCATCACCTGTTATACACTGCACAGGTAGATCATTAAGGCCCCTGTGCAGTGTTCAGACAGGTGATAAATAGAAAAAAACTTGCCCAGGGGCATTACTAATGGTGAAGAGGGTGGGGAGGAGGGACGGAGAGGCGGTGCAAGTCTAATCCGAAGACACTATAGGCCACGCCAATTTGACACAGGGCTGCAAGTTTATAGTAGTTTTTTAGGACAATAACTGCATCACTAACCGAACAGACCCCAGGACAGATCTTGGATTAAGCACAGCTATAAGCAGGTACAAGCAGTTAGGAGGGGGGAGATTGTGGGTAAAGAGTCGCTTTAAACTAGTGACAAATTCCTTTGAAAGGAATATATTACTTTAATTTATTTTTTACTAATGAATGCCAAATACTGATAAGTATTTTTTACCCTATTTTCTGTAGATGATTATGGGCACGGATATCATGTCTGAGCTGCTGTTATCAATATTTACATACAAGCTTTACAGCAGACATGGGGACCCATGGAATCTGTAGTCTGAAACGGACTCTTTTACTTCTAGAAGTGTTTTCTGTGTGATCTTTGTGAGCCTGTTTAAGAATTCCTTCACGACCAAGGACGTAACTGTACGTCCTCGGTCGAGTAGGGGAGATCAAAGCAGGGCCACGCGGCGACCTTGCTGTGAACCGTCGCGATCCTATGCTCAGCCAATCACGACTGAGCAGCTGATGAGGCGGCAGGGGGGGGCTGGCATAAGGGCCGGCTGGAGCGATCCGGCCGGCCACCCAAAGATGACATCGTCGACCCAAGATGGTGGCACTGGTCGACAGTGAATACATAAGTATAATGCATCACACTTCCGGGGAGGGGGTCCATTCACTTAAATAACAAACATTACAAAGTTGTATAACTTTGTTAAGTGTGTTATTTAGTGAATAAAAGTTATGCTGCACTACCCCTTTAAGGAGCATTTAGATTTTTAAAAAGGTTTTAATTTTTTAAAAGCCATCAAAATAAAAGTTACACAAGTTACATATCGTTGTAATCATACTGACTTGAGGAACATAGATAACATGTCAGTTTCACCATAGGACAAATGGTGTAAACACAAACCCGCCCCAAATAAAAAAAACGTGTTTTATTTTCAATTTTACTGCACAAATATTTTTTTTTCCCAGTTTCGCAGCATATTTCATGGAAAAATTAAGTCTGTCATTTTAAAGTACAATTAGTGGCACAAAAAATAAGGGTTTGTGTGGGCCTGTAGGTGAAAAAAAGGAACTGCTACGGCGTTTTAAATGCGAAGAGGAAAAAACGAAAGCGCAAAAACTAAAATTTGCACGGTCCTGAAGTGGTTAAAGTGTTATCCAGCGAAAATCCTTTTCTTTCTAAGCAACTGGTTGCAGAAAGTTATATAGATTTGTAATTTAATTCTATTTAAAAATCTCAAGTCTTCCCATACTTATCAGCTGCTGTATGTCCTGCAGGAAATAATGTTTTCTTTCCAGTCTGACACAGTGCTCTCTGCTGCCACCTCTGGGGACTGTCCAGAGTAGGAAAGGTTTTCTATGGGAATTTGCTACTGCTCTGGACAGTTCCTGTCTTGGACAGAGATGTCAAGAGAGAGCACTGAGTCAGACTGGAAAGAAAACATTTCCTGCAGGTCATACAGGAGCTGATGAGTATGGGAGGATTTGAAATTTTTTTTTATTGAAGTAGATTACAAATCTATATAACTTACTGAAACCAGTTGATTTTAAATAAAAAGATTTTTGCTGGATAAACCCTTTAATTACAATACAACCAGCTTACCAGAATCTACAGTGTGCAGAGAAATAGAAGGGGGCAGAACCTGTTTAGAAGCTACAAGTAGTTTTTAAGTGTACCTTTGAGGAACAGCAATATTTTTATTGGAAAGTATGTAATGGTCACAAGTCATAACAAAGCACATAGGTGCACAATCATTGCAACTATCTCATAGCAAATTAGTTTTCTATATGAATACTGCACTAACACAACATAAGGGTATGTTCACACTACGTAAGCTACGTAGTAATCACGCTGCTGCCTTCAATGGAATCCCGTCCGGAGTGTATAAACATGGTATACACTCCGTCCGGGATCCCTAGCGAGCAAGTGACATGTCAGTTTTCTGCGGGCGCTATTCATTGAATAGCGGCTGCAGAAAACCCTGTCAGCTCCGGCCGCACGGTCCACTTTGTGCAGTGGGGAATTCAGATGCGGGCGAGCAGGGATGCACCCGCATCCAAATTCAGCGGCGTTAAAGATAATCCGGCCGTTACTGCAGTACCGACCGGGACGATCTTTTCTGAGACTGGCCATTCCCTGACCCGGCCGGTGTTACGGAACAGCCGGTCTCTTACAAAGTCTAAACATCGCCTAAATATGTAAAAACCTAGCTCCAATTAGATTAATATAGTGATTAATAACACATGATGATAACAATACAAATTATACAAAGTCCTTCCTAGAAGCTATTATATGTAATAATCACTATTAATATGCCATGCAAGTTTGGGATGTTCTTCTGAAAAGTTTCTATTTTCCTTAGTTTTCAATAGTGCAATAATTGCAGAACACAGCCATAGAAATGCTGGAGCCACACAATGTTCATCTCACTGCCAGTCACTTTTCCATATAACTTACTATCCACCTCCCTCTATTTCAGCAAGTCCTTCACTTGTTACCAGTGATTTCTTGTAACTTAAATAAGTAGAAAGGGCATGGCTTAAAAAACTGTTTAAAGTAAAGTAAAATCCCAAAGTTAATAAATTTAGCATCTTTTGGCCCTTTTGTGGAAAGACTTATAGCCCTATTTCACGGAACGATTATCGTTCAAAGACTCGCTCCAACGACCGCTCGTTAACGCGCACTTAACAATTTTTTTAAGCGAACGATAACACATAATACGAGTGGGAACGTGAACGATATCTGTAGTGTAACGATTTTTGGGCGGTCGTTACATCGTTACATGGTCGTTTAAAACGTGGGGAAATGTAGGTACACATTTCAAGAACGACTGAAAGATTTTTTATTCAACAAAAAGATTAGCGAATTATTGTTGAAAGACCAACGATTTTTTTTTCGACATGCTGAAAAATAATAGTGAACGACTCAACGATGGTTTCGCTGTTGTCATTCGCTCGTTTACAGCTATTCCACAGAACAAATATCGTTAACGAGCGGTCGTTTGAACGATTTTATGAACGATAATCGTTCGAAAAAGTTCTGTGGAATAGGGCCTTTATTTAGTTAAAAGTAATTGCCAACTTCCATCATGGGTGAAGTCTTTCATGTTTTGCAAGGTAGACACAGCTATGCCTTAAGACCACCGCAGAGAAAAACATTCACAGTGTGTTCTCTGACCACATGTATTATACTGTTTATATTTCCATGCTGCCTCACAAGGGAGCCATAATGACTTGGGCAGTTCACCAACTACATGATTAAAATAGACCAATGTGGGGGGAAAGAGAATTCTGGAAATAACATAAAGAAAGATCCAGCAAGGTGAGACATTATAATAATATGAAGAGCTGCACATGTTACGTACAAAGATAACAAAGTAGTCCTAATGGCCTTAGCACCAGAACCCCTTCGACTATGATCACTTTCAGATGAATGTAACATGGGCGCTTTTTTTTTTTTTTTTTTTTTACTGTTTACGGCTACAAATTCTTTCCAGACAGCTTCAGATGGATCTTCTGGAGCATCTTAGCAAATGTACGTAAATAAGGCAAACAGCAAAATGTTTTGAAGCAGCAGACTGTATTGAAAATAATACATGCATAGATCAAATTCCATGTGCACTTAGCAAAATGTAAAGTAGAACCTGAAAATAAGCATTTAAGTAGGATACTGGCAGCTTTTTGCTTTGGTATTCTTCTTAAATGCCCCCATACACCTTATACTTTTGTAGGTATTAGGTGTATGGGACAGAGCAGGACAGTATCCACAATAGAGCCAAAGAGCTAGGAACTGATCCGGACGGAGCAAAGTTGCAGTAAGCCTAGCAAATCTGCCTTGCAGCGTGGGTGTCAGCAGGGAACCCTCAGCATTCCGCTCAACCCAGGTAAAAAGGTCTGGGGCCTGTGTCACCCATTGTGAAGGATTAGCCGAGTCTAGTTGGCATAAGGTGGTGTGAAAACTAAAGTCAAAGGTTAATATACGGGCACAGGTGTTCTTCTTATTCTTCTGATTCTTCTTCTAAGTATTCTACCTCATCCTCCAACATCCTGGCAGAGCACAATACTACATGGGTTGAGACTCTCACAGTATCCTCCCCTCTGCTACTCTATCTCTTTTATCGCTCAATACAACTCAACTAACACGACTATACCCTACACTGCACTTCAACTACAGATCTGGTCGTTCTATTGTGAAGTGTTTATTGGAACTTTGTCAAGCGTGTTTCAGAGACTTTATCATGTTGAATCAGCCATAACTATGCATGTCGACTGATCATGACCTTTCAACATGCCCTATTACACCAAGCGATTATCATCCGAAGCGGTCGGTAAGTGGCCAAGTACAGTACAGGCAATAATTGTTTTGTGTAAAAGGGCCTTTAAGCGCTCATTTAGTGAATGATAAACAATGATTTTTTTCTGTCAAAAATTAGGTGTTTAGATGAAAAGATAAATCGCTAAAAAAGTTTGTTAGTACAATCGTAATGTAAAGCTGATCACTTCAAACGACCGAACGATTAGTGTTTACAATGAAAGACTTGCGAATGATTAACAATGATTTTGAAGTCAGCTCCAAAGATGTGATCATCACATATGAACAAATTTACATTGGTTGTTTGATCGTTGTGGCGTTAACACCAAAAAGTATTGCTTAAATTTGAATGATTTAGCAATTTATTGCACAATAATAGGCCCATGTGAAAGGCCTCTTAGACTGAGACTACATTGTCAGAATTAGCAACTGACCGTGGAGTGGATTAAAGAGGACCTGTCACCCCTCGTGCCAGGGTGACAGGCTCCCGACCCCCCATTAGATCCCCCTATACATACCTCATCGTGCCGGGTCCCGCTTCCTGAGCCGGTCAGGTGACTGAGATTTCAGCGCCCGAAGCCCGGCGCGCGCGCTCACAGGAGAGTCAGATGCTCATAGAGAATGAATGGGGAGTCTGATGCTCCGTCATTCTCTATGGGCATCGGACTCTCCTGTGCGCGCGATGAGGTAAGTATAGGGGGATCTAACAGGGGTCGGGAGCCTGTCACCCCGGCATGGGGGGTGACAGGTTTCCTTTAAGCTGCTGTCACACAGGATTTTGATAAACAAGAAATCCTATCTAACTTCTGCAAGAGCAATTATTAACCTCGCGTTTTAGATAAACACCAGCTTGACAAATGTCAGGCTAGCAATCAAATCCTCAATCTGATCAAAGCTGTTACAGGTCTAATATCTTTCTGTTTGGCCCTTAGGTTTCAGGCCACCTTACCTCTAAAACAGACACAGTACCATGGGTGAAAGCTCATTTTCACCTTCTGCGGTCCAACATTCTCTCAGAACGGAACAGAAATGATCATTCTCTGCATTTTCAGCATCCAGGTTCAGGTTGGAGTGTTCATGTGAACAAGTCCTGGGTCCAGGAAACATTGGGGGACATTTATTAAAAATTTTCGCAAATGGTCTATTTGCAAATATCTTTTTCGCACCGGGTCCATCTGCGCCACCTTCGCCAGGGGGGGTGGAGAGGGGGCGTTACGGGGGATGCGGCAGCACGCAGAGGGGGTGCGGGTGTGTGCATCATGGAAAAATGATACTGAAACCTACCACAGCCCAGGTTTCAAAATTTTCACATGGAAATGCTCCGTGCGCTAAGGATTTATGTAGAGGCAATGCGCCTCTACATAAATCCCCGGCAGCCACTGCAGCCGAAAGCAAACGAGTGCCGATCTCATTGATTTTTGTTGTACAAGTATATAGCAAAGATCTCAATGACAGATCAAAGTGTATATACTAGAAGTATTGTTATTAGTAAAAAAAAAACCCTCCCCTAATAAAAGTTTGAATCACCCCCCTTTTCCCATGTTTTAAATAAAAGTAAATAAATAAATAAACATGTTTGCTATCGCCGCGTGCGTAATCGCCTGAACTATTAATCACATTCCTGATCTCGCACGGTAAACAGTGTAAGCGCAAAAAAATCCCAAAGTGCAAAATTTTTGGTCGCATCAAATCCAGAAAAAATTTAATAAAAAGCGATCAAAAAGTTGCATATGTGCAATCAAGGTACAGCTAGAAAGTAAACATCATGGCACCTGTTAATGACACCTCACACAGCCCCATAGACCAAAGGATAAAAGCGCTATAAGCATGGGAATAGAGCGATTTTAAGGAACATATATTTGTTAACAATGGTTTGAATTTTTTACAGGCCATCAGATAAAAGAAAAGTTATACATGTTATATATCATTTTAATCGTAACGACTTGAGGAACATGCACAACAAGTCAGTTTTACCCCAGGGCGAATAATGTAAAAACAAATACCCCCCAAATAAAAGAAATGCGTTTTTTTGTTCAATTTCACCACATTTTGAACTTTTTTCTGGTTTCGCAGTGTACTTTATGCAAAAATTCAGCCTGTCATTGCAAAGTACAATTAGTGACGCAAAAAATAGGGGCTCATGTGGGTTTCTAGGTGGAAAAATGCAAGTGGCCTATGGCCTTTTAAACACAAGGAGGAAAAAGGGAAAATGCAAAAACGAAAATTGGCCCCGTCCTTAAAGGGTTAAAGGGGTAGTGCGGTGTAAAGCATTTATTCACTAAGCAACACACATTACAAAGTTTGTAATGTGTGTTATTTAAGTGTATAGCCCTCTTTCCCTATGTTTCTCCCCACCCACGCTAGACCCGAAAGTGTGATGTATTATACTTACGGAATCACTGTCGACCCCGGGCCACCATCTTGGGACATTGACGTCATCTTTAGGAGGCCGGCCGGACTGCTCCAGCCCTCCCTCATGCTGGCCCCCCTCCAGCGCATCATCAGCTGCTGAACCGATCTTGGCTGAGCATAGTTATGCTCAGCCAATCGCAGCTGAGCAACTAATGACGCGAGGGAGGGCTGGAGCGGTCCAGCCGGCCTCCTAAAAATAACATCATTGTCCTAAGATGGCGGCAAGGGTCGACAGCAATTCCCTAAGTATAATGCACCACACTTCCGGATCTAGCTTGGGTGGGGGGGGGGAAACATGGGGAAGGGGGCCATTCACTTAAATAACACACAATACAAAGTTGTATAACTTTGTAATGTGTGTTATTTAGTGAATAAATGCTTTACACCACACTACCCCTTTAAAGTCCCGTTACTCTTTTTGGAAGAATTCTAGATATATCTGGAGACAAATATGACTAGTCACAGAACATTATGGGGAAGATTTATGAAGCTTGCGACCTGGACATATGCCAGGGAGAAGGCTCAGATTTGCCCCTTCTGCCTGGCATATGCCTGCCGTATCCCTGCAAAATATATCATGATTTATTAGGGCAGAAACATACACCTGATGTAGATTTCTGCATTCACCATACAGCAGGCGCAGGTCAGGCTGGGTCACTGAGAGGTGTACACTTCTAAGTGAATCCGGCGGGGCAACTGGGGATGGCGCCAAATTACGAGTACGCCAGTCCTCATAGATATTCCCTTATGGGATTATCAAGGGAATGAGCTTTGTTTCAAATTGAACACACGTTACATGTGCAGTAGCAATACAAAACACAGTTCATCTGTTTATTAGATGTACAAATCTGTACTCCACCCTTTGTAAGTTCATAGGTGGCAGGGAAACAGGAAAACGTGTTCCCTGGCAAAAAAATAAAAACACATCTGCCTCACTTATTTGATCATTTCCCAAATGCAACAATGTGGGTTTTCCTAAGAAGTCTGTACTCGACAGGCTCACACACCCACGCACCAGTCAAAAAAGAAACTAGCATAGGATTGTTCAGGAGTATCATAATGTAGACATGTGTGCCAAGGACATGACTAGAGAGATACAGACTCCTGCCAGTGTATACACTCTGGGGCGGATTTATTAATACTCAGACATGGTAAACTTATGGTGCATTTACACAGGCAGATTTATCTGACAGATTTTAGAAGCCAAAACCAGGAATGGATCTGAAAAAAGGAGAAATCTCAGTCATTCCTTTATGATCCGTTCCCTGTTTATGGTCTGTTCCTGGCTTTGGCTTAAAAAATCTGTCAGATAAATCTGCCTGTGTAAACGCACCATTAGATTAGACAATCTAATGGTGCGTTTACACAGGCAGATTTATCTGACAGATTTTGGAAGCCAAAACCAGGAATGGATTTGAAAAGAGAAGAAATCTCAGTCTTTCCTTTATGACCC
Source organism: Dendropsophus ebraccatus (assembly GCF_027789765.1). Lineage (NCBI taxonomy): Eukaryota > Metazoa > Chordata > Amphibia > Anura > Hylidae > Dendropsophus > Dendropsophus ebraccatus. Next base: position 104,181,075 of record NC_091455.1, read on the forward strand.
GTTCCCTGTTTATGGTCTGTGCCTGGCTTTGGCTTCAAAAATCTGTCAGATAAATCTGCCTGTGTAAACGCACCATAAGGCCTCCTTCACTGGATTGTGTTTTTTGGACCATAAAAATGTGAATCCGTCTACAATTTCTCTTCCGTGATCCACAAAAAAAACAAAAACAAAATCAGTATGAAATCCATATTTGTGAATCCACAAAAAAAGTGCTGTACAAGGTGGCCACCAGGAGAGGCCCAGCCAGGGGTAGCCAGGCAATGCTCCAGAAATTCAGATGGTAATTAGTATTTTATTTAGTTTTCATGGACCCCCTGATTACTATGAACAAGTCTGATCTGCCCCATATAGAAAGTATATGGACTGAAATATACAGTCATGTAAAGGAGACCTAAGAATGCTCCAGATTTATCACAGTAGCTCAGGCTGGGTTGACAACCTTGCCCTGTCAAGTCTTATTTCATGACAACTTTATAGCAAAATTTGGACAAAGTTTGTGGCACACAAAGCTGCCTGCAAACCACCTCTATTAAAGTGTCACTGTCTTTATAACTTTCAAAATCTAAATCAACAGTAGATGTGATATCAAGCAAGTTTGCAATTTAAATTCATTATTTTTTTTATTTTATTTTTTTATCATGGAAAACACGGCACTTTCTGTTTTCTGATTTTTTTTTCTCAAAAGACAGGAAACAGGAAGTTCACTGTTTCCCAGGCCATCTGAGCGCTGACAGAGACAAGGCAGTCATGTGATTGACAGATATTGACCTGTGACTCTCTGTACTGGCCGGAATTCCTGTGTTTAGTCAGTTTTTTTCAACCAGCTTAAGTGATAAAATCTGCCTTCATCTGGACCTGGATTTCTGGTAAGTTCAGCTTTGTTTTACAGAATGATACAAAAAAATAAAATAATGACTGTATATTGCAAACTTGCATTATATCACATCTACTGTTGATTTAGATTTTGAAAGTTATAACGACAGTGACACTTTAAGCTACATCCCTTGTGGACAAGGCACCCAAGTTTCACACACACACACATATATATATATATATATATATATATATATATATATATATACATATAAATGTTGTGCAAGTCATGTAAACTAGTTGTTTGGATTTTAAAGTTCAAGAACAAAAGTTTTTGTAATGTAGGAAAAGTTTAAATCGACAGTACAGTGCTAAACACCACAAAAACTACTTTCCTTACTTGCTTCTCTAAATACCCGATGCTTAAAAATATTTTCCCAGGACGGTAATAATTGAATGTTACCAAAATAGCACAATGCTAGGCGCACTAGGGATTAAACTTGTCAAACTGTATTTCAGTATGTAATTTTTGGAAGTATGAGAAAGGGTTACAATTTGCTGTGACAAACATGACCTAAAGTGTTCCCAAAAACAGCATTACAGCATTTAATCAAATCCACACTATTAAAAGGGACAGACTATAGAAGACAGATATGATTATAGGGGACCTCTTACATGTGGTGATATAAGCGACAGCAGCCATGTACAACCCAGCACTGCATGTGGGACCTGGGCTTGACGCTTTCTTGTCTGCTTTTCAAACATAAAGAAGCGCTAAGAGTGGTTGATGATAAGAAATGATGAACAGAAGATGACAAGAAAAATTAGGTTATAGGGGCTGTTCACACAGGACTGCCCATCCCCCAGCCAGGGGTAAGATGCAGGAATCACTGGCCCAGCTGAACCATGGCTGTCACGGTTTGGAAGAAGCTGACTATACTGAAGTGCACAGTATTACATGACGCCCACTGCAAGGGCAGCTCCACACAGAAGGACCCTTCACTGTGACACACACACTATAAACTGGAGGTTTACGCAGAGAAAAACTCACTCAATGTTTTCATACAGCTAATTCCAATATAAATAATGTACAATAGACCTACAAAAAACAGGATTAACATCCAAATACTTTCTGGCAAAAATGTTATTTAATATTTATGTATGAAATAAAGAATTATATTTCTCAATTGACTAAATCATATAATCCCAAAATCTCAGCCTTCCGGATGTACCCAACTGTAATTTCCCTCCTTGGGCAAACAATGGAAGCGAAAAGATTAGCTGGCACGCTGCTCCTTATCTTCAGTTCATGAACTGTAGGGAAAGGCTGTGCCAAGTGCAACTTACCCACTGCAGAAAGAAGGTGACCCCCCCATAGAAATCCATAGGAAGCTGATATATGGAAAGCCCACTCTGGATCAGCTTGTTTTAGACTGGAAACTGTGTATAGATGATTTGGGTTTTTTGGCCTGATGACCTTGACCTTTTCATGACAGATGCAAATAGGCAGCTGAACCTGTTGAAAAGCTGATCTCACATATTGGATTTTTGGTCTATTTTCGATGCTGTCATGTAGAATAACAGATCTGCATCAGATTGATCAGGGCACATAAGGCTAGGTCTGCACAATGACACGTCACCCAACAATTTGCATCTAATGTGCGCAAACAAAATTTCAGTACAAGTTGTATGTGATTTGCTGTTGTGCAACTTTATTAGGCTCCGCTCACACAGAGAAAAAGTGGCAGAATTCGGCAGCAAAATTCTGTGGTGGAATCCCGCCAGCCTCCGTGTCATACTGGCTGTCTATGGGAGGCTTGCGCGCCTCCTCTCTCCGAGTGGAAGAATTATCATGTTAATTCTTCCTAGCGGAAAGAGGAGGCGCACAAGGCTCCCATAGACAGCCAGTTTGACACGGAGGCTGGTGGGATTCTGTGGCGGAGAATTCTGCTGCCGAATTCTGCCACTTTTACTCCGTGTGAACGGATCCCTATGGGTATGATTTGGCTTTAATAAAATGCAGCAACATTGCACAGAAGTCCCAGAGAAGTAGGTCACATGTCACCTGCATTGAGGTCAACACTAGAGATGAGCGAACCGGGTTCGGGTTCGAGTCGATCCGAACCCGAACTTTCGGTATTTGATTAGCTGGGGCTGCTGAACTTGGATAAAGCTCTAAGGTTGTCTGGAAAACATTGATACAGCCAGTGACTATATCCATGATTTCCACATAGCCTTAGGGCTTTATCCAAGTTCAGCAGCCACCGCTAATCAAATGCCGAAAGTTCGGGTTCGGATCGTCTCGAGCATGCTCGAGGTTCGCTCATCTCTAGTCCACACTAAAAAATAGAAACTGCTACCAAAAATCGATCAAAGTCGTTTCACAATCACTCAGACAATCATTAGATGCAACAATACAATCTTCATGTAACACAACCAAAGTTGGCGTACAGTACTAGCCTTACCTTGCTGAAAGAGGCCACTGCCATTATGGGTTTCTGTTGCATTTGTATGTATCAAAGTAGGATCCATATAAATGCCAGGACCCAAGGTTTACCAAGACACTAGCGTCCTTAAAAGACTTTAGAACCCACACAAGATCCTCCAAATAGCATAGCGCAGGTATATATATGTTAAGGCAAGGTAGTCAGTGGCAAGCCTTGTATTACTGGCTACCAATGGATATGACTCCCAAGCCAGATAATAGTAAAAATGCCAAAGCAGATTTATTAAAAGATAGTGACGCGTTTCGGCACTCTAGTCCATCAGTGCCTTTCTCAAGCCTAAGGACCCAAGGTTTGACAGCAGAACATTACTCAGATCTCTATGGTCAGGTTTTGATGATCCAGTGTCTAGGTGGTTGTTACACCTTTTTATCATAGCAAGCATTTACTTTTCAGGAGTTCATGCTGCAGTATCTAGAATCAATGGAGCCACGTCACAGAGGGGAGAGTAGATTGTCAAACTGAGGGCTGTCCGGCCTGACCCAGTGCTCCGTGGTGGGCCAGTGCTCAAAAGTAGACCGGCGAAGTGCAGAGAAACCGGGTGGCGGTTAAAAAAAAAGGACTGCATCACCGGCATCCCCACGGACACACCGGTTTGTTAATGTAAAAAATCCAAAGCGATGTACCTGGTGGTACCCAATGGTCACACGTTGGTTGGGCTGAGAGTTATCTCCCCTGTCCTTTTCATATACAGAAACATTCGCCATGGCCTAAAGCACGTAAACTGTGCAGCAGGCTAAGACTTCAGCAGGGTTTCAGCAGGAAGACCTAGAAACATAGAAGATTGCCGGCATAAAAAGACCACTGGGTCTATCTAGTCTGCCCTTTTAGTATTTCCCTTCTTATTATCTTAGGATAGAAAGATCAACATCACTGGGGTGGCTTCTTTTCTTGAAGGAAATTGTACAGTTGGGATAACCCCTTTAAATGATATGAAATAAAGATCAAAGTTTACATGAACTTGTTCTGTGTTACTGTGACTGACATATTTCCACTTGGTATTCCCCACTTGGTTGTTAAGTAATAAAAAAGGAACATTTAGTCATAAAGCAGCTGTCCTCTTCAGCCTCATCAAGACATAAAGTGTTAATGTATCAACCAGTTTAAACCAGCAATACACGCAATAGTGATTCTTTCTTTGTATCTGTTTTTATTTTCTTTTGTTTCTGTGTTTTCCTTTTATTGTTTTCTATTTTTTTAGTCTGCGTACATAGGGACAGCCCTCTTGTCTGTGCAGCTTTTAAAGGGAAACTATCAGCAGATAAGATGAATCTTACCTACTGATAACTCCCTAATGCACATGGGGTCCTGAGGATGAAGGTAAGGGCCCTATTACACCAATAGATTATCTGACTAATTATCTGACCATAGCCAAGAATGGACTATAACAGGTCATAAAGGAAAGACTGAGATTTCTCTTCTTTTCAAATCCATTCCTGGCTTAAAAAAATCTGTCAGATATTCTGTTGGTGTAATAGGGCTCTTACGTCTCCCGTGTAATTTTGCGTCTGGTAAGGCCGTTTGGAGCATTGTGGACGTGGCTACTGCCTCAGAGCACCAATCTGCCCCCTGCTAGCCTAGCCCTTTTAATGATCATTAGTGGATCAGGCTGGCCGGGAGCAAGCCAGATTGATGCTCTGAGGCAGTAGCCCCGTCCCCAATGCTCCAAATGGCCTTACTGGACGCAGAGAAAGTAAAAGACTTTCCTTCATTCTCAGCGCCTTGTGCGCACTTGGGAGATATCAACAGGATAGATTCTTCTAATCTGCTAATAGTTTCCCTTTAACAGTATTTATAGATATATTTCATAGCATGCAAATGGACATAGGAAACAACTGTCTGGAGCTGACTCATTGACTTCTATGGGAGAGTGTTGCGGGATGCTCTGTGACCTGTGAAGAAGTCACTGGGGGGAACACTAAAACAGCATCTAAAAGAAAAACTGTCCTTGTTGCACACTGCAGTAATATAGAATACAAAGGAGCAGAATACAAAATGAGAGCTGAGCTTTGTGTAGTTGCCATTTTCTTTTAAACATTTTTTTTTTTAATTTCTTTAATGTATATAGAGGGGAGAGGAGGGAAGCTGTGACCATCACCTAACATGAATAGTAGAGTATCTATTATAGATATATAAGTGTTACCTATCATTATAATCTTGTCTGTAGTGATAAAGAGAAGACTGTTGTAAAGTGATCTCTACAGAACCGAGCAGGTAGGTATACACCGCTATGAGGTTCCCTGCAGCCACAGTGACATGGTAAATTAGCAGTTTACACCAGACAACCCCTTTAAACGGCTCTGGTAAAATAAAAACTATGCTGTGATTGTTTGCTGTTGGCGACAAAGTTTTTCTTGAAGACCCTTTTAATATATGAGGTGCATTTGGGGAGCTCTCTTTCCAGAGGCAGATCAGGGCATCACTTACATCATCCACTCTATTGGGCATCCAACTACATCATATTGCAAGGATTATACATAGTTCTGCTGCTACTACTATATGGTGGCACACACCCCGCACAAATCCACACGTGATTCTATAGAACACATATGTTGTAAAAAGAGACAGTAGTGAAATTCAAAGCAATGATTAAATTCTATTTCCTGTTATAGCAAAATATACAAAGTATACTTATTGGGCACATAATAAATGAAATATCCCATTAAATACAAGTCACAATGATGCTGCTATATACAGTACCTGTGCCATTTGCAAACACATAGTAATATAAAAAAGCATACACACAGCCTAGGATTGCTCCTATTCATTCCTGAGCATACTTGATGTACATGCTTCATTATAGTTTAGATGTTGTTACATATTATTTGATAAATTAAAAAACAAAACAACTTATGCATAAAGAATAGGCCTCAATTCTGCTTTTTTATGTTACTACAGGACTTATACCAGGTTTATGTTGAGAGACCCAGGTCTGCACAATATACTTATACTGCACACATACATGCACAGTTTTCTGCCTGAACTTGTTTTGTACTACAACAATTGTACTACTATGGTATGTTTCTGTTAAAGGGAATCAATCACCATAAAAATGTCACTTAAAGGGAACCAATAAGCACTATTGTGCTGACTGGGCTCCCAAAACGGCTACACAGACCTCGCAGCCGGGTCTCCTATGGTGTCAGGGGTCCCGGGCTCTGTAAGCTTCATGTCGATTAAAATTCTTTTTAATCCCAAGCAAGGCCCGGGGAGAACCGTGAACTAGTCTTCTAGGCTGTGACTAGTCACCAGAAGTGAATTATAAAAGGGGCGTTTCGGGCGGCAGCCCGGGGCCCTGAGCTCCTGGGGGGCCCATGACCACCCAAAAAGACTTATACTTTCAGTGGTGTACTGTCTCCTGGCTACACTTCCGCCATGATTTGCAAAAAATCACAGTTTTTTTAATGGCAATTTTGCAGAAATCAGGACATCATGACATTATCTGTCCTGCCGCCATAGTTACAGTGGGGGGGGGGGGGGGGGGGCCAGGCTTGGTGAACAGCCCGGGGCCTATGGTAAAGTTAATCCGCCCCTGCTAGTCACGGCTCTCTTTCCTGTCAGCACGTTCTGCCAGGTGATTGATAGGCAAGAAGGCTTGCTAGTGTATTTTTTATCTGATCTCGTAACGTTTTCAAAATTTAGGGTATGTTTTTGGGGTCACTTTGGTGTCCTTATTGAAGTAGTCACAGATGACACAAAGTAACTGCTGTAATGCAGCCCAAATTTTGGGTCATCTGTTCTAGTTAAACATTCAGACATCTTTTCTGTAAAGGGGAACCCATCCTAGTCATAGACGAGCCAACAGCAGGGCAATGGGGCCATGTTGTTGAATGACTAATATCCAAAAAGAAACTTGCCTGCCTATAACTTGGGTACTTTTTATTTCACCACAAGTCTTTCCATTCTCCTGTATTTTCATGTTTTCTGTCATAACTTGAGCAAAAAAAAAAAAAAAGAGGAAGAAAGAAAACGTGCCTCCCATTTCTTGGAATCCTATGGGGCAGATATAGGAGGCGCTGCAGATGTGGACAGAGTATACAGTGTGTATACATGCATGCAGCTAGATCCTGTTCCTTGCACAATGGTAGGATGTGGGGAGTTTCCGCAGCTGGAGCTTTCTTGTAAAGCATGTGTCGCTGCCATTATACAAAGAATCCTACCTGGAGCTGCCTGCAATAACATTATGGTGTAGAACTGCTTTGATATCATCGCCCCTACATAAGAATATGGGGGATCAGCCGACAATAATCTGAGAGGGCTGCAAGAATTGGGTTCCCACCACTGTCCTGCCAGCAGCAGCATCTGGGTGTCACATTAAAGGGGGTTCTGTCTGGGCTGGGGTGCTCAACAGTGGACAACTCAGTCTCTACTACAGTCTACTAGCAGTCTGTGCTACAGAACAAGGGGGGCTACAATGTGACCACCAGAACTCTTGTCTCTACCCTGGCTCACAGCTTGGGGGAGACCTACATACTCCAAGTCCATAGGTGGTGCCCACTGTCTGCACGCCTGATGACCTGCCAGGCTGGGTTGTTATCCGGCGGGCTGGCACCCTACATGGATGTGCCCGGCTACTATGCTGTAACTCTGTGGCCACCCAGCAGGCAGCATATGGAGCCTCTGGTGACTTTCCCGCTCTCCTGCACATCTGGCAGTGGGCACAGGTGGGCACAGTCTTACCTGTAGGCCAGGCAGCGCCCTGCTGAGAGCCCCGGTAATCCACAGGGCGGCGGTGAGAAGCGGCCAGCTCTTCATGGTTCTATGTCCGCTTGTCCCTCCAAGTGAGATCCCACATCACCATTGGCATCGCCCGCTCTCCTCCTCACCCGCTACATGCCAGCCTGATAAGTGGCCACTCCAGCCGCCGCTCCCTGGCCGCATCAGTGTCGCGGCCCCGTGTGTCCTGCCTCCCCCGGTCGCTGCTCGGGACTGTGCGGTTTTGCTGTGACAGAGCGCTCAGCCCCGGCCACTTCCTTCTCCTTCCCCCGCCCGTGCCCCGCTCCCAGCTGTGCTCCCTGCCCCCTCCCCGCCGCACCCTGGGAGCAGGAAAACAAGGGGTGTAACGGGGTGCTCTGCCACCATACAGAAGGGCAGGACTGTGAGAAGACTGCCAGTCACATGAACCTCCCTGCAGAGTACCCCTCTGTGACCGTCCCCTTCCTCAGACCAGGTTCACACAGGGCAGTTAGTTGTACCTGTACCTGAGCTCACATTATAGGACAGGGAATATAGGATATAGTGTGCAGCCTGGGCTCCTGCAGTTGTAGTGTGCTGGTCTTTGTTTCTCCCTCTACAAGTAACAGATGCATTTGCTGTTTATAGTGATTCTCTCCAGGAGGCCATTGGTTTGTCTATTTGCTGCTGATGCCCTGTCTAGTCTGCCTTATGTGGGTGGTGAGCTAACATTTGTTTTCAATATGATACACCCCTGTATGAATTTCCTGCCACCTGTACAAGGGGAAAGCTTAAAGGAGAAGTCCGTCAAAATTTTTTATTAAAGCATTGTATTGCCCCCCCCCCCCCCCCCCCCCCCCAAAAGTTACACAAATCACCAATATACACTTACTACAGGAAATGTTTACACAGTGCTTTTTCCCTGCACTTACTACTGCATCAAGGCTTCACTTCCTGGATAAAATGGTGATGTCACAACCCAACTCCCAGAGCTGTGCAGGCTGTGGCTGCTGGAGAGGATGATGGCAGGGGGATGCTCAGTGTCCTCCAGTGCCCTGTGTCCCTCAGTGTCCCCCTGCCATCATCCGCTCCAGCAGCCACAGCCCGCACAGCTCTGGGAGTCGGGTCGTGACATCACCATTTTATCCAGGAAGTGAAGCCTTGATGCAGTAGTTAGCTGAGGTGTGCAGAACAGGTGTGTGTGTTGTATGTGCACCCTACTCACCTGATCCAGGTGTCTCGAGTGAAGATCTCTGTGTCCCACGTTGTCCTCTTCATCCCAGTCGTCTATCTTTGGCTCCTGTTGCCTAACTTCGGCTGTTTCCGGCTATCTTCAGCTATCTTCGTCCAGGTCCGTGCTACTGCCCCCTAGCAGCTGATTAGTGTATATAGTAGTAGGGGTAGTAGGAGTGTAGTGTTTTGGGGGGGGGGGGGGGTTGTGCGCCCTACTGCCCCTTAGTGCCGATCAGCAACTCCTTCTTTGCGTATGGTGTTTTATCCACCCTCCTGGTTAAAAAAAAGAAAAAGAATTCTATATCCTACCGCCACTGTCTGTTGATAAGTACCGCACATAAGTGGTGGTACCCCTTGGTGATGAGTACAGAAATACCCCACATGTGGACATAAAGCGCCATGCGGCCACAAGACGGGCCTCCAAAGGGAAGAAGCACCATTTGGCTTTTGGAGGCTGGATTTGGCTGGAATGGATTTCAAGGGCCATGTTGCATTTAAAAGGCCCCTGTGTTGCCAAGACAGTTGAAACCCTCCACAAGTGACCCCATTATGGAAACTACACCCCACAACGAACGTAACAAGGGGTGTAGTGAGCATATGGACCCCACTGGTGGCTGGCACAAATGTGGAACAATGTGGCATCAAAGTGAAATAATACATTTTTTACACTATGATGTTGGTTTAGTCTTGAATTTTTTATTTTTACAAGGGGTTAAAAGAGAAAAAAACACACAAAATGTGTAGACCATTTTCACCTGAGTCCGTAAATACCCCACATGTGGACATAAAGCGCCATGTGGGTGCAGTACGAGCCTCCAAAGGGAAGGAGCGCCATTTGGATTTTGGAGGCTGGATTTCACTGAAATGGATGATGAATGTCATGTTGCATTTACAGAGCCCTCGTGCTGCCAAGACAGTGAAAACCCCCCACAAGTGACCCCATTCTGGAAACTACACCCCTCAAGGAATCTAACAAGGGGTGCAATGAGGAGATGCACCCCTTGATGATGGGAACATTGGTGCCATGAAAGTGAAAAAATGAAAATGTGCCCATCACCAGTGGGGTCCATATGCTCACTGCACCCCTCGTTAGATTCCTTGATAGGTGTAGTTTCCAGAATGGGGTCAATTGTGGGGGGTTTTCACTGTCTTGGCTGTATAGGGGCTTTGTAAATGCGACATGGCCCTTAAAATCCATTCCAGTGAAATCCATCTGCCAAAGGCCAATTGGCGCTCCTTCCCTTTAGAGGCTCGTCTTGCGCCCGCTTGGCACAGGAAAAACTGGGCTACAGGTTTTGTGTTTTTTTCTTTTATCCCTTTGTAAAAATGAAAAATTGACGTCTAGAACAATGTTTTAATGTAAAAAAAAGAATATTTTTTCTTTTCACGCCATATTGTTCTGAAAACCTGTGGTGTCCATATGCTCACTCCCCTTTTTACATTACTTGAGGGGTGTAGTTTTCTAAATGCTGTCTCTTTAGGGGTGTTTTTATGTTTTGGCACTAGGGATGGTCCGAACCCTCCGAGGTTCGGGTTCGTATGAACCTGAACGCTCGGCATCAGATTCCCGCTGTCTGCCCGCTCCGTGGAGCGGGTGGATACAGCAGGAGGACCGCCTGGAAAACTGGGATACAGCCTATGGCTATGGCTGTATCCCAGTTTTCCAGGCGGTCCTCCCACTGCATCCGCCCGCTGCATGGAGCGGGCAGACAGCGGGAATCATTACCGAGAGTTCGGGTTTGTACGAACCCGAACCGAACTCGGTTTGGACCATACCTATTTGGCACCCCAGAGCCTCTGCCAACCTGAAGTGGTACAGCAAAAATGACCAAATATAACGGAGGCGTCAGAATTCACTAGGCGCTCCTTGTGGTTGCGTCAAATAGCGCAATAGGGCCACATATGGGGTATTTCTATAAACTGCAGAAAAGGGGCAATAAATATTGGGGTTTTATTTCTCTGGTAATAGGTTTATAATTATGAAAGATATTGGATTTCAATAAAATGTCTGCACAGAATATTAAAATTTAGCTTAGCTTTTATTTCTCTGTTTAACCTAAAGGGTTAAAAAAAACTTTCTGGATGTGCTTTTGCACAGTTTGGGGGGTGCAGTTTCTGAAATCGGGTGCTTTGTGGGGCTTTCTAACATACAGTCCCCTCAAATACACTTTGACCCACCTGAACAGGTACCTTAAAAAATCAGATTTTGAAATTTTTGTGAAAGTTTAGATAATTGCTGCTAAACTTCCTATTGTCTAAAAAAATTGAAAGAAAGTTTGATAAATGTTGCCAACGTAAAGTAGAAATATTGCTAACGCTATTTAATATTTAATTTATGTGGCAAAACCATTTTCTGTTCAAGCATAAAAGTTTCAAAGTTGGAAAAATGAAACTGGAGAGATTAAAAAACACCAGTGGCGCACTGGAAACTGGACATTCAAAAAGAAATGGTGGCTTTGGAGCCGCTCACCTGGGGTGGTCGTGCTAAGAGCCCGACACCGCTGATCGCATAATCAGATAACGAGCCTCTTGCAGCCAGTCCGCGGCCCGGGAGATCCCAGTGGAGAATCAATGGAAGGTTATGCCAGCTGGAGGTACAACCGTGCAGGAAGATCCGTGACTTTTAGTGGCGCTGACGGCATCAGATAAACATCACTCCTTCAATGATGGGAGTAGTAGTACTTGATGTAAAATCAAAGCTTGATGTAAAATTTCATTTTTGATGCAGGAATTATGCGTTTTAAGGCACAGCCTCTTCATCAGATTCGCAAGATCTAAGCTCAGGCCGACGGGGGATTAATTTACATACTTGCAGCGGGATGTCAATCCCGTTGAGAGTACATATTTTCATAGGGATAAACAGGCACTGGATCCATAGTGGATTTTGCAGCATGAAATCCGCTGTGAATCCGGTACGTGTGAAGGCACTCTAAGGGAATTTTCTACACCTCAAGACATATAAGTGCTGCTGGCTTTACTTCTGTTATGATTGCAGATTAATCTTCTGTAGGCAGCTTATGTCTGAATCTGAGTTGTGGTCTCTGAGTAACTCACCTGTCTAGTGACCTGACAGCCGTTCATTCTTTGGTTCAAATCCACTGATGGAAATAAAATATAGGTCTTTCTTTTTTTCTTCTCATTATTGTATCATTACAATAATGCAACCAAAACCAGGTGTGGATTTTAAACACAGAAAGGCTATGTTCACACACTTGAAATTGAGTGGTTGGCTACCATTTACTGGCAAACAATTGCCTTTTTTTGGCCAATGTTTTAAAATAACAGACTTTATTTGCCATTAAATGACGGCTATCCACTCAATTTTACCAGTGTGTGAACATAGCCTTTCTGTGTTTTCAATCTACTCCTGGTTTTGGTTGCAAAATTGTGACCAAACTACAGAGCAAAAATACTGTGTTTGAACATAGTCTTAAAAATGATACAATAACGAGAAGTAAAAAACACAGTATCTATCTAATCTATCTATCTATCTACATAGATATATTATAGAAGGAAAGAGAGAGATGAAACAACAGTGTCTCTTTTCCCCTATACTACTCAGGAGAGACTGCTGTGTCCCTGCTCTTGGCCAGGTGATCACTGTGGGATGTCAGTGGTGGGCAGGGTTACAGATTAGGTGTTACAGCTTGTCTGACAACGTAAGAGACAAAGATCATGTGACCTCTGTCTCAGAAGGGAACAGGAGAACAGAGGATGAGACAGAGTGGACCAGGAAGTGAGGATTTTTTAGCAGCTTCAGGGTGTTAGTCCGGATGTGCAGCAGTCAGATGGACCAATTCACGCATTAGAAAGCTATTAAAAGATTAGATTATGGGTTAGGATTGAACAGGGTTAAATAATACTTAACTGGAGTACCCCTTTAAGAAATTTGTCAGAATGATTGCGGATTTGTGTGTGTTCAAATGAGCAGAAAAATACTGCTGCTGTTACTTTAACATAATTGATGGTAATCATTCAGATCTGAACAATGACACAATCACTTCATGTAAATGGGCACTAAGTCTTGGCACAGTAATATATAACAGGACATTATCAGGAAGTGGGGAGGACAGCAGTGGTAAGCCACAGACTGACATACTTTATAGAGAGTCAGCAGACAGCAGTGATCAAAAGCACTTATAACTGATTTAAAAAGATTGTGGCACCACATGTACTTACTAAAATAGAGTGGCGTAGCTACCATGAAGGCAGACCAGGAAAATGCTACAGAACATATTCCATAAGGGCACATTATAATATAGGCTGTTCGTGTGGGCCCGTGGCCTGAACCACCCACATACGATTGTTTAATAGCTGAACATTCAAACTTACCTCATAAGTCCAGTTTCGCACAAACATGCACATTTTTGTGTCGATATTATAAAGGCAAATCCCAGCCTGAATCTGATGACCCCAACTGATAGTTGTCAGTTTAGGGCATAAAAAACACAGTAATGTAGGGTCCACACTATGTTTTTGAAAGCCGTGTTTTGTGTACACTAAAAAACTGATGCATTTTGATCTGTTTTTTGTTTTTTTGTTTTTTTTTTAATAATGGAAGTCAATGGAAAAACTGATCAAAATGGATGCACACAAATGTATGAGTTTTTTTTTACGTTTTTTCATCCTTTTTTTTGCAAAAAAAAACAGATTGCAAAAATGCAGCGTTAACCCAGCCTCAAGCCTGTAATACAGATGTAAAAAAGTATCATGCTTGTGTAAAATCACCCTAAGGCCACGTTCACACAACGTACTATTTTTGCATTATATTTGGCAATGCCACCCAATTCATGCACATGCTGCACAGACAACAGTATGGCAATGCAAAAGAATAATCATGTCAATGATTATTGGCTGCTGCTCCATGAACATGCACACGGATGCTATCTGTTAATCCGTCACGTGTATGAAAATCAATGCCTAATTGATTCCATATACACCCCAAATGGGCCACAAGGAAATAAATGTTCCTGGGCTGTCAGAGCTCTGATAGCTGCAGAAACATGCAAAGACCTAACAATGTTTGGCCAATATAACATTATAAAAATATCGCCACTTTCTTCCATAAAAAAACATAGCTCTTGTCTCCAGTTCAAGTGTGATTTACAATTAAAGGAGAAGTCCGGCGAAAATTTTTATTAAAGTATTGTATTTCCCCCCAAAAGTTATACAAATTACCAATATACACTTATTACGGGAAATGCTTATAAAGTGCTTTTTCCCCTGCACTTACTACTGCATCAAGGCTTCACTTCCTGGATAACATGGTGATGTCACGACCCGACTCCCAGAGCTGTGCTGGCTGTGGCTGCTGGAGAGGGTGATGGCAGAGGGACACTGAGGGACACAGGGCACTGGAGGGACACTGAGCATCCCTCTGCCATCATCCTCTCCAGTAGCCACAGCCCGCACAGCTCTGGGAGTCGGGTCGTGACATCACTATGTTATCCAGGAAGTGAAGCCTTGATGCAGTAGTAAGTGCAGGGAAAAAAGCACTTTATGTGCATTTCCCGTAATAAGTGTATATTGGTAATTTGTATAACTTTTAGGGGGTAATACAATACTCAAATAAAAATTTTCACTGGACTTCTACTTTAAGCTCCATTTACTTCAATGGAGCTGAGTTGCAAAATCCCAAACAAACTGGAGACAAGAGTGGTGCTGGAAGAAGGTGGCCATGTTTTTCTAACTCTGGATAACCCCTTTAATGCAATGGTTTACGAAAGATAAATAATATTCTTGCTTTACAGTAGCCCACTGTCCCTTTGTTTTCTTCTGTTGAGGTATAAGTGTTGTTTTTTATTTGGCTATTCTATAGGTAAACTTTACTCCACCAACATACACGCATTGCAGATGTCCTTGCAGATGCATTTTAACTCATGAGGAAGCATTACTCTTATTTCTGGGACGAACTAATTTACTAAAAACAATTAAATTTTTGCTCTACCTCTCCCAGACACTTCCAATATATCTGTTACCTAAAGAAGGAAATCAATAATGCATTCATATGGAATAAACGGTAACCCTGCATATGCTTTCACATCCTATACAAACATAGAAATAACAGAGGAATAAACTTCCTAGATATCTGACTGTTCAACCTGGCTTCACACATAAAAATTATGCAAGACTGGACACGTAAAACGCATGACACCTAAAACAAATTTTCAGGCATAGAATGTCCTACTCTCCGTCTATTCTTAGACATATCGACATACTTATTGAGAATGGACTGAGTCCAAGCCTCCCTGCAAAAACTTCTTTTGACACATAGATACCCATACTACAAATCCTTAGACATCATATCAAGATCCGAATATATGAATGCTTTAAAAACACCACTCGTAGGTCAAGACACCCCACTCCAGATTTCATGATTTAATCATTATATTTCTTTCTCTTTGTACTGTGTATTAGAGTGTAACTGCAGTCTGAATCAACAACTCTGTGTGTCTTAATATCCCCCCGCCTCCCCTTACTCTTCCGTACCCTGTAACACCTTTTTTTCCTACCCCCTTGATCTATCAACAGTGAATGCAAGAATGACGACAAAGATAACTCAAGCCTAAATTTTGGACATTTTCACATTAAATGACCATCAAACATCACAAGGACTCTCATTCGCTCTGTTCTACCATAATCTTACCCCAATAGTTACTACCTTTGCTGTCCCATGTTGTGACCTAATGAACAATGAACCCCTAGAACCTCCCTTACCCCCTTACCCTGCTTCCCATCCATACTCCTTCTCTTCTACACCCCACCCTGCCAAGTTGTATGTATTTGCGCATACGTTTTGTGAAAAGCACTAAAATATTTTACAACAAAACTGGCCAACAAGTGTGGGAATATTATCAAGACAAAGCAAATAAATATTACATATCTAAGGCAGATCGACAGTTGCGTGATAAGTCTATTTATACTGAATTGGATATAGATCCTACTTTGATACAAACCCTCCTTAGTGGAGAACAGGTAGCTGAACGATGGCTACCTAAGTGTCCCCACAAACCGTACTTTTTACCTAAATTACATAAAAAGGGAAAATGTCCCCCTGGTCATCCAATAGTTTCGGGAGTGAGTTTGGTTACCAAGCCTCTCTCCCAATACTTAGACTGGTTACTGAGGCCCCTGTTAAAGGAAGCTTCAGCTTTCATAAAAGACAGCACTGATCTTTTTAGGTGCTACTGGGGATTTGCAATGGCAGAACGTATGTAAGCTTGGTACGATAGATGAAAGCCTCTACACCCAGACCCCTCCCTGTTAAGGTGATTGCCTTTTGTCCAGCTTATTCAGAAAAGGTGGTAAGTTTATTTTGGAGACATTGCAATCTGTTTTGAGGAATAATTCCTTTAAATTTGCTACAAAATGGTATACTCAATTTGCGGACATGACCATGTGGACTAGAGATGAGCGAATACTGTTTGAACAGGTATTCGATCGAATAGTACGCTATTCGAGGTATTCGACCGCGGTCGAATATCCGTGCTAAAACGCAGTAAAAATTCAATTCGCCCTCCCACATACCCTGGCGCTTTTTTCCAGCCAATAAACATGCAGGGGGTAGGGACAGGCACTAGGAGTAAGCAGGACTTTAAAAAAAACCTCTAACTGTGATTAGCTGGCTAAACCATGCGACCTCTTGAATAGAAAGAATAGTGATTTGAGATTCGTGTCACTTGCTGGTTGGAACTAGAGAAGAACAGTCTGTAAAGCAGGGAGAGCAAGGTTTTAGGTGAAGTTAGGTAGGAAGGGACCCCCAAAAGCCCTTGTTAGGGCTGAAACTATATAAAAACAGACATTTACAAGCTGTTGTGACACAGGCAGTGTGTCTACACTGTATAAGCTTTTGTGAGACAGGCAGTGTATACACACACTGTATAAGCAGTTGTGAGACAGGCAGTGTGTCTCCACTGTATAAGCTGTTGTGAGACAGGCAGTGTGTCTACACTGTATAAGCTGTTGTGAGACAGGCACTGTATAAGCTGTTGTGAGACAGGCAGTGTGTATACACAGTGTGTATACCCACTGATAGTGTATACAGTTGTACACAGTAATTGTGGGATAATAACTTTTATCTTGCAACCACAAATTTACGCAGTCTGCGTCCACTAAAAGCGCCGATCAGCCCTTTATTACTATTGTTGTAAAAACAATTCTATATCAAGTATACGGCTGTATACATTGTGTTGGATAATATAGCTGTTATCTTGACTCTAGAGATTTGCGCAGTCAGCGTCCACTAAAAGCGCTCATCAGCCCTTTTTTTTATTGTTGTGAAAACAATTCTATATCAAGTATATAGCTGTATACATTGTGTGGGACAATATAGCTGTTATCTCGACTCTAGAGATTTGCACAGTCTGTGTCCACTAAAGGAGCCGATCAGCCCTTTTTTTGTATTGTTGTAAAAACAATTTTATATCAAGTATACGGCTGTATACATTGTGTGGGATAATATAGCTGTTATCTCGACTCTAGAGATTTGCGCAGTCTGCGTCCACTAAAGGCGCCGAACAGCCCTTTTTTTCTATTATTTTAAAAACAATTTTATATCAAGTTTACGGCTGTATACATTGTGTGGGATAATATAGCTGTTATCTCGACTCTAGAGATTTGCGCAGTCTGCGTCCACTAAAGGCGCCGATCAGCCCTTTTTTTCTATTATTGTAAAAACAATTCTATATCAAGTATACGGCTGTATACATTGTGTGGGATAATATAGCTGTTATCTCGACTCTAGAGATTTGCGCAGTCTGAGTCCACTGAAGGCACCGATCAGCCCTTTTTTTGTATTGTTGTAAAAACGATTCTATATCAAGTATACGGCTGTATACATTGTGTGGGATAATATAGCTGTTATCTCGACTCTAGAGATTTGCGCAGTCTGCGTTCACTAAAGGCGCTGATCAGTCCTTTTTTTCTATTATTGTAAAAACAATTCTATATCTGTATACGGCTGTAAACAGTGTGTGGGATAAATTAAAAACTATCTGGTACAGCTAAATTGTATACTATTGAAAAAAGTTAAACAGCTACTACAATGCGTAGGGCAAAGCGAGGAGGACAGGGACACGGAAATGCTGCTGGGGTTTCAAGCCGCGGTGTAGTGATTGGGGATACAGCGCGTGCCTCAGAGAGACGTCCAGTATCGCATGCATCCACCATCCCTGGCTTTATAGGACAGTTGAGCAGGGGGCGGGGTACACAACTGTCGAGGCCCGATCAGCGTGACTAAGTGTTACGATGGATGGCAGAGAGTGCTTCCAGTCTCGAGGCTAGCCAAGAGTCTGACACTCATGTCTTCAAACCTGCACAATTAGTCCATAGTTATCCCACCTTTGCCCACTCCGAGGAGCTCTTTACGGGTCCTTTTCAATTGGACAGTGTTGAAATACTTGATGAATCCCAGGAGCTACTGTACCAGAGGATTTTATCTGTAGCACAAAATCTCGACCAGCAACCTCAAGTCATGAGGAGTGATGATGAGGAGACCCAATCGCCGTTAAGCCAAACAGTTGACATGCCCAGTGTGCAGGAGGAGCAGCAGAGTGAGGAGATAGAGGAGGAGGGGCTGGACGATGAAGCAAACGACGTGACCTGGCAAGGGGTGATGTCCAGTGGGGAAAGTAGTGGAGGTGTGGAGGCCCGCGCCGCACCAAAAAAGGCACAAAGAGGCAGAGAGATGTCCAGAGGTAGAGGACAGTCAGCGGAGGCAGGCCAGAGTCACCAGGGCTGAAGCTTTCCCTCGAAGCAACCAGTCACGTCAAGCTCCCCCCTTGAGGTCACACAGTTCTTTGGTGTGGAGGTTTTTTAATGTTTGCGCGGATGACAAGCTGAGCGCGGTGTGCATGCTATGTCACTCCAAACTGAGTAAAGGCTCGGCAACTTGACCATGAGGCTTCACCTGAAAGCAAAGCATTGGGCTCAGTGGGAAAGAGCAAACGCAGGAGAACCTGCACCCGGCGTTGCCACTGCTGTCTCTCTGCTAGAGCTACAGTCCAGATCACCACCAGCCAGGACACTTCGCCATCTGCCTGTGCTTCGGCCAGTTTGGTGCCTTTTTCACGGTTTTCACCTTTCGCCTGCGTCTGCTCCTTCACCTGCACCGTCATGCACCTCTTCAGTGCAATTGTCTCTCAGTCAGGCATTTGATCGCAGGCATAAGTACGCCTTTACTCACCCCTCTGCCCAAGCCTTAAAGTGCCACAACTCTAAATTGCTGGCCATGGAGATGTTGCCGTTTAGGAATGTGGAGATGCAAGCCTTCCGTGACCTCATGGCAGCTGCCGCACCTCGGTATTCCGTCCCTAGCCGCCACTACTTTTCCAGGTGTGCCATTCCCGCCTTGCACCAGCACGTGTCCCGTAACATCGGGCAGGCCCTGAGTTAAGCGGTTAGCACAAAGATCCATTTGACCACCGACGCCTGGACAAGTGCTTGCGGCAAGGGGCGCTATATATCACTCACGGTACACTGATTGAATGTTGTGGACGCGGGTACCGGGTCTCAGGCAGGGACAGCCTAACCCCCCTCCTAAGATTGCCAGCACAGGCTCTGACAACCCCTCCTCCTCTGTAAAATCGCCCTCATCGGTCAGCTGGAAACGCTGCAGCACTGGCGTGGGGAGACGTCAGCAGGCCGTGCTCAAGCTTATCAGCCTGGGTGATAAGAAGCACAGCGCCCCAGAGGTCAAGGATGCCATCTTGCAGCAGGCAGAAATTTGGCTGTCACCGCTACAGCTGGGACCAGGCATGGTCGTATGTGATAATGGCCGTAACTTGGTGGCAGCTCTGGAGCTTGGAGAACTCCAACACGCTCCATGGCTGGCCCACATTTTTAATTTGGTGGTGCAGCGCTTTTTAAAGGCCTACCCTGACCTGCCGGAGCTATTGGTGAAGGTGCGGCGCCTGTGCGCCCACTTTCAGAAGTCCACCTTGGCAGCTGCCAGCCTTTAAAAGCTCCAAAAACACCTAGATTTGCCAGAACACCGGCTGTTGTGTGATGTCACCACCATTTGCTGGAATTCCACATATCATATGTTGTCCAGGGTGTGTGAGCAACAGAGAGCTCTCATGGAATACCAGCTACAAAACCCACGGGTGCCTTCAACTCAGCTCCCTCAGTTTTCCAACCATGAGTGGCCATGGATGGCAGACTCATGTGAAGTTTTAAGGGTATTCGAGGAGTCCACCAAGAGGGTCAGCTGCGACAATGCCATAGTGAGCTTAACCATCCCACTCCTATGCGTAGTTAAAGAATCCCTCATCGCCATCAGGGAGACACCCTACACACTACACTACTGTCAGCTTCTCAGGGTCGATTCCTGGAGGAAGAAGAAGAGGAGGAGGAGGCTGTTGGCCACACTGTCGGCGAGGCTAGTGGTGCAGTTGTGTGGGTCCCATTGGTCCAGCGAGGATGGGATGAAGAGGAGGGAAAGGAGGAAGAAATGTTGAGCGATACTTCTGGTGGGGGCAGCGATGTGATGCCAATTCACAGCCTGGCACACATGGCTGAATTTATGTTGGGCTGCTTTGCGAGGGACAAACACGTTGTCCACATAATGGGGAGAAAAAAATACTGTGTTTTCGCAATGCTGGACCCCCGGTATAAAGATAATGTCTCCTCATTCATTCCAGTAGAGGAGAGGACCACAAGACTACTGGAGCATCAGAGAGAACTGCTGCAGAATATTATGGAGATATTCCCACCTTCCATTGCTGGCAGCAGAGAAGAGAGTTCCTCCCAAAGCCGGACAACATCTATCAGGTCCACGGCCGCCAGGGGAACACTCTCCAAAGTATGGGACACGTTCATGGCACCCCCTCGCCAAAGTACCATCAGTGTAGGGCCTAGTACGAGCAGGAGGGACAAGTATCAGCGGATGTTGCAGGAGTACATGGCCGACCACAACCCTGTCCTCCCCGATCCCTCGGAGCCCTACACGTATTGGGTCTCCAAGTTAGGCACGTGGCTGGAACTCTCACTATACGTCTGCCCTGCCGCCAGTGTTCTTTCCGAAAGAGTCTTTAGCGCAACTGGGGGCATCATCACAGATAAGTGCAGCCGCCTGTCAACTGACAGGCTGACGCTCATCAAAATGAACGCCCAGTGGATAGACCCAAACTTTGCTTCTCTACCAGTTGAAAGCCTCGAGAAGTGAAGTTGCATGTTTCAGCTCTAGGTCATTTCCTTCTCCTCCTCCACTGCCATAGAAATGGGCCATTTAAAAAAAAAAATTAACAAGGCTCACCTGAAGGGCCATGTTCACAATTTTTTTAAGGGCTCACCTCGTGGGCATAATTTCATATGCTTCTATGCAGTTTTTTCGAAGGCTCACTTTATAGGCCTCTATACAATTTTTTTAAAGGATCACTTCATAGGCCTCTATACAATTTTTTTGAGGGCTCACCTCATGGGCCTAAGTTCATAGGCCTCTAAACAATGATTTTGAGGGCTCACCTCATGGGCCTAAGTTCATAGGCCTCTATACAATTTTTTTGAGGGCTCACTTCATGGGCAAAAGTTCATAGGCCTCTATACATTTTTTGGAGGGCTGACCTCATGGGCCTCAAGCTAATTTTTGAGGGCTAACCTCATGGGCCTCAAGATAATTTTTCGAGGGCTAACCTCATGGGCTTCAAGATAATTTTTCGAGGGCTCATCTCATAGGTCTTGTTAGAAGATACTATTTGTCATTTTGGAGGAAAGATGCCTGGCCTTGGTGAAGTGAACCGGTAGCTTTAGGCAGTAACTGTAGGTTATTGTCACTTTTATTAAATGCATCAGCTGTTTGGGGCCAGCTTTACTAGAGCAGTCAAAGTGATGGGTGGGACGAATGCTCCCACGTATTCCAGGCTTTTCCATTGCCTCAAAAAATAAAAGGACTGCTGTTTGGCTAAACAGCATGGGGAGAGAGACTCTATTGCCGTTTAAAGTAATCCCCACACCAACTTTGCTTTTTGTGATTTAAATGGCTGCATGATAAATTTTCCTTTGCTCAATATTTGGCTTTCTGTTCACACTTATGTAGAGGAAATAAGTTGTCCGAGTATTCTTTCTATTATACAAAGCAGTTATATTGTGTTTGGAGTCTATAGTTGATAGTCTGTGATAGAGGCAGAATACTGAAAGTGTATATATATATATATATATATATATATATATATTCATGTGTGCAATTCACATCACTGGCTGGACAATATATAACTCTGCAAACAATTGTATTTCACAAGTTTACTGAATAAACAAGAAAGAAACATAAGCTTATATTACGCACCACCTAATACGTAGGCAAGTACCGCTAGATCAAAAGGTACACTTGTACTTTACGTTCATGTATCCTGGCATGCTTCCCCTGCTGTCCCATGTGCATTCCAGAGGTGTTGGCATCATTTCCTGAGGTTTCATTGGGCACTTGGTGACCTCCTAGTGGTCGAATCTTGATTTCCAAGTCCCAAGGATTTTTCTCCCATAGACTATAATAGGATTTGATATTCGATCGAATAGTCGAATATCGAGAGCTATTCGAATCGAATCCAATCGAATCAAATATTTCCCTATTCGCTCATCTCTAATGTGGCCCCAACATTGGCCTATATATTTCTCAATTTTTTTTTAAGGAAAAGTATATCTATGCAACATCTAAACCCCTATCTAATGCTTTTATAGTGTGGACAGGCTTAGAGAAACAGTTCATACTATTTATGGATGATGACTATTAAAAAAAACTTTAGAAAAAACAGATACAAAAGATTTGCATTCTTTTTCCAATTTAGTTCAGGACAGCAGCAATACATACATCCAGATATAAAACATGGTCTATAATAGAGTCTAATCCACAATTAACCCTTTGAGGACCAGGCCCAAAATGACCCAGTGGACCGCGCAAATTTTCATTTTTGCGGTTTTGCTTTTTACCCTTCTAAGAGCTCTAGCACTTTCAGTTTTCTATCTACAAGGCCATTTTGTTTTTTACAGGAGTAGTTGTACTTTGTAATGGCATCTTTCATTCTACTATAACATTTATGATGGAACCCCAAAATTATTATTTATGAAGATATAAATTGGTGAAATCCCAACCATATGCAGGTTTACACAGATTATGTTATGTTATATATTTTTTTTGCAATTAATTAATAACAAAATGGGCTTATTGTGGCGCTTATAACGGTTTAATTTTTTCACCTAAGGGGCTGTATGGGATGTCATTTTTTGGGCCATGATCTTTAGTTTTTATTAAAAGCATATTTGTGAAGATCGGACGTTTTGATCACTTTTTATTAACTTTTTATATATATATATATATATATATATATATATATATATAATGTAACAAAAAATCGGTAATCCTGGCGCTTTTTTTCGCTTGTTATATTTTAATAGATCGGACAATTACACACGCTATGGTATATTATATGTTTATTTATTTTTTACACATATATTTTTACACATTTTAAGTCCCTTTGGGGGACTTTTACATTCATTTATTAGATCATACACACTGATCACTGCTATGCCATAGGCACAGCATTGATCAGTGTGACAGATGATCAGCTCATTAAGCCTGCCTGTGCAGTCTCAGTATGCAGATCGCCGATCAAACCACGCGGGGGCAAGTGAGAGACCTCCGGCAGTTCGTTACAACAATCGAGGTTGCCCCTGTCACTTACCTTTAAACGCCGCAGCGTTTAAGGGGTTAATGACATGCTGCAGCCTGTCATTAACGGTGAGGGCCGGGCTGCTCACTGCAGCCAGCCCCCACCTCCTATCAAGGGTGCTCCGCTCCGGAGCGCACTCCATAGGAAAAGACGTACCGGTACGCCCAGGGTCGTCTGGGCACAGACTCCCAGGGTGTGCCGGTATGTCCTTAGTCGTCTAGGGGTTAAAAGAAATGACAGTAGGATAACACAGAATGATAAACAGCTAGCTATTAAACATTATTTTGTATCACATTTGCCATTTTTGTATTTACTACAAAGTAAAAAAAATCTTAGTGTGTGGATTCCCTATTTTTGCCAGGTATTGCAGAAAACTTGCATTCCCACATCTCTAGTCTGGGATAAATCAACATTTTCTAAGCATAATCTCCTAAGAAAGCAGCTGTTTTCTCTGCAGAGACAAGCATCGATCCAGCTGTCTGGGGTCAAACACAATAAAAGACATTGACATCACCAGAAGTCATGACCCAACCATAGACAGACTTGGGTCAAGCGCCTCTTAAATCCATCAACCTTCTTTAAGTACATGAACTCTGTACATTCAATCAGCTGTGAGTTAAGCATTTATTAAAACCCTTTAAAACTGAAAAATGTAATAATTTGATGTAATGTTTTTAGCATAGTTTGCATCATCGGGAAAGCATTAGTTCATGTAAAATAATGTTCCGTAATAAGGTCTGAAAGGCCATTTAATGTATGTTCTGAGTGGAGTTCAAAAGTGAAAGAAAACTTTATGGGACATGTAAATTTATGGATGACTTGGGGATGAACCCTGCTTTCTGTCATTGTACCAATGTAATCAGAGCTTTAATTTTACAGGTGAACATCACCTAGTATGTCCTTTCACCTGTAGGTAGGTGCCCATAGTATGTCTTTTCCACCTGTAGGTAGGTGCCATCAGTATGTCGTTTCCACCTGTAGGTATGTTCACTTCATTAGTTGTTTTCTCCACATTAAGTAGCTGCCACCAGTATGTAGTTTCCTCCTGTAGGTAGGTCCCTCACTGCAGCTTTCCCCAGTAGGCAGGTGTCTCCAATATGTAGTTTCCACCTGTAGGTAGGTGCTCGCTATAATTTCCTGAATTTGTCAGGTGCCTCCAGTATGTAGTTTCTCCACAGTAAGTAGGTGCCCCCAATATTTTGTGTCCCCCTATAGGTACCCCTAGTATATAGTTTCTTCCTGTTGTTAGGTACCTTCTGTACGTAGTTCCTCCTGTAGTTAGGCACCTTCTGCATGTAGCTCCTTCTGTAGGTAAGAACCTCCAGTATGTAGGTTACCCTAGTATGTAGCTTTTTCTGTAGATAGGTGGCCCTATCTACAGGCTTATAGGTAGTTCAATTTCAGATTAGAATACCTAGGTAAATGATAAGTGATTACATTGAGCACCTGTGCCAAAGTGCAGAGGACAAGGTGCTTTACCATTTGAGGCAAAAAAACGCAAAACCTGGCAAAAAAAATGTACCTGGAAAAGTTTAATTTATTTCACCAACTGAGTCGAAGAAGTGTATATATATATACAGAAAGAAGGAAGCAGGGTGTAATGGACAGCAGATGTAGACCAATTGTGCTATCAAACTATTGAATAATAGTTACTCCCAGCATTACAAAGAAGCTACAATGTTGCAGGTAAAGCCAGCTAGGCACTTGTTTACACCAGCTGTCTCAGATGAGAGAGGGGGAGACAGAGAGAATGGCATACACACAGATTTTTGTGTTTACAGAAAAAAGCAGCTGCTGAGACCTAGGGGAAGGAGACTGAACAGATAATAACAAGTATGGAATGAATTGTTAGTCTCACCATGGGCAGCAATATATCAAAAGTTATGTTTGAGTGGAATACCACTTTAAAACGGCCTCTCCCACATTTTCATTTACCTTTCATGGGTAGTTTCACACGTACCGTATCGCAGCGGATTTTCTGCTCCGGATCCGCAGCTGATTTGACAGTGCTGACTTGATTCTGTGTTCATTCATTTAGGCAAATCCGCTGCAATGCGGTGTGTGTGAAGCTACCCTAAGGGATTTTTAGCCAATACAGGGTGTCTTTTATTCAGTATCCTGTTATTTTGGCCAGAGTGGATAAAACTCTGTTCTGAATGGGCACTATGTAATGCTTTACATCGTCTGTGGTGATATGCAGAAAAAAATAAGAGTTCTGGTGCCCCCCCCCCCCCAAAAAAAAACACAGACACACACAGCTGATATACTTACCATCCCTCCGGATCGCTGCTTGAATCACCCACCGCCCGTGTCCCCGTCATCTCCGTCCTTAGATCTTCCTCACTTCCTCACTGCCGCCTCTTTGGTGTCTCCTCTGCCCGTCTTCCACGCCCTGTTTAGTGACGCTCTCGGCCCAGCCCCGGCTCGCATGCCTGTCAGCGGCCACCCCGCCCCATCGCATCTCATGTTGGCGCACAATGCCTACATCACCTTGTAGAGTTCTTGCGATTGGATCCTGCACCGATTGGATCAGTGCACCTGCGCGGGATCCAATCGCAAGAACTCTACAAGGTGACGTAGGCAGTGTGCGCCAACATGAGATGCGATGGGGCGGGGTGGCCGCTGACAGGCATGCGAGCCAGGGCTGGGCCGAGAGCGTCACTAAACAGGGCGTAAAAGACGGGCAGAGGAGACACCACAAAGGCATCGTGAACCCGGCCATGTGACTACAGCGGGCCGGAGCTAAAAAAAAAACGCCTCATGCGCATTCACATGGAACCCTGTGAAGGCGGGCAGGGGGCGGCACGGGAGGCAGGGGTAAACGACCAGCAACACCACAAAGGCAGCGCTACACTAGGGCACGAACGCTCTCGACCCGCCTCTTAGACACGGCAGCCCCGCTACTAAAGTTAGATTTTCTGCCTCATGAAAGCCTAACCTGCTATATAAAACATACCACCAGAAAGGACTTCGCCTAAGCTACAACAAGGTATAAGTAGTTTGGGGAAGGTTCCACAGTGGCTACAGAGTTGCTTTAACTGTAAGAAACCTTCAAAAAGTAGGCTGCTTTTCATAATATACCTTACTCTGCCCTGTTTGACAAAAGATCATCCTCATCATTTTTTAATCCCACTACCATCATAGATTCATATTCAAGTAAAATACATTTTACACAACTCTGGAAATCCCCACTGCCATCAGTGACAAGGACTATAAGACAATAAATGGTTTTACCAGAGCTCATTTCTTTGCACTTAGATCATGTGATATAATAGTTTAAACAAGTGAAATATAATCCCACACTTTCTATGCCAGGGTTAAAAACAATTCATGCAAAATGTGCTGACAATGTTAGCAAGGTATATTATACAATACACATGACTAAAAAGGCCAATAACCTTTTTCAGAAAACAAAAAACACCATGGGTATGTGATATCATTTTTATCACATACTCTTTATAGAAAATATAGAAAATAAAATAAGAAAGAAGTTGTTTTTAAAGTAAAGTGTGAACAATCAGCAGTAACTTTATCTGGTAAAATTATCTTTACCTTTTTTTTTTTTTAACTATTCTTTAGTAATGAGCAGACCCGAGGATATTCGGGTTCACTCATTTTGATCAAACTCAAATAAAAAAAAAGGTTTGTGACCCAGACTTTTACATGGACCTGAACCCCATTAAAGTAATCAGGAAGCCGAACTTTGGGCCACCAAAATGGCTTTAAAATGGGGGTAGGAAGGGGTGGAAGGCTGCAAATGCAATCAAAATGTGGGTTAACAACAGGACTATACAATAAACTACTCAATATTAGTTTTCACAGTTAATTCAAAAAGCTGACTGAAATTGAAAAATTGCTGACTAAAAATGAAAAACTTTCTTAAAACATCACTTTTATTTTATAAAAAAAAAAAAAGTCTCAAAAGACCAACTCGGCTGCTACCACTACTATTCTGCACTACTGCATAATGGACTCCTAGGTGTACATGTGTTTTTACTTTTTCTTGTACAGTGGAAGAATGCAGAATTACAGAGAACAAATGTGGAATTACAGCGAACGATTTGCGAACAATAACCGATGATTGATTTCTCGATCGTTGCCTGCAATTATACAAAATGATTACCATTCAAATGTGAAAGATATAACAATAATTTGCATGATAATCACCCTGTGTAATAAGGCCTTTAGGCGCTTGGCCACGGAAAAAACTCTCCTCCAGAGGGGGTGTTAAATTTTAAAGGTAACAGAGGAGACGCTGCTACCAAGTAGTGGTGGGGTGGGGTAAGAACATTAAGGCCAGACATTGTTGTTCAATGCAGACACGTAACATCATCGGATGCCTTTAAAATGCTTGGACACATTTATCTCAATTGAGTGATGTGTCAATGCCGTAAACTGGTAGATATTTCAGTGTACATCAAATAAGCAGACAAAAACATGCAGATATAACACATATAACACATAGCCAAGACAGGTACAAGTTTGTGGTCGCTGACATATTTAGACCTGCTCTGGTTACCTTAATGCAAGAAAGTTAGTGGTAACTTGTCAAATTCTATTTTTGTTTTCTAGAAAATGATCAACACTATTCTACTGCCCAACTTTTTTCCATTAGCCCAGTTTTTTTCCGGTGCCATATACTTTTTATTAGTATTACACATGACAAGAGTTTGTAAGTGGGCCCCAACTCTTTCCCATTTGCCAAGCTGTAATATTGTCCTGCAGTATACACCTTTTTTTTTTTGCGATACACTTGACAAAACTATTTTACAGGCAACCGTTTTGTTTTTGTTTCGTTTTTTTTCCCCAAAGACTGCATTTGTTTTTTAGTTTAACAGAGAGACCTTTCTTGGAGGATATACAGGGGACCAAAGTATGTCACAGGCCACCGAATTTTAACAATGACTGTACTTGTGTTTCAATTTAAAGAAGAACCCAGTTGTTGTTTTTTAAGATTCAGACCAAACTTTTTCACTGGCCTCTGACCCTTTTCAATTAGCCCAGTTGTGGTTATTCTCATGCAGCATAGACTTCTTTTTGCAATACATTTAAGAAGATTTTGCCCCCTCCTCCTGTCTCATTGACATTCTGACAGCAAGCAGCATCTCAGCATAGACGACCCCCAAAAATGGGAGTTATTAAACTTTTTCGGCCTACCTAGCTCTCCCTGCCTGCAGCACCAACCTCTCCCTACACTAACCAGCAACAGAATGGGGTTGGGACGCGTGAACTGCGCTATTATACACCAGGGTCACATGTCCTACCAGGCTGGGATTGCCAGCAATGGTGACACCTAGAAGCTTGCTGATTTCAACAAACATTATTGAAGAACAACGAACAGCCGCGTAACCGTTCTCTTGAGTGGACCTCAAAATCATTGTTAATCATTTTTCAGTCTTACAGTGTAGACACTTATAATTATTAAAGGGGAACACCACATAAGGAAAAAAAATTCTATTAAAAGTACATTAAAAGTTATATAGATGTGTCTATATCAGGGGTGTCAAACTCAAATACACAGTGGGCCAGTTTATAGCACTGCCTATCCTAAAGTAATTATCCTCACAGGGTAGTTACCCATTATATCCCTCATGCAGTAGGTATTCCCGTAATTGTGACCCATGTAGTAGCCCCCCCTACCAATAGTGCCCCACATACTAGCCAGGCCTACTATTAGAGCCCCACATAGTAGCCAGCCCTCCCAATAGTGACCCATATAGTAGCCAACACACTTAGTAGTGCCCAATATAGTAGCCAGCCCCCAATACTGTCTTCTATAGTAGCCCTCCAATAGTGTCTTATATAGTAGCCAACCCTTCCAATAGTGCCCAATTTAGTAGCCAGCCCTCCCGATAGTGTCTTATATAGTAGCCAGCCCTCCAAATAGTCTCTTATATAGTAGTCAGCCCTCCCAATAGTCTCTTATGTAGAAGACAGTCCCTAAAATAGTGTCTTATATAGTAGCATACCCTCCCAATAGTCTCTTATATAGCAGCCAGCCCTCCCAATAGTCTCTTATGTAGAAGCCAGTCCATAAAATAGTGTCTTATTTAGTAGCCAACCCTCCCCAATAGTCTCCTATGTAGAAGCCAGTCCCTAAAATAGTCTTTTATATAGTAGCCAGCCCTCTCCAATAGTTTTATGTAGTGGCCAGCCCTCTCCAATAGTCTTATAGAGTAGCCATCCTTCCCCCAATAGTGTCTTATATAGAAGCGAGTCCCTACAATAGTCTCTTATATAGTAGCCTGCGGCCTACGAGATTATATTATAGGCGGTCTGAGTGGCCATCCAGACCACCCATATTATAATCTGCTGCGACATCAGGAGGGCCAGATTTAACACAGCAATGGAAAAGCATGGCGGGCCAAAAATAATGGCACCATGGGCCAGATTTGGCCCGCGGGCCAGAGTTTGACATGACTAGTCTATATAATGTATTACCATATCTGTACGGTTCTGCCACACTGGTAGCTGATAAAAGTCCAGGAAGTGAAGAAAACTGGCCTCTGTGCCAATTCACATAGTCTCCTGCTCCCACTGCTATCCCCCCTCAGGAGACAGATATTCCAAGCCTCTGTCTCACATTGTGTGTGTTTGCTGATGATGCAGACAGGGGGAAGGGCGTGATCTCACAGGAGGTTTGGCTGGATCCCCCAAGTGATTCTCTGACCAGCCAAAAGAAGGTGCAGCAAGGACTGTGGACTTTGATGAACAGCTAAGGGAAAGCAGTGCATTCTGGGACCAGTACTGCATTCTGGGAACTGCTCAACCAGGAAGTACAGAAACACAATACAGAACAAATCCCCCCTTAACAAATGGATTTTTGGTAGTTTCAAAACTGAGATAGATAGGTAAGTAATGTGTTATGCTTCTTCAGAAGTTTAATTTTTTTAACCTCTACCTGAAGTTCCCCTTTAACAATTTTTTGTAGCAATTTATTTTTTCGTCTAAGCGCCTATTGTTTTAAAGATAAAATCCTTGCTTGTTGTTTGCTAAATGAGTGCATAAGGCTGGGTTCACACTGCGTTTTTGCAATCCGTTTTTTTCATCCGTTTTAAATAAAAACGGATAAAAAACAAATTGCAAAAACGGATGCATTTGTGTGCATCCGTTTTGATCCGTTTTTCCATGGACTTCCATTATAAAAAAAAAACAGATAAAAATGGATCAGTTTTTTTGACGGACACAAAAACGTTGCTGATACTATTTTTTTTGTCCGTTAAAAAACCCGGATCCGTTAAATGTAAGCTAAAAACGCAGTGTGAACCCAGCCTGAGGGTATATTCACACGAACGGCAGGTCCTGGCAGTTCCCATACACTACATACTTGCTGCGGTCTAAACGACCGCAGCGAGTGTGTCATTATACCGCCCTTAACCCCTTCTGCTCCCGCCCGACTCACCCGCTGTAAGCATACTTTACCTGTCCTTGCTGCACGGGTCCGGCGTCCTGCTCTCCCGCCCGGCCAATCAGTGGCTGCGTCTGGGCAACACACTAATTGGCCGGACGGGAGAGCAGGACGCCGGACCCGTGCAGCAAGGACAGGTAAAGTATGCTTACAGCGGGGGAGCCGGGCGGGAGCAGAAGGGGTTAAGGGCGGCAGAATTACATACTCGCTGCGGTCGTTTAGACCGCAGCAAGTATGTAGTGTATGGGAACTGCCAGGACCTGCCAGGCTCGCAGCGAGAATCTCGCTGCGAGCCCGTTCGTGTGAATATACCCTAAGCGTTTTACCTGTAAAAGTAAAGAAGGGCAGGAGCTGAGAAGGAACTCTTATTGTCAAACAATGAAAGCAATATTGTAGCCCACCACAGCCATGCAAATATAGGTATTAAAAAGACATTTTAAAGCGAATGTACCACCAGGTACATTGCTTTGGGTATTATACCTTGATGGATCACCACTGGCGTGGAGATGCCGGCGACGCACTCCTTTTTTTTTTTTTTAACTGTTGCCTGATTCATGTGCATGGCGTTGGTCTTTTCGGGAGTACCAGCCCACCCCTCTTTGATGTGGCTCCATTAGAATCAATGGTGCCGCCTCACAGAGAGGTGGGGGTTTCGTCACACTAGGGGCCAACTGACCTGCCCCCGGTGCTCCGGGGTGGGCTATTGCTTTCAAAAAGACCGGCGTGTGAAAACGGTTGGCAGTTAAAAAAAAGGACTGTGTCACCGGCATCTCTGCGTCAGTGCGATCCATTAAGGTAAAATACCCAAAGCGATGTACCTGGTGGTACATCCACTTTAAATTACAGAGAGACAGGAGGGTCGAGGAGAACAAAGTTATGACAACCTTTGACATACTCGCATCAGGGGTTAATAGGTCGAATGGATTTATGTCATAGGGACCTTACTTAGGGACTTCAGACCTTGAACCAAATCTCAAAACATTCCTTATCTATGAACTGCTACAACCTATTACTTCCCCTCTTATATGGATGCCTCTGCCTTATGTCACTTTGAGTAGGATTTATCATCACGTATCATGGCGGGGCAGGAATTTAGTGAAGACCAGTGTAAACATACATTGGTCTTCATAAATAACCCCCTTATAAGGCCCCCTTCACACATCTGGAAAATCTGCCGGGATTTCCTATCAGGAAATACGGACGGATTTCCGGACCCATAAGCTTACATTAGTGACAGACACCCTTCAGGACTTTTCCTGAAGGGTGTCAGTTACGGAAAATAGGTCAGATGAGATGACAGGCGGGGGCTCAGGACAGGAGACTACAAGGAGCAACTCCTCCCTACCCCCGTACCTGAGAGAGCACAGCGGCAGCTTCCATTCTCTTCTAGGGTGCAGACAGACCCATTAGTGCAGGGGCAGCAGTCCTCCAACGAGCAACCGCCCCTATGCCTCCTGGTGCAGTGGTCCATCTCCCACAACCTCCTCCCCCCCAGGACCAGAGAAAACAGCCCAGTCTGTCACTCCCAGACATCAGCGGTGCCCGGACGGCTGCCCGACACCACCAAGCCCCGCCCCCAGACCTCAGCCCACCCGCTGCCAGGGCCCTGTCCCCTCGGACTTCAGCCCGCTGTCGGACCCGCCTCTTCCCCCAATGACCCCCCGGATTTCGCTGCCGGACCGCCCATCCCACTGCCGGCCCCCGCATCCCCCCAAGGCCTTCCCGGACTTCAACCCACTGCCGGACCCCCCCCCCACCCAAAGGCACCCGGATCTCTGCCTGCTCCCGGACCCCCCCCCCCATTCCACCAATGCCCCCCGGACCTAGTACCGCCACCCGATCCCCCCATTGCCCCCAACTTTAGCCTACCGCCTGACCCCTCAATGCCCCCTCCTCGACCTCAGCCCACCGTGCGAGGACAAGAATGACCAAAGCAGGATCCAGGACAGGTGAGCTGATCCCCTAGAACTACTACTCCCATCATGCCCTGCTGACAATTCATGGTGGGGGTTGTAGTTTTGCTAACTGAGACCACCCAGGTTGCTGAACTACTACTCCCATCATGCCCTGCTTACAGTTCATGGTGGGAGTTGTAGTTTTGCCAACTTGAGGCCATCCAGGTTTCAGAACTACTACTCCCATCATGACCTATTGGAAGTTCATAATGGGAGTAGTAGTTCTGCAACAGATTAGAGGATGACACAGTATAGGAGGGGGAGGCAGGGACACAGTAGATCTACATATCCCAGCATGCCCTGCTGATAGTTCATGGTGGGAGTTCATGGTGGGAGTTGCAGTTTTGCCAACTGAGGCCATCCAGGAGGGGGGGGAGGTGGCACGGTACACTAAGGGCTATGTATGTTGGCATACTAGACAACATTGAAAACACTTATTTTATTTTACCTGATCAGTAAATCCTGAAGGCAATTCCTGATGGTTTCCTAATGGTAAAAACTGATTACTGTCAGGAAATCCTGATGCCGTTTGAGGCCTTCTGATCAGGCCTAAATGTGTGATTCTTCATTCAATGTGTTAAACCGTGTCTGATGAAGACACCTATGAAGTCTAGAAAGCTTGCAATTTATTATCTTTTGAAGTTACCCATTGAAAAGAGTACGAAAGGTCTGAGAACTCTCATTTTTTTTATATCATTAATATTTGCTATTCTTCAGACTGAAGAGTAGCAGTCACCTGACTGTCAACCTCAGTGATCTGTAACCTGTGGCCTCCGAGCTGTTGTGAAACTACAACTCTGAATACATTCCTTACATTCCAGGACTGAGAAGTTCTCTCAGTTGTTTTCACAGTTCAAGTTCTTTAGATGAATATCACTAGTAAAGTATTTTTAACAAAGGTATGCACAGAGTACAGCTGCTTGAAGCTTATACACTGATAGGGAGCTTTAGTTTCAGTGAAACAGTAAGTAATGTCTCATTTATACGTCATTACATACTATTCATATTGAATTCCAATGCTAGCACATTGACCAAAATACCCTTAAAGGGGTAGTGCAGCGGTAAAGAATTATTGACAGAATAACACACATTACAAAGTTATACAACTTTGTAATGTATGTTATGTCTGTGAATGGCCCCCTTCCCCGTGTCCCACCACCCCCACCCGTGTACCCGGAAGTGTGGTGCGCTATACATACCTGTCACGTGCTGACTCGTCACCGATCTTCAGTCTGCGATGTCGTCTTCGGACGGCCGGGCCGAATCCCTCCGAGCGTCCTGAGTGACGGCCGCCCTCTTCAGCGCCATCGGCTGCTCAGCCGCGATTGGCTGAGCATAACTGTGCTCAGCCAATCGCGTCTGAGCACAGTTATGCTCAGATGCGGGGCAGGGAGAAACATAATAAACACACTCTACTTACCTCTCTCAGTGCCTCTGCAGCTTTGCCTCACCACTTCAGGACATCTGCCAAACTGCTGGATCTCCTTCCCCTGTGATGTCGCAACTTGGCTGATGGATTGCTGGCTCAGCCAGCCAGTCAATGACTTGGGCAGGATACTGCTCCAGTCACTGATAAGCTGAACAGGCAATCCATCAGCCGGGTATAGTATTTTTCCCCCCAAGTCATGACGACATCAGAACTCAGGGGAAAAAAGGTTCCAGCAGGGGGTGCCGGAGCCTGTGAAGGGTTGCTTCAAAGGCACGGGGAGAAGTCTGTTAAGAACATGTGGAAACTACCTATTTAACACACCTAAGCAAACCACAATGCAGATATAAGATATAAATATGTACAGTATCCAAGCTTTAGCTAGAACATTTCCAAGTACACATTCTGTCTAAGAAAGGATGTGTGCAATTCTGTAATGCTTAGTCACCATTATAATTATGGAAGACATTAGAAAAAAAGATCATCTTTTCTTATTACCTGTACACGTTAAGGCCCAAACTAGCTGCCGCACAAAGGGGTTAAGCAGGAGATGTTGTTGCAAATAGAATAATTGAGCTCACTAGACAATTTGTGATCCATTTCTATACAACAAACCCTACAGATAACCAATGCATCTATTATTCTCTGCTGCCCTGTTTCTGTTTTATTTCACATCAATATTCATTAATATTCTTAGCTTCAGCCCCTAAAGGATAAATTGGCTTCTAATGGAATCAAACTGGCTTTACAATATTTAATCTATTACCAGCAAGACAATAATTATTTTTATTAGAATTTTAAACTTTGGTAATCTTTTGGAATATTGCATGCAGTTTCTATGCAGCTCCCCTCAACATAGAAACATAGAAGATTGTCGGCAGAAAAAGACCACTGGGTCCATCTAGTCTGCCCTTTTAGTATTTCCTTACTTATTATCTTAGGATAGATATATGTTTATCCCAGGCATGTTTAAATTCTGTTATTGTAGATTTACCAATCACATCTGCTGGAAGTTTGTTCAAAGTATCTACTACTATTTCAGTAAAATCATATTTTCCACATCCACATCCCATGAGGTGGATAGTTTTCTAATTTAGTTCTGTAATGTAAGAGATCATTTTTGGTAATCTTGATTTTCAACTGTTACTAAATGGTAGCCCTGATTTAGAAAATGTTTTTTTTTCTTTTCATGTAGTGGTGGTATCTACTAGCTAAACTGCAGACAATTGATTTTTTTTTTTAAATATGTTTGAGATAGAAGGAATTTTTAGGTTTATGGCAAGATTGATATCCATCTGTGCTTTTAAAACATAGAAACATGTTTTTGTTCTCCAGTAAAAGTGTCAGGGAGGCTTTCCCAAGCTCCTGATCTGCTGTAGACTGAAATATATCATATCCCTCCCTTACCTTAAACAACTTTGACATTCACAGTCAGCTGCAAGTGAGCTCCAAGAGGGGCCTGAGATGATGATGAGGAAGTGTTAAAGCCCTCACTTTTTTTTTACTGGAGAATAAAAGCATTTTCCATGTTCTGGAAGCACAGACAGATATATGAAAGGTACCATGTATCTCATCACTTTGGAAAGTAGAGTGAATCTGTCAAATGCAATTCAACAAAAATATTAACTCGAAAAGTCAGATACCCAAATGTTTTCTTTTATACTAATCTGTTTCTATTTTATGACTTTATTCATTTTTTTCACTTTGTAGAGGTCATTCCACATGGAGCTGCTATTGTCTACTCTATCTACTGGTGTCACATATCGCTGCAATGCTTTACAGCAGTCGCCTCTTATCACCACAGACACAACAGGAAGTCTCAGTCTTAGTTTTAGAACCAGTGGTCAGAATGAAAATTACAAGATTTCATGCTTATTTTATAATCCAGAGAGAAAAATGGAAATTAGAAAAATTTTCACAAAAAAATGAATTAAAAATGTTTAAAGCGAATGTACCACTTCCTGGTTGTTGCCGGCACGGAGATCACAGTGATGCAGTTAATTTTTTACAGTGCCGCCTGATTTCTGCATGTGCACTTTGGCCAGCTCTATGCACTGGGGGTGGGCTTGGCACCCCCAGGGTACAGATATCCACTCTCATTGGTAAAACGCCTTTGTCAGAATTAAGTCTGGCCGCATCACTGAGGGCGGGTTCACACTACGGAATTCTCGTGGACAATGTCCGCGCAATTCCGTCAGCTGTCCGCCCGCACGGGCACGCGCTTTTCCGCCGGCTCCATAGACACCATTCTATGGGCCGGCGTATTCCGCGAT
The DNA here is from genome assembly GCF_027789765.1 of Dendropsophus ebraccatus. Taxonomy (NCBI): domain Eukaryota; kingdom Metazoa; phylum Chordata; class Amphibia; order Anura; family Hylidae; genus Dendropsophus; species Dendropsophus ebraccatus. The sequence continues at coordinate 104,218,021 of NC_091455.1, forward strand.
CCGCTAAAAGAAGTGACATGACACTTCTTTCAGCGTATAGCGGAATACGCCGGCCCATAGAATGGTGTCTATGGGGCCGGCAGAAAGGCGCCCAGATGTGCGGGCGGACAGCTGACGGAATTCCGCGGACATTGTCCGCGAGAATTCCGTAGTGTGACCCCGCCCTGAGGGGAAGATGACATTGGTACACTGGGAGTGCCAGGCCCGACCCCAGTGCATAGAGCAGGCTGAAGCGCTTCGTGGGAACTGGACAGCAACACCAGCGACAACCACTTAGAAAAAAAAAAAGTTCACTAAGTCAACTGGTACATTTGCTTTTACATAAAAACATTATTTAAATAGTAAGCCATTTTGTGATGACACATTCCCTTTAATATTTATCGGCCCAACTGGGCAAGATTTTTTTTAATATCCTATATGTGGGCCTAGTGCACTGCTTGCCTCACACACAGGCCTCAGAAACAGCATGGCACCTATACAGTGGAAACTCCCCATTCTCCTAAGGCAGTACCCTATATGTCACCACATAAGGTCTCAGGAGCATAATGTTTGGCACAGATTTTCCTTGACATTGTTTCAGGATGGCATGTCACATACGCACAACCCGAGGTACCAGTAGAGTGGGAATCTGTGAAAAGCACCACTATTTTATATACTCAAAGGGGGAGATTTATGAAGGGGTGTAAATATACACCTGGTGTAAACTTCCCACAGCAACCAATCACAGCTCAGCTTTCAGCTCTGGTAAAATATAAGAGGAGCTGTGATTGGTTGCTGTGGGCAGTTTATACCAGGTGTATATTTACACCCTTTCATAAATCTCCCCAAAGAGTACATTTATTTTGACCCTACCCCCACAGGTTTTTTTCAGAACTTGCACAGGTGCAAAGTGAGAATTGCATTTTCTCCATAGGTATACCATGTCAGTGCTGCATATGTTGTGCTCCATTTGGGCCCTGGAGACATAAATTTAGTTTATAAAAAGGTAGTTCTTTGTGATGTATGCTTGGGCAAACTTTCACTAAAATGATCAATCTTTGACTTAATTCTGCCACTTATTTTGGCCTTCTGTATGCAGCAAGGCATTATACCGAGGCTACTACTGATCAGTGGTGGCCAACTGATGGAACCCCACTGATCATAGGAATGGATGTTATGAATGCCTATTTGAGTAATGTGGTCATGGGCATTTTATTATTCTGTAGGTTCACTTTAAGTAATGGGCCCCTCAGACCTTTAGGGAGCATTGCATTCATGGACAACAATCCGTGCAGTTATCCGCCACATTTACTCAGTGTGCATATGCCCTATCTCTGATATTTATGAAGTGCTCCATTTTTTTCTGCTCTTCCCACTGATGGTTAAGGGCCATATCACATCATAAGCTCGGCAGAATCTGTTGACGCTATACAAATATTATCACTTATTTGCCACATTATTGCTTTGTCTTTTTGTGTATATGTTAACACATGCCTGATGAAGAGACCTAAGGGCCCTCATACATGACATGTGTAGCACCATATATAAGTGCCGAACTGTGGGACCAGCACTTGTTTGTAGAGCTTTTACAAAGCTTAATCAATTGTGCAGCAGGAACAATCACTGTACTGTTTGTGAGTAAGGATGAGCAAACTTTTTGGTCGTACGGCATCTTCGCTCAATTGCTATGCCTGAGATCCCGGGTGCATAGTTGCGCTCCCGGGAATCTGCGGGCAGGATCTTCCAGGGAATTCAAGATACATTCCCTGGATTTCCAGGGAATGTATATTGAATGCCCTGGAAGATCCCGGCCGCAGATTCCCGGGAGCGCATCTATGCACCCGGGATCGCAGGCATCGCACTGAAGTGAGCGGCTTTCGGACCGAAAGTTTTGCTCATCTCTATTCGTGAGGCCTGTTAACTATCGTTGTTGTTTTGATAAATAATGTTTTAAGACACCGATCAGCCGACATTGGCCATGTCAGCTGATTGTTGCCTTGTAACATGACCTATTACACCAAAGGATTACAGGACGGGACGGCCTGTGATCAGCCAAGTACGGACGATAATTGTTTGGTGTACTAGGGCCCTTACAGCGACAAGTGACACCAGTGGATATATAGCATCAATACAAAGCAATAACAGCTCAATGATAATAGAGCACGCTCAATGATGTTTTACATTCATCTAAAGGGGGCAGTCTGTCTAATGTCATTTATGTAAAGCATGTCACTAAATGCCGTTAAGAACAGCTGACAATATGACAGCCCCCATAATAATGTACATACAATGTACAAAAAAATTTAAGTCAGAAAATAGAAACAGATTAGAATAAAAGAACAGGTTTTAGTATCTGATTCTAATCAGTAAGAGAAAATTTAGGTGACACATTCCTTTTAAACTTTACCATGGCCGTGTGAAATAAAGAAAGGAAACTTGGCTGAGTTGACTTCACATGCCTGTGGTTTTTATTCTCCTGAAAGCCCACACAAGTTCTGCAGTTCCCTGCAATCTACACCAGTGGCATAAATCATCAACATTCAACACACAAAGCAGAAAAGTGCTCTTAGGTGTTTAACTTTGCAGTGAACAAACTTATATTTAACAACACACACACATACATTTCTGGGGAAACCTCAGCTGGTTACAATTCAACTTTACTTCTGTTTTTGAGAAAACGTAAGAACTTTGGTGAAACTCTTGCAGATATGAAACTGTCCTGCTTTGGGTATCTTCACTTTGTTCCCAGGACTAGAAAAGTAAAGTCTGGAGAATGCATGAAGCCCGACCACTCTATTCATTGCGGCATCTAAAGGCACTGCAAACGAGTGTCTATCTTGATCGGCACTAGTTTGTGGAAAAATCTGTACATGTAAGAGGACCTTAAATGGGTTACCCAGTATTAGAAAAACATGGCCACTACTTCCAGAGACAGTTTTGTCTCCAGTTTGGGGGTTATTTCGCAATTCAGTTCCACTGAAGTGAATGGAGCTTAAGTGCAAACCCCATCTGAACTGGAGACAAGAGTTGTGTTGTCTCTGGAAGAAAGTGGCCATGTTTTTCTTTTGCTGAATAACCCCTTTAATAGTCGCCCTGCTCTAGGAACATGACCGTATTATGTTTTTGTTTTTTTTTTAGATCTCATATTATTATAACCAGTTCTCTACAGGCTAAACCTTCAAAGCCAGTACATTATGGGACATTATGTTGATGGACTAAGTAGTTTCTTTTTGTTGTTGTTTAGAAACATGTACTATCATGCCATGATACATTTTAAGAATTTCCTTTTAAATATGTACATCCTTAGTAGTTCCTCTTGTTATGAGATAATTTATGAGTCAGAAGTAGAGATGAGCAAATTTACAGTATTAACAAAGCAGCGCACTTTGTTACCCTCAGCCGCCGGCTTGTCAGGCTACTGCTCTTGGACTCTGCTCCAGGTGCCTGGAAAAGTTGGACACAGCTTTGTTTATACTGTAAATTTGTTCATCTTTAGTCACAAGCCCTAACCTACTAGAATATATTTGAAGGTCCCCGTATGGGTGGTTTCACATTTAACATTTTTAGACATGGCTAATTGCTGTATATTTACATGAAGTAGTCAGAAAGGGATAAAGGATAATTAAAACAATCACCTCCATTCTGCAACATACAATGGGGAAAAGTAGTACAATATTCAATAAACTGCCAATTTTGCAAATTTTCCCACTGACAAAGAATGAAGAGATTTGTCATTTTTATTTTAGGTACACTTCAACTGTAAAGACAGAATCTATTTATATTTCCAGAAAATCACATTTTTTATTTTGAATATTTTGCATTTTATTGCATGAAATAAATATTTGATACAATAGAAAAACAGGACTTAAAGAGATATTCCACCCAAGAGCTAGAAAAATGAAATGCTCCCAAACCTAGCTGGTCTTACTCACCAAGTCTCCCTGAGTATTTTGAGCTGTCTTCTGTCTTTCTAGCTGCTGCCGTTCTTGAGTTAAACATTTTTCTAAAAGCAGGTCTATATCCAAGATGGCGCTGGTTGGGAAAGTACATTTCCCAGCATTCATTGCACCTTAGAGCCAATTGCTAAGTATCCTCATCTTGTACTATCTGCCGATCGTTGGCTCAATCTGCTTCTGCTTTACACTGTAAACAAAATCTATCTAGTATAACACAAAATACGTGGCACTCTTGTAAAAAAGTATGTTTTGTGCTTATCTATGTATCCATCCATCTGCATAGACAAATTAGAAAGAGGGAGAGAGAGATAAAACATCTGTGTTTCCTTTCCCCTATATTACTCAAGAGGCTGTCACTGTTCTGTTGTTTTCCCACCCCTTGGCCAGGTGCCTGCTAATTGGTGTGATGTCAGTGGTGGGTGGGGTTACAGATGAGGTGTTATAACTTGCTTGGCAACAGAAGAGACAGGGATCATGTATATTTGGTCTCAGAAGGGAGGGAAGTGAGGATTTTCTGCAGGTTCAGGGTGTAAAACCCCTACTACACGGGGCGATGGAGAGGAGCAAACGACTGTTCTCAGCTCCTGTTATCTCTTGTTTTGCTCTGTCTGAGTCTGCCTGATTCAGTGGTTCTGGAATGTCCAAGATTTGCTGTGTGCGCCTTGATGTTTAATTGTTTACTTTTGTAAAAAGAAAGTGCAAAAACAAAAACTATACATTTTTTTCTAGAATATTTCTCAATTATACTTAGCAAAATCTGAAATTCCAACAAAGGTACTGTAAGAAAATGGTTTGAGCACCTTAACACACATGCTTTTACAATTGAAAAAAAAAAAAAAAAAAGTATCTTAGATTTACATTGATCTTCATAGCATTTTGGCGGCTATTTCAATCAATTGTGACACACAGATTTTCTATTATTTTTCCACTAAGAAAAAAATGCCAGTAAATCCACCACCAAATCGAAAACATTCTGGATTTAGGCTGGCCATTGGAACAGGTCTAAACCGCACCCCATCTAGGTTGGGCCATACAAATGGCAGCTATGGTGAGGGGCCTATACGCAGACTAGGTGGCGCCTTGGCCGTGAAGCCCCGCACAGGTAGCACGAGCCATAGATTTTAAAAGATCACTTTTTACTGAAACAAGCACCATGACGTATGATATAAAATAAGGCATGAAAACTGCAAAATTTACCCTTTACACCTGTGTAGAGAAGTCATAATGCAAAAAGGGGGTGGCAGTGTCACTTTAAGCATGAATGTTGGTAATGATTTTTTTTGCCGAGTTTATTTTATGCTACGTATCATGGTGGTTTGGTGATCTCCCCACTGGGAGTCACCCCCTTAGCAATAGGCTTTCCTCCCCTGGAGGGATATCTGGCTATTCCTGTGTTTTGAGACTCATAACTCAGGCTCCACAGACCCCTCTTTTACATATTTAAATTTATAGGGGGCAATTTATCAATGGAGATTCTTCAGTAAGTACTCCATTAGATTTTTTGTCGCTGGTCTCCTTGAGCTCAGCGATTGCTGTGTTTTGTGAGTTTATTATGTTGTTTTAACTTGGTTGTCAAACGATAAAGAATTGTTACAAAAACTTTAATTTAAAAAAAATTCAATATATATGCACAGTGGGAATTTACTGTACATCCTGTGCCCAGTTTTACCCAAAACCTCCAAGACTCACAACAACCACATATTGACAATGGAGACAGAAGTAGTTTTGGCAGTTCAACCTTTTAATTCTACCGTACTATCTCAGCTGGAAAAGGTTTTATGTATAATTTATGCTGAAAAACAGCGTAATTTATAAAAAAAAATTGTCATGCTTCCCCACATGGCGCATGGGGCACAAAATGTTGCACTTTACTTGCGCACGCAGGAGCTTTGTGTAAAATGTGCAACTTTTTGAAGGTCTGCTGCAGACCTTGATACATATGACCTTATTAACATTCAAACTACTTGAACATAAATGTCTATAGGTGTTTATAGAGATAAAAATTTAGATTTTCTGATATCAATTTACTTCTGATATCGGATAATGATTTAATGGATGATTGGGAGCTAAGGCATTTAGTGCATGATGCCATTTTTATATCATTATTATTACTACTTTCAATATATAGCTGTATTCAGTTTGCTTCTAAGCCCCTGTTTTTTTTTAATCAAACAGATATAAAATTAAATTTTTCCTGTGAAGCTGAAGCATGCACTTGTTTTGATGAAGGGAGACCTAAACTTAACTCCTAAAATGCATAAACATTGGGGGAGATTTATCAAAGGGTGTTACATTTAGACTGGTGCAAACTGCCCACAGCTCCTCTTTCCTTCACCAGAGCTGGACGCTGAGCTGTGATTGGTTGCTGTGGCCAGTTTGCTCCAGTCTAAATTTTACACCCTTGGATAAAACATCTTCATCTTATTCCTTGTGTGGCTAATGGATTCTGGGGACAGCACAGATTAGTGTGAGTACCATCACTTTTTTCAGTTTTCTTGTCATATATTTATACAGGCCCGACATTGGGAGTATTCTGTTTATGGTACCATCAGCTTGGTAGTCCCTTGTTCTCCTTACCACATTTCTACCAGCTAGTAACCGTTGTTGCTTAGAGCCTAATGGTACCTCCCCAGGAAGGGGGGAGGGGGTTTGACATGCACAAAGCCCAAGGCCTCAAGGTGAGCATAATATAATTTCACCTAAACCTTGGTCCATCCACGGTGAGATACAAGGCGCTGGTGCCCTTGTTGTTTTTTTTCTTCTTGTTTTGATCCAATATGATTGCCTTCAAGATGGCGGCCATGTTCCGGATATAGCCTAAAAGGCCCCTCACCTATTGCTTGCTGGGGTATTCATATAAAAGACATATCATTTTCCATTTTGTTTCTAAAATCAAAGGGTGTCCTGAAAGACTGTATTTATGCTTTGTAGGTACACACATTTAGATCTAATGGAATGAATTCAGTTTTAATGCATATGATACACACTTTACAGCAATTTTACAATTTGTTTCCAGTGTTATACCTTGGGATCCTTAACCAGATCTGCCAAATAGGATTTGACAACTCCTCACATTCTTTTCACTTTCAACTACCATTTCCACAATATGAGAACTACATTGGAAGGGTGTAGAGAATACGTTGGACATTTAGTGACTAAGGACCACATTAGACGGCCTGACATTTCCCCTATAATTACCTATTCTCCCCCCGTTGTTTTGCAGCTTTTTGACGGTGTTCCCACTCATCACTGATGCTTCTGGCCCTGTGTCTTCCAAAACAGGCTACTCATCCAATCACTGGCCAAGATGGGCAAAAGGCAGCAGGACAATGGGGGAGAAGGAGTATAATTTTTACACTACACGTAGCGATGCAGGGCTGATTATTTTTAAACATGTTTATAAGACAACGATAAGCCAATGACCGGCTCATAATCATTGTCTTTATTACACAGAGTGATAATCTGCCAAATCGTCCCGATTATAGTTCTGTGTAATAGGGCCCTTAGACCACTATCTTCTTATCTTTTCAACCTCTCTCAATGCAGATGTATGTCTCAAAAAAACAAAGCTTCGACCACTTTAAAGATAGTGTATAATAATGAAATGAATGAGTACAAATCATAAGAACTGCATTGGCATGTATGTTACTGCTTCTATTTTAGGATAGGATGTTAGAATTGGTGAAGAAAATAAATGCAAACATGGCTGTATATGGCAGTGCAGTATCAGCATGCCGTTAAATGTGGACTACCTAAAATACTGATGTGAAGGAAAACCATAACAAATCTGTGATCATTTTTTTTTTTTTTAATAGTGAATTCAGGGTCTTTTGAAGATGCCATTAAATTAATATTTACAATATTTTATTTTAATTAAAATCTAAGACTCATCATACGTCTAATCTACAATAACACAGTGGTATCACTCCACTCCTAATGAACAAAGACAAAGGCTTAATCCAAAACACGAGAAGGCATTGTAAAAAAGCCTCAGCGATGACTATGAGTTTGTTATGCTTCTCCTTCTACCATGGTCTCATTGAGAATGAATCCAGAAAGGCACAGGGTAACGCTGGCTGTCTCTTCTCGCAGTCATTGACAAGTACGATAAACTAGTTGCTTATACCCATCATTTACATACAGATTAATGTCTCACTTTATTACTTCATGACAATGAATTTAATTTACATTATTTAAGTACCATTGCAATGTGTGCAGTATATAACAGAATCGCTGATATTCCTTTCAGAAAAAAATACTTTTTCACTATATATATAGATTTTTTTTATGTATAAAAAAAATAGACAAAACACAGAACAGAGACATGGTATAGGCTAAAGATCCTGCTTAAACTTCATCTACAGTAGTAACTCCCAAATCAACAGACATGCTGATATACTAATGAAGTGCAAATATCTTTGGAGTTTTCAATAAAATATATTACATGAACATAAGACAGGAGAAAAATAAAATAAAAAGGCAAGTACTTCAAGTACGAGGAGCAAGTGGTCCATCTTTAGTGTTTTTATTGGCTAGAGGGAAGCAGTTTACTTCTTCCGCTGAAAAACGTTTGCCAACATTGCACCGGATGTTGTTAGCTGGCCCATTTTGTTCAAAAACTTGGTCTTTGTATCTTCGCTCACAAGGCTCGCAGCAATTGACATGGAACTGAAAGAAAGTATTAGACAACAGATAAGAAACTGATACGGTGTCATAACTCTAAGATATAAGCAGCTGCTCTATTCAACCCAAACCTAACAAATTCTGGAAATAAAGCATTATGGGAACAACATACCGCTAAAGTTTGTTGCTTCAAACTGTTCTGAAAAATCTTTAAATGAAGCTTGATGTTTGCTAGGATAACATGCTGATGGCCACTACCATAGCCGGTAGTACAGAATACAGCACCGGCCAGATACATTTGAATCCATTGCAAATGCTCTCCCAGAGCTGAACACAAGACAATTACCAGAGAATAGTCTAATTGCAAAATTAATAATAATAATAAATAATAATAATAATAATAATAATAATAAAAGAACCTCTAGCATATATAAGGATTAAAGTGTACATAAAGCGGTAAAGAAACTCACTTCTAACCCTTCTTTTCAGCGCCTGACTTGGACAGAGACCAAACGTTCCAGGCTGGAGCACGAGCACACGATGGCATGGAAAACAGATTGGCCGGAAAAAGACAGGCTGAGAGCATTCTGGAATGAGAGCAAGAAAAGCTGAGAGTAGAAAGAAAGATGTAAAGTGCAATTCAGTAAGGGCAGCAAAGAATGGAGAATATTTTGGAGGAGACAGGGAATGACGGCACTTTAAAGATCAGAAGAATGTTCTCAGCCAGCTTTTACCTCTCCAGTATTGTATGCACATGCTCCAACAGCAATCTGGAACGTTTGGATTTAAGCGATTTCACAAGACAGCAGCTTGAAAAACTAACACTATACAGTATAGAGATATTTAAGCTGTCATCTCCCTGGGATGCTGGAAAACATCACATGGAAAAAGGCTCCACTGACACTGCAAATATATGTCTAGCCTTAGACTATTATTAGGACCTCCTTGACACACTTTACAGTGTTATTTATGAAGCTATTGTGCTTCATGCATTTTTAGGCAGTTTACTGATTCCTCCCCCCCCCCCACCCAAAAAAAAAAATAATAAAAAAAAAAAATAGCATGTTTAAAGGAGTTTTTCCAAAAATTATTAACAGAATAAGGGATAATTATGTCACTTGACTGCTGGGACCCCACAATCTCATGCATGGGAACCCAAGTCTTAAGTTAGAATGGACCAAAGGGTCACACATGCACTTGCCGGCTCCATTTATTCTCTATGGAATGTGCAGCTGAACACTGTACCCAGCTATATCCAGCAATGCCCACAGAGAATGAACGGAATGGCAATGAGCACAAATGACTCCATTCTAACAGGAGACTGTCACCTGTCCTTGAGATTGATGGGGGATTCCAGCAATTAGATAGGCTATGCAAATTTTGAAACACCCTTTAGATTCATGCATTTTTTGTTGCATACTTTTTCTTTGGCCCTTCCCCCATTACAAATCATATCATTAAAATACCACAAACTGCTAAATAAACCCCACATCTAGAGTAAATGCCCCTGATGAAAGTGACGAATGCCACAAAAAAACAAAACAGACGTCAACCCTTCCATCTTCCATCTGCACACTTACAAAACTCCCCCATACTTTCTTTTTTGTTGTTTTCTACTTTTGTAAAGCATTTCTCTAAATGCTGTCCAGAAAGCTTGACTTATATGGCTGGCCTCATTATATTGTACAAAAAAACTGATTACAAAAATTACATTTAGAAAAGAGAAACAGATTATATTAGTATCTGGCTTCAATCAAAAAAAAAATGTAGAGGAAACATTCCCTCTAATGACTAATGGTGTTGTCCTTCCCCTCTATAGTCCCACACATCCCCTTTTTGGTGTCCGAGTTATTTTCCTTTAGGTAGACACCAAGCTACATTGTTAACCCCTTAAGGTCAGAGATATATATCCACACATATACACTAACACGTTCCTGCTGTAAAAGGGTGTTAATGTGTTTGGGAACTCTCCAATGTGAGAAGCCCCACACCCATTAGTGTCCCAGGAGCCAGGCACAATGACAATAGCATAGCATGATCAGTATATACAATCTAATGATCACATATACAAGTCCTCTAGGGGGATAAAAAGTGTATACCTTGTTCCAGCAAGGCGAACAACATAAACGAAAAGAGGAAAAAAAGAAAAAAAAAACAGGATTGCTGATTTTTTAAATTATATATCAGAAAAAAACCCTAAATTTTCTTTTATATCAGTTTGATACCAATAAAAAATATCAACATGGCACAAAAAAAATTACATCTCAGCCAACCCTGTAGGTGGAAAAATAAAAGCATTATGGCTCTTATAATGCGAGGAGGAACATTGCTTTAATGTGACCCAGACATCGGTGCATCAATGACCTTTGGTCACAAAGGGGTTAAAATGTTTGTATCTGTTCTTTTTCATGACAAACTAACTTCCTATCTTTAACTCTACTAGCTCTTATTACTAGCTTTCAATATTTATTAGCAGTTTACAAGCTTATTTTTTGGCATGAACTGAAATATTTGCGCATCTGTTCTTGTTAAAGGAAACACCTCCCTCCAGCCTGGATACAAGATGAGACAAGGTTGGGCATGGAAGCATACAGGTTCCATATGGCATCCTTCAGCACATTTGCCCAGGGATGTTGAAGCTGGGCCTGCAGATCCTGCACACTTGTAGGATGCTGAAGCTGGGGTCCCAGCCGGTCCCATAAGTGCTCCATAGGCATTACATCTGGCAGGCAGGCAAGGAAGTGTTGCAGTCTGGCAGAGACATTCATGGGAAACCCTTGTGTCGCCACCTTCATCTAGATCAGTTTCTCAACTCCAGTCCTAAAGACCCACCAACAGGTCATGTTTTGCAGATATCCCATACAACAAACAGCTGTGGCAGTTGCAACAAACAGCTGTGGTCGTTACTGGTGCACTGACTATAATTATATACACTGTGACATCCACAAAACATGACCTGTTGGTGGGTCTTGAGGACTGGAGTTGAGAAACCGTGATCTAGATAGTCGACAAGGAAACTATGGGCACTGTCCATGCTTGTAAGTGGACCAAACTATACTCCCCTACAGGTATTCTTTCTAGGCCACCCAAAGCAGTTTGCTGTGTTTGCATGCACTCACATATTTACTGCTCCCAACACCTCCTAAGAGCGTGGCCAGAATGGCCTAGATCAGTGTTTCTTAAACTGTGAAGCGGGCCTCACCAGTGAGGTGCCCCCTAGTTGTTGGTGAGGCCCAGCTGGGGACCCAGTTTTCACAAAAGTAGCTATGATCTGCACAGTCCTCCAAAATCCATTTTAGCAACATTATTAATTTATTTTATACTTGCTTTATTATCTAAAGCTTGGGAGACAGGTGAAAGCTAGTCCTAGCATTATTTTCAGCTTTTAAATGGACTTCCACCACAGATGGTGAGGCCCAGCATCCTCTTGGTCAGTCTAGTGAGGCCCAGGCATTGCCTTGGTCTGTTGGGTGAGGCTCCAGTAGAAATAGTTTGAGAAGCACTGCTCTAGATGGTGGGCAACTGATCAAATTTAGCTTCCTGTTTCTCTTAGTCTAATGATGCACCCCCTCTCAAGGTCTGCCAACTAGACAGTATAATCGAGTGCAGGCACATGTAAAGTTAGTGGTCTCCCACCAAGAGGGACAATAATCAAATGTAGCATTGGAGAGCCAATAGGACAGCAGGGTAAGCACCTTTTGTTGCAATACCCTTTGTCTATTCAGACTACTACTGTAATCATTACGTAGATAACTGTACGCACTGTTTTGCAGCATATTTCTATCTTGGGGAATTTCTTTTCCCAATGAGTATAAAATAAAAACCTTCTTATATGAAATCATCCAATATATAAGTGCACTTCAAATTAGAATCTTATAAAAAGAAACCTCATTTATATAATTCAATTTAAAACGAGAAACTCATATAGATTAGTTACACACAAAGTGATCGACTTCATGCTTTATTTGTTTAATAAGGATTATAACTTATATGTTATTGAAAACCTAAAAGCCAGTATCTTAAAAAAATAGAATGCCATGAAAAATAGTCACACTGTAATCCACATAAAACACCAAAAGGGTCAGCAAATGCTTTCTAAGCTTTTACAACATTTGGAGGAGATTCATAAGGAGTGGACTGTGACTGGAGTCAGTGCTTAAAAAGCCACCATACACAGACATATCCAGGACACAGGCTTAGGACCCTACTCCACGGGACGATTATCGTTCGCAAAATTGTTAATGATAAACGATTTCAAATGACCACTAGAACGATTTGCGAATGAGCAACGATAAAAATAGGTCCAGGTCTTATTAAACGATCAACGATTTCTCGTTAGTCGTTTAATCGTTAACTGCTATTCAACTGAACGATTATCGTTTAGATCCGAACGATGTAACGATAATTCGAACAATAATCATCCCGTGGAATAGGGCCCTAAAGGTGTCTCAATTCCTTGTGTCAAGACTCATGGTCCTCAGACAACGTCCAAAGAGTCCTACCTGAGCAAAGAGAAAGGACTGGGCTATTGCTCACTAGTACAAAGTTGCATCTCATTTGGAAATCGAGGTCTCAGAGTCTGGAGGAGTTCAAGCTCTTTGAGGTCCAGCATGAAGTTTCCACAGACGCACAATGAGAGGCACCAGATACAATAATGCAGACAAGCTGAGGGGTGTTACCACAGCAATCTAAGCACCTCAGCACCTCCATGCCAAACTGTATTATTGCAGTAATTCATGCAAATGGATCCCGACCAACACTAAGTGCATATGCTGCACATATTTTTAAATTTTCTGAGATACTGCCTTTTGGGTTTTCCTCAGCTGTAAGCACTTGAAAAAGATCACTTTGTGTGTAATGATGATATAAGAGTTTTGCTTTTCAAATTGAATTACTGAAATTAACTTTTTGATTCAAATGTATTTAGAAGCACCTGTAAATATCACTGCAAAATATGTATGAGCCATCTGTAAGCTAACATGGCATGGTCATTTTTTCACGAGTGCATTGTACACTTTGCACAATAAACAAGATATATACAAGATATAATAAAATGCTGTAGTCTGATACTTTTGCAAACCTCAGAAAGAAAAAAATGTCAAATGAAATCTGGAAGGAAAGAGTAAAAAGAGGAACCTACAGGGAGGGAAGCAGTGTGGAACATAAGGGAACTTCCCTTTTCAGGACAGGGCTCTTAATTGGTATGTTCTCTACAGTAATGTACACACAACATTATAGACAACATACAGCTAATATGGTGACTGTCACCCTTTCAAGTGAATGTGCCTCCTAGACACAAGAAAATGTTTTTCCCTAATCTGAACTTTTTTTTGAATGATGTTTACTTATTTTTTTGGGGACATTATTATGGTGACAGCCACCTTGTCTAAGCTGTTTTAACAGCTAACGGACATATGCTTTACAGCAAGTCCCATGGCCACAGGGCACATTAGATTTGCCCAGCTCCTATTTACTTGAATGGGATAGTTTTATAGGCATGCTATGTTACCTACGCAGAGTTCATTCTACAGGGGGACGGAGGCTGGTCTCTAAGCTTCAGTTACTGTGAATACTGGTAGATCTTCTCTGAACTACATACCTTCCTTGTAATCCTGTCTGTAATAAGATGGACACTGGTAAAAAGTGATCTGCACAGAATAGGAAGTGTCAACTTTGTTTTAGACTTTGTAGCCACAATGAAAACTGCAAGATTTTAACAGTTTTAAAAATTCATAGTAAAATAAAAAATTATGAAAAAACAAACACCCTTGTGACCAAAGGTCATTGATGCACATATGTCCAGGTGACATTGAAGCCATAACGCTTTTATTTTTCCACCTACAGGGCTGGGGGTGTATCGTATTGGTGTAAAAGAAAATTTTTGATAGTTTTTCCCTGATTAATAATTATTATAATAATAATAAATAATCAATCCTGGTGTTTTTTCCCTCTTTTCTTTTACGCTGTTCACCCCATGGGAACAATATTGATATATTTTACTATTTTCCACACACTACAATACCAAATATGTTTCTTTATTTATTTTTACATACAAGTGAAACCTTGCATTACAAGTAACTAGGTTTAAGAGCCTTTGGCAAGACAAGCTAACACAATTTTTAAACAAGCAAGATTTGGTAATACCAGTACCCCTTCATCCCCATCCTGATGCTGTAGAAAGGCCTCTCAACTCTCCTATTGATTGGACACCTTCCATCTCTCCTCTGATACCTTCACTGATAGGCGCTGCAGGCAGCCAGCACTAGTACCAGCATGCACCAGCAGGTTTGCAGCCACCTGGAAGTTGTGTGTGAGGGGGGAATTAACTAGTTAATCTCTTCTTTATGGACAGAGTGTTCTTTATTGATACAGAACACCTTACCTACCCTATTTTTGGACTATGGAACAAATTGTCTGCATTTCAATAATTTCTTAAGGGAAAATTTGCTTTGATATAAGAGTGATTTGGATTAGAAGCCCAAGGATTCACTGTATTTTTACTTGTATAATGGGAAAGAATTTTGTTTAAACTTTTATTTGGGGAGGGAGATATATTATATATCTTTACACTTTATAAGTCCCCTTAGGGGATTTATCTATGCAATCATTAGATTGCATATGTTGATCAATGCTATGCCATTGCATAGCATTGATCAGTATTATCCGTGATCTGTACATAGAATCTGCCTGAGGGGAAAAGATCACTAATCCGATAGGACTGAGGTAAGTATTATAACCCCCACCTGGCAGGGAAAGTGATCAGGACCCCCGTAGCCATACTGGTACTTTTCCTGTCACTGACCTTAAAGAGTCACTGTCGTATTTTTTTTTTTTGCAGAAATCAATAGTCCAGGCGATTTTAAGAAACTTTGTAATTGGGTTTATTAGCCAAATCTGCCATTATCTGCATGTAAAAAGCCTTTTCCCAGGTCCCCCCCTCCTTCCTCTTTTTCATCCACTCTGAAAAATCTGAAAATTGTGACTTGTTGCAGGAGACGTCCCCTGTCTGTTCTAGGGAGAGGGGAGGGGGAGGAGGAAGGAGGGAGTTAGCCGGCAGCAGAAAGCAGATAACAGAGGATTACAGGCACAGAGCTGGGTGACAGCTGTAATCTGAGCTCAGACAGGTCACTGGTGATGGTCAGAACAGATAACGGGTGAGGGATTTGTAGATTAACTCTTTGTTGTCCTGTTTTGTCCTTTTCTTTAGCTCTCTCCATAGGAGAACAATGAAGACAGGGGGGAGAGCTTCAAACTGCTTTTTCATGATAAAAATGCATTTTTCGGATAATAAACCCAATTACAAAGTTTCTTAAAATCGCCTGGACTATTGATTTCTGCAAAAAAAAATTTCACGACAGTGACACTTTAAACACTGCGATCGGTATAGATTGCAATGTAAAAGGGGTTAACGTGATTGCGGCTTCCTGCCATTATGTACGGCGACACTGATCTGCATTGAGCCGATCACACTGAAGTGTCCTTGCAAACATTAAAACCCCTTCACAGCAGGAATGTATATACACTTTCCCACTGCGCGAGCCATCGGCAATAGGAACGTTTAGAAGTTTTTCTGATTACACATTCCCTATAAACAGAACTTGTCACCACTCCTAGCCTCTCTGTTTTAGCAAATACATGCATTGCCCATTAAATAATTTTGGATCACCTATTTTTAGAGCTCTGGGATGTGCTGCTCCTTATTTTCCCATTACTTATTCCACATACAGCTGTTGCTGAAAATTAGGTCACAAAATCTAGTGATCTAGTCAGCCCATCCAAGAAACGCCACAATAAAACAAAAACACATATGATCAAGTTTTGGGTGTAATCATAGTAACCACTGCTTACCATATCATTTATGGAGTTTCTATGCTGTCCCTCTATTGCCAGAGATACAGTGTATTTAATGTGTAAACATTAATTGCTGGAGCCCATGTACAACAGCATTCTAATAAGCTGTGATGTCCCAAACAATGGCAAAGTTATTCCTATTGTTTCCACTAAAACTAGAGTAGTGAACCATGTACTTAAAGGGCACGTGTACTTAAAGGGCACTAGATTTTCTTTTACTGATTAGATTTTATTCTAATCAGTTTCTATTTTTTTTTTATTTCACTTTTTGTACATTGTTATGGGGGCTGCCATATTACCTGGGATGTGTTTAACAGCATTTAGTGACTTGCTTTACAGCTAGCCTCATGGATATAGAGAACAATAGACAGACTCTGTTCCCTTGAGATGAATGTGAAAGATTACTGAGCGCGCTCTGTGAAATTTGAAGAGGTCATTCCACAGAGAGCTGCTATTGTCTCCTCTATCTACTGGTGTCATATGTAGCTGCAATGTGTTACAGATGACTTTATTGCAGTCTCCTCCTATCACCACAGACACAACAGGAAGTCTCAGCTTAGTTTTAGCCCTAGTGGTGAGAATGAGAACTGCAAAATTTCAGGATTATTTTATAATACAGATAGAAAGATGGAAAATTAGAAAAAAATGTCACAAAAAAATTCTTAAAGTGTCACTGTCATTTAAATTTTGACATGTCATAGAAGCATGTCAAAAGTTTTGATCAGTCTGGGTCTGAGTGTTCAGACCCGTAACGATCAGCAGAAAGAGCGTAAAAGGAGGTGACAAGAGGGGCGTGGCCTGGTTATGGCGCCGAGCGGCAGCACAGTGTGAGAGCTCCGTGTCCACGCCGGCCCTCTCCTTACTAAAAGAGCGTCTTAAAGCCTGTCCCAGCGATTTTCATGCCTCACAGGGCAAGCCGGAGACCTCCGCTACCTTCCGACGCCCTCCCGGGGAGAACCAGAAGCGGCATCCGGAGATTCTTTACACCGGCCTCTCCAGCCAGCAAGCGCGCTGTAGCACCCAAGATGGCCGCCCGCCCTGCTCCAACACAGCGTGCACAGCCCCTGCCCGCTGCGCTCTCACAGGAGCTCCCTGCTATCTTCCGAGATCCGGGCTCCCCGTCCCCCCCCTCCACATCGGGAACGGCTCCTCTCCCAGGGACAGTAAGTGACTCTGTGTCTTTGTCTGGCGCTGACATGGCGGCACTTAGAGAGCACATGGCGACAATCCCCACTAAGCAGGACATGGAGGGATACATAAGCAGAATGGAGGCTGTGTGTAAGACTGAAATTCGGTCCCTGCGCTCAGACCTGGTAGCCCTAACCTCATCTGTGCACACATTAGAGCAAACATCCACCCAGCTGCAGGAGGACCAAAGGTCCCAGCAACAACAGCTAGATCTTCACTCACAGCAGATACAGCAACTGTATGACATGGTGGATGATGCTGAAAACCGGAACCGCCGGAACAATGTACGTGTTAGAGGCATCCCTGAGTCAGTGCCACCAACAGACCTCATGTCAACTTTGCAAGGCTTATTCAACACCCTCCTGAACAGACCGCCCACTGAGCCAATTGAGTTGGACCGGGCACACAGGACACTGGGGCCGCCGAGCACCGACCCGAACCGTCCCAGGGACGTGGTGTGCAGGGTTCACTTTTTCACCGTTAAAGAGGACATAATGAGACGGGCCAGAGATAGGGGCACTATAGACTTTGACGGGGCTCAAATCCAGCTGCTGACGGACCTGTCGCGGACTACCTTGGCTAAGAGAAGGGCGCTGCGGCCATTGCTAACTATCCTTCGAGAAAGGAACATTCTTTACTCCTGGGGCTACCCGTTCCAATTGCAGGTGCGACACGACAACCGCAGTCACTGCCTCCGCACCCCAGCTGACCTACCGGAGTTACTTGAGGCGCTCCATTTGCCTTCCATTTCCATTGCGGATTGGCCATCTCTGCCTCCACCGTTGCAAAGGAATACCAGAGCAGCGCCTCGTGCCCCCAGGCCGCGGGCCCCAAGGTCGCGGAGTTCCAGACGTCGACAAAGATCACCACCACCCACGCGGGCAGAGGAATGATGCCAGCAGCCTGACCCATGAGGGATCCTCTATGCTTTTCTCCACGATGCCTAACCACCATTGCCTTACTTACCTCCCCATTGGGACCTTTCCCGCTTACGTCCACTGACCCGCCATGCTCCCGTCAACCGCGGGAAACCGTGACCCATATGGATAGGACGTGGTCACCTCCCCTGACCACAATGCTTGGACGTTAATGGATGCACCACAAAGCGCTGAGGGGCATCCCCTCCAGAGCCAATGAGAGCTGTGAAAGCCAATGGGGAGGGGGGGAGACAGACCGGGGGTGGTGGGCACTGGCTTATGTTCCGAGTTTACTAAGTGGCCTGCGCCGGCGCAGGGCTATGCTTGGCATGTGGTTCGTCAGAGCTGCATAAGTAGAGCGCGGCAACATTTTGCACTCATTTGTGTACGGGAGTAGCCCTGTGCCGGTCAGTGCCTTCTCAAGCTCCTGGTTCTTTTGGTTTTATCACTCTTGCCATATCTACTGGAATGTTAATTTGTAAGGATGTAGGGCTGGGGACACCCAGCTGTTTGGTTTTGTTGTTTACTTGTCACATATTTCCAGTCACCTCCTACCTAGTGGATTTAAGACGTGTAAATTGTTACACGATAACTACGGTTAGTTTTTTCCTCTGTCCTTAGTGGACTGAGGCGGACGGCTCTTCTTTAGACCTGTCCTATTTGTGTTGTTTGGGTGCTCTTAGTCTGTTTGTTTTGTATGTACCCTTGTCTAGTGTTTCTTTGTTCTTTGCTCTGTAGCAGTCCTACGGCTCCTTTCCGCTTTTTTCTCACCCCCTCCTTTCTGTCATTCTTTTCCCTTCCAGACCATCCTCCCCTTGACCCTGGGGGACTAACGTGCAATGACCTCCCTAAAGCTAACCTCTCTTAACATTAGGGGCTTTAACAAGCCCGAACGGCGCTCCCAGCTTCTGTACCATCTTCACAAACAACGCACACACATAGTGCTGCTACAGGAGACACACTTCAAGACGGGACACATCCCAGTTATGTCCACACGATATTACCCCCACTGGTACCATAGTACCAATCCGGACGCTAAAACAAAAGGGGTGAGCGTGGCAATCCACAAGTCCCTACCTGCTAAAGTGCTGGACACTCTGATTGACCCTAATGGCAGATATGTGTTTCTCAAACTGCAACTTGCTTCTAAAATATATACTGTCGCTAACGTTTATCTTCCTAACCAAAACCAGGTGCGGGTGGGAACGCTGTATCTGAAGGCTCTGGGGAAGTTCGCAGAGGGCCTAGTCATCACCGCTGGGGACTTCAACCTAGTCCTGGACAGGGCGGTGGATTCCTCTTCAGGCAGGTCCACGTTGTCGTCTTCCCAATCTCGTTCTTTGCGGAGACTCCTGTTCGACCACAAACTTGTGGATGTCTGGAGGGTCCTCCACCCTGGGGTAAGAGACTATACTTTTTACTCCCCGGTTCACAACACCTACAGCAGGATTGACATGTTCCTGGTCAGCCACCATCTGCTGTCCTGGCATCCTCGGACCACTATAGATCCCATGACGTGGGCAGATCATGCTCCGATCACATTGGTGTTGACTCTCCCGGATCCTACCCCTAGGGAGTGGAACTGGAGACTCAGCCCCAATCTCCTGAAGGATGTAGCCTGCCAAGCTGACATTAAGAAGGCGATAACAGACTTCCTCAGTGTCCACGCTAATGATGACACCCCCCTCCCGGTACAGTGGGAGACACTTAAATGTGTGCTTAGAGGGGTCCTGATACAGAACGGGGCACGCTTGAAAAAGGCGTATCTGGCCAAAATGACGGAGCTTCTCTCCAAAATACAAGCGATTGAACTATCCCACAAACAGACGCAACTCCCACAAGACCTAGCGACACTTATAGACCTTAGGGGTCAGCTACAGCGACTGGTCGACCAGAAACACGCGAGGTTTAGGGAAAGGACTAGAAGATTCTTTTATGAGTTTTCCAACAAGTGCGGGGCTCCCCTGGCGCGACTGCTACATCCAAAATTGTCCCAAACTTATGTGCCATCCATTACCTCATCACAACATGGGACACGCCATGCCCCGATGGAAATTGTGGACACCTTTAAGCAGTTTTACCACTCCCTCTACAACCTGAAGGGCCCCCTGGCAGATATGCCTGAGGACACCTTTAAGACCAAAGTGGACCACTATGTGCGTTCCACACCCCTGCCAACTTTGCCGGCGGAAGTGGTTTCAGACCTGGAGACGCCATTCACTGTCACTGAACTTACTCAGGTTATTAAGCAGACTCCTACTGGCAAAAGCCCTGGCCCGGACGGGTTCACGGCACAATTCTACAAGCTCTTTGCAACGCTGCTAGCGCCCTTTATGACTAAAGCCTTTAACTCTGTATCTCCAGCCTGCCCCTTTCCCGCCCAATCTCTTATGGCCACGATAGTGGTTATACCTAAGCCGGGTAAGGACCTATCCACCTGCGCTAACTATAGACCCATATCGTTGATCAATGTCGACATCAAATTGTTCTCTAAGATAATTGCCAACAGATTGGGCCCCCATTTGCCTGGGGTCATACACACCGACCAGGTGGGATTCGTTCCCCGTAGGGAAGCGCGGGATAACCTGAACAAGACACTTTTACTAGTGTCCCATGCTAGAAGGTCCGGTGTACCTGCCTGCTTAGTCTCGGTTGACGCTGAAAAAGCTTTCGACAGAGTACACTGGACCTTTCTACAAGCCTCTCTGAGACAAGTGGGGCTGGGGCAAGAGCTGCAGAACAAAATCGCTGCCCTATATCATAACCCTACGGCCAGAGTAAAGGTCAATGGAGTATTCTCCCTTCCATTCACCATCGCGAACGGGACGCGCCAGGGGTGCCCACTATCCCCGATGCTCTACGTGCTAGTAATGGAGCATCTGGCAGTGGCTCTTAGAGCGTCATCTGCCATCTCTGGGATCAAAACCTCACGCTCTCATCATAAATTGGCCCTCTACGCAGACGACCTGCTAATGTATGTGACGCAACCGCTTATCTCGTTCCCTGCCATTCTTAAAGAATTTGACCGATTTGGTCAAGTCAGTAACTTCAAAGTTAATTACACTAAAACAGAGGTTCTCAACATATCCCTACCTGACACGCTGACAGCTCATTTGCAGAGCTGCTTCCCCTTCCGCTGGCAAACACAGGCGATTAAATATCTAGGGGTCTGGGTGCCCATGGACTTGGGTACTCTATTTTCACTGAATTACCTGCCCCTCTTAGCTCGCACCAAGTCTGACCTTGCCAACTATGACAAAACCCAATTATCTTGGTTTGGGAGGATCAACGCCATCAAAATGGACGTGCTGCCTAGGTACTTATACATCTTCCAAGCGCTTCCCCTCACAGTCCCAGCCACATTTTTCAAACAATTAAAGAGCACATTGAGGAGGTTTGTTTGGGGCCCGGTTCGGCCGCGCATTAAACTCAAGACACTCACTAGGCACAAACTCAACGGCGGGGCGGGCCTCCCAGACTTCTCTATGTACCATAAAGCTGCCATCCTCTTGAGAGTAGTGGACTGGTTCCATAACGCTACTAACAAGCAATGGGTGACGATAGAGCGGGAACTCTCGCCTATTCGGCTGCGCTCCCTACCTTGGGTCCTCCCAATACATCGCCCACGGCTTGACGCCTTCCCATACCTGACCAGGTGTTTTTTACAAACGTGGGATAAAGCACTACTCTCTCTCTCGGTTTCCCACCGGGTTGGAATTATGAGCCCACTATTTGACAACCCGGCCTTTCCACCAGCGTGTGGAAGGGAGCAGTTTCTGGGTTGGTTGGAATCCGAGGATGCCAGGATACAGCAGGTCCTGGGATCGGGCGCGACTCTCCCGCCACTCTCTACGCTTCAAGGGGCCTGCCCGGAGAGACCATTGTCATGGTTGGAATACGTACAGTTACAGGCCTTCTTGAGGGCTGCCTTTCCACATGGCCTCCTAATATCCACGCCCACGAACTTGGAGGCGCTCCTTTTGGAGTCCTCCCCACCGGGGAGGACACTCTCCCAATTGTATCAGATACTTCTCTCGGCTGATGCGGACCCCGAGCCTTCATATATAGCGGCATGGGAGGCGGATTTGGGGGTGTCCCTCTCGAGCTCGGACAAGCAAAAAATATTTATGCTGACCCATAAAATGCCGGTGGCTTGTCTAGCCCAGGAGAAAAATTTCAAACTCCTTACCCGGTGGTACAGGTGCCCCCGACTCCTGCACCAATGTTACCCTGGGGTTTCCGACCAATGCTGGAGATGTGAGAGAGACGTTGGTTCGATGGTACACATCTGGTGGAGCTGCCCAGTCCTGAAACCGTTTTGGGACGCCATCTTTGAGATTTTTACCCAGGTGACTGGGAAATCGGTGGCCCCGTCGCCTGGTCTGGCCCTGTTGTCTTTAATCCCGGGACCTTCCTCTGCTGTTAAAAAAGGGCTCTTGCGCCACTTCTTGACAGCCGCCCGCATGATAATACCGCGGCACTGGAAGTCGCCCACCCCGCCCTCCGTGGCAGAATGGGTCACTGAGATGGACTTGCTGCATCGCATGGAGATTTTGACAGCAGAGGAACACTCACGGGGCACTGGGGTGGACCGCCTGTGGCTGGCATGGACGTCCTTTAAAGAGGGTCCCCTTTTTGCTCAGTGGTTACAATAGGGTCTGAGAGGCCTCCCGTTGACACGATGGTCCTATGGGATGTCGCGACCGTCGTGACTGTGCCCCCAGGGAGCTTTTGGAGCTTCCCCCTGTCCTTCCTTGCCCTCTTTCTCTTTGTTCGTCTCTTAGGCTTTTTCTTTCTACTGTTGTCCTGTGTGTTTTATGTTCATTGTTGTTCATCAGTGTCTGGATATATGGATGTTATTCATCTGAGGGGTGTCCCATAGTTTGTAAAGATTTCACGACAGCCACACGCCTCCCTGTAAGTACATCACTTGGGATGAGAGGTCGAGAGAGGGAATGGAGCTATGTAATGAGCTCTCATTGTATTAGTTTCTTTTTGCTGGGAGAGACACGTGACTCTTGTTGGTTTAGGGACACCTCACTTATGGAGTTACTTTAGACTGATAACCGTTATTATGCTACAACCCGTTGTGATGCTGATACTTTTGTAAGTCAATGTGCTTGTTTACTCTTTTTGATGTTCAATAACTTGGAAAACCTAATAAATATTGATTTACCAAAAAAAAGGAGGTGACAAGTACACTTTGAAAAATAGGTTTTCCTCACAAAAACTTTATTTAAACAATAAGTCACTTTCTGATGACATTTCTTTTAAAGTGGATCTGTCTGCTGCAATTCACATTCCAAACTGCTGCCATTGTTAAGTTGCCCATATACCTTCAAGCAGATAATATGGCTTGCAACAGATCAGGACCTTGGGAATAAAAGCAGCATGAAAGGCACCATGTGTCTCCTTGACCTAACAGCTATCTAATAGTGTCAGCAGTTTGGAACATAAATTGCATCTCACAGGTTCACTTTGAGGGTGCATTCACATATACAGGATCTGCAGCGGATTTGATGCTGTGTTAAGTTTAGTTACATTGGTATCTGCAGCATCAAATTGCCAACTTCAAGTCTGCAGCATCAAACGTGCTGTGGATCATGTACCTGTGAATGCCGTCTAACAAATTAGGTAAAATAATGCACAGTTTAACTGTATAAAAGGAAATAAAACTGAGCAAATGTAAAAGTTTAGCTTTACTAAAAGTAAGACAAAACAAAAAGTAAATATTAAATGTTGATATGGTCATATACCTGACCACTAAGACATCTAAATCAATTCCAGATAGGTCATGGTTTAGAATCTGTTGTGTTAATACAGGAGGGAAGTCCCCACAGCTTATAATGAAGATAAAACAATAGTCCTTGAAGGGCCCAGTAGAAGATTTATTGGAAATGTATTAAACATTGGAAAAAAAAGAAAGGTGCAGCTTTCCTGTCCAAAAATGGAGCGCTATCTGGCAAACACATATAAAATAACATCATAACACTGCAATGAAGTTCCTGTTCATCTTTATATTCAGGGAAAAGCACAATTAGTCAACCAATAGTAAAATCTGTATCTCTGGAACATCAAATATGAACTTTTGTTTTAGTCTTTAGGAGAAGCTGGGCCACTTGAACGGTCCATAAATAAATACAAAAGACTCAAAATGTATGATGAGTTTTATACTATTGTTTCTTTAAATGACAGGTACATTTCTAGCTTAAGGGGGTATTTTAGGCATTATACATTGATAGCCTATCCTCAGGACTTGCTAAAGTG
Source organism: Dendropsophus ebraccatus (assembly GCF_027789765.1). Classification (NCBI taxonomy): domain Eukaryota; kingdom Metazoa; phylum Chordata; class Amphibia; order Anura; family Hylidae; genus Dendropsophus; species Dendropsophus ebraccatus. Next base: position 104,242,802 of record NC_091455.1, read on the forward strand.
AATGGGAGAAGACCTGCAGCAGATATGCAGGAGTGCCAGATGTCTGCACACTGCCCATCAGACATTAATGGATTATCCAGAGAATAGATCATCAATGTGTATTGACTAGAGATGAGCGAACCGGGTTCGAGTCGATCCGAACCCGAACGTTCGGTATTTGATTAGCGGGGGCTGCTGAACTTGGATAAAGCCCTAAGGGTGTCTGGAAAATATGGAACAGCCAATGACTATATACATGATTTCCACATAGCCTTAGGGCTTTATCCAAGTTCAGCAGCCCCCGCTAATCAAATGCCGAAAGTTCGGGTTCGGATCGACTCGAGCATGCTCCAGGTTCGCTCATCTCTAGTTTTGACCTGAAAACCATTCATTTCAACTAAAGGCCATATTACACAGCTCCATGTTCCAGGGGAAGGGAGCCTCGACCTTTCAGCTCAGCCCTCGCTTCCCTCTTGTTCCCTGCTTGTGCTATTAAATGTGCAGACAGCGAGTAGGGAGCAGCCCATTGAAGTCAGTGATGGTCTGCCGCCACCACTCCTAAAAAATGAAGCGACGTACAGCAGACAGTTGATGCACATATCACGTTTTTTCAACATGTGCTATTACAGTAAATGATTATAGGTCTGAATGGTCAGCAATCGACCAAGTAAGGCCGATAATCGTTCAGTGTAATAGGGCCTTAAGTGATGTACAAAGTTATTCTGAAGCAGTTTTGACAAAAGCTACAAAGACATGAGGGATTAGCTCATTGTTCTGATGACAAAAGCACTTCAAAACAAAATAGTTTTGGCACCTACCCTTGAGGTTCCTGGACAGTCTTGTTTTCCACCTTCTGCTCACATTCTTTAATCATGGAGCTTAAAATAACCTGACAAAAAAAAACATGTAATTTCCTCTATTTCTAAGGCTTCATTAAGACATCACTTTTTGTCTCAAATTGCATAAATACTGGGAAAAGCGCCCAAAGTGTTAGATGAAGGTTGTGATGGACGCCTAACAATGAAAATTTATGAAAAGCTGAAGATGCTTATATTAAATGAACATTACAAAGGCCAGTGGCATCTCACCAACAGACTTTTATAGAATCATTTTTTTCCCCTATGTTTTTCCTATATATAGAGTAGTCTAAACACTATTTCATACTTGTACCATACTAATGTATAATAGAGACCTGAAGGGTATTTTTTGGCCTGCCTGGAGCCTATATAACTTTTAGATGTTTTAGGTGTTTGATGTATTGTTAAATAAAATTGAGATTTTTTGATACCTGATATTTGTGGTGTGCACTCTAATGTTGTGTCTAGCCTCTTTTTCTTTTTGGGTATATAACTTTTAGATACATTTAATGTTTGATAATATTAGCCCAGATTTACCAGAAACAGCTGTTGGCCTCACATCCCCCATTACATGGGGAGATGTGTGGAAGACAGCGGATTATTTTTTTCAACTGCATTTGCAATAATGTTGCAAAATCAAATACTGTGGAAAATGACTGTGCAACCTATAGTCACTTTTGTTAAAAATTCCTCCCCTGTTGTGCCTGACAGATTATTAAAACCAAAGCCTGGAATGTATTTGAGAAGAGGAGAAATCTTAGTCTTTCCTTTATGACCTGTTCTCGGTTTATAGTTTGTTCCTGGCTTTGGCTTCAAAAATCTGTTAGATAAAGCTCTCTGTGTAAATGCACCATTAAACTGTCTAGATTAGTGCTTCCTAAAGTGCAGACCACCTATTGACTGGCTTACATTGCTCCAATCTCTCACGTCAAAATATAAAATTTGACAAACACGTGCAATTTTTAAGCCACAACCCTTTTTAAAAGTCCTTTAACATTTTATTTTTGGTGCATTTGCAATAGTAAATCTGCCCCACAACGTATTAAAGTCAACAGTAACTGTACTATCAAGCTCTGACTCACTTCTACTTTTTATACTGTATGTGCAATAACTCCACCAAATACTGGGCCAAAAAGATGAACTCAGGATGAATAACTTTTTTGAGGAGAACATGAAGAGAATTTCTATAGACTGACAAAGATCGTGACACAACAGACTTACACGTCACTGTAACTGCAAAAAAAAATAGCTGCAGCAAAACTGCAATATGTGGCTTCATCTAACTGTGTCACAGTGACAATTAACTCAAAGGAAAAAAAACAGAGACCCTTTGTACTCCACAGCAGTAAACATTAAGAGTGCTTAGCTCCCATGAGAGAAATGCGCTTTGTGGTTGAGGGCTAGGAGGATGGAGAGCACTTCCAGGGTTTGTTTTCTCTGTGATCAGTGACGTAAGAGGTAGGTTCATTATATATATATATATATATATATATATATATATATATATATATATATATATATATGTCAGTTTATTATTATTTTCATACAGTTCTTTTATCAATAAAATATATAATACCGGTGTTCATGTATGGTAATACTAGCATACACTCATGGCATCAAGGGAAACATTTATATGCTAAACAAACCTGTTACTGGCATTATACTGTTGTTTTTCAACCCTGTTTCACAAATCCTCTTCAGGGGCCAGAGGCCAACATGTAGTTTTTAGCTTTCTGGCTGATAATGTACCCCTGGATAGAATCTGTAAGTACACCAGATGGGCCACGAGGGGACACTACTGCCATGCAGTGTAACAGAATTACATTTATACAATATAAAAGATTTACAGTTCCCATAAGGGAAAAGCTATGGTATTAAGAGACCTTAGAAGCCAATGATATTATATTTTTACCCATATGGAAGTCAGTTTCTCAGAAACAGGTAGAAGTAAACTGAATAAAAACTTTGTGCAATCAAACAACAAAAAGCACCAACTCCTCCTTTGTGCGGCTCTACCTTAAGGTGGTCATACACCTTCAATAACCACAGGCTGAACAGTCATATACCATTTGGCATAGCTAATTATATCTATGCCACCTGTTAGAACACTACCATGTACAGCAGAACATTCACTATTTTAATTTGTGTATCACACAGTCATTGTCTATTGTATGGACCTATGCACCTTCTTGACTGCTAAAAAAAAAATTTGAAGGGATTTGGGATAGACATGCCAAGATTACCTCATGTTCAGGGGACAAATGCTCCATATCAACTCGCAGACACCTGAGACCCGGTAGAAAGTGATTTACCATTAACTCTTCTGATATGACTGACGCACTTAAGTTAAGGTCTTGTAAACATATTGTTCTGCAGTTTATTAAATATACTGTACAAGCATTAATAAGACTTAAACATCCCACATGAGAATACCTTGTTTGCTGGGATGACTCCTGTTACATAAATTAGAGGGGAAGTGTAATGAAGTGTAGTAAAAACCCATTCTCTGTCACTACCAGTGAGGTTACTAAACTCATTTACCATAAAGATCCAACAACGGACAGTGGAGAAGACAAAAAAAGAAAAACTGTTAAAGCAGGATAACAAAAGAGGAAGGTGTCGGGAAGGAAGCAGTTATTGATTGACACATCAGTGGAACTTCTCCTTTATAGGCACAAGCCTACCATTTATAATACAGACATCATCAAAAGTCTTGCACAACTCACTGAGCTAATTTTAAATGGAGTGTTCAGGAAGTTTTGTGGCGGCAACACTTCTCAAATACAGAACATTATTTTCCTGTAGCGCAAGACAGATTATTAACACTGTAGCTTGTCTTGTAAGCTTTAACAGAGTTGTACCTGGTGCCATAGAACGCACTCCTCACTGTAGGAGACTGATTCTACAGATGGTCTCTGGAGCCAGTTTCCTGCACTAAAGAGAGATGGGGGGGAAGAAGTGCCTGGCAGAGTGCTTCTTCCTGCATAATCTAATCTCAGTAGGGGGTTTCAGCATCAAGATACCAACCATTAAAAACTTTTCTGTGGAATCGCAAAGGTTTTTTCAAACGACAGGGATATAGGAGGTGGCATATTTTTTATATATTGCTGGGGCTGAACAAAATAAATAAATAAACAGCCTATTCTCATCTACCACACTTCTTCGGGGCTCTTTTGCTATGTCCATGACTTCTGAGACTAACTTGTGTCAGCAGTGACAGCCCGCACAGCCACTAACAAACTAAAGAGGAACAGTTCCACAGTTATTGGGTAAGCGAGCTGAGACAGGCTTGGGGGGCCTGAAGATGTGACAGGAGGACCCCCAAAAAGGAGCATGGTAGGTGAGAATAGGCTGTATTATTTTCTATGCAGCCCTAACAGTATATAATAAATATAATATAATGAATGAATAAGCTTCAATTCAGTTTTTTTTTTTTAAATGATAGTGGTTTAACGTAACATGCGTCAAAAAGGATACAGCAGCAGGAGAGAGCACTGTAAGCTTCAAACAAGTAAGTGGCGATGTCCAGTCTTTTGGAATCCACTGACTGTTGGTTATTGACCAAAGCTAATTTGTGCAAATGTGGAAGAACAACTAGAAGACAATCACAGAAGACAACACAGTTATGAATGTTATTCTACCATTTAGGATGCTTTTACAATACCCCCTTTGAAAAAAAGCCAATTGTATCATTCTATGAAAAACTTAAGGCCCAGAGAAATAAACTAATAGTTTAACAAAGTTCCTGTTTTATTGAGGGCAAACAGAAGGCTTTAACCAGGGGTGAAGCTGTTTTATATTTATACTTTTGAGAATTGCTAGCAATTTTCACTAAGTGTTATGCATGTAAACATATGAACACAGCTAGTCCTTTGTTGTGAGATAAGCACAATCACAGCAGTTCCCAGTGAGATGCTGGCAAACACTGCCTGATGTTAATGGCCTGTCTGCGACTATGACAGGTACAGTCACTCACATTCATCTCTGAACCTAGGCTCTGCATTGGGTCCAACTCTGCCAAAAGTCCTGATGATTTCAATCTGCAGAGAGTGCTGATCTTGATATTGGGGGTCTTCCAGGAAAGACGCCAGCTGCATTTTCACTCTTTCTAGTAACTGCAATGTACGGATTATTATGAAATGTCAGCCAAGGAAAAAAACATGTACATTAGTTTGACAAGCCAACTGGTAAATGACAATCTGTGACTGCTATGCAACATTGTGGTTAGAGACATATAGAATTCACTTATAATTAAATGAGACAAACAGACTAAAAAAGGGAAAATGCACCCAAAATGTAAACTTTACTGTACACAGCTGAGCTGATTTTACTATAGTCCATTGCACTTAAGCAGAATTTTTATCATTTCACATTGCTTTTATAAAACCAACATTTTGTGTACCGCAGTACACATAATGTCATCATTCAGATTCCAGTCTATAATGGGGATCACAACCTAATTTCAGTAACTCTCTTCACCAATACATTTTAGGAACTAATCCATAGCACCAGCATCAGTGCCTATCACAAAAAATTGTATTGGATGCCAGCATTTTGAGATGGAGCAACATTGCTAAGCTCAGTGCTCTGCAAAGTTCAGAAGTCCCATAGAGAATAAATGGAGTGCTGGCCATATAGGTCTATCGATTAAGAGGACATCTGATTCAGTTTCTCAGAATTGGTGGGGGTCATACGCCTGCTGATCTGCTAGTTACTTCTACACCAAAATACAGGTGTATCCTAGGTGTTTATAAATACTGTACTAGTATTAAGGTATGTTCACACTATGAATTAAGCGCAGAATTTCAAGCATGTCAGGACATGTCAATGCTCTGAGCAGATCACAGATCAATAACATTGACTCAATGGAAAGGGCGTTGTTTGAAATTCTGTGCTTAATTTTGTAGTGTGAACATACCCTTAGAGGCTTCCCGAAAAGTTTTTGCATGAAACAAAATTGTACACTTGCTCTGTCAATCCTACCCTGACCTACTGAACCTAAACAGCATTTATCCATTTTTTATATCCTGTGCATGGCAATTAGATGATTATTGAATATTGGGGCCTTGAATTTTGCATAATATAAACCATGCCTTTGCTGGAACACTGCATTCTGTACATGACCATTGATGCACTAAGAAAACATCCATAAAGACAGATTAGAGATTAACAATGGTAACAACAACAACAAAGTAGTAAACATTTGTTTATTCTTCTGTTTGGGGACTTTCAGAGATTAATCACACTTTCCCTTAGGGTGTCATACCATCAGACTGACACAATTATCTGTGAATCTATAGAGTGTAACACATGAGACATTCCTAAATAATTCTTAGACAAATGACGTCCTCTGTTGTGTTGTTATAAGATACGATCTGAGGAATGGCTCCTATCATCCTTTTAATCATACAACATAACTGTAAGGAAATTTTTTAGCACTAACACGTCTAGCAACATGTACTGTATTTAAAGAACTTAGCTTGTGCTTCCAGTCATACCCACCTCTCTCTGGGTAACGGTCTCCATGATGGTACCAAATGCTGGGATGGTAGCAATTCTCACAGAACTGTAACAGATAAGGTCATTTGTATTTGTATTGAATGCAACACACTTGGAAAGTATAAAATCAATGAAAAAGTACCTATATACTGGATCTTAAATCTAGTTACTGAAGGGAGAGAAAATCTCAAAATAGGAGTATTAACTAGAGTCAGTCATTGAAACTCACAATTCTGGGTCACTGGACAAGGTAACAAGGGCCGGAGCAACTCGCTTGTCAATTAAGGATTCTTGCATGCCTCGGAGAATGAGCTGTAACCAGTCAATATGCAATAAAAAAATTGCTTGGTAAAAAGAATGTAGACCTTATCTAGCTGTGACTGTGGATGGGCAGATAGTAAACTTGGTCTCTTGATTTAAATCCATAATAGTCAGAGGCAGTGGAAAGGTACACAACTAATGTTGTGACACCATTTTAATAAACTTGGTTAGTCAAAATATTAAGCATCCTGTTTTAAGTAAGATATGCACCACCAGTTTAGTTTGTGCAATTCTTTATGGTTATAACCGGATACAAAGCTAATTTTGTTTAATAGTTTATAGAATCTTCATTGCCAATAAAGCAAACCGGTGGGCATTTCCTATAGTCAGGATGCTTAAAAGTTTAAAGCGGCAAAGAAACTTACATTTCTGGATCGCTGGACAGAGTGATGAGAGCAGGGACAACTCTTTGAGCTACCAAAGTCTCATTCACCCCCTTTACCAAAAGCTGATTGGATGGAGCAAGGGACAGCCATGGCACGGTGCACAGGAGAGCGAGCAGGCAGAATGGCAACAGAGTGAGAGAAAGGGGGAGAAACAAAATGCAAAGATTAAAAGCTACTCTCATGCTAAAGCATAATCTAAAAGGAAAGATTGGGCAGAGATCTAGAGAACCAAAGTTAGCAATATCAAATATATCATTTAACTAATAACTAATAACTTCAGAAACACATTGAAGATATCTGAACAGCTTTAGGCTAGTTTCACACATACCACATGGCAAAGGATTTCACGCTGAGAATTTCACTGCAAAATCCGCTGCAATGCTCTATGTTGTAATTTTCTATGGCTCTACATTCTGGCAGTGGATGTTCATTCTGCTGTGAGAATGTAGACCCTGCCCACTTAATCTGCCGCTGCTGGGCTAATACATTATCTGTCCATGCTCCCACCTGCTTCTATTGCTCCCGACTCCCTGGAGTCCCCCTCAGTCAATCAGTGCACTGTCCTGCCACAGCCACTGATTGGCTGAGCGGGGACATAAGGGAGTCGGGAGCCAGAGAAGCAGGTGGAAGCGCGGACAGGTAATGATTAGCCCAGCAGCGGCGGGTTAAGTGGGCAGAGTCTACATTCTCACAGCGGAATGAACATCCACTTTCAAAATGTAGAGCCATAGAAAATGATAACATATTGCAGCATATTTTGCTGCAGGACTTTCAGCATGAAACCCGCTGCAATGCGGTACATGTAAAAGTGGCCTTAAAAGGGAATCTGTCAGCTCTAATTCCCATTCCAAAGTGCTGTTAAATGGCTGTTGATCAGGGAGACGCATGGCTCTGTTAAGGAGGTCATCATATTTTGTATATTCTGTGAACCCATTACAATATGGGGACTTTGTCATTGGCAACAACTAGCAGCAAAACTATTACCTCACAAGTCTGTCTCAAATTTTAGAAAATGAGTATCATCTTTTTTGGTTATTTTATTACATAAAAGTAAATGCATTTGTGGTTTCCTTAGGTGCGTTGTCTCTATGACAAAACTTCTACTATAATATTATTTCATCCCTGTAGATATGAATCTGAGCTGAATATGCCGCTATACTAAATGCCAAGTGACTACCATGTTTCTTTATTCCTACCCACTCAACAGAAAGGGCAATATGTAAAATATTGTAAGGTTACAAATGTTTTTTTGCAACATCTCACATTTCACAGCTTAAGGCCCTATTACACTGAGAGATTATATGCTAAATCAGGCGGGCATCTCCCAGTGTAATAGACTCAGTGATCAGCTGACTCATCGGCTGATCGATGTCTTTCAGCTTTAACTTTCCGTCGCTGCACATCTCTCCATGTAAATAGAGATGCATGGCCAATGGCTGAATAAAGCAAAGGACTGCACGAATATTGCTAGGGATGTTCATGCAGTCCTGGCTATGCGATTATCGAGGAGTGTGATAGGCCTATGGTTTGTTCCTGACAAGCATAATATGGATGCCTTTTTGCCTGTGTTATTGCAAAAAAATCACATTCTAACTGTGGGTCTGATGAACCAAACTAAAAGCATCATAGATTCCTATGTTAGTAGAAGTATGTATAAGTATGAGTAAGTATAAAACATTCCTAAAGGGGAGTTTAACTAATTTCCACCCAAACCCAAAGATCAGTACTTTTGGAATAGCGACATCTCATTGTGCGTGCTCTCCCCCTCCCAGCTTCATCAGAATTAGGCTATGTTCACACCACATTTTCAGCCCCACATCGGGCATCAATTAAAAAAAGGATGCTGACATGCAGCCAAGGGCCCAATTGACTTAAATGGGCAGGACAGAGTAATTTTGTTGTGTTGTTTTGCTGGACATATACAGAAAGCTTTTAAGACCACGCTTTTAAGTCCTGAACAAACAATCTGTCAGGCAGATGGACAGAACATAGTCACAAAATGACTCCATCCTGTCCACTCAAGTCAATGGGGCTGTCAGCCGCACTCCACGCTGCACGTCAGCATCCTTTTTTCATTGATTCCCAAAGTGTAGCCCAACGTGGGGCTGAAAATTTGACGTGAACATAGCCTTATCAGGCATTATATGGATCTTTCTATTATGTATAACATTAGTCACATGCTAAATAAGTTTTGGCAATGTACAATGCTTTGCTAATACTCTTAATATACCATTAGACTAAAACAGGAGCAGCGGCGGCAGCAGCAGACTGTTGCTATTTTCTATGGGCTGCCCTGATGATCTAGCGATCACTCGGGCAGCCCCCATCAGCTCCCTGCGCGCCCCCCTGCACTCACCTGCTCGCTGCCGACACGTGTAATAGCTCTGGCAGCGAGCAAGGAACAAGGAGCAAACAAGCACTGAGAGCACTCGTTTGCTCCTCTCCGTGGCCCCCCGTATAATAGGGACTTTACTTTTTGTATGACATGTGATCACTAGCCTGAGGGGACACAGAGGCACATGTTTTCATAGACAACTGGCAGGATAAAACACAGCTGCTGAAAATAATTTCTGCTATATTAGAAGTAACAAGGTGATAAATTCTAAATGTATATGACATGGTCTTACTACCTAAGTTAGAGATGTTCGGAACTAGCTATAATATCTCTATAATATGTCTTATATGTTAATACAATATTCTCATACCAGACACAAAGCCAACTTGACTTACAGGTTCTTTGGAAAGTCCCGCTGGCTCCCCTAGAAGTGTCTCACGCCAAGTACAAAGTACAAGGATTCCTTAGTCACAGAACATCAATACATCAGTATGATGTCAGTCAAGGACACCAACTCCCCATACAGCTATCAGAAAACACAAGGGGCTGCAATGACTGCTGTTCCAATCTAACCAAACTCTCTTCCACTTTGTGAAATGTATTGCTTGTGTTCAACTGTAAGGCCTGGATAGGACTGAAACATCTTATATGGTAGATCTGCATGACCTTAATCTTAAGCAGATAGATATATATATATTTTGTTATGTGAGACATAAGCTGCACAAATAGAGAGAATACTGACAGGTATTTTTACAGACTAGTACAGCCTAGAAATAATGATTGGTGTTACAATCACCTCCTAGCCTAGGTAGGGCTGGGTTTCATGTGAGATATGTGTAACCTGTCCGAACATCAAAACAGCCATGGATTTTCCGGATACTACAAAGCAAAGCAAAATTTAGGGTAACACAATATCACATGCTCTACTAGGGTGGTGGTTAATTGTCTATGTCCAGGATTTATGTTGGACCCACACAAGCAAAATGAAAGGAGGAGCATCAGTTATTGAAGGTGTGTGACCACCTTTAACAGCAGATACAACCCACAGACATGGGTCACTCGTTCTCAGGAAAAAAGCCTTCCAATCATGATCAACCTCGTCAAAACATTGATGTCCTTTTTACCTGGACCTCCATGATATTAAAATGATATTGTCACCCCCTTACTTTATGTGCAGTTCTCCACACGAGCCACAAGCTTAGATGCTGCACATTTGATATAACAGTATAACACTGGTCTGCTGTAAAATCGCCTCACTTCATCAAAACACAGTGTCACCTAGGTGGGGCTTCACCACTTGGGCCCTCTCCTATATGGATTGTGGCACTTGGGCTCCATCTCCCAGGTGGGTAGAGTGTCTGCCATGAAGCCCCACTTAGGTGACACTGTCCACTGATAAAATTAAGTGATTTTAGAGCAGAAAGAAGAGACAGACAAGTGTTATACAGGTATATATTGAATGTGCAGCATCTAAGCTTGAGGATGGTGTGGAGAACTGCACATAGGGTACGGAAGGTGACACTATCACTTTAATGCATTTACAAGTCAGTACAATTTAAAGGGGTTTCCCATCAACAACACTACTTGTCTATCAGCAGAATAAATCAGATGATTATTAACTGATTGGTGATGAATGCTATTGGCGGGAAAAACCCTTAAAATGGGACGCAGCAAGTAAGTAAAAGGCAGCCCCCTTTACCCCCCTCAGCCCGATGCATACATTACCGGTACGCTATCCGGCTTGCTTCTGGGGTCACTGGCGTCTGAATGACCCGCTCAGCCAATTAGTGTGCTGCCCACGTCCAGACGCCGGGAGCCCCAAAAGCAAGCCAAATCGCATATTGGTAATGTATGCACCGGGCCGCAGGGGGTTGAGGGGGCTGCCTTTTAAAATACTCACAGTGGGACAACAAGTCCGCTGCAAGTATGCATTTGTATTGAAAGTGACAGTTAAGGTATTCACAGCGGACTTTACTGCAAACTCGCAGCGTGAAATCCACTGTGTATCAGTCATGTGTGAATCTAGCCTTACTGTATAAAAATCACTTAAGGGTCTGTTCACACGTACAGACTCGCAGCTGAAATTTGGCTGCGAGTTTCGCAGTGAGATCAGCTACGAGTCAAGGCCTTGGCAGGTCCCAGTACTACATAAAAGTATGTAATGCAGCTGCCCCCTTAAAAGGACAACTCCCGCAGGACCACCCCCCAAAAAAAAAAAACACAGACACACACAGACACCATACTCACCATCCCTCCGGTGACGATCACCACTCCATTCGTCCGCCGTCCGCCTCACCGTCACCGCCGTCCAGCGATGTCTCTGACTTCCGGGTCCTGGGGATGGATAAGGCTGCCAGTGCGCTTGCGCACCGGCAGCCTTTTCATTGTCTGGAGCGCATCACATGGCTTCCAGCAACCTCAGCCAATCAGGGCCGAGCAAGCTGGAAGCCATGTGATGCGCTCCAGCCAATGAAAAGGCTGCTGGTGCGCATGTGCACCAGCAGCCTTTTCCGTCCCATTCACTCTCTATGAAGACGCCGAGGAGGAAAAAGACCCGGACCGCCCCCTGCTCGTCACCAGATGCCGCCCGGGAGAAGAGGACCGTGACGATCGTAATAGGTAATGTATATATTCTTTAACTTCCGGGCGGGGGGTCGGGGGTTCGAAAGTGGAGGAAGGGGGCCAGACCGGGTATTTAACCACATTACAAAGTTATATAACTTTGTAATGTGTGTTAAATAAGCTAAAAAAAATTTTCGTAGGAGTTGTCCTTTAACCCCTGCTCCCGCCCGGCTCCCGCTCAGCTGTCTGTATATACATTACCTCTCTCCTTGCTGCATGGGGTCCTGGCTTCCTGCTCTTCCGCCCAGCCACTGATTGGCTGGGAGGGAGAGCAGGACGCCGGGACCCGTGCAGGAGAGACGTAATGTATATACAGACAGCCGAGCGGGAGGTACTGGGACCTGCCAGGACCTTGACTCGTAGCTGATCTCGCTGCGAGATTTTAGCTGCAAGTCTGTACGTGTGAACAGACCCTAAAAAGAAGCACTTGTGGACACTCCTGGCCTGTCTGTTTTAGTAAATACTAGTGCCAATTCTGGAGCATCTTTTCTTATAGCTCTGTGTGTCGTTCCTCTGTTATTCTATGTCATGTCTAATTTGCCCCGTTAGTTAACTATTTAATATACTGCACTGTAGTTTGTGTTCTCTCTCACATAGTACACCACACTTTATTTGCCAGGCATCTGCGCTAGCCTAAAAACTTCCACAATTCCCTCTGTGATACATTAGGACTCTCTGTGTAAATAATCATATAAAAATAACCACTCATCCTATAAAGAAAGGTGAGCAAAGTTGTAAACAGAATGCAAGGTAAGAGAAGGTAAAGGTGGTTAGTCTGGTTATTAAATGGAAGGAACATCTTAAAACCAGTAAGGACTATGGTGGTAAGAGCATCACACTGTCACTATGAGAAAATCCCAGATCCTGGAAAATCATTCCCATCAAAGACAGAAATTCCCAACTGAATAATAGCATAAGCATCAAATCATATAGGTTTGCTTAGTTTACATACTCTTTCTGCTCCATCTCACAGCACCAGAAACATAGTAAGGCAAGACATAGTAACATAACAAGTCATGTAATTCCCCCCCAAAACTAACCTCAAACATTCTTGCTGCAGTACATCGTACCAGTGCTGATGTGTGGACAACCCCATACCAAAGCACGGTTAGCAGCAGCTCATGGTATGCCGGATTAGTCCTATGTAGGAATAAAATCTATTAATTACCTAGTAAACACACAGACGCAGACTTATCAATATGTCACGTGTGAGATTTTTCTCAGACAGCAACCACTCACAGCTCAGCTTTGGTTTCTCAAAATGAGCCAAGATTGGTTGCTATCCCACCAGAGGAAAAGAAACACACACATTTTTGTCCCAGACAAAATGATAAATACGGGTCACAGTGTGGGGAAATCATCAATACCCATCAAAGGAAGAGTACATTCACAAGTCATCACAAACTGCTGCACAAATATATCTGCCTTGTTCTGCTAGTGATACTATAGACATTTATTTTCTTTATGTTCCCTCATGGTTGGAATACATAAAAAGCTATTTTTTTACCAAAAGTTGATGCTTGTCTTGTCTGTATGGGTTGTCTGGCTTATAAAACCATTCATAAACATTATATGAAGGAATTTTAAGCTAAGGCCAGGACTACATTGGTTCTTTTTGTAACGCTACAAGATTTATGTTAACTATTGAGATGTCCCAAGTCCACCCTGAGCTCTCTGCAATCTTGTGGGCTGTAGCTGTCACTCAAAAGTTAAAATCAATCTTGTAGTTCTATTTAAAAAAAACATATTATATATATATATTTTATATATATATTTTATATATATATATATATATATATATATATATATATATATTTATTTTTTTTCCCCCCTTTCTTTTTTTGTGTGTGACCCTGGCTCAAAGAAGGGTGTCTGCTCTCTTGGTATGAAAGTGGTAGTGGGAAATGAATATACTACTTCCTGCAGGACATACAGCAACTGATAAGTACTGTAAGACTGGAAAATTTTAAATAAAAATAAATTAAAAATCTCTGGCACTTTTGACACCACTTGATTTGAAAGAATGGCTGTTATCTTCCAGAAACAGCAAAACTCATCTTCGCTTTTGCAACTCTCTTGATTTGTAATACCACACACAATCTGAGAATAAGGGGGGTGCTGTTTATGCAAGAAAATATCTGTGCTTAACTGAGCAAACTATTTCAGTGAGCATTCTGCAATGCTTTTGCTTATGCTGATCAAACAAGGCAAGTGAACACTTTGGACAATTCTTATCCTGCATTGAAGAGACCGTCAATGATAGGCAGAAAAAGGGACAGGATGTAGTTGATGTAAGGAATGGCCAAAAAGAGTGTTCAACTTTCCTGCAATGCCAGAAAAGAAAAAAAAAAAAACATTACACACATGCCTTTGAAACCAATGGGATTTTTGTCTAATGCACAGGCTTGTCAGTTCCACCAAAAGGAGATAAAATCTTCATTTCGGCTATAAAATTGGGTTCCTTAACAAAAGTTTAGTAGTGTTTTTGAACCTTTATTAATGTAAAAAAAAAAAAAAAAAATATTTTCATATTTGTATAGTCTACTATACAAATAGTCTAGACAACTTTTTTAAAATTATTTTTATGTTCTGTACCTAAAGAAGAGATTGTTATTTTATATTGGTGCCAGATAGCCCTGAAAGAATTACCTACCCCAGTTCCACAAAAGAGGCTTTAAGACTGTCTAGAGGAGCATGAGATAAAGACAGCATAGTCATTACATCTTCAAGGAAACCAACAAGCAGTTTGCGGTCTTCCTCCTGAAAACAGAAAACAAAACAACTGTGAAAAAACAGCTGATGATAGCCATGGACTAAGAAAGGTGATCTGCTAAACTGGCAACTAATACACATGACGTGCTGTCTAGAGATGAGCGAATCGGGTTCGGGTCAATCCGAACCCGAACGATCGGCATTTGATTAGCGGGGGCTGCTGAACTTGGATAAAGCTCTATGGTTGTCTGGAAAACATGGATACAGCCAATGACTATATCCATGTTTTCCACATAGCCTTAGGGCTTTATCCAACTTCAGCAGCCACCGCTAATCAAATGCCGAAAGTTCGGGTTCGGATCGACTCGAGCATGCTCGAGGTTCACTCATCTCTAGTGCTGTCTATTTATTCAGTGATGAACGATGCTCACTTTCACGATAGCCCACTTACCTGATTGTAACATGTTAGCACTCCCGTAGCATAGATCGGGACTGTGGCTTTTGTGAGAACCCCATTACCAGCTGTGGAATCTAAGAGAAATTTGAACAGATGTTTTACATATATAGCAACACACAACCATTTACAATGATAATGTATCCAACTGACATGTTTAAAAAAATTAAAAGAATAATAATTGCCAGAGAAAAAAGAAATATAGAGCATGACTGAATGTAGTAGTTCACAATGTAGATTGTGAGAGCTGTAATGATTTTTTACAGTCACCATTTCAGCAGGAGGAGTTCAGAACCATTTCAGGCTTTTGGTGTGGATTCTGAACAGGAAATCAGTGACAATTTACAGTACAAAACATGTGGATGGGGGATCACAAAACCCCATCCAGATGCAGCAGATAAAACTCTGCTTCCATTTTCACCTTTCATTTAAATCTTTACAGTGTACAAAATCAAACCTGCCCTAAAAACCACATGTAATTCATTTAGATTTGTATGGTTGATAAGACATAAACATGTTAAATGGAAATAGATCACAGAATATAATTAAAGCGAATTTATCATCAGGTACATCGCTTTAAGTTTTTTTAATATAAATGGATTGGAGGTGGCGCCCGACTCCCGCGCACAGCGCCAGTCTATTCCCAGAGGGCCCTCCTCCGGTGCTTGAGGCCGGGCAGGTGCCTGGGAATAGAACTGCGCGAGAAACAGGCTGCTGTTCAAAGACAAGGAACACAGCACCGGCATCCTAGTGCTGGCTCCAATCTATTCATATAAAAAACTTAAAACTCTATATTGTGCAGCTGGAAACCATATAAGCACAATCATGCTGATTAGTTCCCTTTAAGTGGCTGCTTACATCATAGTTTTAATGTTTTACTGCAATGGCATAAAGACTTACCAATATTTTCCTCAGACAGCCTTAAAATTTCCTGGAACTGTGGCTTTACCTAAAATGATATTAAAGTCAAATATTTTTACTAGCAGTAAAAAAATTTTTGCTAGCATTTTTACTAGAGTTGTATCACTACACCATATTAAACAAGAATACCAAATTAAAGGGATGTTACCATCTCAAATAACAGTTAAAGTTGTAGGCCTCTTCTAGCTAGATAATTTTAAATATAAAATTCATTTAG
The DNA here is from genome assembly GCF_027789765.1 of Dendropsophus ebraccatus. Lineage (NCBI taxonomy): Eukaryota > Metazoa > Chordata > Amphibia > Anura > Hylidae > Dendropsophus > Dendropsophus ebraccatus. Next base: position 104,259,105 of record NC_091455.1, read on the forward strand.
CAAACTTGCCTCTCTCCCAATGTTGACAGCAGGTCATCTAAGTTCTAGACCACCACTCTGCTCTAAAAGCAGTGGTCTGGTTGTTGTATAAGCAGCTATATATACACACACACACACCAGCCAGGCAAAAATATTTAACTTGCCCGAAAAGTTTACCTATGGGTGGTATTACACGGAACGATTATCGTTCGAAAAATCGTTAAATCGTTCGGATTTCAACGATAATCATTTTGTGTAATAGCAGGCAACGATTAAACGACCAAGGAGAAATCGTTGATCGTTTAATAGGATCCGGAGCTATTTTTATCGTTTGATCGTTCGCTCATCGTTCGCAGGAATAAAAATTCACAGCTGAAACGTACACAATAGCGACGACTGAACGACCGCAAGAAAGATCATAAATAACGATCATCGTTTTGTGTACTTGGGCGAATGATTTCGGGTCGTTTGCCTTAGCGGCCGTTTAAGATCTTTTATCGTTAGTCGTCGGAAAATTGCTTGGTGTAATAGTACCCTAAGTTAGTTGAGATGTAAAAACCCCTTTAAAAAGTAAGAAGCTGCCATCCGTACATAGCATGTGTACTTTTAAAGGGAACCTGTTTTCATGTAAATGTAGCCCAATTTATCAACATCATGCAATAGAGATATTGATCAGATAGATCTCTTTGAGGAAAATAACTTATTTTATTCATTTTAATCTCTGCTCTTTGTGGGCCTAGGAGTCACAGCCTTCCCTGTATGGGCCACTCACTTATTAGGTCCACCCACTAGACTCCTAACGGTAAGATAAACAAATATTAAAATACAAGTTATAATAAATCTTTTCTTGCAAAGACATATATCAGTGCGCTCAGCTTTTCCTGCTCTGTAACATGATGTTGATAGATTGGGCTGCACTTACTTGGTGACCGGCTCTCAAACAACCAAACAGTTTTGAGACACATGTATGCTGTGGTTTTATGCTGCTGGGACATGTCAGATGATGCCAAATGGTATTATTCTGTGACGGTCTGTATTCTAAAATCTGAAACGCCATTGCCACATTAATTCTTTAAAGTGTCTCTGTCGTTTATAACTTTCTAAAGCAAAAGTAGATGTGATATAAAGCTAGTTTGTAATTTACATGAATTTCTTTTTTAAGTTACCATGAAAAACACAGCACTTCCTGTTTTCTGACTTTTTTTTTTCTCAAAGAGTCTAAACATATGAAGTCCGGTGTTTCCCAAGTCACGTGAGCTCACAGAGAAGGTAGTCATGTGATTGATGGACGCATTGAGCCGTGACACTGTACTGGTCGGGCTTCGTGTGTTTAGTCTTTTTATTTCAACCAGCCCAAAACTAAAAAGCTGCCTTCAGGAGACTGGACCTGGATTTCAGTATAGTATAGCTTTGCTTTAAAATCACGATAAGGCTGAGATCACACTGCGTTTTTGCAATCCGTTCAATTTATCCATTTTTAATTGGTTGCTTTTAACTGACAGAAAAACATAGTCAACACTACTTTTGTGTCCATTAAAAAAGACGCATCCATTTTGATCAGTTATTTTTTTTTTTTTTTTTTTTAATCAGATCATTTTTATTATGGTTTTTCTTACAAACAGACAAGAAAGAAAGTTTCCATGACAATTGGAATATCGTAAGCAAATACAAAATCGTAAGCCAGATAGCAGGAACCAACTGGGAATAATGTCATACAATCCGTTATAACACGTCATCACTATGTGTAATAGGAAGAATAAGATCTGATGGCAACATAAGTAGTATGAACAAATCAGAGTAAACAATACAAAATAGAACATGTACATGTCTCATAAACATTTATCTGAGTCAGAACAGTTAACCGCCTCCCTCCTGTACGGCATGGTGCATCGATTGGTGAACAGGCCACACAACGTATTATCATATATCATCTCATTAGGATAGCGTAGTAACATTAAAGCGCATTCAGAAGCATCTGGAATGGGTTTCTACAAATCTTATGCAATATAGGTGACGGCAAGCCAGGAGCATCCACCCATCTTCCCCATATACATTCAAATTTCTTTATACATCTCCTCTTCATATATACCCCTCTCTCCAACCTAATCACTACATTCATTCTACGGATAAATTCAGTCACCGTCGGTGGATCAGTATGCGTCCACTTGGAGGCTATAGTTTTCCTGGCTTGATAGAGGATGCGCTTTATTCCCAGAGCGGTATAGTCATCAGGTTGGATATTTCCCAAAAGACCCAACACACAATGTTCAGGCTCAAGGGGTAAGGCAATACCAAATACATCTTTCACAAGAGTAATTATTCCCCTCCAATATACCTCCAGCTCCCTACAGGCCCAAAACATATGTACAATGTGAGCATCATTTTCCCCACACCTTTGACAGCTGGAAGTCGACCTATAACCAATTTTATGTAGGAAATACAGGGTTTTATAAACTCTATGCAGTAAAAGCAACTGAGGCATACGTTGCGCCTCACACAGGGATAGGGACGGTGTCATAGTGAGAAGCTCATCCCATTGTGCATCGTCCAGCGTGCCCAGATCCCTACCCCACCCCTCCCGTACCGCCAGCGGCTGTGCATGTATACGGGCAGTGAGCAGCTCCCCATACGCCATCGAGATGGCCCCCTTCGTAGAGCCCCCATCGGCCGTTTCCCGGAGTAGGGAGTGGGAGCCCAAACTAATTGCAGCGAGGCCATTCTGCGCCTGTAGGGCGTGCCTTAATTGTAGATATTGATAAAACATTCTATTTGTTAAAAGAAAATCGTCTTTGAGTTTCTCAAAGGTAACCATTCCTCCCTCCTTCCAAACTTGATCAACAAAATAGATACCAAGCTTTCCCCATGGTGAGAAACCCTCTAGTTTAAACACTTCCGGCAGTCTAGGATTATGCCAGAGCGGCGTGAAGACTGTCATATCTCCTATGCCCAGGAGATTCCTCACCTTCTCCCATACTCGAGCCATCAAAAGCAATGTAGGAAGCACCCTCTGCCCACTTTTGGTAAGTGCTGAGTCTACAGCTCCCAGAGGGGGAGACTGGCCGGTAAGCCAACAGACCAATCTTCCGGAAATACCCAGGCCATCCCTCTGTCCCCACCCCTTCATGTGTTGTAGTTGAGCCGCTAAAAAATAAATATATGGGTCAGGTATGGCTAAACCACCGTTATCTTTACCTCGCTGCAATGTTTCCAGTTTTATCCTAGCAGCTGTTTTCTTCCAAATAAGCTCTCTAAAAATAGTATTAAGGCGTCTAAAGTGTTTGTTCGGAATCCACAATGGTGAATTATGTAGTATATACAACACCTGTGGCATCAATACCATTTTAAGGAGATTGCTCCTTCCCACAACAGACAGGGGAAGCCTGCACCACGCATCCACCTTATTAATAATCCTGGAAATCAGGGGGAGGAGGTTATCAGAGAGATAGTCTTTAGTGTGTGGGGTAACAACTATTCCCAGGTACTTAAATCTGTTTACTATTTGCAAAGGAACATGGTCAAGGCTATGTTCTGGCAGGGGTGGGTTCAGGGGCATAATTACCGATTTTCCCCAATTGATAGCAAGTCCCGCATGACGGCCAAAATTAGTGATAATAGACATTATAGGGTCAATAGAGGCAATTAGGTCATCTGTATACAACAACATATCGTCAGCATACAACGATATGCGCTCCTCCCCACCTCTCCAGGGGAATCCCACTATATCTGTGGATTGTCTAATCAGGCAGGCCAGGGGCTCCACTGCAATCGCAAACAGCAGGGGCGATAGGGGACACCCCTGTCTCGTGCCCCTGAACAGTGAGAAACTCTCTGACAATCCTCCATTTGCCCTTATCCTGGCTCTAGGATCAGTGTAGAGCAACCTCACCCATTGCATAAAGCCCTCCCCAAACCCCATGCGCCTCATCACCGCCCACAGAAATTCCCACTCGACGCTGTCAAATGCCTTGGCAGCGTCGAGTGAGACCACCGCCGCATGGCCATCCGACCGCTCATGCGCCTGAATATTAAGGTATAAACGTCTAAGGTTATGTGAGGTTGCTCTATTAGGCATAAATCCCGACTGGTCCTCATGGATCAAACTCGAGACAACTCTAGACAGGCGACTGGCAAGGACCTTCGCTAGAATTTTTACATCTGCTGTCAGCAGTGAGATGGGTCTATAGGAGTCCGGGCACACCGGGTCCTTTCCCGGTTTCGGGATCACCACTACTATAGCTTCCCTCATTGTGGGAGGGAGTATACCAGTCTGGAACGCTTCCTTATATACATCCAACAGGTGGGGGAGCAAAACCTCACCATGAAGCTTATAGAACTCTCCCGGCAGGCCGTCACCCCCTGGAGCCTTCTCATTGGGGAGAGAGCGAACCGCCAACTCAATCTCCTCCAAGGACAAGGGCTCATCCAGCAACTCCCTCTGCGCATCCGACAATGATTGAAGAGGGATACCCGAGACATATCTGTCAACATCCTGGCCAGTTATAGATCCTAATTTGGACGTATAGAGATCTCTGTAATAATTGCAGAGGCAGGTAAGGATATCTAAGTCCGACACACAAGGTTGCCCATTAGGAGCTTGCAGTCTAGCAATGTGCGTGGAGCCCCCCTGCGCTTTGGCTATCATAGCCAGCATATGGCCAGCACTTTCACCCTCATGGAAGAATGCTTGTTTAGTGAAGAAGCGTCTATCTTCTGCTACATGCAACAAGTGGTCCTTTAACAATTTTTGCGCTTCTTCCCAATTTGTCAAGGAGCTAGGGCTAGGATCTGACACATATGCTATCTCGGTTTCCGTAACTCTATTCCTGTAAGCTGTCTCCACTTCACGCGCTTTGGACTTGTATCTACTAATCTTTTGTATGTACATCCCCCTTGTGTAGGCCTTCATGGTGTCCCATACCACCGCTGTAGACGCAGTCCCCCCATTGGAAGCAAAAAACTCCCTCAGTTCATTATTCACAACATCCCCGGTATCAACTAAAGTTAGCCAGAAAGGATTTAGCCTCCAATTGTTCCCTTTTCCAAGTCCCCTCCCCGCTCCCCACTGTAAATGGATATGTATAGGCGAATGATCGGAAACACTTCTAGGTAAGTATTCCAGGGTACATATATTGGAGAGCAGACAGGGGGTGCCCACTGCAAGATCAATTCGCGAGAGGGATCTGTGCGAACTAGAATAGCAGGAGAATTGGCGAGTGTCAGGATTTCTGATTCTCCAAAGATCACACAAACCCACCTCCGCTAGGGTACGGGCCAAAGGAGTGGGGCCCCCTGTATAGGTACCGGCGTGAGGGCCATGTCTATCTAAATCTGGGGACAGGCAATTATTAAAGTCCCCTACCAGTAATGTGGGTAGATCAGGGAGGGTGGACAACACACTAATGATCTTTTTAAGGACAGTACCATTATAGGGTGGCGGTATATAAAGAGCGACCAGGATTAGTGTTTCTCTATGTACAGTGCAATGCAGGCAGACGTATTGACCGTCAGAATCCACATGGGAGGAGTGGCACACAAAAGGGACATTCTTATGCACTAGAACAGATACACCCCTGGCATGAGTAGAGTAGACCGAATGGTAGGCGTGGGACGCCCACCTCCGGGCGAGATGTGTCAATGTTTCCTTGACCATATGCGTTTCCGAGAGGCACAAAATTCCCGGCTGAAAATCTTTTAATACATTAAAAACTGCGCACCTCTTATTTGCGTCGCCCATGCCTCTCACATTCCACGCCACTACATGACAATTGTTAGCCATATTAATATCAGGTAGAAAATGATATGCTCAGACCCGTCAGCACAGGGGGGGAAGCGGCCAAGGATAGAGTAAGTAGGGACATACGAGACATGGACATTCAACCACAACACAAAAACAAAACAAAAATACAAGAACCAAAGACATTGCCTCATGAGCCAGAGGCCTGGGGGCACCCAAAAACCCAGCCTGGGTACCTGGTGAAAAACAGGAAGCGTACTTCCCTAAGTGAAATGCTGCAAGAACTAAGATGAAAAAAGGGGGAAACAATCTTAAGTTCCCGCCAACAGTAAACAATAATATGTAACAGGTCTCCAGTGCTCCTTAGCAGGAGGGCAAGTTACCGCAACAAGCAAAAAGAAGAAAATAACCAGAGGAGGGGAAAAAAGACCCTGCTCTCCTCATTCCTAGCAACCATGTCGCTTCTTCCTAGGATGTGCAAGTCAGTGCATCAGGATTCAAGTGGTCGAGTTGCTGCGCCGAAGTTTGGCCTCGTTGTCATCTAGCCATTCTGCAGCTTTTTGTGGTGAGTCAAAAAAATGCGTAGTTCCCAGGGCAGCAACTCTCAATTTCGCCGGGTAAATCATGGAATAGATAACATGTAGGGCCCTTAATCTCTTCTTAACGTCCAAGAACTGAGCTCGCCTCTTTTGTACTTCTATGGAGAAATCCGGAAAGATGGATATTCGGTTCCCGTTAATAGTGAGGTCAGTATGGTCACGGGCGGCTCTGAGGATAGCATCCCTATCTCTGTAATGGAGGATTTTCAGCAGGATAGGGCGTGGGGGAGCCCCTGGTGGTGGATCTCGAGTAGGCACTCTATGAGCTCTCTCTATGGCAAACAGTGTGGAGAGGACATTAGCAGTAAATTTCTCAATCAGCCATTTTTCAAAGAAAGCGCTGGCGTCTTTCCCCTCAACTTTTTCTGGCACACCGATAAGACGTAGGTTGCTTCTACGCAGACGGTTTTCTAGATAGTCAGATTTAGAGATGAGCAACGAGACATTGTGGATAACACGTTTTAAATCTCTAGCCATAGGAGGAACCTTATCCTCTAGCTCCCCCACTCTATTCTCCATTTCAGTGATCCGATCATTAGTTTTCCTTAAGTCCTGTCTTATCAGGGACACTTCCTCCTTAATGGAACCCACATTGTTATTGAGAGCCAGGACTACAGAGTAAACGTCCTTCAGTGTGGGCTCTGCGATCTGTACCGCTCCATGCTGCGGCGGGGACTCAGCTGTACAGACAGTTTCCCGCCCGCCATCTTGTAGGGCGCGCGGTGGATTTACAGGCATATCATGGAGGTTCCCCTCCGATCCCAGGGAGTCCTCTGTCCACTCCGCCGAGGACACTGTCCCAGACTCACCCGGACGATCCTCCGCACTGTGTATGAAGGGTGAAAGCCGTGCCGCCACCTCCCTCATGCGGTCCGGAGCCGCGGCGCCATCTTGCTTCACTGGCGTGGAGCTGCCCGTGTCTTTCCCGGTCCTGGTGCGGGACTTTGTGCTTCCTCGCATCTTTAATCTCGGTCGCTCACGTCCAGAGGGTAAGAAGAAGCCACAAGTTGGCAGACAATGCCAGGAATCGCACTGGGAGAAGGATAATTGTCGGATACTTAGGCAGGAGCGCTAAGACATGCAGCCGCTCACATCGCTGGTTAGGCCACGCCCCCCCATCAGTTATTTTTTTTATAATGGAAGTCAATGGAAAAGCGGATCGAAAACGGATGACACACAATTGCATCCATTGTTTTCAATAAACGTATATGTTAAATGGATTGCAAAAACTCAGTGTGAAGCAAGCCTAACAAGAAAAATTTTTTTTGCAAACTTCCTTTATAATCACAACAACAACTGACATAACATTACAATCCGAATGTCAATGGGAGCACAGCACAGAACAGTATTTTGGCAGTGGGTTGTTAAATAGAGATGAGCGAACCTCGAGTATGCTCGAGTCGATCCGAACCCGAACTTTCGGCATTTGATTAGCGGTGGCTGCTGAACTTGGATAAAGCCCTTAGGCTATGTGGAAAACATGGATATAGTCATTGGCTGTATCCATGTTTTCCAGACAACCTTAGAGCTTTATCCAAGTTCAGCAGCCACCGCTAATCAAATGCCGATCGTTCGGGTTCGGATCGACTCGAACCCGGTTCGCTCATCTCTATTGTTAAATTGGATTAGTCAACAGGTTCTGTTCATTTATATGGGTCTCAAAGAAAAGGAAATTATCTTTCTTTTCTTTTTTTGTATTCTGAAGACTGATATATCTCTATAGCTTCCCACTGGAAATAAAGAAAAGATTTTTTACCTTTGTGTTTGTAAATATCTTTCCAAAGGTTCTGCACAATCTCCAGAAATACCTTGAAAACTCATGAACACAAGCTGTTGATGCAACATTGATGCGGCCTACTATCTCAATCAGTTGTGGTAATCTGCAGAGAAAGACACATCAATTTCACCACTATCAAAACACAAGCCCTTTACAGTTAGTAACTGAGAAAATCTGCATGCAGCTGATGGGAAAAGGTTGTTGGTGGGATAACCCTTTTACCCTTGTACCCTCGGTTCCTAATTCTAATTCTTTCTAGCTATGCCCCCTCACCCTTCTAAGCTAGCATTCTCACCACATTCTGCATCAAAGTTCTCGCCCATCTGACAATGTAATGAAAAGTACAAATGGTAAAACAAATAGTAAAACCCAGGTGATATGGCAAGAAAGTAAAGAAACACTATTGGAATCAGGGCACCTGAGGCTAAAGAGTAAGATATAATAAAGATATAATATATATATTACACACACATATACACACAAAACAACAAATTTAACATTTTAATTTTAATATTTATGTAAAGCTGTTATTAAAAGGGTTGTCCAGCAAAAATCTTTTTCTTTCAAATCAACTTATATCAGTTGATATTTAGATTTGTAATTTACTTCTATTAAAAAATCTCAATTCTTCCTATACTTATCAGCCGCTGTATGTCATGCAGGAAATGTTTTATTTTCAGTCTGACACAGTGCTCTCTGCTGACATCTCTGGCCAAGACAGGAACTCTGTCCTGGTTTTCTATGAATCCCCATGGAAAAACTTTCCTGCTCTGGACAGTTCCTGTCTCTGTCAGAGATGTCAGCAGAGAGCACTGTCAGACTGAAAATAAAACATTTCCTTCATGACATACAGGAGCTAATAAGTATAGGAAGACTTGAGATTTTTAATAGAAATAAATTACAAATCTATATAACTTTCTGACACCAGTTGATCTGAAACAAAAAGATTTTCGCTGGACAACCCCTTTAATAACATAAAAACGTGGAAACCCAACTCACAGTTGATTGACAACCCAAAGTAAACTTTCCCAGCCAGTGGTTCCCTCATGTTCCAGCTGGTAGTCATAAAGCTGAAGGAGTACAGCTAGTTGCTCACGGCTGCCAATGATGGTTGCTACATCCTGAAGAGGCGATATAGGACGCGGAAAGCGAGTCACTGAGAAAAATTATCAGAAAAGAAAGCATTAACTTATGACAAGCCTTGGGGATTTCCAAACAAATCAACTAAAAGAAAGACATACAGAGGTAATATAATATTGTTTGTAAACTCTAAGCCTAACTCACAAAGATCCAAGTGCATAGACAGGGTCAGCAGAAGGGTAAGGCTCTAAAGAGGGACTTTTCTACAATATGATCAATAATTAAACAGTAAGGCCTGAACGTTACACAAGCGTAACATGGTCACACGTAGAGGCACACCCCTCATGGAGACAGACCAGAAACCGCTTGCAACCATAAGAACAAACACAAAAGTTGTGCTCTGGTTTTCCATTAGACGTCAGACTCTTGATTCATATGTAAACTTTCCTAGCAAGCAGACTGCAAGAATACATTGATCTGGCAGTGGGTCAGGGAGCAAGCTAGTACTGTGATATTGTTTATGACTTCACTTATGAATTACATATAATTAAAACAAAAAATTTAACCCACTGCTTCAACAAAATTAGAAAAACCAACAATAAAACAGTTATCAAAATCGAGAAAATTGCACAATATTACATAACATACATACAGCCCAAGTGCATATATGTCATCCATATTTACCGTATTTTTCGTTTTATAAGATGCACCCCTGATTTAGACCACTGAAAACAGGGAAAAAATATTTCATGCTAATTAAACTTCCCTGGTGGTCTAAAGTCATGAAGGGGGGCAGAGTTTATTGAAATGACAGTGCCTTGTACCTTCACATACACAGCTACTGCATGTACAAAACACACTCAGATCTGCTACACCATACACACTCAGCTCTGCTACGTCACATACACCGAGCTACATAATACACACTTGGCTCTGCTGTATCATACACACTCTGCTTGGCTGTACAAATATATCCACAGGCACACACAATGTTGTATCAATACACACACACCTCTGCTATACCATCATACAAAAACAGTTCTGAAAAATGCACACAGACAAATTTAAATACAGATTGTATTTACCTGCAGTATTACTGTAATAGTAATTTACATTGGTACTGCCGACAGACATCATTTATATGCATATATTGAAATAAAAACTTTTTTCTTGCATATTTCATCAACATAAAATATATATTACTGCAATACAATTCAAGCACTACACAGTATTACCTCCAGTATTGTAGAGATGTTGTAATTATGATGCATTAAGTGCAGGACCTTCAGGGATGTTAGTTATGTGATTAGTCACATGACTGACATCAGTGAAGGTCCTTCAGCTCGGTAAGCTCCCGATTTGGATACAATGCATATCACCTCCAAATTTCTCTCCTGCAGGGCACTGATTAGTACTGACAGGAGAAGGGAGAGAACTATGCAGCTATCAGCTGCACAGCTCATCCAGCCTTCCGCATCATCAGGGAAGGAGTCAGGGCAGTCTGACAGTGTCGGGCTAACTTGTCTCCTGAATGTAATATGGAGGCACTTTTTAGCAAGGTATTTTATTGTTAAAAAGTGTCTTATAAAACAAAAAATATGGTACTTTTATTAGGGTACAAACCCACTTGCCGGATCCGCAGTGAGTCCTCTCGCTGCGTATTTGCAGCGAGACTCACTGCGGATCCTGGCCCTATTCTTTCAATGGCAGACAAAATGGCAGCAGGGATGTATGTAGGGCGGCCGAGGCTGTGGGGGGGTGATCAGGCGGCCGGGGCGAACATATACTTTACCTGATCCCGGCTCCGCCTTGCTGAAGACACCGGGAACCGCCGAAGCAAGCCGGAGCCGGAATCAGGTAAAGTATATGCTCTGGCGGCCGGGGGGTTAACGGGGAGGGCTGGGGACAAACTCGCAGCAGGGATGTACATCCCTGCTGCGATTTTGTCTGCCATTGAAAGAATAGGGCCAGAATCCGCAGTGAGAGGACTTGCTGCGGATCCGCCAAGTGGGTTTGTACCCTTAGGGTACAAACACGGGGAAAACAAAACAAAACAAAATACTATAAAAAAATTGTCCCTATGAGAAGCACAAACAATAGACTAAAAAAAAAAACAAGACCCTGGTAAAAGGAATTCCATGAGAAAGTATATCACACAGATACGGTATGACTTTAGTAAAGGAAACCTGTCACAATGAAAATGCAGTCCAATCTGTTATAAAGCAGTAAGAACTGAGCAGATTTTGTGGGAAATGTTCCAGGATAGCAGGGAAAAAAATACAGCCCCACCACCAAAAAAACAAAAAAAAAACAACACCTTATGAAATCACCTTATAAGCATCATATCTATCTGAAGAGGCTTTGGTTCTGCAAACAAGCAGTATAAGTAGATTCTCTATTCCATTGCAGTAGAACACTGAAGCTGAGCTGAATTAGCTTCCTTGTAAATTCATTATGAAACCACAGAACAAAGGGACATTTACAAAGCTCACAACATAAATTTAGCATGAATTACTTTAACACTGTAAAGCAAAACAGAATACTTTCATTTTACAAAACTTGTCTAAAGTTTCAATTGGAGTCTGGGTGTTCAGAGGCCCGCCAATTGCTAGAACAACCCAGAATAAGGGCTCTGCATTTATTATGCCTTTGAGAATACATTCAAATAAACTGGGAAGCTGTTGGTCAGACTCCATTGCACTACAGCATCACTCAAATTTAAACCAATGCTCACACATTATAAAACAAAGGTAATATAAGGTCATTATTTTGAGGTAAAAATATGGCTGTTTTTTGCAAAAATGGATGGATAAAAAAAAAAAAAAAAAAACAGATTGCAAAAACGTAGTGTAAATCGAGCCAAATAATGCATTCTACTGAGGTCAAAAGGGAAATCATACAGCAGTCACACCGTATACAGTAATTGATTACGACCATCCAGATAACGAACATGCTAATTATTTACAACCTGCTTTTGTTAAATATGGCCTTTTATTCATCTGTTCACATATGGTTTAATTTTTTCTCAAAATTATGGTTGTATTCAGCATTTTACTGAGGCAGAACCTAGCCTTACAGTTCAGAAATACTGTGTATGCAGTAAGGGTATATGTACACATGTCAATTCTTTTGGCGGACAGCGGATTCTACCGAAGCATATAATGGAGTCTATGAAGCCGGTGGAGAGGAAAGCAGGAGCATGCTGGGACGAGCGTCGAATTCTGCACAGAGTTTTCGGACAGAATCACTCCATGATCATATACCCTAAATTAAATAAAACTCATTGCTTAAATAAACTCATGACAAAACACTTAGAAAGGCAGCAGCTATTTATGCTAAGGTGAGCTATGAAAGCAAGGATCTCAGGAACAAGGTTAAAGAACAGACAACGCCTGCAAGGAGGAGAGTAATGGATTTTGCAACGATAAAATTAAAATGCAGCTTTACGCCTGCTGAACATACTGTAAAATTGCTTAAAAAAGCAATTCCAAACTTATCATTCTTGAGAGCTGTTAAAATGGGCGCACACAGCTACCTAGTGCTTTTGTGATGTTATTCTCTTATTTCTGTGCCTTTAAGAACTTCCACAAACTTCCCTGGTATTTTATCTTAGCATATTCATATGTTAATAATAGATTAGTAAACATTGCTTCCTTCCAGTTACAGTTAAAAGATTTGCCTATAAGGGTAGATCCACACATAGCGTCATTTTAAACCACTGAAAAATCTATTGCAAAATCTCCCTCTGGTAAGTGGATTTGTTGCAAATTTTAATCTTTGCATTGCAAGAAATGCAGATTTTGTGGTGGATGCAACCTCAGGAAATAATTTGGGGGAAGATGTAACTTTTTTATCCAATGTTTCTTGTAAGGAGACTTTAGCTTTGGAAAAGGACACATTCTATGTGAGAAACAGTGATGCAGCACACAATGCATATAACTCTTTTCTAATGTTCTCTAGTGGATGTTTTACTGCAGCCAGAGAGAAATGGAATTTGTCATGTAAATTATAATGGACAGGAGAGAAATGCAAAAATCACAATAACGTGATGGCTAAATATGTTGGCAGAAGCAGCATGCAACAATTTGTACAGTGATTGCTCAGCACAAAAAATCTATCATCACAGAGAATATATCAAGCAACGTGAAGAATATGTCTCTACTACGGGAATCATAATGATCAAGATTATTTGTGGCCGTCAGTATTACAAGACGGCCGCCTTTCCCTGCTATGTCCATGTAGTGTGAACATAACCTAAAGGTTGAAGGGGGTCTCCAAAAATAAATAAATAATAAAAAGGCATCTACTGGTGTAACAACTTCGCTCCATTTACTTTAATAGAGCTGAGCTTATCTTTTGTTGGAAACAACCTCAAAAAATTTGCCCCCATACATGGTAAAATGGGAATGGGAGATACAGGAAACCATTACCGCAGAGGAATGGAAGAAAGCCTTTACATTTGTTCATAGGACGCCACTGGCATGTGCAGCTCAAGAAAAGAACTATGAGCTACTGACCAGATGGTACAGATGCGCCAGCGAGCTTTACACGATTTTTCCTACAGTACCCGAGACATGCTGGCGATGTGGTACAGGGAGAGGTAATCTGCTCCATATATGGTGGGTATGCCCAATCATTCAGGTTTTATGGGAGAAAGGTTTTTTGGCCTACAAAGCAAATTCGGGCTTCCCACTGGAGCTTTCCCCCAAGATTGCTCTATTATCTATTCTGCCAGGCTCTAATTCCACTGTTAAGAGAGGACTTTTAAGACACCTATTAGTAGCCGCAAGAACAGTTATCCCGAGACCCTGGAAGGATGTTAATCTCCAACGTTCTTAGAATGGGCTCATGAGATCAACACAATTAGAAGAATGGAAGAACTGACCATACAGAGAACAGGGGCTCCAGGCGATAATCAGCAGACCTGGATCCTGTGGACGAAATTTATGGATTCATCATATTTCCTTACATTGGTAGATTAGGACCCTTGTTAAACAAGATTGTTCTTAGTGGGGCTAAAACACTATCAAAGAGGAATGTTATATGTTAACTTATGTTAATATATGTAGTTATGCGCGTTGTTACACGCCAATATATGTTGTTATATGTGAAGTGTAAGTGACTTTAAATATGAAAAATATAAATAAAGATTAAATACAAAAAAAATAGAGCTGAGCTTCAATACAACACAAACAGAAGGGGTTTGGTATGGTTTCTGGAAGAAAGTGGCCAGGTTTTTGTAATAAAAACTTGAATATTTTAAAATGAAGGCTGTGATACTATAAATAAACTATTTTTCCCTCCGTACAACAGTTTCATATTGTCCATGTGGCTGCTGTAAAGCATCTCTCTGAGAAGCGAAGCAAGATGGTTGCCCCCCACAGTCATGTACAGAAAACAAAATGATTTAAAGGGAACCAATCACTGCGAATATCCACCTAAAGATAAGGAAACGTGCTGGCACATCACCCAGCAAGTTTCCCAAACATCCCCCTGTACCCTTTGTTCCCCCCTTCATCAGTCAGTAATCTTACTTAGAAGAACTCCCGCGCTGTATGTAAATTTCCGCCAAGTAGTCACGGTAGGCGGCGTTAGTAACGGTGGGCGGAATCAGTCACCAGTCCTGGGCGTCTGGAATCTCTGTAATCACACCCAGAGGGGCTGGATTGAAAGGTCTGCGTTCAATCCACGTGACGCGGCGCTTGCATTCCACGTCCGTGGCACGCCAACGTCAGCGCATGCGCAGAACGGCGGGCGACGCCGCCGACGTACTGCACATGCGCGGACTCCGGAAGACATCACGTGGATGGAATGCAGACCTTTCAATCACGCCCCTCTGGGCGTGATTACAGAGATTCCAGACGCCCAGGACCGGTGACTGATTCCGCCCACCGAGACTACTTGGCCGAAATTTACATACAGCGCGGGAGTTCTTCTAAGTAAGATTACTGACTGATGGAGGGGGGCACGGAGGGTACAGGGGGATGTTTGTGAAACGTACTGGGTGATGTGCCAGCACGTTTCCTTATCTTTAGGTAAATTTTTGCAGTGATTGGTTTCCTTTAAATTAGCAGAAAATCTGGGTGACACATTCCCTTTAAACAGAACAGAAACAGGATTATCTGAACATTGTGCCACAGGACTAGGGGGGGAGTAGTAAGTTTTCTGAACTAAAATATAGTCTTACAAGCTATTCAATGCTCCATGGGAAAAATCACAAAGTAGCTCTCTTCAAGAAAGAACTTTCTCTCTACACATTTCCATCTACTTGAGCTGCCATACAAATCAATATATGACCCTATAAAAGTTATCCAAGCTTTTTACCATAAACAACTGCCTGTCTCTTGTTTGGGTGTGGTTTTGTAGCTCAATTCCACTAAAAAAATGGAGCTGAATTGTAAGGGCCCTATTACACCAACAGATAGCTGATAGATTTTTGAAGCCAAAGCCAGGAATGGACTATAAACAGAGAACAGGTCATAAAGGAAAGACTGAGATTTCTCCTCTTTTCGAATCCATTCCTGACTCTGGCATAAATCTGTCAGATATCTGTTGGTGTAACAGGGCCCTAATACCAGACACAATCTGGGGACAGGTGTGGTGTTGTTTTTGCAAGAAAGTATTGTGTGCGTTTTAAGGTGCCTTAAACATGACTGGGGAATATTATATGCCAAGCAAGTGCCGGCTGGTTAGTTAGAGGCTTTCAAACATGAGGAGGAGTAATGTGTCTACCTGAGGAGGCCACCAAATTTCTGTATGAAGTCTTATGTAGTATGAAGCCAAGTACACAAAGCAGATCCCTTCCAGAAAGAACAGAAATTGCTATGTAGGGGAGAGCTTATTTGCATGAACCTCACTGCGAAAGGACAGATAGGCTATATTGGCCATTACACAATCTCACATGCTGGGACGGCTGAGTCAGACGCAGGAAAATCACATAGCCAGCACATCTATTTTAAGGGCTAGTAGACAGACTAAGAGAAGTTGGAAAAATCAAATCAAAGTTCTGTGTGTATAAACCACTACTGCTATAAAACCACTACTGTATGGTATGCAACTAGAGGCAAACAAAAAAGAGGAACACTTCAGACACTGCCAAGTATTACAAAGGACAATCCAAGACATACAAAATCTAAGTGCCAGGACACAGAGGGCGTCATGCCTGTGTGGGTATGAGAACTTATTAAAGAATACTATATTATTCTAAGTAATCACTTGAAGAACTAACATTTGTTGTGAATACAATGAGTCCATTCTTACCTTCTATCTGCACTATTTCTCCCTGAAGCTTTGCTTTATGTGTAAATAGGGCATTCTGTAAAACAGTGGCAAACAGCGAGGGGATAAGAGACTGCAAGGCAGACAGATACATGTGCAGCTTGTGTTCATCCAGGCCGTGTTCTCCTTCCTTTATAAAAAGAAAAAACAAAAACCTACCAATTCACAACACTGAACACAATAAAACAACATAGTATAGTATTAGTAGATAAAGCCTATGAAAACCACCGAACATTCTTTTCGATTTTCTACATATATACCATTACATGGGACCAGTCCACAAGGTGACGAGCCTCTCTAGAGTTAAACAAATTCCTAAAGTTCTATGAACATCTGATTCACATTTAACAAAGTAAACTGGTTTAATTGCCTTGTATACCAAATAGTATATAGTGAAATGGGAACCTAAGAGATCAATGTAACTTACCCTGAGGAGTTTTTCAATTTTGCCAAGGAGGGTGGGAATGAGGTGAGACTGGAGATTTCCAAGTTCCATTGTCCATGCTGCATAGGCTGGTAAAAACACTTGGTGAGTGGCACTAACTACTCTTTCTGAGGGGTCCCCTAAGGCAGTCAGTAGTAGTTCAAAACCCTGAAAACAAAAATCATGTAAAGAACTCTTATTTACGGTAGCAGCAAACATCCAGTGAAGTACATAAATGTGATGATGTCCTGATCAAAGATCAAAATTGTGCCCCCTTGTGGGACAACTTGACTATTTTCTCCCCCATCTCCTTTTCATGACTCAGGAGTTAACTCTTCCACACCTTGTCTGTGGGACCTGATGGAAGGACATAGCTGATCAAACTATCACCCAGTAAAACAAGGGATGCAATCAATGTGGTCTGGCCTCACCTCTCTATAGGCCCCATAGCAGCTACATGACCTGCATCTATGCCCCTTGCAACCACTTATGTTTCTATTGTAAGACATATAGTACATTTGAAGCAGTCTTCCTTTAATTTAATGTCTTGCTCTGTATTTATACAGCAGTGGCATCTGGAAGTTTATAGGAAGCACCGCATATATACTGCAGGAAGATGACACAGACTCAGAAGCTGAGCCTGTGCTTTTAAGGGTACATTCTTAGCAGTACACACAGATGACATTGTGCTGCAATAATGCTTAACTGGTTTAATCATGGCCTGAATAAAGGCTTTTTAATACAAATAAAAATAAAGACACAAGTAACAAGGTAGGTTCTTTTATTTTATTACTATTGTTCCAGCATGGTCAGCAAACAGGGGTTGATGGATTCACTTGAAGTTTAGGCTTTTTGGGAAATTGAAGAGGTCTATGCCGAGAGACTTGGATGTAGACACTGGACTAGGGAGTTGGGCACCTGGAGTCTTATCTCATGGATAGCTATCAGTTCTTTCTGCTGTCCCTTGGGCCAGTAAGCCTAAGGCTGCATTCCCACGTTCCGAATGCATGGAATTAGATTCTGGGAGCGGGGGAGACTGTATTCAAAAGCGCTTATGAATACAGTCTCCCCCGCTCCCAGCATCTAATTACAGATGCTGTCCGGGCGCGGGGGGACTCCGGTACATGCATTCCACGTCCGTGATCCGTCAGGATCACGGAACGTGGGAATGCAGCCTTAGGCCAAACTGTGCAAATCTTAAATGGGAAACTATCAGCAGGTTAGACAAATCTAACCTACGGATACGTCCCTTTTGGTCACAGGCACTCAGGGTGAATTTAGGTTTCTTACCTTCATCCTATGCAGTTTGTACTTAAACTTGCAAAGTTACCTTCATCCTCAGTGCCCCAGGCACAAAAGGGACATATCAGCAGTTTAGATTCATCTAATCTGTTTCCCTTTAGGTTGTAGACAGAGGTTTCTATAGTACAATAATGGGAACTGGTTACATTGTTAATGCTCTGTGAACTGCCCCCAGTACCTTGTAGCTGCTGCACACAGCTCTCCGGCGCTGTGCCCGGCAATCTGTGGCAGAAGGGGCATTTTTAAATATCTTTAATCTCTGCTAAGTAGGCGTGAGGGCGGAGCCACAGCTGCATGTAGTCACGCTGCCCCGCCCTCCTCCCAGCCACTCACACTTGATTGGCTGCCTGAGTGCTGGGCTTTGCATCAAGCTCCCATCCCTCAGGGTTGTATCTAAGTGTGGATTTGCAGGGCAGATTACGTAAAAAGGAATAAAGGAGAAAAAAAAGATACCTGTGTTAAAACACATTACACTATATTTGATTTCACAAAGAATAAGCAGCCCTGAAAAGAATGTATTATTGTGTTATTTGTTGCAGAAGCTGGATGCACAGTAAAATGTGTCTGCATTGAGATGCTGAGGATATAAAATCCACACGGGAGGCCAATTTCTCTACAGAGTTTGTGCAGATTTTTCTCACAAGGTGTGGATACGATTGGTTATGAAATCGACATTGGCAGAGGAATAGCATATCATTAGCAGCTACCTGCCAGAGGGTTTACCTGTTGATATTTGTCTGAATCATCTATGTATCCCATAATTATGCCAAGGCTTTTAATCACAGCTTCCCGCACCATATCAGCTTTGTCTTCCAGTAACATCTGTTGCAGCATTGACAGCACTAGAGAGCTTCTTATCTCTTTCTGAAAACAGAGGAACATATATTACATTGGTGCAATCACAAGGCCTTATTACAACATGGTACTTCCCTTGTTTTAATAAGTCACCACCATGGTATAAGACAAAAGGTCTAAAAGTATGTTTACAAAATGTATATATTGTGATCTGGGGAAAATTATTCAACATTCAGTTTTGCCAGAACTTGGTCCCCAGCAATGTATAGTCATCTGTAGTACTGCATTCAGAAAATAAGCACACAGTATGGACCGCTTGTTAAAAATTAAAACAGCCCCTTCAATGTTTTGTTGCATAACCACGTCCTCAGGAAGTATAGGCTATTAACCCTCTAGTAGGTATTTTCAAATCTTTTATACTATCACAAGGTTAGTTGTGGCCCAAACACAGTAATCAATGTTGGCCACTCTTCTACAACCTCACTACCCTTGACCAATTGTGGTTGTTCCTCACAGAGACGTCCCAAGTCCATAACACAATCACAAACAGTACAGCCAATCTGGGCTCTGCGAGGCATGGACAGGATCACCAGGCAGACACAATGACGTCATTTTATTGTGCCAGACGGTGTAGGGATTGCGTCTTGGCGGCTCATGGGCTGCAGATTGAATTGCATGCAGCCGGTGAGCGTGAAGAGTGAAGCAGTCACCGGGAGAGTCAGGGCGCCACAAATGACATTTTGAATAATACGTATGAGCCTTTTAGTTATTTATTGTAGCAACATGGGAACACTCACAGGGAGGTAAGGTGCTAGATCTCCACATGACTCTGCCACAAGGAGCCTCCTTTCTGGATATTTGTGATTGATCTGGAAAACAGCATCAAAATGTGTCAAGGCAAGAAGCAAAGATTGCATTGAAAAAGTTACCTGAAAAGGTAAAGGAACCAGTTAAACAGCTCTAACGCACAATGACAATATGTACAAGAGACCCTATTTATGAGAAGAAAAGGTGTGTTTCACCCTGCTTTGAAAATCAAGGCAATCATAAAAGCACAAACAGAAGTATATATATCAGGTATTTAAACTAGTTATGATAAAAATATGATAAAGCAGTACCACTTACAATGTACAATGTAAGTGGTACTGCTTTGTCAACCTTCTAATGCAGTTTTGCTGCATGGCTACAGTCAATTTAGACGCTACAATGGCACTGCCAAATTTTTCAAATGTATTTATTACTTGCTATAATAGTTTTTGGTTTTCAAACTAGTGTATACTCTACTCAAACAAATATACACATATGTTTATATGTAACATATAGTCCCTTTTTTAAGTGACCACTAAAGTACCTTCAGCCTCTCCCGGAAATAAATGTATTCGCTCTAAAAAAGCAATCTGAGAACATCTTTTCTTATAACTCTAAGTTGGGTCATTCCTGCTGAATCTTTTTTTATGTAAACTGACAACTGGGCAAGAGGTGTGCACCACATAGTCTGACATGGTCAGCACTTAGTGGATGGGGGAGTGTGTGCAGGGACAGCTCCTCACCACAACCAGTAACACCTAGTGTCAATTAAAAAAAAAAAATAAATAATATATATATATATATATATATATATATATATATATATATATATATATATATGAGAAATAGCAGGAGCAGGGCAAATTCTAAAGATGTTCTAATTCTCCATTATCTGAAGAAGAATACAAGGATTTACTAAAATAGACATGTCAGGAGAAGTCCCCAGAATGACAATATGACATCATAATAATCGCAACATTCAGTGCTCACGTACTACATCATACCCTTGATTAGATAGGCATTCCCAGGTATTAAAATGGATCTCTTGTATAAACAAGTATTTGACATATATTAGAAGAATGTGTCTTTAGCCAGTATCACCTTGACTGAAATCTTTACAATACAGCTGATACACAGTATTATTATGTGTAATACATATTCTGTTTAGGCAGTAAGGAAAAGATCTAAATGAAAAAAACAAAAAAAAACTAACAACAACAATGACCAGAGCAACAGTATGGAAGACACAGATTAGAGACTAACAGCCAGAACACATACTTACTTGTTCCCAACACTGTGGCAGAAGTTCTGCTTCAACTCGAGTTGGCCCAACGTGTCGAGCAAAAGCTACACACCCAGTTAAAATCATTTGCCTAAAGACAGACAAAACACATTGCACCCATATTGTTAATATAATACCTTATACAGCAGATTCACTTAATTCACTAAAATTAAGAAGCATTTAAGGTCTCCAGAAATCCCAAGAATCTATTGAAGCTTTGAGGACTGCCTAATATTGCCTGATCTGAGAAAGAAGAAACCACCCCCCCCCCCCCCCCCCCCCCCCCAAAAAAAAAAAAAAACACAGCTGATGTCACAAGTACTATGGTCAGGCATATTGCAGGACTCATTATATTCACTATATGGTTTTCAAAGATCTTTTGGCCCTCAGACTTACAATGGAGCCCAGGCACACATTATAAACACTTTTTCTACATCAGCTCCTTCCTATCCCAGTGCTCTAGGGATCCGCTCTACATACAGAGAACATTAAAAGGGGTCTTGTAATAATGATGGCCTACATAGGGATAGACAATCCATGCTATGTCACTGAAGGTATGATTTCTCAGCAGCACCGTTGATTGCCTCTGCCTATTTTATGTTTAGAGCAGCTTAAACCTGCACTGCCATATTATTCATATCAGTGGTGCAAGGTACTGCATCACTGTTCCATTTAACTGAATGGGGCAATGCTACAGTGCCTTGTACCACCACTACTAATAGTATGGTGATGCCAGCACAAGCAGCAGTAAACACTGAAGACACTGCAAAGCTCACACAAGAGATGTGGCCTCTTCAAACAATGGATTGGTGCTAGGAATCAGACCCCCCCACCCCACACACACACACACACATATACAATTGATAACTGATGGCCTATGCTCATCTGACATACTAAAAGATAAGAGTTATTTTTTGGGTGAAAAACTGTGCCCTTTTTGAGAGACTTGGCCAGTAGGTTTATGCCTGACAGGAAAGCTGAACAGAATCACTTATATTGTTCTGTGCAGCTAATTCAGAGGTATCCTCTTGAATGAAAGACCCGGAACACCACACACTAGTCTTCTCTATTATGTGGACATGCTCAGTAGTCCTGGACATCTATGAGCACCAGCTCCCTCTGCTCACCGGCTGCTGATTGGCAGTTGTAACTAGTAACTGATTTCCTCTAAATCCCTGCCCTGCAGAGGGGAGCAGCAGACAGGCCCAGAGACATGGCCAAGAAACAACCATACCTTTGCTCATCATCTGGACGCTTTATTAAATTAAACAGAATATGCAGGAGCTGGTCTCTTTCTTTAGGCTCTGGGTGGAGGCAAGCGGTGCACAATATCAATGGAATCAATTCCTGTTTGTCAAGGTAAAAAGCAGAAGTATAAATAAGACTATGAATAAAAACAAAAAAAAAAAAAACAGAAAACCTTCCAGATTTACCATGTATACACTAATTTAAAACGTATGATGAATATAATAATTGTTGCTGAATTTTGTGGGAAAACAAAGAATGTAAAATGATTTATCCCAATGTTACAACTTAACTCCTACACTTAGGATAGGTAACATGTATCTGATCAATAGGGTGCCAACAGCTGGGATCCCTTGTCCCACCTGTGTGAATGGTACAAGTGCAGTATACACAGCTCCATTCACTTTCCAAGGAGCTGACAGAGAGAATACATTATTTTGCGCTCCTCAGCAGTCTCATAAAAAATAAATGGAGGCGCAGCCTGTATGCCAGCCAGCCACCACTTTATTCACACAAGAGGCTACAGTCCCTCAGACTTGTGTTTGGTGGGGGCCCAGCAGTCAGATACTCATCTCCTATCCATAAGATAAGTTGCAATATTGAGATAACCAAATGGTTTGGATTCACAGAGTTCATATATTTTTTTAAAGATAACAGGAGTAGACAATTTGTATTTTTTAATCCACACCATAATATATATATTTTTGTCACAAAAGACACAAAACAACAGATAAGCTTGTAAGAAGTAAACTCAGAATAAAATAATTTGGGGTTTTTCATGGACAATTAAAAAAAAAGGCATTAAAAGGGAAACTAAGAGCAGGTTAAAAAAATTTCAAACTTGCAGTTATGTTCCTATGGGGTTGGGGACGCTGACCCCTAATCGACTTTTATTAGGCTGCTACCTTTGGCTATCTGTGGAAAATATTACTTTTTATGAATATGTAATCAGGTGGTTCGGCATACTGGGTGTGGTACTTTACCTCTCAATGCCCTGATCAGGGTAAGTCTGGTCACTCATCACTGCATAGTGTCACATAGATATTCATGAAGAGGAGTAAAGTATTGCCCCCAATACACCAAACCACCTAAATAAGATTTTGGTGGTCAGCGTCCCCTTCCCTTAAGGAAAATATCTGGTTAGATTCTTCTCACCTTCTGTTAGTTCCCCTTTAAGCACTACAAAACTGTTGGCTATATAAAACTACACAAAGTCATAAGCTAGTAAAGCCTGATATTAGAGAAACTTTATTATTTTCAAGTCTTCACATAAAAAATGAATAAGTTTCTATAACTTAATAAATGAATGTAACTTCACAAGTGTCTGTGCAAAATGTATGAAAATGGACAGAATTGACACATATTAGAACTTATTGCATAAAAATACACACGTTGGGCAGCATAATGACAGGATCTCTAATGTTGTATTAACCCAGAATAATATTCCACCATGGATAAAACTAATAAAGTTCTCTACAGTTGCGGTCTTTTTATGGTCTATTAACTTCCATTGTGAATCATAGTTTCAGGTGCAACTAGTCAGAAACTGACAAATATTTCTCTATTAAGTTTCCAAACTTCAGTGCGCCTTATGATCTGGACCCAGGAAGTAGCTAATCACATCAGCCATATTCAGGAAACCACAGTAATTCTACTCAATCACCACTGACCAGTTTTACTACCATTGACTCAAAACAAAAAGTTGTATTGTTGCAAATACAAACAGAGAGGTCATGCTTAATAAATAAATGGATGTATAATATCATTATATCATATCGATAACCTCCTAGATCTCACGTTAGGATAGTAAATCCTTTTTTTAAATACCAAGTGTACCGGCTTATATGCTTCTAAGCATATAGTCAGCCTTGAGTAAGAAGAAAAACAAACATAAGGAAACTTACATAGCTGTGGTGTATTCAATTTCTCTATAATAATAGAGTCGAAAAACAAAAGTAGGACAGTCAATGCAAATTAAAGGCGGCAGTTAAGGAATATACGGAAATGAAATGTAGCCAAAATTCAAAGACAAACAGCATCTGTGTACACTGTCCCCCAAGTAAACTTCTGCATTATGCAAAGCATTGCTATCACCCCACCATGCAAAAAAAAAAATCTAATTACGATACTTGATGCAGCACATTACAAACTAATAATTTACTTATTTTATCTTATTTTCCCACAAATAGTGTGCGCTTAGCAATATGAAAACTTCTTTAAAACATGTAACATCCCAAAAGTATAGTATAATGAGTATGAGCAGAAAAAGTTCAGTTTTTATTTTTTTATGGTCAGAAAAAGACTGGTCAGGCTAGATAAATATTCCATCATCTACACCTATAGGGTGGCACCAGTTCATTACACCTTCACCTTCAATGGTCTGTAAAAGGGAACCAGTCACTAATTTTATACAGCCCAAACAATGGACAGTATAAAACAGGGACAGGTTTCCTTTTCATTGCCATCTCTGATTCACTCTGAAATGTAGCAGCATTTCAGAGCAATAATTAAAAAAAAAATTCTAATTCCTCAGTAATTCGGCTATTACCCAACCAGCCAACTTTTCCTTGCCCTGCTGGGCTGATAGATTCCCCCGTCTGTGTCCATCAAGAGCTTTTTCAATCAAATCCAGGCCAGTGGGGTGGGGAGAAACCAATGGACACCACCCCAGTGACTCAAAGCTCAGTTCCTGGAAGATTTTTTTTAAACATGACATTAACCATAGACTGTTAGTTCAGACAGCATGAAGCAGACTGTATCTTCCAATTCAAGTATGTATCATTCCAAGGGTAACTGCTATCAATCTGGAGATGACACATAGTTTGTAGCCTCCAATTTGCAGTTTAGAAGGTTGTTTAGTACAAACAACTTACAACAACCACATAACCCTAAAGAAGATGTATAGGTTTAAAAAAACATAGCAAATTTCTTTCCAAATCAGGGCCACAACTGTTAACACTGTGTGTGTGTGTGTGTGTGTGTGTGTTTGTCTGCAGGACAGCTCCATATACTTTAATAGTACTGAGCTGCAACAGCAGACACAACCGGTGGACAGGTGGGGCACTGTTTCTGTAAAAAGTAGACATGTTTTTCTAATCTTGAAAACCCCTCCAAGACTGAGGCAGGATTCTGAGGGATTCTGCTGTGCCCACTGAATAGCTAAGCGAGCAGGTCTCTGTGCCAACACAAACAGATCAGACCGCCAGCAGCGGAAGAGTGGAGAAGGCTAGGCAACCAGAGCAGAATACTCCTTTAACATTTCTTTGTAATAAATACAGTTCTTTGGAATAATCCTGCTTCCTTTACAGATATATGAAAAGTCATTCTAGTCTTTTTTTAAAAAAATTTGTCACAGCGACTTTAGGTCACATCTTAACCGTGTGTGTGTGTATGTATGTGTGTATATTTTATATATATATATAATATATATATATATATATATATATATACACACACACATATATATATATATATATATATATATACACACATACACACACACACACATTATATATTGTATGTCAGTATGTTTGGATATATTCAAGTTCTGAGTTGTCCATTAAGGTTGTTATTAATTTTGGTCTATTTTCTGGACATGTATTTCTTACTGTGGTGTCATTTTTGCCGACTGTCTGATGAAGGTCGCCTAGACTTAAACATAATGGAATTAACTGTGGATAGCTGCTCCATAAAACATGTGGTGTGCCAAATTTGACTTTAATATTGATTAGTATGTTTAACTTACTTTAGGATGGACAACATTTGAAGGGGGTACTCCGGAGGAAAAAAAAAAAGAATTATTTCAGATGAACATAGTAAAATAGTTAATAAGGTTGAAAAAAAGATAAAAGAGTCCATCAGGTTCAACCTAGGGAAATCTTATTGTGTTTTTTCAGGGGAAGGCAAAAACCCCTGGTATCAGAAAGTTATACAGGGCTGTAATATACTTTTGATCCGATTTCTCGCCTAACCAGGAGCTGTGAAGCAAGCAGCAATACCAACGTTTAAGGGCCATTCACACGTCCGCAAAATATTGTCTGTGCACGAACAGTATTCTGCAGACTGGACCAGTTTGAACTGGTTAAAAGTGTTTAAATCTTTGTGCTACAGTATTGACACAGCTGCTTGTGCATGAACAGTATTTTGTGGACAAGTAAACGGCCCCTTACTGTCCCTTTTCTAGCACTTCTGATGGATCCCACATAAATATGCTGTACTGTCCTGCAAAGATGTATGCAGTATAAGATACAGATACAGTATATACAGTATATGATACATATAAAAGCTGCACCAAGAGATCAAATGCAAAAAACATCAGCAGAAAACCTATACTAACCTGTTAAAAATAGATAACACATCTGCCTACATGATGTAGTTTAAAGCACTAGCCTGTTCTGCCATCATGTGGTGTACTAGAGGTCTACATGAGATCCCTAGTCGCAGCAGTACTCAACTATTGTTCTTTAAATCTTATATGCAAGATAAAATCTTGCAAAATAGGTACATGCAAAATAAAGGCCCTATTTCAAGGAACGATTATCGGCCATTACGGACGATAATTGTCCCGTAGAATAGAAGGCAACGATCAGCCGACATCGTTCATGTGAGGGATCTTAAAGAGAAGACTCCATCAAACTGAGAATTCCCTAGTAAGGGTATTTGAAGGGAACCTAAAGACTTATTAATCCCTATGACATGCTAATAATTGGCCAATTTACTTTTATTAGAAGCTTACTACTGTTTTAGCGCTGCAAAAGCCAGTCTCCTCTATCAGATGACAACCATCCATCATATAATCTGCCATCATTATGCGGACCCTAGTGTATAGTTCACGGTCTTCTTCCCCGACAGTCTGCATTCACACGTCCCACAAATTACGGGCTCTATGGCGGTGGACATTCAGAGTTTCCCCGCTGCCAGCAAGATATTGATACAGCATGCCGACTGGGGAAACATTCCATGACAGGCTTTTCCCGTCCATACGGGACATGTGAATGCAGCCTTACTCTTATGTCTCCCTCCCTACAAGCCTCTTTATATCAGTGCATGCTTTGTTATGAAACATACAGTGATGTGGACTGTCTGAGCTGTGCTTGCGCTGCACTAAATACCAGTCTATGGCTCTTTGTATAACAGTGCATACTGTTGTGGTACTGTCAGGCCAATGTCACATTCTAAAAAAAATGTTGGTGTTTTGCAAAACTGCTGTAAAATTATACAAATAACAGTAAGAAATGTTGCAAATTTACTTCAATAATGCAAATAGTGGTAAATAAATGACTTTTTAGGTTCTTTGACAAAATCCCAGTAAATACACAATGGTTTGCACAGTTATGCAGAGGGCTGTGAGCAGTTATTTACATCACTGTCTTTTCATAACTGTACATGCATGGTTATGGATAGGCCTGTGGGTAGGGAGGCATGGAAAGGTGTGAACACTGCCTAATGGACACAGCATATGATCTTTCCAGTGAGAGATACAACTGGCCAATGGGATGAGGTGGGCAGTGATACAGATGGCTAGCAGGAGTAGTGGGAGGAGGCAGGGTTGGAGTGTTGCAGCTTACCTCTCCCATAGACAGTACAGGAACGTTAGGCTGAAGTTCATGTGTATAAGGAGGACAGTATTTAAGATCCTGAAAGTGTATGGCCACCTTACTGCACAGGAAAAGTGGCAAGAAATGCTGCAAACTGCCCTATTCAAGAGCATGAATGTCAGCGGCAGTGTAAAAACACAATCTACAGCAGGCAGGGACAGGCTTAGATGACAGCATGGAAATAGCCTCACATCATCTAAAAGGAAAAAGGAAGCAGCCTGGAAGAGATGCAATGTGACAAAAACAATAGCAGAACAAAAAGTGCTATGGAAATTACCAACCAAACACATTCTTAGATGTGAGTATGAGTGCTAGGAGATGTAGTTTCTTGGCTGGGTGCCATGATGTAAAACTGGGAGCATTTGTAAAAGGTTGAATCAGGGGCTAGGAGCAGTGTAGACAAGTCGGAAAGGTGTCAACTGATCAGTGATCCCATAAATAAAATGCATAAAAAGGATGTAGGTGCACCAACCGAAGTTCCCCTTAAACAAACCTACTATATGTGGCAGTAATAGTGTACAGGTTTCCTTTAACCTCTAAGCAACAAATGGCAAAGCAATGATCAATTAGAGGCATGATATGTGTACTGTACCAACACTGTGGTTTCCCAATTTATAAGGAGATACAATAACCACTGGGAAACCTTTGATGATCATAATCTATGTAGATTTTCCATCAATTATATGTTGATTTGGGGTATGCTGTATTTCTGTTACTCCTTATACTCTGCCCTTTTCAGGCTCTTGTCACCTGCACCCCAAAAACATCTCAAAAATCCTTCTTACTGTTGAAACCACTAAAATTCAAATGATTGCCTTGATTGATTTTTATCTTGACTACAGTAAAGGGCCTTTTACATAGGTTGTTAAATTGTTCAAATTTAATGAATAATCTTCTGGTGTAATCAAAAATTAGTTTTCATGTTGTTGATCACATCTTTTGAGCTGATCTTGAAATTATACTCAATTGTTCTCAAATCTTTCAGTGTAAACATTCATTGTTCACAGATCTATCTAACTATCTCTCTATCTATCTATCTATCTATCTATCTATCTATCTATATCTCTATCTATATCTATAGAGAGAGAGAGAGAGAGAGAGAACAATTACAATCTTATTTACATTTGTATTAACAAGTTTTCCCAGCAATTTATCTTAGTCTAAACACTTGGGTGGGGGTGGGGGGGATTTCCTCCCTGGTGTACGCCCCTGCCAGACCCTTCATTAATGCCCCTCCTATTGCTTAAAAGAAAAAAATCATTCCCTTACGTCCTCAGCAGCAGCACGAATGGGGAAGATTCTATCTTCCTGCAATGGTAGGACAGATGGTTCCAATAAAATTGATTAACAGACCTATAAGTAGCAGTCCTGACTCCCCCTCCTTGTGTTTTTTTCTGTCCTCCTGTGGGACAGGTGGTTGAAGAGAGAGGTGGAGGATGCGGTGATGTATTCTCTATTTTTTCTTTTCTAAACTTTCTCCCCTACGTGGTCGCGTAGGGATTGGGGAAGTTTTTTATTTGATTATATTTGTTACTGAGATTATGGTAAGATTGTATACCTTTTTATATATTTCTTCTATTATCGGCGTTCTTTTGCGGAACTCCTGTAAGACGCCTGGAGCTGCGGATGTCTATTCTTGGGGCACTTCCGGGTCTCAGATCACTTCCGGGAGATGCGAGGTCTCGCGCGCCTCGCTAGACGCTGTCATGGATGCATGCGTGCGTCGCCGCGTGATGACGCACGCTGCACGTGATACACGCCGCTCACGGCAATACGAGGCATGCGTCATCGCGCTGAACGTGCGATGACGTCATCACGGCGTGCCACGGGACGCTGCTTTCCGTCCCATTTAACTGGAGATAGCAGCAGCATGGCACCGTGGGCTTCGGTTTGGGCTGGCAAGCTTCTTCCTGGTTTTTCAGGGTAAGTTTAGGATGCTTCCTACCACCAGTAGTAGGCTCAGCGGTGTGTTACCTATATGTATTAGAGAAATATAGTGCCTGTGTTTATTTTTTCATTGCACAGATGTCTCAGGGATCAGGAGACAGGGTGTCTGTGCCACGTAAGGCTACATCCAAGAGAAAACATCTCACTTGTGGAACCTGTAACACTCCGCTGCCTGATGGATATGAACTCTCCATTTGCTCTAGTTGCAATGCTCATGAGTGTCCTGAGGAGGAAATTCTTTCCAGCAGACAAATGATATCTTGGATGAAACAATTTGTGCAGGATGGTAATTATCATGCGAAGTTAAGGTTCTTCTACACACTGTAGGAGAACTGTTATACTAATTTATTCTGTTTCCTTCCATTAAGCTCTGGCAGAATTTAAGGATTCCTTTCCCAAAGAAACAAGTGTACAGAGAGAACCTCAGTCTCAGAGAAGCGCTAGAGCGGAAGCATCGCCCTCTCAGGAATCCATCTGTATGGATGAGTTGCAAGTCCTGGATGAGGTCCATTCGTCTTCATCAGACAGTGAAGTGGGTCAGGATATTAATCTATTTCCTATGGAAAAAATGCACAAATTATTCAAGTCTCTGGATCCAGAGAATTATATACAGGATGAATCCACAGGCGATGATGGAGGGCTTAAGAAGGTGAGAGCATTTAAGTTATCTGAAGTAATTAAAAGACTAATGGCACATGAATGGAAGACTCCAGAAAAAGGGCCGTTTTTAAATAAGAGATTTAAGACCATGTTCTCTATTGAAAGTGAGCAGAAGAAGTTGTGGGGTGAACCCCCCAAAGTAGACATGGCAGTGTCCAGACTGTTTAAAAGAACTGTTGTGCCCAGTTCAGATGGCTCTAATTTTGCTGATCCCATGGATCGAAAAATAGAGAGTGCCTTCAGACGAGGGTATTTATCGGCATCATCTCAAGCAAAAACTTCCATTGCAGCTTATACGGTGGCGAAGAATCTGAGATCTTGGCTTCTCAAGATGGAGGAAGATATAGATCATGGTACATCTAGAGATGATATCCTGCAATCATTCAAGGCAGTTGCCTTAGCCTCAGAATTTATTTGTGATGCAGCCATCCAGCAACTCAGATTGGCAGCCAGAGCCATGTCCTTATCAACAGCGGGAAGACGTGCCCTATGGATTAAGCCATGGACTGCCGACGTCCATTCAAAAAACAGTTTATGTGCCATGGAATTTAAACCAAACAGATTATTTGGTCCTGAATTGGACATTCTTATGGAGGGCCTCTCTGACAGAAAAGGAAAATATTTGCCTCAGTCTTATCCGAATAAGAAAGTTTCGTCCTTTCGTTCCTCGTTTTCCAGGAAGACCAATTCGGAGAGGAAAGAGGATACTTTCTCCAAAAGAGGTCGCTCCAATCAGAGAAGTTTCAATCAGAGGAGAGGTAGAGGAAGAGGCTCATCCTCTGGGATCAAAAAGAATACCTTCTGACGCCAGAAGAGCCCCAGTCGGAGGCAGACTGACCCTATTTCTCTCAGCCTGGGAAAGGTACGTAAGAGACCCATGGGTTGTTTCTATTGTAAGAGACGGTTATCGTCTAGAATGGCACAATGCACCCAGAGACAGGTTTCTAAGTACTCCAATCATGTCTCAAGAGAAGCAGACTCCTCTAGAAAACGTGGTTCTAGATTTTTTACAAAAGAAGGTCTTGGAAGAGGTTCCTGTGCTGGAGAAGAAATTGGGAATATATTCCCAAGTCTTTCTTGTGCCCAAGAGTTCTGGAGGTTGGAGAATGATCATCGACCTACGTTTTCTGAACAGGTTTTTGACAAAGAGAAAATTCAGGATGGAAACCATCCGTTCTGCCTTTCCTCTAATAGCGGAAGGAGACTATCTAGCTACAATAGATCTCAAGGATGCCTATCTCCATGTGCCCATCTACCCAGGACACAGGAAATACCTGCGCATACAGGTATTTGTCCGAGGGAATTGGCGGCATCTCCAATTTGCTGCGTTACCTTTTGGAATCACATGCGCTCCATATGTCTTCACCAAAGTCATCGCGGCTGCAGTTGCCAGCCTTCGGGAATCAGGGGTTACCCTGATACCCTATCTAGACGACTGGTTAATAATGGCACCTTCAGCACATCAGCTGCAGGTAGACATCGACAGAACACTAGATCATATTCAGGAATTAGGTTGGATAGTGAACTGGGAAAAATCCCAGTTATGGCCAGCCCAGACAAAGTCATTTCTGGGGTTCATATTGGACACACGGTCCTTGATAATATCTCTGCCTCCCGAAAGGCTTCACTCGCTGAGACAGGGGATATTATCGCTAAGACAACCCTTCCCAGTGTCACTCCGTCAGATGATGAGAGTGTTGGGTCTCATGACAGCAGCCGCAGATGCAATCGACTGGGCAAAGTGGCACATAAGACACCTTCAGCAAGAGGTCCTTTCCTCTTGGGACAGAAGGATAGAATCTCTGGATTCAAAGAAGATAGTATCCATGGAAACCAAAGAATCCCTGTTATGGTGGATCTCACCCAAGAACGGGAAATCCTTCGGACCAGTTCAATGGGTCCAGATAACGACCGATGCCTCGAGCTCAGGCTGGGGAGCCCACATGATCGGTCAATGGGCCAAGGGAGTTTGGTCTCCAGAGGAGAGGCTAATGTCCTCCAATCTGAGAGAGCTGAGGGCCATCAGGCTAGCACTGACACACTTCAGTCATCAGATTCAGAAGAAATCTGTGAAGATTTTGTCAGACAACACCACCTCAGTCTCATATATAAATCGACAAGGAGGCACGAGATCCATTCCACTCCTACTAGAGGCGGAAAGGATCTTTGCATGGGCAGAGAAGTCCCTATGCCAATTATCGGCAGTCCATCTGAGGGGAGTGCACAATGTCCTGGCAGACAGACTGAGCAGGGACCTTCCTCTCCCAGGGGAATGGTCTCTACATCCCTCCATCTTTCAACAGATCACACAAACATGGGGTCATCCAGTAGTGGATCTTATGGCCACGAAACGGAACGCCAAGGTTCCCCGCTTCTGTTCTCTGTTTGCAACAGACAGGCCATGGAAGATAGATGCTCTATCCTTCAAGTGGGACTTCAGTCTGGGATACATCTTCCCTCCACTGCCTATGATCCCAAAGGTCTTACAAAAGATACGGCAGGATCAAGCGACAGTCATACTGATCGCACCATATTGGCCCAGGAGAACTTGGTTCTCTCTTTTGAGGATAATGTCCAGAGGGACATTCTGGAAGCTTCCTCAAATTCCTCAACTCCTAACTCAGGGACGCAATCAGTGCCTAGACCTGGAACGTCTTCAGCTCACGGCATGGATTTTGACAGGCCCTTACTGACAGGGAGGGGACTCTCTGAGTCAGTAATCCAGACGCTTTTGCATTCCAGAGCCTCATCTACCAACAAGACTTACCTGAGGGTAAAGAAAGTCTTTGATGAGTGGTGTATTAGAAACAAACAAAGTGCTGTTAATCCATCCATTGGTGTTATTCTCCAATTCCTACAGGATGGGTTCCAGAAGGGTCTCAAACCTGCGACTCTGAAGGTACACGTCTCTGCCTTATCAGCACTGTTGGAAAGGAAACTTTTCCAAGACCCTCTCATCCAGAGGTTCGTCAGAGCCATTCAGAGGTTACGCCCAACTAGAGTTGAGCCCTTTCCCAGATGGGATTTGGGTATTGTGCTGGAGCAACTATGTAACCCACCTTTTGAACCTTTAGCCTCAGCGGAAATAAAATTCATCTCTTTGAAGGTATGCTTTTTGGTGGCTATTACATCAGCTAAGCGCATAAGTGAGATTCAGGCATTGGGGGTATCAGAACCCTATTTAATGTTCTTGCAGGATAAAGTGGTTCTGAGAACATTACCATCATTTACTCCTAAGGTCCCTTCATTCTCTAACATCAATCAGCAGATTGAGCTACCTGTTTTTCTACCTGAGCCTTCCTCTGGGGAAGAACTTAGACTTCATACTCTAGACGTAGGAAGAGCACTGAGTATTTATGTGGAACGCACCAGGCCGTTTAGAAAATCTAACCACTTATTTTTATCTTTCGCAGGAAAAAACAGGGGATGCAAGTCATCCAGAGCCTCCTTATCCAGATGGATAAAAGAGACTATCTCACTATGCTACCAACAGGCGGGGCTGGAAGTCCCTGAAGCCATAAAAGCACATTCAACTCGCGCCATGTCAACTACTTGGGCTGAAAAGAACTGTGTACCTATAGATCACATATGCAGAACGGCCTCTTGGGCCTCATCTAATACCTTTGTAAAGCATTACAGGTTGGACATCAGAGACTCAGACCAGCCTTCCTTTGGTACCGCAGTGCTTATGTCCTCTGTTTGATCTCCCTCCCTATGTTGTGTATAGCTTGCTATATCCCCATTCGTGCTGCTGCTGAGGACGTAAGGGAAAGGACAATTTTTTACTCACCGTAAATTTTCTTTCCTGTAGTCCGAAGCAGCAGCACGGACTACCCACCCTGTGTGATATGATAAATAAATAAGTTGTGCAGCATATCTTCGTTATCGAATTTATTTCCTCGAGACGGATTGGGGTTTTTTTATATGTCGTTAGAATTACACAAGGAGGGGGAGTCAGGACTGCTACTTATAGGTCTGTTAATCAATTTTATTGGAACCATCTGTCCTACCATTGCAGGAAGATAGAATCTTCCCCATTCGTGCTGCTGCTTCGGACTACAGGAAAGAAAATTTACGGTGAGTAAAAAATTGTCCTTTGCTTGTCATTCCCTAATTGAGTGCTTAAGCGATTAATCTTTAAGTGTAAAAGGACCCTTACCCCTAACTTTCCTTCTCTAAACTCTCTCCTCTCCAGTCCATTCGTAATGAAGCAGCCAGCCTCATCTCCCTGTCCCGCTGTCACACTAATGCCTTCCTCCTGTGACCGCCACTGCATTGGTTGCCTATTTAATACAGTACAAAATCAGTGCACTCACCCACAAGGCTCTCCACAGTGCTGCACCTCCATACATCATCTCTCTCATTTCTGTCTACCATCCCACACATGCTCCTCACTCTGCTAATGAACTAAAATTACACATTCCAAACTGCTTATTCCCACCTTTAAAGTGCAAATTACTCAGTTAAAAAGTCCATGTGTTACCCTTTAAAAAGAGCCCTGAATTGTGTGGATAGCTTGTGCGCTTGCTGAGATATCACTAGTTGTTCAACTCAGAAGAATAAATGAATTTTTATCCCGCCTGACAGAAAGTGGGCATGGTCTCCACCCCCTCCCCCTCCTGCCTTATCTCCTCCCTCTCCCACCCCGCCATCCACTCCCTCATGAACATACACACCACACATGTTGTCACACTACAGCTACCATCATACGCTGAAAATACACTAGTTGTCACAGCACGTTGGGAGCTTTCATTTTGTCACAGCTTTAGAGCCAAAGAAGGAGCAAAAGTGATGATTTATACTGTTATATCTGTCGCTTTACAGCTGGGGACAAACATTACAACTCCCATCATTCACAGATAGTAAAAGGCTGTCCAGGCATGATGGGAATTGTAGTTTTGTCACAGGTATAGAGCCACAGCTCCTTATCATCCCTTTCCTGATCCCCTTTTTGCTGTGTTTGCTAGGTGTGCTATTAGAATGCCGGGAGTTTGGTGAAGTCAGCCCACCAACCACTGCAGCAACACTGGCAGGGTGGCCATGAGAAAACAGCAGCATCTGCAGTACCCATGCTGCGGGGATGGGAGGGAGTATGCCAATGTGAAGTGAGGGGAGGACAGATGACTGGAGCGCTCTCTTCTATGTCCTCCGGGATCCCAATCATTTTCAAGCACCGGGAGGAAGCACATGGCAGGAACTAGCGTCAGAAGCCTGCAGATGACCCACAATACCGAGGGGCGGCAAGAGGGACAACAGTGCCCAGGACAGAGGAGAGGTTCTCGCTGGCCAGTGAAGTGGGAGGGATGGGGGCAGGACTGGGGCGGACCTATCTGAGAATCCGTACAAAGCTGCTGCTTAGGCAGTGTACGGATTTCCAGGAATGTAAGACAGTTTTGAACAAGTAACTTAGAGCCAAACACAGCTCTGAGGGGACATTCATCCGCATGTATTTTAAAAACCATTCAGTTTTGGTAATTACTTTAAATTGCTAAAATTATTATCATGACCTAGGCTAACTAAAAATAAATTGAAAAAATATTTTATAGTTGGGCTTTAAAGACTTTACTCATGCTGCAACACACACTCTCTCTCAATCCCCCCTCCCCCGTGCTCTTTAGACACTCAGCTGGTGACTGCTTCACTCACCATTACCAGTTTTAGAACATTGGGCCTGTGACAACATATAATATACTTGGTATATGTATATTGTATATATTAATACCAGACAGTAATAAGACAACCCACTAAGGGTCCTTTTACACAGCCTGACATGGGGCTGCGCAAGGACGCATGCGAGGACAGCTAGATCAATGCTTATTTAAAGTGCATCGCTCCCACTTTTTCACGGGTCGATTATCGGCTGAAGGAGCATTCCTACCAATGCTCCTTGCTAGTAATGGCCCAGTGTAAAATGGCCTTCAGGTATCAATGTGTTCAGAGGCCATTTGTAGTTCAAAGGTTCTGAATACAGGAAGAAGGCATTGTGACTAGGTACAGCAGTTGGTCAACATTCTCCTCTGCCACACTGGAAGGTATATGAGTGATCTAAAGGTTCGGTAACACGAGCTGACAGGTTGAAGTGCCAAACTCTGATCTCATCTGTGGATAGGATACTATCGGGTCTCTATGGCTGCTGGGGGAGGGGGCTAGCAGGCATAAATCATAATAAAACAGCCTCCTCCTATCTTCCCTTGGGCGTAGATCATGCTTCTGAAAATATCTGGGGGTGGGGTGGGTCCAGCTCATCCCAGGGCCGCCAGCCTGTGTTATTTTAATTGTGTCTCTGTCATTATTGATAAGCTAACTTTATCTTTTGTTTGGTTTTTATGGTTGTGCACTATGGATTGTATTTTGATGTCATGCTGGGGGAGGAGAGTGTGTTGCCGTGCCTCCTCCGTGTACATAGGAGGCTGTCCGGACAATCTTTAGATCGTCCAGGTGGCCCATAGAAAAGAGTGGCAGCCTGCTGCCGCTGCTATAATTACACGGGGCGGAGGGCAGCAGATCACTATAGAGTCACTATAGGGATTTTAGAACATGTTGAAAGACAATGATCAGCAGTCATTGTGGGCTGAGCTTTGCCTTTTAACATGAGCTATCACACAAAGCAATAGGTCAAGTAGAGCCAATAATAATTTAGTGTAATAGGGCCCATAGAATATACATTAGAATTAAGGAGGCAGCCTTTGGCAGTAGCGTGGAAGCCACAGCACAATGAAGCATAGAAAGCAGCAATAATGCCCCATCAATCCTCTGCTTCTTTGTACTGCAGCACTAGTGACACAAGCTGCTTCGCTAGGTATTGTTAGCGCTGTATACAGGAATGTTAGAGATACGCAACTGTGCCAAGACCAGGGCTGGTGGGTCATGTGGTGCCTTGCTGCTACCAGTCAATGTACAAATATAAAAAAGAACGCAGCATTCCACCCACCCCCCCACAAAAAATAAAATAAATAAATAAAATAAAAATCATATTAAAAGGACTTGTAAGTCCAGTCACATTTTAGCTTGAGTGCAATACCTCAGGCAGAACTGCCAAACCAAATATACGTAATCACAAGGAGAAGAAATACATTCAGTTGTCTGTCCTCTCTATATAATGCATGAAAACATTTCTGTAAAACCAACAGTAAACAAATACAGCATATTTATTAGATTTTAGCTAAAGTTCTATGGGTCAGACTAGACAAACTTAACAATACAGTGATCAGGAGGACAACAACACAGAAGATATTTAGAGATACCAAAGACATAAAAGTTTCCAAAACTATGCTGGCATATATGTATGAAACAAATATGCTGAATAGGGAAGTGACCAGGATGATGAGAATCCTCTTGCCACTTTTACAGCATTGACAGAAAGGACAAAGGTAAATAACAGGCTGGCTGTTGGCTCTGGTATTATACTCTGTGAAACACAGGGGAAAGTGGCAGGGATATCATGCTGTACTGCTCAACTCACCTGGCAAAGATGCATAACCATATTCTAGAAGCAGATGCATGCACAAAAATAAAACTGTCAAGCCAATTACTCTGTGATGTGCGGCGTGATAATTCTTATCTAGACAGAGCAATATATAAATTGCTAAAAGGAATAGGTTTACCTCTCGTTTTGCAAGGAGCACATTTGGGACTATGTGAGGCAAACACCGTCCCAGCATCAGCATCACTCCATTCTCACTGTCCGCAATCCTTGACACCTGTAAATGAAAGACATGCTGGTAACCTGCATCAGGGTTCTGTTCTCACTTAATCATCTATTAAAGCTAGAAACAAATAATGGATAAAGATAGGGATGGAGTATGAAGACAGTTATGTTATAAGTTATGTCTCCCGCTGACTACAAACAAAATTTTAATCTTGAGACAGCACAGAACAGGATCAACTAGGGAAAGGATATCATGGTAAACCTGGCCGCGGGTATGTGTTTGGTTGAGCTAAAAAATGCAGTAGGTATTTTTTGGCCATATAATGCACACTCACTATCAATATTCCTGCAGTGTTATCTGCTTCATCACAGTTCTGCTGGAAACACATTTCATTACTGCATCTGGGTCATGTGACCTCTGATTAGCCAACATCTTGATTTACAGAATGCAAACTGCACCCTGTCCCTTTGAAACCTGCCATCAATCCCATGATACATCAGCATCATACGGGCAACGAGAGCCAGAACAATATCTTCCTCTCTTTATATCTGTAAAAAGGCTAAGAGAGCCTTTACACAGAGATTTATCTGACAGATTTTTGAAGCCAAAGCCAGGAATGGGTCTTAGAAGATGAGAAATCTAAGTCTTTCCTTTATGACCTGTTCTCTGTTTATAGTCTGTTCCTGGCTTTGGCTTCAAAAATCTGTCTGAAATGTTTCTGTGTAAAGGCACCCTTAGTATACAGTCATTACATCCATTATATCTGTGTGAGAGGAGCTGCATAATCATCATCATCATTAAGGCTGTGTTCACACTGTGTTTTTGCAATCCTTTTTTTCATTTAAAAAAAATTCAAAAAAAAAAAAGGATGCATTCGTGCGCATCCATTTTTCTACTGACTTATATTTTTTATACGTACACAAAAACGTAGTCTACCTCATTTTTGTGTCCGTTAAAAAAAAAATAAAGATCCTTTTTTTAATAATGGAATTAAACAGATGCACATGAATGCATTCTTTTTTTTGCAAAAAACGGGTTGCAAAACAGCAGTGTGAACCCAGCCTAATTCTAATCTATTTGCTAGGGGGTCACCATGAGATCAAATGACCCAACTGCTACTCTGGACTCCTGCTGCATTAGCCAGAGAGGAAAGTGACTCCAATGACAGCTTTCTCTAATGATAATATCATAAGGGAGGCTTGTGATGCAGGAAGAGACTGACCCAACTGGAAATTGCTGTGTACAAAGGTTTACATAGTGCTTGTTGATTTATGTGAAATGGCCCAGTCTGGTATATTGTCAGGCGTCTGGAGGTATATTGTTGCCATTAGCAACCCTGGACTGTCTGTATTGGGGCCTATGTATTTGTTTCTTTTTCCTAGCCTCTTTCTAGCCCCTAGCGTCTTCCTCCTGCTTGCCAGTGACAGCGCCATTTCTTTCAAGTCAGTAACTTCAAGTATCTATTCACACGTACATTATAAAGGCTGGAAACCACAAAGTCCCTGGCACAGGTCGGTCTACACTATTCCA
The DNA here is from genome assembly GCF_027789765.1 of Dendropsophus ebraccatus. Classification (NCBI taxonomy): domain Eukaryota; kingdom Metazoa; phylum Chordata; class Amphibia; order Anura; family Hylidae; genus Dendropsophus; species Dendropsophus ebraccatus. The sequence goes on from NC_091455.1 coordinate 104,298,790, forward strand.
GTAATCCTATCTATCTACCAAGTCCAAGTTGAAGTAACCAAGGTAATCCCCCTGAAGCAAAGGACTCTGATCAAGCCAGCAGATATTCATCATCAGATGCCCCTGTATTGGATTGTACATAGTTATTCTTCAAGTAAAGTTTCCATTTATTTGCACCGCTACTGTGTAAAGACTTTTATTAAAGATATTCCTCTGTGTATATGCTGAGAGGAGAAGGGCCCTGGTACCCTCGGACCCCACCGTGACAGGAAGGTTACAGAAGGTAAACCCTAAGGTTGCAATACACCACCAGCAATTACCCCTCAGTATATTACAGTACATAGGGAGAGCTATAAACAAGCAAAAATGTACCTCCTTGTAAAGAGGTAACAGAATACAATAAGGAACTAGACTGCTCAACATGACATCACGTCAAAGTCATTTAGCAGTTGGCACTAAAACATACCCAAGACACAAACATATATATAAAAGGACAAATACCTCTGATCCTAAACGGCTGTCAGCGGACATGCGACAAAAAGAAAGCAGAGCTTGATGGAAAGCCGGAGATAGTTTTCTGTTGAATTGGATAAAGGAAAAATTAAATTATGCCTATCCTAAACAACAATATAGTACTTAAGATGCAAAGCTTTCCACCTATACAGCTGCTACTTAGCTGCTAAAGAAATAGCTATATGTATGGATGGTGTTCAGACACCCACAAGGATTGTTAGATTGCGGCTGAGCACTTCTCTCTCCAGCTGACTGTATAGTATGTCTAGACTGCCGCAAAATGGGGAGAAAGCACTCAATTGCACACTTCTCCAGGCTTGTTATAGTTATTGGTAAGGGTCTGAACACCAAACTGCTCAAAATGTTTGACTTTTTTAAATGATAGAAATACTTAAAAAAATCATTCTAAATTTTCTATATTCGCCGGCCAATGATGTACAGCCAATGAATGCTGGAGGTAAAAAAGACTGCATGACAGCCCATTCAATAAGCAAGCCATATAAAGGCTCATATCATGGCATATGAGAGATCTTATTGTGGCAGAAGTTGGCTTATCTAAAAGGGTCCTTATTATAACAGGTTTATGCAAGGGGAAACCAATGTGCAATATACCGATTCGGCTGATCAAACTGGACACCATCTTTGAGGGGAGGAGTACAGAGCAAGGCCTTCTTGCTAATTTTTGACAGGTCGGGGCTGGGTGGTATATCTTGCGACAGCTGGAAGTCTCTTTCATTGTGCTCAACAGCCTGTCTTTCTTCTGCTTTTTCACATTTACTGTCTGTTGTTCTGATGTCTATGTAATGGTCACTTTCTTCAGAAGTTTGGCTCTGGAGTCTAGTAGGAGGAGCCTCCTGAGATTCAGGAATTACTTCTGTCACAGAGCTCGCCCTGAGGGTTTCCATTTCCCTGAAATCAAAATGACAACTGTAAGCACAGCATTACAAATATCCCATGCATGTATATAAATCAACACATCCAATATAGTGTGCAATAGAATATAAATAATTATAATTTTTTTTTACACACACATACAGGCATTAAAAGAAATGTCCTCTTGAAATTAAACATTTGGGGGGAGATTTAGCAACCAATAACAGCTCAGCTTTCATTTTACAAGAGCTACACTGAACGAATATTGGTCTGAATGGTCGGTAATTGGCCAAGTAAGGCCGATAATCGTTTAGTGTCATAGGGGCTTTTCTAACCTTTATGATTATCACAAGAAACTGCTTAAACTAATACATGCTTGGTATGAACTGTAAGAAGATGAGATGAATGATGAATGTCCATTAGTAAACATCAGGTTAGCATATGTGGCAGGTTCTAATTTAGCTATGAAATGAGAGAAACTTTATAGTGTACATCTAGTTTTGCATTATTATTATTATTGTAACTTACTGTTGATGAACATACTTCATCCAGTATATGCATGGTGTGATTTAGGTCTATAATATGGAGAAATATGTCACATTCATTCTGCAGTCCCCCAATTATTTACACCCTGGTGTCCCATGTGATTGAGTGACTGTGCTGGCCACATGACCTGTTTCTAAATAGGAGTTTGCATGTTTCAGATGTCATGAGTAAGGGTCCATTAACACAGAAAGATTATCTGACAGATTATCTGCCAAAGATTTGAAGCCAAAGCCAGAACAGACTATAAACAGAGATCAGGTCATAAAGGAAAGACTGAGATTTCTCCTCTTTTCAAATCCATTCCTGGCTTTGGCAGATAATCTGTCAGATAATCTTTTTGTGTAAATGGACCCTAAGGGTTAAAGTGTACCTTTTTTTTTTTTTTTTTTGCAGAAATCAATAGTTTTTAAGAAACTTTGTAAAAGGTTTTATTAGGGAAAAAAGCCTCTTTCTGTGCTCAAAAGGCCTTTTCTCCCCCCCCCCCTCACTTTTTATCTGTGCATTATCAGGCAAATGTGACTTCAGAATGAAGACGGGTTCTGCTGAGTCCATTATATCCAATGGAGGGGGGAGGGGTTGAGGCAGAGGAGTGAGCAGGAAGAACAGACACACATAACAGCTGTCACTGTCTGGGCACATTAAATGCTGGATTCACAGGTCAGAAGGTTCAGTTCTTATCTAGCAGCTTGATGAGATAAGATTGCAGGGTGTAACCTGTGTTTTTAGTCCTCCGTGCTCAACTCCCTCCTCTCGACCCCTCCCCTCTCCATAGGATAGAATGGACAGAGAAGTCCTGCTTCATCTGAAGAAAGGAGGTGGCTGGTAAACTACTTTTTGAGTACAGAAGGAAACTCTTTTGCTTAATAAAACCTATTACAGAGTTCCTTAAAACAGTTTGAACTATTGATATTTATTGTTTTAAAAAAAATTACCCTGAAATGACAGTTACGCTGTAAAACCCCCGAAATGCATTACTTTTCCATGTAGGAACTAGGTTTGTGAAGTAGTTAAAATAAAAAGAGCATAAAGATTCTTCTGAACTGTCAGAGTAATGGATTACAAGAATGTTAGAGTCTTATATCAAGGTTTGTGGCGTTTTCTTGCTGTGATTATGGCAAAAAAAAAAAAAAAAAAAAAAACACTCCAAAGCCTGCAAATATAAACACCCTAACACACCAGGGAGGCAATCTGTTTAAGTTTATTAAGCTGTCAGTGTACATTTGCTGTCTAGTGAATGACAGGCAGGTAGGGAGTAATTTGGTGTTCTGTCATTTTTGTTTGGTTTATAAGCTTGCAATAAAACTGCCTATATATTGACCTGGACTTACTTAGTGACATGGACCTGAGTCAGATGTGGATACGCGCAATTCCGACACAGTAATTGTGGTCCCAATAAATAGAAGACATAAAATCCTATTGTTCAGCTTTTTTGGCTGTGCTGACTACATAACACCTTCTGCTGTGATAGAAATGATCTGACTTTTAGTGTTTTTGAATGCATTACTGTCAGGGCTGTGGAGTCAGAGTCGGAGTCAGAGCCAGTTTTGGCTGGAGTCAGAGTCTGAAAACAATGTACCTTCTCCAGCTTTAAAATAATCTTTAAAAAATGTAGAACTGAATTTTTATATGAATTTTACAAGTTTTGCTCATGAATATATATTATGACCAACATTCTAATAGGACACTGGCCCTATTACATAAGGGTGGTCGGGGAAAAGTTGTCGGTCACTATTTGGCAGTTTGTTTCTGAGCTGGAAGAGTCCATTGTGTGTGTGTGTGGGGGGGGGGGGGGGATATCTGTCCTGTTCTCTCCCTGGATGCCAGATGACTGTATATGAGCAGCAGTGTAATATGAAGATATTCTGTGTAATATAGAGGAGGAGAAGACATAAGTAGTGTAGCAGTAACCTCTGTCCTCAGTGTGGTGTTATCACTATGTGTGACCCCTCTCTATATCAGAATCTGCTTTATATAAAGTATTCCTTTATTCCATCAGAAGTCGCCCCATGATCATGTAGGACATTAGGGAGAAGCTGCTGAGCCAGTGTGATAAATAACTCCCCTGGTATCTGACCGGCCATTTATGAAGGAGCAGGAGTCTGAGTCGGTCCTGATAACATTCAGGAGTCGGAGTTGGAGTCGGACCTGCGGCTTACAGACTCCACAGCCCTGATCACTGTTTACTGTAAAGCAATGCTTCTCAAACTTTTTCTTTTGGAGTCTCACCCAACAGACCAAGGCAATGTCTGGGCCTCATCAGATTGACCTTGAGGGTCCCTGGGCCTCACTATATGTGGTGAAAGTCCATTTAAAGCTGAAAATAATGCTTGGGCTACCTTTTACTCATCTCCCAAGCTCTATATACTAATAAAGCAAGTACAAAAAAGTTAATAATGTTACTAAAATTTATTTTTTTGCAAACAGCAAAAGGACTGTGCAGATCATAGTCACTTTTGTGAAAATTGTCTCCCCAGCTGGGCCTCACCAACAACTAGGGGGCGCCTCACTGGTGAGGCCCGCCTCACAGTTTGAGAAGCACTGCTGTAAACTATATACTTTCCTAGCAGATCTGTATAGTGCTTTAATCCTTTAATGTTTATACTGAGCTGCTATTCTGTCTACCCTTTGACACTATACAAGGTTATACTGTTTCCTTCAGAACACTGCCCTTATGATATGAACAACTTTCAGCCTTAAATATAGTAATTTCTAACGTCCAGTGTTCCTTGTTCCTACACAACCGGTATGGGGGGAGACGTAGACCAGTGAATGTCTAATAAAGCCATTACATTGCTGATCAGAGAAGGAAATTTATCAGAACTATATTTTGTTTCATCAGGTAAAAAACACCCTGCAGCCTAGATCTGTGCTTTCTCTGCCTATGTGAGGAGGCTTTGTGTGATAAGAAGCTTATCGACAGTTAATAAATAATTATTAAGACTTTGGTGTGAGGTATAGGTTGGTGCACATATCATAAGGGCAGTGTCCAGCAGGAAGCAGTCACATGTATAGGTCTTTCACCTTACCAATACCCTGAAGAATAAACGATAATAATAATAATAATAATAATAATAATAATATCTACAAATATCACATCACACTGTCCTAAAACCTGTATTGCAAAAACAAGATGTCAAAATATTAATATTATAGGATTAGGTATATTTAGTGTATATTACAGAATCTTGGTCCACATTCATACCACGATGTGCCCACACATCTCTAATATATTTTTTGGACCCTGTCAAAGTGGATAGCCGATGCATATGTGGACATACAGATGAGGGCCCCACTGACACCAGTAATCCAAATGTCAGCTAAGGGGTAAGAGTATTGACTCTATAGTGCGGTTTCCTGCACTTTAGTGTCAAAACTTAGGCTACTGAAGTAAACAGGGCGCATGCTTGTACATTCACTTATACATTTAGATACCATTTTGACAGGATACTGACACACAAGGAAATTGTGGGCAAGTCTTGATGTGAACAAAGCCAAAGGTTACATACACTCAATCCACAACAATGGCTTTACATACCTCTGGAGGATCCTAATCTGATCCAGCAAAACCTCTTTCTCATCATTACATTGTCTGATTCTATTTTCTAATTCCTGCACCAAAGCAGATGGCTAAACAATGGGGAGAGAAAAAAAATCAAGTGAGGAAATTATGTGAAAATAAATATTTTAACCATCAAGATATCTTACTGCCCTTCTACTTTGGATTTCAAAAAATAGCTATTTTGGCCCCGCAGAATTCTTTTGACTTTAAAACAGTTATTTGTTAACACATGTTAGTCATACTGTTACTGCCACATTGCATGCAAAGGGCTTCTTTGGTAATGTTAAAGCTTTAAAATATGCTTGTAATTTGGTATGTAATTTTAGAATGTAAACATCCCTCAAAACGACCTTTAGGCTAGGTTCAACTGCATCCTTTTCACTGTATCAGTTTCAGTGGTCAACCACATCTGTGTGCACATTGAAGCTTCAATCTGTTTTCTTTTACAAAGAATGCCACAAAAATGCAGTTTGAACCTAGCCATACAAAACAGCATTTTTTTCTTTTTAGAATGTGTCAATTTTTATTTCCAAAAATTTACTAAAATGGAAAGGTGGCTAAAAAGATTCCGAAAACTTTAATGCATGTAAAGCTGGATGTTTTTTGAGGGTCAAATGAAGATGGTGTATAAACTAAGCATGTTAGAATTTTGACACAAAACACATTTTTGCAAACATGGAGCAATAACTATGTAGATACCTCAGTTCTCAAATTGCTCCGAACTCAAACAGTTCAGTTGTCAAACAGTATTTTCAAGGAAAGTTTGCTTCAGTTCTTTAACTTTTTTTTGGCACCCAGTCTTGAAGTACAGTAATACTTCACTATTCAAATGAAATGTACAACTGTAGTAGTACAGTCAGTGCACCACCATCTCCCATCCTGTACAAGACTGCTTTAGTGCGTATACAGTACAGTAGTAGTACAGTCAGGGCACCACCATCTCCCATCCTGTACAAGACTGCTTGAGTGCGTATACAGTACAGTAGTAGTACAGTCAGTGCACCACCATCTCCCATCCCGTTCAGTACTGTATAAAAAAGCTTGAGTGCGTATACGGTACAGTAGTAGTACAGTGAGGGCACCACCATTTCCCATCCTGTACAGTACTGTATAAGAAAGCTTGAGTGCGTATACAGTACAGTAGTAGGACAGTCAGTGCACCACCATCTCCCATCCTGTTCTTATTGATGGGTGCTGGAACCAATTTAACACATTTACATTATTTCCTGGGAAGACACCGCTTGGTTCTCAAACTGCCTTCCTGAACCAATTGAGTTCGAGAACAGAAGAACTGCTGCATTATGTTCCTTGAACAATGCTTTAGTGTACTGTGATGAAACTGCTGAGGTAGTTGTAGAATCTATTACACAGATTAAAAGAACAGGAGACACATTTCACAATGTCTAACCTGTACAGCTACTGGCTCCACTGCAGATGGCTCAGCTTTTAGAAGGGGCTGCAGATCGTCCTCACCGACACTCACTGCAGCATCTGCTGTGTCCTTCACTACAGCTTGGTGGCTGCCGAAGTTTCGGTAAAGCTGCAACAAGTCTGGAGGCTTTGGGATGTTTAACCCTACATCATCCCACAGTTCAAAGTCCTAAACAAAAATGAGAATAAAAACACTTTCTAAAGGGGACTACTAAAATGACACATTAAAAACTGCCTAAAATATCTAAAGAAATGGAATTGTACTGACTGTATATAACAAACATTTTGCACAATCTTGATGACAATAATCATTTCTAGTCATAATTATGCAGCTTTTGGCTACGATGACAATGTTTTTGAGGTGAAAATACAGCAGTATTTTGATCATTACAGCTGTAAATAATGATCATGCACTTTATTTACGGCCATACTGCTTAAAATCCAGCCATATTTAGCCTTTAGTTTATGTTAAAGGAACAAAAAAAAAATTTTTTTGGCTGTGGTAATAATGTCTTATGTGTAATTGCTATCCAAATCATTGTATTGTTCAGACTATAAGGGTCATTTTACATGTGAAGATCTTCGTCCGTTCGTTGCCGCAAACGAGTGCCATCAGCTAGATCTCTGCTGGTGTGCACGGCCTTCAGATGGCACAAATTATCGAGTGGCAGTTTAAATCTTTTGCTATTGATAAATTTTAAAGCCTGCACAAAAGGTGTGATCAGCCGAGGACCAGGCATTTTCCTGCTCCTCAGCTGATCAATGTCACTTTTACATAGACCGATTTTCGTGTAAAAGTAAAGGAGCTTTTCTAGCAACGCTCCTGGCTGATAATTGGCATGTATAGAAGGGTCTTCAGGCTGGGTTCACAGTGTAATATTTTTGTTTCTTTAGTCAGAATCCCAGCGTAAAACAATTCATGCTTTGCCTATGGAGAATAACTTTTGTAAGCATAGGACTATAAGCTACAGCCTAAACTGACTGTGTGGGGTTTGCATTGTGAATAGCACTGCCAGGCTCAAAGGGGTATTTCCCATATCAAGAACCTGTATTTGCATTTATTGCCCTGTCATCTACCAGCCCATGCTGGGTGCTCATAAAAATTAGCAGACAGACTCCTTTTAAAGGAGATGTATATTTTAGATATATTGTTGCGGCACGTCAAGCTGATAAAGGTTTGGCGACTATGGTTGCCTCTAAAAGTGTCCATCACAGACTTTTACTTTTGTCATGTCACACAGATATGTTAAATGTTTTGATTGGTTAGGGTCTGGGTGGTTAGACTCCCACCGATTGTCAGAGCTGGGGAAAGTGTTTGGCTCATTCCATTTCGTTGCAAAAGACCATCTCCATTGTGTGTCTACAGAGCCTCTCCTCTCCAGTAAGATGAAAAAGGCTCTATGAAATTTCACAGCCGTTTCCCCAACACCACCACCTGCTCAGATAATAGAGAATGGGGGAATGGACTGAGGTTCCACTAAAATTAGAATGGTAAATTACATTTACCACACTTCTGCAAAGGGTTTAAAGATAACCAGCATGTGCAAACCTCAATGCTAGTGTCTATCCCTCAATCTTCCTTACAGACACATCACTGGGCCCTACGCTTAATTAACGTAAAAGTCGTCCGCCCCCCCCCCAATCTTCTATTGTCTAAACCTGGGGGTGTCCCTATAGTCAGGTGCATGTTATAGAACTTACCTGGTCGTCATTCTCATCAGAAAAGGTTATAGATGTCAGTTTGTTGTTATTCTTCAATAAATATTCATTGACAAGGAAATTTAGTGCTCTTTTTTCAAGAGGTTTTATAGGCTCCTACACAAAAAAAAAAAAAAATTAGACCACATAGGTTCATTTATTTATATTGTTGAAGCAATTTAGTAGCCCAGCAAACATCAGGCCAGCAGACAAAGAAAATGGTGCTACATCACGCTACTGTGCGTTAAGGTGGCTATACACCTTCAATAAGTGCCAGCCAGCCGAGAGTTCTCTCACCCATCTTCCCCATACACAGCAACATTCTGCACGACTCACAGTTAGTGAGTTCTATATGGTGAGGGTTAAAGCCAAGGCCTAAACTGCTCTGGCTGCAGCTGATTTTCCGGAGAATAAAGGGGTCTTGCAGAAATTTTCCTTCACACCCGACCCCTATCTCCACTCCATCTGACCTTCTTAAAAAATCCTGATCAAAACAAAATTTCCATTTTAGAATACAGCAGTCATTTTCAGCCACAATAGAACAACTACCTGCTCTGTAAAAAGCAGTGCTGTCCCAAAAGCATACTAATTTCAGAAATGGTGCCAGCACGCACCAGTTCAGTGAAAATTCTTGCCTTTGGTTGCTGGAACCATTTCTCTTTTGTAGATTTATACATCTGGACTCTTTGCTTTCCCAGCACCTCATATTGCCGTACCGTAGTGTATTAGACTGTTTGACACCACACCATAACGCCAATTATAGGAGAGTGCTGACCAGCTATGCCTTATCTTACTTATACCAATTTCAGAAACAATACTAGTCATGCAGCCAAAAATCGATGTGTCAGGTGCTGGTGCTGCATTGCAGCTGAATGAAAGTGAATGGGATGGCATTGCGACCCACAAGAAGCTGCAGCTGTGGCCAGATATCCATCCTGGATGAATGTCTGGACGCAGCCACTTGCAGGCTAAAATGCAACCTCATTTACCCATTAGCTGTGTAGCATAATTCAGAAAGTGTGACAGCTATTTTTTCCTGTGCCACATCCAAAGTTATTCCCAGAGTGATAATTGGCACAATGTTAGGGCCCATAAAATTAATTTGTTAAATTCTCTTCAGGGGAAGGGGGGGGGGGGGGTGGAATGGGATGAAGGAACATAATAAAGGCATAGCTGAAGAGCAACCGGAGACTGCTAGTTAGGACAGCTGGCTGGTTTGACTACTTTCAACTAGCAACAGGTCTTCTATAAAAGGAAACCTGTCAGACGCTGCTTTGCACACTTACAGTATACCTGTAACTGTGAAAACAACTCTTGAAGCTTGGGACTACTAAGGCTCTGTGATGGACAAAATGGGAATTACAGGGGCGTTAAAAAAGGACCAGGCAGGGATGACCCGTCTCCTTTGCTGTTCAAGAATACAAGTGAACCATTGGTCCGATACATGAGTTCATTGGATTTATTTTATTTAGGGGATCCACGTTGGTAACAGGTGGTTAACACAGTATTATTTGTAGATGAGTGTCCCTGGTTCAGTGATTGAGGGCTACAGACAGGTGAAAGGTGTCTAAATGGTCCCCACGAGTCTGGCTACCAATTGTGTCCAAGTTTAGGGGTTATCTCCCGTTTGGCAAAGGGACGCCTGACCCAGTGGTTTCCCTTCTATAATAGGCAGGGCATAATAGGGTATCCTCCCTGACAGTACCTAAGCCTTATGCCTTTGTATCGAAACCTCTCTTTGAACCAAAATTTAATGTATTTGTATGATATTTATTCTTTTGCACTCAAATAAACGTAAAAGTGCACTATGTTGTGTCCACCACATTAGTCATTCTTCCATTTCTTTTCTGTAGATGAGTGTCCATGGACTGAAATATACCACAGATTATTTTTTCTTCTCTGAAACCTTTCGTTTCTTTTTAGGCTACTGGGTCAATACCTCTAAGTGTGAATTGTTAGCATTAGGGCTGCTATTAACCACCCAAGTCATTATTTTTTTTTTACCAAAACTCCAAGCAGACAAAGCTATTACCCATCTAGAAATTAAAAGTGAGTTGCTCCCTGCTATCCCAGCATGCCTGAACCTATTGCTTAGTTAACAGTCTCTTTTAGAGCATCTAGATGTCGTTCAGCAAAAAGAGAAAATGGGAAAGAAACAGTTATGGAAATGGAAACAGTCCCTTATTCAGCACTGTACACTTAAGGAACTTCAAATAATTATGAGCCCCTTCAGAATGGCTAAATGGTATGTCTTGAGAGGATATAAAACATTAGATCCCTATGGGTACTCTAGCCTCCAAGGGGAAGGCGGGGGGAGCCTGTGCACACCATGTCCACCCATAAATGCTGGCCAAATGTGTGCATAATGGGACTGGAAAGGCTGGGTTATTATATAGTGAAATGAAGCCTTGATGCAGTAGTAAGTGCAGGGAAAAAGCACTTTATGTGCATTTCCCGTAATAAGTGTATATTGGTGACTTTTATAACTTTTGGGGGGCAATAAAATACTTTAATAAAAATTTTCACTGGACTTCTCCTTTAAACTTTGATGGCCTTTTTTTCAGGTTAGGTCATCAATATTAGATTTGGAGGAAAGGAGGGGTTCAACTCCCGGCCAGTCCAGGCGATCAGCTGGTTGAAGAGGCTGCTATGCTCCTTCAATGTTTACATTGTCCACAAGTCTGTCGTACTTGTACATACCATACTACTTCATGATGGTTCAGTACTGCATTGAACATTGACAATGCTGAAATACTTGCACTGCCACAACAAAAATGCCATGTGCAAGTATACACAGACCTGCAGCTGTCAACATTGATAAAGGATTAAATAAATAAAGCCGATTGGTGGCTAAGACTGGGAACCGGATACTTGTTGATCTAATATTCATGGTCTTACTCATGGGTCTCCAAACTGCGGCCCTCAAGCTGTTACAAAACCACAATTCCCATCATGTCCGAACAGCTAAAGCTTTGGATTTGGCTGTCCGGGCATGATGGGAAAAGTAGCATTGCAACAGCTGAAGGGCCGCAGTTTGGAGACCCATGGTCTTACTTGAGGCTGGATAACCCCTGAAAAAAATTTATATGCATACAAAGTGTGAAATCTATTCTCAAAATAGACATTGCAGGAATAGGATTTACTAAAATACAATGCTACTAAGTGACACTTATTGTGTACATTTCTACATAGGCTAGCTAGGGCTCTGCACACATATGCATTATTTCACATCACAGAAAAAGCAAAGGGTGGAGGAGGGAGGATGTAACTATGTATGGGGTAACAACATTCACCAGAGGCCATAAGAAATTAAGGACATTACTCCTGGCTTATCCATGTTGGGTAACATCTACAGCACCGAGCTGTGTACAAGTATGGCGCCATAACCATTTCTAAAGGAATTGTATAAATATGTAGTTTCTTCCTTCCTCTTTTACATACTACTACAACAAAATCTACTGAATTAATGTGTTGTAGCTACTTCCCTATCTGTATGGACAATACAGGAGGGTGTGTGTGTGCTTTATGGCAGATTAAATAAACAAAAGTCATTTGACAGACATGTCATAAGCCATTACAACCTCCAGGAAATGATGGAGGCCAGCTGCTTCCTAAGAAGCTAGGAAGCGACAGACAGATGCATACAAAGCCTTAGCTGTATATGAAGTACAATATATACTATCTTTTTGTTGGTTGGGAAGATGCAAAAATAAACAAATTCCCAATTTGGGGGATTTGTTTTAACAGTGTTCACCGTGGTATATAATTGGCATATTAACTGAATTCTGCAGGTCAGTACAACTACGACAGAGGTAAACATACCATGATAACCTATCAGGACCCTGCAATAACATGGGGGTTAAACAGTCAGGATCATGAATTTTCACAAGCACAGCAGCAGAGCGCCAGCTGTAATATAATAATAATCGTAAGAGCTCAGCAACCGAAACTATGCCATCCGCACCCTGTACTTTGGTGCGATCCTTTGTGGTTGCCCAGTACACATATCCCAGTCTATATACTGTGAATAAATAGAAATTTTATTTTACATAAATGCCAGGGACAAACAAAAAAAAACATAAAAACAATTCAAATACCACCAAGCCACTGGCCCGGATCCGGCCGAGTGGAGCCCAACCCACTGAACAATATCTTATGTGATGACCATGATCTCCATCCAAAAATAAATAAATAAATGAATGAGTAAACCAATATATCCTATAAGACAAGTTAATGTATACAATAACCAAACACAAATTTGTGCCAAATCAGATAAATCAGTACATAATAACAATTCAAACAGTCAAAGTGCAAGTGCAAGAAAGTGCAAGTGTGTTTTGGCACATAGGATTTGGCACAAATTTGTGTTTGGTTATTGTATACATTAACTTGTCTTATAGAATATAATTGGTTTACTCATTCATTTCTTAATTTTTATTTTTTTTGGATGGAGATCATGGTCATCACATAAGATATTGTTCAGTGGGTTGGGCTCCACTCGGCCGGATCCGGGCCAGTGGCTTGGTGGTATTTTAATTATTTTTATGTTTTTTTTGTTTGTCCCTGGCATTTATGTAAAATAAAATAAAATTTCTATTTATTCATGCTATTTGTGAGGTGCAGTCCAATTTTTTCAGTCCTTTTTTCTTTAGAATATATGTATACTCTGGGTTGTTAGGACTTGCACTCATTTACTGATTGGTTCCCTGGTGCCAGTCCCCTTACAATATAGTCTATATACTGTAGCAACATATACAAATGAGCTGAAGAAAACAGATGGAGTCATCCTAGAGTGTCTGCTCTAGTGACCAGGATGGCAGGATGGGGGGGGGGGGGGATATAAAATTTACATAAATTATATAAAAAAAAAGACTATTAGTAATTGTTTCGAAAATACAATCTGCGTCAATTCTCTGTCAGTTTCAGGATGTGGTTTACTGCAGCCTAGTGTTGATACCATTTCACACTGCTCAGTTTCTGATAAAAAAAAAAATAAAAATAGTATAGTTCCTAAAACATTTATAACGGTAAAAAGACAACAGAACATCATACCTGAATTTCAGGACTTGATTTATAATTCTTGCGTTCCTGCAAAGGAACTTCATTTTCTGCAACACAGAAATGAACCAAAATTGGAATTCTTATAAGATCAACCATGTCTGTTATTACCAATATTAATGTAAATAAAGAAAACTAGGAAGAAGAAAATTGTATGTACACCACCTGCAGCCAGTGTAAGGTTGACCCTGAGGGCCTGAATGGTCTCCTTGGCTTTCCGTAGCTCAAACTCCAGGACTGGACAGGGTTTTGGATTAAACACACACAGGCATCCAACCAAGAAAAGGGAAACAAAAATAAAAATAAAAAGCAAGGATGGGTGTGGAAAAAATATATATACAGTTTGTATTGAAACAGAAAGCATGCAGTCTAATGGATCATATGAAAGCATGCAGCAGAGTTGGCTTTGCGAACTGATGGGCATTGTTTTCTGCTGTGCAAATGAGTCTAATCAAACCAAGTTCACAGTTCAAGCTGTCTGACAAAGTTTAGGCCAAGGAGGAAGCAAGCAAGGGAACGCATGTTCTGGTGTTCCAGCTATTGTCACTGCAGAATGCACAAGAAGAGATCTTTTACTTTAGTTACAAAACATAGACTGCCCTCCACTTATTAAGCTTTAGGCACAAAAACATACTACAGTCATGTAGTATGGGGAAAAAGAGACCAGAATGCGGCAAAAAGGGATGTACAGAGGAATCCTAAATCCTATTACTGTACTGTAAATATAGTACTGCTCCGGGTCACTGGTCAGCTTACCCTGTGTGATCTATGACTGCTCTCTAGGTTCTCAGGGCACGAAATCTTTAAATCCTGCCAGTGACATTGGTCAGACAGCTGAAACATCTGCAAAATCACCACTAATATTTATAGGACAGGATACCAAACTTTCTAGATGTGGTTTAGAAGGCCTAGATAGAATGAGGTGACCAATGATTCATATCCATAGAAAACATCTATATGCCTTCCATGCAATATAAGTACATAAGTGTATAAGCACATAGGACTTTATGCAGCACTTTCGAGAACCAAACACATGCCATATACAGTGGGTGCCAGCTGTTACATAACCAGGATTGGAGATATAGATACGTAAATGCCCCTTAATGGTGAAACTTGAAGCTGCTAGGCCCCAATGCAAAATCTGTCTCAAGGGGCCCAAATGCAACCACACCCACTTTACCCTCTATAGTTACACCCCTGATGCCACTGTCAATAACAAACACTGCATCTGTGCAGCCCCTTGGCCCAAGCTAATGGAATTATTGGGAGTGCTGTTGGGTTTCTATGACCCTAATGAAGGGGCGGGGATCAGGAAATAAACATAACTGGTGCTAGCACATTTTCTATGTATTATGTGGTACATTGAATAGTGCCATTAAACTAACAAAAAAAAATGTCCTGCAAGAACCTCATGTGTCTATGTTCATTGAATAAAATATGGTACAGTTGAAGGTGAAGATGAAAATAGAAAATATCTCCGCCCAAACTAGCCATGTCTGATAGGGTTTTTGTGTGTGTTACACTACATGCACTTCTAACCCTATGTTAGAAAGCAAGCACACAGGATACAAAGTCATATGCTGCATTCTGTGCACCCATATAAAATCCTATATCTGTACAATATTCCTCTTTGGCTGTGTGCATGAAGCCTTAACGAATATTTTTTTCTGCTTTAATCAAAATTAACTTAAAAAAAATATAAAAAATAAATAAATCAATTGGTTTGAATTAGCTCATGATCCTTAATGAGAAGCATAAATAAGCCAAGGATGAAGGCCCTGAGGATAAAAATGTCTGGATGAAGGGACAAATAATAATTGAAAAATACATATAAATAGCACACACATTGCAGCATGGAATAGGACCAAAAAATAGGTGAAAAACAAAGAAAAAAAACAAAAAAACACATACTATGTCAGACTGCAAGAAACCAATGGTCATGGCAATGGTCAGACAAACCAAGTAATGTTTGAAGGGGTGGGAGGAAGGCCAACGGTAACAAACACTCTGCTGCATGTTTCTTTTCCAAAGATGATATTTCTTTTCCTACATACATATAGTTATTACTAATGCTTTAATCCTGCATTCAATAAGTAGTACAGTCATAGAACATGCATGAAGTTGTAGGTACAAGAGCTAAAGGGATACTTGTGAGGTACAAGGAGACACATTTTGCAGAAACGTTCATACAATGTATCAGAGCTTTATGCATTGTATATATATATAATGAATATGACATTTATCAACTACACTCCACTTTTAGGCTGGGTTCACACTACGTATATTTCAGTCGGTATTGTGGTCCTCATTTTGCAACCAAAACCAGGAGCAGATTGATAACACAGAAAAGCTCTGTTCACACAATGTTGAAATTGAGTGGATGGCCGTCATTTAATGGCAAATATTTGCTGTTATTTTAAAACAACGTCTGTTATATTGAAATAATGGCAGTTATTTACCGTTATATGGCGGCCATCCACTCAATTTCAACATTGTGTGAACAGAGCCTTTGTGTTTTTAATCCACTCCTGGTTTTGGTTACATTATGAGGACCACAATACTGACCGAAATATACGTAGTGTGAACCCAGCCTTAGGGCCCTATTCCACCGGACGATTATCGTTCAGATTATCGTTAAATCGTTCGAATCTAACTGATAATCGTTCGGTTGAAATGCAGTTAACGATTAACGACCGAACCAGAAATCGTTGATCGCTTTATAAGACCTGGACCTATTTTTATCGTTGCTCGTTCGCAAATCGTTCGCATTGAATAAGACATCGTTCGGTCGTTCGCAATAGATATGAACGCAATAGCGAATAAATAGCGAAGAAAAACGATCGCAATTACGATCATAAGTAAAGATTATCGTTCCATGGAAATGAGTGAACGTTTTCAGGTCTTTCGCAATAGCGGTCGTTTGAGATCGTTAATCGTTAACGATTATGCAAACGATAATCGTCCGGTGGAATAGGGCCCTTAGGCTAGGACCTCTTCCATGTGAAAGTTGCAACCTGAAGAGTGCAGAATATCCACACGTTGGATGTGAACTTTTTTCCAATAGAAATCACAGCATTTACCCGTGTCATAGGCCGTGTTAACCGGAACATAGAGTTGTTATTTATTTTTTGCATGGAATATTTTTTTGTTCTCATTGCATAGAACATTGTGCTGCAGAAAACTAAAAGACTTAGACTTATGTTTTATTTCATAACCTATTCCACCTGACTGAATATTCCACAGCCCATATGTCATTAATAGAGATTTCTGAACCCTTATCCACTTGCATTACACTGCTATCTCTGCTTCTTTACTAATTATTTTTTGCAATATGTGAACACACTAGCACTGTAAATATACATGCTGTTTTTGTGTAATGTTCAACACTTTTTTCCCAAAGAAAGATGGTAAATTATATTACACCCCAATGAAAAAAAACAAAAAACACCACCACTATCAACAAAATAACACCCTAGCATGTATACGACACTGAACTGTGGCAACAAAAAATCCTATATGAGTACAGTTAAACAGAAGGAATAATCTGCTAATACTGTGGAAGCTGTAAAAGACAATTATATATCTAACAGCGCTGAAATAATTTTTTTTACTATAACATTACAAGAGGCACAATCAATGATTCACATGTGCCATATAGCAGTACATACAACAAACAACAATACATCCAAACCTACTTTTTAGGATGATTATGCTACTCACCTGCTACCCGCTCATCAGTCTCTCTATTTCCATCATCAGAGTAACGTGCAAAGTCCAGGGAATCCAGAGTGCTAATACTACCCGCTCGATCTGAAATGGAACAGAAAGCTGGTGAGCCAACTATCATTCACAATTCCTTATTTTTAATCATGGTAAAATACCTAATATTTATTCCCATTTAGAATAAAGTATGCATATCCACATGATAGAGAAAGATTTGCAGAAGTAGGCGGTAGATGGTAATATAGGGGAAATAGGTGGTAGATTTAACAAAAGTATTTAAATTGATAAAAATATTTAAAGTGCAATAGTCATGAGGCCGGTTTCTGATCAGCGCTGAACTCCATGCTGCAGGCAAAAAATTGAGTCTCCATGGCTACAAACACGCATAAGCATAATGTGTGTGACCCCCATCAGATCTGAATTGGAGGCGTGCTTCCTGGCCATGGAGACCCAAATCTCAGCTTGCGGCGTGGAACTCATCGCTGATCCGGCAGCAGCCCTCATGGATGGTACAATTTAAAAGAAAACCTGTCAGCAGTTTCGTGCTGCCTGAACCACATGTCATCAGGGTGGTCCCCAGTGGCTTCTGCCTGGTGGCTTTGATTGATAGATCTCTCCCTACACCCAAACAGGTAAGAATAAATCAAGGCTGATTCAGTAAAGATCCAGATGACTGGTTTGGTGATGATTTTGATGATGGTTTAGGCAGCATTAAAGTGAGCATATGTTTCCTTTTAAGTTTTTCATTCAGGAGTGGCTACATTCCCCCATACTAGCTATAGATGTAATGTAGCATTATCTGCGCTGAAATTTACATAAAGCAAATCAGATATTCACATGTGCCATGTTACCAATACAGGGGAGGAAAAAAAAAAAAAAAAGATGTTTCTACAAATGGTAAACAAAAACTAACTCTGCATAGTTGCTGTTATGGTTTGATTACTATGCTGCCTTTATAAAGACCCTCAAAGCACCACCACACACACACGCTTTATAAAAAATAAAAAAACAGCACCTCTAAAAATCTAGTTCCAGAAAGGGAAAAAAAAAAAAAAAAAGAACACCCACACAATATACTAACATTAACAACTCTGAATTTAAGCTGTCAGTTTCCATGGTAACAATCATGATACATTGTTTCTGATGTGTTTCCACTATTATAAACCAAAGAAATAGTGTTGCAGCTGTTCCATACAGAGAGGGAAGGGGGGGGGGGATTAAAAAATTACAAAAGCAAGAAAATCTTTGAGTGCATTGATATTGTTAATTAAAAAAAAAAAACACACACACCTGGAAAAACAGCTTGCAAACCAGTGTTTTTGTAAAAACTGACCCAAAAGAAGTGCAGTTTTCAGTTTCCAATGAAGCGTCTCACAGTAACCCTTTCAGGACCACAGCCTATTCTTCAAAACTGACCTGTCTCACTTTATGTGGTTACAGCTTTAGGATGCTTTAACTTATCCTAGTGATTTTGAGACATTGTACTTTACATTAGTGATAACTTTAGCCAATATCTGTGAGGAATGGGTGGTGGGGCAGCACACTGATTGGCTGAGCACCGGGAGACACCAGGGAAACCACGAAGCAAGCCGGAGCGCGGACCCGGTAATGTATGTACCAGGCCACGGGGGGTTAAGAGGGCTGACTTTTACATACTTACTGCGAGTATGGATTCCCATTCAAAATGACAGTTAGTTAAGGATCCATAACATATTTTGCTGAGAATTCGTAGCGTTAAATCCGCTGTGGATCAATTATGTGTGAAGACACCCTTAAAGGGAACCTGTCACCCCCCGTGCCGGGGTGACAGGCTCCCGACCCCCCGTTAGAGACCCCTATACTTACCTCATCCCGCCGGGTCCCGCTTCTGGATTCGGTCGGGTCCCGGAGATCTCAGCCGCTGCAGCCCGGCGCGCGCACTGACAGATGAGTCCAACGCTCATAGAGAATGACGGAGCGCTGGACTCTCCTGTCATTCTCTATGGGTGTTGGACTCATCTCTCAGCGCGCGCGCCGGGCTGCATCGGCCGAGATCTCCGGGACCCGACCGAATCCAGAAGCGGGACCCGGCGGGATGAGGTAAGTATAGGGGTCTCTAACGGGGGTCGGGAGCCTGTCACCCCGGCACGGGGGGTGACAGGTTCCCTTTAAAAGTTTCAGAGCTCCTGGCATCATGATGAGATTCTATTCTGCAACATGTTGTCCGTATTTAGGACCGTGCATGGAACATGTAAAGCTATTGACTTCTGCATCACTAGATGTATCATTCTTGTAAAAGCCCCACCTATGGAACTTGCCAACATTACATTACAAAATAAATTACCCAATCCCAGCAGTTATTGAGCCACACTAAGCAGAAACATAAAGTTTACAGCACATATAGCTGGTAAAGCGTCAGCGTAAAAGTCAGGTTTTGTATTATGGAAAGGAATAACAAAAACAAAACCATGGCTGCATATGGCTGTACACATGTTTCCAGGACTTCCTAGGGCTGCATCAAACTTCTCCAGTCACTGGGAGTCAAATGCCAAACCCAGATGTTCAGCAAGTTCCCATCCCTCCTTATGAGAACATATGTTATCAATGGGGAGAGTGGAGTAAGAAGTGTGTAGCACTAGGGTGCACAACGTAATGCCCTGCAGCTATTGCAGAAATACAACTCCCATCATGCCTAAACACCCCTTGGCTATCCAAGTGCGAAGGCAATAATTGTCTTAAAACAGCTGTGGGGGCCGCAGGTTGTTCTCACCGGTCTAGCGGAACAAAAGTACTAAATGTTTTAATTAAAATACCTAATCCTTCTGTCCCCAACATGAGGTGTTGGATAAGAGCCAGGAGGCCCACATACATATAGGGTAGTCAGCTGGCCTTACGGAAATTAGAGGTTTCCGCAGCATTAAGGGTGCGTTCACATGTACAGGATCTGCAGCAGATTTGATGGCGCAGATTTGAAGTTGCAGATTTAAAGCAAATCTGCGCTATCATATCTGCTGCAGATCCTGTACGTGTAAATGCACCCTAAAGGGGTATTTCAGCGAATAATTTTTACAGAGAGTAGCAGCAAGGGGCAACACTGATGCTCTGCTGCCACCAATGGCTGTGCAGAGAGATGTACATAAAGTATCTGCATGTACCTTGACAGGCCCCACATCTTTGGGAGCATCCCGGACCAAAGATCCCGAGGTCAGCAGCTTATCTCCACCTCCACACCAACCCAGTTAGGGTGATATGCATCAAGCACAAGGGGCTTAAAGGTGAGAGTTTAGCATGATATTCCTATACTCACAAGATTACACAAGGCGCTGCCCTCTGTCTTTTTTCTCTCTTCTCACTTCTACCAATGGCTGTGTCAGTAACTCTGTATCCCTAGTGCTGCATGTAGTGATACTGCAGTTCTCAACACAGCCATTGGTGGTAGCAGAGGGGCAATGTCCCCCCTTACTGCTGCAACTCAATGTAAGAAAAAAAATGTTAACCTTTAACGTTATTTACTTAACTTAAAGAATTATAAGAAAAAATATTTTAAGTTTTACATAAGGAAAAGGCACCTTTAAATGTAGCACTCCAATCCAAGTTTCCTGCCCACATAAAGGGTATTATTACATCCACTCCTAGCATGCCTTCATGCAGAAGAAACCTTTACTGTTTACATAAGCATGAAGGACTTTGTGCCTGGAACACTCCTTACTTTCTCCAAGTTAAACATACAAAGCAACTGTTATTTCATTCCAGTCTAAGCTAAACTATTCTTTTAGTTTATCTTAATAAAGTGCTCATGGTAGACAGTATTCCTTTTGGATGACACATCCACCAATGAAAATATGCACTGATGGTACATTCGCTTTAAAGTGTACCTGTCATGAAAAAAACCTTTTGGTATGTCATAGGGAGATGTCAAAGATTTGATTTGATGGGGTCTATGTGTTCAAACCCATACTGACCGGGAGATAGAGCCAGGAGCAGACGCGCTGCAGCTACGGTCCTCTCCCAGGTCTATGTCCCGATCAGTATGGGTTTGAACACTCAGACCCGGACCGATCAAACTTTTTAGGTGTCTCTATGACATGCCAAATTTTTTTTTTTTTTTATGAGAGGTACACTTTAAAAGGCAGTATCCTCAGGTTTAAAGGGAATCGGTCAGCTGTAATTTGTGTTACAAACTGCTGACACTGTTAGATAGCTGTTAGCTCAGGGAGACACATGGTACCTTTCATATTTTTGTCTGTGCTTCCAGAATGAAGAAAATGCTTTTATTATATAGTAAGAAGAGTCAGAGGCTTTTCTAAATCCTGAAGTGCAGCGAGCTGTGACACCTCAGCTACCTCCCCCCCCCCCCCTTTCTATATCAGACCCTGCTTGGGACCCAGCTTCCAGGTGTCCATCAAGCAGGGAGGGAGCAGGGAAGAGGCATTCCAGCTTGGAGCAGAGCAGGAGCTTGGAAAAGCCTTGGACTTCCTGAATAAAATCATTTCAATACATCCTTGAAAGGTACAGTGTATCTCCTTGATCTAACAGCTGTAATTCATGTTTCAAACTGCTGACACTGACAGATTCCCTTTGAAGGGGAATCCCCATCCCAACTAATGTGGCTCAAGTTGTAGAGCGGTTCAAGTTGAATATTTTTGGAAATACATTTATTTGGCACAGTGTTGTTCTTAGGCCCCACCAGGCGATCTATGTTGAGACTGGGTCCTCACCAACAAAACCCATACTACTACGCAGTGCCGATAACGCCATGTTGTGCACGTAAAATCCCAGAGCAGAACCAAATCGGCACCAGAAATAAATGCGGCTTCACCTGTAGTAAACCAGGTAGTTACCCCTTTATTTCCCCCAGTAGGTTATCCCATAATAGTTCCCCACAAACAGTTAATTCCCCTTATAATGCTACAAAAGTGCCTCACAAATAGTTAATTCCACCATTAGTGTCCCACAAATGGTTAAGCCCCCTTAAAGGACAACTCCCGCATTTTATTTTCCTCTTAACTAACACACATTACAAACTTATATAACATTGTAATGTGTGTTATGGTCCTTTTACACGGAACGATTGATCGTTCGTTTTTGCACGATAACAAATTCGAACGATAATCGTACGTGTAAACGCAGCGAACGATCAAACGACGAGCAAAAAATCGTTCATTTTGATCTTTCAACATGTTTACAAATCATCGTTGAGCGTCCGCAAAAAATTCGCAGATCGTTCAGTGTAAACAGTCTTTCAACGATTTCACCTATGTGTGAGATAGGCTTAAGTGATCGCAAAACGATCGCACAGCGAATTTTCCGTACGATGTATCGTTCCGTCTAAACGCTGATCGTTATAAAAAAAAACATTGTTCATTCAAAATCGTTATTCGCGCGATCGGGTGAATTATCGCTCCGTGTAAAAGTACCATTAGTCACCTGCCTGGAGCCGTTCCGCCTCTTTTCCAGCTTTTTCGCTCTCATTCATGCCATGGGAACCCGGAACTAAAGAAAATCTGAAGACGTGGATGGGGTTGATGGGGACCGTGGCCGGCGGGATTTTCGAATTGCGATTGACTCAGGAGGGATGGTGAGTATAGGGTCTGTGTCTGTTTTTTTTTTTTCCTGACGCTGGAGTTGTCCTTAAAGTGCCACAACAGCGCTTCACATATAGTCAATTCTCCCACCATTGCCAAAAAGTTCCAGAATCACTTGCACATCACCCCTCCCCCTTAGAACTTTATATTATGGGCGGCCATATGGGCCATCTATATTATAATCTGCAATGTACAGAGTCTGTGCCATCTGTGGGCCAGTACAGGCAGGGACCGCCTGTCTCACCGGACTGTAGGCTGCACCTCTCCAGTGAGGCATGCTTCACAGTTTGAGAAGCGCTGAATTAGCGAACTTGCCTCCTTCTCCTGATATGCTGCACTCCCCCCCCCCCGCCATTGTTGACAGCTCATTGTCTAAGCGACAGACCACCGCTCTGCTCCAGTAGCAGTGGTCAGACTGATTATATACTGTATCAGGACAGAATGGGCTCTAAAGGGCTTATTTGCCAAGTTTTCACCTCAGCTCTTGAATGGTGCAACTTGGAAGGTTACAACGAAGTGCTGCGTCTTTGCTGTCACATTGCTATTAGCAGTGGCCGTTGGGGTTGGCACTTATAAATAAATATAACCAGGCTTTTCCTGCAACTGTTTTAGGAAGTAAAAGTCCACAATTCAAGATCTAGGTTGGAAATACTTTCTCAGATATATCTAACAATTCAGACCTATTAAATAATTCAAGACTTCAATTCATTGGTGTGAATTAAAGTGTTAAAGAATTGCCTTGGAAGTGCGGTCTCCAAGTTGCTTTTTTTCTAATAAGTCAACTATGTACAGTGGTTATACATTTTTATAGGATCAAAGGCGCAGTATGAAGGAAGAGAAAAATCTTAAACTTCACAGCATAACTGAAGCTATTAAACTGCTTAAAGCCCAGGAGTCCTACCCCAGATTTACAGCTAAATTTACTATGGAAAAAGACGATTTTATTTAACCTTGCCTGTGCCACTCATAATGGGACAGGAGAAAAACACCCAACAACCCAAATGGGGTAAGAGTACCTTTCAGCTGACATTTTATAACTGGCTTGTGTGTGCGTACAGACATCAAGAATAGCAGCATCCAATATATAGCTTGTGTAAGTCAATATATAGCTTGTGTAGGTCTTCCCCCAGCTCACCCCTAAAACAGCAGGACTATCTGCTGTGATCTCTCCCATACAAAACACCTACATTGTAGAGGTGATCCTGCTCTTGTATAGCTACAGCACCCCCCACAGAAGCAGCATCAGCATGGAGGACATCGCTGTGAATGGGTGAGATACGAAGCTTACTAGATGCTGCTTTCTTTGCCCATCTCTACAAGTTTCATCATCTTCTCTTCATAGGCAATATGCAACTTAATCTCTAAGTAACTTGACAGTCAAGCTCATATCTCAAGGTGGGTCTTAGCAGTGAACTGAGAGTGAATGAGCAGAGCAGGAAGGGAAATGATACTGAGGGAAGTGATTCATAAGTGGAGAAAGTTTTTTTTCTTCATTAAGATATAATTGCAAGAGTTTATATTTGCATGTACCATTGACTTATGCATACTTTGTGTGCATCCATTTTGACCTGTTTTTCCATCAACTTCCACAATAAAAAAAAAAAAATTATATATATATCTCCGCAAAAAGCGAACATCTGTTTTTGAAAAAGGAGCTGTATTACCGAAAAAAAAGCACTTTAAATCACCCAGGCGAGTGACAGGCAGAGACTGGAGGTAGTCATCTGGGCGGCTCCCTCCCTGCCTGTCAGTGCTCTCCGAAGGATGATTGACAGGCAGAGAGGCCTCTGCCTGTAATTCTTCCCCTCAGAGCGTGCTGACAGGCATGGATTAAAGTGCTTTTTTTTCGATTATACAGCTCCTGCTGCAGCCGCGGCCAGTACGTGATGCGGCTGCTGCAGGAGCTGTACACAGCGGTTCAGGGAACCATATCAGCCCTGGTTGGTTCCCTTTAAATCTGGTGAAACACCCCCACTTTTGAATCATTATGAGCTTTCTCCTTATACATTCAGCTGGTGAGGCATACGCTCTGGCCTACAGCCATATTATGCTGGGGCATAGGCTTTAGAAGTAACAATGGTAAGATTCCAAACTCTCAGCATGAGATTTTAATCCACCACTTGTTTTACACCAACATTACACCAAAAGTTGGCCACAGACAGCCCAAAAGTAAGTGGTGCAGGCACAGCTAGGGGCATAGCTGCCCAGTTTCTATGCTCATGCCATTTTCCAGGTGAAATTGCTGTCTTCCTTTAGTAACTGAAAACAAAGGAAGCACTTTTTATTAGCAAGTAAATTAGGCCGTTTGGTGACCCAAGTAAGATACATTACCCCTCGGTGTACAAATATGGTCTCCCTTCCACTTCCCTAGCATCACCCTAATGAATCTGGAGGCTTCAATATTCATTAGGGATAAGAGGAGTGGGCAGGCAGCCAGCCGTATCAGGGGACCATGAGGTAAAGTACCACACACACTGCATCAAACAGCTAGGTAATAAAAGCGGCACACCAGAGTGCCATAATATTACTTTGTAAGGTCCACTATATAAGATGCCCTAACTTCCTGATATATTCCATTCGAATGTGTGATAATCCTGTAAAAAAAAATAAATGTGGAAGCTTTCTAGAAAGAAAAGAAGGAAATGAAGCAAGGTTTAAGAATTTCATATAACAATAGATATTCGGGATATGGAAAATGGTAAAATAATTTAATTAGGTCCAAGTACAAAGTCTTCCATTCACACACGTCTGTAAATATCTCAGGATATCCTGCCTGGGGGGTATTAGGAAATGCAATGAACTATAGAACCCAACTACACATAAGGGTGTGTTCACATGACACAAAACTGTTTACTGCAGGGTTTTGCAATACAGCAAGTTGACAGGTTCAGTGCTGTGCCCTATTAGAGTCTATGGAGGGCCGGAAGGTATGCTGGGTACAATGCCTCCAGTATGCCCATCAAGGGTGACTCCAGATTGCCAGAATGAGAATGAACTTTATATAGACTAGTATAGACTAGACCCTCTTACTTATCAAGTTTTAGTTTTCCCAAGTGAGTTTTGTGTAGTTATCTGGCTAGTTACAATGTGGAGTTTCAACTGTAACAAAATATGGCTGATATGGAGCTACTCTTAGGGCCAGTTCACACGGAGTAAAACTGGCAGAATTCCACAGCGGAACTCTCCACCACAGAATCCCGCCAGCCTCTGTGTCATACATGCAGTCTATGGGAGTGCTAGCGCCTCCTTTCTTTTACTCAGTGTGAACTGGCCCTTCACACACCCAGTATTGTAGCAAAATTGCAAATTCCTCTGCAATACTGTGTACTGTTCTCCCCTGCCCCCTTAACTTAACTCTGCTTGGGTTAATACATTACCTGTCCGCGTTCCGGCTCCTGACGTAATGTATTACCTCGGGTGGCGGTGGGTTAAGGGGGCAGGGGCTAAACTGCCATAGCGGAATGAAAATCTGCGGTGAGAATTTAGAGCCATAGGAAATGACACCATACATTACTGCAGAGGACTTTGCTGTGTAACTCGCAGCGTGAAATCCACTGGGATACTCTACGTACCATTACAGGCAGTAGTGGATCACAATAGGGGCGTTCCGGGCGGTAGCCCGGGGCCCTGAGCTCCTGGGGGACCCATGACCACCCAAAAAGACTTATACTTTCAATGGTGTACTGCCTCCTGGCTACACTTCTGCCATGATTTGCAAAAATCACAGTTTTTTTTATGGCAATTTTGCACAAATCAGGACATCATGACATTATCTATCCTGTACTATGAACGCCAGGCTAGTGCTGCCATAGTTACAGTGGGGTGGGGGGGCCAGGCTTGGTGAACAGCCCAGGGCCTATGGTAAAGTTAATCCGCCCCTGGTTACAGGGTATCTGTCCGCACTTTAATGCAAAAACCAATGCAACTTTTTGAGAAGTTGCATATAAAACTGCAGACATAGGAGCAAACAGAACTGGTTTCACATCTTTATGATTAATGTGGAACAAGTGTTATTTCTACCATCTACATAGGATCTATCTGTATTGTAAAGAAGTCTCTCCTCAGTATTTCTAATCTGATACATTTTGGGAAATATTTACAGGTCTGTTCTTATTTGATATAACATGGCTAAAGGATAGTAGGGAAGCTATATTGCGCAGCACATGACAAACAAGTCCTAGCTTCTCTTCGGAAACCCGCTGAGCTGGTCACAGCTGATTCAGCCATAGCAATATACAGATAGCTTTTAAGTGAAGCACCACCTCTGGAGTCTCTTTAAATAGTTTATTAGGGAAATTGCACAGAAAGCAATTTCCGAATTAAGGCTACAACCACACATAGCAGAAATACTGAAGATTCTTCACAGCAGACAATACATAGCATTCCTGCATTGAAATTCACAGCAGAACATCTCCATTAAATCATGTGATTTGATGTGGATTACATAAATTAAGGTATGAAAAACAATGGGTTTAAAAAGCCAAACTTGCAGATTTAGATTTTTAAGTTTTTACGCTTGGGAGCTGGCGTACATTTCAAAGTGCAGCATGCCAGCTGCTTGGGGGTTCAATTTTTATGCCATGATCTGTAGTGTTTTGACAATTTTTTGTTTAATTTTACATGTCCACAATGCTGAGGTTTAGTTTTTTGTTGTTCATCGTGCGGGAATAACAACATTAAATTTTAATAGTTCAGACAATTCTGCGATACTAAAATCAGTTTATTTTTTTGATTTTCATTTGTTTATATGAAAAAGGGGTGATTTTAACGTTAATCACTGAAGTATATTTTTAATTTTTTTTTTTTATATATACTTTTTAGGGTACAAACACACACAGCGTATACGCAGCAGATACGCAGCGTATATGCCGTGTGTGTTTGTACCCTTAAGCCTCCTTAGAACCCTATTACATGGGGCGATTATCTACCCAATAGGGCAGATATTATTATACTAAAGACAACAATCAGCCGAGGAGCCAATCCTCAGCTGATCATTGTCTTTAGCAGGTTTAAAAATCATCAGCTGATGAAACAATATATAGAAAAAAACAACATAATACTTTACTGTCCATGCTTCAGTGTCCTTGCGGCTTTTTTCCACTCACGGTAGCAGCCTCTGAAGTGACAGGCCGCTCAGCCAATCACTGGCCAGCAGTGGCTTTGGTGAGCGGGAAGAAGCCAGAAGAACACCAAGGAGCGTGGAGAGGTGGGTATTACATTATTATTTTTTATATAAAGCAAGGGCTGCACGATCATTGAGTATAAGCTAATGTCAGGCCATGTAATTCAGGAACTCTTGGAACTCTCATGCTTTGAATCTGGAGCTTCAAATCTGCCCCAGACTCTGTACGTGTGAACGCACCCTTAAGTTGGCCATACACAATATTGCCGACAGCAATCCTGACAGCTGTCAGTTAGGGAGATCAGGCTAAAACTTTACTATAATTACCCACCTCAACAGAATACACACAAAAAAAAAAAAAACTTTTAGACATTTAAAAATGTACTTTTATTAACAATATATGAAAAACAAAAAAACTTTGTATTAAAAACAATTCTGCAAAGAGAAAAACAACATGTAAGAATGTACCAATGAATACATCACAACCAAGAGAAAGAGAATGTGGAGTTCCTAGATATCCTTGGTGTATTGAAAAAAATGGAATGAGATGAAACCGTTTTACTCTTTGTAGAATTGTCTATAATATCATTTTTTTATTTTTTTAATATGATAACCTTAGGGTATGTGCACACAAAGGAATTCTGGCGGATAACGTGCCGTACATTCCGCCACTCGTCCCCGCTTCACTGTCCGCCCGTGCCATAGACTCCATTCTATGGTCAGGCAGATTCCACCATCCGCCCATAGAGTGAACGTGTCCATTCTTAGGGTAGACAGCAGAAGCTTGCTGCCCTGGAGGGAGGGCTACCACCCCAGGGCACTGATCCACCTTCTGACTCAGCCCACCCCTTCTAATAAATGCTGGGATCAGCGCACTGGAGACAGTAGTCCTGCACCAAACCAACTTACTAGCCTAGGGACTTAACTGTAAACTGCGTGGAAACTGTACTTAGGATGAAAGTAAGAAAATTACCTTCATCCTCAGCACTCTGTGCGTGGTAGTGGGATCTAAACTAGTAATGGTGTGTTTTACACAGGGGTTTATCTGAAAAGGGGAGGAATTGCAATATTTCCTTTATGACCTGATCTCTGTTCCTGGCTTTGGCTGTATAAATCTGCCTTTGTAAACACACCATTAGATTCTTCTAATGGCCCTATTACACCAGCAGATTATCTGACAAAAAATTTTTTGAGCCAAAGCCAGGAATGGACTATAAACAGAGAACTGGTAATAAAGGAAAAACTGAGATCTCTCTTCTTTTCAAATCCATTCCTGGCTTTGGCTTAAAAAAATCTGTCAGATAATCTGTTGGTGTAATAGGCCCTAAGGGTGCCTTTACACACAGATATTTATCTGACAATTTTTTTTTTTTTAAGTCAAGGCCAGGAACAGACTATAAACACAGCACAGGTCATAAAGGAAAGACTGAGATTTTAACGCTTTTCAAATCCATGGCTTTGGATCTGTCAGATAAATCTCTCTGTGTAAACACATCATAACCTGCTGTTAGTTTGCCCTTTTATAAAAATAAATCTACTACAGATGCAGAAATGAGCAGGTAATACACTCCTCTGGGGGACATCTTTACCAGACAACATATTGGGAATATTGAAATCCAATAGGCAGATTCTTTTTTTCTTCCAGCAAACCACAATGATGTTTAGGTTTGTATTGGCACTACACTGTTGACAAAAAGGAAAAACAGCATAGCTGTTTTCTTACAATGCAGATCTTCATTTAGAATACAAAGTCCTACTGACTTGCCTGGTACTGTCGGTTGCAGGTCTTAACGATGCAAATCCTTAGATAAAATCTGCAACAGACTGGTCCGGTATGACGTTACCTGGCCCTGCACATGATCAGTGGGGCATTTCGGCACCAATTTTAGTAATATTAATAACAATCCACTTTCCGGAGAATGTACCAAGGTCCAGAAATTTTCTCTTTTACATCACCAGGTCGGCACAGTGATCCCAATGGTAGGGACCTTTTTTATTTAAAATGCTCCCCAGTTCCCGTGCTCTGCGTCATCTTGTTGTTGTACACGAGCCCTGCTATATGCCCTGGAAGTGGCCCCAGTGTAATGATATCCCCTCCCCTTGGTGACACACCAGTCCTGATTCTAATGGAGGTGCTTCACAGAACGGGGGGATATTGTCACACTGGGGGCACACGGCTTGTTGCCAGTGCTTAGAGCCCGGGCCGAGGCACAAGAACAAAACATTGGGGAGTGCAGGAACTAGGCAACGTTTAAAAAAAAAAAAAAGGACCGTGCTACTAGTATCCCGGGTAATAGAAGAAATAGCTGTACTTGATGGTACATTCGCTTTAAGGGTTCTTACAAAGGGGTATATAATGGCTGCAAGTCCCAGTCTGACAGCAGTCACTACACCCACATCAGACTGGGACTGTAATAAGCCGGTATTGGATCCTACGGCCGGATTCACATGTATTATTTTACGCAGAACGTTTTAGCCAAGAACAGGAAAAGAACCAATACAGAAAAACACTCATGGAAAGATTTGTAGCTTTTTCTG
Organism: Dendropsophus ebraccatus; assembly: GCF_027789765.1. Taxonomy (NCBI): domain Eukaryota; kingdom Metazoa; phylum Chordata; class Amphibia; order Anura; family Hylidae; genus Dendropsophus; species Dendropsophus ebraccatus. The sequence continues at coordinate 104,329,394 of NC_091455.1, forward strand.
CATTTTAAACCCTTAGTTTTGGTAGTATCTATGATTTGGTGGTATCTATGTCTGCCAGGTCCCTATCTAGCTGACACGCTGTACTCAAACCACCCCCCCACCCTCCAAAAAAACAAAAAAAACTACACACACACATATAAGTGTCAGACAGGCCCTTGCACACATTATTGTGTAAAGGAGCGATACACACGTCAGCAGCCACAGGTAGACCTCATGGTGAGTGATTACTATGCGGCAAATAGGAACTTCTGATTAGGGATGAGCGAACCGGCCGAGGTTAGGGTTTGTATGAACCTGAACTCTTGGCTTCTGATTCCCGCTGTCTTCCACCTCCGTGGAGAGGGTGGATACAGCCAGAGGACCTCCTGGAAAACTGGGATACAGCCATAGCCATAGGCTGTATCCCAGTTTTCCAGGCGGTCCTCAGGCTGCATCCACCCGCTCCACAGAGGCTGCAGACAGCGGGAATCAGAAGCCAAGAGTTCAGGTTCATACGAACCCTAACGATCATCCCTACTTCAGATCTGTCAGATACATCACATATGTATATTGCACTGGTAACGTCTGATCTCAGACCTAAGACTCTCAAAATTATAAGGATCTATAGAGGGTGGTGTTATCTCCTTCAGCACAGCTTAAGGATTACCCCCACAGTAATTCTTATAACATTGGACCCTGAATTCTGGACATCAACAGTAGTCAGAGATCCCAGCCCCATGATCTCCTCTCGTCACATATCAGCTGCTGGGGCACATGGTACTGGGCTGAGCCAGCAGCCTCCCCAGCACCAGGCCCCGCCCACTACAGGAGCCAGCAGCCTCCCCAGCACCAGGCCCCGCCCACTACAGGAGCCAGCAGCCTCCCCAGCACCGGGCCCCGCCCACTACAGGAGTCAGCAGCCTCCCCAGCACCGGGCCCCTGCCCACTACAGGAGCCAGCAGCCTCCCCAGCACGGGGCCCGCCCACTACAGGAGCCAGCAGCCTACCCAGCACGGGGCCCCACACACTACAGGAGCCAGCAGCCTACCCAGCACGGGGCCCCACCCACTACAGGAGACAGGAGCCAGGAGCCAGCAGCCTCCCCAGCAGCAGGCCCCTGCCCACTACAGGAGCCAGGCTACAGCACGGGGCCCCTGCCCACTACAGGAGCCAGGCTACAGCACGGGGCTCAATACACCAGTGCACCAAGAATCACACAGGCAGCATCACCGGAAATCTCACACACACACACAGCACCCCCCCCAATACACCGGGAATCACACACACAGCACCCCCCCCAATACACCGGGAATCACACACACAGCACCCCCCCAATACACCGGGAATCACACACACAGCACCCCCCCCCCCAATACACCGGGAATCACACACACAGCACCCCCCCCCCAATACACCGGGAATCACACACACAGCACCCCCCCAATACACCGGGAATCACACACACAGGACCCCCCCAATACACCGGGAATCACACACACAGCACCCCCCCCAATACACCGGGAATCACACACACAGGACCCCCCTAATACACCGGGAATCACACACACAGCACCCCCCCCAATACACCGGGAATCACACACACAGGACCCCCCTAATACACCGGGAATCACACACACAGCACCCCCCCCCCAATACACCGGGAATCACACACACAGCACCCCCCCCAATACACCGGGAATCACACACACAGCACCCCCCCAATACACCGGGAATCACACACACAGCACCCCCCCAATACACCGGGAATCACACACACAGCACACCCCCCTCAATACACCGGGAATCACACACACACACACACACACAGCATACCCCCAATACACTGGGAATCACACACACACACAGCACACCCCCCTCAATACACCGGGAATCACACACACAGCACCCCCCCCCTCAATACACCGGGAATCACACACACACAGCACACACCCCAATACACCGAGATTCACACCCCCAATACACCGGGAATCACACACACAGCTCACCCCCAATACACCGGGAATCACACACACACACACACACAGCACCCCCCCCCCCAATACACCGTGAATCACACACACACACACAGCACACCCCCAATACACCGGAAATCACACCCCTAATACACCGGGAATCACACACACAGCTCACCCCCAATACACCGGGAATCACACACACACACACAGCACCCCCCCAATACACCGGGAATCACAGACACACAGCACACCCCCAATACTCCGGAAATCACACACACACACACACACAGCACCCCCCCCCCAATACACCGGGAATCACACACACAGCACACCCCCAATACACCGGGAATATTACACACAGCACACCCCCAATACACCGGGAATATTACACACACACACAGCACACCCCCAATACACCGGGAATCACACACACACAGCACACCCCCAATACACCGGGAATCACACACACACAGCACACCCCCAATACATCGGGAATCACCCCCCCAATACACCGGGAATCACACACACACAGCACCCCCCTAATACACCGGGAATCACACACACACACACACAGCACTCCCCCAATACACCGGGAATCACACACACAGCACACCCCCAATACACCGGGAATCACACACAGACACAGCACACCCTCAATACACCAGGAATCACACACACACACACAGCACACCCCCAATACACCGGGAATCACACACAGACATACAGCACACCCTCAATACACCAGGAATCACACACACAATATACCTCCGATACACCGGGAATGACACACACATCATACCTCCAATACACCAAGAATCACACAGGCAGCATACCCCCAATACAACGGGAATCACACACACACACACACACACACACAGATGACAGCACACACCGGGAATCACACACAGATGACAGCACACACCGGGAATCACACACAGATGACAGCCGCCCCCCGCACGCCCCGCCCCCTGTCACTCACTCAGCTGTCCGCCGCCGCTGGGGTTACTGATGCCCGCTACGGGTGGAGGCCCCGCCGTCGGTCTCTCGAAGTTGCCGGGATTGGAGAAGTAGTCCCGGAGCCGGGGTAGCTCCCTGCCGGTCTCCAGCAGCTCGGTGTGCAGCTCCAGAGCCGTGAGCAGCAGCTGATCCCGCAGCAACTGCGCCGCCACCGCGTCCAGCGGCACCCGCCCGGGCTCCCCTGAGGGCACAGCTAGCCGGGGCCCGGGGGGCTGCAGCAGGGCGGGCTCGTTCTCCTCCGGTAGATACCGTGCAGCCATGGAAGGGATGGGGCGGGCGTCCAGGGGGGACACATCTTCTTCGTCTTCATCCTCTTCTTCCTCCTCCTCCTCTTCGGCTTCTTCCTCTGAGTCGCTCAGGAACGGGTTCACACTGTTGCTGCTTGTACTGGGGGCTACCACACCGGCTGACCCGCCTGCACCCCCGGGAGTGACACCAGAGGAGCCGCCCGGGCCTGGACCTGCTGCAGGGGCCGCCATCTTGTAATGAGGCGGAGAGGAGGGGATGGAGGAGGAGGACGATGGGAGACTCCTTACACCATCCACACACAGGAGGAGGAGACTGCTACTGTCACCTCAATGACCGAGCGGCACACCTTCTGGAGCGGGCACCATCACAACGTGCCCTCAAAGACCGGGCACCATCATAACGTCCCCTCTAAGACCGGGCGCCATCATAACATCCCCTCAAAGACCGGGCGCTTCTATAACACCCTCTATGGAGCGGGCACCTCCATAACATCCCCTCTAAGGAGCGGGTGCTTCCATAACATCCCCTCAAAGACCGGGCACCTCTATAACATCCCCTCTAAGGAACGAGCAGCATCACTATAACATCCCCTTTAAGGAGCGGTCACCTCCATAACATCCCCTCTAAGGAGTGGGCACCTCCATAACATCTCTAAGGAAGGAGCATCACCATAACATCCCCTCTAAGTAGTGGGCACCTCCATAACATACACCTGATCTAAGGAGCGGGCACCACCATAACTTCAACTTAAAGAGTGGGCACCTCCACAGCCATAATAAGAAAGAAAATACTAAAAGGGCAGACTAGATAAACCCAGTGGTCTTTTTCTGCCAACAATCTTCTATGTTTCTATAAAATCCCCCCAAGGAGTGGACACCATTATAACAGCTCCTCTAAGGAGAGGGCATCTCCATAACCACCCCTCAAGGAGCAGGCACCTCTATAAAACCCCCTCAAGGAGTGGGCATTTCCATAACATCCACTCAAGTAGTGGCACCGCCATAACATCCCCTCTAAGGAGCAGGCACCACCATTACACATTCTTTAGGCATGGGCACCACTATAACAACCCCTCTAAGGAGCAGGCACCACCATAAAACCTTTTCCAGGAGCAGGCACCACCATAATATCCCCTCTAAGGAGCATGCACCATGATTACACATTCTTTAGGCATGGGCACCACCATAACAACCCCTCTAAGGAGCGGGCACCACCATAACACCTTACTCAGCAGGCAACTCAAAAACAACCCCTCTAAGGAGCAGGCACCACGATTACACATTCTTTAGGCATAGGCACCACCATAACATCCCCTCTAAGGAGCGGGCACTATCATAACACCTTACTCAGCAGGCAACTCAATAACAACCCCTCTAAGGAGCTGCACCTCAATAACATCCCCTCTAAGCAGTGGGCACCTCCATAACCATAACACTTCCTCTAAGGAGCGGCACCATGGCACTCAGATCACCCACCGCGAATTCTGCAACTCGCCCCCGCTCGCATCATCGCCTGTGCCATAGACTCCATTCTATGGTCAGGCAGATTCCTCTGTCTGCTCAAAGAATTAACCGGTTCATTCTTCAGGGGGAAGGTGGAAATTGCCTGACCATAGAATGGAGTCTATGGCACGGGCGGAGAGGCGCGTGGCTGCGAGCTGTGGAATCCACGCCCGTTTTCCGTAGTGTCCACATACCCCAAAAGTGGTCAATCCCTTTAAAAACCCATGTGGTAAATCTGAGTGACATTGGAGTTAGGCAGTAAGATTAGCACCTACTGTAAGTGCGGATTGGGTAATAACCACATCTATAAAATGTGCTTGCCATGCACTGGGACAGCTTTATATGAGAACTATCACTATGCTGTTAGGTGGGGCACTGGGTGTGTTTCTGAAAGCCAGGTTTTTCTAGTTTATCCTGTAGACTTGTCATTTCACCAGTCATATTATGAAGTAAAGTATTGGTAAACATGGACAACAATGCTGTGGACATTAAGGCCTTATGCACACGTTCAGTATTTTTTTCTGGTCCTGAAACAACCCGTGAGATATTACGGATTGGACATCTGTATTCCATCCGTATTTCCGTAATTCCATTTTTTACTACTCATTGCTTTTCAATGCACTTCATCCGTATTTTTTGCGGAAATACGGATGCCAACATGTTACAATCCGTAAACAATCCGTAACCAATTGATTTCAATGAGAGGATCCGAGGATCCGCAAAAAAATCTGGGTCCGCACTAGCACATGTCCTTTTTTTTTTCAGGATAGATTTTCATCCATTTCTGCTACTGATAGTGTGAATAGCCCAATCGGGGCCGCCGATAGGGCAGTACAACTGGTACTGCCGTATGGGGCCCGGACCCTAAGAGACATGGGGGGGGCCCGCCGGCCGCCGCCCCCCGTCCGCTACGCTAGGGGGGCCCGCACGGCCCCCCTTGCCATCTGTTTTTAAGCATCCCGAGAAGCTGCGGCCGCGCAGCTTCTCGGGATGCACTAATCGCTTTGATGTTCCGCCTGCACATTGACCGGGCGGAACATTAAAGCGATCAGAATACAGGAGCAGGACCTATCAGCGTCCTACTCTTGTATTCTCTCCCGTAGACTGCCGACACTTCATACCAGCAGCCTATGAGAGGCCGGGCCGTGACCTCTCCGGCAGGCGTGATGATGTGACGTCATCACGCCTGCCGGAAGTCCCGTCCCTGCGGCTCGCAAGATGGAGCCCGAAGAGGAGGAAGAGCTGCTGCCTGCAGCCACACAGCGCGGATTAGGTGAGTAGGATGTTTGTTTTTTTAGGGGCACCTCTGGGGGCATTATTAGTATATGGGGGCATTATTATCTCATGGGGGCACCTCTGGGGGCATTATTAGTTCATGGGGGGCACCTCTGGGGGCATTATTAGTATATGGGGGCACCTCTGGGGGCATTATTAGTGTATGGGGGCACCTCTGGGGGCATTATTAGTATATGGGGCACCTCTGGGGGCATTATTAGTTCATGGGGACACCTCTGGTGGCATTATTAGTTCATGGGGGCACCTCCGAGGGCATTATTAGTATATGGTGGCACCTTTGGGAGCATTATTAGTTCATGGGGTCACCTCTGGGGGCATTATTAGTTCATGGGGGCACCTCTGGGGGCATTATTAGTATATGGGGGCACCTCTGGGGCATTATTAGTTCATGGGGGCACCTCTGGGGGCATTATTAGTATATGGGGGCAGATCTGGGGGCATTATTAGCTCATGGGGGCACCTCTGGGGGCATTACTAGTATATGTGGGCACCTCTGGGGGCATTATTAGTATATGGGGGCACCTCTGGGGGCTCTATTAGTTCATGGGGGCACCTCTGGGGGCATTATTAGTATATGGGGGCACCTCTGGGGGCATAATTAGTTCATGGGGGCACCTCTGGGGGCATTATTAACTCATGGGGGCATCTCTGGGGGCATTATTAGTGTATGGGGGTACCTCTGGGGGCATTATTAGTATATGGGGGCACCTCTGGGGGCATTATTAGTTCATGGGGGGCACCTCTGGGGGCATTATTAGTATATGGGGGCACCTCTGGAGGCATTATTAGTGTATGGGGGCACCTCTGGGGGCATTATTAGTATATGGGGGCACCTCTGGGGGCATTATTAGTTCATGGGGGCACCTCTGGGGGCATTATTAGTTCATGGGGGCACCTCTGGGGGCATTATTAGTATATGGGGGCACCTCTGGGGGCATTATTAGTTCATGGGGGCACCTCTGGGGGCATTATTAGTATATGGGGGCACCTCTGGGGGCATTATTAGTTCATGGGGGCACCTCTGGGGGCATTATTAGTATATGGGGCACCTCTGGGGGCATTATTAGCTTATGGGGGCACCTCTGGGGGCATTATTAGTATATGGGGGCACCTCTGGGGGCATTATTAGTATATGGGGGCACCTCTGGGGGCATTATTAGTATATGGGGGGCACCTCTGGGGGCATTATTAGTTCATGGGGGCACCTCTGGGGGCATTATTAACTCATGGGGGCATCTCTAGGGGCATTATTAGTTCATGGGGGCCACCTCTGGGGTAGTGATGTCACGATACCAGAATTTTGAGTTCGATACCGATACCAACTTTTTTTTTTCAATGCTCAATACCAATTCGATACTTAAAAAATTATATTTAAGAAAAAAAAACAAAAAAACCCCATAAGAATAGAAATGACCCCCCCCCCCTCCCCCAGGTTCAGGTCTGTACGAACCAATTTATGTTCCCTAATTTTATTACTTTAAAAATAAAGTCCCCATTATTTAAAATAAATAAAAACTTGCCCAACTCTGACTCACTTTTTTTTATCTCTCCACCTGTCTGGCTGAGGGGTGAGGGGCATTTTTTGCGCAGTGATCTGTAGTTTTATTTAGTACCATCTTTTTATGGGGTACTGAATTGGGTGGTTTCTGCACTTGCTTGGTTTACCGTGCGTGATCAGGAAAGTGACAGGTAGTATGGACAATAACACTTCAGCTGCCAGGGATGGGGATTGTAGTCATGTAACACACAACTGCTAACAGGTGGGAGGATGGGGGTTGTAGTCATGTAACACACAACTGCTATCGGGGAGGATGGGGGTTGTAGTCATGTAACACTTTAACAATCAGAGGGTGATGGCCGCCGATAGGGCAGTACAACTGGTACTGCCGTATGGGGCCCGGACCATAAGAGACATGGGGGGGGGCCCGCCGGCCGCCGCCCCCCGTCCGCTACGCTAGGGGGGCCCGCACGGCCCCCCTTGCCATCTGTTTTTAAGCATCCCGAGAAGCTGTGGCCGCGCAGCTTCTCGGGATGCACTGATCGCTTTGATGTTCCGCCTGCACATTGACCAGGCGGAACATTAAAGCGATCAGAATACAGGAGCAGGACCTGTCAGCGTCCTACTCTTGTATTCTCTCCCATAGACTGCCGACACTTCATACCAGCAGCCTATGAGAGGCCGGGCCGTGACCTCTCCGGCAGGCGTGATGATGTGACGTCATCACGCCTGCCGGAAGTCCCGTCCCTGCGGCTCGCAAGATGGAGCCCGAAGAGGAGGAAGAGCTGCTGCCTGCAGCCACACAGCGCGGATTAGGTGAGTAGGATGTTTGTTTTTTTAGGGGCACCTCTGGGGGCATTATTAGTATATGGGGGCATTATTATCTCATGGGGGCACCTCTGGGGGCATTATTATCTCATGGGGGCACCTCTGGGGGCATTATTAGTTCATGGGGGGCACCTCTGGGGGCATTATTAGTGTATGGGGGCACCTCTGGGGGCATTATTAGTATATGGGGCACCTCTGGGGGCATTATTAGTTCATGGGGACACCTCTGGGGGCATTATTAGTTCATGGGGGCACCTCCGAGGGCATTATTAGTATATGGTGGCACCTTTGGGAGCATTATTAGTTCATGGGGGCACCTCTGGGGGCATTATTAGTTCATAGGGGCACCTCTGGGGGCATTATTAGTATATGGGGGCACCTCTGGGGGCATTATTAGTTCATGGGGGCACCTCTGGGGGCATTATTAGTATATGGGGGCAGATCTGGGGGGATTATTAGCTCATGGGGGCACCTCTGGGGGCATTATTAGTATATGTCGGCACCTCTGGGGGCATTATTAGTATATGGGGGCACCTCTGGGGGCTCTATTAGCTCATGGGGGCACCTCTGGGGGCATTATTAGTATATGGGGGCACCTCTGGGGGCATTATTAGTTCATGGGGGCACCTCTGGGGACATTATTAACTCATGGGGGCATCTCTGGGGGCATTAGTGTATGGGGGCACCTCTGGGGGCATTATTAGTATATGGGGGCACCTCTGGGGGCATTATCTCATGGGGGCACCTCTGGGGGCATTATTAGTATATGGGGGCACCTCTGGGGGCATTATTAGTGTATTGGGGCACCTCTGGGGGCATTATTAGTATATGGGGGCACCTCTGAGGGCATTATTAGTTCATGGGGGCACCTCTGGGGGCATTATTAGTTCATGGGGGCACCTCTGGGGGCATTATTAGTATATGGGGGCACCTCTGGGGGCATTATTAGTTCATGGGGGCACCTCTGGGGGCATTATTAGTATATGGGGGCACCTCTGGGGGCATTATTAGTTCATGGGGGCACCTCTGGGGGCATTATTAGTATATGGGGGGCACCTCTGGGGGCATTATTAGTTCATGGGGGCACCTCTGGGGGCATTATTAGTATATGGGGGCACCTCTGGGGGCATTATTAGCTTATGGGGGCACCTCTGGGGGCATTATTAGTATATGGGGGCACCTCTGGGGGCATTATTAGTATATGGGGGCACCTCTGGGGGCATTATTAGTATATGGGGGGCACCTCTGGGGGCATTATTAGTTCATGGGGGCATTATTAACTCATGGGGGCATCTCTAGGGGCATTATTAGTTCATGGGGGCCACCTCTGGGGTAGTGATGTCACGATACCATAATTTTGAGTTCGATACCGATACCAACTTTTTTTTTCCAATGCTCGATACCAATTCGATACTTAAAAAATTATATTTAAGAAAAAAAAACAAAAAAACCCCATAAGAATAGAAATGACCCCCCCCCCTCCCCCAGGTTCAGGTCTGTACGAACCAATTTATGTTCCCTAATTTTATTACTTTAAAAATAAAGTCCCCATTATTTAAAATAAATAAAAACTTGCCCAACTCCGACTCACTTTTTTTTATCTCTCCACCTGTCTGGCTGAGGGGTGAGGGGCATTTTTTGCGCAGTGATCTGTAGTTTTATTTAGTACCATCTTTTTATGGGGTACTGAATTGGGTGGTTTCTGCACTTGCTCGGTTTACCGTGCGTGATCAGGAAAGTGACAGGTAGTATGGACAATAACACTTCAGCTGCCAGGGATGGGGATTGTAGTCATGTAACACACAACTGCTATCGGGGAGGATGGGGGTTGTAGTCATGTAACACACAACTGCTATCGGGGAGGATGGGGGTTGTAGTCATGTAACACACAACTGCTATCAGGTGGGAGGATGGGGGTTGTAGTCATGTAACACTTTAACAATCAGAGGGTGATGGGGGTTGTAGCCATATAACAGACACCAGCCATCAGGGGGTATGATGGGGGTTGTAGCCATATAACAGACACCAGCCAGCAGGGGGGATGATGGGGGTTGTAGCCATATAACAGACACAAGCCAGCAGGGGGGATGATGGGGGTTGTAGCCATATAACACACACCAGCCAGCAGGGGGGATGATGGGGGTTGTAGCCATATAACACACACCAGCCAGCAGGGGGGATGATGGGGGTTGTAGCCATATAACACACCAGCCAGCAGGGGGGATTATGGGGGTTGTAGCCATATAACACACACCAGCCAGCAGGGGGGATGATGGGGGTTGTAGCCATATAACACACACCAGCCAGAAGGGGGGATGATGGGGGTTGTAGCCATATAACACACACCAGCCAGCAGGGGGGATGATGGGGGTTGTAGCCATATAACACACCAGCCAGCAGGGAGGATGATGGGGGTTGTAGCCATATAACACACCATCCAGCAGGGGGGATGATGGGGGTTGTAGCCATATAACACACACCAGCCAGCAGGGGGGATGATGGGGGTTGTAGCCATGTAACACACCAGCCAGCAGGGGGGATGATGGGGGTTGTAGCCATATAACACACACCAGCCAGCAGGAGGGATGATGGGGGTTGTAGCCATATAACACACACCAGCCAGCAGGGGGGATGATGGGGGTTGTAGCCATATAACACACCAGCCAGCAGGGGGGATGATGGGGGTTGTAGCCATATAACACACCAGCCAGCAGGGGGGATGATGGGGGCTGTAGCCATATAACAGACACCAGGCAGCAGGGGGGATGATGGGGGTTGTAGCCATATAACACACACCAGCCAACAGGGGGGGTGATGGGGGTTGTAGCCATATAACACACACCAGCCAGCAGGGGGGATGATGGGGGTTGTAGCCATATAACACACACCAGCCAGCAGGGAGGATGATGGGGGTTGTAGCCATATAACACACCAGCCAGCAGGGGGGATGATGGGGGTTGTAGCCATATAACACACACCAGCCAGCAGGGGGGATGATGGGGGTTGTAGCCATGTAACACACCAGCCAGCAGGGGGGATGATGGGGGTTGTAGTCATATAATACACACCAGCCAGCAGGGGGGATGATGGGGGTTGTAGCCATATAACACACCAGCCAGCAGGGGGGATGATGGGGGTTGTAGCCATATAACACACACCAGCCAGCAGGGGGGATGGTGGGGGTTGTAGCCATATAACACACACCAGCCAGCAGGGGGGATGATGGGGGTTGTAGCCATATAACACACACCAGCCAGCAGGGGGGATGATGGGGGTTGTAGCCATATAACACACACCAGCCAGCAGGGGGGATGATGGGGGTTGTAGCCATATAACACACCAGCCAGCAGGGGGGATGATGGGGGTTGTAGCCATATAACACACACCAGCCAGCAGGGGGGATGATGGGGGTTGTAGCCATATAACACACCAGCCAGCAGGGGGGATGATGGGGGTTGTAGCCATATAACACACACCAGCCAGCAGGGGGGATGATGGGGGCTGTAGTTTTACTATTCCTGGTGTCAGGGCATGCTTACCGGTGACCTGGATTTGTCTGTGATCTGCAGGTTACAGCCCCCCTCCCCCTCCCAGTCAGAGTCAGGCCGACTGTAAACCCCCCACATTGTGTCTGCTCCGGAGTCTCCTGCCGGCCCCGGCCTCCCGCCTCCTCACACTCCTGCCGCCCCCACCACCTCATAGTCCGGTGCAGATGTAGTGGCTGCATCTCCTGCCGACCCCTGCTCCAGCCTTCTCCTCTCCCGGACACCGCTCTCCCTCTCCAGCCCGTGACCCTGCTCTGCCCGCAGTCATTAGCAGCCGGGGTCTGCTACACACAGTAGCCGACCCCCGCTGTATATGGAGCGGGCTCAGGAGGGGGGTAATGCCGCTGTCAATGTGACAGCGGCATCTATATAGTTACATAGCCGGCACTAGCAATAGCTATGTGCCGGCTATTTGAATTTGGCACCGACGGGGGAAGAGGGTGCGCGCGCCGAGGAGATGACAGGTGGGAGCAGGGGGCGGCACACAGAGAACACGGCCGGCGCTCATATAGCTGCTGGCCGTGTTCTCTGCGCTATACTTTATGTTAAACTGCATAATAGCGCAGTTTAACATAAAGTTTCGATACCAGGAAATCCTGGTATCGAACTGTTTTTCGGCCCGGAATATCGATAGTAGTATCGATATTTCGGTGCATCGTGCAACACTACTCTGGGGGCATTATTAGTTCATGGGGGCACCTCTGGGGGCATTATTAGCTCATGGGGGGTACCTCTGGGGGCATTATTAGTTCATGGGGGCCACCTCTAGGGGCATTATTAGCTCATGGGGGCACAGCAGGGAATCCTACATACAGGGGGCACAGCAGGGGATCCTACATACAGGGGGCACAGCAGGGGATCCTACATACAGGGGGCATCCCACATTCCTACTCGCTTTACTGCACATAACACCAAACAGCGCAGTTACTATGGGAGCCTACAGGAGGGAGAAAGGGAAGGAAGTTGCTAGAAATGTGCGGAGCCTAAATTGTTTGTCTCGCAGGTTCTGAAAAGATGAAACATTTCTGGAAGAAATCATTATGGCGGACTGGGCCGGATGGAGAGGAAAAGGGAAAGTGACGCCTCAGATCAAAGAAGACGTCACCTGTGAGTCACTGTATGACACTTTTCTTATTTTGTAGAACATCATTTAGTAGGGGTGCCCGAGGTGACAGCTACTACATTATCTGTACTCAGAGATATCACTGTGTTATCTGTGGTGTTACATAGGACTGCAGGTGACTACTACATTATCTGTACTCAGAGATATCACTGTGTTATCTGTGGTGTTACATAGGACTGCAGGTGACATTTACATTATCTGTACTCAGAGGGATATCACTGTGTTATCTGTGCTGTTACATAGGACTGCATGTGACTACTACATTATCTGTACTCAGAGGGATATCACTGTGTTATCTGTGCTGTTACATAGGACTGCAGGTGACATCTACTACATGATCTATACTCAGAGATATCACTGTGTTATCTGTACTGTTACATAGGACTGCAGGTGAAATCTACTACATTATCTGTACTCAGAGATACCACTGTGTTATGTGGTGTTACATAGGACTGCAGGTGATATCAGGTGATTTCTCCAGGTTGCAGAAGTTCAAACTTCATCGTGCCCTGGTGTGCTGGTGTCTGTATACATGTGTGCTGGTGTCTGTATGTGTGTATACATGTGTGCTGGTGTCTGTATACATGTGTGCTGGTGTCTGTATGTGTGTATACATGTGTGCTGGTGTCTGTATACATGTGTGCTGGTGTCTGTATGTCTGTATACATGTGTGCTGGTGTCTGTATACATGTGTGCTGGTGTCTGTATACATGTGTGCTGGTGTCTGTATACATGTGTGCTGGTGTCTGTATACATGTGTGCTGGTGTCTGTGTGTGAGATCAATTCTAGAGAACTGGCTCATATACCCCATTTTCCCCAGTGGCTTAAAATGTAACCTCTGTTATACAGTTATAAAATTGTAGAACCTAAATGTGAACAAGGTGCAATTCAAATAGACACTTACTTGTATAGCTGTCTCTTGTGCTCTGTATGCAGTGCATCATATTCACCCTTGCAAAGTACAATTTATAGCGTGTCTACAAGCCCAGCGGGCTTATGATGGAGACTAAAACTTATACAAGTATTCCTGCATGGGGTAGGGGTTCCCCTGTATTCAGAATGCTGTTGAGTGCTAGGCAATGCCCCGTCTGGGATTATTGAATTTCGAGGGTCTATGCAGAGCAGGATAAAGACACCTCTGCTGCACAAACAGGATCTCCTAGAAAGCGTTCTCACCGCCATGTATTCGCTATCACTGGCTTGGGTGAGCTAAACTAGTCTGCCTGGGGGGGGGGGGGGTGTGATTTGTATATGCTCACTAACATGGAACAGCCTCATTATATTAGCCTTATCAACATATTCTATGTTAGTGAGCATACCGGGGGGGAGATATTGGTGAACATATACAAATCACATAGCCCCCCAGACCCTCGAAATTCAATAACCCCAAACGGGGCATTGCCTAGTACTCAACAGCATTCTGAATACAGGGGAACCCCTACCCCACTCTTGTATAAGTTTTAGTCTCCATCATAATGAGCCCCGCTGGGCTTGTAGACACGCTATAAATTGTACGTTGCAGGGGTGAATATAATGCACTGCATACAGAGCACAAGAGGCAGCTATACAAGTAAGTGTCTGTATGGTGACATTTAAATTGCACCTTGTTCACATTTAGTTTCTACAATTTTATAACTGTATAACAGAGGTTACATTTTAAGCCACTGGGGAAAATGGGGTATATGAGCCAGTTCTCTAGAATTGATCGGAACCAAATTATACCTCCCAGCAAGGCGTGGGTCGAAAACACAATTTTTTTTAAATTAATGTGGGGGGCCCAGACACTTTGGTTGTATAGGGCCCCGAAATTCCTGATGGCGGCCCTGAGCCCAATAGACATCAATGTGCACTAACTCGGATCCGTAAATACGGATCCGTAACTTACGGGACGTGTGCATAAGGCCTAAATAGGTGTGAACTGTAAGGTGAGCTATTCAGGTCTAACCTACGGTATTCTTATACTCATTACGCATGTCCGTCTACAGTAGTGGTCCCCAACCTTTTACCCCCATAAGCCACATTCAACTGAGTGATGGTTGGGGGTCACATCTACTCAAAAATTGAGAAGATAAAAATTAATGCTGTGAATTGGCAAACAATGGGGGAATTGACGAAAACTTGTCATTTCATGTGCCAGTATTAACCCCTTAAGGTCAAAGCCAATTTTCGTTTTTGCGCTTTTGCTTTTCCCATTTTATGTTTAAAAGTCCATAGCGCTTGCATTTTTTCACCTAGAGACGTATATGAGCGCTTATTTTTTGCGAAACCAACTGTACTTTGTAATGACAGGCATTACTTTTCCATAAAATATGCTACGAAACCGGAAAAAAATCATTTGCGCTGTCAAATTGAAAAAAAAAAAACGAATTTGTTTTGATTTCGGGGAGTTTTGCATTTACGCTGTTCGCTCTATGGTAAAACTGACTTGTTATTGCATGTTCCTCAAGTTGTTACGATTACAACGATATGTAAAATGTATAACTTTGATATTATGTGATGGCCTGTAAAAAATTCAAACCATTGTTAACAAATATATGTTCCTTAAAATCGCTCCATTCCCAGGCTTATAGCGCTTTTATCCTTTGGTCTATGGGGCTGTGTCAGGTGTCATTTTTTGCGCCATGATGCGTTCTTTCTTTTGGTACCTTAATTGCGCAAATACGACTTTTTGATCACTTTTTATTAAATTTTTTCTGGATTTGATGCGACCAAAAATGCGCAATTTTGCACTTTGGAATTTTTTGGCGCTGACGCCGTTTACCAAGCGAGATCAGGAATGTGATTAATTAATAGTTCGGGCGATTACGTGCGCGTCGATACCAAATATGTTTATTTATTTGTTTATTTATTAATTTATATTTATAAAATGGGAAAAGGGGGGTGATTTGGACTTTTATTAGGGGAGGGGATTTTTTATTAATTAAAACACATTTTTACTTTTTTTTTTACATAAACTAGAAGCCCCCCTGGGGGGCTTGTATATACATAGCACTGATCTCTCACAGAGATCAATGCTGTGTATATACACAGCAAAGATCATTGTAATCGGTGATAGATTGCTATGGCCTGCTGCAGGCCACAGCAATCTATTGCCGAGTCGGGATCAGCGTCATTCCAACGCTGAGACGCGGGCCGGCCAGAAGAACGGATCTTCCCCCCGTGATCGCATCGCAGGGGGGAGATCCGTGCCACTAGACACCAGGGACGTGCAGTACAAAGCACTTCAATGCAGCTGTCTGGTTTGACAGCTGCATTGAAGTGCTTAATTAGCCGGCGCGGCAACGGGACCCGCGCCGGCTAATAGAGGCACTGCCCGGCTGCAGATTGCAGTCGGGATCGGTGCCGTTCAGAGCGGGGTCCCGCCGGGACCCCGCTCTGAACACCCCCCGCGGCACCATGACGTACCAGGTACGTCATGGGACGCTAAGGGGTTAAAGGCTGTGTTCACACACTTGAAATTGAGTGGATGAACAATTGTCATTTTAAAACAACTGACAATGTTTTGAAATAATGGCCATTATTTGCCATAAAATGACGGCCATCCCCTCAATTTCAACAGTGTGTGAACAGAGCCTTTCTGTGTTTTCACTCCACTCCTGGTTTTGGTTGAGAAATACTGACCAAAATACTAAGCAATAATACTGTGTGTGAACATAGCCTTAAAAAGGATACAATAATGAGGAAAGACTAAAACTATATTTAATTTCCATCAGGGGATTTGAACCAAAGAATGAACTGCAGTCAGGTCTCTAGACAGGTGAGTTACCCCTAGACTAAACACTGAGGGCCCTATTACACCAACAGATATCTGACACATTATTGAAGCCAAAGCCAGGAGCAGACTATAGGGACAGGTCATAAAGGAAAGACTGAGATTTCTCCTCTTCTCAAATCCATTCCTGGCTTTGGCTTCAAAAATCTGTCAGATATCTGTTGGTGTAATAGGACCCTAACACTATGCTTCCTCTCTGCCCCAGGCACTTGGAAAGTGCATTACGGATTGGCACAACAGACACATCTCAGGATTGCTATGGGAGCTACAGCACAGTGGGTTGTGAGCCTCATGTTCTAAATCAAGACAGGGAACCGTCGGCCCTCCAGCTGTTGCAAAACTATAATTCCTATCATGCCTGGATAGCCAAAGCATAATGGGAATTGTAGTTTTGCAACAGCTGGAGAGCCGAAGGTTCCCCATCTCTGATCTCTGTTCAAAATGATGATCACTTATACTGGATGTGGTGACTGTGAAAGCCCAATTGTTAGCAACTGCTTGGCAGGAACGACTGTGCTATGTCTATTATTACACCCTCCAAGTCATGTGTCTATGTGTGTGCCATCCCACTACACGTACAGTATAACGGAGCCTTAGTATACATGTATCATCAGAAACCCTTCCTGCAGCCACTGCACTCATCTCACCATGGCCAACAGGGCTACAGAAATGCCAGATTCCCCGCTTATGCCTCCAACTAGTCAGCAAACTGTCAGATGCCAGACAGAAGAATCTGAAATATTGAGTCTGCAGGCCAGGCCAGAAGATCTCCACTTCTCCACAGAGATGCTTACTGGGATCTCCCCATTAGAGGATTTAGGACTAGCTCTTCATGCAGTTTATTGAGGCTATGTGCACACACAGAGGCCCAGACAAGAGTACAAAGCTAGTCTGCACAACATAAGCTGCATTACTATGTTCCCACAACATCTTTTTAAGTGAAATAACATATTTTATAGTTATGGCCATAAATAATGATAATGATAATTTTTAATGGCCATTATTATCTAAAAAGGCCATTTTCTCCTTCAAAGAGCATTTACTGCATGGTATATGTTTGTTTAATATGGGCTCCTAAGCATGAGAGATGCCACCAAGTAGTGTCCATGATAGGTATAGGTCAGACTTATATGACGACATATACTGTAGTCTGACAGGTACTGCTTATTGCAGCGTCATCCCAGCCTCCTAGTACTGCGACAGGTCATGGCTCTGAAAGAGTTTCCTTGTTTTGCTGTACATTTCATCATTTTCAATCAGGACCAAATAAGCTGAACATCCACCTTGGAATCCACATGAGATCATTCTACGTGTATTAATAATAATAATAATAATAATAATATTAATCATATTTATTTGTATAGCGCCAACAGATTTTGCAGCGTTTTTTTTTTTATACCCACAGTACAGAGGTTACATATACATAATACCCAATTAAATAATGTGTAAGGCTGCATTCACACGTTCAGTGATTTTCCTGGTCCATGATTGTGGTCTGGTAGCTTACTCCGTGATCCGAGCAAAACAGTCCGTTTTTCACCCGATTTGCATCCATGTCCTTTTTTTTCACTGATCTGTTTTTTTTTTTTTTTTTTTATTCAGAAGATTTTATTGAAAGGTTAAATGGGGATACAGAAAGGAAGAGGGGAAGGCAACATACGGGGATTTATCACATAGGACATGGCCACGAATACACCTGGTCATAAGCATAAGAAAACCTCCAGTAACATAATGTCTAACAGACTGACAAAGCCCGGTCAGCATAGGCAGCCCAACTAGATAGTACATAGATCTAAACATTTAGCAGTGTAAAGCAACATGAGGGCCTGGCTGCAAACCTCAATATATCTGCTAAAGGGTCACTGAAGAGTAGTAGACATAGATTAATCCAACAAAGAGAAGAACGGAGTAGAGGAGAGAAGAAGGGGAGGAGAGCCAGCACAGCCCCAGACAGGGAGAAGAGGGGTGGCCAATAGCGAGAGTACAGGGAAAGGCCATCACCAACGTCCAGCCTCAATCTTATCCATACAATCTTGGTAGTTATGATTAAAAGGTAGAATGCGTGAGATAAGTAGGGGTGTCCAGAAACATCATCCACTTAGACCATATGGCTGTGGCAGAGGGAGGGGCGTGGCTATGCTCAGCCCTGAGCTCTTCCATTCTCTGAATGAGTTGTATTTCCGCAAACCATTCAGTTATGGAAGGTGGAGTCTCCGATTTCCATTTCCTGGAGATAATGGTTCTGGCGGCTAATAAGGGGAATCTAACAATACTTTTCTTGCATTGTGACAGAGTACCGGGGAGCATAGAAAGCAGAGCTATGGAGGGAGTGTTGGTCAAAGTCGCCCCTGAAATCTGTTGGGTCAGCATCACAACCGTCTGCCAGAAATCGAGCAATTTGGGGCATCCCCACCAGATGTGAACCATTGTGCCCTGAGCTTGTCCACACCTCCAACACAATGCCGACACCGCAGGGTATAGTGAGTGCAGTAGGGTCGGGACTCGATACCACCTTGACAATACTTTATAATTGGTTTCCTGCGCCTTACTCGCCACAGAGGACTTATGGCATAGGAAAAAGGCTTTACCCCATTCCGCAGAGGTGAATGATTGGTTCAGTTCCCGTTCCCAACCAGCCTGGTACGGAAGTTTCACATCAGGCAAGGGCGCCACCAGCAAGCTATATATCAAGGATACTACGTGGGTGGGTGCATCTGTCGCTACACACCATTCCTCAAAAGGCGTCAATTCTCTATGTAATTTGTGTGTTCTGGCTGAGGTATTATAGTAGTGCTGTAGTTGCAGATATTGCCAGCGATAAGTCTGCTGGTGCGTCGGATCTGGAATCAAAGTTTCATAAGACAGGAGCGCTGAAGGTGCAGTCACCTGCTGAAACAAAAATCTACTATCCAGCGGCCGTTGCAAGAAATCCGTACCAAGCTGGCCTGGCGGGAAATCAGGGTTGTTGTTAATTAGCGTCAGAGGCCCATCAGGAGAGAACAGCACAGGTTGCAGGCGGTGCCTTCTAAAGACAGACATGGTGATGCGTGCAATCAGGGGCATACGCCTAATGAGGGCGTTCGTCCATGCCCCCGGTCGCACCCACAATATCGTCGGGAGGGCGAAGCGGGAGAATAGATTCTCCATTTTAACCCACAGTTTGGCCGAGGAGTGATGGAACCCGTCTAATATGCGTGTAGCAATGGCTGCAATATAGTACTTATATAGATCTGGTAAGGCAAGTCCCCCATGTTCCTTAGCCAAAGTAAGTGTGGTTCTTGCAATCCTAGGGCACTTTGCCATCCATACAAAACGAGGATTGTATGAAAGAGATATAGGAGGCGTGGAAGTAAATTCATCTTGATGATGTTTATGCGCCCCAGCCACGAAAAATCCTTACGATCCCATTTAGACAAGTCTCCTTTAAGGCAAGCATACAGCGGGGTGAAATTTAAGGAATAGGTCTGGGATAGATCGGCAGGGACATGTACTCCTAAATACTTAAAAGATGTATATGTCCATGTGAAGGGAAAGCGGCTACGTAACCCTGACAGCTCAGACTGCGGAAGAGTCACATTCAAGGCCACGCTTTTCGTTAGGTTCATTTTGTAGTTGCTGACAACACTGAAGGCTCTTAGGGTGGATACCAAGGCAGGCAGGGTGACCTGGGTGTGTCACATATAGTAGTAGGTCGTCCGCAAGCATTTAAGATGCATGTCCCCTATTTTAACCCCCGAAATGTATGGGCACTGTCTGATGGCTTCTAGAAGATGCTCCATAACTAAGTCATATAACAGCGGGGACAGGGGGCATCCTTGCCTAGTCCCATTATGGATCATAAAGGGATCAGACAGCGAGCCGTTAATTCTAATCCTTGCTGTGGGATCACGGTATAGAGCTAGGATGCGGCCGAGAGCCACTGGTCCCAGTCCCAGGCCCCTCAATACTTCCCACCCTGTCAAAGGCCTTCTCTAGGTCCAATGAAAGCATGATGCAAGGTATATTGGTTGAACGAACATGATGGATCACAGAGAAGGTCTTTAGCGTGTTTTCACGCTCTTCTCTCAGGGGGACAAAACCCACCTGATCTGGGTGGATCAAACGCCCCAGGAGTGGTGCCAAACGATTCGCCAAGAGCTTAGCAAATAGCTTCGCATCGGTATTAATTAATGAGATGGGCCTGTAACTGGGACAGAGGCTGGGGTCCCTCCCTTCTTTAGGTATCACAACTATGTGCGCACACACAAAGGAGGGGGGCAACGGGGAGGAGGCCGAGATATTATTAAATGCCGCCAGCAGGCTCGGGTTCAAGTCCGCTTGTAGTTCTTTATAGAACTTTGCCGTATAGCCATCAGGGCCCGGGCTTTTTCCTGACGGTAAGCCTGAAATGGCACATTTCAGTTCCTCAACAGTGAAGTCATTTTCAAGAGTCTGTAACAGGTCAGCCTCCAGACGGGGTAATTTAGTAGCCGCTACATATTTGCAAGCCTCCTCCACCGTGGCTTCAGGGGCTGGGACAAGGTTATATAAGCCTTCATAGTAAGATCTGAAGGCCTCTAAAATCTCAAAGGAAAATCGTCGGACAGTGCCCTCTGCGTTTTTAATGGATTGTATATATAGAGCTGCACGCTTGTCTCTAAGGGCCCTGGCCAACATCCGGCCTGCCTTGTTGCCCTCCCCATAAAACCTACTGGCACATATATGTCTAAACCGTTTCTGTTTCTTATTAAGCAGGGAGGTAAGCTCATGGACTCGTAGCAGTTCACGATATGTGTCTTCCTTTAGCGTGGCCTTATCTGCGGTCTCTAACAGGTGGAGCTCAGAAAGTAATCGTTTGAGTTTGGCAGCCGCTTCCCTTTTGAGACGCGCTCCATGCACTATCAATATTCCTCTCAGGACACATTTAAGTGCGTCCCATTGTATCTGAGGGGCCGTTGAATCCCCTGCATGATCAGCCTTAAAGTTGTTGATAGCAGCCTTGAGGTCGGCTATACACAAAAAAACATGCAATAGGGTCTCATTTAGCCTCCAATTGTATGCCTTGCGGGGCAAATCTGGCATGGTGAGATTGCACAGCACAGGGGCATGATCTGTTTGGAGAATGCTCCCTATGGAGGATGAGGAGACCCTAGGCAGGAGGTGATGATGTAGAAAAATGTAATCAATTCTGCTGTATTTGTTATGCAGGTTAGAGTAATAGGAGTAATCTCTATCTGTCGGATGTTGCAAGCGCCAGACGTCACATAGCTGAATATCAAACAAGGCCTTACGAATCCTGTTCAATTTGTTAAAGGATAGGGAAGACACCCCCGAAGACGTGTCCACCCTAGGGTCAAGGGTCACATTAAAGTCTCCGCACAGGATGATGTTACCCTGCGTGTAAGCATTCAACTCATCAAGCACTCTGATTATAAAGGCAGACTGGTTCGCATTCGGTGCATATACACTGGCTATCGTGTAAGGTTGATCCGCCACTAGACAGCGAATGAATATGAAACGTGCGTCTGGGTCTGTCCTCACATCCAACACCTGGCAGGGTAATGACTTATGTATAAATATTGCCACACCTTTGGTCTTGTTGGCGGGGTTACTACTATGGTACCAAGAGGGATAATAGCTGTTATAGATGACAGGGAGGCTGGCGCTACAAAAATGTGTTTCCTGAACGCATAAAATCTGTACCCTCTTTTTATGCATTGTATACAAGATTTGTGCCCTCTTCTCTGGGATATTGAGACCCTGAACATTCAGGGTAGCAATGGTTGTCAAGGCCATATCACAGGCCACCTGGGGGACTCAACAATCAACGGCAAGGGGGGGAGGCTCTGCTGGCAAGGATAAGGGAGAAAAGAGAGAAAGTATAAGAAGAAGAGACAAAGAAAACAGCTCCTTAATAGAGGTAGCATTATCACTAACAGTAGCAGTGACTTGACTGCTTTTAGCAGGCGGCAAAATCCTGCCTCCATACCTATTGGGGGTAAAGACACAAGAACAAGCCTGTAATAATAGAGTACAGCAACAAGCCGTCACTAAAAAATGCAAGAAACTATAACTCAGCAATTGTAAGGGGGGATGAAACAGTAAAAAAATGCAATAGGGGCAATAAGGCACAATATGTGATATCAGGCACAAACTAAAGCATTGATATATGCAATCTCAAAGCCATCAACGCCAACAGCAAGTCTCAGAGCTCCGAGTCCGATCTGGATACACTTCTTCTCCGTCTTCTCGCACGTTGCGGCTGGGGTGAGAGCCGACGACGCACGCTCCCCGCTGTAAAGGAGGAGGCACCTCCCCAGGCATCAGCAGTAGGATCTTTCAGTAAGCGCTCCCACTCCAGCAACACGACATTAGGCAAATCAAAGGCCGTGAGAAAGGGACCCAGGTCTTCCGGAGTGCGTAGCGTAGCTGCCGTTGCACCAAGCCGGGCTGAAAGGGCAAATGGAAAGCCCCAGCGGTATGGGATATTACGTGCTTGCAATAATGAAAGAAGTGGCTTTAGGGCTGCGCGCAGGCGCAGCGTACGTCTCGACAAGTCTGGGAATAATTGCAGTATAGCGCCGTCAAAGTCCATTTCAGGGAGCATGCGCGCCTTTCGCATAATCTCCTCTTTGATGGAATAGTAGTGCACACGGCATATAACATCGCGGGGTTTGTTGGGGTCCGTGCTTGGTGGTCGCAGTGCTCTATGCGCCCGGTCGATTTCTAGCGGGGCGTCCGGCGGTCTGCACAGTAGCGAATTGAAAATGCCAATGAGGGTAGAGAAGAGATCAGGAGTGCGCGTTGCTTCAGGAAGTCCTTTGACCCTGATGTTGTTGCGCCTGTTGCGGTTCTCCAAGTCATCTATTTGGGAGCAAAGGTGTTGTTGCTGAGAAGCCTGGGAAGAGACTGACAGTTGAAGATAAGACAGAGATTGTTGCACTGTGGTTTTAAAGGTCTCCAATTCCTGTACTTTGGTCTGCAGCGCTGTAATGTCTGCCTTGACAGCACCTATATCCTGTCTCCAGGCTGTTTTCAGATCAGAGGCCATGGATTCTAAATCCAATTTTGAAGGTAGCAATGTAAGCAGTGCCTGCAGTTCCGGGTATGCTCTCAGGGTGGCAGCAGCCTCTGAGTGTTGCACAGCAGTGGCCTCCATAGATGTAGTAGTAGAGGCAGGGATAGCAGGCGGCAGGTCAGCGGGGGGCATGGTAGAACGTCCCTGGGAGGGAATTGTATGATGATCTTTGCCACTCATGATGGTGGTTGCAGTGGTGGACAAGGAGAGAGTCTTGGGGAGATCTGTCCCAGGTGATTGGTTGGGCAGGTGCTGAGCAGGGGACGGTGACTGTCGCCCTTCAGACAGCAAGATTGCTGCAGGTTGCTGAGGGGTCCCTCTGGGAGCTCCAGCAGAGGCGAGGGGCAGTTGTGCAGGCAGTGAGCGATCTGGAGTCCAATGTGTCCTCCCCCCTATGGAGGTGTAAGCTCTTCCCCTCTGTCAGCTCCCCCGTGGTCAGCTCACTTACCACCACCGGTCTCTCCTCTTCCTGTGCAGGGCCCGGCTCACCGGCAGCAGATGGTAGCAGAGGCTGCGTCTCCTCTCCCCCCTTCACCTCTTCTCTCCCCCTTCACCACCTCTTCCCCCCCCCCCCTTCACCTCCTCTCTCCCCTTCAGACCTCAGACTACATGGGGGAGGTATCTGGCTACATGGGAGAGGTATCTGGCTACATGGGGGAGGTACCTGACTACATGGGGGAGGTATCTAACTACATGGGGAGGAGGTATCTGACTACATGGGGGAGGTATCTGACTACATGGGGGAGGTATCTGACTACATGGGGGAGGTATCTGACAACATGGGGGAGGTATCTGGCTACATGGGGAGGAGGTAGCTGACTACATAGGGGAGGTAGCTGACTACATGGGGGAGGTATCTGGCTACATGGGGGAGGTATCTGGCTACATGGGGGAGGTGAGGTATCTAACTACATGGGAAGGTATCTGACTACATGGGGGAGGTATCTAAATACATGGGGAGGAGGTATCTGACTACATGGGGGAGGTATCTGACTACATGGGGGAGGTATCTGACTACATGGGGGAGGTATCTGGCTACATGGGGGAGGTATCTGACTACATGGGGGAGGTATCTGACTACATGGGGGAGGTATCTGGCTACATGGGGGAGGTATCTGACTACATGGGCGAGGTATCTGGCTACATGGGGGAGGTATCTGGCTACATGGGGGAGGTATCTGGCTACATGGGGGAGGTATCTCACTACATAGGGAGGAATCTAACTATATGGGGAGGAGGTATCTGACTACATGGGGGAGGTATCTGACTACATGGGGGAGGTATCTGTCTACATGGGGGAGGTATCTGGCTACATGGGGGAGGTATCTGGCTACATGGGGGAGGTATCTGGCTAC
This sequence comes from Dendropsophus ebraccatus, assembly GCF_027789765.1. Classification (NCBI taxonomy): domain Eukaryota; kingdom Metazoa; phylum Chordata; class Amphibia; order Anura; family Hylidae; genus Dendropsophus; species Dendropsophus ebraccatus. Next base: position 104,354,592 of record NC_091455.1, read on the forward strand.
ATGGGGGAGGTATCTGACTACATGGGGGAGGTATCTAACTACATGGGGAGGAGGTATCTGGCTACATGGGGGAGGTATCTGACTACATGAGGGAGGTATCTAACTACATGGGGAGGAGGTATCTGACTACATGGGGGAAGTATCTGACTACATGGGGGAGGTATCTGACTACATGGGGGAGGTATCTGGCTACATGGGGAGGAGGTAGCTGACTACATGGGGGAGGTATCTGTCTACATGAGGGAGGTATTTGGCTACATGGGGGAGGTATCTGGCTACATGGGGGAGGTATCTGACTACATGGGGAGGTATCTGACTACATGGGGGAGGTATCTAACTACATGGGGAGGAGGTAGCTGACTACATGGGGGAGGTATCTGGCTACTTGAGGGAGGAAGCTGACTACATGGGGGAGGTATCTGGCTACTTGAGGGAGGTATCTGACTACATGGGGGAGGTGTCTGACTAAATGAAGGAGGTATCTGGCTACATGGGGGAGGTATCTGACTATATGGGGGAGGTATCTGGCTACATTGGGGAGGTATCTGGCTACATGGGGGAGGTATCTGACTACATGGGGGAGGTATCTACCTACATGGGGAGGAGGTATCTGACTACATGGGGGAGGTATCTGACTACATGGGGGAGGTATCTGGCTACATGGGGGAGGTATCTGACTACATGGGGGAGGTATCTGACTACATGGGGGAGGTATATGGCTACATGGGGGAGGTATCTGGCTACATGGGGGAGGTATCTGACTACATGGGGAGGTATCTGACTACATGGGGGAGGTATCTGACTACATGGAGGAGGTATCTGACTACATGGGGGAGCTATCTGACTACATGGGGAAGGTATCTGACTACATGGGGGAGGTATCTGGCTACATGGGGGAGGTATCTGACTACATGGGGGAGGTATCTGGCTACATGGGGAGGAGGTATCTGACTACATGGGGGAGGTATCTGGCTACATGGGGGAGGTATCTGGCTACATGGGGGAGGTATCTGACTACATGGGGGAGGTATCTGACTACATGGGGGAGGTATCTGACTACATGGGGGAGGTATCTGACTACATGGGGGAGGTATCTGGCTACATGGGGGAGGTATCTGACTACATGGGGGAGGTATCTGGCTACATGGGGGAGGTATCTGACTACATGGGGGAGGTATCTGGCTACATGGGGGAGGTATCTGGCTACATGGGGGAGGTATCTGGCTACATGGGGAGGTATCTGACTACATGGGGGAGGTATCTGGCTACATGGGGAGGTATCTGAGTACATGGGGGAGGTATCTGACAAATTATCGGATTTTGCTGCAAAACGTACGCATCAATCTACCCTAAGGCAATTTTTTATAATGGATCGCATCCTTGGGGGTACTTGGCTGGAGCATCTTGTCACATGGGGGTACTTGTCCTGAAAAGGTTGAGAAATACTGGTCTAAATAGCCCAATAAAAAGCAATGGGCTGTAAAATTGTCCGTGCGCATGGATCCGTGAGCACGGACAACTTCCTGTAACGTGTGAATGCAACAGACTTGTATCTCACAGCTGTATACCTCTACTTCTGCACTGTCTGTAATTACACACCATAGAAGCCAGGCTTTTTGCCAGTGTGAACATTCCCTAAGGATGGGGCTACATGGAATTGCAGCTTTGTGATACCAGGATGATTGACTTTTTCCAATACGATGTAAGGCTCACACTACGTAAGACGCTGGCCGTTCCGTCACCCGGCCAGGTCATGGAATGGCCGGTCTCAGAAAAGATCATCGCGGCCGGTCCCGGCCGGATGATCTTTAGCGCCGTAGAGTTCTGATGCAGACTTATCCTTATGTCCCCGCATCAGTACTTTCCAATATGGAGCGAGCTGCAGGAGCTGCTCGCTCCACTGTGTGCACTGACAGGGTTTTTTGCGGCCGCTATTCACTGAATAGCAGCCGCAGAAAACTAACACGTCAGTTGCAGCTAGGGATCCTGGCCGGAGCGTATACCGTGGGGGAAATTTATCAAACATGGTGTATTTTTCTTAGTTCCCCCTAGCAACCAGATTCCACCTTTCATCTTCCAAAGAATCTGTGAAAAGTGGAATCTGATTGGTTGCTAGGGGGAACTGGGCCAATTCTAGGTTACACCAGGTTGATAAATCTCCCCCTATGTGTATACACTCCGGCCGGGATTCCCTCAAAAGGCAGCACTGCCACTACGTAAGGTCTGTGGGAATCACGGCCGGTTTTAACACAGCTTGTGTGTACATAGCCTACTGTGGTTACGGCACAACCTATCGGCCGTAAGAGATGAGTAGCATCAGCAATGTGTGCCTGTATCTCTGGGGAAGGCAGAGGCTGCGGTCCTGGCTGCCGCATTCTGCTAGCGGTACCGCAGACAGTCAGGTGAGGAGATGTGCTGCGTCAATATAGCGCCATCTCCCCATACTGATCGCTATTATAACCTGTAATAACACTGTACAGGGATGGCAGGACCCGATAGGACGGTACCGCACAGCCATGTAATCACCCATCTAATGTCAGGTCCAGCAAATCCTTTAACACTGTAGCAGACAAGGGACCAACCACATTGTGACACTGATAGACGAATGAATGCAAACGAATTAGGAAAACGCCATGAAAAATACAAAGAGCACTAAAATACCAAAAAGGAACTACATCTCCCGGCCTGCTCTGCTTCCTCATGACGTCATCAGAGAGCGACCAGGAAGCAACAGGGACCATGACAGGAGCGGCACAGGACCTGCATGTGAGCTGAGGAGGATGAGTGCAGACTGTATGTGTGAACAGTGACCGATCCTGGAGGAGCTGCTGTTACTGCTCATCACAGTAAGGAGTACGAGGTGCAGCATCTCTTATGTCTCTATGTGTTATCCATGCAGGAGCTGTCACTTCTCTCTATTATCCATGCAGGAGCTGTCACTTCTCTCTATTATCCATGCAGGAGCTGTCACTTCTCTCTATTATCCATGCAGGAGCTTTCACTTCTCTGTGTTATCCATGCTGGAGCTTTCACTTCTCTGTGTTATCCATGCTGGAGCTTTCACTTCTCTATGTTATCCATGCTGAAGCTGGCATGTCTCTGTGTTATCCATGCTGGAGCTGTCATGTCTCTGTGTTATCCATGCACGAGCTGTCATGTCTCTATGTTATCCATGCTGGAGCTGTCATGTCTCTGTGTTATCCATGCACAAGCTGTCATGTCTCTGTGTTATCCATGTAGGAGCTGTCATTTCTCTGTGTTATCCATGCTGGAGCTGTCACCTCTCTGTGTTATCCATGCTGGAGGTGTCATGTCTCTGTGTTATCCATGCTGGAGCTTTCACCCCTATGTGTTATCCATGTAGGAGCTGTCACGTTTCTGTGTTATCCATGCTGGAACTGTCACCTCTCTGTGTTATCCATGCTGGAGCTGTCATGTGTCTGTGTTATCCGTGCAGGAGCTGGCACCTTTCTGTGCTATCCATGCTGGAGCTGTCATGTCTCTGTGTTATTCATGATGGAGCTGTCACGTCTCTGTGTTATCCATGCTGAAGCTGTCACGTCTCTGTGTTATCCATGCTGGAGCTGTCATGTCTCTGTGTTATCCATGCTGTAGCTGTCATGTCTCTGTGTTATCCATGCTGAAGCTGTCATGTCTCTGTGTTATCCATGCTGAAGCTGTCATGTCTCTGTGTTATCCATGCTGGAGCTGTCATGTCTCTGTATTTTCCATGCTGGAGCTGTCACGTCTCTGTGTTATCCATGCTGGAGCTGTCATGTCTCTGTGTTATCCATGCTGGAGCTGTCACGTCTCTGTGTTATCCATGCTGGAGCTGTCACGTCTCTGTGTTATCCATGCTGGAGCTGTCACCCCTATGTGTTATCCATGTAGGAGCTGTCACGTTTCTGTGTTATCCATGCAGGAACTGTCACCTCTCTGTGTTATCCATGCTGGAGCTGTCATGTCTCTGTGTTATCCATGCTGAAGCTGTCATGTCTCTGTGATATCCATGCTGAAGCTGTCATGTCTCTGTGTTATCCATGCTGGAGCTGTCACGTCTCTGTGTTATCCATGCTGGAGCTGTCACGTCTCTGTGTTATCCATGCTGGAGCTGTCACCCCTATGTGTTATCCATGTAGGAGCTGTCACGTTTCTGTGTTATCCATGCAGGAACTGTCATGTGTCTGTGTTAGCCGTGCAGGAGCTGGCACGTTTCTGTCCTATCCATGCTGGAGCTGGCACGTTTCTGTCCTATCCATGCTGGAGCTGGCACGTTTCTGTCCTATCCATGCTGGAGCTGTCATGTCTCTGTGTTATCCATGCTTGAGCTGTCATGTCTCTGTGTTATTCATGCAGGAGCTGGCACGTTTCTGTGCTATCCATGCTGGAGCTGTCATGTCTCTGTGTTATCCATGCTGGAGCTGTCACCCCTATGTGTTATCCATGCAGGAGCTGTCACGTCTCTGTGTTATGCATGCTGGAGCTGTCATGTCTCTGTGTTATCCATGCTGGAGCTGTCATGTCTCTGTGTTATGCATGCTAGAGCTGTCATGTCTCTGTGTTATCCATGCATGAGCTGTCATGTCTCTGTGTTATCCATGCTGGAGCTGTCACGTCTCTGTGTTATCCATGCTGGAGCTTTCACGTCTCTGTGTTATCCATGCTGGAGCTGTCACCCCTATGTGTTATCCATGCAGGAGCTGTCACGTCTCTGTGTTATCCATGCTGGAGCTGTCACGTCTCTGGGTTATCCATGCTGGAGCTGTCACGTCTCTGGGTTATCCATGCTGGAGCTGTCACCTCTCTGGGTTATCCATGCTGGAGCTGTCACGTCTCTGGGTTATCCATGCTGGAGCTGTCACATTTCTGTGTTATCCATGCTGGAGCTGTCACCTCTCTGTGTTATCCATGCTGGAGCTGTCACCTCTCTGTGTTATCCATGCTGGAGCTGTCATGTGTCTGTGTTTTCCGTGCAGGAGCTGGCATGTTTCTGTGCTATCCATGCTGGAGCTGTAACGCCTCTGTGTTATCCATGTATGAGCTGTCATGTCTCTGTGTTATCCATGCTGGAGATGTCATGTCTCTGTGCTATCCATGCTGGAGCTGTCACCTCTCTGTGTTATCCATGTAGGAGCTGTCACGTCTCTGTGTTATCCATGCTGGAGCTGTCACGTCTCTGTGTTATTCATGTAGGAGCTGTCACGTCTCTGTGTTATCCATGCTGGAGCTGTCACCTCTCTGTGTTATCCATGCTGGAGCCGTCATGTGTCTGTGTTATCCATGCAAGTGCTGGCACCTTTCTGTGTTATCCATGCTGGAGCTGTCATGTCTCTGTGCTGTCCATGCTGGAGCTGTCACGTCTCTGTGTTATCCATGCTGGAGCTGTCACGTCTCTATGTTATCCATGCTGAAGCTGTCACGTCTCTGTGTTATTCATGTAGGAGCTGTCATGTCTCTGTGTTATCCATGCTGGAGCTGTCACGTCTCTGTGTTATCCATGCTGGAGCTGTCACCTCTCTGTGTTATCCATGCTGGCGCCGTCATGTGTCTGTGTTATCCATGCTGGAGCTGTCACGTCTCTGTGTTATCCATGCTGGAGCTTTCACGTCTCTGTGTTATCCATGCTGGAGCTGTCACCCCTATGTGTTATCCATGCTGGAGCTGTCACGTCTCTGTGTTATCCATGCTGAAGCTGTCACCCCTATGTGTTATCCATGCAGGAGCTGTCACGTCTCTGTGTTATGCATGCTGGAGCTGTCACCTCTCTGTGTTATCCATGCTAGAGCTGTCATGTGTCTGTGTTTTCCGTGCAGGAGCTGGCACGTTTCTGTGCTATCCATGCTGGAGCTGTAACGCCTCTGTGTTATCCATGTATAAGCTGTCATGTCTCTGTGTTATCCATGCTGGAGCTGTCACGTCTCTGTGTTATGCATGCTGGAGCTGTCATGTCTCTGTGCTATCCATGCTGGAGCTGTCACCTCTCTGTGTTATCCATGCTGGAGCTGTCACGTCTCTGTGTTATCCATGCTGGAGCTGTCACGTCTCTGTGTTATCCATGCTGGAGCTGTCACGTCTCTGTGTTATCCATGCTGGACCTGTCACCTCTCTGTGTTATCCATGCTTGAGCTGTCACGTCTCTGTGTTATTCATGTAGGAGCTGTCACGCATCTGTGTTATCCATGCTGGAGCCGTCACCTCTCTGTGTTATCCATGCTGGAGCCGTCACCTCTCTGTGTTATCCATGCTGGAGCCGTCATGTGTCTGTGTTATCCATGCAGGTGCTTGCACCTTTCTGTGCTATCCATGCTGGAGCTGTCATGTCTCTGTGCTATCCATGCTGGAGCTGTCACGTCTCTGTGTTATCCATGCTGGAGCTGTCACGTCTCTATGTTATCCATGCTGAAGCTGTCACGTCTCTGTGTTATTCATGTAGGAGCTGTCACGTCTCTGTGTTATCCATGCTGGAGCTGTCACCTCTCTGTGTTATCCATGCTGGCGCCGTCATGTGTCTGTGTTATCCATGCATGAGCTGTCATGTCTCTGTGTTATCCATGCTGGAGCTGTCACGTCTCTGTGTTATCCATGCTGGAGCTGTGACCTCTCTGTGTTATCCATGCTGGAGCTGTCACGTCTCTGTGTTATTCATGTAGGAGCTGTCACGTCTCTGTGTTATCCATGCTGGAGCTGTCACCTCTCTGTGTTATCCATGCTGGAGCCGTCATGTGTCTGTGTTATCCATGCAAGTGCTGGCACCTTTCTGTGCTATCCATGCTGGAGCTGTCATGTCTCTGTGCTATCCATGCTGGAGCTGTCACGTCTCTGTGTTATCCATGCTGGAGCTGTCATGTCTCTGTGTTATCCATGCTGTAGCTGTCATGTCTCTGTGTTATCCATGCTGGAGCTGTCACGTCTCTGTGTTATCCATGCTGGAGCTGTCACGTCTCTGTGTTATTCATGTAGGAGCTGTCATGTCTCTGTGTTATCCATGCTGGAGCTGTCACGTCTCTGTGTTATCCATGCTGGAGCTGTCACCTCTCTGTGTTATCCATGCTGGCGCCGTCATGTGTCTGTGTTATCCATGCTGGCGCCGTCATGTCTCTGTGCTATCCATGCTGGAGCTGTCACGTCTCTGTGTTATCCATGCTCGAGCTGTCATGTCTCTGTGTTATCCATGTTGTAGCTGTCATGTCTCTGTGTTATCCATGCTGGAGCTGTCACGTCTCTGTGTTATCCATGCTGGAGCTGTCACGTCTCTGTGTTATTCATGTAGGAGCTGTCATGTCTCTGTGTTATCCATGCTGGAGCTGTCACATCTCTGTGTTATCCATGCTGGAGCTTTCACGTCTCTGTGTTATCCATGCTGGAGCTGTCACCCCTATGTGTTATCCATGCTGGAGCTGTCACCTCTCTGGGTAATCCATGCTGGAGCTGTCACGTCTCTGTGTTATCCATGCTGAAGCTGTCACCCCTATGTGTTATTCATGTAGGAGCTGTCACGTTTCTGTGTTATCCATGCTGGAGCTGTCACCTCTCTGTGTTATCCATGCTGGAGCTGTCATGTGTCTGTGTTTTCCGTGCAGGAGCTGGCACGTTTCTGTGCTATCCATGCTGGAGCTGTAACGCCTCTGTGTTATCCATGTATGAGCTGTCATGTCTCTGTGTTATCCATGCTGGAGCTGTCATGTCTCTGTGTTATGCATGCTGGAGCTGTCATGTCTCTGTGCTATCCATGCTGGAGCTGTCACCTCTCTGTGTTATCCATGCTGGGGCTGTCACGTCTCTGTGTTATCCATGCTGGAGCTGTCACGTCTCTATGTTATCCATGCTGGAGCTGTCACGTCTCTGTGTTATTCATGTAGGAGCTGTCACGCATCTGTGTTATCCATGCTGGAGCCGTCACCTCTCTGTGTTATCCATGCTGGAGCCGTCACCTCTCTGTGTTATCCATGCTGGAGCCGTCACCTCTCTGTGTTATCCATGCTGGAGCCGTCACCTCTCTGTGTTATCCATGCTGGAGCCGTCATGTGTCTGTGTTATCCATGCAGGTGCTGGCACCTTTCTGTGCTATCCATGCTGGAGCTGTCATGTCTCTGTGCTATCCATGCTGGAGCTGTCACGTCTCTGTGCTATCCATGCTGGAGCTGTCACGTCTCTATGTTATCCATGCTGAAGCTGTCACCTCTCTGTGTTATCCATGCTGGCGCCGTCATGTGTCTGTGTTATCCATGCATGAGCTGTCATGTCTCTGTGTTATCCATGCATGAGCTGTCATGTCTCTGTGTTATCCATGCTGGAGCTGTCACGTCTCTGTGTTATCCATGCTGGAGCTGTCATGTCTCTGTGTTATCCATGCTGGAGCTGTGACCTCTATGTGTTATCCATGCTGGAGCTGTCACGTCTCTGTGTTATTCATGTAGGAGCTGTCACGTCTTTGTGTTATCCATGCTGGAGCTGTCACCTCTCTGTGTTATCCATGCTGGAGCCGTCATGTGTCTGTGTTATCCATGCAGGTGCTTGCACCTTTCTGTGCTATCCATGCTGGAGCTGTCATGTCTCTGTGTTATCCATGCTGGAGCTGTCACGTCTCTGTGTTATCCATGCTGGAGCTGTCATGTCTCTGTGCTATCCATGCTGGAGCTGTCACGTCTCTGTGTTATCCATGCTGGAGCTGTCACGTCTCTGTATTATCCATGCTGAAGCTGTCACGTCTCTGTGTTATCTATGTTGGAGCTGTCACGTCTCTATGTTATCCATGCTGAAGCTGTCACGTCTCTGTGTTATTCATGTAGGAGCTGTCATGTCTCTGTGTTATTCATGCTGGAGCTGTCACCTCTCTGTGTTATCCATGCTGGAGCTGTCATGTCTCTGTGTTATCCATGCTGGAACTGTCATGTCTCTGTGTTATCCATGCTGGAGCTGTCATATCTCTGTGTTATCCATGCTGGAGCTGTCACCTCTCTGTGTTATCCATGCTGGCGCCGTCATGTGTCTGTGTTATCCATGCATGAGCTGTCATGTCTCTGTGTTATCCATGCTGGAGCTGTCATGTCTCTGTGTTATCCATGCAGGAGCTGTCACGTCTCTGTGTTATCCATGCTGGAGCTGTCATGTCTCTGTGTTATCCATGCAGGAGCTGTCACGTCTCTGTGTTATCCATGCAGGAGCTGTCACTTCTCTCTATTATCCATGCATGAGCTGTCATGTCTCTGTGTTATCCATGCTGGAGCTGTCATGTCTCTGTGTTATCCATGCTGGAGCTGTCATGTCTCTGTGTTATCCATGCTGGAGCTGTCATGTCTCTGTGTTATCCATGCAGGAGCTGTCATGTCTCTGTGTTATCCATGCTGGAGCTGTCATGTCTCTGTGTTATCCATGCTGGAGCTGTCATGTCTCTGTGTTATCCATGCAGGAGCTTTCACCTCTCTGTGTTATCCATGCAGGAGCTGTCATGTCTCTGTGTTATCCATGCTGGAGCTGTCATGTCTCTGTGTTATCCATGCAGGAGCTGTTATGTCTCTGTGTTATCCATGCAGGAGCTGGGACCTCTCTGTGTTATCCATGCAGGAGCTGTTATGTCACTCCATACCTTATGGAACTCTCTTATCCGTGTCTGCATCATTTCCCCTCTCTCTAGGTGCCATTAAAGGGGTATTCCGGCCCGGGGGTATTTTTCAGTTATGGCTGGGGATGGGATGGTTATGGATGGTGGAGGTCACTTACCTACCTCGTTCCAGCACCGGTCCCGGATTGCACCGCCCGTTTTGCGCATCCTGTGGCCGCTTCCTGGTATGAGCTGCCACATGAGACGTGACGTCTCAAGGCAGCTCAGCCATTTAGCGGCCCAGGCGGGACTTTGCTACAGCCGCAGAATGGCTGAGCTGCCTTGAGACGTAATGTCTCATGCGGCAACTCACACCAAGAAGCGGCCACGGGACGGGTGTACCGGGCGTTGCGATCCAGGACCCGGCGGTGGAACGGGGTAGCTAAACACCTCCACCGCCCATAACCACCCACTGAACTGAAAAATACCCCGGGCTGGAGTACCCCTTTAAATTCTCTCTTTTTTATCATCTCTGTCTTCTTGCACACTGAATTATGATGTTCTGTCTTTTGTCTCCATCTTGTCTTTATAGAGATGTATCATTTTTCTCAGTCTTACGCATTTATTAACAAATCAGACCTCCAAGCACAGCACAGTGTAAAGCCCCATTCACACATGCCTAATCCTGTCAGCAATTTCGGATTCCACAATGATGGACAGATTGCAGATGTCAATCCATAGGTGTTCGTAATTTGCACTGACCCATTGTTTAATGTGCGTGATCCAGTGCTACAAAAACATGGCCACTTTTTCCCCTACTGTTGTGTCCAGTTCAGGTGTGGTTTGCAATTAAGCTCCATTTACTTCAATGGAACTGAGTTTCAATACCCCACCCAAACTGGAGACAACAGTAGTGGGAAAATGGCCATGTTTTTGTAGCGCTGGATAACCCCTTTAATGTGCGTGATCCATGCCACAAATAAGGGCCGTACTAGGACCTAACAGTTTTTTTTGAGCCATGGAACACAGCCCCATCACGGTTCCATAACACCTATGCTTGTGTGTATGGGGCCATAGAAATCAATGGTTCTGCATTCTGTTCTGCTGATCAGCAGTTGCAGACAGAATATGTGAATGTGTGTAAGTGGTGTAAGAAATGTGAGAAGAGTTCTGGCTGGTTGCTGTGTGCAGAGATACAGACTTACTGTAAGGGCTGGATCACATCACAATGGTCGTTTATGGTACGTGGATCAACATCCTGTCTAAATGGGATGTTGACGTATATGTGCATGGACAGGCATGGGCCTGATTGCTCTTATTGGCAAAGAAAAGCATATAAATGTGTGGAATATTAAAGGCAATGGAGCCTGTGCACATATGTCATATTCCATTTTGACAGTTTGCCAAAGTATACGTGCCAAGGAAGGCATACTTGTGATGTAGACCTTCCCTTTAATAGCCATTGTTTTGTGTCTCATGTTGGCTCTTTTAGTCTAGTTGCTTTCTCCCTATGCCTACCGTGTATATAGTCATCTCTCTCTCTATATTTCTCTCCTGATTTGACTGGACAGTCCATTCTAGCAATATACAGTATATACATATATGTAAACTGCTTTGAAGGGGAACCTTCATTCTTTCGACCCTATTAGATGGACCGACATATGTAGTAAACCAGCGATGTTGTAGATCACCACTTGTTTATTCTATGTTCACGTTGCAGTTCCATTGCAGCACTTTTGCAGTACTGCAGCATTTTCACTGAAATGACACAGGACCGTGTGGATACTGCAATGTGAGAACACAGTCTTACTGGCAGGCAATTTTGATGGCTGGGCTGCACAGGGGATCAACAGATCGTTTATGCATCCTGTCAAAATGAAGAGATTAGACAATGAGCAAGCACTTACTCCTTGGACAGCTAATATTTGGTCCTATTACCTTTTGCAGTTTTTTTTTGTCGATTTTATCTTTCCCCTTATTTATACAGTCTATTAGCGTTGATTTATCTTGTGTTTTGCATTGTCTTTAGGAGATTGTTTGCTTATGGCATTTTTGTTTGTGCGTGTTTCCTCCACAGTCTTAGGGTATGTTCACACGTCGCGTCGGACCGGTCGTTCCGTGAGTACTGCAGTACCGGCCAGGATGATCTTTATGGCCGTAGTGTTCTGATGCGGGCGCATCCATGCGCGCCCGCATCAGAACTCCCCATAGCACACCATGAAGCAAGTAGCCAGAGCCCCTCGCTTCATTGTGTTAACTGACAGGGTTTCCTACGGCCGCAATTCAGTGAATTGCGGCCACCGAAAATGGACATGTCAGTTCTTTGCGGCCTGGCATGAGATCATGGCCGGAGCGTATACGATGTGTATACACTCCGTCCGGGATCCCATAGAACGAAAGGCAATGTTCCACGCTGCATTAAGTAGTGTGAACATAGCCTTAAAGTTGTAAGATGTGCTGTTCAACTCATTAAGCTTGCTGGAAGTTGTAGTTTTGCAGTAGCTACAGAACCACATGTTACTGAGAACTTGGTGTTTTATTTAAAGGGCTAATCAGGACTTAGAAAAACATGGCCGCTATTTTCTAGAATCAACACCACTGTTGTCCTCGGTTTGGGTGTGGGTTTTGTAGCTCAGTTCTATTGAAGTGAATGGAGGGGAATTGTAATACCACACACAACCCGAGGAAAGGGGTGGATGCTGTTTTGGCAAAAAAAAAAAAGTTGCTTTTTATAATTTTGGATAACCCTTTTAGCCCCAGGCGTGTACCTGTCTCCTCTCTGGTGCATCGTATGTCTTTTTTTTTTTTTTTTTAGTTGTGCAGCAACTTTATACACAGTCACGTTATTATGTCCATTTCCTACTTCCTATGGAGTTGATCACTCTGCTACAATCTTTCCTGGGCTGTATCTCCTGATCAGTGTGGGTCTCAGCAGTGACACCCCCTGTGATCGAAAACTTTTGACGTGTCTGATGACATAACAAACAAATGGAGAGTCCAGCAGCCCCACCTTGGTGTGCATAGATGGGATACAAGCTGAGGTGCAGGTAGTTCCCACTACCTGTAGTAGTATGCAAAAATGGAGCAAGCACAGGAGTTCTAACTTTCAAGGCTTTATTCCATGTCCAAATACAGAAAAAAATCCAATGTTTCGACCAGAAGTGGTCTTTGTCAAGCATACAAACGATTATCAACTACAAAAGTTAAATATAGTTTAGGCCTCATTTACACGATTCGTGCCATGATCTGGAGGAGGATCGTGGCACGAATCCCCTAGCATTGCCGCCGCCCGGCAGCAGAGATGACAGGAGCGCATAATGTATGCTCCTGTCATCGCATCTGACTACTCACCTACTCCCCCCTGCTTTCCGGCTGGCACACGCTCACTGTAAGTGGCCAGGACTGCACTGCCTGGAGAAGAAGACAGCGTAGTCCAGGCCACTTCTGGTGAACAGGTAAACCGACCGGCACAGGGGAGTAGGTGAGTAGTCAGATGTGATGACAGGAGTGTACATTATGCGCTCCTGTTATTTCTGCTGCCGTTCCGTGACGCTTTCCGCACTAGGACATGTCCTATTTTTTTACGATGCAGAACACAGTGGGGGTCGCAGCACGGACTGTGTAAATGGCTGCATTCACTTTAATGGTTCCTAAAATTGTCCGTGGCCATGGACAATTTTACGAGACGTATTAATGCAGCCTCGAAGCGAATGTACCATCACTTCATTCGCTGTAAGTTTTTCACATGGATAGAAAAGCATCGGTTTGGAGAAGCCGGTGGCGCAGTCCCTTTTTTGAACCTTGGCCCAGTTCCCCTACTCGGCACCGTTCTACTCTCAGGCACCCAGGAGGAAGCCCCCGCCCCTCTGACTTGGCTCCATTGATTCTAATAGAGCCGCGCTCATAGAGGGGCTTTAAAGTGGTTATCCAGTGCTACAAAAACATGGCCTTTTTCCTTCAGAGACAACACGACTCTTGTCTCCAGTTCAAGTGCGGTTTGCAATTAAGCTCCATTCACTTCAATAGAACTGAGCAGCAAAACCCCGCCCAAGCTGGAGATAAGAGTGGGGCTGTCTCTGGAAAAAAGTGGCCATGTTTTTGTAGCGCTGGACTACCCCTTTAATCCCTGGATAGTTTAATGGATTTGTGACTAGCTGTAGGATAGATATCAGATATAATGGTGTTTCTTCTAAGCACAGTGGGGGACGTTTATAAAAAGGCTAAAATGCCTTTTTTAGGCGCAGATGGGCCTGATTGGTCTATTTACGAATATTTAATTTGCATCAGGGCCATCTGCGCCTCCTGCGCTAGTGGGGGAGGGAGGGGTGTTACAGGGGGTGCAACACCTGCATTTATCATTTTTCTGGAGGAAAAATGGTAGTGAAACCTATGCCAGCTCTGAGCTGGCGTAGGTTTCACTTTGTTCACATGGAACAGTGCGCCTCTACATAAATCCCCTGAGCTCCTGAGCTCCGGAGCTGCGAAGGCCCTTGTAGGCCGGGCATAAAAAACGCCGGACTTAATAAATGTCCCCCAGTTTGCTTTGGTTGCATTGTTTCATTTGCATTGTTTTAAAGGGAATCTGTCATTCTGGCTGCCGGGCAGAGTCCGCCCGACCCCCCGGTGGAGCCCCCTGCATACTTTATCCTTCCAGGAAGTCCTGCTCTTGGACCCGGTTCCAGGACAGAGAAATCACCGACTGAAGCTGTGCGCGCGCTATATGCAAATCAATAGAGATTAGTCCGACATCCATAGAAAATGACTGGAGCAATCATTTTCTATGTACGTCTGACTCATCTCTATTGATTTTGATAAAGGGCTCTGCCCCGGCAGCCGGGTGACAGGTCCTTCTTGACTGAATTTTTGGATGATGTTAAAAGTTCAGAAAGGATCAAAGAATGGAAACACTTGTCTGCTTGTGCAGCAAAATATAGTACAATCGAAGAGACTTAAACTTTCTAAACTTCCATTTAGGCTAGATTCACACGTAACGTATCCGCACTGCGATTTTGCAGCGAAATCCATTGCGGATACCTCTCCTGTCATTTCCAATGTGATTACATACTGCAGCAGGATGACAATGTAACAGTGTAAGTGCCGGCCCCATTAACCCCCCGTCGCTGGGAAGATACTTTACCTGCTCCACAAACCAGCCACATGAGAGGCTCCCGAAAGTCCTGCTCAGCCAACTCGTGGACGGCTTCGCCACAGTCGTGGCTGTGCACTGATGATGACATGTGAATGGGCCCTAAGTGATACATCATTCTGTTCAGCTTCTCTGTCACTAGTTTATGCTACCCTTACGGTGCGTTTACACAGAAAGATTTATCTGACAGATTTTGGAAGCCAAAGCCAGGAATGGATTTAAAAAGAGGATAGATCCCAGTCTTTCCTTTATGACCTGATCCCTGTTTATAGTCTGCTCCTCGTTTTGGCTTCTAAAATCTGTCTGTGTAAACGCACCATTAGATAGGACAGCATAAACCTACTGACAGAGTCTTTTTAGGTAGAGCCAGAAAATACCATCAATAGTTTCCCAGAATCCACCCTGACTGAACCTAGCCTAGCGGTTTCAGTTTGGGGTTACACCGTGAATGGCTTGAATTTCACAGCACAGTTTACTTAACATAAGTCGAATTCGATATCATGTTGGTACCTTTCTGTGCCTCTATGTAGATTTTACCTTAGTCAAATGAACATTATCAGTAACTTGTCTGCCAAATGTCTAAAGGTTCGGTGACTCATAAATCCATTTGATTCCTCTTGCTCTTGCCGTTCCTCTAGGCATAATTGGACTTCGTAAAGTGAATAATAAATGGCTGGCTGCAAATAATGCTGCAGAAACTAGGTTCTTCCCCAAGGCAATTTTGGCTGATGAATGTATCTGTCTCAGATGTGTTTTTGTGTTATCCTGGTGTTATAGAGCCACCTAGTGGTTGATTGGCAGTGCTGCATAACATTGCTTTATCTGGAACATATTATTATTTTAACATTAGATTAATTAAAACTTTCCTTTAAATGTGAAACAATTTACATAAATATACATGTGCGTAAGACTCTCATAACATGGTATATGTATTCACCACTTTATAAAGGACACATATTACTTTTCTTGTAGAAAGTTGCACCACATCTGTTTACATCCCTCTTCTAGAAGCTTTACAAGCTGCAAAATTGCACTAGAACTTTATATTTAGCAAAGAAAGCTTGTTATAACATTGAACTGTTGACTGGACAGGTGTTTTATTACATCTGGAAAACCCATTTAACAAAGTAGACTAAGGGTATATTCACACGAACGGTCTTGCAGCGAGATTCTCGCTGCGAGACCGGCAGGTCCTGGCAGTTCCCACAAACTATATACTCGCTGCGGTCTGAACGACCGCAGCGAGTATGTAATTCTGCCGCCCTTAATCCCTTCTGCTCCCGGCCGGCTCCCCAGGTGTAAGCGTACATTACCTGTCCTCGTTGCACGGGCCCGGCGTCCTGCTCTCCCATCCGGCCAATCAGTGGCTGCGGCTGGGCAACACACTGGCCGGGCGGAAGAGCAGGACGCCGGACCCGTGCAGCGAGGACAGGTAATGTATGCTTACAGTGGGGGAGCAGAAGGGGTTAAGGGCGGCAGAATTACCGCAGCGAGTATATAGTTTGTGGGAACTGCCAGGACCTGCCGGTCTTGCAGCGAGAATCTCGCTGCGAGACCGTTCGTGTGAATATACCCTAACAAACCCACACACCGTATACGCAGCAGATCTGCAGCAGATTTGATGGTGTAGATTTGATGCTGTGTTCAGTTATTTAGATCTAATCTGTTGCGTTTTTACTGCGTATTTGCTGCATATCGCAGCAGTAAATATGCTGCGTATATGGTGTGTGTGTTTATACCCTAAGGGTATAAACACACACCGTATACGCAGCGTATTTACTGCTGCGATACGCAGCAAATACGCAGCAACAACGCAACAAATACGCAGCAGATTAGATCTAAATAACTGAACACAGCATCAAATCTACACCATCAAATCTGCTGCGTATACGGTGTGTGGGTTTGTACAAACTTACTGCTGCAATACGCAGCAAATACGCAACAAATACGCAGCAGATTAGATCTAAATAACTGACCACAGCATCAAATCTAAACCATCAAATCTGCTGCGTATTTGTTGCGTATCTGCTGCTTATACGGTGTGTGGGTTTGTACCCTTAGGGTATAAACCCACACACCGTATATGCAGCGTATTTACTGCTGCGATACGCAGCAAATACGCAGCAGATTAGATCTAAATAACTGAACAAAGCATCAAATCTTCACCATCAAATCTGCTGCGTATTTGCTGCGTATAGGGTGTGTGGGTTTGTACCCTTAGGGTATAAACCCACACACTGTATATGCAGCGTATTTACTACTGCGATACGCAGCAAATGCGCAGCAGATTAGATCTAAATAACTGAACACAGCATCAAATCTTCATCATCACATCTTCTGCGTATTTGCTGCGTATTTGCTGCGTATACGGTGTGTGGGTTTATACCCTAAAAATCAGGCCTCATGGTTACTTTTGTTGTTTGGTAGAAAACTGCTCTCTGCCCTCTAATAATAAACCTCTTGGTACACCAATCAAAGTGTGCAGATCTTATAGACCAGTATAATATGCATTATACTGTGGAATTTAGAGCCTCAAATGCAGCCGCGGCGTTAAGCAGGCAATCTATTCTGCGGGCTGTGGGGGGTTAAAGGGGCCGGGTTACATCCTTGCAGTAGAATGAAAATTCCCCTGCAGATATGTAACTCCATTGAACTTCACATTACCAGGATTCACAGCGGATTTCGCTGCAAACTCGCAGTGTGAAATCCGCTGCAAATCCGGTATGTGTGAAGCTACTCTAAGGGTGCCTTCACATGTACCAGATCTGCAGCGGATTTTACGCTGCGGATCCAGTGCCATTCATCTCTATGAGAGCACATACTCGCAGTGGGATTGACATCCTGCTGTGAGTATGTGAGTTAATCCCCCGCAGCCCGCCGCTGAGAGCATACATTACCTGCTTGGCGCCTCGGCTGCATGTGAGGCTCCCGGCTATGGTCCTGCTCAGCCAATCGGTGCTGCTTTGCACTGATTGGCTGAGCAGGAACGATGAGAGCCGGGAGCCTCACATGCAGCCACGGCACCGAGCATGTAATGTATGCTCTCAGCGGCGGGCTCGGCACTAGACTTCTTAATTGTTGCTTGGTGCACTTCTTTGAAATCAGGAGGGTAGGTATATATAGACAGGTTTAGGAGGTGTTCACATGTACCGGATCTGCAGCAGATCTGATGGCGCGGATTTAAAGTTGCAGATTCAAAGCAAATCTGCAGCTTCAAATCTGCGCCATCAAATCTGTTGCAGAACCTGTATGTGTGAACGCACCCTTAGAATGTATTTGCATTTTGCAGTTGATAGGGCAAAGCCTAAGTCATTCTCCTAGGCTAACAGGTATGGGGGGGGGGCTAGGCTGCTTCAGTAGGAAGCCCAACATGGCATAAAGAGAGAGAGAGTGATGCAGAGGTCCTCAGCCAATGTACAGAGACTCAAACATTGGGAGGGAACTAGAAAAATGAGAGGGAGAAGGAAATGATGTAGTTACACTGCTTTCCAAAACCCCAAGGAGCAGGGGTCCCAGATGTTCTTAAGGGCAGAGATCGAGAGCCAGGAGGAGGAATAGAGAAAATCCTTCCTGCCCTGAAATTGCTCACCTTGACCCATTTATGAAAAATAGGGTTCTCCACCCCGGGAGGACTGCTGGATTAGGAAAGACAGGGAATAATTGAGATGAGCGGTGAGGAAGAAACATAGTCCTAATGTGGGCATGATGGTAGGGTGTGACCCTGAATGATGGTCCGAGAGGACTGCCATGAAAGGGGTCAAGGAGAGGGCAAATTTCAATGGGGCTCTATGGAGATGGGCCGTGTCGTATTATAGACAAAGATTGGGAAGGTGCTCTCCACCCTACGTAAAATAGATTTGGTTAATGTGGCCAGTTTGTAGGCCCAAATAAATTTCATGAGCATGGTAGAGAGTTGTTGAAAGAAGGACAAGAGTATAGACATTGGCAGTGTCTGCAATAAGTAAAGTATGTGGAGGAGAACATTCATTTTAACACTGGCAAAACCAGGTAAGCATACCCCTCTGCCACCTCGCCAAATCCTCCATAATGAATTTCATTAAGGGAGGGATGTTCACTTTAAATAGGGCTTCGATGTTGGCAGTAAGTTTTACTCCACTATAAGTTAATGAGGACTGTGTTCATCTAAAAGGAAAGAAAGGGAATGGACTGTGGAGGGGGGCAGGGAGATGTTGAGGGACTCTGATTTTTGCAGGTTTAGGCCATGTTCCCAAGTTGTAAAACACCGGCCGTTCCGTGACCCAGCCGGGTCTGGGAAGGCTGATGTCAGAGAAGATCATCCCGGCCTTTAGTGCAGTACCGGCCCGATGATCTTCACTGCTGCTGAATTTGGATGCGGGCGCATCAGTGTGCTCCCACATCTGAATTCCAATTGATCACATTTGGCCTCCTATTCCGGGATAGGTGGTGCTGTGAGTTAGCGCCAGTACTGTGGGATCAATAATTAAGCTGCTGTAAGAAGGTGGGTAGCTAAGTCCTGTCTTTGTGGGTGAAAAGACCCACTCGGAAGCCAGAGGAGAATTAACTTGTCGGTGAACTCTAGGGTTTTGCCCATCACTTTCTCCATGGTGGTCCTAACAGTAATCCAGAAGGGCTTTATGATGGGGAAATCCCACCACAGATGTTTCATGATAGATTATTTGTTAATGGCCCTAGTTGTATTGTCCCTTGTCTCCTGAGTGGGCATGGTTGAGGTGAATTACACCTTGCTGGAGGGGAGTTAGACAAGAAGCTAGAGTCTCCATTTTTTTGACCACTTATCTAGTAAAGCTAATTTATTTTCCATATTACTGACACCTCCAGGAATATCAACCCAATTACACACTTTTGTGTCGTCAGCAGACAAACTTTAACCAACAAACCTTTTCCTATGTCTTTTACTTATTGAAAAGAGCAGGACCCAGAACAGACTCTTGTGGCACACCACTTGTAACCAGTCTCTGCTCGGAATATTCACAACTTTCTGATATCTATCCTTCAGCCAACCACAAATCCACTGAACTATCCAGGGATATAAGTCCAAGTTTCACTAACTTCTCTATCAGCTCTTGCTGATAGAGAATGTGTGAGGAGAATTGGGCACCCCACTGAAAAGTTAAAGGGGTTGTCTGGGGACTTCTGAAGCCTTTTGCCCCCCGCTGCTTACCTCCTCTCATTCCATGTCTAAGAAGTTTCCCCTCTGAGATGTGATGGGGTGGTCTAAGTGCGCATGTGCACAGCGTCTCCAATGTCTGGACTGAAACCCACACCTCCACGTCCCAGAAAAGCTTCACCTTTGGGAGCAGAGGGCTTTATCCATTGCCTGATCCCCGGACAACCCCTTGATAGAAAAGCAGAACACCAGTGATGCAGCCAAATGACAGGTACACTTTAATTCCCCTACTGTGAAGCTGGAGTGGGCACTTCACTGTCTCTTCACAACCCTAATTTTTATATATATATGTTAGAACTTTTTTTTTTGTTACAGTTTTAGTATAATACTATACGCTGTGGTGCTTTGATTTTACAACAGCAGAATATATTTGCTACATTTCTAAGACTTATGGTTTTGATGTTCTTTCCGGTATGTGGATCAGCCAGAGGAAATGTGCTGGAATAATGGTAAAGTGGCCAAAATATTACACAGCAGCAGATTGCTATTCCATGCACTGCTGATCTATGAGTTTTCTTCATCTAGGGTCATACATAATGAAATGGTTTTGTAGCGGGTAACCATAAGCAATTTATACAGGGGATGACAACAGGGAATGTGATCTTCATAATCCCTGAGGAAAGATTGATATCAAATGTAGAAGTCAGTCAAATAAATCAAGGTACAGGCTTGAGAAATGTGTAAGAACCTGTAAAAAGAAATCCAACAAATTTTCTGAACGTGTATGATTTTCAGAATTTGCTTATGTTTCTATAGGAGCATTTTAATGCTTGGATGATAAATCATGTATGACTGGATGGACCGCAAATATATCTGTAACGTTCATGAATTAATTTAAAGATTCTTTTTTATTGCTGTAGTCTTGCATCTGTGGCTTTTATAATATGTGTTTGTCAATGGTTTTGTTGTCTCGCCTCGGTCTGTGTAAATCATTTAGATAGCCATTGCCATAGAGAACCACGTTTGCCTTATTGATTTTCACTCACTGTGAAGTATCTTTCTACATGCTTACTTTGTGCATTAGCAGATATTACTTGTTTGTTAATCTCTTAGGAGTCAGCCTGTGTAGCTGTATATATATAATAGTGTCACATGGTGGCAGTACTGCCCTAGATAGAGATACATTTGGATTATATTCTTGGATAGCTCTAGTATAGTACTGTGTATACTGTATTATTTACCATTATATAAAGGACTTTCTGTGCCGCTTTAATGGGCTTCATACAGTTAACTCCGTAGGTCTGATAAGATTAGACATTTTCTCCTACTCCTGTTTTTTTTTCTTATAAAAAATACAGTGGTACCTTGGTTTAAGAGTAAATTGGATTAAGAGCTCACAGTTTTTCAGATTTGTAACTTTTTTTAAGAGCATTGCTTTGGTTTAAGAGCTCCCTTTACAGTGGGGGAGGGGCATGGTCTGCATAGCGTGGTCTACAGCCCTGTACTCTGACCCAGGAAGTCTCCCTCACCTTTCAAATCATAGCAGATCCACTTCAGGCTGGGGCTTACATCAGGGGACAGGACTGTGAAGGTAATCTCTAATAGCTTTAACCCCTTTCTTCCCGGACAGAGGGCACTGCTATACTGTGCCCACACATGCTGTGCTCATTCCTGCTCCCTGCAGTCTCTGTCAGCCCTTTGTTTCCCATCCTTTCCATTCCTGCTATAATGTGCCTGCACTTACACTCAGCTATACACACTGCTGCTATTATGTGCCTGCACTTACACTCAGCTATACACACTACTGCTATTATGTGCCTGCACTTACACTCAGCTAAACACACTGCTGCTATAATGTACCTTCACTTACACTCAGCCATTTACACTGCTGCTATAATGTGCCTGCACTAACGCTCAGCTATACACACTGCTGCTATAATGTTCCTACACTCACACTCAGATATACACACTGCTGCTATAATGTGTCTGCACTTACACTCAGCCATTCAACCTGCAGTTTATAGTTTCTGTCTCCTGCACAGCTCTGTGATTCTCACTTCCTGATTGGTCCATGCTGAACACCACCCCCTTCCCCATTGCTGTCATGTGACCACACAGACCTCTGACAGCAGCCCTGCTTCTCTATTCTATCCTGTTGTACTACACTACTGCATTATGGGGATCTGCAGTTCCATCCTGTACCTACAAACTGCTGCTGTTTTTTCAGGTTTATGCACTTTTTATACATTTTACACTGTATGCAGATTGCTATACTTTACAGTAACTTATAATATCACATATTCAGCTGTTTCTAATTGTTTCATGTGTTCTACATGTTATTCAGAATAAAAAATCATTATTTTTGGGGAGTGGAACCAATTGTCTACATTTCAATGCTTTCTTATGGGAAAATTTGCTTTGGTTTAAGAGTGGATTTGGATTACAAGCAAAGTCCCAGAACGAATTATGCTTGGAATCCAAGGCACCACTGTACATATAAAAACCCCTCTAATAATGCATTGTGTAACCAAGGGTCTAGGAGGGCCCAGTGGATTGCTGTTGTTGAAGGGTGCAGCAGCTACAGCTGGGGCATTGCTATGGAGGATTTGTTGCAGACTGCAACTCCATTTCTTTTTATATGGTGTCTGCAGGAATCCCCACTAATCTTAAGAAAGATGGCTTGTGCCTTTTCCAAGGAGATGATAGAGTCTGTTGGGGTGTGTAAACCATAAAAGTTAGAGAAACCTGATCTCTTTGTGGGCATATATTAAGAAATACAGTACATGTAATTGTCCCCTTCAATCCTACACAGGTCTGCACTTCATCTCCTGGAGGATGTTGCTGTTTTTCATCATTGGCTTGATAGTCCACCTTATCTTCTTTGCTTCTATTTTTGACATCTACTTTACTTCTCCGCTTGTCCATGACATGACTCCACAGAAAACCCTGCTTCCACCTCCTGCAAAACGATTGGTCCTGTTTGTGGCTGATGGATTGAGAGCCGACACCTTCTTTGAGTTGGATGAACATGGTTTTTCTAGAGCACCATATCTTAGGTGAGGTTAAGCTACAAGAGTACATATTTGTACGTTTTTTTAAGCATTATTTCTAATTTTGAGCTTGCTTACATATGTGTTATCAGTTGTGGTCTACAGAATTGACAGTGGTGCCCTATTCCTCATATAATGAAAACTAACGGTGTCTGACAGACTTTATTGCCTAGAACGGGATCTTTCAGGTTTCCATTATGATGTCTGGCATTTAGCCTAGAGAATAGCACTGTGTCGCCTGGTATATTTAACAATCTGTGATGTGAACAGAATCTTCCATTTTTACTCCCCATCTAAAATTTACATTGTGATTGTGCTGTCTTTACGGGTAGCAGTACATTTTAGAAGCACAAATGAGTCTTCAGCCGGCCATAGACACAAACTATAGTTTCTGAACTTGCACAGACAACGTGCACATATATTTTCAGTGGAGAAATTGCACTGATCTTCTGTTGAAACAAAGGATCAGCAGTGTTTAATTTTGAAATGACAGCAAGCTTAAAAGGAATGTATCACCTATATTTTCTTTTACTGATTAGAATTAGATACAAAAAATTGTTAATTCCAATCTGTTTCTATTTTCTGGCTGTATTTTTTTTTTATTATTATGAGGGGGCTGCCATCTTGCCTGGGCTGTTTTAACAGCATTTAGTGACATGCTTTACAGCATGCCTCATGGACATAGACAACAATAGACAGAGTTTGTCCCCTTGAGATGAATGTGAAGCATTACTGAGCGTGCTTGGTGATCTTTGAAGCGGTTATTTCACAGGCGGTTGCTATTATCTTGTATTGATGCTATCTATATACTGGTGTGACCTGACGCTGTAAGGCTATGTTCACACTATGTAAAACTACGGCCGTAGTTCTCGCCGCAGAACTACGGCCGTAGTTTTGAGGAGTTGAACAATGCCTTATTTGCAATGGGATCCCGGCCGGAGCGTACACACATCGTATGCTCTCCGGCCGGGATCCCATGTGGCGCTGGAAAAAACTGACAGGTCAGTTTTCTGCAGCTGGAATTCAGTGAATTCCGGCCGCAGAAAGCCCTGTCAGTTCACACAGTGAAGCAAGCAGCTCCGGCTATGTGGAAGCTATGGGAAGCTATGATGCGGGCGCGCGCTGATGCGCCCGCATCAGAGCTCCGTGGCCCGAAAGATCACCCGGAACGGCCAGATGTTCACAGCGTGTGAACATAGCCTAATACTGTACAGATCACTTTACAGCAGCCTTTTCTTATGACCACAGAAACAATAGGAAGTCTCAGCTTAGTTTTAGCCCCAATAAATAAAATGAAAACATTAAGATTTTAGGATTATTTTAAAATACTAACAAAAAAATGCAAAATTAGAAAAATGTCACCAAAAATTCTTTGAAAAATATGTTTAACATAAAAACATTATTTTAACAATAAATCATTTTCTAATCATACGTTCCCTTTAATGGATTTACTGAAGAGTTTCACTGGCAAAACTCACAGCGAGATTTCCACTGCGATATGTCCTGTGTTAAACTGCCTTAAGTGTTATGGATGTTCTTAGAGTCTGGATGGAACTAGAATGTTTTCATTCACAGTCAGCAAGCAGAGATCTAAACCTACACTACACCCCCCACCCCCAGTAAACAGATGCCCATTAAGCAGCACATAGCTACACAATGCGTGTGTCAGCTCTGCTACATCATCAGCTAGTATGGAATACATATTGGGGTGATGTGATGCAAAATCAGTGAAAAAAACAAACCTGTGTTTACTGTGCAATAGTAATGACAGCAGGGGGCAGGAAAGAAAGCTAAGGGGACGAGTATGCAAATGGACCAGTCAGGGAGATGCATGATGGGAAATGTAGTTTCCTATCTTGGTTTTAGATTGTTTTTTAGACAAACTTGTAACTCAGGAATGTCAGCAGCTAGAAAGACAAGAGAGGATTCAAAATACTCAGGGGGACTTGGTGAGTAAGACTAGCTAGCATTTAATTTTTTCGCTCTTAGGTGGAGAACCCCTTTAAAGGGGTTGTCCAGCGAAAATCTTTTTCTTTCAAATCAACTGGTGTCAGAAAGTTATACAGATTTGTAACTTACTTCTATTAAAAAATCTCAAGTATTCCCTTATTTTTTAGCTACTATATGTCCTGCAGGAAGTGTTTTATTTTCAGTCTCACACGGTGCTCTCTCATGACATCTCTGGCCGAGACAGGAACTGTCCAGAGCAGGAGAGGTTTTCTATGGGGATTCACAGAAAACCGAGACAGAGTTCCTCGGCCAGAGATGTCAGCAGAGAGCACTGTATCAGACTGAAAATAAAACAAGAAAAATTGTAGGACACAGCATCTCTGGTGAAAAATCGTGATTTTTTTTATTCACATCAAATGCTTTTGCGTTTGATGTAAATAAAAAAATAAGATTTTTCACCAGAGTGCTGTCTCCTATGATTTTTCTCGGAATTTTAACTGGATGGACTGGTCCCATGCGGTGAGACGTGCACTCCATTCAATCATTTCTATGTTTTCTATGCTTACCAGTGCTGCCCTATTTTGAATTTTTCACTGAAAATAAAACACTTCCTGCATGACATTTAGTAGCTAAAAAGTAAGGGAAGACTTGAGATTTTTTTTATAGACGTAAATTACAAATCTTTATAACTTTTTGACACCAGTTGATTTGAAAGAAAAAGATTTTCGCTGGACAGCCCCTTTAAGTTTTGTGGGTATGCGTATTTGTGTTTAGGTGGGGGACGCCTCCAATTCAAAATTCCTAGTAATGGCCTACACACATATGTCCGGCTATCTGGAGCCATTCTAGATGGGAATGTGGGTGCAAAAAGCTGGGTCAATTGCATCTGGTGTCCCATAACCTAAAATTGGAAGCAGTGCAGGACCTATAGACCATCTGGCATAGTTGCCCTCCAACGTAATTTTACTTGCCTGATTGCAGCTATGTTGGATCACTATACAGTTTAACATGTTATACCCCTGCCTTTTTCAGAAATATAATGCAAACAAAGGGAAGTTGGGGAGTTTCTCATACTCGGGTTCCTACAGAGTCTAGACCAGGACATGTTGCACTCATTGCTGGATTTTATGAAGATGTCAGTGCAGTTGCAAAAGGTATGTAAGTGTAAAAACAATTTTGTGTAACGAAACAAAAGTTGTACCGCTAGGTACATCGCTTTGTGTTTTTTACATGAATGGATCGGCATCGTCACAAGGATGCTGGTGCCGTGGTGCTTTTTTTGAACCACTGCCTGGTTCTCACGCATTGCGCCAATCTATTCACAAGCACCGGCTGGGCATGAAGCACTGGATGCAGGCCCACCAGCCCCCAGTGTGATGATTGATTCTAATGGAGCCACAACACACAGAATTTGTTACACTGGGGGCCGGGGGGCCTGCACCCAGTGCTTCATGCCCAGCCGGTTCTCGGTAATATACTGGCGCAGTGCATGAGAACATTCAATACATTCACTTTAAAGGAGAATTCCAGGCCGGTATGATTTTTGGCAGAACACCAGGGAGGGGAGGATGAAAGAAGTAACATGCTCTCACCTCCCCCACTTCAGCTCTGGTCCCGGTGTACTGCAGCTATGGTCCCCCGATGCCTGGCCGCTTCCTGGTAATAGAGGGGACCTGAGACGTAATGTGCCTTGCTCGCTTAGCCAATCGTAGCGGGGTCCCGCCTCAGCTGCTGAATGGCTGAGCGGGCCTGACACGTTATGTCCCAGGTGCCCACTCAGACCCAGAAGAACTGCAACTGAAAAGAGGCTTTAGTACCCTGTTTTGCCATCTGTAGCCTGGATACAAGATGAGATAACTTGTATGGAGGCATACAGATTCCATATGGCATCCTGAAGTACAATCGCTTACAGATGTTACAGCTGGGCCTGTATATCCAGCACACTTGTATGTTGCAGATGCTGGTCCCATAAATGCTTGATTGGTGATCTAAGCAGGCCAAAGAAGTATTGCAATCTGGGGGACACATTTATACTGTAGGAAACTCTTGCTGTTTGTGCGAACATTACCCTGCTGAATAGTGGCAGTCAGAACCAGTTAGCTTCCCTCATATTTGTACTAGGGGTGACCCAATGTCATATGTAATGGCTCCCTATATCATCACACCAGCAGTTTGGGCAATGTTTTGTTTCAAAGCAAAGAAAAGATTCAAGCGCTTACTTTAATCAAACTGTGCTTGGATAGCAAAAAGGACCGGGAATTGTCGCCAAAGACGATACAGTTCCATTCTGTAACAGTCCAGGTTCCTCAGTCGTGACACCGCTGCAAATAAAGGCGATGGTGGCTAGCTTTCAATAGCAGGACATGTAACTGGCACCAAATGTCCTTCTGCTTATGCTTCTGAATTATACTGTGCATTGTGCTGTCTCTGATTATTTTCCTCAGCTTCGTAGTGTACAACTTGAAGTTTAGTATTTACCATTTATCATAGTAGTTAGTAATAAACATACAAAAACACATAAGCTGTTTTGCTGAAGACAAAGGAGTAGTTATAGCCAGGGATTTTTCCATCTGAGATAACAGGTTAGTGAGAAACTAACACTAAAGGTCTTGAGTTATTTAGCTTTAAATAATAGCCATGAAACCTCCTGCATTTGAAACTTGTGACCTTTCCAAAATGAAAATCTGTATGTCACTGCTGGAAAATGGGATGATGAATTATGTAGGCGATGCAAGTACAGAAATAACTGTAGACCATAATAATCCCTAACATTTACATTGTGATGGCTGTGGGTGCACGAGGTATCCAAGCTGGATATTCCAAAGTTGTTATTTCAGAAGTCGTCTAATTGTTCAGTTTATTTCTCTCAAAACGGAAACACTCTCAAGATATTACATTCATTTCTGTCTATATCATTATTCTTCTCAAATATATGTGCGTGTATTTAAGTTTACTTTGAAATTTCATGAAGTTTTGTTGTTATTACTGTCCATAGGCTGGAAGGAGAATCCAGTTGAGTTTGATTCTGTCTTCAATGAGAGTACCTACACTTGGAGCTGGGGTAGTCCGGATATCTTACCCATGTTTGCTAAAGGTAGGAACTTTTAGACTTTAAAGGGAACCTGTCACCATGAAAATGCTATCTAATCTGTCAGCATCATGTCATAGAGCAGGAAAAGTTGAGCAATCGGATATATATATATAGGTCTGAAAAAATTCAATATAACTAACAGCACATTCACCATAATATTGTGTGTGCAGAGGCAATGATACATTGGTATCCAAAATCTGGTGCCAACATATCTGTGCATGGACAGGCACGGACTTCATTCACTTCTGTGTCTCAAACATAGTCAGTGACTACATTCAGGACTTTTCCTGCACATATATTGTATATGCATTTGCAAACGCAAATCTTGTATCTTGTAGTAACTAAGTTTGAGCCATAGAAATAGATCTATGCCTTTTTATGCAGATGTCGGCACACACCTTTTGAATGGGTGCTGACATATCCTCGAGAGGCACGATCGTAGTGTCGGCCCTGTCTTGGATGTTCAGTGGACAGTGTCACCCAAGGTAGGATCACCCACCTAAACATGGACAGAGCAGGATTTCACACAGTAAGGGCCATATTAGACGGCCCGATATTTAGGAGCAAGCGAGTGATGACCTGTCAGGTCATCGCTCGCTTCCACCTCGTTCCCCACTCAGTGTCTGTCCTATTACACACAGAGACATCGAGCAGAGGGGCCATGGGGAGGAGCTGCGGGAGAGGTTGCCTGGACGATCTTTAGGTTGTCCGGGTTGGTCATAAAAGAGAGCGGCGGTCTGCTGCCGCTTCTATTACACAGACTATCGCTTTTGTTAATAGGATTTTGGGTCATGTTTTAAATCAATGATCAGCCGACATTGTGATTTTAAACATGACCTCTTACACAAAACGATTATCGGTCAGAACGGCCTTTAATCGCTTCATGTAATAGTACCCTAGTTACAAACTTTTCTGAATCATCTTCTACAAAGATACATATCAATCTGCTTAGCTCCCCCTGCTCTTGCTAGATCAGACTACACCTACAATGTGGCTGGTTATATTTAAAGGTAGGTGGGTATGTTTTGCATTCGGTAGAAGTGCTGTAGCATGTAAGGGCAGGTAGTCCAGAGTATTTGTAAAAAGCACTTGTTTTTGAGAGCCACTGTATGTGCTATAGTTCAGGCTGATGCAAGGCTTCAGATCTCTAAAAGTGTAATATTCCCCATATTGTAGGCCTACCTTATCGTGGAACCTGTCCACATTCCGCTACCTATAATCCTTCCACCTATAATCCCCCTGCAGTTACACTTTTTTTTTCTTTTCTCCACTTTCCTGATATTTGCATACTACCCTTATTTCTATTAAAAAGTCCATAAATAAATAAATGTATTTTTTTATTTATTTGTTAAGCTCTGCTGCATTGACGTAGAATTAAAACATGGAGTTCTAGCTGATTCTTGCAGATGACAGTAGAGGGAGCATAAGAGCTTACTGTATGTTGTCTCACTGATAACCATGTATAGTGCTATGTTGTAGCTCTGACACTCCTAGTAATCACTGCTGGAAGCGGGTCCTCAACTCCTCTGTTGATCTGTCCATATCCTAGTATGAATTCTGCAGCCATACAGTCCAGTCTTGGGTTAACACTGCAGACAGTCTACAGTCTAGAGTAAATGCTGCAGTCAGGTAGTCCACTGTCTAGAGTATATGCTGCCGTCAGGGTATTGATTAGCATAAATTTTGATCAGTCCACATCCTAGTATAAATGCTACAGTCATACAGTCCAGTCTGGTGTATATGCTGCAATCGGTTAGTCCACAGTCTTGCATAAGTCATTGCATTATACAGTAACAGGACTTTTTTTAAGCAATGTATTAAAACCATTTTTTTTGTCTCTGGAGTACCCCTTTTACAGTAAGAGGGCTCCCTGTTTTACCCTATCAGGTAATGTGACCAAGGGGTGGTGATGGGTGGACATGGCATCTGGGGGCCAGTGAATTATTGGCAGTTTCATGGACATCAGCTGAGAAAAATCCTGTTAAAAATCAGGTTTCATAGGTCTACATTGATGGAAAGAAAAATATTATAGCTGCAGAATAGGTTGGATCTGAAGGCATTTTTTAATACTTTCTAAATTTCCTTTTAGGTGCTAGTGGC
Organism: Dendropsophus ebraccatus; assembly: GCF_027789765.1. Classification (NCBI taxonomy): domain Eukaryota; kingdom Metazoa; phylum Chordata; class Amphibia; order Anura; family Hylidae; genus Dendropsophus; species Dendropsophus ebraccatus. The sequence goes on from NC_091455.1 coordinate 104,384,580, forward strand.
AATCATATATTTACACACTGTTACTTGGCTGAAAGTGAAGACTTTGCATCCGAGGATGCAACCAAACTGGATACATGGGTTTTTGACCATGTAAAGGTGAGTATTACATTATAGCCTCAAAACAGAAAGTGCACATGGCATGAAGGATTGGAAAACATCTGTTCTTTATTATTTAGTTACAACCAAATCGGTACAAATATTACGGCATGTACACGTTCTGTTACTTATTGGTTTTTGTTTTTCATGTTTATAATGACTATCTGTTTATTTTTGTCTGGATTAAGGCAACGTTCACACAACATAAAAAATCAATAAACAACTGCCGTTGTTTATTGACAGTGGACAGCTGCATTTGTTTCTATGGAACACCGGCCACACTGTATAAACTCTGTTGCTCTCTGTGACTGCACAAAAAACGGACATGTCTACTTTGTGAGGCCACAATTCACTGAATTGCAGCAGCACAAAATAGTCTGTGCACACAATGGATAGTATGGCCATTATGTGCTATGGTTAATTGGAGTGCGGGCACAGCATTCTAATTAAGAGAAGTAATGTTCAACAATGTTCAACTGGTGTAACACTGGCCGCTCTCATGACACGTGTGAATGTGGCCTAAGAATATATTTGTATATCTGTCAGCATTGTGCACTCTTTGTATCTTTCCGTCATGCAACTACTCTTGAAATGTCTGTACATGCTGGTGAGACTGATTTTCTTGAAATAAAAAAGATCTGATTGAAAATTTTTTTTATATAAACATTCCAGAACGATTTGCAACATAAAAATAGAGTAGACAATAGCCATGCGTAGTAGATGATGCAGTGTTATTTATCGAAAGCTCAATCAAGACTTGCTTTATAAAACTATTAAACTTAAACATAATAATATATTATTAAATAGACATTTCATTTTTAGCAAACTGCAGAAATCGACAGTATAAGCAAATATAACAAACTTTGTAATATATTTTATTAGGAAAAAATGCCTCTTTTTCCACTTATCCATTCCTCTCAACCCCACCATCCTAAATAAATCATTCACCCTGAAAGACTGCTAGAAGTTTGGTCTAAAAGTTGAGACAGTCTCACTGTCACTTAGAGCTCACTGAGAGATTAAGTTACATGTTGCTCTTATAAGTCTATGGAAAGATTTGAAGGAGAGAGCTGAAGGGTGACATTTAAAGACTGCAGCAGCTTGTGGTGAGAGTCTCTGCTCCAAGCTTTGAATGCTCTGTACTGCTATATAATGATGTACTCCATGCTCCTGTGTGTGTAGGTGTATTACAGAGATAAAGGGGAGTAAGATCTCCTCTTCTGAATGGGTAAAATTTATAAGCTTGAAAATATTTTTAAAAAGTCAGTGACCATTTAAAGTGACTCTGTAGCCACCATCTGAACCCCCCCCCCAAACCACTTTTACCTTCGGATAGCTGCTTTTAATCCAAGATCTGTCCTGTGGTCCGTTCGGCAGGTAATGCAGTTATTGACCTAAAAAAAACTTTTAAACTTGCATCCCGTGCCAAACGGGAGTATCTGTGCCCTAACTTTGCACCACCCTTCCGTCCCTCCTCCCCACCCTCTTCATCATTAGAAATGCCACTGGAACATTTTGTCCATGCTGAACATTGCACCGCTACTTAACGATCCAGCCCATGTGCTGGGCTGACACAGCTGATGAATAGGAGACAATCTGTCTGGAGCATTCCTAATGATGAAGAGGGCGGGGAGGAGGGACAGAGAGGTTGTGCCAGCCTAATGCATACGCAATGTAAGCCCCGACCATTGGGCACGGACCTGCCAGTTTAAAAGTTGTTTTTTAGGACAATAACTGCATCACTTGCCGAACGGACTCCACGACAGATCTTGGATTCAAAGCAGCTATGTGATGATACAAGTGTTTTTTGTTTTTTTTGTGGGTACAGAGTTACTTTAAACATTTTTAATATAGGTATGGGTAGTATTTAAAAATTTCTATTTCCTACTATAATATCACTTTTTTTTCTTGTAGATCTTTTTCAGGTCTGCTCAAAGCAATGAAACACTGTTACGTAAGCTCAATGAAGATAAAATAGTGTTTTTTCTTCATCTCCTTGGATTGGATACTAATGGACATGCTCACAGACCAGGTTCACGGTATGTGCCTAGTATGTGCAACACAAGATTGGCATATTCTTTACAAACTATGAAAAGTAAAAACCTTTAGCTCACCATCTTAGTCCAGAAAATGGCAGTATTAAGAGCAGAGCATGGAGAAGATTAGTTGAGGAGGAGGTTAGCTATATAACGGCCGTACCACCCTTTCGTCCTTGTTGAATTTATACATGGTCTATTAGGAGGAGAGTCATTTATATGCGGCCAATAATTAATGCAGTCCATTTATTAGGTGGTATGGTCATTATATATATGACCTCCTCCTAATATAGAAAACCAATATTTCACTTATTCATGATGTTCTGTTGTATCTTAATGACAAACCCTTCAACCTTAAAGGGGTTTTATGAGTTAACCCCCATAAATAAAAAAGCTTTCAGTCTGCAGCTCCCTGTAGCTGTGTGCAGGCTCTGCCCTCCCCTCTCCCTCTCATTGCACTCTCAGCACACGGAGGCACAATGCCTAATCAGTCTTCCTTTTGCCACCTACCTCTTTCATTCATCACTATGCCCCACACTCCATGCACTCATTTGAGCTTTATATCTTTACATAGACAAAAAAATTGACTTTTATGTGTACTCTCTTAATTGTATAAAATACAGGAGTACTTTTTACCTTTTATGTTATCCCTGTTTTCTCAAAGATTGTAAGCTCTTGTGATGAGAGGAATCACTCGTTCTGTGTAAATAATTTACTGTGACTATGTAATGTCTGATTTCATCTTTACAAGTACCCTCTGTATAGAGCTGCAGAATATTTTGGGGCTAAATAAGTAACAATTATAATAATTATTATACGCAGCAGCAGGCCCGCTTCTGCCATGAGGCGGAATGAGCCTTCCGCCTCAGGCGGCAGAATTTGCGGTCCGGCAGGGGGCGGCATTATGTCCCCCCTGCTGTCATTTTTGTTAAGTATCACTTAACAAAAATGACAGCGGCCGCTCACCTGTCCCGTCGCCTGCGCTCTCCACATCCCGTCAGGTCCCGCGATGTCACCCTGCAGCTGTCACGGACCTCCAGGCTGTGGTGAGTGCCCGGGGTCGGTGGGGGACGCGCTGGGGTGATCGGGTCGCGCGGGACCGCCCCGCGCGACCCGATCACCCCACTCACTCACCACAGCCTGGAGGTCCGTGACAGCTGCAGGGTGACATCGCGGGACCTGACGGGATGTGGAGACAGCGGAGAGCGCGGGCCGGCTGCGGCGTGGGACAGGTGAGTAGATGGCTGCTGCTGCTGCGGCGGCGGGGGGGGGGGGTGGTGCTCCGGGGGCATGCCGGCTATCACTCGGGGCGGCCGCCTGAGGTTTGCCTCAGGCGGCGGAAACCCTTGAATCGGCCCTGCGCAGCAGTCTGCAGTGCAGTCATGGCCCCAATCTAGGGGGGGCCTCGTCTCCTTGAGTAGCTTTTTATGTCATAAGAGTTCCCTAAACACTTTTCTTCAGTGCTATTTCAGAAATGCATCAAAACTGGCGAAGGTCTGTACATTGTGCTTTTACTAGATCTATAGCATGAGGTGTTTGTGCCTCTAGAGAGTTAGCTATATTGTTCATGAGAATGAAATGGACTCCGGCGAATGAATGTGACGTGAAGGTCACTCGCATCTTCAGACTTTGTCAGATCTCTCCATGAGACAGAAAATTCATAACTAGCTTTCTTTCCAAATGTGTATGGGAAAATGGAACCTATTGCACTTTTCTGTCTTTTTCCATTTCGTGCCTGCTTATCATTACAATGAGTATGTTTCTGATCCAAAAAGCGAGTACAAAGACAATGTGAGGAAAGTTGATGAAGGAGTCAAAGAGATGGTAACCCTGATAGAAGACTTTTATGGAAATGATGATAAAACAGCTTTCATCTTCACCTCTGACCACGGCATGACAGACTGGGGTGAGTAGGTCTGAGGATGGCCGGGGATTATTCCAAACAGTATTTTCAACAAGGCTTTGTATCATTTCTTTCAACAAAAAAGGCCCAGTCATATGAGAATTGTCCGTGAATAAGTATCTTGATCTGTGTGATATTTGTGATACAGATTGTGATAGTTTATCAAGGAGAGTTACACAGAAACATACACGAGTGATGCTTATAACACTGGATAAATGCCCTCAAGGTCCTCTGTTAGACCTTAGTCACAGAAAGAGATTAACAAAACTTAGATAAGAAGTTGCAATAGATGTTTGGAAAATCCTAACCTAGTATATTCAGACTTCTTAAAGCATACTGGTTATTTTACAAAAAGTTTGATATGCTATACAGACATTTGGATCAGTTTGGGTCTGAGTGTTCTCACCATGATCAATCATGAAAACGGGCCAGGAGAACTAGACACCAAGGAATTTTTGTGCTGGCTATAAGTCATGCGACCTGGGTTGACTGTTCAAGCGTTTCCTGATATGCAGGAGAATGGGCTTCATGCCGCACTACTTCCTCTGCTGCTGACTGCTGATTGACAGCTGTCTGCCTATACACAGTATGAAAACAGTATAGATAGACAAATGCCAATCAGTGGCTGGTGAGCAGAGGGAGCTGATGCTCATGAATATCCAGGACTACTTAGCACACACACATAATGGAGAGGTCTTATTGTTGTCCTTGTTATTCAGCAGGATATATTCTAATTAGTTGCTTAGAACAATGTAAGTTATACATCATTCTGTTCAGGCTCTCTGTCACAAGTTTATGCTACCCTAGGGCAACAAGAACCTACCAACAGAGTCTCCTTAGGATCTTTTTCTTGGAATGTGGGATGCAATTGCATCTTCTATGGTTCCATTCCTCCTATTTAAACAGTAATGCTGGCAGACGTTTATCACAATATAATGAGCTAGATGTTCTTTGCAGGACTCAACTTTGAGTAATAGTGACCAAGTTTATTTCTGTTTGCTTATGTGGTGTTAACATATTCAGCAGGACTGTATAAACATCATCAACACGTCCAAGCTTTAATGTTACCATATAACATGTAACCCATCTGAATGCCTTTGAAATGTAGGAAGGAAGGAACTGTGTGGGTGTTGTAGAACATACTGTACAAGCTGTATGCAGGTGTCCTTAGTTTTGGGGATTTTTTTCCCCTTTTTTGAGTTTGAGAGTGTGTTCACACGTACAGGATCCGCAGCGGATTTGATGGCGCAGATTTGAATTTGGAGATTCAAAGCAAATCAAGTCTGGCCCATCAAATCTGCTGCGGATCTGTTGCAGATTAAAATCTGCACCATCAAATCTGCTGGGGATCCTGTACGTGTGATCGCACTCTTATAGGTGTTTTTAAATTAAAGATTAGGACTACATACATGTTTATGTGCACTAGGCATGTTTATTTTGCTGGGAATTTTCATTTAATAAAAATAAATTTAGTATATTATTATTTTTATTATCTGCTAATAACTTTGAATTTGTTTAGTTTATTTAACAGTGCATGGGGAAATAAACAATCATTGACAGTTTTTGGACCTCTTTGTTGTTTACTAGGGTCCCATGGTGCTGGTCATCCTTCTGAAACCTTGACACCACTAGTTGCTTGGGGAGCTGGAGTACATCATCCAAGGGAAAATCTTTTACTTGACCCTGTTTCAACAGGTATGAACTCTAGTTGTAGAGAAAGTAAGTGAAAATAACAGTATCATTTACTAAGCGGTCAGATCAAACTAATACTAGCTGCATTGGCAGAAAAAAAGTAGATGTGCTTTACTTGCACCTTTCTCATACAATACATTTATATAAGATAAGAGATAGTCTAGCACTTATTCAGAGCACTGTGCTTCAGTATAAGGATGCTTTTACACATGTGAAATGACACTGTCTCTTTGCTGCACAGCCTCATGGCAAAACCGTTCACATTTACTGCACTTAGGAGAAGAAGAATTTGGCCACACATCATCTGTCATTTTTCCTAGTGGTACTCTAGTGTGGAACACCATGAGAATAAGCAGAATGAACTTTCACTTATTTTTAAAAAGTTGATACCAAGATTCAGTCTTAAGATTAATATATCTCCTCTTGAAGGCCTTCTCTACTCTATTGTATATTTTCTAGGACTCTATAACATTCCAGATCTTATTGGATATCTTGCAGATCTCAATGAGATCAAAGGAAGTTTACTGTGCATTTATTTACAGCAAGGTTCTAATAGTTTCATATCATTTCTATTATGTGACTTTTTTATTTAAGTTTTTATGCCTAGTCTTCATATGTGTCTGAAAGGAGTGGTAGTGCACACATGTATCTGCTGTTCTATTAAAATACATAAACAATGTTATGACATGGACCATAAGAAAAGTTCCTAAACACAATAATCATCCTTGTACAGACGTTTCCATACATTCCCACATAACATACATTAATTTCATGTGTAACCCTATTCATCGCATTAACCCTCACCCCCTCCCACCCCAGACCGCTCGGAGGAAACAAAAAAAAACAAAAAACACCCCAATATTCAACCAATTAGTACTTCCCCTCTACCAAAAGTGCCATTTCTTTAAAATAGTGGCTCCTCTCCCTCCCTACAATTTTTTAGTCCTATCAACCTGGTTTATCCATTCCTGTTTTGTTGGTCCGCTATCACTCAGCCAGTTCCTCAGCTCCACTAGCCTAGCTTGAAAAAGGAGATTATTAATAGGACTCTGTGCTTCCTTATATCCCTATCTTCCCCCAGGATTGCCCTTTCAAAAGGCAAAGTTTCAGAAAGAATCCCCCTACCTTGTAGCTCATCTGCTACCTGAAGCCAAAAAGTTTGCAGTGCTTGGCAAGACCAGAAACTATGAATCAGTCCTGCCTCCTCCATACCGCATCTATGACATGTGGAGTCATTACGAAGACCAATGCGTTTCATAAGTACAGGAGTGTAATAAGATCTATGTAATATTTTGAACTGTTTAAGTCTGTGTTCTGGATTCAAGGATACCCTCACTACTCCCCCAACTATACTATCCCGGCATTCCTCAGTGAAAGGACCTAAGTCCTTCTACCATTGCTTCCTAAACCCGTTTAGTGCCTTATCATACTTTTGTCAACAGACGAAATAGGACAGAGACAGAACTTTGCAAAAGTTTTTCCTTATTATTGAAACTTCATAGTACATAACAGTACAACTTTAGAAAATAAATAAATTCACCACAGTGCTGTAGACGCGAGGCTGGTCTTCACGCCGCGGGTGCGGCGCTCTTCATATCCTCAAGTCCATAGAGGCTCTCACCCTCCAGATGGCCGGAAGTGATGACTCACGCAACGTTTCGGGATTAACCCTTTCTCAAGCGTATGTGATCATGTGCACCCACCACCATTTTATACTATTCGGTAGTCATAGCGACGTCTCACTACAAAAACATAACCATACGGTTAGGCACAATACATCTTTTACAGGTAACCATTCTAACATACAACCTTATAAGTTACAAAAATGTATACTGTTATTCTGTTATAAAGGTTACAAATCACTTCTGTATATGATGGAAAATAACATAGCTACACTTACAAAAATACGGCAAAGTTGCAGATTTCGTTAAGACCTTTGGGGTTAAGAGAATCTAGGCAATGAATCCAATATGTCTCCTTTTGGAGCAGCCTGCGTTTTGTCTCACTTTCACTATTCGCAAATACCTGATCCAGTACTTGCCATCTCAAGTCATATACTTTGTGGCCATTTTCTTTAAAATGCCTCGCTACGGAGGTCTCCCCAAATGTTTTTCCTCTCTCCTCCTCTTTTTCTTTCACAGTTTTTTGGGCAAACAGACGGATCGCCGAGCGATGCTCATTGAGCCTCACTCTGACTTCCCTGGCTGTTTGACCGACATAAACCAGTCCACATGGACATTTCAGCATATACACAACATTGGTGCTTCTGCATGTATACATTCCCCTAATTGGTATCTTTTTGCCACTCAGGGGGTGTATCACTGAATCGCCCTTGGCACAGGACTGTATATACTAGAACTTATCATCCTTTTGTTCCAGCAATATTTTATATATTTTGGAAATTAAGTGGCGACCCCTATCTAAACTTTTAATCTTATCTATGCCCACAGAGTGCATAACAGTGAATAAATCCTTATTTTGCAACTGCATTTTTCAGTGAGTGATATCTAAAGGCGTGAGACCATTCCCGACTGTTTCCTAGCCTCTCACTATCTTTAAGTGACCCCTCCCCCCAAAAATCTGTAACCTTCTATAATGACTTCTGTTTCCAATATACCTGTGAAGGAAGCTTCAGGAATTCTTTAAAGTTACAATTATCCCAAATTTCCGTGAAATCCAAACGGTGCTTTGTCCTACATATTCTCTTAATCTCCTTCCATAGCTTACATAAGTGTTCAGTATAAGTCTGTTCAGAATTTGCTCGAGTCCCTTGAACCATTTATCTTTGATCCATATTGGGGACGCGGACAAATAAAATCCGATCTGGGAAAGAACCACCATTTTAATCAAGGCTATCCTTGATATTATAGAGAGGGGGAGCCTCTCCCAAACTCTAAACTTTTCCTTAGTATTCTTTAAGATTTTATTAAGATTGCATTCCTTAAATCTACGGGGGTCTGCTGTTATCACTACCCCCAAGTATTCTAACCCTTCATCTAGAGCAGTGCTTCTCAAACTTTTTCTACTGGAGCCTCACCCAACAGACCAAGGCAATGCCTGGGCCTCACCACATTGACCAAGTGGATGCCTGGGCCTCACTATCTGTGGTAAAAGTCCATTTAAAAGCTGAAAATAATGCTAGGGCTACCTTTTACCCATCTCCCATGCTTTATATACTAATAAAGCAAGTACAAAATAAATTAATAATGTTGCTAAAATGGAGATTTTTGCAAACAGCAAAAGGACTACAGATCATAGTTACTTTTGTGAAAACTGGCTCCCCACCAACAACTAGGGGGCGCCTCACTGGTGAGGCCCGCCTCACAGTTTGAGAAGCACTGATCTAGAGTGAGGATACTAATATCTTTTATAGGGTCACATATAGGCTTATCTAGAGGGAGTACCGACAACTTGGTCCAATTTATCTCCAGGCCTATAGGACCTCCCATTTTCCAGAATCCTTCCATAATGTTCTCTAGGCAATCCCTGGGCCTGGAGACAAAGAGGAGCAGGTCGTCGGCGTACAACAAAATCTTATCTTTATAACCTCTAACCCCAAACCCCTGAAACGCACAGCACACCCTTATCCACTCTGCCAAGGGCTCCACATAAGACAAAACAACATGAGAGAGAGGGGGCAACCTTGCCTGGTACCTCTATTTATTCTGAAGGATGGGGATGGCTTCCCATTTACACTAACCCAGGCTTGGGGATTTCTGTAAAGTTATTGAATCATGCCCAAAAATAAATCCCCAAAACCAAACTTCCCAAGGGCCTTCCATAAGTATGACCATTCTACCCGATCAAAGGCCTTAGTGGCATCTAATGCCACCAAGGCTCTATCTTTCCCTTCCTTTATTTGCATATTTATATATGTACGTCCCAGGTACAGGTCCGCCCAGGCATAAACCCACTTTGATTCTCTTTAATTAAGTCCCCAATCACCGTCCCCATCCTTCTAGCAAGCAACTTAGGGAAAATTTTATAGTCAGTGTTGAGGAGTGAGATTGGGCGATATACCTCAATCTCTGATGCCTCTTTGCCCTTTTTTTTTAACCAAAATAATAGTTGCCTCCTCCATTGAACCAGGAAGTGTCCCCCCCATGGCAGGATTCATTGAGAACCCTTGTCAGAGCTGGAAAAAGTATCCTACTAAACCTACAATAAAATTCGTAAGGGAGGCCGTCCGGGCCGGGGGCTGAATTCCCTTTAATAGAAGCTAGGGTCTCCTCCAGTTCAGAGGAAGTAATAGGCTCCTCGAGTTGTAGTTTTTGCTCCGTTTTTAGTGTGGGGAGGTTAATCTGAGCAAACAGTTTGCTCTCTAGGAGATCTAGACTAGGATTAGAAGAGGTGTACAGCTGCGAAAAATAATTTCTAAATTTTTCCCTAATCTGATTTGGATCCCTAATTAATTCTCCAGTTTCTCCCCGAACCACTTTAATCTCGTTTAACTCTCTCTGATTTTTCACTAAGTCAGCCAATAGCTTCCCTGGTCTATTCCCATCCATGTAGACCTTCCTATCCCAAAAAAGCCTCTTATTCTTCACCTTATCCCTTATATATGTGGCGAACTCCTCTTGTACTATCTTTAATTCCTCAAGGCAACATGGGTCAGAATCCTCAGAATATTTCTCCTGTGCTTGTTGTACTTTTTGGAGTAACTGTACCTCTCTGGCCCTAAATTCCTTTTTCTTAACACTGATCTCCTTAAAGTACAACCCCCTCACAAAAGCTTTTAATGTGCCCCAGACCACTTGTATTGTAGATGAGCCTATATTAGATTCCAAAAATAAACAAATTTCCCTCCCCATTCTCTCATCATTGTTTAACCCCTTCAGAACCAGGCTAATTTTCGTTTTTTTCCTCCTTGTGCTTAAAAGGCCATATCACTTGCATTTTTACACCTACAGACCCACATGAGCCCTTATTTTTTGCGTCACAAATTGTACTTTGCAATGACACGCTGAATTTTTGCATAAAGTATACTACGAAACCACAAAGTGTGGTGAAATTGAAAAAACGCATTTCTTTTATTTGGGGGAATGTGTTTTTACGCGATCTCCGCCACTAGACACCAGGGAAATGCTGCATCCGTTAATGGGATGCAGCTGTCATGTTTGACAGCTGCATCTGATTTCTGTATTAGCGGGCACGGCGATCGGACCGTGCCCGCTAATACCCGTGGTCCCGGGCTACATAAGGCACCCGGGACCGCGGCGGTTCAGAGCGGGGTCACCGGGGTGGCCCCACTCTGAACGCCCGCACCCGCGCGAGGACGTACAGTTACGTCCTCGTGCAGGAAAGGGTTAATAGGCGCAATCACTGTGGGTTCAGTCTAAACTGCACCCTTGAGTCCTGGACTCCTCTCAACCCCTGGGTCTCCCAAACTAACGGAACATGATCCGAAACAGTTTTAGGGGCATAGAAGACCCTGCTCAGCTCCCTGAGCCCACCGTGGTTGCATAACAAAAGATCTATCCTTGAGGCTGCACTGTATGATGTGCTAAAGCATGAAAAAATATTGGTGTTTGGGTGTAGAAACCTCCATGCATCAACCCATCCCCCTTCTCTTAAGTTAGGAATTAACTAAAGCCCCTCTCCTAGCTGAAGACCTCCTGTCTCGTGGTTCCATTACACAGTTGTAATCACCTGTCACAAAAATGTTCTGATATTCTTTATCCTTTATAAATTTCATTAGTTCTACTAACACTTCAAGGGAAAAAGGTGGAGGGATATATATAAACACCAATATAGTGGATATTCCTTCCATTACAGACCAAATGAAAATATACCTTCCCCTCTCATCTACCCGTGTTTTTTTAACCTTCAACTACTACTTCAACTTCTACTTTCTTGTGCACCATCACTGTTACACCCGCAGAGTAAGGAGATCCAAATGAGTGCAAGACTACCGAGGTCCATCTCTTGGCTAATATATTGGCTGTTTGGTTGCTGAGATGCGTCTTAAGAAGGCAGATGATGGCTGGAAGATAATTATTCAGTCTATCAAAAATACTGCACCTCTTGAGGCGGGCGGTCCCCCAGAACATTCCATGTGATCACTCGGACCATCTATATAAATTTGGTAATATTAACACTAAGCAACCAGATGGACCAGGAGGTACATGCAAAACTGAAATGAGAGAGGAAGAGGAAAACCAAAAGAAGGGGTGGAAAACAAAAAAAAAAAAAAAAAAAATCCCCAGACTTCCCTCCGAGTGGTCAGCCCCCCCCCCAACCTAACAATCCCTGCTAATATGCAAATATTCCTATACTCAGCATCCTCCATCCCTCCTACATCCACCACCCAGCCCCCCCCACCGCCCAATAACACCAAATTACCATCAATACCAATATTTGCCCCTCTATATCATAATGACTCTTTGTCTAACCAGTCCGAGGCTGATTGGGGACTAGAAAAGAACAGTACAGTATTATTATGCACAACCCTCAATCTGGCCGGAAAAAGCAGCGAGAATTTCAACTCTGCTTGATGTAGTCTCTTTTTAACGGCCCCAAAACTGTCCCTCTGTATCTGAGTGGATCTTGAGAAATCAGGGTAGACTGACACCTTACTACCATTATTTTCCAGACTCCCCTGATTTCTCAGTTTCCTCAAAATATGGTCCCTATCCCCAGAACATAAGACCTTTACTATAAGGGTACGTGGCGGCGCACCCTGAGGGTGGGGCCCTCGCCGGCACCCTATGAGCACGTTCTATACCAAACAGAGAAGAGAGTTCAGATTTCCCCATCAAATCCTAAAACCAACTGTAGCAAAATTCAGACTCATTGTTCCCTTCTGAACCTTCAGGGAGTCCTATAATTGTCACGGCCACAGCGGCGTCCCGCGTTCCGGGCCGCCACCGCGACCGCCTCCTGCCCCATGCAGCAGCCGGTGTCCATAGTCAGGGACCCGGAGCTGCTATTACTTCGGCCCCGGCGGGCGCCTCACCTCTCCACGCTCCTGTCTCTCGCTGTGCCGGCCGGCGCGTGCGTCCCCGCCTCCTAGGGCGCGCACGCGCCGGCTGTCTCAGATTTAAAGGGGCAGTGCGCTCCTAATTGGTAGTTGCACCCAATCACTCCCCTATAAATCCCAGCATGCCCTGTCCCTTGTGTTGGAGCCTCTACATGCTTCCCATAGCGTTGGCCCAGCCCCTGTTGTTCCTGTTTCCTATCTGCCACCTGGTCCCAAGTCCTTGTTCCTGATTCCTTCCTGCTACCTGGTCCCTAGTCCTTGTTCCTGGTTCCTATCCGTTACCTGGTCCCTAGTCTGTGTTCCTGGTTCCTGTTCCCCTGTGTCACCGTGGCTCCTGAGTTCAGCCTGTCACCTGCGGACACGCCTACTGCTCCTGCCACGCCTCGCCTGCCGTCACCAGCAACCAAGCCAGGGGTAGCGACCTGGGGGTCGCCTGCCGCAGCAAGTCCATCCCGCCTTGCGGCGGGCTCTGGTGAAAACCAGCGGCCCCTTAGACTCCGCTCCCTGGTGAGGTTAGTGCCATCGCTGGTGCCGGTCCAGTGGATCCACTACTCCAGGCGTTACAATAATCCTAAGATTACATCTCCTCGATCTATCTTCAAGGTCCTGAAGTTTAGTTCTAATATCTATGATGTCCTTTTTGAGGGACTCTACCTCTTTTTGTGTGTGCTTTACCAAGTTGTCTAGCCCTGGCATGTCCTTCTTGATGTTAACCACTCTATGTCTGACTTTAAGATCATCTCTTATTAGAGTAATATCTGCAGACACATAAGATAATTGCGTGGACAAGTCAGAGATAGCTTTGACACATTTTTGAACCTCACTCAGGATTTCACCAAGTTCAGGGTGAGTGGGAGATTTCTCCCCCCCCCCCCCCATTCCCTCGCCAGGGAGAACCCCGCCGAGCACCAAAAATCTGTAGCCCGGGGTTCCCCCAACTAAAGGTGAAGGAGAGCCTGTCCTTTCCGCCCACACTTTTACCCACAGGGGGGGTCTTCAAAGATTTATCTAACTTAGTAGTTTCCCCTTTGTCTTTAGGCGAAGTCTTAGGCACACCCTTGTTGGCTGCCTTAGGGGGCATTTTCACCTAGTACCCAACTATATAGCAACAGCAACAGGCAAAACAGTCCTATTCAATTACCACGGTTGTAACAGCATATAATATGGTGTACCATAAAAGACACAATCAAGAAACTTGGCTTATAATAACAATTAAGTGAAATAAGTATCTCCAATATCAAATTGTTCAAGTAAGTTCAAGCCTGTTTGCGGTGTTATGGCGGAGGAAGCCCCAGCAGTCCAGACAGATTAATTCCACCGGCTTGCACGATGTCTTCATGCATAGCTACGGGCAATACTTTTATATTGCTTAAGACCAGTCCAGCTCCGGTAAATGGAGATAATATACAGCCAGTACTTAGCCTATTGCCAGGGAGTATACAATACTCTCAACGCTTGCTGAGAGCACGCTGTTGGTCGGTCCAGCGTGGCAGTGATGAAGGAGCAGACTTGTGGGGTCAGCGTCTGAAGGTCCGCCACGTGCCGTGCTGCCATAGGGGAGCACCAAGCACTGTCCACTGTGCAAGTCTGTCCATTTATATGGCTTCCCCAGGCAGACTCCATCGATCCCTGATCCTCAGGCATACTACCTGATCGCCTCCCCGACCCTGCACCGGACCGGGGGCCCCCGCAACAGCCTTATCCCCGCTTTAGTTCTATTCTCTGCTCACCCACTCAGCAGGCCCGGGGCGTCCTCTCCAAAGCGCCGCTATACATCCGTGGCCTTGCTCTCCCATCGGGCCTCGCTTTCTGGCGTCATCTCGCAAGTAAGCATCCTCCTCAGCACGTGACTGTGCTTCCACTTCGGCTCCATGGCAACCGCACTGCCGCACTTCGCCGGCGGGCGCATCAGCGTTCTCCCCCCGGCTCAATGCCTCCTCCTAGGTCCGCACCTCAGGCCGAAGATCCATGGCTCCCCAGCAGCGCATCTCTCACCCGGCCGGAGTTGCACGGAAAGTTAGTCCCCAGGCATAGGGGAGGGTGGGTGGGGGTGGGTGTTAAGCAGGAGTGAGCGCAGCGGTGTTACGTCATGCCGCGCATGCTCCCTCGCGCCATAATTATACTGCTTAAAAAACTTAAGTTAGGTAATAGCATTTAGCAAGTTAATGACCTTTATTTTTTTTATTTTTTTTACAAATTAAACAGCAATCCCTTTTTAGGATCCTGGTCATGAACAGCCATACTAAGATAATGTATAATAATATATGCAGCATGCTTCTTTAACTGGGACAAGAGACAAGTGAATGTTAATGCATATTCAGACTGCAAGTCAGACTGAAATGTCCTAGGTAACCTAGAAAGGATCATTTGTTATGTCACATTGTCTCTGCAATGTAATACATAAACTAAAACAGTAGACTTTCAGAGTTTCATTGAGGGTTGAGTATATATGAATGCTTACAGATGAATACTTAAAGCGTTCCTGTTATGTGGAGTATGTTTTGACATTTCCTCAGACATGTCAAATGTTCCTGATTGCTCTGGGTCTCACTTCTGGGTGATGTGGGTGTGCGCAGCAGTCCACTCCACTCCCCAGTCAGCCAAACATCCCACTCTTTTTGCTCCAGAGACTATAATGAAGCAAGAAGTTGAACTAGATTGACAGCCAGGAACAGATGCCCGCAGCTGTGCACTCCCCCTGGCTCAATCTTGAGATCGCAGTGGATCTCAGGAGTGAGAAAAATGTCTGATGGCATGTCAACAGTTATTACAAATGGCAGTAACACTTTACTTCCCAGGCGCTGCATTCCATTACTCTTTTGCTGACCTAAGTCATTTTTACTGTGCTGCAGCGACGACCCATGTGACTGCTGCAACCAGTCACTGGCCTCAAAGTAAAAGGTGCGAGAAAGGTGAGGCCAGTGATTGACTGTAGTGGTCATGTGGCTGTATAGGCATCATTATTGCAGCACAGCAACCAAACACTGGTGGAGAGCTCTGGAGTGGTGGGAAAGCAATTTAATTTTGTCATTTTAGGGCACTTCCTATCTTTAGCCATTTTTTCTTCCGATCTTGCAAAACCCTTTTATCCAGGACTAGTGAAACTTTATTGTAATATCACACACAACCTGAGGACAGGGGTTGTACTGTTTTTGCAAGAATGTAACTGTGCTTTTTCTTATCCTGGATATGGGGGGTATTTATGAAGACCTAATTTCTTAATGTGACTTTGCACTGGCTTCCGCCTCCCCAATTTCTTAAGAGGTGCACAGCTTGGTGTTTTAGGAGGCTACATATCCCTTCAAGATTGTTTTACATCAAGCTTCGCCTGTTTTGTTTGCACTAGACCGTGGCACGTGCAAAAATATTGCAGTTTATTCCTAAGAGTATTTCTAATCATTATTTTGTCAGTTCTTAGCACCCAAAGTAGCCTAATGACTATGTCTGTCTTTGAGCAGATGTATTCGGAAGGTCTGAAAGGATCTGGACGTGTAAACAAATTACAATATCTCCCAAACTTGAGAAGATAAAAGAGAAAATTGTGGCAGTCACCGATGATGATCAATACACTTTATTCCCAAAAGTCAGGCATGCACAAAGCAGGAAAGCAAACAACCCACACAGCCTAACAGCTGCTTACTTCCCTGTTTTGTGCATGCTTGACTTTGTGGAGTAAAGAGTATTGATCGGCATTGGTGACTGCCAGTTTTCTCTTTTCTCTTCTCGAGAAGTAATTGGTATTCCTATTTTTCCTGTGATTGTTGAGCACTGCAGAGATCTTATATGCATTTATGCATTTTGCTCTTTTCTTCTACCATACACACCTGACATAAAGATTTCTTAAAGTGTGCTGTCTGGGCATTGGTTGGGCTACAGCTGTAGTGTCTTGTTTGACCATGAGTATTTCCTGATTAATATATTTATTTTTGGGTTGACTAGTCTGCTGTCAAATATGAAAACTGATGAAAACCCCAAAAGCCCAAACCTGAAATTGAGATAAATTTGCACATAAAACTTAACCTTTAATTAAAAAAAAGTAACCAATGTACCTATACATTATCCAAAGTGCATAGGCACAATATTAGGGAGTAAAAATAGACATAACCCTACTGTTCGTTCTGTGATCCAGTTCCCTGCCTGATACCAAAAAACATCCGCCCGTTGCTGGTTTTACTAAGAGATGCATGCCTTTATAGTAAAGCCAAGCGGTCCTGCGCCTGGCACAGGGACTGCACAAAAATCTGCATTTACTCCATAGCAGGTGTAGATTTTTGTTGTTGTTTTACGCCTGGATATAAACCTTGATAAATTAGGCACAGGAGGAGGCCATGGCTCCTCCCCATCCTGTCCCCCATATTTTGTAATATTCATTAGTTGTATGTAAGGAAGTATGACTGCAGGATCAGCCTACCTAAGCTTACTTGTTTATGTAGTCTGTAATCACAAAACAGTATTTTTTAGAGCATAGCTGCTATGTTTCGAATCAGCTGGTTTCAGAAAGTTATATAGATTTGTAATTTTCTTCTGTTTAGAAATCTACAGTCACCCAGTACTTATCAGCTGCTGTATGTCCTGCAGGAAGTGGTGTATTTTTTCCCCCAGTCTGACACAGTGCTCTCTGCTGCCAGGAACAGGCACTGTTAAAGCAAAGCAGGTTTAGGTATGGGGATTTGCTTCTGCTTTGGACAGTTCTTGTCATTGACAGAGGAGCAGCAGTGAGCACTGTGTCAGACTGGAGAAAATACACCACTTCCTGCTGGACATACCGCAGCTGATAAGTGCTGGAAGACTTGAAATTTTCACAGAGATGTAAATTGCTAATTTATATAACTTCCTGACATCAGTTTATTTGAAAGAAAACAAATTTCGCCAGAGAACCCCTTTAAGGCTGAGTTCACACACAGTATATTTCAGGCAGTATTTGGTCCTCATGTCAGGTCCTCATAGCAACCAAAACCAGGAGTGGATTAAAAACACAGAAAGGCTCTGTTCACACAATGGTGAAATTGAGTGGATGGCCGCCATATAACAGTAAATAACCGCCATTATTTCAATACAACAGCCATTGTTTTAAAATAACAGCAAATATTTGCCATTAAATGGCGGCCATCCACTCAATTTCAACATTGTGTGAACAGATCCTTTCTGTGTTTTCAATCCACTCCTGGTTTTGGTTGCTATGAGGACCTGACATGAGGACCAAATACTGCCTGAAATATACTGTGTGTGAACCCAGCCTAAGTCTGCTAGCCCAAAACCTGGTATGAGAGACTGTCATTTTTGAGCACTTTTACAGTTATCAGAGGGAAGTATGCTTGTTTTCTTAAAAACACTAAAATTGCACATTGTTTTGGAGTGATAGAAGTAACCTTTTTTTTCTGTTTTTATCAGAATGGAATTTGGAGAGGTGGAAAAGACTTGATGTAAACCAGGTACAGTTGTCTTTTTTTAATGCAGTAAACAAGTAAACCCTTAAACACAAGAAATAGTGTACGTCTAGATGCTAATACATCTTTTTATCGTCTGAAGTATACTTTATTTACTGTCAGTTTGACATACAGTTAAATTTTTGTGGCATTTAGAAACATAGTTTATTTTATTATGTATTTATATTGTATACAACTAGAATAGAACCAGAATACAACCGCACTGGGGGAGTTACATCCATAAGCCTTATAGTAGGAATTGGGCTTGTTCACAGAACTTACCTGGCTTGGTCATATTCTTAGTTATCCGATCTTACAGCGACAGGAGCGACTTCGCACTGATCAGCTAAAGATTTGTAATGACAGTTAGGCTGGCTTTATACTGCCTTAAAATCTTTGAAAAACAGCAATAAAAACGCCATGGCGTGTTTTTTCTTTGGAAATATGCTAGTGGACAGTTTTGGTTAGAAGTCAGTGGAAGTCTATAATCTGCCTTACACACCTGGCGTTTTTTGGGGTGGAGTTTTTCTCTCCTATCTTTAGGGTGGCGTTTTTGAGGCTTTGTGGCAGTTTTTCCAAACACAGCATGCGTTTTTTTCGGCAAACTGTGGTGTTTTTTCTCCCATAGACTTCAGTGGGATTGTTTTGGATGTCTCAAAAACACCGGGTCACTGCATAAATGCACTTAGGGTAGGGCTATACTATGACTTTTTGTGGTACGGTTTGATTGATTTTAATGTTTGAGTGACAGCTCTAGTCCACAAGATTGAATAGTCTCAGTATACCCTAGCCCAATCAGACAATTCCCCAGAAAAATGTGTGACTGTCACCTTACGAAGAAATATAACTAGAAAGAACATTAGAATTTTATTGAAGACTAGAAAAAGCACCCGGCGCTGCCCAGGTATAAAGTGTTAGTGTGGTAATTAGATTTGTTCCAAGGTCGCCCAGAAGGCAAATCTATGCCATTGTTTTGTTTTTTTTTGTTTAACGGGAAATCACCAGGGGCCTTATATATCCCTTTATACACTATATACCCCAACAGTTCTGCACTGTTTATGTAAATTGTAGGTTAGAAATAAACTAAAAACTTTAAACATCCTAAATACCTAATAGCCAAACTGAGATGTCATCATGTGATCAGACTGTATACAAAGCCTGGTTATATACAACATTGGCAGTTTTACATACAGAGCCTGGTTATATACAACATTGTCAGTGTAATATACAGCCTGGTTATATGCAACATTGGCAGTGTTATACAGTATACAGCCTGGAATACAACATTAACAGTGTTATACTGAGCCTGGTTATATACAACATTAGCAGTGTTATATACAGCCTGGTTATGTACAACATTGGTAGTGTTATACAGATCCTGGTTATGTACAACATTGGTAGTGTTATGCTGAGCCTGGTTATATGCAACATTGGCAGTGTTATATACAGCCTGGTTATATACAACATTAGCAGTGTTATATACAGCCTGGTTACATACAACATTGGTAGTGTTATGCTGAGCCTGGTTATATACAACATTGACAGTGTTAGTGGTGGTCCTGTATACCTGTAGTATATAGTTGGTGGAGTTCCTGTATACCTTTAGTGTATAGTTGTGGGGTCCTGTATACCTGTAGTGTGTAGTTTGCCCCCCCCCCCCCCCGCACGACTGCAGACCATAAGTAAGGTGTGTGTGCAGAAAAACAAAAGAAATGTTGTCAGCTCACCCACTCAGTGCAGAAAACCTGCAGCTTATAATAATAAGTGCATACACAATCCTGCATCATCATAATCTGGCCCTCTACCACTACCTTTCTTCCTAGGTGAGGACAGAAGATGTTTCAAAGTTTCTAATACTGTATACACTCCATCCCCCCCTCTTGCAGGTAGCCCCCGTACTGTATACACTCCCCCCCCCCCCTTGCAGGTACTCCTATACTGTATACACTTCCTCCCTGCAGGTAGCCCACATATTGTATACACTCCCCCCGCAGGTAGCCCCCATACTATATACACCCCCACCCCTGCGGGCCGCCCCCATACTCTATACACTCCCCCCACTTGCAGGTAGCCCCCATACTCTATACACCCCCCCTTGCAGGTAGTCCCTATACTGTATACATTCCACCCGCAGGTAGCCCCCATACTCTATACACCCCCCCTTCTTGCAGGTTGGCCTTATACTGTATACACTCCACTCCACAGGTAGCCCCCATACTGTATAAACTAACCACCCCTGCAGGTATCCCCCATACTGTATACACTGCCCCCCTTGCAGATAGCCCCCATACTGTATACACTCCCCCCTTCAGGTAACCCCCATGCTGTACAAACTCCCCTCTGCATGTAGCCCCCATGATGTATACACTCCCCCCTGCAGGTAGCCCCCATGCTGTATACACTTCCCCCCCTGCAGGTAACCCTATGACATTGCCGAGGAAGTTAATTTACATACTTGCAGCGAAATTGTCAATCTCGCTGCGAGTATGTAAATTAACCCCCTCGGTGGCCGGAGCGTAACTTACTATGACAGAGGCACCATTATCCCGCCCGTTCAGACCGCTGTTAGATCGTGCAGGCTCTCTCCAGTGTCTTCAGCGCTGTGCTGCTGCTGCCGGGCACGGCTCTCAACGCCCCCCCCTCCCCCCGAAGCAAGCTTGAGCGGTGTGTGCAACGTCCAGAGCCGTGAGGAGAGAGCTGTGCCCGGCAGCAGCAGCACAGCGCTGAGCACACTGCAGGGGAGCCTGCACGATCTAACAGTGGTCTGTGCAGGCGGAATGATGGGTGCCTCTGTCAGTGTAAGTTACGCTCCTGCCGCCGAGGGGGTTAATCTACATACTTGCAGCAGGATGACCATCTCGCTGCGAGTATATAGTGTCATAGGGTTGAATGACACTGGATCTGCAGAGGATTTTACTGCAAATTCGCAGCGTGAAATCCGCTGCAAATCCGGTAGGTGTTTTGTACCCTTACTTTATTTATTTCTGTGGATCTGTTCACAGGCAGCTGCCCTAGCAACCAATTCCAGCTCCCTGTTAAAATGAAAGTAGTAA
Source organism: Dendropsophus ebraccatus (assembly GCF_027789765.1). Lineage (NCBI taxonomy): Eukaryota > Metazoa > Chordata > Amphibia > Anura > Hylidae > Dendropsophus > Dendropsophus ebraccatus. Next base: position 104,405,765 of record NC_091455.1, read on the forward strand.
TCCTATTGGTTGCTAAGGCTTCCAACTGTTGCCGATTTTGCTGGCAAGCTGAAGCACTAATTATGTCACCTGTGTGTGCAGTGTGGAGATTCTCCCATTCATCTCTATGGGTGCTCTTCCCCCTCCCACTCCTGTACAGTCATGGCCAAAAGTTTTGGGAATGATACAAATATTAATTTTTACAAAGTCTACTGCTTCAGGTTTTAAAATGGCAATTTGCATATACTCCAGAATGTTATAAAGAGTGATCAGCTTAACAGCAATTACTTGCAAAGTCAATATTTGCCAGGAAATGAACTTTATCCCCCAAAACACATTTTAACATCATTGCAGCCCTGCCTTAAAAGGACCAGCTAACATTGTTTCAGTGATTTCTCCATTAACACAGGTGTGGGTGTTGATGAGGACAGGGCTGGAGGTCAATCTGTCATGATTAAGTAAGAATGACACCACTGAACACTGCAAAAGGAGGCTGGTGCTTGGCATAATTGTTTCTCTTCTGTTAACCATGGTTATCTCTAAAGAAACACGTGCAGTCATCATTGCACTGCACAAAAATGGCCTAACAGGTAAGAGTATCGCAGCTAGAAAGATTGCACCTCAGTCAACAATCTATCGCATCATCAAAAACTTCAAGGAGAGAGGTTCCATTGTTGCCAAAAAGGCTCCAGGGCGCCCAAGAAAGACCAACAAGCGCCAGGACCGTCTCTTAAAAGTGTTTCAGCTGCGGGATAGGGCTACCAGCAGTGCAGAGCTTGCTCAGGAATGGCAGCAGACAGGTGTGAGTGCATCTGCTCGCACTGTGAGGCAGAGAGGGCAGCAAAGAAGCCACTTCTCTCCAGAAAAAACATCAGGGACAGAATGATATTCTGCAAAAGGTACAGGGAATGGACTGCTGAGGACTGGGGTAAAGTCATTTTCGCTAATGAATCCCCTTTTCCGATTGTTTGGGACATCTGAAAAACAGCTTATTCGGAAAAGACGAGATGAGCGCTACCACCAGTCTTGTCTCAAGCCAACTGTAAAGCATCCTGAAACCATTCATGTGTGGGGTTGCTTCTCAGCCAAGGGAATCGGCTCTCTCACAGTCTTGCCTAAAAACACAGCCATGAATAAAGAATGGTACCAGAATGTCCTCCAAGAGCAACTTCTCCCAACCGTCCAAGAGCAGTTTGGCGATTAACAATGCCTTTTCCAGCATGATGGAGCACCTTGTCATAAAGCAATGGTGATAACTAAATGGCTCAGCGAACAAAACATAGAGATTTGGGGTCCATGGCCTGGAAACTCCACAGATCTTAATCTCATTAAGAACTTGTGGTCAATCATCAAGAGACGGTGGACAAACAAAAACCAACAAATTCTGACAAAATGCAAGCATTGATTGTTCAAGAATGGACTGCTATCAGTCAGGATTTGGTTCAGAAGTTGATTAAAAGCATGGACAAATGCAGAGGTCCTGAAGAAGAAGGGTCAACACTGCAAATATTGACTTGCTTCATTAACTCATTCTAACTGTCAATATAAGCTTTTGTTACTCATAATATGATTGCAATTATATTTCTGTATGTGATAAAAACATCTGACAAACACACATAAAAACCAGAGGGCAGCAGATCATATAAAAATATAATATTGGTGTCATTCTCAAAACTTTTGGCCATGACTGTACATCTGGCAAAGACGGGACCTTCGCTCTAACGTTCCCGGGCACCCTATGTATCTGTGGGCCAAATTTGGGGTCAAACGGTTCAGGCGTTTGAAAGTCTATAGGAGACAGACGGACAGACTTTCATTTTTATGATATAGATGACAGGAAGAATCTTATTACCTATATTAACCAAAAAAGTGTTACTGAACAAAATTATTTAATAGTTTTGTTCCGTTCGAAGAATGCGTTAATATTTATTCCCCTTTTTTATGTGCCGATCTCTTGCTTCCTCTCATTAAATAGCCGCGCAGCACAACTTATTAGTATCTGTCATCTTCTGAGATGTTGGTGCTGATCAGTCCATTCTCTAACAGGCAAACAGTGGCTGGTGAGCACGCTTTAATCATTAGAAGACAGGGTTGGCATAGCTGTGTCTTTCTATTTTAATACAGAAATCAGACTCGTGTATGTGAAGCCCTATTTGTCCCAGTCTATGGATTTTGTTTTTTCTTTGCACAGCTTCTATTTGTGTGATTTTTTTTGGGGGGGGAGGGTGGGGGGGTTGTGCTTTCACTTAATACAGTATGTCAACATGGACTCTTTTAATGCCTGATTTTCTCTTAATGCTTTAGTGACTGTATTTTAGTATAGAATAAGTATCTTCAAGTTTTATCTAAGTTCATACAAAGCTCAGCAAGTTGCACGCAGTAATAATAGTTATTATTGCTATTGCATTGACCAGAAGTGTTTACAATGTACTTTATATACACACAGATCAGACAAAACATTAACTCTTTCTGGATCGGACCTTAACCCCTTAAGGACAGAGCCAATTTCGATTTTTGCGTTTTCGTTTTTTCCTCCTTGTGCATCAAAGGCCATAGCACTTGCATTTTTCCACCTAGAAACCCACATGAGCCCTTATTTTTTTGCGTCACTAATTGTACTTTGCAATGACAGGCTGACTTTTTGCATAAAGTACACTGCGAAACCAGAAAAAAATTCAAAGTGTGGTGAAATTGAAAAAAAAACAACGCATTTTGTTTATTTTGGGGAAATGTGTTTTTACGCCATTCGCCCTGGGGTAAAATTGACTTGTTATGCACGTTCCTCAAGTCGTTACGATTAAAACGATAGGTAACATGTATAACTTATATTGTATCTGATGGCCTGTAAAAAATTCAAACCATTGTCAACAAATATACGTCACTTAAAACCGCTCCATTCCCAGGCTTATAGCGCTTTTATCCTTTGGTCTATGGGGCTGTGTCAGGTGTCATTTTTTGCGCCATGATGTGTTCTTTCTATCAGTACCTTGATTGCGCATATACGACTTTTTGATCGCTTTTTATTACAATTTTTCTGGATTTGATGCGACCAAAAATGCGCAATTTTGCACTTTGGGATTTTTTTGCGCTTACGCCGTTCACCGTACGAGATCAGGAATGTGATTAATTAATAGTTCGGGCGATTACGCACGCGGCGATAGCAAACATGTTTGTTTATTTATTTATTTGTTTACTTTTATTTATAACCTGGGAAAAGGGGGGTGATTCAGACTTTTATTAGGGGAGGGGGCTTTTTATTGACAACAACACTATATATTTTTTTTTTACACATATACTAGAAGCCCCCCTGGGGGACTTCTAGTATATACACTTTGATCTCTCATTGAGATCTCTGCAGCATAGATATGCTGCAGAGATCCATGAGATAGGCACTCGTCTACTTCCGGTTGCTGCAGCCGGAAGTAAACAAGTGCCGAGAAGGGGATGGCGCCATCTTGGAGCGGTCCCCTTCCGGCTTCAGAAACGGAGATCGCTCCTCTGGGATAACATCCCGGAGGAGCGATCTCCGCCACTAGACACCAGGGAGACGCTGGATCCGGTAATCGGATGCAGCTGTCATGTTTGACAGCTGCATCTGATTACTGTATTAGCGGGCACGGCGATCGGACCGTGCCCGCTAATACCTACGGTCCCGGGCAACAAGCGGCACCCGGGACCGCCGTGGTTCAGAGCGGGGTCGCCATGCGGCCCCGCTCTGAACGCCCTTACCGGCAATAGGGCGTACCTATACGCCCTCTGTCGTTAAGGGGTTAAAGCGTAACTGTCATATTTTTTTTTATTGCAGAAATCAGTAGTATAAGCGATTTTAAGAAACTCTGTAATAGGTTTTATCAGCCAAAAAAGCCTCTTTCTGTACTCAAGAAGCAATTTCCCAGCCTCCCCCCCTGACTTCTTATCTGTGCATTATCAGGCAAACACGTCTTCATTACAGAGAAGCCAGTGAAGACAGCTCTGCTCTCCCCATTCTATCCTTATGGAGGGTGGAGGGGCCGAGGGAGATGAGGGAGCAGGAAGAGGTGACATGAAGGTCAGCTGTTTGTAGACTGTCTGGGCACCTAAACCGCAGGATTCTGGGGTCAGAAAGGTCAGTGCTTATCTATGAACTTACTGAGAGAAGATTGCAGGGTGTAGTGCTTTGCAAGACTGCTCCGTGCTCAGTCACTCCTAACAGCCCCTCCTCTCTCCATAGCCACATAATGGACACAGAAATCCTCCTTCTTCTGAAGTGAGGGGGGAGGCTGGGAGATTGCTTTTTCAGTCCAGAAGGAAACTCTTTTGGTTTATAAAACCTATTACAGAGTTTCTTAAAATCGCTTGTACTATAGATAGTTAATGTTTTTAAAAAAATGGCCCTGAAATGACAGTTACGCTTTAAGGACCAGAGCCCAGAGCCCATTTTTCAGTTCTGACCTGTCTCACTTAATTCGTTATAGCTCTGGAATGCTTTAACTTATCCTAGTGATTCAGAGAGTCTTCGAGGATTTATTTAGAGGCGCAATGCCTCTACATAAATCCTATGTACAAGGGAGCCTCTTAGTTCACACACAGTGAAACCTACGCTACCTCAGAGCTGTTGTAGGTTTTACTGACTTTTTTCTGGCATAGAAATTTTAAATGTGGGGCACTCGCTCTTTTAGCCTTATGGATAATGCAGTTGCCCTGACCACAGCATCCGTATGGTTAACTGTCATCATCAGAGCACAGCTCCAGTGCTGACAGTTGTCGCAGGTGCCCAGCTATCACTGACAGCCAGGACCTGTGGTGGATGGCATGGGCAGAGCTTCTGTGCCTGTTTCATCCACTGATGTTATTGTACGTACATTTGCTGGAACTCACCATGAAAAAGGAGGTACAGTTACATCCATTTGCGGTTAAAAGTACTTCCCTAATATTGTGTAGTGATTACTTGCCTGTTTTTAACCTCTTAAATGCCGTGATGTCTAACGATCACAGAGTGTAAGGAAGTCAGTGACAGGAGAAGTATCTGTCATTGACTGATCACAGGTCTCAATCAATTTCCCTGACAGGCGGGGGTATAATACTTACCTCAAATCCTGTCAGATTGGTGATCTTCTCAAAGAGTCTGTCTCAGTCAGACTCTATTGGGGAGATTTATCAAACTGGTGTAAAGTAGAAGTGTCCCAGTTGCCCCTAGCAACCAATCAGAGTCCACCTTTCATTCTTCACAGATTCCTTGGAAAATGAAAGGTGGAATCTGATTGGTTGCTAGGGGCAACTGAGCCAGTTTTACTTTACACCATGTTTGATAAATCTCCCCCTTTGTGCAGATCACTGATAATTCTAATCAGAGCTATTCAATGGCATAGCATTGATCAGTATATTCAATCTAATGATTGCATGTAATAGTCCCATTTTACAAATAAAAATATATAGGATTAAAATTTGATATTGTCCGATTCATTAAAATATTACAACATTGTTACCGCACAGTGAACAGTGTAAACGAAAAATGGGAAAAAAAATCCACCAGGATTGGTAATTTTTTTTTCTCATATCAGAAAAAAAAATTAATAAAAAGTGACCAAAAACTCCCATTTGCACCAATATGTTACCAATAAAAACCGAAGATCATGGCACAAAAAATGATCCCCCAACCAGGTGGAAAAATTAGTTTTTTGACTTAACAAATATTGGACAAATCCAATATTGGCACTTGAACAAAAAAATGTAAGGCTACAATAAATATTGCACAATCTCTATATTGTATGGCCTAATAGCAGCATTGGACCACACCAATGAATTGCATTATGCCCCTATGCTTGAGGTCACGTAATTAACCCCACCTGCACCACAATACTAACCCAGTTGCCACATCCTGGTTCCCACCTCTCCACACTCCAATGCGTTTTGCTGGCGCTTTGTCAAGGAGCGATACATAGCTCGCCTTAGCTGTTTGCCACCCATGTGGTTGCACAGGATACCAACTGCTAGACAGTTGGGGAGGAGGAATGTGACAGCAGGTCAGGAGACCTAACCCCCAGTCTTGTTGTGTCTCTTTAATACATGATGGATACAGACCACCACAGTGATGTCATTACACTGCTCCATATCAGAATTTAGGTGCAGGATGGGGCAGGAATTCCATGTAGAAGGCTTCTCTTCCTCTTTGAAGCCTTAATGTGTGGTGGTGTGCTGGAGTGCTGCTTCTTCTAAGCGTATTGATACGTACCTAAATAGGACCGCTGCGGTTCTGCCTGCCTGAAGATTTGCACCCTTTCTCTCCTTCCCATGTATTGGTGCTGTAATTATGAATGGGCAGTTTTTCTTGGAACTTGATGTATCAGTAGTATAAGTAGATTTGAGACATTTTATTACAGTGATCCTCAACATTCAAGATGTTATGAGGTCCTACGTTTCATGACTATATATAATGTATTTATGGGCAGTTTCTAATGAAATTGGTAATTGAAATTGAAATTGGTAATATAAATATTATGTCACTAAATATCATAGTAGAAATATTCCTTCATGTAGTGTAGTCATGTTTAATACAAAAGCTTTCATGAAATGGATGGATTCATTAATACTAAATACTGAATGATTTAATATTTCTTTTGCTTTTCAGGCGGACGTGGCTCCACTGATGTCAGCTCTTATCGGAATCTCGTACCCCTTGAATTCTGTGGTAATGACTAGTCCCTTTAATCAAACCTATTTTTCCTGAAACACTTTGTAATTAACAGTGCTGACAGGGGTTGAGCCATTGTGATCTGGGCTATAGCTAGAGCAAGCTGGCAGTGGCACCAGAACAGCAATGTAGCACACTCTTGTTGGCTTTGCTTTATTTTCTTCAAAGGTCACATGCGTATACAGTAGTTAGGGGCTGACTATATAAATGGTTTCTTTGTGCGTTTGTTATAATAATTCTAGGTTCTGGGTTAATAATGACTGGACCCTTGCCAGTCAGACATTGATGGCATATCTTTGCAATTTGCCATGAATGTCTATCCTGGAACAACTCCTTAAAGTGACACTGTCACCCTCTTTTAACATTACACAGGTGTAAAGGGTAAATTTTGCAGTTTTCATACCTTATTTCATATCATTGTCAAGCGCCACTTAGCCCCTTCCACAACACCATCATTGGCTCCGTGATGTCATCAACGCATAGACAGCCATTGGAACAGGCCAGCCTAAAGGTCTAGGCCCCAACCCCTCTAGGTCCGCCCATACCAATGGCTGCTGAGGAGGCAGGGCCTATGCACCGATGACGTCACAGTGGCGGGCCAACGGTGGCGTTGTGGGTGAGGCTAAGTGGCGCTTCGGCTGTGAAGCCCCTGCCCAGATAGCACAGTCCACAGATGATAAAAGATCACTTTTTAGAGGAACAAGCACCATGACGTATGATATAAAATAAGGTATGACAACTGCTTAATTTACCCTTTACACCTGTGTAGAGAAGTTAGAATGCAAAAAGGGGGTGACAGTGTCTCTTTAAAGCAAGATAAAGTTCAGTAAATGTAATATACCTTTTATCAGTTAACAAAATGGTGGGTCTTTCTCTGTAAGCAGCTGTACCTGTACTGTTTCTTCCATTTTTGTTAATAGGGTGGCTTGGGTGCCTTGGATCATTATCAGTATTTTGTGCAGTTAAAGGGGTTTTCCAGGAATAGATAAAAACATTGCTGCTTTCCCTATTCGCCCTATGACAGCACCCCTGGAGAGCGTCCTTCCCCTTCCCAAGAGACAGAAAACAGCCGCCAAGGATGAAAGCTTTAAAAGGGGCAGGACCGACCCCAAACTCCAGTTCTGTTTCCTGTCTTCTAGGAAGAGGGGAGAGTGAGACCTCAGTCTCACTCTCCCAGGAAGGACCGCCGAGGATTGAGAACTGAGGCGCCCGGTCCCTATGACTAGTCCTCAGGACAACGGGTTACCTGTGCCTGGCATAACTCTTTTGGTGGAAGCCGCCGGCCAGTCTGGATTGTCCCGGTCCGTCGGGCCTCCTGTTCTCCCTCACCTCTCGCCGGGAGTCAGCTGCACAGGAGGCGAAGTGGGTGCCGGCCTATTCGGGCGGCTTTTTTCCTGTGTCCTCCCCCGGTACAGGGCGGGCTAGCATCACGCGCGAGCGCTCCTATGGAGGCAGGCTGGCACTTCCAGGGTCTGCTCAGGCGTTGCGGCTGGCGTGTAACGTCACTTCCGCCGGACGTCTGACGTAGTTTCCGTGCGGCCTGGCGCGGACTGCGGCCTTTCCTGGCAGTAACCGGGGTGGGAGGCAGGGGGACGGCGGAGTTGTCGGGTGCACTCCTGAGACCTCCAGACGGGCTCCGGTAGTGGGAGGGGTCGGTTAGGGGCCGTGCTCCGAGCCGCCACAGGAAATGAAGAGGGAGGGGGCAAAAAGACCCTCTTTAAAAGAACAGGGGCCTTAGACAGAGCTCCACTAATTTCAATGGAACTGAGCTGCAATAACACACACAAACTGAGGATGGGAGTGGTGCTGTTTCAGGAAGAAAGTAGCTATGTTTTTCTAATGCTGGACAACCTCACACATTTGATTAATTTGGGAAAACTTACATTTTTAACATTCTGTCTATGCTTCATGTACTATCTACTATATTTGTTGTTTCTTGCTATTAGCTTATTTCAGACTAGCACTGTCAGACTGTACTGTGTTGTGTGTGTGATATTACTATCCCCTGGAAACAATACTGTAGATTTAACCACACAACATCTGTGAACTTGGCAATCGTAGTATTTAGGAACGCTGCTATTCTGGAGTACTGCACAGATCATTTTCTAAATATTGGGCTTGAAACATCCTCTCCTTCACTACCTATTACAAGGACTTAGTCCATTTGCCACCTGGAGGACCATACTTTGTGCAGTATACTACGTGCTCTAAAACTGTTCTGGATCTGATTGCCGCTTTATTGACCAGTAGCTATTCTGGTCGTATACTATGTTCAGTGTACTACATGTTTTAAAGCTGCTGTGGACTTGATTGGCACTTTATTTTTAGCTATTGCCAGGGCTGTATTCACCACTAAGCACCTGTGGTCCGATGCCTAGGGCAGCACCTTTCAGGGGGCAGCACCAGGGAGCAGGGGGAAAGAAACCACTTTTTTTTTTTTAATGTTTTAGTCTCCCCCCTCCCGTTCAGACTTGCCAGTAAATCTGGTGTCTTTTTGAGGGGGAGGGGGTATGGTGGTATTGGTCAGGTCAGGTCAGGTCTGGCTGTGTTAATTCTGACGCCTAGAGCTATTATTTACCAATTTACCAATGCAGTGGTAAAATTTGTTTATGTTTTAAGCAGTTGGAAATCATGAAAAATGTGCTTCAGACAGTGTTTCTACATGTAGAGAAATGCATGTGGCTGAAACCAGGCTCCTATTTCTTCATGATGCTAATTGGTGAGTGAAGATGGGGCGTCTTCAGGTTTAGTGCCTAGGGGAGCAGCAGCTATGAATACAGCCCTGGCTATTGCAACATATTATCTCATAGACTCAAGGGCCCTGTGGCATTGTTTACATCATATATATATACAGATTTTTTAACTATATTTTTTAACTATTAAATGGTTTATTAATTGTGATATTTGCATATCGGCCACTATAAATAAAATGTCTGTAATGGTGCAGGGTTTGGGGGGGGGGGAGGGTCGAGAAAAGAAAATATTGAACTCACCCCTTCTTGTGTCTCATAGCACCAGTCCTGGGTCCCGTTCACAGCAGCCTGGGTCCTTCAGCTCTTCACCTGAAACGTCATGACTCGGCTGAGCATTTGCCCACTCAGCCAATCAGTGACTGAGGACACCTGGCTGAGCGGGAAGTTACTAACCTGAGCCGTGTCATTGCTGCTGGAAAAGCAGAAGATGACAGCCGGCTGCTGTGAACGGGACTCAGGAGCAGCGCAACGGAGGCATGGGAACAGGTGAGTTCCCTTGTTTATTATTTTTTCTCACCCCCCTTCCTGCCTGCTGATTTAAGAGTTCGTAGGACTTCCTCTTTAAGTCTAAGTCAACCTTGACCCTCCTTATTTACTATCTATGCGCTGCACCAATCTTTGTAAAATTATTTCAGAATAGACCTATTTCCAGCAATATCTCTGTCAAACCCCTCTTAAACTAACCCCTCTCTATATTTTTCTTTTCTTTTTATCAAAGTGATCTGCCAGTTTAGCTTGGCTTGTTGCTGGTGAGATAATTCGTATGAGTAATCCCATGGACAGTTGTGACCAAAGTCAAACTAGTGCAATAAATTGTCATTTACTTAACCATGTGCAAAGAAAAAGTGGAACAGATGCACCAGATTGAAGTGTGTGATCCCTATGCACCACAATTTTGAGCATCTCCTGTCCTAAAGAAAACCAGATTCTCCCCAGATTGTAAAGTAAGCCAAGAGAGCAAAGACACCCATCACAGGAAGGTGACTGCGCCTTGCAAAGCGTGCTACGCTGATAGCATAATGTGATTTACATCAAATGCAGTGGCGCCAATTGTAAAGTTGACATTGGTTACATCTGTAGATAAATAGACAATATATCAATGCAGGAACCCCAGCACTGGTAGAGTTATCCTTGGCTGGACCACAGCAGCTGCCTCTAATCTGGTGTTTACATGTTTTTTGCATATCCATTTTATCATGTCTGTCCATCTGTCAGCACTCCATTGGGTACTACAAAAAGTGATTTATACACCAAAAATATATATTTTTGTTGATATTATTTTTTACTCTATTCTATTTTTACTCTATATTAAATCACTATTTCAGTACCCATTGGAGTGCAGAAAGATGTGTTAACTGTATATCTGAAAAAAAACCTCCAGATTAGTGGTAACCCAGAGGTAGAAATAGATCATCCATGGATTAGGCCCACCATCTTGGTTAGCCATAGATTAGGGCCTTGCCTTCTTGGCTAGTTGATAGTGGGAGTGAGCAGAAGCGGATGGGCGTGCGAACAGTTAACATGCTGCAATTTAAAAATTTATGACTTATTACTTGGAACAAGAATTGAAGAGTGACTTTGCAAAATAAATATCCTAAAGCCATATAAAGCCACCTTATAGGGGCATGCATGGACTCCTGGGCTCTCCGTAGAGAATGTAGACTGCTGATTTACCTTACTTGGTTATTTGTTTGAGTTTTTAATCTTTTTTGTGAAAAATACAGTTTAAAAAAAGATGATGTGACAGATTATCTGCCAAGATCAGCATTTAAATATATAATAGACTTTGCTGCCTAATAAACTGTTTCCACAATAGTTATCACATTATATGAGTGAGGTTTCTCCCTGCCCAGCAGAATAATTGTTCCCAGGGCCATCAGATCCTGGAAAATGTAAGCATGATCTCTGAAAAACTGTGGAGGTTGCGTTTGAAGGTAAACCCTAGGAAGGTCTATAGGGTTGGTGCATAACTCATAAATTCTATTTGTTGGTTGTTAATACCTGTGTCATACACTGCCCCTTAAGCCATGCAATAGGCATAAAACTGAATATCTGTTTCTGTAAGGTGTACTTACATCACCAGTTTCATCACCTACAATTGTTTTGGTGCCACAGCATAGAATTCCTTTTATATTTAGCCTATTGCATGTAGATGGCTGATTATAAAGCCTGTGATGTGTGATGCTGCCTCTTACAAATGTGTGTATCTAACAGGATATATAAAGTACTTGCTGATGTGTAAAAGAGATCTTTATTGTGAAACTAGGGCTTTGTGCAGAAAGTGGTTATCTGGTATAACAATGTGGAAAATGCTGTTACCATATTAATAAATAATTATCCCTCTGCTGGATTACTTAGAGTGGATTCTGTAAAATGCATTTGGTTTTCTTCTGCTTGCACTTAAAGTGACACAGTCACCCCCTTTTTGCATTATGACTTCTCTACTCAGTGTAATGGGTAAATTTAGCAGTTTTCATACCTTTTTTTATATCATACGTCATGGTGCTTGTTCAAGTAAAAAGGGATCTTTTATCAATTGTAGATTGTGGTAAGTCGGTGGGGCTTTGCGGCATTAGCACCACTTAGCCACGCCCACAGCTACACCATAGGCCCGCCCCTCCATTACGTCATCTTAACACAGGCCCGCCCCATCGACGCCCATTGGTGGGCCGACCTAGAGGGGGTGGGGCCTAGATATTTAGGCCAGCCTTTTCCAATGGCCATCGAGGGGGCGGGGCTTATGTACATATGGCGCCATGAAAGGGTGGTGCTGTGGGCGGGGCTAAGTGGTGCTAATGCCACAAAGCCCCGCCCACTTAACACAATCTGCAGTTGATAAAAGATCCCTTTTTACTTGAACAAGCACCATGATGTATGATATAAAATAAGGCATGAAAACTGCTAAAAAAACTGCTAAAAACTGCTAAACATTTGCCCATTACACCTGTGTAGAGAAGTCAGAGTGCAAAAAGGGGGTCACAGTGTCACTTTAAGTTGTTGGATTAACCGTAAGGTCATATGCTAGTAAGAAAATACATGGTGTATAACAGGGGGATGCTGCTTGATTATTAGTATAAGAACTGTCAGAAGTGATGTGAAAAGTAAATGGGAATTTTGTAGGTAGTATGACTGTTGCTTGTGAAAAGATATTATTATAATTTAGATTGTTGAACTACTTTGATTATGTTTATTTTATGTTTACATAAGTGTAAGTTTAGAAACATAGATTTTTTTTTTTTTGTTGCCTTTTTTTGGCTGCAAGTTTATCCAGTCTATTCAGCAGTTATTTCAGTGTTAATTTAAAGAGAGGCTAAGGCTGCATCCACACATCCGCAAATTTTGCGGACCTATGGACGGTGAATGCCTGTCCTGGATGGTTTCCCCGCCTAGCATGATGTATCAACATACTGGCAGCAGGGAAACTGTTTGAATCTCTGCGGCACTGTAATGAATTGTGAAGTAGAACTTAAAAAATGTATATAAAAATCAAAAATATTCTGGGAATATAGTAAACGTGCTTATAAAATGAATGTATCTTCATACACTACCTTAAAGGGTCAACGTCATTTGTAAAAACTATTGACACGTCATAGAGACATGAAAAGCAAATGAGTTTCCACGCTGCAGTGGCTAACATACAGAAATGAGGTTCTTAGCCAACCCTGTGTTCCAATACAATGTACCAACTCATCAGGTTAAGGTGAACCCCAGAGAGTTGGACACCTGAGGACCTTGACATACTTGTCTTTAGCTAGTTCGCTATTTCCCGTTGCTCTGCTTGCTTCTTAGATCCCCGGCTCCCTGAAATCCTGGCCAGCCAATCAGTGGCTGTAACAGGACAGCGCACTGATTGGCTGATCGGGGTGCCAGGGAGCCATGAGCCCGAGAAGCAAGTGGCAATGCGGGCAGGTAACGATACCCGGTACTGTAATTTTCTATGGCTTTACATCATCGCCCCTCCCCGAAAGCATTGCGCTGGGGGGGGGGATCTATCCAATACACCGCCAGGTGATGGCTTTTCCATAGCATTTAAATGCACCTGGGTGCAGCGATCGGCTGCATGGTGGAACTCCTTTCTGAACTCCCCTAAAAGCGCAATGACTTACGGGTAGATCATCGGTCCTTAAGGGGTTAAACACCCACAGGAGATGGGGGAGTGCGAACTAAAAGGTAGTAGCCAAAACCCCCACTTGTAACACAGAAAACAAAACAGTAGCCAGCACTCCACTAACACTGCCGTGGCTTACATACAGGCAAAAACAGGAAAAATGCTGCAGCAACTTGCAAGTGTCAGGATTTACAGCGTATACTCCCTCCATCTGTATGTAAGCAAACTACACAGTGTGAATAAGTGTTAGTGGAGTGCTGGCTATGGTTTTGCTTTTTATGTCTGTATTACATGTCAAAATCTTTCACAAACAACAGTGGCCCTTTAAAAATTATAAGATGGGGTGTCATGTGAAAAGCTGATGTATCCATTTGATGTGTTAGATCTTTCTTTTTGAATCCCTCTCTCGTTTGATTCTACTGCAAAATCTCGCTGGTTGTTTTACTGTCTAAGCAGTGTGAGTAATGGAGTGAACTCAGCTCACATTGTTCTCATGTGTCATTGCTTGCAGGGAATTTTGCCTGTGGAGTATATTAACAGCAGTCATCTCTTTAAAGCAGAGAGCATGCTTACTAATGCTCTCCAGATCTTGGAGCAGTTCAAGGTAGGTAATTATTCTTTAGAGGGACTATCTAATATTCTTATCCAATTGACTAAAAAAATCGACCACAAAGAAGAATGTTTTAACTGTAAAAAATGCCACATGATTCTTCTTCTTCTTCTTCTTCTTCTTCTTTTTATTATTATTATTATTATTATTATTATTATTATTATTATTATTATTACACTCCTCAGCATTGAAATTGTAATACCAAGAAATGTCATGAGGGTCAATATGCAGATGATAAATAAAATATAAACAAAATGTTAAAAACATCTCAATTATATTCAGTATGATTATGAGGGATACATGCCATGGTGACACATTTAGGCCACACTGGCTGTTCACAGTAACACAAGCAACAAATAGCCTGACACCATGAAGAAAAAACACTTCCTAGAAATTTTGGAGAAATAGCAGCACAACTGGTTCCACAACTCATTTAATGTATGGCTGAGCTGTCAGTTCACTTGGAATAAAAAACAAAAAAAGGGATCCTGGTACTGTGCATTATGCCACCACACACCACAATGCTGGGAATAGGACCAGTGTGACTTTCCTTCCTCAACATTAAGAAAGACGAGCTGTAAGGTGCAAAGCAAGATGGCAGTGGGGGTTGGAATGGAGGTCTGTCCTCTTAAGCAATGAGTCCTGCTTTTGTCTTGAAGGCAGTGATAGACAGAGATGTACACCATGCAATGAAGAGGCCTCCTTGAGGGAATGTCATACTAGTGTATGTATTTCTGCAAGTGGCATTATATAAAATAATTAATTTGAGCATCCAGCAAGTAAGGAAAACACTGATTCCTGTTTATTTGTAATCCACAAATGTGTACAGAACCCTCAGTGCCCAGAAAATGGGGTTTACAGAGCACCCTTACTCATGGCTCAGAGTTGCATCAGTGTTTTCTAGGGACTTCGGGTTCTGTACACATTGGTTGATTACAAATAAACTGGAAACTGTGCTTTCCTGACTTGTTGGACTCTCAGATTTATTCTTTAATTACTGTTCACACTTCATTGGAGATTCCGAGCAGACCTTGTCACATCTAAGCGGTGAGCTGGCTGGTTTTCAATGTGTCAAGTAGCACTTATACCCTCTATACTTAAATCAAGGTGTTTTGAATATTATATGTACAGGTTTTTTTTATCTGCATATCATTAAAGTGGTTGTCTAACGAGGAAACCTATTGTTAACTCTATAATAAATTAACATATATTGGTAAATAGTTATTTTACTACACTTTGCTTCCTGCACACGGAGCAAAAGTGGCGAAATTCCCTGTCATAATGACAGTCTATGGGAGGCTCGCGCGCCTCCTCTCTCCACGCTGAGGAATGAACATGTTCATTTCGCCACTTTTGCTCCGTGTGCACGGAGCCTTATTGTAGATTTTCATTCTGCTTTGATGTAGACTGTATCTGCTCTGTTGTCTTTATGTCAACTTCCTTTCATGTGTAGACCTTGTAACTGACTTCCTGTTTCTGTGTATAGGACACTCTCGCCAAGAACTCAGCAAACTATTTACCCCTACCCCTCCCATTACACTGTCTCGACTATATTACATATTACTATATTACTCTCACATTAGGGTGGAGAGATAGAGTTGGCTAAATTCTTGTACACTGGAAGAGGAATTCTGTTTCAATAAGTGCACCAGACAGGGCATTGGGCTAAAGACAACAGAGCAGACAGTGTGTATTAAAAGAAGAACCAAAGCTTAAAAGAATAAAGGCTGTATTACACAGGCCAACAGTGTTGAAAAACATGCTGAAAGACAAACAACTTCAATGATAAGCCGACATGAATGCTGTCGGCTGATCGTTGCCCCCTATTCCACGGGACGATTATCGACCGTAACAGCGTTCCATGGAATAGGGCCTTAAGAGATCGAAGGGGGTGCCCCCCCAGTGATCTTTGGATCGCCTCCCAGTTCCTTTGTTTTAAATACAGCTGCCAGAGTACAGCCCTCTGCTCCCTTCGGCAGCTCTATAGCGAATAAATAAAGCCATGAGCCATCTGCCAACCCGCGGCTGTGTTAAAAATAAATTAGCCAGTGGCTGATCTGGAGATTGCCGGGAGGTACAGTGGCTGCAGCCCCAGCAATTCTCTTATTTGTCCCCTATCAACAGGTGGACCCTTTTAACATTTTTGTTGAACCTGTGATTTCCAAAATTCCACAAACTTTCCTTGTTGGTATTGCAGTTTTATTGTTGAGGACTGTTTTTTTTATAGTTATTGGTATTGATATAGTTATCAAAATGCATCCATTTTGATCCGTTTTTTTTTTTTTATAATTGAAGTCAGTGGAAAAACTGATCGAAATGGATAGCACACAATTGCACTGTTTTTGCATCCGTTCCCCCCCCCTTCCCCCATAAACGTATACGTTACGTTTACATTAAACGGACTGCAAAAGCGTAGTGTGGGAAGCTATGGTAAAGAATATTTAAAACTTTGTTTAAAAGCCAACAGTTGGCATTCCCAGGAGTTTACCTGTATTAAGTCTATTTGCCTCTTAGTAATATCATGACTACTAGCACTTTCATTGAACCCAAAGAAAAGCAAAGGTTGTATTGTAATTAGAATAAAAATTGTTCAGTCATTATGGATTGTATTTTAACACTATAATAATAATTATACTACCTGATAAAAGTGTTTTTTTTTCCAGGTCAAAATGGCACAGAAAAAACAAACCACATTGTCTTTCTTGTTTTCACCTTTTAGGTATGTCATTTTTTTTTTTAATTTAATGGCAGAAATCTTAAATTGATGGTACTGTGTGTTTATTCAGTGGTGCCTTGTATGACGAGCATAATTCGTTCTGGGACTGTGCTTGTAATCCAAATCCACTCTTAAACGAAAGCAGATTTTCCCATTAGAAATCATAGAAATGCAGACAATTGGTTCCACACCCCAAAAATAATGATTTATTATTCTGAACAACATGTAGAAGAGATGAAACAAACATTCAGAAACAGCAGAATATGTGATAATATAAGTTACTGTACAGTAATGGAGAGGATGGGAAACACAAGGGCTGACAGAGACTGCAGGGAGCATGAAGGAATGAGCAGGACAGATGTGGGCACATACATGCAGCACTCTCTGTCCGGGGAGAGAGGGGTAACAGCTATGAAGAGATTACCCCACAGTCCTGTCCCCTGATGTGAGCCCCAGCCTGAAGTGGATCTGCTATGATTTGAAAGGTGAAGGAGACTTCCTGGGTCAGAGTACAGGGCTGTATACTCCACTATGCAGACCATACCCCTCCCCCACTCGTGCTCCCACCCAGTACAGGGAGCTCTTAAACCAAAGCAATGCTCTTACACCAAGTCACAATTTTGAAAAACTGTGAGCTCTTATACCAAAACGCTCTTAAACCAAGTTACTCTTGAACCAAGGTACCACTGTATATGTATTTTTCTACTGTTAATTTCATTATTAACACAAATGTATTAAAACATATTTCGGTTTAGACTTTGTTCACATTTCACATCACCTTCCTATTTTTAACAGATTGAATAAAAAATAGAATCCTGATGATCATAGACTAGCTGGTATTGCATAGGTCATCAGAAAATCATGGGCTAGAAATCAATACGGCTGTAAATATTTACTTTTATTATTTTTATTGTCATTACAGTTACAGCAATATTGAATTCAGATCAGATCTGTCACCGTAATATGCTGCTTTATTTAAGAGCAGCATTTTATTGAAACAGTCTGCTTTACTATTAGATCAGATAGAACAAAAACTGTTTGTCTAGCATAATCATTATATTCCGTTGTCAGGCATATTATATTTATGAAGGAGAAGAAGAGTTTAGGATTAACTCCCAGGGAGGTCAAAACAGGATGAGCAAAACACTTAGTTTGTAGGTACATTTGTATGAGTAAGTATCAGAGACTTAGGCAAACTTTTATTTCTGGATGTATCCTAAATTACAAATATAAGTATTCTGTTCTGCCCTTTATAGCTATACCTATGCAAAGCCATGCATAATTTACAGCCTGTACTGAGACCTGCCAATGTCACCTAGTTTCCTAGAAAGTAAGGGTCCATTTACACAGAAAGATTATCTGACAGATTATCTGCCAAAAATTTGAAGCCAAAGCAAGAAACAGACTATATACAGAGATCACGTCATAAAGGAAAGACTGAGATTTCTCCTCTTTTCAAATCCATTCCTGGTTTTGTCTTCAAATCTTTGGCAGATAATCTGTCAGATAATCTTTCTGTGTAAATGAACCCTAAATTCTGCATATTTATGTTGACAAGGAGTAAAGATCCTCGTACACTTGTATAATTGACAGCCATACTAGCTGTGCTCATGAAAGTACCTTTTTAAAGGGAAACATACAGGGTAAGGAGGGGAACATATGAACATGCTGATGGGTACCTGTAGCTGCAGAGCTCCTGATTATGGCAGAGGTCTTCTTTTTCTCCTCTGCAGCATTTTTCTTTTTTTTTTACTTACATAGCTCTGCTCTCACCAGATCTCGCACATGCGCAGTTACAGCCCCCTGTATATGAAGCTGGGCTGCTGCGTGCGATCTGTGGAACGCAGAGCTATGAGATTACTTATGCATATATTAATATGCATAAGTAGGAGGTGTAGTATGAGATGGTGCTGGGGCCAAGGAACTCCCCCAGTGCACTAAAGGGCTCATTTGCATCTTTGCTTCTTAAAAAAGAATTGAAAAACAGCAACTTTTCAGAGGGGCTCTTTCAAACAGGGTAAGTAAGATTATTCATAAATTGTAAACATTCTATTCATCTCGAGAGATTAATCTACGTATAGTATTTATTAAATTTACTATATTTGTCTCTTTTTTCCCTTGTTGGCATCCTTGGAATGATCGACTCCAACACCTTCCTGATCATTTTATCTACCTCACAATTCTCATTTTGTAGGAAAAAAATGTTGACATTTGGTTTGCAGTGAAACTTTGGCAAACTGATAAGTGTTTTCTCACTTGATTCTGCAATCAGGCTATGTTCACACTACGTAAGTTCTGTGGAAATCACGGCCGTTGTTTCAACGGCCGTGATTTCCACGGAACTTACGTAGTGCTGCAGGCTGTAGGGATCCCAGGCGAAGTGTATACACTCTGGCCGGGATCCCTAGCGGCACTGTAGAAAACTGACATGTCAGTTTTCTGTTGCCGCTATTCAGTGAGTAGCGACCGCAGAAATCCCTGTCAGTGCAGACGCTACATAGAGTGCGGTGGGGAGTTCTGATGCAGGGGCGCCAGCGCTAAATATCATCCGGCCGGTACTGCAGTTGAGGGGGGGGGGGGGGGGGGGGGGGCTGCCAGGGTGATCGCTAGATATTGGCGGTCTGCTGCTGCCGTTCCTATTACACGAGGCAACGGCAGCATGTCGCTGCTATCCTCATCGTTGGTGTTTCGACATGTTGAAAGACAACGATCTGCCGACATTGTGCATGTCGGCTAATCATTGTCTTCAATTACAGTAAGAGATTAGTCCGTAACGGTTGGGCCTTTAGTTTTAGCCCCAGTGGTGAGAATGAAAATTGCAAGATTTCAGGATTATTTTATAATATAGATAGAAAAATGGAAAATAAAAGAAAGTCATCAAAAATTTTTAAAAAATGTTTAACATAAAAACATTATTTAAATAATAAGTCATTTTGAGAACACATTGCCTTTAAATAAGTTATGCAGACGATGCATCCCTGACATACTGTATGACAATAGTACACTCTTTGGGCAAGCATTAGGTCAGTGGGGCACTGTTAATACATTAATTAAATGTGCCTGGAGCTTTCCTGGGTCTTATGCTCAACGTTAACAATTATTAAAAGATTATTTTAAGATTAACTTAAACACAATACTATACACATCTGTTTCCTAGCTGCATTATTTACCCTGCATGACATGCTTCAAGTATTGCCTTGATGATGCCTTGTGGCACCCTGCAGCCAATCACTGGCCTCCGCAGTAGTCACATAAGACCACATAGGCCAGTGATTAACCTTCTTGTGCACACTGCAGCCATCACTGCAGGAAAGTAAATGAGGGCAGTGGGAAAGACCTGAGCAGTGCGGCTTGATGTAATACAGACAAGCAGGGTGCCTTTCATTAATTTTTAAAAACAGGCTGTAAAATCCCTTTTGATTTGCAGTATTTTTATTTATTTTTATTTTATCCCCCTTACGAAATCTTTGGCATATTTGTAACTTCTTACCTTCAGAGTCATAACTTTAAATTGTTCTATGTAATGAGCCATATGCGAGACAAATAAACCTTTTTAATGACATCCTTCATTTTATCATAAAATATACTGCAAAACAGAAAAATTTCTGGGCCAAAATTGTAAAAGAAAACCCTTCAGCTCAGCGCCTTTTGAGGGATTTTGCTCCTACAGTGTTTACTTTGCAATAAAACTAAAGTTATATTTATTCTCTGGGTCAGTATGATTACAGCGATAGGCTTTGTTCCCACAACGTTTTTTTCTTGTCTACTTTCTCCACCGCTGATTGGCTGAGCGGACATGAAACGTCACGTCTCAAGCCCATGTCAGTGACCAGGAAGCGGCTGGGCAGTGTGGACCGGAGCAGCAGCCCTCCAGGCCGGAATACCCCTTTAAGTTGCCGTGTTTACTACGACTCCTCATTTTTTTAACAATGTACGAAGACTGGTTTATGGATTTCACATTGTAACATTACTGCTCCATAACTGTGTACTGTGTAACTGTGTAATCCGTTGACATACCTACTCTTCGGCAACCTTTGCTACACCCCCCCCCACCTATTCCTCCCCCCTGACAAGTCCAGTACCTGTCACGGCTCTCTGTGCATACTGCGATCAATAATTATGGCAGCATGCACAGGGTTAAATTCCCAGGATTGGACTGAAATTGCAGACAGGTGTTAACTATAACATACAGCTGACATCCACAGCATATAGTGTGGGCACAGCTCCTGAGCCCACACTAGTGATGTCACGATACCAAAATTTTGCGTTTGATACCAACTTTTTTTTTTCAATGCTCAATACCAATTCGATACTGAATAAATTATATTGAAAATTAGAAATGCCCCCCATCAGGTCCGTAATGAACCAATTCACATTCCTTTAATTTTATTACTTTAAAAAAGTTTCCATTATTTAAAGTAAATGTGCTTTAAAAATTGCACTATTCTCACTCCTAACACTGTTACCTGTCTGGCTGTGGTGTGAGGGGTCTTTTTTTGTGCCATGATCTGTAGTTTTATTCAGTAGCATGTTTTTATGTGCTACTGAACTTGGTGTTTTTTTGCGTTTGCACTTGGTGTTTACCGTTTGTGATCAGGAAGGTGATAATTTTATAGTAAGGACATTAACACTCCAACTATCTGGGAACAATGGGGGTTGTAGTCATGTAACACACCATCTATCAGGGGGATGGGATGATATGGGCTGTAGTCATGTAACACTTCGGCTATCTGGGGGATGGTGGGGGTTGTAGTCATGTGACACACACACACTAGCTATCACAGGATGATGGGGATTGTAGTCATGTAACACACACCAGACATCAGGGGGATTATAGTAATGTAATACACTTCAGCTTTAAGGGGATAATGGGGATTTTAGTCATGCAACACACACTTGTTTATTTGTGCGGCAGGGTAATCAGGTTACAGCCCCCCCCTCCCTTCCCAGTCAGAGCACGACCAACCCCCTCCTCACCTGCACTGATGTCTGCCCCGGGAGTCTCCTGACGGCCCGGCCTGCCGCTCCTCCTCACAATCCTGTGCTGCCAGATGGCCGCGTCTCCTCCAGCCTCCCCCTCCGTCCTCCTCACCCGGATCGCGCTGCTCTTTCTTTCCTGCCGCTGACCCTGCTCTGCCCTTTGGATGACCTGAGCTATGCAATGCTACATATTATTGCTGTAGCATTGCATAGATCAGTATCAGTGCTCTGCTATCAGCAGAGACACCAGGAAGGTGAGTGCGGACCTCCAGCTGTGAGGTGACCCATCAGCCCCCCGCACTCACATTGCGGGGGTGCCGATCGGACACTTCACAGCCACCTGTCAATCATCCATTTCAATGCCGCGATCACATTACATCGCAGCATTGAAAGGGTTACATGCAGTCATTAGCAGCCGGGGTCTGTTACACATAGTAGCCGACCCCTGCTGCATATACAGCGGGCTCAGGATGGGAGAATGCCGCTGTCAGTTGTGACAGCGGCATGTATACAGTTACATAGCCGGCACAAGCCATTGCTGTGTGCCGGCAATTTGAATTTGGTGCCACCGGGGGCAGAAGCTGCGCGGGACCGAAGACATGACAGGTGGGAGCAGGGGGCGGGACACAGAACACGGCCGGCGCTCAGATAGCCGCTGGCCGTGTTCTCTGCTTTATACTTTATGCTATACTGCGCTATTATGCAAATTAACATAAAGTATCGATACCAGGAAATCCTGGTACCAAATCGTTTTTTGCCCCGGAATATCGATAGTAGTATGGAAAATAGGGGTACCGCACACATTTTTTTTTAGATTTATTTATTTATTAAACTAATGCATGGGATCCCCCCTATTTTCTATAACCAGCCAGATACAAAACCAAGCAGCAGCGGCCTGATACTGTAATGGCAAGGGCCATTTATTTTGGCAGTTTTTAGCCTAATAATACTAGCCTGCAGCCACCCAGTCTTACTTCATCATTTTCTCACGCTCCAGGCTTGACAGTATCTGTTTTTTTCCGGTACCCCTGGTGGTGGTCAGTACAGGGGTCATAAGTGGGGGATTAGTGTTAGCTGTTTTGTGGGCTAACGCTAAGCCCCAGCTTAGTAATGGATGCCATCTACTAGACGGCTTCCACTACTAAGCCAAAAATAAGTACAAAAAAAACACAAATTTAAAAAGATATTTATTGAAATAAAACGCCTTGGAGAACCCTTGTTGATCCTTTCATTATATAAAAAGTAACAATCTTCTTTCTGAAGTAGTCCATTCTTCTTTATTTCAACCTGTAAAGTATAAAACTGAGGCCCTCACCACATCTTTGATTCTAAAGTAGAACACAACACCTTCATGGGATTTTGATCTGGGCCAGGTGGCATAGCCGACTAATGCATCAGCAGGGTGCAGGATTGTGAACCATGTAGTGAGGTGGGATGGGGGACATCAAGCCCAAAAAGACCCACCTCTATGACACTCTCCCTGGCAGATAAGCCAATCGATTTTACATAAAAAAGACACAGAGGCCACTTTGAAAGGTATATTACCAGCGACTTGGGGCCTGCCAGGATTTTTCACTTTAAACAAGTCAATGTCCTTCCACAAAAATATTGTTTATTAGCCATGGTCTTTTTTTTTTTTTTTTTTGTACTAACAAAGCAGGCAGATCATTTAATTTTTCTGCCATTTTACTACACAAAGATATTTTGATTTATCACAATAGTTTGCTTTACACGGCAGCATCAAATACTAGGAAGATCAAATAGTTGGTGGACCATGTTCCTGTATAGTTCTTTTAAATTACTTTAAATTGTTTAGACCTTGAAAGTAATCCTTCAGCTTGCAGGCAGCGAGTTCAATTTTAAGAGTGCATGCCTCACTGACTCTATTACTTTTAAGCTGTTGCTTGGCCACATTGTGCATCATTTGCTAAGATAAGTTATAACTATGACTTCCCCAGAGTTCATTCCAACAGCTGAGGCTGGAAAATTTGCCTCTGTCACTCTGCTGTAAAGAAACTTTGCCGAACGCTTGAGAAATATTGGGAAACTGCCTGGTCGATAAGAATCTTTGGCTTTCTACTATATTTTTCATTAGTACATCTTTGTTTTAAGCTCAGTAGTGGCAAATAACTGTGTCCAGCCACCTTCACACATGGAGAACCTATTCTTAACAGTATGGTAAAATTAATATTTTAGATTTTAATAAATTTATACAGAAATACTCAACAATTTAAATGGAACCTGCCATAATGGCCTGAGCCATATGTCATTGTTGTGGTCCCCAATGGTTTCTCCCTACCCTACCAGCCTTCATTGATAAATACTGTTTGTCTATATGAAAAGATTTATCAATAAAGGCTGGTGGGGCACCAAGAAGCCACTGGGGACTGCCCTCATGACTCGTGGTTCAGGCATGAAAGTGATGAAACAAACAATGAAACAATGATGGGTATTTTTTTTCAAGAGACTCACCTAGCCTCTGTTCTCCTTACCCCTTTCTAAGCCCATGCTTTAGAATATTGAGGAGGCATGAAGATGCTAGTGGGTCCAGCACTGCCAGCCCCTTCCACCCTGTTTCCATTTATATACATCAGTGTGGTCTTAGACAAATTGCAGCTGAAAGGAAACTAAAAGTCATGACTAAATCATTATTCCGTAGTGTGTTTATATGAGAAATAGAATGTCGGAACTCAATAAGGTTTTTTTTAACCCTTAGAGGACCGGGCCAATTTCAATTTTTGCGTTTTCGTTTTTTCCTCCTTGTGCTTAAAAGGTCATAGCACTTGCATTTTTTCACCTAGAAACCCACATGAGCCCTTATTTTTTGCGCCACTAATTGTACTTTACAATGACATGCTGTGTTTTTTTTTTTTTTTATAAAGTACACTGCGAAACCAGAAGAAAATTAAATGTGTGGTGAAATTGAAAAAAAAAAAGCATTTTTTTTTTATTTGGGAGGGTTTTGTTTTTACGCCGTTTGCCCTGGGGTAAAACTATCTTGTTCTATATGTTCCTCAATTCGGTACGATTACAACTATATGTAACATGTATACCTTTATTTTATTTGATGGCTTTTTAAAAAATTCAAACCATTTTTAACCCTTAGAGGACCCGGCCAATTTCAATTTTTGCATTTTCGTTTTTTCCTCCTTGTGTTTAAAAGGCCATAGCACTTGCATTTTTCCACCTAGAAACCCACATGAGCCCTTATTTTTTGCGTCACTAATTGTACTTTGCAATGACAGACTGAATTTTTGCATAAAGTACACTGCAAAACCAGAAAGAAATTCAAGGTTTGGTGAAATTGAAATAAAAAAACGCATTTCTTTTATTTGGGGGGTATGTGTTTTTACGCCATTCGCCTTGGGGTAAAACTGACTTGTTATATATGTTCCTCAAGTTGTTACGATTAAAACGATATATAACATGTATAACTTTTCTTGTATCGGATGGCCTGTAAAAAATTCAAACCATTGTTAACAAATATACGTCACTTAAAATCGCTCCATTCCCAGGCTTATAGCGCTTTTATCCTTTGGTCTATGGGGCTGTGTCAGGTGTCATTTTTTGCACCATGATGTGTTCTTTCTATCGGTACCTTGATTGCGCATATACGACTTTTTGATCGCTTTTTATTACAATTTTTCTGGATTTGATGCGACCAAAAATGCGCAATTTTGCACTTTGGGATTTTTTTGCGCTCACATTATTTACCGTGCGAGATCAGGAATGTGATTAATTAATAGTTCGGGCATTACGCACGCGGCGATAGCAAACATGTTTGTTTATTTATTTGTTTACTTTTATTTAAAACCTGGGAAAAGGGGGGTGATTCAGACTTTTATTAGGGGAGGGGGCTTTTTACTATTAACAACACTTTTTTTTTTTTTTTTTCACACATATACTAAAAGCCCCCCTAGGGGACTTCTAGTATATACACTGTGATCTCTCATTGAGATCTCTGCAGCATAGATATGCTGCAGAGATCCATGAGATCGGCACTCGTTTGCTTTCGGCTGCTGCAGTGCCGAGCCGGGGACGGCGCCATCTTGGAGCGGTCCCCGGCCGGCTTCAGTATCGGAGATCGCGTTGTCCCGGAGGAGCGATCTCCCCACTATACCACCACCGATCATATGCAGCCGGTAATCGGAGACAGCTGCCTCCGATTACCTGATTAGCGGGCACGGCGATCGGACCATGCCCGCTAATAGCCGCGATCCCGGGCTACATGAGGCACCCAGGATCGCGGCGGTTCAGAGCGCGGCCGCCGTGCGGCCCCGCTCTGAACGCGGGGAGGCGGCCCTGGACATAAGGGTACGTTCAGGGTCGCCTAAGGGTTAAGAAATATATGTTCCTTAAAATCGCTCCATTCCCAGGCTTATAACGCTTTTATCCTTTGGTCTATGGGAGATGTCATTTTTTGTGTCATGATCTGTACTTTCTATCCGTACCTTGATTGCACATATGCAACTTTTTGATCGCTTTTTATTACAATTTTCTGGATTTGATGCGACCAAAAATGTGCAATGTTGCACTTTGGAATTGTTTTGCGCTTACACCGTTTACCGTGCGAGATCAGGAATTAAATAAATAGTGTGGGCGATTACGCACGCGGCGATACAAAACATGCTTTTAGCCATCCCCGCTAGACACCAGGGATGGCTAAAAGCTGCTTTTTAAATGCAGCTGTCAACTTTGACAACTGCATTTAGAAAGCTAATTAGCGGGCATGGCGATCGGACTGTGCCCGTTAATAGCCGCAGTCCCGGGTGACCTCTGGACGTACAGGTACGCCCAGGGTCGTCTAGGGGTTAATGTGACTTCTAAATTATGGACCTTTATATATGGTATGCACATTGGTGTTTTGATGATGGATATGGTATTCTTTCCAGTCTGGAGAGCAGGAGAGGTTTTCTATGGGGATTTGCTACTGCTATGGATAGTTCCTGACATGGACAGGGGTGGCAACAGAGAGCACTGTGTCAAACTGCAGAGAATACACCACTTCCATAAAGCAACTGATAAGTATTGGAAGTGTTGAGATTTTTTAATAGATGTAAATTACAATTCTCTGGCACTTTCTGGCATCAGTTGATTTACATTTTTAACTACCCTTTAAAGCACATTGGTAGGGTTTTTATAAGGAAATACTGCATGTTTGTAAGCTCTTTTTGGAATATGTTTTTGCCTGTGTGAACAAGGCCATACAGGCCTGTCCAACTTTCTTACAAAATAAGAGTATTTACTGTTTGCTAAGCAAGATTACTAGATAAAATTGGACTAAATCATAAAACTGACTTGATATGTATTACCACTAGAGAGAGGCGCAACTTGAGCATGCTCGAGTCCAGTCTTTCGGCATTTGAATACTGTTGGCTAAAGAAGTTGGACGCAACATGCTCGATTCACACTCATCTTTAATTATCAATTAAAACAACTTGCTAAGAGTGGAGTAGGCCATAAAGATGTCTTTAATGGACATACTCAGATCTTAGCTGCAGAAATACTTAAAATGCTAAATTCTGCAACTGTTTATAAAGTAGAGATGCAAGCTGTAGGTTTTAGCACTGTAATGCCCTTGGCAATATCATATTAAGCCTCATGAAAAAGTCATATGTAAAATTTTCTCTCCAGTTCATCAATCCAGGATTGTCTTGCTATAGTGATGAATGACAATGTGAGGCTTGTAAAACTGACAGGGAGTTCTTATTAAGCAATATTATAAACCAATCTACTGTATAATGTATAATATTAATTCAAATTGTGAAGGATGCCAATCATAAAACAGTGTTAATCTTGCTCAACTACAACTGAAATAATAGAAAACAATTGATCTGCCCTTGTACAGAACTATTTAAATGTCTCCTGTTCTGCTACATTTATCTAAAGGCACATGCACATTGGCGCTGAGCCTGCATGCTAAATGAGCAGTACATGATGCATGCACACACCTTGTGACAAAGAGCGCTCTTCGCAGTATACCCACTGTCCCAGTGTTATCCTCTGCTATCCTCTCGGCTGGTGTGCAGCACTACTAGTAAATATGTGGCAGTAATGCCGCTTTTACAGACATACGATCGCCATGGTAATGAGACATTATTCAATCCCAACTGCTTATTTAAACTTTTACTGTCATTTGTCAAGTTTAGATTGGTTGAGGCCTTAGTGCTGAGACCCCCTCCATCTCATTACAAGAAAGACAGGCTTTATTGTGTTTGGAGCTCTATTATGCTCTATTGGTCTATCATGATCCTTATAATGCTTTTATGTTCTGTTTTGGTCATGTTTTGAGGTCATGTTTTGCACCATAATCTGTACTTTTTATCAATATCTTTAATGCATGTACCGTGTTTCCTTGAAAATAAGACATCCTTCTAAAATAACACCCCAACCCGAAAATTAGGCACCCCCACCCTAAACCAAAAGTTTAAAAGCCCCCCAAAAGTAAGACAATATACTTGCTTTATTTTTTTTTTTCTAGTTTTCTTTTTACTAGTTTTCTAGTTATTTCTACTTTTCTATGTTTAAAGGACAACTCCAGCTACTAAAAAACAAAACAAAACAACAAGCACATTTTTTTATACTTGCCATCACTTGCCATTACTCATAAGAATCGTCCAATGTTTATTCAGAATTGATATAATGACTTTGTTTTTTCCAATGTATTTTGGAAAGCAGATGTAGTCTAGTATCATGATTTATGCCTGTGAGTGGGTGTAAATCATGATAAATGTGGAGCAGGAAGAGGCCACGCCTCCTGCCGCCTTGCCAATCCCCTCCTCCCCTCAGGGCAAATCTGCCCTTTCTCTGCGGCGTAAGGCAGGACACAGCTTGATAAATCTCCCCCATTATTCTATCCTCTATCCTACCTCTCTCAGTAGTAGAAAAGGACCCCACCAGTTAATTTCAAATTATATCCCTATTTATCTTTTTCCTTTGTGTGGCATGCTTGTTCTTTGTCTACTTGCTATGATTTCTCTGGTTGTAACCCCCTGTTTTGTGGTTGTTTTAGGTTGCCACTTCTATTAATAGCCACTACTATTTGTGATAACACTATTAGTAAGTTATATATCCTGTGTGATAGTTTTACCCATTTAATGAAATGGTGGAATTAAAATAGGTGCTGTAGGCTAAGAAGGGTTTTATTGCACTATGTAACTATTTTTACTGCAGTGAATGATAATATACATTAATTTATCACTTGCCTAAATGGCTTTATAATTTGCTTGCCTTAATGACTCCATGTGGTCATTTTTCTTCTGTAACTATTTGTTAGCAGCAAGTGTATGGATAGGTATTGCTGTCCTAATTACACCCCAGTGGTCTTTACCTGGTTCAATGGACTCGCACTTCCTTGCACCTTAAACTCATCTTTGTGCAGCTTGCTGTATGATCCATCCATACATTTAGTAATAGTTATTGTATTAGGTAGAGCAGACTATAAAATGGTGAAATGTCCATACAAAGTGTATAGCAAATAATACATTTTGGTTATAAAATGAGCTTATTGCCTCACTCACTGTTCTTGGCACAGCCTGTGCTGCTAGGGATGTTGGATGGCTTTCAGTTCAATGCTGGTGTATTGTCCAGCCTGTGTGGACTTTTTTTCATGCAATTTAATGACTTTTCCCTCTTTATTCTCATTAATCAAATGCTACACAAGCGAAGCTTCTGTCTATTTGCTTAAAGGAGAAGTCTGGAGAACATGAACATTTTTAAACAGATGGACAGAGAGGAACATAATAAACAAGCTCTACTCTCCTCTCCCTGTGCCTCCGCAGTACTGCCTTACCGCTCCAGGACTCCTTCTGGGCTCCTGGATCTCCTTCTACAGTGGCGTCACAACTCGGCTGGCTGATTGCCTCATCAAGTCAGTGACTGGGGCGGGACAGTCACTGCAGTTACTAATTGGCTGAGCAGGCAATCAATCAGCCGGGTCGGGTATTTTCCCCTTAGTTGTGATGACATCTCTCTCTCAAACATGTTGCCCAACTATACCAATAAAATTTGAAAGTGGTCAGGCTGTCGCTGCACATAACAACCTGTCAGAACACAGCTTGAATTTGCTAGAGCAGAAATGTGCCCATTTACTATGGATTGTTCATGCCATTCTACCTCTACTATTTCTAAACCTCTGGACTGTGATATAAAAAATGCTACCCTTTATTCATAGTTCACAGTCTACAAAAGGGAGTACTTTCCTTGTGCTCTTTTCTCTGGTTTAATTAAAAACTTGTGTTTTAGAATGATACAGAGAAAATAAAGTTGAGCGGGTCACATCCATTAAGTGTCTGAATAGACACCAGTAATCTAAAAACAAGGGCAGATTGTTACCATTTATTGTCTATAACTTTTTTACTTGAATCCAGATAAACCAGTTTAAGCATTAAATTAGTAGCACAGTAAAAGTGAATACTGTAATTTCAAATAATTTTCTTTCATTTGATGCCTGTGGGGTTCCGAACACCAAAATTTATCCTAGATAAAAGGCTGCAATGCCCTGACCACTAGGTGTTTCACTCTCCGCAGTGGGATATCTACTGCCTGTTGTTATGCCCGGTACAGTATGTTTTAGAGAGAGTTCAAGATGGAACAAAGGGAGGGGGTGTGGTTAGTTCTGTGAACAGGAGAAAGGGATTTGTGCCTCCAATTTGTGAGCCAGTCTTGCTCCACTCTGCTCCAGAAAGAAAAATAAAGGCCTCCCTGTCTGCAGGGCCGTATTTACCACTAGGCACCTTTGGTCCGGTGCCTAGGGCAGCACCTTTCAGGGGGCAGCATCAGGGAGGGGGGGGGGGTATGGTGGTATTGGTCAGGTCAGGTCTGGCTGTGTTAAATCTGACGCCTGGAGCTATTATTTACCAATTTACCAATCCGGTAGTAAAATTTGTTTATGTATTAAGCAGTTGGAAATCAGGAAAAATGTGCTTGAAACCTGAAACCAGGCTCCTATTTCTTCATGATGCTAATTGGTGAGTGAAGATGGGGCGTCTTCAGGTTTAGTGCCTAGGGCAGCAGCAGCTATGAATACAGCCCTGCCTGTCTGGCCACCCAGTTCTAGGCAGCTGTCCCCTGTGCTCCTACTACTGTATGTACACAGTGCTGCCTTTTAAATTTAATCTCCTTTACCCCTTCCATTGAGCTTGTGATCATCATCATCTTCAGTAACAGCAGTTTATTGCTTGTTAAAACCCCTTGCTTGTTGTGCTTTTGATCTTTTCTCAGTACTTGCATAGCAGTTTGCAAAGCCGGTGCATCAGTAGCCCCTTCTTCCTCTGTATGCCATATATAGTAATGTACTGTAGATCAGAGGTGTAGCTAGGCTCTCCTGCACCCGGGGCAAAGATTCAATTTGGCCTGAGGAGGCGCCGTTGTCTCCGCTCCCTGCTGTCTGTACCTGAGGAGGCGCCGTTGTCTCCGCTCCCTGCTGTCTGTACCTGAGGAGGCGCCGTTGTCTCTGTTCCCTGCTGTCTGTACCTGTGAATTAGGAGGCAAAGCTTCCTGATCTATCTCCAGTGTGACACCCAGTGTAATGTGATTCTATGGTGCCATCTCCTAATGCACAGATACGCTCAGCAGTAGAGTTGATCAAACTTCGGGAAATCCTACGTTCGATTGAACTTGAACATTCACAAACCTGCCGCATTAGATTGCTGATGCCTTCCCGGTCCATGGGTAAGGAGAAGAGTACCCAGCTATTACAAAGGCTGAATCCCGGAATTCCAGGCGGTACCCGGGCTGTCTCCTCCTTTCCCACGGAACGGGAAGGCATCACTAATCTAATGCGGCAGGTTCGATCAACTCCACTCAGCAGCGGAGACAACAGCAGTAATACCTCCAGTAAGGTTTTCCATCACCAAATTCAAAATAGAAATTATTTAGAAAAATGACAGGTACAGGTGCTTTATAGATTCCCATAGGGAACCTTGCCTCACCTGCTGTTGCAAAACTACAACTCATCTAGAAGCTCGAGTTAGAGATCTGGAGAAGCATATTGCAACACTGAGGGAACTTGGCCACCTTGAGAGGGAACTTCGGCTCACTGAGCAGGAAGTTAGTGGGTTAGAGATGGAGGGTGGTGATATAGATCAGGAGGCCCAAGTAAGTAGCTGGGTTAATGTAGTTAGAGGGACCAGTAAGGGATCCAAGAAAAGGAAGGCCACTTCTCCTACTATATGCCCAAGCAAAATTGCCAAGTTAGGTGATGATGCAAGGGCATCCGTGTCAGAAATGGCAGCTCTAGTGGAACCTGTTCTCCCTAACAGCCGGGGGAACAGTCCAACTAGTAGTGGGCGGGATGGTATTGTAGGTAGGCCTAGACAGCTAGTGGTTGTAGGGGATTCTATAATCAGGAAGACGGATAGAATAATTTGTCGCCAAGACCGCCTCAACCGAATGGTTTGCTGTCTCCCTGGTGCCAGGGTTCGGCATGTGGTGGAAAGGGTGGATAAATTACTTGGGGGGGCTGGGGATGACCCAGCTGTCGTGGTCCATGTGGGAACCAATGACAGGATACAAGGTAGGTGGAGGTCTATTAAAAATAATTTTAGAGAACTAGGTGCTAAGTTGAAGGGAAGGACCTCCAAGGTGGTATTCTCTGGAATACTGCCTGTGCCATGCGCATCGCAGGAAAGACAGCGGGAGCTTAGGGAGTTAAATGCATGGCTCAAGTCATGGTGTAGAGGAGAAGGGTTTGGGTTTTTAGAGCACTGGGCTGACTTTTCATTGGGGTACAATCTGTTTTCCGCAGATAATTTGCACCTTAATGGAAGGGGGTCCGCTGTGCTGGGGGAGAGAATCCTAGAAGGGGTGGAGGGGTTTTTAAACTAGGGATGTGGAGGGAGGACAATGAAGTATGTAATGTAGTGGCAGATAGGTTAGAGAGGGGACAGAACAATGAGGAGGGAGGAGAAGGGTCCTGTGGGGGGAGGATAAGAGCAGTGCATAGGGAGATCCATATGTTGCGGATGAACAGTGAGGATGATTGTAGCCACAGCACAGTAATAAATCCCATTTCTTATAATGAAGCGGTTAAACTCGATGGTAATATAAAGTGTATGGTTACTAATGCCAGAAGTCTAGCCAGCAAGATGGGGGAGCTGGAGGCCTTGGTTCTGGAGGAGTCCATTGATGTGGTTGGTGTGACTGAGACATGGCTGGACTCCTCACATGACTGGGCTGTCAATATTCAGGGATTTACGTTGTTCAGAAGGGACCGGGTGGGCAGAAGGGGAGGAGGAGTATGTCTGTATGTCAGAAATGATATTAAAGTGAGTGTAAAAGATGCAATAGTGGGAGATGACTGTGATGATGTGGAAGCATTGTGGGTAGAACTACAGAAGGAGGTAAAGAGTGAAAAAATTATTCTTGGTGTAATCTATAGACCCCCCAACATTACTGAGGGGATAGATGGTCAGTTGAATAGACAAATAGAGCGGGCTGCCCGGGAGGGAACAGTAGTGATAATGGGGGACCTCAACTACCCAGATATAGATTGGGGTCACGGTTCAGCTAAAACCACAAAGGGGACGGAATTTCTTAACCTCCTGCAGGATAATTTTCTGGGCCAGTTTGTGGAGGAGCCAACTAGAAGTGATGCCTTGTTGGATCTGGTTATTTCTAACAACGCTGAGCTGGTTGGGGATGTCACTGTCCATGAACACCTGAGTAATAGTGACCACAATATAGTGACTTTTAGCTTAAAGTGTAGAAAAGAAAAACATGTTGGGAGGGCAAAAACTCTTAATTTTAAAAGGGCCAATTTTCCTGGGTTAAGGGCAGAACTTCAGGGCATAGACTGGGAGCGGCTGCTGTCACATACGGATACAGCTAATAAATGGGAAATCTTCAAATCCACATTAAATAACTGTACTGCCAAATATATTCCTATGGGTAACAAATATAAACGGTTAAAATCCAATCCCACATGGCTTACAACCGAGGTTAGAAGGGCTATAAATGAGAAAAAAGGGGCATTCAAAAAATATAAATCAGAGGGGTCAGCTGTAGCATTTAAACATTACAAAGAAGTCAACAAAACCTGTAAAAATGTAATAAAAGCAGCAAAAATTCACAATGAAAGGCAGGTAGCTATAGAAAGCAAAAGAAACCCCAAAAAATTCTTCAAATATATTAATGCAAAAAAACCAAGGTCAGAGCATGTAGGACCCCTAAATAATGGCGACGGGGAATTAATAACTGGGGATCAGGAGAAAGCTGAGTTACTTAATGGGTTCTTCAGTTCTGTATATACAAAAGAGGATGGAGCTGTGGTGGGTGGGGCCAGTACTGAGGTGGGTGGGGCCAGTGCTGCTAACACATGTAATGTACTGAACTGGTTTACTATAGATATGGTCCAAGATAAATTAAACAAACTCAATGTAACCAAAGCTCCAGGGCCTGATGGATTGCACCCCAGAGTTCTTAGGGAACTCAGTTCTGTAATTTCACTACCCTTGTATGAAATATTCCGTGATTCTTTGCTTACTGGTATTGTGCCGAGGGACTGGCGTAAGGCAAATGTAATGCCGATCTTCAAAAAGGGCTCTCGAACTTCCCCAGGTAACTATAGACCCATAAGCTTAACGTCCATTGTGGGGAAACTATTTGAGGGGCTTATAAGGGACTACATCCAGGAATATGTAGTGGCTAATAGTATTATAAGTGATAACCAGCATGGTTTTACTAAGGACAGAAGCTGTCAAACCAACCTAATATGTTTCTATGAAGAGGTAAGTAGAAGCCTGGATGGCGGCGCGGCTGTGGATATAGTGTACCTGGATTTTGCAAAAGCGTTTGACACAGTTCCTCATGGACGTCTGATGGGTAAGTTAAAGTCTATTGGTTTGGAAAATTTAATGTGTAACTGGATTGAAAACTGGCTTAATAATCGTACCCAGAGAGTGGTGGTCAATGATTCCTACTCCGAATGGTCCCCGGTAATAAGTGGTGTACCCCAAGGGTCAGTACTGGGCCCTCTTCTGTTTAACTTGTTTATTAATGATATTGAGAATGGAATTAACAGCAATGTTTCTATCTTTGCAGATGACACCAAGCTTTGTAGTACAGTACAGTCTATGGAGGATGTGCAGATGTTACAGGATGACTTAGACACACTGAGTGTTTGGGCGTCCACTTGGCAAATGAGGTTCAATGTGGATAAATGTAAAGTTATGCACCTGGGTACTAATAACCCACATGCATCATATGTCCTGGGGGGAGTTACTCTGGGAGAGTCACTGATGGAGAAGGATCTGGGTGTACTTGTAGATAATAGACTACAGAACAGTACACAATGTCAGTCAGCTGCTTCTAAGGCCAGTAGGATATTGTCATGCATTAAAACAGGCATGGACTCTCGGGACAGGGATATAATATTACCGCTTTATAAAGCTTTGGTGCGGCCTCATCTGGAGTATGCCGTCCAGTTTTGGAACCCGATTCATAAAAAGGATGTTCTAGAGCTGGAGAGGGTACAAAGACGGGCAACTAAACTAATAAGGGGAATGGAGCATCTTAGTTATGAGGAGAGATTAAAAGAATTACATTTGTTTAGTCTGGAGAAGAGACGTTTAAGGGGAGATATGATTAACTTATTTAAATATATAAATGGCCCCTACAAGAAATATGGGGAAAAGATGTTCCAGGTAAAACCCCCTCAAAGGACAAGAGGGCACTGCCTCCGCCTGGAGAAAAAAAGGTTCAACCTCCGGAGGCGACAAGCCTTCTTTACCATGAGAACTGTGAATCTGTGGAACAGTCTACCACAGGATCTGGTCACAACAACAACAACAGAGGGCTTCAAAACAGGGCTAGACAGGTTCTTAGACCAAAATAATATAAATGCATATGTATAGAACCTATCACCCCTCCCCCTTCCCTGTATCCATCCCCTCCTTGGTTGAACTTGATGGACATGTGTCTTTTTTCAACCGTATTAACTATGTAACTATGTAACTATGTAACTCCCACCATACATAGAAAGTCAAAGTTAAAACTTTGGCTGTCCAGACATGATGGGAGTTGTAGTTCTGCAACAGCTGGAGAGCCAAGCTTCCCTACCCCTGCAGATACTAGGTAAGGTTTATATAAATAGACATTGGACCCCAACTCTCTTGTGTGCCCCCCCCATGCCAGACAAGTGTCACCCTGTCCCCCCCTGTCCCCCTCCCCTCCCCAGACTGTACACCCCTGAGTGTCCTCCCCTTCCCACTCACCTGTATCTTCTTTCTTCCTCCTCCATAGTGCAGTGTACATACAGGACCTGCGGTGTCATCATAGTCACATGTCAAGGTCCTTCACCATCTCTTTACTGTACGGTCTCCTGGCTGCTGTTTAGCCCAAATTTGTGCAAAATCGTGGTAAAAACGCAGCGATTTTGCGCAAATTATAGCTAAACAGCAGCCAGGAGACAATACAGTATGGAAAATACCTCTTTTGATTAAGTAAAAATCGTCCCCTGCCTCCTCACAATGACAGAGGACAGAAGGCTTCCAGGCTGCCTCATCCAATGTGATCCTTCTCTCTCTGTTCCCTGTGATGGCGCCCCCCCTGGTCTCGGCGCCCGGGGCAGCTGCCCCCCCTAGCTACGGCCCTGCTGTAGATTATCACCAGCATAGTGGCAGATTAATCTAGTGGATTTTTTTTCAGCTAAGTGTCATGACATAGCAGTGATGTGCAGATGTCGTGCTTGGCCAAACAACTCAGGGAAGTAAGTCCGGGTGTGAGGACTGCTGGCAAAGAGCTAAGCACTGGCCTACCCCCTGAAATAACAAGAACAAATAGCTCTATACCATTAAGGGGCTTCTTTTCAGGGGCTCAATAACAGCAGCAGAGAATTAAAATCACCTTGAGGGTGCCTTCACACATACCGGATCCGCAGCAAAATTCGCTGTGGATCCATGTAGTGTGAAGTTCTATGGGTTACGTATCCACAGCGGAATTTGCACGGCAGCACTGATTGGCTGATGGGGAGCCAGGAGCTTTACACAGCTGCGGCGCTGAGCAGGTAATGTATGCTTCGGGCTGGGGCAGCGGGCGGCAGGGGGTTAAATTCTGCTGCGGGTATGTGACCCCATAGGCCTTCATTATACCAGGATCTGCAGCGGATTTCGCTGCAAACTCGCAGTGTGACATCTGCTTCAGATCCGGTACGTGTGAAGGCACCCTGAAACTGTATTTGTTTCTAACAGCAACCAATGAAAGCACAACTTTAAATTTTCTGGGCCCTAACACTGCAGTATGCCAATCAGCTGTAACACCTTGTAAGTGCGGCAGTTTCTTCAATGTTTCCAAACAGTTTTGCAAATACCGTTTGTAGTAGCAATGCAAGGTATTGCAGTGTTGTCTCATTCAAGTGACTGAAACAATGCTGCAGTACCTTGCACCACTACCACAAATAGTACAACAGGTTTGCAGGCAATGTAAACAATGAAAAGTCTGCAGCAACCAGTTCAAGTAGCTGATCGGTCAAAATGCTGGAAGTCTCTTCCCTTCATGATCTAATTTGATAGCTTAATGGCTATCTTGAGATTCTTGAGGATAGGCCATCAGTTTTTTACAAGGATGGATAACTCTTTAAAGAAGGCAACAATTCAGCAAGTAGCTGCCGCCTCATCTTCACTTTATATCTTCTTTGTGTTTAGCAAAATTTGTGTTACAAATCTGTGCCTCCTGTTTCATTCCATTTGCTTTGCTTCAGTAGCCAGCTGCCTTTGACTGTTTAGCATCATTACCTTTCTTTGTCATTAGCCTAAGCAGAATGTCCAGGGACTTATCTGTAACATAAGAGCTATGCAGGACATGGACACATTTGTTTTGTTTGCAGCTTTTAGCTGTTTTCTTTGTTTCGGTTTGAAAAGTGCTGCATAAACAGAACTGCCAAGATACTGATTGCCTATTCTCCTTACTGGTGACAGATAGGAATCACAAGCTGCTGAGGCAGAGAGGCCTCTGGAGATAGCTTCACTATCTCCAGTTCATCACCAACTCATTCAGATGCCTTTCAAATGTTGCTTGTAACATTGGGCTTCAATGATGCAGTGTAGATTGTTATGATCAGGGAAAAGCAGATTGAAATGGTTCTTATGACTTTTTTGGGGTTTGCATGTTGTTATACGTAAAAAAAGAAATTGGATGTTTATAATAATTAATTTAAATTTATTATCTTGGAAATGGGCCTTTTATGAGCCACCAAAATGTTAGGCTAA
Source organism: Dendropsophus ebraccatus (assembly GCF_027789765.1). NCBI lineage: Eukaryota > Metazoa > Chordata > Amphibia > Anura > Hylidae > Dendropsophus > Dendropsophus ebraccatus. Next base: position 104,443,786 of record NC_091455.1, read on the forward strand.
ATTTATACTGTTTGGAGGCACATTAAATGCTTATTAGACACACATTAAACTAGTCTACGGGGAAGATGAAAGGATTTAAGGTCAGCTTATAATGTCTGCATTGGGGTAAAAAAACATTTCTCTATTAACTAAAAAAAAAAGTGGTAAATAGAAGTTATTGAGTTGTTTCCTTATGAACAACGGTAATAAATACAGATTGGCATATTTACATTTCATATTTTTGAGAAAACTAATTGAAGAACTCGATACAGTAAAATAGTTCTGTGCTCCCCCTTCCAACACAAACTAATTACTTTTGATTTATGTAGATAAACCCTTTTTGCTGATAGGAAATTTTCATTATTTGATGGCTGTAACAGGCACTGATCTTTCTTTATGATGTCACTTGTAGCTTTCCTCCTCTTAAGGGCGTATTAGAGGGCACAGCTTACAGGAGAGAGCTGATCTGCTAGATTGGCTTCTGCTTACTGAGCCTATTACATGTGTCTGTATTTGTGTGGACACGGCTGCATGGACATGCTGCATTAGCGATGTCCGTGCAGACCTTGGTTTCATCAGCTGTCAACTGCACATCAGCTATTGCACGGACCAATGCACGGCCAGTGGTCGATGATTTTTGAACATGTTGAAAGACAATGATCAGCCGACGGTTAATACACGGGCTGATATTTGCCTGAATCAGCACATAATCGCTCCATATATATAGGACCTTTATATTATGGTTATGAACATGCACAACAAAGAAGAAAAACTTTTTATTCAGCTGTCTGACTTTAAACAAGTAATCTGTTCCTGGAATATTGATCCTGGTACTATCTGAGAGCTGAGGTTCTTGGCTTTAAATTTATATCAAAGCTTCATTCCTTGAATTCTAGCCAGTGCAAACATTTAAGGTTAGGACACATTGTATATGTCCTTGACAATTGAAGAACTAAAGGGATTTTCTGGTATCTTAAAGTGGTTTTCTGGGGAAATATAAACAAGCCCATACCTAAAACCCCCTCAATGCTCTGTCTGTGCAATTCTTTGGTCCCGGCTGTACTCCTGTTCTACCAGCTTTCAATGACATTCTGCTCCCCGATCAGCCCATTAGGGGTGTCCTATGTCATTGGAATCCAGCAGAAGAAACCAATTGCAAATGACAGACATCATCAATTATTACCCATTTAACTTCCACTTTAAAAAATAAAATTTAAATCACTGTAAGTTATTAAAATTGCAGATTTTTGGTCAAATTGTAAATGAGAAAAAAAGTATAAAAAGCAATCAGAATGTCCAACCTACTTCTGATAAAAAAAAATCACAGCACAAAAAATTGCCCCCGTACTGACCCATGTACAAAGAAAAAAATTAATAAACAGTTTTATAGGGGTCAGTTTTAAGCATGTTATTTGATAAGACAATTTTTTAAATGATTAAAATAAAATAAAAACGATATAAATTGCATGTCATGTATCATACTGACCCACACAATAAGGATGATCTATCAGTTTTATTGCACTTGCATAGCATAAAAACAAAAATATTTTTTGGTCCCACAAAAAACAAGCCTCATAAGGCTATGGATATGAAAAATTAAAAGTTATGGCTTTTAGAAGATGAGATGGAACAAGTGAAACCACAAAAATAACATTGGCTGAGGAATAGCATCAATACGGAACACAGCATTTAAAGTTTTTGAGAATGGGAAAGTGGTTTCCCCCTCTCATGGGCATGGGCACCTTTCAATCAACCTATAGTCCTCAGAAAGGATGTCAGAAACATGTTAAAGGGTTTAGCCACTCTATAGTTAAATAGTATAGTGAAAAGCAGGGGCGTTTCTAGGGTCCTAAAACATCAGGGGCACGGGCCCTTTGAGTGCCGTCCTATGCTGATAGTGAAGAAGCACAGTACATAAGCTAGTAACCCCAATGACTGCTCTATTAGTCCAGCTCTATTGCAGCCACTCATAATAGCTGCAGCTAAGCAGACACAAGCAGCCACCTGCCCTGGGCTCCTGTCAGGGTCACGGTCATCGGTAGTGGTGCACTCCACTGCCCAGGCAGCTCCTTCACAGCTCCCCCTGTACACACAGCCTCTGGGAGGTCTGCCCTAGCTCCTATCCTCTAAGCCAGTGTTTTCCAACCTTTATTACCTCGGGGAACTCCTACCAGATAACATTCTACAAAATGCAAAAACCTCATTCAGTGAGGGAACGTCTTCTTTGATCTGAGTTGCTCTCTTTCACCTTTCCTCTCCTTCTGGCCCAGGCCTCCATGATGATTTCTTCCAGCTGCAATTCATCTCTTCAGAACCTTCCAGACAAACATCTTAGGCTCTACACTTTTCCTTCAACTTCCTTCCCTTTTCCCCTCCTATAGGCTCCTATACAGTAGTAATTCCACTGCTTGGTGTCAGTGAATAGGTAGGTAAGTGTTTCCCCCCCTGTATGTAGGTTCCCTTGTTGTGCCCCATAAGAATAATGCCCCCCTGCTGTGCACCCCCTATATAGTAGTAATGCTCCCTGCTGTGCCCCCATTTAGTAATAATGCCCCTGCTGTGCCCAATACAGTAGTAATGCCCCCTGCTGTCCCCTCCATATAGTAATATTGCCTCCAGTGTGCCCTCCATATAGTAATAATGCCTCCTGCTGTCCCCTCCATATAGTAATATTGCCTCCAGTGTGCCCTCCATATTGTAATAATGCCTCCTGCTGTCCCCTCCATATAGTAATAATGTCTCCTGGGGTACCTCCATATAGTAACACTGTCCCCTGCTGTGCCCCTATATAGTAATAATGCCCCCTGCTGTACCCTCCACATAGTAATAATGCCCCCTCTGTTGTGCCTCCTATATAGTAATAATGCACCTGCTGTACCCACCATAGTAATAAAGTTCCCCTCCTGCCTGCAATTGACCCGACCGCCATCCCCACACACACACAACCCCACCTGACCCCCTCCACACACTGACACTACCCCACCTGACCCCCACACATACACACTATGCCATTTGGCACCCCCCACACACACTACCCCACCTGCCCCCTCACAAACACATACTGTACACACTATCCCACATGACCCCCCCTACACACACACACACAATCACGTGATCTCACACACACACACACACACACACACAATCTTATGCATCAAGATAGCACCAGCAGGCCAAGTGTGTCCATTCGCCTCCCCCCGCCTCCTTTCTGCCTCCCCTCTGCCCCTTCAACTGCCTCCCCTCTACCACCTCACCTGCCTCCTCTGTGCCCCCTCACCTGCCTCCTCTGTGCCCCCTCACCTGCCTACTCTCTGCCTCCCCACTGACTCCTCCCCTCTACCTCTGAAATGGGCGCCACAACGGTAGTCTCAGGTACTGCCCACCCGACGTAGTGCCTGGATGTGCTCCTCGAGTCCAATCAGCGTAGAGTGGGAACGTGGAGCCGCTGCATCCGGCTGTGGTGCAGGCATTCAGGGCCAGCTGTGGTGCAGGCATCCACGGACGGCCGCAGCTGCCGCACGCTTCTGCTCTGCGCTGATTGGATTGGAGGAGCGTGAAGCGTTAGTAGGTGAGGCGGATGGGCAGCAGCGGCCACCAAAAGAGCCACATCTGGCTCGCAAAACCGGGCCAGCAGGCATTTTATTCGGGACACCGAATAAAACTGCCTAGCAACGCCACAGGTGCACAGTATTAGTAACTGTACTCACTGTGTATACTGACAGCAGCTCTCTGTGTACCTCATAGAGCTAAAAATCAGACTCCCTTCCTCCAGGCTGGGCTGCCCTGCTCTGTGGTGATTCTGTCCATAAGATGGCCGACATGGGGAAGCATGTGACCATGTCCCGCCCCCAGTGTCCAACACTGAGCCTGTCTGTATATGGTGAACACTGGGGGCAGTGCATGGTCACATGCTCCTCCCTGTCGGTCATCTTATGGACAGAGTCACCACAGAGCAGGACAGTACAGCCTGGAGGAGGGGAGTCTGATATTAGCTATGAGTACACTTAGTAATACTGTACACTGAACAATTTTACTATAAAGTGACCAACCCCTTGAAAAAATCAACTGTCTATTGCCACAACATCAGATACAGTTGTATCTGATCTAACTCAGCAGACAGAGAGGCATAACATCTCAAAAGGCCATTCCTGAATCAGGTCTATTACCCGAGACCTGGGAGCCATCAGGAAATCCAGAAGCAAACTACTTCAATACAAAGACAACGAAAGCAGCAATCAGATACCACTAGTGGTGACCCTTAGCCCTCAACTAGAGGTACTGAGGGAAAAAAAAGGAAAACGACAATACATACCACACAAAGGTGACCGTCTGAATATAATTTTCCCAAACCCTACCTTGCTGTGTTACAAACCTTCTCCAAAATCTGGGTTTCTTCAGATATTTTATCATATAATGCCAGAAGAACAATCCTTTTTATGGCTATATGATGGAAAAATATAATAAGTGTGGCTCTTACAACATGTTGATAAAATAAAAATATTGCTACCAAAACTGGCCCTATTAGGAAGAAGTTAAAGATGTCTAGATATAGTTTGTCAAGATATCTATGTTCTTCTCTGAGAATGTCCATAGTAAGACCATGAGCTATTTCTGATTTTGGTTATTTCGGTCACGACTGCCACAGTACTTTGAATAATGCTCTTTAAAACGTCAGCGTGAAAGCATGATCTATGTACTTCTCACTATGTCTGTGCGGAAACATTTTGGAATCCTAATCTCTACAAAGCTTGACTTACAAAAAAAAATGCCAGCCATCCTGTGTTGATCTGTTCACTGATAACCCATCTATCCGACTAATAAGTCTTTGTTGTCCTGTTTGATATGGTTCGACTTAGCTTTGTGGAATATATATAAGCTGTTTAAGCACACTTTATCAGTGCATGCACCTTTTTACATCTGTTTGTATTTACAGTTTACTTTCAGAGTCTAGGCAACTTGACATTGTGAGGAGTACAAGATCTTATATCCATGGAGGAAATTACAAAGAAGCCGTAAGTATATAATCAAGAGGCAGCGACAGTTTCCTATTTGAGTAATGTCTTTTATGTGTCCTTGTGTTTCCTTTGTTGTAAAGATTGGCATTTCAATCATATGAAACTCCTAGTGCAAATCTCTTTAGCACCAAATTACCAGAGCATTCAGAACTAGACGTAGCAATTTGTATCACACAGGGAAAGTGACATGTGATTTTTCTTCTGTTCTTCACTAACTATTTAATTCTGCTTTAATAAGGTATTGAAGGACATATTTATGCTAAGGAGCAACATTTGCCCTTTTACTTGGCACAGTTTCCCCTTTGACACCTATATTGATATTATAGAAATTTTTTTTTAAAGGGGTTGACAGCTTGTTTTCTCATTTACCGACCACCATTCTCCTCTAAAAGCAGTGATCTGGCTGGTGTATATATAGGTAAGGCCCTTCTCCTGGCCCAGACTTCTCCTTTAATCCACCACTGTCAGCAAATACAAGGCAGTAACGTGTTGAGATATTATTGTCCAGAAAATTACCAGTCCTAATAGTGCCTGTAGAGCTTTGTAAATGTATTATAGTCATTTAATAAGACGTTTTCTGGGCCACAGTTTCATGCAGGTGGATATCCCTTTTATAACGTTCTGCAAAAGGACTGATGCAAAAGGACATAGATTATATACCTTGACCACTTCTGCCCCCTATTAGGTCAAGGTGACCACCTATCTTCAGTTTTAGATGCAGGAAATTGTGACCTGTTTTTGTTCATTATGAAGTCAGGGAGAGATTTTACAGAGATTCTACCAACTTACCTTCATGCTTCCCACAGTAACTTAACTTACAAAATGATCACGACCCAGATTTACTGCATACATTATAATTATTTTATTTAAAATTAAAATACTTAAAATCAGCATAGATGTGTAGTGTATATAGATGTTGAAGATACGTATATACTTTGAGCTGTTGGATTACTATTTGCCAAGAAAGTATTTATTTAAACAGCTCCCAAAGCCTGGCTTATGCTATGTGCTGCTGCTTATCTTGGCCTTCACAGACTGCAAATAAATTACAAATTACTCCACATAGAAAGTTAAAGGAAACTGACTTAATAGGATAACACTGCCAGCTATCTTCCCATGTAGAGAGCAATGTTCAGTATATATATATATATATGGTATATATATGTGGTATGTAATATATATATATATATATATATATATATAGTATATACTGTGTGTGTATATATAATATAATAATATATATATATCCCTCTCTCCAGAGAAGGAAGTCTGTTGCCTAGAGGTGCCTTCCAGTGGGGAAAACACCAAACAGTCAGTGTGGAGCAGGATTCTGGCTACTAAGGGCAATGAAAATTAGACCAACAAAACACAACAATCACTTAAAGTAGCACAATAAAAATACTAAGGAAATTTAGTCACTTAACATGTGCCATAAGAATAGGTATTTTGATGAATAATTCATCATCTCAGCAATTATTCAATGCAGGTTAAGTATATTGTACATCTTTTAAAATGAAATTCCTTACACTATGTGTACCAGAAAAAGCCCAAAAGTAAAAAGAAGGCTGAAAAGTGTCAGAGAGTTTCTGACTTGTGTTTAAACTCTTTGATAATTTATGGAAAAGGAAAAACTATAACTAAAACTATAACTAAAATACTACATTTATGTAAGTATTCAGACCCTTTAATTCATACTCTGCACTTAGTTGTGACGCCTTTGGTGACAATTACAGCTACAAGTCATTTTGGGTATGATGCCACAAGGTTTACACATCTGGATAATGCCACAAGGTTTATACAGGGTAGTAGAGAAGAACCCAGTAACTACAGGCCAGGCTTAACATTTGTAGTAGTAAAAATGATGGAAACTCCAAACCAGCATGGCTTTACTGCTGGCAGATTATGTCTGACCAATCTCATTGATTTCTTTGATTATGTCATAAAAGTGTTGGATGAAGGTGGTGCCGTGGATATCGCCTATCTGGACTTTGATACAGTTCCCCATAAAAAGCTGATAGAGAAGTTGGATAGTTCAGTGGATTTGTTATTGGCTGAAGGATAGATATCAGAGGCTTGTGCTTAATGGTGTATACTCTGAGCAGAGACTGGTTACAAGTGGTCGCCACAAGGGTCTGTTCTGGGTCCTTTTCTTTTTAATATGTTTGTTAGTGACATAGGAGAAGGTTTGGTAGGTAGTGGTCTTTTTCTGCCAACAATTTTCTATGTTTCTATGTGTAAAGACCTTCCAAATCACAGTATTTTTTTATATGTTTTAGCAGTAAAAATAACTTGGCTAAAGGTTTTATATAATGTTACTATATAGAACATTTACTGTACATAGAACCAGTGTTTTTAATGTTTTCCTTTATTTTTGTAGATGAATCTTTGCAGAACTTTGATTGACTTGGCTTTAGAAGGCCTTGCTTACTACCATACTTATGACCGACTGTTCCTTGGTATAGGCGTTGCCCTCGGCTTTGTTGGCTGGATTTTATATATTATTTTAATAATTATGAAGACAAACACCAGTATAATCAGGGCCTCTTCAAGTAATGAGGTGAGTCTACGTTCATAAGTAATGTTTTTATTTTAGTTTGTAAATTTTTGTAAAATAACTTCTATGACATGAGCCTGAAATTCATTTCATAAATAGAGAAAGCGAAACAGGTCGAGGTTCAGGTTCATATGATCCCGAACCATCGGCATTTGAATCCCGCTGTCTTCCAGTTCCGTGGGAAAGGTAAATAAAGCCTGAGTCCCGCCTGGAAAACAGGAATACAGCCTAGTTCATAGCTTGTAACCCTGTTTTTCAGGTGGGACTCGGGCTGTCTCCACCTTCCCTACAGAACTGGAAGACAGCGGGAGTCAAATGCCAATGGTGAGGGATCATACGAACCTGAACCTCGTCCTGGTTTGATCATCTCTAGTAACAAACCTTCTATACTTGATATCTGATACTGAGCCTTACCTACATATTAGCATTAGAAGAGACATTAGAGTTGAGGAAGCTGTGTGTTAGGAGTGCTGCGAATGCAGCACAGTAATTGACAATTATCCCCGCTCACTGTACAGTGCTGTGGTTGCAAATGTAAAAAGTAAATAATTTTGTTTGCTGGAATACCACTTTAGGGTTTGTATGTACCTTACTGCAGTGCCATAGCATTGTAAGGCTACATTCAGGGTACAAACCCACTTGACGTATTTGCTGCGTGAATCAGTCTTAAAACTAAGCAGGCAAAACGCAGGTTGGCTTTATACAATTGTTCTGCATTAAAATACGCAATTGCGTATTTTTGAAGCGTGAAGCTACATGCGTTTTTCGCACAGGTTGTTAACAACTGATGCTTTGCTAACAACAAGCTTCACGCTTCAAAAATACGCAATTGCGTATTGTTCTGCGTTAAAATACGCAATTGCGTAATGCAGAACAATTGTATAAAGCCAACCTGCGTTTTGCCTGCTTATTTTTAAGAATGATTCACGCAGCAAATACGTCAAGTGGGTTTGTACCCTCAAGGTACATTTTTTCCTCTGGTTTAAAAAGAAAAAATGACGTCCATCACCAAATGACGTCTAACAGTAAATAACTGCCATTATTTCAATATAACAGCCGTTGTTTTAAAATAACAGCAAATATTTGCCATTAAATGGCGGCCATCCACTCAATTTCAACATTGTGTTAACAGATCCTTTCTGTGTTTTCAATCCACTCCTGGTTTTGGTTGCAATATGAGGACCACAATACTGACTGAAATATACGTAGTGTGAACCAAGCCTTTATCTAGTTTATATTACTGTTGAATAAATACTTCAATCTTTTTACATATCTACCTCTCTGTCTTTCTGGAGGACCTGGCTATATCATTCTCTTTCTGTTTGCTCATCTCTCTTAGGGTATAGGAGTCCCTTCAGGTTAACCTCGTTAGACTTAATATACAGTTGATCTTGCACTTACATCCTAGTTTTTTCATTTCTACACTTATTAAAAATGATTTAGAGGTTTATATGTATGGGAAATATATAAATCAGTCTTTGGTTTGCTCCCCAAATGGTGATCCCATTTTTTATGTAGCAAACCTTTGTATACAAAGATTTATAGAAAGATCTTTTCTACTTGAGTTTTTACAATGTACTTTATATAACTGGTTGGCTATTGGCTGTTTTTTTTCTGGTCAGTGCATGTATCTAAGTCTCACCATAGTAATTAGTAATTATATAGCAATCCTAGTTTAGTAATTATGGTTAACATCTAATTTATTTTTTTTTGTGTTTTAAAAGACCTTACAAACTTTTATCCAGTTCTTGTATATCCATTATTCTACACAGGTAAAATTTTGTGTCTGTGTGCAGTGCTGCACCACAACTTTCTCTAGTAATGTTCAACTCAGGGGGCCAGCCCTGAAGCCCCAGTTGATTTCAGTAGCAGCTTTAGAGCATTACTGCTCTGAAAAAAGGTTACTTGACACCCCCGTTTACACAGATCCCCATCTCCCATTGAAGTTAATGGGAGTGGGTTTTTCACACTTTTGGGCCATGTTCCCTTGTAGTAAGACACTGGCAGTACGGACCGGATGATCTTCACTGCTGCTGAATTCGGATGCAGGCTGAATCCAAGATCTGTCCTGGGGTCTGTTTGGCTGATGATGCAGTTATTGTCCTAAAAAATAACTTTTAAACTGTCAGCCCCTTGCTCAACGGGCTTGGCCTAGATTGCATAAGCATTAGGCTGGCACAACCTCTCTGTCCCTCCTCCCTGCCCTCCTCATCATCAGGAATGCTCCAGGCAGATTGTCTCCTATTCATCAGCTGTGTGAATACTGAACATGGGCTGGATCGTTAAGGCACCTGTGCAATGTTCAGACAGGAGAAAATGTTCCAGTGGCATTCCTAATGATGAAGAGGGTGGGGAGGGGTGGTGCAAAGTTAGGGCAGAGATACTTCCGTTGGGCACGGGGCTGCAAGTTTAAAAGTTGCTTTTTAGGACAATAACTGCATCACCTGCCGAACGGACCCCAGGACAGATCTTGGATTAAAAGCAGCTATCCGAAGGTAGTGGCTTGGGGGGGGGGGCAGATTGTGGGTACAGAGTCGCTTTAATTATATTTAGATATTTTTTTTAATGACTAAATTTTATATTTATATATTTTTAAAAAAAATTTTTATTGTAATTATTTCTTATATATTAGTACAAATATTTTAGGATTTCTTATAATAATCATGTTGCTCGTTACTGTTTAAGTGTCAAGGAGCACGGAGGACCCTGTTGATTTTTCTAGAACAGCAATTATCACAGTCTCTACATGTATTTTCTACTCCTACACAGTTTCTCTTTTATAGAAAAAAATGGTATGCTACTCTTGAAAAGTAGAAATCAAGTTGTATTCCTGACTTGGCTCCTAAATGAAAATAATGCTTTTTGACTTTTCTTTCCAAATGAAAACCTCTGCTGTTTTCCAACAATAAACAACTCCTTGGTAGACCGCTGTGGGTTCAGGTGCATTGAAGCATATTTTTGGGAATATTTACATACTGTAGTACCACATAGAAGGACTCAGTTAAAGACATTCTTTTTTTCTTGGTAATAAATTAATAATAGTTTTTTTTCCCAACTATAGTGCATTCATTGTAAAAATGTATACAGTCTTCTAGTATACATTCTATATCAGTTCCTTTAGGCTTTGAATATCTCTTCTTTGATTGTTAAGAGTTTGATTTACTATATTTACATCCTTTTGCTGATTATAGCCCCAGTATGTTTAGCAGCGCTGGACAAAGATTGTCCCACATCACTTCTTGTCCCAAAGTGTGTTCACAATCTGTTTCCTATCTGAAGTAATGGCTGTGTCATAGGAGTTTAATTAACCTAACTATATGCTTTTAGAGTTTATCTTGGCAACAAGAAATCACCTATAGTAGCCGTGATGATTTACGGTTTAAACTAAGATTTCGGTTTATATTATTGACTGGTGATTTATTTCCAAGTTAAACCACTTATCCCTTCTTCACTGGAGAGAGGATAAATGTCAGACCACTGGGACTCCCTGCTGTTTCAAGAACTGCACTTGAGTCTTGTTTTCAAATAGTGCGGTTAGTTGTGCTGCACGCTGCTGCTCTATTCATTGTCTTTGTAGCTGCAGAGTACAGCACTTGGCTATGTTCGGTAGCACCATAGACAAAGAGTAAAGTGGCAGCACAAATGTGCGACTCACTGCTCTGTTCCAAAACGAGACTTGAGTTGTTGTTCTCAAGACCTGATGCTCATCTCCTATCCTGTGGATTGAGAATAAGTATTTAAAGAGGCTTTCTGGGGAAATCTTTAACGCATACTGCTGACATCCCACTCCCCTTTTCATCTCTGTGATTGGCTGAGTGAAGAGTGGGACGTCAGCAGGAGCTGGCTGAGAAATTTCTGGGACATCTAAGGAAAGCCAGCCATGGACTTAAAGTGAATCTTTTAGATGCAGTTCAGATTCCTAACTGCTAACACTGTTAGATAGCTGTTACCCTTCATATATCCGCCTGTGCTTCCATAACTTTAAAAAATTCTTTTGTTGTCTAGTGCAAAGTGTCAAGGAGGTTTTCCCAAGCTTTTGAGTGCCTCCTTGTTCATCTTCCCCCTCCCTATCCCTGCTTGACTGGCAGTCAGTTGAAAGTTGAATCCAAGGACAGTTAAAGATGTGAGTGGGAAACAAGGAGATGCTACAGCTCTCAAGACTTCAGGAGCTAGAGAACACCTCTTTGACACTTTGCACTGGAGAATAAAATCACTTTTCTATGTTATGGAAGCACAGACCTGTTCATAAAAGGTACAATGTGTCTCCTTGACTTAAAAGCTATCTAACAGTGTCAGCAGTTTTAAATGTAAATTGTAGGTGACAAATTCACTTTAACCACCTAACGACCAATATAGCTTATAGCGTATGGAGAGGGCTTGGGACACTGCAGACTGTGGCATTTAAATGGTCTTACAGTACCTTTTTGGTAGTACAGTGGTTCAGAATGGCTCCCTGCGAAGCGATCATGGTCAGCAGAACTGTCAGGGCAGCTAATGCCTCTTCTATGCCTCCCATGGCCTTTCTGACTCTGCTGTTGATTTAGCCCAGGCATGTCCAAAGTCCGGCCGGAGGGCCATTTGCGGCCCTCGTTCCGAACTTTTACGCCCCCCCCCCCCCCAGGTATCCAGCTTGCTATTATCTGCCTGTGTTATAAAGCATATAGCATGTAGCATGTAAAATGGTCGGCCCTCGCACATGTTCACTTCATCAAATTTGGCACTCTTCGAAAAAAGTTTGGACATGCCTGATTTAGCCGAACTACAGCAGGTGGTACCCAATCTAATGCATTCTGTATTGATCTGTATGAGTAATCGAGTGATTGCAAAAGTGTATAAAAAATAACAAAATGCTTCTAAAATATAAATAAATCCATCCCATAATACAAAATCACCCTCTTTTCCTATTTTTGAAATACAAAAAGGAAAACACAAAGAAGCATAATTGTGTTTAGTATCACTGTGAGCGCAAACTATGTTATCAGTACCGCATGATGAATGTTGTAAACATAAAAAAAGATACCAAATGCCAGAATTGCCTTTTTTGGTCTTATCATCTATATCATAAAAATCAAAGTCTGTCTGTCTGTCTGTCTGTCTGTCCTTCTGTCTGTCTGTCTGTCTGTCTGTCCTCTATAGACTTCCAAACGCCTGAACCGTTTGACCCCAAATTTGGCACACAGATACATTGGGTGCCCGGGAAGGTTATTGCGAAGGTCCCGTCCCCGCCAGATGTACAGGAGGGGAGGGGGAAGAGAGGCGCCCCATAGAGATGAATGGGAAAATCTCCTCACTGCAAACACAGGTGATATAATTAGCTGCAGCAGACACGGCAGTTGGAGCCTTAGCAACCAATAGGATTACTGCTTTCATTTTCACAGGGAGCAATGGTTGCTAGGGAAGCTGCCTCACAACATCCACAGTAATAACTGGTAGACTCCCTACTCCATCTATACAGTACATGTATACAGGACCCCCTACTCCATCTATACAGTACATGTATATACAGGGCCCCCTACTCCATCTATACAGTACATGTATATACAGGGCCCCCTACTCCATCTATACAGTACATGTATATACAGGGCCCCCTACTCCATCTATACAGTACATGTATATACAGGAGCCCCTACTCCATCTATACAGTACGTACATGTATATACAGGACCCCCTACTCCATCTATACAGTACATGTATATACAGGACCCCCTACTCCATCTATACAGGATATGTATATACAGGGCCCCCTACTCCATCTATACAGTACATGAATATACAGGACCCCCTACTCCATCTATACAGAACATGTATATACAGGACCCCCTACTCCATCTATACAGTACATGTATATACAGGACCCCCTACTCCATCCATACAGTACATGTATATACAGGGCACAACAGATATACCAAACTGTGACTGGGTAACACTGCTACACCAGACCTGACCAATACCGCCATACTGTGCTGGATAACACTGTCATACCAGACCTGACCAATACCGCCATACTGTGACTGGATAACACTGCCAGACATGACCAATACCGCCATACTGTGACTGGATAACACCGCCACACCAGACCTGACCAATACCGCCATACTGTGACTGGATAACACTGCCACACCAGACCTGACCAATACCACCATACTGTGACTGGATAACACTGCCACACCAGACCTGACCAATACCACCATACTGTGACTGGATAACACTGCCACACCAGACCTGACCAATACCGCCATACTGTGACTGGATAACACTGCCACACCAGACCTGACCAATACCGCCATACTGTGACTGGATAACACTGTCATACCAGACCTGACCAATACCGCCATACTGTGACTGGATAACACTGTCATATAAGACCTGACCAATACCGCCATACTGTGACTGGATAACACTGCCATACCAGACCTGACCAATACCGCCATACTGTGCTGGATAACACTGTCATACCAGACCTGACCAATACCGCCATACTGTGACTGGATAACACTGCCATACCAGACCTGACCAATACCGGCAAACTGTGACTGGGTAACACCGCCACACCAGTCCTGACCAATACCACCATACTGTGACTGGATAACACCGCCACACCAGACCTGACCAATACCGCCATACTGTGACTGGATAACACCCCCATATCAGACATGACCAATACCGACACTCTGTGACTGAATAACACTGCCATACGGGTAAATACAACCCTGCAGGTATACAGGACACTACAGGTATACAGGACCCCAAAACTATACACTACAAGTGCACGGGACCTCAACAAAACTATATACTACAGGTATACAGGACCCCAAACTTTACACTACAGGTATACAGGACCCCAAAACTATATACTACAGGTATACAGGACCTCCACCAACTATATACTACAGGTATACAGGACCCCAAACTATACACTACAGGTATACAGGACCCCAAAACTATACACGACAGGTATACAGGAAATCCACCAACTATATACTACAGGTATATAGGACCCCAAACTATACACTACAGGTATACAGGACCTCAAAACCATACACTACAGGTATACAGGACCTACACCAACTCTATAATACAGGTATACAGCACCTTCACTAACTCTATACTACAAGTATACAGGACCCCAAATATACTATAGGTATACAGGAACTCCACCAGCTATATACTACAGGTATATCGGACCCCAAACTATACACTACAGGTATACAGGACCTCCACCAACTCTATACTATAGTTATACAAGACCCTCAAACTATTTACTACAGGTATACAGGACCCCCGAACTATATACTACAGGTATACAAGACCTCCACCAATTATACACTACAGGTATCCAGGACCCTCAAACTATAAACTACAGGTATACAAGACCTCCACCAACTATACATTACAGGTATACAGCACCAACTATATACTACAGGTATACAGGACCCCCGAACTATACAGTATAGGTATACAGGACCTTCACCAACTGTACACTGCAGGTATACAGGACCTCCCTCAACTATACACTATAGGTATACAGCCCCCCCAACTATGCACTACAGATATGCGAGACCCCGAAAAACTATACATTGTGGGTATACAGAACCCCTCCAACTATGCACTACAGGTATACACTAATTCCACTGATTAACTCAGATGAAACAATACCTTTAGCTTGGCCTCCTGGGCACCTTAGAACAAATCTAATTAACACACTGACACTTTATACCCGGGCAGCGCCGGGTACATTTTCTAGTATCCCATAAAAAGTAATCAAAAGGTCTATTCTACGCAAACATGGTACCAATAAAAACTACTGATTAGAACAAAATTGTGTTTTTTTTTTAAAGTAGTAAAACTAGTAATAAAATGTTAATAACATGATAATATGTAAATGGTAATTACAAAAATGTCACTCTTACTGCACAATGAACAGTTGCAAAGTAGTTTTGCCTTTTTTTTTTTTTTTTTTAGTATAATTTAGGGTGTTGTTTCAAAGTAGATTTGGTCTCACAATAAACTCTCTGAAAAGAAAAGTAGAAAGATATAAATTTACTAAAATTTACTAAAAGTTTCCAGGGTCATTAAAGGAATAAAATTGAAAACTTCCAGCAGTGACACATCGAATCCTTTATTATCCTGAAACGCTGGGAAATTTAACCCTTTCATAGAGGATGGTCATGATCGTCCTTGTGACGTCATCAGTCTATGAAGTGGGCTTGGGACTTTCAGCAGCCTAAGGCCACCACTGATAGCCAGCACAGAGCGATCTCAGAGCGATATGAACTGTTTTAATGCCAGCGGTATTTAACCCCTTAGCGACCCATGACGTATCTGATACGTCATGGTGCCGCTCGGGGTGTTCAGAGCTGGGTCCCGCCGGGACCCCGCTCTGAACGGCACTGATCCCGGCTGACACGTGCAGCCGGGCAGTGCCTCTATTAGCCGGCGCGGGTCTCGTTGCCGCGCCGGCTAATTAAGCCTCTAAGTGCAGCTGTCAAACCTGACAGCTGCACTTAGAGGCTTAGGTAAACACATCCCTGGTGTCTAGTGGGACGGATCTCCCCCCCGCGATGCGATCGCGGGGGGGAGATCCGTTCTTCTGCCCGTGCCGGGCCTCAGCGTCGGAATGACGCTGATCTCGGCTCGGCAATAGATTGCTATGGCCTGCAGCAGGCCATAGTAATCTATGACCGATCTAATCGATCTTTGCTGTGTATATACACAGCATTGATCTCTATGAGAGATCAGTGCTGTCTATATACAAGTCCACCAGGGGGGCTTCTAGTTACAGTAAAAAAAAAAGTAAAAAAGTGTTTTTATTAATAAAAAATCCCCTCCCCTAATAAAAGTCCAAATCACCCCCCTTTTCCCATTTTATAAATATAAATTAATAAATAAATAAATAAACATATTTAGTATCGCCGCGCGCGTAATCGCCTGAACTATTAATTAATCACATTCTTGATCTCGCACGGTAAACGGCGTCAGCGCAAAAAAATTCCAAAGTGCAAAATTGCGCATTTTTGGTCGCATCAAATCCAGAAAAAATGTAATAAAAAAACGATCAAAAAGTTGTATATGCGCAATCAAGGTACCGATAGAAAGAACACATCATGGTGCAAAAAATGACACCTCACACAGCCCCATAGACCAAAGGATAAAAGCGCTATAAGCCTGGGAATGGAGCGATTTTAAGGAACGTATATTTGTTAACAATGGTTTGAATTTTTTACAGGCCATCCGATACAATATAAGTTATACATGTTATATATCATAGTAATCGTAACGACTTGAGGAACATGCATAACAAGTCAGTTTTACCATAGGACGGATGGCGTAAATGCAAAACTCCCCGAAATCAAAACAAATTAGGTTTTTTTTTAAATTTGACAGCGCAAATGATTTTTTTCCGGTTTCGCAGCATATGTTATGGAAAAATAATGCCTGTCATTGCAAAGTACAATTGGTTTCGCAAAAAATAAGTGCTCATATGCGTCTCTAGGTGAAAAAATGCAAGCGCTATGGACTTTTAAACTTAAAATGGAATAAGCAAAAGCGCAAAAACGAAAATAGGCTTTGACCTTAAGGGGTTAAGCAGTATGGCCATACCTTATTGGTGATTCAAAGATCAGATCAGATCCTTATGATCTGTTTTCATGGCAGCCTGAGGCCTTCTGAAAGCCTTATCTGCTGTTGGCCTTTTAACCGATTAGGCTGGCCACCTATCATTAGAATTATCAATAGTGCAAGCCTTCTTGTGTCTGAACATGTTATGCCAAATTACCACACATGGCTTTAAACAACTGACCTGTGTTAATACACAATCATGTTATATACTAAAATGCCCACAGTTTATAATCCTTACCTCAACACAAATACTGATACAACATAGTTTTTTTGTGTGTCTAGAAGTAAGGTGTGCCATTTAGGTTCAGTCATGAATATTCATATGCTGCCAGTGGCATATTACCTCTGCCATATTAAAGGGGAACTATCAGCAGGTTATACAAATCCCTATTGTGCAGAAGACATCTCTTACCCTATTGCACAGGAGATGTCTCTTACCTTCCTCCTCTGCGCTGTCCCGGTGCACTTAGTAGTGTGCTCCATGGTCTGGTGAGACTGTTAGGGACACTGTGGCACCAGTTAGGAGCACTGTCCTAACTGGCGGCAGTGCTCCTAATGGGTTCCTCAGTGCTCCTTACGGTCTCTCCAGAGTAATTGCACCAGAACAGTGCAGAGGAAGAAAGTAAGAGACATGCCTTCCTCCTCCTCATCTCCTGTG
The DNA here is from genome assembly GCF_027789765.1 of Dendropsophus ebraccatus. Classification (NCBI taxonomy): domain Eukaryota; kingdom Metazoa; phylum Chordata; class Amphibia; order Anura; family Hylidae; genus Dendropsophus; species Dendropsophus ebraccatus. The sequence goes on from NC_091455.1 coordinate 104,461,610, forward strand.
CAATAGGGACATATCAGCAGGTTAGATTAGTCTAACCTGATGATAGTTACACTTGAAGGAAATAATTTAAAGGGGAACTACCATTTTTTAAAACTTGTGACAGGTCATAGTGACATGTCAGCAGTGTGTATCAGGGGCGCACACTCTGCCCCTATATCTCCGCTACAGGGAGATGAATTCTGCAGACTGCTCATTTGAGTCTAGAATGTGGGCTACATTGGTAGATAAAGAAAGCTACTTTGTCAGTCTTAGATATTGTGTTTATAGGTCTATGAGCATTGGCCTTTTTTTGTAGTTTTGCTAACAGGCACTCTTTAAGTCTTAGCATACTTAGCATACACTCAGCTCTTTGTAGGAACAGGAAGAAATAAGTGATGAAATTGAAAATGTCATAAGCCACAGTAGTCCTTTGTCAGGTTTGTGTTGTATGCCAAGTTTCCATTTTTATTGTTGTCCATCTCTTCATTTTTGGCAAACAGTGCAAAAACTGCTAACATCTCATTCTGCTCTGCTGGAAATGCTTTTATGCTCACAGATGTAACATAGAGCATTGCTTTTATGCTGCTAGTTTCTATGAGAACTAAAATGTTAGGAATTAAAATGTTGATGATATATTCTATTTTATAAGCATTATTTTCAACCTTTGTGTTTATATAATGCTTTAGATGCGTTGAGCTGTTGCAAACATAAGGGGGTACATTTATTAAATAAACCTCTACCCCCTATTAACATGCCCAGATTTACTAAAAGGCGCACACCTCTTAGTAGAACCAGCGAGACCTTGCGCATGTCGCAGAAATCTACACCTGCTCCGTAGCAGTTTTAGAATTTTCGTGGTTTACACCTGTTTCCAGGCGCAAACCATGATACTTGAGGTGCAGGAGAAAACCATCCCCCCTCCCTGACTTGCCCCGCCCCTCTTCCCATCCATTAGGTGCATCCCCTGGTGCACATGGCTGAAAAACTCTACAAATCTCTAAAACCCTAACAGAAAATTTCATCTTGAAAAATTGGTGTTTAATGTGGTGCATGTCATTATACCAGTGATATTGTCAGGTTAGGTAAGGATCAGTCACTACCTATTTGAATGATCTGCCCTTAAAAGCTGCCCCCAACTGGGCGACAGTCCCTGCAGTGGGAAAAGAGCACAGATGGGAAATACAGATCAGACAGGTCAAGTCAGCATCAAATAGGCAAGTATGAGCAGAAATACTAAGGCCCCCTTTACATGTCTGTATTAGTTTTACTGTCAGAAAATTATTATTAGGGAGCAATCAGAAGGCTTTAAAAAAACATCAGTATTTCCTGACAGTAATCAGTATTTACAGTCAGGAAACCATCAGGAGTTCTCTCAGGATTTCCTTAGGAAGAGAACTCCTAAGGAAATGTAGCATCTGTAATTCTGGATGGTTTCCAAATGCGAATCAGGAAAGTGTCCATAATTCCAGACACACCTATAGACTTCTATCAGTATTTCCTAAAAGTGAGAATTTAAGAGAGAGAGAGAGAGAGAGAGAGAGAGAGAGAAAAAGGCTATACTCACCTGCTACAGAGCCGCTCTACTCCAGCTTCTCCTCTCCCTTCCCACTCTGCAAGCACACAAGTGACATCACTGGTGCACCAGAGAGCAACCTCATGTAGCTGAAGGCATAATGCTGTCCCCTTGCACAAGAGTGGCAGGGTTCCTCATTTTGTCAAACACAGCACCGCATTTAACTGTATGCGGCACTGTGCACATACAGTTAAAAGGCCAGACGCAGAACCCGGCACCACATTCCCTGCAACAAATCTGCAGCTACAGTATTCTGGCCAAAAATTCCTGGTTCTCCTTTGGGTTAATTTGTGACAGAATTCCGGAGAAAAATAGAACATGCACTATAATTTCTAGAGTTTTTTTCTGAAACTTACACACTTCTGAAAGAATAGTTTATTGAATTTCCTGGTAAGAAAAAGCCTAAATAGTTTGTCTCCAAATTTGGCACGTAGGTACATTGGGTTTCTGAGAAACTTAAAAATCCTGATCGTGCTAGACATATACTGCCTTCGCTTGCTGTTGTTCTCTGTTATTAGCCATTATCACAGTCTGGTCTTACAATATAGGAATCCAAACGCCTTGACCATTTGACCTCAAACTTGGCACATATGTACATCAGGTGTCTATGAAGGTATTCATAAAGGTTATGACTTTGCTGGACATATACAGAACTTGCTCACTGTTGTTCTTAATTATCAGCCATTATGAGAAAGTCCTGCCCTACGTTAAGTTTGAAGGGCATAATGAAATTTGTCACTATATGCTGGAAACAGTAGAAGACCTTTAATGCTCTGTTGCTGTCAGGTCTGTACCTGTAGTCTGAACACTGGCTTTATTCTCTGCCACACCCTTGTCTCTGTTGTAGTGTTTGACAACTTCAAAGTTAAGCTCTGTTTGGCTTTGGTGACTGACAGGTCTGACCTTTCAGCTATCACTTGCGCACGTGTGTGCTCTTTGAGACCAGCAGGCCAGTCCAATAGGGTCAGGTCTTGACTCCTGATCCCAAATAAATAGTTGTTAGAAATTGAAGGGGTTGCTGACTATTGAGTTAATTCTCTACTACGGCTTACACCTCTGCCATCTGTCTTTGTATTGATGACCTTTGGCTTTGTATTTGACTTTCCTTGTTATCTGCCTGCCCTGATCTTTTTGCCTTGTCTTTGACTTTTACATTTTTGGATTCTGATTTTGTACCCTGTTCGCCCAGCTGTGACCTTGGACTGTCAACCATTCTCTATTGTGTTTTTCTGTCTGCGTTTTGTGTCTCACCTGCCTAGGCTAGGGACTGTTGCCTAGTTGCTCGCTGTCGCCTAGGGCAGACCGTGGCAAGTAGTCAGGGACAGAGGGTGGGATTCAGGGTCCATTGTCCGTGTCTGCCCTCTTGTCTGTCTGAATGACCAGTACTTACAGTTGTGCTATTAATCTTGTTTCACAGGAATGTAACCTGGACTCACTTTTTTTTCCCCAAATATTTTTGTTGGATTTTTCAAATTTTATCAATAACAATACAGTTACATATCAAAGGGAGATATAAATAGGATACAATATAGTAAGTTTGAAAAGAATTTTGCTATAAAGATAGAATAGAATCTTAAGAACAAAAATGAATGCTCTACAGGATAGAAAGAAATATAGATAAAGAATCTCTATCTTTAATATGATTAAGAAACTCTGAGTACTCCTAGGGTGCCCTTTGCCTCCGCCGTCTGATACCAAACAGTATTACAAAATTGTTTCATAACAGCTTCCCTCTCCTCCTGCGACACAACCTTTATGAGAAAGAATTTCCAATTTTTAATGACATTTTTTGTGGAAACATCTTTGTTGCAGATTGCATCAAGCATTTCCCAATGAAGAGTTTCTTTAAGCGAGGTTGTTAGCTCAGAAATAGTGGGAAGTGTGTCAGAGATCCAGTGGTTTAGTAAGCTTTTTAAGGCCAATAACAGAGTAAGATGAATACATTTTGAGGCTATAGGTTTTTCAGAGGGATCTCCATCCCCGGCCACCACAACAAACCTGGACTCACTTTAATCATAGTGATCTGTGATGCTGTCATTTCAGGGCATCCGCCTACTTGATTAGTGACCATTATATGGGCACAAAAGTGGCTTGTATTATACCAGTTTAAAATTGTCCCTTGTTTGGCGCAGTCACCGTAATCTAAAGCTTTTAATTTGATGGATTTAAGTTTATATATTTTCAACTGCAAGTAACCAGTGGTGGACTTGACTAGATCATTCTAGATGGGAACATGTCCATTGCTCTATAGCAAGCAATCGATTACTAATTTCATTTTCAAAGACAAATATGGGAGCTGGAATCTGATTGGCTGCTAGAGACAACTGCCTCTTTTTTTCTTTTACCCCAATTCAGAGAAATGATCCCTTTTAAATGATTACAAGCTAAATAAGCCTTGAAGGAGAAGTCCAGCAAATTTTGGTATTTAAGTATTGTATTGCCTCCTAAAAGTTATACAAATCACCAAAATACACTTATTACGGGAAATGCTTATAAAGTGCATTTTTTCCTGCACTTTCTACTGCATCAAAGCTTCACTTCCTGGAAAACATGGTGATGTCACGACCCGACTCCCAGAGCTGTGCAGCTGTGGCTGATGGAGAGGATGATGGCAGGGGGATGCTCAGTGTCCCTCCAGTGCCCTGTGTCCCCCTGCCATCATCCTCTCTAGCAGCCATAGCCTGCAAAGCTCTGGGAGTCGGGTCGTGACATCACCATGTTATCCAGGAAGTAAAGCCTTGATGCAGTAGTAAGTGCAGGGGAAAAAGCACTTTATAAGCATTTCCCATAATAAATGTATATTGGGGATTTGTATAACTTATGGAAGGCAATACAATACTTTAATAAACATACTTCTCCTTTAAGTCCATCCCTTGCAGGTGACTAGCATAAATCTGGACTTTCCATGTTTATTGCATGGGTGGTTGTGTGTTTCCTGCTCCAGAGTTGGATCAGGTAAAAATCCTTAAATCTCTGCACCTGATAAAAAACCTGCCAGTTTGGCTGCTAAGTATTTTGGGGGAGATTTATCAAACATGGTGTAAAGTGAAACTAGCTTAGTCACCCCTAGCAACCAATCAGATTCCACCTTTCATTTTCCAAAGAATCTTTGAGGAATGAAAGGTGGAATCTGATTGGTTGCTAGGAGCAACTGAGCCAGTTTCACTTTACACCATGTTTGATAAATCTCCCCCTTTGTATTTCTGACCTTAAAGGACAAGTGCCATGAAAAACTTTTTCCCAGTAATTGAAGCACATTACAAAGTTATATAACTCTGTAATATGCTTCAATCACCTATCTGCCTCCCTTCCCTGTCTTTTCCCCCCTCCACCCCTCACCAGGAAGTGTCCTAACTCACACAGACCTAATGACTGCTGTCACCGTTACCAGCTTCTTCTTGTGAGGATGAGTCATCAGCAGGAGGGCTGCTCTAGGTCCTGTTACAGCAGCCCCCCCTCCCCAGTCCAAGTGATGGCTTGCAGTTGTTCAGCCAATGGGAGCTGAGCAAACTGAGTCACCTGACAAGGCAGGGGAGGGGGGAGGCTAGTGTAACAGGAGAAGGAGCTGAGAGAAGAGCTTGGTGACGGTGACGACAGTAATTAGGTCTGTGTGAGTTAGGACACTTCCTGGTTGGGGGGTGGAGGGGGGAAAAGACAGGGAAGGGAGGCAGATAGGTGATTGAAGCATATTACAGAGTTATATAACTTTATAATGTGCTTCAATTACTGGGAAAAAGTTTTTCATGGCACTTGTCCTTTAAAGCGTAACTGTCATTTCAGGTTCATTTTTCTGAAAACAATAAATATATATAGTACAAGCGATTTTAAGAAACTCTGTAATAGGTTTTATTTACCAAAAGAGTTTCCTTCTGTACTGAAAAAGCAGATTTTCTAGCACCCCCCTCACATCAGAAGAAGCAGGATTTCTGTGTCCATTATGTGTCTATGGAAGGGGGAGGGGCTGAGAGGAGTGAAAGAGCACGGAGCAGTGCTGCACAGCACAACACCCTGCAATCTTCTCTCAGTAAGTTCATAGATAAGCACTGACCTTTCTGACCCCTGAATCCAGCATTTTAGATGCCCAGACAGTCTACAAACAGCTGACCTTCATGTCACCTCTTCCTGCTCACTCATCCCCCTCGGTCCTTCCCCCCTCCATAGGGAGATAATGGACACAGGAGAACCTGTCTTCACTGAACAGTACAGAAAGAGAACCTATTGTAGAGTTTCCTAAAATCGCTTATACTACTGATTTCTGCAAAAAAAAAAAACAACAAAAAAAAAAACATGACAGTTACACTTTAAAAATGAAATAATTAGTGTGTAGTGATTTTCCCCTTAAACAATACTACAAGGGCATGGATTGGCCTCCTGGGTACCCTTGGAAAAAAAAAAAATCTAATTAACACATACAAACACAAACGCCTGATACATTCATTTACTTTCTAGTGTTATTATATGTACAGTATAATAATCTTTTACATGCCAGAATACTGTACCACTTCACATGTTTAGCGTTATATTTTTGTACCCTTTTCTTTGTTATAAGTTTTCTGCATTTGAGTTAATGAAAACAGTTACATATTAACATTACTGGCAACTGTTTGTGGATCATTTACATCCACTTACAACAGGGAATTGCCAAGCCAAAAGCAAATTATGTTCATTTTTCATTATCCTAAGTGTTTAAAAGGTTAGTCCTGCAAGTTTACAGATAACAAGTAACTTCTTGCTGCAATGTGTTATGTTCAGATTCCAATGCATAGAAATAATTATCTTTAAATTACCGAATTATGTTATAAATTATATTGTCTACTGTCCAAGCTTAATTTTCTTGTATGCAACATGAATTTCATTGTGAGGGCGTTTTTTAATACAAATGCTGGCTTTGAAATGTAAAACCGTAAATTAATATAATTTCCATGTTAATTTGAAATTCAAAGAACATCCACAAATATTTTGTCCGGTTTGGAGGTTCTTTATTTTAATATGAGCAAATTGCCTAAATGGCAGGTCCCTTCTACATTAACAGGAGGGAGCAAGGATGTTGAGCCTGGCAGCTTCTCTTTTAGCCGGTCATAAATGACTGGTTACAATAGTCTATAGTCTCCATTACTGTAAGGGATGGACCTGCGAACCCCACTCCTAAAGCAGCCCAAAACCCTTTATGTTACAAACACCAATGACTATGATTACATCATACTTTGGCGGAAAATATTGCAGCATACGCTGCATTTTATTTTAAACATTAACATACAGACGGGGAGGCCCAAAGCAAATCACAACCCTTTATCCTGGAAACTAAAAGAGTCCATTCCTGAAGGTAGCCTGCACAGACAGGCCCTAGCCTAAAGTAGAACTGTCCATGCCAAGGGGCTCTTAACCCCTAGATGCACCAGGATGTTACTGTACATCCTGTCATTGCTGAACCGCCATGATCCCTGGTGCTATATGCCGCCCAGGACCGCAGCTATTAGCGGGCACGGTCCGATTGCCGTGCCCGCTAATTAAGCAATTAGGCATTTGGATGTTCAAAGTTGACAGCTGCATCTAAATGCTTGCTGTTACCCATCGTTGGTGGTATAGTGGGGGGATCGCCCCCGCGACGCGATCACGGAGGAGCAATCCTGGCATCGGTATCGGGCCACAGTCAGCGACGTAATGATGCTGATCCCGGCTGGGCTTTCTATTGCTCTCGGCTGCAGCAGCCTAGAGCAATAGAACACTGATCTCATGGACCTATGCACTATATCTATACTGCATTGATCTCAATGAGAGATCAGTGTAGTGATACTAGAAGTCCCCCAGAGGGACTTCTAAAATGTGTGTGTAAAAAAAAATATATTAATAAAAGTTTGAATAACCCCCTTTTCCCATTTAATAAATAAATAAACATGTTTGGTATAGCCGCGTGCGTAATCGCCTGAACTATTAAATTATCATACTCCTGATCTTGTACAGTAAACAGCGTATGCGTAACAAAATTTCAAAGTGCAAAATTGTGCATTTTTGGTCGCATCAAATCTATAAAAAATTGTAATAAAAAGCAATCAAAAAGTTGCATATACGTAAACAAGGTACTGATAGAAAGAACACATCATGTTGCAAAAAATGACATCTCACATAGCCCCATAGACTAAAGGATAAAAGCGTTATAAGCAAGGTAATAGAGCAATTTTAAGGAACATATATATATATTTTTTTTAAAGTTTAGATTTTTTAAAAGCCATCAAATAAAATAAAAGTTATACAAGTTACATATCGTCGTAATCATACTGACTTGAGGAAGATATATAAGAAGTCAGTTTTACCCTAGGGGGAATGGCATAAAAACAACCCCCCCCCCCCCCCTACCACCACCACCACCACCCCAAACAAAGAAAATTGCGTTTTATTTTCAATTTCACCACACATGTAATTTTTTTTCTGGTTTCACAGCAAAAAATAGATCTGCCATTGCACAGAACAATTAGTGCCGCAAAAAATAAGGGCTCATTTGGGTCTTTAGGTGGAAAAATGCACGTGCTATGGCCTTATATACACGAGGAGGAAAAAAGGAAAGCACAAAAACTGGCTGTGTCCACTGAGGGTTAATCCGACCATCATAACCTTGGATGAAGGATCGTGAATTCCGCCTCACATAATAGTTACATAATTAATACATTTGAAAAGAGTCCATTAAGTTTAATCTACAGTATAACCCTACTGTGTTGATCCAGAGGAAGGCAAAAAACCCTCATGAGGCTGATGCCACTTTGCCCCATCACAGTGAGAAAAATTCCTTACCGACTTCAACATGGCAATCAGAATAATCCCTGGATCAAAGTCCTATCAGATAATAAATTGACAATTTCACAAACCATACAACAAAACAACAGGGTGGGTGGGAGGGATCTGAAAAAATCTCCTCCTTTTAACCAGGCTACCAGCGCATGCGCTTGAAACGCGTCCTGTGGGGTCACTGCACTTAGGTGTTGTTTGTAAATTTGGCATTGGAAAAATAAACGAATCTCTCTGCTTCAAGTGCTGGATTACCGATTTTTTTCTCCTATATGCTTCTGCCCCCTCCTATCTTGGGTAGGTCTAGGTATACTTCTGTTAGGTATACTTCCAAGATGTGGAAAAGCAGGAAATGAACTCCAGGGAGCAGAAGACTTGTGCTGCCATCTGCTTCCCACACGATCCAATCCGTTTTAAGAAGAAGAGATTTACTGTTATAATAATTGACATACAGTATTTTAACACAAGTGTTTTTTCTTTTTTTTTTTTTTTTTTTACAGACACAATCACAGCTTGTGAACTATGGATTTGGTGCTCTGGGGTTGTTCACTGTATTTTTTCTGATTATTCAGTCAAGTCCATGGACTTATTATGTCTACTGTCTGTTACCTATCCATATCTGGTATGCTGCTTCAAGAGAGTAAGTTTAATTCACATGAAGTTTCTAACTTAATTCTTATTGTACATGTGCAGTTGATGTGGCCTTTGTTTACCGTTACAGAGGTTGTCCAGAGGTGTGTTTCTTTTGCTTGCAATGATTGCTACTTAGCCCCTCCCCCACATCTCAGAAGGCTTATTTTCAAACCCTTAAGTTCAAAGTTCAGCAGTGCTTTGTACCTAACCTTCTGTTTTATTGTATGTGAACACAGTCTCACTTATCTCTAAGGTTATGTTCACACACAGTATTTTTGGTCAGTATTTTTCAACCAAAACCAGGAGTAGATGGAAAACACAGAAAGGCTCTGTTCACACACTGTTGAAAATAAGCGGATAGCCGCAGTTTAATGGCAAATAACAGCTGTTATTTCAAAACAGCCGTTTTCAAATAAAGGCAATTATTTGCCATTAAATGGCGGCCATCCACTAAATTTCAACAGTGTGTGAACAGAGCCTTTCTGTGTTTTCCATCTACTTCTGGTTTTGGTTGAAAAATACTGAGCAAAAATACTGTGTGGGAAAATAGCCTCATAACTGTTTTTACTTTCAACAGATTTGGTTACGAAAAAGGTTTTCAAATTCCTTAAAGTGTCACTGTCATTTGGAAAAGTCATAGAGACATGTCAAAAGCTTTAATCGGTCCTGGTCTGAGTGTTTACTAAAACGAGCCAAGAGAAGACCAGGCTAAGCGCGATCCTCTCTGGGCTGTGCCACGTGATCATCAGGCTCTGACTGATTGCCTATGTAAATCTATGGAGCCCGACTGATATGACGTGACACATAGTGAGGAGTGAACGCCCTGCAGCACGGTCCTCTCCCTGCTAGTTCTCACGATCAGTACAGGTCTGAAAACTCGGACCGATCAAAACTTTTGACTTGTCTCTATGATATGTTGTAAGTTTTTCCAAACGAGAGTGACATTTTAAACCTACTGTCAACAGCACCATCAGAATACATTTTTATCATTTAGGCTGCATTCACACGTTCTGTGTTCCGCATTGAACATGGACGTGAAATGCCTGTAACGGACTTCTCCCCCTGCCCGGGCAGCATCTGTAATAAGATGCTGGGAGTGGGGGAACTGTACAGTGTGGTTGCTTAAAGGGGTTGTTCACCAATTTTTTTTTTCTTTCAAATCAACTGGTGCCATAAAGTGCCAGAGATTTGTAATTCACTTCTATTCAAAAATCTTAAGTCTTCCAGTACTTATCAGCTGCGGTGTGTCCTGCAGGAAGTGGTGTATTCTTTCCTGTCTGACACAGTGCTCTCTGTTGCCTCCTCTGTCCATGTCAGGAACTGTCCAGAACAGCAGCAAATCCCCATAGAAAACCTCTTCTGCTCTCCAGACTGGAAATAATACAACTTCTTGCTGCGCATACAGCAGCTGATAAGTACTGGAAGTCTTGAGATTTTTTTAATAGAAGTAAATTACAAATCTCTGGCACTTTATGGCAGCAGTTGATTTGAAAAAAAAAATGTTTTGGGTGTACAACCCCTTTAAAGGTGAACTTATTCGGGTGCTTAAATTCAATGCGTTCCATTTCTAAAATGACATCCATGAACAGGTAGGTCATTTTTGTTAATTTACTGCATATTTCTGATCCTTTTTAACTGTATAAAACCCTTTATTATGCATTTTGTTTCTTTTTTTTTTCTTTTATAATGTTTATTTTTTCCATAACAAAGTGCAACACATCTTAAGGCTGGGTTCACACTACGTATATTTCAGTCAGTATTGTGGTCCTCATATTGTAACCAAAACCAGGAGTGGATTAAAAACACAGAAAGGCTCTGTTCACACAATGTTGAAAATGAGTGGATGGCCGCCATATAACAGTAAAGAACTGCCATTATTTCAATATAACAGCCGTTGTTTAAAAATAACAGCAAATATTTGCCATTAAATGGCGGCCATCCACTCAATTTCAACATTGTGTGAACATAGCCTTTCTGTGTTTTCAATCCACTCCTGGTTTTGGTTGCAATATGAGGACCACAATACTGACTGAAATATACGTAGTGTGAACCCAGCCTAAAAGAGAAAACAGAACACGGTTTAGCCCAAGCTCAAAAATTATCCCATACCCCCCCAACCCAGAACCCAGAGGGGAGAGAGGAGAAGAGAGAAAAATATAGCATATTTCTGATCCTTAGTCTTATTTTATAACAGTCAGAGTATTATTTTAGAATTACTTTTTTATTCTGCCATATATTGGAATTTAGGTTTTGGATTCACCGTCAGCTCAGAATTTATCTAATGAATGTTTCAGTACCTGGAATCCTGGGATTTCTTATCATGGTTATCATCGGGGTTGAAATACTGGTGAGTAAAGTACACATGACACATTTTTTCCTTACCTCGTCTTTTGGGAGTTGCAGTAATTTCCATTTTGGTAGCTGCAATAGTAGCCCCATTATCAAATGTTACATATTGCCACTTAATATTATACAGTACATGATTGCATGTATGATTATATTAGATGTCATAGGTTCCTGTTTTGTAACAAAGCCTTTCACATTGCAAATCGTTGATCTATTTTTTTCTTCCTTAGGTTCTAAGCTTCTTCTATCGTTGGGTGCTTACAGTTGGATTGGTGGGGTTTGCCTTCTGGCCAGTGCTGATGAAGTTGTGGATCCAAGTGAAGGTAATTTGACATTTGTAGAATTTAATCAGTATGTCTATAATTCATGATATTACTGTTATTTGAATGTCATATTTGTCTGTTGGGAGGGAAAAACATTCAGTTTGATACATAGGTTGCTTTCTACACCCTATGACTTACCTCCCCGGATTCAGCGGCGGCTCCCAGAACGCGCTGCCCAGTACACCCGTCCCGTGGCCGCTTCATGGTTAGAGCTGTTGCATGAGACGTGACGTCTTAAGACAGCTCAGCCATTCAGCGGCCAAGGCGGGACTCCGCTACAACCGCTGAATGGCAGAGCTGCCTTGACACGTCTCAAGTCGCAGCTCTAACCAGGAAGCAGCCGCGGGACAGGGGTATGTGACGACGCGATCCGGGAGCCGCCACTGGAACCGCGGTGGTAAGTCACCACCGGCTTCTATTTCAACCCCCTCCCCGGCCGTACACAGATTATACTGCAGGGCCGGAGTACCCATTTAATATTTAAAGCCTTTTTAGATGTACATTAAAAGCACAATGCTACACAAAGGGTTATTGTTAGAGAAGCCATTCATGCATCACTGTGTATCCACAGTATATAGAACAGTTCATTCAATTTTAGTTTTTTTTTTTTGTAAAGAGAGCCAGTTTCAGTTCCCTTTAGGCATTCACCCCAATTGTTACAGTAGGCTTTAGACACTATTTTGGGTTTCCTAAATTTGACCTGTCCTATTTTATATTACCAAAATTGTATAGTTTGTAAAGCTGTGTTTTAGCTTGCTTTTTCTGCAAGCTTAACATGCAGAGCTACAGTATGCTTAGGAAACAGTAGGATTGATTTTACTGTTCTGTCAGTTCTGGTTGTGTACATGATCTCCCACTGTGCTGTTACTGATATTTACTTTTTTTATATTTTATCCTTTGCAGATAACAACTGTGAGTTGGGTTCTCTTGTGCTTGCTGCTGGCAGTGTTTCCCTTGATGCCTGTTGTTGGAAGGGAGCCCAACATCACTCTGGTGTAAGATCAACATTGTCTTCTTAAAAGCTTTATATCACGTTTAGTATGCCCTGATTCTGTGAGTCTTGTCAGACACATGAGGGATTTTGGCATCGGGGGATAAAAGGATGTTATTTCAATAATGAAACAACCTTCTTGCTTTAATTGGGCTCCTGACACTTATTACATTGTGCATAAAATGGACGCAGATCTTTTATAATATGCTAGTTTGTTTGGTTTTGATGCTTGTTTATTCGTTCACGAATTAAATTTATTTTGATTGTGTTTTTGTAAGAAGCAGGTTTTGACGCGTGACCTCTTATTGGGGATCATTTTCTTTATATAGTTACATATATAAACACACAGACTCCCTGGTGAGCTTGTTTCGGGAGGCTGGATTTTGTGTAAAAAGCCAGGGAGGTCATAATAGGACCTACTCATTGAGTAGAACGGGAACTGAGTAATTCTCAGTCCTATGTGTTAAAGGGGTATTCCAGGGAAAATCTATAAATTAGCAATGGAAAGGGTTAACCAAGGTTAACCCTTTCCTAATATACTTACCTGTCCGTTTTTGGCCCCCCAAGGAGATCTCCGGTCCGGTCACGTGATGGTCCGGGCTGCAACTCGCGGATCCTCTTCTTCCGGTTCGGTGACGTCACCATAGCGGGCCGGCGTCGGCTCTCCTATTAGCAGCAGAGCACTAAACCCTGACTGGCTTGGTAGCGTGTAGCCAATCAGGGTTCAGTGCTCTGTGTCCCTGCTGTACCAAGTTAGCCGGGTGCTGATGTCCCCGGCCCCCCTCCTTCATGTATTATCACCCCGATCTCTCCCCCGGCCCTCTGTATAATTACCCCGATCTCTCCCCCGGCCCTCTGTATAATTACCCCGATCTCTCCCCCGGCCCTCTGTATAATTACCCCGATCTCTCCCCCGGCCCTCTGTATAATTACCCCGATCTCTCCCCCGGCCCTCTGTATAATTACCCCGATCTCTCTCCCGGCCCCCCTCCTTCCTGTGTATACAGTCCTATTCAAAGATCGCTCAGCCCCCGGTGTAACTGCTGCCTGCGCTGGCCCCGATCTCCGCACCTGTACTCAGCTGACAGGCGCTGTGTAAGTGAGTGCAGGAGAGATTTCTTCCTTGCTTCGTACACAGCGCCTGTCAGCTGAGTACAGGTGCGGAGATCGGGGCCAGCGCAGGCAGCAGTTACACCGGGGGCTGAGCGATCTTTGAATAGGACTGTATACACAGGAAGGAGGGGGGCCGGGGGAGAGATCGGGGAGATTATACAGAGGGCCGGGGGAGAGATCGGGGTAATTATACAGAGGGCCGGGGGAGAGATCGGGGTGATAATACATGAAGGAGGGGGGCCGGGGTCATCAGCACCCGGCTAACTTGGTACAGCAGGGACACAGAGCACTGAACCCTGATTGGCTACACGCTACCAAGCCAGTCAGGGTTTAGTGCTCTGCTGCTAATAGGAGAGCCGACGCCGGCCCGCTATGGTGACGTCACCGAACCGGAAGAAGAGGATCCGCGAGTTGCAGCCCGGACCATCACGTGACCGGACCGGAGATCTCCTTGGGGGGCCAAAAACGGACAGGTAAGTATATTAGGAAAGGGTTAACCTTGGTTAACCCTTTCCATTGCTAATTTATAGATTTTCCCTGGAATACCCCTTTAAGGCCCTATTACACAGAACAATTATCAGCCGTATTCGGGTCGATATCGGCCTCTACGACCAATAATCGTCGTAAGTAATAAAAGGCAACGATCAGCCAATATTAACGATGACGGCTGATCGTTTTAGTCGTTTGTCTTTCAACATGTTGAAAGACAAACAACTTATATAGCAGCGATCTGCTATCGCTTCGAGGTATAGCAGCGGCAGTAGCAGACTGCTGCCATATGCTATTAGCTGCCCGGATGATCAAGCGATTGCTCGGGCAGCCCCCCTGCACCTCTCCGCGCCCCCCCTCTCCGGCTTGCTCCCACCGCATGTAATAGTGGCGGCAGAAAGCACGGAACAAGGAGCAAATGGGCTAATTTGGGCTTTAGTGTTATAGGGAAATTGAATTCTTACTGTCAGAATTCTCTACAGATAGGGACAGAAGGGATTCCAAGCAGGGTGTACTTTGGGGTCAGCTAATTGTCAAGGTACTGTATACATACCTCTTAAAGTTTTCCACATCATTAGATAAATGCATCTAACTTGGATTTTAAGTTGATGGACCAACACAAAGTAGCAAGTAATTGAGATGTGTAAACAAAATGATACTTGGTTTCAAAATGTTGTAAAAATAAAACTTTAATGGCATGTTCTGGTGGCATAATGATTCAGTCCTGATGAAGCATAGATTTTTCCAGCAATGACATGCAGTTTCAACAATAAACACTGCTGCTAATGATTGGGCTCAGCGGTCACTTGGTCAGCGGACATATCTACTAGTATCACCACTAAGTATTGACACACTATTGCTAACATCCTGTAAACAAATGCAAGTCTCATAAAACAGCACAGGAATTTCCAAACAAAATGAAAAATGCATGCATCGGCAGGGCCTTTCAAAGGTCCTGAAGTAAATCGAAAAGTATGTATCCAAGGCAGCACTGTATCTTTAAATCAGCAGGAAAAAAAAAGCTTTTATTTGCGATAATGTGCACTAAGCATGATGTTAAAGGCTCGTTTTGTGCATTTAAAAGGAATGTATCACTGATATATATTTTTTTTACTGATCAGCGTATGATACTAAATGTTGTTCTTTTAGTTAAATCTGTTTCTATTTTCTGACTATAATTTTTTTTTATTTCACTTTTTGTACATTATTATGGGGCTGCTATCTTGGCTGAGCTTTTATTAACAGTATTTTTTAACATGCTTTACAGCCAGGCTCATGGACATAGACAACAGTAGACTGTGTCTGTCCCCTTGAGATAATGTGAATCATTACGGCCTTATTACACTAAAGGATTATTGCCCTGACTTGGCTAATTACTGACCACTTAACCCGATAATCATTCTGTGTAATAACACATGTTAAAAGGCAATGATTAGCTGACCTGCACAATATTGGCTGGTCATTGTCTTTCAACATGTCAAAAGATCACTATATTGAAAGCAATGGTCTGCAGGTCTTAATAAAATAGGAGCAGTGGCAACAGCAGCGGACCTTTACTGACTTTAGTGGGTGACTTTAACGATCACAGGATCATTTGGTGGCCCCTCCCATTGCTTCCTGCTCGCTGGCTGTGTGTAATGAGTGATTGCTGAGCTGACAGGTCAGTGCTTGCTTCTCCAGTGCATCGGGCTATGCAATGCAGCCCTTACTGTCCATAAATAAAGGCCGTCCGTCATTTGAGCATTTAAAGAATAAGTTGCCCCCTAAAGCTGTTAATAGTTTACATACATAATTAGGCCATGTTCACACAAAGTATCTTTTGCATAAATTACGGCCTTTGTTGCAATTTGCAACAATGGGCGTGATTTATACAAAACATTTGTTCTATTTGAATGCATGGAATCCCGACCGGAGCACATACACATAGTATACACTCTGGCCGAGATTCCGTGTCGGTTTTCTGCGGCCTCTGTTCATTGAATAGCAGCTTCAGAGAACATGTCAGCTCTGGCCGCAGACTCCATTGTGTGGAACGATGAATTGGGATGCGGGCGCACACGGGTGTGCCTGCATCCCAATACAACATAAACGAAGATCATGGGATGATTTTCTCTGAAACCGGCCGTTCTGTGACCCAGCTGGGTCACTGAACGGCCGGTTTTATACGCCATGTGAACATGGCCTTATAGTAAATACATAATTAGTAAAATGTTTAGCAGCTTTATAATTATATTGCATTACATCTGTTACTGACCCTAAACTACAGCCTATGATTTTTTTCACATGACATGTAAATGTGGGATGGTGAAATTGTGAATGCTGGAAAGCATAAAGTTCCTGGGGAAAAAAACAATTGCTGTCCTATTTCTTAGGAAAGTAAAAATGTCAAAGAAATTAAGAGGTTAAAGGGGTAGTGCGGCGCAAAGCTTTTTTGTGGATCTAGCACAACATGCCAAAGTTATATAACTTTGTCATGTGATGCTATTACCTGTCTTGTCATCTTGTCGTTCTTCCTTGTCCCTCCCCCCACAGGTGCAATAGTTGTAAATTTTTGTCCAGTGTGCCGACACATAGGCCTGGCGGCTATTTTGGGTCAACCCATCATAATATGGCGTTCTGTGACGTAGCTACACTGCATGTGACCGCCCCATAGCCTATTTTAAGCCTTCAGGAGTGCATGCGCTGATGCAGACTGTGTCTATTCAGGACCATTATTTCTTTTTACCTCCAGGAAGCGGCTTCTGCACATTCACCCTGTCACTGTGGATTACTCAGGTTAGATTACACACTGGCAGGGTCAGTGCGCAGAATTTGTGTGACTAGGGAGCGTGACAGGCTTGCTGGCTTAAGGGGCGGGTATTGCAAAGGGTGGGGGGAAGAGTCCAGTGTGAGAGGGGCAGAATAGGAGATGAGGTAGGCGGAATACAGATGAGGTGGGCGGGTAGAGGGGCTAAGAAGATGATGTGGGACTCGCACTGCACCATGGGAAATGGTATTGGCGGTGGTATTGGCGGGACCTGGCTCCCAGTAGTGCAGCAGAGGTATGGTAGGCCATATAAGCACATTTATGAGTGTTTTTATTATATAAGTGAGCACCGCACTACTCCTTTAAAGAAAATTCTTCAAAAAATGTTTAATGTTTATTTGTATACACTGCTGCCAGTAACGTTATTCTTTCAGCGCTGTTACTTGATGGAATTTGTAAGATTGCTCTACATTTTTCCATTCTTGGTGAATCTGCTAGTTTCATATTAAAGAAAAAACGGGAAAAAATTGTTGCTGCTGACTAAATGACAAATTGAATTCAGAAACACGGAGCAAAGCTTGCTGTTAAAAGATATAATAAAAAAAACATGAGTGCAAAATGCTGACAAGTCGATTAGTAGTATAACTATATAAAATAGGTTTATTGTGATAACAGAAGTGGCCCTTTTCTTTTATTCTATAGAGATACCAGATTGTTTTATAACAGGGGAATATAGTACAAATGTTTGTCCTGTAGCAAACAATCAAGTATAAGCAGCATAAAGCTAGTTTTACAGCTCGCTTCATCTGTGTATAAAGGAAGTTTGCTGTAGAGGAAAACATCACTGAAAGCTGAAAAATAGAGCAATTGCTGTTTTTGTGTAAAGCTGGGTCTCAAAAAAAAAAAAAAAATCTAAGGGATTCCCTGCACTTTCCCCTATTACAATGACTCTCTTCCTTTAGTTTCTTTTCCTCCCGGCCTTTTAAAGCAAACCTGCCATTTTGTTTCCTCACCTGATAAGCATGCAGGCACTCCTCCCACTGGAAGTTCAGGTATCTATGGACATGACCATGCTGGGTCGGTTCCGTTCATGAGCCTTGTTTTGATTTAATGGGGCTTGTGCGCGGAAGCTGTAGTTACCTGTACCTCTGGCAACAATCAGGTAGGAAAACATGATGACAGGTAAGCTTTAAAGGGATGCACACACCTCTGGTGTCACCAAGCCCAACATTACCAGGATTGGGGTTTACAATGCTAGACTGAGTTACTATAGGACTATAGGTTACACTTCCATGATCTTATTTTGTGAGAATAATTCATATAATTTATTTTTTTTAAGTGCTTTATAATTTAAATTTGTATTATGAAGCATTTTTTTTTTTTTAGCTCTGTGGTCTTTTTTAAACCTAGCTGTATACATTCTGTATTCTCCTACAGTGATATCTGATCTATACAAATCTAGAAAGCTACATGCTGCAGCATGGAATGGACTGCTTATAGGAGCGGGTCTATTGCAGGTTTGTGTTGAAGATGAGCATATAGGAAATGTGGGAGGGGGTAAGACTCTGTGGTGATGACTATAGAAAATGCTGACTACCTGGATGACTACAGTAGTAAAGGGAGAATTCTGTTCTGACTGTTGGGGTAGAAAAGGCAATGCAGGGAATACTAGAATAAGAGGTAAAAAGGTTACACCACTATGACTAGTTCCTTTGAGGTAAAGTTAAGGGTACTGCTGTTACTGCTGGTGGCAAGAAGGCAGTAGAAGGCCTGCTGTGATTATTGGGCGAGCCCTGCTATCACTACTGGAGCACACAGAGGGCACTATTAATGGGGAGATAGGCAACACTGCTGTGACAACTTCTTACAGTGCTGAACACTCTTTGTACGGGAAAGTAATTTGCTTAATGTCCCACTTCCTTCCTGTTGTCCTGGTCTTAATATTAGCACTCAGAAACCAAACTCACATACAGTGTATATAAGTATGCACCACTAGTTAGTTTAAAATTATATATAAACAAATAACGAACCACTTTAAGGCTTGGAAAGGTTCATTAATATTTCTTTTCTTGAACTATAATATTACTAGAAGGGATTACTGTTACTTCTTTTTCATGGTCATATAGAATTTTATGTCCATAAGAAACTTTAAAAGTATACACTGCACTTAGAAAGTAGGTAAAGGAGAAGTATTGTGGATTATAAAAGCCGGCGGGGGGGGGGGGGGGGGGGGGGGAACAGGTACTAACTCTCCCTGTGCCCTTGGTGAGCGGCGGGCCCGGCCGCGGGACCCCCACTGGGCTCCGGAATCTCCGGGGCTGACTCGTCACGACCCGGCCGATGGACTGACCACTCAGCCAGTCAGTGACTGGGACGCCGCTCCGGTCACTGATTGGCTGGGTGGCCAGTCCATCAGTTGATCGATGTCTTCACAACTCTGGGGAAAATGCCTTCCGGCGGGTGTCATTCTACCAGACCCACCGCTCGACGCGGGAACAAGGAGAGTTAGTACTTGTAATCAATTTCCCCCCTGTCCCTGCTGGCTGCCAAATTTTATAATCCGCTGGCCTTCTCCTTTAAAGCGTAAGTAGTGGCACAGCAGTGCACGCATCTCTGCTTCTAACAGGCAACTGGCTCATGTGTTTTATCTCTTCTCCATTATGAAATAGATGGAGATATATACTTCTACTTTCTTCTCAATAGCTGTCTCCATTTTTCATTATAGGCTGCAATAAACTATATATATCTAAGGTCAGCAAATACTGCAGAGAATCCATTTCCATTTGAAATATTTCACATCTTCCCCCTTAACCCATGTGCTTACCACTAAGGATGAGAAAATAGGCTATAACAAATACAAGATTACTTTGTCATTCTTTGTAGAACCCAGTTCAGCTTGTTAATAATATGAACAGCTTTGGTTCCAGTTGTCAGAACAAATGTCATGTGCTCTATTATTAGCTTGATAATCCTTATGGACAATATGAGGCTAGAACAAATAGTGTCCGAAAAGTTCACTTAGATGGTTAAATAGGACTGGTTTGTAGCTTAGTACAAAATGAAATATGTTCTCGATTCCATCTACTTATTTTTAGCAGGGAGATGTATTTATGGCTTTAATAAATATATATGCATAGCCACAGCACACTGGTAGCAGCTGCGGGCTTATTTCCAGTGTCTTGTGCTGCCTTCTGGCATTGTTCTGTAAGTGCAGCTGGAACACATATTGCGGCAGGCACAAATTGTGGTCAGTGAGTGCCATGCAGCAATATGCCTTCCAACTGCATTTGTGACATATGGAGGAGAGAGATGACAGCACAATATATTGATATCAGCCTGCAGCTGGGACCGGATTAGAGGCCAGGTTCACAAAGGTCAATTTGTCATGGTTTTGAGATTCTATTTTTAAAGAGCTTGAAGTATGTTTTTTAAGCGTTCCTTAAAAATGCTGCATTTATTAATGTCTTTTTCAGGCATTTTTACTAGTTTTTCTTTTTTTATGTTCTTTCAGAAAATAGGAAACAAAGAAATTGCTATACCAACAATGCTTTTTTGTGTTTTGGGGGTAAAAGGCAGTTTTTCCACGTTCTTTATAAGAAATCTAGAATCAGGACTTTTAATAGTAAAAAAGAATAAACATACAACCAAAAACAAAACGCCTGTAATAAAGCATACTGGACCAGAATTATCAACCTGCTGAAACCCAGACTTTCAGTTTTTTTTTTTCCCACAGCATCCAGTGATAGTGTGTGTTTAATTTTACCAGGGCTCGTTGAGATAAAAAAAAAAAAAAACCTTAGCTGTGATTGGTTGAAGTGGGTTTGGGGGTAGCTTTATAAATCTGAGGCACTGTTTGAAAAAAAATTGCACAAAAAAATGCATGGAGCACAAAAAGGCCACAGAAGTAAAGAAGGGTATCACAATATAGATTTGTAATTGACTTCGATTTCAAAATCTCAAGTCTTCCCATACTTATTAGCTGCTATATGTCCTGCAGGAAATGTTGTTTTCTTTTCAGTCTGACACAGTACTCTCTGCTGCCACCCCTGTCAGACACAGGAACTGTCCAGAGCAGGAGAGGTTTTCTATGGGAATTTGCTGCTGCTCTGGACAGTTCCTGTCTTGGACAGAGATGTCAGCAGAGAGCACTATGAAAAAAACAACAACATTTCCTGCAGGATATACAGCAGATGACAAGTATAGGAAGACTCAAGATTTTTAAATAGAAGTAAATTACAAATATATATAACTGTCTGAAAGCAGTTGATTTGAAAGAAAAATATTTTCGCTGGATAACCGCTGGAAGTACATTCCTCATAATTCAGGAAGTTAAAGTGGTGCCAACTATGTAAACACTATGTATCGGACACCAATAAATACAGGTTCGGGTTCATAAAGATAGGTTCAGACCAGTGGCGTCGCTAGGCTGTTTTATTCGGGGCTCATGCCCCGAATAAAATGCCTGCTGCCCCGGATCTCTTCTGCCCCGCTCTTGCGAGCCAGATGCGGCTCTTTTGATGGCCGCATCTGGCTCGCAGATTGCCGCTGCTGCTGTCCTCCTTACCTACTGGCCGCCCGCAGCGCCTGGACACGCTCCTCCATCCAATCAGCGGAAACCGGGAGCGTGCCCCACGGCCCGCCGCAACGGCCCCACGCTCCCGCTGTGAGCTGATTGAGTTGTAGGAGCACCTCCGGCCGCTACGGTAGGTGAGGCTGACAGCAGCAGCCGCGATCTAGAAGGAGGTGAGCAGGCACGGGGGGAGAGAAACGGGCGAGAAGCACAGGGGGAAAGAAGCAAGGGGGGAGAGAGACATGGGGGAGAGAAACGGGAGAAAAGCATGTGGGAGAGAAACGGGAGAAAAGCATGGGGGAGAGAAACGGGAGAAAAGCATGGGGGAGAGAAACAGGGGAGAAAAGCATGGGGGAGAGAAATGGGAGAAAAGCAGGGGGGAGAGAAACGGGAGAAAAGCATGGGGGAGAGAAACGGGAGAAAAGCATGGGGGAGAGAAACGGGAGAAAAGCATGGGGGAGAGAAACAGGGGAGAAAAGCATGGGGGAGAGAAATGGGAGAAAAGCATGGGGGAGAGAAACAGGGGAGAAAAGCATGGGGGAGAGAAACGGGAGAAAAGCATGGAGGAGAGAAACAGGGGAGAAAAGCATGGAGGAGAGAAACAGGGGAGAAAGCATGGGGGAGAGAAACAGGGGAGAAAAGCATGGAGGAGAGAAACAGGGGAGAAAAGCATGGGGGGGAGAAAAGCATGGGGGACAGAAAGAGGGGAGAAAGCATGAGGGAGAGAAAGAGGGGAGAAAAGCATGGGGGAGAGAAAGAGGGGAGAAAAGCATGGAGGAGAGAAAGAGGGGAGAAAAGCATGGGGGAGAGAAACAGGAGAGATAACCATGGGGAGAGAAACGGGAGAAAAGCATGGGGGAGAGAAACGGGAGAAAAGCATGGGGGAGAGAAACGGGAGAAAAGCAAGGGGGAGAGAAAGAGGGGAGAAAAGCATGGGGGAGAGAAAGAGGGGAGAAAAGCATGGGGGAGAGAAAGAGGGGAGAAAAGCATGGGGGAGAGAAAGAGGGGAGAAAAGCATGGGGGAGAGAAAGAGGGGAGAAAAGCATGGGGGAGAGAAAGAGGGGAGAAAAGCATGGGGGGGAGAAAAGCATGGGGGAGAGAAAGAGGGGAGAAAGCATGAGGGAGAGAAAGAGGGGAGAAAAGCATGGGGGAGAGAAAGAGGGGAGAAAGCATGAGGGAGAGAAAGAGGGGAGAAAAGCATGGAGGAGAGAAAGAGGGGAGAAAAGCATGGGGGAGAGAAACAGGAGAGATAACCATGGGGAGAGAAACAGGGGAGAAAAGCATGGGGAGAGAAACAGGGGAGAAAGCATGGGGGAGAGAAACAGGGGAGAAAGCATGGGGGAGAGAAACAGGGGAGAAAGCATGGAGGAGAGAAACGGGAGAAAGTAACAGAGGAGAGAAACAGGGGAGATAACCATGGGGAGAGAAACAGGGGAGAAAGCATGGGGGAGAGAAACAGGGGAGAAAGCATGGGGGAGAGAAACAGGGGAGAAAAGCATGGAGGAGAGAAACGGGGGAGAAAGCATGGAGGAGAGAAACGGGAGAAAGTAACAGAGGAGAGAAACAGGGGAGATAACCATGGGGAGAGAAACATGGGGGAGAGAAACGGGAGAAAGCATGGGGGAGAGAAACAGGGGAGAAAGCATGGGGGAGAGAAACGGGAGAAAGTAACAGAGGAGAGAAACAGGGGAGAAAAGCATGGGGGAGAGAAACAGGGGAGAAAAGCATGGGGGAGAGAAACAGGGGAGAAAAGCATGGGGGAGAGAAAAATGGGGGAGAGAAACGGGAGAAAAGCATGGGGGAGAGAAACAGGGGAGAAAGCATGTGGGAGAGAAACAGGGGAGAAAGCATGGGGGAGAGAAACAGGGGAGAAAGCATGGGGGAGAGAAACAGGGGAGAAAAGCATGGGGGAGAGAAAGAGGGAAGAAAAGCATGGGGGAGAGAAATGGGAGAGAGAAACAGGGGAGAGAAATGGGGGAGAGAAACTCAGAGGGCCCGGGCCCCGGATGTTTTAGGACCCTAGCAACGCCCCTGGTTCAGACCATTCAGAATAGTTGGTCAGAGCTCGCCCTCTCCCACTTCCTGCTCACTGACCCTTCACAATGCACAGTGCACACCTAGAAAACGCTCTCATAGAAGTGAATAGTGTCTGCTCTGTTAAATATTTTGTACGCTCATGGACATACTGTGTAGCAGTTTTACCCAACTGCACTCCTTAAGGCCCACTAACAGGTCATGTTTTGAGGATTTCCCATGCAAAGAACATCTGTGGCAATACATGATGCATTATATTATTATATATGAATTATATTACCTGTGAAATGCTGAGGAAATCCTTAAAACACGACTTGTTGGGGGTCCTTGAGGACTGGAGTTGGGGAACACTACTGTAGAGCATATCTCTATATGCGAAGAGAAAAGTCGGGCTGTCCCTATAAATAAGTGCCATTTAAAAAAAACAAACATTTGAGCCGACACCCAAACAAAAAGTTAAAAATTAAACAGGCTTAGTCCCAGCTTTGTAAATAGGGTCATGTACACCCATCACATAATGTTTGACTTCTAAATGCCCTAATTAAAGCAAACTAGTAGGTACAAGTGCACCAGCTGAATTGCCTCTGATTGCTCCTGTTGTGGAGCCCAAAGAGAGTACTGTAATTATTATAGGTTATGTGTCTTCACACACATATTTCAGTAGAAGGACAAATAGAAAGTGTTTCCTATTATACTGTATCTAAAACCAACTTAAGTCTTTGTTTACAGTTTTTTTCTGCCATTTTTTGTAGTGTACATCAGGCATTTTTGTAAAAACAGTAAAACAGTATTAGAGAAATTGGTAAAAAAAAAAAAAAGCTATTTTTTTTTTTTTTTGGGGGGGGGGGGGGGGAGGACAATTTTTGGATATTTTACCCATTCATTACAGAAAGTAGTAAACCTGCTTATTTAAGTAGTGGGGTATTGGCTTTAATATAACACTTTATTGGACATAGGACATTTTTGTATTGATTTTTGCAGCAATTTTCTGAACAGTATGTGAATATAGCCTGATTAAGTATTATGTATTGTGTGCTCTTGAGGTAATAACTAATAGCTTAGTTTATGATATGTAACTTGCATTTGTACTAGATTATGTATAATAGATGACATGATTTTATTGAATGTGATCATTAAAGCACTATATCAGCAGCTGCATAAACGGGAAGAGATGAATGTTTCTGTTCAGACTCTGTGCTCTCTGCTGCCACCCCTGTCCGTATCAGAAACTCTTTAGAGCAGGAGAGGTTTGCAGTGGGGATTTGCTCTAGACAGTTTCTGACATGAACAGAAGTGGCAGCAGAGAGCACAGTATCAGACTGGAAAGAATACACCACTTCCCGCAGGACATACAGCAGCTGATAAGTACTAAAAGGCTTGAGTTTTTTAAATAAATGTAATTAACAAATCTGTATAACTTTCTGTTATATAACAAAATTATCTTCAGAGTATCCTTTTAATGTGCTGTTTTGTCTTGTCTGTACAGCACCTGCGCTGGAACTCTAGCACTTTTAATTTCCCTGGCTTGTCTTGTTTGGCTTTGGAAGAAGAGAAGCAGAGCTGTTGGAATAAGAGATTTCAAAGTGCACATCTTTCAGGTCTGTATAAGTGTAAAATACAGAAATCCCAATATTCAATAATGAGGAAAAGTAAGACACTGTGGAGTTCTATTGGGGGGAAATAGAAATAACATGCGTTCTTTATAAAGTGCATGTGAGATATGAACAAGAGGGTAAATCAAGTGCCTTGGGAGGGGGTGGGGGGTGGAGGGTTCAGCTCAATTCTGGGTATAGAAGGTTCTGTCTCTAGAAGGCTAGGTGGAGCATGGACATTAGAGATGGGTTGGTTGCATAATCTAATCATGGTGGCCAAACTGCAGTATAACCTTTACGGGTTTCTGTATGGGTGGCTTCAATTTTTTCATATAGCATGTTTAGGTTTATTCTGTCAATAACTGCTTGAACCAACAGCATGGGGAATCTCCATTTGGCCACTATATGGATTCTAGCAGCCATGAGGACATATTAAAGTAAAGTTGGTGGAGAGAAACTTGTCTCCCAGTAGGAGTGCTGATGGCAATTCGGAAGGTTTTTTGAAGCAGGGAGGAGACTATTACCAGTATAGAGTCTCAGAAGCTTGAGACCACGGGGCAGATCCAACACTTATGGAGTGTATTGCCAATATCTGAGCAACCACAGAAACGGTTGGTGGTACATGGGGGTGAAATTTATGGATGAGGCTATCTGTAGCCCTGGACCACGGCTATTAGCGAGCGTGGTCTGCACGCTCCATTGTGTGAACTGACAGGGTTTTCTGTGGCCGACATGTCAGTTTGCAACCATGGCCGTGATTACTGCGGAACTTACAATGTAGGGACATGGCCTAAACCACATAAGGGAGGGGGCAGCGAAAGTATACTCAGTCTTCTATCTATATTCACCATCGCAGCTCAGCCAATCAGGCTAAACGGCAATGGTTAAGACCGATAGAAGACCGAAGTGGTAAGTATAATTTCCCTGCTCACCCTATCCCCTCACCAACAGAGCACTGTCTTAGCAGGGGGCACCTGGTCAAATACTTCAGTCCCTGAATGTTTTCAACAGCACTCAAGTATTGAAAAATACTCATTTCAAGTAGCAAACACTTGGTGTTCGCTCATCTTTTTTAGGGTATGTTCACACGTACAAGATCCATGGCATATTTGATGGCCCAGATTTAATTTGCTTTGAATCTGCAACTTTAAATCTGCACCATCAAATCTGCTGCAGATCTGCTGCGGATCCTGTACGTGTGAACGCACCCGAAGGCTGGGTTCACACACAGTATATTTCAGGCAGTACTTGGTCCTCATGTCAGGTCCTCATAGCAACCAAAACCAGGAGTGGATTGAAAACACAGAAAGGCTATGTCCACATAATGTTGTAATTAAGTGGATGGTCGTCATTTATTGGCAAATAAATTTATTTAGAAACAACGGCCGTTGTATTGAAATAATGGCAGTTATTTACCGTTATATGGCGGCCATCCACTCAATTTCAACATTGTATGAACAGAGCCTTTCTGTGTTTTCAATCCACTCCTGGTTCTGGTTGCAATATGAGGACCACAATACTGACTGAAATATATGTAGTGTGAACCCAGCCGTAGGGTCTGTTCACACGTACAGACTTGCAGCCAAAATCTCAATGCGAGTTTTGCAGCGAGATCCGCTACGAGTCAAGGTCCTACCAGGTCCCAGTACTACATACTCGCAGCGGTCTGAAAGACTGCTGCGAATATGTAATACAGCCGCCCCCTTAACCCCTTCTGCTCCCGCCAGGCTCCCGCTCCACTGTCTGTATATACATTACCTCTCCTAGCTGGATGGGATCCCGGCGTCCTTCTCTCCCGCCAAGCCAATCAGTGTGTTGCCCAGCCACAGCCACTGATTGGCTGGGCGGGAGAGCAGGACGCCGGGATCCGTGCAGGAGAGAGGAAATGTATATACAGACAGTGGAGCAGGAGCCGGGCGGGAGCAGAAGGGCTTAAGGGGGCGGCTGCATTACATACTTGCAGCAGTCTTTCAGACCGCTGTGAGTATGTAGTACTGGGACCTGCCAGGACCTTGACTCTTAGCTGCGAGATTTCGGCTGCGAGTCTGTACGTGTGAACAGACCCTTAATCAACTTTCTATTGCCATTTGGTGACAGATAAACTTTTTAAGACTGTGGAGATGCATTATGCTCATCAGCCATTTAACAAACTTCTTGTTAACAAGCACCCACGCAGCATGCAGTACTCGCTCAAGTATCGAGTACTTTCAAGTAGCCCGACTATACTCGATAGAGCATGCTCGCTCATCTCTATTGATCAACAAGAGATCAGAAGACTGCTCAACCATTTAGGAAAATTTCCTTTGGGAAAAGCTAAACATGGAAGTAAATTGAAAGGATATTGGAAATTGGGTCATTGACAGAAGTAATAAAGTCCCACAATATGAGTGCGACATGCTCCCTTTTACTTTAAAAGTGCTCCCCACACAGTGTCCCCTCCTGATGAGTGCTGGCAGCTTCTGATTTCATGTTGTTCTCCTTCTTCTTTGAGATTTGCTGTACGAAAGAATTGGGAGATGGATATATGAAAATGAACTATAATTGATCAAGGAATAGAGGGGTTTGTGTTAATCGCTCATAACAAAGGCTTATCAGATCAGAACTGACCTTTTTCTAACTGTTGAGGATGACATTTTGATCGTTGCCTC
This sequence comes from Dendropsophus ebraccatus, assembly GCF_027789765.1. Lineage (NCBI taxonomy): Eukaryota > Metazoa > Chordata > Amphibia > Anura > Hylidae > Dendropsophus > Dendropsophus ebraccatus. The sequence continues at coordinate 104,489,427 of NC_091455.1, forward strand.
AGGAATTAGGAAACGTTCTCAACATCAGCAAATTAAGATTATAATTAAAATAATGTTTTCACTTTCCAACCAGTTTAGGGTTAATCACCTTGAAAAAAGAGATGAGTGAAATGATGCCGCCTCATGGAATGGTGTCATACATTTGCCTCTGAGAAATTACTTTATTAATTGCTTTTTTAACTTTTGCAGCTGTTTCAGATATGAAATAGATTTGCTTCTCTAACATCCCCTATGGATCTGACCTCAAAAATTCTACTTTAACATATAATGAACAGTTTACTTCAAGAGGAAATATCGTTTGCTTAACCCTTTGAGGACCAGGCCCAAAATGACCCAGTGGATCGCGCAAATTTTGATCTTTGCTCTTCCGTTTTTCCCTCCTCCCCTTCTAAGAGCTCTAGCACTTTCAGTTTTTTATCTACAAGGCCATGTAAGTGCTTGTTTGTTACAGGAATAGTTGTACTTTGTAATGGCGTCTTTCATTTCACCATAACATTTATGACGGAATCCCAAATATATTATTTATGAAGATATAAATAGGTGAAATCGTAAAAAAGAATGCAATATGGTAACCTTTGGGGGGTTCCTGTGTCTACGTAATGCACTATATGGTAAAAGTGACATGATACTTTTACTCTATAGGTCAGTCCGAACACAACCATATGCAGGTTACACAGATTCTCTAATGTTATATATATTTTTTTTAATTAAATGCTTTTTTTGGCAATTAATTATTAATAAAATGGGCCTACTGTGACGCTTATAACAGTTTTTTTTTTTCACCTATGGGGCTGTATGGGGTGTCATTTTTTCCGATCTTTTGTGTCATTTGATCTCTAGTTTTTATTAATACCATATTTGTGAAGATCGGACGTTTTGATCACTTTTTATACATTTTTTTATATATAATGTAACATAAAATCGGTAATCCGCACACTTCTTTCCCTCTTTTCGTCTACGCTGTTCACCATTCGCAATGGCGCTTGATATATTTTAATAGATCGGACACACGCACGCTACGGTATATTATATGTTTATTTTTATATGTTTTATTTATATAATGGGAAAGGGGGGTGATTTAAACTTTTATTGGGGGAGGGGCTTTGGGGTAGGGTGTTAGTGATTTTAACTTTTTTTTTAATACATTTTAAGTCCCTTTGGGGGACTTGTACATTTATTGCTTTCATTTTTTATCACTGATCGCTGCTATGCCATAGGCATAGCATTGATCAGTGTTATCGGCGCTCTGCTCTGCTCATTGAGCCTGCCTCTGCAGGCTCAGTGAACAGATCGCAGATCGGACCGCGCGGAGGCAGGTAAGAGACCTCCGGCAGTCTGTTTTAATGATCAGGACCCCCGCAGTCACACTGTGGGGGTCCCGATCGGTAAGTGACAGGGGACTACCCCTGTCACTTACACTTAAACGCCGCTGCTATGCGGCGGAGTTTAAGGAGTTAATTGCACGCTGCAGCCTGATCGCTGCAGCGTGTCATTAAGGTTGAGGTGCCAGCTGCTGATTGCAGCCGGCCCCCACCTGCTCCCGAGCGCGCTTCATAGCTCAGGACGTACCGGTATGTCCAGGGTCGTCTGGGCACAGACTACATCCTAGGTCATCTAGGGGTTACAGTGTAACTGGCCTTTTTTTCTTTTCTTTTTGAGAAATCAATAGTACAAGGGATTTTAAGAAATTCTCAATATGTTTTATAAGGGAAAAAAGCCTCCTTCTGTACTCACAAAGCTGTTTTCTTACCCCCTTCCCCTCACTTCTTATCTGCTCATTATCAGGCAATGTCTTCATTACAGAAAAGCAAAGTGAAGACGGCTTCTGCTGAGTTCTTTATAACCTATGGAGGGGGGAGGGGTTGAAGAGGATGAGTGAGCTGGAGGAGCAGACAGGCAGCCCTGCTTTTTGTAGACTGTTTGGGGACATAAAGCGCTGGATTCAAAGGTCAGAAAGTTTCAGTGCTTATCTGTGAGATAAGATTGCAGGATGTTGTTTTTTTACAGTTCTGCTTTTCTCCTCTCCATGCTCACTCACCCCATAGACCCCTCCCCTCCTCATAGACCATAATGGACACAGAAAACCTGCTTCTTCTGAAGTGTGGGGGAGAGCTTTTTGAGTACTGAAGGAACTCTTTAGCTTAATATTACCTATAACAGAGTTTCTTATAAAACACTTTAATTTTTGCTCTGTATGTATAAAGCAAGTCTCTAAAAATTAGTCATGTTATTTCTTGTTTAGAACAATATGGCGCAAGTGGAAAGTGCCAAGTGCGTTATAGAAAGCAGCAAATGGGACATGTCAGAAGTTCGTATTAGTGAGGCTCCAGATGCTGTGACCCCTGCCGATCTACAAGGGGGCAGAAACATTAAAGTGTACCGGTCTTTATAAAAACGTTGACATGTCATAGAGATATGTCAAAAGTTTTCATTGGTCGTCTGGGGAGAGGACTGCATGCTGCTGCTCTTTGTAAGAGAAACGAGTCAGGTTGATAATGTAAGTCTATAGGGCCCAACTCTTTTTTTTCTTTACAGAGCGGGAACGTGCGGTCCCCTCCCCAGACCAATCAAAACTTTTGACATGTCTCTATAACATGTCCAATTTTTTTTTTAAATGACAGATACACTTAAAGGTGCACACGCTGGGCTAAAAAACAGTTTTAGCCAGTGGCGCACGGTTACAATGGAGCTTCTTGTATGCAGAATACATTTAAGTCCCATAGGCTTCCATTATAATGAGCGGAGATGAATGGGTACAGTGCATACACCAAGGCGCTTCTGCTCCTTAATGCTAGCTATCGACAGGGGTCTCAGAACCAGGACCCCCACACATACAAACTTCTAATATGTTACTATGAAATGTCAGAAATTTGTTGAAGTGATAGGTACACTATAAATTGTGGCTTGCACCAAAATGTGCTACTTTTGTAACATAAATGTCCCTCTTTAAATAGCCATGACTATATATTACATATTTCACACTACCAAGTTGAAACCATTAAAAATGGTCTAAATGTTGTTTTTTGTCCGTTTGCATTTTATTATCGGCTAAGAATACTGCAAGGGAATACTGCCTTGCAAAAACTTCTTTATAATGCAGACTGTAAAATGTGGAGTCTGACACACATATCAATAAGCCAATTCATAGTCACATCCAGGATGTAGATTGTTGATCTCTCTTATACTGTTTGTCCAGTTCTTGAGAGGTTTTTCTTTTTGCTTAAATAAATCTCAAGTAAAAAAACTTTTTACTGAGACAATCCTGTCTGTCGGCATGTAACAATAGTTTGTTTCTGAACAATCAGTTTTTGCTCAGTTTAATTGCACTAAGGGATAAATGATAAAAAATAAGCTATTGTAGATCCTTAATTCAAATTGATTGTGAAAATGGTTTAGTGTTAAATCATAAAAAAACACAACAATTTTAAAACTAGAGTCACTAGAAAAAAATGTCACATCTAGAGAGTGCTACCAAGAATTATCTCTATTTGTATTCTTTTACATCTCTTTGTAAAACAATGTTAAAACAATTGTCAAAGGTGCAAGAAAAAGGTAATTTTAGAAAAAAGTGAGGAATATATTCTCCTCCTTATGAAATAAGTGTGCACGAGTTCTTTATCTCAAAAGTTTGCTGTATACTTTTCAGATTATATGCCTTGCAGTTTCCATATATATAGTCAGCACAACCCACTCCAGCCTAGATGCTAAGCAAGGACTACCGTTGCTGAACCAAATTATTAGTTGGGCGGTTTTAGGTAAGTGAACCATTAATGTGCCTTTTGATTTGCATTTATATAAAATGAATTAGGATGTCTGTACACAATAGTAAACATTAAAGGGACCCTGTCACCAAGACAATGCTATCTGATCTATAGACATCATGTTATAGAGCAGGAAGAACTGAGCAGATTGATATATATCTTTGTGGGAAAATATTCTTTTTACCTTGTAATTTGTAAAAATCTCTGATCATTCTGTGTTAAGGAGTCCAGAGGGCGGTGCCACTCAGTGGTCTGGACTCTTTAGCATGGAAACACCAGAGATTTCAATCAATAAATTACGAGTTATTTAGAATTTTTTCCCATAAAGATATATATCAATCTGCTCAGCTTCTTCTGCTCTATAACATGATGCTGATAGCTTAGCTAGCATTTCATTGTTACAGGTTCCCTTTAACAATATATTCTAAAAAAGACAATTGTTAACTATGTTCCCTGTCTCTAAGGCTGGGTTCATGCTGCATTTTTGCAGTCCGTTTTTTTTCATCTGTTTAATGAAGGAAAAAAAAAGGATGTATTTGTGTCCAGTTGTTTTGATTTGTTTTTCCATTGACTTCCATTCTAATTAACTGATCAAAATGCCTCTGTACACAAGAACTTGGTTGACCACGTTTTTATGTACACTAAAATAAGGATGCATTTAGAAAAATATCAAAACGGATGCACAAAATACATCCGTTTTTGCCAAACTTGATTAGATATGTACATTTTAAAGGCTTTAACTATTTTTTTCTTGATTGTTACTAAATAAATGTTTTTTTTTTTTATTGTAGCAGTTAAAGATCACCAATAGAAATAGTGCAGGTTCCCATTTCATCAACAATTATGTGTATAATTAGCGCATTTATTGTCATGTCACTTCTGTCTAACCCTGTATAAGCTGTAATGTAACATGCGTAGGATCTTTTCACTCACAGATTGTCATTATGTGCCTTCTCTACAAAGGAAGATTGTCTCTTTTCTGTGTGAATAAAGCTGTGCCTAGGGGGAGCAGGGTACAGAACTCTGTTCCTATAACAGACACTTTACTCCTGCCGCATCAGTATTGGCTAATGTATGGATATAAGAAGGGGAGCATGACCAAATATACTGATGTGAGCTGTAGGAGCAATCATTAATATGAGCTCTATAGGCCGCAATTACTAGCAATTATCATATTGCTGAAATGGACCAGGCTTATTGATACTGGTGTGTGTTAAAAAAAAAAAAAAACTGTTTCCAGCAGAGTCCACTCACATTGCTGCTAGCATGGTAAAAGCTATGTAGCTAAATACAAAGTGTTTTAATCAAGATATGTTCTGTTATAAAGATATATTTTCAGGTGAACCCTTAGGATGGCGATAACTATTGGATAGCAGGGGAGTCCCAGCAGTTAGACCTTGTCAATCTTGAGAACAGGAACCCAAATCTCCCATCTCCAGCTGAACAGAACAGTGTTTTTTCTCCCGCTGGTTGCCGATTAACTTCTGCCTGCCAATAAATGGGCGGAAGGAGCGTATTTGCGTGACAATTAAAGGGGTGGTTCACAAAAAAAAAAAATCTTTCAAATCAACTGGTGCCAGAGATTTGTAATTTACTTCTTTTAAAAAATCTTGAGTCTTCCAGTACTTGTCAGCTGCTGAATGTCCTGGAGGAAGTGGTGTATTCTCTCCAGTCGGACATAGTACTCTCAGCTGCCACCTTTGTCCATGTCAGGAACTGTCCAGTCCAGTAGAAAATCCCCATAGGAAACCTCTCCTGCTCTCCAAACAGAAAAAATACCACTTCCTGCAGAACATACAGTAGCTGACAAATCCTGAAGACTTTAGATTATTTAACCCCTTAACCACTACGGGCGTATATGTACGCCCTGTGGCCACCTCGGGGAGTTCAGAGCGGGGCCACGGTCCCGGTGCGGCATGTAGCCCAGGGCCGCGGCTATTAGCGGGCACTGTCCGATCGCTGTGCCCGCTAATAAAGTAATCAGATGCAGCTGTCAAAGTTGACAGCTGCATCTGATTACTTATGCAGCCTGATCGGTGGTGGTATAGTGGCGGAGATCACCCCCCTGGAACGTTGTCACGGAGGAGCGATCTCCGTGTGTGCTGCCGACCGGGTTCTGCACCCTAATGGCGCTGATCTCAGCTCGGCACTCGAATGCTTTCAGCAAGCAATTGAGTGTCTATCTCATTGATCTATGCTGTATTACTATACAGCATAGATCTCAGTGAGAGATCAGTGTGCTTATAGTAGAAGTCCTCCAGGGGGCTTCTAGTGTAAGTGTAAAAAAAAGTGTCATAATTAATAAAAAGCCCCCTCCCCTAGTAAAAGTTTGAATCACCCCCCTTTTCCCATGTTCTAAATAAAAATAAATAAATAAATAAACATGTTTGTTATCGCCGCGTGCGTAATCGCCCAAAAAATAAATTTATCTCATTTTTTATCTCGCACGGTAAACGGCATAAGCGTAAAAAAAAATCCAAAGTGCTAAATTGCGTATTTTTGGTCGCATCAAATCCAGAAAAATTGTAATAAAAAGCGATCAAAAAGTTGCATATGCGCAATCAAGGTACCGATAAAAAGAACACATCATGGCGCAAAAAATTACACCTCACGCAGCCCCATAGACCAAAGGATAAAAGCGCTATAAGCCTGGGAATGGAGCGATTTTTATATTTGTTAACAATGGTTTGAATTTTTTACAAGCCTTCACATAATATAAAAGTTATACATGTTACATATCGTTGTAATCGTAACAACTTGAGGAACATATATAACAAGTCAGTTTTACCACAGGGCCAGCGGCGTAAAAACAAATACCCCCCAAATAAAAACAATGGGCCACATGTATCATCCGGCGAACGGATGATTTTCGGCGGAAAGTGCCGATTTGCGTATTTTTTTATATGCAAATGGCCGATTTGCGAATTAAATATTCGCAAATCGGCACTTTCCGCCAAGTACGCCAGGGGGCGGAAAGGGGGCGGAAAGTGGGCGGAACGGAGGGCGCGGACTCAGAGTCCGCGTGATTTACCATCCGTTCCGCCAAAATGTACGCCGAAAACCTACTCCAGTCCTCAGCTGGCGTAGGTTTTCGGCGGTGCGCAACGGCGCGCACGGGATTTATGTAGAGGCAGTCCGCCTCTACATAAATCTCCGTAGCACCGGAGCTGCGGGGGCATTTTTACGTCCGGCGTAAAAAACGCCGGACTTAATAAATGCCTCCCAATGTGTTTTTTTTTTTCAATTTCCTCACACATTGATTTTTTTTTCTGGTTTCGCAGTGTACTTTATGCAAAAACTCAGCCGGTTATTGTAAAGTACAATTAGTGGCGCAAAAAATAAGGGCTCATGTGGGTCTCTAGGTGAAAAAATGCAAGTGCTATAGCGTTTTAAGCACAAGGAGGAAAAAAAACGGAAGTGCAAAAATCGAAATTGCCCCGGTCCTTAAGGGGTTAATAGAAGTATATTTTGGTGAACAGCCCCTTTAAGGACTACTGAGCATGCAGACTTAATTGAGAGGACTGGTGTGCAGTACTCTTTGTCCATGCTATTCATGAGGATATCTACTGAACTGCTCCACATTACAATGTAAGTAAAGGGCTGTTTTGTTCAGCTTCTTTGTCACTAGTTTATGCTACCCTCACATCGGGCAGCATAAATCTAGTAACAAAGTCTCTTTAAGCAGATCTGATGCTGTTGCTACAATTTTTTAAAATCAGAAGGAAAGATATACTGTAATCTGCCCCTGCCCACAAAGGATGGACCTGAAATATCTAATCATCCCAAGTCTACAATATGCCTATAGCTGAAGATGTCAGCTCCCCACCTCCTACCCAGCCTACTTTTCCTGTTCCCCTTCCTCAATATCCCAGTCTTTTTCTAAAGCTTTATTAATAATTTGTTATTCAAATTAAAAGTAAGAATAATATTTTTGTGTGAGTATAATCTGCACATTAACAGAATACTATCTGTAGAAACTTTCTATGCAAGTGGAAGAGTAGACATTCAGGTTGCATAGTGAATATGCTACATGCATACACAACTGTATTTCATATCTTACATTCTTTAGGATTGGAGTGTGATTACTATGTATTTCCAGTTGTAGCTGAATTTTCATAACATGTCTAATCTTTTATTAGGTTGTAAAGCAAAGTACTGAATCAGCTGCTCTTGGATATGTATTAGATACAGGGTCAACCAGTGCCTGAAGGTTAACAGGCTTGGCGAGTAATTTTGCATTGTGAACCCATAATGTGTTTCTGCATCTGGATAGCTTAAAGCAAAGCCTGGTCTGTGAAGATCTAAAAGATATATTCCTGTGATTATCAGAACTGCTATTGCCTGTGTTTTTATGTCTCTAAATTTTGAAGTCGGTTCTATCATATGATTAAAAGAAGTAATAAAAGGTGAAATACACAAGAGTATTAATTCTGGACACTGGCTGATAGAAGAGCAGGGTAAACATTTCTGTATTAAAGGGATACTCTCACAATTCACAATCAACTGATGTTAGAAAGTTATATAGATTCGTAATTTACTTTTATTAAAAAATCTCAAGTCTTGCAGGACTTCCTGCAGAAAGTAATGGAGTCTTTACAGTATGACACAACACTCTCTGCTGCCACATCTGTCTGTGACAGGAACTGTCCACAGCAGGAGAGGCTTTTTATGGGGATTCGCTACTGCTCTGGACAGTTCCTGTCACAGGAGGCAGCAGAAAGCACTATTAGGGCATAATTAGGTATACCCTTGCAACTATCAGTATACAGGCTAATGTAATGGCATACAGGCATATAGAAACTATGTATACCAATACATAATGCAAAAAAAAAAATGTGCAGGTAATCTAACACCACTAGCCCCCATACTGACCTTTTAATATGCTTTGATAGGCTCTACGACACTCATCAGAGTTATACTATTGTTGTGCAGATATTGTTGTGCAGATGTTTTTAATTTTTAACTGGATATGCTGATGTGCTAGTTTGGAGCACATTGGGCAGTCTCAAGCTTTGAGGACACCGCTGCACGCCTCTGATGAGGGGCAAATACCCCAAAACAGCTGTCTGTGGATGGATGCCTAGCCTTGGTAACCCTTGTCTTATGTCGTTACACTCGCAACAGAGTTAGACTTTGACTTAAAGAGTGGGGACCTGAGGGGCTACATATCGGGGTGATTTGCTGTTCTCCCCACTGGAAGGCACCCCTTGGCAACAGGCTTCCTTCTCTGGAGAGAGGGATATCTGGCTATTCCCGTTTTTGAGACTCGCAACTGAGGCTCCACTGACCCCTTCTTTGCATATTCAAATTTTGTAGGCAATCAGTGGAGTTAAATGAGTACTCCATTGGATTTTTTTCTGCTGATTTCCCTTAGCTCAGTGGTTGTTTGTGTTTTGTTGGTATATATGTGTGTGTGTGTGTATATGTATATATATATATATATATATATCTAGCTCCTCAGATAACATAGGTCCTGGCCTTCTAAAATTTCATGGAGCACAGAGCAGGTCACTTAATGTAGGTAACTTGGTGCAGGGACAGGTAGCTGGAACAAACACAGGTCGGGTCAGGTTCACGCTCGGGATGGGAACCTGCAGGAATACAGGAACCAACTGGGAGTGCAGGGCCAGACAGCAAGAACACCAGGATTTGGAAACACCACAGCAGGAACACAGGAATCGGGAAGGAGAGCATAGGAAAACTGTAGCAGGGTAAAACGGGTACAGAAGGCTCTTGCAATAGCAGCACAGAGCAAACCTAGCAAGACACTGAGCCTTTAAAGTGTAGGTGTCATTTATTTATTTATTGCAGAAATCAATAGTACAAGCGATTTTAAGAACTGTGTAATAGGCTTTATTTAGCAAAAAAGCCTCTTCCTTTATACAAAAAGCTGTGTTCCAGCCCCCCCCCCCCTTCTCTATGTATTATCAGGCAAACCCGTCTACATTACAGAGGAGCAAAGTGAATACAGGTTCTGCTGTGTTCATTATATCCTAGGGAGGGGGATGAGTTAGCAGGAAAAGGAGGCAAACTGCTTGTACGGTTTAGATACTGTCTGGGCACAAAACGCTGTATTTAGAAGTCAGAAAGGTCAGTGCTTATCTGGAAACTTAGTGAGAGAAGATTGTAGGGTGTTGTGTTGTGCAGGGCTGCATTTCCCCTCTCCCTGCTCACTCATGCCCCTTGAGCTTTCCACTATCTATCAGCATAGTCCTATTTTTCTTCGTGAACCCCCCCTTTAAATCAAAGTTTGTTATAACCTTTTTGCTGAAAGGACATTTTAGCTGTGATGTCTAAATTATGTGTCATTTTCAATATACTTTCCAAAAATAACATAAGTCTATCCTTCTGCTGCCATTCAACAAGCAGGGTACCCTTGCGGCACCTTATTGCCAACGTTAAAAAGCAATTAGCGAGGAGAAACATGGTGTAATCACATTAAACCAAATGTGGTATGCCTCTTGCTGTTAGGAACCTATTATTGAATGAGACAGCCCTGTCTTCTTGTCTGAGAAAGGTATGCGAGAATTTTACAGCATTTATCTGATTTCCCATATGTTTTCTATCAAACCCACTTGGCTTGAGTTAAGAACAAGTAAATAAGGATAACAGGCTAATGCAGAGAGATTTATGAGCAGCTTTTTGTTTAATTGCAGATCTGCATAGTGTTTGGTAGGGATCATGTAATGAAATGGGATATGTTCTAACACCACTCTCTCCTTTCCTTTTAGCCTTTTCTTTAGTTATGCCGTTACTCAGTGCCACGTTCCTGTTCCAGCGGCTCCTGAGCATTTTCCTTTCATTCATGTCCTCCTTTCTTCTGCTAAGTACAGGGTAAAGTGTTGTTTTTTTATTTTATTTTGAGAATTTTTTTTCCCGTTGTCACTGTTACTGTTATAACTTTCAAAATTTAAATCAGCAGTAGATGTGATATAAAGCAAGTTTGGAATTTACTTCTTTTTTCTTTTTGTTATCATGAAAAACACGGCACTTCCTGTGCTCTGCCTCTCTCCCCCCCCCCCCCCCCCCCCCCCAAAGAGTCTAAACACAGGAAGTCCAGTGTATCCCAGGCCATCTGAGCACTCACAGAGAGAAGGCAGTCATGTGACTGATGGACACATTGAGCGGTGACTCTCTTTGCTGGCTGGAATTCCTGTGGTTAGTCTGTTTTTTTCAACCAGCACAAGACTAAAAATCTGCCTTCAGGAGACTGGACCTGGATTTCTGGTAAGTTCAGCTTTGTTTTACAGCATGATGACAACAAAAAAATAATAAATGTGAATTGCAAACTTGTTTTATATCACATCTACTGTTGGATTAAACAGGTACACTTTTTAGATGCAACCTTCCAATCAAACTGGAGTGTGATTTACAAAACAGTCATTTTGTTGTTGGTTTTATCAACTGTGCATAGAGTAAGGTATAGTATACCATATCAGCTGAAGTGTGTAAATTGTGACATTTTTATTCAGAATTGAATATCAGAGTGAACTGTCATGAAGATTTGTAAGTTAATATCATAATCGTCTAACTTGTTTACATAGGTGATACACACATTGTACTAGTATGTTTCTCTGGAAATCCCTTGAGGCTATGTTCCCATTACGTATAAACAACAGCCTTTGCTTTAAATGAAAAATAGCATTAAAGTATATAGACAACGTCCGGAAGTAAATGGCATGAACATTATTTTAACGGCCGTTGTTCAATACATTGTGTGGAACAATGGCCGCTGTTTACATTGACTTCAATGCAAATCATTGCATTATGAAAATAACGGCTGTTGTTCTGAACAATGGCCATTCTTTTCATTAAAAGTACAGTGTGTGAACATTACCTTATCTTTAATCCTCACAGTTTTAAGGGGGGCTATTGTCAGGTTCCATGCTGATATGATACTGACAACGAGGCAGGTGCTACATGAAGAGGTTTTTGCAGTATGACAGCTTCTGATTGAACAGTCACACAACACTGTCACCCCCTTTTTTCATTATGACTTCTCTACACAGGTGTAAAGGGTAAATTTTGCAGTTTTAATACCTTATTTTATATCATACGTCATGGTGCTTGTTCGAGTAAAAAGTGATCTTTTATCATCTGTAGATTGTGCTACCTGGGCGGGGCCTCATGTTCGCAATGCTGCCCCTCTGTAATGTCATTAGCATATAGGCGCCCATTGGTTTGGGGGGTGGGGCCTAGACCTTTAGGCCAGTCCGTTCTAATGGCCGTCGAGGGGGACGGGTCTAGATGGCTATGACGGCACAGAGGAGCGGGTCTATGACACTGTTGTGGGTGGGGCTAAGTGGCGCTCCAGTTGGGAAGCCCCACCCAGGTAGCACCATCTGCAGATGATAAAAGATCACTTTTAACTGGAACAAGCACTATGACGTATGATATAAAATAAGGTATGAAAACTGCAAAATTTACACCTGTGTAGAGAAGTCATAATGCAAAAAGAGGGTGACAGTGTCACTTTAAACAGACCTGTCAGCAGGAAAACAGCAAAGTAAATAAGCACCTGACTAGATGGGTCTAGTGGTCAAGATTCTGTGAAGCCTTTTCACTTTGCAAATGAGGCACCAAGTGGGGGATGTCCCCCAGCACATAAGCCCAGGTAAGTCCAGTTTATGTCCCCTTTAGTGTCTGTCAGTCAAATGGGATAGGCAGAAACAAGTGCACCAGTAAACATAGGCTAGACTTAATTGGGCTATTGCTTTGCTGGGAAACACCCCCTGGGCATGTGAGACTTTTTTTTTACATTAACAAGAAGGCTTATATCTCAGTGATGTCAAGGAGTATTGAAATAAAAAAATTATGCCCGGAATTCCCTGCTGACAGGCCCACTTTAACTTTCACTGCCAGTAGCCAGGATGATTTTCACCCTTCTGATGTACAAATAAAACTGAAATTACAACATAAAAGAATTACACATGATAAAAGCCAGGTTTCTTTTTATTTAAGCCAAACCCACTGGTTTTGGTAGAAATGGACAGTTGCCTTCTGATTTTCCCCTGACAGGTGGTCAGTGGAGAGAAGAATCGGGCAGTTGGATTTCAACATGTGTGAGCCTTTTCTTGAAGGACAACTCTGGCGTTTTTCTTATATAACTTTGTAATGTGTGTAAATAAGCGGTCTGGCCTGATCCCCCCCTTCCGACCCCCCCCCCCCCCCCCCCCCCGGAATAAAAAAAAAATATGTATCCGATTACAGTCGACCCCCGTCCTCTTCTCCCAGGCGCCATTTTGTGGCGATGTCGTCACGGCAGGGGGCGGGCCAGGTCTTCTTCCTCCTTGGCGTCTTCTGCTAGAGTGAATGGGACATGAAAAGGCTGCTGGTGCACTTGCACACTAGCAGCCTTTTCATTGGCTGGACCGCATCACATGTCTTCCAGCTTGCTTAGCCCTGATTGGCTGAGCTTACTGGAAGCCATGTGATGAGCTCAAGCCAATTAAAATGCGCACCGGCAGCCTTTTCTCTCCCATTCACTTCACATAGACCCGGAAGTAAGGGAATTCCGAAGACGCCAGCCGGAGGTGACGGAGTCGCGGGCGGCGGTACATTCAAGTGCCGATAGTCACCAGAGGGATGGTGAGTATGAACTGTGTGTGGTTTTTTTTAGGTTTTTTTTTTTTGGTCCCGCCTAAAAAAAAGTTTTCCTTTAAGCCATGGCTAGGAGTGTCTGGTGGTGGCTACCCACTCTCTCCATGAAAACCACAGCATGCATACATGTGTACAAGGGCTCAACTGACAGCTATCTAATATATATGACCAGGATCAGATCAAATTAAAAACAATGTGTGTGGTTTTGTAATAATTTGAACTGCCCATAAACAATTGTCACAAGTTAAAGTTTTTTTGCTCATAATAATTCTACTGAAATATAAGCAGCTAACCTTTTATATTGTCCCTTTTAAAAATAGGTATGAGGCCTTTTTTCCTGTGGCGCTGTCATGTTTAATGTTTGTGTGGATATTTATAGAGCAGGAAACTCTAGTAAAACAAGGTCTTTCATTCAAGCAAAAGGTAAGAGTTGTATGTAGTAATAATAATAATAATAAAAGTTTATATTGCTTTGACATGTTTTATGTTCATTGGACCCCTAATAGCGTAAAACACATAAAATAGATATTGGCCTCCTATATTTTATAAATCAGGCCATTTTTCAGAAATGATTAAAGGAGAACTGCCAGCAGGTTAGAAGACTTTACCCTGCTGTTATGTTCCTGTAGGGACAGGGATGCTGAGAATGAAGGTATTTTCTTAAATCAAAAAATAGAGGTTCATGGTGGCACTACTAATCCCAGCCCTGAAATGGCAAATGTGGAGCAGCAATCAAACGGCGGTGCTAGTTCAAATCAGATAAGACAGTGCAATATCATAAAAAAGGAGAAAGAAATTGAACTGCACTCACCGTAGAAATTGTCTTTATCTTTATTTTTCCATCATTGTTAAAAACACTGGACAAAAAGTGCTGGACAAGGTGCAGATAGTGCGGCGGCAGACGCCATGGAGGTAAGGTGACAGGCTGTTTCACGCCTCTTTTCCGGCGCCTCTACGGACCACCCTCCTTTCCACGTCATCACGTTATTTAAATATCTTAATTTACTATGACGTCAGAATCATGTGACAGTGATTAGTGAAAACAAACAAGTATACATAATATTTATAAAACCACAGATCCATTGTAGATATTGCACATCGATACTACAGGAGGTTACGATCTACTCTTTCATTTAGACCTCCAGGGCCCTCCGCCTCTGTACGTATGATCCACAGTAGTTCAGTTCTTAAAAGTGAGCGTTGTCTGTCTTGCCCTATCTTACCGGGGACTCTTTCTATGCCGGCATATCTTAGAACTGAAAAATCATTATCATGGCTCTCCTTCATATGATTAATTAGTCTTGTAGCTCCTATACCCGTTTTCAGGGAGTAAATATGCTCCCTGAAACGGGTACACATGGCTCTTCTAGTTTGGCCGATGTAGAATCGGCCACACGGACAGAGGATACAGTATACCACAAAGGTGGTTTTGCAACAAATGAAGTCTTTTATGGTAATATCAACACCATTTAGGCAGAGGTATCTGCCTTTTATCATAGCTGGGCACCACTTACAGGAACCGCACTTATAGTTCCCTACTAAGTCATTTTTTAACCAGATATCTTTTTTGGAAGTAAATTTACTCCGGACTAGATTGTCCTTTAAATTTGTACTTCTTCTAAAGGTGACATACGGTTTTTTATTTACCCATTCCTCCAACGTGGGATCTCCTTCCAACATACCCCAATATTTATTTATTACACTGCGGATTTGGGGGGCCATAGGTGATAATTTGAAAGAAAACGCAAATCTATCACTCTTCTCTTTCTTTTTTCTGTTAGTTGCTCCTTTTAACAATGTGAGTCTATTCTTTAATTTGGCTTTATTATATGCTTCATCTAACAGCGATTTAGGATATCCTCTCTGGAGCAGGCGTTGAGTAAGATCGTCCGCCTGCCGCAGAAAGGACTCCATATCGCTGTTGATGCGGCGCAATCTCAAGTATTGGCCGTAGGGGACTGCCTTCTTTGTGGACTCCGTATGATAGCTGTTGTAATGAAGTAATGTATTGGAGGATGTCGGTTTACGGTAGCCTTCTGTTTTAAGACCCCCGTTGTCCTTACGAACCAGAACATCCAGAAATTCTAATTGGTCAGTATCTGTTTTAGAAGTGAATAGCATGTTCATATCATTTGTGGTATTAAGCATTTCCACAAATAATTCAAAATCTTGTGCTGAACCCAACCAGATTATGAACACATCGTCCACATAGCGTACGTATTTGTATATACATTTACCAAACCTGTTAGTGGAAGAGAAAATATATTTCATTTCAAAAGCAGCCAAAAACAGATTTGCTACACTACAGGCCACCGGAGTGCCCATGGCAACTCCGGAGACCTGTAGGTACCACGTTCCGTCAAACTGGAAGACATTATTAGATAGAATAAGATCTAGTGCTTCACAGACAAATTGTATATACTCAATACTTTTATCCGTTTTTTCCAGTAACATTCGTATATTATTTATTGCCAAGGCTTGGGGAATGCGAGTATATAGCGACTCGACATCTATCGAGGCTAAAAGAGAAGATTCCCCACATGCACAGTCCCCCAACAAGTCCAAAAACATGTGATCTCAGTGATCCATTGCAGCTTATGAGCACAAAACAACTAGAATATAAGATACAGACTCTGGCGGAGAAGGAGATTCGTCTTTTTTGGACAATTCACTCCCTCAGGTCCTATATGGAATGTAACAGAGTCCCAAGAGGTTTGAGATGCTATAAAGAAGCCTCACAGTTCACAGAGGATTCAGAATTCATGGCTGAATGGACCAAATTACATCTGGAACATTCAATGAAAATTATGATACTGGTCAAAACAAGGAATGAGAAGGAGTACATCACAATAACCAATGATTTAAGTCGAGCTAAAATGGAATTAAAAACACGAATGACAGAGGAACAACAAAAAGTCTTTTTTACAAAACTGGAGAAACGGCTTATGACCCTGCAAGCCACTATAAAGGAACAAAAAAGAGACAAATATTTAAGAGACAAAACAGACTACGATATGGACAGAATATTTGAAAAAAAGAGGACCAATAGGAAACAACGGAGAAATAAATCCAATAATAAACCACGTAGTGAATTTTGGACAACAGACTCGGACTCTAGTGTCTCGGATCCAGGAACAACCCAACGTAACCCGCCATCAGGAGGAAACCATCAAAATTCCCAAAATCCCCCTTTAGGTGTAAAACCCGAAGGGGAGGAAGAAAGAAGAAAAAGACAGTATGGGGGACAAAGGGGGAAGAGAAAAAATGTGTCGTGGAGGAATTGACATATGAGTATAACCCCATTAATATTGTGAATTTAACCAATATCCCTTTGGACAAAGCCATGACTGCTGTCCTATCAAAGGGCTTGAACTTTTGCGTTCCGGAGCCCTTTGATTTTACGGCATTTGAAAGAGATCTCTTTCAATCAATACGCAAACTTAACCTAAAAAAGTTTTTTTCTTGTAAAACAGGTACTCCTAGAGAGAATCTAGTGGGAGAGGTGCAGTCCACTATTGGCCCTTTGGGGTTCATTGCACCTGAAATAGAGAGCGAACAAGAGAAAGATTGTGTAATTATGTTGGCAGAGTTGGCAGGTGAAAATGTATCCAAAATTTCTGACGCACCAGATACCAATGAAGTATTCACACGAGGAGTCAAATCCACTTTCTCCCCCCCCTTGTTATCAGGTAGCACCTTAGATGTTTTCCATAAAAGAGTAATAGCAGATATAAAAGCCTTGATATACCCTGATATTCCATATAATCTAAACAGAGAGGAATGGAAGGCACTACAAGTTTTAAAAAAACGGGAGGATATAGTAATAAAAGGTGCAGACAAGGGGGGTGGGATTGTGTTGATGACAACGGAATATTATGTAAATGAAGCATTGCGACAATTGAGTAACACCACAAATTATCAACGGTTGTCTGCAGATCCCACCAGTAAGATTAGCGGTAAACTGCAAACATTTCTCAGGTTATATGTGGAGAAAAAGGTCATTTCGGAAGGTACAGCCCGTAAGTTGCTACCACCTACTCCAAAACCCCCTTGTTGGTACTTTTTGCCTAAGATCCACAAAAGCATGCACAGTCCCCCAGGACGTCCGATAGTGTCTGGGGTGGGCTCTATACTAGAGCCTTTGTCCCGTTATATTGATTGGCTACTTAGCCCCTTGCTAGAAAGTGTTCCTTCCTTGGTTATAGACACAAATCAATTTTTGGACGTGTTGGGGGACTGTGCATGTGGGGAATCTTCTCTTTTAGCCTCGATAGATGTCGAGTCGCTATATACTCGCATTCCCCAAGCCTTGGCAATAAATAATATACGAATGTTACTGGAAAAAACGGATAAAAGTATTGAGTATATACAATTTGTCTGTGAAGCACTAGATCTTATTCTATCTAATAATGTCTTCCAGTTTGACGGAACGTGGTACCTACAGGTCTCCGGAGTTGCCATGGGCACTGTAGTGGCCTGTAGTGTAGCAAATCTGTTTTTGGCTGCTTTTGAAATGAAATATATTTTCTCTTCCACTAACAGGTTTGGTAAATGTATATACAAATACGTACGCTATGTGGACGATGTGTTCATAATCTGGTTGGGTTCAGCACAAGATTTTGAATTATTTGTGGAAATGCTTAATACCACAAATGATATGAACATGCTATTCACTTCTAAAACAGATACTGACCAATTAGAATTTCTGGATGTTCTGGTTCATAAGGACAACGGGGGTCTTAAAACAGAAGGCTACCGTAAACCGACATCCTCCAATACATTACTTCATTACAACAGCTATCATACGGAGTCCACAAAGAAGGCAGTCCCCTACGGCCAATACTTGAGATTGCGCCGCATCAACAGCGATATGGAGTCCTTTCTGCGGCAGGCGGACGATCTTACTCAACGCCTGCTCCAGAGAGGATATCCTAAATCGCTGTTAGATGAAGCATATAATAAAGCCAAATTAAAGAATAGACTCACATTGTTAAAAGGAGCAACTAACAGAAAAAAGAAAGAGAAGAGTGATAGATTTGCGTTTTCTTTCAAATTATCACCTATGGCCCCCCAAATCCGCAGTGTAATAAATAAATATTGGGGTATGTTGGAAGGAGATCCCACGCTGGAGGAATGGGTAAATAAAAAACCGTATGTCACCTTTAGAAGAAGTACAAATTTAAAGGACAATCTAGTCCGGAGTAAATTTACTTCCAAAAAAGATATCTGGTTAAAAAATGACTTAGTAGGGAACTATAAGTGCGGTTCCTGTAAGTGGTGCCCAGCTATGATAAAAGGCAGATACCTCTGCCTAAATGGTGTTGATATTACCATAAAAGACTTCATTTGTTGCAAAACCACCTTTGTGGTATACTGTATCCTCTGTCCGTGTGGCCGATTCTACATCGGCCAAACTAGAAGAGCCATGTGTACCCGTTTCAGGGAGCATATTTACTCCCTGAAAACGGGTATAGGAGCTACAAGACTAATTAATCATATGAAGGAGAGCCATGATAATGATTTTTCAGTTCTAAGATATGCCGGCATAGAAAGAGTCCCCGGTAAGATAGGGCAAGACAGACAACGCTCACTTTTAAGAACTGAACTACTGTGGATCATACGTACAGAGGCGGAGGGCCCTGGAGGTCTAAATGAAAGAGTAGATCGTAACCTCCTGTAGTATCGATGTGCAATATCTACAATGGATCTGTGGTTTTATAAATATTATGTATACTTGTTTGTTTTCACTAATCACTGTCACATGATTCTGACGTCATAGTAAATTAAGATATTTAAATAACGTGATGACGTGGAAAGGAGGGTGGTCCGTAGAGGCGCCGGAAAAGAGGCGTGAAACAGCCTGTCACCTTACCTCCATGGCGTCTGCCGCCGCACTATCTGCACCTTGTCCAGCACTTTTTGTCCAGTGTTTTTAACAATGATGGAAAAATAAAGATAAAGACAATTTCTACGGTGAGTGCAGTTCAATTTCTTTCTCCTTTTTTATGAAGGTATTTTCTTACCTTAATCCTCAGTGTTGTACAGTACTGTATTCAGTATGCAAATTTGGCAGTTTGGCGGATTGGGGGTGGGGCTGTTGTGCCCCACAAGCCCGCCTCCCTTATGAATATAGATGTGGCACTCTGCAGTGACATCACTCCGCCACTCATCACTGCAGAGCACTGGATTAATGTTCAAGAGGAGGGTCAGGCCAGGGCAGATCAGTGCACCAAGGGAGGTATTCCCACCTCCAGTGCACCAAACTTCCTAATAGCATATTGAATAACGTAAACGGCACTAAGGATAAAGGGTAAGAAAATTACCTTCATTCCCCCCATCCCTGGTCCTATGGGAACATATCAGCTGGTTAGAGTCTTTCTAACCTGCTTGTAGTTTCCCTAATAGTGAATGTTTGATTATGTCTGATAATCTAAATCCTGGATTATAAATGCAGCAGAGAAGTCTCAAAGACATATGAGGTTGTTGTCCAACAGAGTGATATTGGTTGTTGTCCTGGTTGTTGTCCTGTCACACAGTTATATTGGATTTGATGACAGTTCAGCCACCCTGAGGATATACGTTATAGTAAATTTAGAGATATATAGAGATGGAGATTAATACACTGTCCACCCAGCAGACAGTAATGGTAGTGGCTATAGCTGCCCATGTGACGCTATGCTGATGCATTATCGAACTAAGAGCAATCTGCTTTCTGAAAGTCAAGATTGTGGCTGGTCGGAGGTCACATGACTCAGATGCAGTATTAAAATGTAAGGGTGCAGCAGAGCTGCAATGAAACAAGTGACACAGCAGGAATAGTTGTGGTAAATCTTCTTTACCATCTGTGGTGATGTATTATCATGTCACTATTAGAGATGAGCACAACTCAAGCAGCCCTTCAGCCAACATTAATTAAATGCTGAGACATACGGGTTCATGCGGACTCGAGTATGCTCAAGTTGCGCTAATCTCTAATCAGTATATATAAACGTTCAGATATTATGTATTTGGTAATGCAATTTTTCTTGTTCCTTTAATGGTAAAATAATGAGGCGTTTTAAGTTCTTTGTGAATCAAAGGCACATAGTGGTAAAATAATTTTGACTACTTCTTCTCCCATTTTACATGTTTTATGTATTTGCCTGCACTAGTCTAACTCTGTAGGAGTCTAATAATTTTTTCAATGCTTATGAAGTTAACTTCACTAGTTTTACCTTTAAGCAGTTCAATATGTTTGTTTACTCCTGTGATTATTGGCTTTCTATTCTTTGATAAAGGTCACTTTATAGGGTGTAGGCTTGCTGAATAGCAAATGTCGACTGCCGTATAGCATTAAGAATCGTAGTACACTGATCACATGTTTTACAGCCTCTGTAAATGAAGATGTCTTACTTTCTGGTGGGACATTTTAGGGAAAATTGTAGTTGAGAATAACCCCTATCATTTACGGTATGTGATCACACTAAAAATAGGAGATTATTTTTAATTATACCTTGAAATAAACAGAAAAATTAGGAAGTTTCTATTCTTCCTAAATATTTAGTGCTCTTTGGTTTAAGTCATTGGCCCTCATTAATTGATCTTTTTGCGCTCTTTCCCCTTTCTTCTTAGCAATCCTCAGAAAGCTGTACAGACTCAGTGAAAGACAATCAGAAACTAAGTGACACAGCTCTCATGCAAATGCTTCTGCCCCTTTGTTGTAGAATTGATGGGGGTCTGTAGGTGTACTGTAGGTACACTTTAATAGATTGGCATTTTTTTTCATCCTCCTTTACCATTACACTCTAAGTGGGACAATACTTTCAGTTTTAATTTTTTTTTTAAGACTCCACCATACACTGCCTGGTATAGACAAATGCTGGGTGCACAGTTCCTACATACAATGTAAATCAAGCAATACAAGAAAGAACAAAGTGTTCCTTTATTTATTTCCTTTAACATTTTGTACGCATCATTTCTGAATGAGAACTTTTTGCACTTGGTACAGTTCTTTTTGGTTTCCACTGGGCAGCACTGGGCACTGATTGGTAGGATTATTGTTGGGGGCACTAAATAGTATCATAACAATCAACAATGGTGGGAGAAGTCCCACCAACTGTAAAAACTGCAGGCGAGTGTGTGTACAAAAATAACAAACAAGTTAACTTTTTTTACATTAATGGGGCTTCCTCTTCAGACACCCAAAAACATCAAAATAATGCCATGCAAGGGTTTGAATAGTAGTGTAGCTCCCATAAATGCACTAGTAATAGAGAATAAAGATTTCTTTTATTATTCCTACTTATATATGTATAGATATGTATATTTTAGGGTGTAACCCCTGAAGACTGAGGAGAGAGCTTATCATTGTGCATTTAAAGTGATTTTTCACACTGTTTTGCTAGTTGTGCGTCATATGTGGATGTGTCAAATTTATCAAAACAGCACACATTTTCATTAATGGTGAACGGCCAATGAATCCACATTAAAAAAAAGCTTGCTGCAAGCAACTTTGTAAGTGTGGCCTTGTCTGGAGATAGTTGCACAAAAAAAATTAGCCTTTCGTGCAAAAATCTGCAACAAATTATCACATTTGGTAAATCAGCTACCACCGCAAAGTTAATCCGAATTTGACTTAATCCTCGTAGTTTTGATAAAATAATGTAAGCAGTATGGGAGCCAAAAAGTTAAAAAATTTTGCACAAATCACAAATGAACACAAAAAAGCTTTGCAAGACTGTTTAACCCTTTGAATCCCGGGCCAATTTTTGTTTTTGAGTTTTAGTTTTTTCCTCCTTGTGTTTAAAAGGCCATAACACTTGCATTTTTTCACGTACAGACCCACATGAGCCCTTATTTTTTGTGCCACTAATTTTACTTTGCAATGACCGACTTAATTTTTGCATAAAATATGCTGCGAAACCAGAAAAAAAATTATATGCATGGTGAAATTGAAAATGAAATCCAATATTTTTTATGTGTGTGTGTGTGAGAGAGGGGGGGGGGGGGTTGTGTTTACACTATTTGCCCTATGGTAAAACTGAGATGTTATCTATGTTCCTCAAGTCAATACGATTACAAGGCTAGGCAACTTGCATAACTTTTTTATTTTATTTGACAGCTTTAAAAAAATGAAAACTTTAAAAAAAACTAAATGTTCCCTAAAATTGCTCTATTTCCATCCTTATAACGCTTTTATCCTTTGGTCTGTGTGAGCCTTATGGGGCTGTGAGAGGTTTTTTTGTGATTTTTTGCGCCATGATGTATACTTTCTATCGGTACCTCCCATTGAGATCAATGCTGTGTATATAATAGAGCACTGATCCATTAGATCAGTGCTGTATTATTCTGGTCTGTAGCAGACCAGATACATTGATTGCCAAGCCAGGATCAGCGTCATTCCGCCGTGGCCGGTCAGGGTGCGGCACCTCTCCTCATCCCTCCCCCCCCCCCGCGCTGCTGGACGTGCCGGTATGTCCTGTGGAGGGAAGGAATTAAAGGGGAACCATCAGCAGGTTAGACAAATCTAACCTGCTGATAGCCCCCTATAGAAATGGGGATGTTGAGGAGGAAGGTATGTGTATGAAGGTATGTGTCTTGATTATCATTAGAAGGGGTGGGCCGGATGACACCCCTAACGGTGCTTTGTAGCGGAGTTTACCTCAACTAACAGCACAGGAATGGTGCTGTAGGGAGCTATGAGCAGGTTAGATTCATCTAAAAAAAAATGTAAAAAAATACGGCCATATTTTCAAGGTAACAATGCCTTACTTTAAAGTCAGTAGGAAATTGACCATCATTGTGCACACTGAATAGAATAAAGCATGTAACTTATTAAAGGGGTAGTGCGGCGTTTAACATTTATTCACTAAATACAAGTTATTCACACATTACAAGTTATACAACTTTGTAATGTGTGTTATTTAAGTGAATGGCCCCCTTCCCTGTGTCCCCCCCACCCCGAAAGTGTGACGTCGTCGACCCAAGATGGGGGTCGACAGCAATTCCGTAAGTATACCGCACCACACATCCAGGGTGGGGGGGGGACACGGGGAAGGGGGCCATTAACTTAAATAACACACATTACAAAGTTGTATAACTTTGTAATGTGTGTTTTTTAGTGAATAAATGTTAAACGCCGCACTACCCCTAACATAATCATAATTTATTACCTTATGCAGAAAAAAGCATTTTTTTCACCTGTTCACACAAAATTATGGGTGTATTGTTTCTTTTTACTATGTGTGAACATGGTCTAATTGCAAAATGTAAAATAGTTTTCTTTGTTGGTCTTATATTATTAAGGATAGAACACTTATTATCTTGGCATATCTATAATGAATAAGTAGGCTAAAATTAAGCAACGATTTTAGTCATCTGTATTTTCCTTTAGGGTCGGTGCAGCGGATTTCTCGATGTGAGTTCTGCAGCTAAATCCGCTGTGATTACCGTACTATCATTCTGTATAGACTTACACATTCGCAGCTGGATAAAAATTCCAATGTATGTAAACCTATACAAAATTAGAGTAGTGGGAATAACAGCAGATTTTGTTGTGGAATTCCGGTACATGTGAACCCGCCCTCAAAATACATAAAGATATAGTTTTACCAAACCGTCTTTAGTTTTCTTCACAACAGTCAGGCCTGTACAGCTGTCAGTTGCTTCCTCATACAGTATAATCCCAGTATAATACCTTAGTAACAAATATCACCGTAAATAGAAAATGCCAGTGATGACACATTTCAGCTTCCGAGTGTTGATTGCTCATTCCTAAAATCAATGCACCCTTTTCTGAGATTGGTAGCATATTGTATTGACTGCTCTTTTTCACTGCTCTTTTTTCTCCAAGTAAATGTAAAACAGTTTTAAAAGTGTTGATAAATTTGATAAATATTGGCAGAAAAGAATTAGCATCTCTCCTTAGGCAGCTGCTTATATTCCATCCCTTTGCATGGTTCTGTACATATATTACTTTCCCCGGTTACTATGTGAATAGGCAGGGTCCTCATGGTATGATGTTTGCCTGTACTTTGATATGGGATATTGATGCCTCAGGATACTCCATCAGTGTTGTGCACTGCATTCTGAATAAATAAGATGTCTTCTGACTTCTGCTTCTTCTCTAATCTCACAGCATGCAGAGCTGTGTCATCTTCCTGTTTTCTCTATTAATGTATTACTTCTGTTGGACTAGAGGATTTCGAAAGATTTACAGAGTGCCCAGAGGCTGCTGGAATTTAAAGGGGTACTCCAGAGAAAAAATGTTTTCTAATCAATTGGTGCCTGAAAGTTTTATACAGATTTGTAAATAACTTCTATTAAAAAAGTACTTATTAGCTACTGTATGTCCTGCAGGAAGTGATGTAATCTTTCCAGTCTGACACAGTGCCGTCTGCTGCTACCTCTGTCCTTGACAGAAAATGTCCAGAGCAATAGCAAATCCTGTCAGGCTATGTTCACACAACATATATTTTCGTAAAATCACTTCCTGCAGGACATACAGCAGATGATAAATACTGGAAGACTGGATATTTTTTAGTAGAAGTGATTTACAAATCTTTATAACTTGCTCACACCAGTTGATCAAAGAAAAATAAATCTCTGGAGTACTCCTTTAAGGCAGATGCCATATTGCCTAAATTAACTTAATTAAAAAGTCTCAGTTTTTCTTAAGCAAAAAATAAACAACAATAAACTAGAACAAATATCTACATAGTAATAATATGTTGATTAACAATGATAATATTGTACATAGGAGTGTCCTTACCAATTCTGTACTGCTCTATTATAGTATGCTCAATATGCTGTCACATCCAATTTTTTTACCTTATGTAGATTTTTTTTCACCAAGTTATGGCAAGTTATTAAATATTTCTTATTACACCCTTCTGTCTACTGCACTTGGGGACAGTATTAGGCTGGGTTCCCATTGCGTTTTGCTGTCCATTTAACAGATCCATTTAATGGAAAAAAAAGAAACAGATGAAAAAAATTATTCAATTATGTGCATGTGTTTGGATCTGTTTTTCTTCCATTGACTTCCGTTATAAAAGAAGTATCAAAACACATCAAT
The DNA here is from genome assembly GCF_027789765.1 of Dendropsophus ebraccatus. Classification (NCBI taxonomy): domain Eukaryota; kingdom Metazoa; phylum Chordata; class Amphibia; order Anura; family Hylidae; genus Dendropsophus; species Dendropsophus ebraccatus. The sequence goes on from NC_091455.1 coordinate 104,514,843, forward strand.
TTTTTCATTGTACACAAAAATGTGGTCAACCATGTTTTTGTGTAAGCTAAAAAAAAAGTATGCTTTTTGATTTGATTTTGATTTTTTTCATCTCTTTTTTTTCCATTTAGAGGGATCTGTTAAATGGACAGCACAAACGCAATAGGAACCCAGCCTAATACGATTTTTCTTTCCTCCTACTTCATGTGCTTTTAGTTACTTTGTGTTGAGGAATAAAAAATTTAAATCAATTTTTTTGCAAATGGTGCCTTCATGAGAATGTTACATTTTGGCAAAAAAAATAATGGGTGGTCCCATGAATCCAGGCAAAGGGAGTGTTGCAATCTGGTGTGGAGACATTCTTGAGAAATGCTTGCCTTGTGGGTAAGAACATCATACTGCTGAAGCATTGGAATTAGGAGCCCTGCCATGAGAGGACCACAGGATGTCCTGCATGTATCACTGAGATGTTAGTGTTTCTTGTATCTTTATCTTGACTAGGGATGGCCAACAGTATCATATGGAAAATGCTGCCATGTCCATAGCCTTAAAGGGGTTGTCCGGCATTAGCAAATATTTCCTATATACCTGCCTGCAGACGCTTTACTTCCCAGACGGACTTAGGGCTGTCCTGTCTGAGTCAACGATTGGCTGAGATTCTGTCACTCCCTGTCGGCTGTCTTTGAAGTGAATTGGCTGCGGTCAGCAGGGGACACATGGGACACTGCCAGCAGGACACCGGGGGAGTGCAAACAGGTAAACGTAGGATGTTTATTAGTCTCTATATTACTGCAGCTACAGTATATAGGAAAAGATTTCTTATGACGGACAATCCCTTTGAATAGCCTGTTATTGTTAAAGCTTGTTCACAATCATTGGTTAAAAAACGCCAGGGGGTGCAAATTTCAACACTTTATAAATACTCAGATTCTTCTAATCTTGTTTCAAAAAACAGCAGTCGTGGGTTCTTCTAAGAAGCTGCTGAAAATGGTTGAGGCTTTGAAATAGAATGCAGAGAAAGTGGAGATCATAATGAGCGCATTTGTATACTCTACACTTCTTCTGATCCCAGCGAACAATGTGCACATACACCGAAAGAAATACAAATGATTAACAAATGTTTAACAATGACTTATGGCCAATGGCCAGTTCAAAATATTTGATCAAACAAGTTTTCATTAGTTTGATTGTCACTCAAAGATTATTGCTCAAATTTGAATGGTATAACGAACTGAAAGAAATGGCTCACTACAAAAAGCAGTTACAAGCTCTGGTACTTGGCAAAGGGCTGAAACTAGGTAGTAACCATAAAGTGTTTTCCCAGACTTTTGCTTTGGGTCCTTTTACTCCTTTTCCAAATTTCTTCTAACTATACAACATTGTTATGTTGTGCGGTGCTCTGTTAACTTGCTGTTAAAAATGCTTTTTGTTCTCTGTTATAGGGGTCACACTTGGGACAGTTTCATTAGAGAACAATTTTCCCCACAATAAACATAATCAACTAACCGGATGATAGGTGATAAATGTTTAATCGCAGCAGTACCCACCCTACCAGTTACTACTATGTGCAGTAGATCCCTTTTACTCCTTAATAGTGGGGGTTCGGGCTATATTTGCAAAGTAAAAATAAGTGCAAATAACGGCCATTGTTGAAAAATAACACCTGTTATTATTGTTCAAGTTCAATAATAATGGTTGTTGTTTGCACTTATTTTTACATTGTGTGAACAAAGCCATAGTATGCAATCCTGCTGTTTTATACAATGTTCGAGGAGTCATAAAGAGACAGCCAAGTGCTGTTTCTTCTGGTGGGTTAGTCTTATAGTATATAAAATCAAATAACTTTGATTAAATATTAAACCGGTAGTATCCTATTCATATTGTTTGTAAATCAGCCAGGGTATGTAACATACAGCTTGCATGCTCTTATATATAGTTAACATTCACAAGGCCAAGCGACTGTGACCTTGTGACAAGTGGCGAGCATTAGATTTTGGTTTTGATCTCTTCTGGTGTGATTGGTCTCCCACATGGTTCATCATGAAGTCTACACTGCTGAAACAACTAAATTAAAGATCCCTTTGCTGCGTATTACTGACACATGTCCATTTCATGGTTTACTGAGAGGCAAATTCATATGCCTTTATTAAAAGTGACTAGAATGACACATCACATTAATTTTCCCTTGCTTCCTTCACAGCTTTACTCTATTGACTTCTCCTGCAGTGGTGATATAACTCAGTTTCGACAACTAAATTTGGATGACACTCGAAGAGCTTTCTTTTTGGTATCCTTTCTCTATGTTATAAGTGGAAAAATAGCTATAATAGAAAATGTTCATTTATTGTTTAGCTAGTATATATTTGCTAAATATACTTTGCTTTTAAATGCCTGTGTGTATCTATCTATCTTATATTGTTTTATAGTAATGTCTATAGTACTATTACATCTTTGTTTCCTAATCCTGGATAATCCCTTTAAAAACTTAATGCATTTCCATGTGATGTTTTTATACAGAACCGTGTTGCTTATTTTAGGATGTATTTCACTAGTTAGTGATGACCATTAATTAATTGCATCTGTTTGGACGCGTACCATAGTGTTAGGGGGCATTCACACGTCCGCAAATTTGTGGACGTTATGGACGGGGAAGGAATGTAATGGATTCGTTCCCCGCCCGACATGATGTGTCAGTGTCATGCCGGCAGCGGTGAAAACTCTTTGAATTGCCGCAGCACTGTAGTGACACAGCCGTGTGGACGTGTGAATGCCTCCTTAGAGTGAAAACAATATTGCCATCTTAAAAACTGAAAGTATTCCTTTTATAATGATTGATTGATCTTCTGTATAAATTATTCTGAATGTCCTTATCATAGTGGCTTTTAAAAAAATATAACTCTTATTTTATTTTTTTATACACACGTTCAAACACACCATAGCCATCGCCATTTGTCCTATATCCATTTTGTATACTTGGAGGCAAAGTGCCAGTTATGAGTATTACTAATTGAAAATCCATTACACATTGGTAATTTTTCTTACTCATACTCCACAATTCATACATTGCGCTTTTCATACAGTGCGTTTTTATACTTCTTAAGCCATGTCTCTTACTGCACATCATCCCTTTTTATTTCACCTCTTGAATCATTGCAAGACAATGCATGGAGAGAAGACAAATGGTGATGGCTAAGGTGTGTTTGAACATGTTGTAAAAATTGAAATAAATATTTCCATCTTAGTGGTTACCCATTTGTCTTTTTGCCTGCATCAGCTATTTCTGCTATAAACACATTTTCCTTAATGTTCTGTTAGGTGTTCTTTATAGTCACAGCTTTTTTCGGGACTGGAAATATAGCATCAATTAACAGGTAATTTAAAAAGATAAACCAAAATGTGAATAGCAATGAATCAATGTTCAGAACCCATTGCTAGTCTAATGTAGTGTCAGATCCAGAGTGTGGGGTAAAGTAGTGGTGCCTATTGATCCTTCAACAGAGCACCAGACATTGAACTTGGTGTTCTTTATGAGATACCTGTATAGCCCTGGAAAATATTCATGAGTCATGTTTTTTTGAATCATACACATTGCTCCAAGAATACAATAAATCAAATCTGTGTGAAATGAAAACTGGTGTATAATGCCCTGGGCTGGGCTAATTTGTGACATTATAAAGCAAGATATAGCAGTCTATGAAGATTAAGTGGTGGTTCCAGCGCTCTTGAAAAAGGTTAAAATTCCAATACTTTATAACATGTCCAAGTGAAAAATTTAGCTGCTTGACACTCCCAACGCATTTCACACGTGTGCTTAATCATGGTCCATGTGCATAAAACGCGTTGATCGTGTGAAGCAGAAGTTTTTAACTTAGACATGTAATAAAGTATTGGAATTTTTACCTTTTTTTTTAGTGCTAGAACCACGTTATCTTCATACCCTTTTGGACTCACGGGTAGCCGCCATCAAATCTGTGCACCCTCCTACAATGAAATGTGACTTAACGACAACAACGAGGTGAGCTGACTGTCTCTTTTTGGTTTTCTTGTTTATAGCAGTCTACTGGCCAGATTATTTATTTTTATAATGCTGTTTCAGAAATTTTACCTGGTTTGGATTCCTAGAATTATTACAGTCCCAGAGGATGTACTGTGTTGGGTGATGATATGATACTGCAACAATACTTATTTTACAAAGCAGAGAATAAATACATAATTCCCTGTTTCCCACCTCTGTCACCCCCTCCTACTTTCTCTTCTCTTTCCACACTGATCAGCCATAATATTAAGGCAAATGCCTAATATTCTGTAGTTCTCCCTCATGTTCTTTTGCCTGTAACAGTTTTTGCTATGTGGTCAGGTGTTTTATCCTGTAAAAAGGCCATTGCTTAGTGCTGTTAGCATAAAGTACTGTACTTGGGCTGCAACTGTGGTTGGTTGAAAATGTCAAGGTAGCATATATAAGTAAATGCAAGGTTTCCAGCACAAAACATTGCCCAGAGAATCAAGCTGTCTCTGCTGACTTGCCCTCTTCCCATAGTACACCCTGGTGCCTGGTGTCCCCCAGGTAAATGACATGTAGCCATCCACATGATGTAAAAGAAAACATGGCTCATTTGACCAGGCCATTGGTCCTTTGTGTAGAGGTCAGGATGGGCACTCTGGTCAATCTCCTTGAAATACAGATGTGGCAAACACTACACATTTTACTGGTACTGTGCTCTATGTTTTATGATGTAGTGTGCCTAGTCAGGTGTTCCCAAATACTAAAAGTTCATTTTCTCATCTAGCCACCACATTTGGTCCTTGTTAAGATTGCTCAGCTCCCTATGCTTCCCCAGGTTTTCTGCTTTTAACACACCCACTTCAAGACCTGACTGTTCACATGCCACCTAATATATCCCATCTTTTTACTGGTGTCATTAAGTCATAAGTACTTTTTCATTTTTATGGCTGATCAGCATGTGATCAATATACATAATGGCAACCATTCATTTTCTGATTGATTACCAGTAGTAGCAGGGGAGGTAATGTATTGATGGACCTTAACCCTTTTAAATTGTTGAGTTTCAGACACCAGCTGCTGATGACTGACATTAGTGACCGTGCTCACGTCGGTCATCTAACTCTTTAGATATCACCCTAAATAGTAATCACAGCATGTAAATGTCAAGTGTTCGATTGGTACCCCGTACAGTAATGATCAATTACTATAGCATTGCATGGATCAGTATAAGTAATCTTATTAGTAAGGATTTCTTACAAACACCCCTAGAGGGAATTAAAAAGTGTAATAAAAAAATAAAAGATTTTTTTTTTTAAATCACTCTGCTAATAAAAAAAAAAAAATGTATCTGTCAACAATTTCTAAAGCCTTTTTCTGAGGAGGATACAATGCATTTATTCTTTTAAATATACGGGTTTGAATGTGATGTGTCATAGATGTCATCTGAAAATGATACCTTACATGAGGGCTGCATAATTAAGCTACAGGTCAATACCGTTAGAAGTACCTTTTTAGCTACTAAAAATATGGACCTGCTGACAAATATATTTCAAGATTGAAGAGGGGCACCTAGGTACATGCAAATGGATTTAACACTTTTATATTCAACTTATACATGAAGTTTTAAAGCCTTTGCAAAGCCATAAATAAAAATCATGTTCCGTTTTTAAGCAGTTTTTTTTATCTTAAAATTTTTTAAATATTTTATTCCATTGATCTTACATTTTTATTCTTTATTTTCCTCAGTTTTGACCCAGCCTCTGTTTACTGCTTTCTTACTGTGTTTAACCCCTTTGTGATGGGTGCCTTGATGATGTGGAAGGTAGGTCGATCTTTGTTCAATTTATAACTATATTATAATATAAGTGGTTGGAATAGAACCTGTTGCTGCCATTCTTACTTTCTGGGAACCCTCATAAGTTAATACAAAACTAAAATGTAAAAACTTTTTCTAACATTTCTAAGTAGGAAAATAAAACATTTACTTTTAATTGTGTAGAAAAAGCACTGACACTTTTATCTCCCTGGTAGGGTGTGAATCATCCCCAGTATCCTATAGCTGCCTGACGGTCTACGTTGGGTGCCAGTAAAAAAAAAAAAAAGAAAAAAAATCTTTATTCTTCAGTCCTAACTTCTGGTATATAAGCATTGGGGAAAGCCGTAGCCGCATTTACTCAAGCTGCCTCCATGCTCTTCTGAGCCACTTACACTTTATTATAAGGGTCTGTTCACACTGAGCAAAAGTGTCTGAATTGAGGAGGAAAGTTTCCCGACTGAAATTCTGGCATACTTTTTTTCATGCGGAATTCTACCACTTTTGCTCAATGTGAACACACCCTTGGGGTGGGAAGACAACAGCTCAGGCTCAGGCTGCCAAAAAGGTGTACTGTAAGTGGTGGGGAAGAGGGCATGCCTCTGCGGCTCCGCCTTACTGCCTAGATGTTGGGACCGTAGATTGAAGATATTTTTTATTTTTAATTGCCGATCCGCCAGAGGGAAGAATCAGTATCTTGACAAATCTTCCTGCCTCTATACTGGAAGAGTCCATTGTGGGGTGTGAAACTACAAACAGGGAATATCTCTGCTGCTTTCTTAGGACCCTCTTACACGATATGCTGCAGTGTACATCTGCAAATAGGCACTGTTCAGCGAGATCAGCATTTGTTTGCAGTGCCTTTATACGGCACAACTAATCGTGTGGCCAGGCTGTACAAACGATTGCTGTATCATTTGCGCGTCCATTTAAAGGAGACCTGTCACCCCCCGTGCCGGGGTGACAGGCTCCCAACCCCCAGCTAGATTCCCTTATACTAACCTCATCTCACAGAGTCCCGCTCCCGGAGCCGGTCCCGGGACGAAGACATCCTGGTCAGAAGCCGGCGCGCGCTGTGGAGATACAGTAGGTCCGGCGTCCATAGAGAATGAATGGAGCCGGACTCATCTCTGCAGCGCGTGCACGGTCACACGAAAAACTGACATGTCATTTTTTGCGTCCGCTATTTATTAAATAGCGGCCAAACAGAACTGACAGGTCACACAATGGAAAGTGCAGCTCCGGACGCATTTTCAATTGTGTGCTATGGTGAATTTGAATGAAGGCACACACAGATGCGTCTGCATCCCAATTCAGCACAAATGAAGTTTATCCGGCTGTACTGCTGTGCCGGCGGGGATGAACTTCACTGACACCAGCCGTTCGGTGACACGGCCGGTGTCTTACAGCGTGTGAACTTGGCCTTACATACAGATATAGAAAAGTTTGTCAACTTTGTAAGTAGATTTCAATATGGGCCATTATTCTTGTATCTACTGTTAACCCCAGAGCAACATTCACAGTTCTGCTGGTTGTCTCAAAGGTTACTTGGTTTCCATTATTTAGGCTGGTTTTAAACACTTCTAACCTTTCACATTTTGATTTACTACAAATAAGAGCTTTTGCAGGCTGGAAATGCAGAAGCAATATTATATTTATGCATTGCCATTTGTAATAACAAAAATTAGTGGAAAGTGCTGGCTACAGATATTAATCCAGCAGTGAATGATGGAAATAACAGCTCTGAAGCCTGTAAAATTGTGAGTGCAGCTCTGAGCTCTCCCGCTTATCTCCCGCTTGGACTACTGTAACATCCTCCTCTCTGGCCTTCCAGCTAACTCCCTTGATCCTCTCCAGTCTATCCTTAACTCTGCTGCCCGACTAATCCACCTTTCCCCTCGCTTTGCCTCAGCCTCTCCCCTCTGCCAATCCCTTTACTGGCTCCCCATTGCCCAACGTATTGACTTTAAATTGTTGACCATGACATACAAGGCAATCCACAACCTGTCCCCTCCGTACATCTCCGACCTGATATCCCGCTACCGTCCCTCACGCAACCTTCGATCCTCCAGTGACCTCCGTCTCCGCTCCCCCCTTGTTCGTACCTCGCACAACCGCCTCCAAGACTTTGCCCGAGCCTCCCCCATACTCTGGAACTCGCTACCCCGACACATCCGTCTCTCATCCACCATCAAGTCCTTCAAAAGTAACCTGAAAACCCATCTCTTCAAACAAGGCTACAACCTACAATAACTCTGCATCACACTTGAATGGCTGCACTTTACCTCCTGTTTCTCTCCCTATACCCCATAGATTGTGAGCCCTCGCGGGCAGGGTCCTCTTCCCCCATGTACCAGTCTGTCTTTTGCCTTCATGTAATGTTTTCTGATCTTGTATTGTTCCTGCCTGTTGCCTATCTATTGTATAGCGCTCTGGCACTAAGGGCGCTTTATAAATAAATAATAATAATAATAATAATAATAATGAGCTGATGCAATATATTTGCAGACTCTCAGATTTTTATAGAGATTAAGGTCGTATTAGACAGCCCGATCATTATAGTAAACAAATGCTGATCTGCTAGGTTGGCGCTCATTTACTGAACTTATTACACAGCTCAATTATTGTGCAGCAAGGGCTGCACACAGATCGTTAGTGATGTTTGTGCAGCCCTTGCTTTAAAAGTGTAATAATAAAGTATATACTTTATCTCTCCATGCTCCGCGGCGTCTTCTTGTTTTCTCCCTCGCTTCCGAAGCCTACAGTTCAACTGCAGAGCCAGTCTCTGAAGTGACAGGAGGCTCAGTCAGTCACTGACCGCGGCGCTCCTGTCCCAGCCAGTGATTGGCCGAGCGACCTGTCACTTGAAGTTGCATCGGTGGTTGTGGGGAGAAGACATTACGACATCAGGAGAGGTATTGTAAGAACTTTATTATTTTATTTTCAGATTCATCAGCCTTGCATCACTATTACATGTTGCAATGCACGCCTGGCGGAGGATGATTATCGGTCAAAACTTAAAGATCATTGTCATCGGCTGGTCCTTGTCTTTATTACACTGATAGATGATCTCCCAAATCGGCTTGATTTGGCACATTGTTTCTCCGTGTAATAGGGCTCTAAAAGTCCCCTTATACTGTTGTTGGCCATCCCCACCACTTGCTACTGTTCATCATTTGGTATAAGGTGTATGGGGCTCTCCCATTTTACAGGACTCAGGACTGTAGCTTAAAGGGAACCTCCCGACCCCCCGCTACTGCCCCCTATACTCACCTGATCCCCCCGGGTCCCGCTTCTGAATCCGGTCGGGTCACGGAGATATCAGCCGCTGCAGCCCGGCGCGCGCGCTGAGAGATGAGTCCAACGCTCATAGAGAATGACGGAGTGTCCAGCGCTCCGTCATTCTCTATGAGCGTTGGACTCATCTCTCAGCGCACGCGCCGGGCTGCAGCAGCTGATATCTCCGGGACCTGACCGAATCCAGAAGCGGGACTCGGCGGGATCAGGTAAGTATAGGGGGCTGTAGCGGGGTCGGGAGCCTGTCACCCCGGCACGGGGGTGACAGGTTCCCTTTAACCCTCCCCATAGAGAACATTCTGAATGTTCCTGTGTATGGGGAAGACAGAGCCAGACGGGAGGGATAACTGACGGCCGACCATTGTTCGCTTGTCAGTTATTGAAGGTCTATGTGTACTTTAATTCTATAGATAAATGCAAAATGGTGTAAAAAGTTACACCTTAGGGTAGTTTTAGTCATTTCAATTAACTTTTTTTTTTTAAAAACTATATTCTAACTGTAAAACTGCTAAGGAAACAGTATAGAATTTTACTGGAGGATTACTCTTGATTGAAGGATTCGGGCACCTCATTCTTTCTGAATCTAATGCATACTTTCTCTAAGCCACAAACTGTGTCTTCTCATGCATTAATCAGTGCGTAGAAAAGAGCTTATCTTCCCGTATTCATTTGGTGTCTGTGTAACTATGAATGTGTTGAAGAAGGGCAGCATTAATTTGAAATATTTCCAATGTGCTAAATTATTCATGCAGAACAATGAGAATTTGCCCCGTCATTCAGCGACTAGTTAGAGTCGATTGAGGCAGCCCTTGAAATAAAGCTTAAGAAGATTTTTCTTCTAACTTTCAACCTTGTGTATTACAGATTCTCATCCCTTTCATTTTGGTGATGTGCTCTTTTGAAACAGTTCAGATCTCAGCTCAGATTTCTTCTAAAAGGTACGGGAAAAGTCAGCAGCTCATAATACACATTTATAAGCTTGTTTCAGGAGATCAATATATTTTTTTTCTAAATATTAAACATTTTCACGACATCACCCCAAAATAATAAAGAAGACTATGAACATAATTAACAATAATATTTGTTTCTCTGTATTAAACAGGTTGCCTGTTCTAGACAATGCCTTTTCTTTTACCTGTTAAATGCAATCTGTTATCAGGCTTATTCTGCCCTGTTAGGATCAACAGAAACTAATGGCAGAAAGAGTGTAATTCTAGTGATGGATTAGCACACTTGTCCTGCCAGTGATGTGCAAGTGCTTCATAGTCTTGGAGATTCACATCAGATGGATATGCAAACTAGGCTGTGTAAAAGGATACATTCACGTGTACAGTGTTTTTAGTTGCATGCTTTTGATTCTTTTTTTTTTTTTAAGCCCAAAAACAAACAAGGGTGAGGCCAAAAACATGTAGCTGAAAACACTGCAGTTTTTTTTTTTTTTTACTAATAAAGATATTAATAGGTTGTTACCTAGGATGGTAGGGCAGGGGCAGGGTGGGGCATCTTAATACAGAAATCCTGCAGGGTTTTTAGACTAAATTGTCTAATCAGAGGTGGAAAAATGTGTGTTATCCATTCCCTTACCCTTTATTTATCCCCTCCAATGGTTGAAATTGCCTGACATGTGTTTTGCTGGAAGGAAAGAGGGACATTTTTGGCAATGTACTACACCCACTATAGCTACACCCCCTATAGCTACACCCCTATAGCCATGCCCCTATATCCACATAACCTATTGTCATTATATAAGAAACAAATATTATCACCACACCTTCATCACATAGTGGCTTATACCCCTATACCATAACTACATAACATCCACTGTACACTCACCGGCCACTTTATTAGGTACCGAGAAAAGAAACTTGATTCCTCCAGCTCAAATAAAATTCCACTTTATTGATTCCAAACATCTAAAATTGATAGCCGACGCGTTTCGAGCCTACACGGCTCTTAGTCATGGTATCTGTACATTTAGACAAACAGACTAAGTGTTAAAATGCAAAAATACAAACATGGTTAAAAACATGAAAACATAAGTGCACAGACATAGAGGTCACAAACACAGGACTGAATACTCATGATCCATGTATGGAAGCCTTTATGGACTTGTAATGGATAACTAACCCAAAGCTAATATGCTAACCCACATTGCTTAATAGATGGTGAACCCAAGTAGGATATATATATATATCTGAATCCAATAATGTGTATTGACTCTGAGTGTCATTTTAATAGCTGCTGGGCTAAAAGTACTTTACTTTATTAGGTACACCTGTCCAACTGCACGTTACCACTTAATTTCTAATCAGCCAATCACATGGCGGCAACTCGGTGCATTTAGGCATGTAGACATGGTCAAGACAATCTCCTGCAGTTCAAACCGAGCATCAGTATGGGTAAGAAAGGTGATTTGAGTGCCTTTGAACGTGGCATGGTTGTTGGTGCCAGAAGGGCTGGTCTGAGTATTTCAGAAACTGCTGATCTACTGGGATTTTCACGCACAACCATCTCTAGGGTTTACAGAGAATGGTCCGAAAAAAAACAAACATCCAGTGACCGGCAGTTCTGTGGGCAGAAATGCCTTGTTGATGCCAGAGGTCAGAGCAAAATGGGCAGACTGGTTCGAGCTGATAGAAAGGCAACAGTGACTCAAATAGCCAACCGTTACAACCAAGGTAGGCAGAAGAGCATCTCTGAACGCACAGTACGTCCAACTTTGAGGCAGATGGGCTATAGCAGCAGAAGAACACACCGGGTGCCACTCCTTTCAGCTAAGAACAGGAAACTGAGGCTACAATTTGCACAAGCTCATCGAAATTGGACAGTAGAAGATTGGAAAAACGTTGCCTGGTCTGATGAGTCTCGATTTCTGCTGCGACATTCGGATGTTAGGGTCAGAATTTGGCGTCAACAACATGAAAGCATGGATCCATCCTGCCTTGTATCAACGGTTCAGGCTGGTGGTGGTGGTGGTGTCATGGTGTGGGGAATATTTTCTTGGCACTCTTTGGGCTCCTTGGTACCAATTGAGCATCTTTGCAACGCCACAGCCTACCTGAGTATTGTTGCTGACCATGTCCATCCCTTTATGACCACAATGTACCCAACATCTGATGGCTACTTTCAGTAGGATAATGCGCCATGTCATAAAGCTAGAATCATCTCAGACTGGTTTCTTGAACATGACAATGAGTTCACTGTACTCAAATGGCCTCCACAGTCACCAGATCTCAATCCAATAGAGCATCTTTGGGATGTGGTGGAACGGGAGATTCGCATCATGGATGTGCAGCCGACAAATCTGCGGCAACTGTGTGATGCCATCATGTCAATATGGACCAAAATCTCTGAGGAATGCTTCCAGCACCTTGTTGAATCAATGCCACGAAGAATTGAGGCAGTTCTGAAGGCAAAAGGGGGTCCAACCCGTTACTAGCATGGTGTACATAATAAAGTGGCCGGTGAGTGTACAAAGACCAGTATACCCCATATACTAATCCATATGGAGGTAGATACAAATGGTACACAGGCTCTGCATGCCGTATAAGTGATTAAAGTGCAGCTATATCCGGTGACTCACAAGGGATGTCTTCTCTGATCGGATTCTCTCACTTTTTCTTTTCTTCTCTATCTGCCCACTCCTGGCAAACATTTTAGGCTTTTTGATTTTTCACCATCCTCACTATCTATACAAAGTCCCTGTCTGTATTGCCCCATACAGTAACAGTGCTCACTTTGTGCCCCCATGAAGTGTTTAGGCCTAAAGTGGACCCTCAAATAGTACTTAGGTCCCTCAATGCCGTCACATAGTAGATAAGCTGCCTCTGAGCCTCCATATAGTAGTAAGACTCCTCTGTCTTCTCCATATAGTTTATTTAGCCTCTCTGCCCCCTCCCCCCATATAATGGTTAAGCCCCTCTCTCCCTACATATAGGCATTGTCCCCTGGTAGTAATCTCTTCTCCCCTTTACATATAGGCATTGTCCCCTGGTAGTAAGCGCCTCTCCCCCCACATATAGGCATTGTCTCCTGGTAGTAAGCCCCCCTCCCATGTAGCTGTTGCCCCCTGGTAGGAAGCTCCCCTGTCTCCTTTCCCTGTTTCCTGACGTCACTTGTGCACCGGGATCTGGGGAAGGAAGCCTCTTGTGGTCGGAGTCATAATGATGCCTGCATCCACAAGCATATTGGCAGAGCAGGAAGCCAATGGCTCCTGCTCTGTCAGTGTCACTGTAAGTGCTCATCAGGTGTGCTAACAGTGGGAGGGCCCCTTTCAGCACCCGGCAGCTACTGGTGCCAACGCTGGTGCAGTGGGAACAATGAAGCAGAACACATGGGGGGACGGTTGGGAGGTATGATGTAGCTATAGATGAGACATGTCTTTATTTGTCTTTATTTATTACAATGGTTGTATCTGTTCTGTCTCATGAACATAAGAAATATAAGTATGCTGCAAACATACAGGATGGTATTTAAAGTGCAGAACTTATGTGAATAATATGTACAGTATGTCAAGAGTGCTAAACAATATATAAATGTATGAGCAGAGGGTATGTGTAAGGCCCTGTTTATCATTAAACTATAGTTTGGCAATGATTGCTTGTGTGCATGCATTTTTTGGAGGTAAAGCAGCTACATGTGGCCTTTCCCCAAAACGTAAGTCCTGTCTAGCATTAATTTCCTTCAAAAGGTTACTTTAGCTCACTGTAGTCTAAACCTTTCCTAGCCCATATATAGTATAAACATCCAAAAGACCAAAATGCATGTGTCACTGTGTGTGGCGCTACAAGTGTTTATCGTGGGTCATGCATGATATATGACATATTGCACCTGAATAGAAACCCAGTTTGTCCTGTTTGTCACATCTTTATATGTAGAACAAGCCTGTTTCCTCTCCTTTGGTCTAATGTGTACTGTATGATAGCTTTGGCTTCATTAAGGATCTTGCAGCTATTGACTGTTATGTATAACACGTATAGCACATGAATGTACTAGACAGTACTGGATCCTTTCCTTATCACAATATTACAATCTATCTGTAATACGCTAAACAGTATATAGTATAAACATCAACAAGAGCAGAATGCATGTGTCACTGTGTTTGGCACTACAAGTGTTTATAGTTGGTCATACATAATATATGACATACTGTACCTGCATAGAAACCTAGTTTGTCCTAGTTTGACCTAGTTTGACACCTTCATTTAGTATTTACTTGTGTAACGTGTTTCATCTGTCAACTGAAAAACATCCTTTCTCTATCACCTATAGTCTCCTGAGGATCCCACATCCATACGTGGGTAAAAGGCATAGAGATTTTTAATAGAGATTTAAGCATATTATTTGATATGATTGTGGCTTTGTTTTATGATGAGACAGAGACAACTGACGTGTATACATAAACACACTACCAGATACAGTTGTTGTTATGTGTTCTCTATTTACAGAGACTTGACAGGCTGTGTGATTGGGCGCAGTCTGTTATAGAAATATCTACCTGAGGATAGGCGGCTTTCTATCCTACGATCAGGTGTCCTTTTGTGACATAGTTTATAGTATTTTAGTTGGCTGTTAACATATTATTAATAAAAGTTCATTTTTAACATTACACTGGGCAATATTTTCTGATTTTGTCATGTACATGACAGTTTGTTACGGGAATTTTGTCAAATGGAACTGCCGGTGTCATACAAAGTGGGAACATGGCCTTAATGTGTTTCACTTGTACTTGTGGTTATAAAATGTAGTTAAAGCGACTCTGTACCCACAATCTGACCCCCCAAACCACTTGTACCTTTGGATAGCTGCTTTTAATCCAAGATCTGTCCTGGGGTCCGTTCGGCTGCAGGTGATGCAGTTATTGTCCTGAAAAACAACTTTTAAACTTGCAGCCCTGTGCCCAACAGGCGTGGCTTAGAATATCTGTGCCCTAACTTTGCACCACCCCTCCGTCCCTCCTACCCACCCTCTTCATCATTAGGAATGCCACTGAAACATTTTCTCCTGAACATTGCACAGGTGCCTTAACGATCCAGCCCATGTTCAGTATTCACACAGGTGATGAATAGCAAGCAATCTGCCTGGAGCATTCCTAATGATGAGGGCGGGGAGGAGGGACAGAGAGGTTGTGCCAGCCTAATGCATACACAATCTAGGCCATGGCCATTGGGCACAGGGCTGCAAGTTTAAAAGTTGTTTTTTAAGGACAATAACTGCATCACCTGCCGAACGGAGCCCAGGGCAGATCTTGGATTAAAAGCAGCTATCCGAAGGTACAAGCGGTTTGGGGGTCAGATTGTGGGTACAGAGTCGCTTTAAATTCACTACAAATTTATATGAAGTTTCTCTTGATAAAAAGTACTGTATATGGCGGTACAAACATACATAAATTTGTGCCTGAGAAGGTACTGTATGTGGTAGTTTAAGTAGGAGAATCTATTGTGAAAGCCGAGTTTAGAATCGAAATGGATTAGAGGCACTTGTAGACAATACTTAAGATACGTTACATCTGCAGACAGATCCATAAAAGTTCATTATGGTTTGTTACAAGTTTATTATTATGTGTAGAAGCTAAAAAAGTGTTTAAGAAGGAGTTGAAACGAGTCTTGTGTTGGCCCCACCACAAATTTAGTATCCATAAAAATTTGCTAAGAATAGTGACTCCTTAAAGAAGAAGTCCGTTGATTGCTAAAATCCGGTAGCCTGCAGGGGTAGGGGGGAAATTAATTGCAAGTAGGCACTTACCACTCCTTGTGCCCGCTGTGATCGGCGGGAACGGCCGCTGGAAGTAATTTTCTCCTGAGTTGTGATGATGTCACAATTCAGGGGAAAATGCCTGTCCCTGCTGCTGAACTGGCTGCTCACCCAGTCAGTGACTGGAGCGGCGTCCCACAATGTGACTGCGGGGTGCTGATGGATCACTTAAGCTGGAGATCTATACCTACCCTCTGTCCCTCAAGGTGTCTCCCTGTAAGTAGAGACTGGCTCAGGGAGACTCGATTAGCAACACTATAGCATTGCATAGATCAGAATTGTCAGTCTATCAATTGATTAAAAAAGGTCCCTAGAGGGGACTTAAATGTAAAAAAAAAAATGTTTTTGAAATTTTAAAAACTCATAATTGAAGTTCGAATCACTCCTCCAAAAAAAAAATAAAAAAAATCACATTCCTGATCTTACATGGTAAACAGCGTAAGCAATGCAAAAACAACACCAAAGTCCATATGTGTTTTTTGGTCACATTACATCCACCCAAAAAATTAAATGTCACATGTATACAAACGTAGTACCAGGAAAAACTACAGATCACGGCACAAATAAAAACGTTATAAGTGTCAGAATAAGGCAATTTGAGTCACAGTTTGGTACACGGGTAAAAACAAAAGGTATCACTGTAACAGGGTGGACCTGAAAAATATAGATAACTAGAAAATGTACCTGGCGCTGCCCGGGTATAAAGTGTCAGTGTGTTAATTAGATTTGTTCTAAGGTGCCCCGGAGGCCAATCTAAAGGTATTGTTTCATCTGAGTTAATCAGTGGAATTAGTGTATACCTGTAGTGCATTGTTGGAGGGGTTCTGTATACCTACAGTGTATAGTTTTTAGGGGTCCCGCATATCTGTAGTGCATAGTTGGGAGGTGGGGGGGGCTGTATACCTATAGTGTATAGTTGGGGGTGGGGGATCCTGTATACCTGTAGTGTGTAGTTGGGGGGGGGGCTGTATACCTGTAGTGTATAGTTTGGGAAGTCCTGTATACCTGCAGTGTATAGTTGGTGAAGGTCCTGTATACCTGTACTGTATAGTTCGGGGGTCCTGTATACCTGAAGTATTAAGTTGGTGCTGTATACCTGTAATGTATAGTTGGCGGTGGTCTTGTATACCTGCAGTTTATAGTTTGAGGGTCCTGGATACCTCTAGTGTATAGTTGGTGGAGGTCTTGTATACCTGTAGTATATAGTTTGGGGGTCCTGTATACCTGTAGTGTATAGTTTGGGGTCCTGTATACCTGTAGTATAGAGTTGGTGGGGGTGCTGTATACCTGTAGTATAGAGTTGGTGGAGTTCCTGTATACCTGTAGTGTATAGTTTTGGGTTCCTGTAAACCTGTAGTGTATAGTTTGGGGTCCTGTATACCTGTAGTATATAGTTGGTGGAGGTCCTGTATGGTCCGGTCTGGTATGACAGTGTTATCCAGTCTCAGTAAGGCAGTATTGGTCAGGTCTGGTATGGCTGTGCTATCCAGTCACAGTATGGCGGTATTGGTCAGGCTTGGTGTGGCGGTGTTAAATGTGATGTGTGGAGCTATTACCTACCTATCCTGATGCTAATTGGTGAGTGAGGATGGGGCACCTTCAGGTTTAGTGCTTAGGGCAGCTGCAGATGCTAATACTGTCCTGTATACATGTCCTGTATAGATGGAGTTAGGGCGTCCTGTATACATGTACTGTATAGATGGAGTAGGGGGTCCTGTATACATGTCCTGTATAGATGGAGTAGGGGGTCCTGTATACATGTACTGTATAGATGGAGTAGGGGGCCCTGTATAAATGTACTGTATAGATGGAGTAGGGGGCCCTGTATACATGTACTGTATAGATGGAGTAGGGGGCCCTGTATACATGTACTGTATAGATGGAGTAGGGGGCCCTGTATACATGTCCTGTATAGATGGAGTAGGGGCTCCTGTATATACATGTACTGTATAGATGGAGTAGGGGGTCCTGTATATACATGTACTGTATAGATGGAGTAGGGGCCCTGTATATATATGTACTGTATAGATGGAGTAGGGGGCCCTGTATACATGTACTGTATAGATGGAGTAGGGGGCCCTGTATACATGTACTGTATAGATGGAGTAGGGGGTCCTGTATACATGTCCTGTATAGATGGAGTAGGGGGTCTACCAGTTATTTCTGTGGATCTGTTGTGAGGCAGCCACCCTAGCAACCATTCAGATTCCAGCTCCCTATGAAAATGAAAGTAGTAATCCTATTGGTTGCTAAGGCTCCCAATTGCCGTTTCCTTTGGGCACCTGTGTGTGCAGTGTGGAGATTTTCCCATTCATCTCTATGGGGCGAAGCTCTTCCCCCTCCCCCTACCCTCCTGTACATCTGGCAGGGACGGGACCTTTGCTATAAACTGCCCGGGCACCCAATGTATCTGTGTGCCAAATATGGGGTCAATCAGTTCAGGCGTTTAGAAGTCTATACGGGACAGACAGACAGACTTTAATTTTTATTATATAGACATGTCAGATTTATCAGCACCTCCCCTGTCCATAGGCTTGCATGGGGGTGTTGGTGGAACAGCCTTGATAGTAAAGAAGGAAACTCTTTTGTCTAATAAAATAGTTTCTTCGCTTATTCGGTTATACAACTGATTTCTGCAAAGTTGTTTGAACTTATGGTTGAGCTGTAATCTTGGTGGAGAAAGATACCTTTTGCTGTGTTGGTTAATGGTTATAGATGTCAAGGGCGCAAAGCTGTTCTGTTTTTTTTTTTTTTTTATTTGTATTGAACAGAATGAATGATTGGTAGGGACTTCTATATTCCAGCAACAGATACATCCCAAATTTTAACACTTGTTGTAAATGAGCTGTAACTATTACACAACCCACACACTGAAAATGCATTGTGCATGAGAATATTTGTCCTATGTTTGCTGTCATTTTCTCCTGTCAACGTCTGGGAATATGCTTTTCAGTTATAGCCTGAAAATGTGATAACCTTATCTCCATTAGTTTGACTGCCCAAAGTGTCTCATCATATTAGGAATTGTAGGCCTCATCTGTATAGCACTGATGGCCTTATCCTACCTTTACTTGTAATACATAAATCATTTTCATCACTTTGTGCAATTCAACAGATTAGTCTTTTACATGTAGTATGGTATTTGAATTTTGTCAGAATTGCAAAAATACCCAAACTGCACACCTACCATTACTAGTGTGATACTGGTAATAAAGAGGGTTAACGAGTAGATGTAACAGCATCACACTTTAGATATAAATGCTGCTTAGGTTCTGTCGAAGGCTACCTGACTTCAAGAGTATTATATCTGCGACTAATAGTAGTCTTCATTGGAAATCCAGCATTTGAGTTTAATAGAATATGAAATCTTCATACAACAAGAGGGCTTCCTTTTAGGGGAAAATATGCAAAAGAGTCCACAGAGCCCCAATTAAGAGTCTTTAAACACAGGACAGCCCAGATATCCCTCCAGGGAAGGACCCAGTAGAGGAGTGGCTTCTGTAAGGAGACCACCAAGAGTACAATATAAAGTGGCCCTTTCAGTTAATATCCAACTCAATTATGAGTCTAAGGACATTAAAGGGGAAATACTGTACCAAGGCCATGGATACAAACAACAGACAGCTGTTTAGGGGTTTTGCCTCTCAACAGTGGGAAGAAGGATACTGGCTAGGCAGGAGCAATGCCTAGCAGACCTTCACAACAAAATGATTACTGATCTCAGGGAGTCCAGCTAAAGAACACACTGTAGGCTGCTAGTTAAAGTACTCAACACTGTAAAGACCATTAGAGGAAATGGTCAGGCCCTATTGCACTGAACAATTATGGGCCTTACTTGGCTGATTACCGACCATCCTGCCTGTTCAGTGTAATAGCACATATACTGTAGAATGGCAGCCATCAGCCGACATGCATGATATCAGCTGATCTTGGTCTTTCAACATGTTTAAAGATCACGATCAGTCTGCTGCATGTCGATCAGCGTAGTACTTCATTGGCCCCTCCTGCTGCTTCCCGCTCACTGTCTGTGCAAGTAATAGCACAGTGCAGCCAGCAGGCAATGGCGATTGCTTCACTGGCACATCGGGCCATGTAATAAATAATGTAATAAATGCTGTAATAAATAATGAAGACATTATTCAATATGTTTTAAAAAAAGATTTTGTAGATGCGGAAGATCATTTTCTCAAATAGTTTTACTATGTTTTTTTTTTAAAGAGGCCAAAAGGCAGAGAAGCCCTAAGTCCTTAGAAAGGGAATGTAATCTGAAACTCTGATCAAAGTGTAATTTTATGTTACACGTGGACAGGTCAGGTGTCAGACACCATTGTTTGATGCTATTAGAGCAGACTGGATCAGAGGCAGATAAAGATATATTTGATCTGGAAGAGTCCTGCGGTTTCCAGCAGGTTGTGGTATAGCAGAGAGGGAAATATCATCTAGTCAGAGAAAGTAGAAAGTCCTGCCTTTGTAGATTGAGGTTACAGGGTGGAATCCTTCAGAAGCTAATTTCCTGCTAGAATGTTTTATTTAATCTTCCACTACAGCTCTATAAACAGCGCACATCCCCTGACTGAATACTAAGGCAGCATTACTTATCAGGAATTCATGTGTTCATCCAGATCACTACACAGGGAATTGAACACATGGATTGCATTATGGTAGTTATACTTATTTATTTGTATTACATATTATTACTGTCCCACATGACTCTGCTTCATTGTGTTATTCGAAGGCAGACTACTGGCACCACTTTAATCTGTTGATTCTGCATAGTTGAGTTGCTTATGCATAAAGGAAAGAAAAAGGCACTGCTAAATCATGGTCTGTTCACTGCCTAGCTTACAAAACCCGAGCTTACAAAAGTCCTAAGCCAGCCAAGCAGGATGTGACTTCAACCATCTGCCTGTACATGGTAAAAAAGGTCACTTACATCAGGTCTTAAAGGAAACCAATCACGGCCAAACTGCCCAGAAGCTATATACATGTAATGAAGACTCCTGCATTGTTTAAAAATGTGTAACTGTCACCTATGAGCTTTGCATATAACCCCATCCCCCAAAAAATTAAGTTTGTAAATGTCCTGTGCCATATGCAAATTACTAGTCATGTGAGCATTCATCAGCACTGAACCAATCACAGATAGCGACTTTAATTGGCTGTAATCCTGTCCCTCTGGGAGCGTCAGTCCCCAGGGAGAGCCCCTCTGGGCGTGATTCTCAATGCATGAGCCTGCAGCACGTCACAGAGGGGCCATCCCTGAGAGCCGATGCGCCTATAGAGGCGGGATTACCTGAGCACGCCATCCGTGATCAGCGCTGAGGAACGCCCACATGACTAGTTGAGAGTAAAATACATATGGTGCAGGACAAACCAACTTTGTTATCGTCGGGGTATGTGCAAAGCTCATAGGTGTCAGTTACACATCTGGAAACAGTTCAGGGGGCTTCATTACACCCTACTTATAGCTTCCTGGGCATTTTGTCAGTGAATGGTTCCTTTTAAGGATCTCATATGATGAGCATATAAGCTTTCAAAGGTTTCAACGTGAAGTCTTTATCACAGTTGTGATAAAGACTTCATGTCAAAATGCATAGCTTATACGCTCAGTTGGTTATGTGGGTGGTATTTTATGTGTGACCCTACAATAAAGAACAAGGATTTTATGGAATTTAAGTGCTGCAGCTTCTCTGTGAATTAGATTTTAACCTATACCCAGTGTACTTCTGGGCGTTGCCTTCACCTGCCAGGATCCAACAACAAGGCTCAGACAGGTTTTTACACCTAGCTTTTGATCAATGGTAAAGGAATATCTTGTGTTTAGTACCTTTTATACATATGCTCGTTCTGAAATACACTATAATGAAATTTAGTTATCACTATATGGGGCTTCTCACAGACAAGTTAGCATATTTAGCAAATTTGTTTGTACTGTTTTAATTATTATTTTTTTTTATAGTTTTAGCTTAGTATTTTGTCAGCTTGGTGTATGCACAGTTTAAATTAAAATTATTTTTAAAGTTATGACAACTTGTAGATGCATTTCACATGCATTTTTCTTGTTATTGCTCTATAGTATTGTGTACTTGTGCAAGCTCACTGGCACGGTGGCTGCTCCTGGGCCCACACAGGAAAGTGGCCCACTGAAGATTTTGGGCAGTACTACTGTCATGCGCCTGTTGCCACCACCCACCTTCTACATTGGTAAAAGCAGAGCCTGCCCCATCAGCTAGCTGCAGGGTAGTACACACATTAAGAGAAAGGAAGAAGCTGGTTTTTTTTTTTTTTTTTTTTTTTATCCTGCTCCAGCCCACTAGCAGTGAAGTTGTCTATGATCAGGAGAAGGATGCTGTCGCTGCTGTTCATGCTCAGTATACTAGTACTACAGTCTACAGACTACAGGCTGGGCTGTCAGAGTGTCAACCTGACCCCAGTAAGTGTTGGGAGCTGAGACCATCAGATCTGTCATCCCCTAATAGAGACTGCCACAGGCAGACTCTATGTGAGGATCGCAGATAACGCTGATCAATGCTATGCAATGGCAAAGCATTGATCAGTGTTAGGAATGTAATAAATCATTGTGATGGTCTCCTAGATGAAATTAAAAAGTGTAAAATAAAAAATCTTAAAAAGTTTTAAAAAGTGACATAGCCCCTCGCCTAATAAAAGTTTAAATAACCCCCCTTTCTCATTTTATATATAAAACACATAAAAAATTAATAAATATATATTGTACCTTGCGTAATTGTCTGATCTAATAAAATATAACAATAGTTATCCTGTATGGTGAATGGCGTAAACGAAAAAAAAGCAATAAAATGTCAGATTTTTTGCTACCATTTACGTCAGAAAAAAAGAGCGATCAAAACATTCCATCTACACAAAAATAGTACTAATGAAAACTATAGATTGTGGCACAAAAATAAGACCCCAAACTTCCCTGTAGGTTGAAAAATAAAAACATTGTTGCTTTACAAAGGCGAGAAGGAAAAAACAAAAACACAAAAACGAATATTGGCCATAAAATGTAATACAATACAAAAAAATCTTTGTATGGTAAAAATGGGGGAAAATGCAGTGTCCAAAATGTCATTTATACACTGAACTTTGCAATTAAACATAGATGTTATCTTTATTCTTCAGGTCAGTGCAGTTACAGTGATACCAATTTTATATAGTTTTTGTTATGTTTTAAGATTTTGATAAAATGGAAACCTTTAAAAAAAAAAAAAAAAAAAACTAGAAATGATAAAAATACTTTGAATCGTCATATTCTGACACCATATTTCTGTTCAATGGATTTTTTGGGGGGCTGTGAGCTGTAGTTTTTATCCATATTGGTACCAAATTGCTCTAGAGGTGACTTTTTGATCACTTTTTATTCCATTGTATCCTATCATATGTACCTATAGGTAACATTGTCTTTTCTGTATGTAGATGTAGGTAATTTAGGTAAAAACAGTCCGTATTCCATTATATTAACCCTGTGTATTTGTGTGCACAGCTTACAGGCCATAGTATGTCGTAATGCAGTATCCGGAGTATAAAGTGTTAACTTTTTGAAGGTGCAAAGAAGCAGGTTCAATATGGTTAACAGCATCAAAAGAGATCACATTATTTCTCTGGATAGAAAGAAGAAAAAATACTGCGGGAGCGGCTAGGTCCTTAACAATGAAAACTCCAAAAAGGAAAAAAAGAAAAAAAAAGAAACACACTTACACTTGGTGAGTGGTGCAAACACCACTCACAAAGATACAACGGCCATATACATGGATCTGATGATTTCCGCCGGGATCGCTGCACCCTCCGGACGCTGATAAGAGCTCCAGCTCGTATAAGCAGAAGGAAGCGGCAACACGCACAGAAAGAACGTAGAAAGAACGCAGAAAGAACAAAAATGGGGAGCGATCAACTTCAGAACCAGCTCTACTATGTAATCAAAGGAAAGGTGAAGATAAACCAATATTCACTCACTTCTCGGAGGGGAGATCGACCTACTCCCCTCCGTTGCCCGGATAGCTTGTATTGGGAAAGGTGATATTCTGCTGCTTGAAGTCCTCCCAGAGTCTTCGGTTGCGGCCTGTGTGTAACGGATACCTGTAGTGATCCTCCCGGGTGAGTTCTCCCTACACCCGGATTGGTGCACACCGTACTTGGAAATGAACTGTGAGTATTACTATAACAAATATAAAACTTTATTCTGTCCGACGCGTATCAGAACTACAAGTTCCTTCCTCAGGGACGATAATACATATACTGCACACACACATTTAAATATAAGAGGATACCCTCCCTTTTGTGATGTCACTTCAACTTTCACCTTGTTGGAAAACCCTTCCCTCATTAACCCCTTCCTTTCATACTCGTTCTATTGTTTCATTTAACCCATTTGGTACTAAAGTATTGAGTTTAAATATCCAATAGCTTTCTCTTTTACATAATTTTGCAAATCTGTTCAGTGAAAAATGTATTTGCTCTATTGGGAATACTTTCAGTAGGCTATCATCAGCATTATGAAACATAGCGAAATGACGGGACACACTATGTTTCCCGTATTTATGTTTAATGTTAAAACGATGTGTATTAAATCTTTTACGTAGCGTTTGACTCGTTCTACCTACGTATTGGAGGCCACACGGGCACTCCAGCACGTAGATCACATATTCTGATCCACAGTTTAAGTGATCTTTAATCTCTATTTTTTCTTTGGAGATCCTGCTTTCAATACTTTTCGTATTATTCTCTAAATAGTGACATGTTTTACACATTTTTTTATTGCATTTAAAGATACCAATATTTTCTTTTTTTGTTTTTACCATATTTATTTTTTCTCTTTTTAACTCTGGGTATGAAGGAGCTTATTTTTGTCCTACTGTTTGTGCTCTCCTATATATCATGCTGGGACTTTTTCCTATACAGTCTTTTAAAAACGGATCCCTCTGTAGGATATTCCAATTTTTCTTTAAAATATTTTTTATTTGAATATGATTAGATGAATATCGAGTGATAAAATTAACATCATTCTTTCTATTCTCGTGTATGTCATTTTTTTCTCCTTTCTTTTTGTCGTCTTCTTTCTTCCTTCCCAAATGTTCTTTTCTATTTAATTCCATAGCTCTTCTCTTAGCCCCTTCTATGATCTTGCGAGGAAACTTTTGTAAAAATCTTTTTTCTAGTTGGTTTGTTCTTCAAAGATTTTCTCTTCTGTACAGTTCCTTTTCATTCTTATCATTTGTCCAAAGGGGATGTTTTCTTTCCAGCTCTTCTTGTGTTGACTGGTAAAGTGCAAGTAGCCATTGGCATCTATTGGTTTAAAAAAAGTTTTTGTGTTGATAAAATTATCTTTTGTATAAATATTTATATCTAAAAACGCAATTTCATTTTGACTGTAACTCTCACTAAATTTAAGACCCCATGTGTTGCTGTTAATAAAAACCATAAAATCTTTTAGATCCTCCTCTGTGCCCTTCCATATCAGCAACAGATCGTCTATATACCTTCCATAAAAAACTATAAATTTAAAAAAAAAACTTTTAGAGAATTTTGAGAAACCACCAGGAAGACCGATCATAGCAGGTGTTAATTCGATTACTAGCCACCTGGGTGAATATATATAGACCGTCTCTTACAAAAATATGTCATCTCCCTTCCTTCATACATCAGGGATTCAGGACATCTACTTATGTTACTAGATAAAGTTATATGGAAACCAGAGTATTATCTAGTAACACTTGATGTAGCAGCACTTTATTCAAACATCCCTCATGAAAAAGGTCTACAAGCAATCAGAGATATCCTCTCAGAGGATGTTTTTATGCCAGATTTACAAAAACAATTTATTGTAGATGGAATGGAATTTATTTTAAAGCATAATTTTTTTTTTTTAAGAAGAATTTTTTATACAACACCTTGGCACAGCGATGGGCGCTAAATGCGCACCAGTTTTCGCTAATTTGTATATGGCCATGTTTGAAAATCTTTTTATTTATGAAAGTTTTTTTTAAAAATGTATAGTTTTTTATGGAAGGTATATAGACGATCTGTTGCTGATATGGAAGGGCACAGAGGAGGATCTAAAAGATTTTATGTTTTTTTATTAACAGCAACACATGGGGTCTTAAATTTAGTGAGAGTTACAGTCAAAATTAAATTGCGTTTTTAGATATAAATATTTATATAAAAGATAATTTTATCAACACAAAAACTTTTTTTAACCCTTAGACGACACAGGGCGTATAGTTACGCCATGGAAGTCTGTCACCAGACGACCTAGGGCGTAACTGTACACCCTGGGTGTTTCTCACGCTATGAAGCGTGCTCCGGAGCGGAGCGCGCTTCATAGCAGGTGGGGGCCGGCTGCAGTGAGCAGCCAGGACCTCACCGGTAATGACACGCTGCAGCGATCGCGCTGCCGCGTGTCATTAACTCCTTAAACGCCGCTGGAGGTCTCTCACCTGCCTCCGTGCGGTCCGATCGGCGCTCTGGTCACTGAGCCTGCACAGGCAGGCTCAATGAGCAGAGCGCCGATAACACTGATCAATGCTATGCCTATGGCATAGCATTCATCAGTGTAAAAATCCAAGTAGTGAATGTAAAAGTCCCCCAAAGGGACTTCAAATGTGTAAAAAAAAAAAAGTTAAAAACACTAACACACTACCCCAAAACCCCTCCCCCAATAAAAGTCTAAATCACCCCCCTTTCCCATTATATAAATAAAACATATAAAAATAAATAAATAGATAAACATATAATATACCGTAGCGTGCGTAATTGTCCGATCTATTAAAATATAACAAGCGTCATTGCGAACGGTAAACGGCGTACACGAAAAGAGGGAAAAAAGTGCGCTGATTACCGATTTTATGTTACATTATATATATAAAAAAATTAATAAAAAGTGATCAAAACGTCCGATCTTCACAAATATGGTATTAATAAAAACTAGAGATCATGGCGGAAAAAATGACACCCCATACAGCCTCGTAGGTGAAAAAATAAAACCGTTATAAGCGTCACAATAGTCCCATTTTATTTATAATTAATTTCCAAAAAAAAGGATTTCATTTAAAAAAAAAATATAACATTAGAGAATCTGTGTAACCTGCATGTGGTTGTGTTCGTACTGACCTATAGAGTAATGGTATCATGTCGCTTTTACCATATAGTGCATTACGTAGACACAGGAACCCCCCAAACGTTACCATATTGCATTCTTTTTTACGATTTCACCAATTTATATCTTCATAAATAATATATTTGGAATTCCATCATACATGTTAT
Organism: Dendropsophus ebraccatus; assembly: GCF_027789765.1. Classification (NCBI taxonomy): domain Eukaryota; kingdom Metazoa; phylum Chordata; class Amphibia; order Anura; family Hylidae; genus Dendropsophus; species Dendropsophus ebraccatus. The sequence goes on from NC_091455.1 coordinate 104,541,968, forward strand.
GGTAAAATGAAAGACGCCATTACACAGTACAACTATTCCTGTAACAAACAAGCACTTACATGGCCTGTAGATAGAAAACTGAGAGTGCTAGAGCTCTTAGAAGGGGAGGAGGGAAAAACGGAAACACTAAGATCAAAATTTGCGCGGTCCACTGGGTCATTTTGGGCCTGGTCCTCAAAGGGTTAAACCAATAGATGCCAATGGCTACTTGCACTTTATCAGTCAACACAAGAAGAGCTGGAAAGAAAACATCCCCTTTGGACAAATGATAAGAATGAAAAGGAACTGTACAGAAGAGAAAATCTTTGAAGAACAAACCAATATTCTAGAAAAAAGATTTTTACAGAAAAAGTTCCCTCGCAAGATCATAGAAGGGGCTAAGAGAAGAGCTATGGAATTAAATAGAAAAGAACATTTGGGAAGGAAGAAAGAAGACGACAAAAAGAAAGGAGAGAGAAATGATATACATGATAATAGAAAGAATGATGTTAATTTTATCACTCGATATTCATCTAATCATATTCAAATAAAAAATATTTTAAAGAAAAATTGGAGTATCCTACAGAGGGATCCGTTTTTAAAAGACTGTATAGGAAAAAGTCCCAGCATGATATATAGGAGAGCACAAACAGTAAGACAAAAAATAGCTCCTTCATACCCAGAGTTAAAAAGAGAAAAAATAAATATGGTAAAAACAAAAAAAGAAAATATTGGTATCTTTAAATGCAATAAAAAATGTGTAAAACATGTCACTATTTAGAGAATAATACGAAAAGTATTGAAAGCAGGATCTCCAAAGAAAAAATAGAGATTAAAGATCACTTAAACTGTGGATCAGAATATGTGATCTACGTGCTGGAGTGCCCGTGTGGCCTCCAATACGTAGGTAGAACGAGTCAAACGCTACGTAAAAGATTTAATACACATCGTTTTAACATTAAACATAAATACGGGAAACATAGTGTGTCCCGTCATTTCGCTATGTTTCATAATGCTGATGATAGCCTACTGAAAGTATTCCCAATAGAGCAAATACATTTTTCACTGAACAGATTTGCAAAATTATGTAAAAGAGAAAGCTATTGGATATTTAAACTCAATACTTTAGTACCAAATGGGTTAAATGAAACAATAGAACGAGTATGAAAGCAAAGGGTTAATGAGGGAAGGGTTTTCCAACAAGGTGAAAGTGGAAGTGACATCACAGAAGGGAGGGTATCCTCTTATATTTAAATGTGTGTGTGCAGTATATGTATTATCGTCCCTGAGGAAGGAACTTGTAGTTCTGATACGCGTCGGACAGAATAAAGTTTTATATTTGTTATAGTAATACTCACAGTTCATTTCCAAGTACGGTGTGCACCAATCCGGGTGTAGGGAGAACTCACCCGGGAGGATCACTACAGGTATCCGTTACACACAGGCCACAACCGAAGACTCTGGGAGGACTTCAAGCAGCAGAATATCACCTTTCCCAATACAAGCTATCCGGGCAACGGAGGGGAGTAGGTCGATCTCCCCTCCGAGAAGTGAGTGAATATTGGTTTATCTTCACCTTTCCTTTGATTACATAGTAGAGCTGGTTCTGAAGTTGATCGCTCCCCATTTTTGTTCTTTCTTGTGCGTGTTGCCGCTTCCTTCTGCTCACATTTATTTCTCTGACAGCAGGTTTGTTTCAGTTGCGATCTGTTTCAGTTGCAACAACCTGCCATCCATTAGCTTGCCTCAATGAAAAGGTCTGCTTACCAAAAGCATCACCACAGCATTGGGTGAACACATTCTCCATGATTTTTTATGCAGCTGACTTATTGAACTTTTTAGTACATTGTGCCAGCTCTTGTCAGCCTAATCATACTTGTACATTAGTTGGTGCTGCTGCCTCTTCCCACTGTTATTGTAAGTAGACTAGAAATCCTTCTTGTTTTGCACGGTGTGTTGATAACATTATTCTTTTTAAGCCAGATGGTATCTTCAATCTGCAACAACATAGCTTCCCGCAATCACGTTCTGTTCATGATGTAAATCTACCAGAATTATTTGTATCAATAACAAAGCTGTATCCACAATAAGAGTGCATTGTTTTCTAAACATGTCTGGCTACATTTTTGAACTACCTGCCTGCATCAGTACAAGTACTACTGTTTTTGGAAAGCAACACTAATGGAATTTAGTGATTTTCTCTATTACCTCTTAGGCTGGGTTTATGCATAGACCCAGATTTCCAATGTACAAAATAGAAACTGATGTAAACTGCCCAAAGCAACCAGTCACATGTGTCTATAGGTATGTGTGTACACATACAAATTTGGGTCTTTATATGTTTTGTTTTATGCAGCTTGATCATTCCAGGGCATAGTATCTTGGGAAGTATTTGGTCCTCATTTTAGAGCTTTTGGACAATTTCTTGTTGCATGTCTCACTATGTCTAAGAATTAAAGATTATTGAAATTTTTGCAATGCCTTATTATGACCCATATCACTTGTGTACAAATATATGTGTGAGGGCTCAGGTTTTTTTTTTTGAGGGGGTGGGGTGGCGGTGGTGCAGTGATTTCTCATTTTTATTAGTAGCATTTTGGAATAGTTAGAACTTTTTTTGGGACAGTCGGGAGGCTTTCAGTATGGGTTGGAAGGAGGAAACATAAAAAACATATATTATACAAAGAACTTCAGGTTGTATGGAAGACCTCTGGAGAACTGGAGTACTTCATACAACCCAAACCATAAGTCACACACTTAGGCCTAGGAGGACCCCTCTGTGACTTCAGGGACTGTTCGAAATTACATAGATTAACTACAATCCTCCTGTAAAAATGTTTTATGGACAGATAAAGCCAAACTACAAGTTTACGGAGAATCCATAATTTTGTGGGACTACTTTACTATCTTTGGGATTGGAGGGCTTTAATGTCATATAGATTTAACAGTAGAAAATAAACTAAGGCTTTGTTCACACAACGAATAACATCGTCTGTTGCATAGATAGTGTTATATTGCCAGACAACAGGCGGCGTTTGGCACGTTCCTGCAGCCAATGTCACTGCAGGAACATTATTTTTAATACATTTGGGCTATGTTCACACAGCGTATCAGACCGGGCGTTCCGTGACCCCGGCCGGGTGACGGAACAGCCGGTCTGTGCCCGGATCATCGCGGCCGGTACTTAAGTACATCAGCGTGCGCCCGCATCAGAACTCCCCATAGCGCACAGTGAAGCAAGCGGCCGGAGTCGCTCGCTTCACTGTGTGAACTGCCAGGTCTTTCTGCGGCCGGAATTCCTTTCTTTTCTGAAAACTAACAGTGTATGAATTTAGCCTAATACATTGGCTAACAATCCGTCTTGATTTCAATCCATTTGAGAATCTTTGGAGAGAGAGATGGAATCTGCTGTTTGGCAAAGGAATCCCGTAAACATTCAAGAGCCTGAAAAACTGCAATGGAAGAATAAAAAATAAAAGAATACAGACAGCTACAAAACCCTTTGGAGGCTGTCATGATTGCCAAAGGTTGTACAACCAAGAATTGGGAAGGGAGCCTATGTGATAGACTGTGTTTGTTTTGTTTTTGACTGCATGAACAGTGTATTGACAGGTGGACTTTTACAGAAATTTTTTGGTCATGCTGTTAAAATATTCTAAGAATACAAAGTTGGTGCATAGTCACTTATAGCTGATGGTACTGTATTTATTTTTTATACTACACAATCATGGGCACCAATAATGTTAAGCCAATTATACTGAGATTCACAAGCTCAGACATAACAGCACCACCTGATATTGTGTACGTCCCCTTCATGTCCCCAGAATAACACTGACTGAACCTTTGAGGTTTCTTCTCCACGAGACCTAAGAAAGTGTCTTGTGGTATCTCGCACCAAGACGTTAGCAGCAGATTCTCTTAAATCCTGTAAGCTGTGACCTCTAGGGATTGGGTATATTTTTCTTATACCTCTCAAAAGGCCAGTTCCATAAGGAAGTACCCCTGCCATGAAGGGAAAATGTACTTGGTCTACAGCAATAAGAAGAAGTTTAACCAAAACAAAAAATATATTGCAGGTAGGGGGGTGGGGAGTGGGGGGACATTAAAGAATCAATACTTAATACTTTTGCTCTTAACAATGTTTCTGTGAGATACGGGGCCTTATGATTCTTTCACCCATTCACTGGTTGTACACTCTTCAACCACTTTATAATGTCATATAATAGATAAGTGGACCCTTTAAACCACTTACACTCTGCACCCATGGTTTAGTCTGCATCAGTTTGAAAGGTGCTACCTTTCCTTTAACGCTACAAGACTTCAACTCTAACATCACTGCACAGAGTAGCATACCCACATATTTATACTATTTAAAATTAGTCGATCATGTAGCATTGGAGTGCAGAATCTGTACCTCCTTGAAGCAGCAGGAGAATGAGTTGGCTTGTTTTTCCCTTTTGTACGCCCTTTAAGGGTTACTGTGGTAAAAAAAAAAATGTTTTCAAATCAACTGGTGTCATACAGATTTGTAAATTACTTCCATTTAAAAATATCAAGTCTTCCAATACTTATCAGCTGCTATATGTCCTGAAGGAAGTGGAGTTTTCCTTTCAGTCTGACACAGTACCGTCTACTGCCACCTCTGTCAATTTCAGGAACTGACCATAGCAGGAGAGATTTGCTATGGGGATTTGCTACTGCTCCGGACAGTTCCTTAAAAAGACAGCAGGAGGCAGGAGAGAGCACTGTGTCCGACTGAAAAGAATACACCACTTCCTGCAGGACATACAGCAGCTGATATGTACTGGAAAACTGAAGTAATTTTCAAATCTGCATATCTTTCTGACACCAGTTGATTTGAAAATATTTTTTTTTTCACCGGAGTATCCCTCTTTAAACCTCGCAATGAGGCTTGGACTTGCTACAGGGATATCCCCAGGTCACATTTCTCAAAGGAGTCTCTTATCAATCACTATGTGTCCTGATAGTATGGCATCACTAGACAGAAGTGAGGTAAGTTACACTATATCTAGATGAGATTAGCCATTATGCAGAAGGTAGTACTTATATGGGAATATTTGCCTTTAGACTTAATTTTAATACATTGTTTCTCAGTTTGTATGCTGAAATAGTTTTTCTTTTTATCATGTGAAAATATTAAATAATACTGGACTAAATGTAAAAAGATAAAAGGCATTACATTTTTATGTATGTGGTTATTATTGCATTGAACAGCAGCTTAAATGTATCTAAATGCATTCAGTTGGTGTAATGGCGTTTATGGAGTTGTTCAAGCACAGCAGCCGCATCACTTAAAAGGTATGAGGAGAGAGAATAAAGTCTGGTGCTGTGCCTGGAAGGTAAATGGCAGCTCATTGCAAAATGGAAACGATTGGCAAGGGCCTGTCTTCCTGTTCCAGGGCAATTGCATGACCATATGATTAGATGATAACATACTTGTTTTGCTTGCAAATCAGATAAAGTTACTTTGCCAGTAGAAGAAATTGTGCATATTACTGTGAATAGCAGTTGCAGAGCTGATTCATGCTTGTCGCCAGCCTGAAGAACAATGTGAGGGAGTTATTATACTGTGGGGCAGGCTGATTCATGCCGTCTGCAGCGTTCCAGGGTGAATATTGTGCAGTATCTTTTATCTACATTCTGGTTATTATTGTGGTATTAAAAGAACCCTTAAAGTGTAAGGGTCCTTTTATACACCCTGATATGGGTCTGTGCAAAATATAAGCAAGATGGGCACTCATTCTCAGGGTTTTCAGAAGCAATCAAGTGGCCGGGCCGCAAGAACAATCACTGTATCATTTATTTAATCATTTGAATATATTGCTATCAGCCATACATCCTCTGTTAACACAGGGAGATGTGCAGGTGATAGCAATAGATTTTCTCACTCCTCAGCAGATTGCTGTCCGAAGGTCCTGCCTGATAATTGGCCTGAGTAAAAGGTACTTTATTGTCACTTCAAGTGACTTTTCAGGATACACTGTCCAGTTTATGTACATGAGGAGCAGCACTATATCTGGCCATTTTATTACTAGTATATGCCATTTTTCCTCCCTGGTTATTACCCTGCAAACTCCATCTCATGTGTTTACTTTACTAGTTTCCCTTTAAGGGAATATTTTACTTTACATACTTAGATTAAGTATTTAATAATTGATTGATGAGTCATTATTGTTTATTGTATTATTTTCTGTGCCTAAAGGTCCTTTAAAAGTAGTAGGCTGCACAAATGATCCTTGTATCATTTGTTCAGCCATGGAAACTGAAAGCACAGATATGTACATATCCATGCTGTCAGTTTCCAGATGACAAGCAATGCATACTTCCTGTCCTTGCTGCTTGGGATGCGGCATCCTGCTATGCCAGCTCTCCAGTGCTCTGGCCGCATCTGTATCTTCAGACCCCGCATCCGGAGGACCTGATGCCGGGATGCTGTATCGCAAGCAGTGAGGATGGTATGTATGTACAGTACCATTGGTGACAATTTCCCTTTATCATTATTGTCCACACATAACCCTGTTTACACAGGAAGCTGTGCAGCCAATATCGATAACTTTCAAAGAATGGTCAAAAGACATGATCAGCCGAGGATCAGGCATTTTCTCTGTTTTCAGCTGATCGATGTAATCCGTTTCTTGCAACTCTTGTGGATGATAATTGACCTGTAAGTATCTGTAATAACTGCCTTGATGTGCACTGTATATGCTTTACAGGTTTAAACATGACCTCTTTACATGCAGAAATAATATTTGACTTTGTCTCTTTCAGCTTGTTTCTTGTCGTCCTTGTGATATCAGACATTATGTCTCTGGTAAGTCATAGTTTGATATTCTATGCCAGTAAAGCCAGAAGGCAATAAGTCATTCTACAATATTCAAAACATTAGTGCATGGAGGCATTCGTGTTTGTTTTGCAGAATTGGACAGGCATAAGGAGAAACTATTTCAATAAATTCTTCTACATTTTGTAATCAGTCTCGGTCCATAAATACTGTGTTGCAGGAAGAAGGGTCCAGAAGGGCACTTAAATTGTACTTTGTATTCATTATGTTGAAGGGAATATTTTAGAAAATAATTTGAAATGATTCTGAATCTGCATGAATCTTTGTGAAGGGAAAAAAGCAGCTTTAAAAGTTGAATGAATATTTTGACATAGCAATTCTTTCATTTAGCAAAGGTAGACTGAGGCTACTGAGCATTACGACGTGGATACCTACATACATTAGTTTTACACAAATATTTAGGGGCTGTTCACAATCACAATTTTGGTACACATTAAGGGGGACATTTATGAAGATTGGCGTACTTGTATGTTGGTCCTAAATTAGGCCCCAGGGACAAGGGACAAATCTGCGCCTGCTCCCTGGCGTATACCAGGGGCGCAGCTTTTGTAAATCTGTCCCTTAGTGTATATGTTAAATGCATTAAGGAAAAATATACTCTAGCTTATGCAACTTTGTGCATACACATATATCTTTTTTTTTTCTTGCCAGCCTGCTGCCTTTATGTAGTTCCTTTTGCCGGGATTGTGAGAACTTGGTTGTCATTGTGAAACCTCTAGTCCAGGCAATATAACCATTAAGGCTGGGTTCACACTACGTATATTTCAGTCAGTATTGTGGTCCTCATATTGCAACCAAAACCAGGAGTGGATTAAAAACACAGAAAGGATCTGTTCACACAATCTTGAAATTGAGTGGATGGCTGCCATTTAATGGCAAATATTTGCTGTTATTTTAGAACAACGGCTGTTATATTGAAATAATGGCAGTTATTTACTGTTATATGGCGGCCATCCACTCAATTTCAACATTGGGTGAACAGATCCTTTCTGTGTTTTTAATCCACTCCTGGTTTTGGTTGCAATACTGACTGAAATATATGTAGTGTGAACGCAGCCTTAGGCTGGGTTCACACTATGTATATTTGAGGCTGTATTTGTGAGGCTGTATAGCAACCAAAACCAGGAGTGGATTGAAAACACAGAAAGGCTATGTTCACATAATGTTGTAATTGAGTGGATGGCCGTCATTTAATGGCAAATTTTTGCTGTTATTTTAAAACAACGGCTGTTATATTGAAATAATGGCAGTTATTTACCGTTATATGACGGCCATCCACTCAATTTCAACATTGTGTGAACAGAGCCTTTCTGTGTTTTCAATCCACTCCTGGTTTTGGTTGCTATGAGGACCTGACTTGAGGACCAAATACTGCCTGAAGTATACAGTGTGTGAACCCAGCCTGAGGGCGCATTTACATGTTCCGTAAATCATGGAACCTACGGAGCAAACCTATGGAGCATGAAGCTTCATGCTTTATAGGTTCTGTGATTCATGAAATTTGCAAATGCGCCTGTGACTTGGCTGTGTCACAGAACGGCTACTGTCTGTGAAGTTCATACCGGCCAGTACTGCAGTACCGGCCGTATGAACATTACTTTCTCTTAATTGGAATGCAGGCGCATTTGGGTGTGCCCACCCTCCAATTAAGCATAGCACACAATGGAAAGTGCGTCTGGGAGCCGCACTTTACATTGTGTGCACAGTTTATTCTGTACAGCCATTATTCATTGGATAACGGGCGCACAAAATAGACCTGTCAGTTTTCTGTGCAGCTGCACTGAACCACAGCCGTACTGTATGCAGTGTATACAGTGCAGCTGTGGTTCAGTAGGAAACAATGCAGACGGCCATTGCTGCAATCTGCAACAACGACTGTTGTTTTAAGTTGTGTGAACTTGGCCCATAGACTAGGTTCACTCTGTGCTTTTGCATCTGTTTCACTGTATCATTTTAAGTACATTTAATTTTAACATACAAAAAAAACAAGGTCAATCGCGTCTTTGTGTATGAAAAAATAAAATTGCTCAATTTTGATCTACATATTATATGATGTCAATATTTATATAAGTCAATGGAAAACCCTCCTATCCATTTTTGTGGATTTGCAAAAACTAATGCCACACTGATGATTTCCTCAGATGGTTTTCTCCAGATCCTGAAGAAAAACGTATGTGTGGATGATGCCTTACATGTCAGGAGTGTGTGTTTCAACGACACAATCATAAATAGTGACAAAAAGAAGGGGAAATAAATGAAAGTATAATAAACAAAACCCCAAAAACAAAGTATAATTAACAAAACCCCAACCCATATCTATCTATCTATCTATCTATCTATCTATCTATCTATCTATCTATCTATCTATCTATCCCCATATCTATCTCTCCAAAATTCCTGGAAAGAATCAATGGGTTACACAACCAAAACACATGGGCATATGTTTCCATATTGAAAAGATTTTTATTGATCATTTGATAAATATACAGATAAAAAACATAGCAATAGATGTTAACCCTATGCTCACAACATATGACTCTAATTACAGACCACCACCGCAACCAGTTATATGGGAAATAGACAAAGTAAACTTGAAGCAACTCTGTACCCACAATCTGACCCCCCCAAACCACTTGTACCTTTGGATAGCTGCTTTTAATCCAAGACCTGTCCTGGGGTCCGTTCGGCAGGGGATGCAGTTATGTCATAAAATCTTTTAATCCGGCAGCCCTGTGTCTAACGGCCAGGGCTTACATTTGTATATGCATTAGGCTGGCACCACCTCTCCGTCCTTCCTCCCCACCCTCCTCATCATTAGGAATAATCCAGAAACATTTACTGCTGTTTGAGCTTTGCACAGGTGTATTAACGATCCAGCCCATGTTCATTATACACACAGGTGGGGAATAGGAAGCAATCTGCTTGGAGCATTCCTAATGATGAGGAGGGTGGGGAGGAAGGACGGAGAGGTGGTGCCAGCCTAATGCATATACAAATGTAAGCCCCGGCCGTTAGACACAGCGCTGTAGGATTAAAAGTTGTTTTTTGGGACAATAACTGCATCACCTGCCGAACGGACCGCAGGACAGATCTTGGATTAAAAGCAGCTATCTGAAGGTACAAGTGGTTTGGGGAGGACAGATTGTGGGTACAGAGTCACTTTAACAAGATGCTCTTTGATTGTATAGAACAAAGTCACCAACAGGTAAACTGAGAGTGCAGATTTCAGCCACTATATCTTCCGCCCCTGCTATCCCAAGTAACCACACATATCCAATTTTAGAGAGATTAAAGGGGTATTCCCCCCAAGAGCAAAAAAAATGAAATGCCCCCAAACCTAGCTGGTCTTACTCGCCAAGTCCCCCTGTATTTTGAGCTGTCTCCCGTCTTTCTAGCTGCTGCTGTTACCGAGAAAAAGTTTTTTTCTAAAAGCCGACTATATCCAATATGGTGCCAGCCAGGAAACTACATTTCCCAGCATGCAGTGCTTGTCACTGCTTGCTGGGACCTGTAACCACATCACTATATATCATGTCACACAGTTTCTGATTTGAACCGATAGCAGCTTGCTGGGACCTGCAGTTTTACACAATATATCAGGTCACAGAGCTTCTGTAGAACTATAGGTCCCAGCAAGCTGCCATCCATCCAAATCAGAAACTGTGTGACCTGATATATTGTGATTTGGACTGATAGCAGCTTGCTGGGACCTGAAGTTCTACAGAAGTTCTGAGACCTGACATATTGTGTAGAACTACAGGTCCCAGCAAGCTGCTATCCATCCACATCACAATATATCAGGTCACAGATGTTGATGGATAACAGGATCCGGGGGTCGGCCGGGAAAAGGCAGCGGGGTTGGGTGGGGGGGTCTCAGTTGCGATCGCTGGTAAAGTATATTTATGCCCCAGGGGTGGGGAACTGGTACGAGTCAGCGGCACAGGAGGGGCCAGGAGGCGGCTGAGCGATGGGGGAAGTGCAGTATATGTATGCCCCGGGAACCGGTGCGGGTGAGCGGCAGCGGCGTTGTGCGGCACAGCACAGGAGCAGCTAAGACAGGGCTGACAGCGGGATTAGGGGGTGCAGGAGCGATCATCGGGAGTGAATCATAAGTATACCCCGGGGCGGGGTACTGGTGCAGGAGACCGGCGGCGGCGCACGCGGGGCGAGCGGCTTCTTGTTGCGGCATAGAGCACAGGAGCGGCCAGAACGGGGCTGACAGGAGCAAGCACCGCTGGGAGACTGGTGTGGGGGGCGGTGCCGCTGGCTATGCGCTGTGTGTGGAGACATGAGTCTCCTGGATTGCTGAGAGCTGTGGTGCCCCAGCAGCAGGAGGAGGGCAGTGTCATCTGCTGGGGAAGGGGTGGCTCTGCCAGGACGGGTGACGGCGGGAGGTGAGGGAGGTGATCGTGGCCCCGCTGTGATGTGCCGGGCCCGGGGATCCCCTCTCAAGCAGATCACAGCCTGGTTCTCACGGCGAGGAAGCCGTCCAATGCCGCTTCCCCCTGCGCCTGGCGGCTAGCATCGGGTGGGTTACGGGGGGGGCGGGAGATGGATGCCGCTGGCGGCCAGCATCGGGTGAGTTGCGGGGGGTCGTGAGGGGGTCTGCCACTGGGTGAGCTGCAGGGGGGGGGGGGTGTCTGCTTTCAGAGAGGATTGAACAGCAGTCTGTGTCCTCCCTCACTTCAGATTGGCTGGGTTAGAATCGCTAACCCAGCCCATTGAAGAGAAGGAGGACACGTGATGCCGTCTCGGAGGGTCGGGGCCAGGAGCAGGGAGCGTGTCGGTTGGACTGAGAGCTGATGATTCTATGCAATCTGTGGGGGTGAATGCACCTAGATAACAGCAAAACTGTGCAGAATCCATAATAACTTTATATTGGAAAGATGGAAAGCTACGGGTGGGCAATGTATTAGTGCAAAAATAATTTTGGGGGGAATACCCCTTTAATATAATAGTATCAAGATGTATGTCTTACCCATATTGTACTGGTGGCGTGGCGTGAACCCCAACGTGCATTTTGCAATAGATGCTTCCTCCTTAAGGCCCTTTGGAGGAAGCATCTATCGCGCAGCCCCTCTCTGAACCCTTCCTCGCACTGCCAAAACGTACAAAATACGTCATGGGACACAATGGGGTTAATAGTCCAAACATAGTCTAGTGGTAATTGTGTTCAGTCTGTTTATCCCAAATATATATTTTTGTTTATTGTTGCTTTATAGTTACATCATAATTGCTTGTAAAACCAGTCCTACATGACATTTGTTATAGCACTTCCTTCATTCTCACTCACCTTTTTCAGGGTGTTTGCAACATTAGGTGTATCGATGGAAGACTACAAACTGAACTGTCTTTAAAAAAAATAATAAGCCTTCCGTTTCAGCCTGTTTTACAGCTATAATAATAATTGTTATGTAAGCCCTAGATGAGCCCATATGAGAACAGTAAGGTCAGGCACCCAGTAGCCTAATATGAATGCCTTTATAAACCCTCCTGGACTGCACTAAATTAGAATTTTTGGCTTAAAAAAAGTATGTGTGTGTTCAGGCTTACCAAGCTGTTGCTTTTTCATCTGTTTAGCTATCTCCATCCCTTCTATTTCATCAATCAAATACTTCTACGCTTCTTCACTTTAGAAAAGTAAAGTAACTGAATAGCTGTAAACAGGATGTTTGGCAAATTGCCAATATATTGATTTTTTTCCAATAATTGTAATGAATGCTATATTCATATACCAGTCTGAGATTAAGTTAGCATCAATATAGCTGTAATCTACAGAGAGAACATGTAAGAGTAATTACTTAGCTTTGAGAGTTTTATGACTTTGTAATTGATAGAGCCAGGGAAAGCCTGTGTACTGTGGATAATATTCCAGCTTTGGAGTATGGTAATTTAGAGCTTAGTGTTCATTTAAACCATTTAAATGCATTGCCCTGTGGCACACATTAGGGATTTGTTACACTATCATCAGTGTTTTCAATCTGGTAGGAAAAGCATTATAATCTACCTGGAAAATATCTTAAGGCAAGAAATCAGTGGTTTCATAATATATATATATATATATATATATATATATATATATATATATATGAAAACCATTGGTTGTTAATTGTGATATATAAAATATATAAAATATTTTATGAAACAAATCAGAATTCATAGGTGTTGAGCCCTTAAGAAAATCTCCATGTTAAATGTAATAACTTACCTGACTTACTTGAAACTAAAAATTATGATGCTGTCTACAGGGAACATTTTCAAAGTATTTTGCATTATATACCTTAAAGGAGTTTTTCAGGCAGGAAGGGTTTTGAGAGGAAGCCACGTGAGTATGCTTCTTTGTTAATTTCCTTGCAGCCTACGGCATATATCAGAAAGCCTTTCCTTCCCAGATAACCACTTTGAGGCTATGTTTACACACTTTAAAATAAAAGAAAAATACAGCCGTAATTTTGAGGTTAAAATGCGGTCAAATTTTTAATATAAAAATTCACTCCATTAAAGTCAATTGAAAAATTAAATGCACAGAACACCACTATATGCACATTACTTATATACATAAAATGACAAAAATGGCTGTACACATACATAAAGTAAAAGGAAAAAAAAATGTTTATTGTAGCCTGAAAATAAAGGGGTTTACACCAAATAATAAACTTTACTAACAAAATCAGAAAATAAAACCATCCAGTACCCAGCCTAGCAAATAGAGCAACAAAGTGTACAAAAGTCAAATAACAAGTTAATAACAATAGACCTACCGTAAGACCTGCTGTGTGTTTGCATATATAACTTTATGTATTGTATATGTAGAAAGTGGGGCTTCATTTTTCTGCTACAGGACTCCAAATATCATCCACAGACATAGATTCCAAGTATAACATGCTGGAATCAACCACTAGAGCTAGCATGGAAGTATGCTGCAAATCTTATAAGGGATTAAAGGGGTATTGCTATCTCAAAAATAAGGCCTCTTTTTACCTGCCAGAGGTGGTCAGTAAGCCAAACACAGCCAAAGTGCGGGATTTACACAATGACCCACATTGTTTGTCACTCCAGAAGCTGCGTAAACAGCATATGTCGCGGAGCCACAATGCTTGTACAACCTCTATTAACACGACCCCGCAAATAAACCTGCCGACACATCCATTAGATGACAGAGGCACATGGGATGAGATGGGAAAACCCCTTTAAGGGTTTTATATTATGCAAAATACTGTATATTTATCCTTTAATGCTTATATTGGAGGGAAAGTCTTCTGTTTTTTTCTAGCCCTTTATTTATAAATAACACTTTTTTGGCAACAAATGTCAAATGGTAAATTTACAACATAAGATAACTAAAATTAAGCTTTATTGATGTGTTTGTCTACTAAATATAATTGCAAATATAAAATGTATATATTTTTATATTTAGCTCGACCATACACACAAAATTATCTCTTTTAACACCCTGGTATTATACAGTAACTGCATGCATATTTTAGACAGATGCCAGATACATCTACTTAAAGTGACCAGTCATTTTGTTATCTGCCATCAGTCATCTGCCAGCATTATGTTATACAGCAAGAGAGCAGACTAAAATATTTTTTGGGGGGAAGTTTCAGAGTAACTTTTCCTTTTATTGATTTATATTTCTGCTCTTTCTGTGCTAAGTAGTAAAGTACCATAGGTGGTCCTAATCAGTAATTGACAGTTAGCTGTGTATAAGTGTATGTATGCATAGAGCTGTCAGTCACTTAGTTGACCCCCCATTAGCTCAGAATGGGCAGAAATTAATGTGACTAAATTCCATGTTATACACATAAAGGCCTAAATCATCATCTAATCCTAGCAAATTACAGTAGAAAATGTGAGGTTAAATTCAAAGGGAGACATTTATCAAGAATGGCGTATGAATATGCCAGTCTTAAAAAAAAAAAAAAAAAAAAAGCCATCTCCCCTTTTTCCCGGACGGATTTACTAAGAGGCGCACACCTCTTAGTACAGACGGCCGGCCCTGTGCCTGGCACAGGCTTCGCACAAATATCTACACCTGCCTGATTAACGCCCGTTTTGAGGCATAAAACTTGGTAAATTAGGTGCAAGAGGGGGGCCACACCTTCTCCCCACCTTGCCGCATCTCCCCTGCCCAACCTTCAGGCGAGCAGGGGTTACAGCTGGTGTACACCAGTGAGAAGGAACGGATGAACCAGGGGCGCAACCTTAGTAAATCTCCCTCAAAGTGTATGTTTGCCAGACCTTTGGCCCTAGCTGGGCTGGCAAATGTTGATACCCCTTTTTTTTCAGCCGTACTGACTAGCAGTCTTCCTTGTTATTCTATGTAGAGGTATTCCACAAAAAGGCTCAGTGTTATTACTGCCAGTGTATGGCTATATCTATTAAGGGCATGCACTGCAAACATAATATGACTGTAATGTGTATGGCCAAATTTAGCCTTAGTTTGTTGAGTATTCTTTTATTTTTTAGCAATGTTTCTTTGCACATGGTCACATATTACTGTAAATCTGTTAAATATGATTTGTGTTTTGTGTTTTGCAGCACTTTTTCTTCCTGGTTAAAGATTATGGAAGTTGGTTAGACATTGGAACAAGGTACAGTCTGAGAGAAAGAACAGAAGTAATGATATATTAAAGCAGATGGGGAGCTTCCAGTTGTGCACTGCATTTAACCACTTGTGTGCATCCTCAGAGTTGGTTACAAGTAGAAATTGTTAAAACAAAATGTTGAATAAAACCAACAAGTAGTTCAGCAAAAGTGGTTTGTATCATGTGTACAAGACGTGTACAAAGCCTGTTAATCATTGATTTGGTGTCATCACCGTTCTTTTCCCTTTCCGACACTAATGTAGGGAAGTGGTAATGAATTACTGTGTAATAATGGCTATGGCTACAAAATCCACAATCTTTAACTGTCTGCTAATAGTATCCTGTCTTTGACATGGCCTCCTGGTTCATTAGTTTTCCCAGTTAATGAACTCTCTCTTAACAAAGAAAGTGGGTCATGTGAAAGCTTAAGTGTATGCCGCAAATCATAAGTCATGAAATGGAAATATTCCAGGTAAACCCTGTACCAACATAATTTACTAATCAATGGTTGTATGAGTGTACTAGGATATCCCGAGTTGTACAGACAGTTTGTCACTGTGTCCAGAATATTATAAAGGGTAACTTTCAAATAGATGATTTTACATTCCAGTAGCTTGTCCTTCAAGACTTGCACAGTAATCAATATCATTATTATTGATTACTGTGTGGATTTAATACATGATTTATTACCATACACATGGAGCAATATTATGAAACAGCTGCAGTAAGATAAAATCCTCTACACCAGAAGCAGTCAAGCATTAAATTATTCAGCTGGGCACCTGCAGAGGTCTTCCTGACTACAACACCTGCAATGTTTTTTTTTATTGAAAAAAAAAAATAAATAAATAAAAAAAAAAAAATAGCAGCATTACCACGCTCACAAACATTACATTTTTACAAACAACTATACACCAGAGAAATAAGACAAAGACAAAGCAGGTCAAAAAATTTAGATAAAATGGAAAAAAAAATAAATAATAATAATAATAATTAAATAAAAAACGTTTCTTTCATACAGTGAAGTAAAGTTAAATACAATTTAATCTCTTTTATTTAAATTTATTTAATTCCTTGCTGATTTTGTAAGTTTGTCCGCTCACAATAACATGAACAATCTATAGTTTTAAGGGTAGGTTAATTTTAACAATGAGAGAGAGAATATCAAAAATAAAATAAAAAAAGTCACATTGTATAAATTATAAAACTTTATTTGCATTTTGCGGAGAGAAATAATAATTTGGCTCCCTACCAGCCATTAAGAGTTCTAGCTCCTACAGATCAGTTAGATGCTCCTAATGTACTCATTACCTGCATTAAAGACAGTTGTCTTAAATTGTCACCTGTATAACAGACTTCTGTCCACAGACTCAATCAGTCAGACTCTAACCTCTACAACATATATGAAAGAGGTTCCTAAGGATGTCAGGGACAAGATCCTAGACCTGCACAAGGCAGGAATGGGCTACAGAACATTAAGTAAGACCCAGAGTGAGAAGGATACAGCTATTGGTGCAATAGTAGGAAAATGGAAGAAATAAAAAATGACTGTGCCTCCATACAAAACCTCACTTCCTGATGTATCCTGGATCATGAGTAAGGTGAAAGATCAGCCTAAAATGACACGGGGGGAACTAATGATCTGTCACCAAGAAATCCATTGGTAACACTTTACACCATAATGGATTAAAATTTTGAGTTGCCAAGTGACAGCCTCAAAATCTTAAAGGGGTTGTCCAGCGAAAATCTTTAGCTTTCAAATCAACTGATATCAGAAAGTTAAATGGATTTGTAATTTACTTCCATTAAAAAATCTTAAGTCTTCCAGTACTTATTGGCTACTATGTGTCATGCAGGAAGTGTTGTTTTATTTTTAGTCTGACACAGTGCTCTCTGCTGACCTCTGTGGCCGAGACAGGAACTCTGTCTCTGTTATATATGAATCACCATAGAAAACCTTTCCTGCTCTGGACCGTTCCTGTCTCGGCCAGAGATGTCAGCAGAGAGCACTGTGTCAGACTGAAAATAAAACATTTCCTGCATTAAATTTAGTAGCTAATAAGTATGGGAAGACGGGAGATTTTTTAATAGAAGTAAATTACAAATCTATATAACTTTCTGACACCAGTTGATTTGAAAGAAAAAGATTTTCGCTGGACAACCCCTTTAATGATTTAGAGATGATCTGCAAAGAGGAAAGGACCAGAATTCTTCCTCACATGTGCGCAAACCTCATCAACTACAAAAAAAACTCTGACTGCTGTGCCTGCCAACAAGGATTTTGCCACCAAGTATTAAAGGGGTAGTGCACCAAAAAAAATTTTCTTTCAAATCAACTGCTGCCATGAAGTGCCAGAGATTTGTAATTTACTTCTATTAAAAAATCTCAAGCCTTCCAGTACTTATTAGCTGCTGTACGCCCAGCAGGAAGTGGTATTATTTCCAGTCTGGAGAGCAGGAGAGGTTTTCTATGGGGATTTGCTCCTTCTCTGGACAGTTCCTGACATGGACAGAGGAGGCAACAGAGAGCACTGTGTCAGAAAGGAAAGAAAACACCACTTCCTGCTGGACACACAGCAGCTGATAAGTACTGGAAGGCTTGAGATTTTTTAATAGAAGTAAATTACAAATCTCTGGCACTTCATGGCAGCAGTTGATTTGGAAGAAATTTTTTTTGGGTGCACTACCCCTTTAAGTCTTGTTTGGCAGATGCAAAATGCAAATAGATTAATATGAGTTATACAATGTGATTTTCTGGATTTTATTTTTGATATTCTATCTCTCACTGTTAAAATTAAAGTGCTATCCACTCAAACATAACTTTCGATATGTTGCTGTCCATGGTAAGACTAACAATTCTTTCTACACTTCCTCTGAGACAGCTTATGTGAATAAGTTCCTGACTGGCTTTATCTGCAACATTGTAACTTCTTTGTTATAGTGGGAGAGTTAATCTGAGGTCAATTTGCTCACTGTGATTACCTCTCCCAGCATTACAAAGAAGCTACAATGTTGTAGATAAAACCTGCCAGGAACTTGTTTACACCAGCTGTCTCAGAAGGGAGGGGGAAGGAGGGGAAGACAGAGAGAGTCACACCCAGATTTTTGTGTTTTCAGCAGAAAGCAACAGCTGAGAACTGGGGGAAGGAGACTGGATAGATAATGAAAGGAAGTATGGAAGAAATTGTTAGTCTCACTGTTAGCAGCAACATTTGAAAAGTTATGTTTGAGTGGAATACCCCTTTAACCTACCCTTAACATTATAGACTCGTGTTTGTGTGGTGTTCAAACAAGAGATGTGGATTCCAATAGTAATAGCGCAGACAAAGCTACATATCACAATAGAGTTCAATTGGCTATTTGGCATTTTAACTTATAAGATTGTCCTCCAAAACTACAACTTTCACTGCCCAACCAGGAGCAATAAATTCATATAGAAAATGGCCATGTAAATCCCTAATGTATGGCCAGCGTTGGGTCACAAAACTTCATATATTTTAGGGACAATTTTCGATTTTCCTTCCTATTGTAGATACTAGAAGACATGGCTGAGACATAGCATTTTTCCGCAGTCCATGGTGCATTATGGAGAACAGATAAATTCAGGAAGGAAGTATATTTAGAAAATGAATACATTGTAGGACCTGATATATTAGTTTTGTAGTAAGAGCTGCACTTTAAAATAACTCATTTATCATTCTAGAAACCTATATAGAGAGGATTTTCCTTAAAATCTTTACTCTACTATAAAATTATTATAATTCATTGAAATGAAGTCTGCCCTAATTTCTTTTGGGAAACAGATAAATTATGTATTAGCATGTGTAGCATGAAAACCTTTATCACAGAATAGATGCTGTCTAGCCAAATAAATATTATTGTATCATACATCAGATGATTTTTGTAGGTTTTTAACTAGAGAGATGCGTACAACATGTATATTTATGAATTATGTAAAGCCCTATCTTGAAATATGGGCACTCTTTTTCTCTTTTCCATTAAAAACAACACAAACAATAAGGGTTCTTGTAAACCAATATTTCAATGCTTGTACTACCTTGTTAACTGGTTATCACATTACCTCCTTTACATATTTTATTTGCACAAATCATACAAAGTGCCTTGCCCACATTTTTTCCCATAATTCCTGTCACCAGTTGTTTAGGTGCATGTACTAAAGCTACCTAATAGTTTTAAGGTAGTGAAGAAAAAACTAATCGCTATTGATTGATGCTTAACAATAAACTTTGATAGCTTAAAGTGTCAATGCCATTGAACAATTTTTTGACATGTCAT
The DNA here is from genome assembly GCF_027789765.1 of Dendropsophus ebraccatus. NCBI lineage: Eukaryota > Metazoa > Chordata > Amphibia > Anura > Hylidae > Dendropsophus > Dendropsophus ebraccatus. The sequence continues at coordinate 104,561,696 of NC_091455.1, forward strand.
AAAGGAATGTAAAAAGTTTTAGAACCCCGCTACTTTTTGGAACAGGCCAGGAGAAATGCTCAGCTGAGGGCTTCTTTCCCCAACTCATTGTTCTTCCAATCTTACTGCAGGAAACAGATTCTCCATCAAGCTAAAGGAGCCCAAATGTAGCAAGCCTGGAAGGAAAGCACTCGGCTGAGCTCTTCTGGCTCATTCTAGTGATCTTTGGGGCTTAACACCCATATACCCATCAAAATCCTTTAATCTGAAACAACTAAAAATGGTGTGTGCTGCACAAAGCAAAAGACACCTGCTATGTATGGGGCAAGTTCAGCTCCTGAGCCAACTCCTTACATCTGCTGGAGTATATATTCACTGGACAGTCGTAAGAGGTTGCATGTCCTTTCTAAATTACTTATTAAAGGGGTTATCCAGCGTTAGAAAAACATGTCCGCTTTCTTCCAGGGACCACACCCTTCTTTATTTTCTTTTTTCACTAAGTAATTATACTTTTTGGCCAACACAGCACAATGTTATTTTTTTTGCTGTGCAAGCTAACTGGTAGGGAGAATGAGTTTATATAGTAGGGTTAGAATATGTATTCCTAGACAATGTGAACATCCACAACTGTTAAAGCAGTGGCATAGCTACTATGATGGCAAACCATTCCACTGCTATGGGGCCGTTGCACAAAGTGGGCCCCACCCGGCCAGGCCCCCGTAAGTGCATGGATTATAATGTAGGGGTCGTCTGAGACTTCTGGGAGGCCCACGGCCATCCAAATTGCCTACATCAAATAAAGTAAAAAAAAACAGCTCGCCCTTCACATGCTCCCCTGTTGCTGCAACTCTAATGGCTCATTCTGTCCTCCTCTGTCTTCCGGCACAGGCAGCGTGTGTTACAGATGCTGCCTGCTCCGGAAGTCCAACCTTGGCTGTCAATGCTCTGCAACTGACAGAAAGCTGACAGGTGGGATGCATTTTTGGCACAGGTAGTGTCTGTAACACATGCTGCCTGTGCCAGAAGACAGAAGAGTGTGTGCCTATGCAGATGAAGATGTAGCTATGGAAAAGCTTGTGAGATATGTGTAGTTGTTTTTTTCAACCCCCCCCCCCCCACATCATTTATTTATATGATGGGGGCCTTTCAATTAAGGGGTCCATGTGCTGAAGGGCGGCCGACTGACACTGGGGGCCCTCTACTAAATTGGACATACACAGGGGCCATCTACTATAGGAGGACCTACACAAGGGGCCATCTACTAAAGGAGGGCTTACACACTGGGCCATCTACTATAGGGGGACCTATAGAGGGGGCTATCTACAATAGGGAAACTACACAGAGAGGGCCATCTACCATAGGGGGATGTAATTTGAAGGGAAAAAAAATAATTTTATTCCAGAGGTAGCAAGGTCAAAGGAAGGTGGAGTAGGGCACTCAAGCGAGTTAGCTTGGTGCTCTAAGATTCCATGCTAGTGGGACTGGGAGGGGGGATCAGGGGGGACAGGGGGATTTCAGGGTGGGTGGACAGGCCAGGGTACAATTATTCCATCACTGAGCACGACTAACACTTGACAGCACCCCTCCCTCCCTGCGATCATCAGGGGCATAATAATTGCAGTCCAGCCAACACTTGGCAGTATTTACTCCCTCAGAAAGACTGGCTAGCATATAACTCTATACCCATAAAGTCAGTGACGTCAGTGACCTTTCATGTGGCTCTGTGCCCAGAGATTGCTTGATAACAAGTTCCTCCTCCATTTGCAAAGAGTTTGGTAGCAAAATTAATAAGTTTCATGTCAGTATTGGATATAAAAAATATGACCTTAACAGAAACAAATGGTGAATGCTTGTTGGTACTGATAGAGAAAGAAGTGCCATGAACATAACATTATTAATCACAACCTTCTCTGTGACTTAGTTATGTTACTTTATCATATACTTTGTGCATTAAATCCTAAACATTTTCAAGATCTCTGTTTACTTCTTGCGAATTCTGAAGCCCCATACATACCAGATACTTTCTCCCATAGCTGAGCGTTTGCTATACTGAAAAAAAGGATGAAGAACATTTTTTAATATATCCAACTCACATTTATCAACAATATCTTGCTAAAATCCTTGCATAAAAATACTGCAAACCTACTAACCTCTACATCCATGTTCACATATAGCAGTCGTGGTCTGTAATACATGTGGATTATAACACACATTTTTGCAGCAGACTTTACCCTCTATATTGCAAATGGCAAATACCATTAACCTTATTATATTTGTAGCATGCTCTCCCATCTGCAATGAATTATACATGGGTATACGGTCAAAGGCCACATGTACAAACTTAGGGTGTGTTTACAGAAGACACCTGTCAGATAAATCTCTCTATGTAAAAAGACCTTCGGTTTAGACCGACTTCTAGTTTGCTTAAAGTACATGTTTTGGCGCAGAGTCACATCTCCATTTTAACATCTGAAGTGTCTAAAACACATAATAAATGCGGAGAAGTTCTGTAGACCAGTTTTTGGACAGAAGTCTAGCGCAGACACATTAGTACATCTGGGCCAGTGTTCTGTTTCTTCACATACCCAATTAGTGATGGCATTTTAAACCATTTATGAACATCTGGTTTTCATTTGTTAACATTTAATGAGCGCACTTTTTCTGCTCTCTTTTTGTCCAGTAATTTAATATTAAATAATAGTTTTCCCTATTTAAAGCAGTCATATCACTGTGCAGTTCCTGTACAAAGCACATTGACTACTGATTGCCCAAGTCAACTTTCAGTATTCTGCAACAGAACTAATCTCAAAGTTAATTTAATGTAGGCACCATTATATATATATATATATATATATATATATATATATATATATATATATATATATATGCGGTCTGTATGAGTGGCCCTTATTTTCATAGCAGATACAAGTATAATACTTTAGTAATGTATACTTTTTTTTGGCTTTAGGCTGGGTTCACACTACGTATATTTCAGTCAGTTTTGTGGTCCTCATATTGCAACCAAAACCAGGAGTGGATTAAAAACACAGAAAGGATCTGTTCACACAATGTTGAAATTGAGTGGATGACCGCCATTTAATGGCAAATATTTGCTGTTATTTCAAAACAACGGCTGTTATATTGAAATAATGGCAGTTATTTACTGTTATATGGCGGCCATCCACTCAATTTCAACATTGTGTGATCATAGCCTTTCTGTGTTTTTAATCCACTCCTGGTTTTTGTTGCAATATGAGGACCAAATACTGACTGAATTATACGTAGTGTGACCCCAGCCTAAGGCTGTGTTCACACTACAGATATTTCAGTCAGTATATGTTTATTTCCGTCAGTATATTTCAGTCAGTATTGCAACCAAAACCAGGAGTGGATTAAAAACACAGAAAGGATCTGTTCACACAATCTTGAAATTGAATGGATAGCCGCCATATAACGGTAAATAACTGCCATTATTTCAATATAACAGCCGTCGTTTTAAAATAACAGCAAATGTTTGCCAATAAATGGCGGCCATCCACTCAATTTCAACATTGTGTGAACAGATCCTTTCTGTGTTTTTAATCCACTCCTGGTTTTGGTTGCAATATGAGGACCACAATACTGACTGAAATATACATAGTGTGGACATAGCCTTATGAAGGAATGTGTGGGTCCACAAGAATGAAATTACATTGTACACTACATGTTTCAAGTGGTGCTGTTTCAATTCTTTTAGAGCCATATGCTTCCCCATATGATCAGGATCAGAGGTAGATTAAATTTAAAGAATAGAGGAAAGTAGTTTGTTTAACCCAAAGTCAAAGATACATAAGTCTTCAAAAAGCAGAGCCAGCTCCATGTCTACCAGATGAGTAGACAGGGCGGTTGAGTCATCTATTTGGCAGTATATTTTGAAAGGGAACAGCTTACTCCCAAATAACTGTTACAGACAAGCCAAATGAGTGACACTCATTGTTCTATTAGGACAAATCGAGTAAGAAAATTTGGCACTAATAAATGAGCACTTTGCATGCCCTTTCTCCTATTATTGTAATAACTGATCCATATATTTTTTGTTTTTCAGTATCAGTCACTATGTCATTGTGATGTCCATGACCATATTCTTGATGCTTCTAAGTGGCTTGGCCCATTGGCTCACAACAAAGAGGTTTAACTTTGGAGGAAAAAAGAAGCACCATGATACCTGACACAGAAAACAAGCTCTTATATTTACTGAAACAGAGCCGAAAATAAATAATGCTAGTGCACTGATCAAATGTCATCATTCAGAATTTGAAGGATTTTACTTATAACTGGTACTGTAATATGTCAAACTCAAGAGGAAGTGGTAGCAGTGGCAAAAACATAAAATATTCCATTTGTAGATCTTTTTTATTTTGAAGAAAGGCGCGGTGACCCTTGGTTGGTAAACCTGCAGTGCTTATAGAGAATGGAATCTTAATACATATTTATACGAACAAAGGCAAAGAATAAGGATAGTTCTCCACTGCACCATGGAGCTGATATGATCTGATAGCCTAATGGTCAAACCTCAGCTAAAGTTATATACTGTATGTAGTGAGAACTATGTATGTTCATCAATTATAGCTGTCACTCCACTTACTGTTTACATGCAAACTGATGCACTGTGACTGCAGCAAGTTGTCTTTACACTGTATATAATGGTACCTGTATAGTCAGTAATAAAACCACTTAAAAAAAAAAAAAAAAAGTGGCATAAAGGTGGCTTGCCACAATATTTAGAATTGTTTTTGTATGCAACAAAACTGGCATACTCGGATACTAAAATCCATCAATGTGATGTGTATGAAGCCTCGCAAAAGGTCAGTATGACTGTCAACAAAATGTGTATCTTAGTAAACTAGTTATCAAATGTTTTAATAATCAGGTATTGGTATTTTCACTTAAATTAAGTATTGTATAAACCTTTATATTTTCATGATTAAACAAAACATTTTTATTATTAGTGTTTGTCTGATCTTTGTTGCTTGACCACTGTTGCTAATTTTCATTTTTGCATTTTTGTTTTTTCCTCCTCATCTTTTAGAAGGGTGTTTAGTTTGTGGCTCCAGTTGTTGTATGTAGTGAAGCTTTGCATTTTACCACAAAATGTATGGCGAAAGAAAAAAAAATATGTATGTATGTATAAATATGTAATACATTTTTTTCTAGGGGACTTTGATTTTTTAAACAGTAAAAAGTAATGTTATTTGTATTCTGTGGGTCAGTATAATTACAATACCCAACTTTATATGACTTTTGCTTTATTTTACTACATTTAAAATGTTTAAATGTAGAAATGTTTAAACTTTTCCTAAAAACTTTTTTGATTAAAAGTCTTTTTCAGACTTTTTTTGTTTTTTCATCTAACTTTTTGGTCACTTTCTATTCCTTTTATCCGCTATGTAATGTGACTAAAATGTAAGCAATTCTGGCTATATTTTCAAGTTCACATGTACAGGATCTGCAGCAGATTTGATGGCACAGATCTGAAGTTGCAGATTCAAAGCAAATCAAATCTGGACCATCAAATCTGCTGCAGATCTGCTGTGGATCCTGTACGTGTGAACGCACTTTGTATGACAACAGCCGTTCCGTGACTGCAGCAGCGGCTGAAGGATCTTAACTGCCGCTAAATTCGGATGCGGGCGCATCCACGTGCGCCCGCATCCGAATTTCCCACTGCACACAATGGAGCGTGCGACCGGAGTCGCATGCTCCATTGTGTGAACTGACAGGGTTTTCTGTGTCCAGGATTCCTTAGAAGGCACCACTAGGTAAGCTCCGTTACAACGGCTGTGATTATTACGAAACTGCGATGACGCAGTTAAAGTTTTACTGGTAAAAGAATCAATGAATCAGTGAAAATGTATACTATTTGTTACCATTCTTTGTAACATGTTAGCGCATGTCACATGTTACGCAGTGGGACTTATACTGTTTATTGTACAGGAGCAGAAATATTCTTGAATTGTTCATATAATGCCGCACGTGGCTATACTAAATATGTTTATATTTATTTACTACCACCATTAACCCCTAGACGACCCTAGATGCACCTGTACGCCCAGGCCGCCTGTCACCAGACGACCCTGGCAGTACAGGTATTTCCAGAATGCATATCTCACTATGAGGCACGCTCAGGAGCAGAGCACGCTTCATGGCAGATGGGGGCAGGCTGCAATCAGCAATCAGACCCTCACCATTAATGACAGGCTGCACCAATCACGCTGCAGATTTTCATTAACCCCTTAAACATTGCGATCACACAGTAAAAGTTTTACTGGTAAAAGAATCAATGAAAATGTACACTATTTGTTAGCATTCTTTGTTACATGTGGGCGACAGAAATATTCCAGCTAAAATAGATCATCTCAGGAATAAGGGAAAGCTCTTAAAAGCATTGGTGTAGACAGAATTGACAGTCAGGCAAATTAATTAGACTTCTATTTCAACCTCATTCTGAGTTCTATTCATTAGATTGCCTGGTTCCTTTCTTCAGCTGTTAGGACATTGAATTGCTGGATGCTTTTCACTAATTACATGACTTGAGTAGGAAATTTACAGTATAGCCTGAAGTGAAAAATGTACATCAAACTCAAGTTAACTGTGTTCTATGTTAATCAATGCACATTAGCAGAGGAACCGTACATTACAAGTCTTCAGCATAAGAAGGATGGCAATTGAAGGAAGCTAGGAATCTTTAGTTATGTTCATGTTACTTGTTAATGGGAAATTGTCATCGCTTTCATGCTGCCTGAACCTTGTGTCATTCGAAGGGTACCCAGTAGCTTTTTCCTGCCCCATTGGCATTGATTTGTAGATTCCAGCACACCAAAAAGAGGGCCATGTCAGAAGTTTTTATTGGTTGGTGTCTGAGTGTTATCCTTTTAGTTGGTTTCTTTTAAACCAGTGTTTGGTGTCAGTGACCCAAGGCATGTATGGCAAGAAAGATGGTAGTATTCAGCATGCATACATTAAAAGCACAAACATTTGTTTCTTCAAGAAAACAATATTAGAAAAAACATCTCCTAGAACATGTAAACACATCAGTGCCCCTCCCAATGGTTCTAAAAAGCTTGCAGGATACAACCACTGATGCTTAAATACATTTGTGCCTGGTCTGAACCAGGTTGAGTGGAGTACGTACGATTATGCATCTATTTTGTTTTCTGGTTCCAAGGCATGTGTTCCAGTTTATTGCTGTAAACTGAGCCACAGTAAAATGATCACTAATCTCAGGGAGCCCAGCTAAAGAAGACACAATGGATTGCTAGTAAAAATGCTCAACACAGTGAAAACCCTGGAAAATACAAACATGTAAAAAAGAGTCTGTGAGAGCATAGCCGACATCCTACTCCAGACTGATAAGGGGAAACAGCTGTCTGTTGTTGGATACCGGGCTTTGGTATTTCCCTTGTCTGATCCTCAGACTCGTAAATTGAGTTTGATACTGACTGAAAGGGCCACTTCATATGGTGTTTTTTTGTGGTATCCTTCCAGAAGCCATCCCTTGGCTAGGTTCTTCCCTGGAGGGCTACCTGGCTAGTCCTGTGTTTCGAGACACTGTAAGAGACAAGTGCTTTAGAAGAAAATTATGTAAGAAGCTCATGGTGTTTTCCTCATTTCTGGGTTATGCCCTATTTTTTTAAAACTTGTTTTTATTTTATTATTATTATTTTTTTTACAAATTAGTTATATGTAATAATATAACATGGAAGGGGAATGTGTGTGTGTGTGTGTGTGTGTGTGTGTGTAGGGGGGACAGGTTTTTGGAGGAGGTAAGAGTTCTAGCAGGAAGTCCATAAGTCCTAATAGCTCAATTTCAGTATGAATCCATGTTAGATGGCAGTCTGGTGCGTGTACTGAGAGAATAAACTCCAGTATGTAGTCTCTTGATGGGGGACTGTGAGAAGAAGAAAAGAGGGAAGTGTTTCCAGAACATTAGTTGACTATTAGGTCTTCTGCTTAAGGCTGGGTTCACACTACGTATATTTGAGGCTGTATTTGGTCCTCAAGTCAGGTCCTCATAGCAACCAAAACCAGGAGTGGATTGAAAACACAGAAAGGCTCTGTTCACACAATGGTGAAATTGAGTGGATGGCCGCCATATAACGGTAAATAACTTCCATTATTTCAATATAACAGCCGTTGTTTTAAAATAACAGCAAATATTTGCCATTAAATGACGGCCATCCACTCAATTACAACATTATGTGAACATAGCCTTTCTGTGTTTTCACTCCACTCCTGGTTTTGGTTGCTATACAGCCTCACAAATACAGCCTCAAATATACATAGTGTGAACCCAGCCTAAAACTGCAAGTAAGAACTTGAATAGGGAAAGTGAGAAAAGGTAGTGTGGAGAATGAGACACACAAATCCTATTGTGAGTACAAGAGTAGAGTGGTTGTGCATTTTTGGCTTGAAATGGTTTGGGTTAAAGGGTCATTTCTAGAGATGAGCGAACCTCGAGTCAATCCGAACCCGAACTTTCGGCATTTGATTAGCAGAGGCTGCTGAAGTTGGATAAAGCCCTAAGGCTATGTGGAAAACACGGATATAGTCATTGGCTGTATCCATGTTTTCCAGAAAACCTTAGAGCTTTATCCAAGTTCAGCAGCCCCATCTAATCAAATGCCGAACGTTCGGGTTCGGATGGACTCGAACCTGAACACGGTTTACTCATCTCTAGTCATTTCCTATACGATCCTGTTCTAAGAACCATGTTGTTGTATTGAAGCATTTTCTGATACAATCCTTAATGTGGGGTGGAAGCAGTGTGATAATAGGTGACCATAGGTCAAAGAATTCATTTTGCAGAGATGCCTTCTCCCAATCCATCCATAGTAGGAAGGTGAGGTTTTTTTTTTAATTAAATATGTAGGGTAGGTATATTGGGTGCTAGTTGCTGTAATATTGTTTTCCTAGTTGCTGCTGAGATGTAGAAGAGTAAACATGTATGAGGAAGATTTGTGTTAGTTTTAGGAAGTTGACCAAAGAGGGCCTAAGCAGGTTGTAGGGGAAATGTTTAAACTCTTTTTGATCTTTTCCTGGAGGTATCCCATCTAACTTCACTGAGAGTCATATAGAGCTTATTCCTTGAATTGTACATTATGCAAGTATGACCATATAATGGAAGGCTTTAGATCTCACTGAACTCCAAGATCTAGCTGTTTGCTATCTTGGAAGTAAAGGGATTTTTAGCCAAGGTATTTTTATAGTTAACAGTTGTTATCAATTCCAAAAGTGAATCCTCATACGTGCTGTCATTGGTAATGGTTCAGTGAAAGAACAGAAGTAGAGGAGTCTTGGGGGTTTGCAGTGTGTTATTACTGAAATAGTTTATGGATGAACAACATAAATAGGAAGCACAATATTGTTTGACACATTCTCTGATTTAAATGGAAAAATCTGAAGTCATCATGTTTGTTCTCTAACAGCCTTGGCCCTGATGTTGTGGGTTCAGGACACCTCAGATATTGGATACAGTGTTCATATAAATGTGCTTTTGCGTGTCTAAATACATTCTTCCAGAGCCCCTGCCTTGTGCTAAAAAAATTAATTGAATCACAGCAAATCTCCTTGCAAACCATAATTAGAATATAAGACCTAACACAGTTAAATGGCGCTAAATAATAGATGCCATTCATGCCTGAAATAACGGCAGCTGTAAACTGACCTTTTGAACTCTGGAGTAAATATTATTATCAGTGAATAATGAAATATTTAATAGATTAATTAAATGTACAGCAAAATAGTCATTAACTTTTGCAATCTTTAATGTGGTTTCCTCTTACCTGTAATCTTCATGAGAGTATAATGTTGCGGATTATTCACTGCAGACTGGCGGTGATTTGTACTTATCCCAGTTAGTGTATGCATAGACATAATTAAATCAATTATTCACACGTCTTTGTCTTGAGGAAGCTGGTTATGGATTATAGAACAATGTGGAACATAACATATCAGTAAATTCAACTGTGTAGTGGGTTCTGCATCTGCATTATGAGGTTGCAGTGCTCTGGTTTGTGTGTTGTTACGATACCACCTGGCTGGTACTAAGACATAATTATTGAGTGGGGGCATGTTTCTGAGTGGGAGGGTGTAATGGGGCATATTACTGAGAAAATGACACTAAGGGTACTATTACACCAAGCAATTTTCCGACGACTAACGATTAACGATAAACGATCTTAAACGACCGCTAAGGCAAACGACCCGAAATCGTTCACCCAAGTACACGAAACGATGATCGTTATTTATGATCGTTCTTGCGGTCGTTTAGTCGTCGCTATTGAATACGTTTCAGCTGTGAATTCTTATTCCACCGAACGATGAGTGAACGATCAAACGATAAAAATAGGTCCGGATCCTATTAAACGATCAACGATTTCTCGTTGGTCGTTTAATCGTTGCCTGCTATTACACGAAATGATTATCGTTCAAATCCGAACAATTTAACGATTTTCCGAACGATAATCGTTCCGTGTAATACCACCCTTAGGGTATATCTTTACTGAGCCAGCAACATCATTATTAAGTGTGTGTGTGTGTGTGGGGGGGGGGGGGCATTAGGATATTTGTACTGATTAGGGCACTAAGGGGCATTATTGCTGAGTAAGAAGCATTAAGGGCTCTGTTGCATCGAATGATTATTGGCTGAATTGACTACTGCCACCCTGTATTTTAGGCCCAGTTATCGGGCAATCCCATAAAATATCCTCATTCATTGACAGCATATAACCATGTGTAATTTGTGTAATAGGTGATGGTGGGCCACTAGTGGATGGAATAAAGAGCTGCACAATGTAGCAGTAACCAGTGTAATAGGCTTGTTAAACAAATGCTGATCTACTTAATCGGCATTCACATCAGGCAGTAGTCTGCTGGTCTAATACCACCCTAAGTGACAGTATTACTTAGTGGGCGTACTGGGGGGCATCATTACTGAGTGGGAGAACTAAGGGACATTGTTGCCTTATGAAGGGCATTAAGAAGCATTAAAACAGAATGAAGCCACTAAGGGGGCACAGTTACTGAGTGGGTGAAATACGAGGTGCTATAACTGTGTGAAGGGTTTTGTTACTGAATGGGGACCCCAAAAGGGCTGCATTACTGAGTGGGGCAGTAAGAAGGATTATTACTGACTGAATGCAAGGGCCACTGCTACTTCATGGGGTCACTTAATTGCATAATTTAATGGGGAAACTAAAGGGCAGCACTACTGTGATTTATTGTCAATTGGATCTTTTTGATATTTTGCAAACTGCTGGAGGGAGTAAATAGCCACTATGGGGGAAATTTATTAAAAGGCTAAAATGCCTTTTTAGGCGCAGATGATCCAAATGGCATAAATATATTCGCAAATGGTCTATTTACGAATAGACCTCCTGCGCCAGTCGGGTGGGAAGGGGGAGTTACAGGGGTGCAGCAGCATGCAGAGGGGCCGCGACCTCTGCGTGCACCGCATTTATCATTTTTCCAGCGGAAAAATTATAGTGAAACCTACGCCAGCTCTAAGCTGGCGTAGGTTTCACTTTGTTCGCACGGACGGGCTCCGTGCACACAGGATTTATGTTGAGGCAGTGCGCCTCTACATAAATCCTCTGAGCTCCGGAGCTGCGGGGACATTTGTAAGCCTGGCGTAAAAAACACCGGACTTAATAAATGTCCCCCTATGTTTTTTTTGTGGTGCACTAAGGACACTCTTACCATGTAGGACATTAATGTGGGTAGCAATCTTTGCAGGAATGCATTATGGCTGGAGACATCATCAGCTTCAATAAAAGATGTTACCTGTAGTCACTGGATGTTGCTGCACTGTACTCATTTACTGTTTAAAGAGTCTACAGTGAAATTCTACCTTGAAGAGCACCAGTGTATTGCTAATATGTCACCACTATATTGGCAGTGTATTCCATCCCATGGTTATAGATTAGAGATGAACCTTGAGCATGCTCGAATCGATCCGAACCCGAACTTTCGGCATTTGATTAGCGGTGGCTGCTGAAGTTGGATAAAGCCCTAAGACTATGTGGAAAACATGGATATAGTCATTGGCTGTATCCATGTTTTCCAGACAACCTAAGAGCTTTATCCAAGTTCTGCAGCCCCAGCTAATCAAATACCGAACATTCGGGTTCAGATCAACTCGAACCTGAACCTGGTTCGCTCATCTCTATTATAGATGTCTTTGTTGTATTTTATATGGTGTCCAGGGATTATTTGGTAATTGTACAGTACTATTATTTAGTTAGTTCATGCTATTACATACATACATACATACATTAGTGATTTTGTTGGGAGCAAATTATTCAGGGGCAGAGCTGATGTATCTAGCGGTACAGATTTTATTATTTTGAATGGTCGGTTTCTGGGTGTTCTGGGTGCTTAGCTAAACAGTTCACCTCTGGCTTGTTGCAGGGCAAAGGCTTCATAAACTTACAGTGGGACTGTCCCGTACAGTGAGAAGAAAAAAGCAGCAAGCCATGGAGTGAAGTGCCTACTCAAGTGCCCTAACCATTGTATGTGTGTGTGTGTGTGTGGGGGGGGGGGGGGGGGGGGGACTGCAGACCCATACCGTGACTGATGTCTCAAGAACATGTCAAAAGTTTTCTGTTGTTTTTTTTTTTTTTGTGACTGTGACCATTTAATCTAGTTAAATCTAACCTTACCTTTTTATATGTATATTGGTGGTTTGGTGGTATAGTTCTCAGTTGATCTTGTTTTCTCACAGGTTTTGTAATGGAAAAGTTACAGTTTATTCTCCATATATGTATAACAGAAATGATTTATGCATCTCTAATAGAAAAAGCCCTGTGCTAGTGTTATTTCTACAGCTTTTGTTTTATCCAGTACCACTGACAGATCATTTACATTTCTGCAAAGCCTCCAAATAAATTCCCAAGTATGGAACTGGTATTCACAATATGAAACTAGAGTGTGTTTGATGAATATTGCATTTGCTTAGTCGTTGTTTTTTGAAATGAGAACTGTGTCTCTGTGGACTTGTCAATGATTTAAATTGTTCTTGATGCAACCCTTGTGCCTTAGTCATATACTAAAAAGTGTGAATTTATACATTGCCCAACAGATAGAACTGTAAACTCGTATGTATTACTCGTATGCCAAACTTTAGCATCAAATGATGTAGGCTCTAAACATATATGCAATAGAGGCTTCATTCAGCAGCTCCTTCACATTTCATGGCAAGAATTGCATAGCATGCTGCACTATTCTTGCTATCAAAATGGCAGATACTAGATGGTTCTGGTTGGAATCATTTATCCATATTGTTCACTTCAGCTTGGAGCCGAGAGCACCCTGGAGAAAACTGAAACTCCTGTAGGTGAGTGAAACCACTCATTTTTTATTTTTTTTTGACTGATTAAGAATTACTACACCAGAAGGCACCCCGGGCTCTCTTTTTCTTCTATATGAAATACAATGCTATACATTCAGCCACTAGGTGTCTCACTTCCTGAAAAACTGCAGTTGAGGCTTTGTCACTAAGACCATTTGGTTAGTCTTTAGTAATGGCACAAAAGAGACCAAAGACAGGAAGTGATGTCACATGGCTCAGTAAAGATAAATGCTGATTTTCCAACAGCCATGCACTGCTGCAGATGAGAAAACTAACTGATAAAAAAGGCTTGCCCCCCAGAGTGAAATTCAGAAGCCTGAGCAGCAAAATGGGGCACTAACTGGGCCCCAGGAGCAGCAAAACAAAAAAAAAGAAAGGACAGCATATATAATGCAAACATGAAGTATATATTAGCTAAGGTTTTTTTTATTTTTTATATTTCATGACAGGTACACTTTAAGGCTATGTTCCCACATAGTTTTTTATCTTTTTTAGGCCAAATGATGGCCGTTATTTCGTAATGACAGCCGTCATTCGTGCAACGTGCGTCCATCTTTATGAAATAACGTCCGTCATTTGGCCTCAAACAGCCAAAAAAGATAATGTGGGAACATAGCCTAAAGATGAGAAACCTCATCTAGAATTACAATAATAGGGGACACCTGGATTAGGGTGTTTTTATGACCAGCAATCCATTGGTTTTACAGACAAAGTATTTCTGAACTTCTTTCAGCCCATGAAGACACTAGGCTGTCATTCTCATGATACTATATTTGGATACCATTGCATAAACACCATGACAGCTGATGGTTGTGTTAATGTCTGAATTAGACATGTGTCATACATAATATGACACAAAGAACGAATACGTCTTCCCTGCTAAAAATATAGGAGAGTGTTGTCTTTATTGATTAACTTTGTAGCTTGAGGCTTTTGCTGATTCTGAAATTGCGCCAAACTAGAAATGAGTCGGTAATTACTCTTTGATGTCTTTAATTTAAATTTCGATATCAAAGAAAAGATATTTTCAATTTGCAGGACTTACAATAAGCTAAGTATAAATGAATGCACAGATAAATTGCAGTTTATTTCAATTTGCAAAAACATTAGTTGCAATGTGAGTTGGCTGCAGTTACTCAATATCCATTATTTAGCAATTGAAGAACATTAGGTTCCCTTTGGTTAGAATAAGAACTGTGCTTCCCCAGAATAGATATGCTGACCTCATGTTCTCTGGCAAGTGCTTTGGTTTGTTTCTTTTCATCACATGCTCGGAATAGCCATCCCCAAGAATATGAAATTGTTTTATTTCATGCCCAGTGTTTAGACATCACAGATTTGTAGGAAAGCTATTTATACTTGCAGACAATAGATGTGAAACAATTCTTTACAAGTGAGTAATGTCACTGTGACCAGTTACCTGGCCATGCACACAATGGGAAATGTAAAAGTTGAAATGGAAATTCTTGTTGTACACTAAGAAATTGGTAATTATTCCACTGTACATTAAATTCATTGGCAAGTTTTACACAACACACGCCTAGTAGGAGTGCTGGAACGTGCGTTTGGCAAAACCTAGTGCTGCTTTATCTTTGAAATTGTAGGCTGCACAATGTGAAATCAAGGCCCAGAGATCAACTTCTCTCACGACAAAAACTTATTGCTGGAAGGAATAAATACATCACATGTTCATTGTTTTCTGGTTCAGAATCATTGTGGTGCCAAATATGTAACATCATGTAACATCTATGAACATAAAGTGGTTCAGGTTTGGATCCAAACCCAGGCACCACTTCTATGCATCAGCATATAAAGTGCAACTACCCCACTGCCTGGAAGAACTGGGACACCCAGTGCACCTGCCAGTATCCATCCAATGAAAGTCCCCAATAAAATAATCACCCACCATAAGTAATCTTTTTTTTTTCCCTACCAAGTAATTTTACTCCTTACTCCAGCAATTAATAGGATAATCCATTAGCAAATACCCATAATCAATTTAAACATCTTTAAATTTAGTGGCCATGCCAAAACATTTCCAACATTGAATATATTATCCACCCCAGCTTAATGCCGCGCCAAAGTACAATGTGCAAGCCATGCCTCAAGAAAAGGATTATCCAGACACACATCCCCAAGACTATGTCTCACAAAGAGGACATTTCTCCTCTTGTTAACGATAGCCCTTGGGCATTCAACCCTGGCACTTGTGCCAAGGAATCTTACCATTTGTGTTTCATTTTTCAGGACATGCATGGTAACTGGACAACAACTGTTCTTGGTGTTTTTAAGATTTCACAAGACTTTGCACAGTGGTTCCTAATAGGGTCCTTATAGGGTTGTGTGAGTGGTTTAAAACTATAGGAAAAGTTCTTGATGGGGTATATATCACAGAGGATGATGTCCTCTAAACATGATATAAGTAACTTCTAAAGCTACTACCAGCAGCTATCTGTTGCCGAAAGGCATTCATCCGTGAATGGTTGCTTTTTGGTTTCTGTTGCCTAAAACCCTCATTGGATGCGCAGTTGTTTTTGCTGTGGGGCAGGCGGATAATACAAAGATCAGTGCAATACTGAAACTAGCAACAAAGAAATAGACACCGGCACAGCCGCTTGAAGGGTAAAACAAATCACCGTATCCCTTCGGGTGAGACACTGAAAGGGAGCTAAGTCTCCTCCGACCACTGGTTGGTGCTCACTCTCTTACTAGCATAGATACAGCGTCCATAATCCACAATAAGAGAAAATAGAGAGGGCACTCACCCTTTTACGTGATCTTCTTTATTTATAACGGAATAGTAAAAACTTACAGGACATGTGCAGGGCTTCTATCAGGACGCCAAGCACCTATGTGATAGGTAACAGCTGGTTCGCGCTTGCGCGCTTCGTCAGACCTCGCCTCTCCTGTCCGTACTGGGTTTCAAAACCTGCCCCCGATGACGTACAGCAGTAGGCGTTACATTCTGGATTCTTGTTTTTATCCAGAATGTAACGCCTACTGCTGTACGTCATCGGGGGCAGGTTTTTAAACCCAGTACGGACAGGAGAGGCGAGGTCTGACGAAGCGCGCAAGCGCGAACCAGCTGTTACCTATCACATAGGTGCTTGGCGTCCTGATAGAAGCCCTGCACATGTCCTGTAAGTTTTTACTATTCCGTTATAAATAAAGAAGATCACGTAAAAGGGTGAGTGCCCTCTCTATTTTCTCTTATTGTGGATTACAATACTGAAACTACATACTTCCCAAAGTCTACACAGTACTGACTGGCACAATGATCCACTGATGGATTTATGCAGCAGCCCTGGAGCGACATGTGAATGCACCATTAGAGTCAGTTTTCTTGGTAGGGACCAAAGTGAGGGTAGGACCGTCATTCCCATACCCCATAAGGGGTTAGCCCCCTTCCCTGTTTATTTTTTGCTTTCCCTCAGCTGTTCATCACAGTCCTCCATCCTGCACATTCCCTGCCCAAAGCTGTTGCAGAACATCTAGGCTGTGTTCACACATTGCAGTTACATTGTGTTACTGAATTATTTGCAGTACTTTATCATTTCATTGTATTCCCACCCACACAACGCTGTATCCTCTACCTGTAACACCGATATTGGAATAAAGTAAAGAACTTTTTACATTTAATTTTTTTAGTTTTTTTATTTTCATCTCCACGCACGTATTATGATCAAGCATCTTCTATCTTTAAAGTTGAGCACCACAATAAGGACTTTATCCAATATCTTATCTTACATGGGATATATGGGGGTTTTTTTTGTGCAGGTGGGACTGGCAATGCTGGCTCTGATCCTCTGTGCCATTTACCATCATTTAATTGTGTTACTACATCATTTTTGTGCAGATGCTGCAGTACTGTAATGACACTCCAACATGTGTGAACATAGCCCGAATTTCACTGCAGACTTTTGCACAATCAGTAAAATTAGTGCTGCACCTGCTTCTGGCCGGTCAGAGATGGTGAATCACTCAGGGGATTGGGGGATCCAGCCAAGCCTCCTGTGACATCACGCCCTGCCCCCTATCTGCATCATCAGCCTGTGCTCAGCAAACACACACAATGTGAGACAGAAGCACTTCCCATTGTGATTTCTAGGCCCCTTAGGGTCAGAGTCCGAGTGCTGCTGATGGCACCTCCCAGTGTCTGTTCCAGACCCCATAGGGCCCTATTACACCAACAGATTATCTGATGGTGTAATAGCCAGGAATTGATTTGAAAAGAGGAGACATCTCAGTCTTTCTTTTATTACCTGTTCTCTGTTTATAGTCCATTCCTGGCTTTGGCTTAAAAAAATCTGTTGGTGTAATAGGGCCCTTAGGGTCAAAGAGAGTTTGAGTGCTGCCGCAGTCACCTCCAGGTGTCTGTTTTAGAGCCTTCTAGGGCTAAAACATTGCCCCTGATGGGGCTGCCATTTATTATGTCTCCTACTGTCCTGGGAGAAAATTGATATTATGCCGCTGATCCATCAAGGTCCACTGCTGTCCATGGCAGAAATTAAATGATTGACATTTTTTTTAAATTGTCACGTTCCAATTTTTGACACTGTTATAACATCTGTTGAAAAAAACATTTCTCTGTAATAGTCTCACTATTGTAGCTACTTTAGATTGGCTGTTTTAATGAAATTTTTGACTGCTTCAATTATACTCACTGGTCTCATCAAGACTGTCCTCTTGGCTGCTGGCTGTCCAGCCTAGAGCTGCCTGTGTCCTGTCTTTAACCCTTAGAGGACCGGGCCAATTTAAATTTTTGTGTTTTCGTTTTTCCCTCCTTGTGCTTAAAAGGCCATAGCACTTGCATTTTTTTCACCTAGAAACCCACATGAGCCCTTATTTTTTGCGTCACTAATTGTACTTTGCAATGAAAGGCTGAATTTTTGCATAAAGTACACTGCGAAACCAGAAAAAAATGTGTGATGAAATTGAAAAAAAAAAAAACGCATTTCTTTTATTTGAGGTTTTTACGCTGTTCCCCCTGGGGTAAAACTGACTTGTAATGCATGTTCCTCAAGTCGTTACGATTACAACGATATGTAACATGTATAACTTATATTGTATCTGATGGCCTGTAAAAAATTCAAACCATTGTTAACGAATGTATGTTCCTTAAAATCGCTCCATTCCCAGGCTTATAGCGCTTTTATCCTTTGGTCTATGGGGCTGTGTCAGGTGTAATTTTTTGCGCCATATTGTGTTCTTTCTATTGGTACCTTAATTGCACTTATGGGACTTTTTGATCACTTTTTATTACAATTTTTCTGGATTTGATGCGAACAAAAATGCGCAATTTTGCACTTTGGGATTTTTTTGCGCTTACGCCGTTTACCGTGCGAGATCATGAATGTGATTAATTAATAGTTTGGGCAATTAAGCACACGGCGATACCAAACATGATTATTTATTTATTTTTATTTATAACATGGGGGTGATTCAAACTTTTATTAGGGGAGGGGGCTTTTTATTAAATACAACACTTTTATTTTTACTTTTACACTTATACTAGATTGCTTTGGGGCTTCAAGTGTCTTTCGGCGATCAGCCAATCAGTGCGCTGCCACGCTGCAGAGCACTAATTGGCTGACCGCTGGGAGCCCCCGGAGCAAGCCGGAGCGGGGACTCTGTACAGTATGTTCCCAGGCCGTGGGGGTTAATGACGCTGAGTTTAACAATCCCGCTGCGAGTATGTTAGCCCATTCAAGTGAATGGTCAAGTATCCCCAGCCGATTTCGCTGTGAATTTGCAGCGAGAAATCTGTTGCGGATACATTACGTGTGAAGTTACCCTTAGTGTGCTAGATTTATTAGTGTGGCGCAGTCTGTATGATAGATCTGTTGCACTTAAAGGTGTTATCCAGCACTACAAAAACATGGCCACTTTCCCCCCTCTCTTGTCCCCAGTTCAGGTGTGGTTTGCAATTAAGCTCCATTTACTTCAATGGAACTGAGATTGAAACCCCACCCAATCTGGAGACAAGAGAGGGGGAAAAGTGGCCATGTTTGTGTAGCGCTGGATAACCCCTTTAAAGACTGTCTACTCCTAATTTACACCAGCTGTTCTTTTGCTTGAGGTCTGCTAGAATTTTCAGCCAGATTCAGGTGCATTTTATTGGGGACAACTTAGGCCGTGCCCCTTTCTTTGCCCCGTGTAAAAGTGTCTACAAGAGGCAGAAAAGTGTCTGAAATGCATAATAAATGTGGGGGAAAGTCCAATGCGCCTCTTTTTCAGCCAGAATTTTGCCACAGACACATTAGTAAATTTGGGCCATTGTGTCTTTTTACTTTTATAAGTGCTGGTCCACATGTGCCTAGTGGCAAATACGACACAGACTGTATAGCATTATTTTAAACTTATTACACAGGGAACTTATGACATAATTTTGGGGCACCTTATGGTCCAGCTGAAAGTGTACTTTAGACTCATTTATCAAAAAGAGTTGTTAAAAAATTCAGTGGTGCAAATGTAAGACTCTTCACAGCAAAAAGAATCCCAAGCAGCAAAAAACCATGTGTGAAGGAGTTGTCTGTCTATACTGATGCATTTTGTCTGAGATTGTCTGGAAGATCTAGGGCTGAGCCTTGGCAATGAAATATATTGTATGAGTATTTGGATGCTGCATAAAATCTATAATTCTGCAGAACAAAACTCCTTTTACTTGCCTTATTTATATAGTGGATTTAATATACAATTAACATAGCAATAGGGATCAATGGAAATATATCCATTACATTCATGTTGTTGAATGAAAATTATTTTAAAGTAAATCCAGAAGGAACTGTGCTTTTGCATGTGATGAATATACACTACAGATGAGTGAACTTGCTGAAAGTTTGGGTTTGCACAAACCTGATCGATCTGCATTTGAATTCTGCTGCCTGGAGAAGGTGGATGCAGTCTAATGACTGCCTGTAAAGAATAGATACAGGCAGTGCCTTCTTCAGGCAGTGCAATTCAAATGCCGATTTGTCCGAGTTCATGCAAAACCTGACTTTCAACAAGTTCGATTATTTCTAATATAAACCCATCAGTGATAACATTTAAACCACTGACAAAATTAATAACCCATACTAGCTTGTTACAACTGGGATATATTAGCTAGTGAATTGTCAAGCCTTAAACTTTAGTTATTGGAAGCAGAAATATTAGCTAGATGATTGGTTTGGAGCATCTTCAAAATGGCAGGTCATATAGCATGGTTAGTACCTACCAAATTTTGTCCAAAGAAGCACAACCAGTAAGCCTGTGACTAAATCATGGACACCAAGACTCCTCATTTACTTGGGGAGCAAGGACTTGCCTGTCTAGTCCACAGAAAAATACAAATTGCTGAAATAGTTAGATGGATGTTAGATGGTCACATACTATACTAGTATGGCATGTCATCAGTTCTAGGAAAGTAGGCAAAGACTGGTGGGAGCCACTGTAACACCAGTGTGAGAATCACAAAGAAACTGAGTAATGTTTGTTGTTTTTTTTTTGTTTTTTTTAGAATATTTTCTGCAGCTAGTTTATTTTCTTAGTCACTCTGACAACCCCTCTAATGGCACCAATGATTTGAAAGTTATCAGAACACAAAGGGCATCACAGCTTGCTGTTTGTGGCATTGTTCAGCCATAGACCAGTAGAGTGTTCATACTGACCTCTCTTCACTGCAAAAAGTGGTAATACCATTACATCATACAGTGACTCTATAATGCCACTATACTGTTACTGAATACAGTCACAATATAAAGGCCAATATTCTTCCTAAGCAGTGACCATATAGTGGGAGATCCCAGCTGTATACATGTTCTGCAGACCTTGTAAGTGTTTATAGTGCAGTTACATCCAGTGACTTACAGGAGACATCTTCTTTGCATGAATTGCAAGTGATGTTTTTGCTTAAGTTGTTAAATTTTTCTTGCTCCGTCATCATGAAGACTTCTCCGGCCATGACTCCTCACTGCAGAATCTACCAGACAAACATTTTAGGCTCCTCGCTCCAGCATCATCCACCTCTATATAAATATTACCCAAGTGTATTGCTTCACACAGTAACCGACCTCCCTCTATTCCTCATATCCTCCTCCAGGATCCTCTCAAGCACTGCAGGGGGCCGGTGCACATGTCCGGAGGGTCAGGCAGCCCACTGACTGGTCAATATGGGCAGCCCAGCTGGCATTTGGTGTGCCAGATTGCCAGTCCGGGCGTGGTTGAAAGAATTTAAGCTGTTAACATGGTTTACTAATTTTGCACATGTCAAACTGATCAAGCATGCTGCTGACATTATACTGCTTGCACCATAGGAGACTATGGTGAAGTTATGATATCCATAAGGCTATGTTCACACTGCGTATATGTCCAGCCACTTATTTTCGCGGCCGGACATATACGCGGTAAACTCCGGCCGGAGATTTGGCACTGGCACTTTATTATGCACGTTATGCTGGATGAATTATAACATGTAGTTTACAATATATGTATATGGATGCACTGGCACTTTAAATAACTTGTCCCAGCAACTTGGTCTCCCACCTCCCCAGGTCTTGTTTTTAGTGTTGTTTTTTCTGTGATTGACTTAATAAAATTTGTATTTTGATAATTAAGATCTGATTTTATTCTCTTGATTATTTGGGGTTCCCCATATGAGCTATTGGTGTAGTTAGATTGAAGATCATCCTTGTGTTTATTACAATATTTGGGCAGCATCATCTATGGCATTTTCTAATCTGTGTATTCACAAGGGTTAAAAAAAGCTCACCGATTGACGGCTCTCTCCGGTGCTGCGGATCCACACCTGGCTGGTGTGTGCCAATACATCCAAAGAAGAACAAAGATCTAGCACGTAACGAAGAATATTGCCTTTATTTTCCAGTTGCAGGTAATAACAAATGAAACACCATAGTGCAGGGACCCCACAGAGATCAGACACATTTCGAGCACATGCGCACTCTGGCTCACTTATGTTCAGTGAGCAAGCGCTCAAAACGCATCTGATCTCTGTGAGGTCCCTGCACTATGGTGTTTCATTTGTTATTACCTGCAACTGGAAAATAAAGGCAATATTCTTTGTTATGTGCTGGATCATTGTTCTTCTTAAAAAAAGACACGTCTATCAAGTTCAACCTATTACCCTACTGTGTTGATCCAGAGGAAGGCATAAACCCTCATGAGGCAGATGCCAATAGCCCCATCACAGGGAGAAATTTCCTTCCCCACTCCAATATGACAATGAGAATAATCCCTTGTCCTATTACTAGAAATCTAACATCCAGGCCTCCCTTACATGAGTAATGAGTAAGCCATGACAATATCATAGAGTAGAAAGTCCCACAGTCATACTCAATTTATTCTAAATGAAATGACCCCAAGCTTGATAACCTGTTGCCCTTCTTTGCACCCTCTCCAGTTTAGCCATGTCCTTATATACTGTACAGGTGCTCAAAATTCTATTTGTACATAATATTGCCTTTGAGATCTGACTAGTGATTTATACAGAGGAAAAACGATGTTGTCATCTTTGCCATCTGTGTCTTTTTTGAAGCATTCCATGATTTTATTTGCTATGGCAGCCGTTGCCCGAGATTGGTCACTAAAGTGGAGTTTACTGACCCCCAATACCGCCAAGGACTTTTTAGTATCAGTTTCACCCAGTGCTTTATTAGAAAATAATTTTACACTTCAGACATGTCAAAAGTTTTAATCTGTTCAGTTCTGAGTGTTTAGACCCTGACTGATCTCTAGATATTGCTTAGAGAAACACTCTAGTGTGCCTCACTGAATGAGAGAGAAACACTCTGCTGGTGTGCATGCTGTGATGACATCGACCCGAGATGGCGCCCAGGAGCAGAGGATGGGGTCGACAGTGTTTTGGTATGTATAGTCTATTTCACTTCCGGGGGGGGGGGGGGGGGGGGGGGGCTTATTAACACTCATTACAAAGTTATATAACTTTGTAATATGTGTTAATTAAGCAGAATAAGTAAATGGCCGCACTACCCCTTTAACTAGGATAGTTGGAAAACCCCTAGACTTTAAAACAATATATGTCCAAGTACTGTAGCTAGCATCCTAAATTACTGAAAGTTAACTCTTAGGTGGTATGGAAACTAGTGTTCAGCGAGTACCTAAATGCTTGAGTGCTCTGTACTCCAGTTGAGCATTTTTCAATACTCAAGTCCTCAACTTGATTAACAAATTGAAATCAATAAGAGACTCCAGCACTTAAACAAGTAACCCCTGCTTGGCAGAGCAGAGGGCACCTAGTTAACCTATTACATTTTTTCATTTTTGTATATTTCATCCCTTGAAGGGATATTCAAACTACATATACAAACATTTCAATGAAAAAATGTAACGCGTTTCTGCAGGACACAATAGAACTCCAGCGGTATTCTTTTTTTTAGATTACGCAGGGGAAACGCAAGAAGCGAGGGCATCCTTTAGTTGTGTTAAGAAGAGTGAATGGACTGAAATATTCGCTACTGGTCCCAGATTATCTATAGATATAAGACTTTTTTTTGATAACCCAAAATTAACTAGGAGATGGATGGATTTACAGGGATTAAAAAGAAAAAGACTGTATTTTTAGGGTGGTGTTGGTTCATCTTTTGGGTTTGTATGGACTGTATCCATATGTGCTACTTTGTTGTGATTAAAATAAGAATGAAGGGGCAAATTGTTTACAACGAGCACTGAGTTTATATATAATTGGTTGTGTTTGTTACTAGATATTATGTAAAAGGAACAGCAGATGAGTACTAGAATTTTATTTTGGAATGTAAGGGGTTTAGGGGAGAAATGATTTTTGGGCTATTGAACAATTATTTGCCAGCTATAATTTGTATCACAGAATCACATTCAACACATGAAACAATAGGGGAAATATAGAAGCAATGGAGTGCTTTTCAATAGAACGCACTATATTCCTCATATTCAAGAGGTATGAGTGTTCTGATTCACAATAAGGCTGCGTTCACACTACGTATATTTTAGTCAGTATTGCAACCAAAACCAGGAGTGGATTAAAAACACAGAAAGGATCTGTCCACACAATGGTGAAATTGAGTGGATGGCCGCCATATAACAATAAATAACGGCCATTATTTCAATATAACGGCCGTTGTTCTAAAATAACAGCAAATATTTGCCATTAAATGGCGGCCATCCACTCAATTTCAACATTGTGTGAACAGAGTCTTTCTGTGTTTTTAATCCACTCCTGGTTTTGGTTGCAATACTGACTGAAATATACATATACTGACTGAAATATACGTAGTGTGAACGCAGCCTAAGGCTAGGTTCACACTATGTAACTGTGCGGCTGTATTTTTTATGCGGCTGTAAATGTGCGGATGAAACTACGGCCGTGGGAAAAAATAGACATGCGGCTCAAAACATACGGTCATTTACTTGGAAATCTGGTTCAACTAAAAATAACAAATAAAATCTTAAGAAAGTGATGCAAACACCTCTGGATGCATCTGGGAAAGCAGGGAAACAGTTTACATGAATCGCTATTACCGGGGTTTGCGATCCTCTGCACTATAGCCGATGTGTCTCATGGTTAATATATTAAAATAATAAAACACATTTTCGTTGTAATAAAGTGCCTTTCGTTGTTCAATAATTAAATTTAAACGAATCCATCATTTTGCAATTAAATATACTGTTAAAATAAATATATATATAAATAAATGTATATTTATATATATATTTATTTTTTGACAGTATATTTGATTGCACAATGATGGATTTGTTAGAATTAAATTATTGAACAACGAAACTGAATTTATTTAATCGAAAATGTGTTTTATTAATTAAATATTAATTAGTACAGGAAGCTCCATAAGCCGTTAATTCATATTGCCGGCAAAAGAGCATTCTGTACTAATCATCACTTTACTTTAATGAAAACATCAAATGTTTCTTCTAATTATGTTATGACAATAGCATTATTAGAAGAAACATTTAGAATTATATGTGCGCTCAGCTGATTGGCTGTTCGGCTCAGCGCACATATAATTAGCGGGTCCGCAGCACAGTGACTTCATTGTGCTGCGGACCAGCGAAGAGGACACATCGGGGGGAGTATAGAGCTCTCCCCACCCCCTCCCCAGCACTGCACCCCTCCCAGCAAGGAAGGGGGGGTCAGTTAACCCCTTCCTTGCTGGGATGGGTGCAGTCTGACATCAGTCTGGCCCCCAAGGGGTTAAGGGGGATGCAATACATCCTCCCTTAACCCCTTGGGGGCCAGACTGTAAGCAGCGATCTGTAAAGATGCTGCATACTGTAAGGTGCACAACACCGCTCACAATGATGGGTGTTGTGCTCCTGTTTGTGTGTTTTTTGTGTGTTTCTCCCTTTTTGTTTTTCAGATATCAGTATCCTGGGGATTACGTCGGATTCCGTGGACTACGTCGATGACCAGCGTTTTTTTATTTTTTTTAATAAAATGGTCAATGAGGGGTGTGGGGGTGTTTTTATTTGAATAAAACATTTTTTTATTTTTATGTTTTTAACTTGTGTCTTCTCTTTATTTCTTTACTTTTTAGACTTAGTAGTGGAAGCCGTCTAATAGACGGAATCCATTACTAAGTTGGGGCCTAGTGTTAGCCGGTATAAAATGGCTAACACTAACCCCCCATTATTACCCCAGTACCCAATGCCACCAGGGGTACTGGGAAGAGCCGGGTGCCAGTGGTCCCGGAGCGTCAAAATTGGTGCTCCTGGACCGGGCGGCAGCAGGCTGGTAAGATTTAGGCTGGGGAGGGCCTAAAACAATGGCTCTTCCCACCCTGGTGTTACCAGGCTGCTGTCGTTTGGTTTTTAACCCGGCTGGTTATAAAAATAGGGGGGACCCTATGCGGTTTTTTTTTTAATTATTTATTTATTAAAAAAAAAAAAAACCGCATAGGGTCCCCCCTATTTTTATAACCAGCCGGGTTAAAAACCAAACAACAGCAGCCTGGTAACACCAGGGTGGGAAGAGCCATTGGTTTAGGCCCTACCCAGCCTAAATCTTACCAGCCTGCTGCCGCTCCAGTCCAGGAGCGCCAATTTTGACGCTCCGGGACCACTGGCACCCGACTCTTCCCAGTACCCCTGGTGGCATTGGGTACTGGGGTAATAATGGGGGGTTAGTGTTAGCCATTTTATACCGGCTAACACTAGGCCCCAACTTAGTAATGGATTCCGTCTATTAGACGGCTTCCACTACTAAGTCTATAAAGTAAAGAAATAAAGAGAAGACACAAGTTAAAAATTTTTTTATTCAAATAAAAACACCCCCACACCCCTCATTGACCATTTTATTAAAAAAAAAAACAAACGCTGGTCATCGACGTAGTCCACGGAATCTGACGTAATCCCCAGGATACCGATATCTGAAAAACAAAAAGGGAGAAACACACAAAAAACACACAAACAGGAGCACAACACCCATCATTGTGAGCGGTGTTGTGCTCCTTACAGTATGCAGCATCTTTACAGATCGCTGCTTACAGTCTGGCCCCCAAGGGGTTAAGGGAGGGTGTATTGCATCCCCCGTAAACCCGTGGGGGCCAGACGGATGTCAGACTGCACCCATCCCAGCAAGGAAGGGGTTAAGTGACCCCCCTTCCTTGCTGGGAGGGGTGCAGTGCTGGGGAGGGGGTGGGGAGAGCTCTATACTCACCCCGATGTTTCCTCTTCGCTGGTCCGCAGCACAATGAAGTCACTGTGCTGCGGACCCGCTAATTATATGTGCGCTCAGCCGATCAGCCAATCAGCTGAGCGCACATATAATTATAGTGCTTTAAAAGCACTATATTGTAATCCGTATTCTTCTTCTTCTTCCATTTCTTCTTCCAGCCATTTTTCTGCGCGTAATACAGCCCGAACCGCTTTGCGCACAGACTCCCTTCAAACTGCGTTTCGAAGCCCTCGGCGGTGTGTGGTGTGCTATTTTTCGTTTCGATCGGATTTGTCGTTTTTAAGAAATTTACGTTTAAAGACCCCAAATTTCCCATAGAAAATAATGGCCCATTGCAAATAATGGCCACACTCTAACTGCTGACAGCCAATCACAGCACATATGCAAATAGCTGAAATATAGCAGCCAATAGGAACTCTAAGGTCATGTCATGCATTGTATCACACCATCCACAGTCACATGTCCACTATTGGCCAATAGAAGATGTAATATATGGAAGGTCCTTAACCATTTTGTCTCCCTGACATGAGTAAGATTGTCATGGTAACCGAGCAATGGTCTTTACCAGTATAAGTAGCAGAGGTCAGTCAGTAAAATAGCAGAGCTGAGGCAGGCATGTAGCAGGTACGGGATCCAAGCTGCTCTTAAAGGAACGGTACCCAAGTCGCTCTTAAAGGGACCCAAGCCGCTCTAAATGGGTCCCTTTAAGAGCGAACTAAGTACCTGTAAGAGCTACCCGGGTCCCTTGAGGGGGTAAATGGGTCCCTTTAAGAGCCAAATATGTCCCTTTAAGAGCGACCTGGGTCCCTTTAAGAGCGAAAAGGGTCCCTTTAAGAGTGATCTGGGTCCCTTTAAAGGAAATATTTCGCTCTTAAAGAGACCCGTTTTGCTCGAACTGGGTTCCTTTAAGAGAGAAATATGTCCTGGGTCCCTTTAAGAGCGACCTGGGTCCCTATAAGAGCGAAATATGTCCCTTTAAGAGCAAAATGGGTCCCTTTAAGACCGACCTGGGTCCATTTAAGAGCGAAATATGTCCCTTTAAGAGCAAAATATGTCCCTTTAAGAGATAAATTGGTCCCTTTAACCCCTTAACGACATCGGGCGTAAATTTACGCCCTGATGCCGGTAAGGGAGTTCAGAGCGGGGCCGCGCGGCGGCCCCGCTCTGAACCGCGCCGGTCCCGGGTGCCGCGTGTAGCCCGGGACCGTAGGTATTAGCGGGCACGGTCCGATCGCCGTGCCCGCTAATACAGTAATCGGATGCAGCTGTCAAACATGACAGCTGCATCCGATTACCGGACGCAGCGTCATCCCTGGTGTCTAGTGGGGAGATCGCTCCTCCGGGATGTTATCCCGGAGGAGCGATCTCCGTAAATGAAGCCGGCCGGGGACCGCTCCAAGATGGCGCCGTCCCCGGCTCGGCACTCGTTTACTTCCGGCTGCAGCAGCCGGAAGTAAACGAGTGCCTATCTCATGGATCTCTGCAGCATATCTATGCTGCAGAGATCTCTATGAGAGATCAGATCACTTATACTAGAAGTCCCCCAGGGGGGCTTCTAGTATAAGTGTAAAAGTTTAAAAAAAAATGTCATTATTAGTAAAAATCCCCCTCCCCTAATAAAAGTCTGAATCACCCCCCTTTTCCCAGGTTATAAATAAAAGTGGGGGCGGGGCCTGACCAGCATGGCGGAGTAGTGTCTCTGTTAGTGGGCTATGGAGCAGTGAGAGCGGCGATAAACAGTTCCCTGGTATAGCAAGACTTCAAGCTTTAAGCCGATCCCATACCTGTGTCTGCAGCCGGGAGTCAGCAGTGCAGTGGAGACCGGAGGAGAGAGAGTGACGGCACAGAGAGATTGCAGGACTGCGGGGTTGAGAGGCCAGAGCTGGAAAGGAGGAGTGAGTGAAACACGGCAGGTGACGCCAGGCATCTGGACCAGAAGAGAGGGAGAGCAGTGTACTGTGACCTGGATGAAATCTGACACCCTCCAGTAAACAGATCCATCTGGCCGCAGCAAAGTGAAAGTGAAAGTAAAGAGTGAAGTGCAGCAGGCACACAAGAGGGGAAGAGTGTTGTGCTGTGATCCGGACAGTGTCTAAACAGCCCCCAGCAGCAGATCTGCTCAGCCTGAGCTGGGAGAGAGTGGAGCACAGCTGATCAAACTACACATCCAGATTGCAAACAGGGAAGAGAGGTGTGCTGCCATCCGGACAGTGCCCAAGGAGATAGGACTGAAACAAAGCAGGAGCTGTGGCACTAATGAAAAAGGCATAAGGAAAGTCTGAAATCACAAAAGGAAAGCTTACTGAAGTGAAGGAAGGTGGTGAGTAGGGTAGCGGCACTTAAGTCCGCAAGCATACTTAAAACTGTGATATTCGCCACCCTTATAGTGATACTTTATTCCTTACAATAACAACACCTGCTACACTAAGAAATAAAACAAGAGATATGCCATATAAGAAAAAGGGAGTTAAAGTTAACGACACTATAAAAGTAACAAACTTCTTCCCCACAAGTGGAAAAGGGAGGAACTCTAACAGAAATAAAAACCAGAAACCCCCTAGCCCACTTAGCTCTGAAAATCTTGAATCATCAAGGGACAGCCTTGACATAACCAATCAAGGTCTAGAACCCTCTAACTGTACATCATTGTTAACGAGCCCAGGAGCACCTCTTGGAATGGCTGGAGCTAATACCACAGAGCTTTCTAATAAAAAGACTGCAAACCTAAATCAGGAGGACGTAGGAACAGTTACTGTTCCAGTGTTAAAACTGTTGCTAGATGATTTGAAGCTGTCCCTGCAATCTAATATGCAATTAATGTGCACTAAACTGTCCCAGGAAATTGGGGCGATTGGAGAGCGTACAAATGCTCTAGAAGTTAAAGTAACAGAATTAGGAACGGCACATAATAAAACAGCAGTGTCAGTGAACAAAATGGCAGAGGACATAACTAACATTAAAGTTAAAATGGCGGATATGGAAGACCGTACCCGACGTAATAATATACGTTTTCGCAATATCCCTGAAAGTGTGAAAACAGAGGAATTAGAGGATTTCTTAAGTGAATTTTTTGGGTACCTCCTGCCTGAAGCTTCATACATAGACCTTACAATTGATAGGGTCCACAGACTCCCAAAACCTAAATTCTTACCGGCAGAAACATCAAGAGATGTCATTGCACGGATACATTTTTTCAGAACCAAAGAGAACCTCATGATAGCAGCCCGTTCAGACATACCTATGCCAAAAAAATTTAAAGAAGTCGCCCTCTTCCCTGACTTATCAGCATTTACCCTTAACCGTCGCAGAGAATTTGCACAAAGCACCAAAACTCTTCGTGATAACTCAATTACATATAAATGGGGCTTTCCAGTGCACCTAATTATAACTTACAAGGGGAAAAAAGTAATAGCAAGAACACCACAGGAGGCGTGGTCTCTATGTAAAGAATGGAGACTGACAGGCAATGAGGACATAGAAGTTGGTGAAGCTACAGCAGCTCCCGAAATTGTCAATGAATGGACATTAGTTAAACATGGCAAAGACAAGCAGACAAAATGAGAGATACAAATGTTGGTCCGCGCGCATGACTAACTGATCGTATGTGCAATGTGCGGATATCTAATAAATTACTATATATGCAAATGATGGACTGAACACTCTGATGAGATATTATATGTAATGTAACATGATTAATCTGCTCTAGCCATAATGACTAATAATTTGCTTATGTTCAGTCCCTAGTAGGAGGACTGGTGGTGCGTTTGCACGGGCAGATTTATCTGGCCGGTTTTGGAGCCCGGGATGGACTTGAGGAGACGGGGAATCTCAGTCTTTCTTTTATGGCCTGCCCCCTGTTTATAGTCTGTTCCTGGCTTTGGCTTCGGAAGTCTGTCGGGTGGGTCTCCCTGTGTAAACGCACCATGAGGAAGATATATGAAGGCTGATATATCTACATAAATGCTATAAGTAGATTGCTGTTTCTGTATGTATAATGAGTGATAAATATATGTGATGCTTTACAACTTGAACTTCAATGTCTTACAGGATGCTAAAGGAGCCATAAGGGAGCTAATGTGGTATCACATGATTGTAATGATAATGGTGATGTCATTGCCATAATGGTGATGTCATTAAAGTACCGAAGGTATAACTGAGATTAAATAAGGGAGGAGCTGGAAGAATATAAAAGATCATTAGAATCCAGTGGAAGTGTAATGCATCTTAATTCAATTTACCACCATCAACTGCCAGAGATAGGCCCTAAAAGGGAATAATGACCCCCCAGCAGAATTTTTTTAGAAGGGTGGGATGGGAGGTGGGTGGGAGGGGAAGGGTTAAAGTAAGACATCTGAAAATATGTAGATATAGCAAAAAGGGTAGCCTTTGGTTCTTAATAGAAAGCTGTATATTTAATTTGTTTCGGGCCTTACTTTTATTGGGTTTTGACCTTAGTATGTTATCACTTGAAGCATGGCATAACCATATGGAAATCTTGATTAGATGGACTTTAATTAAATCTTATGGTTATTAAATTTCTTTCATTAAATGTAAAGGGCTTAAATTCACCATATAAAAGGTCTCTTATATGGAAGGAAGCTATAGCCCAACAGACAGATGTACTGTTTATACAAGAATCACATCTAAATATGGAAGATAGTCATAGACTGAATCATAAAAAATTCCCTAATATATACTATGCACCAGCTACTGGTAAAAAGGGCGGTGTTGTGATAGCAGTAAAGAACACAGTGACATTTTCAGTCCACACAACCATAACAGATGAAAAGGGTCGTTATGTTGTGTTGGTGTGCATGATAAATAATGTCCCTTTTACACTGGTATCAGTATATGGCCCAAATAAAGGTCAATACAGCTTTTTGAGACACCTTATTTCTTCAGTTAGCTCAGTAAGAAAAGGTTCATTAGTTATGGGAGGTGACTACAACAAAACCATATGGCCTTCAATAGACACAACATCACGTCCCAATGCTAGTGAATCAACTCCGATTGCTACATTATTACATAAAAACCGTATTTATGATATATGGAGATTACAACACCCAATGGAGACAGATTTTACCTTTTTTTCTCATACACATAAATCTTACACAAGAATAGATTACTTTCTTGTGGATCAGCTAACAATAGCAAAAGTCAAAACATCTGCTATAGGTACAATCACCTGGTCCGACCATGCGCCAATTATCCTGGAAATTAATGAACAGTGCCATACAACCTCGCAGTTCGTATGGCGCTTGAATAACTTTATTTTGCAACAACCTGAGTATCAAAAAAGAACAGTAGATGAACTAAGAGAATTCTTCTCCTTTAATGACAATGATGAAATTAAAGATACAACTTTATGGTGTGCCCACAAGGCCTATATAAGGGGTCATTTTATAAAACAAGCTACACACGATAAACGCCAACGCCAACATAGGACAATAAAATTACAAGAGGAATTGGGGGAACTACACAGGTTGAATAAGCAACAATACGATCAGAGAAGAGCAGATAAAATTTCATTTATAACACAAGATCTGCATGAACTAAATATGCATAAGTACAATTTTGCTCTACAGAGGCTAAAATTTCAGCACTATTGGTATGGCAATAAGCCATCTTCAATATTAGCTAACCAAGTAAATAATCAAGGAGTAAAAAGAAGAATCCCATATATTTATAATTCTGATAACAACAAAATAATGGATCCTCAGGGAATAATGAATAGTTTGGCAGGGTACTATGAAAATCTGTATAATTTGGCAGGGGATAATGATAGTACTCAACCAAGTAAGATAGGTATCCAATCATTCTTGGACAGCATTACAGTCCCCTCGATTACCGAGTCGGAATTGGAAGAACTGTCTAACCCAATAACAGAGAAAGAAGTAGCCTATATAATAAAAACACTTAAAACTAATAAGTCTCCTGGGCCTGACGGGATCACAAATGAATATTATAAGGTACATAAGTTAGTATTGGTACCCTATTTAGCCAGAATGTTCAATAAAATTTTAAGTTCAGAGTCCTTCCCACCTGAAATGTTGAAAGCATTAATAATCACCCTTGCTAAACCTGGCAAATCCCCAGATAGGGCTGGTAACCTACGCCCAATCTCACTCCTAAATGGAGATATAAAAATATTTGCAAAACTAATAGCCCATAGATTAACTGAGATAATACCTAGCCTAATCGGAGGAGATCAAGTGGGGTTTGT
Source organism: Dendropsophus ebraccatus (assembly GCF_027789765.1). Lineage (NCBI taxonomy): Eukaryota > Metazoa > Chordata > Amphibia > Anura > Hylidae > Dendropsophus > Dendropsophus ebraccatus. Next base: position 104,594,966 of record NC_091455.1, read on the forward strand.
TAAAGGTAGGCAAACCACAGATGGAACCCGTAGATTGATCGACCTGATGGCAATGGTGGAGTTGCGGCGAACGCCTTCTCTGCTCCTAACTTTGGATGCGGAGAAGGCGTTCGACCGAGTCCATTGGGAATATCTCTTTGAAACCCTGACTAGATTTGGGCTGAGGGGCCCAATATTAAAAGCTATTATGGCTTTGTATACAGATCCAACGGCGCAGGTATACTCAGCAGGTACCCTTTCAAGAACCTTTAAGATAACAAACGGGACACGGCAGGGTTGCCCTCTCTCCCCGATTATTTTTATTTTAGCAATTGAGCCGTTAGCCCAAAAAATTAGGGAAGATGAAACCATAAAGGGGATATCAACAATACAACAAGATCATCGTATAGGATTGTTTGCAGATGACATAATACTAACCATAACAGAACCTGAGTCATCCCTACCTGCGGTGATGAAAATATTAACTGAATTTGGCAATATTAGTTATTATAAAGTAAACTCCACTAAATCATTAATTCTTAATATGGGAATACCGCATTCCATTGTTATGAAACTTAAAAATAAGTTTCCGTTTCAATGGACAGATAGATCTATACCATACTTGGGGGTGCACCTTACATATCCTGTTAATAAATTAGTAACAATTAACTTTGATCAGCTACTAAAGATATTAAATAAAGATATTATTAAATACTCTAAGTTACCAATAACATGGATAGGGCGAATTTCAATTATAAAAATGATGTTACTGCCGAAAATCTTATATTATTTTCGGAATCTGCCAATTCACATCCCCCAATTCTGGTTAAAACGTATTCAAAAAATAATAATGCAATATGCATGGTCAGGCCAAAGAGCGAGAGTAGGAAAAGAAATCATATGTACACCTGTAAAATATGGAGGACTGGGGTGCCCTGATATCTCCCTTTATTATTATGCTTCAGTGTTAGAGCAGCTAAAATGGTGGTGGGTAAAAGATAATGTGAGATTATGGGTAGAATTGGAACAAAAATTAGCAGAATGCTATGACCTAAGAGCATGGGTGTGGCACACAAGATTATCTCAGAGATCCTCTTCTCATTTATCACCTACATTAGAAGCTGGATGTAGGATTTTTAACAGTAACATAGTCAAAACAGTGTTAGCACCTACACGACCAAAAAGGATTCCACTTAGAACCATGGAATTACTGATATTAGATTCTGATTATAGTACTTGGATGGAAAAGGGAATAAAGAATCTGGGTGATATCTGTGAAGGCAATAGCCTTAGTCTTAAACCATTCTCAGAAATAGCTGATGGATATGGGATTTCCAATAAAGATTTCTATAAGTACCTTCAACTGAGGCACTGCCTTCACACGATCAAATTAAATAATTCATTATCTGATCTTAAAACAACAAAATATGAAGAACTCCTATACAACTTAAAAGAAAGTCAAAAGGGCCTCGCCCTAACATACAGAATTTTATCATCTCAAAGAAAATCATTTACATTTACAAAGAAATGGGAAGAGGACCTAGGTCATATATTTACACAGGATGAATGGGACACGGTATATAGTATTCCATCTAGAGTATCACACTGTATTGGACACCTAGAAGCATCCCGCAAATTATTATACCGATGGTATAGGACACCATATAAGTTAGCAAAAATTTTTCCAAATATGTCCCCGGTATGTTGGAGGTGCCATGAGAGTAATGGCACTCTGCTTCATATATGGTGGGAATGCCATTTAATTAAGATGTTCTGGTCCCAAATAGAGGACCTCATACGAAGTATACTTGGTTACCAACCAAATTGGGGTCCAGGTCTGGCATTGATTTCAATGAAAACTGAGAACATTCCACCCCAAGACAGGGTAATATTACTGCATGTATTAATGTCAGCACGAAGCAGCATAGCTAGAAGATGGAAATCTAGTGAAATTCCATCTACACTAGAGGTTATAGCTAAGGTACAACACAATTATAAGATGGAAACTGCAATAGCTGTAGGAATGGATGGGATTATAAGATCCCATAAACATTGGCAAAAATGGTGCATGTACTATTTGCAGCTTTACCCTAATAGAAGCTAGGATAAGAGACATAAAAATTAAGGTAAAATATACTAAGAATTAGTGATATATAAAATAATAGGCTAATATAGAGAATCAGATGTCGGGGAGGGGGGGGGAGGGACTTAGTGTATTGCTTATAATTGTTTTTGTGTTTGCTTCGTATCATGAGTATAAGGTATATGCCTTATTAATGTAAATTTCTGTAAAGTTTGAAAATTAATAAAAAGTTTAAATCAAAAAAAAATAAATAAAAGTAAATAAATAAATAAATAAATAAACATGTTTGCTATCGCCGTGTGCGTAATCGCCCGAACTATTAATTAATCACATTACTGATCTCGCACGGTAAATGGCGTCAGCGCAAAAAAATCCCAAAGTGCAAAATTGCGCATTTTTGGTCGCATCAAATCCAGAAAAATTGTAATAAAAAGCGATCAAAAAGTCGTATATGCGCAATCAAGGTACCGATAGAAAGAACATGTCATGGCGCAAAAAATGACACCTGACACAGCCCCATAGACCAAAGGATAAAAGCGCTATAAGCCTGGGAATGGAGCGATTTTAAGTGACGTATATTTGTTGACAATGGTTTAAATTTTTTACAGGCCATCCGATACAATATAAGTTATACATGTTACATATCGTTTTAATCGTAACGACTTGAGGAACATATATAACAAGTCAGTTTTACCCCAGGGCGAATGGCGTAAAAACACATTTCCCCCAAATAAACAAAATGCGGGTTTTTTTTCAATTTCACCACACTTTGAATTTTTTTCTGGTTTCACAGTGTACTTTATGCAAAAATTCAGCCTGTCATTGCAAAGTACAATTAGTGACGCAAAAAATAAGGGGTCATGTGGGTTTCTAGGTGGAAAAATGCAAGTGCTATGGCCTTTTATGCACAAGGAGGAAAAACCGAAAACGCAAAAATCGAAATTTGCTCTGTCCTTAAAGGGTTAAGAGTGACCTTGGTCCCTTTAAGAGCGAACTGGGTCCCTTGAGGGGGGAAATGGGTCCCTTTAAGAGCGAAATATGTCCCTTTAAGAGCGACCTGGGTCCCTTTAAGAGCGAAATTGGTCCCTTTAAGAGTGATCTGGGTCCCTTTAAAGGAAATATTTCACTCTTAAAGAGACCCATTTCGCTCTTAAAGAGCGACCTGGGTCCCTTTAAGAGTAATATGTCCCTTTAAGAGCAACCTGGGTCCCTTTAAGAGCAAAATATGTCCCTTTAAGGGCAAAATGGGTCCCTTTAAGAGCTAAATATGTCCCTTTAAGAGCGAACTGGGTCCCTTTAAGAGAGAAATATGTCCCTTTAAGAGCAAAAATCGGTCCCTTTAAGAGCGACCTTGGTCCCTTTAAGAGCGAAATATGTCCCTTTAAGAGCAAAATGGGTTCCTTTAAGAGCGACCTGGGTCCCTTTAAGAGCGAAATATGTCCCTTTAAGACAAAAATGGGTCCCTTTAAGAGCAAAATATGTCCCTTTAAGAGCGACCTGGGTCCCTTTAAGACAAAAATGGGTCCCTTTAAGAGCAAAATATGTCCCTTTAAGAGCGACCTGGGTCCCTTTAAGAGCGAAATATGTCCCTTTAAGAGCAAAATCGGTCCCTTTAAGAGCGACTTTGGTCCCTTTAAGAGCGAAATATGTCCTTTTAAGGGCAAAATGGGTCCCTTTAAGAGCAACCTGTGTCCCTTTAAGAGCGACCTGGGTCCCTTTAAGAACAAAATGGGTCCCTTTAAGAGCGAAATATGTCCCTTTAAGAGCAAAATGGGTCCCTTTAAGAGCAACCTAGGTCCCTGTAAGAGCAAAATATGTCCCTTTAAGAGCGACCTGGGTCCCTTTAAGAGCAAAATATGTCCCTTTAAGAGCAAAATCGGTCCCTTTAAGAGCGACCTGGGTCCCTTTAAGAGCGAAATATGTCCCTTTAACAGCAAAATCGGTCCCTTTAAGAGCGAAATATGTCCCTTTAAGAGAAACCTGGGTCCCTTTAAGAGCAAAATATGTCCCTTTAAGAGCAAAATGGGTCCCTTTAAGAGCGACCTGGGTCCCTTTAAGAGCGAAATATGTCCCTTTAAGAGAAAAATCGGTCCCTTTAAGAGCGACCTTGGTCCCTTTAAGAGCGAAATATGTCCCTTTAAGAGCGACCTTGGTCCCTTTAAGAGCGAAATATGTCCCTTTAAGAGCGAAATATGTCCCTTTAAGAGCAAAATGGGTCCGTTTAGGAGCGACCTGGGCCCATATAAGAGTTACCTGGGCCCCTTTAAGAGCAAAATGAGTCCCTTTAAGAGCGAAATATGTCCCTTTTAGAACAAAATATGTCCCTTTAAGAGCAAAATCGGTCCCTTTAAGAGCGACCTTGGTCCCTTTAAGAGCGAAATTTGTCCCTTTAAGGGCAAAATGGGTCCCTTTAAGAGCAACCCGGGTCCCTTTAGGAGCGACCTGTGTCCCTTTAAGAGCGACCTGGGTCCCTTTAAGAGCGAAATATGTCCCTTTAAGAGCTAAATGTGTCCCTTTAAGAGCAAAATGGGTCCCTTTAAGAGCGAAATATGTCCCTTTAAGTGATAAATCGGTCCCTTTAAGAGCGAAATATGTCTCTTTAAGAGCGAAATATGTCCCTTTAAGAGCGAAATATGTCCCTTTAAGGGCAAAATGGGTCCCTTTAAGAGCAACCTGGGTCCCTTTAAGAGCAACCTGTGTCCCTTTAAGAGCGACCTGGGTCCCTTTAAGAGCGAAATATGTCCCTTTAAGAGCGACCTGGGTCCCTTCAAGAGCAAAATATGTCCCTTTAAGAGCGACCTGGGTCCCTTTAAGAGCGACCTGGGTCCCTTTAAGAGCAAAATGGGTCCCTTTAAGATCGAAATATGTCCCTTTAAGAGCAAAATCGGTCCCTTTAAGAGCGACCTTGGTCCCTTTAATAACAAAATATGTCCCTTTAAGGGCAAAATGGGTCCCTTTAAGAGCAACCTGGGTCCCTTTAAGAGCGAAATATGTCCCTTTAAGAGTAAATGAGTCCCTTTAAGAGCAACCTGGGTCCCTTTAAGAGCAAAATATGTCCCTTTAAGAGCGACCTGGGTCCCTTTAAGAGCAAAATGGGTCCCTTTAAGAGCGAAATATGTCCCATTAATAGCAAAATCGGTCCCTTTAAGAGCGACCTTGGTCCCTTTAAGAGCAAAATATGTCCCTTTAAGGGCAAAATGGGTCCCTTTAAGAGCAAAATGGGTCCCTTTAAGAGCGACCTGGGTCCCTTTAAGAGCGAAATATGTCCCTTTAAGAGCAGAATCGGTCCCTTTAAGAGCGACCTTGGTCCCTTTAAGAGCGAAATATGTCCCTTTAAGAGCGAAATATGCCCCTTTAAGAGCAAAATGGGTGCCTTTAAGAGCAAAATGGGTGCCTTTAAGAGCGACCTGGGTCCCTTTAAGAGCGACCTGGGTCCCTTTAAGAGCAAAATAGGTCCCTTTAAGAGCAGAATCGGTCCCTTTAAGAGCGACCTTGGTCCCTTTAAGAGCGAAATATGTCCCTTTAAGAGCAACCTGGGTCCCTTTAAGAGCGAAATATGTCTTTTTAAGAGCAAAATCGGTCCCTTTAAGAGCGACCTTGGTCCGTTTAAGAGCGAAATATGTCCCTTTAAGAGCAAAATGGGTCCCTTTAAGAGCGAAATATGTTCCTTTAAGAGATAAATCGGTCCCTTTAAGAGCGACCTTGGTCCCTTTAAGAGCGAAATATGTCCCTTTAAGAGCAAAATGGGTGCCTTTAAGAGCGACCTGGGCCCCTTTAAGAGCGAAATAGGTCCCTTTAAGAGCGACCTGGGTCCCTTTATGAGCGAAATGATTCCCTTTAAAGAGCGACCTGGGTCCCTTTAAGGGACCCTGGTCGCTCTTAGAGGGATCCAAGTCACTCTTAAAGGGATCCATGTAGCTCTTAAAGGGATCCATGTAGCTCTTAAAGGGACGGGACCCAAGTCACTCTTAAAGGGACCCAAGTCGCTCTTAAAGGTATGAGACCCAAGTCACTCTTATAGGGACGGGAGCCATGTCGCTCTTAAAGGAATGGGATCCAAGTTTCTCTTAAAGGGAAGTCACTGGTAAAGGGGCGCTCTTTTCAAGCACTATGTATTTTCCTGGAAATGCAAATCTAGTATTATATTGTAATCTGTCTTCTTCTTCTTCCAGCCATTTTTCTGCGATTAATACAGCCCGAACCGCTTTGCGCACAGACTCCGTTCAAACTGCGTTTCGAAGCCCTCGGCGGGTTTGAGGTGTGCTATCTATTTTCGGTTTCGATTGGATTTGTCATTTTTAAGAAATTTACGTTTAAAGATCCCAAATTTCCCATAGAAAATAATGGCCCATTGGAAATAATGACCACACTGTAAACGCTGACAGCCAATCACAGCACATATGCAAATAGCTGAAATATAGCAGCCAATAGGAACTCTATAGTCTTGTCAGGCAATGTACTGTATCACAACATTTACACAGTCACATGTCCACTATTGGCCAATAGAAGACGTAGAAGATGGAAGGTCCTTATTGATTTGAGCAATGATCTTTCTATACCATTATAAGTACCAGAGTTCAGTCAGTAAAATAACAGAGCTGAGGGGACGGTACCCAAGCTGCTCTTGAAGGGACGGTACCCAAGCCGCTCTTAAAAGGGACGGTACCCGAGTCGCTCTTAAGGGGACGGTACCCGAGTCGCTCTTAAAGGGACGGTACCCGAGTCGCTCTTAAAGGGACGGTACCCGAGTCGCTCTTAAAGGGACGGTACCCAAGCTGCTCATAAAGGGACGGTACCCAAGTCGATCTTAAAGGGACGGTACCCAAGTTGCTCCTGAAGGGGTATTAAATAAGTCACTCTTAAAGAGACGTTACCCAAGTTGCTCTTAAAGGGGCATTAAATAAGTTGCTCTGAAAGGGACGGTACCCAAGTCGCTCATAAAGGGACAATACCCAAGCCTCTCTTAAAGGGTCAGTTCTTAAGCTGGTCTTCAAAGGGTGGTACCTAAGTCGCTTTTAAAGGGAGAGTACTTAAGCTGGTCTTAAAGGGACAGTATATAGGTCACTCAAAGCGTTGTCACCAAAGTCGCTCTTAAAGGGACTGTACCAAAGTTGCTCTTAAAGGGACTGTACCAAAGTTGCTCCTAAAGGGAGGGTATCAAGGGTTAAAGTTTCTCTTAAAGGGAAGTCACTGGTAAAGGGGCGCTCTTTTCAAGCACTATGTATTTTCCTGGAAATGCAAATCTAGTATTTATATTGTAATCCGTATTCTTCTTCTTTCAGCCATTTTTCTGCGATTAATACAGCCCGAACCGCTTTGCGCACAGACTCCGTTCAAACTGCGTTTGAAGCCCTCGGTGGTGTGAGGTGTGCTATCTATTTTCGGTTTTGATCAGATTTGTAATTTTTAGAAAATTTACGTTTAAAGACCCGAAATTTCCCATAGAAAATAATGGCCCATTGGAAATAATGGCCACACTGTAAACGCTGACAGCCAATCACAGCACATATGCAAATAGCTGAAATATAGCAGCCAATAGGAACTCTAAGGTCTTGTCAAGCAATGTATCACAACATCCACAGTCACATGTCCACTATTGGCCAATAGAAGATGTAATATATGGAAGGTCCTTAATGATTTTGTCTCCCTGACATGAGTAAGATTGTCATGGTAACCGAGCAATGATCTTTCTATACCATTATAAGTAGCAGAGGTCAGTCAGTAAAATAGCAGAGCTGAGGGGACGGTACCCAAGCTGCTCTTAAAGGGACGGTACCCGAGTCGCTCTTAAAGGGACGGTACCCAAGTCACTCTTAAAGGGACATTACCCAAGTCGATCTTAAAGGGATGGTACCCAAGCCGCTCTTAAAAGGGATGGAACCCAAGTTGCTCTTAAAGGGACCGTACCCAAGTCACTCTTAAAGGGACCGTACCCAAGTCGCTCTTAAAGGGGCATTACATAAGTCGCGCTTAAAGGGGCATTACATAAGTCGCTCTTAAAGGGACGTTACCCAAGTCCCTTTTAAAGGAACCGTACCCAATTCGCTCTTAAAGAGACGATACCCAAGTCACTCTTTAAGGGGCATTACATGAGTCGCTCTTAAAGGGACGTTACCCAAGTCGCTCTTAAAGGGTCAGTACTTAAGCTGGTCTTCAAAGGGTGGTACCTAAGTCGCTTTTAAAGGGAGAGTACTTAAGCTGGTCTTAAAGGGACAGTATATGGGTCACTCAAAGCATTGTCACCAAAGTCTTTCCTTAAGGAACTGTACCAAAGTTGCTCTTAAAGGGAGGGTATCAAGGGTTAAAGTTTCTATTAAAAGGAAGTCACTGTTAAAGGGGCGCTCTTTTCAAGCACTATGTATTTCCCTGGAAATGCAAATCTAGTTCTAAATGTTTCTTCTAATAATGCTATTGTGATAACATAATTAGAAGAAACATTTGATGTTTTCATTAAAGTAAAGTGATGATTAGTACAGAAAGCTCTATTGCCGGGAATATGAATTAACGGCTTATGGAGCTTCCTGTACTAATTAATATTTAATTAATAAAACACATTCTCGTTGAAATAAATTCAGTTTCGTTATTCAATAATTTAATTCTAACGAATCCATCATTGTGCAATTAAATATACTGTCAAAAAATAAATATATATATAAATATACATTTATTTATATATCTATTTATTTTAACAGTATATTTAATTGCAAAATGATGGATTCGTTAGAATTAAATTATTGAACAACGAAAGGGACTTTATTACAAAGAAAATGTGTTTTATTAATTTAATATATTAACTATTAGAGGCATCGGCATTCGGCATCATTGCCGGCTATTTTTGAAGTACTCCGTACGGACCGCCTGTCAATCCACGGCCGCATGTCCAGCCGCAAACAATGGTCTTGTTCATTTTTTACGGGTCCATTTACGATAGGGCCGCAGATTCATACATAGTGTGCACTGTGCAGCCGTATATCGTATACTTTCCAGCGTACGCATGAACCACCAAAAATACCGCCGCACAATTACAGCCGCAAATACAGCCGCACACTTACATAGTCTGAACCTGGCCTAAAGCTAGATTCACACATGGCGGATCTGCAGCTGATTTTACGCTGCAAAATCCGCTGCGGATCCTAAGTCGATAATTTTCAATGAGAATACATACTCGCAGCAGGATTTACATCCCGCTGGGAATAATTGCGTGACAGCGCCATTAACCCCCGCCAGCCAGAGCATACTTTACCTGCTCCGCGCTCCAGCTAGCTTCAGGGCTCCCGGCGTCTTCATGTCCCGCTCAGCAAATCAGTGGCTGCGGCAGGGCAGCGCACTGATTCGCTGAGCAGGATGTCAAGGCAAGAACCCCTGAAGCAAGCCGGAGCGGGGAGCAGGTAAAGTATGCTCCAGCCAGTGGGGAGTTAATGCCGCTGTACGTACATACTCCCAGCGGGATGTTTATCTCGCTGCGAGTATGTATTCTCACTGAAAGTTATCAGCATAGGATATGCAGCGAATTTTGCTGCAAATTCGCAACGTTAAATCCATCCTGTGTGAATCTAGCCTTACATTGACTGGAAATTGTTGGGACAAGAAATTTTCACTAATGGTAGATATGTAGTTTTATATGACAGATGGGATAGACAGATCGTAATTGTTGCTATTATTTACATACCACCTGTAACTGGTTGCTTTTGATAATAGTCGGAGAAGGCTATAACCACACAGATTAATAGAAAAATAAGGTATTTAATACAAAGAACAATACTTAGCTGTAGTTACAGATGGTACAGATGCATAGTTGTTTTATCCACAATGAAATGGGGAGCCCCTTTGTATATTATGGTCTAATATACGCCCATTTCCCTCGATGACCACCAGGGTGCTGGGCACCTTCCATCCATGGTCCCAGCTGAGGCTGGCTCGAAGCTACATACCCCCGACCTTTATAGTAAGTTTGGGTGGGGGTGATGTGCTTGTGTGTCTATGTAGACCACTGATGACCATGAATGGAAGTTATCTGATGTTTCTCCGGCCTTGTACATATTTACCAAGCACAATGGGGACCCAGTTTTACAATTAAAGCTATAAGGTTCTTTCAGCCATACAACAATAGCAACAAACAACTGTATCCTCCAATGTTTACACTATTGTGAAGGTATATGGCTGGACAGTTGACATAGGTGTGACAGTATACATACACACACACAACTACAATGACTTCTACACACATAGCCATACGAATAAATATATATACATATATATATATATATATATATATATATATATATATATATACACACAAGACATTAAAATAATACATTCCTTCTCATTACATCAATAAGACACTTTAATTTTCTGAAATGAACCCATCCTGTTACACCACCTCTGTACTCTGTTGTCCTTAGAAAACGATATTGTTTTATATGTGGAAAAGAGCAGTGTCTGGTGTTTGCTATGGGAGAATACAATCCAGTAATGGATGAAAAACTAAACACAATGAGGAACAGTGACATAAAATTGGGTGCCACAGCCTTAGCTAAAAAATGTAAGGAGATGGGTTTATTTGATGCATGGAGAAATAGATTCCCACTCAAAGCGCAATACTCCGCTTAATACTTAATAAATCCTGTAACGTTATGTCAAGAACTGACATGTTACTGTGTAATGAAGAAGCTCTGAGAATTTTAAAAAAACAAATAAATACTTACCAAGAAGTGTCTCGGACCACTCTCTCCTTGGATAGCAGTAATGGGTGATGAAAAGGAGGTAGAAATATTAAAAATAATAAAAAGTAAGATCAAAGGGATGTTTTTTTGTCGCAAGGCTACAAATATTGAAAAAGTGTGAACATGTGAAAATGTTTGTTTTTTTGTTTGGCGCACTAGCGCTGAAGGGGGTGGGGTGGATCAATATACAAAAACTTATTGTCTATGGTGCGATATTTCTTTATTGTTAAAGTTAAATAAGCAATAAATGTTTATTTAAAAAAAACAACTCTGGCGGTATTACCATTCGGCTGTAATTGAAGGTGTATGGCTACCCAAGCACTCATTGAGCATGCTCTCTCAGCACTAATGGAAACCATTGATATCCTGTTTTGAAGCTCCATTACAGTATATATTATGTTTTTTTTTATGTCTGGATCCAAAGAAAAGAAACAAAAAAAAAAACCTTCCAAACAATGCAGGATTCTTACCTATGCCCCCCCAACACTCTTCATGTAGTTTTACAGTAGTACCTCTCCTCTGTTGCAGTGTTCTGCCTGCTCTGTCTCTTTTGCTGCTCCTCTTCCCCAGCACTGCTATTAGACTTAATTTCCCAGTAGTCTTCTATCTATCTATCTATCTATCTATCTATCTATCTATCTATCTATCTATCTATCCACATTGATAATTTTATTCAACACTTGGATATTTGGTTATGTATTTTAATAATGCTGGTAATAATTTGGTACATAAACTATTTGATGCTTCCTTGTGGTACTAAAATGACATGAAAATATTCAGTGAACCTATCCACCTCCCTGCTGAGGAGCACTATGAATCCTGTTTATACAAGAGACACAACACATGTCAGATGGGTTCAGACATCCTATCAATCACTCTGAAGTGGCAGAACTATCTATAGGAACCTCTGACCGCTTTGTGCCACTGTCAGAATTGAGATTAATATTACAAGAAGGAGCTACGATATGTAACTCTATGTCCTCTGGAACCGTCAACTGTTCTATGCTGTGGAATCTAAAAGGAAGAGTTAAAGGGTGAAGATGGCAGATTGACAGTCAGAAGTTCACTTTGCTTTTATGCCTCAATGGATTTTTTTAATCTAGCCTCATTTTTTGCTGTGATTTTAACGTACATTTTTGAAAATGTCAGCATGCCCTATACAACTAAAAAGCCGAATGTGTTTGACCTATATGTTCAACTCATGAGAGGAAAATTCTGTATGAAACCTATTCATTTATTTGCCTTTCTGCAACAGTGATTATAATGCACCTTGGTTGCTGTGAGCTTCTCATGGAGAGATTGTTTTCTTCTAACATGTAATTGATGGTGAATGACCAAACCAAATTCTAAACTCGTTACTACGTTGCCTCCAAAGCCTGATGTTGTTATATACATATACATTGGGGAAAATAAGTATTCAATATACACCAGGTGCACTGACACCTTTGTGCATTTATATGTAATATTCTTTCTTTATGCATTTCCTTAAGGCTATTTTCCCACACAATATTTTTGCTCCTTATTTTCCTCAGTATTTTACAGCCAAAACTAGGAGTGGATTGCAAACACAGAAAGGCTCTGTTCACACAGTGTTGAAATTTAGTGGTTGGCCGCCATTCAAAAGAAGGTCTGTCATTTGCAATTAAATGACGGCCATCCACTCAATTTCAATAGTGTGTGAACATAGCCTTTCTGTGTTTGCAATCCACACCTGGTTTTTGTTGCAAAATACTGAGCAATAATACTGTGTGTGAACATAGCCATGTAAAGAGAAAAAAAAATAGTAATATACAAATACAATTCATAGACATATATCACTCTTTATATGTGTGTGTGTGTGTGTGTGGCCTCATTTTGAAAGTTTTAATATGTTCCTTGAAATGCATGAACCACTATTCAAAGCTTTTTCTCTGACTTCACAGCTATTTTTTGATTATATTGGGAGAAGATAATATTATCCATTAAACATTAATATTGCAGTATACGAACTGGAGAGAATGGAACGGCTGCACATCCCATCTATGGCTGATACCAATGCCGCTAGGCCTGTATTAAAAATCAACACCAGAGTGTCTGTATATGAATTGATCAAGCCATATTGCCCCGTGTACCACCGCGCAGGTCCTCTGGTCCACACGGGTCCCTACGCTAACTCCACACCGTGTCGGTCAGCGACCGCCAACCCCGCAAAGCGTGCACCTGCAGCGAAGGGAGGCCATGGAACGGCCCTGCAACCCCAATGTCACAGGACCAGACCCATTGGTGAGCGCAATACCTCATCCAGACTTGTGCTGTTTGGGGGCGACCTTCTCCGCCGGCGGTGCTGGCCGGGTTCTGGTGTGGTGTTTTTGGGTCTGGTCCTGTGGCATGGGGGTCGCAGGGCCGTCCCATGGCCCCCGTTCCCTTACTGTGCACGCCTGCGGGGTTGGTGGCCACTGACTGGCACAGTGTGGACTTAGTGTAGGGACCCATGTGTATCAGATACCATGTTTTGTAACAATAAGAATGATTAGTCTGACTGTTTAAAGTGTAAACATATGGCGTTGTGAGGGGCACGGGCAATCATAGGCTCTCCAAAACAGTGGAAGAGAATCACATGCTTGATCAATTTATATGTGCACTGCTTGTCCTGTTACTGATCAAGATTGATCAAATCTGATAGCATATTATTATATATTTCTAATTTACATAAGATTTTTAAGGAATATACACTAGAATAGTGAACTCTGTAATCTGTGTCTACCACGGTCTGTGTATCATGGTCAACTCTTTATGCAACTCTCTTAGGGCTCTTTTCCACTGGACGATTATTTTTCAGATTATCGTTAAATCGTTCAAATCTAAACGATAATCGTTCGGTTAAAATGCAGTTAACGATTAACGACCAAACGAGAAATTGTTGATCGCTTTATAAGACCTTGACCTACTTTTATCGTTGCTCGTTTGCAAAACGTTCGCACATCGTTCGCATTGAATAAGACGTCGTTTGGTCATTCGCAGTAGATACGAACGCAATAGCAAAGATATAGCGAAGAAAAAACGATCGCAAATACGACCATAAGAAACGATTATCGTTCCATGGAAATGAGTTAGCGTTTTCAGGTCTTTCGCAGTAGTGGTCATTTGAGATTGTTAATCGATAACGATTATGCGAACGATAATCGTCCGGTGGAATAGGGCCCTTAGAGGTCAGTAAAGACCTACTCAATTTTATCACAGAGGGAGGGACAGCATCTTGGGAAATCGAGTTGCCAAAACTTTTTCCTCCCTTTAAATTTACTTCTTCCTCCCTTTTATTAATTTGAAAATACGCAAATAATAACAATAATGGGATTTACAAAATAGAAAATCCACCCCATTGGCGTTCTCTCCCAAACTAAATGTTCATTAAGGGGAAAAAAAACCATAATGAAAATAGATAATATAATCATCTCTCTTTACTACCTATGTAAACAGTCAACATTTTCCAATCTCTTAGACCTATAACCATAAACCAAGAATAATTAATCACAGACAAGTCTGTCTGGTGCACCACACTATCCATACTCGCTCAGGGAATAAATCACAGAATCACGTATTAAAATCTACCTTTTATTGTTACAATTAAAATTCTTATTTCCAAAAATTGCACACTGAAAACCAAGGATCAGGGTCAGAGATTATTATATCTACAAATAGGGACCTAGTCCTTGCCAGCCGGTGGGCAATTTGGTCCTATAATACTCAACAATGTGGATCATATCTCAATTTTGTCTCAATCTCGTGTTAACGCCTTTCACCCGGACCATCAGCCAGGATCCTCAGGAGACTTCTAGGTACAGTATAGTATAGTATAACCGGGTAAGATGACCCCAAAATTAATCATGCAACTGGTAAGATAACCCAAGAACCAGACAAACAAAAAAATATAGTGATGGGGGGGGGGTTGATAGAAGACAAACCCCCTCATGTGAGACGCACTATAGATGAATGTAACCCCTTAAAGAGAACCAATCATGGCCGAAATTCAAAATTTTTTTTTTTTGCTAATTAGCTGTACATTTAAATTTTATTAATATTTGCAAATACATTTAATTATTTTTATAACTGTATTTTTCAGATATACACTTTACTTTCCTGTCTCGCGCCGGCTCTTTTCAAAAGAGCCGGTGTGAGACAGGAAGCTCCCGTCATGCAGAGTGGCAGCAATGCCGGGGGCGCCGCCATATTGATGACGTCACTTTGCGTTCCACCGCTGGAACGCAAGTGACTAAATTAAGATGGTGGCGCCCGGCAGCGGACAAGAGGATTGGGTAAAGTATAAGATACAGACTGCAAAGGCAGTCTGTATCTTCATAAATAGACAAAATGAAGATACAGACTGCCTTTGCAGTCTGTATCTTATACTTTACCTCATCCTCTTGTTCGGTACAGCAAGGCCGGCCGCCGCCATCTTGAATACGTCACTTGCGTTCCAGCGGTGGAACGCAAAGTGACGTCATCAAGATGGCGGCACCGGCCTTGCTCCACCGGAACAAGTGGATTAGGTAAAGTATAAGATACAGCCTGCAAATGCAGTCTGTATCTTCATAAATAGACTTCATAAAGATACAGACTGCATTTGCAGTCTGTATCTTATACTTTACCTACTCCTTTGTTCCGGTGCAGTAATGCCGGGGCGCCGCCATCTTGATGACGTCACGCTGGAACGCACGTGCGTTCCAGCGTGACGTCATCAAGATGGCGGCGCCCCGGCATTACTACACCGAAGAAGAGGATTAGGTAAAGAGAGGACCTTTAATAAAAAGGACAGTGATTTTTAGGTGATAGGTTCTCTTTAAATAGGAGTAGTCAGCTGCCACACCTCCGATACGCACTTGGAGCATGGGGCATAAGGCAAACCCTATACGTACATATTACATACATGCAGACAAACTACTACTTCCCAAACATGGTATTGTATAGATGGACCCCAATAGTCAGGGTTAAAGATACACATCTATTACTATAATAATCTGACGTCTTAATGATGACACATATGCTGCATAGATATACACGCCATCAGTAGTGGATCATAATAGGGGCGTTCTGGGCGGCAGCCCGGGGCCCTGAGCTCCTGGGGGGCCCATGACCACCCAAAAAGACTTATACTTTCAGTGGTGTACTGTCTCCTGGCTACACTTCCGCCATGATTTACAAAAAAAAATCACCGTTTTTTTAATAGCAATTTTGCACAAATCAGGACATCATGACATTATCTGTCCTGTACTATGAATGCCAGACTAGTACCGCCATAGTAACAGTGGGGTGGGGGGGCCCAGGCTTGGTAAACAGCCCAGGGCCTATGGTAAAGTTAATCCGCCCCTGCACGCCATTATCTATAAGACGTCATAGAGAGATAACACTGGTAGTAATATCAGTTGTTTGCACAATATGCAGTATATAACAGATAAACCAGGTGCATCCGCACCATCCAGATAGATAAAGTCAGGCCATTCATAGCAAAGTGGGTAAAATAAACATTCCCAACGGGATGACTCATGTCCCTCTTCCTTTCTGTGCCAGTAATGGTGATTTGGACCAGAATCACCATTGCTGGCACACGGAGGAAGGGGGGACGGGGCATGCGTCATCTGGTTTATCTGTTATATACTGCAAATTGGCTCCTGAGGAGCCACATACTGACTGCCACCCGCTATGTGAGGCCATGGGGCCATGTGAGTGCAGCATCCCTAACCTATTTGGGACGAATTGCTTTATTGCCATTAACGTTTCATTGTTTTATATTAACCCTTTCCTATTGCATAATCCCCTGATGAGTTACCTAACGAAACATTGGTGTCGGAAGGATAGGAAGAGAAAACATAGGGTAAGTGGTGCAGGGGTAGCACAGGGCAGGGGCTGTCCTCATTAAGACGATCACCCCGCTATTTCCTGAGCAAGTGGGGATAGTGTGGTGCACCAGAAAGGGATCAACAGGGTCCAGCACTCCCACTACCGTGTACAAGATTTAGTCTGTCCACAATCCCTCACTATTATATGTTGGCTATTTAATAGATATAGATAGTGTTGTATGACACAAAGAATTGTTTACATTGCGGATGGTGTCAGCACCCATCAATATATTATCTTGCACTATATGTATAGAGGCTATTTGGATATCTTGTCCGCATTTTTTCTATGGTGGAGGTTTTTGTATACACATGAGGTGTGTTTGAAGTTTTTACAAACAAGTATTAAAGGTTAAGTTTTAGGAATCCATCTGTGATTATCATAAACCAAGAATGACATTTATAACAACATTTTTTTCAATCTGGAATTGACCAAGCTAAAGCAGGACCTTGCTCACCTAACCTGTTCTCCTACTTCATTCTAGGTTGTTTCTTAGAACATAGACTTACTTTATCAAGAATATTTAGAATGACCATGAACAGTCATTCAAGGACCATAATCTAGTGTTTTAGATGTGCATCATTCCCTAACACATACTATACCAACTATACAGAAAAGAAGGATTTGTAATAATGACAGTACCTGTACAGTAGAGAACTGTGCCAGAGTTTCAACAATTTACATCTTTTCAAGAGAGCGGTGTAATCTGTAAATCAGGCCCTTAGTTCCCATTTCCTTTGCTGGCTACTATTAGACTAGGTTTCTAGCATGCTTAGCGTCTCCCTATCATTTGTCTGCATTCTTATCTGGCTTTTCCGACCTTGGCTCTAGGTTACCTGACTACTCTCTGGACTATTAGACTAGGCCAATCGTGGCTGAGCAGCTGATGACGCGGCAGCGGGGGAGCGGCCGAGGGACGGCTGAAGCGCTGCGGCCGGCCTCCCGAAGATGATGTCGTCGACCCAAGATGACGGCCGGGGTCGACAGCGAATACGTAAGTATAATGCATCACACTTCCGGGGTGGGGGGAACACAGGAAAGGGGGCCATTCACTTAATTAACACACATTACAAAGTTGTATAACTTTGTAATGTGTGTTATTTAGTGAATAAAAGTTAAATGCCGCACTACCCCTTTAATGTACTTTGACATTTACCTAGGTGCAGCGCAGAAAAGGGCCTCCCTGCTCACAGTATTCTAGCCCTGGAAATATTCCTAGGAGATAGAAACATAGATCAAACTTCCTGACTACATGACTATTTCTCCAAACATTTCCCAGCTCCTTTTGTATTCTTCAAATGCACTGCAAACTGCCAAGTAAAGGCACACCGCTCATATATCCAGTAAAAACGTAAAACATTAGCAATTCATGAGAATCTATCAGAAATTCTGCCTCACAGTACACATTTAGAAAAAGATAGAATACCATTCCTAATATGCAATCATTTAAATAACTGGTCATTAAAAACACAGCAACGTCTTCAGACATGACTGCTTGTTCAGATAAGACAGTGTTCCATATGGATATAAAAAGTTCTATGGCTGATGCCCATATCAGGAGAACACACAGTCTTCTCATTAAAACCTCCTGGAGCTGTAGTTTGCAGTTTCAAGCTGGGTTCACACTATGTATATTTGAGGCTGTATTTGGTCCTCATGTCAGGTCCTCATAGCAACCAAAACCAGGAGTGGATTGAAAACACAGAAAGGATCTGTTCACACAATGTTGAAATTGAGTGGATGGCCGCCATATAACAGTAAATAACGGCCATTATTTCAATACCACAGCCGTTGTTTTAAAATAACAGCAAATATTTGCCATTAAATGATGGCCATCCACTCAATTACAACATTATGTGAACAGAGCCTTTCTGTGCTTTCAATCCACTCCTGGTTTTGGTTGCTATACAGCCTCACAAATACTGCCTGAAATATACATAGTGTGAACCCAGCCTCAAAATGCAAAATTCAGCATCCTTCTCTCTGGAGAAAACAATCAATACAATAAGATAGAGAGAGAACATGGACAATAAATTTGAACAACATTGAAGTCATTGAAGTCCATTCCTACCAAGTCTAAGTTGCTGAGTCACCAAAGTAGATGAGTGACATCCTTTTAAAAAAGTGGCCAAAAGTGTAGTTAAGAGACAGGAAGCACAAATCCATGTTTTATACATTCTTCTATTTTAAAGCGAATCTGTAGCTACCCCGACACTCTGCAACCACTGGTACTTTTAAGTAGCTGTCAGCATTTCATGTCCGATCCCGGGGTCCAAATATCTTCTGGTGCCATCTTTTTCATAAAAATGCTCTTTTAATTTGGTGGTTCAAAGAGGCGGGCATTTGTGCCCTAAGCCATTTCCCAGCATCCTCTTGTAACTTGGTGCATATCTGTTTCTACTCTTTAATTCTCACTTAATATTATTAGGTTACAATAAGAGCCCATGAAAGTAGTTTAAACTGGACAAAGTTTAGAATAGAAGTGTCCTTATATACTCCTGTCTTCTTTTTTGTCTTTATATATCTATTCACTTAGCTATTGTGTGTGAACTAGTTATTTGTGTACTATTTGAATGCAATGTAAAACAGTGGATCCCTACTTTTTTATTTAGAGCACTCTATGGCAACCAACAAGCTAGCACTTGCAGGGGGAGCCACTATAGTGTTAAAAAATAGCAGTGGCAGCTCTGAACAGGTATTCCAGTCCAGGGAGATTGGATTACTTTCCACAGTTTTTCTATGGGATTTTGGTCCAAAGATTGGACTGGACGCTCTATTACCTCAATCCTGTTTGTCTGTAACCAAATTGGCTTACTTGTGTGTTTTGGGTCATTGTCATGATAAAATACACGATTCCTCAGGTGTGATAGAAAAGTATATACGTCCAACATCACAGTATGGAAAAACATCCCTGTATCATGGTTTTTGCACCACCATGTTTTACTGTCTTTACAATGTACTGTAGCTTTAAGTTAGTGTTCTGGGTTGTCTTACATACTTTCCACAGCTGTTAGACCCCAAAACTAACAAATTAGCATTCATCAGTCCACAAACTGTTACACAATTTCTCTTGTGGAGATCCCTTGTGGATCACAACTTTATCCATTACCATTTCTCTTTGGGCCAGTCATTAGTTTTTTTGGCAAATTTTAAGCTATTTAGGGCATGTCTTTTTTTGTTTTGTTTTGGGACTTTGCTGGAGTTCTTGTTGGTAACTTACTAAGTCATCTTCTGATTGTGGAAGTACTCACCTTTGCCACTTTGGCTATTCTTCAATCCATTCCAACGGTTAGTTCCACACTTCCCCTTGTGTCTTTTAGGTTTTTTTTAAGGCTTTTTTAATCTTATCAAAACAATGTATCAACCTGTTTTTCCCTTTTGTTAAGGAAATACATTATAACAACTCGTGCAACATTTGCCAACGGAGCCTCATTCAGTTAGTTAGCTGATGCAACGTCCAGCACAATACCAAGTGCCTGTTACGTGATCCAGAACCAAGACCTGCTAATAGTAATAGAATTCTTTGGCTATGGACCGCTATGCTTGATCCATTGTAAAATGGCTGCAGTAAATAAATACTGACCTCACAAACTTTAATCAAGTTCTTTAGGATATTTTTGATGGCAAAAAAGTACTACTTTCATTCGTATTTATTTTTTGTTACTCAGCTATCTTGTGTGGCTAAATAACAATTAGCTTTGTTTTGCAATCTTGCATTTTAACAAACATTAGAGGAATTTATATCTGCATCTATTTCCTAATTACCTAGTAAGGTATACTTAGTAATTGCCATTAAAATCACAATATAAAAAGGTTACTTGATACCAGAAGAGAATGTTTCTATCCTTGTAGGACAAGCTTTAATTCTCCCTTTAAAATGGCAAAACAGATGCAAGCATCAGAGGAAATAAAATTGGTAAAACAACATCTTGAGTCATTTGCATAGTTCAAAAGTTCACATCTCAGACCTTGTCTAAGTACTAATGTAATGTTGCTTTATTTTCTAAGCAACTGGATTGCTCAGACAGTTCATGTTCCCTCATCCTGCACTGAAGTATTCACTCTTTTTCCTCTATGTGGCAGTAAGACTGCAGTCAGGTGGGATCACCCCTTTAACCACCCAATGCAGTGAGAGACCCATAAACCCTCAAACCTGAAAGGATGACATGACAAGATAGACCTTTTGCTGGACGGCCGGACTCACAACGTGCACATCGTCCTTCCAGAGCAGCAACTTTCTCAAACCAAACTGCCAGCTGTGACTTAAAGGGAACCAATCAGCACTGTATAAAGCTTCTGGGCCGCAGCTGCAGCAGGGGCTTTATACCGGAGAAAAAGGAGTTGTATTTTCTGGGCGCGTGTCAGACACGGGTGGGGAAGTAATCATCCATTACTGGCCTCTGTGCCTGTCAATTATCCCGCCAAGCGCGCTGACAGGCAGAGAGCGGTGACTAGATACGGGTGGGGAGCTGCCCAGATGACTACTTCCCCGCCTGTCTGTGTCACACGCCCGGAGAATAAATCTCTATTTTCTCCGGTATAAAGCATAACGCAGGAGCTTTATACAGCACTGATTGGTTCCCTTTCAAGGAAATACTGTTAAAACATAAACTGTCAACTTAAACAGTAAACACAAATGGTATTCATTGCTTATCAAACGTATTTTTTATTCTTGCTTTTAAAATTTGTTTATTTTTTATTTTTATTTAAGGTAGGGAATGACAGCTTGCCTCCGCAACACAAGAGGAAGAAATCAGGATGGGGGGTGGGGGTGGGGAGGTGTTGCGGGGTGGTAATATTACTTTAGCAGGCGCGAAAACCTAAGCCTGCTATTGGCTATACATGGGCAAAAACATTCAGAGCAAACAAGGGAGGAGGGAAGGCACAAGAATATAGCAACTCTGCCCACACCCTGCATTATGTATCTTAATACCGTGCCAAGGACCGACTACAGTCCCTGGGCACCCACTCTACCTGCCTGTGTGCCCACCAACTCTTGTACTAAATAAATTGCAGGGTAAATGTGAACTTTACAAACAATAAAAACCTGCCTACATCTAATATACATAACTTTAGTTCCAAAAAGCACTTGCTTCTTGTTTGAGTTTGTTACAGAGACATGTCAAAAGTTTTGATCAGTCGGGGTCTGGGTGAAGATACCCCCCATTGATTATTATATAAAGCCATGGGAAGCACGGCTGAGCGATTCTCTCTCCAACTTGCTGCACTCCTCATCTTGCTGCAGGCGACAGGCTCCATAGGCATACTATACAATCCATACATGAGCTAAGTGGAGCAGCAAGCCGGGAAGTGTACAAGTTAAACATTTTAAAAATGAGTGGGACACTTTGTATAATACCAATTTATATATAAGAATTTATGCATACAGTAATAATAATACTATAGACATAGTTGTAGAATAGAAAAATTCCATAATACTGTAAATCAATGATGAGATTTAGGCTGGGGCTACATGGCGATTACTTGTCGCACGACCAAAAACTGATGTGATTTGGTGGCACTGCCACTCCTGTTTTGAATGGGGCCTCGTTGGGACCCACAAGCAGTCACAACAGTGACGCTGCAGTCACAAGAAATCCATCTTGCATACATCAAGCTTACTGATAATGTGAAACTTTTTAGTTATTATATATTTATTATATATTTATAAAGCTGTGTATGACATGTCACCTATTCTTTTTCATATGTTTCCCTGGCTCCCATTGCAGTCAAAGTGAGCATAGCTCACAGCTTTCCTTTTTTCTTTTTTTACTGAAATTAGTGCTTTTTCTGGATCAAACACAGCATTGCTCATGTGAATACACCCTTAGGCTAAATTCACACAATGTATAAATTCATTAAACAACGGCCTTAGTTGCAGGTTTGCAACCATGGCTGTATTTAATGAATTTGACAATCGCTTTAATTGTTATGGAATCCCAGCCATTGTATACACTCTGTCCGTGATTCCATGCAGTCGCACAAAAAAAAACAACCTGCCAATACAGACAATGTAAAGTGCGGCTCCAGACGCACTTTACATTGTCTGCTATGGGTATTTGGAATTCAGGCACACAGGAATGCACCTGCATCCCAATTTTAAAGAAATGAAGTTCATCCGGCCGGTACTGCATTACCGGCCAGCAGTCGTGTCACAGAACGGCCACTGTCATCCAATGTGTGAACTTAGCCTTAAATTGACATACCGATAAGAGCTTTGCTGAAGAGAAGAGTTACTGAGAGCTAAGTTGACTGACTTCACCCATGCTGCACCCAAACCACCAGCCAGTTCAAACACCACATGCCCTCACCCCTTATTACACCTATAGCCTGCCACCTCCTATTTACTCATATTGGTACAGCACTTACTGTATACGGTGACTGCAATCATATATTGGTAGCTTTCTCTATTAATCCCTGACTTATGTTTGTTCTAGTATTACTGTGCCTTGTTTGGTGATATGTTCTAGCTGTCTGGCTGTTAGAATTATTATCCTGTTATAAGTCTTTCAATTGCTCCAATTTCTAAAGGCGGCTTGGAAGTCCATCGGATGTGCACTCCATCCAAGGGAGTCTCGTATTTTGCAGCTTTAATCTGACATATTACTGTCAGGCTGAAGATCTTCAATTAGTTTGTGAGAGCTGGAGAGCACATTCACCTCACTTTGTGGCTTACAAAACACATTAGAGATCTGAATTTTTATTATGTCACCGCTCTAAACATCATTTAGTTATAAAACACATGTTGACTGTGAAAGATCAGAATATTTTATGAGAATATTTTCTTTCCATAAAACTGTAGCAGATAAATATATTTCCACAATAGAGGCACCATAAAAGTATTCGCCATCTATATAAAGATTAGCAGCTGTTTTGCATGGTGAGCTGCTGAAATGCTAATCTGTCATTCTCCAGGTACAAAGCAGCAGCTTTTTTCTTTACGGTTCCTTTGGTACATGTAAATTGTTATGGGTGTATTATGATTGCAGTCTGTTCATCAATGTGAAAACATGGTTTGTTAGTGTCTGAAACATGTGAATCATGCATTGTTACTTAAAGGGAACCTGTCACCTGGTTTATACTGTCCTGTTTGAGGGCAGCATGATGTACAGTAGGGACAGGCACTAATTTCAAGCAGTATATATATATATATATATATATATATATATATATTTTTTTTTTTTTTTAATTCAAAGTTTAAAAATCGCAGCATGCCGTATGGCAGGAGTCTGATGTCTGATGTCTATGACTGCCCTCTCCCTTATCAATCAGCCACAGGAGGATGAGGGGAGATTTAAGAATGCATTGGACTCTTGTTTCTCCTAACAGTGTTCTTATATCATCATAATCATACCCTTCCGCTTGCTGTTGGTCCACCACCAACATGACTAGGTAATCCCT
The DNA here is from genome assembly GCF_027789765.1 of Dendropsophus ebraccatus. NCBI lineage: Eukaryota > Metazoa > Chordata > Amphibia > Anura > Hylidae > Dendropsophus > Dendropsophus ebraccatus. The sequence continues at coordinate 104,619,023 of NC_091455.1, forward strand.
GGCAGAAGTGCCCCAATGGTGTTCCTATACATTCAGCAGGGAATGGTGCATGTGACTGCTGGGACCAGTGATTGGCTGCAGATTTCTGTGTTGAGTGTACAGGGGTGAGAATATTTATTTTTATATAATTTATTCTAGTATTCTAGACAATTTTAAGTACAGTCCAGAAAGCCCTTTTAACTTGATGTCCATGTGCCTGTTGGGTATATAGCCCGAGACATCTGCCTAGTAAAAAAAGAGAAAAAAAGAAAAAGAAAAAAAAAGTAATGATATGTCACGTGGCGAGCTGAGCCATGGGGCATTCCTGAAAAGAAGTGAGAACACCATCCTTGTAGAACACTGAATCTGTTAGATTTTTCTGTTATTCTTCTGTCCACATAAACGGATCGGTTGATTTAAATGGACTGAAGATAGTTTACTAGTGACTATGTCCAGTCCATTTCCAAACATATAAAGCTTTTTTGTGGAACTACCCACTTTTTTAAGTCTTTTGAAACAAAAGCGGGGTATGCAGTGTCCATCAGTATACCATACTATCAGTTTGCCAACATATACAAGAAATGTAGGCTATTTTGGGATGTGAGCATAGCCTTTCTGAGAGAGTGTAAGGGCTTGTTTCCTGCTAGATTTGTGTCTCTGAGACACACATACATCAGGTCATTAACATACATTCTGGTCATTTGTTCTTGAGTGTATCCAAGTTGTGGCTGGGGCTGAGAAGTAGTATTTGTAACTCTTTCCAATCTGAGACAATACTATGTTCAGAAAATTATCCAAACGTAGTCACTAGCTGAGTATGCTCATGCCATTAAATGTCGCCTATGCCTGCCCAAGCATAGATATGTCGGCATGCCTTTTTTACATTTTCCCAATGTATCTGTGCCTTGCGTGCACAAATCCTGGGGTGAATCCTGCCTAACTGGAGCCAAAAAGCAACCACACACCCTGGCGGTATCTCTAACTGTCTAATCATTTTAGAAATCCAGTGCAAAGGAATGGAGAAATTCAAGAAAATGTATATTAAAGATGACAATATCTATTAAAAATTAAAAAAAAAAAAAGTAATGCACATACAGTAAGAAATCACACATACAAAATTGAAAATATGAGTTCCAAATGAAGTATAGTTCTGTAATACAGAAGTGTGAGTCTTTCATCTACATCTAGAAATGACTGATGTTTACTCAGACATGTTTTACCTTGCAGTATCAGGCTAATGTCTGTAGTCCATATATACCACTTTCAACTACTGTACATGATCTGAATGAGAAACAACATAGTATTCTTCTAGTAGTTTTCTTGGCTGCTGAGTCATTGGCTTTAGAGTCCATTAATCACATTGACTCTTTATAGAGTAGTGTAGCTTTGCATAATTAATAAGTAATAAGGGACTTGCATTTCACTTCTAATTGTAAATAACAGTTCTACAGAAGATTTTTTATTTGATTTAGTAAATATTGATTTACACTTTTCTTTGATTGACTTTCGGGAGCTATAATTTTGTTGGTAGCATGTTACATAATTAGAAAGCTATATGCCATCTCTTGTTCTCATGTTCCATACTGCTGCCGTTAGGGCAAGAGAAAACATAGTACCTTTTACTTATCAAGAAGTTCTTCCTTGACATAGAAAATTGTTTTTATTCTCTAGTGCAGAGAGTCCAAGAGGTGTTCCCAAGGCTCTAAAGTGCTGACAGCTGAAATGCCTCCTCCCATCCCTGTCCCTGCTTGACTGGCAGTGAGAGCTCAGCCTTCAAATCTCATTCCTGTGATGTACATATGAATTGCGCACAGGAACGGGATTTGTTAAGAGGTTGGCTTCAAATTGTCAAGCAAGGAGAAAGGAACATGGAAAGGGGAGTGAGGATGTGTTCCAGTCCTCAGCACTTCAAGGCCTTGGGAACACCTCTTTGCAGCATAGGACAAAGACATTTTTCTACATTATAGATATATGATTAATCACCCCCCCCTTCCTGGAGACTAACAAGTTGGCTTTCCATAAAGCATTACATAATTAGAAATTACATAAAGCATAAACAGCAGCAGAGGGGCAGACAGGATGAAGTCTGTGTGTGTATGAGCAGGACCCAGATGGTGTTACACCAGGTTGTGTGTGATATTACAATTCAGCTCTATTCACTTTAAAGGAACTGAGCTGCAAAACCCACACCCAACCTACGGACAGGAGAGGTGCTGGTTCTGGAAGAAAGCAGCCATGCATTATAAGCCTGGACAAGCCCTTAAATGTGGAATTATAGACACACAGATCTTGTAAGTACTGTTGTCACAATATCATTTTGGGCTCAGAGTGGTCAACCAATATATCATGGGTCGAACAAAATATGTGGTGTGCGCCGTTCCCTGCATGTGTTGTTTTTATTACTCAGGTAAGATGCTATGCCCCATTTTCATACATAACACAAACACATCCCTGCTAACTAAAAAAGGCTAATGACTTAATGGACCCAACACAGATGAAAGAAATTATACAGTATATGTCTAATGTTGTAAACATAAAACCCATCAAACAAATGGACATATAAAGCTTTAGTATCACGGTATATTTATCTGCCGATTCGAAGATACAAAATCTGTCATGAGACTGAAACTATTTGTTAATGATTTATACATTCTATGAAATAAAAGTACTTTCAGTGCTCACTTCTTCACTCCACATATTCCATGGGATTTAGATATCATGTGCTTTTTCATTTAGATACTATTTCCATGGGAATATTTAATCCTTCTAAAATGAAAGCAATTAAAAACGTTCGTCTCAAAGTTCAGAGCGTAAAAATGTTATTGAAGTCCTTGACACATATAAAGCTAAACCTTTCACCGTGACAAATGTACTGGATTGCACATGACTTACCAAAATGTTCAAAGGTCAAATACATGATAAGAAAAAGCTTGCTTTAGGTTAGCCTCTAGGAACAGAATAGCCATCTTTTTCTTTTTGACATAATATATTCGATGTAATGAAGTGTTTTAATTTATGAATTGAATGGCTCATTGAAATAGTATAAAGAAATTTAGAAATAAAAAAAGTTTGTCATAAATCATGAAAATCACGAGCATTTTTTTCTTTTTAATGTTTATGTTAATTTTGTGTGTTCACTTGATACACGGTGTGGTGTCCGTTTTAAAGTAAACCTGCGACCTATGCATTTTTATTGTTTTTTGGACAGCTCATTGCTTAGTACTTTTATCCTTACAGGTATTCTGTGATAAAATCTGATAAAATCTTTATTTTTACTGTACTAGATGTCTGTTAAGATCTCTGTTTAGACATGCAGAATGTATCACCATTTAACTAATTATAAAGAGACACTGTTTATTTATTTTTGTTTTTATTTTAAGATTTTATTCTGTAGTTCTTATCATATTTCCTATACTTGATTACACCTGAATTTATTTCAATGGCATTTAGAGATATGCTTTACATCACTCACATGGTCCATGGGAAGCTGTAGCATGGCGCACTTGATTGATATGAATATTTTCTAGGCATGTTCTGTAACCTGTATAGAGATTACTGTGAAGAGAGGAGAGGTGTGAGCTTATTAATAGGCTTTATTGATTGCACCGACCCATGCAATAAATTTAACATGGCATTTTTACCACCCAGTGAACTGTTTGCCATTTATTACACTTTTTTGCTCTTCTGTTAAGTACCCCCTTTCTGCCCAACTACCATTCATAATCTTTATGATTTCCACAGGGATGAAAACTATACATTTCATTGTAATAGACCTTGATGTTGTCTTATTTGCCTTAATGCTATGTGGTCCTGTACATCTGTCTTCCTTATAGCTAAGTATTAGGATGCTGCACAGCAGTATTTATTTATTTTTTTATACAGTTGTGTATTGCCTGCCACAGCACACTAGGTAAATGTACTCTGGAAACAGACAGAATGGATGTAGGCATATTTGTGCTGTCAGTTTGCCTTTGCCTGCTTACACAGGGAGAAGTGTGGCTGATAACAATAAATTTTAAAGCCTGCCCTAAAGACACGATCAGTCAAGGATTGGGCGTTTTCCCCATCCTTAGCTGTCACTTTTACACAGTATGATTATCGGACGCAGGAGCTCTTCTTGCAAAGCTTCTTGCTGATGATCAGCCTATGTAAAAGACCGTTTAGGACACACATGTCAAACTCAGGCTCTCCAGCTGTTACAAAACTACAATTCCCATCAGAATTCCCACCAGAAAGCTTTGGCTGCCCAGGCATGATGGGAATTGTGGTTTTGCAACAGCTGGAGGGGCTGAGTTTGACACCCCTGCTTTAGGATGTTCTCTACAGAAACATCTATAGATAATTATTAATGATGAGCGAATAGTGAGATATTCGAATATTCGTACGAATATCCCGCGAATATTCGATCGAATATTCGATCCCATTAAAGTCTATGGGAACAAGTATTCGATTAGTGAAAAACATCTATTTGACCATTTGGAGGGTGAAACCGGAAGCTGGGGGATTTGAATGCATATCGAATATTTATCGAATATTCGCGGGATATTCGTACGAATATCGAATATTCTAATATCTCACTATTCGATCGAATATCTATTTGATCAAACAGTATTCGCTCATCACCAATAATTATATATTTTTGTCTGGTGTGAGGACTGATTAAACCTATAAGGCTCTCCACATCATCAGAGGTATACACCAGGAGCTTCCAAGGGCACCATGCAAATTAAAGTTGACCCTATAAACCAACGTATATACTCACAGACATATGTTCAATATTTAAACAAATATGTTGTTTCCTTGTCTATTAAACAATATCATTTGGCAAGGTTCAAAAGGATGGACAAAAGCATAACTATAGGGTGATACAGAGGTGGATGCACTTGGGCCCCTTTGTCATATAGGATACAGCAGTATTATAAATAGCACAAGGTTGGCTGGGGAGTTGTTATCTATGTCATAAAAATCAAAGTCTGCCTGTCTGTCTATCTGTCTGTCTGTCTGTCTGTCTCCTATAGACTTCCAAATGCCTGAACCGTTTGACCCCAAATTTGGCCCACAGATACATTGGGTGCCTGGGCAGGTTAGAGCGAAGGTCCCGTCCCCGCCAGATGTACAGGAGGGGAGGGGGAGGGGGAAGAGCGCCTCATAGAGATGAATGGGAAAATCTCCACACTGCACACACAGGTGATATAATTAGTGCTGAAGCTGACCATCAGAAACGGCAGTTGAAAGCCTTAGCAACCAATAGGATTACTACTTTCATTTTCAAAGGGAGCTGGAATCTGATTGGTTGCTAGGGACAGCGAAATCCACTGCGGATCCAGTGTCATTCAACCCTATGACACTATATACTCGCAGGGAGATTGACATCCCGCTGCGAGTATGTAAAATAACCCCCTCGGCGGCTGGAGCGTAACTTACACTGACAGAGGCGCCCATCATCCCGCCCGCACAGACCGCTGTTAGATCTGGCAGGCTCCCCTCCAGTGTGCTCAGCGCTGTGCTGCTGCTGGGCACAGCTCTCTCCTCACGGCTCTGGACAGTGCACACACCGCTCCAGCTTGATTCGGGGGGGACGTTCAGAGCTGTGAGGAGAGAGCCGTGCCCGGCAGCAGCAGCGAAGCGCAGAACTCACTGGAGGGGAGCCTGCACAATCTAACAGTGGCCTGTGTCGGCAGGATGATGGGCACCTCTGTCAGTGTAAGTTACGCTCTGGCCGCCGAGGGTTTTTTTTTTACATACTTGCGGCGGGATGCCAGTCCCCCTGCAAGTATATAGTGTCATATCGTATCTTGCAATTTTGATGTGTTTAAAACTATATTAGATGTTAATAAATTTTCAAGAAATCTCACTGTTAAAAAACATTTTTTTGATTTACAGGGGGAAAATTCACCTATTGGTAAAATCGGGGATAAATACCCAGCTAGTAAATGTACTAATATAGATGAACAAATGTCTTTGTTAGCATTGCATAGTCTGGCATCGGAGTCTAATGTGAATGAGGAAAACCATGGGTTATCTTTCCAAACCAGTAATCCTGCTTTCTATCCGATAGCTTCCAGGTGTGAAGCTCTGGACAGATTTCAGGAGCTGGTGGAAAGAGACCTAACGGCTTTAGAGTCAAGCACTAAGAATGCACACCATCAGGATAATCTCACCAAAAGTGAAAGAATAGCTATATAGGAACTTAAAAATAACAATCATATAGTAGTACGTAATGCAGACAAAGGGGGTGCTGTAATAGTGCTTGACTCTTGACTGTATGAGAAACTTAATTATGAGATGTTATTGGATGAAACTACATACCGCAGATTGTCCTCGAATCCTACTAAGGTATTCCAAGACAAACTGCAAAAGCTACTCCAGGAAGGTGTTCACATGGGTGCGATTACCCAAAAACAGGCAGATTTTATATTTGTGGAAGATCAAGTGATCCCGGTATTCCATTCGCTCCCCAAGGTCCATAAGGGTAAATTCCCTCCCCCACTTAGACCTATTGTGGCGGGGATAGGATCGCTGGGAGAGCGATTGGGATCATGGGTGGATCACTACCTGCAACCTTTGACTAGTGTCACACCATCCCATATCAAAGACACGAAGCATGTGTTAAATATTATTGAAGATATGGGCTGGAGTGAGGAATGGAGTCTAGCGACCCTAGATGTGGTTGCTTTATACCCTTCTATACCCAAACAAGTGGCTCTTTTTTGTTTAGAATATTTTCTTGTGAAATATGGGACATATTCAGATTCGGAGGTGGAATTTTTGATAATGACCACGGATTTTCTTCTAACGCATAATTATTTCGCATTTAATGACAACTACTTTTTGCAAATACAAGGCGTAAGCATGGGGACGAAATTATCGCCGTCTTTAGCAAATATAGTTATGGTGGTTTTAGAAGAAAAATATATATCTTTTGTGACAACAATCCCTTTCTGAAGTGTATCCACTGGATCGGACGATTCATAAACGATTTAGTGGTGGTATGGAGGGACACAGAGGTGTCCTTCAGATCATTCACTGAATATCTCAACGAGAACGATTTGGGGTTAAAGTTCACCTCGTGCTATGGAGGGTCAGAGGTTGTCTTCTTAGATGTAAGACTCAAGGGGGAATGCAATAAAATTGAGGTCTTACCCTACCGTAAAGATTGTGCAGGTAATAGCATTCTGTTAGCCACTTCCTGTCACCCTCCACACGTAGTATACAACATCCCATATGGTGAATGCCAACGACTAAAACGCAATTGCAGCAAAGATACAGTATATAAAAAACTCACTGCACTTCAGTCTAGATTTAAGGAAAGACATTTTCCACAACACAGTATCACCAGAGCTGTATAAAAAATATCTACAGTAACAAGAGAAGAAACACTATGAGACAAAACATTAGACACAATAAGAAATCAGAAAAAACATTGACAAACAGAACATAAAATAACATTTACCACTACTTATAGCCTCCAATATAATCAAATTAAAAATATTGTAAATAAACACCGGTTCTTTGGCAAGATGAAAAATTGTATCACATAACTAAGATGGGGGTGAGGGTGGTTTCCAAACATGCTCCCACATTGGGCTCGACTCTATCCCCATATTTTTATAGTAGTCAGAAAAACACTCCAAGTATATGGTTGGAAACTAAAGGTTCGTATAAATGTGGCCACACAAAATGCATTACGTGCACACATATGTTAAGAGCTAAAGAATTTTAATCATATTCAAATGGAAGTATGTATAATATTAATAGCTACATAAATTGTAACACCTCATATGTAGTCTATTTAGCAGCCTGTGTGGACTGCAATGTACAACATTGTCCAGTTGGAGAGCTGTGGATTGGATTGTCATTCAACCCTATATAGTGTCATAGGGTTGAATGACACTGGACCCGCAGTGGATTTCGCTACGAATTTGCAGCGTGAAATCTGCTGCGGGTCCGATAGGTGTGAAGGCACCTTAACAGTGTACAGTGTATATACAGTGTATGCAGCAAGGGGCTTGCCTGCTGGGTGTTGGTGTTGGGGAATGTATACAGTAAGGGGGTGTTAGGGAATGTATACAGCATGGGGGGCTACCTGAAGGGGGAGTGTATACAGCATGGTGGCTACCTGCAGGGGGGAGTGTATACAGCATGGGGGCTACCTGCAGGGGGGAGTGTATACAGCATGGGGGCTACCTGCAGAGGGGAGTTTGTACAGCAGGGGGCTACCTGAAGGGGGGAGTGTATACAGTATGGGTGCTATCTGCAAGAAGGGCAGGGTATACAGTATGGGGGATACCTGCAGGGGGGAGTGTATACAGTATGGGGGCTACCTGCGGGGGTGGAATGTATACAGTATAGGAGTACCTACAAGGGGGGGGAGTGTATACAGTACGGGGGCTACCTGCAGGGGGGAGTGTATACAGTATTAGAAACTTTGAAACCTCTTCTGTGTTGTCCTCACAAAGGATGAAAGGTAGTGCCGAAGAGGGCCAGATTATGATGATGCAGGATTGTGTATGCACTTATTATAAGCTGCAGGTTTTCTGCACACACACCTTACTTATGGTCTGCAGTTGGTGGTGGTGGGGGGGGGACCCTAAACTACACACTACAGGTATGCAGGACCTCCACCAACTATACACTGCAGATATACAAGACCCCCACCGACTATATACTACAGGTACTGTATACAGGACCTCTACTAACACTGTCAATGTTGTATATAACCAGGCTCAGCAAAACACTACCAATGTTGTATATAACACTGCTGATGTTGTATATAACCAGGCTGTAAAAAACACTGCCAATGTTGCATATAACCAGGCTCAGCATAATACTGTTATTGTTGTATACTATGCTGTATACTGTATAAAACTGCCAATGTTGCATATAACCAGGCTGTATATAACACTGACAATGTTGTATATAACCAGGCTCTGTATACAGTCTGATCACATGATGACATCTCGGTTTGGCTATTAGGTATTTAGGATGTTTAAAGTTTTTAGTTTATTTCTAACCTACAATTTAGATAAACAGTGCAGAACTGTCGGGGTATGTACTGTATGTAGGGGCATATAGGGCTCCTGCCAATTTCCTCTTAAACAAAAAAAAACACAATGGCATAGATTTGCCTCCTGGGCGACCTTGGATCAAATCTAATTAACACACTGACACTTTTTCTAGTATACAGTATTTACCAATTACAACCAGCAGCTGTTTATGAAGGATTAAATCTACTTTTATTGTCCAACATTGACAAACCTACTTCAGGCACCTGTGCCCTAAACCAGGGCTAACATGTCCTGTATTAGTCAATGGACAATCTGTTGTAACCACCCCACGTTGCCCGTAACCACCCCAGATTGTCTGTAAGCACTGCAGGTTGCCCGTAACCACCCCACGTTGCCCGTAACCACCCCAGATTGTCTGTAAGCACTACAGGTTGCCCGTAACCACCCCACGTTGCCCGTATCCACCCCAGATTGTCTGTAAGCACTGCAGGTTGCCCGTAACCACCCCTTGTTTCCCGTAACCATCCCAGATTGTCTGTAAGCACAGCAGATTGCCTGTAACCAGCCCACGTTGCCTGTAACCAGCCCACGTTGCCGTAACCACAGCAGGTTGCCCGTGACCACCACACGTTGCCCATAACCACCCCTCGTTGCCCGTAACCACCCCACGTTGCCTGTAACCACCCCAGGTTGCCGTAACCACAGCAGGTTGCCCGTGACCACCCCATGTTGTCCGTAACCACCCCAGATTACCTGTAACCACCTCAGGTTGCCCATAACCACCCCTGGTTGCCCGTAACCACCCCACATTACCTGTAATCTAATTTTTTTTATTTTATTTTAGTAACTGCGCTATTCTAATAACCATTACTAGCTGCGGTTTTGCTCCTGTAAATTGGCGCTCCTTCCCTTCTGAGCCCTGCTGTGTGCCCATACAGTGGTTTATGCCCACATATGGGGTACCGTTGTACTCAGGAGAACCTGCGTTACAGATTTTGGGGTATGTTTTCTCTCCTGTTCCTCGTCAAATTGAGAAATTTCAAACTAAACCAACATATTATTGGAAAAATTCGAGTTTTTCCATTTTTACTGGCCAATTTTGAATACTTTCCTCTAATACCTGTGGGGTAAAAATGGTCACCACACCCCAAGATGAATTCTTTGAGGGGTGCACTTTCCAAAATGGGGTGACTTTTGGGGGGAATCTATTCTGCTGACACTACAGGGGCTCTGCAAACGCACCTGGCGCTCAGAAACTTCTTCAGAAAAATCTGCACTGAAAATGCTAATTGGCGCTCCTTCCCTTCTGAGCCCGGCTGTGTGCCCATGCAGTGGTTTATGCCCACATATGGGGTACCGTTCTACTCAGGAGAACCTGCTTTACATATATTGGGGTGACATTTCTCTCCTGTTCTTTGAGAAATTGAGAAATTTCAAACTAAAGGAACATATTATTGGAAAAAATTGAGTTTTTCATTTTTACTGTCTACTTTTGAATATTTTCCTCAAATACCTGTGGGGTCAAAATGCTCACCACACCTCAAAATAAATTTTTTGAGGGGTGCACTTTCCAAAATGGGGTGACTTATTGGGAGATTTTACTCTACGGACACTACAGGGGCTCTGCAAACGCACCTGGCGCTTGGAAACTTCTTCAACAAAATCTGCATTGAAAAAGCTAATTGGCGCTCCTTTCCTTCTGAGCCCTCCTGTGTGCCCATGCAGTGGTTTATGCCCACATATGAGGTACCTTTTCACTTAGGAGAACCTGCGTTACAAATTTTGGGGTACTTTTTTCCTCTTGTTCCTCATAAAATTTAGAAATTTCAAACTAAAAGAACATAATATTGGAAAAATTTGAGTTTTTCATTTTTACTGTCTACTTTTGAATACTTTCCTCTAATACCTGTGGGGTCAAAATGGTCACCACACACCAAGATGAATACTTTGAGGGGTGCACTTTCCAAAATGGAGTGACTTATGGCGAGATTTTACTCCGCTAGCACTACAGGGGCACTGCAAACGCACCTGGCGCTCGGAAACTTCTGCAGCAAAATCTGCATTGAAAAAGCTAATTGGCGCTCCTTCCCTTCTGAGCCCTCCTGTGTGCCCATGCAGTGGTTTATGCCCACATATGGGGTACCATTGTACTCAGGAGAACCTGCGTTACAAATTTTGGGGTTCTTTTTTCCTCTTGTTCCTCGTGAAATTGAGAAATTTCAAACTAAACGAACATATTATTGGAAGAATTCGAGTTTTTCATTTTTACTGTCTTCTTTTGAATACTTTCCTGTAATACCTGTGGGGTCAAAATGGTCACCACACACCAGATGAATTCTTTGAGGGGTGTAATTTCCAAAATGGGGTGACTTATGGGGGGTTTTCTCTCTGCTGACACTACAGGGGCACTGCAAACGCACCTGGCGCTCAGAAACTTCTTCAGCAAAATTTGCATTGGAAAAGCTAATTGGCGCTCCCTTCCTTCTGAGCCCTGCTGTGTGCCCATACAGTGGTTTACGCCCACATATGGGGTACCGTTGTACTCAAGAGAACCTGCATTACAAATTTTGGGGTGCTTTTTGTCTCATATTCCTTTTGAAAATGAGAAACTTTAATCTAAACGTATATATTATTGGAAAATTTAAATTTTCCATTTTTTTACTGCCTAATTGTGAATACTTTCCTCCAGCCCCTGTAGGGTTAAAATGCTCATTATACCCCTAGATTAATTCTTTAAGATGTGTAGTTTCCAAAATGGGGTCACTTATGGGGGTTTTCAGGATACCAGACTTCTAAATCCATTTAAAAAAAGAACTAGTCCCTAAAAAAATCTCAGAATCACTAGCATACGTTAAAGCATCACTGAGCTATAAGAGCATAAAGTGAGACAGGTCAGATTTTGAAAAATTAGCCTGGTCATTAAGGCCCAAACTAGCTGCAGCACGAAGGGGTTAAAGAGACTCTAAATCCACTAACTCACCCCATCAAACTGCTATTACCATCTATTTGATGAGAGTAAATTCTGTGTCTAGCTCGTTGTCTTTGCCCTAGGTCTGCAATGTCTCTCCTTCTTTCCTTCCCACCCTACGCATCATTGGGAACACCCCCTGGCACAATTTTTCCTATTTTATCACTTGTCTAAACTGCACCTGGGCTATAGTAACACAGGTGGAGTTTAGACAAGTGATGAATAGAAATCTTGTCTGCGGGCATTCCTAAGGATGAGGATGGTGGTGAGGAAGGAAGAAGAGGCATTGCAGACCTGGGGCACAGAAACTCTAGGGCACACCAGTATGACACAGCGCTACAGATTAAAAGATCATTTTTTTTACTCTAACCAAGGCACCAGGCACATTTTAAAAGACACAACCATTAAGAATTTACTCTTATCAAATGGATGGTACTAGCGGTTTGGTGGAGTGGGTTGGTGGATACAGAGTCACTTTAGATTACTCAAAAGTTTAATTTTATTTTCTTTCTGTGATAATGTTTCTTTTTCTACCCTTTCCAGCACCAATCTTTATATTATTTTTCATAATAAAAAAAAGAAACCTTGAATTGTTATATTTGTTGAATTAAGACTTTAGACAGGAGCTGGACAGTTTGCACAGGGGTGAACATAAAGGTGCATTTATAATGTCAAGAGCAATGCAGACCTGAAAGCCTTACTTGTCAAACATTGTCTGACAGGAAAATTGAGAATTTGTGTAATTTTAGCACTTCTAGAAAGTGTCAAAAATATATTACAATTCCACCATCAAATTTATATAGGCCAGAAATAAACATACAAAAAGAGATTGCAAGAAAAAAAGAAAATCCAGGAAAAACACATCAGTCAACAGTAGGAAATCAAAATGTCTACATTAAGCATTTTACCCTCTTCCAAAGGGGTTTCATCCTCCTTTATGGGCAGCTGTTTGACAGATTTTACCAAGGTTTGTAATTTACTATGCTTATACAGTATTTTGACCCTGCTTCATACAGGGCGAGTGCTACCTGCTATCTGCAGCTGACACCCACTGTTAGTGACTGGAATTAATAGAGATTGGGATTAGTGATGAGCGAGCATGCTCGTCCAAGCTTGGTACTCGTTCGAGTATTAGGGTACTCGATGGTACTCGTTACTCAGACGAGCATCTCGCGAAACTCGAGAAAATGGCATTACCCTTTTCCTATAAGTTTGGGCGCAATTTCTCAGCCAATCAACATGCAGGAGACTCTTTGGTACATCCTGCGATGACGTGGGATCCATACATGTTGATAGCAGCGATTGGTTGGCCAGATCAGATGACCCTGGCTTATAAAAATCTGGGCCAGCGGTGCTCGCCTCACATGCCTGCTGGATGAGAATAGGGACAGAGCTTCTGCTTGTCAGGGAGAGCGTTAGGGAGGGAATTCCTTCCTGTAGGCAGGGATAGTAGAGAAAGAACTCAATAGCCCTTGTAAGGGCTTAAATTATTTTTTTTTTTGGGATGTCTCTAGACTGCTGGCTGTGACTTGCAGTGCAGCTACCATAATTTTAGCAGCACACTGTGGTGATCGACTGCTTGCAAAAAGGGGAGCGCAGGTGGTGCATACATACCCCAACAAAGTCCTTAGTACTATTATATTTTTTGTGGCTGGTGCTGCTGCTGTTGTACATTGTATTGCTGTGATTTTTAGTACAGTTGCATAGAACCTCACTGCTTATTGTTCTGTGTAACATGTGGCATAGACCATATACCACCACTTACACACAGACTATACGATAACCTCCAAAAACTAGTGTGACCAGTATATTTTCTTATTTCTTTATTTCTTAGTGCAGCCATATCCAAGCTCACTGCTAATTACCCTGTGTAAGAAGGTGGCATACACTATATAGCAGCACTTACCCACAGATTCTATACGACAACCTCCAAAAACTAGTGTGACCAGTATATTTTCTTATTTCTTTATTTCTTAGTGCAGCCATATCCAAGCTCATTGCTAATAGCCCTGTCTAAGAGGGTGGCATACACTATATAGCAGCACTTACCCACAGATTCTATAAGACAACCTCCAAAAACTAGTGTGACCAGTAAATTTTCTTATTTCTTTGTGCAGCTATAATAAAGCTCAATGCTAATTGCCTTGTGTAAGAGGGTGGCATACACTATATAGCAGCACTTACCCACAGATTCTATATGACAACCTTCAAAAACTAGTGTGACCAGTATATTTTCTTATTTCTTTATTTCTTAGTGCAGTCATATCCAAGCTCACTGCTAATTGCCCTGCATAAGAGGGTGGCATACAGGGCCGTATTTGCCACTAGGCACCCGTGGTCCAGTGCCTATTTTTTTTAACACCCCCCCCCCATCCGCCTCCCGCGCCTGGGGGGGGGGGCAATGTCGATGGGTCGGCCGCTGTGAGTTTCCGGCAGAGAGAGCCTGTGTCACACAGGCCAGAAGCTCACAGTGCGGCCCCACAGTGCCCGTACTTCTTCCCTGCTTGGTGGCAGTGTGATGATGTCACATCATGTGCGCAGCAGGAAGGAAGTTCGGGCACTACGGGGCTGCACTGTGAGCTTCTGGCCTGTGTGACACAGGCTCTCTCTGCCGGAAGCTCACCACGGACCTGCATTGGGGGGAGGGGGACTGCCTCTGCCCCCCCGCTTTTCCCTCTACTCCCCCTGTCGTCTGGCTACTCCCCCTGCACATCGACCGCTTCCTCTGCCCCCCCGGCTGCTCCCTTTGCTTCTCCATCTGCCCCTCAATGTCTCTGCCTGTCACCTTAGCTGCCACCCCATCATCTCCCCCTGCCCTCCCTTCTTCTCCAGCTGCTCCCCCGCCCTTCAATCTTCTCCCCCTGCCACCTTCAGCTGCTCCCCAACTACTCCCCCTGCCACCCCCAGCTGCTCCCCAACTGCTCCCCCTGCCACCCCCAGCTGCTTACCAACTGCTTCCCCTGCCACCCCGAGCTGCTCCCCCACTGCTTCCCCTGCCACCCCCAGCTGCTCCCCAACTGCTCCCCCTGCCACCCCCAGCTGCTCTCCTTGCCACCCCCAGCTGCTCCCCCAGCCACCCTCAGCTGCTCCCCAACTGCTTCCCCTGCCACCACCAGCTGCTTCCCCGACACCTGACACCCCTAGCTGCTCCCTATCACCCCAGCTGCTCCCCCTGTCGCCCCAGCTGCTCCCCCTGTCGCCCCAGCTACTCCCCCTGTCGCCCCAGCTTTTCTCCCTGTCGCCCCAGCTCCCCCCCCTGTCACCCAAGCTACACCCCCGTCGCCCCAGCTGCACAGCAGCACCTGTTGAGGCAGCAGTGACACACCGCAGACATTCACTCCCTAGCTTCTTCTCGCAACTTACGGGGTCTCAGGGTACACCGCTACTGAAACTGCAGCAGTGTGAATCAGGTGATCACGTGGATAGCGGATAATGTGTCCAGTAACTTATTCACCACCCAGTCTTCCACGCAGTCCACCCACGCTAGCCAAGGAAGTGGAACCCTTGCTCCAGCAGCTCAGCCTCCTTTCCCATAGCCTGGCCCCTCCAGGGAAAGGAGGGATTCAGATCCACCACCACCACCATGCTCCCAGGAACTCTTTTCTGGACCCTTCCCTGAGTCTGAGCAACCTGAGCAATCTGATTACCTCCACAGTCCTGTCTCCTGATGCAAGCCCCAGCCTGAAGTGGATCTGTCATGATTTGGAAGTAAGGGAGACTTCCATGGTCGGAGTACAGTGCTGTAGACCCCGCTATGCAGACCATGCTCCTCCTCCACTTGCTCCAACCCAGTACAGGGAGCTCTTAAACCAAAGCAATGCTCTTAAAACAAGTCATAATTTTGAAAAACTGTGAGCTCTTAAACCAAAATGCTCTTAAACCAAGTTACTCTTAAACCAAGGTACCACTGTAACTTAAAGTGGGGAGCAGAGTGAGGAATTGGAGGAAGACCTGGTGGATGAGGACGAGTTGACTGACCCGAGTTGGGTGGATAAGCCTAGTGTAGACAGTGCTTCTGAGGGGGAGGCAAGTTCAGCCACAGGACCAGTTGGAAGAGAAAGAGGGGTGGGCAGAGGGAGAAGCAGGGCCATAGCAAGTAGATCAGCAACTGTTTCATGTAGTCAAACTCCCGTGGCCAGGCCTAGATGTTCGCAAGTCTGGAGGTTCTTTAAAGAAACTGCAGATGACCGACGGACTGTAGTGTGCAACCTGTGCCACGCCAGGATCAGCAGGGGAGCCACCACTACTAGCCTAACCACTACCAGCATGCCCACTCAGTCAAACCAAGGCCGTTGAGTTACTGCAAGTCACACCCCTGCTCCTTCCCCCGTGTCACATGCTGGCTCTGTCAGTCCCCCTGCCCAGGCCCTAGGCACGAGCGCCTCCCCCCCTACACCCACACCTTTACCTCCACTGTGCTCCACACCCTCCAGCAAGGTGTCCAAGCGCAGCCTTCAACTGTCCCTACAACAGACCTTTGAACGGAAGCGCAAATACACTGCCACTCACCAACATGCACAAGCCCTAAATGTGCACATAGGCAAACTGCTGAGCCTGGAAATGCTGCCCTATCTGCTGTTAGAGACAGAGGCTTTTCGGAACCTCATGGCGGTGGCTACCTCTCGGTACTCTGCTGTGTCAGGCCTAATTTTTGTGAGGTTGAACGCCTGCCTTATCTACCTTGTTCACTGAGTTCTCACCGCAATGCTGTGTCAGGCCTAATTTTTGGGAGGTTCCACGCCTGCCTTATCTAAAGGCTGGTAAAGGCCACTTTATGGTCTTTTTTTTAAATTGTCATTTTCAATTTTCAGGGCTGTCAGGTAATCTATTGTATCTCCAAGATACACGCCACAGTTAAAAGGAACAGAAAGTGAAAATGGTAGATGCTAATTTATTGATCTTTGTCTTGTGTTGTCCATTTCGAACCATATAAATGGTGGGTGTAAACTTGCAGGTGTTCTCTCTTTTGCCGTGCTTTCATTTTGTTGCTTTTTCAAAGGCAGAAGTCAGCCGCTTAGTAAAGGCCACTTTATGGCCTTTTTTTTTAATCTTCCATTTCAAATTTCAAATCAAATCAAATCGACTTCAGGTCAAGTGCTATTTTGCAGGGCTGTCAGGTCATTTATTGTATGTATCTCCAAGGTACATGCCACAGCTAAAAGGAACAGGCAGTGAAAATGGTGGATCCTAATTTAGGATCCTTGTGTTGTCCATTTCGAACCATACAATCTGTGGATTTCAACTTGTAGGTGTCCTCTGCCGTCCTTTCATTTTGTAGCTGTTTCAAAGGCAGTAGTCAGCTACTGGTCAGTCTAGTAATTTTAAAAAAGATATTAAAGGGGGGGGGGGGAGGAGGGGAGTAGTCAGCTTGTCAGGCACTGGCACAGTTAAAAGGAACAGCCAGTGAAAATGGTGGATCCTAATTTAGGATCCTTGTGTTATCCATTTCGAACCATACAATCTGTGGATGTCAACTTGCGGGTGTCGTCTGCTGTCCTTTCATTTTGTAGCTGTTTCAAAGGCAGTAGTCAGCTACTGGCCAGTCTAGTAATTTTAAAAAAGTTATTAAAGGGGGGGGGGGGAGGAGGGGAGCAGTCAGCTTGTCAGGCACTGGCACAGTTAAAAGGAACAGCCAGTGAAAATGGTGGATCCTAATTTAGGATCCTTGTGTTATCCATTTCGAACCATACAATCTGTGGATGTCAACTTGCGGGTGTTGTCTGATGTCCTTTAATTTTGTAGCTGTTTCAAAGGCAGTAGACAGCTGCTCGTTAAAGGCCACTTTATGGCCTTTTTTAATCTTCAATTTCAATTTTAAAATCAAATCGACTTCAATTCGACAAATAGTCGAATTCAAATTCGACTATTTTGCTGGACTGTCTGGTCATCTATTGTATCTCCAAGATACATGCCACAGCTAAAAGGAACAGACAGTGAAAATGGTGGAAAAAGTCCCCCCACTACTACCGCACTAGCCCTCTCTTAGATACTTTTTAAAGGATTAAAAGTGTATTTATTCAAATTCCGGGGCCTCTTAAGAAGACTGTATTGTTATTTTTTTGTCCCTACCTCCAATGATTTTGACTGTCATGCAAAACTGCATGAGGGTGTGAGGCTAAATCTAGCCATAATCTGGCTATTTTTATTGCATGATTGTATTGTCCATTTCATACCATGTTATTGTCAAACCCAAAATTTAAACTAACTTGAATTCAAACTCAAATTTTAATTCAAACCCAAAATCAAATTATAATTCAAATTAAAAAAAAATAAAATAAAAAATTTAATTCGGTCGCCAGAACAGAAGCAGTGGGGAGAAGTGGTGAGTGACATGATACTGGTAAAATTACCCCAACTGCTAAAGTAGTCAGGGGGTGTCATGCCCCAGCCCTTCTCAGTCTAGTAATTAAAAAAAGACAAGTTATTAAGGGGGGGAGGAGGGGAGCAGTCAGCTTGTCAGGCACTGGCAGTTAAACACTGTCCAAGGCCTTTGACCTTCAAAGTGACCTTCAGGCCTTTGACCTTGGTCGCATGTGCCTTGCCCATCTTGGTCTGGGTCAGCACTATTGTCTTGAGGTTGACCACCAGGCTGTTGCCCAGAATTTGACGTAATGGTGTGATCAGGCAGCCTCAGAGGCATCCATGCATGCTGCCCCTGTTATTTCCTGTCCATTTCCGTGGTGTTAAGCTAAGTTTTTGGGTGGTTCATATGCTACCTCTGTTTTAATGGTTCCCTGTGTTCTCACTGCCATGCTGTGTCGGGCTAAATTTTGGGGTGGTTCATATACTATCTCTATTTTAATGGTTCCCTGTGTTTTCACTGCCATGCTGTGTCAGGCTAAATTTTGGGGTGGTTCATATGCTACCTTTGTTTTAATGGTTCCCTGTGTTCTCACTGCCATGCTGTACCAGGCAAAATTTTGGGGTGGTTCATATACTACCTCTGTTTTAATTGTTCCTTGTGTTCTCACAGCCATGCTGTGTCAGGCTAAATTTTGGGGTGGTTCATATACTACCTCTATTTTAATGGTTCTCTGTGTTCTCACTGCCAGGCTGTGTCAGGCTAAATTTTGGGGTGGTTCATATGCTACCTCTGTTTTAATGGTTCACTGTGTGATCACTGCCATGCTGTTGCCCAAAATTTAGCCTAATGGTGCGATTAGGCAGCCTCAAAGGGATCCATGCATGCTGCCCCTGGTGTTTCCTCTCCATTTCCTTGGTGTTTCCATCATTTCCTGAGGTTGACAGGTTTTCACACAACCTTCCCTGTGCCAAGCTTGGGTCCCCTGAAAAAATGCTCGAGTTTCCCATTGACTTCAATGGGGTTCGTTACTCGAAACGAGCACTTGAATATCGTGACATATTTGTCTTGAGTAACGAGCACCCGAGCATTTCAGTACTCACTCGTTACTAATTGTGACATCTATATAATTATACTGTGAGTCACTTGTGGTTCAGGGGTCTGATCAGCACCCTTATGAATGCCTTATCTAGGCTATTGTAACAAGTATAATAAATGTCCTATAGGACTCTAAAAGTATAAACAAAAAGCCTTAACCCCCCCCCAATGATTTAAATCACCCCCTTTTACTGCTTTTCAGGTAAAAAAAATTCTAAACATCTCCCAATTTTTTTGTCTCATTATGTATTAGAAAAAAAGTTTTTTTTTATTTCAAAAGCAGAAAAATGTGGTTGACCTCATTTTTCTGTAACTTAAAATTAAACATACTAAAATGAAAGAAATGAAATGGACAGAAGAATGCAGAGTGATCCCAGCCTAAGGCTGTGTTCCCACTACTGGACTTTATTGAGCAAAGGTGTCCTTCCATTAATAAAGATGGAAGCAAATAATGATCATGAACATTATTTATCATTGCTGACCCCTTTTCTGTAGCAGAAACAGACCTTAAACAAAACAAAAAGTATAAAAATTTGGTATCAATGTAATTGTACTGACCCACAGAATAAAGTTACCATGACAATTTTACAAGGCTTATACTTGCTTTTCCTGTGGGTCTATGCAGAAGGCTGTCCCTAGCCTGCCACGGTACTGTAATCTCTGGGACCTCACCCTTATCTGCCCGGGATTCCTGCCTGCCTATGCTAGAAGTATTCCCACCCATCATTGAGCAGAAGGTACGGGACACACCCACTCAAATATCCTATAGCCGAACCAATATACAGTGGTGCCTTGGATTACGAGCATAATCACTCTTAAACCAAAGCAAATTTTTCCATAGGAAATCATTGAAATGCAGACAATTGGTTTCACCCCCCCAAAATAATGATTTAATATTCTGACCAACATGTAAAACAAATGAAACAAGCTCTTAAACCAAAGCAATGCTCTTAAACCAAGTCACAAAGTACCCCTGTACTTTTATACACACAGTAGACTGTAATACTAAATAGAATTGGGTTTCATCAACAAGACAATACAGGAGCTATAATAAACAAATTAGTTTAATATAACTTAGCAACAGGGCATAGAAGGTACAGTAACAAAAGTATAATACAAAGGAAGGTAAATAAAAGTGGATACATAAAAAGACTGACTCACATCCATAAAAGATGCGATGTATGTATACTTGCCAGTGGAGCTTGGCTTTCAGTTATTGGTATAGTCCTTAATCCAGGGAGCTGTGGAATGGTGTTGTAGGCACACAAACTCTTGGGTGTGTTCACAAATACAGGATCCACAGCAGATCCGCAGCAGATTTGATGCTGTGTTGAGTTATTTAGTTACATTGATATGAAATCTGCTGCAGATCTGCTGCGGATCGGCAACATCAAATTTGCTGTGGATGCTGTATATGTTCTTTTTAAAATGGAATTTTTATTTTTACAGATTTTTACAGACTCTATCTAGAGATAGAGTAAGCAGCAAGGTAAAGCTCCTGTTGCCCAGCAGAGTGGGAATCAAATATTGCATCAGCATTTCTGAACCAATCAATTGTAGGTCAAACCTAGATTGTTAATCACCAATGCATATGCCCCCCCTTTATATAATGTAATGTCTGTTTGTAAATGATGATGCCATGTTCCACAAATAGATTTTTCCTGTAATTGATTAGATTAAATCGATCACAGTAAAGTTAGTACATTTATTCTTAATTTGACCCATACTCCAATAGAGAATTAATCACATAGTACTCTATGAAGGTGTAGAATATCTATATAACTAAAGGAATGTCTGTCTGTCCTATAAAGACTTCTGAATGCCTTAACCGTTTGATCTCAAATTTGGCACGCAGGTACATTGGGTGCCTGGGAAGGTTAAAGTGAAGGACCTGTCCTTGCCAAATGTACAGGAGGGGAGGGGGGAAGAGCGCCCCATAGAAATGACTGGGAGAATCTCCACACACAGGTGACATCATTAGAGCTGTGTCTCCCCAGCAATGCACAGGTGAGGGAATCAGCCTCAGTCAGAGTTATAGAGACATGACTGTGCAGGACCAAAGAATCATAGATATGACAGCCAGGCCTGGTGGGAGCTCATGAGGAGAGGGTTGGGGAAAAACAGATCGATTGAAATAAATGTTCCTAAAACAAGAAAAATGCTGATTTCAAGTAGCAAAAAAATTGTCTTTATTGATGACATATTAAAACATGATAGTTAAAAAGAGAAAAAAGAAACCAAACATTAAAAGAATGGTGGCTATCCCAGAGGAAATGACAAAGAATCAACTACAATCACATATGTTGAAATCCCTGAATGATATAAATAGGCAGGATCTGAGGATTTAGCTGCAAACTCGCAGCATGAAATCCACTGTGGATTCGGTATGTGTGAAAGGAGAAATAAATGGTGGAAC
This sequence comes from Dendropsophus ebraccatus, assembly GCF_027789765.1. Taxonomy (NCBI): domain Eukaryota; kingdom Metazoa; phylum Chordata; class Amphibia; order Anura; family Hylidae; genus Dendropsophus; species Dendropsophus ebraccatus. The sequence continues at coordinate 104,640,793 of NC_091455.1, forward strand.
CTCCACACTGCACAACCTGGTGATGGAATTAGAGCTGCAGCTCTCCCCAGCAATGCACAGGTGATGTCATTAGCGCTTAGCCAACGAAATAAAAGGTACAATGTCCTGATCAGATCAGATTTTACCTCACAAAGATGATGTCAGTGTCTGACCACACACCCCTACACACACACACACACACACACACACTAATGGTAGTTGGTAAGGTATATTGAAGCCTTAGCAACCAATAGGATTACTACTTTCATTTTCAAAGGTAGCTGGAATGTGATTGGTTACTAGGGGCGGCTGCCTCCGTTTTCTTTTCGTTCAGTGACCTGCTTTTTTTACAGGTCATAAGGGCCTGTTTACACTATGGAATTTGCTCGGAATTTCAAGCGGAGTCTGTGCCATGGACCTTGCTTGAAGTTCCACCTGTCCCATTGATTGAATAGGATGGGGGATTATTGCTTCGTGTAATAGGGCCTGTACAGTGACAGATGTGAGTTGTTAAGCCAAGTAGCTAATTTTTGTTAGCGGAGAAGGCTTGATCAACTTTTCTCTTATAGGTACTCTACATTGAGGGGTAAATTGAATTACCTTGAGTATTTTCTGGGATCCACACCATTGTGGCTTATGGCTCGGCCCAGATATCTCTAAAAAGACTCTCATCCCACTGGTTTGTCATTCACTCCCAGCAGGGGCGTAACTAGAAGTGGCTGGGCCCCATAGCAAACTTTTGATTGCCCCCCCCCCCGACTGACCACTAAACGGTCAAGTGAAGTCATAACTACATAACTGCTAGCTCTGGTCAGGAGTGCTTGCAGTTAAAGGGACATTTGCAAAACCCAGGAGACCAGCAGGGCCACCCAGTGCTGCAAATGATGACGACTCAGGGGGCCCAGTGTATTGCAGGAGCAGGCCATGGGGCCCCCTGATGCGGCGGGCCCCATAGCAGCCGCTATGGCTGCTATAGTGGTAGTTACGCCCCTGACTCCCAGTATCAAGAACTGCGACTCCATATTACAACAAATCATCATATTAATACAAGTGACCCATCTCTGGCCCTCTGGCTATCTTGGGAGGTACTCTGCAGATAGATACTGTAAATGTTATGTACCCCAAGTTTATTCAGTGTTTCTCTCTCATGCCTGATTCCTCTCACTCCAGTCTGCTACACATTAATTTTGCATTCAGTGCTGAAATATTTTCTGAGGACCTGTTCTCCCCCTTTTCTGCCATGTATAACTATTCATCGAGAGAGCTTTCTGATCCATCCCCATAGCTTCTGCCTCCAGTCTATTAGAGTTCTATGGCACTAGGTCTCACACTAAAAACAAGGAAGACCAGAGTAAGCGGGTGAACCATGAAACGAGTCTGGTTGCAAAGCTAACTTGGCAGCCCCTCTAACAAGAAAATCTTGTACTGTGTTTAAAGGAGGTTGTGCAGGGAGAAGAAAAAGTTGTACCTTTTCTGCTCCCAGTGGTCCACTTTCTCCTTCTTTATTATGTCCAGTAGCTGTGTAATGCCGCTATTGGCCATGCTCGCAACATGCACCAGTCCCCCTCTCATCTCAGCCTTTTCTACACCCCATTCCTTTGAAGGGAATGTATTGTATCACCTAGGTTTGTTTTTATTGATTAGATCTAGATACTGAAAAATTTTCTTTCTCTATTTTTATTTTAATACATTATTATGGGGACAACATTTTGCCTGATTTGTTTTAACAACATTTAGTAAAATGCCAGTTCTGTAAAAAGAGAAAGCGATCGGCACAATCGCGGTCTGAATATAGTCTTATTGTGAAATCCTGTATGTTGATTTTGCCCTTAATATAAACGGATTACGGGGTGCTCCATTCCAAACAGAAATAAGTCATCATAAATCTTGAATCAAAAAGAAGGGCACTCACCATAAAACGTAACTTTTATTGCAGTTTCATAAAATCTTTTCCATTCTATTTGGGCGATGCAGACGCCAGCTACATGTGGTGAATAGACGTTTAGTAAAATGCTTTACTAAGCCTCTTGGACATAGCCACAATGAACATCTCCAAAGCCTCGGAACGGCCGGTGTCATACGGTTCATACATGTGAACATGGCCTAACAATGAATAAAGCACTGCTTCTAGTAAAATTCTGGGTCTGTTATAGGAAAATGTACATGGAGGTTTATTGCTTGCAATATGGTTCTATACTGTGTATGCTCTTACAACCCAAGAGTTCCATGTTTAAATGAGGCCTGATAGTAAAGTGTTTTTAATAGGTATAGTAGAGAGGATGTGGTGAAATGGATTTTTTTGTTTCTTGTTATTCTTTATTTTTGTTCTCAATTTTCCACTGTAGAAAATGCACCAGTAAAGCATCTTGCTGAATAAATAAGTATTATCAGTGAACAGATAATCAGACTGTCATTGCGTGCTGGCAGTACAGACTGAATAGCCAGATCCAAGCTGGCATGACTGGGACTGTTATTGCACTGAAAATGACCGCACGCACAAACTGAACAGTTTTCTATTCACAAACAAACCAAACAAAGGAAACTTAGATCAGATAATCTTTACATATGACAGGTTACAACTTGTATGATATTGGTTGCAAAGCGCTAGCTTCATCAGAGTATATGTGGCTTTCATCACTTTTAACAGCACATTTAATCACATAAGTTTGTTAATGTGCACTGTCATTTCAGAATACTTTTCAGGACATGATATTGTTTGTGTACATGAGGGTTGCCTTGTATATGGCATTTTTCAACAGAATTCTGTTGTGCAGGTCTTTTATCTAATTTTGAGTTGTAGGAGCAGCCTAGCTTCTAGGTCAGGGATGTTAAATTGGACAAAGTCGCGGCTCAACCATGCTTTTAACTGAAGCATGCAGTGTGGCCCTTCCAATAGTGTCGCACATACAGTAGTAGTCAGCCCTCCCATTAGTTTCCCATATAGTAGTCAGCCATCCTAATAGTGCCTTATATAGTAGTTAGCCATCCCAGTAGTGCCCCATATAGTAATCAACACTCCCAATAGTGCTCCATTTAAAGTCAGCCTTGCAATAGTGTCCCACATAGTAGCAAGCCCTCTCAGTAGTGTTCCACATAGTAGCCAGCCCTCTCAGTAGCGTCCCACATAGTAGCCAGCCCTTTCAATAGTGTTCCACATAGTAGCAAGCCCTCTCAGTAGTGTTCCACATAGCAGCCAACCCTCCCAATAGTGTTATACATAGTAGCCAACCCTCCCAATAGTGCTATACAAAGTAGCCAGCCCTCCCAATAGTGCTATACATAGTAGCCAACCCTGCCAATAGTTCACCACATAGTAGCCAGCTCCAACAATAGTTCCCCCTATAGTTGTTAATTACTGCCCCCACGGGAGATCGGGCTGCACCTTGGGAAGGATCTGTGTGGTGATGTCACTACGCTGCCTGGATGTGACTCACTCACTTCACAGGCTTAAAACTGCCTGCGTCCCAGAAGAATATAATATAGGTGGTCTGAGCAGCTAATCGGAATACCGATATTATAATCCGCTGGAAATTATAGGAAATCAATTGATGTCCTCGGTGGGACAATAATAATGGCACTGCGGGCCAGTGTTTGACATGCCTGTTCTAGGTTCTGTTCTATACACTTCACAAAATCAGAAGAGAGAATTCTGCTTCTCTTTATCTCTATAGTAAACCCTCAGAAGCAGCAGCATCATACAGGATATTATATAGAATTACTATACTATTATATAAGGAATGTAAGCTGTTAATCAAGCACTAGGGTGAAATCTAATACTTTCTCAACTCCTGTGGTCGTCTACATGCTTCTTGCTCTCTCAAACAACCCTCCCCCCACCACACACATACTTCACTCCTTACATCTCCATATTTTTTTTTCAACGCAATTCTCTTTTTATTAAGCAGAGTGTGGAGCCACCATTAAAGAGAGGACCTGTCATTTGTTTGAATGTATGGCCATCCAAGGTTGCTCATGAAACATCTCCAGACCCTATTCCTTGGATGGAAGTGTACTCTATCCTATACACTTGTAAGCATGCTCTGTAATGTCTACAAACTATGGAAAGGCAATTTCACAGGGAGAGAGAAGCAGAGCTGCTATTGTTCTATACTTGTGCTATCTACTTGTATCACCTTTCATAACTCTATACAGAGTAGTTACATTTATTCTAATTTGAGCATTTTACTCATCAGAAATTATATCTGTTAAATTAGCTGCTCAATTTAAATGTTGTGCTTTCCTTTATATGTATGCAAATATATAAAGTACTTTGTATCTTGGCAATATAAAGTCTATAAGAGCACCTTGTGTTCTGTCTCCTTGGGGAACCTGCTTTCTGGGAAAATGTTCTTGGTGACAGACAATACACCAACTTCCATATTCCCAGTGCCACCATCCAGTGCCCATGAAGTGTATCTCTCAGTTTCCCAGATGGCTTTCATTATTTTGTTGACAGGCCGCCAGACAAACAGTTACCAGCCCGCAGAAACATTTCCAGAGGAAGTAACATCTGGATGCAAATCATAGTGTACAATGCTGGAAAGCAGCTGGTGAGCTTTGCCTGCAGGAAAATAATAAATAAAACTTTGTAAAAAAAATAATAATGTACTGTAGGTAAGAGATCTATATGAAACCAACTTCCCTGCGGACTTGGTGACAATGTGTTTATAATCTCCTGCAACATTTGATTTTGGAGAAGCGTGTGAAGGATTTTTGGAGCATGAATACTAATGATAAGCCTAATTATCTCAGCTGTACAAACAGAAACGTGGAGCGTTGTTCCGAAGTCTTATTATAATTAAAAATAAACTTATTCTACACTAAAGTGCAAATATTCTTATTGTTTTTTTCTTCAAATAACAGGATCTGTAAGTTTCTAGCTTGTTAAATCCCAATTCCAGTATAGTTAAATATTTTAACAAGCATGCACTGTGATAATACATTTTGTACATTCGCTAAACAAGTGACAATAATCCTGATCCATATTTCACAATGACTCTACCACTTTATTTCAGTCTTCAGAGGAGAAGTGTACAAGAGCCTCAGGTCACAAGTGTCAAAAACATTTTATAATCTAAAGCAAGATGCATCATCATTTAGGAAGATATAGGAACAAAGCATGGCAGAATAACAGAAGATGCAAAAGTCGTGGTATTAATCTAAAAGTTATATTTTATTAGTGGTTTTTAATTAGTAAAATTTAGAGGGAAAGTCCTTGCCCACCCAGTGATAAGTCATTAGTGTGGTCAGCTACTGTTATTTCTGTTTCTATGTTCTGTTTATAGTTTTTAAAATGTAATTTTTTGGTAAATTTTTATGTGTGCAGCCATCTTTCCTGAGCTGCTTTTAACAGCATTTAAGGCAAATCTACCACTTTGCTTACTGAAAATATTTTTTATAGTAACTGGTCAGGGCTGGTACTTAGATCTGGTGGTGTGATCCATTTTTCAAACTGCCGACTGGTTTCCACAATCTGTGCCGGCCTCTTGATCTGCCATTTGGTCTCTCTATGCACTGGAAGCGAGCCTTGCACCCCAAGTTCACCAATATCTCTCCCCTCGGTGACTGGGCCAGACTTGATTCTGATGGAGGTGCGTCACTCAGATGAGGAAATATTAGTTCACTGGGGGTGCTAGACCCCCTCCAGTGCATAGAATGGGTCGAACTGCAGATTGAGAAACCGGCACAGATGGTGGGAATCTGGATTTTCTATGAATAAAAAACTTTTTTACACTAATTTGTAGTCCATTTAGGGGACTCTAAGCCTCCTAAAGGGAGCCTAGAGCATTTGCCAAGCTGGGAACAGCGTCAGGGCCTCACTGAGGCCCTGGCCGGTAAATTTGATGGATCATCACTAGACTACTGTTGATAGTGTTTTAACAACATTTAAATAATGCTGTCAGACAGTGGCATTTAAATAGTGAATTAAACTGGCTAATAGCCATGGTCCCTGGCTGCTGATAGCAGCTGGGAGCAGCATGGTAAAGACTGTGCCCAAATCCCAAACCTCCTCTGTACCCCCTTATTGGCATATTGGTGTACATTTATGTCATATGTCTTTAAGAGGTCAATGTAAAAAAAAAACACTCCTATACATTATCAACCTGGGGGACATTGATCCCTGTCTACAGGGGCGTAGCTAGGATTCATGGGGCCCCATAGCAAAAAACTGTATGGGGCCCCCCTCCCATATATATATATACTCGGTGATGTGGCAAAAAAAAACTCTCTTGTGGCCAGAGGCAGAATCCTGCGTGCAGTGACAACAGTGACTGGCAGAGGAGAAAGCCAATGTCTGCTTGTTCTGTCCATCCACTGTATTTAACTATAAAAGCCTATTAGGAGCCTCATGGTTATATACATAGGTTCACGAGCAGATTACCTTTTGCTTAACCCCTTATTTACTGCAGTGTGTAAGTGACCCCGGTTCTCTTACATGCTGCAACACAAACAAAGGGTTAATGCAGGAGACAATTAGCTCTCTCCTTTGCTACTCCTGCACTGATAACCCCTGACTTCTGCAGGAGCTCAGAGATCAGAGGTTATCAGAGAGCTAATTGTCTTGAGCTTTTATTAACCCTTTTTTTGTGTTGCAGCATGTAAGAGAACACTGGGTCACTTACACACTGTAGTAAATTTAAGCAAAGGGTTAAGCAAAAGGACACAGGATGCTCTTATCTTCAATGGGCCCCCTCCCTCCACGGGCCCCATAGCAACCGCCTTCTCTGCCTCTATGGTAGCTACGCTACTGCCTGTCTAGTTTATCAGTTGTATTTATATTTTTGGGTGCACTTTGGGTGCGCATGTTATTGCCCTATAAGTATGTTGTTGTTATTATTATTATTATTTTTATTATTATTATTAGAGATGAGCGAACCGGGTTTGGGTTCGATTCGATCCGAACCCGAACGTTTGGTATTTGATTAGCTGGGGCTGCTGAACTGGGATAAAGCTCTAAGGTTGTCTGGAAAACATGGATACAGCCAATGACTATATCCATGTTTTCCACATAGCCTTACGGCTTTATCCAAGTTCAGCAGCCCCCGCTAATCAAATACCGATCGGGTTCGGATCGACTCGAGCATGCTCAAGGTTCGCTCATCTCTAATTATTATTTATTAGATGCACATCAAAATGTTATGTTTGGTATTTACACTTATGTATGCATTTCACTTGATATTAATAATATATATGCACATGGTGGTATTTTTTAATATTACTCGATTGTCCATTTTTGTATCTTAATTTTGCAATTTTTTTTCTTTTATCAGTGCTCATTGACACTTTTTATTTTTCTAACCTCTTTTTTTCCACATCATATTTATTATTTATGTATGTACCAGTGATACATTTAGGTATTATATATAGGGTTATTTCTTTCATGATAGTTTGTGATTTTTTGGGTTACTTGTCCCGAGTATAAGTTGTGGATACACATTGTGACACACATGGGTTCCTTGATGGTTATATCATCTCTAGGGGGATATTAAAATTTTCCTCTTGGTTTATTACTTTCTTTTTGTTTTTTCTTTTAATTGATGTTAATGGCTACTATTTTTTTTTACTTGTATCTAACACAATTGTTTTGTGTGCATTAACACATTTTTTGTTAGTGTTTATAGCCTTATTACCTGATCACGAATACTGGTATTCCCCAGCTGATTGGGTGGGCGGGTTAGGAGTGCGGCAAACGCTGTGGTAAGGCACGATTTCTCCCTCTCCACAGGTAGCTAATTGTGTTTGCTTGAAACCAAACTTGTTTGACACAGTAGGAGTGGAGTGCGACCACTGATTATGTAAGGCGCATGCTCAATTCACTGATCCCAGTAAATTGGTATAACTCAATAGGAGTTAACAGGCAACAGGTTTCAACAGGCACTATGGTTTCAACAAACTTTGCTTAAACTAATAGTACAAGGAAAATAAAGACATTTTGTGATGTATCTTATAAAAAAAATGCTTCCTACTCCTGTTACTAAGTATATTGCCTCTCCCCCACCTAGGCTCCGTTCACACGTAGTAAAAGTGGTGGAATTCCTCGGCGTAATTCTCTGCCGGGGAATCCCGCCAGTCTTTGTGTCATAATGGCAGTCTAAGGGTGCCTCCTCTCTCCGCGCTGAAGAATGGACATGTTCATGTCTTTTTACTCCGTGTGAATGGAGCCTTACTGCTGAACTGCCTTCCACTGAAAAATCAGCTTATTATAATCCTGTAGCTAGCTCAGTGGTCAAGCAAAGGAAGTCTATGGAGAGGCAGGAAGAAGGAAGGAGATGGGAGAGCCTAGGTCAGGACTGCTTCTGCCAAGAGGCGAGATAAGCATCTTGCCTCAGGCACCAGATTACACAGTCCCTGAGTGGGTGGTATTGGGCATCTCTGCATAGTGTGTAGCCATGTAGACAATACATGTATAACCACTCAATACAGTAAAGGAGGAGGGAGTTCAGTTCTAGATAGAAATTTCTGCTCCTGTACACATATTCCTTGGTCATAGATAAAGATGAGCAAACCGAACTTAAAAGGAGAAGTCCGGTAATTTTTTTTAAATTAAACTATTGTATTGCCCCCCCCCCCCCCAAAGGTATACAAATCACCAATATACGCTTATTACAGGAAATGCACATAAAGTGCTTTTTCCCCTGAAATTTACTACTGCATCAAGGCTTCACTTCCTAGATAGAATGGTGATGTCATGACCCAAATCCCAGAGCTGTGGGGGCTGTGGCTGCTGGAGAGGATGATGGTAGAGGGATGCTTAGTGTCTCTCCAGTGCCCTGTGTCCCTCAGTATTCCCCTGCCATCATCCTCTCCAGCAGCCACAGCCCGCACAGGTCTGGGAGTCAAGTCGTGACATCACCATTTTATCCAGGAAGTGAAGCCTTGATGAAGTAGTAAGTGCAGGGAAAAAAGCACTTTATAAGCATTTCCCATAATAAGAGTATATTGGTAATTTGTATAACTTTTGGGGGGGGGAAATACAATACTTTAATAAAAAATTTTGCTGGACTCCTCCTTCAACAAACCAAGGCAAGGAGTGCCGATCTCATTGATCTTTGCTGTATATCTATACAGCAAAGATCTCGATGAGAGATCAAAGTGTATATACTAGAAGTCCCCCAGCGGGGCTTCTAGTATATGTGTAAAAAAAAAAATAAAGTGTTGTTGTCAAAAAGCCCCCTCCCCTAATAAAAGTCTGAATCACCCCCCTTTTCCTAGGTTATAAATAAAAATAAATAAATAAACATGTTTGCTATCGCCGCGTGCGTAATCGCCCGAACTATTAATAACTCCTATTCATGATCTTGCACGGTAAACAGCGTCAGCGCCAAAAAATCCCAAAGTGCAAAATTCCGCATTTTTGGTCGCATCAAATTCTGAAAAAATATAATAAAAAATTATCAAAAAGTCGTATATGCGAAATCAAGGTACTGATGGAAAGAACACATCATGGCGCAAAAAATGACCTCACACAGACCCATAGACCAAAGGATAAAAGCGCTATAAGCCTGGGAATGGATCGATTTTAAGGAACATATATTTTTTAACAATGGTTTGAATTTTTTACAGGCCATCAGATACAATAAAAGTTATACATGTTACATATCGTTTTAATTGTAACGACTTGAGGAACATGCATAACAAGTCAGTTTTACCCCAGGGCGAATGGAGTAATAACAAATACCCCCAAATAAAAGAAATGTTTTTTTTTTGTTCAATTTCACCACACATTGAATTTTTTTCTGGTTTCGTAGTGTACTTTATGCAAAAATTCAGCCTGTCATTGCAAAGTACAATTAGTGGTGCAAAAAATAAGGGCTCATGTGGATTTCTAGGTGGATAAGTGCTATGGCCTTTTAAACACAAGGAGGAAAAAACGAAAACGCAAAAATGAAAATTGGCCCTGTCCTTAATGTTGTTACTCTTATTGCACTGAAGATAAAATTTTTAAGTAAAGTTGAATACTGTTTTAGGCTATGTTCACACTACATATATTTGAGGCTGTATAGCAACCAAAACAAGGAGTGGATTGAAAACACAGAAAGGCTCTGTTCACATAATGTTGTAATTGAGTGGATGGCCATCATTTAATGGCAAATATGTGCTGTTATTTTAAAACAACGGCTGTTGTATTGAAATAATGGAAGTTATTTACCGTTATATGGCGGCCATCCACTCAATTTCAACATTGTGTGGACAGAGCCTTTCTGTGTTTTCAATCCACTCCTGGTTTTGGTTGCTATGAGGACCTGATATGAGGACCAAATACAGCCTCAAATATACATAGTGTGAACCCAACCCTTAAGTGGGACTCTCTGCCGCCACACCTGCACCTACACTCTGTACCTCACTTCAGTTCTAACTAGAGATGAGTGAATCTCGAGCATGCTCGAGTCCATCTGAACCCGATCGTTCAGCATTTGATTAGCAGTGGCTGCTAAACTTGGATAAAGCCCTAAGGCTGTGTGGAAAACATGGATATAGTCATTGGCTGTATCCATGACTTCCACATAGCCTTAGAGCTTTATCCAACTTCAGCAGCCCCGCTAATTAAATGCCGAACGATCGGGTTCGGATTGACTCGAGCATGCTCAAGGTTCGCTCATCTCTAGTTCTAACCAAGGTCCGGTCGATGTGTGTCTGGGGGTGGGTGTTACCACTCCTGACCACTGTGACAAGTAACCCCCAAAACACCAAAGCCTAACAGCAGGTTTAATACCAGTCCCAGCAACCCGAACTATGGAAACCTTGCTCACGAGCACCTGCACCACGCTGCCAACCTGCCGCCATACTGTACTTTCCTCTACTATAGTTTCACGTTCATGCAGGGCCGGAAACACAGGGACAGAACCACAGGGACCTAGACAAAGCTTTTTATTGGTGTTTGGCAATAGTTTTGATGAGTTTCTGTGGGGGGTATGCCACAAAAGTGCATATAGAAAGGCTCAAAACAGCCTCTTCCACAATTGAAAACAATGTGACATTAAAAAGCACTTTTAGCTGCAAAGAAAAATGCATTTTGTACTTGTTTTTGCTGCAAAAGAGTCTTAGTAGTCCCACTTGTGTAGATGCCATAGTTTAGTTGTTTTAGTGCAGTTCATTTAAGGTTTTTTTTTAAAGTTCCTTCATCGCTAGTCATAGACATTTCATGGTCATAGACATGATCACTGCAGATCAGCTTCCATTCACTTGAATAAGAGCTGAACTGCAGCTACACATTGCCACTACTACACAGTGAATGGAGCCAACTGATTGAGTCCCCATTCACTGTGTAGTTCGGGTGCTGTTAAGCTGATTGGTGGGGTTCTAGGTGTCATCAGTAACTGATAAACTTTCCATTGGTTAGCCCTTCAATATGTTTTCCTTGGAAAACCCTTTTAGGGTGCCTTCACTGACTCGCAGTGGAAATCTCGCTGTGAGTCTGGCAGGTCCTGGCAGATCACTGTCACTACATACACGCAGCGGTCTGAATGTAATTCTGCCGGCCCCTTAACCCCTTCTGCTGCCGCCCGGCTCCCGCTGCGCTCCCGCTCTGTATACATTACCTGTCTCTCGCTGCATGGGGTCCCAGCGTACTGCCTCCTTGGCTAGCTGGTACAGGGTGACTTCACTGATGTAGTGATTGGCAGAGGTATAGTTCTGCCCGGTGGTAGTTTGTCGTGACACCAGTATTGGTTGGGCACACAGGGATGGTGGCACACCTGCTTTTATTTTACTGGGCTGGCTATACCTTGTTCCCCTGTGGACAGTGACCTGCCGGGCTGTTGTGGGGTCCCTTAAATAATTATCACAGTGGTCCAGAGTGGTGTAGTGACCCACCCAGACTATTGGCCCTGCCACACACAGAAAAGGGAGATGACCAAAGGAAGATGTTTCTGCTGTGTCGGTGCTTAGTAAAGAATTATAGAGTCTCTTTAGAATAAGTATAATCTTGTTTACTGTGAAGATACAGGCAGTAGATAATACAGCTTTGCCTTGATACAATACTTTACACTTGATAAGTTACTTAATACTTTAGAGTTCAGATCTGTACTGAGAGTAGAAGGAGTGATACAGCCTTGCTGACTGAATTGTGTGATGAGAGGTAGACAAGAGGATCAGAAGAATAGAAAGGAGGATGTTGAGAGAGTCCCAACCCAAGTAGTACTGTGCTCTGCCAAAACGTCATAGAAGTAGAAATAGAAGAATAGAAATAGAAGAATACTTGAGAGTAGAGAGAATACTTGTGCCTGTGTTTTGACTCTTTGGTCTTTGCATCACCTATTGCCCACCAGGGTTGGGTGACCCTCCCTAGAGGGTGACAAAAGCCCCAGACCTTGTTACCTGGGATGAGCAGAGTGGTCAGAGTCCTCTGCGAGATAGAGTGCATAGGCTTCTAGCAACTTTGCTCTATTCGGATCAGTTCCTTTACTTCTTTATGGATACTGTCCTGCACTGTGTTCCTCTGGTCCACGGCATGGGTTAGGATGATCCCTGACCTGTTCTCTCTAGAAGTAGCTTAACACTGCATAGTATGGAATATGGTTACTTGAAGAGAAACTGTGTCTAGATGCATGTGCTGTCCATCTAGACCACAACTTAGGACCAACTGGCCCAACTTGACTGCTGTAGAGAGCATTCTAGCTTGCGCCCTTCCTCTACAGAATCTCAGATAAAAGACCCTACACTTCCTCTACCCATGTGACTTCCTTGTGTAAACTGTGCTGTGAGTGGGTGAGAAGTGCATGTGCAAAAGTAAAGAGAGAGATGATAGGTGAGAAGAAGAAAGAACTCCCATTGGTGTACAGATCCATGTGACATAAAAAAACAATAACCCTTTGGGTACTACAGCTGTGCAATATCTGGATATACATAGTTGCAATAACGACATAATGTGGCAAAACTCTACTGCTACACTTACACTTTAAGTATCACTGTCATTTTGTTTTTTTGCAGAAATCAATAGTCCAGGCGATTTTAAGAAACTTTGTTATTGGGTTTATTAGGCAAATATTCCATTAACTGCATTGAAAAAGCCTTTCCCCAGTCCCCCCCTCCTCTCTCTCATCAACTGCTCATTATCAGGAAACCTCAACTCTTACACAGTCGGGTCCTGTCTGTTCTATTAAGAGGGGAGGGGGGAGGAGGAAGGAGGGAGATTAGTCGGCAGCAGAGAGCAGAGAACAAAGGATTACATAGGGAAGCTGCGTGAAGCTGGTATTCAGAGGTCAGAGAGGTCAGTGCTGACATCAGAGGAGATAGCCTTGTGATGTAGCTATAAATTAACTCTTTGTTGTCCTGTTTTGGTGCCTCATCTACCTCAACCCCTCCCCTCTTCATAGACAATCATGGAGGGGGGAGAGCTTCAAACTGCTATTTCATTATGAAAATGCATTTTTCGGCTAATAACCCAATTACAAACTTTCTTAAAATCGCCTTTACTATTGTATAGGCTTTTGCATAGAGTGTGACCAATAGCAACACCCGTGGTGGGAGACCACACCATGCCTAATTTATCAGTTACCATGCAAACCTTGCAAAATTTTCACCTGCTCTGGAGCAGGTGTAGATTTTTGTTCTATCACTGCCTCTCAGTAAATCTGGATGGGAAAATGGGAACAGGGCTTTATCTAATGGTGCGTTTACACAGAGAGATTTATCTGACAGATTTTTGAAGCCAAAGCCAGGAACAGACTATAAACAGAGAACAGGTCATAAAGGAAAGACTGGGATTTCTCCTCTTTTCAAATCCATTCCTGGCTTTGGCTTTCAAAATCTGTCAGATAAATCTGTGTAAACGCACCATTAGGCTATGTTCACACTGCTTATGATTCCGGCCGTAGTGCGAACAGCAAATATACGCACGTAGTTTTGAGGTTGATGCCTTCTTTTAAAAGTATACGATATACGGCCGCACAATGCACACTACGTATGAGCTTACGGCTGGATCGTATGCGGCGCCGTGAAAAATGAACACGACCATTGTTTGATGACGGAAATGTTGAAACTCACGGCTGTGGATTTCCACGCGGTCCCGTACGAAGTACTTATTTCAGCCAAATTGAACTTGATTTTTCGATCCAAAAGGTTCTGTGTGGTTTACGGGGCTGGGCGAAGATTTCCAAGTAAATGACCTGTTTCAGATTGCTTCAAAACAAGCTAGGGAAGCATAACTGTACTACGGGTGTATGTTCGCGGTTCGTACGCATCCGGCCGCATGTCTATTTTTCCCACGCCCGTAGTTTCAGCCGCACATGTACGGCGGCGTACGAAATGCGGCCGGACTCATACGCAGTGTGAACATAGCCTTAGGCTGCGTTTACACACAGATAATTGACCAATTTATCTGTCAGATTTTTGAAGCCAAAACAAGGAACAGACTATAAGCAGAGAACAGGCCATAAAGGAAAGACGTAGATTTCTCCTCTTTTCAAATCCATTCCTGACTTTGGCTGTAAAAATCTGTCATATTGGTCAATTATCTGTGTGTGTAAAATGTAAACACAGCCTAAGACTTTATCAAAGATCTACGCCAGTCTTTATAAATGTTCGCCATTATGTTTTATTTTCATATCCTATAATATCTATCTATACTTTTATACAGAATATAGGATAGGGAAGGGTCTGGGTTTCACGGATGTGAGCATTAACACTACATGTTTTATGGTTAAATATAATATGAAAGCCCCAGTTATAGGGGGTATACAGCCCCCTGACACTTTCTGCCCAGCTCAGATGGGTATGTTAAAGTGGTTATCCAGAGCTACAAAAACATGGCCACTTCAAAAACAATGGTCTCCAGTTCAGGTGCAGTTTACAATTAAGCTTCATTTACGTCAATGGAACTGAGTTTCAAAACCCCACCCAAACTGGAGACAACAGTAGGGGGAAAGTGGCCATGTTTTTGTAGCGCTGGATAACCCTTTTAAGACCTAGCAGCTCCCTGAGCTACCCAGTACCCAGCAATCACATGATCACCAGTCTGAGAAGCAGGAAGCCATATGGCTCCTCATTGAGTGCTGTGTATTCACATAGGGATGGTAATAAATCATCTCTGCTTTCTCTCCAGAGAGCCCAGCTGTCACGGACAGCTATCCTCACTTGCAGCAGCATGGTCTCTGTTCCAGTGCAAGTTCTGCATGGATGTTTTAATTCATCGGGTGATCAGCAACTGGTTGATGTGAAGAAATGAAAGCAAATTATGCCTGATAATTACATCAGCACAGGGCTGTATCAGAGCTGCAGGTCTAATTTATGTGTATTTCATAATACTCGCTTTTACAAAGGAATCTGTTATCATGGGAAGGGCACTGAACTACTATAATGCATGAATGGTGAGAGATTCCAACTATGTATTTATTGCCCCTGAACTGGTAGCAAGGCCACATATGGCCCACATTTTGTATTTTAATAAAGGATTTAGGAGTCTGCTGTTCCAAGTCTCTGAGCTTAGGAGTCTGGGGCACTCCTAAGTAGACTGTCTGCCAGCTGACTGCAGGGGAGTCAAAGTGTTAGATATTGTTATTGCAGTATAATGAAGAATCATCATAATACGTGTCCTCCTTGTATATGATGCTACCTCTGTGGCTCACATAAAAGGAATGTATATATAGAGCAATTTGAGTTGGAATATTTGTATAAATAATTTATTATAGCAGTCAGTGGCTGAGAGTTGTGATTTGCTTTTTATGTACCCCAGCTGCAATGCTCATCAGCAATAACGTAAAAGAACAGTGTAATATGAACTAGAGTCTAAACATATAATAGCTACCACAGCAACTGTTTAAAGGGGTAGTGCGGTGGTAAGAAATTATTCACTAAATAACACACATTACAAAGTTATACAACTTTGTAATGTATGTTATGTTAGTAAATGGCCCCTTCCCCCCCACCCCGGAAGTGTAGTGATCTATACTCGTGGCTGAGCAGCTGATGACGTGGCAGAGGGCAGCCAGCACGAGGGACTGTCGGAGCGGTTCGGCCTGGCGCCCAAAGATGACATCATTGTTACAAGATGGCAGACGGAGGTCGACACGAATCAGGTGAGTATAGAGCACTGCATTTCCGGGTCTAGCGTGGGTGGGGGGAAACATGAGGAAGGGGGCCATTCACTAAAATAACATACATTACAAAGTTGTATAACTTTGTAATGTGTGTTATTTAGTGAATAATTGCTTACCGCCGCACTACCCCTTTAAAGCTAAGGAGGTGTTGCATAATTAAAGTCCTATAATGAGTGAAGACCCGTCTCTTGTTTGGATGACAGTAGGATGTGGTGGTGTTTACACAGGTACTTTAACTATTGTGAGCTTTCACAAAAAACTAGATCTACTAGAACTATCTAGAATATAACTAGGGTTATTGACTGTTCAAGATTCGTCAGATAGAGTCTATCATCAATAAATCCTAGGAGTAATAACTGGTGATCCCCCACAAGCTGACTAAGGGGACACCCCAAGTTTATCATCCACAACGTCATCGGATTAGACTGATACCCTTACTAAGGTATGCCTTTGCACTAGACACACTATCTACCAATAGACACTACCCGTAAGCAAGACTGAATATCTGTCCCTGCTTACAGGTATATCCCAAATTATTCTACAACACTCTTCCAATTCCCTGAGGAACTTGTCGCCATAGAACAAGGGAAATGCTTTGGAAAAACGGAAGAAGGGATATCTGAATCATAACCTAAACATCTACACCTGCCTGGTTTATGCTATGCACCTTGTATATTGCTTCATCTAAATGTACTAAGACGACTAATATCGGTGACGGGACAGAGCTACCTAACCCTAGCACAGGATCAGTCCCTCCTGTCGTTTGGGGATGCCTGAACCAGGGGGTCCCACCTCAGCACTAGGCAGGGTTATTTAGGGGTAACTTATTACTCATCTTTGCCCAGAATCAAAAAACCTATGATTTATGTTTGTGTTTAATGCACATGTGTATGTTCATTAATAAATGTATGCTATAAGATGTATTATAGCATTTTCACTACAGTCCCTCCACTTTGTTTATTTTAATTAGAAGCCTAGGACTGTGGGAATTTATTACCTAGCTCTAATCATAAGGTTCCTTGACCCAACTGATAAGTTTTCTTTCACAAAAACAGCTATTTCACTTTTACTTTTTGGAATTTGCTTTTACAATGGTCACCATGTTGTATAAAATCATGATAATTTATTTTAACTCTATTTTATTAAAGAATTTTTTGGAAAGACAAAGGGATTACAGGCATACAATAAAAATTTGACAGTATTGAAAGTACAATAGAAACGAGGGCGTATAGGCACATCGGAAGGTGTCACAAAATAATGCGAATGTTGAGACTATCAAGAGAGTTCCATAAGTCCGTGACACTGACCATTTACTGGAAGAGGTCCATAATGTGCTTCCACCGCTTAGGCACTGCTTAATAACCCCAATTGGAATGCCCAACATAGTATGAGGACAAAAATACAATCACTTTCAGTCTGTGACTAGGAATTGCTACTTTGCAAGTATGTGTTAAGGCATTTGTGAAAAGAAAAAGAACATATATAACGAACACAGAGAAAAGACACAGAGGGCAACACAAGAGGGTAATAACCAGCAAGGACAGTAGACCTAAGATAACAGGAGGCGTGTGATATGTAACAACATGGCACTCGGTAGGAACAAGAGAAAGTCAGGTGAGCTCTCAGAGGACCCAGGGGGTCCAAACCTTAGATGTTTGTTCCGTGCGGTACTGCACCTCAGCCACCAGTTTCTCCGCCCTCTGTATGGCCGAAGCTCTTTATGCCACTCAGACAACGTAGGAACTGCCGCCGTTTTCCAGTGGCATGGCAGAACAGTCTTAGCTGCAGCTAGCATGTGTCTCAACATGCCTTTTTTTTGGGAAGCAAGAGTGCCAGGCAGTTAGGAGAGCAGAGCAGTCTGCAGGGTATGGGGGATCGTTGTGCCTGCATGCTTCTCATAGATAGCAAAAACACTCTCCCAGAAGCGTTGAATCATAGCACATTCCCACCAAATATGTAGGAGGGATTCCTCCCCAGTTTGGCATCTCCAGCACCTATCGGACACTTCTGGATACATGCGGTGCAACAAGGTCGGGCACCGATACCAGCGGGACAATATTTTATAATTCTTTTCTTTGGAGTGTGAGTCGAGGGACAGTCTGTGTGAAAAAAAACACATTTTCAGTTCATCTTCCGACGAGAAGGTGACACCGAGATCTCTTTCCCAAGCAGAGAAAAAGGGCGGCCTGTCAGTATTGCTCAGAGTAAGGAGCAGAGCATACATTCTGGACAACGTGCCCGACTCACCTCCAGAGGACAGAATCCAATTATCTAACTCCGTGAGATCTGGACTCGCGGGTATGCCCACAGAGGAGGCTTGTAGAAAGGAGCAAAGCTGATTGTAGGCAAACCAGAACAGGGTTCTATCAGGCCACTGTGCCTGTAGATCAGGCAAGGTTGGGATCCCTGTGGATGACAGAATGTGGTGTAACCTGGGAGAATGCCCTGCCCGCCAAACCAAAAATGAGGAATGCGTCACACCTGGATTAGCTGGGTTAGTGAACAGGGGGGTCATAGGTCCCGGTTGGTGGGAGAGTCCATGCTTAGTCACCCAAAGGTCCCACATGCAAAACGTATGTTTGGCTAGGTACGGCCACCCCTGCACAGAGTCTCGATCAGTCTTTATAAGCCAGGGCGTCGTGGCCAGAGTCATGGGAGCTATAGCGTCTTCAAGAGTCACCCATCATGTTGTAGCTTATGAGTCCAGTCTATTATTCTAGAGATGAAGGCCGCAGCATGATATTGTCGTAAGTCAGGCAGTCCTGTCCCCCGGGACTTGTGTTTAGTAAGAGGTTTGAGACTCAATCTAGCCCTAGCATTGCCCCACACGTATCTAACAAAGGCATGCTGATACCAGGTTACTTTTCTATTTTACCTAGTAAAAACAATAGGGCAGATTTACTATTGTAAATGCATCAGAACTGGTACTACAAACTGTCTTACATGACTTCTACTATGCTTACCAGGAGTTTTAGACACTTTTTAAAAACGTTTCCCCTGTGACTGCCAAAGCAGATATGACTTTGGCATGTGGCAAAAATGCTCCAGTATGTGGCACAAGATTCTGGTGAAGTTTAAAGGGGTATTCCGGCCTGGGGGCTTTTTTTTTTTTTTTATATGGCCGGGGAGGAGGTGGCTGAGGGCAACGACGTCCACTCACCTCCCCGGTTCCAGCAGTGGGTCCCATGTCGCGGCGCTCCGCTCCCCGCTGCCCGGCCGCTTCCTGGTGTCTGACACAGGCTTGAGACCTGACATTTCAAGTCCGCGCAGGCAGGATCCCGCCTCTGTCATTTAAAAATGACAATTATTTGTCATTAAATAGCGGCCATCCACCCGATTTCAACAGTGTGTGAACATAGCATTTCTGTGTTTTTAATCCACTCCTGGTTTTGGCTGCTAAATACTGACTAAAATGCTGAGCAAAAATATGCTATGCTCACACTCTGTATGAGACCGGTCGTTCCGTGACCCGGCCGGGTCATGGAATGGCCAGTCTCAGAAAAGATCATCCTGGCCATATGATCTTTAGCGCCGCTAAATTCTGATGCAGGCGCATCCGTGTGCACCAGCATTAGAATTCCCCACTGCTCACAATTTGCTCAATTGTGAGCACTGACAGGGTTTTCTGCGGCCGCTATTCACTGAATAGTGGTCGCAGAAAACTGACATGTCAGTTTCTCGCTGCGACGCTATGGAACCCCGCCAGAGCCTTCAGCACAACATAAGTTCCGTACTAATCAAGGCCGTTGTTGCAACAGCCGTGATTAGTACAGAACTTACGTTGTGTGAACATAACCTTAGGCTGAGTTCACACTACGTATATTTCAGTCAGTATTGTGGTCCTCATATTGCAACCCAAACCAGGAGTGGATTAAAAACACAGAAAGGATCTGTTCACACAATGTTGAAATTGAGTGGATGGCCGCCATTTAATGGCAAATATCTGCTGTTATTTTAAAACAACGGCTGTTATATTGAAATAATGGCCGTTATTTACTGTTATATGGCGGCCATCCACTCAATTTCACCATTGTGTGAACAGATGCTTTCTGTGTTTTTAATCCACTCCTGGTTTTGGTTGCAATATGAGGACTACAATACTGACTGAAATATACGTAGTGTGAACGCAGCCTCAGTGACAGTGTGTGAACCCAGTCTAAATATTCAAATGTTGAGGGTGTGTTCAATCCATTTTTTAATTCCAGTTATGGAATGTAAACCCAGGAACATATAATAAATGGAGGACCTGTACTGTATGAAAGAAAGACTGAGACTTCTCCTTTATTCAAATCCATTCTTGGCTTTGTATTCAATAACTGCAACCTTATGGGAATATACCTGAGTATCTCACAATGACACCTGGGTTCAGGGCTGGACTGTGAATAAAATTCAGCCCTGGCATTGAGGAGCACAGACGCCCACTTGCTGTCTGCTTTATGTTAAACAGTTTGCTACTAGAGATGAGCACAACTCGAGCATGTTCGAGAGTGATTGCTCAGCTTTTGAATACTGGTGACAAGAGATGAGCGAACCAGGTTCGGGTTCGAGTCCATCCGAACCCGAACGATCGGCATTTAATTAGCGGGGGCTGCTGAACTTTGAAAAAGCTCTAAAGTTGTCTGGAAAACATGGATACAGCCAATGACTATATCCATGTTTTCCACATAGCCTTAGGGCTTTATCCAACTTCAGCAGCCACCGCTAATCAAATGCCAAAAGTTCGGGTTTGGATGGAGTCGAGCATGCTCCAGGTTCGCTCATCTCTACTGGTGACTGATAAAGTTGGATGCAGCACTAGGGTGTCCTGTTCTACAGCCTATGGCTGTATCCATGTTTTCCCGGACTCCCTAGGGCGGCATCAAACTTTGTCAGCAACCGGTATTCAAACGTTGAGCAAGCATGCTCGAGTCGCGCTCATCTCTAGTCGCTGCTCTACACAGGGACAAACTGCTTCCAGCCACATTCACTCTGTAGTGTAGATAGTGGACAGTTCAACATTTTTTTTTTTTTGCCAGGAAAACATACCGAGCATGCATATCCCCCCATAGGCTTATAAATAGTAAATAAACACCCACAAAATACCATACCTACAGCATGCTGCATATGGGAAAAAACACCATGGACCCAACAAATCTATTACAAAATGTGATAGCATATCACTGGGAAATATATATGCCTTTACACAGGGCCAAGATACAGGGCCTGTCCTACCCTGATATCACTAGGCTGCTACAGGTTGTTTTTTATCTAGCTGGTTTTGGAAAATAGAGGGGGAAAATACTGACTTAAAGAAAATTTAAAAAAGTATGGCACTCCCTCCTCTCCGCAACCAGCCAGGTAGAAAGCAAACAGCAGCAGCTTAGCCTGGGTCCACACTGCATTTTTGCAGTCTGTTTAACATATCCATTTTTAAATAGTTACTTTTAACGTACACAAAAATGGGGTCAGTATATGCTAAAAAAGAAAAATAAATGCATCTGTTTTGATCTTTTTTTTTTTTTTTTTTTTTAAATAAAAACGCAGTGTGAACCCAGGCTTAGTAATCAAAAGTAGTAAAAAAAAAAAAAATCTGAAAAAAACCCTCACGGTGACAAGCCACCCTCTGCATACCCACACACAAGCCACACCCACAATAAGTCAAACCCCTCATTGCTGAAGCTGAAAAATCCCTGGGAAAAAATAAAAATCCAGGTACCTATATAACATGGGGTATGATGTATAGTGTGGAGATACCTACTGTATGTTGTACTGTCATGCTATGTATGGCATTTCAAATAATTTATAGTAAGTTTTGTTAAAAACAACTGGTTGTTAATAAAGCTGTTTAGAAAAAAAAAAAGTCATTGTCCAATCAAAGAATGTTATGATTTGAGTGTCTTGTGGCAGCTTGTGGTTTCTGAGCGGCAATTTTCTGCCCATTTTCCCTTTTACAGATGCCTGATGGACGACACAGATCCCAGGTACATTATCCCAAAACATGTACTGGTAAGTGTTACTGGTACACACCACACACAGGACAATAGAGATGGACACTGATCATGTTCTGTGTTAGACTGGGGTGGATCTGTGCTGGGAAGGGTGGCGGGAGGGTCTACTTTAGAGGGCTGGGGTGGTCATGGGCTCGGGAGGGTGATGGGATGGTCCACATTAGGAGGATGGGGCGAGCCTGGACTCAGAAGGGTGAAGGGAGGGTCCACATTAGGGGGATGGGGCGAGCCTGGACTGAGAATAGCGATGGGAGGGTCCGTGTTAGGGGGCTGGATGAGCCTTGGCTAGGAAGGGCACCTGGGAGGATCCAGTTTTGAGGGCTGGGGGGGGGGGGGCTAGGCAAGGAAGGGTGCCAGGAAGGGCTTGGGAGCAAAATTTTAAGGAGTTCTAGGTAGGTTAAAGTGAAGGAAAGGTAAATTAAGGGTTTGGATGGGTAATCAGGTTAGGGTGGATGGGCTCCCTCATGGTGCCTTTACATTGACATGGTGTGGGAGTTTGTGTGCCTTAGTGATCCAAAGAGCTAAACAAGTGGGAGTAATACTCCTGGTGGGGTCACCGGTGCTAGACAGGTCAATGGTGAAAGGGCAGCCTAAGCAAGGCATGGTATTCTAGAAGCATTTAAATATTTGAAATACAATGGACATATACTATAAACAATACATCTATCACTATCTCTACATATATCAGTCAGCAGGACACAGCACACACATTGCTATTCTCACCTACTTTTGTTGTTGTTGACTGATGAACCTTGTAATTGGCAAGCAGGAGCTGGCAGGACCCCTGCACCTAAGATTCCTGGCCACCACTAAGCTCCGCTTGTATTCCTGATAAGCCTCACCCATTTTTAAGCCCTCCCTCCCCCACTTTGTATTAAGCCCTTTGGTTTTGAATAAAATTACTCCTGATTGTCACCTCGGCCTAACAGCAGCAGTTTAGTAATGAAAAGTAGTAAAAATAATTCTGAAAAAAAACCCTCACAGTGACAATCCACCCTCTGTGCGCGTACACACACACAAGCCACATCCACAATAAGTCTAAGTTGAAATATCCCTAGAAAAAAAATTCTAATCCTGGTAACTATATAACATGCAGTTGTCAGGATCAGTGGACGAGAGCCCACTGTGTCACGTGCCAGTCTATCCCTAAGGGCGTTGTCTAAGCGTATCCCCTGTTCTTCACAAGATACTCCTGAAGGTGGAGCTAGACTTTCCCAGAGGATACGCCAGGTCGCTACCTCTTGAGATAGACAAAGCACGTGAGAGCTGGTCAGGGCAGACCAGATGGCAAGGGTGGGACAACCCGTGTTGCCAACTGACAGTACAGACAATAATGCACACAGGACACACCGGATGAAAGTGATGGAAGCAGGTGACGGATGCCAAGGACGAAGACACAGGTGCAGTTCACACGGTGCGGTTCACACAAGGCAGATAACCAGATGCAGGAAAGGTAGCAGGAGCAAACACAGCTTGGGTCAGGTTCACACACAGGATGCAGGTATGCTGGAAGCAACTGGGAGTGCAGGATCAAACAACAGGAACTCCAGGGAACGAGGACACCTCAGTGGTAACACAGGAACAGGGCAGGAATACAGGAACACAGGAACCAGGGCAGAGGATACAGGAACACAGGAAAGCTTTTTGCAGACCAAATGCAGGAACACCTTAGCAAAACCAAAGGACTTTAACGCTCAGGCAGAGCACATGTGCAGGAAGCTTCCTTAAATGGCTAAGCCACAGGTGCAGCATAATTAAAGCACAGAGCAGTGTGTACGCGCCCCCTCTAGTGGCTAGAACTATACTACATGCAGAGGAACATGCAGCTTGACTCGAAGGCCTGAAGGACTAATGGCGGTGAATGAACACACGGCGGCTGGAGCGCCCAGCCGCCGTTACAGCAGTATGATATATTGTAGAGATACCTGTATTATATTGTTGTGCTATGTTTTTAGGCGCCCTTGAATAAAGAGAGCTGTACAGTACATATGATAAGGGATTAACATACAGGATATTTACATACAGAGTGTAACATACAATGAAGAATACAACATGAATAAAGTAAATGGCAGACTGGTACACAGGAAGAGAGGTCCCTGCCCTTGAGGGTATACAATCTTTATCATAAGGGAGACAGCAGGAGAGGGGAGCAGCTTGTCACAATGGGTTGAGTTGGCAGCAGGGTTACTGTAGGTCGTAGTCTACTTTGAACAGATGTGTATTCTGAGAGACAAGAAAAAAGGCACCCAAATGAGTGCTATCTGTGCCATTATCTCAGTGTACCAGGAGGATTTCGATAGTACGTATTGTGTACCTGGAGTTGCCATGCTCTGCCACAGCACAGCCTGTAGAAAAACAAGATAAGTTGCTGCCTCCACGTCTATGATCCCAGTATCAAATAGTAGGAAGGAGGAAAATTTTGGACAACGCTTTTGAGCTAACTACCTTACCTTTATAAGCTTATTCTTACTTTGCTTACTTATGGTGATATCAGCTCTGGTTCAGATGCTACAGCTGTAACTTTAACATGAATGGACCATGGTTAGGAAAGATGGCTTTAGGATATATTCGACAGCAAGCAAACTATTGATGTGTTGGAGGCAGGAAAAAATGGAAAGTGTAAGGATTTAATTAACTTTGAAAAGGGCCACATTTTGATAGCTTTTAGGTTGGGGCGTCTGCAAAACGATTATATTATATTAAAAGCAAAATTTAATTTTCCCCATTCAGATCTAGCTAGTACATGTTTTGGTGCTCATGCTGTGCCCCTAGATTACTTATTGTGAACACCTTTGCCTTAGAAGTCCTTCCTCCAAGGGACTAACTTCAGAAATGTATACATTACTTAATTCTACTCTTCATTCAAAATACTACATTCAAAAATAATTGTTCAACGACATGGAAGTGGCATCTGAGCAAAGAAGTTCCCAAAATATGGTGAATCATTTCAAATAAAGCCCCTAAACCTACAGTACTTTGCATACACTATATAAAGAAAACTACAGCAAAGTATTAATGCATTGGAACCATACCCAGTAGGGTAAATCACTTATACTCTTGTACTATTTGGCCATTACAGGTTTATTATTGGTAATGTTAGTCTCTGTATGGTGGGATTTGTTCAGTGACAGTATGATGGTAATAGTGATATATCTTGTATAGTGGCATTTTTTTCAGAGTAGTACAACTTTAATTAATGGAGGTATGGTATCATACTTAGAGGAAAATTGTAGGCTTCACAGTTTTCATTATGGCAGTATAAGTATATGGATAAGTTCACACTACATATAATTTCATTATACAACGGTCATTAATTATTGAAATTGCTGATCACATTCATTACTATGGAATCCTGGCTAGAGTGTATACATAGTGTATGCGGCCGCAGAAAAAACTGACATGTCAGCATTGTGCGGCTGCTATTCATTGAATAGCAGCCGCACAGAACTGACTGTGCAGACAATGTAAAGTGAGGCTCCTGCTATGAGTAATTAGAATGCGGGTGCACCTGACTATGTTTTAAATGTTATATTCATAAAATTTTCTATTTGCAACATACTGTATGCCTTTGGTCTTGTGCTCAGGGGTAACGCTAGGCCTAAATCAGTGGCGGATTAACTTTACCATATGCTCCAGGCTGTTCACCACCCCGGGCCCCGGGTTAACACTCGAAAAGGACCTATTATAATCCGCTACTGGCCTAAATGTCCAGGACAAAACTCCAAAAGAAAAAGGCTAGCCCCAAAAGATTTTTTTGCCTCCACTGGAGAATAAATTCCTAAAAGAAAATAAAAGGGATCTAGTGCGGAGGACGGCACAGTTACAGCTGGAGCTGCTGCTGGTTGTCTCCTGTAGCAGCACCGGGACATTGTGGTGGTCCGAAAGGAAGAGAAGGCCTGTACTCTGCAGTGCCAGTCCTTTGGGACCTGGTCACCATGCAGTGCAGACACATGTTCTGCTGGCCCTGCTGTGCCAGGGAGACATGGGGCGCCCTTCCCGCCAGAACTGCTAGTGTACCTATCACCAGATGCAGCTGATTAGCCGTGAAAGCACGGCTGGTGACAGGTACACTCTTAGTAGCAGGCAGACAAGTGTCTCCCCAAGAAGAGCTGGCACATCGGGACATGGCAGAGCAGCTGGAGGCCAGGGAGCATTGGAAAGTGCTGGGCAGGACCAACCCTGCCATAGATGCAGGTAATGTCCTGTCAACACTGGCAGCATGCCGTACTGAGGGGGGTTGGAGGGGGTTAATTACAAGCATGGAGTACAGAGGGGGTTAATTGTGGGGAGTGGTGGGTCAGAGTGGGTTAATTGCAGTTGGTGTGGGGCTGGGGTGCCCAGCAGGGAACATTATAACTATGGAGGGCCCAGCAGGAGGCATTATTACTATATGTGGGGGCACAGCAGAGGGCATTATTACTATATGGGCATTATTACTATATAGGGGCACATTAGGGAACACAACATACAGGAAGCAACCCACATACCTACTCACTTTACTGTACATGACACCAAACAGCAGAATTACTATAGGTGAGAAAAAGGGAAGCAAGTTGCTGGAAAACTGCAGTCTAAGGTGTTTTTTCTGGCAGGTTCTGAAGAGATTGGTTGCCAATAAGGGCCCTGTCATCTGCAACTTTTTAGTTAGATTTATGAAACAAATGCCCCAGATTGTGGTAAATATAGCTGTTGCATAATATGCCACTTTGAAAATGGTATAAACAAGATCTAGACAAGCAGCATATTAGCAATATCAGACAGGTAGCGCTAAAATGAGCATAGCCATGCGCCCATAATAATCCAGCAGTAAATCCACCACCACTGAACAGAAGATTCATGCAAAGCCTGCTTACACATAGATAACAAGAGTACATTTGGGCTGCTGTGTGACTGATCACCCCTGAATTTGGGATATTCTGCTCTTATGACACAAAAGATAAATGTAAATGACAATAGTTATCTGGACCAAACAGCCCAGAGTCCTAGCAATAACATTAGTAATAGATAGGAGGGAGTTGTTTCATAACACTT
This sequence comes from Dendropsophus ebraccatus, assembly GCF_027789765.1. Classification (NCBI taxonomy): domain Eukaryota; kingdom Metazoa; phylum Chordata; class Amphibia; order Anura; family Hylidae; genus Dendropsophus; species Dendropsophus ebraccatus. The sequence continues at coordinate 104,667,827 of NC_091455.1, forward strand.
GGCTTCCTGGCTTACACTTCTATAGTGACAGACCCCTCACTTCTTGTATCACAGTGGTCTTTACTTTATCCTGAGAAATTGCTATATGGCACTTTCTCTCACTCTTTACTTCCACCTTTCTTCTAATGGCAATATTTCTTGCAGTGAGATGCCTTATGCTTGGGATCTTGTAAGAAGCCAGAGCCCTGGTGGGGTGGGGTGTTCCACACTAATTCCTCCCATTTGCTTTGTTACTGATGACATAGTGGGATTCCTAAGAGGTCACTGCACTGAATACACTGGATATTTGGGGTTGTTATGGTTAGGTGAGAGGGAAACATGAAGTGTGACTACTTTCTATGAGTTCAGTGGAAGAGGCAGAAGAAACTCCCCTTCCTCTCCCTGCTCAGCAGCGTGACAAGGAGGGAGCAGCCCAGACACAAGACAGCGCAGTGCTGGAGCTGTCAGTGCTGGAGTCCCGGGCTGGCTGCTCAGTGCTGGGAGCAGGGCTCCTTACTAGCAGGTGAGTGGCTGATCCTCTGCAGGTTGCTGTGCTGGCACCTCTCCTGGCTGCTGATATATGTGCCCATGTCTGTGCCTGGCTGCTGATATATGTGCCCATGTCTGTGCCTGGCTGCTGATATATGTGCCCATGTCTGTGCCTGGCTGCTGATATATGTGCCCATGTCTGTGCCTGGCTGCTGATATATGTGCCCATGTCTGTGCCTGGCTGCTGATATATGTGCCCATGTCTGTGCCTGGCTGCTGATATATGTGCCCATGTCTGTGCCTGGCTGCACTATAGGAGTTTGCAGGTAAAGCAGCCCTGGCCCCTGGGCTCCCTGATAATTCTAGGTGCATTTCTTTTGGGCACACCTTGCCTATTATAGGTTATTCTGTGCTGTGTGGATGGTATATGGGGTTCTGCTGCATTGTCATGAATGGAAACAATGTTATTGAGTGTGCATGGCTGTTGTGTGTTGCAGCAGGCTATGGCAGGGAGCTAGCCCAGCGGCTGGTTGTAAATAACATGGAACCTGTGCCCACAGCTCATACACATGGGAATAAAAGCAGACCTGAGCTAGGCATAAGCTGGCATGGCTGGATCCCACAGCTGTTGGCATGTTAGCTAGATACAATGATTTACTTTGTGCCCAGTAAGGAGGATGTTGTCATTGGGTTTGCTGTCTGTCTGTGATTCACTGCTGGCAGAACAAAGCCCCGTGCTGCTTCCTTCTTGTCGCCTCCTGCCTGCATAATAACACAGAGCACAGGCAGCTGATAGCATTATGCAGGAGCTGGGGAGCAGCAGAACACTGGGACAGACAGGTAATGTCCACTGGTGATGACTGGGGAGCAGCAGAAGACTGGGACAGCCAGGTAATGTCCACTGGTGACGACTGGGGAGCAGCAGATCACTGGGACAGACAGGTAATGTCCACTGGTGATGACTGGGGAGCAGCAGAACACTGGGACAGACAGGTAATGTCCACTGGTGATGACTGGGGAGCAGCAGAACACTGGGACAGACAGGTAATGTCCACTGGTGATGACTGGGGTGCAGCAGAACACTGGGACAGACAGGTAATGTCCACTGGTGATGACTGGGGAGCAGCAGAACACTGGGACAGCCAGGTAATGTCCACTGGTGATGACTGGGGAGCAGCAGAACACTGGGACAGACAGGTAATGTCCACTGGTGATGACTGGGGAGCAGCAGAACACTGGGACAGACAGATAATGTCCACTGGTGATGACTGGGGAGCAGCAGAACACTGGGACAGCCAGGTAATGTCCACTGGTGATGACTGGGGAGCAGCAGAACACTGGGACAGACAGGTAATGTCCACTGGTGATGACTGGGGTGCAGCCGAACACTGGGACAGACAGATAATGTCCACTGGTGATGACTGGGGAGCAGCAGAACACTGGGACAGCCAGGTAATGTCCACTGGTGATGACTGGGGAGCAGCAGAACACTGGGACAGCCAGGTAATGTCCACTGGTGATGACTGGGGAGCAGCAGAACACTGGGACAGCCAGGTAATGTCCACTGGTGATGACTGGGGAGCAGCAGAACACTGGGACAGACAGGTAATGTCCACTGGTGATGACTGAGGGACACAGCACAGACAGGACACTCTCTGTGGGACGCCTAGGGATGCTAACATTGGATGCTGCAGTGATGTCAGCCTCCTATGCTATGTGCAACTATACAAACTCATGTATATATAGTCTGGGTAGATTGCTGAGCACTGGCTGCCTGTATAAGGGACTTGGTGTATGTACATTTCGGACCAGCTGTACAGGATATGTGGAGCAGGATGTATTGCTGAATTCACAAGAGACAGAGCTTCGCCTGATGTCATACTGTAAGAATTTGGCTGGGAATGTGGACTAATGATTCCAGCGCTGTGCACATTTGCTATACATTTTAGGTCTGTTGCTAGCAATGAGACATTCTGCATGTATTCCTCTGTGCATGTACCATTGCAAACCAATATGCACTTTCAACCAAATGCATCGCAATGCCTATATGTGTTTTTTATTTTCTCAGCTTCTGATACTCAGCTTGTACAGGTAGAACATAGAAACATGTTCTTTTGTTACCACACATCTTCTCGGTTAATGATATTCTATTATGTCCAATTATGTCTGTGGGTGGCAGCGACCATGTGACAGCTTACGATAGATAGAATTGCAAACACAATAATTGGGTCTGACATTTGCCAAAACATATTTATTGTAAAAGTGTTTCTTCAAATATATTGGTTTTGGGCATCAACCCAATACAAATAGTGTGTATGCCTTGTAAAGAATTGCTAGATTTAACCCTTTGTCTACATTGTGTCTACCGAGCTAAGTTTACATATCAGATGTATAATTCTGAAGGATGATATAGCAAGGTTAAGTCAGCGGGTCCTTAATTGTTTCAATAAATTATATCTCTGTGACTTGTAAGATATAATGTGAAAATAATTTGCAAAGTCAGCTGCATTGTAATGGAAATATCTAGCTCAGATCTTAGGCCATTCTGGGAACATACAGTGTAATTATATATATATATATATATATATATATATATATATATATATATATATATAGTGTGTGTGTGTGTGTGTGTACACGTGTGTTTTATTTTAAAACAAATAGACTTCCCTAAGGCAGAATAGGGTCACGCAATGTATTATACACCATCACATGGTTGTTTGCTTTTATGGTGAAGTGTTTGCTGGTAGTTTTTTTCCCCCCTGCTGCTAAGTACTTGATGTTTTCTGCATATTGGCTTATTGGCTTTTCACTCAGACTATAGGGCTGGGAAAAATGACCATATGTCAACACTGATTATTAAAACAATTCTCAACATTAGCAGGAACATGGTGTCTGAAAAGATAGCACATGCTGAGGTGTGTCTGTGCAGGGTATGTACATAGTGTATGTAGTTTATTTTCATTATCTAGAATGTTTTATAATCAGGATATCTGATGGTAGGATATTTTAGTATTGTCCTAATAGTTTCTGTATTAGAGCATACTCTGGGGGCAAGGGATCAATATAAGGAGCATTTATTTGCTAGATCTCCCAGAGCATTCAGTGATCAGATAGAATAGTCGTGTAAAGATTTGCTTCATCAAAGAGACAAAGTTCCAGTCAAACTATCAACAGTGATCAAGTATAAGTGAAGAAGAGGAAGCTGAATGTTGAAAACAGTGACATTCAGCTTCCTGTCATAGGCAGCAGGGACAGTACTACAGCCTAAAACATAATTTAATCAATTGGAATCAGTCTAGATAGCAGTAGCGTCTATTTTCTGGGCCATGAGGGGTTTTACTCTTTACCCCTTATAAGCCATCTCAGACTTCCGGCTTTCAGCATTAACCTTTAAACCACCCTCACCTGTTGGAAAAGACTGTTTATAAAGCTGAGTAGTTAAGAGGGTCAGTAGTCATCAGGGAGTTTGCTGTATTCTTGAAGGAGTTCTCCCCACCCCTCTTTTTTGTCAGTCAGTTACTGAAGAGAGCAGTGGAGAGCATCTAAACTATGTTATACCCGATCTTTTCCACCAAACTATATCTTTACGATTCTTCCTGGTTTGTAACGTGTTTCCTGCAGAGAGGGCATCATATTTAATGTGACAGGTTTCCTTTAAAAATCTATGCTGGTTATACATACAGTAAATATTTTATGACCTTAGAGAACAAAGATAGGAATAATGTGACCTCCATTATTTTCCCCATCAAATCTAAATGGCATAGATAGAAATGCAATGACCTGAGACATGTAAAATCACACAGATGTGAGTTGGAAGCTACCCAGAGATTCCATGATGACATATTGTTCTCTGTAATGTAATGGCTTGTATTTTTTTTTTACTCTACAACATTTATAAGTAATTGTGTTGGGGAGAAGACACTGTGAGCATTTGCTTGAACATTGCTCTTTCCATGACACATAAAACTCTCTGCTCATTCAGAAAAGTGGAGAACAGATAACACTGCTCATGGAGAGCACAGGTTGAGATCGTCTTACACTGCTTATCTTACACAACTGCTTGGGGTTCTCTATAACTTGGAATACCAGATTCCCTAAATAATGACAGCTTTTAATTATTCTGTAATTCATTGACATATGTGTACAAGGGTGGACATACCATGTATCCATGTGGTTCATTTGCAGATGAGTCAAGAGGTGAAAGGCCTATCACAGTGGACAATGGGGGTAAAACATGTTAGTGACTAAGGCCCAACTATATATTCCTCTTTCTTAAAGGAGAAGTCCGGCAATTTTTTTTTATCAAAGTATTGTATTGCCCCCAAAATGCAAATGCAAATTCCCAATATACACTTATTATGGGAAATGCTTATAAAGTGCTTTTTTCCCTGCACTTACTACTGCATCAAGGCTTCAATTCCTGGATAAAATGGTGATGTCACGACCCGACTCCCAGAGCTGTGCGGGCTGTGGCTGCTGGAGAGGATGATGGCAGGGGGATGCTCAGTGTCCCTCCAGTGCCCTTTGTCCCTCAGTGTGCCCCTGCCATCATCCAGCAGCCACAGCCCGCACAGCTCTGGGAGTCGGGTCGTGATATCACTATGTTATCCAGGAAGTGAAGCCTTGATGCAATAGTAAGTGCAGGAAAAAAAGCACTTTATAAGCATTTCCCGTAATAAGTGTATATTGGTGATTTGTATAACTTTTTGGGGGGCAGTACAATACTTAAATAAATTTTTTTGCCAGACTTCTCCTTTAAGCTGACAGCTGAGTAGATCATTTTTCATAATATTGCTAGTCTGGAGCAAATTGCTAATGAAGTGTCCTGGGTTAAGTTCCTACTTAGTTACCATTTAGTTACATTACTTTGCAGGTGCAGTGACATTGTTAGCTTTAATCTTCTAGGTATGTCTTGAAGTACCTGGGAGAAAACAGTCCTGGGCCAACTGGTCCATCAAAAACTACAGTTATTTGCGTTGGGCAAACATGGATTAACATATTAACCTTTCTTCACCCCACTTGGCCTCCAAGGTTATAAAAAAAAAAAAACTACTCTTGGGCCAGTGGCAGTCCTCTATTGTTCCACATGGGATTACAAATGCTACCACTGAACGTAAAATAGAATTCTGATACCGAAGAGCAAAATGACTCTATCAGTTCCTAGACATGAAAGCTACTTTTAAGGCTAAAGTGGACCCCCTAACCTACAGGGTCCCATGCAACTGCAAAGGTTACACATGTGCCATGTCCACCCCTGAGTATCCCTGTTAGTCAGAAACTGCAGAAGATATCCAATATTGTGCCGAAAATGAATCCAGATTTATATTGGGAAATCATAGATAAATACTCTAATTTAATTCTATCTCTGGAACTGTTCCCTTTATCTAGAGTAATTCGATGATGTACAAAGGAAGCCAAATCAATTTTTGCTTTGTCAGCATGTTAGTTTGGCTTTAGAGTTCCAGTTACTTCTCTACTCTTTGGACATGATGAATAGAGAAGAAAGTACATAGAGATGTTTGCTTTCTATAGAGAAATGCTGGTGTGGTACAGGCTGCCGTGTTTGATTAGAGGAGGTTGATGTAGAAGAAAATTACAGTGTTTCTTGCTACACATCTACAAAGATGTTCCTTATATATCAAGAATTGCTTTCTCATTCCTTTGTTTTAGAAATAAAACAACAAGATGTCAAAAATGTTCACATAACCTAAGCCTTTTGGTCCGTAGAAGGCCCACTGAGCTTGCTCTGCACAATTTTTAAATACTGATGTCTTCTCGTGTGATACAGGTGTTGGAAATGTTTAAAATAAGGCTTTATTTGATGTGTTATAACATACTTTTTGTTAATATGCTGGTTAAGCAAGAATCTACAGGGCCCTGAGTAGGTATAACGATGTGCAAACTTACTCATTGATCCTTAGAAAAAAAGAAATGTTCCTGCTCATCCCCCTGAGGACATGTTCACACTGAGCAAAAGGGGTGGCAAAAGTGGTGGAATTCCACACAGAGCCCCCGCCACGGACTCCTCTGAGAACCCCGCCTGCCTCAGTGTGTCAATGTGACGCGGAGCATAGAGGCATGCGTGAGGCATCGCACTGACGCAGTGTGACAGGCGGGATTCTGAGTACAGTCTGTGGTGGGGGCACCACGTGGAATTCTGCCTGTATTACTTAGTGTGAACAGGTCCTTACTCTTATGAGATGTTGTGATCTTCAGCTTTAACCGTAAGACCTTTTTCTTAATCTATATAAGGCCTAACCACATTCATGTTTCGTTTCCTTGCTGCCAAATAAAAGGATCTTGACTGAAAGGAGAATCAGCAGGTTAGACGAATCCCCTGACTGAAAGTGGGCCAGATCGGCACTATGGGGGTGAGGCAGTGCTCCTAACGGTCTTACTGGACCGTGGAGTAAGCAACTAACTGCATGAGAATGGCGCCAAGGATGAAAGTAAGAGACCTACCATCATCCTTTGAGCCTCCTGCGCAATAGGGGGCTATTAGCAGGTTTGATTTATTTATTAACCTGCTGATAGTTCCCCTTTAACTTCAGTGGTCCTGATTGGTGAGAAAGAAGTTTCCTTACAACAGGAGCCTTTGGGTCCCCACAGGCAGCAAGGCACAAGTGCTGCAACTGTACCTATTTGTACGTGTCCCTGGTATTCAGGAATGCGGTCTTCCAAAAACTCCAGTACTGCTGGATACATTTTTGTCTTTAAATATCCGTGTATTGAAGAATTTCTGTAACATTCCAAGCATATTTAGTGTGTATATTTTAAAGACTGCAGGCCCACAGACCATAAATATGTATTCATTTGTGCTTTCATGCATGATCTGTAGATGGAAGTAGCCTGGGAATGCAGGTTATTATAAACTATTTTGGTTCACAGTAATATTTAGATATTTTTCTAATCCTGTGACAAATGGTATATGCTTGATCTGATAAATGAATAAATTTTCCATCAGCTTGCATTTCATGGAAACAAATAGAATCCAAAAATGTGTTAAAAAGGAAAAACTATTTGAGTTTGAATCTAGTTCCCCTAAATATATACGGTATAACCTTTATAATTCCTGGGAAATGCTGTGGAAAACTTTCACATGTTACAGTTGTCAAACACAGCTGCATAGCTCAGCCTGTGCCTAGCCAAACACATTGACTAAAATTAGCTCCGCATATGTCCAATCACACAAGTTGACTAAAATTGAATAAGTGTCAAAGGGTTCTGACTAGTCTATGACAGTAAGAAGTCAAAGCCGTGACAAGTCATTCATGAGGTTTCCTATGTTTGTGTATTGATGGTTTTGCTTTGGAGATCACATATTAACACAGTATGGTAAAGAAGTGGATGTGACTTGTCAGAGTATACATGACTAATTCTTATAGCGCCATCTACTGTAGTTAAAATTATTTTAGCTTTAGTTCAGCAATTGGGAAATAAAATGTATTATTTTAAATTATTTACATTAAATTTTTTTTGTAAAGATTTACATTTCTCATAGAAAGTATTCTTGTTGCCCAGCCTTCAAAGCAGTTTTAAAAAGCTGAACTTTGTTCTAAGCAGTGAGGGCAGTCATAATACATGAAGCTCACTGTCACTATTGTGACTGATTGACCTGTATAGTAAGATATTTAAGATTTTTAACTGACTGACTCTTTTAATGATATATTAAGTTCAGTATATAAAGCCTCATGTAGAAGGAGCTGTAATAGTAGTCTTATTGTAATGCATATGTTCTTTCTTAAACCTAAGTACAACACTTATTTTTAGAAAGCTTTATTGTTTTTTTTCCTGTTGTAGTCTGTAAAAAAACAACAAAAAACAACAGTTGGATCAGATTGTGCATGTACTGAGGTATGGGCACTAATGCAATGCTTCTAGGGGAGAACAGCTCTGTACATAAGGTGCTCATTGAAGCCTTTAGACCAACACACGGAGACCAAATTGCTATCTTCTAAGGAACTGCATAGGCTCTGCGTAATGTTTTAAATGTTTTTTTTCTAAGAGGAATAAAGAAGATGAATTTAATCTGCTGATAGCTACCTATTGCACACAGGGCATTGAGGATTAAGATGTGTTAATTATCTTCATCCTCAGCACTGTTCCCATGCAGTTAGTCTTTAACTACTTGGTCTGGTAAGACTGTTAGGAACACTGGGGCACCACTAGGAGCACTGTCCTGCCCCCATAGCGCTGATCCTCCCTCCTGGCAATCCCGCCTCTTCCTGGATCGGCGCTATGGAGACAGGCAGTGCTCCTAACAGTTTCCCAGTGCAGCTAATGGTCTTACTGGACTGAGGAGTGAGTGACCAACTGCATGAGAATGGCACTGAGGATGAAGGTAAGAGACATACCTTCATCTTCTGCATCTCCTGCACAATGTGTGTGTGTGGGTTATCAATAGGCTAGATGCTGATAGTTCCCCTTTTAAGGGGTAGTGCAGCGCTCAGCAATTATTCACAGAATAACACACATTACAAAGTTATACAACTTTGTAATGTATGTTATGTCTGTGAATGGCCCCCTTCCCCGTGTCCCACCACCCCCGCCCGTGTACCCGGAAGTGTGGTGCATTATACATACCTGATCTGCGTCTCGCCCGTCCACCATCTTGTGCCAAGACGTCATCTTCTGGAGGCCGGCCGAACAGCTCCTGCCGTTCCTGATGCCGTCCCCCTCTGCCGCGTCATGACTGTGCTCAGCCGCGATTGGCTGAGCACAGTTATGCTCAGCCAATCGCGGCTGAGCAGCTGATGACGCAGATGAGTCATCAGCCGCTCAGCCGCGATTGGCTAAGCACAGTTATGCTCAGCCAATGAGCATCTGATGACACTGCAAAGGGCGGCTGGCACTAGGGACAGTCAGAGGTGTTCGGCCGGCCGCCCGAAGAGGACATCATTGTCTGAAGATCGAAGACGGGGGTCGACATGCGTCAGGTATGTATAATGCACCACACTTCTGGGTACACTAATATCTTTGAAAATAGAGAGCACTTTCAGGTTGGGGTCTGGTTATAGGTACCTTTATAAGCAGTTACAGTATATACAACCTTTTTCCTTGTTTTGTATTGCACTTGTATTGTGTATGGAACATTTTAACCTGTCCTATGTTCTCAGCAAATGACTGCACCTCAATTTCTAATAGTTTTTTCTTTTTACCCTCTTGCAGATTTTTCATATCTCCTAAAACGTGTCTTCATACAGAAAATAAGGTGAACAACTATTAGACTGAACAAATAAGTCTTCTGATCATGGAGACTCTGTCCCAGGATTCTCTTTTGGAATGCCAAATCTGCTTTAATTACTATAGTCCTCGAAGAAGACCAAAACTGCTTGACTGCAAACATACGTGTTGTTCAGTATGTCTACAGCAAATGAGGGCTAGCCAGAAGGACCTTAGATGCCCTTGGTGCCGAGGCGTGACAAGGCTACCCCCTGGATATTCTGTATCACAATTGCCTGATGACCCAGATGTTGTTGCGGTTATTGCAATCCCTCATACATCTGAAAACACCCCGGTCTTTATTAAATTGCCAAGCAATGGATGTTACATGTGGCCTCTTCCTGTCACCAAAGAAAGAGCTTTATTGCCTGGTGATATAGGTTGTAGATTGCTACCGGGAAATCAGCAAAAACCAGTCACGGTGGTGACTGTGCCTATGGAACAACAGCCGCTGCAGGGTGCAATGACACAGGATATCGGAGAGGAAGAACATGAGAGAAGAGGAGTTGTTAAAAGTTCTACGTGGTCTGGAGTTTGCACTGTCATATTAGTTGCATGTGTTTTGGTCTTCCTACTTGGAATTGTTCTTCATAACATGTCTTGCATTTCAAAGCGATTCACTGTGATTTCATGTGGCTGAAATAGATCCTGTGGATTTTCTTTGTATATGTTGAGCAAAATATAGAAGCAAATGTACACAGCAGCCTTGTAAACATAAGAAAAATCAACTGCCAGTGGGTGGGAACTTGACTGCTTCCTACACTTGGAGGATCTAAGAGAGTGATGTGTGAACACCCTCCTACAGTGCGGTTAGAACTAATGAAGATTGCATGCAGTCATCATTCCTTCACAGGACTTGTGTGGTACATTTGACTATAGGATAGTAAGATGACTTAACTTTAGCTCATTGTGCTATGGCCATATTCACCAGACTGTGACCAAGAATTTAATTCCTGAGGAAGAAAAACATCTTAAATGAATAGAAACAGGAAACGATAAGCTGTTTTTTAATAGAGCGGTAAAAGTATAAAGTAGTATTTTTTCCCCAAGCCATCAGACAGATAATAAATATGTTCTTTGGCATTTCATTAACCTATATCTGCATACATCTCAGGTCTTAGACTGACTTGGCTCTCGTGTGGGGATGACTTTTTGTTTTCTTTCTTTAAATTATTTAGCATTCTGTCAATATATTGCATTTTCAGGTGCCTACGAAGCAGGTGAGACTGAATGTTCTTTATCAATAAGTGCATCATGCAAACAATGTTGAGTTTTGAAGGCTAATGTAAAGAAATGAATCACGATGATGCACATGAAATAACATAGATGCAAAAATAGTCATCACCTTGCAATAAATAAGCCCAGTTACCATTATTGGTGCATCAAAGTAATGGGTACTATAGAAACAAAGTTTTTACATGTTAGAGGTTGACTATAATTGCAGTTGTAGTTTCCTTTCTCCAATTAATAAATTCCTCTTCCTAAAAACACCAACTGCAATATTTATTGTCTAGGTATGTCCCTGTGGACCAGCAGTACTTATGTGCCATAGTTTGTATATTTTACCATGACATACTTTAGAAGTTACATTAGAAGTCTGAGAAGACGCTATGTGCCATAGTTTGTATATTTTACCATGACATACTTTAGAAGTTACATTAGAAGTCTGAGAAGACGCTTGATAAGTCATTTATGTATGTTCTTTGAGAGAAATTCAGAATAGTCTATGTTTATAAAAAAAAAAAAAATCTGACATTAATATGACCCTACTTACCATAAAAACATCCTAGATTATGGTATGGAATAAAATATCTTTATTTGTTTGAGCCCATTGAAATGTTAAGCATCCCATGATACAATTGTTTCAATAGGAAAATATTTCCCCCCCTCCTTTCATTTTTATTGGATGGAATTTCAATATTGTTAATGGAAAGGATAAAGAATATTACTTTTATTGTTTTTATATACTTTTTACATGTTTTAATATTTTAGGTTTAATTTTATATTGATGTCCACATTTAGCTAAATAAAGCAATGAAACGGATACAATTTAAAAGAAAAAATGTTTTTTAGATTTTACATTTTTGCACATACATCACTTTTTTAATTTAAAGAAATATATATGATATCAAATATGTTTTGCTTGGTAATGATATGTGGGAGTGGATTTACAATTTGTGTATGGGTTATGGTATAAGAAATTCAATAAATTGTGGGAGTAAAAGTTGCAAATGGCCCCTTAGAAATCATAAAAAAAGGAATTTTTGATGCCATATGTTACTTTGGTAATGTTGATTCTTATCTTCCAAGTACAAATTAAATCTAACTACATTAAACCCAGCCTGAGTGGATTTACTTTCATGAAATTTACATTTGAACCTTTTTTTGTTGCTTCTTTGAGTATACAGTAGATACTGTATATAACAGCTTGTTGATATGCAATAAATAACTGTTTAGTATTAAAGGGGTTGCCTCAACAAGACAACCCTTTTCCATCTGCCCTATCATGGCATATAGACATCATAATGGGAAGTCCCCTGTTAAGAACCACAATCTATTAGTGATGCTGGAGGGCTCCTTTTGCTTTTCTATGCCTGGTCTTACCTGTAGCAGTCATTACAGGAGAAATTTATGGAAAGTCCTCTGTTTCCCCAGAAAATTTTGATGAATAGGGCACAGCTATAAAAAATACTGGAACACCAACAGAAATCTCAAAGAGTCCCATAAAGGTAAAAGGTCAAGATTTAAGGCCTGGCTAATATGTGGGGCACTATTGGGGGAGCTACTACATGGTGCACAATTATGGGATTACCTACTGCTTGAGGGATATAATGGGTAACTACCATGTGGGGACATTTACTTTGGAATAGGCAGTGCCAGGAATGCCGCACGCTGCTCTGACAGTGCCAGAAACACTGCATGCACTCGTCATTAAATATTAAGGTTGGCCCACGACTTTCTCGAATTCTTTAATTTTGGCCCACTGTGCAATTGAGTTTGACACCCCTCTATTAGATGAAGCGATTTTTAACTATTAACATTAAATGGTTGCAAACAAGAGCCACTTAAAATCATTCACCATATTACACAGAACGATAATCCTTAGCCCTTATGCTAAGTTTACACGGAGCGATAATTCGCCCGATCATACGATTTTTAACGATATCGGAGGAACAATGTTTTTTTTAGAATGATCAGCATTTAGACGGAACAATATATCGTATGGCAAAATCGTTTTGCGATCGCTTAAGCCTATCTCGCACATAAGTAAAATTGGTGAACGACTGTTTACACGGAACGATCTGCAAATTTTTTACGAACGATGATTTAACAACATGTAAGATCAAAATGAACGATTTCTCGCGCGTCGTTTGATAGTTTGCTGCGTTTACACATAGGATTATCGTTCAAATTCGATCGTTAGCATGCAAATTCGCACAATAATCGTTCCATGTAAACTCAGCTTTACTCCATTGGTTTCCAGCAAAAGAGCAAACAATGTGGGATTGCAACAATGATTTTGGTGTCAGCCCAAAATCAACGATCAACACATGAACAATTCTTCTGTCGTTTGTTGCCTGCATTTACACAAAACAATTATCATTTAAATTCGATCATTATAACGATCATTTGAACAATAGTTGTTCCATTTAATAGGGCCCTAAGTGTGTATCGAAAGATGGTATCAGTAGTGTGTTTTTGCTTGCTGGATTTTGGGAACATGTGTTGATCTGTCAGGGTGTGGTTAGACATTTCTAACCTGTCGTTGATTTAATTAGGTTTGCATTAAAAAAGAGAAATCTCTCCTTCATTAACCTAATTAAAGCTGTACCTAAAGGTACAGGCTCAAGTGCATAAGTGCAATGGGGCAAAAGTGTTAATTAAAAAAACTGCAGTACTTTGAAAATGGCAGGAGTTTGGTAACTGCAGGAGATTCCTATTAGTAACATAGTTAATAAGGTCCAAGAGTCCATCAAGAGTCCATCAAGTTCAACATACAGAAACCCTACTGTGTTGATTCGGTAAGAACTTGTCTTCAATAGTTCTGAAAAGAGGTCTGGTTTAGTGCAGTTTAACCCTTTGAGGATCAGGCCCAAAATGACCCAGTGGACAGCGCAAATTTTGATCATTGCACTTTCGTTTTTCTCTCCTCCCCTTCTAAGAGCTCCAGCACTTTCAGTTTTCTATCTACAGGCCATGTAAGGGCTTATTTGTTACAGGAATAGTTGTACTTTGTAATGGCGTCTTTCATTTTACCATTAACATGTATGATGGAATTCCAAATATATTATTTATGAAGATAAATAGGTGAAATCGTAAAAAAGAATGCAATATGGTAACGTTTGGGGGGTTCCTGTGTCTACGTAATGCACTATATGGTAAAAGCGACATGATACTATTATTCTATAGGTCAGCCCGAACACAACCATATGCAGGTTACACAGATTCTCTAATGTTATATATATTTTATGAAATCCTTTTTTTTTGGCAATTAGTTAATAATATAATGGCCCTATTTTGACGCTTAGAACGGTTTTATTTTTTCACCTATGGGGCTGTATGGGGCGTAATTTTTACCGCCATGATCTCTAGTTTTTATTAATACCATATTTATGAAGATCGGACGTTTTGATCACTTTTTATGAATTTTTATATATTATATATATATATATATATATATATATATATATATATATATATATATATATATATATTTAATGTAACATAAAATAGGTAATCCGCGCACTTTTTTCCCTCTGTCTACGCCATTCTCCGTTCGCAATGACGCTTGTTATACTTTAATAGATTGGACAATTACGCACGCTACGGTATATTATATGTTTATTTATTTATTTTTATATGTTTTATTTATATAATGGGAAAGGGGGGTGATTTTAACTTTTATTGGGGGAGGGGTTTTGGGGTAGTGTATTCGTGTTTTTAACTTTTTTTTTACACATTTGAAGTCCCTTTGGGGGACTTTTACATTCACTACTTTGATTTCTACACTGATGATTGCTATGCCATAGGCATCTGCTCATTGAGCCTGCCTGTGCAGCTCAGTTCGGTCCGATCGCCGGTTGGACCGCACGGAGGAAGGTAAGAGACCTCCAGCGGTCCGTTTTAACGATCGGGACCCCTGCAGTCACACTGCGGGGGTCCCGATCAGTAAGTGACAGAGGACTCCCCCTATCACTTACACTTAAACGCCGCGGCCGTTTAAGGGGTTAATGACACGCGGCAGCGCGATAGCTGCAGCGTGTCATTACCGGTGAGGTCCCGGCTGCTGATTGCAGCCGGCCCCCACCTGCTGTGAAGCATGCTCTGCTCCGGAGCGTGCTTCATAGCCGGAGAGACACCCAGGAAGTAGAGTTACGTCCAGGGTCGTCTGGTGACAGACTTCCATGACGTAACTACGCCGTGGGTCGTCTAGGGGTTAATACTTGTCTGGCTGCTGTATTACGTAGCACCTTTGGGGCTTGAAGTGTTGTCCAATTTGCAAGCAGATGTCTAGTTTATGTTGTGAAATCTATAGATTGGAGCCCATTCCATTCCATGTCTGTAGACATCAATCTGATGTGATGAGACTATCCCAGTCATTGCTGAGCAGCCTTGTTACCAGCCACCACCTCAAAGACCCAGAGTAAAAGGGCGATTTGGACAAAGTGCTTTGTTCCTATCTGCATTCCGATCATCAGTCTGTTGGGCTTTGAAGTCTGCTCTGCTCCGTGCCACTACTCCCCGGGTGCTAGAAAAAAATGAATCCAGTCCTGGAAAAGTTCTCCCAGTTTCCCAGGACTGGATACACCTTTTTCCAGTACCAGGGGAGGAGTGGCAGGGAGCCGAGCAGACTTCAAAGCCTACAGTTGTTCTGGTGGTTCATCTTGTCCCAGAAAGATGTGGATTTGGTAAAAAAGGAATTCCAAACTTTTAACCTGGAGCTGGGCAAACAGATTTGGTGAAATTTCAGAGGTTTTGCCAATCTATAATCAGAGTAACAAGGCATGTTGCATCTCATATTTTCATGCATTATTAAGGCAATGGTATAAGGCCGAAGGTTAAGGTTTGTTAGTCAGAATTCTTGAAGGTGGTCAAAAAAGGAGATGTACAAGATAGAAGACTTGCATCCATCATGTGTGAGTACACAGGTATTTGGTAAGGTACTGTATTTAGATTCAGGTTTTTGGACATGCATTTAAACTAGATGAAGGGGACCAGTGAAATCAAGTAAGTGGATTGGGATTTGCAAAAACACAGTGGTTGATGCAGAAGATGCAGTGATTGGTGAAGTTGTGGTTGTGTCCAGTTCTGGAGACCTCACCTAAACAAGGATATTGATAAAATAAAACAGGTCCAAAGATGGGCTACAAAATGGTGGAGAGTGTGAGGCATCAAACATTAGGAAAGATGTAAGGATTTTAATCTGTATAGTCTAGAGGAAAGAAGAGAGAGATGGGACATGATGGAAACCTTTCAAGGGAATCTGTCACTAGGTTTATGCTGCCTTAAAGGGTTTTTCCAGGTAACAAAAAAATATTCTATGCAATCCCCCTGTCCCAATACCACCCTATGGCTAATCTACACTACCGTTCAAAAGTTTGGGGTCACCCAATCAATTTTGTGTTTTCCATGAAAAGTCACACTTCTTCACCACCATACAGTGTGAAATGAATAGAAAATAGAGTCAAGACATTGACAAGGTTAGAAATAATGATTTGTATTTGAAATAACGTTGTTTTTACATCAAACTTTGCTTTCTTCAAAGAATCCACCTTTTGCAGCAATTACAGCATTGCACACCTTTGGCATTCTAGCTATTAATCTGTTGAGGTAAGCTGGAGAAATTGCACCCCGCGCTTCTAGAAGCAGCTCCCACAAGTTGGATTGGTTGGATGGGCACTTCTGGTGTACCATACGGTCAAGCTGCTCCCACAACAGCTCAATGGGGTTCAGATCTGGTGACTGCGCTGGTCACTCCATTACCGATAGAATACCAGCTGCTGCTTCTGCTGTAAATAGTTCTTGCACAATTTGGAGGTGTGTTTAGGGTCATTGTCCTGTTGTAGGATAAAATTGGCTCCCATCAAGCGCTGTCCACTGGGTATGGCATGGCGTTGCAAAATTGAGTGATAGCCTTCCTTATTCAGAATCCCTTTTACCCTGTACAAATCTCCCACCTTACCAGCACCAAAGCAACCCCAGACCATCACATTACCTCCACCATGCTTAACAGATGGCGTCAGGCATTCTTCCAGCATCTTTTCATTTGTTGTGCGTCTCACAAACGTTCTTCTTTGTGATCCAAACACCTTGAACTTGGATTCATCCGTCCACAACACTTTTTTCCAGTCTTCCTCTGTCCAATGTCTGTATTCTTTTGCCCATCTTAATCTTTTTATTTTATTGGCCAGTCTCAGATATGGCTTTTTCTTTGCCACTCTGCCCTGAAGCCCAAAATCCCGCAGCCGCCTCTTCACTGTAGATGTTGACACTGGTGTTTTGCGGGTACTATTTAATGAAGATGCCAGTTGGGGACCTGTGAGGCATCTGTTTCTCAAACTAGAGACTCTAATGTGCTTATCTTCTTGCTTAGTTGTGCAACGCGGCCTCCCACTTTTTCTACTCTGGTTAGAGCCTGTTTGTGCTGTCCTCTGAAGGGAGTAGTACACACCGTTGTAGGAAATCTTCAATTTCTTAGCAATTTCTTCGCATGGAATAGCCTTCATTTTTAAGAACAAGAATAGACTGTCGAGTTTCAGATGAAAGTTCTCTTTCTCTGGCCATTTTGAGCGTTTAATTGACCCCACAAATGTGATGCTTCAAAAACTCAATCTGCTCAAAGGAAGGTCAGTTTTGTAGCTTCTGTAACGAGCTAGACTGTTTTCAGATGTGTGAACATGATTGCAAAAGGGTTTTCTAATCATCAATTAGCCTTCTGAGCCAATGAGCAAACACATTGTACCATTAGAACACTGGAGTGATAGTTGCTGGAAATGGGCCTCTATACACCTATGTAGATATTGCACCAAAAACCAGACATTTGCAGCTAGAATAGTCATTTACCACATTAGCAATGTATAGAGTGTATTTGTTTAAAAGTAAGGACTAGTTTAAAGTTATCTTCATCAAAGTACAGTGCTTTTCCTTCAAAAATAAGGACATTTCAATGTGACCCCAAACTTTTGAACAGTAGGTTATACATGTACACTATCTTACAACCTTTCCCTGTTTTTTTTTAATCATTCTTATCCGCCCTTGTTTATAAAATCCTCTACTCTCAGTCCACTCTGACCATGCTCAGCTCCTTCTTACCCCCTCCCTTTGTGGTCACAGGACATGTGATCTCCTCTCTGGGGGCTTGGTTAGCTGTCCAATGACTTGGTTAATTGACCCCAGGAGACATTATCTGCATCATCCCCATGCACATGTGCTGCTTCCATAGACTTACATCTGTCCCTGAGTCTAGCTCTATGTAGTATGAAACGTTAAAGCTCTATCACTGCTTGCTGTCTGTGAATACAGGCATATGTACCTGTCTTTGTATCACAACTCTGTATATTAGAGTCTGAATGGAACTAGAATGTTTTCATTCACAGTCAGCAAGCAGATATCTAAACCTACACTACACCCCCAGTAAACAGCAGCACATAGCTACACAATGCGTGTGTCAGCTCTGCTACATCATCAGCTAGTATGGAATACATATTGGGGTGATGTGATGCAAAATCGGTGAAAAAAACAGTCCTGTGTTTACTGTGCAATAGTAATGACAGCAGTGGGCAAGAAAGAAAGCTAAGGGGGCGAGTACACAAATGGACCAATCAGGGAAATGCATGATGGGAAATGTAGTTTTCCATCTTGGATATAGGTCGGCTTTTAGAAAAACTTGTAACACAGAAAAACTTGTAACTCAGAAATGTCAGTAGCTAGAAAGACAGGAGATGGCTCAAAATACTTAGGGGAGCTTGGTGAGTAAAACCAGCTAGCATTTCATTGTTTGCCTCTTAATGTGGATAATAGATAACCCCTTTAAATGAACACAGTATTAACTAGTGACAGAAATGCTGAACAGATCAGTGTTGATTTACAGTTGACTGCTTATATACAGCATGGAGTAGGCAGAGATCTGCTTCTCATGAATATCAAGGACTACTGGGCTCATGCACATAATGGAGAGGACTAATTATTGACCATGATATTCAGGAGGATCTCTCTGAATCAGCTGCACAGAACAATGTAAGTGATACATCATTCTGTTCAGTCACTGGTTTATGGTACCTTTAGAAAGGACACAATAAACCTGCTGACATACAGTAGCCTCTTTAGCTAAATAAGTTAAGAGGGAAGAAAAAAACTGAACAGAAGAACAAGGGCATACAGTTAGAGGTTTCTATCCTTATATAATAAGAAAGGAATTACAGGACAGAATAGATCAACAAAGTTTTATATGTTTCTATGGTGTGGTTCACTACAAAAAAAAAAAAAAAAGATGGTGCTTACTTCATAATAAAAATGGTGGCTGTTGTCTCTGCTCTCTACATTTAACAAGGGTAGTAACATTTAATCGGTTGTCTTTAAGTAGGCATTGTATGTCATATGTTAGTCCAAAATGCGTTAAAAGGCTATGTTCCCACACAGTATTTTTGCTCAGTACTGTAAGTACTGTATGCTGTCAAGTGGGGCTGTCAAGGAAAATTAATTTTCCCAGTATGTCCCTTAAATGCTTTTGTTCCTCAAACTACTCCTAAAGAAATGTTATTGTGTGACCCTATAATTGTGCTGAAAGAGGCCACTTCTGTACAGTATGTTTAGCACAAGGTATTTAACGTCAATTGGAATACTTGGTATGCAACAAATGTTTAGTTGGGTGTAATGCTTAGGACAGCAAGCTGCTGGTGCCAGCTTTATTCTTACCATAGTGTCTTCCTAATGCCTAATTCCTAATTTACATGCATCCAGCCAAAGGATATGTTCACACTACGTAAAAGTACGGCCGTTGTTGCCATCGGCAACAACGACCGCACTTTGTATGGGTGAACAATGCCTATTGTTCTATGGGATCCCGTCGGAGCGTATACACATCGCATACACTCCGACCGGGATCCTGCACGGGGCCGCAAATTACTGACAATGAATTGCGGCTGTAGGAAACTCTGTCGGATCACACAGTAAAGCGAGCGGCTCCGGCCGCTCGCTTCACTGTGTGCTATGGGAGGTTCTGATGCGGGCGTGTGCTGATGCGCCCGCATCAGAACCCTGCGGCCGAAAGATCATCCAGCCGGTACTTAAGTACTGGCCGGGATGATCCGGGCAGAGACCGGCCGTTCTGTGACCCGGCCGGGTCACGGAACGGCCGGTCTCTATATGTTGTGTGAACATGATATAAATATATAAACACGATACAAAGGAAAATTCCATTCATCAGCACAGGCAACCTATTACTATTGCTCCAGGGTCCGGTTTTGGTGCTCATGTTCCCAATTTAGAAGCATTCGACAATAGGCAGAGGTCAGAATGGGCAGAAGATGGCCACTAAACACATTAAGGCCATGTTCACAGAATGTATTTTTATTTACTAACTAACGGTCGTTGTTGCAGCATTTCAACGGCCACTATAAAAATCAAACAACATTGTTTTCTATGGAATCCTGGCCGCGGTGTATACACACAGTATACTCTCCGGCTGGGATTCCATGCAGCTGCACTCAAAACTGACATGTCAATCAAGCTCCGACCACACTTTACATTGTCTACGATGGTTAATTGGAATGCGAGCACACCCAAATGTGCCCACATTCCAATTCTAAAGAAATGAAGTTCATCGGCCAGTACTGCAGTATCGGCCGGGTTGAACTTCACAGACAGTGGTCATTCTATCACACGGCCGTGTCACAGAACGGCCGCTGTCTTACAGCATATGACCGTGGTCTAAAAGGGTAATATGGCAATTAACATTGTTATACTTGGGTGGAAGGCTAGGGGATGGTAATGACAGCTTCTCAAGTTGCAAATGTATAAAAAGGCATAAATGCCTTTTTTAGGTGCAGATGGGGCAAATCGTTGTAAAAACAAACATTCGCAAACGGTATTTTTGTAAATATATTTTTTTCACATCTGTCCCATCTGCGCCACCTTCGCCAGTGGGGCGGAGAGGGGGGCGTTACAGGGGTGCGGCTGCACACAGAAGGGGCGCGGTCTGTGTGTGCGCACAGAGCCAGTCTGATAAATGCGGCAATCGGGATTTATGAAGAGGCAATGCGTCTACATAAATCCCCTGAGCTGCGGAGCTAAGGGGACATTTGTAAGCCCGGCGTAAAAAACACCGGACTTCATAAATGTCCCCCATGGAGTTTATGCCAAGACTTAAGCCACAAAAGGAACAGAATATTACATGGACCCTGCAGCGGGCAATGAGTGAGCACAACAACAATGATGGCATCAAATTAATTATTTTTGCAAATACATTCATTTAGTAAATTTGCCTCCTTCACCCATTATATACCAATTTTTTCTTCCCATTGTTGACAGCTCATTGTCTAGGTTCCAATGGGAGTACTCCTTTAAATTTTGATGCATTTTGTGTTCTAAAAACCTTTATCACAGTCAGCATTAACTTTTTAACCAATGTGGGCTAGGTCTTCCTCGATCATCAGGAAGCCCTGGGCAACAATGATTGTGTCACTAGTTCACCAGCTGTCCTTCCATGGATGACATTTGATAGGTATTAAAATATATTTATATGCTCTATATAAAAAAAAGAAATGAAAGTACAGAACTCAGGTGTGTTTTCCTGCTGTAAGTCCTGATTTTTATCATACAGGGAAACAATTGAAGGTATCATACATGTTCACATAAAGGTGAATAAGTCATACACTGTATCACATATTCAGAGCTGCCAAAACATTAAAATCAACAATAGCACCTGTTAAGAAGAGAAAAAAACAGTTTTTGAAAGTAATTATTTTAAAGCAAGAAAAATATGCAGAGTCAGTGCATCCCAGACTGATTTTCATGTGCAATATATATGTATTTTTTAGCAAAATGTGGTTCTGGAAATATGTTAAGCATTTCCTTATGCAGTACCAAAAGGAATCTGTTCAATACTCTAACACTGTAAACAGAATTAAAAATGGAGATGCTGATAGGATGCTTATATCTGTCTGTGCTTCAACAACATAGAAAAGTGGTACATACTGACTTCACACAGTGCCAGGAGCGGGCTGAAAATAGCAGGACGTCAAGGAGCATGGAGAGGTATGTAGGAGTTTATCTTTTTCATTGCTAATGATGTCCGTGCAGCTCTTGCTGCCCGATTATCGAGCAGTGTGTGGGCTCAGTAAGCGAGTGCCGATCTAGGAGATCAGCGCTTGCTTACAGAAAGTCATCGGGCTGTGTAATGGGGCCCTAATTTTCCCCAACTGCATCTCTGGACCCTTACTTATTCATAGGGACCAGTCTTCTTTTTTGGGGGTGAACAGTCTCCTTCCTTTGCCTTTGAGTCATGACTTGACTGACTTGACAAAACCTGTATTTAATTGTATGTTTTTTAGGGCTCTTTATCCAGCATGATAAACTATTAACTAGGGCTCAGTAGGTATTATTGTAAGTAGCCAATCTAATTTAGGTGGATTATTAGGGACATTTTATGGAAAGCTCTATGCTAAGCAATTTGAGAGCGATGGGCCCATATACTGTTCTGATGTGTGTTTATACTGTGATCTTTTCCATTATTGGCATATACGCAGGTTGCTGCTGTTTGCTACAAATACCATTAATTATTTACTTTATTTGCTCAACATGCGATGCCTCTTCCCATACCATAGGAATTGTCTTTTTCATTATCTTGTTAAAGTCTACATATACTTGCTGTATGCTTTGCAATGCTAAGATTGGTTTCTGCTGTACCTTTTTTTATTTTATTTCTGGATGTATGTAATGCTTCTATGGCTTAATGTCTATAGCATCTACAACAGAATAAACAAAATAGCATAAAAACAGTGCTGCTCTTTCCTTAGCTTTTATTCAATGTAGTTTAACCTGTGTATTTGTACACTAGACTTGACTAGATCCTTCTAACCTGCTGTTACTTTACTTTTAAAGGAGAAATCCAGCCAGCCTCCTTTGGCTTCCACTCCTGCAGCGTCATAACCCGGGCTCCAGTCAGTGGAATTGAGTACTTTCCCACGGGTCATGACGTACCATGAAGTTGGTTGAATAATGAAGTCTGGTGGCTGTCAGAGAGGTGGTAATGTGGCGCTATAGGGGCACAGGGATGGGTAGGTATACTGTACATTCTTTATCATGTTCTCGCACCTGCCTGCCTTCAGTGGATTATTTGTTGTGGTCGGACTTCTCCTTTCAGATGTAATGCGTGATGTCTGGCAACATGGACATTTAAACAAGATAATCACCTGCCCAGTGTCACAAGAAGGCCAACATTTTAATGGTAATTGCCATACTTTTCCTGGGATGTGTGATATACTCACTATAAGGCTGGGTTCACGCACAGTATATTTCTGTTAGTATTTTGGTCTTCATATTGCAACCAAAACCAGGAGTGGATTGAATACACAGAAAGGTTCTGTTCACATAATGTTGTAATTGAGTGGATGGCCACCATATTATGGCAAATATTTGCTGTAATTTTAGAACAGTGGCTGTTGTACTGAATTTATGGCAGTTATTTACTGTTATATGGCGGCCATCCACTCAATTTCAACATTGTGAGAACAGATCCTTTCTGTGTTTTCAATCCACTCCTGGGTGAGGTTGCAATATGAGGACCACAATACTGACTGAAATATATGTAGTGTGAACTTAGCCTAAGGTTAACTTCACACATACTGGATCTGCAGCGGATATCGCACTGAAAGTTTGCAGCAAAATCCGCTGGGAATCCATGTAGTGTAAAGTTTAATGAGGTTACATACGCGCAGGGGCCCCTTTAACCCCCTGACGCCCGCAGCCCAGAGCATACATTACCTGCTTGGTGCTGCTGCTGCATGTGAGGCTACCAGCGGTCCCCACCAGCCAATCAGTGCAGCCCATGCTGGATACATGATACTGTTACTGAATTCCAAAAAATGGGAACAGTTTGCACTAACATATGTCCTATTTTTGGCGGAACGGATTGCAGATCCATAAAACTAAGGATAGTGTAAATAGCTCAATAGAAATTAATGGCCCCTAAATTTGTTCATAATTGCAGATATCCAGTTACCGACAAATTTACCAAATGTTTGATAAAAGCCTTAGTCATATAGGTGTGGCCTCAGTTTTAATAATGGAAGTGAATATCATGCTCTGTCTATGCTAGGAACTGTCCCAAACAGTAGCAAATCCCCATAGAAAACCTTTCCTGCTTTGGACAGTTCCTGTCATGGACAGAGGTGGCAGCAGAGAGCACTGTGTCAGGTAGGAAAGAAACACACTAAATCTCTCAGGTGGGTCAGGGGTACCCATCTATTCACAATTAGTCAAAAAACCCTTGAGCCAAAGCCCAGGAGACTGAAGGGGTTTAGTGGCTTCGGCCCAAGGGTTTTTGACTAATTGTGAATAGGTAGGAACGAAAACACCACTTCCTGCAGGACATACTGTACAGCCAGTGATAAGTACTGGAAGACATGTGATTTTTAAATAAACGTAAATTACAAATTTATATAACTTTTTAACACCAGTTGATTGGAAATATTTTTTTTTCCCGCAGGAGTACCCCTAAAACTGAATTGTCAGAGAAACTATAAAGGCACATCTTGGGAAGGGAAGGACATATCAAGAAACTGTAAAAAGGAGTGTGATCAGGGCATACTATGCAATATACAGATTGTAACATCTATTTTTAGGTTGACGGCAGGTCCTCTCACGATGCGTAGTCATAGGCTTAACACTCTTTGGTGAATTTAGTGCTCGACTTTCTTCATAGAGCTACAATAGAAGAACGATAATAAAGAAGTTTGGATGTTAACCACAGGAAACATAACATTGCTCCCTCCTGTCCATATAGAAAGTGCTGATAAAATCTATGCATATGTACCAGAGCATTTACTTTTTTTTCAGACATTTAAAAAAAATATTGCCTCTGCTTCTCTTCATTCAAAGAATTTCTTTAACTTCATAGTTACATAGTTTGTAGGGTTGTCCATCAAGTTCAACCAAGAGAGGAGATGGACAAAGGGAAGGAGATGGATGGATGCATTTTAGATTTCTATTTACACATTAATGTTATTTTGTTTTATGAACTTTTCTAACCCTGTTTTGAAGCTCTCATAAAACATACTACTAATATAGGGACAAAGAAAAAGATGCTCTACAAGTTACTGTGAGTGTGTGATACTCACAGAAATATTTAACCCTTTTCATGCAAGTTTCATTTTTTTTCTTTCTGCAACTTAAAGCCTTCCATCTGAGACATTTATGACATGTCCGTAGAAAAGGCCATAAACAGTAAATGTGGGTCCTTCCTTTCCGACCATCACCTGCTCTAGTTCAGGAGTCCCCTGACACCATCTTACCTGGATGATGCACCCAGGATTATGAAAGCAACCAAGTACACTGTTCCCATAACTCTCATAAAAGTCAATAGGAGTTATGAAAACTATGTAGAATAAAGAATAAAAGGCTGGTGAAGAGCCATTATGCTGCACCCAATCTAAAGGCCTAAAGTGTGGTAATGGCCTGACATATAATCAAATGACTAAAACAGAAGTCTTTTATAACTCCAAAGGTGATAAAGAATATCAGATTGTTCACCACATTTATTGTAAATCCACAGCAGTAGTATATTATACCGCCTGCCCTTGTGGACTGACCTACATCGGTCTCACTAGCAGGGAGTTAAAAGTTTGCATAATTGAGCATAAGTAGGACATCAAGGCAGCAGTAAAAGGTAGAACTGAGGGATCAAGGAGGCACGCAAAACCTAATACAATTCCAAGATACCTCTGGATCGCCCAGCCAGGACAATGGGACAACCTGAAATTCAGAGCCATAGATCTGGCACATTTTGAATGGAGAGGACGGGACATCTAGAAAAAGTTCTCCACACTCAAAACCATGTTTGTCCCTGGAATAAATGAGCAGCTCACCTTCTCTAGTTTTTTTGCAAAAAAAAAAAAGGATTAATTTTTTTAATTGTGAGGGATTGGTAAAGTGTACATGGAACAAGAATAGGTTACTAACTTTTTTTTAGTATCTTTAGTTACTTTAACATTTTTGAAGCCAGGAAGTCCTTTGCACATCAGCACTTTATTATTTGCTTTTATTGTACAAAATGTTGTCATGTGGTATATACATGTCCATGCATATTGGCTATATCATGAGGCCATGTTCACATGCTGTAAGAGACTGGCCGTTCCGTCACTCTGCTGGGTCATGGAACGTCCGGTCTCTGAAAAGATCATCCCGGCCGATACTGCAGTACCGGCAGGATGATCTTTCGGGCCACAGAGTTCTGATGCGGGCGCATCCGTGCGCCCCTGCATCAGAACTCCCCACAGCACACAATAGAGCGTATGGCCGCTCGCTCTATTGTGTGAACTGACAGGGGTTTTCTGCGGCCGCTATTCACTGAATAGCGGCTGCAGAAAACTGACATGTCAGTTTTCTACGGCGCCATGAGGCATGTATGCCATGCATTGCTTTGGTTTAAAGGGGTGCTCCAGCTTGGGGGCACTTTTTTGGGGGGACCGGGGAGGAGGTGGCTGAAATAAAAGAAGCGGCCGGGGACCGGAGCACCGTGATGCGGGACCCGCCGCTGGAACCGGGGAGGTAAGTGGATGTCTTTTATTTCAGCCACCTCCTCCCCGGTCCCCCCAAAAAAGTGCCCCCCCCGCCGGAGCACCCCTTTAAGAGCTCCCTGTTGTAGGTGAAAGGGAAAGTCAGGGAGGGGCATGGTCTGCATAGTGAGGTCTACGGCCCTGTACTCTGACCCAGAAAGACTTCCTTACCTACCAAATCATGGCAGATCCACTTCAGGCTGGGGCTTGCAACAGGGGACAGGACTGTGGAGGTAATCTTTCCATAGCTGTAACCCCTCTCCCAGGACAATAGTGCTGCATTTATGTGCCCACATCTGCCCTGCTCATTCCTTCATGCTCCCTGTAGTCTCCATCAGCCCTTATGTTTCCCATTCTCTCCATTCCTGCTATATTGTGCCTGCACTCAGCTATACACACTGCTGCTAAAGTATGCCTGCACTCACACTCAGCTTAACACACTGCTGCTATAATGTGCCTGTGCAACGTCCGCACGGTGGACTGGAGGCTCTATTAGGACCAGATAGGGTGCCGGTGGTGTTGTCAGGGGCAATAGTGTCACGGTGCTTTACTCCTACCTTAGCGGTCCTGGCTCTCCTAAGGCCCCGGGCGGTCGTCACAGCAATGAGGTGGTTGGTTTCCAGTGTTTGGAGACAATGAATAGACTGTGATATAACTGAGGGACTTTACTTTCTGGTTTACACAGTAATACAGCACATTGGAATGGTGTTCAGTCACTCTCCAGTCAGGCTGCATGAAGTGAGCATTGGGTTCCCTCTGCCTTAGTGGTTATAGCCTTTATCTGGCTGGTTAGAATCTCTCCTCTTGCTTTGACTGCTCTGCACTCAGCAGGTTACTTCACTTGAAGTTTTTAGTCAGCACACGACTGCTTATATCTGACTATGATGGAGAGCACGTGTCTGCTCCTCCTCACCGGCTACATCTACTCAACTCCTCTCAGGACCTGTAAGACCTCCTACTGTTGCCTAGGCAACACACTTGAGGTGGAAGGCCGCTGGGTCCCAATGCTCACTGTCAACATGTTGGCAATGCACTGCCACCTGCTGGACACCAGTGATAAAGCATTATACAGTTACTTTCTACAAAGCAGATGTCATATTGCAGATAAAACTTTGTAGTGCCTTGTGGGTCACTACATACCCCCTTAAAGAAGACCCAAGCCGCCCCCGGCTTGTGCTAACGAAACTACCTGTATGTCGGGGCATTGTACCATGTTCCCCCAGGCTTTTGGTGGAGTGCACCTGTAAGGAATGCCTTGGTCCTAATGTAACGTATACTACAGTGTCTATGTTCCTATTGTCATGCGAGCTGGACCTAGAGTGACTAGGCTATTCTTTATGCTGCATGTAGCTCCAATGTTACCTAAAGTTACCACAGACTCATACCCAGTTCCCTGACTATGCTATGGCTAATGTGTTTTACTCTTCTCTCTAATACTAGTGTGCTAAAGGCTAAGACTAGTCTTGAACCTTCCGATGTTTCTGGCCAGGAAACACAGAAAGTGTGGGGGTAATTATCCCAACCACCTAACAAGTTGGCTAATCTACCGTTAGAAGGGTGGCTTAAAGGGGTAGTCCACCAAAAAAATTTTTCTTTCAAATCAACTGGTGCCATAAAGTGCCAGAGATTTGTAATTCACTTCTATTAAAAAATCTTAAGTCTTCCAGTACTTATCAGCTGCTGTGTGTCCAGCAGGAAGTGGTGTTTTCTTTCCTGTCTGACCCAGTGCTCTCTGTTGCCTCCTCTGTCCATGTCAGGAACTGTCCAAAGCAGGAGCAAATCCCCATAGAAAACCTCTCCTGCTCTCCAGACTGGAAATAATACAACTTCCTGTTGGGCATACAGCAGCTGATAAGTACTGGAAGGCTTGAGATTTTTTAATAGAAGTAAATTACAAATCTCTGGCACTTCATGGTAGCAGTTGATTTGAAAGAAAAAATTTTTGGGTGGACTACCCCTTTAATCCTGTTTTCCCTTCAAGATTATCAAGGCCTATAATTGCTCAGAACGCTTTATCGCCAAGATACCTACTAGTGTCAAACTACCAAACTAAGTGTAGGCCTTCACTGTGTCACAACATGCTGATCAATACACGTTTACAAAAATATAAATGAGACGTCTCTAACTTACTACACAGGAAGTAAAAACCAGTTACACTTAATAAACACAGTTATACTTGTTCTTTACTTGGAGCAGCTGGATCATCTTTCAGACACTAGGCAATGGATCGTCTGGACCAATGGGTGAGGACTGCTCGGGGTACCTGCAAATCCTGACTAAACTAAGTAAAGGCAATGCAAAACATTAGTGAAGAGTCCATTTTACCATGAGAAGTCCAACGAAAAATTATAAAAATATGCAAAAATAATGTTGCAACGTATCACTTTTCAGTGCAAAAATGGACACAGAGAGCTCAAGTATAGGTCTGAGTCTCTTCTCTGGGCGGTAAACTTGAACGTTGCATCAACAAGAACATCCTGGGAATAGCATAGTTCTCAAAAATAAGTTATTCCATAGGAAAAACACAAAAATAGAAATAATTGTAATCCACAAGGCGATGACTGCGATCCATAGAGTAAGTTCCTTTCAGGGATAATGAACAGTTCATCTGAACATGAGAAGGGGAAAAGCAAGGGACTTTGGCGCAAACATGGCGCAACTGGGGTGATATCCTGAGCAGATGTGGAGTCTTTTACTTGTTATTAGCTTAAATCAAGAAAGTCTTTGTTGCACAAGATAACTTCCTTGGCGGTGGTAACAGTTCATAATCTCTCAGACGAGCGGGAAGCTTTCCTTGATTCTCCCTTCGGGATCTTCGCAAAGCGTTTTGGGTACTTCCTTCTGGTTCTGTACCTTCTTCTTCCAAGCCATGAAGCGAAGTAGAGAAGTTCTCTGGAGTGTCAATATTTTCAGTTGGTAAAGGAGGCATAGGCAGAGGACTCTGTTGGGTCTCCACTGAAGTAGGGTTTGCAGGCCCTGGAACCAGTATGTTGATATGAGGTTGGAGGAACCACTGGAACGGATCTAATCCAGGGAGTACTTCAGTAGTGGTACTTTGCCGAGGTGTTGTTGCTTGTGAAAAAGGTTCAGGCTCTTTACTTGAATGCGGTTGAGGATCAGGTTCCCTCAAACATTTCTTTAGCCTGTTGCGATGTACTCGCTGAGTACCATGATTTTCACGATAAATTTTGTACACTTCTGGAGAAAAAATATTTTGCACAATGTACGGTTCACGCTCCCAATGGCTATCTAGCTTACTAGTAGGATGATTGTTTTTCAACCATACGGAATCTCCTGTTTGAAAGGGTTCAGCACAGGCATGTAGATCATAATCCTGCTTCTGTTTTTGTTGAGCTTTCTCAATTCTAGAGTCAACAATTTCTTTGGCATCTTCTAGACGTCTCTGATGTTCTTTAACCCAATCTGATTGAGGAAGAAGAGATTCTGAATCTGGCATGGAGATGTCCTGAGCAACGTCTACAGGTAGTCTTCCATGTCTTCCAAACATTAGATAGTAAGGAGTGTATCCTGTGGAACAATGGGAAATTTTGTTGTAAAGGAACACTAGTTCTGGAAGAAACTTTGGCCAATCTGCCTTCTTCTCTGTGGAGAGGGTTTTGACTCTGTTAATCAGGATTTGGTTCACTTTCTCACATAATCCATTTCCTTGAGGGTGATATGCTGTTGTCCTCAGTTTTTTGCAACTGTACAGAGCACACAACTCTTGGAACAACTCAGATTCAAAAGCAGATCCTTTGTCAGTGAGAATCTTGTCAGGGCTGCCATAGGGTAGGATGAAGCTTTTCCACAAGGTGGCAGCTGTAGTTTTGGCAGTGAGATCTTTTACAGGAACAGCTACAACAAACTTGGTGTAATGATCAACCATGATTAAGACATGGGTGTGTCCAGATCGGCTTGGTCCAATTTTCACATGGTCAATGGCTAGAATTTCAAGGGGACTTTTACTCACAATTGGATGGAGTGGTGCACGCTGATCCTGTCTTTCACTCTTGTTCACTACACAAGTGGGGCACTTACGACACCAATCCTCAATGTCAGCTCTCATATTGACCCAAAAGAATCTTTTTCGGATGGTAGTTTCTGTCTTTTGAACTCCAAAGTGGCCAGATTGGTCATGATACATGTCCAGGACGATTTTGGCATCTCTTCTGGGTATCACCACTTGGAAGACTCGTTCATAAGTGACTGGGTCTAGAATTCTGCGATAAAGCAAACCTCTCAACAGGAAGAGGGATTTTCTCAGTCGCCAAAGCCGTGTCAGTTCTGTGTCGGCTGTGTTTTCGGATTCTCTCTGGAACTCGCCCACTGGAGAAGTAATTCAATAGTTCACCGATGACTCTGCTTTCCGCCTGAAGCTTTAGCCAGCATTCTTTTTCAACTGGAGGAACAAGATCACTCTGCTGGGGACTACTGAGAGCGTTATGCTTTATCTGCTGAGCCTCTTGCCGTGCAAATCGAGCGTAGAAAGTGGGCATTTCCACATCTTCCCACTGCTCATCAATGGATTTAAGTTCCTTCTCTGCGGGTAATCTGGACAAAGCATCGGCATTGTCATTACCAGACCGGTATTTGATGGTAAAGTTGAAACTAGCTAGTCGAGAAGCCCACCTTTGTTCTAGGGCTCCCAAGCGAGCTGAGTTCAAGTGCGCCAATGGGTTATTGTCCGTGTAGGCAGTGAATGTAGAAGCTGCTAGATAGTCTTTGAATTTTTCAGTCACTGCCCATACCAAAGCAAGAAGCTCTAACTTAAAGGAGCTATAGTTTTGATCATTTTGCTCAGGTTCTCTCAATGATCGACTTGCGTAAGCGATTACTCTTTTGGTTCCATTCTGTGTCTGGGAGAGCACTGCTCCAAGGCCTTTCTTACTGGCATCAGTGTATAGACAGAAGGGCAGGCTATAGTCCGGATATCCCAGTATCGGTGGTTCAGTAAGCTTACCTTTTAATTGCTGGAATGCAGCTTCTCTCTCATTAGTCCATTCCACAGGGATCCGTGAATTCTGACGATCTTTCGGATTCCCTTTGAGGAGCTCTTGGAGAGGACTAGCTATCTGGGCAAATTTTGGAATGAATCTTCTGTAATAGCTAGCAAATCCAAGGAAACTCTTAACTTCCTTGACTGTTCTAGGTGCAGGCCAATTCTTCACAGGAGCTATCTTGTCTGGGTCAGGTTGCACACCAGCGGCACTCACAACATGACCAAGGTATTTCACTTGTGGTTTCAACAAGTAACACTTTGAAGGCTTAACTTTCAACCCATGCCACGCAAGATTTTTAAGCACTTCCGCCAGATGCTGTAGGTGTTCTTCATAGGTTTTGGAGTACACTATTACATCATCCAAGTACAATAGGACTGTCTCAAAGTTCCAATGTCCTAGACATCTCTCCATCAATCTCTGAAAAGTTCCGGGAGCATTGCAGAGCCCGAATGGCATGTAGTTGAATTCAAAGAGGCCCATCGGGGTAGTAAAGGCGGTTTTCTCTTTGTC
This sequence comes from Dendropsophus ebraccatus, assembly GCF_027789765.1. NCBI lineage: Eukaryota > Metazoa > Chordata > Amphibia > Anura > Hylidae > Dendropsophus > Dendropsophus ebraccatus. Next base: position 104,699,805 of record NC_091455.1, read on the forward strand.
CTCTGGTGCCATGGGAACTTGCCAGTAGCCACTGGTCAGATCCAGAGTTGAGAAGAAGGCTGCAGAGCCTAAAGCTGCAAGTGACTCCTCTATCCGAGGCAATGGATAGGCGTCCTTATGCGTTATGTTGTTGACCTTACGATAGTCCATACAGAAGCGGATTGTTCCGTCCTTCTTCCTTACTAGGACTAGGGGAGCAGCCCAGGGACTGTGGCTATCCTGGACAATGTTGGTGGTTTTCATATCTTGGACCATTTTCTTCACTTGTTGGTACATGGAAGGAGGCACAGGCCGGTATCTCTCCCTGATAGGAGGATGCGTACCGGTTGGTATGGTATGCTGGATTAAACTGGTCTGTCCATAGTCCATAGGATGTTTGCTGAAGACTTGATGATGTTGCTTGACTACCTCCAGCACACCTTGAATCTGTTCAGTGGAGGTGGTGTCATCACAGATACTTAGTTCTGACAGCGAGGATTGTGAATCTGGATCTTCAGTTGAATTGCCTGCTGAAGTTTGTTGGGCAGCAGTAACAGACGTTTCAAGCAAATCTTCCTGATGAATACTGTACAAGCTGGCTACTGCCTGATACTTTCTCAAGTCCACTGGCTGGTTGCTAAGGTTCAACAAACGAATGGGTACTTGGCCACGAGATACTGTCACAAGACTTCTAGCCGCCATGACAGGTATGTCATCTCCTATTAGGGTCGGTTCTATCAATGCCGGGTAATCTTGTCCTTGTAGTCCCATGGAAGCTCTACACCACACCATAGTCTCAGTGCCAGGTTGCAGCCGGATTGGTTGAGAGTCTTTGATGCGAGCACGGCATATTTCTCCTTTGATATTAGTGAACCTCTGCTGAGCTGCCAGCACTTTCATAGTTTTATGGATGGCCTTCTGAGAGCCTCTAGGCACATTTAGTAAAGTCTTTCGTAGGGCTTCCAGCACTTCAGTATAGCAATGGCGGAGTACGTTGGTGCCCAAGATCACTGAGAAGTTTTCATCCTCAGGGACCTGAATCACGATCACTCCTTGTCGGGGAAGTTCTGTGTCGCCAATCTGCAAGGTTGGCTCCCAATACCCGTGTATGGGTACAGATTTTCCATTAGTAGCGATGATGTGGAGCAAGGCTTCTGGAGTTTTTGTTAACTGTGCCCCATTACTACACTTTTCAAATGCTGCGGCCCTTATAGTGGTCACTTGAGATCCAGTGTCAATCAAGGCAGGGAAGCTCACACTGTTAATGCTGACTTCGACTGTAGGCCTAGAACCCACATACTTTGGCATCCATGTAGCATCTCTGGGACCTATCGCCTCTCCACCTGAGGGGTGTCCCGCAGCCTCAGGGGATTGTCGTTTAACTGCCAGCAATCTTCCTCACGGTGCCCTTTGCGGTGACAATATTTACACTGTAATCCTCTGGTACTCTGATACCAGGTATCTGAGCGTCTAACCGTTGGTTGCCACTGTCTTTCTCTTGTAGGTGGTGGTGGTCGCTCTCGGTTCCGTATGGGAGGACTTTCTCTTCCTTGTCTAGAGGGGTTTTCTAGTTGATCCATCCGCTTCATCATTCTTTCCATTGCTTTGGTGAGGTGTGATATTTGGTCAGCCAGTGTTGCTTCATGCTCTACTTTTTCCATAGCTTTAGCGCAATGTGAGACTTGAGCAGTCGGGGACTGAGCACTCTGTTCAACCATCAGACTTACAGGTGCTGTTATGGGTGTTGTCACACTTCTGTTATCTTCTTGCCATTCTGGCAGAGATTTCTCCTCTAGTATTTCTATGGCTAGTTCTTTAAATTCTAGGAAAGAAGCATTTGGATGTTGTACAGACAACATTTTCAACTGGCTCCTGTGAGTCTTGTCTAACACACCTTCAATAAACTGTTCACGAAGGGTTTGATCTTGACCTACTGCTTCATGAGGATCGACCCAAATAACAGCTCGCCATGCTTCGTGCAGGGTCAGGGAATAGTCTCTAAGCGACTCCTTGGGGCGTTGTCTCATCCCAAAGAAACGCTTCTTCAGCTCAGAAGCAGTTCTAGACTCAAATGTAACACTCAGTCGGTCTAGAATCTGTTTACTGTTTTGGTGCTCATGTCCAGGCCAGGACTTGACCTCACGGAGTGCAGGTCCTTGTAATTGGTTGATCAAAATTTCAACTTTCTGTTCTTCAGTAACAGAGAACAGTTTAAAATGACTTTGCATTTTTTCTCTAAATTCTTGAAGGGTACCAGGTGTTCCATCATAATGCGGATACCATGATGCGCCTGGATAGTATGGCATACTTATTTGCATAATGCAGCTGGGTGTAATGGGAGCTGAAGAATTGCTGTGGCCCACTTGGGTGTTGTCTTCGCTGTCCAACATTGTCCTCAACATTCTGCACCAGCCTAGCAGATTTAAATTGAGCTAACTTATATTTTTTGGGAGCGTTGCTATGGGCAACGGGCAGGAAATTGGGACGTGGCTCCTTTAAGAATAAATGCAGCAACTTGTTTATGGAAAATGTGCAACTCAGGGAGATAGCTAATACTTCAAACAGACTTTTCCCTGCTTTATTCCCCCAATAGTACTCACTCATGTGTCCACAGCAGGAAATCCTGGACTCCAGGGACTTAGGAGCTTGCTGAGTGTACAGCCTAGCTGGGTTCCTTTCACACAATGCCGGCTGTATTTTTGTGCTCCCCCTTGAAGAAGGTTGGCTCCTCTGGTAAAGCAGCTTGCTGAACTCTTATTTCTGTAAGAGACACTTATAGAGGGGGCTTTAGCATAGACTTTATTCACAGGGAGACTTGCAAGCAATCCACCCAGACACAGCATGTAATACCACAGTCCAGCACACAGCCTCTCTCCATATATGGGCAGCAGGAGGGCAGTCTAATCTCTTAAAATGGCCGATTAACCCCTCTTCTGCCAGTGTGAATTAGTGAATGCAGTATTCAGATGTTTTAAGCAGGTAAAAGTCACTTTTGGGGTTTCTAATCTCAGTCTCTGTCAGGGGGCACCCCTGGATATTAGTAGGGTACTGATGGATCAAGGCGCAGAAGTCTCGATCCTGTTTCGTGACGCCATTTTGCAACGTCCGCACGGTGGACTGGAGGCACTATTAGGACCAGATAGGGTGCCGGTGGTGTTGTCAGGGGCAATAGTGTCACGGTGCTTTACTCCTACCTCAGCGGTCCTGGCTCTCCTAAGGCCCCGGGCGGTCGTCACAGCAATGAGGTGGTTGGTTTCCAGTGTTTGGAGACAATGAATAGACTGTGATATAACTGAGGGACTTTACTTTCTGGTTTACACAGTAATACAGCACATTGGAATGGTGTTCAGTCACTCTCCAGTCAGGCTGCATGAAGTGAGCATTGGGTTCCCTCTGCCTTAGTGGTTATAGCCTTTATCTGGCTGGTTAGAATCTCTCCTCTTGCTTTGACTGCTCTGCACTCAGCAGGTTACTTCACTTGAAGTTTTTAGTCAGCACACGACTGCTTATATCTGACTATGATGGAGAGCACGTGTCTGCTCCTCCTCACCGACTACATCTCCTCAACTCCTCTCAAGACCTGTCAGACCTCCTACTGTTGCCTAGGCAACACACTTGAGGTGGAAGGCCGCTGGGTCCCAATGCTCACTGTCAACATGTTGGCAATGCACTGCCACCTGCTGGACACCAGTGATAAAGCATTATACAGTTACTTTCTACAAAGCACATGTCATATTGCAGATAAAACTTTGTAGTGCCTTGTGGGTCACTACACCTGCACTTACACTCAGCCATTCACACTACTGTATAGAGAAGTCTCCGTCACTGTTCTTCTGTACAGCTCTGTGATTCTCACTTCCTGATTGGTCCATGATGAACACGCAGCTCTTCCCCATAGCTGTCATGTGACCACACATACCTCTGACAGCAGCCCTGCTTCTCTATTCAAGCCTGTTCTACTATGCTTCTGTATTATGGGGATCTGCAGTTCCATCCTGTATCTACAAACTGCGGCTGTTTCTTCTGGTTTATGCACATATTATACATTATACTCCACATGCTGATTGCTATACTGCACAGTAACCTATAATATCACATATTCTGCTGTTTTCTGCAAATTTTCTGCAGTTCAACGATTTCTTAAGGGAAAAATTTGCTTTGGTTTAAGAGTAGATTTGGATTACAAGCACAGTCCCAGAATGAATTATGCTCGTAATCCAAGGCACCTCTGTACTATACAAGCAATGCCTAGTTTTGCCACAGCTGCCATATAGTATATTATACATGCATATAGTATACATGCAATATGACATTCAGCTGTTTTCTGCAAATTTTCTGCAGTTCAATGATTTCTTATGGGAAAATTTGCTTTGGTTTAAGAGTAGATTTGGATTACAAGCACAGTCCCAGAATGAATTTTGTTCCTAATCCAAGGCAGCAAGGACTATATAAGCAATGCCTAGTTTTGCCACAGCTGCTACATAGTATAGTATACATGCATATGTGTATGTATATAGTGTGTATATATTTAGGGGCAAAGCGAGCTTTTCTTGCAGAGCACTTATTTTTATCCAGTTTTTTTGGCTAATCCAGCCGCAAATTGATCAATTTTGCCTCCCCTCATGCAATGTCATGGCCTCTTCCCGTCCTCTCGCCACTGATATTGCGTTCAAAGCGCAAACTTGAAAAAAAATGCTAATTTTTGCATATTGGGTGTTTTTGTGCAAAAAGTTGCCCAATTTTTTAAAGTTTGCGCTAGGTGTAGAGTGTGATGAATGTGCCCTTAGTGTATACAATATTTGTGTGGCAGCACTGTCCACTGAATGGTAGTGTAGAGCTTAGCCTTTACTCCAAACATCTCCCTAGGTCCACAGTCTAGTGTAATTGTTGTCTTATGGTCAGTCCAGAATCTGATGTAAGTGCTACTCCTGAGGAGTCCACGGTGTAGTGCAAATGCTGCCCCCAGTCAGTCTACAGTCTAGTGTAAGTGCTGCTCCCAGTATGTCCACAGTCTAGTGTAAGTGCTGTACTTTACGTTGTCCTATTATTTTTTATATTTTAGTGGGTATTGGGGATTGAATGCAGTTATTCTAAATGAATGGAGCTAATCTGTCCCTCTTTCCATTTAATAAAAGTTGTGAGGTATGGGTTTGCTTTGTAGACAAGATAAGCAGTCACCCTACGGTAGACCGACAGCAGATTTCAGATCTAGGTAAGGCAGAATATCAATAAAAACACATACAAGCCTCTATATTCAGCCTCGTGTCACTCTCTGGAATCTAGTGGAGAGATAATACCCCACCTCTTCCTCGAGTTGACACTTTTCTCACCAGTAAGCTATTTTACTTATGAAACCTAAATTCTTTAGAATGTATATTCTGTTTATTTTTCATTAGCATCCTTTCAGCTTTTAGCGGTGCACTTTTCCATACACATCGTGCTGGGTGTTTTTAAGGCTATGAATATAACAATTAATACCCTTTTCAGCTCACCTGTTATTAGTTATACAGTATTTCTTTTATTTTTTTTGTTTCTTTGTTTTTTAATTCTTTGTAAATAAAACAAGTAGAATAGTTCATAATTCAGGTCATGCATTCACCATCTGCTGCATATCTCAAATGTAGTCAGAATAAAGAAGTGGGGCCTCTGGGCTTCAGCTGTGTTCCAACTGTTTCCCAGTGGGATTTATAGTGCTAAAACTAAACTTAAAGTTAATGTGAAATCCAGATATGTGTCAAGATTTCATTAGGTTATGGGTATAAATAAAAAGCAATGAATGTTTTAGCTGAACGAACCAAAAATATAAAAAAGTGAGAAATATTTATACAGTTCTGGAAAATATGGATATGTGACTTTGTGATGCAGTTTGCTGACATTGAGCCTTAGGGTCCTTTTATATGAATGCATATTCCATATTAGATCCTTTGCTTTCATCACTGAATATGGGAACTTTTGGATATCTAAAGCCTCTCACTTTGCTAGTGTGCAATAGCATATTCCCACATGAGTCTGAAATTGATGCACTTGCTAATATGGTCTATGATTTCATATGGAATGTAAAGGAAGCAAACTGTAAAAGCCTCCAAATCGGTAGCAACTCAAGCACTAGTAATAATTGACCGTTGCAAACACATTTATACAGTAAGTCAGTGGGGTCCATCAGTCACCAAAAAAAAGAAAAAGAAAAAAGTCTATTTACCTGTCCGCTGTCCCCCGATGTCCGATCGCCGTGCCCGCTAATACAGTAATCAGATGCAGCTGTCAAACATGACAGCTGCATCCGATTACCGGACGCAGCGTCATCCCTGGTGTCTAGTGGGGAGATCGCTCCTCCGGGATGTTATCCCGGAGGAGCGATCTCCGTAACTGAATTCAGCCGGGGACCGCTCCAAGATGGCGCCGTCCCCGGCTCGGCACTCGTTTGTTTCCGGCTGCAGCAGCCGAAAGCAAACGAGTGCCGATCTCATGGATCTCTGCAGCATATCTATGCTGCAGAGATCTCAATGAGAGATCAAAGCACTTATACTAGAAGTCCCCTAGGGGGGCTTCTAGTATAAGTGTAAAAGTAAAAAAAAAAAAAAAAAAGTGTCATTATTAGTAAAAAGCCCCCTCCCCTAATAAAAGTCTGAATCACCCCCCTTTTCCCAGGTTATAAATAAAAGTAAATAAATAAACAAACATGTTTGCTATCCCCGCGTGCGTAATCGCCCGAACTATTAATCACATTCCCGATCTCGCACAGTAAACGGCGTCAGCGCAAAAAAATCCCAAAGTGCAAAATTGCGCATTTTTGGTCGCATCAAATCCAGAAAAATTGTAATAAAAAGCGATCAAAAAGTCGTATATGCGCAATCAAGGTACTGATAGAAAGAACATATCATGGCGCAAAAAATGACACCTCACACAGCCCCATAGAACAAAGGATAAAAGCGCTATAAGCCTGGGAATGGAGCGGTTCTAAGTGACGTATATTTGTTGACAATGGTTTAAATTTTTTACAGGCCATCAGATACAATATAAGTTATACATGTTACATATCGTTTTAATCGTAACGACTTGAGGAACATATATAACAAGTCAGTTTTACCCCAGGGCGAATGGCGTAAAATAAACAAAATGCGTTTTTTTTTTTCAATTTCACCACACTTTGAATTTTTTTCTGGTTTCGCAGTGTACTTTCTGCAAAAATTCAGCCTGTCATTGCAAAGTACAATTAGTGACGCAAAAAATAAGGGCTCATGTGGGTCTCTAGGTGGAAAAATGCAAGTGCTATGGCCTTTTAAGCACAGGGAGGAAAAACCGAAAACACAAAAATCAAAATTGGCTCTGTCCTTAAGGGGTTAAACATGGATGTATGACTTGAAGCATAGAGCATGTCAATGGCTGGAGCTCAAAGTCCAAGAGACAAACTAAGGATACACAAGGATGCTGCCAAAATAAAGAGTGGTAAATAAGAGTTCAAACTGCACTGTACATAACCCATGTTAAGATAGGTTTGGGCTTTTCTGGTGGTACCAGATGGATCTGCACAATAATTGGCTTGTTATGGTAGATAACTGTGAATCAAATGTTTGTTGGCATCCTATCTTAAAGCATAGTATAGTGCTACTGTGCAGCTCATTGCTGATATGTTCAGTGAGCTGCACAGTAGCTCTTTACTGTGCTGCAGGGAATCATATCAGCACAATCGTGCTAATTGGTTCCTTTTAAACCACTTAGTGACCAAGCCAATGTGAGCCTTGTTGCCGAAACAGTTTTCCTAATTTTTTTGTTCATTGTTGCTATATTTATTTTTTTGTTGGCATTTTAGGGCTTGTTTTTTGTGGGACAAGTTGGACTTTTTAATGGCTCCATTTTGGGGTTCATGTTAGATATGAGCGAACCGTCGGACTTTTGGTCTGACGGCATCTTCGCTCAATTACAATGCCTGGGATGGCTGCGATCCCGGGAGCATAGTTGCGCTCCCGGGAATCTGCGGGCAGGATATTCCAGGGAATTCAAGATACATTCCCTCAATTTCCAGGGAATGTATCCTAAATTCCCTGGAAGATTCTGCCCGCAGATTCCCGGGAGCTCAACTACGCTCCCGGGATCGCAGGCATCGCACTGGAGAGAGCTGTGTTCCGAAAGTTCCGCTCATCTCTAGTTCATGTAACTTACTGATTAACTTTTATAAATGTTTCTTTTGGGAGGGTAAAATGTAGATTTTTGTATCAATTGTTTTGCGTTTACTTAGCATTAAAACATTGCACTTTTATCCTCTTGATGAGAGCAATTACAGTGATACTAAATGTATATAGTTTTTTTATGTTTTACTAGTTTGGCACAATAGTTACACTTTTTATTGAATAAAAAAAACTCTCGCCACAATCCAAGACCTGTACCTTTTTGGTTAATTTTTTCTTATGCTGAGTGGGAGCTTCTTGTGTTGCAGAAAAACTTGTATATTTATTGGTATTATTTTCCAGCACATACCACTCTAGTACACACAAAGGAACTTTAACGGTGTTGCAGTTTATTATATGTGTAAGCATTATGCTCACAAGCAATATACTGTACACAGTACACAGCATTTGCACCGGAGCAGTCAGGCCGGCCTCCTGAAGATGAGGTGATCGTCCCAAGATGGCGTCCGGGGTCGACAGGGATTTCGCAAGTATACTGTATCACACTTCCAGGTCCACGGCCAGGGGTGGGGTGGGGGTTGGCAACATGGGGAAGGGGGCCATTCACTTAAATAACACACATTACAATGTAATATGGGTTATTTATTTTAAAAAGTCGAACACCGCACTACCCCTTTAAGCTTTATTGATTTCTCTTTTTGTAGAAAATGTACAGAATACACCTATACCATGAGCTATAGGTATTACATGACATTCATGTGGTTTTTAGCCACTTCTCATCTTCGTATCCACATACAACAACAGAAATCCAAATGAGACCAGACTGTTATATTTTACATTGGCAGTAAAATTTCTTTCCTCTGTCATATGCCTGACTGAGATTAAGCCCTTTCTGGTAAATTCCTTAACATAATAGTGGATTACGTTTGCATTCTTTTAGTGATTCCGTAAACACACTATTATACTTCTAATCTTTAATACAAGTTTAACCTTTTAGGAAATGCTACATACTTGGTCGACAGAAAGCCAGTAAAATGTGCAATAATAGCCCAAAAAGAGCAAGATTGTCATGCATACTAGATTTGTCTTGATACCTACTCAATAATAGAGGTTTTGCATTGGTACTGTAGGTAGGGTTGATCTTAAAGACCTATATTTGGGTGTTTTTTTGTTTGTAGCAGTTAACATTATAGTGGTAGTCCACAGTTCAAGTAAAGGTCCTTTTACAGAGGCTGATTATCAGCAAGCAGGAATGCTCACTGTCGTTAACTGAACTGTGTCAAAGATCCAGTGATCAGCTGAGGACTGAGAAGTTGATTAGCAATGATTTAAAAGCCCACACAAAAAATGCAGTCGGCTGCACACACATGTACCTATTGGTGTAAAAGGGAATATGTGACCAACTATGATGAAAAGGGTGTAAAGTCCTGTAAAGGCCCTGCAATAGGAATAATTTGCACTTATTTGTATCCAGGTCCGGCATCACCACCAGGCTTACCTGGGCAAGTGCTGGGGCTCACAGCACCTCTAGGGGCCCAGAGAGGGAGAGGGGCCTGGTCCTCTAATGTTCAGCCCACTCACTGTAGTGCAGAGTGAGTGAGCTGAACATCAGAGGACAGTGTGTGAGTGTGTCAGTCAGCGTGTGAACTCACAAGATTGAGGAGACCAAACCCTGACAGAGAACTGATGGGGCTGTGCTCCGGAGGCACAGGGATGGGTAAGTATGATTTCTTTTTATTTACCCCCCACCCTCGCTCTCCCCAGGATTTTTCACCTTTGCCCATAATACCCCTTTTTTTAAACTATTGAACAAATCCTTGCAATGCAATCCTTGATCAACCGATCGAGGGTGCATACCATTGTGGGAGATGTGTGCATGTTGCTGGTTTGGAAGCCCAGATCCTGGATCTAAATGAGCAGCTGCAACGATTGAGATGCATTAGCAAACTGGAAAGGGGTCTGGTGCTCACTGAGCAAGCACTCCAAGGGGTAGATGGGGGAGAGTGTGATAGCATGGAGCTACAGGAGGAAGAGGCAGCTAGTTGGGTCACAGTTAGAAAAAGGGGTAGAGGGAAGAGTGTGAGGGAGGCCAGTCCTGATCTGGCACACCCCAACAAGTTTGCCAAATTGGCGGATGAGGGGGATGTTGATTCAGGGGTGGCATTGCTGCAGCAGGACACTGCCTCTGAAAGCCAGGGGGGTGTCTGCTCCAGTAAGGTGGGAAACAGGAGTTCAGGGCAGGCCAGGCAGGTACTGGTAGTGGGGGACTCAATTATTAGGGGGACAGACAGGGCAATCTGTCACAAAGACCGGGATCGTCGAACAGTGTGTTGCCTTCCTGGCGCTCGAGTTCGTCACATCGCGGATCGGGCTGACAGATTACTGGGAGGGGCTGGCGATGACCCAGCAGTCATGGTCCACATTGGCACCAATGATAAAGTTAGAGGTAGGTGGCGGGTCCTTAAAAACGATTTCAGGGACTTAGGCAGGAAGCTAAAAACTAGGACCTCCAAGGTGATATTCTCTGAAATATTACCTGTACCACGAGCCACACCTGAGAGACAGCGGGAGATTAGGGAGGTAAATAAGTGGCTCAAGAGCTGGTGTAGGATAGAGGGGTTTGGGTTCATGGAGAACTGGGCCGACTTCTCGGTCGGTTACAGGCTGTACGGTAGGGACGGGCTGCATCTCAATGGGGAGGGTGCAGCCGTGCTGGGGGAGAAGATGGCTAAGAGGTTGGAGGAGTGTTTAAACTAGGGCCCGGGGGGGAGGGCAACAACAATATAGTGAGTAAAGACAGAGTAGATGGAGAGCTGGGCCTAGATTATGGAACTGGGGGTGGAGCGGCGGGAGGGGTTAGAATAGTCACTAGTGATAAAAGGAAAGGGAATATGGACAAATATATTAAATGTATGTATACTAATGCTCGAAGCCTCACTAATAAAGCTGAGGAATTAGAACTCATAATGGTTGAAGAGAAATATGATATAGTTGGGATAAGCGAGACATGGCTGGATGAGAGTTATGACTGGGCTGTTAATATCCTGGGTTATAGTCTATTCAGAAATGACCGTAAAAATAAGAAAGGGGGAGGGGTCTGTCTATATGTTAAATCATGCCTTAAGCCTATTCTGCGGGAGGATATATGTGATGATAATGTGGAGTCTCTTTGGGTAGAAATAAGGGGAGGGACGAAGAATAATAAAATTCTTATAGGAGTGAGTTATAAACCTCCAAGTATAGTGGAAAAATCAGAAAATCTTCTTATAAGACAAATAGATGCGGCAGCGAAGCAGGGGGAAGTCATTATTATGGGGGACTTTAACTACCCAAATATAAACTGGAAAGCAGAAACCTGCAGCTCCAGGAAGGGAAGCGTGTTTTTGGAAATAGTAAAAGATAATTACCTTTCCCAACTAGTAGAGGAACCAACAAGAGGGGGGGCCCTTCTGGACCTGATCTTAACCAATAGGCCCGACAGAATATCAAAAATAGAGGTGGGGGGTCACCTAGGTAATAGTGACCATAACATAGTAAGTTTTCAATTATCCTTCAATAAAATTATTAGTAGAGTGGCTACAAAAACATTAAATTTCAGGAAGGCTAATTTCCAAAAACTAAGAGAGGACCTTGGGAACATAGACTGGGACAATGCCTTCAGAAATAAAAGTACACAAGAGAAATGGGACATATTTAAGAGCATCCTGGGTAAATCGTGTGAACTACACATACCATATGGGAATAAAAGTAGTAGAAATAAGAGAAATCCAATGTGGTTAACTTCAGCTGTAAGGGGTGCAATAAATGATAAGAAACAAGCATTCAGACTACTAAAACAAGAAGGTAGTGGGGAAGCATTGAGCAACTATAGACTGAAGAATAGAATGTGTAAAACGCAAATAAAAGAAGCAAAAATAGCAACAGAAAGAAGGATAGCCACAGAAAGTAAAACAAATCCCAAAATGTTCTTCACTTATATAAATAACAAAAGACTTAAAACCGAAAATGTTGGTCCCCTCAAAAATAATCTGGGTGTAATGGTGGAGGGGGAAGAGGAAAAGGCCAATCTACTAAATACATTCTTCTCTACTGTATTCACAGAGGAGAATCCCATAACAGACGACATGACTAGGGATAATGTTAATCCTCCCATAAATCTCACCTGCCTAACACAACAAGAAGTGGGGAAACGCCTTAAAAACATTAAAATCCATAAGTCACCGGGCCCAGAAGGTATCCATCCTAGAGTTTTGCAAGAATTAAATACTGTGTTGGACAGACCGTTATTCCTAATATTTAAAGATTCTATTACGACAGGGATTGTTCCACAGGACTGGCGCATAGCTAATGTGGTACCGATATTCAAGAAGGGGTCAAGGAGTGATCCTGGAAACTACAGGCCCGTAAGTCTAACATCTATAGTAGGTAAAGTATTTGAGGGGATTGTAAGAGATGCTATACTAGAGTATCTTAATGATAATAATCTTATGACGCAGCACCAGCATGGATTTATGAGGGATCGGTCCTGTCAGACTAATCTGATCGGCTTCTATGAAGAGGTAAGTTATAGACTGGACCTGGGGGAGGCTGTGGATGTTGTGTATCTGGACTTTTCAAAGGCATTTGATACTGTGCCGCATGAAAGGTTGGTCTACAAAATGAGGATGCTGGGACTCGGGGAAAACGTATGCAAATGGGTAAGTAACTGGTTGTGTGATAGAAAACAGAGGGTGGTCATTGATGGAAAATATTCAGATTGGGTTTTAGTTACTAGTGGGGTACCACAGGGGTCAGTGTTGGGTCCACTTCTTTTTAATATTTTTATTAATGATCTTGTAGAGGGGCTACAGAGTAGAATCTCCATTTTTGCAGATGATACTAAACTGGGTAAAGTAATCAGTACAGAGGAGGATAATATCATATTACAGAGGGATTTGGAGAAGCTAGAGGCTTGGGCGGAGAAATGGCAAATGAAGTTTAATGTGGATAAATGTAAGGTTATGCATTTGGGCCATAGAAATAATAAGTACAGTTATGTGCTAAATAATAAAACACTGGGTAAAAGTACTTCCGAAAAGGACCTGGGGGTATTGGTGGACAGTAAACTCAACTTTAGTGATCAGTGCCAGGCAGCAGCTGCCAAGGCTAATAAAATAATGGGGTGCATCAAAAGAGGTATAGATGCTAAAGATGAGAACATAGTTTTGCCTCTTTATAAATCACTGGTCAGACCACATATGGAATACTGTGTACAGTTTTGGGCACCGGTATATAAGAAGGACATAGGTGAACTGGAGCGGGTGCAGAGGAGGGCAACAAAGGTCATTAAGGGAATGGGTGGGTTACAGTACCAAGACAGGTTATCAAGCTTGGGGTTATTTACGCTAGAAAAAAGACGTCTTAGGGGCGATCTGATCACAATGTACAAATATATGAATGGACAGTACAGAGATCTTTGTAGTGGTCTTTTTACTCCTAGGTCTGTAACAATGACAAGGGGGCATCCTCTACGTCTAGAGGAAAGAAGATTTCATCATCAGCATCGACGCGGGTTCTTTACTGTGCGAGTGGTAAGACTGTGGAACTCTCTGCCACATGAGGTTGTCATGGCCGATTCATTAAATAAGTTCAAGGGAGGACTTGATACTTTTCTTGAACAATATAATATAACAAGTTATGGGCATTAGATTTCTGGTGATACGTTGATCCGGGTATTGTTCTGGTTGCCATTGCAGTCGGGGGGGGGGGGGGAGGGGGGGAGGGGGGGAGTTTCTCCATGTGGTGGGGCGGTTGTCTTCTGCCCCATAGGGGTTTTTCGCCTTCCTAGATCAACACAGTAGGATTCTCCTAGGTTGAACCTGATGGACTCTTGTCTTCTTTCAACCTTATTTACTATGTTACTATGTTACTATGTAAATAAAAGGTAAAACTATTAAAACAGCATGCCAACAAAGAACTAGTGGCGCTGCCCTACGGGGGGGAAGGGGAAGAGTGACCTTTTTATGTTCCCTCCCCCTGTTCCCCTCTGTATTTTTCACCTTTATCCAGAGTACTTCTTTAACCCCTTAAGGACCGGGCCTGAAATGGCCTTAAGGACCGGAGCAAATTTTATGAATTTGACCAGTGTCACTTTATTCATTAATAACTTCGGGATGCTTTTACCTATCCGGCTGATTCTGAGATTGTTTTCTCGTGACATATTGTACTTCACATTTCTTGTAAATTGGAGTCGATACTTATAACGAATCTTTATGAAAAAACCCAAAATAGCGTGAAAAATTGTGAAAAAATGCATTTTTCCAACTTTAAAACTTTTCTGCTTATACAGAAAATGGTTATACCACATAAATTATATATTAAATAGCATTAGCAACATGTCTACTTTATGTTGGCGGCATTTATTAAACTATATTTCATTATTTTTAGACAATAGGAAGCTTAAAACATTAGCAGCAAATTTCCAAATTTTCAGTAAAATTTCAAAATCAGATATTTTTAGGGAACTGTTCAGGTTTAAAGTGTATTTGAGGGGACTGTGTGTTAGAAAGCCTCACGAAGCACCCCATTTCAGAAACTGCACCCCCTAAACTCTGCAAAAGCACATCCAGAAAGTTTTTTAACCCTTTAGGGGAGTCACAGAAATAAAAGCTAAGTGTGTAAGAAATTTGTAAATTTTAATTTTCTGTGCAGAGATTTTATTGTAATCCAATATTTTTCATAGTTATAAACCTATTACCAGAGAAATGCACCCCAATATTGATTGCCCCGTTTCTGCAGTTTATAGAAATACCCCATATGTGGCCCTATTGCGCTATTTGACGCAACCACAAGCCTCAGATATAAGGGAGCGCCTAGTGAATTTCAATGGCTCCGTTATTTTTGGTCATTTTTGACTGTACCACTTCAGGTTGGCAGAGGCTCTGGGGTGCCAAAACCTAAAAAACACCCCTAAAGGGACACCATTTAGAAAACTACACCCCTCAAGGAATGTAACAAGGGGTGCGGTGAGCATCTGGACCCCACAGGTGCTTCACAGATTTTCCAAACAATATGGCTTGAAAAAAGACTAAAGTATTTTTTACACTAAAATGTTGTTCTAGCCTTCAATTTTTCATTTTCACAAAGGGATAAAAGGAAAAAAAAAAACACAAAACATGTAGCGCAGTTTCTCCCGAGTACGGAAATACCCCACATGTGGACATAAAGTGCCAAGCAGGCGCAGGACGAGCCTCCAAAGGGAAGGAGCGCCAATTGGCTTTTGGAAGCTGGATTTCACTGGAATGGATTTCAAGGGCCATGTCGCATTTACAGAGCCCTCGTGCTGCCAAGACACTGGAAACCCCCCACAAGTGACCCCATTCTGGAAACTACACCCCTCAAGGAATCTAACAAGGGGTGCAGTGAGCATATGGACCCTACTGGTGACGGGCACAAATGTGGAAAAATGTGACTTGAAAGTGAAAATTTTCATTTTTTCACTTTCATGGCACAAATGTGCCCGTCATCCAGGGGTCCATATCCTCACTGCACCCCTTGTTAGATTCCTTGAGGGGTGTAGTTTCCAGAATGGGGTCACTTGTGGGGGGTTTACAGTGTTTTGGCAGCACAAGGGCTCTGTAAATGCGACATGGCGTTCATCATCCATTCTAGCCAAATCCAACCTCTAAAATCCAAATGGCGCTCCTTCCCTTCGGAGGCTTGCCCTGCACCCACATGGCGCTTTATGTCCAGATGTGGGGTATTTACGGACTCGGGGGAAATTGCTCTACACATTTTGTGTTTTTTTTTCTCTTTTAACCCCTTGTGAAAATGATAAATTCAAGGCTAGACCAACATTATAGTGTAAAAAATTTTATATTTCATTTTCACGCCACTTTGTTCCACATTTGTGCCCGTCACCAGTGGGGTCCATATGCTGACTACACCCCTTGTTACATTCCTTGAGGGGTGTAGTTTCCATAATAGGGTCACTTGTGGGGGGTTTAACTGTCTTGGCAACACAGGGGCCTTTTGAATGCAACATGGCCCCTCGAAATCCATTCCATCCAAATCCAGCCTTCAAAAACCAAATGGCGCTCCTTCCCTTCGGAGGCTTAACCTGCACCCGCATGGCGCTTTATGTCCACATGTGGGGTATTTCCGTACTCAGGGGAAATTGCTCTACACATTGTGTTTTTTTTTATCTTTTAACCCCTTGTGAAAATGAAAAAATAAAGACAAGATCAATGATTTAGAGTAAAAATTAAAAAAAAATTACACTAAATGTTGGTCTAGCCTTGATTTTTTTCCATTTCCACAAGGGGTTAAAAAAGAAAATGAACACAAAACGTGTAGGGTAGTTTCCCCTGAGTACGAAAATACCCCACATGTGGACATAATTTGCCATATGGGCACAGGGCAAGTCACCAAAAGGACAGAGCGCCATTTAGAGGCTGGAATGGGGGATGGAGGCCATGTCGCAATTACAAAGCTCCTGTGCTGCCAGAACAGTAGAAACCCCCGACAAGTGACCCAATTCTGGAAACTACACCCCATAAGGAATCTAACAAGGGGTGCAGTGAGCATATGGACCCCACTAGTGATGGGCACATGTGTAGAACATGTGCCGTGAAAATAAAAAATACCATTTTTTTCATTTTCACGTCCCAAATGTGGCCGTCACCAGGGGGCCATATACCCGCTGCCCCACTTGTTAGATTCCTTATGGGGTGTAGTTTCCAGAATGGGGTCACTTATGGGGGGTTTCTACTGTCCTGGCCGCACAGAGGCTTTGTAATTGCATCATGGCAAGTCTCTAATGGGAATGGCGGCCATACCTATTTAGCTGGGGAAAAGGGACAATTCTAATTTATTTGGGGGTATTAGGCCAATTATTAGTTTATAAGGTTGAAAATGACAGGTGTCCATCAAACTCAACCTGTGTTGATCCAGAGGAAGGCAAAAACCCCTCGTGAGGCAGACGACAGTAGCCTCATCACAGGGGAAAAATTCCTTCCCGACTCCATATTGGCGATCAGAATAATCCCTGGATCAACGTGACCCCTGAAATAGGAATAAGGGACAGAATTTAGATAATGTAGAACCCCAGTGACGTGTGGTGCGCCTTGGAGCGATCCAGTATGCAGAGGCCGGGGGGGATCAGGACAGGTGTCACACTGGTAAATGGTGTCCTTCCTGATCCCCCTGTTACCCCACACTCTGCACTTCTTCTGGGGTCTCCCTTTCTCCAGTGTGGGGGACGTCACCTGGAAAATGTTGTCCTGGTGCGATACGGGGTCCTTTATATCCAGAAGTGCTGGGTCCGCTCCATGGCTGCTAAATATTAGGGCTCTATTACTACTTCTGATATGTTCGGATCGTGCCGCAAGCTACAGTAGCTCGGGCAGCGAGGGACCGGAAGAGGGGGTGCTGGTATAAAAGTTATCCCCGTACAGGTGGTAACCTTTATCCAGCAGTGGGAAGATCAGTTCCCGGACGATGTCCCCACTAACTCCGAGGATGGGGGGGGGGGGGGGGGGGGGAGTGGGCATCTGGGGGCTGGATTAGAGTGTCCCTTCCTTCATACACTCTAAGGGTACGTGCACACTGCGGAATCGCGAAGGATAACCCTTTGTGCATTCCGCAGTTGGCACCCGCCGGCGGACTGATGCAGGCGCAAGTCTCCGTCCGTGTCGTAGACTCCATTCTATGCACGGGCGGATTCCGCTCTGCGTCCAACGTGTTGATGGAATGACGGATGATGGAATCCGCCCATGCATAGGATAGAGTCTATGACACGGGCGGAGACGCGCCCCTGCATCAGTCCGCCAGCGGGTGCCAGCTGCGGAATGCACGAAGGGTTATCCTTCGCCATTCCGCAGTGTGCACGTACCCTAAATCTGTAAGTGTACCCTGAGGTACTCTCACAGAGTTTGTAGAATTTCACGCCATACCGTCATCTCTTATTGGGACGGTACTGGCGGAAAAGACGTGTCTGGGGGGCAGCGTACGCTACGCTACTCCCAGACACGTCACTGGATGATGAGGAGGATGAGGATGAATGGAGGAACAAAGGACCCCCCATTCATCCTCACTGGCTGTTTCGGTGTCGGAGGCAATAATAATGTATGCGTCCGATACCGAAAACACCCTGGGGGCCATCTTTATATGGGGATTGGTATATGGGGTATGTAGTGGTGTAGTGTAAAACTTTATTCAATGTAGTGTGGTGTAATGTAGTGTTTTTTTACGTGTTTTTTACAGTAAGTATACAAAAAAAACCTACGCCAAAAATGGTGTTGCTGATGAATGCCGCACTTATGTTCGGCACTTATCAGCAGACCGTGGCAGTAGGATATAAAAAAACCCCACCCTACACCAAAAAGGAGGAGTTTCTGATTAGCAGCGCACTTTCGTGCGATGCTGATCAACACTCAGCGGCGATAGGGTGCGGAAAATAGAAAAAAAAAAAATTGGGAAAAAAAATTTTTTTTTTACTACATTCTGAACATCCCTGTAGTGGCTGATACGTGTATTACACTTAGCCGCTAGGGGGCAGCAGAGCGCAAGATCCGAAAATAGACGACGCTGGAGCCGGAAAAATACGAAAAAAGACGACGCTGGAGCCGGAAAAGCCGATCGGGACTCACGGAAGAAGCCGAAGTCCCGACAAGATGAAGAGGACGCCGGGAACCCGGAAGACGCCGATCAGGACCCCGGGACAGGTGAGTAATGTACAAATACCTGCTCCGGACCCCTCAGCTACCTAGCTGAGGGGTCCGGAGCAGGTATTTATTACTTGTGGGGACTTTGATCGCCGTTCACGGCGATCGGGACGGTGGTACCGTGACCACCATTACTTTTTACAGTAATGGCGGTCGGTGCCGTCCTCGGACAGCACCGACCGCCATTTTTTTCCGGGTCATCGGGCCACCGATGGCCCGGAAAGGTTCCGATCGCCGCTATGGGCTTATCAGCCAATAGCGGCGATCGTCGGCATGGGGGGGGTTAACAACCCTCCATGCCGACATGGAGAGATGGCCTGCTATGTATTATAGCAGGCTATCTCCCCCGATCGGGACCCGGCCGGCCGCGGCGCCCGTTTAAAGGGCTGACGTACCGGTACGTCATGGGTCCTTAAGTGACAGTGATCCATGACGTGCCGGTACGTCATGGGTCCTTAAGAGGTTAAATAGGTTTTCTAGGGAAACTATACTATACATACACCCCCTCAAGGCATTAAACAACAAACAAGCCATACTTAGCCCCCCTCACTGCCCCACTGCTCCTGTTGTACAATCTTTTGGTTCTGGCTGTGTTCCAATCTTGTGGGCATCTGCTGATGTTCTGCCTTGGAACAAACGTGGATCCTGCTAAGACTTGAGGATCGCACATTGGTAGCAATAAGGGGAGGGGGGTTGTGTGTGTGAAAAGAATGGCTTGTTTGTTGCTGGGAGACAGTAGGCACAATTTATGATTTTCCCAGAAAACCCTTTTACGACATTAGGGCAGCCTGCAAAGTATGTACTAAATTTAGAAGTTTAGCAGCAAATTTTAAAATTTTTAGGGAAATTTCAGACATCGATTTTTTTTTCCATTTAATTTCAGTTCATTTCTGAAATGGATTTGAGAGGCCTTTATGCTAGAACCCCCCATATAGAAAGTTTGTTCACCCTTTAGTTTACAGGACTTAAAGAACAATGGGGTCAAATTTAAAATTCCATTTTTTATTTGGAATATCTATTTTTCGTAAATTGTGGCTGGTCCTTCACAGGTATTTTTCCCTATTCGCCCTATGACAGCACCCCTGGAGAGCGTCCTTCCCCTTCCCAAAAGACAGGAAACAGCCGCCAAGGATGAAAGCTTTAAAAGGGGCAGGACCGACCCCAAACTCCAGTTCTGTTTCCTGTCTTCTAGGAAGAGGGAGAGTGAGACTGCAGTCTCACTCTCCCAGGAAGGTACCGCCGAGGAATGAGAACTGAGGCGCCCGGTCCCTATGACTAGTCCTCAGGACAACGGGTTACCTGTGCCTGGCGTAACTCTTCTGGTGGAAGCTGCCGGCCAGTCTGGATTGTCCCGGTCCGTCGGGCCTCCTGTTCGCCCTCACCTCTCGCGCGGGAGTCAGCTAAGGAGGCGGGGTGAGTGCCAGTCTGTCCGGGCGTCCTTTCCTGTGTGTCCTCCCGGCAGCGGCAGCCTAGCGTCACGTGCGAGCGCTCCTATGGGAGCGCTTCCGGAGTCTGTCGGGTGTTCCGGCTGGCGTGTGACATCACTTCCGCTGGACGTCTGACGAGTTCCGGTGCGGCCTGGCGCGGACGGCGGCCTTTCCTGTGGGGGAAGCAGGGAGGCGGCGGATTAGTCAGGTACGATCCTGAAACCTCCGGGCGGGCTCCGGTAGTGGGAGGGGTAGGCTAGGGGCCGTGCTCCGAACCACCACCGGAAATGGAGAGGGAGGGGGCAAAAAGGCTCCCTTTAAAAAGAACAGGAGACTTAGACAGAGGTGTGTGCTCCTCGGACGGGACGCCAGCCAGTTCCAGGCAGAGTGGAAGTTTTTCCCCGTGTATACTGCCCCTTCTTCTGATTCTGCAACATGGAAGAAGCAGAGCACACTGAATCCCAGGAGACCGGGTCGGAGGTGACTGTGATGGTCGGGTGAGAGGGGTTGTACCCCAACATGGTTTATTCCCTCTATAATGGTTTCATGTATATATTTTAGGAAGGTTCCAAAAGACCTAAGGCTAAAAAAGAATGCGCCATGTGTAGGAAGAAATTACAATCATCCTATTCCAAGAACCTCTGTAATACATGCATTACTAAAGTCATGCAGGAAAAAGCCCCATCTTTCATGGCTACTGTTAAGCAAGAATGTTTTTTGTAAGGGGTTCTCTTTCGGAGTTTTTTTCCCCGAATGGTTTTTCCTGACAAGTTCTTAATTCCTTGCAGAACCCTCATTAAGAATGAGATCAGATCCTCCATTTCATCTGACAAGCCTTCTACCTCTACCTCTCAGCTAGAGGTTTCTGCACTATCTCCCTCTGTTCCTATGTCTCCTCAAGAGCCTATCCAGATTGAGGATGAGGAGGAGGGGGAATACAGGGAGTCTTCTGATTCTGAGGAGGATGCTGCAGGAAAAGCGTTGTTCCCTATTGACAGTGTGGACGCTTTAGTCAAGGCTGTTAGAAATACTATGAAGGTGGAGGAATTCAAGGAGCAGCTGTCTGTGCAGGACAAGATGTTTGAGGGCCTGGCTCCTAGGAAAAAGAAAGTGTTTCCATTACATAAAAATATTAAGGACTTAATCCAGAGGGAGTGGAAGAAACCAGACCGGAAGTTCTTTGTTCCCAGAACCCTCAAACGGAAGTATCCGTTCGATGAGATAGAAACGGAGTATTGGGACAGGCCCCCTATGGTGGATCCGGCAGTAGCGAAAATTTGTAAAGGGGCCTTTCTTCCATTTGAGGATACTGGAGTGTTAAGAGACCCGATGGATAAAAAGGCTGATGGGTTTCTTAGAAAGAGTTGGGAGGCGACAGCGGCTTTATTTAAGCCTGTTGCAGCTACTACTTCGGTTGCTAGGTCAGTAAAGATGTGGTTAACTGACCTTGAGTCTAGTATTAAAGATGGTACTCCCAGAGAAGAATTAATTAAATCTCTCCCATCTCTTTCTAATGCCTTAGACTATGTCAGATGCATCTGATGACGCACTCAGACTTATAGCAAAATCCACTGCTTTCTCTAATTCAGCCCGTAGGGCTTTATGGATTAAGGACTGGAAAGGGGACATGGCCTCCAAATCACGCCTCTGTGCTATGCCATGTCAGGGTCAATTTCTTTTTGGCCCCGCCCTGGACACTGTCTTAGAGAAAGCATCTGACAGGAAGAAGGGGTTCCCTTCAGTTGGTCCTCCTCCGGCTAAACGGCCCTTTCGTGGCAAGGGTAGGGGGGGAGCCCAATCTTCCTCATCTAGGGGAAAAAACTGGAAAGCGCAGGGGAAAAGCAAGAATTTTTTGTTTCCCAAAAGTGCGACCAGTAAAAAAGATGACAAGCAATGACGCCAGGCCACCTGTGGGGGGACGCTTGACCCTATTTCACCCAGAATGGGAAAAGATAAGCAGAAGCAGATGGGTGTTAGATTCAATAAAAGTTGGTCTAAAACTAAAGATGTCGTCTCTCCCAGGTGGTCGTTTTGTCATTACAGATCTGAACAGGGATCCTCAAAAGCAGTCAGCTCTAGAATTAGAGATCCAGTCTCTTCTCCTAAAGGTATTAATCCCAGTCCCTCAGTCAGAGATAGGGAAGGGTTTCTACTCAACCCTATTTCTAGTAAGAAAGCCCAATGGAACGTTCCGAACTATTATAAATCTGAAAGACCTAAATCAGCATTTATGCTACGAGAGGTTCAGGATGGAGACGATTCAATCGACCATCCTGAATCTCTCGAAGGACTGTTTTATGATGACACTGGACCTGAGAGATGCATATTATCATGTTCCAATTTTTCATGGTCATCAGAAATACTTAAGGGTGGCAGTCCGAATCCAAAAGGAGATACATCACTATCAGTTCCAGGCTCTCCCATTCGGGCTTTGTCAGGCTCCCAGAGCCTTTACAAAGATTATTTCAGAGGTAATGGCCCACATAAGGGAGAGAGATGTGCTGATAGTCCCGTATCTGGACAATTTTTTGATCATAGGTCCTTCAGTAGAGATACTTGCACAGCAGGGACTAGTGGTACAAGAGATTTTAGCCAAGCTAGGTCTAGAAGTAAATCTAGAGAAATCTTGTCTAGTGCCAAGTCAAATATGTTCCTTCCTAGGGATCAGCCTCAATTCAATAGTCCAGACGTCTTTTCTCCCCCCGCAGAAAGTCACAAACCTAGTATCAAGGGTGATGGAATTAAAGAGAAGGGGGTCCTGCACCATCAGACAAGCAATGTCTATTCTAGGGTTAATGACCTCAGCCATTCCGGGGGTTTGTTGGGCCCAATACCACTCCAGGAGGCTTCAGGCTCAGATTCTGGAGGTTTGGGACAAACACAGGTCCTCCTTGGAGATGCAGTTCTCCCTATCTCCACAGGTTTTGAGGTCACTGGAGTGGTGGTTGAATCCCCAGAATCTATCCAGAGGTGTCCTCTGGGAAAAGGAGGAGATCTTCCAGATCACGACCGATGCCAGCCCAGGAGGGTGGGGAGCCCATGCAGAGGCCCTTCTGTTGCAGGGAAAATGGAATCCCAGGGAGGCAGAAGATCCACAAAATGTCAGAGAACTAAGAGCAGTGTTTTTTGCCCTGTTAGGCAGTTTAGAGAAGATAAAGGGAAAACATGTGAGAATACTGACGGACAACTCCACAGTAGTGGCTTACCTCAATCATCAGGGGGGGGACGAGATCAGACAAACTCATGAAAAGTGTCTCACTTCATTTTCAGGTTAGTAGAGCAGAAGATTCTTTCCCTATCAGCCCTCCACCTGAAGGGTTCAGAGAACGTGACCGCAGACTATCTGAGCAGAGTCTCTCTGAATCAGTCAGAATGGTGCCTCAGTCGGTCAGTGTTCAGACAGATCACGGAATTATGGGGGAATCCAGTGATAGACTTGTTTGCCAACAGAGCCAATCGACAAGTTCAGAGGTTCTATTCACTGAATCCAGTAGAGATGCCGTCAGGAGTGGACGCATTTGCTCAGGATTGGAGCAGGGATCTACTATATGCCTTTCCCCCCATACGTATGCTCCCCAGAATGCTAAGAAAGGTGAGAACAGACAAGGCCCTTATAATAGTCATTGCTCCCTTTTGGCCCAGAAGGGTATGGTTTTCCTGGCTGAGGAAGCTCTCAATAGCCAGGCCATGGGTTCTTCCAGAGACCCAGGATCTCCTAGTCCAGGGCCCAGTTCTGCATCCCACATCGCAGCATCTTCATCTGACGGCCTGGCTGTTGAGAGGCAACTGATGATGGATAGAGGTCTATCCCCATCAGTTATTGATACACTCTTAGCTAGTAGAAAGAGAGTTACTTCACAAATCTACCTAAGGACGTGGAAAGTATTTTGTAGATTTATGGGATCTCCGGTTAATGTCCTCGATCCACCTGACATAACCAAGATTCTAGAGTTTCTACAAAAGGGTCTAGAGTTAGGGCTAAGCACCAGTACCCTCAAAGTCCAAATTTCAGCTTTAAGTGCTCTGTTTGATTTTCGTATTGCAGACCACCAATGGATAAAAAGATTTATAAAAGCATCAGAGACTCAGACCCACAGTAAGATCAAACATCCCTCCATGGGATCTAAATATAGTGTTGTCGGCCCTGGCCCTCCCTCCTTTTGAACCTTTAGAGGAGCTTTCAGAGAAGACTCTATCCCTCAAACTTGCTTTTTTGTTAGCTATAGCTACGGCTAGGAGGGTGGGGGAGATTTCAGCCCTGTCTATTATCCATCCTTATATGACTGTACTAGAGGATAGAATCATTTTATCTCCTGATCCAGCTTTTTTGCCCAAAGTTGTTACAGATTTCCACCGATCCCAACAAGTAATTCTACCCTCCTTCTGTCCCGATCCAAAGAATGAGGGGGAACGTAGATTCCACAACCTGGATGTAAGACGTTGTCTCTTATTCTACCTGGAAAAGACTAAGGATTGGAGGAAATCTCAGAGGTTACTACTTCTATTTCAGGGAAAGAATAGAGGTCAGGCTGCCTCCTCTAGATCGGTCTCTAGATGGATTAAGGAGGCCATTAGCTTAGCATACTCCTCGTCAGGATTAGCCCCTCCAGGGAGTTTTGGGGCTCATTCAACCAGGGCAATCTCAACATCTTGGGCAGAAAGAGCAGCAGATCTGTAGAGCAGCCACCTGGAGCTCACCACACACCTTCTTTAAGCATTATAGACTTCAGCTTCCAGGGTCAGAAGACCTTTCCTTTGGGAGAAAGGTGCTTCAGGCTGTAGTCCCTCCCTAATAAGAAAGCCTATTCTAGTCTCCAGGGGTGCTGTCATAGGGCGAATAGGGAAAACGTAAATTACTCACCGGTAATTGTTTTTCTGTGAGCCCATGACAGCACCCCTCATAATACCCACCCAGAAAGAGAGATAGATAAATGTATTATAAATTGAAATTGTACAAATTGGAGAGAGGGAATAAGAGTTATAAGTAGTAAGGAGAAATGAAGATAAAATTAAACCTTAGCTTCTTTTTTCTTTTTTTCAGCCCAAAGAAGGGCAGATAGAAAATTTTTTTTCTCCGTGGAGGGGAAAGTGTTTTCTCTGCTGGAGAGCAGAGCTCTGTTTTATTCTAGATTCCTGAAAACTTGTTGTGAACTGGAGTTTGGGGTCGGTCCTGCCCCTTTTAAAGCTTTCATCCTTGGCGGCTGTTTCCTGTCTTTTGGGAAGGGGAAGGACGCTCTCCAGGGGTGCTGTCATGGGCTCACAGAAAAACAATTACCGGTGAGTAATTTACGTTTTTAGATTGTTTTGTCTAAAATCTGTTTGTACTGTATAAAAGCAAAAAACATCAGTTGAACGATGATCAACAATTGAAAAAACAAGTTTTTGTGAAGATTTATCTACTCATCTAAAAGACGATTGCTGGAAAAATAAAATTGCTTCAAAGTCATTAAGTGATTGCTGTCATTTATTTCCGGCCGTTGTTTACAAACAGCATGTGGCTGTCTTGTGGCTGTAGTGTGCCTGGAAATCAATGGTTAATTGATTTCCTGGCACACATATAGGGCGGCCAGATTATAATGATTTTAAAATACAGTAATACCTCTGTGTTCGAACACTTCGGTATTCGAACAAAATTCCCCCCTGAAGTTTTGTTCAGTACTCAAACATTGTTCGGGATCCAAACAAAATCAGGGGAGATAACTGTTCGGCTGACAGTTTTTGGGGTGTTTGGGAACACCAAGTTTACAGGAACGTGGATTCCCAACATTATGATGGGAATCCCCCCTTCTTTACAGGGTGCTCTCCGCAGCTGAGAGAAGCAGGAGGGCACAACAAGTTTAATAAGCCGCCTGCTTCTGCCTTTCCTCTTTACTCTGGGGAACACATAATGACGAGAATTCCCTAAGCTGCTTCACCCGTCCTGGAGCAGCTCCCAGCACTCTTCTCTAGGCCGCTCCAGTACTGGTGGCCCTCCACACCATAGCCACCAGCTCTCCTTTTCCCGCCACCTCTGCTGATTCCCCAAGCTGAGGGTCTGCCCCAGCTCCTGACACTTCACCCCAGGATCCTGAACTGGCTGCCGGCTGGTTTGATTTTCACGCGGGACAGCTCAGGAACTTGGGGAGGGGTGCCAGGAGCTGGGGCAGGCGAGCGGGGGTGATCTCCAAACCTTGGGGAGTCGGCAGAGGTGGACGGAACCGATTATGTTTGAGAATGGAGGTACCACTGTAATCTTAAGCCAGCTGATAATGCAGTGCCGGCCGAATGAACATGTAAAACAACAGCTGTTTGACAATGCAAACAATGGCTTTGTCAAACGACCATTGTTTATACACCTTGTGAACATAGCCTTGGGCTATGTTTCCACACAGGATTTTTGCTCAGTATTTTGCAACCAAAACCAGGCATGGATTATAAATACAGGAAGGCTATGTTCACACACTGTTGAAATTGAGTGGATGGCCACCATTTTTTTGCAAATAAAGGTCATGGTTTTAAAATAACAGCAAATATTTGCCATTAAATGATGGGCATTCACTCAATTTCAACAGTGTCTGGACATAGCCTTTCTGTGTTTTCAATCCACTCCTTGTATTGGTTGCAAAATATTGAGCAAAACTGTTGTGTTGTCACATAGCTTTACAATGCCTAGACTGAGAATAGTGTCACATGCTTAATTATTTATAATGTTTGTGTTATACCAACTGTTCTATAATTACATAAAAATAATTCTTCCCATGAAGAGATGCACCATGTGTGTAATGTGTTACATGAGAACTATAATACAACTGAACTTTGAATTATTTAGGAGCATGTTTTGATTGAGTGTTCCAATATAAATTTCCAAAGGAATTTACAAGAGGCCAAATGTGCCCTCATTCCCACCAGCAAAATTCAACAAGCATTTTTATATTACTATCTTTCTGTCTTTATTACAAACTGTTTATTTTACACTAAATTGTCAAACCCTAGCTAACCTTATCTAACGTAGGAAAGCTAATAAACTCAGTGGCATCAGTTAATTAATATTTTCTCATGTTGCTTCTGATAGTTCCCCCAACTAACCTCAGTCTGTGCTCCCTTGTTCTTGTTTTTAGCTTCTTATTAAAAACACTTTTTTCCTAAATCCTTATTTCCTTATTTAATATTTAAGGGTCCCAATCTTGTTCCTTCCCTTTTTTATATACTGTCACATTAATGTATTATTATCACATGTGCATTTTACTAGCATGTAATATACAATAAATACTGTAGGGTTTGCTCCCTGATGAGAAGTCACTCATACATAGTGACAATTTCTGTAAGCATTACCTCAGTGCTATGATATCATGACGTGCATTATTCCTATATCGTTACTTCAATGTGTAAGTCTTGTAAGTTCTGTGACAATACTAAGCACTTGGTCTGCATGCTGTGAGATTACTGTTCTGAGCATATCCCACCCTCTTAGCTATGTGTGCTTATAGTCATTGTACAGGGCCACCAGACTGTTGGGAGAGAGGAGGTGCTGCACGGCCTTGTGCATATATGTGTTTGTTGGGATGGAACTGCAATCTGTAGCCGTCTTCATGCACTTATGTATGTAGGAGCCTCTGTAGTATACCAGAACATGGTTCCTGTGGCTGGGCTGAGGATGGCACCTGTCAACAAGTGTTATTATATATTTTAGGAGTTAACATGTTTTATGTGCAACCATTCTGTGTATTTCTCTGTACCCTGTAACTGGCAGGCAGAGATGGGTTACATGCTTACACTGCACACAACACACTACAGCGACATCTACTGACCTTAGTGGGAACTGCCCTGTACCTGCAGAAGCCCTCGTGCCCACCTGTGACCGTGACAAAGTTCCAGCCATCCTGCAGGTATAGCACACTCTCCCCCTGCAGCTCTCAGTGCATCCCCTCACAGAGGAGCTCAGCGCCACACTACCAGGAGAGACTACCATCACCATCATCCTCTCCTCACTCCCCTCACTCTCTTCCCACGCAACCCCGGCTCGCTGCATGTTTTAATTGGCGTCACGAACAGGACAGGCTGTGTGCCTGTCACAAAGTACCAACACCTCAGCTGTGAGAAAACTGCCCTCAAGTGTGTGCTAACCGCAAAAGAGGGGGAACCCTGTATCCACAGAGACTTTAACTGTATGCTGCTTGTGAGAAAAGACTGCTAAAGTGTTTCTGCTACTGTTTTACTGAACTGTTTCCCCTGAGAGAAACTTTGCTTAAAAGAGGGGGAAGATGGAACCCATATCCCTGTGTGTGGATTTGCAGATGTACAGCATGGACTTTGCTTTATTGAAAGAGACTTTACAAGCCACCATGTTTGTTTCACTGTGCCACCTTTACTGTGCTCTCAGAGACATTGCCACTATCCTAAAGAAGAAGGATTTGTTTGCTGCGTCACAGTCGCAGTGCACCGCCCCTCAAGGGGTTAACTACAGCTCCGCTGAAGCGCGGGAAAGGGTAAGTCCCGCCTCACCTCAGAGCAGCTACGCAGCACCACAACAGCAACAGTCGCCCGCCAAGTCTCCTAGAGGTCTGCACAGACAGCGCTTCCGGAGTCCACTGTGTGCCGCCATCTTGGGTGAGTCCCAGCCTCATAGGAAAAAGAGCGCCTCCGTCCCACACAGGAAGTGGGCGGAGCCTGGACCGCCCGGAAGAGGAGGGGGTTCAGTAGCGAGCAGCATGGCGAGCAAGCAGCAACCCGAGACCGGAGTTCCCACATCTGCCATGTCCGCCAACCCGGACGGCATGCCTGAGCCGCAGCCTGCCCCTAACTCCTCGGAGCAGGTCTGCATTAGTATGCCTCCCGACGCAGTGCTCAAGACAGCCAACCCAGAAGAGGCACGGGCACTAGAGGCTCCACCACGCCAAGTTCCTGTCATACCCTGGGAGGACAGGGCATCGATAAAACCCCGTTTGATGGACGGTCGGCCACCGAGCCCGGAGGAATCCGCGATCCCAAAATGGTGCTTTGGGGATGGAAACTGCCTGCAGCAGATCCTCACTGAGATCCGGGAAGCTAACAGAGTCCAGGGGACCCAGCCCCGACACCGACCAGAAGTATCAGCAGTTTTACCAGGAGAGGATGGACCGAGAGCGGGAGATCCGCCAGAGGCTGAAGGAGCCCACCGAGAAGGACGAACGCCCCTTACGGCTGCAAGGGACAGTACGTGAATTCAGCCGGGACCGGGGGTATGGGTTTATTGAGGACAACCACGGGCCCAAGTGGTATTTCGTGAACCGGGCTTCAGTGAAACGCTCTGAACTGCCAGAACACTTACACTCCCTGTTCCCAGGAGAACAGGTAGAGTTTACCCCCATGCTGGGACCCCGAGGGTGGTGGGCAGCGGGTGTCACCAGGGTACCGCCCCCACCTTATAGCGGCCCAGATGAGGACTGGTCAGAAGACCCCCACAGACCCTCCGTAGCCCTCCGAGAGACCCCAGAGGGCCTGCGTCTGTTGCCGCTACCGCCCCCAGACACTGATGGGAGTGCTCCCAGCGCCAGCACGGCTGAACCAGCGCCTTCTCCCCCTTCAGCCCCAGCAGTAGCTGCAGAAGCGGCTCCGCCTGATCCGGTCCCTACTGTCCCAGCTCCAGCAGTAGCTGCAGAAGCGGCTCCGCCTGCTCCGGTCCCTACTGTCACAGCTCCAGCGGTTCCCACCGTCACCCTAGAGGTACCACCCGCAACTACAGAGGCCACCCTGGTGGTTGCAAAGCCTGTGTCCACGGCAACCTGGTCCACAAGCCCTCCGGGTGTCCGGGACGTCGCCACCACCACTATTGTGGAGGCGAATGCTACCTGGCATATGCACCTAGCCCCATGAGTGAAGGTGCTCAGCGGTCCCAGCACTTCCACCGGAGAGGAGAAAGCAGTGCCTGCAGGGGTCTCGGCCGAGTCCTCCACCCACACACCATCTGGAGTAGCAGCAGCACAGCTACCAGCGTTTCCGCCACTCCCACCAGGTGAAGAGCGACCACCCTTAACCAGCGCTAAGGGCAGAGCCGCCATCTTGGCTCTCTATCAGCAACTGCAGCGCTGAACTTGACTGAGGTATTGTCTACCCATTGTTGGCAGGAATGCCCTAGTTACCTCAGGGACTACTACAAGTTAACTGTTTATTGCAACGTTTTAAGTGCTATGTGCCTGGCATCTGCCATGATCTGAAGTATGCTTTTATAAGGTTTTATGTGTGCTGCAACGTTCAAGTGAAGTGCCTGGTTCTTACACCATGTAAAGTGATCATTTCACATTATTGCATTTAAAGTGCTATTGTTTGGGGGGGGGTTATGTTTTTGTTGGGGTTTAGTGTGTTAAAAAGAAACACATATGCCATGGACTGCCCACTCCAGTGTTCCACTTTAACTCAGACTCTAATGGACGCTACCCAGGTCATGTGCCAAAGAGTTTGTTTGCACTATTACACTGTTATTGCAGCCATGTGTATTGCTTATTCAAAAGGACCACTCTAATATGGACGCTGTGCTAAGTGCCAATAGAGAGACTTTAAGAGTTCCCTGTTGGGCAGGAGCCCACTATGTTTACAAAATTGTTTGCACTATATTTGCCTATGTGCCTAACCAAACTTTTACACTTTTATACAGGTATGGTGCCTTTTATTTGTGTTTCCAGCTTTCATCCTCGCCCCAGCCCGTCGCCGAGGCCGGCTTATTTTTAGAGGAGGAATTATGTAGTATACCAGAACATGGTTCCTGTGGCTTAGCTGAGACAAGTGAGACAAGTGAGACAAGTGAGACAGGAGACAAGAGACTAGTGAGACAAGTGACCAGCTGTAGAGGGAATAACATCACCTCAGGAGATCACCACAGAGAGAAGCTGCTGAGGGGAACAAGGAGAAAGATCTTACACAGAGCAGCAAGAGAACAAACAGCTGGAGGTGAGAGAAAGAGAGACCTTGAGAGACAGTTTGTCAGGTGCACCCTCAGGAAAGGGCCAGCACGTATACAGTCAGTGGGAATCCTAAAGACAGACACCCAGTGGAGAGACTTGGCTGTAAGAGGGAGCCGAGTTAACCTAGGCCTCGGCACCCATCTTCCTGACATTCGGGGGGTAGGATTGACTAGGACCCCTGGATACCTCTGGGACCCGAAAGTTGTGGCCTAAGGCCCGGCCCAGTAACCTAAGCAGGAAGCTCCCTAGCAGACAGGGAGGGAAAAGCAGACTCAAGAGCCATTGGGGAGAATTCCACAGGATCACAGTGCTCACCAGGGTCCCACACGTACTGGCAGACCAGGACCTAAGGCAGGTCGTCCCTCTACACACCACCAGGCTCTCACAAGTACAGTAACCTAGTCAAAGCCGCCAGTATTCACCACTGTACGCTAAAGGACTGTATAACATCTGCAAGACTAACAGTAAAGGAGTTGTTGTTACACTGCCTCCCTCCTTGTCTCCCTGTTGTCTGGTCCATCTGCACCACACCACCATCAAGGGCCATATTACCAGACAGCAGTATTTTGGGGTTGGCCCCGGGGGAACTACAGGTCCACACCACCGACCACCTTATACACGGGTGCAGCCCCCCTACAGAAACCGCTGCAGCAGCCACAGAAGAGAGAGTGATACCCGGGAAGCGCCAGAGAGTCCCCCTGTACCTGCAGAAGCCCTCGTGCTCACCTGTGACCGTGACAAAGTTCCAGCCATCCTGCAGGTATAGCACACTCTCCCCCTGCAGCTCTCAGTGCATCCCCTCACAGAGGAGCTCAGCGCCACGCTCAGGAGAGACTTCCATCACCATCATCCTCTCCTCACTCCCCTCACTCTTCCCACGCAACCCCGGCTCGCTGCACCTCTAGTTTGGATGGGGCCATCATTGGGACTCGGTTATTGCAGTTCTGTGGTTGATATGTCTGCAGAGTGAGGAGGATAACAAGATACCAGTGGACTTTACAGGAGCCAGGTAAGTACAGTATGTGAGTTTTATGTTAAAGATGATGCCTAAATGAAGGGGGGGGGGCAGGGCCACTTTAACCAGAGGCCACATGGTGCACGTGCACCGGGCCCACCCTGAGCAGGGCCCGCCTTTGCTCTGTGCAACCATTGCGGTCGCACAGGGCACCGGCCACCAGCCTGCCAAGGGGCGCCATCGGGATGGGTAAGTTACCCATCCATGACGCCCAGTGCCATTGGCTCCCTCTCTGTCAGCCATCCTGGTGGCCGCAGGCAGTACTTTGCCTGTGGTCACAAGAGGCCGCTCTCCCGCAGTGGTATCGGCGCTGGGTGACGTCACACAGTGCCGGCATCGCGAGAGGGGAGGGCGGCCTCTTGTGACTGCAGGCAAAGTACTGCCTGCTTTTTTTGTTGTTATTTGCTATATGGGAGGCCAGGGAGGGGGAGCACAAAGGGGGGCTATATAACCGGGGGCAGCACACAGCAGGGATCCACAGGGGGGCCTATATTCTACTGGGGGGGGGAGCATGAAGGGGGCTATATAAAGGGGGAAGCACACAGCAGGGGTCTATACTACTAGGGGTGCCAAAGGGTTGTCCTATATACTACTGGGGGGGGATGGCACGCACAGGGGGTATATATAACGGGGAGGGGGGGCACGCAGGGAGTATATATATATAACGGG
The DNA here is from genome assembly GCF_027789765.1 of Dendropsophus ebraccatus. Lineage (NCBI taxonomy): Eukaryota > Metazoa > Chordata > Amphibia > Anura > Hylidae > Dendropsophus > Dendropsophus ebraccatus. The sequence continues at coordinate 104,732,640 of NC_091455.1, forward strand.
GAGTGCACAGGGGTGTATATATAACTGGGGGGTGGGGCACACAGGGAGTATATATAATGGGGAGTCCACAGGGGGGTATATATAACTGGGGGTGGGGCACACAGGGGGTATATATATAACGGGGAGCACACAGGGGGTATATATAACTGGGGGGCACGGGGTATATATAACTCGGTAAGAGCACAAGGGGGGCTATATACTACGTGGGGTACACAGGGGGTATATATAACTGGGGGTGCACAGGGGGGTATATATAACGGGGAGCGCAGAAGGGGCTATATATTACTGGGGGTGCACGGGGTGTATATATAACTGGGGGGGTGCACAGGGGGGTATATATAACTGGGGGAGCGCAGAGCAGGGCTATATACTACTGGGGGTGCACAGGGGGGTATATCTAACTGGGCGAGCGCAGAGAGGGGCTATATACTACTGGGGGTGCACAGGGGGGTATATCTAACAGGGCGAGCGCAGAGAGGGGCTATATACTACTGTGGGCGCACAGGGGATATATATACAACTGGGGGGTGCACGGGGGTATATATAACTGGGGGTATATACAACTGGTATATATAACAGGGAGCACACATGGGGGCTATATACTTCTTGGGGGCGCACAGGGGATATAACTGGGGGTGTGTGAAGATGTTAGTAGATTTATGTGAATTTAAAGGAAAAAAAACTGTAAACTTTGTGTTGGCACATGAATTTCCCTGGACTGACAAACCACCTGTGTGAATGGTTCTTTTGTTTCTTGCTTTGCTTTTCTCATTAGGCTGGCCACCTAATGCTCTAATTTTTCCTCTCATTTCTGGTATTGCCACCAGGGAACAATGTACTAAAACTAAGTAAAAGTACTGTAATGTGAAATGTAACATTATATCAATTGTGTATTTTCTTTTTACTTACCTGCCTGGAGCAGCTGCAAGGTGTGTGCTCTGACCATGTAAGCAGTAGACCAGCAGAAACTCATGGGTTTTATAGGAAAATGTGCAAAGCATTGTGGGAGTTGACAAGGGTATAAAACCCCATCAGGTGTAAATGATTGAGTGGATTGTGAAGTTTTGTACTATGTTAAAATGTGGAAAGCAGCAAGCTGACTGCTGTCATGTGAATTATTTTTGTGGAGTAAAATAAAAGTCCTTTGAATTATTTTTCTCTGGTCAAGATTGATCTTTTTGAAAGCCCATGCCAAACAGGAGGAGCAAAGGATATATATATATATATATATATATATATATATATAACTGGGGGGTGCACAGGGGGTATATATAACTAAGAAAGCATACTGGGGGCACACAAGGGATATATATACTACTGGGGGTGCACAGGGGGACTATATAATACTGGGGGGAGCACAGGGGATATACATACTACTGGGGGGTGCACAGAGGGGTATATGTACTGCTGGGGGATGCACTGGGGGGTATATATAACTGGGGGAGCACAGAGGGGGCTATATGCTACTGGGGGCAGCACCTAGTCGTCTATAGTACTAGGGGCAGCACACAAGGGGTCTATATACTACTGAGGGCAGCACCTAGTGGTCTATATATAGGGGGCCCACTCTTGAGGGCTGTGCACTGGGCCCACCAATGTATTAAAACGGCCCTGGGGGGGGGGGGCTAACTTCCCCGGGGGTGGGGTACTAACTTACTAACTTTAGGGAGGATAACTGCCAGGGGGATTACCTTAACCCCGTCATGTCAGCAATCTGTATATATACTTTCCTGCTGCACATGTCCTGTGTAGAAATGAGCTAACTGGCCGAGGTTTGGGTTCGTATGAACCTGAATGATCGGCTTTTGATTCCCGCTGTCTGCCTGCTCTGTGGAGAGATTAGAAACAACCTTGAGGACTGCCTTGAAAATTGGGATACAGCCTATGACTATGGCTGTATCCCAGTTTTCCAGGCGGTCCTCAAGGTTGTATCCACCCTCTCCACGGAGCGGGCAGACAGTGGGAATCATAAGCCGATCGTTTAGGTTCATACGAACCCGAACCTCGGCCAGTTCGCTCATCCTTAGTTCTGTGCAGCAGGAGCATATATACATGTTCCTGACTGTGAGGGGCTGTAGATGTGTGCAGTGAGAGCGGTCCTGCACACATCACTGTGTCTGGGGCCTGTGATCCCGCTGCTGTTTGTCATTAACCCCTTAAATGCCACGATTTATAGCGATTGCAGCGTTTAAGGTAGTCAGTGACAAGATAAGCACCTGTCACTGACTGATCGGGACCCCACTTACCTATGTTCTGTCGTATTGGCTATTTGCGCATAGAGTCTGCTCTCAGGCAGGCTGTATACATAGATCGCCGATAACAATAATCTATGCTATGCTATGGCATAGCATAGATCAGTATATGCAATCTAATGATTGCATGTTTTACAATAAAAAACTAAGTATAAAAAAGTGTAATAAAAAAAAAAAGTTTTTAAAAGTATCAAAAACCCTTATAATCCCCCCCTTGTCCATTATAAAAATATGTAAAAATAAATAAATAAATAAATAAACATATTACATATCAAAGCGTGTGGAATCATCAGATCTATTAAAGTATAACATTATTGTTCCCAGACGGTGAATGGCGTAAATGGGAAAAAAAATACACCAGGATTGCTGATTTTTTAAAATTATATATCAGGAAAAAAATTATTAAAAGTGATTAAAAATTTTCTCTTACACCAATATGATATTAATAAAAACTAGATATCATGGTGCAAAAAAATGACACCCCAAACCGCCCTGTAGGTGGAAAAATGAAAGTGCTATGGCTCTTAGAAGGTGGGGAGGAATACTACATTATTTGACCCGGACATCCTGGCACAAATGACCTCAGTCATAAAGGGGGCAAAAAAGAGGTCTGGCATTTTCTAAAATCTGGCAGCCTGCAGGGGAAGGGGGGGAATTGATTTAAAGTATGCACTTACCTCTCCCTGTGCCCATGGTGTGAAGCTGGAGCGGCCACTGGACCCCTGCTGGAAGTCATTCTCCCCCATTCCCCCCCGCCCCCGATTTGTCTTGACATTATGACTCGGGGAACATGCCTGTTCTGGCTGATTGGCGAGTCCATCAGCCAGGTCATGACGTGGACACACTGGAAATCCTGGAGCCTGGCGCAGATCCTGCGGCCACTCCCGTCGCTTTCCGCGTGCACGGGGAGATGAAAGTTAGTACTCCACAGTGTGGAGGAGGGATGCAGGCTTGATAGCTCTCCACAGCAGTCTTGTCCAGGCCCTGGCCCTCTGCCAGGTCCCCGTAGTTCAGTCTTAGCCAGTACCCTGCATTGGAAGGACGCAAGACAGCACACTGTCACCAACTTACTTTTAAGTACCCACACAAAGCACTAAGCAGTGTTAAACCTCTTAGGAGAGGACTAGCCAACAGATGACATCAACCCACGCCATGGTCGAGGAGAAGTGCAGGACAGTATCCGCTATAGAGCCACAGAGCTAAGAACTGATCCGGGTGGAGAAATGTTGCAGTAAGCCTATGAACTCCATCTCACAGCATGGGTATCAGCAGGGAACCCCCAGCATTTCACTCAGCCCAGGTAACAAGGTCCAGGACCTGTGTCACCCATTAGTATGGTTCGGCCAATGCTAGTGGGCATAAAATGGTGTAAAGACTACAGTGAAGGTCAATACACAGGCACAGGTGTTCTTCTTCTTCTACAAGTATTCTACTACTGTATATACTCCAACCTCCCGGCAGAGCACATTACTACATGCGTTAAGACTACTCTCTGCTACTCTACCTCAACACAACTCTACCAACACAACTATTTCCTACTCTGCACTTATCTCACAGGTGTGGTTGTCTTATGTGCAAGTGTTTATTGGAACTTTTATCAAGTGTATACCAAAGATCTACTGTATTACCTACTGCACATTTACAAGTAGTAAACCAACTCAACGTTATCTCAGGGTCTGTGATTATTCATCACCACCAACACAGCATATACACTGCAACCTTGGGACACTTTCCTTTTCTGTAGGTGGTGGGTCCTACTATCCGGGAGGGTCATTACACCGCTCTGACCACCTGTAACTACACCATCTATGACACTATCCCAAGGGACCCGGTAGCAACCCGGCAGGACACCGACCTCAGGGGAAAAGGGTACAACCGAACTTACCTTAAAAGCAGGCGTGCTATCACACCTGTGTGTCCACCAGGCACTGGCGTCATGTGACAACATAATAAGGTCCGGCTGTATCTCGGCCATCCACCACCAAAGTGGTGTCACACTAGAACACCTAGCAAGTGACCGGCCACCCCACCGCTATAACACCATCTAGGGGCACCACCACATAAGCAGCCTTTCACACTGGCAGGAGATGCAGCATCAGACAGGGTGCTTAATATGCTGTAATCACTACTAAAGAGGGTGGTTATCACTTCTCCTCTGGGAGACATATGCTTAACTTATAACCAGACCCCCCACATGCATCTCCCACGTTGCAGCTGATATACTGTAGTGTGACAATTTTACATTAGATGGTACTTTAGAGTTCGTTATTTTTTGAGATTGAAAATTACATGACATGATATAAGTGCTCTGTGTTATTTTGTCCAAATTGCAGTACTGGCCAGATGAACTTAATTTGTGCTGAATTGGGATGCGAGCTCATCCGCGTGCGGCCGCTAATTCCAACAATGGCCATGATTAATTAATCATTTAGGTTGTGTGAACTTAGCCTATAGACATATAATACATTTATATTGAAAACTAGTGCCACCAAAGCACTTCTTTTTTTTCCTTAAATTCAAATAGCTTCTTTCATATATGAACTCTAAAAAATACTTCAAAAGGGAATTTGTGGGTCACAAATTGGAAACAAATTCAGCAATGAGTCAGATTAAAAAGAATACCAGATCAAAGACAACATTTTATGTGATACAGGATGTATTCTAGAAACTACAACCCCTGGCAAAAATTAGGAATGACGACTCTTAGAGGGTGCTTACTGAGCTTTTTCACAGACCAGAGTTGGGATACTTGGTAATACTGTGATAATTGGCATAATGGTAATCAGTGACTGATGAGCTATCCTGATGCATTATCCTGTAGAGATGAGCGAACCCAACTTTAAGAAACGAGATTCAGTCTGAATTTTGCAAAAATTTTGCAAAGTCTCTTAAAGCCGGGCATTTTGCTGCAGAGGTGTGAACAGTGCTGGAACACTGGCATACAATGATGCCCACAATGTTGGTAAGAAGCAGTAGAAATCAGCCAACAGAGAGACTATAAGAGAAACAGATCAGTGATCTCAGGGAGACCAGCCAAAAATAACACTGCTGGCAGCTGCCTAAAGCGCTAAATGCAGTTAAATCCTAGGTGCATTGCTCCTGGGGAAACATGAATATGCAAAAAAAGCCTGTGGAGCCTCAGTTAAGAGTCTCAAAACACAGGACTAGCCAGATATGCCAGGCTGGGTCCTTCCCGGAGGGATATCTGGCTAGTCCTGTGTTTCAAGACTCCCAACTGAGGCTCCACTGGCTCTTTTTTTTTTTTTTTTTTTGCAACAGAGGGACTAGGTATTATCGTTCTACAGTGACTTTACCTGGAACATCAGGTACAATGAGTAAAATTCTTTTATCTGTGGAATGCTTTAAAAATGGCCACCAGACATAGATGGATAAATAAGTGCAGATTTCTCTCTCAAATACATTGCATGTACCTCCTATGCAATATAAAACAGCACAGGTGAATGTTTGCAAAAAATGCAATAGGCATAAATATCACAATATATAGAAACATAAAATATAAAGTGGAATGGTCTTCTGCCCAATGGGAAACACTATTAAAGTAATCAGCGTTGCTTATGGTTCCGAGTACCCTTTCAACTTATAAGAGACACAGCGACCATATTAAAGTTATCCTGTAAACAGCTGTCCTATAAACAGTTCTGGATAGTGTCCTTTGAATTAGAAGTCTCTTTTTGTAGATAGAGACCCTCGAGCACATAGCAAATAGTGTCCATTAGAGTCTCCGCAAAAAATAGTCACCAAACATTACCTTTTATAAAAGAAGGCAGTAGCAATCAGAGTGTGTTCAACACATTAAAGCACAGAGTGTGTTCAACACAATAAAACACATTTCGGTCGTGCGCACCGGAGCACACGCAGTCCGCCTCTACATAAATCCCCGTAGCGCCGGAAATGCGGGGACATTTTTATTGTTTCAATATACGTTTTTATTAAGGTTTTTTTTAATTTTAACAACATAGAACAAGATAAAGCCAATGTAAATAATGTTTAAAACAGAGTGTAACATACGTCTGATATATGCAGATAGTAGGTTAAACACATATCCGAGTCCATGGTAAATTAGTCCTGTAAGAGTAGAAGCATTGTAAACAATCTACTGACCAAAAGGAGTGACAATAATGTTTAGTCTGGTGCAACGTAACTTAAAGGATGTAGATTGAAGGGTGAAATAATAAAATAGTTCTATTATCAGAGAGAGGCTATACCATGGATAAGATGATTTTTCAGACTTATACGAGCAGGTACAGGGATAATTAACAACTAAGAAAACAAGGAACTAGAGAAAACACACACAAACACACACACATACACACACACAGCAGGCATTTGACCGTTTCCAATGGCGACATGTTTAGCAATGTTCCTAAAATAGGAAGGAGATATATCTGTTGTCTCGTCAGGAAAGGAGAGAGTGCATGGGTTGTGGGATTTGCTATGAGGGAAGGGGAGGTCTATAGTCATGGAGGGTTTGCCGGCTCAACGGGAGAGCGGTGGGGTCATTGGCGAGATAGTAGGGACTTGATGTCCAAGCTGACCACAGGATTCGAAGGAGCTTGTAGTGCCCCTGCTGTATGCAATATATCGTTCCAAATTATAGGTACGTCTTATTTTGGCTAGGGTTAGAGACGCAATTGGAGGTGTTCTAGATTTCCAAAGTCTAGTGATAGACACTCTTGCAATAGTAAGTAATTTGCACGCTAAAGGCCTAAACTTGCCTGGGATAGTATCCATATCTAAGTATAGTAAGGCCATGGCTGGTGAGAGTGTTATAGGCATATCGAAATATAGTGGACAGAATGGTTTGCCATACAGCTATACAGCTAATACAGCTATAAGAGTGGGCAGTCCCAGAGTATGTGTAGGAGGGAGCCAGTAGTTCCGCAGCCCCGCCAACATAGAGGGCTAACTGAAGGGTACATGTACTGAAGTCTCTGGGGGGTGTAATACCAATTTTAGTCTGGTTTTTAACACTGCTTCTTTTTGCGCTGTACTGATCACTGATTTCAAAGAGTTTATGCCTGCTCGTTCCCACTCTTAAATTGAATAAGTGGAGTGTAAAGCCTCTTCCCACATCCGCATCGCAGGGGACTTATCAAGAGAGTCAAAACAGCTTATAAGGGAATACATTTAGGCGATAGTGATTGTAGTAGATGTCTCAACTGTAAATATAAAAAGAAGTCTCTAGAAGAGACATTGAACTTGTCCCGTAATGTCTGGAAAGTCATTAATTCCTGTGAATGAACGGGGACATTTTTAAGTCCGGCGTAAAAAACTTTGGACTTAATAAATGTCCCCCTATATGTGGCCAACATGGCACAAATTTACAACTTGGGCCTACATAACAGAAATCTGAAATGCCTAATGGGCAAAACAGAGGCTGTCTAACTGTGCTTACTTGGTACCTCGCTTATACAGGGTCAAGAGAACTCAACCTGTTGATTCTGAGACATCTGGGAATCCAATTACTCCTGATGGCACACACAGTTGGGAGTCTGTGCATGTAGAAGTTGCAAACAATATGGTTGAAGATACCTCCTCTGGTTCTGGAGGAATGACTGCCAGTACAGGAGAAGGTTAGATGGTGTTTTCCGACTTAGGGACTGCTCCTGAAGCAGAAGGCGAGATGGTGTGTCCTGAATATGGCACTGCCCCGAAGCAGAAGATGAGATAGTGTCTGCTGAGTTGGGGACTGCCACTAGAGGGCCTGATGAGACGGTGTCTGCCGACTTGGGGACTGCCACTAGAGGAGAAGATAAGATGGTGTCTGCCATCTTGGTGAATGCCACTAGAGGAGAAGATGAGATTGCGTCTGCTGACTTGGGGACCATCTTAGAACTATAAGGGAGTGGTGAGGTGGATTCGGCCACTGGATGGCTTCTGATTTTGGCGAAGGTGTCAAACACAGGCCCTCAGGCATTTCCAGCAGGGCCTGGGCAAGCTGTTCCTCTTCCTCCCACACCTCAGGTTCTGTTGATGATGAAGGAGGTTCCCAAGACAACACACCTAGCCAGGTTAGGGCAGCAGGAAACCATCCGCGTGGCTCACGGTTGTTGACAGAGTGCCACGCTCAGTATAGCTTGACAGCCTGTCTGGGACTGTTGTATGCTCAGGCACGCTTGAAGGCCCCTCTGACATTTCTACACTCCAGTAAGTTACTTAAGCATCTGGGCCCAATATGGCTTCCCAGGATGATGTTGGTAGACTGCATAGAACTGGCTGCTCATCCCAATTAGCCTCCCAGTAGTTGGGCGGTGGTTTCAAGGAAGCCGATTTCCATGACACCATCTTTCTCATCCTCTGGCAACCCCCAAAACACTGTTGGATGCCAGGGCTCCTTATCCTCCTCAGACCACCACATAAAGACCCATAGACGACTTGACTCTGAGTAAGCACCACGCTCATGACCACCTGCACCCTGCTCATCAACACCTTCACTACACTGCCAACCTGCCATCATGCTTTTTGACCACTGTGGTACGTGGCAATGTGACATTTTAAATAACTTTTTGGAAAAAAAAAGGAAATGCATTGTGTAGGTGGGTTTTGTTGCAAAAAGCCCCAATACTCTCACTAGTGTAGCTGCCATAGTTAGGCTGTTTTAGTGTGGTTCGTTTACAGATTGGTTTAGACAAACACAAATTTAACACCCCAATTGCAAACCTGCTGAACTGAACTTTTGAAAAGTATATTTTGCCTGAAAAAACCCTTTGATTACTGTAGATGATCTGTAAATGAATACAATAAAATACATGTAAATATTCAATATATTAATTATTGATCCCTGTCTCCTTCAAGGATTCATTTTATTCTTGAATTAGTTCTAACATTTGTCAACTTGTTGGCTATTGAATAAGCTTTGCACCTATTTTAAGGTGAAAACTTAGTTTTTTTCACAGATTTTTGGTCTAAGTTCTAGTTATTGAACCAGTATTTGAACGGTAAAAATTTTTTAGATGCAACTTTTTAAAATCTGCCTGTTTTCAGTATTTACCAAAAAATTTGCATAATCCGGGATTTGCACACAATTAATAATTTGCTACTTCTTAAAAAGTTGTACATACTGATGCAGGCCTACGTCTGGTCAGTACCAGGTAAATTTTTTGTGAGTATTTTTTTTTTTAGGTTTAGAAATTTATGAATATTTTGTTAAATTTGTCCTATTCGGTTGGGTAAAAAACAGAGGAATACTCTGTTGAAAAGTCGCACGTTTTAGACTCAATAGTAAACATCACCCTTTGTTTAACCCCTTAAGGACAGAGCCTGAAATGGCCTTAAGGACAGAGACAAATTTTATGAATATGACCTGTGTCACTTTAGTCATTAATAACTTCGGGATGCTTTTACCTATCTGGCTGATTCTGAGATTGTTTTCTCGTGACATATTGAACTTCACATTTCCAGTAAAATGGAGTCGATATTCATAACGAATCTTTATGAAAAACACCAAAATAACGTGAAAAATTTTGAAAAAATGCATTTGTCCAACTTTGAAACCTTCCTGCTTATACAGAAAATGGTTATGCCACATAAATTATATATTAAATAGCATTAGCAACATGTCTAATTTATGGTGGCAGCATTTATTAAACTATATTTCATTTTTTTTAGACAATAGAAAGCTTAAAACATTAGCAGCAATTTTCCAAATTTTCTGTAAAATTTCAAAATCAGATATTTTCAGGGACCTGTTCAGGTTCAAAGTGTATTTGAGGGGCCTGTATGTTAGAAAGCCCCAAAAAGCACCCCATTTCAGAAACTGCACCCCCCAAACTCTGCAAAAGCACATCCAGAAAGTGTTTTAACCCTTTAGGGGAGTCACAGAAATAAAAGCTAAGGGCCACATGTATCATCCGGCGGACGGATGATTTTTGGCGGAAAGTGCCGATTTGCGTATTATTTTATACGCAAATGGCCGATTTGCGAATAAAATAATCGCAAATCGGCACTTTCCGCCGAGTACGCCAGGGGGCGGAAAGGGGGCGGGAAGTAGGCGGGAAGTGGGCGGAACGGAGGGCGCGGACTCAGAGTCTGCGCGATTTATCATCCGTTCCGCCCAAATGTACGCCGAAAACCTACTCCAGTCCTCAGCTGGCGTAGGTTTTCGGCGGTGCGCACCGGCGCGCACAGGATTTATGTACAGGCAGTCCGCCTCTACATAAATCCCCGTACCGCCGGAGCTGCGGGGGCATTTTTAAGTCCGGCGTAAAAAACGCCGGACTTAATAAATGCCTCCCTAAGTGTATAAGAAATTAGAAAATTTTTATTTTCTGTGCAGAGATTTTATTGTAATCCAATATCTTTCATAATGATAAACCTATTAGCAGAGAAATGCACCCCAATATTGATTGCCCCGTTTCTGCAGTTTATAGAAATACCCCATATATTTGACGCAACCACAAGCCTCAGATATAAAGGAGCGCCCAGTGAATTTCAACGTCTCCGTTATATTTGGTTATTTGTGACCGTACCACTTCAGGTTGGCAGAGGCTCTGGGGTGCCAAAACATTAAAAACACCCCTAAAGGGACACCATTTAGAAAACTAGACCCCTCAAGGAATGTAACAAGGGGTGCGGTGAGCATTTGGACCCCACAGGTGCTTCACAGATTTTCAGAACAATGTGGTGTAAAAAAAGAAAAATTCTATTTTTTACACTAAAATGTTGTTCTAGCCTTCATTTTTCATTTTTACAAGGGGATAAAAGAAAAAAAAAAACACCAAACGTGTAGCGCAGTTTCTCCCGAGTACAGAAATACCCCAAATGTGGACATAAAGTGCCAAGCGGGCGCAGGACGAGCCTCCAAAGGGAAGGAGCGCCAATTGGCCTTTGCAAGCTGGATTTTACTGGAATGGATTTCAAGGGTCATGTCGCATTTACAGACCCCTCGTGCTGCCAAGACACTGGAAACCCCCCACAAGTGACCCCATTTTGGAAACTACACCCCTCAAGGAATCTAACAAGGGGTGCAGTGAGCATATGGACCCCACTGGTGACGGGCACAAAAGTGGAACAATGTGACGTGAAAGGGAAAATTTTCATTTTTTCACTTTCTCGGCACAAATGTGGCCGTCATCAAGGGGTCCATATCCTCACTGCACCCCTTGATAGATTCCTTGAGGGGTGTAGTTTCCAGAATAGGGTCACTTGTGGGGGGTTTTCACTGTCTTGGCAGCACAGCAAATCTGTAAATGCGACATGGCGTTCATCATCCATTCTGGCCAAATCCAGCCTCCAAAATCCAAATGGCGCTCCTTCCCTTCAGAGGCTTGCCCTGCACCCACATGGCGCTTTATGTCCACATGTGGGGTATTTACGGACTCACGGGAAATTTCTCTACACATTTTGTGTGTTTTTTTCTCTTTTAACCCCTTGTGAAAATGAAAAATTTAAGGCTAAACCAACATTATAGTGTAAAAAATTTAATATTTAATTTTCACGCCATATTGTTCCACATTTGTGCCCGTCACCAGTGGGGTCCATATGCTCACTACACCCCTTGTTACATTCCCTAAGAGGTGTAGTTTCCATAATGGGGTCACTTGTGGGGGGTTCAACTGTCTTGGCAACACAGGGGCCTTTTAAATGCAACAAGGCCCTCGAAATCCATTCCAGCCAAATCCAGCCTCCAAAAACCAAATGGCGCTCCTTCCCTTTGGAGGCTTACCCTGCACCCACATGGCGCTTTATGTCCACATGTGGGGTATTTCCGTACTCAGGGGAAATTGCTCTACACATTTAGTGTTTTTTTTAATCTTTTAACCCCTTGTGAAAATGAAAAAATCAAGACAAGATCAATGATTTAGTGTAAAAATTAAACATTTTTTACACTAAATGTTGGTCTAGCCTTGATTTTTTCCTTTTCCACAAGGGGTTAAAAAAGAAAGTGAACACAAAACGTGTAGGGTAGCTTCCCCTGAGTACGAAAATACCCCACATGTGGACATAATGTGCCATATTGGCACAGGGCAAGCCACCAAAGGGACAGAGCGCCATTTAGAGGCTGGAATGGAGGATGGAGGCCATGTCGCATTTACAACGCTCCTGTGCTGCCAGAACAGTAGAAACCCCCCACAAGTGACCCCATTATGGAAACTACACCCCATAAGGAATCTAACGAGGGGTGCAGTGAGCATATGGACCCCACTGGTGATATACACATATGTAGAACATGTGCCGTGAAAATAAAAAATATTTTTTTTTTATTTTCACGTCCCAAATGTGGCCGTCACCAGGGGGCCATATCCCCGCTGCCCCCCTTGTTAGATTCCTTATGGGGTGTAGTTTCCAGAATGGGGTCACTTGTGGGGGTTTTCTTCTGTCCCGGCAGCACAGAGGCTCTGTAATTGCATCATGGCATCCTCTAATGGGAATGGCGGCCATACCTACTTAGCTGGGGGAAAGGGACAATTCTAATTTATTTGGGGGTATTAGGCCAATTATTAGTTTATAAGGTTGAAAATGACAGGTGTCCATCAAATTCAACCTGTGTTGATCCAGAGGAAGGCAAAAAACCCTAGTGAGGCAGACGACAGTAGCTTTATCACAGGGTAAAAATTCCTTCCTGACTCCATAATGGCGATCAGAACAATCCCCAGATCAGCGTGACCCCTGAAATAGGAATAAGGGACAGAATTTAGATAATGTAGAACCCCAATGACGTGTAGAACCCCTTGAAGCGATCCAGTATGCAGAGGCCGGGGTGATCAGGACAGGTGTCACACAGGAAAATGGTGTCCTTCCTGATCCCCCTGTTACGCCACACTCTGCACTTTTTCTGGGGTTTCCTGTTTTCCAGTGTGGGGGACGTCACCTGGAAAATGTTGTCCTTGTGCGGTACGGGGTCCTTCATATCCAGAAGCGCTGGGTCCGCTCCATGGCTGCTAAATATTATGGCTTTATTACTACTTCTGATATTTTCGGATTGTGCCGCAAGCTACAGTAGCTCGGGCAGCGAGAGACCAGAGGAGGGGGGTGCTGGTATAAAAGTTATCCCCGTACAGGTGGTAACCTTTATCCAGCAGTGGGAAGATCAGTTCCCGGACGATCTCCCCACTAACTCTGAGGACGGGAGGGGGGGAGTGGGTTTATCTGGGGGCATCTGGGGCTGGATTCAGGTGTCCCTTCCTTCATACACTGTAATGGTACATGTACACTGCGGAATGGCGAAGGATAACCCTTTGTGCATTCCGCAGCTGGCACCCGCCGGCGGACTGATGCAGGCGTGCGTCTCCGCTCGTGTCACACTTTATTCTATGCACAGGCGGATTCTGCCCTCTGTCCAAAGAATGAAAGTGTTCATTCTTTGGACGGAAAACGGAATCCGCCCGTGCATAGGATGGAGTCTATGACACGGGCGGAGACGCACGCCTGCATCAGTCCGCCGGCGGGTGCCAGCTGCGGAATGCACAAAGGGTTATCCTTCGCCATTCCGCAGTATGCACCTACCCTTAGGCTAGGTTCACACTATGTAACTGTGCGGCTGTATTTTTTATGCGGCTGTAAATGTGCGGATGAAACTCCGGCCGTGGGAAAAAAGAGACATGCGGCTCAAAACATACGGTCATTTACTTGGAAATCTGGTTCAACTAAAAATAACAAATAAAATCTTAAGAAAGTGATGCAAACACCTCTGGATGCATCTGGGAAAGCAGGGAACACAGTTTACATGAATCGCTATTAACGGGGTTTGCGATCCTCTGCACTAATGCCGATGTCTCTCATGGTTAATCTAATAAAATAATAAAACACATTTTCGTTGTAATAAAATGCCTTTCGTTGTTCAATAATTAAATTTAAACTAATCCATCATTTTGCAATTAAATATACTGTTAAAATAAATAGATATATAAATAAATGTATATTTATATATATATTTATTTTTTGACAGTATATTTAATTGCACAATGATGGATTCGTTAGAATTAAATTATTGACCAACGAAACTGAATTTATTTAATCGAAAATGTGTTTTATTAATTAAATATTAATTAGTACAGGAAGCTCCATAAGCTGTTAATTCATATGCCGGCAATAGAGCTTTCTGTACTAATCATCACTTTACTTTAATGAAAACATCAAATGTTTCTTCTAATTATGTTATCACAATAGCATTATTAGAAGAAACATTTAGAATTATATGTGCGTTCAGCTGATTGGCTGATCGGCTGAGCGCACATATAATTAGCCGGTCCGCAGTACAGTGACTTCATTGTGCTGCGGACCAGCGAAGAGGACACATTGGGGTGAGTATACAGCTCTCCCCACCCCCTCCCCAGCACTGCACCCCTCCCAGCAAGGAAGGGGGGGTCAGTTAACCCCTTCCTTGCTGGGATGGGTGCAGTCTGACATCAGTCTGGCCCCCAAGGGGTTAAGGGGGATGCAATACATCCTCCCTTAACCCCTTGGGGGCCAGACTGTAAGCAGCGATCTGTAAAGATGCTGCATACTGTAAGGAGCACAACACCGCTCACAATGATGGGTGTTGTGCTCCTGTTTGTGTGTTTTTTGTGTGTTTCTCCCTTTTTGTTTTTCAGATATCGGTATCCTGTGGATAACGTCGGATTCCGTGGACTACGTCGATGACCAGCGTTTTTTTTATGTTTTTTTTTTTTATAAAATGGTCAATGAGGAGTGTGGGGGTGTTTTTATTTGAATAAAAATTTTTTTTAACTTGTGTCTTGTCTTTATTTCTTTACTTTATAGACTTAGTAGTGGAAGCCGTCTAATAGACGGAATCCATTACTAAGTTGGGGCCTAGTGTTAGCCGGTATAAAATGGCTAACACTAACCCCCTATTATTACCCCAGTACCCAATGCCACCAAGGGTACTGGGAAGAGCCGGGTGCCAGTGGTCCCGGAGCGTCAAAATTGGCGCTCCTGGACCGGGCGGCAGCAGGCTGGTAAGATTTAGGCTGGGGAGGGCCTAAACCAATGGCTCTTCCCACCCTGGTGTTACCAGGCTGCTGTCGTTTGGTTTTTAACCCGGCTGGTTATAAAAATAGGGGGGACCCTATTGGGTCTTATTGGGACGGTACTGGCGGAAAAGACGTGTCTGCGGGGCAGCGTACGCTACGCTACCCCCAGACACGTCACTGGATGATGATGATGATGATGATGATGATGAGGATGAATGGAGGAAAGAAGGATCCCCCCATTCATTCTCTCTGGTTGTTTCGGTGTTGGAGGCAATAATAGCATATGCGTCCGACGCCGAAAACACCCTGGAGGCCATCTTTATACGGGGACTAGTATATGGGGTATGTAAATGTTTATTGTAAAACATGTAGTGTAATGTAGTGTTTTTTAAGTTTTTTTGACAGTAAGAAAATAATATCCCTACGCCAAGAAAGGAGCTGCTGATAAATGCCACACTTATGTGCGGCACTTTTCAGCAGACAGTGGTGGTAGGATATAGGGGGGAAAAACGCTCCTACGCCAAAAAGGAGGAGTTTCTGATCAGTGGCGCACTTACGTGCGATGCAGATCAGTACTCAGCGGCGTTAGGGCGCAAAAAAAGGAAAAAAAAAAAAATTGGGGGAAAAAAAAAAAAAATCTTTTTAACCCAAAGCAACTGATCAGTTAATGATATTTGGCGCCATCTTTGTTGGGGACACTAATGGCGATTGGTGCTATCTCGGACAGCACCAATCGCCATTGCTTTCCGGGCCACCGGGTCACCGATGACCCGGAAAGCTGTTTTCAGCTGCTATATGCTGATCTGTATTGATCAGCATATAGCAGCGATCGTCGGCACGGGAGGGGTTAATCACATTATACATTATACATTATAGCAGGCCATCTTCCCCGACCGCTGTGTGTGAACACACAGCGATCGGGGAAACATCGGGCGTACGTATACGCCCGTTTGCGTTAAAGCCCACCCTGCGGGGGCGTATACGTACGCCGGATGTCGTTAAGGGGTTAATAATCACTGTTAAAATGGTCTTTACTTGGAAACAATGCCTCATGCAAAACATATTAAACTTGACATAAATTTTTCATAACTTGAGAATTTAAAATTAGCAAAAGTATAGAAAATTATGAAAAAAATAATAGGATGTTCTTAACCCCTTCGGGACCAGGCTAATTTTCGTTTTTGCGTTTTTGTTTTTTCCTCCTTGTGTTTAAAATGCCATAGCACTTGCATTTTTCCACCTAGAGACCCACATGAGCCCTTATTTTTTGCGTCACTAATTGTACTTTGCAATGACAGGCTGAATTTTTGCATAACGTATACTACGAAACCATAAAAAAATTCAAAGTGTGGTGAAATTGAAAAAAAAAACGCATTTCTTTTATTTGGGTTTTTACGCCATTCGCCCTGGGGTAAAACTGACTTGTTATGCATGTTCCTCAAGTCGTTACGATTAAAAAGATATATAACATGTATAACTTTTATATTATCTGATGGCCTGTAAAAAATTCAAACCATTGTTAACAAATATACGTTCCTTAAAATCGCTCTATTTCCAGGCTTATAGCGCTTTTATCCTTTGGTCTATGGGGCTGTGTGAGGTGTCATTTTTTGCGCCATGATGTGTACTTTCTAAAGATACCTTGATTGCACATATACGACTTTTTGATTGCTTTTTATTACATTTTTTCTGGATTTGATGCGACCAAAAATGCGCAATTTAGCACTTTGTTTTTTTTTTGCGCTGACGCTGTTTACCGTGTGAGATCAGGAATGTGATTAATTAATAGTTCGGGCGATTACGCACGAGGCGATAGCAAACATGTTTATTTATTTATTTGTTTACTTTTATTTATAACCTGGGAAAAGGGGGGTGATTCAGACTTTTATTGGGGGAGGGGGCTTTTTACTAATGACAACACTTTTTTTTTTTTTTACACATATACTAGAAGCCCCCCTGGGGGACCTCTAGTATATATAATCTGATCTCTCATTGAGATCTTTTCTGTATAGATATACAGCAAAGATCAATGAGATCGGCACTCGTTTGCTTTCGGCTGCTGCAGCCGAAAACAAACGAGTGCCGAGTCGGGGACGGCGCCATCTTGGACGAGTCCCCGGCCAGCATCAGACAGGGAGATCGCTCCTCCGGGACGTTTGACGTTGTCCCGGAGGAGCGATCTCCGCCACTAGACACCTGGGAAATGCTGTATCCGGTAATCGGATGCAGCTGTCATGTTTGACCGGCGGTCCCAGGCTACAAGCGGCACCCAGGACCGCCGCGGTTCAGAGCAGGCTCGCCGCGCGGCCCCGCTCTAAACGCCCGCACGCGCACGAGGACGCACAGTTACGTCCTTGTGCGGGAAAGGGTTAATAAAAATTTGATTGACCTCTGGTCATTTCAGACTCTGCTTTGATTTTTTATAAAATCTAATAGCTTCCACATTGAGAACTCTATTAAAATAGCTGCATGTTAACTAACAGTGATGAGATTTTTGTTTTAACTGCACATGCTCTGCGGCTCCTGCTGACACTAATGTTCTTTCAAGAGTACTTTTCCATTCATTTCTGCCAGAACAAAAGCAGAAGACGAATGCTTATTTATTCTATTGTATTTTGTTGTAAATCACTTTGACTAATGGCTTACATGATAAAAAAAGACCTGACCTGGGCTATAGAAGATGGAAGTTTGACTTAAGGCCCCCTTTACATGTTTGTTGCCATTCTTAGTCAGGAAACACTGATCAGGAAGCCTTTTAGGAGGCTTCAGGAGACTATCAGGGTTTCCTGACTGTAAAAACGGAGGAGGGGAAAATAAAACACACTGACCTGCTGCAGGCTGCAGTGGTGCTCCACTTTGCAAGCGCACAGGTCACGTGGGAAGAGAGAGCGGATTCTTGTGGCTGGAGGCATAGTATTGCCAATGGCTCCCGGAGATGTGTTTCACAGCAATTAGGAGTGTGTACAGGTAAAGGGCCAGCATCAGCAAAACAGTGCATCTAAAATTCCAGACAGTTTCCTGATGCACAATATGTCCTATAGTTTCCCGACACAGGCACCCTTGTCTCCATTCATTGTGTAAGGGTGTCCATGTGTGGTGTCCCACCATGGGTGTTTCTAGTCTTTACACCCCTCGCAGAAGTCTGAACTTCCAAGTAAAAGTGGTAATGAAGTAGTACTTAAGTTTTCAGTCTATAAGATGCAGCGGTCTGGCACTATCCGATTAGGATGGCTAATAACATGGTAGCAGTGCAGGGAGGTGGAAAAATTTACGGAGGTGCTCACACAAGAAAAAATATGTGCAGATCATCAATAAAGAGAATAAATTGAGGGCACTCACCGTTAAAATGAAAAAATCTTTATTTAATCTTCCTTAAAAAACATGTATTCCTTTGCGCTGCAGTGGATCGGGACGCCAAGCTACAGCTGATTACTAGTCCATGACAGCTGTTTCGCACGTCACGCCGTGCTTCTACGGATCCGTAGAAGCACGGCGTGACGTGCGAAACAGCTGTCATGAACTAGTAATCAGCTGTAGCTTGGTGTCCCGATCCACTGCAGCGCAAAGGAATACATGTTTTTTAAGGAAGATTAAATAAAGATTTTTTCATTTTAACGGTGAGTGCCCTCAATTTATTCTCTTTATTGATGATAGTACCTAAGTTTTGCCAATAGATGTTGCTAGTATGTATATTGTGTACCTAAGTATTGCACAGCTGGATGTAACTAAAGGGTTATTGTGCACCAATGGGAGTTCTTTCTCTTTTCTACCTATCTCTACCCTTCTCTTTCTCTTGCACTCTCTTCTCACCCACTCACAGAACATCTTACAAATGCTGTAGAAGGTAGTCACATGGGGAGAGGAAGTGTAGCCACACCTTTAGACAGTGAGTAGTTGGTTGGTGTCCGTAGAGAACGGCCACATATAAGACACCTTAGCACTTGTTTCTTGAAAGCAGCACTTCTATACACTATGCAGTGCTGAACGCACACATAGAGAGAACAAGGCAGGGATCACCCCAACCCATGCCGAGAACCAGTCTAAAAGTGCAGGACAGTATCCAACAAAAGAAAGGAACTGATCTGGATAGAACAAAGTTGCTAGAAGCCTACATACTCTATCTCTCAGTGCGGGTGTCATCAGAGAACTCTGACCACTCTGCTCAACCCATGTAACAAGGTCTGGGGCTTGTGTCACCCTCTAGGACAGGTCCCCCGACACTGGTGGGCAATAGGTGGTGCAAAGACCAAAGAGTCAAACACGGGCACAAGTATTCTCTCTACTCTGAAATACTCTACATATTCTTCTTCTAAAGTTCCCACAGAGCACATTTCTACCCTGGCCTGGGACTCTCTCAACATCCTCCTTTCTACTTCTCTTAACCTCTTCTACCTCTCGGCACGCAACTCAGTCAGCACGACTATATCTCTCTCTAGACTCCCAGCACAGATTGGGTCGCTAAAGATTCAAGGATATTATCAAGTCGAGATACTGCTGTATATCTCTGTATTAAGCCTTCCTGTAGTAAAGAAGTTTATTTATTCTGATTGGACTCAGTGGTTATTCGCTAAGCACAAACACAGCCATTGCATTCTCCTTGGTTCATCTCCCCTTTCTGTGGGTGGTGGTGCTGACGGTGGGTAACGGCTCCACTCCGGACCACCGTGATAAGTGCCCAGGGGGCCCCCAAACAGCCTGGCAGGTTACTGACCACAGGGGAAAGGGTATAGCCAATCTATCTAAAATAAAAGCAGGTGTGCCACCATACCTGTGTGTCCAACTGGCACTGGCGTCACAACAACCTATATTATCAAGTCGAGATACTACTGTATATCTCTGTATTAAGCCTTCCTGTAGTAAAGAAGTTTATTTATTCTAATTGGACTCAGTGGTTATTCGCTAAGCACCCACACAGCCATTGCATCCTCCTTGGTTCATCTCCCCTTTCTGTGGGTGGTGGTGCTGACGGTGGGTAACGGCTCCACTCCGGACCACCGGACCACCCCCAAACAGCCCGGCAGGTTACTGAACACAGGGGAAAGGGTATAGCCAATCTATCTAAAATAAAAGCAGGTGTGCCACCATACCTGTGTGTCCAACTGGCACTGGCGTCACAACAACCTAACATCTGGCTGAGGTATATTCCGACCAAGCACCATAGAAGTG
Source organism: Dendropsophus ebraccatus (assembly GCF_027789765.1). NCBI lineage: Eukaryota > Metazoa > Chordata > Amphibia > Anura > Hylidae > Dendropsophus > Dendropsophus ebraccatus. The sequence goes on from NC_091455.1 coordinate 104,752,993, forward strand.
ACGTCACACGCTACCAGCTAGCAAGTGACCAGTCGAGCATATATCACACATTGCCAATAGAATCCTACGGGTCAGGAAATCTTTTTGGATCTTCTAAAAAAAAAAATTCAATATATTTTCTTGATGTGTGATGGGGGCCTGTAACGCCTGGAGTAGTGGATCCACTGGACCGTCACCAGCGCTGGCACTAACCTCACCAGGGAGCGGAGTCTAAGGGGCCGCTGGTTTTCACCAGAGCCCGCCGCAAGGCGGGATGGACTTGCTGCGGCAGGCGACCCCCAGGTCGCTACCCCTGGCTTGGTTGCTGGTGACGGCAGGCGAGGCGTGGCAGGAGCAGTAGGCAGGAGATCGTGCAGGCAGAGGACAGAAGGCGTGCTCGCAGGTGGCGGACAGGACTCAGGAACAATGGGAAGGCAGCGGGCAAGGATTGGGACAAGGACTAAGGACAGGAACCAGGGACAAGGACTAAGGTCAGGAACAACAGGGAGCTGGGCCAAACGCTATGGGAAGCATGTAGAGGCTCCAACACAAAGGACAGGGCATGCTGGGACTTATAGGGGAGTGATTGGTGCAACTAACCAATTAAGGGCGGACTGGCCCTTTAAATCTGAGACAGCCGACACGCGCATGCCCTAGGAGGCGGGGACGCGCGCGCCGGCCGGCACAGACCGAGACAGGAACGGAGGAGAGGTGAGGCGCCCCAGGGGCCGAACTAGCACAAGGACCCCGGCGGCTGCATGTGACAGGAGGCGGTCGCGGCGGCGACCCGGAACGCGGGAAGCCGCCGCGGCCGTGACAGTACCCCCCCCCTTTGGCCTCCCCCTCTTTCTTGCCTGCAAATGGCACAGGAAGCCACAAAGTCTTTGACATCTTGGAACAAACTGGGCCACCAGTAGTGGCGGGAGGTCCGTTGCCCGGTCTTTCGGACTCCAGGGTGCCCGGCCTCCAATGAGGAATGTCCCCACTTCAAAATCCCTCTTCGAAGCGCAGGGTGAACATGGGTCTTTCCGGGGGGTATTCTCTGAAAAGTAGAGGTGACGACTGGTACTAGGCGATCAGGAGGTATACTGTGGCGAGGGGATGTGGGTTTGTGGATGAGATCCTTCTCGGCAGAGAAGGCATCCGCCAAGTCTTGGTCTTCTGCCGGTAGGCCGGATAGAGGCTTGGCGGGGTCAGGTGACGACACCGAGTACTTGGTCTGAGGTGACTTGAGACACTGGTTGGAACAGTCCTGACCCCAACTGATAATCTCCCCGGTTCTCCAGTCCAGCTTAGGAGCATGTAATTGCAGCCAAGGGAGTCCCAGGAGGATCGCGGGGGATGAATGGGGCAGGACGTAGAAGGATATCTTTTCCTGATGTAAAGGACCCACCTGGAGGACTAGAGGTGCGGTCTGGAAATATATCTGGTCGGTAAGAATCTCGCCCGTGACCGAGGAGATAGTCAAGGGCCTGGCTAGTTGGATCACGGGTAGCCGCCATCTTTGGACCAATGTTGCCGCAATAAAACTGCCTGCTGACCCAGAATCGAGAAAGGCAGTAGTCTGGTGATTTTGTCCTGAGGGTGTCTGGATGGAAACCGGCATAGACAAACTTGGAAAGGTAGCGTTCACGCCTAGGGACACCTGTCCCACCGGACCTAGGTGCGAGCATTTCCCGGACGTTTGGGGACGTAGAGGACATCTCAGCCGAAAGTGATCCGAACCACCGCAGTAGAGGCAGAGATTCAGCTCCAGACGACGAATTCTTTCATCAGGCGTCAGGTGAGCCCTTCCACCTGCATGGGAATCTCTGGAGAGGGCTGGGACACCGGAATGTCAGGATTCTGGAAGACCGGCGCCAGCTGGTGATGGCGACGGGACAGGCTTAGTTGTTGTTCATGCCGAACCTCCTCCTCCCTCTCCGAAAAACGAGTATCAACTCTGGTGGCCAGTAGGATGAGTTCGTTCAGGGAGGTAGGTAGGTCTCGGGCGGAAAGCACGTCTCTCACCCGACTGGACAGGCCCTTCTTGAAGGTGGCTATTAGAGCGGCCTCATTCCAGTCTAATTCTGCCACCAGGGTACAGAACTGGATGGCGTAGTCGCCAACAGAGGAGCTCCCTTGAGAGAGGTTGAGGAGAGCAGTTTCAGCTGAAGAAGCACGGGCAGGTTCCTCAAAGACGGAGCGAAACTCGACTAAGAAGGTTCGGAGATTGGCAGCAGCAGGGTCATCTCGGTCCCACAGCGGCGTGGCCCAGGCCAGAGCTCTACCCTCCAATAGGCTGATGATGAAAGCCACTTTAGAGCGCTCGGTGGGAAACTGACTACTTAAAAGTTCAATATGCATGGTGCACTGAGTCAGGAATCCTCTGCACAACTTGGAGTCACCAGAGTATTTGCTTGGGAGAGCCAGTCGGAGTGTAGAAAAAGCAGCAGGAGGTGGTGTGCGCTGGGCTGTAGTATGCTGCTGTAAGGCGGCAGTGAGTTGCTGGATCTGCTGCGCCTGTCGGGCGACCACACGGGCTACGTCACGGATATCAGGCACCTCGCCGGGATCCATGGTTGGAGCCTACTGTAACGCCTGGAGTAGTGGATCCACTGGACCGTCACCAGCGCTGGCACTAACCTCACCAGGGAGCGGAGTCTAAGGGGCCGCTGGTTTTCACCAGAGCCCGCCGCAAGGCGGGATGGACTTGCTGCGGCAGGCGACCCCCAGGTCGCTACCCCTGGCTTGGTTGCTGGTGACGGCAGGCGAGGCATGGCAGGAGCAGTAGGCAGGAGATCGTGCAGGCAGAGGACAGAAGGCGTGCTCGCAGGTGGCGGACAGGACTCAGGAACAATGGGAAGGCAGCGGGCAAGGATTGGGACAAGGACTAAGGACAGGAACCAGGGACAAGGACTAAGGTCAGGAACAACAGGGAGCTGGGCCAAACGCTATGGGAAGCATGTAGAGGCTCCAACACAAAGGACAGGGCATGCTGGGACTTATAGGGGAGTGATTGGTGCAACTAACCAATTAAGGGCGGACTGGCCCTTTAAATCTGAGACAGCCGGCGCGCGCGCGCGCCCTAGGAGGCGGGGACGTGCGCGCCGGCCGGCACAGACCGAGACAGGAACGGAGGAGAGGTGAGGCGCCCCAGGGGCCGAACTAGCAGCAGCGCCGGGTCCCTACACAAGGACCCCGGCGGCTGCATGGGACAGGAGGCGGTCGCGGCGGCGACCCGGAACGCGGGAAGCCGCCGCGGCCGTGACAGGGCCTTAAGGTTTTCTAGTACTACAAATGTCCTTGCCTAAATATACTTGGCTTAGAAGGATGCAAATACAAAGGTATTACAAATGATGCAAAGGTAGCTCTGCATCTGCTCTATGACATCTCTGTCAATCACTACTATTCTCATTCATGTCTTATCAGATCCTAAATGGCATTGTATTGTTTTATATGAACAAAATGTGATAATTTAGGCAATAGAATGTAAATTCCATTTGTAAGCTTCTTTAAAGGGTTTCAGAATCTTTCATTGCCTATGCGCAGGAGAAGTGGTAAATATTTGACTTCCCACTGCACCCTCCTTATGCCCCCTCCCCACCTCTCTGATGCAAGTGGCACAGCAGAGCCCGATGTGAGTTAAGTATTCCCAAACCAAGCACTTGTGAATATATTTACATGCATTTTTGCCATCTGCGCCACAAAATGGCATCTTCGCCATTTAATAAATGCCCCCTTACATATTACATTCTTGAATAAAGCAATAGTTTTGTATTATTTAGTGTATATATTCAATAGGAAACATTGCTTTGTTTGAACAGTATATGGCTTTTTCAGCTGTTACTTCATTTAATAAATAAGTTGCACCTGCATGGCCCACAGTAGTGTAAAACTGAAGGCGGTATGGCCGGTCTTGGCCTAATCTTTTTATTTAATTCTAAACATCTCCATAATGTGAAGCAAGATATCTTTAATTTCTTCATCTAATGATCCCCTGTGGCATGTGCCTCACATCCTATTATGTGCTATACCAAACAAGAAATCCATTTACATATATTAATTACAACAATTAGATAGAAAATGAGCTGTCTTCATATGATGATTCTTTCTAATCACTTCACCATATTTTTATTGCTGTAATTATTAGTGTTGCTGCACTCATGAGAGGAAATTATAAAGATATCCATACATTTGAAATGGAAATTATATTTGTCAAATGTTCTACTAAATATATTCGTACATAATTTAGTGTGACAGACTCCAATAAAAAGAGGCAGTGAATGATTTTAGTCATGTGAAATAAACCTATAATAAATAAAATTATTATTATTATTATTATTATTATTATTATTATTATTATATACTAATCAACAGTGTTTGCACAATTTTGTAAAAGGGGAGGCTATGTGCACTTGTTTAAAGGGGTATTCCCCCCAAGAGCTGAGAAAGGAAATGCTCCCAAACCTAGCTGATCTTACTCACCAAGTCCTCCTGTTTTGAGCCATTTCCTGGAGCCCAGATGACAGTTTGTATCCCCTGCTGCCCCCATACTACATACCCAGATGACAGGCCAGCTCCCCTGATGCCATTGAACTACACCAACCACCCCCTCTTCCCAAGTGGCACTACATTCCCCTCAGGCTACCTGCTCACCCGCCTTCCTGAACGGCACGACAGATGACAGGCCAGATCCCCCCCTTCCAGCTTGGGTAGGGAATCGGATCTGGGATCCGGCCTGTCATGTGGGTGCCGCTGGGGAAAGGGCGGTGAGCGGTCATCTGGAGGGGGATACTGATCTAGTAGGCTAATGAGGGGGATCCGACCTGTCATCTGGGTGCTGCTGGGGATAGTGGGGGTGAGTGGTCGGGTGGAGGTGGATGCCAAAGTAGTAGGCTCACAGGGGTGGAGCCGACCTGGCATTTAAGGGAGGGAGCAGGTCTGTCGGTCAGCTCAGAAGGGAGGGAGTCAGCCTGTCATCTGTATGTCATTTCATTGAATAGAGTGGAGGACATGTGATCCCGACACCGAAGGTGGGGGTCAGGAGGAAGGAGCAGGTGGGAGTGGACTCCATTTATGTCATTTTGTGCATACAGAGGGTGTGAATTGGCAATAATAGCTTAAAAATGGCAAAAAAACATAACATTAAGCTATAGGTGGACACTGCAAAAAGATTAAAGGGGGAATACTCCTTTAAAGAAAATCCTTAGTGCTGTTGTAAATAAATCCTGCATTTTTTTACATTTGTAATTTAGGCAGTTTGGTGCACTGGGGGCACTGATCTATTCTCCAGGGCCGGCGTTGGGGGAAGAAGGGGAGCAATGCACATGGTGTAGTAAAGGTCTCTTCAGCTGTTGTAAAAATACAATTCCCTTCATGCCTGCCCATGCATGATGGGAATTGTAGTTGGTATTGTGGTGGTATCGGTCAAGTCTGCTGTGCCAGTGTTACATTTGATGCCTGGACCTACCAATCTACCAATCCTGTGGTGAGAATTCCACCAGACAATATGCAGACGGCTCTAATCATTGATTCAAAGTGGAAATTTGTTTATGCTGTAAGCAGTTATAAACTATGAAAAACACAATTCAGACAATGTTTCTAGATGTAGAGAAATGCTTGAGGCCAAAACCACGCTCCCAGGTTTAGTGCCTAGGGCAGCAGTAGCTGTTAATACAGCCCTGGGTATGGTATGCTGGAGTGTGGGTGCTGGTGTGTCATGGATTTTTTTGTGAAAAGTCAAATATTCATTGCACAGAAATGGCATCAGAAATGGTATTGCTTCCAGTGGTTCACCTCTATGTGAAGAATCACAGCTAAATTATTAACTGGTGTAACTTACAGAGATCTGACAGCATAAATATGCATTCAGTTGCTGATCACACCAGCAGTGTATATATACACTAGTGGCCTCAGGTCAGTCGCTCTAGAAGAGGTGGACGGCTTGAAGATACAGCAGTGGCCAGAGAGCAGGATAGGAACTAATGGGGTCCCAGATCCGCCTCTGTGACACTTTCAGCCCGGAATAAAGAATGTTTTTTAGGAACACGCCAGATCAAAATAAAGCGCTGAAGTTTTGTATGTACATCTGTTGTAATCGGCAACAGGAAACTGGCAGCACAGATGTATGCATATCCCACAACCCAAAATATGCAGATCCGTGCTGTCAGTTTCCCCTAAAGGATGAGTCATACATCAGAATATAAGTATTTGTCTTTGACATTACATGGCTCAAAAAGAAAGAGACCAAAGTAATGTGTGTGATTTCCGATTCCTAGCTCTTTGTGTGAGGTTTCTGCTGCATGTCTCGGGTGTGAGTATTTTTATTGGGTGGTTGTCACTGTATAGGAGTTTTATTGGCCTTTCACTTTATTCAGTAACAGGATGGTAATATTATTAATTCACTAAGTGATGGTAGAGGTCATCATGTGGCAGTATTATTTGGGCCTTTAGGGGGTATTATTGGTAAAACTGATCTTCTATGTTGCTGTTTGTTCTGTAATGTAAGGTAACAGTATGGAAGTAAGGAAAGAGGTTTTCTGAGCAATAGGAAATTTTGAATAAACACAGAGAGAGACCATATTTATCTTCCTTACTACTTACTACTCTTGCTGTGAGGCATTCTGGTCCAAGGTGCGCTCCTGAGGATGTTCTATGTACCTACAAAACCCCTTTAATCTCTATAGAAAGATAATATTTGGTTGGGGTATGGTATCGTATACATACACACACACACACACACACACACACACACACACACATATATATATATATATATATATATATAAAAAAAAAAAATATATATATATATATATATATATATATATTATACATGTTTATTTGGGGCCCCACTTTTTCTAATACCGGCCCTGGCTGCAGCTATCTAAACACCACAGACAAGTACTCTACTATCATGGGTGTCACAGGTTTAAATGAGGTACATAAGTCTCCAAACTGTTTGCTACTAAATAAATGCTAAGGCTGGGTTCATATGACCCGCTGTCGTGTGGCTTTGTTATAGCTGAAATTTGGCTATTATATTGCATATTGCATCAGATTTGGACTTTGGGGGTCACAGAGGTTGCCATGGGGACAGGTCTCATCCTGTCAATCTGCAGTTCTGCTAAATCGTCTGTGATAACAGCAGCCGTCTCTCTCTCTTCCTATGCAATTGCTGATACAGCTGAATAGACTGTTGGCAGGAGCCCCATGCTCCTTCTCCGGCTTCTCGAACTCCTGCTTTGTGTAATACAGGCTGAGCAATTAGCTCCGACATCATACAAAGCATCCAGACCTGACCAGAGGAGACCAGAGCCCCAGGGAAGAGCAGGAACCTGGACAGGTGAGATTATTATCCCTAGATCTACAACCCCCATCATGGTCTCCTAACATTTCATGATGAGAGTTGTAGTTTTGCAGCCTGGGACTCTGAAGGTTGCAGAACCACAACCCCCATAATGCCCTGCTGGCAGTTCATGATGGGAGTTGTAGTTTTTCAGTCTGTGTCTCTCCATGTTACAGAAGTACAATCCCCATCATGCCCTGCTGGCAGCCATGATGGGAGTTTTTCAGCTGGAGAGTCAAAGATAGGAAAACAATGATTATAGAATGACACAGTACAGTCCAATTACAGTTAATTATGAGGGACAGTGGTGCAATACATGAGGGGACACAGTGACAGTTCATTAGGACAAGGTGGCACATTAGGGGGCATCAACTTAGAGTAGTTGGAAATAATATTTTTTTGGCCTCTGACTGCACCTCATCGGATGGGATAGGACGGGCCCAAGATAAAATTTTTGACATATCCTCCATGTCTGAACTCTACATCATTCTGAGTGGCCATAAAAGCCTATTTTACACCTGATATTGTATAGTGGGTGACATGGCAAATAGGACTGCAGTGCAAACCTGAAACAACTTCCATCATGAGAACCTGACATGTCAGAACACGCTCATGACATCACTACGACAAGCAGTGACATCACGTAGGTGGCATTATTGGTGATGTGATCCCAGGGCCCTATAAAAGAAGGTGCAGAGCCCCAGACTCTCTGTTCTTAGGGACTTACTAGCAATCACACTGTCTGTACTACCTGTGCGTTCTGCCTGCACATACTGACAGTTTTTTAGTGTTTCTGATTTTTGTCAGTCCATGGAGAGGAGAAAATGGACAGGGATCTTGCTATCCTCCTGTGGTATTTGTTTCTAATCCTGGTGGGCTGTCTTTCCACCAAACCACCGTTCACCTTGATTGAAACCTTCATGAACCCGCTGAGCTGGGGCAATTCCATCAGTGACCCACTCAGCTGGGACAACATAACCAGGGGCCTGAAGTGGCTAAACAGTTCCATCAGAGAGCAGCCCGGCTGGAAGATTACCACAAGCCTGCAGAGGCCCAATTCCACCACCATCGACCTGCAGCATAGCAGCTCCAGCACCATCAAAATGCAGAGTCCAAACAACACCATTGGAGACCTGCCTAACTGGAATATGACCACCTGTGACCTCATTTCCATCACCGGTCACCAGCCGCCTGCTGAGCTGAACTTTCACTAAAAGCCCCCAGCTAGCCTGGATCACAGCTGCTGTAGAGTGGCTGAGTGCTATCACCACCACCTGTGATTTCATCACCTGGATCTGCAGCACAAGAGATCTGGTTCATCTGGAGCACTACCCTCACCCGCAGCAGCTTCCTGCAGGTCTGGATGACCACAGCCACCTGGATCACCACCACTACCAGCTGATAACCACCAGTGATCTGCAAGCTATATTGAGCGCTTTAGTGAGAAGCTGGTGTGGATTGCCACAACCCTCCAGCTACTCACTTGGGTGACCAGCTGCTGCAACAGGTTCTCATGGCTGATCACTGCGAGTGAGACATAGTCCTGGACTAACACCACCAGCAGGATGCTGATCGGCTTTCTACAGAGCATCAGACAGATTCTGCGATGCTTCATCTGCTGCCCCAAAGATGGCCGCTCTGGAGTACTCACAGTTATTGTGTAAGGTGAGGAGGAAAGGAGAACTACAACCATGGTGGACAGCACACAGGAGCGCCCCCTGCTGGTCACTCTCCTTCTCCAGCTCTTCTCTCTCCCACTGGCTGTAGGAGTATACACTGCCCAGACAAAAACACCCAGTGGGGTCTTGGTAGATTTATCACACAGTGTCCTTTCCAAATAGTAAACAATCTACAGCTTAACTTTCACATATAATTTGCTCTTGTAAAGTGAAACGGGAGTTGTGATTGTTTGCTATGGGCTACTAAAGCAAATGTATTGTGCTGCTATGGTGATAGACCCATAACAACCAATCACAGCTCAGCTTTCAACATATTATATGCCGTGGTAAAGTGAAAGCTCTGATGCTATGGGCTACTAAGGACACTAAGGGAAATTTATTGTGCTGTCTTCAGAGACGGCATGGGGGGGGGGGGGTGGAGGGCCAACATGGCAATTGCCCATGGCTCCCCTCCCCGCAGGGGCCCCCTGTGGCTGTATAGTACCAGGAAATCAGAGGCTTTAATACTTCAGGGTCTGTCTATAAACAGGAAACCTTACTGCAGCCTTATCATAGTGTGTGGCTAAGGCTGGGTTCACACTATGTTATTGCAATCTGTTTTTTTATTTTTTTGCAAAAAACAAATGAAAAACGGATAGAAAAGCGGATGCATGTGTGTGCATCTGTTTTGATCCATCTTTCCATTGACTTGGATTGTTTTTTTTTAGAGGACACAAAAATAACGTTGATCCGTTTTTATCTATTTTCCTTTATTACGGATGTCAATGGAAAAACTGATCAAAATGGATGCACACAGTTACATCCGTTTTTTTTTCATCTGTTTTTCATCTGTTTTTTGCAAAACATGGGTACACATGGGTATTTTGTATGGAAGTGGGATGGTGTTTAAACAAGATGCCTAAAATGTATATCTAGCAGATTCTGCAGAAAAGAGAGGAAATGTTTGTGATGGCTGTGTCAAATGGAGAAGAAAAGGAAATGTGAGCAACTCTGATTAGGGAAGACACCCTCTGTGAGTCACTAGATGTAACTGTACTGTTGTAACGAGCAGAGGATATGGACCTGCTGTGTTCTACCAAATCAGGCTTTGGCCACACCAGTGTGAAATCTAAGTGCCCTCTAAGCTTCAGGGTATGAAAGCTGGACTATTGCAGCTAGGGAATGCCCTGTAGCTCCACAAGCATGGTCCTACTGTGGGTAGTGGTTGGTCTTATGAACCAGACAGTGGCGGTGTGAGGCACCAGAAAACTGGCTGAAAAGGTGTAGTCAGCAAACCTAAGGCACAGCAGACCCTAGGCCATACCTCTATTACTTTTGATTGCAGGCTTATACTGGCCCACCAGGGAATTGGGCCATTTCCACAGAAATGGGACAATCAAAGTGATGCAGTCCGGCAACCTGCCATACCCTTTAGCCAAGACAGAAAAGCTCCACTACACAAAATGCAAAACAGAAACACAGTATAAAAGTATGATGAGCTCCTGATCAGCGCTTACAGTTAGGCTGGGTTCACACTGCGTTTTTGCAATCCGTTTTTTCATCCGTTTTTTGAAAAGAGAAAAAAAAAACGGATCAAAAACAGATTGCAAAAACGGATGCAGTTGTGTGCATCCGTATTAATCCGTTTATCCATTGACTTCCATTATAAAAAAAAAAAAACGGATCAAAAAGGATCCGTTTTTTTGACGGACACAAAAACGTTGCTGACACTATTTTTTTTGCTGATGCTGGCCCTGATTATTGATTATACTCATGAAGTTACAGTACCTTGGTTTTCACTTATGTGTGAACTGTGATGGGCACTGTTATGGCGTGCTATAGATGTCACTGTTATGAGTAGTAAGAAAAACAGATTGCTGTTGTTTGGGAGACCAGCCAAACGACAACACTGCCGGCTGCTAGTGAAAGCGCTCAATGCAGTGAAGTCCTAGGTGCATTGCCCCCTGGGAAACATGAATATGCAAAGGAGGAGCCCGTGGAGCCTCATTGAAGAGTCTCAGAACACAGGACTAGCCAGATATCCCTCCGGGAAGGACCCAGCCAAGGGGCAGCTCCTGTTAGGAAACTACCAAAACCACCATATTAAGTGGCCCTAGAAGTCAATGTAATGACAAGGGATAAACCAAGGCTAGGTTACCATCCACATACAGCTGTTTCGGGGTGTTGCCCCTCATCAGTGTGGAGCAGGATTCTGGCTAGGTGGGAGCAATGCCTAGTAGAGCCATAAGAGAAACAGATTGCTGAACTCAGGGAGACCAGCCAAACGACAACACTGCCGGCTGCTAGTGAAAGCGCTCAATGCAGTGAAATCTGCTGTTATAAGTAGGGCACTATGGCTGTCATCAGATAAGGTCAATGTTACTGTTATTTCTCCAGTAACCAAAAGATTTGCCTCTGATTGACCGTGAAAATGTACTCAATACAGACAATCCCAGTAATAAAAAAAGCTATACAGGAAGCCTTATCCTAAATGGGTGCTAAATAATGGCTTTTTAAATGTCAGAATATTACTTTTATTATCAGAGAAAGTAAATCTGGTTGTTGAATGATTGGTGGATTTGTTACTTTGAATCTGCAAGGAAATCTCTATATTTCTGTATATACATTTGTAACATATTATTATGTTATTCCCTGATGTACATACAGGAATTTCATGCATGAATTATGTAAGTGCAGTCAAGCTTACTTGTGTATAACACAGACAATGTCAAACTGTAATCATTGTAATTGAGAACTACTATAAAACTAATTGCTGTGAATGGATCCCTCATACAGTAAGTTATTGCAGTAATTATTTGTGGCAAAAATGGACCATATACCTCAGACTGCATTCATGCAAGAGGGAAGAAAATGTGCTTGCAGCACTGTAATTCTCAAATAGGTCCTGGTTAAATATTAACAATTTACTTCATAACAGAACCTTGACATTTGGAAATGCACCAGGCGTGAATACATTCAATTAAAAAATGAACTATTCATTAATGGGTAAGTATTCTTTAATGTATTTTTTGCTGCCGAAGGAAAATTTCTATTGCCTGCATTAAAAAGTAGACTGTGACATGTGACACAAATATTTGAAAGGCTTATCCAAAGTTTCAGTGTCTTGCAAATTCCCAACATAAATAGTTATCAGATATAGCAATATTTTTCACAATATATTTAGGTACAGTTCACTTTCCTGATAGAATCACTTGCCTGTTTTATATAACTACAATCACTTAGGTGTAGTCATCAAAGCCCAACCCCTTCAACCCCTTTAGGACCACACAAAATTTCGTTTTTGCACTTTCGTTTTTTCGTCCTCACGTTTAAAAGGCCATAGCCCTTCCTTTTTTTTACCTACAGGCCCACATGAACCCTTATTTTTTGCGCCACTAATTGTACTTTGCTTAATTGCTTAACCCCTTAGCGACCCATGACGTATCTGATACGTCATGGTGCTGCGGGGGGTGTTCAGAGCAGGGTCCCGCCGGGCCGGCTAATTAAGCACTTCAATGCAGCTGTCAAACCTGACAGCTGCATTGAAATGCTTTATGCACAACATCCCTGGTGTCTAGTGGGACGGATCTCCCCCCCGCGATGTGATCACCGGGGGGGGGGGGGGGGGAGATCCGTTCTTCTGCCCGTGCCGGGCCTCAGCGTTGGGATGACGCTGATCCTGGCTCGGCATAGCAATAGCAATCAATGACCGATCTAATGGATCTTTGCTGTGTATATACACAGCATTGATCTCTATGAGAGATCAGTGCTGTCTATATACAAGTCCCCCAGGGGGACTTCTAGTTAAAGTAAAAATAAAAGTAAAAATGTTTTTTTATTAATAAAAAATCCCCTCCCCATATTAAAAGTCCAAATCACCCTCCTTTTCCCATTTTATAAATATAAATAAACAAATTTTTTATTTAGTATCGCCGCGTGTGTAATCGCCCGAACTATTAATTAATCACATTCCTGTTCTTGCACGGTAAACGGCGTAAGCGCCAAAAAATTCCAAAGTGCAAAATTGCGCATTTTTGGTCGCATCAAATCCAGAAAAAATTTAATAAAAAGTGATCAAAAAGTCATATATGCGCAATCAAGGTACCGATAGAAAGAACACATTATCGCGCAAAAAATAGCCCCATAGACCAAAGGATAAAAGCGTTATAAGCCTGGGAATAGAGCGATTTTAAGGAACATATATTTGTTAACAATGGTTTGAATTTTTTTACAAGCCATCAGATACAATAAAAGTTATACATGTTACATATCGTTGTAATCGTAATGACTTGTGGAACATGCATAACAAGTCAGTTTTACCATAGGGTGAACGGCGTAAATGCAAAACTCCCCGAAATCAAAACAAATTCCTTTTTTTTTTTCAATTAGACAGCGCAAATGATTTTTTTTTTAGTTTTCGCAGCATATGTTATGGAAAAATAATGCCTGTCATTGCAAAGTACAATTGGTTTCGCAAAAACTAAGGGCTCATGTGGGTCTCTAGGTGAAAAAATGCAAGTGCTATGGCCTTTTAAACATAAAGTGGAAAAAGCAAAAGTGCAAAAATGAAAATTGGCTTTGACCTTAAGGGGTTAATTGTACTTTGACTTAATTCTTCCATAAAATATGCTGGAAAAAAATATTTGCGCAGTGAAATTAAAAATAAAAAGCAATTTTCTTTATTTTTTTGTTTGTTTTTTGTTTACACCAATTGTCCTATGGTAACACTGACATGTTATCTATGCTCCTCAAGTCAGTACAATTACAACGATATGTAACTTGTGTAACTTTTATTTTATTTGATGGCTTTTAAAAAATTAAAACCGTTTTAAAAATCTAAACGGTCTATAACCATGGTTAAAACGCTTTTATTCTTTGGTCTATGGGGCTGGTTAAGGTGTCATTTTTTTGTGCCATGATGTGTTCTTTCTATCGATACCTTGATTGAGTATATGCAACTTTTTGATCACTTTTTATTACCATTTTTCTGGATTTAATGCGATTTTTGCGCTTATGCCACTTACTGTGCAAGATCAGGAATGTGATAATTTAATAGTTCGAGTGATTCCGCACGCGGCGATACCAAATATGTTTATTTATTTATATTTATAAAATGGGAAAAGGGGTGTGATTTAAATTTTAATAAGGGGAGAATTTTTTTTATTAATGAAACACAGTAATTAGAAATCCCCTGAGGGACTGAGGGACTTCTATTTACACAGCATTGAGATCAATGCTGCGTATATAATAGAGCACTGATCCATTAGATTGGTGCTCTGTTGGTCTGGTCTGCTGCAAACCAGATCAGCAGAATTCCGGCACTGAGCCCCGCCTGGTTAATTTAAACGGATTGCCCCTCCACGATCGCATCACGGGGGGGGGGGGGGGGGGGCGATCTGCCCACTAGACACCAGGGATGGGGAATAAATAGCAGTTTGGATATCGCTGTCAGCCATGACAGCTGCATCAAAATGGCTCATTAGCAGGTTCAGTGATCGGACGGCGCCCGCTAATAGCCGCGGTCTCGGGCTATTAAAAGCACCCGTGATCGAGGCGGTTCAGAACGGGGTCTACGCATGGCCCGCTCTCAACTCCCCTACCCAACCGAGGACGTACAGTTACATCCTTGGTCGTGAAGGGATTAATAGGAATCAGTGACCTCCCTGGTAGAGTGTGAACCAGCCCCAGTACTATATAGCTGCCAAACCCAGCTCTTCTCTGATTTGCCTGACAGTCTCTGGGGCAGCAACTGAAAAAAAAAAAAAAAACACCACTGGCATGGCCCCAGCTGCACATAGTCACACTGCCTCTGTCCTCTTCTCAGCCACTCACACTTGATTGGTAGTCTGGTCAAGTGTAAGTGGCTGGGATGATGGCCTACATGATGGATTCACACAGATGGGGATGAGTTATTCACTGTAGTTAGTGTTTTCCCCACTAGGTGCTGCTCTGTATTCTATGCTCTATGTGATGCATGACTGAAGGAGATGAATGGATTAACTGTTTTTATGTCATATGTGATGTTGTTGTCCATTTACAGGTGCAGGTGCTTTCCCTCCAGTCTCTATCCTATCCACTGTCTTCTCTCTTTTTGCACACACAGTCCCCATTAAGCACAGTAGGGTTTTGTCAGACCCCGGTAGTAAGAAGTTAGTTCCTAGTGGGAGGAGTCAGTCTTGAGTCAAGGAGAGTCGCGTGTGGTAGTCGGTGGATGGAGAACCTAGAGATGCTACAGATTCCCTTTATGAGACACACAGCAATTATGTAGTGCTAAACAGTACAAAGGAGGAGAACAGCCAAAAGAAGGATCACCTTGTCCACTCCAGAAACCTCTTTAAAACGTGCAGGGCCGTTACCTAGGAGTCACAGGAACTGACCCCAGTGAAACAAAATTGCTACAAGTCTAGGTATTCCACTGCGCATCGCATGACAACCGGGAAGTCTTGGAAGTCTGCGGAAGTTTTTTTTAATTTATTTTCCACCCAATATGAGACTGTTGGGTGTCTGGAAACTGTATGAAACAGCTGTAAGGTGCTGGGATCGGTTGACACTTCACCAGGCAGACAACTGATTCCCTTTAAGAAGAGAAAAGGAAACTTAAAAGAAATTGTGGAGATGATTTACATGATTTTTAAATATATTCTTGAATGGTATGTGGGCTTATTTATGCAAGGCTGATGTAAAGTGCCACTTAAGAAAAAAGATCCTACCTATACTGAGTTTCTGGTTGTAGAGGTATGAATCTGAATGAAGTTGCTATATCTTTGGCAGGACAGATGAGACAGTTTATTCAAAATGTCTGCAAAGAACCTTACATTTACAAATATAATGAATATGGCAGGAAGGCAGGCTCTTCTGTGACATCACAATGATTTTGTTACTCACTTTGGAACAATCTTTTAGACAAAATATTTCACCAAATACTCTAGGACATTTTATATAATAAAAAATAGTTAGAATTCATTTTCATGTTTTCAAACTCCTATCATGCTCTTTTGAACTTTCTAGTAAGTTTGGAAAGAAATTCTGCCTGTGGAGAAGAACATGGAAGGTATAAGAAGGGTTAGAGAAGGAAAAAATGTCACATAGAGATGAATAAGGAGAAGGAATGTCACACAGAGGTTTCTTTCATTATAGAAAATAGATGATGTAGCAGCCATTGATGAGTAAAGTCACGTATCCAGTCATGTCCACAGCAGGTGAGTAGTGACATGATATATTTTCAGTAATAAAAGACCGGCTGCATTAGTAATGTTGTATGGCACCCTGGTTAGAACTAGTTATAAATATTTACAAATAACGAGGGAGATTTATTAAACTGGTGTAAAGTAGAGTTGTCTTAGTTGCACATAACAACCAATCAGATTACACTTTTCTTTCCTCACAGATTCTTTGAAAAATGAAAGGTGAAATCTGATTGGTTGCTAGGGAAAACTGAGCCAATTCTACTGTACACCAGTTTGATAAATCTCCCCCAATGTGTATACATCATTATTTCCTCATTCATTAATTTAAAGGGAATCTGTTCCCACCCAGACCACTAAACTGCTAGTACTGGTGTGTAGCCTTCCCCAATCCATGCCTTGTCCTGGAGTTCATCTGGCTGCTGTTACAATCTAATAGTCATCTAATATCAAAGAATACTCTAGGTATAGATAGTCCATTTACATCAAATCATTGATTAAACATGTCTATTTCATTATGCCTATTTTAGCAAAATGTCTTACTTTATGCAGCAAGCAAAGTGTCTTGTCAGCACCTCTAAAACACTGCTTTGAATCTTAAATTGCTTATGAGCCCATAAATTGTCCTTCATGCCAATAATGACTCACTCTATATATAATATATTGCTGTAACACCAATGCACAGTTACTTGCTAGCTATCAAACAGCGCACATGCAGATGCAAGTAACAGGGCTGCTCTCTGTGTACTAGGGTAGAGGAACTTTTTTTCTGGAACTTTGGCTCCACCATCAGATTAATGACAGTGATGCATCAAACATTACACTTTAACGACATGAAACCTAAATCTAACCAACGCTTCCTTCCTTCCTTCTCTGTGTGTGTGTCTCTCTCTCTCTCTCTCTCTCTCTCTCGCTTTCTCTCAGTAAGAACATATACAGCATAGTATCCACAGATAGCAAAACATAATGACAGTGTTAGTGGTAATAGAGGAATGTATCGAAACATTATTGAGGTATTATATTTATAGCCAAATAAGAAGTGTGTGTGTGTGTAGGGTAGCAAAAAAAGTGCAACGAAACCTGGTCCTAATTGGTTCACTGCTCTTGAGTGGGAGAAAAGTGTCCGCCCTTCTAACTGAAAAGCGGGAAGATTGGATCCATATTTATATGGTGCCAGTGCAGATCTGGTCTCAGCCTGCTAGAGCTGGGAAGAAGAAAGAAGCTCCCCCTCCCCTCTTTTTGTATGGACTCTTTCCCTTGTCGTGGCACTTTGGTAGTGGGGTATTGTCGCCCTGCTTTGTGGGGCGGACATGGTCCTGAACTGTTAGCATACCTTCACATGTACCAGACTCACAATGGATTTCACGCTGCGAATTTGCAGCGAAATCCGCACCAAATTGAGGTACAGTGAAGTTGAATGGGTCACATACCCACAGCGGAATTTTCATTCCACTGCCAGTTTGTGACCTGGCCCTTTTAACCCCCTGCAGCCCACCGCCCGCAGTGTGCGCCCGGAGCGCTGATCATGGGAGCTGACGGGAGACGGGAGCCTCCCATGCAGCCGCTGTGCCGAGCAGGTAATGTATGCTCCGGGCGTGGGCTGCGAGCTGAGGAGGGGGGGGGGGGGGTAAAGGGACCGGGTCACACACTGGAAGTGGAATGAAAATTCAGTTGTGAGTATGTGACTGATTCAACTTCACTGTACCAGGATTTGCAGTGGATTTTGCTGCAAATCCAGTACGTGTGAAGGTACCCTTAATTCGATATATGTATTATTTTTTCATTTATCTTAGTAATTATTTACAGTTGGTGATTAACTCCTAGACGCACCAGGACGTTGCTGTACGTCCTGGCGTTGCAAGAGGAGTTCAGAGACCCCACTCTGAACCACCGCGATCCCAGGTGCTATATGCAGTCCGTGCCCGCTATTTAGGCATTTAGATGCAGCTGTCAAAGTTGACAACTGAATCTAAATGCTTGCTGTCCTCCATCGTTGGTGGTATTATTGTAGAACACCACCCCCCAATGCAATCATGGAGAACCGCTCCCCGCATCTGTACCAGGCCGGGGTCTGCGCTGTAATGGTGCTGATCCCAGATCGGCACTCTAATGCTCTCGGCTGCAGCAGCCAAGACCAATAGAACACTGATCTCATGGATCTGTGCAGTTTATCTATACTGCATAGATCTCAATAAGAGATCAGTGTAGTGATACTAGTAGTCCCCCAGGGGGACTTATAGTATGTGTGTAAAAAAATAATAATGTTTTTTTATTTATAGAAATTAACCCTCCCCTAATAAAAGTTTAAATCACTCCCCTTTTCCCATTTTAAAAATAAAAATAAATAAACAAACATGTTTGGCGTCGCTGCGTGCTTAATTGCCTTAACTATTAAATTATCATATTTCTGATCTTGCACTGTAAACGGCGTAAACGTAATAAATTCCAAAGTGCAAAGTTGCGCATTTTTGGTCACATCACATCCAGAAAAATTGTAATAAAAAGCGATCAAAAAGTCTCATATATGCAAACAAGGTACCGATACAAAGAACACATCATGGTGCAAAAAATGACACCTCACACAGCCCCATAGACCAAAGGATAAAAGCGTTATAAGCATGGTAATAGAGCAATTTTAAGGAACATATATATATATATATATATATATATATATATATATAATATTTTTAAAGGTTTTATTTTTTTAAATCCATCAAATTAAATAAAAGTTATACAAGTTACATATTGTCGTAATCGTAATCATATAATTTTTCCTGGATTTACAGCATAGTTTAGGCAAAAATTATGTCTGCCTTCGCAAATTACAATTAGGTGAGCAAAAAATAAGGTCTCATCTGTGTCTCTAGGTGGAAAAATGCATGCGCTATGGCCTTATATACACAAGGAGGAAAGCGCAAAAATGAAAACTGGCTCTGTCCCCTAAGGGTTAACAGTGTATTTTTGTTTTCCCATATTAAAGTGACATGTCCTTTATCAGCACAACACTTGTCAGTCGTTATTTTTGGAGTATGCTCAGGGCCGGCGTCAGCACCTGGCATACTCGGGCAAGTGCCGGGGCCCACGGCCGCCCAAGGGGCCAACGACACTTGCCCAAGCAGTGAGACAGACGCCCGCTGCATCACCGACCCCCGGGGGAGCGGGTGCTGCCGACACCAAGTCCGGGGGAGGGCTGGAGGAGCTGGGGAAGGACCTGCCGTGTTTGCTGCACTGGGGAAGCACCTGTGTTGACATCATAATTGGGCGGGACTGAGAAAGGGAGAGGCTGCATATGGATGAAGGACCTGTGGTGACGTCATAAGGGGGCGGGGCTGAGAACGGGAGAGGCTGTATATGGATGAAGGACCTGTGATCATTGTCATGTGACATGAGGAGGCGGGGCTCACTAATACCTTCCCTCTGTATGCTGTGAGCTTTAGTCCTTCTCTTATATCTCCTTTTGTAATGGCCTCTGATCTCCCATAATAACAGGCTGTCCATGCTGGGAGTTGTAGTTCTCCTCATATCTCCTCCTGTAATGTCCTCTGATCTCCCATAATAACAGGCTGTCCATGCTGGGAGTTGTAGTACTCCTCTTAAATCTCCTCCTGTAATGTCCTCTGATATCCCATAATAACATGCTGGACATGCTGGGAGTTGTAGTCCTATTATATCTCCTCCTGTAATGTCCTCTGATATTCCATAATAACAGGCTGGACATGCTGGGAGTTGTAGTACTCCTCTTAAATCTCCTCCTGTAATGTCCTTTGATATCCCATAATAACAGGCTGGACACACTGGGAGTTGTAGTCCTATTATATCTCCTCCTGTAATGTCCTCTGATATCCCATAATAACAGGCTGGACACGCTGTAGTCCTATTATATCTCCTCCTGTAATGTCCTCTGATATCCCATAATAACAGGCTGGACATGCTGGGAGTTGTAGTTCCCCCTGGTATACCTCATGTAATGTCTCTTATTGTAACTCCATTCTAGCCTGCTCTATGGTGAAGAAGCTAGAATACAGACTCCAGGGGGACGACCTCCTTCTAACAACTCCATTCTAGTCCATTCTAGCATGGATGCGATCTCACCAGCAGGCGCAGAGCGATGACGTCATCACGCCTGCTGGTGGATCCACAAGGCTCACACAAGGGAGAAGAGGACCCGTCCCCCGTCCGGATTAGTGAGTATGATTTATTTTTTTATTTTCTTGTGCTGAGGGAGATCAGGGGGCATTTCTATGGGGCAGAGCAGGGGGCATTACTATGGGGACAGAGCAGGGGCCATTACTATGGGGACAGAGCAGGGGGCATTACTATGGGGGCAGAGGGCATTAGTACTATATGGGGGGCACAGCACGGGACCCACAAACCTCCTTACTTTACTGCACATGACACCAAACAGCGGAGTTACTATTGTATGGGAGTCTATGGGTGGGAAAAAGGGAAGGAAGATGCTGGAAAAGTGCGGAGCCTAACATGTTTGTCTGACAGGTCCCGAAGAGATGAATTGTAGCTGGAAGAAATCATCATGGAGGTCTGGGCCAGATGGAGAGGAAACGGAGAGCGATCGCCTCAGATCAAAGAAGACGTCACCTGTGAGTTACTAGATTACATTTTTTTTCGATATTTTGTCAAACTTTATTTGGTAGGTGTGCCCCGAGGTGTGCTATACAAAGGGGCCCGCTGAGACTCTCTCGCCCAAGGGCCCACAAAAACCTGGAGCCGGCCCTGGGTATGCTGCCTGTATTTCTGTGGTTGCACTGCCTATATTCACTATGGAGTAGCTGAACTAGGTGGGAACTGTGGTGAAGACTGATGTTCCTAACCTACAGTCAGATGAATCCACTGTGAGAACCTCACTCATGTGAGCTGTGCTTACTATAGCAATACCATCCTGTACACCATAGATCACTGTTGGTGACATTAGTGGGAGCTCCCCATCATTGTCAAGGGGGAAACGCTGATATTCTTATGTTCCCCTCCTCCTGAATTTCTGCATAATGTTCCCCTCCTCCTGATGTCTGCACTTGGCATCTTGAGCAATGCATATTACTGTACAATGCTAGGCTTTTATATGCTATCATTATTTATTTTTCAGAAACAAGATGTTTTAATTGAATGTTTTAATTGAATAGCCAATGGATCAACTGTTGCCAGGTAAATTTCATTACAAGTTCCATTATTTTTTTATTTGCAGCACCTGAACAGGCAGTAAAGATGATGGAAGAAATTATATTTGCAGTACTTTCATAGGTAATTAGTAATGGAGGAGAACTGTAAAGATCACTGCCCCATTAAGTCTAGAATGTATTGTATTATTTACTCTTTTTTTTATCAGTAGTAACAAGTTATTGTATTCATGCTGTAGACATTATACTTAAACTTAGCAGACAGCATTATAGATGAAATATTTTAATTACATTTTCAGATTGATAAAGGAGGAAACATTCAGTAATTTCAAATTGACAAAATGATGTCTTAAAAATAAATGCTATGAGACATGTCCTGAAATTATTCAGGTTGTTACTGGCGCATAAGTAAAATGCATTTGGCTAGCACACAGCACTGTATTCCAAATAAGTGATTAGCACAGCAATGTACTGTGGTGTCATATATTGAATTTGATTGCTGCATAAATGTCTTTTTCAATATGAACTCACAATTAAAGTAGATTAGTAGCAATGAAGTTGACATGTTTAAAATATACTATAGTTATATAGTATAGATATATAATATAACAGCCATATATACCATAATAAATCTTAACTCATTTATTCTGGGAATAGATATCACTGTCTGTCAGAAAGACAAGAAATACCTAAAAAATTCTATTGCTTCATCTCTGGACAGCAGGGGAATTTATCACCCTTGTGTGCCAGTCACAGATTGTTCCACAAGCCATGATTTGTGCAAAGATTTGCAACTACTTACCTATAATGCCATTTATGCCCCTTAGCGGAACTTAGCGGGATAGGGACAGAGTCTTCTGTAGCCTTGTGGATTCAGCATATTGATTTGGCATCCAGTGATGACTCATACAGGTCTCCTAGAGGGACTAAAAAGTTTTAAAAATATAAACCCCCTTCCTTAAAGGAGAAGTCTGGCAACATTTTTTATTAAAGTATTGTATTGCCCCACAAAAGTTCTACAAATCACCAATATACACTTATTATTGGAAATGCTTATAATGTGCTTTTTCCCCTGCACTTACTACTGCATCAAGGCTTCACTTCCTGGATAAAATGGTGATGTCACGTCCCGACTCCCAGAGCTGTGCGGGCTGTGGCTGCTGGAGAGGATGATGGCAGGGGGACACTGAGAGACACAGGGCACTGGAGGGACACTGAGCATCCCTCTGCCAATATCCTCTCCAGCAGCCACAGCCCCCACAGCTCTGGGAGTCGGGGTCGTGACATCACCATGTTATCCAGGAAGTGAAGCCTTGATGTAGTAGTAAGTGCAGGGGAAAAAGCACTTTATAAGCATTTCCCATAATAAGTGTATATTGGTGATTTGTATAACTTTTGGGGGGCAATAGAATACTTTTATAAATTTTTTTGACAGACTTCTCCTTTAAAGAGGACCTGTCATCACTCATGACCTGTCTGTTTTATAAAATACATTTAATGCCCACAAAATACTAATTCTTGATGACCTATTTTTATAACTCTGTGGTGGGCCATTCCTTTGTTATTCTTACTGGGAATGTATAACTGAAATACCAATTGGGGGGATACCAATTGGGGCATGTCCCTACACTTTTTGACACAATCCAACAGAGCTGACAGTGTCAGGTTGTAGGAATATTCACCCTACTGGAAACACCCAAGTGTGGCCTCCTAATACGCCATTTTTTATCACAGTTTACACTACACTACTTGTAAATTGTAGCTAAAATCTATGCTAACTTGGAGCTAGTGTAGATTTTATCAGTGAAGCACAAAGCAGACTGGCATGTAAAATGAAAACGTCTCCCTTTTATGTAAAACCACTTAAAAGAGTATTCTTATTTAGAGAAGTTATTCCCTATCCACAGGATAGTGCATAGTCCTAGCCCCCTGCAATCTTTAAAACAGGGATCTCAAAATCTCCCCTAAAGAGAGCTGCAGGCTGCACATATGCACCCCTGCTCCATGCATTCTATACGCAGCGGCCAAAGAGAGCCGATTGCGGCTTTCAGGTATTTTCAACAACTATTTTGACAGCTATTTTCCCGCTTAATTCAGCGGGAACTTTATAGTCTTTGTTCTTAAGACTGCAATAATGGCCTATACTTTGGATACTTGGGGGGATGTGGGGGGGGGGGGGGGGGGGAGATGTTGAATTGACATATGAGAAATACCTGACTAATGGAGGAAATTATGAACCCACGTACTTGCTCAATATAGGCCTCATTCCCATGTTCCATGCATGATTCATAAATATGGAAGGTGTGCTACGGAGAGAAGTTTGGAGTTTCCAGCATCATGTATCTATCATTATGATGTCAGGAGCTCCAAAACTATTTAAATGTTTGCACTACAGTACTGACATGCTGTCCATATTTATGGAGTGTGCACAGAAAGCGTGCAAATAAGGCCTTGCTATCTGAGACACAAAGGAGAGCATTGTTACTGTTTGGGACATTATATGTAGGGAAAGGTAAGGAGGGAGCTGGAAGAATGCTGAGTCTAAGAAGTTTGTCTGGCAGGTTCTACAGAGATGAGTTATGGCTGGAAGAGATCGTCATGTGGGTTTGGACTTCTGGGAGATGTAGTTTTACATCGTAGTAAAGATTCGCCGAGGTGCGGAGGAGAAAGGTATGTCTCGCACCTTCATCCTCTGCGCCATTCCCATGCACTTAGTTGCACTTTGTTGGCCGGCCCACCCGTTCTAGTGATAACGATGGATTGTCACTAGGGGGGCAGGGAAGTGCTTCTAACGGTTCTTCTGGACTGAGGAGTGAACGACTAAGCGCATGGGAACGGCATCGAGGAGGAAGGTAAGAGACATACCTTCCTCCCCGGCGTCTCCTGCGCAATAGCAGATTCGGCTAACCTGCTGATAGTTCCCCTTTAATATAGAGAAGGGGTGACTTATGGCCCTCCAGCTGTTACAATTCTCATCATGCTTGGGAAGCCAAAGCTTTGGCTATAGCTGTCCAGGCATGATGGGAATTGTAGGTCTGCAATAGCTAAAAGGCTGAAGGTTCCCCATACCTGCTTTAGTATATTCTGCAACAGCACCTACAATGGAAATGTGCTGAAATTGTACATTGCAAACAATGATAGTTCTGAGTAATTATATAATAAAAAAGACCCCTTTACGTACATGAGTCGCCCTAACAGATTCTCAGTGAAAATGACTGGAAAACTATCCCAGCCACTACACTGTTAGGTTGTTACCAGAGTGTATGGCTTGCCCTAGGTCCAACATGCTGTCAGACAGATTCTGACTGAATTTGTCACATATAATAGGTATAAGCCTGGAGTGAGGTGAAACTGACATTTATTAAAATGAATAAAAACTGGATCAGTGAACCATTTCAAAAACCTGTTCCATATGCAGTTGATGTCACACTGAGAATATATCATCATTGCAAGCCAGCTGCTGCTGCGTGCCATTTAGTCTGACAAGGTAACTGACAGTACAGTATAGTTACGTGCACGATTTTGTGATTTATATCTGCATGCTTGTTTGTCATATAATTTTAGTTCTTGGTCTAGACTTGGGCTGCTTTTGATTAATTTTTTACCACAATTTTTATAATGTATAAGATATATTTATCAGCAACATCATTTTATACCACTAAAAGGATAAGATTGGTGATTAAACGTGTGGCATTCTCAAAGATAAATTCCTCAGGTATACCATTATGGTTGTGATAGAAGGTCTGCCAGGCTGATGTGAATCCCTGGGTTGCAAAGAATTTGAACTGAGGTTTGCAATGGTGGAATAACTGTGCCATGGGCCCTGGGCTGTTCTCAAAACTTGTTCCCCAGCTACTGAACTGGACCTACTGGACTGGCCCACCGGAGGACTCTCCATTGGGCACCCGGCCAAGAACCTGCAGACACATGCATATAAACTTCGGGTCCCTGTGGCAGGGTACAGTAAGAGGCAGCATGTGCCACCGGTCCCCCAATACACTTATTAGCTAAGGTGGCTGCGAAGGCTATACTATGTGGGGCTGCAAGTTTAAAAGTAGTTTTTTAGGACAATAACTGCATCACCGGCCAAACGGACCCCAGCACAGATCTTGGATTAAAAGCAGCTATCCGAAGGTACAAGTGGTTTGGGGGGGGGGGGGAAGGGGGGGACTGATACTCACAGCAGTATGCTTGAATACAAAATTTTCTTTATTTTTTATTGTGAAGGTACTATAACATAGCTCACAGCTGATGTGTGATATTTCTGCAACGTTTCGGAGGGTAACTCCTCCTTCATCATGCATGTATGGAGTTAAATTTTGTATTTAAGCATACTGCTGTGAGTATCTGTCCTTCTAAGTAAGAACTGTTTAATACGGAAACATCACAAAGGAGTGCAAGTGCAGCGAGCCGGGGTTGCGTGGGAAGATAGTGAGGGGAGTGAGGAGAGGATGATGGTGATGGAAGTCTCTCCTGAGCATGGCACTGAGCTCCTCTGTGAGGGGATGCACTGAGGGCTGCAGAGGGAGAGTGTGCTATACCTGCAGGATGGCTGGAACTTTGTCACGGTCACAGGTGGGCCCGAGGGCTTCTGCAGGTACAGGGGGACTCTCTGGCGCTTCCCGGGTATCACTCTCTCTTCTGTGGCTGCTGCAGCGGTTTCTGTAGGGGGGCTGCACCCGTGTGTAAGGTGGTCGGTGGTGTGGACCTGTAGTTCCCCCAGGGCCAACCCCAAAATACTGCTGCCTGGTAGTAATATGGCCCTTGATGGTGGTGTGGTGCAGGTGGACCAGACAACAGGGAGACAAGGAGGGAGGCAGTGTAACAACAACTCCTTTACTGTTAGTCTTGCAGATGTTATACAGTCCTTTAGCATACAGTGGTGAATACTGGCGGCTTTGACTGAGTTACTGTACTTGTGAGAGCCTGGTGGTATGTAGAGGGACGACCTGCCTTAGGTCCTGGTCTGCCAGTACGTGTGGGACGCTGGTGAGCACTGTGATCCTGTGGACTTCTCCCCAATGGCGCTTGAGTCTGCTTTTCCCTCCCTGTCTGCTAGGGAGCTTCCTGCTTAGGTTATTGGGCCGGGCCTTAGGCCACAACTTTCGGGTCCCAGAGGTATCCAGGGGTCGTAGTCAATCCTACCCCCCGAATGTCAGGAAGATGGGTGCCAAGGCCTACGTTAACTCGGCTCCCTCCTACAGCCAAGTCTCTCCACTTGGGTGTCTGTCTTTAGGATTCCCACTGACTGTATATGTGCTGCCCCTTTCCTGAGGGGGCACCTGACAAACTGTCTCTCAAGGTCTCTCTTTCTCTCACCTCCAGCTGACTGTTCTCT
Source organism: Dendropsophus ebraccatus (assembly GCF_027789765.1). Lineage (NCBI taxonomy): Eukaryota > Metazoa > Chordata > Amphibia > Anura > Hylidae > Dendropsophus > Dendropsophus ebraccatus. The sequence continues at coordinate 104,779,611 of NC_091455.1, forward strand.
TGCTGCTCTGTGTAAGATCTTTCTCCTTGTTCCCCTCAGCAGCTTCTCTCTGTGGTGATCTCCTGAGGTGATGTTATCCCCTCTACAGCTGGTCACTTGTCTCACTGGTCTCTTGTCACTTGTCTCACTTGTCTCAGCTAAGCACTGCAACAGCCAGCCTTATATAGGGGGCCTATCTGCATAACCACACCCCCTTCTAGCAACTTCCTAAGCTTACCACACTACCTAGAGCAGTTCCCACTAAGGTCAGTAGATGTCGCTGTAGTGTGTTGTGTGCAGGGTGAAGCATGTAACCCATCTCTGCCTGCCAGTTACTGGTACAGAGAAATACACAGAATAGTTGCACATAAAACATGATAACTCCTAAAATATATAATAACACTTGTTGACAGGTGCCATCCTCAGCCCAGCCACAGGAACCATGCTCTGGTATACTACACAAGTACAAGTGGTGAGTAACCACATTTTACCACACATATCCTTAGGCTGGGTTCACACTGGGTTTTTGCAATCCGTTTTTTGCAAAAAACGGATGAAAAAAACGGATGCATTTGTGTGCATCCGTTTTGATCCGTTTTTCCATTGACTTCCATTTTTTGACAGACACAAAAACGTAGCTGACACTACTTTTGTGTCCGTTAAAAAAAAGGATACGTTTTGATCCGTTTTTTTTTTTTACAATGGAAGTCAATGGAAAAACGGATCAAAACGGATGCACACAAATGCATCCTTTTTTTCATCCATTTTTTGCAAAAAACGGATGAAAAAACGGATTGCAAAAACGCAGTGTGAACCCAGCCTAACAGACTGTTATAAGGACAGGGTGGAGTCCTAGCTGTGTGGTTACATTGTTCATTTACAAGTGCAGATTTTTGCTATTAAATTAATTCACAAGGGAGTTGTCACAAATACAGATGAATACAGCACAGAACAGGCTCAGCGTGTCACTTCCCACTTGTTTTGCATGGGTGCGTGTGTGTGTGTGTGTGTTGGGTTATGATAATTTCCTAAACATATAGGGCCACATGTATCATCCGGCGGACGGATGATTTTTGGCGGAAAGTGCCGATTTGCGTATTATTTTATACGCAAATGGCCGATTTGCGAATAAAATAATCGCAAATCGGCACTTTCCGCCGAGTACGCCAGGGGGCGGAAAGTAGGCGGGAAGTGGGCGGAACGTAGGGCGCGGACTCAGAGTCCGCGCGATTTATCATCCGTTCCGCCCAAATGTACGCCGAAAACCTACTCCAGTCCTCAGCTGGCGTAGGTTTTCGGCGGTGTGCACCGGCGCGCACAGGATTTATGTACAGGCAGTCCGCCTCTACATAAATCCCCGTACCACCGGAGCTGCGGGGGCATTTTTAAGTCCGGCGTAAAAAACGCCGGACTTAATAAATGCCTCCCTTAGAATGTTTGGTGTGCTGGCCCTTAAGGTTACAAACCCACTTGGCGGGTCTGCAGCGAGTCCCCTTGCTGCGTATTTGCAGCGAGACTCGCTGCAGATCACGGCCCTATACTTTTAATGGCAGACAAACACGCAGCAGGGATGTACATCCCTGGTGCGAGTTTGTCTGCAGCCCACCCCATTAACCCCGCCGGAGCTGATACTTCACCTGATCCCGACTCCGGCGGTTCCCGATGTCTTCAGCAAGCCGGAGCGGGGACCAGGTTAAGTATACGCTCCAGCCAGCCGCACGCAGCCCCGGCCGCCCTATTGCCCCCCCGCAGCACCGATCGCACGCCCCCCACCAATCGCCCCCCCCCCCCGCAGGACACCGATCGCACGCCCCGCAGCACCGATCGCTTGCATGCCCCACCCAATCGCCCCCCCGCAGCACCGATCGCTCGCACGCCCTCCTGCAGCCCCGGCCGCCCGATCGCCCCCCTGCAGGGGGGCGATCGGTGCTGCCGGGGGGCGATCGAGTTGGGGCGGCTGCAGGGGGGCGATCGAGCGTCCGGGGCTGCGGGGGGGCGATTGGGAGTGTGTGCAAGCGATCGGTGCTGCGGGGGGGGGGCATGCGATCGGTGCTGCGGGGGGGGGCGATCGGGCGGCCGGGGCTGCGGGCGGCTGGCTGGAGCATATACTTCACCTGGTCCGGCTTGCTAAACACATCGGGAACCGCCGGAGCCGGGATCAGGTGAAGTATCAGCTCCGGCGGGGTTAATGGGGTGGGCTGCAGACAAACTCGCAGCAGGGATGTACATCCCTGCTGCGTGTTTGTCTGCCATTAAAAGTATAGGGCCGGGACCTGCAGCAAGTCTCGCTGCAAATACACAGCAAGGGGACTCGCTGCAGACCCGCCAAGTGGGTTTGTAGCCTTAAAGTGCAGCTCTTTGCTTTACTAGTGGTGCACACAGCAGGACAGCACAAGCATCTCCCCTTACCAGTGAAGCAAGGAGCTGGGACTTCCCACTGCCTGTTGAAGAGGTTGAAGGCAGGCCACCCCTTCCTGCAGGACTGCCTGTGCTTGGCAAGGCTAGGTAAATAAAACCCAGTGGGGGTTGGTTGTAGATAAGGGTGGGGCCTGTGGTCACAGAGGCGGAGACTTTGGTCATAGGTAGCACATTTAAAAGGGGACATCTTTATTATACTGTATCTCCCCTCCCTATGTACAGTAGTAGTAAACAGTATACAGGGAGGAAGGAAGGGATCCTGTATGATACAGTTAATCTGCTGCATATGGTGCTACCCTATGATTGTGTGGACAGCAGAAGGAAAACTGTTTGGGCGTGGATATGGACGTTGCTATTGGGGCTTTGTACATTGCATTAAATGTCCCTCTTTGATTTCAGGAAAAGTTGGAGGTATGCCTCCCTCTGCCCATATATTTAGGACCTGGTGACCATACATTTGGGGGGGAGGTTCTGTGTGGGCACCAGGCCCCTAATAGTACACAGGGATTGGGCTACTTGTGGCAGCTAGCTTAGCGAATAAGGGCGACCTGCTATTATCTGCTGAGCTAGCTGCTACAACTAGCGAGGGCACTTTGAAACTACAGATGGTCCTGCCTGCAGTTCGCAAGGGTATATGCTAACTGCTACAGCTAACATGTTACAGCACAGTACATCCAGTGACTCACAAGTGACGTCTTCTCTGATTGGAGTCTTCCTCATCTGTTATCTTCCCCATCTGGATCAGCCATTCTGGTTACTTCTTCTGGTCACATCTGCACAGAATCTGCCAGAAAAAAAAACATTTTAGGATCTTTGCTCTAGCACCATTCTCACCTTTGTATAAAACCCACATCTGTATTGCTCCACATCTGTATTGCACACTGTAGCGGTGGCCACTTGTAGTATTTAGACCCAATTTAAATAGGACTTCTGCTTCAGTATGGTATTTAGGTCCCCCCCTCAGTGCATTTGTAGTGCCCCAGCACAGGTATGCCACTAAGTTTTCTATGTACCTGGGCAAAGTAACTCACTCAGGTTCTCACAGTGGGATGAAGGAAAAGTTGTATTCTTTGTATGTATTATTTGGAGCACAGCTAAAGGAAGCAATGGGTTATTTGTTTTATGTCACATGGTTGTTTCTACCCTATAACCTCTCCTTTCTCTTCTGCACACACAGCCTCCCAATCCTACACTAGCCAAGGGAACCCTACAAAAAGAAGCTAGTTCTTGGTGGGAGGGATCTTAGTCTGTCTTCTTCTTAAGTCACTAGAGAGAGCAAAAAATACAGAGAGCAGTTCCTGCTGCAGTGATACCTTCTGCAACACACAGGGCAGTCATCTGAAGTTAGGTTCTGACCCCAGTAGGACAAAGCTGCACTTAAAGGCTATGTATCATACTTGTCTTGGAAAGTCTGCTCACCCCAACGCAGGGACCTGGGACCTCGTACTACCCTAGCAGCATGGCTAACCCAAAACTATAGGCATAAGGCGGTCAGATCAGAGGGATCTAGTGAGTACGAGTATGTTCTTCTTCAGTTATTTCTACCTTCTACCACGCTATCCTGGCAGAGTACACTGCTACATTGGAAAGGGCCCTCAAGACGTTTCTCTGTTCTACCTTACTGTCACAACTTCTTTTACTATCTCCTGCCTGCACCTGCAGTTACCAAAAGTGTATTATCCTGTATTGCACTGAAGTTCCAACAAATAAACCAAATTATTCCGGTTAAGCCACTGGGCTCTAGTCTATCATTTTTGCATCTGCACCCATACACCTGTCTACACTTGGGTTATCCTCAACCTTGAGCGCAATGTCGGTTTGTCCAGGGATGGGTTCCACTCCTCAACAACGTGACAAGTGTCCAAGGAACCTACACCCACAGAGCTGCCACAACACCCCACAAGCTACTGTGGCATACAGCATATCTGCCGCTTTCTGCTCAAAGAATTGACATATCAATTCTTTGAGCGGAGAGGGGAGGAAGCGTTAGCGTGCACGCCCTCCCATTCAGACACAGCAGGACACTGAGCATGGCTGGATTCTGCGGCAGAGATCTCCGCTGCAGAATTCCGCCGTTTTTGCTCAGTGCTAACTGGCCCAAACAAAGCAAGAACTCCTTATCATGACTAGATATGTCAAAGAACTATTTTTTTCGCGAATAAATAATGTGGTAGATGTAGGGATGGTCCGAACCTGGTTCGGACGGGGTTCGTACAAACCCGAACCCTCCGCAATGATTACCGCTGTCTGCCCGCTCCGTGCAGTGGGCAGATCCAGCGGGAGGAACGCCTGGAAAACTGGGATATAGCCATAGGCTGTATCCCAGTTTTCCAGGCGGTCCTCCCGCTGTATCCGCCCGCTGCACGGAGCGGGCAGACAGTGGGAATCCGATGCCAAGCGAACTTCGGCGGGTTCGGACCATCCCTAGGTAGATGCAATGAACAGTTTCCTTTTAAGCTATCATTTGCAATGACAATACACAAAGCTCAAGGCCAATCACTGCAGGTGGCGGCATAAATCTGGATTCTGCATGTTTTTCGCATGGACAGTTGTATGTTGTCTCCTTCAGAGTTGGATTAAAGGAAACGTATTCCAGCAGTCCAACTAAATCCTGCCCACTCGTTTCGGCCCACTCTGAGCCTTGATCACAGCATATATATCCTTCAGAGTTGGGTCAGGTAAAAATCTTTATGCACTTGGCGATAACACTGCCAATGTTGTATATAAACAGGCTCTGTATAAAGTCTTATGACATGACATCTCAGTTTGGCTATTAGGTATTTAGGATGTTGAAAGTTTTTAGTTTATTTGTAATGTGCATAAGTTACAACTTACATAAACAGTGCATAATTGTCTTGGAATATATATATATATATATATATATATATATATATATATATATATTACAATAAAGACACAATACTGGTGTTTTAGGTTTTCAAATAGGAAATGGAAAAAATGATATTGCTATTTACATCCAATAAATCCTATATAAAGGCAGGCTATAGAAGACATCGAGCTGTGACTACAAAGATAAAAATAAAACAGCAAAATGAAGTATAAATTGTGCTGGTCACATAAATCTTCCAGGGTTAACAGATATAACAGGAAACTGATTTTCCGTCTTTGATGGTTTAAGTAATTATTTTGAACATTTAGTGCCCCCTGGTGGTTAAATGCATGTAACTATGTTTTTCTGATATCAACCCATATAACAGCACATTGTGTAACACACTTCCTAAAAGGGTTAGGGAATACTTTTACTTAACTAATGTAATCTGAAAAATAAGGCTTCCTTTATCAGTATGCACATCATATTTCATTTTATTTTCATCTTACTTTTAATATATTTCACAAATTTTACAGGGTTTCACATACAGTGCTTTATATATATATATATATATATATATATATATATATATATATATATATACATTTTTATATTTAGATTAATTGTACATTAACATGATAAAAACATATATCTAGCAGCCTCCTTAACCCCTATACCTATCCATTCCTCAGGAAGCTTCAGATACGTGTAGTATGACCAGTAGTGCTTGTGGACTGCTGCTGCACTTGCATTCACACTTCACACTGGGAGCCAAAACATATGACGCTCCCAGTGTATACTTGGATGCAATGTCTAACATGAATTAGAGTATATAGCTACTTTCTTATTAGTAATATTATTAGTAATTAGTGGTAGTAGTAGTATAAGTAATTCTGTGTGCCATAGGTGGTGGTAAAGTTTTCTTGTTCTAAACATCTTTTCAGAAAAACACCTTGTCTGATTCATTTAACTATGTGTGTGCTACAGACAGGGTCATTGTGAAGAAAGCCATTGTAGCCGATGATGTCTCATATTCTGCCTAAAGCCCATAATAAGCTGAAAATCGTGACTGTTTTAGCGTGTCACTCCTAAATGGCAGTGAGAGAGCAGCTGTGAGCTCTCACTAACTCCTGGAAGGCAGATCCTGCTTGATGGGATCTCATTTTTTTAATTCAGAAAGGGAAGGACAATCCTAATTAAGCTAATTAAATTAAGTGTTTAACCCTTTTGACCAATTCTCTAAAGATAAGTATGACAAGCTGCAGTGATATCAATAGTAAGAATAGTAAGAATAGTAAGAAAAATGTTCAATGGGTCTCTGACAATTGGAACAGATCTCTATCACTTGGCATGAACAATTATTTACAACTATAAATCTATTAAAAATCTATATAAAGAAGCCTTCATGAATCAGTATGCCCCCATGTCACTCTGTACTGCTTTACTAGCTATTAGTGATGAGCAAATAGTGAAATATTTGAATATTTGATATTCATACAAATTTTTCCCTGATGTTCGACTATTCGACCGAATATTCAATCCCATTAAAGTCTATGGGAACAAGTATTCGATTATTGAAAAACATCTATTCGACCACTTGGAGGTTCACCAAGCCCACAATGACACCTCAGGGAAAGGGAAAGGGGATTTGAACGCTTATCGAATATTAATCGAGTATTCGACGTACTATTCAAAAATATTCAATAATATCGAATACCTAACTAGTCGATCGAATATCTATCTATAACAGTATTTGCTCATCACTACTAGCTATATTGACTAGCTATACTTCTATAGTGTAACATGGCTTGCCATCATTTTATTTTTTTCTCACAATCCATATTTATTAACAGAACCGAGTCAGTAACTTGATCTACCAATGTGACCACTGCCACTTGTGCCCCTGCACATCAGGGGAGGGTAACAAAGTCCAGTATTGAGCCTGCTTGGTATAGGTCCTATACGCTGCTAATCACAGAAAATATATGCTCATGACAAGTCAAATTCTAGAGTTAATATCTGCTTTTCTAGCATTTGCCGCAAGCTTGTATGCTGAAGCTTATTCATTCTCTATAAAGCCAATGAAGAGAGCTCTCATGCTCTGAATAGGGTATGACTTTTTAAGGCTGGGTTCACACTACGTATATTTCAGTATTGTGGTCCTCATATTGCAACCAAAACCAGGAGTGGATTAAAAACACAGAAAGGCTCTGTTCACACAATGGTGAAATTGAGTGGATGGCCGTCATATAACGGTAAATAACTGACATTATTTCAATACAACAGCCGTTGTTTTAAAATACCAGCAAATATTTGCCATTAAATGGCGGCCATCCACTCAATTTCAACATTGTGTGAACAGATCCTTTCTGTGTTTCCACTCCCGGTTTTGGTTGCAATATGAGGACCACAATACTGACTGAAATATACGTAGTGTGAACCCAGCTAAAGTATATGTATGATATGAGGGAATTAGTGACCAAACTCCTAGCTGTAACCATACAATCTTGTGAACAGTGAGAATAAGTGATCACTTCAAAGACTCCTAAGTCAAAATGTAAAATGCACAAACCAATCAAGAGGTGGCACTCTACTCAAATCCAAAATAGTGCTGTCTTATTCTTCCATAAGCATTAGCAATGTTTCAGATTTTCAATGAAATATCTTTCTCAAAACCAGATGTGAATATTTGGTGATATACGTTCTGTGACATCAAGATGATAACACAGACAAGTGAGTTGTGTGCATAAAGTGATATATAGATACATATATGACAGCTGTCTTCATAGGGCAAAGAAGGGATGCATAGTAACCATCCTTCAATACACATGTCCGGCCAATACAGTAAAATGGAAGAAGTGTAAGTGAATCGTCCATCTCTGTGTGGAGCTCTCCTGCTTTCTGTACCACAAACCTGTTTGTTTGATGTTGCCAAAATAGAACTATGGTTAAGGGCTTATTCCATGAAACACAGACAGCTTGGACAGGGAAGCCCTGCAGTGGATTCTTTCCCTACCCAGCATGGTATATCAATATCATGCCAGGAGTGGGGAAAGTGTTTGAACATTCACAACACTGTAATGAAGCTGGAGGGCTTCCCTGTCCATGCCCTTTGTGGTTCATGGAAAGTGGGAATAAATCCTTACTTACCTGTGGGTGCCACTCATTATCTTGTTTCTTTATTAGTAGAGATGAGCAAGTAGTGAAATATTTGACTTTCAAGAATTCGAATCGAATAGGCACCGAGATTTGACTATTCAAACAAATATTCGATCCCATTGTAGTCTATGGAAAAAAAATTTCAAGGCGCTTGGAAATCCAAATTTGACCACTTGGAGGTAACCAAGTCCCTCATGAAACCTCCCTAACGATGCCAACACCTCTGGAATGACACTATGACATCAGGGGGAGCATGCCTGGGTGCACCCAACACTCCAAAATCGCAGTATAAGGCCACTATCACAGCCTCTCAAAAATAAACTCCAAACACAATATAACTTCTATGTAAAGTTGAAAAAACAACAGGAAACCTTTTTCCTCTACCTTAACATGGACAGAGCCACATTTTAAGCAAAAGAAAAATTTGCATGTACCCCTTTAAATAACGTTGCCTATGCCAACCGCAGATGGAATAGGCAAGGAGGAAATCAAACAGCACCCACCGCTAACTGTCATTGTGTGTTATGTGGTGAGGCACATCTTGTGACGAAGTGAGTGACCCGACCTTGCCCGGTGTCATGTGTAGCATTTAAAGCTGTGGGGATGTTGAGGCATGCCTAGCACCACAAAAGGCAGGCTACAACCAGCAGGGCCGCAGCTCTTCCCCAAGGCAGGCCTCCGCACAAGGTTCCCCCATTGAGGGCTCGTTCTTCCTTGGTCTGGAGATATTTTAACGTGTATGCAAATGAAAAAATTTAGTGTGGTTTGCACACTGTGGCATTCGAAATTGAGTGGGGGCTCTGAAAAAAGTCCAAGCACGAGTGAATTGCAAAAGAAATAAAGAGAAACAATTAGCAAAAGTGGCGGATTAAGGGCCCTATTACTCCAACAGATCTGACGACAGATTATCTGCCAAAGATTTGAAGCCAAACCCAGGAGTGGATTTGAAAAGAGGAGTAATCCAGTCTTTCCTTCATGAGCAGCCAAGAGTCTGGACTGCAGGAACCTCTCTCTGACCCTCCTCCCTCCCAACCAGGAATGACCTAAATGACCTGAAAAAGAGAAACAGAAAAAATTAGCAAGATGAAAAACAATAAACTCAAGCAGTGGACACTGCAACAGTGACCTGATGGCGGCCACGGTACCTAACCTCGGTATTCCGTCCCTAGCCGTATGCTGTAACATCGGGGTGGACCCTGAGTTACGCAGTGAGCGCAAAGGTCCACTTGACCACCAAAACGTGGGCAAGCACTTTCGGCCAGGAACGCTACATCTCCCTGGCGGCACACTGGGTCAACGTCGTGGAGATGGGGACCGAGTGGCCCAAGGACGGGCTACCTGCTACCCCCATCCAAGATTTCTGGCCCTGGTTCTGTCAGGATTTCCGCAACCCTTACAGACAGCTCGGAGAACCTTTGCTTATGGTGTTGTAGTCTTCTGAAATCCCTGGGCTGGCAACATGCAGAATTTCTAATTCGGTTCAAGCAGGAATGACCTGAAAAAGAAACAATTAGTAAGATGGAAAACAATTAACTCAAGCACCACGCCTTTGAGGTGCTGCACGCTGTGGCTTTGGTGCTGGGAGAACTCCGGAACACCGGTTCATTTGCGACGTCACCACTCGCTGGAATTCCACCTATATGTTGGCCCGGGTGTGTGAGCAACAGAGAGCTCTGATGGTATACCAGCTTCAAAATCCCTGCGGATGACCAGGCAGGACAGTGACACATTGGCCTCCGCCACGGCCACGTTTCGGCCTTTCACCTCAGCCTCCCCTTGGCCTGTGTCCGGCACTTCGCCCGCAGCTTTGTTTCCCTCCAGCCAACAATTGTCCATCGTTCAGGCATTTGAGCGCAAGTGAAAGTATGCAGCGAGTCACCCACAAGCCCAAGCCCTGAAGAGCCACATCTCAAAAATGCTGGCCCTTGAGATGTTGTCGGTTAAGCTTGTAGAGACCAAGTCCTTCCGCGACCTGATGGTGGCTGGCGTGCCACGGTATTTGGTCCCCAACCGCTACTACTTTTCCCGGCGTGCCGTCCCCGACCTGCACCAGCACGTGTCCGGTAACATCAAGCGGGCCCTCAGATACTTGGTGAGCGCCAAGGTCCACCTCACCACGGACTCGTGGATAAGCGCCTGTGGTCAGGGACGACACATTTCCATCACAGCACATTGGGTCAATGTGGTGGAAGCTGAGACTGGGTCTCAAACTGGGAGGGACTACCTCCAAACCCCCAAGGTAATTGCCGGCGCAGGTTCTGCCAACCCCACCACCTCCTCCTCTTCGTCTTCTGCTTTACCATCTTCCTCAGCCATTGGATGGAGGTGCTGTAGCACTGGTGAAAGTGATGAAGATCTTCCCACCCACCGTCGATAGCGGAAGAGAGCAGAGTTCATGCAGTAAGGTTACAACGTCCACGAGGTCCACGGGCAATAAACCAAGACTGGACAAAATGTGGGACAATTTAATGGCACCCCTGTGCCAAACATCCAGCACTGAGTTGCCTCCTACCAGCAGGAGGGACAAGTATCGGCGGATGTTAAGGGAGTACATGGCAGACCGTGACCCTGTCCTCCCCTATCCCTTGGCGCCATACACCTTAGTATTATTATTATTTATTTATAAAGCGCCCTTGATTTCAGAGCGCTACACATGCGGTAGGGGTTAACAAACAGTAACATTACAAGATACAAAGCACATTACATGAATAGGGTAAAAGGCAGACTGGCACATGAGGACAAAAGACCCTGCCCTCGAGGGCTCACAGTCTATGGGTATAAGGGGAGAGAGACAGGAGGTAAAGTGCAGCCAGCCAAAGTGTGGAGCAGAAATTATTGTAGGTTGTAGCCTTGTTTACAGAGATGGGTTTTTAGGTTACTTTTAAAGGTCTTGATGATGGACGAGAGCCGGATGTGTCGAGATGAGTTCCAGAGTATGAGGAAGGCTCAGGCCAAGTCTTGGAGGCGGTTGTGTGAGGTACGAACAAGGGGGAGCACAGAAGGAGGTCACTGGAGGAGCAAAGGTTGAGTGAGGGATGGTAGTGGGATATCAGGTCAGAGATGTATGGAGGGGACAGGTTGTGGATGGCCTTGTATGTCATAGTCAACAATTTGAATTGAATACGTTGGGCAATGGGGAGCCAGTGAAGGGATTGGCAGAGGGGAGAGGCAGAGTCAAAAGAAGGGGAAATATGGATTAGTCGGGCAGCAGAGTTAAGGATAGACTGGAGGGGGGCAATGGTGTAAGAAAAGAGCGGATTCGGGAAATGTTTTTGAGGTGAAGGTGGCAGGAAGTGGTCAGGGATTGGATGTGCGGTATATATTGTTACGCCTGGAGTAGTGGATCCACTGGACCGTCGCTAGCAATGGCACTAACCTCACCAGGGAGCGGAGTCTAAGGGGCCGCTGGTTTTCACCAGAGCCCGCCGCAAGGCGGGATGGACTTGCTGCGCCAGGCGACCCCCAGGTCGCTACCCCTGGCTTGGTTGCTAGTGACGGCAGGCGAGGCGTGGCAGGAGCAGTAGGCAGGAGATGGACTGGCAGAGGACTGTAGACGAGATCGCAGGTGGCGGACAGGACTCAGGAACAATGGGAAGGCAGGTGGCAAGGACTAGGAAGAAGGACTGAAGACAGGAACAAGGACTAAGGTCAGGAACAACAGGGAGCTGGGCCAAACGCTATAGGAAGCAAGTAGAGGCTCCAACACCTGTAGTGGGGCAGGGTTGGAATTTATAGGGAGTGATTGTGTGCAACACCAATTAGGGGCGGACTGGCCCTTTAAATCTGAGACAGCCGGCGCGCGCACGCCCTAGGAGGCGGGGACGCGTGCGTCGGCCGGCACAGACGGAGACAGGAGCGGAGGAGAGGTGAGGCGCCCCCAGGGGCCGAACTAGCAGCAGCGCCGGGTCCCTGCACAAGGACCCCAGCGGCTGCATGGGGCAGGAGGAGGTCGCGGCGGCGGCCCGGAACACGGGACGCCGCCGCGGCTGTGACATATATCACTTATTGTGATATATACTGTTCCAGTAGCCCACTAAGGGCACGTTATACATAGTCTTTCTATAGCCCACTGAGGGCATCTTAACAATTATGAAGAAGGGTAGTGCAAAGGGACGGGGACATGGATGCAGTAGAGGCAGGGCCGTTTCTGTGGTCTCTGCCGCCTGAGGCAAACCTCAGGCGGCCGCCCCACACTAGCGACCCCCCCTGCCTCCCCCCCCCCCCCCCCCACCACCACCACCACCACTCATTCACCACTGTACCCCGCCGGGCTCCCGTCAGCCAGCATCTCCCTTTGCCCTTCAGCCTGTGGTGAGTGTCGGCGAGGGCTGCAGTCGGATCGGTGCGCGCGGGAGCGCGGGGGGGGGGGGGGGTATTCCTATAAGGGCTGCATTCCCATGTCGAGGAATGCCTGTAACCGGAGTCTCCCCCGCCCGGACAGCATCTGATAAGATGCTGAGAGCGGGGGAGAACTCTATTGATATGTGCCGCGCTGTAATGACAGCACCACGCGCGGCTGATTCATTACAGCATCGCGCGTATCAGTACAGTTCTCCCCCGCTCTCAGCATCTTATCAGATGCTGTCCGGGCGGGGGAGACTCCGGTTACAGGCATTCCTCGACATAGAAATGCAGCCCTTATAGGAATACCCCCCCCCCCCCCCCCCCGGCGCTCCCGCGCTCACCGATCCGACTGCAGCCCTCGCTGACACTCACCACAGGCTGAAGGGCAAAGGGAGATGCTGGCTGACGGGAGCCCGGCGGGGTACAGTGGTGAGCGCTGATGACAGGACAGGCAAGCGGCTGCAGGGCTGCTGTCTGCCGCCCCCTGCAGGAGCGCAGAATCTGCCGCCTGAGGCGGAATACTCATTCCGCCTCATGGCAGAAGCGGGCCTGAGTAGAGGCGGTTTAGGCACAAGCCATGTGCAAGCACCCGGACAATCAACGGCTGCTGCTGAGCGGCAGGCAGGTTTACGTTCTTCCAACATCCCTCAGTTCCTTAACTGGCTAGGCATAGGGCAGAGTAAACCGCTGTTAAGGCCAGACCAGCAGAAAATGGTGGTCAAATGGATAGCAGATAATGCTTCCACCCAAATCTCCACAGAGTCCATGTCCCTTCGGCAGACAAGATTCTGGACTGCAGAAACCTCGCTGTGACCCTCCTTCCTCCAAACCTGCCCAATGTTCCAAAAACATTGATGTCACCTTTGCCCAGTCCCCGGAGCTGTTTTCTGGTCCTTTTCTAGCATTGGAACTGCAAGAATCCTAGGAGCTACCTGCGGATTTTATATGCACTGATGCCCAAAGTTTGGAGCATCCGCCATCTCCAGGTGATGTCGTTGTTGAGGAACGGCACCCACTAGGTGGAATCTGCATAGTTGACAATAAGACACAATTGCCATCAAGGGAGGCAATGGTTCTGTCCGTTGGGCAGGAGGACTATGACAGTGATATAGTTGAGGAGGAGGCGGTCGACGACTTAGTGACCGACCGAACTTGGCCTGGGAAATCGTCCAGCGATATGCATGAGGTGCCTATTAATGGGCTACTGGCAAAATATGCATGAGGTGCCTATTACTGGGCTACTGGCACAATATGCATCAGGTGCCTTTTACTGAGCTACTGGAACAATAACTATGAGGTGCCCTTACTGGTCTACTGGCACAATATGCATGAGGTGCCTATTACTGGGCTACTGGCACAATATGCATGAGGTGACTATTACTGGGCTACTGGCACAATATGCATCAGGTGCCTTTTACTGAACTACTGGAACAATAACTATGAGGTGCCTATTACTTGGCTACTGGCACAATATGCATGAGGTGCCTATTACTGGGCTACTGGCACAATATGCATGAGGTGCCTATTACTTGGCTACTGGCACAATATGCATGAGGTGCCTATTACTGGGCTACTGGCACAATATGCATGAGGTGCCTATTACTGGGCTACTGGCACAATATGCATCAGGTGCCTTTTACTGAGCTACTGGAACAATAACTATGAGGTGCCCTTACTGGGCTACTGGCACAATATGCATGAGGTGCCTATTACTGGGCTACTGGCACAATATGCGTAAGGTGCCTATTACTGAGCTACTGGAACAATAACTATGAGGTGCCCTTACTAGGCTACTGGCACAATATGGACGAGGTGCCTATTACTGGGCTACTGGCCCAATATGCATGAGGTGCTTATTACTGGGCTACTGGCACAATATGCATGAAGTGCCTATTACTGGGCTACTGGCCATCATGACATTATCTATACTGTACTATGAACGCCAGGCTAGTGCTTCCATAGTTACAGTGGGGTGGGGGGGCGGGGTGGGGGGGCCCAGGATTGGTGAACAGCCCGGGGCCTATGGTAAAGTTAATCCTCCCCTGATGATATGCATAAGGTGCCTATTACTGGGCTACTGGCACAATATGCATGAGGTGCCTATTACTGGGCTACTGGCACAATATGCATCAGGTGCCTTTTACTGAGCTACTGGAACAATAACTATGAGGTGCCCTTACTGGGTTACTGGCACAATATGCATTAGGTGCCTATTACTGGGCTACTGGTCAAATATACATCAGGTTGCTTTTACTGAGCTACTGGAACAATAACTTTGATGTGCCCTTACTGGGCTACTGGCACAATATGCATGAAGTGCCTATTACTGGGCTACTGGCACAATATGCATGAGGTGCCTATTACTGGGCTACTGGCACAATATGCATAAGGTGCCTATTATTGGGCTACTGGTACAATATGCATGAGGTGCCTATTACTGGGCGACTGGCACAATATGCATCAGGTGCCTTTTACTGAGCTACTGGAACAATAACTATGAGGTGCCCTTACTGGGCTACTGGCACAATATGCATGAGGTGCCTATTACTGGGCTACTGGCACAATATGCATCAGGTGCCTTTTACTGAGCTACTGGAACAATAACTATGAGGTGCCCTTACTGGGCTACTGGCACAATATGCATGAGGGGCCTTTTACTGGGCTACTGGCAAAACATGCATGAGGTGCCTATTACTGGGCTACTGGCACAATATGCATGAGGTGCCTATTATTGGGCTACTGGTACAATATGCATGAGGTGCCCTTACTGGGCTACTGGCACAATATGCATGAGGTGCCTTTTACTGGGCTACTGGCACAATATGCATCAGGTGCCTTTTACTGGGCTACTGGAACAATATCTATGAGGTGCCCTTACTGGGCTACTGGAACAGTATGTATAACATGCCCTTAGTGGGCTAAACCAGAGACACTATAAGTCACTTGTACAAACAAGGTTCACCTGCTGCTGCTGCTGCTGCTACTATCATATATGTTTTAGCACTGAGAAGTGCTTTGGATTCAGAGATGACCCTTTTCGCTAGATCTTAGCCCTGAAGGACTTTTGGGTGGGTCTGTAGTAAGCCTGTCTAACCAAAACGCTACTAAAACCTATCTCTCACTGCTCCAAAATCTTTCCCTGGCTAGGTTGAAAGCGCATCTGTGGTCGAGAGGCGGAAGTCAAGTATTAAATATTTGAGGTCACGTGGTTCAGCCATCCAATGAGGGTAGACGCCGTATTCGCGCTGCGTGCGTACTCCCAGGGTAGCTTACAGCCTCCCTGCATGGTGATTGGATTCAAAAAAGCGGCAAATGCGATGGGAGGGCTTTCGAATGTTTGCCGCGTATTCCTCACATTGCTCCATTGAATTCGAATCTTTTGAATACAGCAATATTCGATCGAATACTATCTCGATCGAATCGTATTCGCTCATCTCTAATTATAATACACTGCCCCAATCGATGTAGAGAAATAATATTTTTTTTTTTTTTAAAAGATTTTGCTTCTGTGATGGTTGGTTGCTGAGCTAGGTGGATACAGGTGTGATGTAAATACCTGCTTTGGCCGGTTTATTATCCCCAATGGTTGGTAACTTCTGGGGTTGTTGAGGATCACTTGGGCACTTGTCATGGCAACCACAAGTGGTAGTAGACCCACCTGGGTAGTTGGTACTGCCACTCACAGAAAGGGGAAAAATAACCCAATTGTTCAGTGGTATGCGTGGGTGCAGGTGCTGAAAATATAACACTTTACTGAATAAGGCTTGAGATTAACAGTACACATAATACAACAGTACATCTTGACTCAGCAAATGCTGTGGCTGACACTGAGGTAGAACCAGTGCTTGTAAGAGTTAGCGCTTTGTAGACAGAAGGGAGAGGACTTGCCAGAGGAGCCCCACCCAAGTAGTAAGTGTGCTCTGCTGGAACAGGTGTGTAGAAAGAAAAAATAAGTGATACCCGTACTCACAGGTGCTTAAGTGTGGCTCTGAACCGCCTATGCCCTCTAGTTGCGTACAACCCATCCTAGGTGGGTCATATGAGCCCCAGTCATCGGTTATCTGGGTGTAGCAGGTTGCGAAGACTTCCCAGTCATCCTTTGCTGCACAGTAGGATATGCAGAAAATTTCCCTGGTAGCTTTGTCCTACTGGGGTCAGCTCCTTTTGTTTCAGGAGACTGCCCTGCACGTTTTTGAAAGGTTCCTGGCATGGGCAAGGGTTATCCTAGGTGGCTTCTCTCCCCTAAGGTGAACTTAGCACTGCATACTGAAAGTAGTGTATAGTAAGATAACTTTGTAAGCTAATATCTCACACCTCTGTCTGTGTATAGCTCCAACTACTAACTTCCTCCCACCAGGAACTAACTCCTCCTACAGGGGCTAATCTAAACCCTCCTGTGAGTGGTGGGTCCTAGTGTGTGAGTGAAACCGAAAGAGCAAGCACCTGTGGCTGGTTAGCACACAAATTCATGGTACTGTACAAAACAGTTAACCCTTGACTTCAGTTGTTCATAGAAGACACTAACAACAGTTGTGACAACTAGTGGGAAAAACAAAGCACTACATATCCCACTTGCGAACCTGAGAGAACGACTTACTCAGGTGCTCCAGACAGCACCAGTGGTGGGACACGACACTATGATGAACAATACTCTCGGAGAGCTGTCCATCCATGTTTTACTGTTTGAGGAGAGTGGTAGTGCAGTGTATTGTAACAGTGATCAGAAGATCACTGTGTAGTGTCCCGGTATGGGTGACCACTAAGTTTTATGTCACCCGAGTAAAGGTAACTGTCAGGTATTAAAAAAAAAACACAAAACAAAAGAAACTACCAACACACTGGCACTGGCACTACCAACACACTCACTTTGGACCCATGGTAATAACAGGGCTCAAAAATCTTACTCTGGCGGTGCTCACTCTTAGGGAATCAAGATAAGTACAAAATCCAAAAGTACAGAAACTTGAAAAGAGGGCACTCACCATTAAAACAAAAAATCTTTATTGCATATTCTTTAAAACATCCATGCAGCAAGGAATGGGGACGGCAGCACCAGGCTGATCAGAAGATCACTGTGTAGTGTCCCGGTATGGGTAACCACTAAGTTTTATGTCACCCGAGTAAAGGTAACTCTGTCAGGTATTCAAAAAAAAACACAAAACAAAAGAAACTACCAACACACTGGCAATGACACTACCAACACACTCACTTTGGACCCATGGTAATAACAGGGATCAAAAATCTTACCCTGGCGGTGCTCACTCTTAGGGAATCAAGATACTGTAAGTACAAAATCCAAAAGTACAGAAACTTAAAAAGAGGGCACTCACCGTTAGAACAAAAATTCTTTATTCCATATTCTTTATAACATCCATGCAGCAAGGAATGGGGACGGCAGCACCAGGCTTATTGTCAAAGCATTACAGCTGTTTCACACGAAGATTGTGTTTCTACGGACGCTAGAAGCATGATCTTTGTGTAAAACAGCTGTAATGCTTTGACAATCATCCGGGTGCCGGCATCCCCGTTGCTTGCTGCATGGATGTTTTAAAGAATATGGCATAAAGATTTTTTGTCTTATCGGTGAGTGCCCTCTTTTCAAGTTTTCATAATTTTGAACTCTGTCAGGTGTCACAACTCACTCTCCCCTCTCTGTACTGTAAGAGCACAACTGAAGGCTAAGAGTTAACTATGTGTTTCTTTCTTTACTGTTCTAGCCAATCACAGATGCAGGTACCACACAAAATTTCCACCTATTGCACTTCTTCCCTATTATCTCTCCACACTGTCTCCGCCAATGAGAGCTTAGACCCGGTCACCAGTTCCTGGAGGAAAGTATTTGCATTTTGTCAGTGGTTAGTGGATGATGGAACAAAACACTTATACAGATTTCCTCTATGAGAGTGACTTTGCTTAAGACGCAGTGCTAAACCCACAGTCGGGGTAACCATCCTCTAGGGAAAACCTTGTCTATGACATGGACTCTTTTCCAAGATTCTCAGGACAGTCTTGCAAAGTCAAGGAACTAATCCACAGTAAGACAAAGAGCCTAAGCTGAAGTATCTTACTTATACCACATGGCTACTTGGGGAAACCTCGAGGAGTCTGCTACTGCCAGTTGTAAAGGCCTGGAGCTCATACTACCCAACCTGGCACTCGCTGATCTGGAAGGGCATAAGACAGTCTTTATTGTTGCTACTAACCGTGAGTATGAGTATTCTCTTCTGCATTCCACGCACTTCTTTCAACACAGTTTATTGCTACAGTAGACATGGCCCCCCAAGACAGTCCCTATACTCTCTTATTCAAGTCAAGCTTCTCCACAGCTGTACTATACTTTCCTACTCAGCTCAAGCTACACATTTTTGCTGACTGTCACTTCAAGTCACTACCTCAAGCACTACTATCACCTGTACCGACACCTATCAAGAAGTATACTGTGTTAAAGAAAAAGTCACTTTTGGTTAAGGGCTAGACTTTGGTTAAAAGGAGAAGTCCGGCAAAGTTTTTTATTATTGTATTTTATTAAGTATTGTATTGCCCTTCAAAAGTTATACAAATTACCAATATACACTTATTACGGGAAGTGCTTATAAAGTGCTTTTTTTCCCTGCACTTACTACTGCATCAAGGCTTCACTTCCAGGATAAAATGGTGATGTCACGACCCGACTCCCAGAGCTGTGCGGGCTGTGGCTGCTGGAGAGGATGATGGCAGAGGGATGCTCAGTGTCCTTCCAGTGCCCTGTGTCCCTCAGTGTCCCTCTGCCATCATCCTTTCCAGCAGCCACAGCCCGCACAGCTCTGGGAGTCAGGGCGTGACATCACCATTTTATCTAGGAAGTTAAGCCTTTATGTAGTAGTAAGTGCAGGGGAAAAAAACACTTTTGGGGGGGCAATACAATACTTTAATAAAAATTTTCTCCTTTTTTTGCTGCTGCACCTGCACCAACACCTTGTGCAAGTGCAAGTGCCTGTGTGTCCAGGGGTGGGTATCACCACTCCTGCCCAACATAATAAGGGAACAAGAGGGGTAACCGTCCTCTAGGAAAACCTTGTCCACATCAGGAATCCAGTTTTGTGAGGACAATCTTAAAAAGTGAAGGGACTGATCTGCAGTAAGACAAAGAGCACAAGCTGAAGTATTATACTGAACACGCATGTCTTTCTTGGGAGGTCTCAAGGAGTCTGCTACAACCAGTTGTTTAGGCCTGGGGCTCGTAATACCCAAAACTTGTGCGCCAGGTAGCTTGGAGAACATAGGAGCACCGTGGGAATGCGTAGGGCCAGGTGAGTATGTGTATGGGGAGAAGGGTGTACATACAGTTTTTTGCTATGGGGCCCCATCAATCCTAGCTACGCCCCCTGAACAGAACATCTTGAAAAGTTACCTGAAGTGACAATTACACTTTATAATTTGATAAACTTGCAGGGGGTGTCAAGTTAAATTGTTTTGCAAATGCATTGACTCAACAAACTTGCCTCCTTTGTCTAGTTTACAGACCACCACTCTAACCGCTGTAAAAACACTGGTCAGACTGATATATATTATAGAGAAATATTGTATATACTGTATAAAAAAATAATTATATGCAGTGGTCCCTCTACTTACAATGGCCTAAGGTTACAATATTTTCAAAATACAAAGATCCTTTCTGGACCAACGTAATTTGAGATTTGACTCAACATACAATACTACAGAGAGTCAGGATCTGCAGCACATGTGAATAGCCAGATGATCGACCAATAAAGGTGGCCATTTTACTGAAGTGTATGCACTTATAGGCTGTCTAGTAGCCTCTCTATAGTACAGTTTAAGGCTATGTTCACACGGCGTGTGAGACCGGCCGTTCCTTGACCACGGCCGGGTCACGGAATGGCCGGTCTCAGCCCGTTTCATCCCTGCCGGTACTTAAGTATTGGCCGGGTGATCTTTCCGGCCACGGAGCTCTGATGCGGGCGCATCAGCGCGCGCCCGCATCAGAGCTTCCAATAGCCCACTGACAGGGCCCACTGACAGGGCTTTTTGCGGCCGGAATTCACTGAATTCCGGCCGCAGAAAACTGACATGTCAGTTTTTTCCAGCGCCGCATGGGATCCCGGCTTGAGCGCATACGATGTGTATACGCTCCGGCCGGGATGCCATTGAAAATAAGGCTATGTTCCACCCTCAAAACTACGGCCGCAGTTCGGCGGCGAGAACTACGGCCGTAGTTTTATGTAGTGTGAACATAGCCTAATACTACATGTCCTGTACTGCTCTTTACCTTTGCCAGGGTGAGTTGCTCCTTTGGGCACTAGATGAGGGCAATTTAATTAATTTTTTTCTGGGACCCTGTGAGAACTGCAAAGGGCCTTGAAAATGTTCTGGTCCATAGAAAGTAAATTACAGCTTTTTTTGTAGCTCTTTCTGTCTGTTGTGTGTAAGGACTTGCTTTTCCATATTATTTATTTGCTTATTTTTCATTAAATCTTCATTTAAAAAAAAAAAATTGGGATGGCATTTTGGGGCTTCAGAACCAATTACCAGTTTTCCATAGAGTTTTGGTCTCAAGATACAATTATATGATCATACACTGATATATTTGATATATTTATATATTTAATGGCGGGTTAGGTAACATGAAATGCAAAAGAAAGTAATTTGGCTAATAATTTGCATTAGGAAAATAGCTTTGTTTTGAAGTTTGGCCCCTTTGTCTCCCTGTAGTGTTGATAGCATGGTGCCTAGGCTCCCGACCCCCATTTTCTGCTCCAAGAGCTGCTGCCGGGCTGAGAAGACAATTGGGTGATTGGGACCTCAGGGTAAGTATTCAGTATCCATCTCTCTTTCTCCCACTGAGCTTACACATGTCTCCAAGGCTTGGATTGTTCCTGGACACCTATGCAACCTCAATGGGAGACACAGCAAAGCCGAGCTGATTCTTTCTACCACCTTTTGGCTAAGAAAGTTTGAACAAGGTTGTCAATGATAGCTTTACTGTGCCATCATGGTAGGACACAAAATTGGACCTTTAGCACATTACAAAATGGAAAAAGATGCTATTGTCATTAATATACAAAGTAGTAGAAGGACTCTTAACTTCTGTAAGTATCTGGCAAAATTGCTAGTGGCAAAAAAGCGCTAATCTTATAGATTTGCCAACCTAAATCTGGCCAGGACTTAAAATACAGTGGTACCTTCGTTTAAGTGTAGCTTGGATTGAGAGCGTTTTGCAAGAAGAGCTTACAGTTTCTCAAAATTTTAACTTGGTTTAAGAGCATTGCTTTGGTTTAAGAGCTCTCTGTACTGGGTGGGAGGTAATGTCGGGGAGGGGCATGGTCCGCATAGCGTGGTCTACAGCCCTGTACTCTGACCCAGGAAGTTTCTTTCACCTTTAAAATCATAGCAGATCCACTTCAGACTGGGGCTTGCATCAGGGGACAGGACTGTCGAGGTAATCTCACCATAGTTGTAACCCCTCTCTCCCTGGACAGAGAATGCTGCTATACTGTACTCATCATATACACTGCTCGTTCCTTCCAGCAGTCTATGTCATCACTTGTGTTTCCCATCCTCTCCATTTCTACTATAATGTGCCTGCACTCACACTCAACTATACACACTGCTGCTATAATGTGTCTGCACTTACACTAAGCTATACACATTGCTGCTATAATATGTGTGCCCTTACACTCAGCTATACACACTGCTTTATAGAAAAGTTTATGTCACTGTCCTCCTGCAGAACTCTGTGATTCACACTTCCTGATTGGTCCATGCTGAACACACTCCCCTTCAGCATTGCTGTCATGTGACCAAACAGGCCTCTGACATCAGCCCTTCTTCTCTATTCTAGCCTGTTGTACTACGCTCCTGCATTTTGGGGATCTGCAGCTCCTTCCTGTATCTACAATCTGCTGCTGTTTCATCAGGTTTATGCACTTACTATACATAATAGAACACATGCTTATTGATATACTCTACAGTAACTTATAATAATTCATTTGTTTTACCTGTTATTTAGAATTTAAAAAATTATTATTTTTGGGGTGTGGAACCATTTGTCTGCATTTTAAGGATTTCTTATGGCTAAATTTGCTTTCGTTTAAGAGTCATTTGGAGTACAAGCATGGTGCCAGAACGAATTATGCTTGTAATCCAAGGCCTTACTGTAAAAGGTATGCTGTTCTCTGGAGCTAACAATTTACAGAAAAATTCTCATCTAAAGAGCCAAAGCTATTATATCAAGAATAAAGAGGAAAGATGAGTGAACCTCCCCAAATTAATTCCAAAAAGATTTACTTCAAATTGACAATTTGTTTCTGATTTAAATGGTATATCCAGAGAGCAGGAAAGGTCCGACCTCTTCTGCTCCCCTTCCTCTCTTTGCCCGTCCATGCTAATACTTCTGCAGATGAGAGGGGTGGGATGCGACAGTGATCAAAAGCTGCCTAATGTTACAGATCGCAGTGACATCAGGAAGTTGTTGGACACTGCGTGTGGGCATGGTTTTGCCAACATGCAACGCCCACAGTCGGGGCCACCTCCAGATTTTTGCTGGCCTTTGGGCGACAGAGCCTCAGTGGGCCCCTCATCCATCCACTATGCACAATTACTTGTGACACACTAACATGCACAAACTCACATTACTGACACACACTTTACTAACTGACCGACACACGCTGACTGACTAGCACACTTACTGACTGACTGACACACACATTAATGACTGACACACACATTTACACACAGCACTTACAGCTTAGTTTTCTCTCTCTTCCTCTCTGTCGGGCTGCCCTCCAAACTGTAGTATTGAGGACCTGACGGTCATGTGATCGTGTCCTTCACCCTTTTCTCTCTCTCTCTGTGCAGGTCCTGCTCTGTCTCCTGTGCCTTCTGATGTTCAGTTCTCACCCTGCACTACAGTGAGCAGGCTGCACATCAGAACACTGGGCCCCTTCTCCCTCTCTGGGCCCCTGGAGGTGCTAAGGCCCCGGCATGTGCCCGGGTAAGCCCTGTGCTGATGCCAAAACCTGCCTGCAGCATCCAATATCTGCTACCGCCCCCTCTCATTTGCAGAGGTATCAGCACAGAAGGCTAGATGGAGGAAGTGGAGTGCTAAAAAAAACAGAAAAGGTTGGGCCTTTCCTGCTCTCCGGATATCCCCTTTAAAGTGGTACTCTGGTGATTTTTTGTTTAATCAAATCAACTGGTGTTATATAGATTTGTTAGATTTCTTTCCAGTCCGACAAAACAAGAAAAGTTACTTATAGGGATTTTCTACTGCTCTGTACAATTTCTGTCATGGACAGAGGTGGCTGCAGAAAGCACTGTGTCAGATGAGAAAGAATACACCACTTCCTGCAGGACATACAGCAGCTTATGAGTAATAGAATACTTTAGATTTTTAGATAAAGTAAATTACAAATCTGTAAAACTTTCTCAAACCAGTTGATATTAAAGAAGAAAAAAATGGCCGGAGTACCAATAAATAGCTAATTCAGTTGTATGCTTTGCCAGGCCAGGTGCAGAGCATGCACACTATGTGTGGTCTGATTCGATATACCACCTCTCAATAGAGATAGTAGTGCAGATCCATAATTTTAGAACTATATGAAAAAATAAAAAAATATTTACAAGATAGAGACATGGAAAATTAACGGATAGAGACGGATGGAAAATTTAAGTATAATGAAATGTAACACAAAAATGGTCAGAAAAAAATAAATAAAACAAATTTAACCTGCTAAAGACTCATAGCATACATTCATGTTGTGGGGGAGTTAACGTGTGGGACAGTTTACTTGTGGAATCTATAATGAGGGAACAAACAGGTTTGCCAACAATAACTAATTGAATATAGTTTATGTGAGTATAGTTTGTGTGATAAGGCTAAATACAAAGCAATCAGTGTTACAAGATACAAAGAAGTAAAAAGATATATCTTAACCAGTATTTTAACAGTGTGTGGACATACCCAGAACTATTAAACTATAACATTATTTATCCTGCTTGGTGAATGCCATAAGTGATAATGCTCAGTCATACAAATACATACAATTATTATAGCATTTTTTCACTTTGTAGCTCAAAAAACATCAAAAAGTCCCATCTACCTCAAATAGTGACACTTAGTGCACATTGGTCCTTTTTCCCTGGAAAACTCCTTTATTCCATCTCGTTTGACCATTAAAGGGGTATTCCGGTAAATAAAAATTACTTATTTTTACATTTCTTTAATAAAGTAACATAACATTGTAATATAACATTTTGCATTGTTACTCTAAGTAGGTGTGAGAAGTTTAGAGTTCTTTTAACGTGATTCATTAAAGAGAAAAAAAAAAACTTTTATCCCTGCTGAGCTGGACTTACCTTTTCCTAGTGGATTATGAATCAAACATGTCAGATCCATCTCGTGTCCTACATCTGCCTTTGGAGGAGAGGAGTAACGCTATCACACACATAAGGCGGTTGGCCAGTCCTGCCAACTGGCTTATTATAATGTGTGTGGGTGCCTCAATATAGCTCTTACGAGTATACAAAATAAAAAATACCCCTGACACTTGAAGCTGTTTAAGTTATCTAGTGTCATAACTGCTTTGTGTTTTGTAATGTCTTGGTTTCTTGAACTGCCATAGTGTATTGTGATTTTTCTGTATCTGATAAATTATCTTTGCCCCGCAATATGCAATGTTTTAAAGTGTCACTTACCTTTCAGTAAACGTTTGTCATGTCATGGAGACATATCAAAAGTTTTGATCAGTCTGGGTCTGAGTGCTTAGACTCGTACCGATTGGGAGATAGAGCCGGCAGAAGACTGTGCTCTGTGTGGTCCTCCCCCAGCTCTGTGTCACGTGAGACTTATAATGGAGCTCTAAATAGCTCGACTGATCACGTGACACTTAGCGCAGTCTTCTCCCGGCTCTATCTCCCGATCGGTATGGGTCTGAACACTCAGACCCAGACTGATCAAAACTTTTAACATGTCTCTATGACATGTCAAAAGTTTTGTAAAATGACGTGACACTTTAAGGTTCTCTATAGTAAACAATCCTTGTAAATTACTGTAGCACTCAGCATATCCATAACATATAGCATAACGGCTGTATCTGATTTATCATCCAGTGTTCCTTGAGACTGATACAGATAGATGGATGCATAGAAGCAGAGACATAACTTGAAGCTCATGAGCCCTGGTGCAAACTCCAGGCCCCCAGGTCCAGCTGCAACTGCACCCCCTATAGCTATGTCCCTGTACAGATAGGAAGGGAAGGAGGTAAAGAGTAAAGGAAAGGAGCAAAAGAGATGGTGCCATATAGGGGAACCTTAGTAATTTACCTTGCTACTATCCTGTGTTGTCCTATATGACCATATGCTGGCAGTGCTTATGCACCTGGGACTTTCTGGAAAGTCTGCTGGAGTACAGTATGTATAGTGCACATGGCAAAGTGCAAATTCTAATTTAATTACTGACACCTGTCTGAAGCCGATTAAAGTCATTCCTCAATAGAGTCTGAGGCTTCCTGTTTATTCTACTCATCTAATATATTCTTTTTGGACCCAAAAACAACAGCAAAAAAACCCCCCAAAACAACAAACACCAATCAGTATCAGTTGAGCTATAATGTAAAATACTTGCTATACCATGATGCCAGTCTGGAAATATTATAGCAAAACCTCAACATGTCCTTCAGATTTAACTTTTTATTAAAGAAGTGCTAAAGTACTGAAGATTCAGTACATCTTATTTCATTACCAAAATTATTGACAAATGTACAAAAAACTTAACTTACATTTTTGGGGTGATATTTCAGTTCAGATAATCTATTACATCAATGTAAACAATCCTGGGTATAAATTGACATAAATATACTGGGAAACCCCGAAAACCTTCGGCACAAGGTGAATAGCTTAAATGAGTTAATGAATCCCATTATTAGCATTTGATATTGGCATTTTGGCACACATAGCTGGCATGTCCAATGAAATCCCATCTAAGCCTTTGTTCTACTCAAAACATTTCAACAAATAGCGGGAATAAAAACAGTTACAGTTCATATAAAAAAGGTTGAATATTAGTATTATTATGCTTAATCTCTGTCTGTTACAGGTATCAGCGGGATACCAGAATAAATGATAAGACCAAACATGGTAATAGAAACGTACTAAACACAGTGTTATGTTTTTGTTTTTACATTTTTTTTTAAACATTTTTGAAGTGAAAATTTATAAATTATGAAACAATATTTTCCTTGCAAAGTGAATTGCAGTTGTGTATATTTGAAACAAGGTGTAAAGATGTCATGTTGTATAAAAATATATAGCATATTATTCTTGGGCTTAAAAGTCCTTCAAATCCAAGAAATATGGTGTCACACCATCAATATTTTCTGTGGAGTTTTCTTTATACATGTTGACCAAATAAAGCTGATCCAGAGCAAGATTATATCCTATTACAGCGCCATCCATGTCTATGAAATCCATAGGTTTTTTTTAGATTTCCATTATGCTTTACTATTACAGAAATCCTTAAAGAAAATGGATCCAGATTGGGTGGGGCTTGAAGCCCTGCATAAAATCTCAGAATTCTTTTCGCTTGCTATCACAATGATACATTGCTATCCTTAGCACCATACATTTCAGCAAGCTTTTTAAAGCGAGGGCCCCAGTCATTAAGGTAGTCATAGCTCTGCTCGGAGTCCGTACTGAATGAATTTAAGGAGCTTAAAGACTGAGCCACTGATCCTTCTCCCTCAAACATATATGTTTGAAGAGAGTCAAATGGAGGTGCACAGACATCTGTATCCGCCTCAAAGAGCTTAGCCATCATGTAGCTGTGTACATTATTGTCCATGGCACACGTCTGTGGCACATATCGGGATAAGCTCTCAATCTCTGGTTGCATGTCCTGTCTACTTTTTCCAACATGTGTCTCTCTTGAACTCCATAGGGTTGCAATATCAAAAGCTTCTGTGTCTTCTTCTCCCCCTCCTTCATCATCATATCGAACAATGTTTTCATGAACGTTGTCCTCCTCATCGATAGTGTAAGGCTGCTTTCTCTGTCTTCTCATGGATAAAATGAGCAATACAAGTACTGAAAAACAGAAAAAGTCATACTTCGATATAAGAATAAATATTAGGAGATGCTAGAATTTAATGCAGACATTACAATTTGTAAAGTACTACACAGCATAAGCCATTGTAAGCCATAATTTTGTTGCCATAGAGATACACAGAGACGTCTTTTAGACCTCTTTGTGGTTTTATTGTCAAACAGAGGCATACAGAGTTTAGTTTTCCCTGTAGTTTAGTACAAATTTAAAACAAACAAACTAAACAAGGGTGAACAATTCCTGGCATACTTCATAGGATTCTGTGTGTACTGAGTTTTTTCCCCACTAGGGGGCATACCTTCTAGAGGAGAAAAAAAATCTCAGTACATAAGATGCCTGGAAAACTGTGCTTGGAGGCTGTGCTTCTTTATATTATATGCTCTGTGTCTGTGCATGAGTCTTAAAGGGGTATTCTGGTCAAACAAAATGTCTTGCTTTTTTATTTTCTTTAATACAGTTATATAACTTTTTAAGGTAACTTTATGGAAATGTACTCCCCCCCCCATTTTTCCATTAAACGGCAGCAGTAAGGGGTGACACAGCCCCTCTGCTGCCACCAGTGGCTGTGTCACCCCTGAGGCAATCCCTGAGCTGCAAAGATATGAAAACAGAAATTGGTGAGAGAACCTTTTGTTATATAGCCACATTGCCAGTTGATGTGGATATAGTCGTTATTGAATATACAGGCAGGGCAGCAATTGTAACTGCCAACCGTTTGTGAGCTAACTGTAACAGAGATTGTGCCCTTGTAAAACTTGGCTTACTATGTTTGGTGATGGGTTCATGCATAGTTTAATTAACCCCTTCACGTCAGCAATACGTAGATATACGTTCCTAGTGCACGTACCCTGTGCAGTAGGAATGTATATATACGTTCCTGAATTGAAAGGGGTTTGATGTGTGGTGACCGCTGCAATGAGAGCGGCCCCACACACATTAGTCTCCCGGGAGCCGAGGATGATGAGAGGCAGCTGCGATCCTGCATCTGCCTGTCATTAACCCCTTTAACTCTGTAATCTATAGCGATTGCAGTGTTAAAGGTACACAGTGAAAGGACAAGCCCCTGTCACTGAGTGATTCGGACCCCCGCAGCCATGCTGCAAAGGGTCCTGATTGCTTGTACTGATGGGCGGGGGTAAGTCACTTACATCTGTCCCGCTAGATCGGCGTTCCATGTATAGAGTCTGCTCTCAGGCAGGCTTTATGTATAGATTGCCGATAACACTGATCTATGCTATGCTATGGTATAGCATAGATCAGTATATGCAACTAATGATTGCATGATTTACAGTGAAAACCCTTATAAACCCCCTCCCAATAAAAGTGTAATATACCTCCTTGCCCATTATAAAAATAAAAATACATAAAATAAACATATTAAATCGCAGTGTGCGGAATTGTCCGATCTATTAAAATATAACATTATTGTTCCTGCACGGTGAACAGCAAAAATGGAGGAAAGAAAAAAACACCAGGATTGCTGATTCTTTAAGAATTATATACCAGGAAAAAAAATATTAAAAAGCGAGCAAAATTTTTCTGTTATACGAATATGATATTAATAAAAACTAGAGATCATGGTGCAAAAAATGACACCCTGAGGAGGAAAATTGGAGTAATTTGACCCAAGCATCCGTGCATCAATGGTCTTGGTCTTGAAGGGGTTAAACTTGGCCACTTTACTACACACGCAACCTGTACAAGCACACAGCCATCCTCCTTGCTTTGTCACTTACCAGGGTGTCATACTAAATTATATATATGTTATAGGACAGGTACTAACTGTTAGAATGGGTCCTTTCCTGGAGGGATATCTGGCTAGTCCTGTTTTTTTAAATCTCGTAACTGAGGCTCCGCGGAGCTTTTTGCATATAAATGTTTCCCAGGGGGCAATGCACCTAGGATTTCTCTGTATTGAGAACCAGCAGCCAACAGTGTCTTCTTTAGCTGGTCTCCCTGAGATCAGTGATCAGTTTGCTGCATTGGTCAAGTGGGCATTGCTCACACCTAGTAAGAATTTTCTTCCATATACTGTATGTAATAGTTTCCAATGAAATAATATATATTTTGTTGGTATTCTGCATGATGCCTTACACAGTATAAATTATATATCTTTGGTCTGCTGGTAATCACAGCTCACTAGAAAAATGCTTTCTGCACACGCTTCTCAGAGGTAGCATTCGGCTTCAGAGCATGTGAAGTGTCCTGACCACAGGGACCAGAAATGCCAGATGTATTTGCATTGTGCATGGTAATTATAAACCACACAGACAGTCCTGAAATGTTGAGTTAAAAAAAGCTCCATTTATACCCATTGGATATCTGTGGAGACTATCAGAGTACAATCACCTGCAGACAACTCATTTACATGCATGGAGCAGATGATAAGACCACAAACGCTACTTTATAATGCAGCAGCTGCCTCGGAGTGTTAATAAGACCCAAGGATGTCATGAAATTAATACGGACGATAAAGTAACTTGACAGCTCAGTTTCCAGTGACATATAAAGAATGTGCGTTTCTGTTGCTGTAAAGAAGCCTTGGTCTTAAACGTAATATAGGTGCTTCCTTAGTGCATAATCTTTAAAAGTTCTGTCTATTTTAATGCATTATACACTGTAAATTACAGAGATAATTCAGAAATTGTAAGGCGAGTAAAGATGTATTCCACTCTCAGGTAAAGACCACTTGTTTCATGTGCTTTTTCACTTGAGACTGTTTAGTTACCTGAGAGATTGACTATTGTTATTGGCTGACATATGCAATGTACTGTACATACGGTGTAATGCGTATATGTTGTAATGTTGTAATGTTGTGATGTTGTATTATTTGGTGACTAAAAACTGAAAAGTGGTAACCTTGGTAATCTTTAGAAACAGATGTCACAATTCAGATAATAAGCATTAACCTTTTAAAGACGGAGCCAATTTTCATTTTTGTGTTTTCATTTTTTCCTCCTTGTGTTTAAAAGGCTATAGCACTTTTTCACTCAGACTTATTTTTTGCATAAAATACCCTGTGAAACCATAAAAAAATGATACACGCTGCGAAATTGAAAAAAAAAAAAAAAAAGGTTTAAGCCATTTGTCCTATGGTAAAACTGACATGTTATGTATGTTCCTCAAGTTGGTATAAGTTAAGTGATGAGCAACTTGCATAACTTTTATATTATTTGATGGCTTTTAAAAAATGTAAACCTTTTAAAGAAAAAAAAAAGTTTCTTAAAATTGCTCTATTTCCATCCTTATAACCCTTTTATCCTTTGGTATATGGGACTGTGTGAGGTGCCATTTTTTGCACTATGATCTGTTCTTTCTATTGATACCTTAATTACATATATGCGACTTTTTGATCGCTTTTTACTAAAAAATGTGCAATTTTGCACTTTGGTGTATTTTTGTGATTACGCCGTTTACCAAGCAAGATCAGGAATGTAATTGTTTATTAGTTCAGTCGATTACGTATGCGGCGATATCAAATATGATTATACATTTATTTTTATTTATAAAATGGGAAAAGGAGGTGATTTAAACTTTTATGTCCCTCTGGGGGACTTCTAAAATAACCACTGATCCCTCATAGGAATCAGTGTAGTATGCATTATACAGCACCAATCATTGAGATCGGTGCTCTATTGGTCTGGTCTGGTGCAGAGTCGCGGGCCATTAAGCTGAAGGGTTCCCCCCTCCGTGATCGCATTGTGTGATCACATTGGCCACACTCACTCCAACCTAAGCCTAACCTCCCCCCCCCCACCTGCACATCAGGTATGCAGGGTGTAGATCAGCAATATTTTATAATTTTTTACAAAAACTAGCTGCGACTTTTTGCTGAACTACACCAAATGCAGAGTTGATAAATCCTCCCCCTCATTGACACTGATGTGAAGGAACAAGACATATAAATTCTATACACCTGAAAATTCTCTACGGACAAGACAGCGATAAAAAGATAATGTTCCTGCAGCTGATACAGTGATATTGGCTGCCGGAACGTGCCAAACGTTGCCCAGCATCCGGCAGTATAATGCCGCCCATTGCTATGCAATGGACGGTGTTATACTGTGTGTGAACATAGCTTAAAGGCGGGAACAAAAAAAAGTTTTAATGTATTTAATATGAGGAAAACAGACTTTTATAAAGAGTTTAATAAATAAATAAACTTACCTAACAATACAAAAATGCAGGCAAGGATAGCAATCAGTGCACCCCTGCTTAGGCTTATAGGTAAGGTATATGGTTCAGCGCTACAAGACATTATATCACCCTCATCATCACAACTACAGACTTGTATTGTCAGAGTACCAGTACTGCTCAACATCGGTCGTCCATTGTCTGCTATTAAGATTGGGATGTAAAAGATGCTTTGTTCACTTTGTTTGAAACCAGATTTTCTTGACAAGATCCAGGCTGTGTTATCTGGCAGATACATAATGACAAGCAAAGTTATTATCAAATTACGGTATAGTGTGGTATGAATTTAACTTGCAGTATATTAACCCCTTAAGGAAAGGGCTATTTTTGGCTTTAGAGGGAACCAATCATGCAAAAATCTCTATTAAATGAGTCCCTATATGCCCCCAGCACTGTTTCCATGTATTTAATTAAACATTATTATGGTGCGTTTACACAGAGAGATTTATCTGACAGATCTTTGAAGCCAAAACCAGGAACTGACTATAAACAGGGATCAGGTCAGACTGGGATAGACTGGGATCTATCCTCTTTTCAAATCCATTCCTGGCTTTGGCTTCCAAAATCTGTCAGATAAATCTTTCCGTGTAAACGCACCATTAGAGTTACTTACAGTATAAGTCACGAAAAAGTAAAAATGTACTCATCTATTCATGTCTATTCTAATCACGGCTGGCAGGAAATCTTGCAGGTGCTCCGGACTGCCCATATGCCTAGATGAGTACTTTTTCAGGATGTATAAGTAATGATCATAGCTTTTACTCATATATCTGGAAACAGTGCTGGGGGGAATATAGGAGCTTATTTATAGCAGTAGTAGCAATTATTGCATGATTGGTTCCCTTTAAGGACCAGGGAATTGCTTTAGTCTTTATTCCATCATACCATTCCAATTACAATGATCTTTTCATCAATCTAGCTATATGAGAAATGGCCCTGCTCCTGTATCCTGTAACTACTTATATTTCAACTCTGCAGTTGTGGATGTTGCTGTGGATACACAGAAAATCAGCAAAATCTGTGGACTTGTTCTCAATTTGAAGTCAATTGGGAAAATTCACAATAAACAGCAGTGTACCTAACAACAATTGACATGCTAAGGGTTTACAATCTATATTATGGATCAATCTTTGTTAATATTTTCCAGCAAAATGTGAAAAAAATAGTCAAAATATTGTCCACTTTGCTGGTACTTTAAATCCTCTGATTTTCCAAATTCTGTGCAGAAAAAAATGCAGCATTTCTGCCATATACTGTATGTCTATATCCTATAGCATTTTCTTTTTTTTTTTTTTTTTTTTTTTTTAGTCATTGTGATTTTTTTGTGCTACTATATAGTTAGGCTAGATTCACACTGCATTTTTGCTGTCTGCTCAACATATACAGAACTAAAAATGGATGCAGTTGTATGCCATACTGCTGCAGGATAGTTTTTTATTACTTACATTTAGGGATGAGCAAACTTTTGAAAAGCTCGGTTCGGTTCGATCCCCCGAACTTTCCTGAAGTTCGGATTCTTACGAACCGAACCGAAAACAAACCTTGCAATAACGGCTGAATAATTGCAGCTACAATAGTGGGAGTGTGATAGGGTATAGTTTCGTGTAATTGCAGTTGCAATGTAAAAAGTGGAAAAAATCAAAGTGCAAAAATAGTGCACAACACCGCTCACAATGATGGGTGTTGTGCTCCTGTTTGTGTGTTTTTTGTGTTTTTCAGATATCGGTACCCTGTGGATTACGTTGGATTCGATGGACTACGTCGATGACCAGCGGTTGTTTGGATTTTTTTTTTAATAAAATGGTCAATGAGGGGTGTGGGGGTGTTTTTATTTGAATAAAAAAAAATTCACTTGTGTCTTGTCTTTATTTCTTTACTTTATAGACTTAGTAGTGGAAGCCGTCTAATAGACAGAATCCATTACTAAGTCGGGGCCTAGTGTTAGCCTAGTGTTAGCGGTATAAAATGGCTAACACTAACCCCCCATTATTACCCCAGTACCGAATGCCACCAGGGGTACTGGGAAGAGTCAGGTGCCAGTAGTCTCGGAGCGTCAAAATTGGCGCTCCTGGACCGGGCGGCAGCAGGCTGGTAAGATTTAGGCTGGAGAGGGCCTAAACCAATGGCTCTTCCCACCCTGGTGTTACCAGGCTGCTGTTGCTTGGTTTTTAACCCAGCTTGTAATGAAAATAGGGGGAATCCTACCAGTTTTTTTTTTTTATTTATTTAAAAAAAAAAAAAACGAGTAGGGTTCCCCCTATTTTCATAACCAGCCGGGTTAAAAACCAAGCAACAGCAGCCTGGTAACACCAGGGTGGGAAGAGCCATTGGTTTAGGCCCTCCGCAGCCTAAATATTACCAGCCTGCTGCCGCCCCAGTCAAGGAGCGCCAATTTTGACTGCAGCGGGGCCGTGCACTGATTGGCTGCGCCAATCGGGAGCCTCAGATGCGGCCGGATCGCGCTGCTGGTAATGTATTATCCCGGGGGGGTTAATGGGGCCGGGAATTACATACTGGCAGTGGGATGACAATCCCGCTGCCAGTATGTAATTACATTGGAATTCACAGGGGCGGTATCCGCTGCGGATCCGCACGTGTGAATTTACCCGAGCAGGAGCCGACACACAGCTCAGTGTTCCGGCTCCGGCGAAGATAGAAGAGAGAAGAAAGAAGATAAAAGATAGAAGACCTGGGAGGGTGAGTAGAAAGCTCCCCCCCTCCCCTGCACTGCACCCCTCCCAGCAAGGAAGGGGGACACTTAACCCCTTTCTTTCTGGTATAGGTGCAGTCTGACAACAGTCTGGCCCCCAAGGGGTTAAGTGGGGGCCCTTACTTAACCCCCTGGAGGCCAGATTGTTCAGTATGGCACCCAAAGGGTAAAGGGGGATTCAATGCATCCTCCCTTAACCCCTTGGGTGCCAGACTGTAAGCAGCGATCAGTAAAGATGCTGCATACTGTAAGGTGCACAACACCGCTCACAATGATGGGT
Source organism: Dendropsophus ebraccatus (assembly GCF_027789765.1). NCBI lineage: Eukaryota > Metazoa > Chordata > Amphibia > Anura > Hylidae > Dendropsophus > Dendropsophus ebraccatus. Next base: position 104,814,622 of record NC_091455.1, read on the forward strand.
GTTGTGCTCCTGTTTGTGTGTTTTTTGTGAGTTTCTCCCTTTTTGTTTTTCAGATATCGGTATCCAGTGGATTACGTCAGATTCAATGGACTACGTCGATGACCAGCGGTTGTTTGGATTTTTTAAAATAAAATTGTCAATGAGGGGTGTGGGGGTGTTTTTATTTGAATAAAAAATTTTTTTCACTTAGTAGTGAAAGCCGTCTAATAGACGGAATCCATTACCAAGTCTGGGCCTAGTGTTAGCCGGTATAAAATAGCTAACACTAACCCCCCCCATTATTACCCCAGTACCCAATTCCACCAGGGGTACTGGGAAGAGCCGGGTGCCAGTGGTCCCAGAGCGTCAAAATTAACGCTCCTGGACTGGGGCGGCAGCAGGCTGGTAATATTTAGGCCGGGGAGGGCCTAAACCAATGGCTCTTCCCACCCTGGTGTTACCAGGCTGCTGTTGCTTGGTTTTTTAACCCGGCTGGTTATGAAAATAGGGGGAACCCTACTCGTTTTTTTTTTTTTTTTTTTAATAAATAATTAAAAAAAAGTAAAGAAATAAAGACAAGACAAAAGTGAATTTTTTTATTCAAATAAAAACACCCCCACACCCCTCATTGACAATTTTATTTAAAAAAAAAAATCCAAACAACCGCTGGTCATCGACATAGTCCATCGAATCCGACGTAATCCACAGGATACCGATATCTGAAAAACAAAAAGGGATAAAAACACAAAAAACACACAAACAGGAGCACAACACCCATCATTGTGAGTGGGATTGTGCACCTTACAGTATGCAGCATCTTTACAGATCGCTGCTTACAGTCTGGCCCCCAAGGGGTTAAGGGAGGATGCATTGCATCCCCCTTAACCCCTTGGGGGCCAGACTAATGTCAGAATGCACCCATACCAGCAAGGAAGGAGTTAAGTGACCCCCTTCCTTGCTGGGATGGATGCAGTGGTGGGGAGAGCTGTATACTCACTCTCCGATGTATTGATCTCTTCTATCTTCCATCTTCTCTCTTCGCCGTCTGCGACACAATGAAGTCATTGTGCTGCGGACGGCTCATTATATGTGCGCTCAGCCGATCAGCCGAGCGCACATATGATTCAAAATGTTTCTTCTAATAATGCTATTTTGATAGCATAATTAGAAGAAACATTTGATGTTTTAATTAAAGTAAAGTATTAATTATGACAGAAAGCTCTATTACCGGGAATATGAATTGATGGCTTTAATAGAGTTTCCTGAAATAATTAATATTTAATTAATAAAACACATTTTCGTTGTAATAAAATTAGTTTCGTTGTTTAATAATTTAATTTAAACAAATCCATACTTGTGCAATTAAATATACTGTAAAACATAAATATATATATATATAAATATACATTTATTTATATAAATATTTATTTTAACAGTATATTTAATTGCACAATGATGAATTTGCTTTAATTAAATTATTGAACAATGAAAGTGACTTTATTACAACGAAAATGTGTTTTATTAATTAAATATATTAACCATTAGAGGAGTCGGCATTATTGAAGAGGATCGCTAACCCCGTAATGTCGATTCCTGTAATACTGTTTCCCTGCTTTCCCAGATGCATTCCAGAGGTGTTTTCATCACTTTCTAAAGATGTCTTGGATGTCTTTGATTTTATTTGTTATTGTTATTTTAACCAGATTTGTTACGAACTTTCTCAAAGTTCGGTTCGGTGACGAACCGAACTTTTTGCAAAGTTTTTAACGAATCTGGTTCGTTACGGTTCGGTTCGCTCATTCCTACTTACATTATTAAAAAAGAAACCCAGATACTTTGCTGTTTTAAACATACCCAAAGATGTAGTTGGCCATGTTTTTCTGTATGTTAAAGTTTTTAAAAGCAGTGTGAACCTAGCCCTAGAAACATGGAATGTCAGATGAAGAGGAGTTTTTCTAGACTAGAAAATTGGGGCTTCTTTGTACAACATTTAAGTATAATTGAGGCATGATTTCCAGAAAAAACTCACAGAAAGAAATGTAACTAAAAATAATGGTGTGCAGAGTTGCGATTTCACTTTTATGAAGAGGAAAAGTACTTTACAGATGGTCCCAATCAATCATCTTTGTGTATATCATTAGACAGATTTACAGAAAGGTTTCACAGTATATTAGTTACCTTGGTTATCCCTTAATGTGAAATTTGGATTATTAGCAGCTTCAGGAGCCAGGCTGTAGTATATATGATGGCCTTCTGGAGGATCATCCTGATCTATAGCACTCACGGTCTGAATCAGCTGAAATGCAAATACAACATTATGGCAGATATGGCAAATGAGACGTATGCATTTTGATATTGATTCACTAGAAGTAAATAGGGGGCTAACACAGCTCACAGTAAAATAACTCATATCACTTGTGTTTCATCCTAACAAAGATGACACAGTAATATAAATACTGGCCTTATTTAGTCTTGGTCTAGCCCATTGCCCATGATCTCACACTGATTCATCAATGTTAAGTAGGCAGATGTCAGCTTTTGTTTTAGCGGAACAATATCAAATCTATTTTTTATTTTTTCATTTTGGTGTCATATAATGTTATCCCTAAATCCTCCTTACTTGTCTCTGCCATATTTATAATCTTATTAGTTTTACCTAGCTGGTCTGTGTGGATTGCAGTGCAACCAAATAACACAAACCGCCAGATTTGAAGCCCTTCCATGCAATTGCCATGGGCTACTGCACATGCTAATTGGCAAAAGTTCTGTCTTTGAGCCATAGAATGACATCCTTAAAAATCTAGGCTTCTGAATGGCATTTTACAGTATTTCACTGTTTAAGGAAAAATAAAGTTGGCTTGCTACTTGTATTTTTTTCTGCATATTGTAGAAATTATTTATTATTATTATTATTATTTAAATTATTTACACTTTTTTATATTGTACCTGAAAATACAAAATAGAATGCCTGGGAACATATTAAGAAAATGACTCAAGGTGATATAAAATAATAAAAAAAATTATAAAAATTATACTCACCTGCCCTATTGCTCTACAACTTCTCTTTTGATGACTCCAGTCCCTGCCACATGCTGCTGCTTCCTGGTACCTGTGGTCTGTGGATCCTCATTTAAGGGTTTCGAAACACAGGACTAGCCAAATATTCCTCCAGGGAAGGACCTAGCCAAGGGGTGGCTCCTGGAAGGAGACCACCGTAACCATAACAAGTGGCCCATTCAGTCAATATTCAGCTTAATTTACAAGTCTAAGGACATGACAAGGGAAAACCAAAGCCAGGTATCCATCCACAGACAGCTGTTTTGGGGTGTTGCCCCTCATCAGTGTGGATCAGGATTCTGGCTAGGTGGGAGCAATGCCTAGTAAAGCCATAAGGCATACAGATCACTCATCTCAAAGAGACCTGCCAAAGAAAACACTGTCAGTTGGTGGTTAAAGCGCACAAGACAGTGAAATCCTAGGTGAATTGCACCCTGGGAAATACAGTATGCAAAAAGAGATAATGGAGCCTCATTTAAGAGTCTTGAAACATGGGACTAGCCAGATATTCTTCCAGGGAAGGACCCAGACAAGGGGTGACTACTAGAATTAGACCACCAAAACCACCATATTATGTGGCCCTTTCCATCAATATCCAACTCAATTTATGAGTCTGTTTACCTCCTCGTATGTGTGACACATTGATCTGCAGGGACTGCCTGTTCAGCCAGTCACTGCTGTGGTCAGAGATTGGCTGAGAAGGCGTCACAGGAATCAGGAAGCAGTAAGGAGCAGGGACTGTCAGATACTCAGCTGCAGGGGATCAAGGCAAATGGGTATCATTTTTTTTTTTTTTTTTTTTTACTTTCATATCACTCTGAGTCATGTTCTAATATTTTTCTGGAGCTGGAATGCCCATTCAACTATAAGATCCAAAGTTTGCAGCTGGGATTTTGGGACAATTTGCAACTATGTTTGTATAGACATATCATAACATCTTCTTATAAAGGTGCCATGGGTGTGCCCATGTTGCTTGCTGTAAGCCATGAGTGCCCCCTGTATTGTTTATTGCATGCAACCTTTACTGATGCCTTTACATTCTGTTACAAAAGTGAACCCCAACTCAAAACCTTCCTTGATACACAAACAGACAGTTGTTTACAAAGGGCACTGTGTAATGTTCCCTTTCTTGCGGTTAGAGTAGTACTGCAAACTACTTGGTTCTAGAAGCCCTCACTGAATAGAGCTAGATATGTCTGTGATCAGCTTATTATTGGGGGATTATTTTTACAAGGAAAAACCACATAAGTAAGGCCTTCCTGGTGACAGTTTCCTTTTACCGGAATATCTTACCTGTCCAGCCTTTACATTTTCACACATGAATGTCTCCAAAAATTTAGTGAAGACTGGAGCATTGTCATTAACATCTAGGATTTTTATTGTAACAGGAACACTTCCAACCTGTGCAGGATTATCTGAAGGGTTAAACAAACACAGTGGCACAATATTAATATCATTGATACTACTTAATGTTCTCAGCTTTGACTTACCGTTACTGTATAGTTTATCTTAAACAGTACTTAAATTAAAAAAAAAAAAAAAAAACACAAAAACTTGTGTTTTGACATGTCAAAAGTTTTAATTGGTCTGAGTCTGAGTGTTCCGACCTGTACCAATCAGGATTTAGAGCCAGGAGAACATGCGCTAGAGCGCATCCTCTCCAGGCTCCGTGTAGCGTGATAAGTCGAACTGATCATTGGGGCTCCATGGTCCTCCATTGTACGTCTGACTGATCACTGGACACAGAGCCGGGAGAGAGGACGCGCTGCAAGGCATCTTCTCCCGGCTCTGTCTTCCAATCGGTACAGGTCTGAACACTCAGACCCAGACTGATGACAACTTTTGACATGTCTCTATGACATGTCAAAAGTTTTCTGAAGTGACAGTGACACTTTAATGGGAAACTTTTATCAGATTAGAAGCCTCTAACCTACTTTTATGTTTCTATAGCACAAGGGGTGCTAAGAATGAAGATAATTTTCTTGCCTTCATCCTCTAGGCAGTTTTCTCTAAATCTACACTTAAACCAAAATGTAAATTAGGTTTAGTGCATTGGGGTAGTTCTACTGACCTCATTGCACTGCCCAGCCGGCCTGCCCATCCTGCCCAGTGATAAGCGCTAGAGTGATGTCATTGTATAGTGTTGCCTCAATTTTCAAGAGGAGGAAAAGGACGCTCTTCTAACCTGCTGCTGGTTTCCCTTTCAACCTATCAAAAGAGCTACTTGAATGTATACAAGGATATAACTACTTTCGCGTGTACACCCTGATGTGGCATCATAAATAGTAAAATGTGTGAACACTAGGAGGTATATAGTAAATAGGCAAGACTGGAGGGTGAAGGGGTCAGGTAAGAGTTGAGAGTGAGTGTGGGGCAGATGGGGGCCCAGTAAGTTTGTAGGGGTAAAGGGACAGATGTAAAGTTGACACCTCCTGTAATGTAGAATATATATTTATATGTAATTATTGATAGTTATATGTGAAATATAACGCCATTCATGTTAGTGACCATTAGGAACTGTGAAGTTCTGTGTGGGTTAATGCACTTTGAAACTCCTGATGTAAGTATAAATAGCGCTGAGAAACAAAAGATGAGTGTGAGGCATCTGGATGTGCGTCCATGTCTATTTTTTTCTCCTTGTGGACTAATAGGTTAACTATGTGATGAAACATGTAAATAAGTAGGCTCTTTTCACATTTGTTAAATCAAAGACAAATAGGGTCTGCTGGGTTTGCGAAGGCTTCTGTTGTTTTGATAGCAACAATAGCGCTGAATGCATAGTCATTTTTTTCCCCATCAAATTAGATGGAATCTGAGTTGTGGGCTCAAAACTGATCTTTCAATGCTGACGTGAACATGGTCAAAGACTGGATTGCTCTGAAAAGGTCCGTAGAAGATGCTAGGTGTAACAAATGCATTGGAATGAGGTATAAACATCTTAAAGCCATGATCTGCTGTCACATCACATGAACAGTGACATCTCATGCATGGACATATCTATTAGTTTAACTTTTTTTGTGGATAGACAATTCCTTACCAGAGATGAGCGAACCTCGAGCATGCTCGAGTCGATCCGAACCCAAAATTTCTGCATTTGATTAGCGGTGGCTGCTGAACTTGGATAAAGCCCTAAGGCTATGTGGAAAACATGGATATAGTCATTGGCTGTATCCATGTTTTCCAGTTCAGCAGCCTCAGCTAATCAAATACCGAACGTTTGGGTTCGGATTGACCCGAACCCGGTTCGCTTATCTCTATTCCTTACACCAGGGGTGGGGAACCTCCGGCCCGCGGGCCGCATCCGGCCCCTGACACCTCCGGATACGGCCCGCGGCTCCCCTGTGACATGCGCCGCTCTGGAGGAGAAGGAGCCGACACACACGGCATCCTCCTGTGTCTGTGACAGCTGCCAGGAGGATGCTGTGAGTGCCGGCTCCTTCCCCTCAGAGCGGTGCACATCTTCTGACTCCTGCCCTCCTGTGACGTGCGCCGCGCTGGTGAGGCAGGAGCTGGCACAGACACAGGAAGATGTGGTGTATGCCGGCTCCTGCCTCACCAGAGCGGCGCACGTCTTCTGACTCCTGCGGGCCGCGCGCGATGACGTCATTTCATCGCGCGCCGCCTGCAGGAGAAGACCGGCACAGAAGAGAGGAGGGAGAAGAGGACCTGGACAGCGTGGGAGCGGAGGAAAGGTGAGTGGGATGTTTATTTTTTTCATTTGGGGCAGACACTGGGGGTTAACTAGGCCACCAGGGACATGACTGGGGGGTTAACTAGGCCACAAGGGACATGACTGGGGGGTTAACTAGGCCACCAGGGACATGACTGGGGGGTTAACTAGGCTACCAGGGACATGACTGGGGGGTTAACTAGGCTACCAGGGACATGACTGGGGGGGTTAACTAGGCCACCAGGGACATGACTGAGGGGTTAACTAGGCCACCAGGGACATGACTGAGGAGTTAACTCGGCTACCAGGGACATGACTGAGGAGTTAACTAGGCTACCAGGCACATGACTGAGGAGTTAACTAGGCCACCAGGGACATGACTGGTGAGTTAACTAGGCCACCAGGGACATGACTGGTGAGTTAACTAAGCCACCAGGGACATGACTGAGGAGTTAACTAGGCCACCAGGGACATGACTGAGGAGTTAACTAGGCCACCAGGGACATGACTGAGGAGTTAACTAGGCTACCAGGGACATGACTGGGGGGGTTAACTAGGCCACGAGGGACATGACTGAGGAGTTAACTAGGCTACCAGGGACATGACTGAGGGGTTAACTAGGCCACCAGGGACATGACTGAGGAGTTAACTAGGCTACCAGGGACATGACTGGGGGGGTTAACTAGGCCACCAGGGACATGGCTGGGGGGTTAACTAGGCTACCAGGGGCATCACTAAGGATTCAAATCAGGTACAAGGGGCATCACAGAGGGTTAACTACAATAGCAGGGGCATCACTAAGGATTCAAATCAGGTACAAGGGGCATCACAGAGGGTTAACTACAATAGCAGGGGCATTAGGGGAACAATACTTTGCCTTGTTCGGGTGCTGCAAACCCCCGCTACTAACTGCCGCGCACGGTATAACATTGAGTGCGGCCCTCGAATGATTTTATTAAGGCCCACCCCTGCCTTACACTATCCTGTATCTACAATCTAAACATGCATTACCTTGTGGTTCATAAAGTAAATAAAATGATGGCAAATGCATAAAATAATTTATATTTATTGTGAATTTTACTTACTCATCTCCATTGCTAAAATTGTGATATTATGCCAGGCCACATCCTCCCTATCTAGAGGCCTTGCTGTCATCAATGCTCCTGTGGTAATATCAACATAGAAATATCTTCCAGGATCACTGTTCCTGTCAATGGAATACCTACCAAAAAAGCATACATAGCATTATAAACATAACATGCATTTAGTGTTCACTGGAAACTCCAAATAGCTTCATTTTTTGTCCATTTAGCAATAGGGTTTAGGATTACATGTTTATGAGGCATTCATATGCACTTTACAAACTTATAACTGCTTGTACAGCAGTAAAAGTAATTTCAGTTGTAAGAATTGGTTTTTTTCTTGCTCATGCTACTTTCCACATTTCCTTTTCCTGGCTACAGGAGTGACCTCCCCTTAGTCTTTTGCTGAGAGGGCATTCCCTGCAAGATTAACAAGTCAGAGAAAGTGGGGAGCACTGGGGAGTCCATTAAGAGAAATGTCGTCACACTGGAATATCTCTTAATTTCTTTATAAACTAGCCTCAGTCACTTCAACAGCCATGTAAAATTGAATTCCAAAGTTCCATTTGTTATGAATCTCCCGCAAGTTCTTTCAACACATTCTCATTTTCTTGACGTTTGAAGGTCAGATCAGCATTAAACATTATGATCATCATTGTGCTATATTAATCACTAATGCTAAGCTTCACAGGGAATACCTTTGTTCTGCATTCTCCATTCCTTCAATTATTAAGCAGACTTTGGACTTCTATTTCTCTTCATATGCAACAGCACACATCACACCACACAGCATATAAAGTACTGTCATGCAGTGTATAAACTCACAATACTATGCAGTACCTACTTATAATTGTTGTACTTTATATGCAGACCCAATAATGTTTCTATACAGTTGCCTGAATTAGGGTACGTTGACATAGTAAAAAAAATTAGCAGATTTGTGCCTCAAAAACACGCATTTTACCCCTTCCATTGACTTCAATGGGAGAGGTTCCTTATGAAGTATGTTTTTTAAAAAAAAAAAAAATGTACTTGTTTAAAATTGCACTGATCAGTGAAGTTACATCTCACTTGTTGAGGCATTTCTGCACAGTCCATGTGGTTTTGTCTACTATTGAAATCAACAGGATCCTAAAAATACACTGCTATTTTTAATATGTGCACACCTTTGATAAGGAAACAAGTCTTTGGCCATGACCACAGAGTCTTTTTTTTTTTGGATGTTCGGCTGCAGTTTTTTTAGGACGGCCGTCATTTCGCACCCAAATAATAGCCATTATTTCAAAACAACATTGTTTATTCCACATGGTTTTTTTGAAATAACAGCCATATGGGCACATAATGATGGCAATAAAAAAACCCCCAAAAAACGGACATTTAAGGGACAGAAAATGATGTTGTGGTGGCCTATATATGACCTGGTTTTGCAAAATATGACCTTTTTCCCATCAGTTTACACATTGTTTTATTTTCACTCAAAATTACGCCTGTATTTAGCTTTTATGTTACTAGCCTGAATGCCAATAAATCCTGTGGTATTAGTATTTAGAGTTACTTACCTGAGTGAATTATTAGTTGCATCTGGATCCCTAGCAGAAACTATCTGGATTGTTGTACCTATATCTACATTTTCAGAGACTTCCACAAAATAATGGCTAGTTTCAAACACAGGCGGCTCATCCACATCTTCAACACTGATGTGCACGGTTGTGGTATCACGGAATGGACCCAGGTTAAAAAAACGGACTTCGATGTGTGGATTCGAACCTTCAATTTTCAGAGTGTAGCTTTTCTTGCTTTCAAAATCCAGTGGCTGAAAAAAATAAAGTTAACTTTATGGGGAAACAGGAAATAAGATTGTTGTTAACAAATAGGTCTGTACTATTGTACCATATGCCAACATCAGTTTAAACTGTGTCTAGGAAAGCCTCCGCAGGGAAGCTGTGGGAAACATTAGATGCCTCTAGTTTTTTTGTATATGACAGCATGGGGTAGTTTACTAAGACCAGTATTTCATTTGCCAGTCATAAAGTAAACCAATCGGCACATTTGTGCTGATTAAGCTCCCAGAATGTCCGGACAAACCTCCCAGCTGTGTCTTATCGTATTGGGGAATCTGGACTCTGTAGCTTCATGTCCTAGTAAGTCGGTTTTTAATCACATGTGAGGCATGGGGAGAGCTGTCACTAGCCCTCTGGGCAGTGTCCTTGTCACAGCTCTCTGCCTGCTAACATGCAGGAGTGATTGACAGGCAAAGTGGCCTCCAATGGCCGTTCTGGGAGCCTAATCAACACAAATGGGCTGATTGGTTCCCTTTAAGTAAACTATCACCCTTGTACTGTCACACTGGATTTATCAAGAGGGACACGCTCTTTTATAAACCCAGAAGCACCTAAGGGTGACCTACCGTATATGGCAGCCACAGAAATCTACACCTAGTTGGAGCAGGCAGATGTGCACTAGGATTTAAAGTGACAGTGTCACCCCCTTTTTGCATTATGACTTCTCTACACAGGTGTAAAGAGTAAATGTTGCAGTTTTCACACCTTATTTTATATCATATAATGTCATGATGCTTGTTCCAGTAAAAAGTGATCTTTTATCATCTGTGGATTGGGCTACCTGGGTGGGGCTGCACGACTGCAGTGCAGCTTAGCCCCACCCACATTGACGCAATAAGCCTTGAGGGCCATTGGAACAGGTCGGCCTAAAGGTCTAGGCCCCACCACCTCTAGGTTAGCCCATACCAATGTTGCTGAGGGCAGATGACGTCATGGAGGGGAAGAGGCCTACGGGGGCGATGTGGGCGAGGCTAAGTGGTGCTGCAGCCATGAAGCCCTGCCCAGGTAGCACAACCCGCTAAAAGATAACTCTTTACTGGAACAAGCACCATGACATACAGTATGATATAAAATAAGGTATGAAAACTGAAAAGTTTACCTTTTACACCTGTGTAGAGAAGTCATAATGCAAAAAGGGGGTGACAGTGTCACTTTAAGGTTACTACCAGGTGTAAATTGTAGTTAGTCCAGGGGGAGGGTTGTGGTAACACCTGGTTTGCATATAGCAATACCCCCTCGGGGTTAAGTTCTGCCCACTTGGCAGGTGTCATGCAAGTCACAATTTTTACCCCAAACCAGAAGGTTTGCCCAAAAATTTCAACTTTTTGCTGAGAAATAAATGCTGACTTGTGATTGGTTGCTATGAAAAAACAGACCCTTTTTATGTCTCAGGCAGTTCTAGTAATTGGGACCATTGTGTCCACCCTGTTTTGTAGTGTTTACAATGGCGGTTTACTCTAATATATGACTTGTTTCTGGTTGACTTTATTCATCTCATTAAAAGTTAAATAGAATTCCCAGACCTCTCCATTATGAGGTAATAATCTGTGATGTAAATGTGATGTGTGTATTTATCCCATTATCTGCATTTACCATACTATGAATTATCCTAAGTAAAGAGGTATCTGGAGAAGTCAAATCGTTTTCTTCTAAAACGTGCCATACGTTTAAATACAGAGTAAAGCAAACTTCCAACTATAACAGAAGATGTAGTTTAGGCTAGACAATCATAATTAGACTTTTTTTTTATACCCTTTTTACATAATTTACTTTTAAACATTGTCAGTGTGATTCCACTTGTGTGATATATTGCTTCAAGCTGTCAGTGTTTGCTATTTGCAACTTGTTCTAGCAGAACAATTTACATGTCTGTGTTTTTACTGTTGGCTAATGCAGGATAATTTATTAGTATCAGAAGAGTAACGGTCTTATAACGCACAATACTTTGCTTACTTTTATACTCTATGCACAAGCAGCTTATCTACCACAGCTTTCATGAAGCATAATAAGCTTTTATGGATCTTCAAGCTCCCGTTAGAAAAACATATGAGTATTCTGTCAAATTGTGGGAAATTAAGTTGCAGAATATCTCTGCTCAGATGTAACAGGATAAAAGTGGGAAATAATGTCCCATGTTTTCTAAAATTGTCTAATTCTAAAGTTCCCTTTCAATATGTTAAAAGACTAAATAAGGTTCGGGAGGAAAGTGATTTTTGGAAAAAAACAACAAAAAAAAAACAAAAACATAGAAAAAAAACTTAACTTAAGAAGAAGAGGACACAGTGAGAGGATAGATGGGAAAAGATCAGAAGCAACATGAGAAAATATTACTTTCCAGAAGATGTGGTTGGTAACTCTACAATAACAGATTTTTAACATGCCTGAGATAAACATGTATCTATCCTAAGATTATAAGGAAATACTAAAAGGGCAGACCCCCCAAGGGGGCTTTTGCTGCGGACCTAATGAAGAAGGCATCCCACCCTGAGTACCCCTTTAAAGCCATGTCCTATCTAACAAAGTCATGTCTGCTTTTACCAAGGCCACAACCTTGTTGTTGAATCCGGCAGACAAGTGTCTAAAACTTACAATAAGAACTAGAGATGAGCGCAGCTTGAGCATGCTTGGGCTGATCGTTCGACATTTAAATACAGGTGGCTAAAAAAGTTGAATTCAGTCCTAGGGCTGTATTCATGCTATCCATATTAGATGCAGCCCTAAGGTTATATGCATGTTTTCCAGGGCTTCCTTAAACTGCATCCAACTTCGTCAACCATCTGTATTCAAACGGCAAACAATCAGACTTGAGCATGCTCCAGTTGCACTAATTTCTAATAACAACATGCTGCAAGTCTGCAAGTCATGTATTTCACTACATAAAACTTAGGGTCCTATTCCATGGGCCGAGCAACAATGTAAACGAGCGCCGCGTTCGTTTACTGGGCCTACTCCATGGCTCCGTTGATCGTGAAATAAGGGCTGCAAGGACATCGTTACCTATGTTCTTGCAGCCCTTGTTTCATACATTACCTGTCCGGGCTGCAGGTCTTCTTCTCCCGGTCCCGCGTGGCAGCATCGGGTTTGGAGCGGAGCTGTCTGAACTGACTCAGCTAATCACTGGCCGCGGCGTTTCTGGCCAGTGATTGGCTGAGCAGTCTGTAAGTTCAGACAGCTCCGCTCCGAAGCCGATGCTGCTGCGCGGGACCAGGAGAAGAAGACTTGCAGCCCAAACAGGTAATGTATGGTTCTGCTGAAATTGTCGGTCAACCGTAGCAATGCGCTGGTGGCGAACGATGATTTTAGGTCTGAATCTAAATGAATGATCAGCCGATGACACGTTCATCGGCTGATCGTTCTCTCTATTCCATGGAGCGAAAATCGGCCGAATCGGGCCGAATGGGACCGATTTGGCCAATTATCGCTCCTGTGGAATAGGGCCATTAGGCTTATAAGATAACAATAAAGTAGCGGGGCTTGTATCAAATGGAAAATATCAACATATAAAATCACTTCGTCTGAACCTATAAACCAGACCACTGGGTAGCATTCAATCCATAATTCTTCTTCTTGTGTTTTCCTGCTTCCCTCTTCTATTTGTGTAGTGTACAGTATTTACAATATATAGTAGGGCAGGTTAGCAGACCACACATTGGGCATTCTGTATACTATAACATGTCACAGTTAAATGAAATATATTTTTATATTGTTTGCACATCATCACTATTAGATGGATTTTATCACCATTCAAATTATTAGGAGTGGCTATATAGACATGATCACCCTTCACCCTTGGTGACTCTTGGGTACCAAATAATCTCTGGCTGGTGCACACAATAGTCATTGGTAGGCGTAGTTATGGTTGTATTTGTCCCTAGATTTATGGTATATGAGCAGTGAGAACCTGTATTTAGTACACTGTTGTGAGACATAAGTCCCTGGAGTTGTCCAAGGATGAAAATATTTCTTGAAAGGGCCCCTGCTACTGCCAAAATAAAAAAATAGCCTATACTCTCCTGACTCAAACCCTCGCTACTGCAGCTGCAGCACCCAGACCATACAGTATGAAGCTTATAATTTGTAGTCGGCCATGTGGTTGTATGATAAAATTTTACTGCTGCTCACAAAGTTTAGTTTTATTTAGCACAGTTAAATAATTCACCTTTAACTAAACCATTGTGACAAGTGCATGTCCTCTGGGTTCCTCTGTTAGTGTAATTTCTATTAAATTTATATTCACCATATGGAGGATGTTGTCAATCATTGAAAAGGTGCTAAAATACAAATAAAGAGTTGCCACTTCCAATTAGCATCTTATGGGATATGTAGATCATCTAACGTAAGTACAAGTGACACTTGCTATTTGGGAACACACAGACTAATAAGTCGCATGTTGTATACCATTGCTTCTAGAATCTATTCTATCTATTGTAATAGGCTTAAAGATCAGACAGTAAACAGGGATTTAGATTGTTACTATTAGAAACATAGAAGATTGACGGCAAAAAAAGACCACTTGGTCCATGTAGTCTGCCCTATTAGTATTTATCTTGTTTTTTATCTTAGGATAGATATATGTTATCTATATATGTTATATGTAGAGATGAGCGAACCGGGTTTGGGTTTGAGTCGATCCGAACCCGAAGGTTCGGTATTTGATTAGCTGGGGCTGCTGAACTTGGATAAAGCTCTTAGGTAGCCTGGAAAACATGAATACAGCCAATGACTATATCCATGTTTTCCACATAGCCTTAGGGCTTTATCCAACTTCAGCAGCCACCGCTAATCAAATGCCAAAAGTTCGGATCGACTCGAGCATACTCGAGGTTTGCTCATCTCTAGTTATATGTTATTTTATCTTGTTTTTTAATCAATATCAATATCTTGTTTTTTAATCAATATTTTGCTTTAATGTTATCTAGTCTTAATTTGTTGTATAAAATGTATGGTAAGAGACATCTATGTTATGTAAGGGTTAACTGCAGAAGACCTTATAGAGTCACTGTTGTGAATTTTTTTTTGCAGAAATTAATAGTCCAGGCGATTCTAAGAAACTTTGTAATTGGGTTTATTAGCGGAAAAATGAATTTTTATCATGAAAAAGCAGTTTGAAGCTCTCCCCCTGTCTTCATCGTTCTGCTATGGAGAGAGGGAAAAGAGAAACCAAAACAGGACAACAAAGAGTTAATTAAAAGCTACATTACCCGTCTCTCTCCTCTGATGTCACCACTGACCTATCTGACCTCTGAATAGCACTCTGAATAGCTCTCCTGGGGTGTAACGCTTTGTTCTCTGCTCTCTGCTGCTGACATTTCTTCTCTGTCTCTCCTCCCCCCTCCCCTCTCCATAGCACAGACAGGATTAGTCTGATTAAGATTTCCTGATTCTGAGCAGTGGATGACCTGGGAAAAGTCTTTTTGAATGCAGATGATGGCATATTTGCCTAATAAACCCAATTACAAAGTTTCTTAAAATCGCCTGGACTATTGATTTCTGCAAAAAAAAAAAAAAAAAAATTAACAACAGTGACTCTTTAAGCTTTTGTACTTGTTACGCATATCCAGGTGAAATTAGGGTATAATTATAATTGGGAGGGGGTCTAAACAACAAGTGAGCCACTTTGAGTGTCAACGTTTAAAGCACCTTGATAAGTCTGGGTCAATGTCTTTTCATTTCCGACCCTTTTGAAGGTATTAGTTTTCTGTTAGTGACTCTAGTTTGTATGCTGATACTCTAAACCAGTACATAGTTATGTTCTCAGATGAGTAGTATACACAGTTTTGCCCTGTCTAGGCAATGCTCTGTGAGGTATATCCTTCAAAATCTGTGGCTCAAGCCTTCCAGAAGGACTATACACGTAAGTCATGTAAAACATATAACAATATAACCTTGCTAAACTTTTCATTTATACAGTGATAAGTAAATGTGCTGATAGATCAACAGCGTGGATGTACAGCATGGATACGATGCCGCGCTACTGCACATGTCCGTCCAGATGAAGATTTTGGAGCTCCGATGCTAGGGAAGGCCTTAATGACGTACTGGGAATAACATCGCTTTGAATTATGCCTAGAGGGCCGTGATTGCAGCGGTGACACCATACAGCACAGGTCTTTATTAAAGTAAATTAGTGGATTATTGCAAGTAGTCTGCTTGCAATAAGCATATAATCATATGTTAGGGAAGTGTTCTGGGTGATCTATGAGCACGTTTACTTGTATGTGTTTTTTGTTTTTTTTTACTGATTAGTTCCCTTGAAAAGAAAGTTTAATGAATACTGAAATACCTTGTCCACACAGTTGTTACATTTAGAACTGCTGTTACTCTGAACTTTAAGAGTGGGATTTGGGAAACTGGTGGACTTTGGAGAATGACACTGTTTTCAGATACATACAGTAATTCAGTTGCCTAGATTTATCAATCTATCTGACAATCTGGAAACCAATGACATCTCAGCTATCATATCTTAACAAGCTCAGGTAAAATAGACACTAAGCTGTGATTGGTTGCTGTAGGCAAATGACTTTTGATTTTTGTCTCGGACAGATTGATAAATCTGGGCTAATATGTTAAGTAGCCATGAAGACGATGGGTCATGGTTTATTCAGGGATGTCTCCTGTAATAAATAAGCTGTTTGCCTTTCACAATTATGTTAAAATATTCCATATTCTTTCAGCTTCATCTTCTCTTTTTCTCCAGTTTATCTCATGACCTCTATTTCCTTGGCTGTCATTGCCAAAGAACTGTCAAGCCTCTAAGAATGTCAGCATAAACTTGCTTGATGATGAGAAGCCTCCTAAGTTGGTTGAACGATGGGTCATTATCATTAAATGAATTACAGATTGCTCTGGGTGGGACTGTACTTACAACTTGCTAGTAAAGTACTGACCTAAATAGGAATATCTTTCTCATTATCCATTACTTGAAGGACAGATCCTCCATAGTTTATAGGGTTGACATTGAATAAATTAGAGTTCACGCTGTTTCTACATCATGTTATACAGTTCTGTATGTATTACCTTTTTAACTGTGATAACGCCAACTTGATATGTTGGGTCTGTCGTAACATCAAACATATCAGGTCCATCTCCATCTATAATGGTGTATTTCATTTCTGCATTGACTCCTTCATCTAGGTCCATGGCCAGAACTCTACCAACCGTGGAGTTTACAGGAGATGATTCCAAAACATTCATTTGGTAGTGTTCTGAAGGGAGGAAAAGAAAAAAGAATAGAGAAAAAAAAAAAAAAAGAGAACAAGGGAGGAGGAAAATGGAATCAATATTGGAGAGAGAAGATAAAAAAGTAAGGTAGGAGAAAGAGAGAGTTTAAAAGAGTTTAAAGACAACATAAAAGAAGGTAAGAAGATAAGAAAGATTCACAGAGAAATATAGAGATTTGAGGGAGAGAAAGCATGACGATAAAGGAACAAGAGGGTCAAAAAAAAGAGGAAGAAAGATAGGAGAGACAATACAGTAAGAGACAGGAGAGAGAAAGAAGAAAAGCAAAGGAGGACAAAGAGAAAGAAGATATTTAAGACAAAGGGCAAGGCAAAATAAGAGTAAGTGAGGAAGAGAGGAGAAAGATGGGAGATGAAGAGATCAGAGTAAGAGAAAATAAAGAGGAAGGTAGTACAGAGAAAATAGTGGGATGGGAGACACATTAAAGAGAAAGCAAAAAGAAAGATAGAGGGGGGGGGGAGAATAAGAGAGTCCAAGAGCGGAAAAGAGGGAGAGGACATGAAGAGATTAGAGAGAAAAGAGGAAGATGCGGAGAAGATGAAGACATTACAGAGAGAAAAGAGCAAGGGCAACACAGAAATATGAGAAAAATAATGCATGGTAAATAGAAGGAAAAAAAAGAGTGCGTAGAGGTGGATAGAGAGGAGAGAGAAGCAGCAAAAATACAGCAGGGTAAAAGAAGAGAGAAAAGGAGAGACAGAAGGGAAATAAAATGGCAAATTAAAATGGTTGTGCAAGAAATGCAAATCTTATCAGCTGAGCAGTCCCCCCTCCATCTGCTCCAATATTCCCACTTTGATTGCCTAGGTAGATATAATACTGTCATTGTTCCATATTAATTTGTAGTAGGCTGTACAGTACATGTCAATCAACAGCCTCAGCTGCTGTAAGTTACAATGGGCTGTCATTGTCAGATCAAAAGCTTCTTAGTCCCTTTCGGCCTCTTTGTGGCCATTAAAAAAGTGGTTGCGCAAACGGCATAGCTCATAAACTACACTGTTTATGTAACCCTGGAAAGTATGCAAATAGTTTTGATTGTGGGAATACACCATTTTCAAAACTCCCATTAAAGTCAATGGTAGCTGTACAAATTGTATAACTCACTGGCTTCAGCAATTTCTGACCACCTCCAGTTTCTGTAAAAAGGCATAAGAGGCTATGGAGCCCTTGGTGTGTAGATAGGTATAAGTCCCAGAGGTTGGACCAGCATCTAGGGGACACTTATGGCATACCCTGTGGTAATGTCATAGATGGGTATACCCCTTGAAGTAAATGTATCTGATTTAATGGGGCAGCCTGATTTTTATTTTTAAAACAAAATGTATACATGGATCTAAAAATCATTTAAATTAAAACAGTGTATTGCTTCATTTCTCCTGTGGTGGTGCTGTAGGGGAACTTAACACTTCCTGCAATGTTTCCCATAAGACTACAGGGGCTGGCAGTGTACATTATGTGAAGGACACTACATTGTGTTGGAGTTTCCATTTATAACAGAACCCAAGACAGTTATATGAACAATACACTTTTCTTTATATTGTACAACGTGATATTTACTAAGAAAAGGTCAGTTCAGTAAAATATGGACTAGCTCACTTTCTGTTAAGTCATGTCAGGGCATTGCACTAATGAAACTATACAAGCTGACGATGGTGATGATAATGATGCACTTACTTTGAGGAAATCTGGGTGGATTGTCATTTACATCACTGAGAGTGATATTAACAGTGGTGGTTCCAGCTAATCCCCCCAGCTGTCCACCCATGTCTTTGGCCTGGATAATCACTTCATAATAGTCTCTTGCTTCTCGGTCCATGTTTGTTAAAGCTGTTCTAATTATGCCTGGAGGAGAAAAATAATGGAAAATTTGCTTACACGATATATTGCACAGGAAAGTTAATTTAACTTTTAAATGAAAAAGTGTGATTTTCCAATGGGCAAAGACAGAAGAAATGGGTGATATTGTAGAAATGTCCTGCAGAAAAACTATCGATATCCTTCCATATGGCAGTAAGTATGTAATTTAGAACGGCAGTGGTAATTGTCCAGATGTTAAAACTACCCAATCAATGTAATTTCAGCTCTATATCCAATTAAACAACTCAAAGTGCTGTATACTTAAGTGCTACCATAGAGTCATAAGAAAATTTCACATCATTTTGAAAAATAATTATTAGCTCTGTAATGACAGTCTGTGCACATATTACTTTGATTTCCACAAATGCTTTATACTTTTGTTTTATTGGTGCAATGTTCTGTAAGTAACAGGTAAAGTAGTTAAACGATAACTTATAATATGACCTGCTATATCTAAAGCTTCCAATAGGTGGCAGCAATGCTTCTTGAAAGAACTGTGGATGAAAGTTGGTCATATAATTAGTACTTGACTAAGTTGCTTGATTTGCACTACAGCTACTGATATGTGTTTGCGCTCCCTGAAAAGACTATCATAAGTCTGACCTCTTCATAGGATATTTCCCCAAAGATCAAGATTTTTTGGAACGTCTACTTTCGTTTTGTTTAAGAACATGAATCTAGTTTCTGCATTGACAACCGGGGCTGTGAAGAATTTCAATGAGATTGCAGTACGATAACAGCAGAACGTCTGAGCGCTGAAATGCATTTGTCTGAAAAATATTGACGGTACAAGCCCAAATGCCATTGTATAATTAAAAATGACAGAAGAGAAAATATTGCCTTTACTGTTTTAATTATTTGCAGAACCTCTTTGCATAGTAAAATGTGAATTCATTAGAAAAAGTCAATGAAGGTGCTCTGTAGTTTCAGATATGTTTTGTATAAACAAATATATCAAAGCTGATCTATTCCTAAACTTTCTGATACAAGCTGTTCAAAGTGCTGATTGCGTCTCCATAGATCATGTATTACTTTCATAGACGGCAGGCATACAGAGTCTGTAGATAATGTAAATCCCCACAGGAGTATAACTGTAAGGCTATGTTTACACAACATATATTTTCGTAAAACCATGGACGTTGTACAACGGCCGTGATTATTACCAAAATATACATTACCTTGCCATCTATGGGATCCCGGCCGGAGAGTATACACATAGTATACGCTCCGGGTAGGATCCCTAGGGTGCCGCAAACAACTGACATGTCAGTGCACACAATGGGGCATGCTGTGGGGAGTTCTGATGCGGGCCACACAGATGTGCCCGCATCAGAACACTGCGGCGCCAAAGATCATCCAGGCGGTACTGCAGTACCGTCCGGGATGATCTTTTCAGAGACCTGCTGTTCCATGACCCGAAGGGGTTACGGAACGGCCAGTCTCTTATGTTATGTGAACATAGCCTAAGGCTGTAACTATACTGTAACAATGGAGCCTAAGGAGGCCAAAAAAATTCTCGCCCATAATAGACCGGTTTGATAAATGATGCTAGTAGGTGCCTTGTTACAGGCTGTGAGCTGTTAGTCACCCTCTGCCAACTGTAACTGCTCCTGAGATGGAGGACAGAATTTCTACACTTACTATAGTAAAAAGGTTTGCTTTTAAAGATACCGAAAAGTATAAGTTCATAAAAACCCTGAAATTAGTAATCAAAATGAAAATGTCTGCCTAGCAATACATATAGAACAGTTTGAAATATTTATATGGATATATAGTGAAGTTTGTTTGGCTACAACTTTTTTTTTTATTTTAAGTTTTTATTACTCTCTATAAATAAAAGAAGACAATTTGTGCAGTATTTCAAGGTCGTTTCACACAGATATCAATGCTGTAAAACAATTTACTACTTGTTAGGTTCATCTGTGTAAATATTGTTCAACAGAGCTAATACCTGTGTGCAGCACACACACACACACACACACACACACACATACACAGATATAGACAGTAGTGTAAATACCCAACAAAAAACTAAGCAGCACAGAAAAACAATCTCCCTCCAGGGTTCCATCCTAGGTCCAGAATATCAGCAGAATATCAAGTCAGCACTTCCACAGTGAAATTCCCTTTAATTCACACCTACATTTCTCAAGCAGTTGAGAGAAAGGTGCTGTACGAAACACTGCAGCTGTGAATTAGAGGGATTCTTACTGTACTGTCGTAGACACATACTGTATAGGCTATGTTCCCACAACGTCTTCTTCTGGCCATTTGAGGCTGTTGTTAAAACAATATTGAAATATATTGACCCTTATTTGTGTTTAAACGGCCAGAAAAAGACTTTGTAGGAACATAGCCATATTCTGCAGGTATAACTAAATTATTGTCTACCTTAAATATATGTGCAGCACACGATGTATCAACATACAGACAAATGTCAACACCTACAATATAAGTCCCCCATAATAGAATAGCTAGAGGGGGCAAAGCAATTTAATAAAACACTTACAAAACTCTCTTTTACATAAATGGTAACAAAATTACATAAAAATTAATTTGTTTTGATAATTGTCCCGTTCAAAAATGAAGCTCATATGGTTTAGACTAGGTTTCGGCTTAGGTTATGTTTACACAGATTTTCCATGGCAATTCTTGAAGCCACAGCAAGGAACTGACTAAAAACACAGATAAGGCCACAGACAAGGAAAGACTAAGATTTTTCCTCTTTTCAGATCCATTCCTGGGTTTGTTTTCACCAATTGCAACCAAAAATCTGTCAGTGGGAACACACCATTACTCCTACAATGTCCCCCATACACTGAACACACAGATAGGACTGGATGCTGCACCTCTTTATCTGCTCCACTATATAGCAGGAACTGAGAAACTGCTGCGGTATGGGGAACATTATGGATCAGTAATGAGCAGTGCAAGCTGTGTATCAAACACTGGGTTAAGATGTAACTCTCACTGCAAGCTGCAATTATATCTCTGTACCTCTCTGTTTCTCTGTCTTTCTACAAACACTCCCTTATCCTCCCCCATTCTCCAGTCACTCTATAGATTTCTCTGCACACTTATAATATGAGACTTTATTGAGCTGATCCATCTGAAGACAAATTCTGTCAGTTTTCATTAGCGTAAATGATGAGTATAGGAGGTGGGGGGCAGTAGGATGGGGCCTGATAAAGGGAAAAAGATGCATTTTTATACTAACACATATTATGGTACTGTATATTGTTACAGCTCTTAGGCTTTTGCTAGTGGCAGCTGCAGTTAGCCAGTATGTTATCTTTTATATCTAGTATACAGTATGTCTATGCAGAGTATTTAGAGTTTTTGATAAAAAAAAAAAAGTTTGAAAAGAGGCAGCAAATGATAAGACACAGTACATGTATGAATGTATGTACAAAGTCATACTTTGCAATGCAGATAACACAAACTGTTAAGTTTATATACACAGCAAAACCACTGTATAAAGGTGAAGAGACAGTATATACAGATATGTCCTTCATTACTTTTCCTCATGGCTGAACATGTAACAAAAAGTATGTCAAAAGATAACTAGTTTTGAAAATAGAAAGCATGATTTTGCAAATCTTCTCCTCCCCCTCCTCTCAAGACCGCTCATGTTTACATTGGAGCTGTTTTTGTACTATGTGATGCTGGGAAGGTTAATCTGAGGAGGGCAAGAGGGAAAAGCTCACACACAGTTTTTGTGTGTCTTCAGTAGAAAGCAGCAGGCTCAGAACTGGGGGAAGGAGACAGAAAAAGGTAAAAACAAGTATGGATCTAATTGTTAGTTTCCAGGGGTGGGAATGATTAAGCGCAGGGGTGTCAAATTCAAATACACAGTGGGCCAAAATAAAAAAATTGGAGAAAGTCGCGGGCCAACCTTAATATACAATAAAGAGTGTGTACAGCGTATCTGGTACTGTCAGAGCAGCGTGCAACGTTCCTGACACTGCCTTTCCTAAAGTAATTTTACCTACATGGTAGTTACCCATTATATCCCTTAAGCAGTAGGAAATCCTATAATTGTGCCCCATGTAGTAGCCCCCCCCCCCAGTGCCCTTCATACTAGCCAGGCCTACTATTAGAGCTCCACATAGTAGCCAGCCCTTCCAATAGTCCCCAATATAGTAGCCAGCCTTCCCCAATAGTCTCTTAAATAGAAGACAGTCCCTAAAATGGTCTCTTATACAATACCACCCCTCCTCCATAGTTTTATATAATAGCCAGCTCTCTCCAATAGTAGCCAAATCTCCCTAACAGTTTCTTTTGTAGAAGCCAGCCCTCCCCAATAGTGTCTTATATAGTAGCCAGCCCTCCAAATAGTCTCTTATATAGAAGCCAGTCCCTAAAATAGTTTCTTATATAGTAGCCAGTCCTCCCAAAAGTCTCTTATATAGAAGCCAGTCACTAAAATAGTCTCCTATATAGTAGCCAGCCCTCCCCCATAGTTTTATAACAGCCAGCTCCCCAATAGTCTCTTATGTAGAAGGCAGCCCTCCGAATAGTGTCTTATATAGTACCCTGCCCTCCAAATAGTCTCTTATATAGTAGCCAGTCTGAACGGCTGTCCGGACCACCCATATTATAATTTGCTGCAATGTCAGGGGGCCAGATTTAATACAGCAATGAAAAAGCTCAGAGGGCCAAAAATAACGGCACAGATTTGGCCCGCGGGCCAGAGTTTGACGTGACTGATTTAGCGTGTGTTTTACTTGAGGAGAATACCCCTTTATTTAAGTTCAAGAACAGCTAAAGGTAGGCACATGGGTAAGATAAAGTCTGCCAGTCTGCCCTTCCTTCATTCATGTCTTCCCTGGATACCAAGAAACATTGTTTACATTTACAAAAATTCTACACTTTTATAAGAAATTAACAAAACAGTCATAATAATAATAATAATAATAATAATAATATTTATTTGTATAGCGCCAACAGATTCCGCAGCGCTTGACCTGTAGGTTAATCCTAGAATTATATAGATGTGCACATGTTGGTTTGTATAAATTAGATTTACGCTGCTTAGGTAAAATGCTCTTCTGACCAAGATGTTCCACAACCAGAAACAAGGCAGCCATAGATACTTGTACAGTTTGGGAATATTCTGCTGCTTTCTTAGCATGAACCCATATTTCTGAATATTGGCATATATATTTGGGTGGCCATGCTTCCCTAGTAAGTCAATCAGGTTGGATTGTTCCAGGTTAGTTCTATTACAATCCCCTTAGGTGTTTGGCAGCCGATCCCCCTGTCCTTTTCTACCTTCAGAAAGATGAATGCGCACATTTGCCCAGGTCCACCATGCATGCTAATGTAAGACTTGATGGTGTTAATTGCTGGCCAAAAATCTTTCAACCAGCAATCATCCTATGTCTGTGGTAGAAAATAAATAAGGCTTTACAGAGGGGTCAGTAAACACTCAATGATGTACCTAAGCAATAAGTTAGTCATGTTCTAAAAATGATTGAAATCATGTAAGCCCGATTGGCCGGGCTGTTTAATTAAGCAGGCTTTTAGTTTCATCACAATAATGAGCTGGAAAGGAAGCATTGTTTCCATGGTACCTGAGAACAGATGTTGTTCATGCTCCATAAATACACAAACCATGAGTGATACATAATGATACAGAAGAGAGGTCCCTGCTTAGAAAGGCTTTTCAGTGCATTTACTTAAAGAATAAGTGCAGAGCACAAATATGTGTTATTCGAAATATCACACATCCAGCCTTCCCACATGTTCCTATATCACTGGGAAACTATAGAGAGGGGTGCTGCTCCAATATCAATGCCAAGTGTTTTACAGCAGGGTGACATCTCCCGAGATTTGTGAAAATCAGGAGTCAAAATCAAACAATTTATGTGTATGAAATATGAATGCATTCTCAATGTAGGCTAAATGACATGACTGAGGTTCCATTTATATTAGGTTGATCTTGAAAACGTGCTTGTCAAAGTAAGCAGATTTTCTGAAAAAGGTGTCATATCAACGCCAAGAGATAATCCTTGGTTTATAAGTGAACAATAGAAGCATTTCTATCCGTGGATCCAGTGTCAAGCAGTTTACATGCTGGTAAGATAAGGAGATTAGGAAATAATAAAAGCAGGGGTAAATTATAGCAGTATATGATACACATTGCAATAGGATTCGAAAGAACAATCCATTCTTCTCTGAAACAAAGCACCACACAGAAACCATAACGAATATGTTTTTTTTTTTTTTGCCTGGAGTACTCCTTTAATACCCCAATTACTTTATTAGATGAAATGTATATGAAATACATAATAATTTAATAATTAATAATTTAAGCATTTTGGGATATTAAACTGTCAATTCTTTGTGGCCTGAGGAAGGTCTATAACTAAAACGTTGCAAATGTGAAATGAAGCATGGTTGACGCACTTTGGAGGTTAAAGGGGTTATCCAGCGCTACAAAAACATGGCCACTTTTCCCCCTACTGTTGTCTCCAGTTCAGGTGCGGTTTGCAATTAAGCTCCATTTACTTCAATGGAACTGAGTTTCAAAACCCCACCCAAACTGGAGACAACAGTAGGGGGAAAGTGGCCATGTTTTTGTAGCGCTGGATAACCCCTTTAAGCCTAAATAGCTTTATATTGAGCTTCAGTACCAAGAGGCTGCTATAAAATGTATAGAGCTGAGCCTGGTAAACAATGAGAATGCAGCAAGAGGAACAATGCGGCCCCTTCAGTCAGCTGACTCTCTGGAATGCCAGGAGTTATAGCCTGAATAGCCTCAGTGACATCATAGTCTCTCTCCTATGAAAATTCAAAACAACTATTGTTTTCCTGCAAAAAAACACCTGAAGCCGGAAAATGCCCAAATTCCCTCAAAATGGTTTCTTCCAATGGCATAATTCCTGTCATCATTTCCCCTCCCATCCCTGTCCTTACTTGATTGACAGTCCTGTTTCTAAATCTTGCACTCACACACAATAGGTATGCACAGCACCGGAGAGGGATTTGGAAAACGGCCTCAGCTCTGGAAGGCGTCTTAACAATCACGCAAGGTCAGGGAAGTAAGAGGGAGCTAGGCCTTACAGCCCTCAGAGCTTCAGAAACCTGGGTAAGCCTCCCTGATGCTTTGCACCAAAGAATAAGATAATTTATCTACGTAATGAAAGCACAGACAGATATATGAAAGGTACCACGCGTCTCCTAATAATGTCAGCAGTTTAGAATGTAATTGCAGTTGACAGATTCACTTCAAGGCTATGTTCACACATTGTTTGAAACCGGCCGTTCCGTGACCCGGCCAGTCTCAGAAAAGATCATCCCAGCCGCTACTGCAGATGATCTTTACCGCCGCTAAATTTGGATGCGGGGAATTTGAATTCCCTGCTGCTCACAAAAGAGCGTGCGGCTGGAGCCGCACGCTCATTTGTGTGCACTTACAGGGTGTTTTGCGGCCACTATTCAGTGAATAGGGGCCACAGAAAACTGACATGTCAGTTTCTTGCGGCTCCGGTAGGGATTTCAGCCAAAGTGTATACTATGTGTCCGGGCCGGGATTCCCTCTGCCCTCAACACAACATAAGTTCCGTAGTAATCACAGCCGTTGTTGCAACGGCCTTAATTAGTACGGAACTTACGTTGTGTGAACATAGCCTAAGGGTGCATTCACACATACAGTATCCAAAGCAGATCTGCAGCAAATTTGATGGCCCAGATTTGCTTTGCTTTGAATCCGCAACTTGAAATCTGCACCATCAAATCTTCTGCAGATCCTGTACGTGTGAACGCACCCTGAGGGTGCGTTCACACGTACAGGATCCGCAGCAGATCTGCAGTACATTTGATGGCGCAGATTTGAAGTTGCAGATTAAGGCTGGGTTCACACTACATATATTTCAGTCAGTATTGTGGTCCTCATATTGCAACCAAAACGAGGAGTGGATTAAAAACACAGAAAGGCTCTGTTCACACACTGGTGAAATTGAGTGGATGGCCGCCATTTAATGGCAAATATTTGCTGGTATTTTAAAACAATGGCTGTTAGATTGAAATAATGGCCGTTATTTACTGTTATATGGCGGCCATCCACTCAATTTCACCATTGTGTGAACAGAGCCTTTCTGTGTTTTTAATCCACTCCTCGTTTTGGTTGCAATATGAGGACCACAATACTGACTGAAATATACGTAGTGTGAACCCAGCCTTAAAGTGACACTGTCACCCTTTTTGTGTATTCTGACATCTCTACACAGGTGTAAAGGGTAAATTTAGCGTTTTTCATACCTTATTTCATATCATACGTCATGGTGTTTGTTCACGTAAAAAGTCCTCTTTTGTCAACTGCAGATTGTATTAAGTGGGCGTGACCTCGTGGCATTAGAGCAACTTAACCCCGCCCACAATGTCACAGTTGGCCCCGCCCCGCGACACCCATCGGCCAGCCTGTTTCAATGGTCGGTGAGTGGGCGGGGCCAACTGTTGCTTTGTGGGCGGGGCTAAGTGGCGCTAATGCCCCGCCCACTTAACACAATCTGCAGTTGATAAAGATCACTTTTTACTTGAACAAGCACCATGACGTATGATATAAAATAAGGTATGAAAACCGCTAAATTTACCCTTTACACCTGTGTAGAGATGTCAGAATGCAAAAAGGAGGTGACAGTGTCACTTTAAAGCAAAGCAAATCTGCGCCATCGAATCCTATACTTTGTGTATACACTCCGTCCGGGATTCCCTCAGCCTGCAGTGCACGTAAGTTCTGTATTAATCACAGCCGTTGTTGCAAATCGGCAACAGCGGCCATGATTAATTCAAAACTTACATTGTGTGAACATGGCCTTAAATGTAATAATATTGTTTCAATGGTTGACTATAAGAGCCTCCATGAGGCTTTACAGAGGTGTGCCCTGGAAATTGATGAGCATATGTCATTTCTAAGCTAATGACTATGAGACAGATTATTTATAGGATCAAAACGGTGACTTGGAAGCCTATTGCAGAGGGAAATGGGACTTCAATAATTATAGGGACAGTACTGCCAGTAGGATGCATTGCCAAGAAAGTAATTAGCGGAGAGAAGGAGGGAAAAACAATAGTGAAGAACCGAGTAAATGATATGGAAGTCTTTAACGATAATAGGAGAAGAGGTATTGAGTGGCCTGTGCATTCTATTGTGGTGTTTTGTGTAGTGAACCAGAACATTTACTAGACAAGATAATCATGATAATAGGTTAGAATGAAATCATAATCTGAGGAACAGCACACTTAAAGAAACAAAAGGGGCATAACAATAGCCTGTAGAGATGTAAGAATATCTGATACATAACAAACCTGGTAAAAGATCAAAGACTACATATGGGGAAGATGTGCTCAGGAGAAAGTATAAAGCTACAAAAGGTAAGTCTCCATCACAAATGCAGCTATTGTTTATGTGCAGATTTTTGTGTGGAGAAGCATAAGAGGTATTATACTCAAACCAACTGGCTGCGGAAAGAGGGCTACATCCTGCTGTAATGCTATATTATTTTACTCTGTACACATACTGCTCATATAATATATAGGTGCAGATACATGATCAAATAAAGGGTTCTATTATGTACAAGCATCGCAACTTGTGGACTTGTGAGGGGAAATTGAGTACTTTTTATTTTTTATTTTATGCATTGTTTTGCACTGGACTAGAAGGGGGACTAGAAGACCATATCTTGAAGCAGCTGTATGCCACTTGGAAAAAAGGTACAAATCTTTAAAAAAAGCATTACATGGTGTTGTACCTATGTGGAGAGCAATACTGAAAGGTTAGTGTGCATTTGGCTTACAGTATGCATGATATGTACATGTTCTGGATTTGGAGTTTCTACACTAGGGAGTGCTTCCCTTATTTTTATTTTTATTTCTTTTGTTATGGATGCACATAAAGAGTGCTGTCAAATTGACTGTCTGCTCCAAATTACAAGTTATAGGTTTATAGGGCGCACTGAGAATCAAACACCCTGACACATTGATGGTTAAGGTGGATCTCCTTTATTTAAAGATGGCAGCCAGTATATATACCCTGGGGGGGGGGGGGGTGTTCTTCAACTAAGGCTCATGTCAGTACTTCATTGGCTGAGGTACAAAAGGAGTTAGTTATGTAGCACTAGTGTTACTAACGTAAGCTGTAAGGAATGTAAATATCTCCACTTGTTTAGAAGGTCAGCGCTATATTATAATGGCTGCACTAAATATACAAAATATCACATCCTTAACACTTTCAGTTTTTTTTTTACAGTTTTTATTTCTCTTTATGACAAGTAAAGAATAGGGTCTAGCAGAGTTATTTAAGGACATGTCCTTGAAGAATATAGTGCCAAGTCCTTCACATACTGTATGTGATGCAACTATGCTGACTGTCATGAGTGGATCACATTTCAAAAAGTTTTGACTGAGTAACCTTACAACTTTTCTGATACCTTCCCCCAAAGGGATCCATGTAAATAAACTTCCACCTAAAAACTCAGGGCAAATTGGAACTGGGGAAAAGGTGATACTTATTAGGATGTATAGATTTTCAGCCAATTACTCTTGATTAGGGAACAATAAGCTGAAGTGTCTATTTGGCACTAAAATTTCTGTTTGGTCATTGGTTTAAATATAACAATCATGAACCATATGATATGTGTTAGTGATGATTTAAAGTGAACCAATCCCCATATTTTTGCATATAAATAAAAAAAATCCTTCCTAATAAACCTTCATCCATTCTCTCCTAATATCTATTTCCTCAGTATAACAGGGTCAGCTTTTGGGCAAAAACCTACTTTTATTTTTTTCTGCACATATGCAGTTTTCCTGGTGTAGTCTTCCATACCTAACTAGTCATAGGCCTCAGGAGTTGCTTTGCTGTAATTACGTGTCTCTGAGCGTGATTCCAGTGCAGTAGCTTGGTGCCTCACCGAGGTCAGCCCATGTCTTCGTTACAGCACTGACGTCATCAATCAGCCAGACATGCGCAGTACAGGAAACAGGCATCAGGGATTGAACACCACTGTACTGAGTGAAGACATTGGCACTATGATGTCAATATGGGAAGGCCTGTAGGTGAAGCAGGAAGCTATTGCACAGATTTGCATATGTGAAAATAATACAGATTATGCTTGATGTGTGCCAATGTCACAGATCCGGCAAACAGATGCGTATATATGAATCTGCCGCAAAAGCTATATCTGTGTATATCTACCTATCT
Source organism: Dendropsophus ebraccatus (assembly GCF_027789765.1). NCBI lineage: Eukaryota > Metazoa > Chordata > Amphibia > Anura > Hylidae > Dendropsophus > Dendropsophus ebraccatus. Next base: position 104,844,553 of record NC_091455.1, read on the forward strand.
CATCCAGTTAGTTATATATCCTTATATATATGCATGAGATAGATATGAAACCATCATGTGACTAATGGGGATTTAAGCATGACTTTTTAAATCAATAAAAACAGATCAAAACCTGTTATAAGAAGCAGCAAGAAGCTTTCAGTGTCGCCATGCAAGTAAAGAATCCTCAGTAATTACCTGTTTTAGAGTCCACAGAAAAATATGGCTGTCCTTGCAAAATACTGTACACAACCCTTGCACTGCTTCCATAAGTAGGATCATCTGCATCAGTTGCTGACACCTGGATAATAGAGGTACCTGACAAAAATGGAAAACATTGACCTTTTTTAAATTAAGAGCTGAAAATCTCATTTAGCCTCTTCAATACAAATTTGAAAAAAAAAAAAAAAAAAAACAAACTTGCTAACTTTACATAATGACAGCAACAGTAACGGTTTAACTACTTGTCAGGGAAAGATTAATTGCCAGACACATCCTCAATTCCACTAATATATCCCAACAATATAATGAAGAAACCATTTTCAGAGATAAGCTACAGAAGCTATTAATGCTTCTCTGTCCTCTTACATATTGGATTTACCATTCACAGTCCACATGATGACTGCTTTAACCACCTGTTCTCTGTACTAAGAAAGTCTTTAATTTCATTGCTATCTGTTCCGGTATGTGTTATGCATATAAATAATCTGTATTATATGAAATGCTTCTTTCACATTTAACATCACTCAGATATATTCATGAAAGAATTATTGTTAACATTGGTAGAATTATTACATACAGACCAGGACTACCGATGTGTGGCACAGAAAAGTGCTTCCTTATCATTAATTCACCTATCCAACATTCATGAAAACCACATTTACATATATAAGGAATGACCACTGATCAGCTGTTTCACCCCCTATTACCAGTATGCTTAGGTTGCTGGTGTTCCAGTTCCCAAAGCTTTCTTGCCAGAGGATTAACAATATATAGAAAGTTATTACTCTTTAGTTAACATCCCAAAACGATATACAGTATTACTGCTGGAATTTGCAGAGATTACTGAGTGGACTAAGACAGATCTGGGTCCACATTCAATGAGGTTTACAGCAAGACTTATCTGAAGGTGCCCATATACCTTTAATTATTGCCACTTACCCTATCTCCTATACATAGGAACATTTGGGTCATGTGTTCAAAACGTTCATGTGTTCAAAATATGGGGGGGAGGACAGCTATGTAGGTGACTTTTCCTTATATATTGGTCAGCTGAATGTCTTTGCTTTCAACAGGGCTGAACTTCCTGTATGATGCATGAATACTTTTACACAAGTTCTCTACAGATACTGTACAGATACTGTAATGAGCTGTATGGATGCAGCAGAGCTAGGATGAAACAGATAGCCCTGTAGGACTAGTGTTGGTTAGTATGCATTAGATGAGTAAAAATATATAATAATCTAACAGTGCTTCCTTGACTCTAGGGTCTATTTTCTTTGCGTTTAATCTCAAAGAACCTATTAGATCTTATAAGTAATATGTCCTCTATGTGTAAAAGGTAACAGCCAAGTTTACAATGCAATTAAAAGTGGATGTGCACATGTTCTGTATGGCTGTAGTTTGACTCACAATCCCAAGGTACCCCTTTCCTATGCTGTATAATGCACTTGGCAACCTTGTAACTACTGACTCACAGGGGTCTGTATCCTGCTGTTGCGAAGCTCAAAATCACTAATATAATGTACATATATAAGCAGTAGAAACAGTAGATTGATCTAAAACAGAAAAATGTGGTTATTATTGATGGAATTGTATTATTTACAAGTTTCCTCATGTTCATTGTAAACTAAAACCTTTTGTATTGCAGTCTATTAATCAGGGGAAAGAAATCTTTTGATATTGGTAAAGAGAAATGTATGCTGCAGAGTAAATGCTGCCATATGAAGATAATGATATGCATCAAGTTAACCTGCTGGAAGACAAAGAAAGCCATGGTGGTCTAATCCCTTGTGCTGTCAGATGTATTACCATTGCAATAGTAATTACCACAAAGTACCATTATGCAGCTGTCTGCAGTGTGATTATTGTACTCTCCTATGAAATAGATGTGTTTTAGCCTTGCAAACCACCTCTGTGCACATTTACTTTATGTGATATAGCTGATGTATGTCTAACATCTACATTTGGCTATGCCTGTTAATATCTCATACTGAGGTGTATAGTCTTTAATTACAGAATTCTAAGGCAAACTGTAAGAAAACATATAAAAGGAAAGGAATTGGAAATTTAAATTGCTATAGCACCACATAGGCTATTTCTTAAGGTTTTTTCACAAATGCTTACCAACTGGTGACATCTCCGGTACAGAAGCTGTGTAGGGTCCATCAAGGAACTTGGGCTCATTGTCATTTATGTCTTGGATTTTAATGATAAACTCCGACTCAGGTTCCATGGGTCTGCTAGTCCTTCTATCTAGAGCCTGGGCCCTAAGGGTATACTGAGCTCGTTCTTCTCTATCCAGTCTTTGTATAGCATGGATATCACCTGTTGTATCATCAATTGTGAACATGGTTCCTGCCCCATCACCAGTAAGAATGTATTTTATTAAGCCATCTCCTTCGTCCATATCTGAATGAAGCTAGAAGTAAGAAAACAAGTTAAAAAAAATGTAGTTAAAATGTGTATTTCGCCTATTGCTATAAAGCCTTCCCAATGACAGTGTTTATGCAACATTCAGCCACTGTTGCAATTTGTAACATACAGATGTACAATTATTAGTGACATACAGTAAGTAGTTTCTGCACGCTTTATGATAGACATAAAAGATATACTATGAAGTTATAGTAGACATTAACAAAACAGTAGTAAGTAGTGCCCATTCTGAGTATCACCATAAGGCAGAAGAAACTGGTCCTTACGACTATAAAGCCTAGGTAATTCCAGCCTAGGTAATTCCGCCCACTTTCAGCGGAGTGTAATACAGGCATAATTCTGGGTCCATATTACAGCTGTGTGTTCTGGATGGACAGCAGGAGTAAAGGTCTTGCGAATAAGGCCCTAGGTCTTATTTATGGGTTGTCAGCCAGTTGAGCACTAGCTCCTCATTCATTGTATTAATGATGAGACCTGGCGGTATTATAGTGATTAGAACTGTACCTGTATTATGTTTGTTATAGGCTAAGTTCACACAACATTTGTTTTCAGCCTTACTTTTGGACAGTTGACATTTTGAGGCATAAATTATACCGTATTTTCATAATAATTTGTGTTGCTGTTGAGTACAGATGAGCAATCTTTTAAAAAGTTCAATTTGGCAGGTTTGCCAAACTTTGAAATTTGTGTTCGTCCAAACCGAACCCTAAAGAGAATTTAACCTGCTAATAGCTCCCTTCTGCGCACTGGGCACTAAGGATGAAGATATATCTGTAACCTTTATCCTCAGACACGTTTCTGTGCAGTTTGCAGTTCAATCCTGTTACTAGTAAGGCCGTTTAGAGCACTGGCTCAGGCTACGGGCCGGAGATATGACTGACAGCCTGCTCAGCCAATCGCTGTCCCATCTCAGTCAGTCAGTGATTAGCTGTGCAGGCTGTCACTCTTGTCTCAGGAGTGACATCCCATGATATGACCCCTTAAGACAGCACCATGGCCAGTGATTAGCTGAGCAGGCTGAGACCTGCAAGAGGACACAGGGGGAGCGCGGAAAGGTAATCATAGGCTCTTTTTTGTTTATTATGTGTATTAAAATTTACTGCCATCATCTTTATGAACTCATTACTAACTTTGCAAAGAATTTGGTTCTGTAACATAACAAACTTTTTCAAAGTTCGTAATGAGTTCAAGTCTCGGTTTGTGAAGCTCAGCTCACTTATCTATACTGTTGAGGTATTTATCTCATGGAGGATACCTAGAGCAGTAAACAATTAGATGTCAACGAGAATCTTCCCATTCACTGACAGCAAAGATTTTAAAAGTTTGGAGAAAGTAAATAAAAATATTGTAAAATGACTTATCTTCCCCTTATGCACTTATTGAGCTTTATTTATGAAAAATTTAAAGGACCCTTCAAATAGCATGGGGAAAAATGGATGACAGAAGAGAGATTTTGCACAGCTTGTGTTTAAACGTTAGCAACAAGAAAAAAAACATTTTTTGAACATTCATTTGTTTTTCCTAAATCAACAGTGTATTCTAGACATACTCCCACTAAAAAGCCATGGGAGGAATTTGGCAAATTCCCTGAATTCCATAAACATAATATTTGTAAAATATAGGATGGCTCAAACAATTAACGGGAAAAACAGATAAAATGAAAATGATTCACCAGGATCTCCAAAATAAAACAACAAAACTTACTAAGGATAAGTTTTATTTTTTTGTTTAAACAATTAGTAAGTAATAAAACAGAAACTATATCAAACACCTACCTAAAAATGCCTTGAAGGAGAGGGCCACCAAATTCAAAAAAGTCAAGAAGCCAGGGGGTGTGGGAAAATAGTAAAGTAAACTCACCTATCCTCGTGCCCCATAGCGCCACTCCCGCGTCCCATTGCCTGCTCAGCCAATCATTGACCGGGGTTGGACATTGTCCCAATCACTGAATGGCTGAGCGGGCAATTGCTCAGGCGTAAATCAAGGCAGAAATCTTGGCAGAAATCTACACCAACTCTGGAGCCGGTGCAGATTTCTGCGTAAAACGAGCAACATGTCCTACCAGAATAACTAACAGGCATGTGCTTTCTTAATAAATCCAGTGAGAACATAATAAACATTATCATACTTCTCCCTGTGACGCCGCACCAAAGGCTAAGGGACCCTGACCAGAACAAATTTTCCCTCAAGTAGTGATGTTGTCATAATTCGGGGGAAAATACCCGACCCGGCTGATGGATTGCCCGCTCAGTCAATCAGTGACTGCAGCAGTGTCCTGCCTCAGTCACTGACTGGCTGATAGGGCAATCCATCAGTCGAGCCATGATGTCACTGAAGAAGGAGATCCAGGAGCCCGGCGGGAGTTCTGGAGCATTAATGCAGTGCTGCGAAGGCATGGGTAAGTACCGCTTGTTTATTATGTTCCTCCCTGCTCTGATGGAAATTGTTAATTTTCCCCAGACTTGTACTTTAATTAATCATCTCTCTTTAAGGTCTCTATGATGGTCAAAGAGAAAAGAAAACCTCCTTCATCTTTCTTAACCCCTTAACGACCCGTCATGCTGCCGTTAAGGGGGATCAGAGAGGGCTCCCGGCGTGAGCCCTCTCTGCAGCCCATGGTTCCCGGTTGCTATGTGCAGCCAGGGACCGCGGGTATTAGCAGCCGTGGCTGATTGCCGCAGACGGCTAATTAACTATTCAAATGCAGCTGTCAAACTTGACAGCTGCATTTAAATAGTGTATGTGGCCCCTCTCCTTGGTGTCTAGTGGGGGATCTCCCCCCCCGCGATGCGATCGCGGAGGGGAGATCCATTGTAATGAGCTGGCCGGGGCTCAGCGTTGGAATGACGCTAATCCCGGCTCGGCAATCCATTAAGATGGTCTGCAGCAGACAATTATAATAGAGCACCGATCTGATGGATCATTTCTCTATTATATACACAGCATTGATCTCAATGGGAGATCAGTGCTGTGTATATAGAAGTCGCCCAGGGGGCTTCTAGCTACTGTATGAGAAAACAAAATAAAGTGTTTTTATTAATAAATTATCCCCTCCCCTAATAAAAGTTTGAATCACCTCCCTTTTCCCATTTTATAAATAAAAAAAAAAAAAAAAAAAAAAAACATATTTGGTACTGCCGTGTGCATAATCTCCCGAACGAATAAAACTTTAAATTCCTAAGCTCGCACGGTAAACAGCGTAAGCACAAAAAAATGGCCAATGTGCAAAATTGTGCATTTTTGTTTACATTAAATCTAGAAAAAATGTAATGTAATGTTGCATTTACGCAAACAAGGTACCTAAAGAAAGAACAGATCGCGGTGCAAAAAATGACACCTCACACAGCCCCATAGACCAAACAATAAAAGCGTTATAAGGATGGGAATAGAGCGATTTTAAACATTTAGTTTCCTTTAAAATGTTTACATTTTTTTAAAACCATCAAATAATATAAAAGTTATACAAGTTACATATCGCTGTAATCATACTGACTTGAGGAACATAGATAACATATCAGTTTTACCATAGGGCGAACGGCATGAATACAAAACCCCTCAAAATAAAAGGAAATGCACTTTTTTTTTTTAAATTTCACTGCACATATATTTTTTTTCTGCTTTTGCAGCATATTTTATAGAAAAATTAAGTCTGTATTTGCAAAGTATAATTGGTGTCGCAAAAAATTAGGGCTGATGTGGGTCTGTAGGGGGAAATATGCAAGCGCAGTGGCCTTTTAAACATGAGGAGGAGAAACTGAAAGCGCAAAGATGAAAACTGGCTCCGTCCTTAAGGGGTTAAGGCCATATTACACAGCCTGATGTTCCGGAGAAGCGAGCACCGACCTGTCAGCTAAGCACTTGCTTCTCCCTTCTTCCAAACTCACTGCAATGTGTTATTTCATGCACAGAGAGCTAGCGGGGAGCATCAAGAGGGGCCGCCTGAACAATCCTTTTGGGTGGCTTATTGAAATCAGTGTCGGTCAAGATGTTGAAAGACCATGATCAGCCGACATCATGTAAATCGGCTGATCATTGCCTTTCAAGACGTTCTTTCACTAAATGATTTTCAACCTGAATGGTCACTAATCTGCCATAATTGTTCAGTACACTAGGGTCCTTACTCTGTAGAAACATTTATTTACTTAGTTCACTGATGACGTCAGTGAGGGAAGAAATAATTACCTTCTGCTGTTATGCTAGGCCTACACACAAACTCATCCAGGGACACATAGCCTCTTTTGGGCAAAAATAGAGAAATATTTTACAAATACACAAAAGAGTTAGAATCCAGATTTACTCCATATCTGCAATATGCTTTGCGCAGAATCTGTCTTGGACGGTAAAGAACGGATCATATACGCCATTGCACTGAAACAAAGCGGCAGGTGCAGTGATATTGGGTATTCTAGCAGACAACTCTATGTCAGTTTCCTCTAATGGCATTTTGAGTAGTCGCTTGCCCAGAGAACAATGCTTCCTTCTGTGCTGTGTGGCTTATTAGGTGCAGGTTTTAATTAGAGAGTTGTAATGATTAAGATCCGATTCTAAACAGCTAAGAAATACAAAAGAAGGATTTTTTCATTAATTTATGTGCTCAGAAAAAAAAATCGCCTTTCACAAAGTAAACTAACAAATTAATCCTTCTCTGCTGGAAACATCTTCATTATTACCAGAGGAACTACACTGACATTTCACTAGTCTGAAATTAGCATGGTAGTAATTAGCCACTGTCATATACAAATAGCCTAAAACTCCACTCACTGCTGCATACCTTTACATTGTGGAACCTCCAAAGAGGGCACTGTAATGGCGTCATACAAATAGGAATAACTCTGCATATGATACATTAGATAAGCTGATCCTTATAATGTAACTTTAGCATTAGAGATTAGCAAATTTACAATACAAACGAAGCAAAACAATCCGTTAGCTTATCAGCCGGCTACATTTGAAGTCTGGCTTCTCTTCCTCGGGTGCCTGAAAAAGCTGGATCCAGTCCTGGGAGAAGTTTCTCAGGACTGGATCCAGCTTTTCCAGACACCGAGGGTGGAGCTGCATGGAGCAGCATGGACTGCAAAATAGGAGGCTGATAAGCAGATTGCCAAGCTAATGAAGCGATTTGCTTTGTTTGTACTGTAAAATTGCTCTTCTCTATTTAGAATCACTAAATTCAATATTATTTAATATAAATATTCAATAAATTTAAGAGCGGCACTATTTTTGGAAAGAGAGCAGTTTCTGGAATGTTGTCCAGGCACTGACATTTCAGCTCTAACTTATCAAGGGAATATGGGCTAGAGTGACATAAGTTCTTGAACACGCGGATATCTTTTTGTCTTTTTTCCCCCCAGTTTTATAGAACATCTTTAATTGGTCACTGTTGTTTCAAACAGCTTCCCTTCATGTGATTCCTAACATTTTGCCAAAAATTATTTCTTGCCCCAGAAAAAACACTCCAAAATGTCATCATAGACTGTCTCCCTACGCTGCCATCTGCTGTCCACTGCCTGCCATCAGGAGAACTGTGGGGGAGATTTATCAAACATGGTATAAAGTGTAACTGGCTCAGTTGCCCCTATTACCAATCTGATTCCACCTTTCATTTTCCAAAGAGTCTGTGAGGAATGAAAGGTGGAATCTGAGTCTGTGCCTAGTGACGGCCACAGAAAGACAGTTGGGGGCGGGACATACCATGGGCTCTGTGCCGCAGAGGGGGAGCAGAGAGAGCCTGGGCTGTGTACATGCAAGTTGTGAGCTTGTAGACTGCATTGTTCACACAAGGGAAAGCTTCCCTTTTATCTTAGGAGAAGGCATACTGTAGTCCAGAGCTTCTCAATTCCAGCCCTGATGGTCCACCAACAGATCATGTTTTAACAGAAAGAACACCTTTAATAATACCCGATGTACCGAGTATAATTATATCACCTGTGAAATACTAAGGAAATCCTCAAAACCTGTTGGTGGGCCTTCGTTCCTTTCTTCCCAAGCACCCTGCAAAACCAGCCCATCAATATTCCCTTCTCCTCCAAATGCCATCTACAGTAATGTACTTTATGAATCATCCCCCAGCACATACAGCCTGGTCAGTGCTTAGGGTTCAGTGCCTGCCGTGGTGGTGAAACTGCTGTTGTTTCTTGTATTTGTGCACACATTTGTGCAACAGTCGCCCCAACTCAACCCCACATATCATCTATTAGTAATATACTGTATACATCTCCAGCTCAGCATAGTGCAAGCCCGTTCATTGCTCCAGCACTATAGCATAGCAGTAAGGAGCATGTGAGGTGCTGTGATAGACTGAAAAACTCAGAGAAAGACGGGATCTGTGTGTGTACTACTGGCAAACATGTCAGCCCTGGTCCAATCCCCTGAAATGTAAGAAATGAGAAATTGCTGTGCACTATGGAGAGGAGTCTTAGCAGCTGAATAATGGCAGTGAGAGCACTAAAAGCGCCTTGTCTACACTCAGGAGGTTTAATCTAATAAAATCATGTAGGTACAGTACTCTAAAAGTGTAACTATTATTTAAACAAACTTGTGACATGTCATAGTATTGGTGGAGGTCCCGGTGCTGAGACCAGCGGATCGCTAGAACAAAGGGGCAGATGCACTCAATAGTGTGCTCTGTCCCTTCTTCTTTGCTATAAACTACTAATACGATTAGCCTACAAAATTATATTGAAAGCCTAAGAAACTTCCAGCAATTCTGTATATCAGAAGTTCCATAGGCTCCCATTATAACATCCACTGCTCGTATTAGCAGTTTATAGGAAAGCAGAAGGGGCACAGTGCACGCTGCTGAGCTTGTTTGCTCCTTTATTCTAGCTATCAGCGGGGTTCACAGAGCCCAAACCCCCTCCAATACAAACTTCTGACATGTCGCTATGACATGTCAGAAATTTGTTTAAATGATAGTTATACTTTAAATGCACAAAAAGTGATATTAGTATAAAATCTGAATCTGGCTTGGAGCAAATTGCTCATTTTTTGAGTTATTTGAAGCTGTAAATCAGGTTAAGGTGAGCAGTACTTAGGACTATGATGGCTAACCTTGACACTCCAGCTGTTGCAAAACTACAATTCCCATCATGCCTGGACAACCAAAGATATGGGTTTGGCTGCCCAGGTATCATGGAAATTGTATTTTTGCTACAGCTGGAGTGTCAAGGTTAGCCATCAAAGACTTAGGATACAGCCTGGGTTTTCTACATATATTGCAGATGCTGGGTCACATCTAGGCATAGAATGCAGTGCCCATAGGGGAGTACTTAAGATTTTCACAGACCCTTTCACATTCAAAAATCAGGAAGGTGAGGAAGAACAACAACACTGTACACTATGCAGAAGGACTACAGATCCTGTTATTGTGCTGCAGTCTATGGATTGGGAGAAGGACAAAAAGAATGGATTAATTAAGGAATGTATTCAAACATGGGATTATCATCATTCACGACTGGAAGAGCTGTAACACTGTAATAGGTTGTCACATTATTGGAACATTTGATGTGTTTGGCGCCTTAAAACGGTGAGCTGCCTAGTTAATGCAAGATTTGTATTCATTTCATTGGATGTTAAGCAGCTGGAATACTCTCCAGATATCTCAAGGTGACACCAATTCTGTGTTCTGCTGCCATAAATTACTTCTATACAGGGCCATTGTCTGAATAAGTTAGGAAAGGCTTGTTTCCAATGTATGTTTTATGCTATTTTGAGCTTCTTACCTTCCCAACATAGAGAGGGTCTGTTCCTGTGTATTCCTCCAAAACAAAGAACTGATTCCATACCCAGCTCCTCTTCAGCCGATTGTGCAGCAACTGTTTGTTCTGGGATTTATCATCGAATTCTCCAACTGGAAACTGACTAGAAGATGAGAAAACTCCATTTGTCAAGTCCAATAACATCATGTAGTAAATGTAGACACCTTGTCCAGGATAATTCTTCAAATGTCGCATTCTTTTGTGATCTCTTTATAGTTTTAATTAATAAAAGTAGCGCAGTACAAGTGGAGGTTAAATAAATATAGTAGTGAAAGGAGTTTTGATCATTGGTCTTTGATGGCAGTCCTAACAGCAGATACCTAGAATGCTGGAAAAGAAAAAAAAGAACCATGAAGTCAAATGATATCTTCAGCAGAAATAATGATATTTTCTCTTACAAGATGTGGAGTCTTTCACATGGGTAGCATGATAATAAAATATGAACAGTATGTTTAGGAACAAAGAGGCCTGTTATCTTCCTATATACAACAAAGTGCCTTTGGATGCTGTCACACTGGGGGTTGTAGTTAGTGGGGAGGATTACTTCACTTTGGTTACTTTGATTACAACAGGGTTCCACTGTATTATTGATTTGCTGGAGTTAACAGCATGGTCTCAGAAATACAGTATTTATGATCTGAGCAGCCCTTTGAAAGTGCTGAATATAAGCATTTGCTTCCAGAAAATAGAATACCTACCAAGCAATTTCCAAGGACAGCTGCTTTTTTTTTCTAAATATATATTTTGTTGAGACACAAAGCGTATAACACTTATTTTTATGGCAAATCTGTATCAGTCCTGACCTTAATTATTATTTTACGCTTACTGTGGCATTCAATGTCACTCACATTGCTGTTTTCCAGAGACACGTTTCAGTAGTGATAATGCAGGGACACAGCCCAGATTTGAATGGCCAGTTAATCATTATGTGATCCACATGGGAGATTGGAGGTTTGACAGTCACATGCCATTGTGGGATATTGTGCAAGTCAGACGAACAGACTTTCTTTTTTGGTGTGAAAGCCTGGTTTAGGTAAAGGAATGCTGACCTCCAAGGCAGGAAGCTCTCTCATCAGTCAAGGGTCTTTTGTTGTCATGAAGTCAGATTAGCTGGTGACCTCACTCGGGGCTATTGAGCAGGGAAACTTTCCCTTTCACAGTTTTGTGGGACTTAATGAGGTGGCATTGCGCTCAAGTTACTTTGTCAAAACACTTGGAACATCTTTTACAGCATTAACGTTGAGCTGCTCAGTTTAAAGACCCTTAAGTATCTTTCTCCCTCTGCTTTCTCCCTTGTCCTCTCTCCATCTGGCTCACACAAGCAATTACAGCAATGTTTATTTATGATTTGGCAACTTAGTGACAATACATTTTACTACTTTCTTTTTTTTACTTTAATTTATTGGTAGCAACTGAACAGCTGCATGTCTCCAAGAAAGTCATAATGTATACTATTTCAGCGTTCGTCCCACTTCTTTAAAATTCAACACAGCTGTACTGCCCAAATTAAAAACAACGGAAAATAATATTAAGGACTGAGCTTTGCAGTGCATTCATGCAAACACTGTTCAGTTGTGACTTTAAAGCCACCTGCCTCACACTGGGCAGGTGCCCTGTGTGCCACCAAAACAGCACAAACCCATCAAGGTATAGACTCCACAAAACTGAGGTATCTGGCACCAAGACATTACCAGCAGATTCTAGAAGTCCTGTATGTTTAGAAGTGTATCTTGAGCAGCACAGAGGCTTTGTATAACAGGGCTCCTGGGTTTTTTAACTGAACCAAGGATCCCCTATACTTTTTCCTTCTAAGTGCTTTGTTTTTTTTCCACAATTAAAAGACTACCAAACATATCCTGACATACAGTACACCAGCGACTCTGGGTGCATTGCGGGTACTCTATGGCATGTGTCAAAATACCTTTTTGAAGATATCTTAGGGAATACTAGCAGTATAGACCTAAAACGTAATAAGAATAGGGCCTACAAGAAGAACACTAAACAGTGAACACAGAACAGTGAGAAAAAGTAGAGAGGACACTGTCCTTAAAGAGAGTATATTTTAATTATATCTTTTTATGACAAGGAGAAATCAATGAATTCATTGAGGCAGTTCTTTGTTTTATACTGTTGGGACACAAACACATTTAGCCAAGTTTTGCCATCAGTTATTCTGCACTCACACAGGCCCACTGTACTGGGGTAAACAATATAACCATATAGATGTGTTCTACCCATCAGACATATGCTATTAGTTAACATTGAGTAGCGGCGAGTAATTTGATGTTAGTTGTACAATATCAATGAGAACCTTAGGGGACATTTACAAAGCTTTCGGCTGGGGCGTATGCCAGGGAGAAGTATGAGTATGCCGGTCTTCATAAATCCCCTCCCCCCTTGTGTTTCATACCCAGTACATAATTCAAACAGATAGATGACAGTTAAATTTTTCCGTTAGAGGTATTTTTGTTTAATAGATATTGTACTGTAAGTACGTTCTTGTGAGTAATAATGATTATAACATACAATGATGTTTAATATTTTCAGATTTTAACTGTTTTTCATTGTATAGAATTAAATATAAAATATTTCCATCCAGTTTATAGATATAGATGTCCTTTCAGAAACTGAATAGCAGCAGCAGGGGTAACATGTTTTGCCCAGAATTTTGCTTTGAATAGACTGCATTAAACAGTGACCTCTTACATGCTGCTTTTTCTCCAGAATAAATGGATAATCCAGTTGCTTGCACAGGACTGTGATGGGACATTGAGCGCATTGTGCTAAAGATTCCATCTCTTAGTGACATCTTGTCCAGTTCAACTACTAAGTTCCCACCCACATGCTGAGTATTCCTCATACATTGACCTGTCTACCCACAGCTCACAGTGTTCCTTCAGTGTCTGCATTCAATGCATCCCCTCCAATCTCATATTCAAGAATTAGTGCTATGTATAACCCTAAATGAGCAGCTTGTTTATATCTGAGGTCATAATATACGTTTAGAAACTTGATTTGTAACAAAACCCAATCTTTCAAACTCTTCTGCTACATAAAAGGTGATAAGATTGTAATAGTTATAAAATTTATCAAAGACTTGTCAGTGAAGTTTAGACTAATACATGTTTGCGTTCATGGACACCCATGATACACTGTACCCTACATGTCAGAGTTTGATGATTATGAATGGTCAGGTCAATATTTGGTGATCAATTTTTATTATGGCATGTTAGCTTTGGAAACATACTGTACTACAGATACACCTACTGGGATATCTTAAAATAGCTAAATGTCTTTGGAGTAACCAATGATCAAACATGTTAAATTTCAATATGGTAGATAAGCTGCTATCAAATGCAAAACAACAGTCATCTTATCATGATCACAGGCAGGCTTATAATGAAAGGTGACCCCCCTAGAGATAACACAGGATCCTCATTGCTTTCCTCCTGCACACTGCACAGTGATTTCTGCATAGGTCACAGAGTGTGCCTAGAACACTTTTCCATAGAAGTAGCCAGCTCAAGAATACAGGTTCAAATGGGTCATGTAGCTACTGTAAAGGTTATATGTAAATGCTATTAACAGCAGCTAGGGCATGTAATTAAAATAGTGTAAAAAAATAGATTACTATAAAAACAGATTAGAAATAAAGAATATGTATATCTGATTTAATGAATAAAAACATGGAAGAATTACAATCCATTTAAGTGCAAACATATTCAGCTGCACTAGTTTCCTTATTTCAGACACTTACAGGGGCCAGGAAAAGCAAAAGTAGTTATAGAATACAAATTGACTGTTTGTTATTGGCCCAGTGACAAAAATGGCAAAGTACTCATCACTGGTTACCCCTGGGTGTTTTTCAAATGGCCAGTCTCCAGGAAGGCTAAATAACCTTTCATTATGTTTTTGGGGTGTTCATAGAAACCAGATTACCTGAAGGAATCCCATTCAGGTGACAAAAAGAAAACATATAAATGCTGTGTAGAGGTCTTTTGTGGTCAGATTCAAACCTACAGGCCCATTATCATATATTAGAGATAAGCGCAACTCAAGCATGCTCGAGTCTGATCATTTGGTGGCTGGAAAAGTTAGATGCAGCCCTATGGAGTCCAGATAGAGCCATAGATATCATACTGGGGCTACTTGCAACTGCTGACTTTGAACTAAACCACTGAATATTTGAGACTGGACACAGACTATAGCACTGACCAAAAGGAGTCTGTGGACTGCACCACTGAACTGGAAAGGGTTGTAGAACCATTGCACACCAGAGACATTGACACTTACATCAGTATTTACATAAAAAAAAAACAAATATATATATATATATATATGTATATATATATGTATATATATATATATATATATATATATATATATATATATATATATTTATATATATACACAATATATATGTTTTAAATATAACCATTGATATGTTAAACTAATTTGAGAAGAAGGGTGGTGGCAGCCTGGCAGGTTGTCCATAAGCACCTACCATCCCCATCTGTTTTAGTCCTTTGTTATTCTGCTCTGCTATAAAATTCTGTAGCACATTTCCTGGCGGAATCTAACAAAGTGTCTTTACCTATTGTTGTGCAAATTTGTATAGTCAATATGAGTAATAATGTTAAGAATTTACTTATTGTATTATTGCCCTGAAACACTGGAGACATGTTCTTGTGTTCATTGAACCCTAGACATTTAATAGAGATCTGAATGGGACCCATTGTTCCTCCCATAGTAATATGCTGCTCATTGTATGCCTCTGGGTATTGAATTCGGCCCCCTCCTTTCCTAATCATATGTGCACCTGTTTGTTTCCTACTAGGCAGGCAACTCTGAGAAAATTTAGAACAAAACTCATTATGAGCACTGCTGCCTGTGCTGAGCTTTCCATTGCTGTTCCAGAGAATGTCAGTTATCAGAAACTGGTCCTTTATGATTATTAAGTTTACTTAATATACAACTTTATTACATTCTAGGTAATAAAAAAAAAAAAAAAAAAGTGTCTGGAATTGAAAGTGTGTGTAGTGGTAGAACACCCCAGCTGTACAAACTCTTACTTGTTGAGATTTATACCATACAATGTAATTACTGACACTGATGTGGCTGTCCTAAAGAGGTAGTTGCATTGGTACACCATTGCATTGCGGTTGCTGCGTCTGACTGGGCAGTGGTACATGATGGCTAAAAGTGACATCTGTCCTAAGACAGTCCACAGTTCTGCTGTGGAGTGGTTGATTTATGACAATAACACTTCCCACAAGAGCTGATTTGCAGTGCTAAAATGTCATCTGGAGAGTAAAATACTGGAATTTTTCTTTTTAATACCCTAAAATCTGTAATGCTGCAGATGCTGAGTAACATATTGCACAGCCCTGTGTGCAAACAGGATGTGCGTAGTATTGATATGGCCAGTTATGAATGAGCACTACCAAAATCGATCAGTTATGGCTTTCTTGTGGCATCATATGAACACAAAAATAAATAAATAAATAAATAAAAAAGAAAGAAAAAAAAAAATCATACAAAAATGGAGAATCAACTTTAAAAAATGTAAATAAGAACAAGCAGGAGGAATTTACTTCAACCTACTTGAAGGGAGAGGATCCTCACAGATCTCATCTTCTTATGTGATAAGGATCCACAATTGTAAAATGAGATCTATGATTAGTAGTGGTAAGTAGTGGTTCCGCTCCCCTCAAAGAAAAAGTTGGCCTTTTTTTAACATAATCCTGATTTTACACATTTTTTTTTTTGTTGTAGCTTTAATTTTTTTTTCTTTTTTTTTTTTTGTATTTTGTATTCCTAAAACTAAGGGAGTAATTTCCATGTCCTTCATTTTTCCAGTGTTTGTAACTGCGCACAACCACATTGAGAAGACATACTAGATGAGGAAATGTTCATATTACCAGTTGAGGGTAAGCACAAGAAATGAGAGCCATTTAAAATGGGGTATCCGAGCCCCAGAAAAAATGTAAAAGTAGGTAAGAGTGAAATAAAAGAGACCGTACTGCAGCTATTGTTTGGATGGCTCCTGGTCCCCACTGGCCAGGTGCTCACCACTTCTACCTGGTTACTACAACACATTGTCCTTGCAGGGGTTGCCCCCTCAGTCAATCATTAGCCTCAGCATTTGAGCAGGCAGTTCCGGCAGGCACAAAGCAGAGGTGAGCGGCTGGTAATTGGAGTCGTTGGAACAACAGCTGCAGGGGAGCAGGGTTTAAGGCCCTATTACGCGGAACGATTATCGTATCTACCGATAATCGTCCCATGTAACAGCAGCCAACAATCAGCCGTCATAAACGATGTTGGCTGATCGTTGCAGTCATTTGTCTTTCAACATGTTGAAAGACAAACGAATCATATAGCAATGACCCGCTACTATTGCTTTGTGGAATAGGAGCGGTGGAAGCAGACCACTGCTATATGCTATGGGCTCCCCGAATGATCTAGCCCGCAGATCCCCGCGCCCCCCCCCCCGAGACTCACCCATTCGCGAGCGGGGAACAAGGAGCAAACAAGTGCTTCAATCGCCCTGTGGATTACAGCCTTTAGGGGCTGGTCATTATGGTTTCTTTTTTATTTTTAGATTATTTGACTCACTTTTTTTTTTCTGGGGCTGGAATATACTATAGCTTAGTTATGTTGACTGTATTCTCTAGTGAATAACTAGTCTATATTTCCTTATACAAAGGCATAAACTGAAAGTTTAAATTTGATTGTTTAAATAAAACAATTTTAATATATTGTTTAATCATTCAAATTATCCTAGATAATCCGGGTCTAAAAAAATAATGTTTACTAAGAAGACATTTGGCAATAGTCGCCAGAAGACAAATCTAGTAGGTCCCTTGAGGGCTGCTTTAAGATGTTTCACAATGTTAAACTTCATTCTTTAAAAAAAAAAAAAAAAGCTTAATGTACACAACACAAAATGTACTAATGTACTTAGCTATCGTTCTTTCTATAAATTATTCAAATTTCCAAAAGTCCCAATCAACCTCATTAACAGAAAGACTCTAAAATCCTAATTCTTTGTGCTATGAGTTAACGTGATCACCATAATTTTTGCAAGTGCTGTTTGAGGCAATGTCAGATTTAATGTAGTTATATATGCATGCATGTCACTTGGGATCTACAACGGCAGGACTCATAGGATTTAAAATAAAAATAATAAAACCAAGTTTTCTGTGATATGATGCTGTAATTGAACACAGAGTCACTGAAGGGCTACATGTTATCTGGTAATTGGAGTACTAGAGGTATAGATAGGGTTTATACAATAAACCTTGTTATATACTCTGCAGAGTGTTTGGAAATGGCTGCATTTTACTTAGCTTACCTGCATGCATATTTTATTGTTGTATATAATATCTTAAAAAGGTATTCCGCTCATTTTATTATGCTGCCCTGGCAGAGAACATAACAATTAGGCTATTCTTACCCTTCCACGCTCCTCCGATGTCCTTCTGTGTCATGTTCGGGTCCCCGGCTGAACAATCGCACCTCCAGTTTTGAGATGGACTTTTTTCGGTAGTGACAGCCCACTCAGTCTCACTGACTGAGAAGGGACAATGCCCCAATGTAGCTATATCTAATATATCAGTCTGCTCAGCTCCTCTTTGTCTATAATATGTTGTCTGCAGTTAGTGCTACATTTTCAACCTCACAGGTTCCCTTTAAAGTATTTTTTAGATTGAAAATTTCTGTTGTATTGTGCAGACCATGGCAGCTGCATTGAATGCTGAGATCCTTAAATTTTGTAAATGTCTGGCCTCTTTGTATAGGGTCAGAGATTTCATAACAATGGTTTCCCAACTAAGAAAAGCTCCTAATGACCTCATGTGCTGTTCTTCTCTCCATGGATCTGATCACTTCCGGGTCTCCACTCTGACCTGTGACCATGCTGTTGCCATACAACAGAGCACACCTTTTCCCAAAATCTCCCATACTTGCATTCACAGTATAGACTAATACTGTAAGTGATATGCAGCCGAACTTAGCATGCTTGATGGATGTTAACAGGGGGAAAAGGGCAAAAACAAAAAGGCACATAAGGAATTTAAAGGAAAAGTATAATCAAAAAATTACAGTATCTTATTGTTTAAATAATGTTTTCATCAACATGTTACAATTTATACTGAATCTTTTCCCACAAAGATATATATCAATCTGCACAGCTCTTCCTGCTCTATAACATGATGGGGGATAAAATAGATGCACTGTCTTGGTGACAGGTTCTCTTAAAATCAAAATCAGAAATATATTGTATATTCTGTTGCATCCACTAGAGGAGCAATTTAAAAGAAAAAATAATGATATGTTATAAGAATGGCTATATGTATGGGTACATTCACATGCAGTAGATCTGCAAGTGATTGCATATACATTGGCACAGCAAATCCATAGCTTGTGAACATAATAACTCTGTTCACATCTGCATCACACAATGGACCCCAATAGTGGCCCGTAGTCTCCATTTACATAGTGGCATCTGTGGGGTTCCTTCAAGGTGTCTATTATGTTTCTGCCAAATGTGACAGAATCTTCAACAGATGTAACAAGAGAAAACTCGCCAGAGTGGGAATCCAGCAGTCCACATATCTAAATTTCACAAAAAGCAGTCGTTGATAGCATCCATTTAAGGTGAACAAAGTATTTAACTCCATGTGTGATGTGAAAAAAGCAACATTTCTACTCCTCAGAGTCATTGTCAAGCATGCTCGGCAAACACTCTGAGGAGTTGAAAAATTGTTTTTTCCTTTTGGGCATCATACATGGAGTAAATATGGACTTGCTGAACTTGTTCACCCTAAATAAATGCTGTCACCACCTGCTTTCTAAGAATCTTCAACAGAGGCTCTAGATGGAGTCTTCAATGTATATTTGAATATGTCAACAGGACCTACATTTAACATTAAAATAATTTTATTAGTATTGGCATCAGAGGCATAACCTGAAGCTACTGGGTTCCAATACAAAGATGTAACATGGAACCATTTTAGAATTTCACTGATGCTTGCTGAGCTGTTGTGAACAACAGTTATTGTGTGTACATCTGTTATCTAAATCCTAGTGTTAGGGTGCAATTACACAGAGCGATATTTAACGATTAACGACTAATGATAAACGATCACAAACGAGATTGTTTATTGTTAACCTGAAATCGTTCACCATATTACACAGAACGATAATCGTTAGTTACGATCGTTACTATGATCGTTATTGCAATCGTTACTATGATTGTTTACTCCTTCTGATCCCAGCAAAACAATGAACAATGTGCTATTACACTGAACGATTAGTGAAAAAATGCGGAACTTGAGCAAACGAATGTGGAATTACAGCGAACGATTACCGAACGGTTAACGATAATTTTAGGTTCAGATCTAAATCAACGATCAACGACACAGAAACATTTTTTCAATCGTTGCCTGCAATTACGCAGAACGATTATCATTTACATACGAATGATTTAACGATTTTTCGCACGATAATCGTCCCGTGTAATAGGGCCCTTACTCCTGTCTGTGTTAGTAATCGGTACAGAACAGGAATCCTTACCTTAGTTTTAAGCCTAGTGGTCAAGATAAAAACTGCAAGAGTTCAGGATTATTTTATAGTATAAATAGTAAAATGGGAAATAAAAATAAAAAATCTATTAAAATGTGTTTTGCATAAAAAACATGATTCCAACAATAGGCCATTTTCTGATGATACATTCCCTTAAAGTTAAAGGGGTTGGCCACTTTATAGTAAAATAGGTCAGTGTACAGTATTAGTAAGTGTACTCACTGTATATACTGACAGCAGCTCCCTGTGTACCTCATAGAGCTAATATCAGACTCCCCTCCTCCAGGCTGGGCTGCCCTGCTCTGTGGTGTTTTGGTCCATAAGATGGCTGACATAGAGAAACATGTGACCAAGCCCCGCCCCCCTGTGTCCACCACAGAGCCTGTATGTGTCTATGGAGGACACAGGGGACAGGTCATGGTCACATGCTCCTCCATGTCGGCCATTTTATGGACAGAAACAAAACAGAGCAGGGCAGCCCAGCCTGGAGGAGGGGGGTCTGATTTTAGCTCTATGAGGTACACAGGGAGCTGCTGTCAGTATATACAGTGAGTACACTTACTAATACTGTACACTGACCTATTTTACTATAAAGTGGCCAACCCCTTTAAATTACCGAAATCCCTGGCAGGTCGAGATCGGCCACTCTGTTCTTCCCACTGTCTTTGTTTACATCTCAGAGTGGTGACGTGGCCATATACTCAGTGTTACCGCTACAGCTAATCATTGGCCTTAGTAGTATATGGCCAGTGATTGGCTGCAGTGTGAAACCACAAAGCTGTCAGAGAGGACCAAAGAAACGGTGCTGGATACAGAAGGAATTAAATAGCTAATAGCTTTTTTTTTCATACTTTACCCTATTAGAAAGTATTAGGAATAATAGAAAATGCATTTAATTGCTTTTTTTTTCTATCATAATGTTCAATAAATAAATAAATAACAGTTTTCAACTCTACATTTACCAGAACTAATAACCATCCATTACCAAACACACACATACATATGCACTTATATATCAGCAGGGACACTGTGCAGAATCAGCATGACCAATGCAAACTGCTACATAATTACAAAGCCTCAGCCTGTAAGGGCATATATTATTAAAATGCCACAGTTCGAGAGAAGTGCACTCCTAGCATCCATGAGGGTCGCTTGACACAAAACTGGCAAGTACAGAGAACCGAGCAATCTGCTGATCAATAATATTCTGGAACTTTTTTGTGTCACTTCAGCTCTCATAAATGTATCTTTCTAGCTCTTGATGCTTGCACTGACATGCTGATACCCAGTCTCATATCTCAGTGTGGTACATCCCCTGCTAATGCTGACTGAAGTAAAAACAATTCACTAGCCAGTTTAATGCTTAAAGCAGTATTGTTCTGTTGAACTTTAGCCAGAAACCTCAATGTAACTTTAAATGTTCAATGTAACCTAGTTACAAACAGCTTTGTATGACACGTTGTATTAGCGGGAGCCCCTAAAAAGCTTATAGTACAGCTAAAGCCAAAACTAAAACTTTACCTTACTCCTGAATTTTAATGAGTTATATAACTACAGTAGATGGGAGAAACCTACAAAGTTGAGCCTGAAAGAAATGAGCCTATAGGATAGGAAGTTAGAACCAGAGGGGAGTAAGGCTATGTTCACACAATGTTTTTCAACAGTCGTTATTTTAGACTCAAAACAATGGTCGTTATATCCATATAATTCCTCTTCCTCCTCCACCACCATTTTATCCCTCTCCGGGATCAGTCTCATATGGTAGACTGTAGCACTGCTCCCCTCGGCGATGATGTTCCTCAATGCAGTCTCCATGATGTGAAGCAGGGGACAATGTCATTTACACCGTAACTGTTGCAGACGACCAACAGAGTCTTATCCCCAATCGGTACTGATGGAAAAATGTATAAATATGGGACATCTATACATGATTCACCAATAATTTCACTAATACATTTGATATACATTATGGGGACGGGGTCTTGGTTATGCACACACCAATTTGCTCACGGCACTAAGGTCTAGGCGGAAGCATGCTTCCTAACAAGGATATAAGATACTATGCCATGTGCTAGAACCCATTTACTATGTGCAACTATGTGCAAGTCCTTGTCTACCATATTAGGCATTACCTTGTTTTCTTTTATGCTATCTATGTATATGTTCAATGTTACTGGTCAACTCTTTGGAGCATGCCCAGAGGAATGGTCAAGCTCACTATAAATAAAGTGGTCTCACTCTACCATGGAGTGAGGCATTTGCATACCACTGGTGTATGACTGTCTTCTCATCTGGCCAGACATTCTTCCCTTCCCCTATACTAGGGAAGTTCACAACTTGAAGCTCACAGACAAAGAAACCTGGGAGATCCATTTTGAGGTCTCAGTTGAAATTACTCTAACTGTACAGAGAATTCAGCAGTTATCTTGCATCATCTGCTAATGGGTGACCTGGAAATTGCAGTTCAGCGTGAAGCTGCCAGAATACGTCAAGAGGCATTTGTAGACTGCTGATTTCTGTTCATACAGCATGCCCAATATGTGGAAGGCCAAGTTCTACCAAGCTGTCAAATCGTAGATGATCCCTTGTTCCTGAAGTCCACGATAGATCTGGTGAAGGGCGTTACATGCCACATGAAAGTGGCTGAAGAGGATGCCCAAGGCTATGTTCACACACCGTAATACAGCAGCCATAGTTTACTATGTCCGCTGTATTCAGTGGCAAACTACAGCCGCTGCCTTACATGTTCCTGTGGCCATTGGCTGCTATATTGGCTGCAGGAACATTATCTTTTTCCCAGTTGGATTGCGGGCAACTTTGGGTGTGCCCAAAATGCAATTAAACATTGAACAAAATGCAGCCGTACTTTACTGTGCACCAAACTGTGGTCGTAGAAAATAGACATGCCCATTATTTTCTACAAGGACCATAGTGTATACTGTGTGCATAAACTATGGCCGTTGCTGCATTGAAATCAATGCAAACAAATTAATTTCCTTAAAAATGGACATTCTTTTCACTGAAAAGAACGGCCTTTGTTAATGAAACCTGCAGTAACCATAGCTGAAATCAAATGTAAAGGGATCAGATGTCTATTAATTTAGTCAGGCCAGATTAGTTCAGCTTGCCTAGATTAGATAACACAGTTCTAGACACCTCAGTCTGTCATGGATTCTTCTTGGGAACTAAAACATTTTAAAGGCAGAAATAATTTCACCAGACTAAACTAATCAACAGCCCATACATTAGATTCAGATAAGGTTACTGTAGTTGCCTAGGATGTTGGCTTATGTAATTAAACTAGACTTTGCTTTTTCAGATGGTAGATGTCGGGAACATGTTGGCATCAGACAATATTTACCTTTACAGGGGAAACTGCTATATAGGTGACAGCTGCTAAAGATGTTGCTCATGGCATCTGCTAATACAGGCTGCTCTGAATTAGGGACCTTCTCCATTTTATCACCTAAACATAACCTGAATAGTGGAAAGGGTTAGGCTGAAGCAAAATACTACTGTTTGACAGCAGGTTAAATCTAAAACAATGTGACAATTTATAGAAAAGATGGCAATCATTATGTCTTCACTTAAGAGTCTTTTACACGGGCACATTACTGGTCAGGAGTAACAGCGATTCTTGGCTGATCATGTATTTAGAGCTCGCTTTAAAATTTATCGTCATCGACCACATACAGTATCTTCCTGAGTAAACAGGGGGTTTGAGGCCGATAAAGATAAAGGCAAACTTACAGCATGGATGGATGTATATATATATATATATATATATATATATATATATATATATATATATGTTTGTGCTGTCCTTTCTAGATCACACAGCAGTACATACTTAATAAGTGCATTGCTGCTGTGATCCGACATCCTGTTTTCCGGCTCCCCCATTTAGCTGCTGTACTGTATCTTCAGGCTGCCACCTCCTGCAGAATGATTGCAGGGCCTGAAGATACAGTGGCTAAATGAGAGACCCGGAGGAACAGATTGCAAGAGCACAGCAGCAGCGCACTAGGTAAGTATGTACTGCTGTGTGATCTGGATATGTACAGTATATCTGTGCAGTCCGTATGCATGGCTGCGTATCAAATACATGAATCGTTCATACAACTTGGCTGCACAATTTGTTGTGCCATGTAAAACCACTGTAAAAGAGTGCTGATCTTGCTGATCGGCATTAGTTTGTGGCCACCTGCGGTCGACAAATCTGTCCTTTTAAAAGGACCCTTACTGATGTGACTTATACAAATATGGCTGCCTTGGTCTCAGTCCTCTGTCACACAAATAGCAGAACTCACATTTTTGGGTTCCTGAAAATGAACCTGTTTTATAAAATGGATTGTAAGAAATCAGTGAGGAGGAAATGAGTGGCAGACAAGTCTTTAATGTGAGGGTGGAAACTTGGTCGACATAGGCTACATGTGTCATACTCTCTCCATATTCTTCAGTTTGCTAGAATCCCAACTTCACACTTCTTGAGAGGGATACTTTTTCTTTTATCATTCATTATTTTAAGATCAAATGAGGAGGTTCTAAAGCTGAATTGATCAAACGAAAGGAAGATCAAATGCTGAAGTCAGATGATGAACTGCTGAAACTGCTATACTATACAAAACAATACTAGATCTTCACTAAGGAATCTTAAGGAGTGCCTTCTCTTAAGACATGATGACCACAGGAATGGCTGAAGGTGGCAGATGAGGGATCACTAATAAATCTGCGGGATTACTGAGTGGAAATTAATAGATTTACATAGACATATATGAGATGCAATAGGATGCTGAAGTTATTGCCTTTTTATTCTAGTGAATGTTAGGTAAAGTATTTGGAGTTGAGATACCTGGTATTAGTTGTACTTCATGATCTGTGTATCCTTATAAAATCAATGACATGTACTGTTCAGACATTTATTGATCTTAGCAGACCAAAAGCATTCTAGTAGCCTCATAGCTACATGATATCGAATGATCCCAATATACTGGAGAAATATATAATTCATTGTCAGGATGGTAAATGTAGGGATTTGGTAGAACTATTTGCTATTTTATTATGCACTGATTTCACTGAGAAGGCCATAGGGAATAATGAAATAGTTATTTGTGTTGTTTATATTGTTCTTTGCGTACACTTTATAAGCAGTAGCAATATAGATATATTTATGATGGAGATTAAAGATTCAGCAATGCTAAAGTAATGTCAGGGTTTGCACATCATTGTGATACAGTATGTAGAATTGACAGAAGTTAATTTACAGATATGAGCAAATATATGGAAGGGGCCTTTTACTTGCAACACTGTCACTTAATACATGACTGTTATAGGGTATTAGAACATTAGAAAATTTAGCAGTGTTTCTTCCAGGAACACTGCTAAACCAGTCCCTAGGTTGTGTTTGTTTTTGCAGTTTGGGCTGAGCTACAATACAGCCCATGTCCTGTGGACCTATGTGGCCCTAGTTTTGGAAGTTTTAATAAAATCAGAGATGTCTGCTTTTCGCTCACCTTGCTCTCCATGGCAATAAACACAGCTGCAGATGCACTTGATTTCTTCTAGTTAAGCTGGCTGAACAGTTCAGAAGTTGTTGCGCTTTTGTACAATCTCTACATAAATATGCATACATGGTCCAGTGTCCATTCATTCTCAATGGACAGAGTGGCAAATGCTACTGTCAGACACCCCTTGCAAATCATTATCTTTCTGAGAACAGAAGGACCAGGTATGTTGAAATCCAGCTTGATCAACCCTTCTCTCCCTCTGATAATTGCCACTGAGAAGAGTCAGGAGACCCCCCCCCCCATACACATTACCTAGTCAATTGATCATGCCATGATCAACAACTTCTGACAAATTTTATCGAGTGTATTTTGCTACCTTTAGTAGTAAAAGCAGATAGGGTCGTGACAATCCAATGGAGAGGCCATAGTACAGTGCAGGTCCATCCCGGCATGAGGCCACCTTATCATTGGTGGGATGGTTTTACACCATTTGCAAATGGTAACCAAAAGCTTCATTATTTTTATGGAGATTTTTTTTAGCAGTTGGGGGGGCTGCTTTTAGCGATTTTCATGTCTGTATTGGGTCAGTATCTTGCCATTGCGGTGAGCTGTGCATTTCTCTGTGTTTTTGTGTGTTTGCAATTTCAGTTTGCAGTTTGCAACGTGCTCCTGCCTAGTGTGAATGGTGTTCTAGGAGAGCTGACCAAATTTGGCTTTTTTCTGTGTTGCAGATGGTGGAAGTGGCTGCCTCTACTTGGTCGTGCATTCCACCTATCCCACCCAGGTGGTAATTACTTTTGAAGGTATTAGTTGGGTCCTACATGCCCAGACCACAGGCTTATTATATGCCATGGAGAGGCTATAGTACAGTAAACGTCCATCCAGAGCATGAGGCCACCTTATCATTGGTGGGATCGTTTACACTGTTTGTGAATGGTAACCAAGAGCCTCATTATTTTTGTGGAGATTTCATTTTTAGCAGTTGGGGGTTGTTTTTAGAGATTTTTATATCTGTATTGGGTCTGCATCTTGTCATTGTGGTGAGTTGTTGCATTTCTCTGTGCTTTTGTGTAATGAGAATAGGGGCTCAGGTACTTAGAACGAAACCTTTAAATAAATCATTAATACCCATTAAAAAATGTATTTAGTTAAAATACACTAAAACAGCTTTGACTACACGTCAGTATATTTTCAAGGATGAAAATTGTGATCCGCAATGTTTTCTCAACAATCTGCAAAATATAATCTGTAGTGCATCCATATGGCCCAAAATGACCCAGTGGACTGCGCAATTTTTGATCTTAGTGTTTTCGTTTTTCCCTCCTCCCCTTCTAAGAGCTCTAGCACTCTCAGTTTTTTATCTACAAGCCATGTAAGGGCTTATTTGTTACAGGAATAGTTGTACTTTGTAATGGCGTCTTTCATTTTACCATAACATGTATGACGGAATCCCAAATATATTATTTATGAAGATATAAAGAGGTGAAATCGTAAAAAAAAGAATGCAATATGGTAACGTTTGGGGGGTTCCTGTGTCTACGTAGTGCACTATATGGTAAAAGTGACATGATACTATTTCTCTATAGGTCAGTCCGAACACAACAATATGCAGGTTTACACAGATTCTCTAATGTTATATATATATTTTTTAATGAAATCCTTTTTTTTTGGCAATTATTATTAATAAAATGGGCCTATTGTGACGCTTTTTATTTTTCACCTATGGGGCTGTATGGGGTGTCATTTTTTCCGCCATGATTTCTAGTTTTTATTAATACCATATTTGTAAAGATCGGACGTTTTGATCACTTTTTATTATTTTTTTTATATATAATGTAACATAAAATCGGTAATCTGCGCACTTTTCTCCCTCTTTTCGTGTACGCCGTTCACAATGACGCTTGTTATATTTTAATAGATTGGACAATTACGCACGCTACTGTATATTATATGTTTATTTATTTATTTTTATGTTCTATTTATATAATGGGGTGGGGGGTTATTTAAAGCGTAACTGTCATTTCAGGGTCATTTTTCTGAAAACATTAAATATCAACAGTTCAAGCGATTTTAAGAAACTCTGTAATAGGTTTTATTTACTAAAAGAGTTTCCTTCTGTAGTGAAAAAGCAATCTCCCAGCCTCCCCCCTCACATCAAATGAAGCAGGATTTCTCTCTCCATTATGTGGCTATGGAGAGGGGAGGGGCTGTTAGGAGTGACTGAGCACAGAGGATTTCTGCAAAGCACAACACCCTGCAATCTTCTCTCAGTAAGTTCATAGATAAGCACTGACCTTTCTGACACCTGAATTTAGCATTTTAGCTGCCCAGACAGTCTACAAACAGCTGACCTTCATGTCACCTCTTTCTGCTCCCTCATCTCCCCCAGCCCCTCCCCCCTTCAATGGAGAGAGCAGAGCCCGTCTTCACTGGCTTCTCTGTAATGAAGACGTGTTTGCCTGATAATGCACAGATAAGAAGTCAGGGGGGGAGGCTGGGAGATTGCTTCTTGAGTACAGAAGGAGGCTTTTTTGGCTGATGAAACCTATTACAGAGTTTCTTAAAATCGCTTATACTATTGATTTCTGCAATGAAAAAAAACATGACAGTTACGCTTTAAGCTTTTATTGGGGGAGGGGCTTTGGGGTAGTGTAATAGTGTTTTTAATTATTTTTTTTACACAATTGAAGTCCCTTTGGGGGACTTTTACATACACTAGTGTGATTTCTACACTGACCAATGCTATGCCATAGGCATAGCATTGATCAGTGTTACCGGCGCTCTGCTCATTGAGCCTGCCTGTGCAGGCTTAGTGAAGCAGATCGCTGATCGGACCGCACGGAGGCAGGTGAGAGACCTCCGGCGGTCCGTTTCAATGATCGGGACCCCCGCAGTCACTTACACTTAATCGTGTCAATCGTGCTGATTGCAGCCGGCCCCCACCTGCTATGAAGCGCGCTCCGCTCCGGAGCGCACTTCATACCGGGAGAAACACCCAGGACGTACAGTTACGTCCAGGGTCGTCTGGTGACAGACTTCCATGACGTAACTGTACGTCCTGGGTCGTCTAGGGGTTAAGGTGTAGTAGATCTAAAAAAAAAGGATTATTATAATTCTCAACTCTCTTGTCTCAAAGACATCTACGCTCTTAGATCAGCAGGATTAGCTTTTCCACATTCATTGTGGCCTCCTGGAGCACATGTGTAGCTATTTCTTGATTAAAATGGCTGCCAGGAGGAGCATGTCAGTAGGAGCTTGGTGATGTCACAAAAATGCTGACCACAATTGCGGTTGGTTTTGTAGATTGTAATGTGCTCTTTGCAAATTGTGGAATTTCTTATAGACTTCTATGGGAGTGTCCGTAATGCAAATGCATTACAACCAGTCCTTTTTTTTTGCGTTGCAGATTGCAGCTCCGCAAATAATGAGGATGTATGAATTACGCCATAAAGGTTAATGGATTGCAAAGGAATAAATATTTGCATATCAGCAAATAGGGATAAAATATACTGATGTGTGAATGAGGCCTTAATCAAACTACTGGGACTGTCTAGAACGTGCTAGAGGGAACTAAAAAATGGATTCCGCTAGGAGATGGTGGTGCCCTGTTAGTGGAGGCTCTGGGGTAGTCACCCCTTAAGCCGCGACTATAATGGGGCCCTGGATGTCAGGTAAACTCTCTGCATTAAAGCATATTTTTTCTTTTGCAACCTACTTTTTGTTCTTTAAATGTGTTATAAAGAACGCTTAAAAAAACAGAAAGAAGCAACTTTGAAATTGATTAATGATATCCTACCCTTTGCCTCCGCAGCTCATATGCAGACTGATGTGTCTCTATGATTACAGACTACAAAGACACCCTGTGTAGTCTGATCCTGCAGTCATATTCCCCTATGATTTCCCCTTACTTCTTTCTAACCTAGAAATATATGATAAAAGGCTACCATGTCAAATAAATTGCCAAATCATTTACATTGCTAAAGATGAGAATAACCAGAGATTCAACCGGAGATTTTCTGCTGGATAAACAGATCGGAGCATTTCTCATTTGTTCTGTTGACAATACATAGGAAACTGGCCAAGGAAAAACACAAAAGACTGTTCACCCAGAAAGCAAACAAAAGGGCCAAATAAAAACTATTATTGGCCTTTCAGTGTGAAGGGTTAAAACGCCACTCTCACGGTAATACATTGGAAGTGAATGGAAGCATTTCACTTGGTACAAACTTGTGTTTTGGCTTTTTAAGTCACCATGAAGACCCCAATGAACTGAAAAACGCTGGTGGTCTTTGCACACCACAGGCCTGCGCTCATAGGCTTAACACAAGCATAAATTGGACAGATTTTTGTGCCTATATTATGCTTAACCTTATGTCCAATGACCCGACCTGACAGCATCACAGATCAATATGATAATGTTAGCTCGGGTCATTAGACACACAGTTGGGCCAGGATTTATGGCAATAATATGGGTGCTAAAATATGCCCATATAATGCTTGTATGAATCCAGCCCAAGGAGTTTGTTTCATGGTTAGTTCACTTTAAATAAAAAAAGGATATAAAAATATAATCCATTTACTTCCGAGACACAAATCTTTGGCTAGCAGCAGTGATACTGTGCTTATTTCTCTGAGCTGCATCAATTATTAAGCTGCGGCCCTTTCTAGCAATGCAGGGTATATATTATAAAAACACTGAACATGATGATTTTCAATTATATTATATTTTCAAGTATTTTGATAAGAGGATTACCGCTAATAAAACCGAGATAAGTGTTAAACTGTGACAATTAACAGTGTTTTAACCATACTATTACAAGAGCTGCAGTCCTAATCCGCAAATAAAAGAGCACAAAGTGGTTTAAGGGGATTTATCTCTTCTGAGATGAATAACTAGCGTTGCATTATGAGTTTACTGACAGGATGGGGCCTATGCTGTGAATGAGAATGAAGTAGGTGAGCGTGTCAACTCAGGATATTGTTTGTGAAAATTCAAAACAACATTTTTAATTCTAAAAGATTTAAAGAGGGTTTCTCATCAGAGACCTAGGAGACATATAGCAGGGATATGATCTCTGATACATAGCATCCAATCTCGGATACATAGCAACACTAGCAAAGCAACGTGCCACATTGTCCACTGTTGACATCACTTGGCTTTCTTCCAGGCATAAAATGATGAGTGTTGCCGAATGCGCAAAAGGCTATCCTTACTACTGCCACCTCATTCTGATGATTGGTGGGCATCACCGTAGTCAGATCCCCTCTGAGAAGAAAATACAGTATGCACTATACAGTATGACATCAATGAGATAATCCTTTTTGCCAGGGTGGCTTATTCAGTTATAATGACTTCAGATTTCATACCAATAGTTGGTTACTGATGAGTAAATTCAGGGGAACACTCACTGACCACCTTTAAAGAACTAGTTAGGATAAAAAATGCCCTGGTCTTTCACTAGACCTGATTCATTTCTTCCTATACACAGAACAGAACTGCATCGAATCATCAAAGCTGGCACTACTGCTATGCCAACAGGGTCCATAGCGAGCCCTCATCTCTAAGCCCTGAGCTTGAAATGGAGGACCCGCATAATAAAGCACAGGGAAAAGTTACTTTATTGTCTAAGTACAACTACGAGAATTCTACTGTTATACAATAAGCTTCTGTTTTTACTAAACACTAGAGTCGTCAAACTATTCTGCTAAATATAATGCAAAGATACAGATGCTACACAGACAAACAGCCCTTGAACTATACGATGATGTTAGGGGGGTGAATTCAGAACTGTGATCCCCACCTCCTCCAGTCTTTTTACTAAAGAGCTGAAGAAAAATGTTAATATACACGAAACAGGCCTGCAGAAGACATAGACTGACACAATACCCTTGCTGTCCTACCTACTAACCGCTGCTATTATGCTCCATTAAATTCTAATCTTCAAAATGAATTGCTCTAGGGAGAGCTTTACATCGCAAGCCATATATAGGATTACAAATTTTCTGATAGAAAAATCTTAAGAGATTTTCCATTTTTCCCACAAGATTCAAGTTAATTTGATGCTTGAGAGTCATTGGTAACATTGGTAAAAGAACTGTAACTTATAGTCACATTAGAACTTGCAGGTAAAACCATTTTTTCCCCCAGTGGGTACGTTCCCACCAGCAAAACCCCCAATCAAATTCCTCTGAGCCATGGTCCTTAGAGGTGGGCCAGTCCAAAAGCTCCTATTGATTTTATTGGTTACTTCAGAATTTAACTGGAGACAGGTCACTTCATTTTCATGGAGTTTCCCACCTCCTATTGAAGTCAATAGGAGGGGAGTTTTCTAAAGTGACACCTATAACGACTGGAGTTGTGGATCCACTGAACCGCCGCTAGTGCTGGCGTAAGCCACACCAGTATGTGGAGTCTAAGGGGCCACTGATCTTCACCAGAGCCCCCCAAAAGGTGGGCTGGATTTGCTGCGGCAGATGACCCCCAGGTCGCTACCCATGGCCTGGCTCGCTAGTGGTGGCAGGCAAGGTGCAGCTGGAGACTTGTAGGCTGGACAGCAGCCTGGAACGCAGGGAGACTCTTGCCAAGGAGTCACGGGCAGGAGTCACAGACAGGAATCACAGGCAAGAATCGAGGGCGGGAGAGCTGGGACCACAATGTTAGGGGTAGCAATGTAGAAGCTCCAACAAGGGAGCTAGGGAAGGAGCTGAAATTTATAACTCAAGGCTGATGTGCAGCAGCCAATTAGGGGCATGCTGGCCCTTTTAATCAGAGATAGTGTGCGCACGCACTAGGAGATAGGGACGTGCGCGCTGGCCCCGAAGATAGGAAGGATGAGGCAGCACCACACAAAGCAGGTGAGCCAGGAAGAGAGGGAGAAGCCAGGCCGCAGCCAGGGGTGACGGTACGGCCATGGCAGGGGGGTATGTGCCACGAATGCAGCTGTAACAACACCACATGGCTTTTGGGTCACAGAACGGCTGGCGTTTCATGATGTGTGAACATGGCCTTATAGTGCATCTGGGAATATTGTTATTGTTGAAATTTTTGGTAACTTGTCACCTGTTTACAGAAAAGCATATGGAATATTAAAAGCAATTTATTAAGACAAGGAGACCCAAATAAGAACTTTCTTTGGTTCTCCTTTTTAACTGATCTGGCTTCTTTCAGGTCTTATGTATGTCAGATTAAAGGTCTTCTATTGTTAGCAATTCCAGTTTGTAGGTAATTCATCACTTACTCATTTCTCCTCCTTATGTACGTTTCTTAGATGATTACATATGGAAAGAAAGCAATGTTTACCAAGTCATCCTATTAACAGAGCGGACAAGGAAAATCAATGGCTGCCGCCTTACATATCTATTATAATCCGTGCTTTAAGTCCAGTAACTACATGCTAAAATGAAGCAGCGTAGCATTAGGAAGTATTGACTTCCATGTGTAATTACTGCTAGGAAAGCTTAGTCTAATCTGGAAAAGAAATGTGGTGCAGGAAGAAATGAAATTTTAAATAGATGAAAGGTTTATCACATTAGCATTTTTTACTAGATGTAAAATTCTGAGCAAAAGGAAGAAATGTGGCTGGTTTGTTCCAATAAAACAGCACAAGGAACAGTGTCTTTTTTTCAAAACAACAACCTCTCCAAAGTCTTTGTTCTATTAAAAACCTGACTCCCTAAGTTGTGTATGAGCAAGCTCAGCAGAGGCAGCAGTGTGTGAATGGGCACTTGGCACAGGACGCTTCATGTGCCCCCTCTCTTTACAAGTAGACGCTTTTGGAAGAGTGAATCTGCTTCAAAGAGCTGCTGTGACATGATCACCCTGAGCAAGTACCCAGTCCTCTTCTATTCACACAACCAACATCATTGCTGCTTTGTACTGTATTCAGATGGGTCCTGTGCCTTTGCAAATGAAAAGGGACAACCTCATTGATACCTTGTTAGAGGGTGTGTTGGAAATACAAAACAGATACCCATTGCAATTTCCCTGCAGCTATTTGAAATGAATCCAATTAATAAACTGGGTTTCTGCACAGAAGTGAAGGAACACTTTCTCATTAATTTCTGCCTTGGAGCTCGGGTTCATAGTCAAAAGCACATATATACATAAAAGAAAGTAATGAAGCGCTTATTTGATTTAAGTACAGTACACACATAACAAGCAATTCCGTTTTGAAATATCTGAATCTCCAATGTAATAGGGTGTAATGTAAGTGGGATATCTGCTCACTAACATCCCCTCCAGCAATGCAACATTTTTAAAATCCCAATTAGTATTTCAGGGGAAGTGTTCTTTCCCTTCGCAGCATAGTAAATCGACATTATGTGTCCATGAATGGGAAAACAATCAGCTTCATTATTCAAGCTTGGGAAAGATAACAGAAGCAACCTTTTCCATCAAACTGTCACAAAAGGTGAAAAGGAAACGTAAGTAAAAAAAATAAATAAAAAAAACTGGAGAAACTGAGATGTCTCTTTAACGTCCTATCAAAGAAACTGGAACTGCATAGTTGTTAATGGAAAGTTGGTTTAGTTACTTTTGCCCACTGTCAATTCAGCAATTTAAAGACCCAGTCCAGCGCATAGTCACCCAAATGCACTTGTATGTTTATATGCTTTACAGTTCTCTAGTATAGATGAGCATTTCACATGTTTTTCTTCTAGGTCAGGTGTAGCACAGGTGAGACTGACACTTGGTTATCAATATGATATCACAGTGTACTTGCTGTTTGTGGATAACACAGGATTGCCTGTACACCTACTACATTATCTTAAAATAGAGCAGTGATCTCCATGCTGTGGCTCTCCAGCTGTTGCATAACTACAACTCCCAGCACACCCGGACTGGAAGTTGTAGCTTTGTAACACCTGGAGGGCCATAGTTTGACAGACATAGAGTTATCGCTGTGCTCCAAAGAACACATCCAACTCTAACACTTATGTAAATTACTTGATGTTTCCCCATTTGCACATGTATTTTCTTGCCAAGATAACAGACAATCAGCATTTGTGATATAAAAATTAGAATGACATTCAAATCAAATATTGTTTACGTATAACTGAAGCGCTAGATATTAAATACAAGGCATAGCAATCAAACTAACAAGAAGCTGGATATTGATTTCACACGTAATAGCAGTGTTAACACAACACTGTCATAACTCTACAAGTCCACATAACTTGTAAGCTCATTTGGAGTAGGAGAGACATGAATCTTGCATCTTGTAAGCCCTCATATATCTATAATTTACATTATGTACTAAGCTTACACAACATACAGGTGTAGAGGATATAACAACAAACTACTCATAAATGCAGATCCAAATAATACCATGAGAAGCTCAGCCCTGCTAGATGAACTTAACAATCAGACATCCCCTATCAGAGATTTTCTTTAGCTCCATATCTCAATTCTCTAAATCTCCATTCCTTCCATAACTCAGTAGTACATTTGCATCCTATTAATGTGCAGATAACATCCTACCTCATTCCCATGGACCAAGTTCTTTGCTGAAATACAGATCCTTAGTCAACCCCGGATACCTCAGTTGCTGTGAAAGAAACAGTGCAGAACATCACCTTTTTTTTTTTTTTTTTTTTTAGTTCTTAGTATCCAATTTTCACATGTGAGTCAGGCAACTTTCACAGAGAAGCGAAGAACACAATTTTCAAAAGACACCAATCAGTGTGTTGGCTCCAGCCTGCCATCCTCCCTCCTCCCTCCTCTTTCCTCCCACCCCCCCCATGCTGATTCAATGAACAAGTCCACAGAGATTTACGTAAGAAGTCATTCACAAGTAAAAGTCTGACTATACGCTGACTATGTTCCCGATACAAAAGACAAATTGTAATATGTAAAGAAACTTTGGCATTGATCAAAAATCCTGATGCATCTGTTACTTCAAAAGCAAAAAATTGGGCAAAATAAAGAACAAAGGCGATTTTTTCCAAACTGTGTCTGTAATAGTTGGCTTGTTTCATTAGTCTGACAAAGAACAGCATCGGAGCTGTGATATAAGAGATCCCGATAACCTTCCTTTACATTTCTCTCTATAATTGGACACTCCATGTTGCTAATTAGAGGCTGCATTCTTTAATGTTGCATCTCATTTATGCAAATAAACAATGCATCTGGGCTGGCCTATTAAATCATTATTAATTAGGAATTACAGTACTCCCGGAGAACGCTGTCATTATCCCAAGCCGCTCGCTTCACTTTGCGTTTGCTTTAGGCTTATGACAGGCTACTAATTGTGAAGAGATTATAGTGTTGATACTTGGCTGCCATGTGAGCAGCATGTTTTATGAGTGAAACTTATTGGGTCTTTAATCCTGATGAGTCATGAGGACAGGGAGATACAATGCTGTGGCATCCTTTTCTCCAGGGGAATACAGAAGCAGGGTTTTGTTTGCTGGGCAGTATTTAATATACCTCTGATTCATTCCATTTCTTAATTAGCAGGTTTTTGCTACACAAGAGAAATGGATTTTAATGCTCATTTCAAGTACATGAAATCATTTGTTGTAAAGATGATGAGAAGGATTCTGCAATGAGCCATTTGTTTTCAGGATTCATATGCTACCATCTGGACTTCTAATAAAATAGGTGTTGGACATATCCACTATATATTACCTATACAATGGGAGTACATACAAGTCACGGAACTGTCCTTTTGTGTGAAGTACAGGGGTTGGACAAAATAAGTAGAATACCAACTGCAGATAACATATTCCTTATTAAAAATGGGTAGGGCCCCCATTTTCACGTAATACAGAGACAAAAACATTGAGAAAAAAAATATGAATCATGAACAGAAATAGACATGATTTAATTGTTAAATATGAGTTGTTGTAAAAGGAAAATACACCCTTCTTGACATGATCCACATCTTCATTTCAAAAGTAGTCATATAGAAGGGACAACAGATTGTAGTTTTGCAACAGCTGGAGAGCCGTAGGTTGTGCACCCCTGCTTTAAGATGTGCAGCCCTGCAGTGACCAACCACCCCCATAGATAAAACTAATATACCTAGCAAACTCTAACAGTGTGGGGGACTGCTGGGCAGGATAAGGCCACTGACATCAGCTACCGGCACCATCACAGACAAGTCTCGGTGACCTTAAGCCCAGGTTCACATGCCGTAAAACACCGGCCACTCTGTGACCTGGCCGTGTCACAGAGCAGTTGGTGTCAGTGAAGATGACTAACTGACAGTGAAGATGACAGTACTGACTGAATGGACTTCATTTGTGCTGAATCCCAATTCACCATAGCAATGTAAAGTGCGGCCGGAGCTGCACTTTCCATTGTGTGAACTGTCATTGTTTTGCAGCCGCTATTCAACGAATGTCAGTTTTTCATGCGGCGGCTAGGGATCTCGGCCAGAGTCTACACTATGTATATACACTCCTGCCGTTGCCTGCAATGCATTATTTTCTATTAATCATAGCCTTTGTTGCAAAATGTCAAATGATCATTTGAAAATTTATGTTGAGTGAACATAGCCTAAATCTGAATTTTCAACCAGATTCACGGACATTTTTTGGTGCAAAAGAGACCACACTAGGCAGAAAAGAGTCAAAAAGTGTGAAAAAGTGACTAAAACGCATAATAAATGTGGAGAAAAATTCTGTGTGCAATTTTTTCAGCCAAAATAAATCTGGACCAATGTTTGACTGAAAGTGGGAAAAGCAGTGGAACTGGACTAATTAGACCACATGCTTCTATGCCTCTATGTTTTATAGTCTTTACACCACTTACCGTTTTTTGATGTTAAAATGATACTGTCAACCATGTTTGCACATGGCAAATTTAACTTTTAACTATTCTCTGTGGCTTCTTTTAGCTCGAAAAACTATTTTAACCATAAATGAATAGTGTCACTGAGACAGGGCTTCTCAGCTGTTGAGTTTTCTCGCCCCGAATTGGTCTGGTGCTTCCACAACTTCCTCAAATCTGTTGAATATCAGCATTAAAACCATAGCATATCCTTAGCAGATATGCAAGGCTCAGCGATAGATCGCTGCTACAGAAAGAGATGTCGAGTTTTCCATTCATCATATAAACAATCCCTAGATGTTAAAACTTGACTGTAGAATACTGCTTGCTGATTTTTTCAGCAATAGGCCAAACAATACAATGTTACATTTTCTGTCTATAAATACATTACTAATACACATTTCAATTTAAAACATGCCATGAATTTATGATTGGGGCGCTCAAAGTTTTTACAACAATCCTATAGAATTATAATCCATGTTAAAAGAAGAATAATGTTGCCTACGGCCAAGGAACACAGAGGGATAGCAAAATGGGGGCATTGTCAGAAACAATTTTATCTTATTTCTAGAGTTGAGCTCTTTGGAGCTTCATGTCCCTCCAGCGGTGAGGAGGATACCTTTGTAAAAGGCAGTAGTCTATAAGTAATGACAGCAAACGGTGGGCAGTGATAGCAGAGTTACACAGAAAATAAGTCATAGCATGCATGGTTTCAGATATACCTACTGTACATATAAGCTTAGGTCCAGATTGTGGACATGCCAAAACACTGTGCATGATTGTAGATGACAGTTTAACAATTCAGTGATTGGTTATAAAATATGAGGTTTCTTATCAGAGTGAATAATACGATCTTTCTGGGTAACTAGTCAGCTATATCGATATTCATTTCAAGATACAGAATTGCTTTTTTTCTGTTTATTCAACTGAAGTTAAGAATTGTATAATGTTGAAACTGTGTGCTGGATATTTTACACCTACTCAATACTTTAGGCTTGACATCTTAATGATGACTGTCTTTATAGTGTTAATATATTTCAGCTTTTTATGATCAAGGAAAATGTACTATATATCTACATATACGTACAATAAGAAAATAATGTGATTCTTAGTGCATCATGTACACCCCAGAGATGAACATAGGCACTCTATGTGCTATCATAGGGTGTCTCTTTATGGCTAGTATTATGGAGAACAATACCTTTGAGGAAGAATGTCTCACTAGCTCAAAGGAGATCAAAGGAATGATAAAAAAAAATACAAATAAATGGTTTCATTCATTTGCTCCAGCCTCTGAAAGAGAACAAAGGGAACATATATAAAATGGTCTATGAACTGGTCAACCAACCAGGGTCTGTGACAACACAGATAAAATTTGTTTATCTGCATCATTTAGCAGCTTTCCCCCTGCAGACAAAAGTAAATTTTTGTTGTTATGATAAGTAATGTTAAGGCCCTATTACAAAGCGTAGAGACAAGCGAGCACCGACATTTCAGGTCAGCGCTAGCATGCTCCTCATTCCCCACTTGCTATTACACGCTGTAACGCCTGGAGTAGTGGATCCACTGGACCATCACCAGCGATGGCACTAACCTCACCAGGGAGCAGAGTCTAAGGGGCCGCTGGTTTTCACCAGAGCCCGCCGCAAGGCGGGATGGACTTGCTGCGGCAGGCGACCCCCAGGTCGCTACCCCTGGCTTGGTTGCTGGTGATGGCAGGCGAGGTGTGGCAGGAGCAGTAGGCAGGAGATGGTAGTGGCAGAGGTCTGTAGTCGTGACCGCAGGAGACAGGCTGAAGACAGGAGCAATAGAGTAACGGGGAAGCAGGAACCAGGAGCAAGGACTAGGGACCAGGTAGTGGACAGGAATCAGGAACAACAGGGAGCTGGGCCAAACGCTATGGGAAGCATGTAGAGGCTCCAACACAAGGGACAGGGCATGCTGGGATTTATAGGGGAGTGATTGGTGCAACTAACCAATTAAGGGCGGACTGGCCCTTTAAATCTGAGACAGCCGGCGCGCGCGCCCAAGGAGGCGGGGACGCGCGCGCCGGCCGGCACAGCGACAGACAGGAACGTGGAGAGGTGAGGCGCCCCCCGGGGCCGAAGTAACAGCAGCGCCGGGTCCCTGACTATGGACACCGGCTGCTGCATGGGGCAGGAGGCGGTCGCGGCGGCGGCCCCGCACGCGGGGCGCCGCCGCGGCCGTGACAGTACCCCCCCCTTTGGCCTCCCCCTCTTTCTTGCCTGCAGATGGCACAGGAAGCCACAAAGTCTTTGACATCTTGGAACAGACTGGACCACCAGTAGTGACGGGAGATCCGTTGGCCGGTCTTACGGACTCCAGAGTGCCCGGCCTCCAATGAGGAATGTCCCCACTTCAAAATACCTCTACGAAGCGCAGGATGAACATGGGTCTTTCCGGGGGGTATTCTCTGAAGAGTAGAGGTGACGACTGGTACTAGGCGATCAGGAGGTATACTGTGGCGAGGGGATGTGGGTTTGTGGATGAGATCCTTCTCGGCAGAGAAGGCATCCGCCAAGTCTTGGTCTTCTGCCAGTAGGCCGGATAGAGGCTTGGCGGGGTCAGGTGACGACACCGAGTACTTGGTCTGAGGTGACTTGAGACACTGGTTGGAACAGTCCTGACCCCAACTGATAATCTCCCCGGTTCTCCAGTCCAGCTTAGGAGCATGTAATTGCAGCCAAGGGAGTCCCAGTAGGATGGCGGGGGATGAATGGGGCAGGACGTAGAAGGATATCTTTTCCTGATGTAAAGGACCCACCTGGAGGACTAGAGGTGCGGTCTGGAAATATATCTGGTCGGTAAGAATCTCGCCCGTGACCGAGGAGATAGTCAAGGGCCTGGCTAGTTGGATCACGGGTAGCCGC
The DNA here is from genome assembly GCF_027789765.1 of Dendropsophus ebraccatus. NCBI lineage: Eukaryota > Metazoa > Chordata > Amphibia > Anura > Hylidae > Dendropsophus > Dendropsophus ebraccatus. The sequence goes on from NC_091455.1 coordinate 104,884,703, forward strand.
CATCTTTGGACCAACGTTGCCGCAATAAAACTGCCTGCTGACCCAGAATCGAGAAAGGCAGTAGTCTGGTGATTTTGTCCTGAGGGTGACTGGATGGAAACCGGCATAGACAAATTTGGAAAGGTAGCGTTCACGCCTAGGGACACCTGTCCCACCGGACCTAGGTGCGAGCATTTCCCGGACGTTTGGGGACGTAGGGGACATCTCAGCCGAAAGTGATCCGAACCACCGCAGTAGAGGCAGAGATTCAGCTCCAGACGACGGACTCTTTCATCAGGCGTCAGGTGAGCCCGTTCCACCTGCATGGGAATCTCAGGAGAGGGCTGGGACATCGGAAAGTCAGGATTCTGGAAAACCGGCGCCAGCTGGGGATGGCGACGGGAACGGCTCAGTAGATGTTCATGCCGAACCTCCTCCTCCCTCTCCGAAAAACGAGTATCAACTCTGGCGGCCAGTAGGATAAGTTCGTTCAGGGAGGTAGGTAGGTCTCGGGCGGAAAGCACGTCTTTCACTTGACTGGATAGGCCCTTCTTGAAGGTGGCTGTTAGAGCGGCTTCATTCCAGTCCAATTCGGCCGCCAGGGTACGGAACTGGATGGCGTAATCGCCAACAGAAGAGCTCCCCTGAGAGAGGTTGAGAAGAGCAGTCTCGGCTGAAGAAGCACGGGCAGGTTCCTCAAAGACGGAGCGAAACTCGAATAGGAAGGCCCGGAGATTGGCAGCAACAGGATCATCACGGTCCCACAGTGGCGTGGCCCAGGCCAGGGCTCTACCCTCCAATAGGCTGATGATGAAAGCCACTTTAGAGCGCTCGGTGGAAAACTGACTACTTAAAAGTTCAATATGCATGGTGCACTGAGTCAGGAATCCTCTGCACAACTTGGAGTCACCAGAGTATTTGCTTGGAAGAGCAAGTCGGAGTGTAGAAACAGCGTCAGGAGGTGGTGTGCGCTGTAAGGCGGCAGTGAGTTGCTGGATCTGCTGCGACTGTTTCTGGATTTGTTGCGCCTGTTGAGCGACCACTCTGGCGACGTCACGGAGATCAGGCACCTCGCCGGGATCCATGGTTGGAGCCTACTGTAACGCCTGGAGTAATGGATCCACTGGACCGTCACCAGCGATGGCACTAACCTCACCAGGGAGCGGAGTCTAAGGGGCAGCTGGTTTTCACCAGAGCCCGCTGCAAGGCGGGATGGACTTGCTGCGGCAGGCGACCCCCAGGTCGCTACCCCTGGCTTGGTTGCTGGTGATGGCAGGCGAGGCGTGGCAGGAGCAGTAGGCAGGAGATGGTAGTGGCAGAGGTCTGTAGTCGTGACCGCAGGAGACAGGCTGAAGACAGGAGCAATAGAGTAACAGGGAAGCAGGAACCAGGAGCAAGGACTAGGGACCAGGTAGTGGACAGGAATCAGGAACAACAGGGAGCTGGGCCAAACGCTATGGGAAGCATGTAGAGGCTCCAACACAAGGGACAGGGCATGCTGGGATTTATAGGGGAGTGATTGGTGCAACTTACCAATTAAGGGCGGACTGGCCCTTTAAATCTGAGACAGCCGGCGCGCGCGCGCCCTAGGAGGCGGGGACGCGCGCGCCGGCCGGCACAGCGACAGACAGGAACGTGGAGAGGTGAGGCGCCCCCCGGGGCCGAAGTAACAGCAGCGCCGGGTCCCTGACTATGGACACCGGCTGCTGCATGGGGCAGGAGGCGGTCGCGGCGGCGGCCCGGAACGAGGGCCGCCGCCGCGGCCGTGACACACGCATTGTCAACGAGCGGGTATGAGCGGGTGGCGCTGGGGAAGGGGCACGGCCAGCAGACTTGGATTGTTGTCTTTTAAGCATTGTGCTAAAATTTGCAACTTATTTTTTACTTAAAAACCTGCCTAAAGCATTAATAAATTACCCCCAAGGCTACGACCACACAACAGGGGGCAACAGAGTGGGACTTAATTAAGGGGCTACGTATCAATGTGGTTTGGTGTTCTCCCCACTGAGAGGCACCCCTTGGCAACAGGCTTTCTTTTCTGGACGGATAGCTGGCTATTCCCGCGTTTTAAGACTTGTAACCAAGGCTCCATGGAGTCTTTCTTTACATATTCAAATTTTATAGTGGCAATCAGTGGAGACTCTTAAATGAATACTCCATGGGATTTTTTTTTTCAATGAACTCCCTGAGCTCAGTGATTGTTGGTCTATTTTTTATTGCCCCTGTTAGCCAGAATCCTGCTCCTCACTGATAAGGGGCAAATACCCCAAACAGCTGTCTGTGGATGGATACTTAGCTTTGGTAATCCCTTGTCTTATGTTGCAATACTCACAATAGAGTTAGACTTTGAATTAAAAGGGGCCACCCTGATGTTTCCCTATTTATGTCCCAATAATTGCAACAGAGTGTGACTATGTATCAGGGTGGTTTGGTGATCTCCCCACTGGGAGGCACCCCTTGGCAATCGACTTCTTTCTCTGTAGGGAAATCTGGCTATTCCTGTGTTTTGAGACGCTGAGGCTCCACAAACCCTTTATTTTATTTTTTTATATTGGTAGAATAACACCCATTGTTTTAAAATTATAGACGTTGTTTGGCTTCAAAATGACAGCCATCCAAAAAAATGACCATTAAAGACATTGTGTGGTCATAGCCTTAGCTTATGTTCTCACTTTGGGAACATAGCAGCTGTCTCGTAATACAGATGGTTGCCTGTTATCTTCCTAAAATGGGAACATAGCCTAAAGGCACTATTACAAGAAAACATTATTGTCCTAACCTGGCAAAAATGCTTCTACTTTTTTTCTTCTTGGGTTTGCAAAGTTTTAGGTGAATTGTGTTTTGTTAATAAGGATAGCATGTAGGGAGGTGTTTCTATATATGTGTTCGAAATGCGACCATGGTGGAAACCACCATTTGTCAACAAGTGGGGTTTTGAGAAGTTTTATAGATTTGAATTATAGATGTCTACATTTTGCCATATATTCATTGAGAGTTAGTAAACATAGCTGGCTACACACACACACACACACACACACACACACACACACATATATATATATATATTATATATTATATGTGAATTCTTAGCTAAGGACAATTCATTTTCCATGAAATATATTGTTTGTCTTCAACAGTTTTCAATATGTCATGTAGGTTAAAGAATGATGTGTGTAAATCAATTATTGCCTGCAATTGTGCAATCCTTTCAACATGATGCTTAAGGATATGTGTACTTAGAAGTATGGGTGTTTCAATTATACTGTTCTCAAGTGTTTAGTAATTATAACCTCATAAAACTGAATCCTTAGGCGAGAATGAGGGACAGTGGAGTGACTTAAAGGAGCCCTTAAGTTCTAACAAATGGCCCATGATTTACAAAAAACTACACTTTATTTAGATGAATAATGCCATTCTCTATCTATACTCTTTAGACCCTTTCACCTTTTGTAATATTGTGGCCTTATGCTGAATAAACAAGTGAAATCAAGTTTTTCTTCCATCATTCACTTGATACCCTATCATGAAAACTGAATGTCATTAATATTTGCAATTTTATTAAAAAGAAACAACTACATTTTCAGATGGTATTCAAACCTTTTGCTATATGACTTTGACTGTAGACAGCTTGGGAAGAAACTACCCTGTCTATACAAGGTCTTGAATATGAGAATGTGTATCAGAACAAAAACCAAACTAGACCTCCGACTAGCTATATTGGGCAACACCTCCAGTTTATCAAATAATCACTCGGGGAAGACAAGAAAGAGAGTGTTGAGGTTGTTTTTCTATGCGAAATTGCTAATTATGAGAAAATGAATGTCAGCTCAGCCCCCAAGTCTGGCCGAATGGGAGCAAATGGTGAAATATTATAAAGTTGTTTAGGGATGTGGATATATAGGTAATATTCTTTATGGGTTTGGCATTGTCCCCCCCCCCTTTTTTTTTTTTTCTTTTCTTTTCTCTTCCTCCCTCGCTTAGAGGGAGTCCATACGTGCTTTGTCCGGGGTTGGGAAAGGGGGTGGGTGGGATTGTGGAGAGATTATTGTGATTGTAATATTTTGTATACTTTTTCTTAAATGTTTTATATTTTGGAATTGAAATAAAATAAAATAAATAATTAAAAGGAAAAAAAAAAAACAACCCCCCCCCACAAAAAAAAAACAAAAACAAAAACAAACAAACTATGAGAAGAAAACAAATGCCTGAAGAGCTCAGAGACAGAATTCTTTAGAGGCACAGATCTTGGAAAGGGTACAAAATGACATCTGCTGCATTGAAAGTTGCCAAAAGCACAATGGCCTCCATATTTCTTAAATGTAATTTAAGTAAAGGTTAGAATAACCGTAACTTTTCATACAGCTGGGTTCCCCACCAAGGGAGACCTTGGCAAGAGAGGTGACCAAGAACCCAAAGGTTGATTCTGACCCAAAAGGAACTGTGTGCTTATGAGAGAAATGTCCAGAGGGTCAACCATCACTGCAGAACTCCACCAATCTGGGCTTTATGGCATAATGGCCAGAAAGAAGTTTCTTCTTGGTAGCGGACATATGAAAGCCCACCTGTTTGCAAAAAGCTACCACATAGTAGTTAGCACATAGACCCATTACATTTCATGTTTTTTTTACTTATATGTAGGATAATTTATTGTATGTGATTTATTGCATCATGTTTACATGTCAGCGACTGTACCTAAATGTGCATACTCTACCCCACCTTGTGTCATTTTTTTTATACAAAGAATTTTAATTTTCTGTGATCTTGTTAATAAAGTATATTTCATTGTTTATAAAAAAAATAATTTTTGCCTCTTCATGGCAGGAAGCATCATGTTATTAAGTTATCAGCTTTAATTAAAGTCATCACTTTTTTGCCCTATGCCAATCGCCTCATTGTTTCCAATGCTGCAGATTAAAAGATAATGTTTTACCCTAGCCAAGGCGTCGGGTGCATTTTAAAAGACACAACCGGGAAGGACTTACTGTCTTTAAATGGACGGTACCAGCGGTTTAGGGGGTGGGTTAGTGGATAAAGTATCACTTTAAAGTATATAGAAAATAATGTTTTTGACTTACTTGTCTATGGTCCCCAGTGTCCTCCTGCCTGTTTCCTGCTGACTGGTGCCGCTGCTGAAGCTTGTATACCCGTCTTTGAAATAACAGGCTGTTTAGCCAATCACTGATTTACAAAATAAAGCAAGGGCTGCACAGACAAAGTTATCAATAGCAGCCCTTGCCGAACAATAATCGAGCCATATAAAGGGCTCTGTAAGCGAGCGCCAATCTAGCAGATTGGAGCAAGCTTACCCGGGGTAATGATCTCTCAAATACAGGCCTTACAGTAGAAATAACATGCTTTATAATGAACCTGCATGTTTGTCACAAACTATCCTTTGTAATGATATTGTACAAAAGGCATCATGTGTCATTGATGCCATTGATGTTAATTTTTGTATAATTCGAACGTAAATTTTTTTTCCCATTCTTTTTTGTTATTTTACTGTATTAAAACATTTCACAATAAATCTCTAGGAGAATGTAGCTGGATATATATATATATATATATATATATATATATATATATATATATATATATTATAATATATAAAAAAGAGAGGGATATCTGGCTATTCCCGTGTTTTGAGACTCGTAACTGAGGCTCCACGGACCCCTTTTTTCATATTCAAATTTTGTATGGGACAATCAGTGGAGACTCTTAAATGAGTACTCCATTGGAATTTTTCACTGTTCTCCTTGAGTTCAGTGATTGTTGTGTTTTGTTGGTCTATTTATTATTGCCCCAGTAGCCAGAATCCTGCTCCACACTGATGAGGGGCAAATACCCCAAACTGCAGTCTGTGGATGGATGCCTAGCCTTGGTAACCCTTGTCTTATGTCGTTATACTCGCCACAGAGTTAGACTTTGACTTGCAGGGGCCACCCTGGTGTTTCCCTATTTAGGTCCCAAAGCTCGCAACAGAGTACCTGAGGACCTGAGGGACTATGTATCAGGGTGGTTTGGTGCTCTCCCCACTAGCTTGGCAATGGGCTTCCTTCTCTGGAGAGAGGGATATCTGGCTATTCCTGTGTTTTGAGACTCGTAACTGAGGCTCCACTGACCCCTTTTTTGCATATTCAAATCTTGTATGGGACAATCAATGGAGACTCCTAAATGAGTACTCCATTGGAATTTTTCACTGTTCTCCCTGAGATCAGTGATTGTTGTGTTTTGTTGGTATATATATATATATATATATATATATATATATATATATATATATATATAACTAGTACATTACATGCTAGTGGTCACAAAAATGAAGTGGCACAAAAGTTAGTTGTCAGTCAAGAGCAGCTATTTATTTCTTGTTTTTACTTTTACACAGTTCAGTAGACTTCAATAATTCTCCTGATACAGAGGCTCTGTCATTTCTAGACTTTTCATAGAAATAGTTTCACATTACCGAGAATGTCTTACAGAAGTGAATCATTTCTTATATGAGAAAAGCCCCAAAAAACCACCAGACCAAAGATGTTGTGATGAATTATGTGACCAGGTAGTCAAAACAACTCATCCACATCACTTGTCAGATTCCATTTTACGTCTTTCAGTCTCTATATCTCTTTTTGTCCTCCACTTGAATTGTAATGGGCTGGCACCACAGCCAATATGTCAATACATGCTTCAATTCACACAGAGAAAAGAAGATCTCCTTTTGTTTGGGCCCTGGATAGCTGGGTGGTTTTATGCATCAGCAAGCAGTGGCTTCCCTCACAGTAGGGGCTGTGCAGTAATTGCCAGAACACATTATACCAGGCAATCTGTTCTCTCTCCCTTTTCAAAGCAGAAAACATGCATGGAACTTAAAGACAACACACCAGTGTTGACCACTTACAAAGTAGCGTAAAAATAGATTTGATACACTACAAAAAGGGCCGTGTTAGGAACAACAGTTTTTGGACATGTATTTTCTTGTTCTGGATATGGTAGGTTTCATGCTCTAGCTGCAATGTAAATCTGTACTGCAATAGGTGGTAACATATGCTTTTCATTGCATAGGCAATTATATAGTGTAAACTAATTAAAAGCATTAGACCTTTTATAAAGAGAGAAAGTACTTCCTTTAAAAAATAAATAAATAAAATTGATCAAAATAAAAAAAGTATTAAATGGGTTGTCCTATCCACAGGAATGGATAAGGACAACCCCCCAAAGGGGAACCGTTCAGCCGAAACATACGTCGGGGTGGGGGCTGCCTGTGGACACCTTTACCATCTCTACCTTGGTAATATATTGTGTATTATTATTTTCTGTATTATTATATTTACCATTTCTTTGGATATATTATATGTGTGTGGTCTTGGTCCACTCGCACTACCCCTTGCTTGTATGTTCGTTGTTATTCTGTTGTTTTTAAACATCTTTCCAGTCGTGATTCATTGTTCCCTTTGGCATTATTTTGATTATGTGCTTTTTAATCAATAAAGATATCTCTTTTGCATATTGATCATTTAGAAGTTCAGTTTTTCTTATCGGTTTATTTCTTAAACTAAATAAGTAGAATCAGTGGCGTAGCTACAGCGGTCGCACTGGCCCCCGCCACCTCTCTTTGTCCCTAACTTGCAGCAGCCCATGCAGCAAGCTGCTGCTAAATAGCACGCTCGGGGCCCGACTCACCTCTCCGTCGAGGCCCCTCCCCAGTGAAGAGAAAGGGGGCCTGCCGGAGGCGGCCTGCTCTCCACCTGCCACCCCTCACTAAAAATAAAATCCCACGGGACCCAGCCCACCCCCCTAGCCCCGCATAGGCAGTCTGCAGCACCAGGATCGGAAGTTCGGGGAAACTCACTGTGCTGCATGATGACGTCACCAGAAGCCCGGCGCCGGCGGGAGGAAGAGAAGGAGGTGGAGCCTTGGCCTCCATTCATCTCCATTTCATGATCAGAGCAGCGGGTGTAAAGAGCCCAGCAGGGGGTAGGTGTCCAGACAAAGAGAAGCCAGCTGCAGTGACAATGACACAGATTATTTACAGTGTCGCTAGATCTGCTGCTGCTGCTGGTGGGAGTGTCTGTGATTGTGTGGGGCAGAAGTTTTGGAGCTGTTGCCTCTGCCTGGCTGTATAGTAACAGGCAGCAGCTTTAGTTAGGAGAGAAAAAAAATATATATGTTTTTATTATTATTAACTATTATTTATTTATTTTATCATTAGGTTAAGGGAACAAAAAATTATTTTATTAGTTAAAGACAATATATATATATATATATATATATATATATATACTTCATTATTATTATAAATTATTTTTTTATTATTATTTAGTTAAGGGGGGGGGGAAATATATTTATTACATCTTATATACAGCAGGTTATCCAGGAGACTCCTGGATAACCTGCTGTATATAAGATGTAACATACACTACTGCACCCAAAATCTCCTGGATAACCTGCTGTATATATCATGTAATATACCCTACTGCACCCAACATCTCCTGGATAACCTGCTGTATATAACATATAGTATACACTACTGCACCCAACATCTCCTGGATAACCTGCTGTATATAATGTATAGTATACACTACTGCACCCAACATCTCCTGAAAAACCTGCTGTATATAACGTGTAAAATACACTACTGCACCCAACATCTCCTAAAAAACCTGCTGTATATAACGTGTAAAATACACTACTGCACCAACATCTCCTGGGTAAACAAAAAAATTTTATAAAAATATTGAAAACATTCTTAAAAATATTAATAAATCCCACCCATAGTTATAACTGAAATCACCCCCCGTTTTCACAATAAAAAACATGTGGTGAATTTGTGTACAGAATTGTCAATAATAAATTATCACATACAGTACCTGCACGGGGGATAGGTTTGGTGCGATGTGGCATTTTGTGTGTGTGTGTCGGGAGGGGGAGGGGGGGTCAAGTTGACCCCTTGCATCAGGGCCCATGAGACATTAGCTACGCCCCTGAGTAGAATGCAGCAGAGCTACTTTTGTTGTTGCCACATGTGTTGGTGATATCACTACTCAGGTTCAGAACATGTTGGAGCCTTAAGTTTAAGATATTTGTTGTGAAATTCCCCTTGTCTAACACGCACCTAACATACCCACAGACTTCTATCCAACAAATGTATCCCAATAATAATATTTTAGCATACTGCAGTCAGACTTGGATTGAAAAAAGTATCATTATGATTTTCAATGCAACTGTATGAATAGTTTTACATCATCATGAAGTTGAAGGCATACAGCGGTATTTCCCTTGTACTGTCACTTTTAAACATGTCAGCCTAAAGTCTCAATGTGGTGTGAACCTTACCTGTGATGGGTATGAGGTTTTCACTGTGTACAGTAAAAGGACAGATTTAGCTCATGCAAGGATATTAACATTTGGTATTAATATAGTACGTCTGGTTGACAAGTTGTGTGATGTGTTGAATTGACATAATTCAGGCTGCACTGGGATTGCTGGCGGTGGAGCTGATAACAAAAGGTGCTAATAAACATTAGACAACCTTGGATATGAGAGAAGCTGCAATTGGAGGTCAGAGTTAATGCTGAGCAAAGGAATGTTACAAATGCAGGTACGAGCAGCAAGAAAAGAGGGGATACTTGCATTTTCTAAAAGGTAAATGTAGTGTGAGAATGGAAATTTCAGCTTTCAAATAGCTTTATAGCACACTCAGCTCTAAACACTGCTACTATAATGTGCCTGCACTTACACTCAGCTTTACACACTGCTGATATAATGTGCCTGCACTCACACTCTGCTATACACACTGCTGTATAGAAAAGTTTCTATCACTGTCCTCCTGCACAGCTTTGTGATTCTCACTTCCTGATTGGTCCATGCTGAACACCACCCCCTTCCCCACTGCAGTCTTGTGACCACACAGACCTCTGACAGCAGCCCTGCTTCTCTATTCTAGCCTGCTGTACTACACTGCTGCATTATGGGGATCTGCAGTTCCATCCTGTATCTACAAACTGATGCCGTTTTTTTACAGGTTTATGCACTCACTATACATTATACACCACATGCTGATACTATACTGTACAGTAACTTATAATATCACATATTCAGCCATTTCTTATTGTCTGTTTAATCTGTTGTACATGTTATTTAGAATAAAAAAAATATATCATTTTTGTGGTGTGGAACCATTTGTCTGCATTTCAGTGATTTCTTGGAAAATTTGCTTTGGTTTAAGAGGTGATTTAGATTGCAATGCTTGTAATCCAAGGCACCACTATATATATATATATATATATATATATAGTCACTAGCCCCCGTGCTGTGCAATAAACAACAGTGATCTTGATCCCATGAGCTCTTCAGCTGCTGTACACCACAACTGCCAACATGCCCTGACAGCCACATACTGGGAGCTGTGTCTTTGCAACTTTGGATTTAGAAAGCCACAAGTTGTTCACAGATATACAGTTTATGACTATACAAAGCTACCTGACAGGGAGCAGGTGGATTGCCCATGCAATTCATTTTTTTCACAATCATTTTCCTGTGCTGTTTTAACATTTGCATTATTATTTTGACGTTCAGGTATCTTGTCAAACCATATAAGCACCAGCACTGTGCGCATTCCTGTATATTTGAAATATTTCTCTCCTTCTTTAATCTTTTTCAAGAAAAGTCAACTGCGGCTAGCTGGTGCCCACAGGGAATTTGGTTTCTGCTTCGAACATCACATACCAGTTACTTCTGCTTTTATCAACCCCCTTAAGCAAAATATGTAGCATTTGTTTAATTTAACCCTACGCTAGTCAGTGCATGTACCCTGTGCTCATCAGAGGTCTGCTTCACATAATGAACATTTCTTTTTGTAAATTGAATAAAAGAAAATTTCTGGTCTGTGTTTTCATTTGTATCTTTCATTATAAAAGTAAATTGATTGGGTTTAATGGTAAATAAACAGTTAAATTACTGTTTCAACATTGTTTCACATTAGTTTATGAAAAGATCAGGTCCATGTATTATATGTTCTTAAAGTACACATCTCACAGGGAGACATGGGGTTCGTACACACAAAACACCATTTCTCGGGGAGACATGGGACTCGTACACAAGAAACACTATTTCTCGTGGAGACATGGGGCTCGTATACAAGAAACGCCATTTCTCGGGGAGACATAGGGCTCGTACACAAGAAACACTATTTCTCATTGAGAAATGGGGCTCGTTCACAGGAAACGCCATTTCTCGGGGAGACATGGGGCTCGTACACAAGAAACACTATTTCTCATTGAGAAATGGGGCTCGTTCACAAGAAACGCCATTTCTCGGGGAGACATGGGGCTCGTACATAAGAAACACTATTTCTCGTGGAGACATGGGGCTCGTACACAAGAAACGCCATTTCTCGGGGGGAGACATGGGGCTCGTACACAAGAAACACTATTTATCGGGGAGAAATGGGGCTCGTACACAAGAAACGCCATTTCTCGGGGAGACATGGGGCTCGTACACAAGAAACACTATTTCTCACGGAGACATGGGGCTCGTACACAAGAAACGCAATTTCTCGTTGAGACATGGGGCTCGTACACAAGGAACACCATTTCTCCGGGAGACATGGGGCTCGTACACAAGAAACGCCATTTCTAAGGGAGACATGGGACTCGTACACAAGAAACACTATTTCTCGTGGAGACATAGGGCTCGTACACAAGAAACACCATTTCTCGGGGAGACATGGGGCTTGTACACGCAAAACACCAAAATTCCAGGGCAAGAGACAGTCATCTAAATACAATTTATGCTCTATGAGGCAGCAGGATCCAAGTGCAGACAAGACATACATCTCTACAGAAGTTTAAATGTCTAATTCTTAGAACCAGCATCCCTAAGCTTTGCACCTATTTCTGGCTTAAAGGGAATCTGTCAGATCATGGTCAGGGGTCAAGGTGACTGTGCTGAGCCATAGGAATATGCCTACTACCTCTACCATGTTGGATGATGGATGATGAGCTCTATACATTAGTGAAGGCATGGAAGAGTGGGGGAGGGAGGAGGTGTGCATGGTGCAGCTCAGAACCACCTCCTTAAGCTTGAAGTATGATATAGAGATGACAGATTCCCTTTAGGGTGCCTTCACACGTACAGACTCGCTGCATATTTATCGCTGCAAGTTCCTCGCACATAAATCCTCAGCGATACTGATTGCTATCAAGTCAATGTATGTGTATTCTTGCGATTTTTAAACGTCAGTATTTTGATTTTCACATGGGAGGTCAACGCCACAAAAAACGCAGCTACTTTCGTGTGAGTTTTGTGTGAGTTCGGTGCGATAAATATGCGGCGATACGGTACGTGTGAAGGCACCCTTAATGTGAATTTGTATAGCCAGACACCACTCCCAATCGCCGGTACCATTTGTTAGCTTTTCCCAATGAATGCCTTGTCCTGGGCTTCCTTTGTCCCCTGGTGCCGGTATTCGGGTAAAACACTTCTTTTATTCCAGCAGCGCTGTGGCAAAGTGGCAAGGCCCAAAGCATCCGTGTCTTAGGCCTGCTAAAGAGGAACATCCAGGCCGACAAAGAAGAAAGGTGAGGAGGCACTGCAGGCCTAGGGCACGTATGCTCTAGCCCCCCTCCCTTTGACACCACACTGGCAGAATACAATAATTTTTTTTTTTACGCAAATACCAGCATTGAGAAAAGCTAACAAATGGTACTAATTAATGGTACTATTTAATAATATATTTATATTGTTACTTTACCATTTCAGAAAATGTCATTATTTGGTATTTCTAAAATTTTATTATGGGCATGTAAGCAAATCTACTGATTAATGTAAAGTCATTCACACTACTGTATTCAACCTTCCAGTTGTAAGGAATTGTAAGGTGCCCATAGACTTTTATGTGGACTGTTATATCTCTGTATGCCTCAGATTCCAAAAATATATGTGCATGTTTTATTAGATGTTGTACTGCTGAGGTATTTTCCAATATAAGCATAGAGAAGAGGAACTATATGGTGGAACACAGAGTACCACAAAGAAAAATGTACCTTTGTAATGGCTGTACATTTTTGCCCCTAAAACATGTCACATGTACAGTGGGGTTTACAGAGCTATACTGTTTCCAGCTGCTGTAGTTTAGATGTTCAATAAAGTCATATATAGTAGGTAGCACTTGCCAGTAAGAGCTATATAAAGATTTCAGCCGTAACACACATTTTTAACTTGGAAGGTAGACCAGGTTGATTGCACAGAAGATTTTGACTTTTTTTTTTTTTTTTTATACAAAAACATATGTCAGGATTGTTGATGAATTCCCTCCATAAAGTCCAGTTAATGGTGAGCTTCAGGTTTAATATCTTGACAATTTAACTGGTACAGATGCCTGACAGTTATAACTTTGGTATTCACAAAGGTACTGTCTTATAAGTGGTTACAAAAACAGTGCAATGGCTGATGGGTTTTGGATAGGAGATACTGTATAGTTAGGCTGCATGGTGATATCTGAATGGTTGTATCGGCATTCAGCAACTTCATGTAAAGTGTTTCTTGAGCATAGCTTCCTCCTCTTTAAAGCGACTCTGTACCCACAATCTTTCCCCTCAAACTGCTTGTGCCCTTGGATAGCTGCTTTTATTCCAAGATCTGTCCTGCGCTCCGTTCAGCAGGTGATGCAGTTATTGTCCTAAAAAACAGCTTTTAAACTTGCAGCTCTGTGTCAAATTGGCATGTCCTAGAGTGTCTGTGCCATAGGCTTGCACCGCCCCTCCATCCCTCCTCCCCACCCTCTTCACCAGAAGGAATGCCCCAGGCAGGATTTCTTCAATTCTTCACCTGTGTGAACACTGCACATGTGTTGGATCGTTAAGGCCCCTGTGCAGTATTCAGTATTCAGCAGTCATTCCTTGCATAGGGGATTCAGTGTGTTCCTGCTGCACAGTGTTTCATGATTTGTGGTAACATCATTGCAGCCACTGATTGGTTAAGTCGGCCTTTACCTGACATCCATTAACCTAGAAGAGCTGTGCAGCATGGGTCAGTTTTCCATAATAACTGCAGTAGCCTTTACCACCTCCCTGAGCATAACTAGTTTAAACCCCTTTTTAAATAACCCAAACACTTCCAGCTTTCTGGCTACAGTTAGCACTAGGCCTGTATAGACTTTTTAGGGAATTTCTGTACTTGTGCTTTCCTCTACACTCCTGTGCAAGGTAAAGAGGTTTTACAAAATTTCAAAAAGCTGACAGAGAGGGGTATAAAATTAGAATGAAGGAGCCAAACAAGATGTTTAATGTTGTTAAAGCCTCAAAAGAAAAAGAAATTGACAAATCTTTTAAAGAGGAGAATACAACCTTCTACAGATATATTACTGACAGGAAGAAGAAGAATAAGAATAAGAAGAAGAAGAATAGCTGATTACTAAAACCAGTAAGAAGGAGAATAACTTTATTGACAAAGATAAGGCGGCTTTTAAAATCACAACATGACTACGAATAGCATTGCTTCTAGTTGTAAAGGTGTTTTTAGAAGCTAAAGTTTTAGGGCAACTTTAGGAGAAGTTTTAGGGGAACTTTCCCATTTAAAAGTAAATATGGAAATGGCTACAGATGGTTGCCACCCCATAGTTCTTAAAAATCTCAACTTTTATTGCTGCCCCCTAACTGATCTGTATAACTAATGCCTTGTAGCAGGAGATATTTCTGATGATTGGAGAATGACCAATGTTATACCCACCCACAAGAAGGGGAGTAGAGAAGAGACTAAAAAGTATTAGGCCACACACAGGTACAAGTTGTTTATAAGTGACATAGGAGAAGGTTTGGTAGGTACTGTATATCTGTTTGTTGATGACACAAAACTGTGCAATAGGGTTGATATTCCTGGAGGTCTCAGTAATATGGAAAATGATTTAGCTTTTCTAGATAGGTGGTCCAAAAAATGGAAACTGCTGCTTAGTATTAAGTGGAAACTGCCGTTTCGAAAAACTTTTTTCAAACACTCAGACCCGGACTGATCAAAACTTATGACATATCTTTATGACATGTCAAAAGTTTTTCAGACTGACTGTAACAAAGATTGAAATCTGTATAGTTTACAAGAAAGAAGGGAAAGGGGGAACATAAGAGGGAACTTGAGCGAAACCTTTATAAATGTTAAAGGGCCAAATAAAGTTCAGGAGGAAAGTTTTTAATAAAAACTAGACACAAGAACAAGGGGGCCACAATCTGAGGTTAGTTTGGGGAAAGATCAGAAGCAACATGAGAAAATGTTAATTTCTAAAAAAGTAGTAGATGCTTGGAACAAACTTCCAGCAGATGAAGTAGGTAAAATTTACAATAACCGTCAAACCTGCCTGCGATAAACCTATATCTATCCTAAGATAATAAGAAGGGAAATATTAAAAGGGCAGACTAGATGGACCAAGTGGTCTTTTTCTACTGACAAATCTTCAGTGCTTATAAAGCAAATCCTCATTTAAATAGTTTCCTTTTATTTAACTTATGTTAACACATAACGGATCCGCAGCAGATTTCACGCTGCAAGTTCACAGTGAAACCTGCTGTGGATCCGTTCATTGTCACTTTCAATGCGATTACATACTCGCAGAGGGATGTCGAAGTATGTAAAAGGCAGCCCCCTTAACCCCCTGCGGCCCGGTGCATACATTATCGGGTTCGCACTACAACTTGCGCTGCCCTGCCTAACGCACTGATCTGAGCAGGATGTCTAGATGCTGAAAGCCCCCGAAGCAAGCTGGAGCACTATGAATCCGCTACAAGTAAACCCACCCTAAAAGTGAAAACTTGACTTTATGACTGAAAGTGTAGTAGATGCTTAAACAAACTTCCAGCAGACGTGGTAGCTAATTCTACAATAACAGAATGTAAACATGCCTGGGATAAACATATATATATCCTAAGATAATAAGAAGAAGGGAGATACTAAAAGGGCAGACTAGATGAACCCAGTGGTCTTTTGCCGTCGACAATCTGTGTTTCTATATAATCATAGGGGGACATTTTCTGCGCCGGACTTAAAAAAGTCCCCGTAGCTCTGACGGTACGGAGATTTATGTAGAGGCGGACTGCCTCTACACAAATCCTGTGTGCGTCAGTGCGCGCGGCAGGAAACCTACGCCAGCTCAGAGCTGGAGTAGGTTTCCTGCTTATATTTATCACAAAAAAATGATGAATTAAGCGGAGCTTGAATCCGCGCCCCCCTCCCTGCCCACTTCACACCCCCTCCCCGCCCCTCTGGCGTACTGGTCGGAAATGGGCCCCATGCGAATAATTTATTTGCAAAACGGCCATCTGTGAATAAATTTATTCCCATCAGGCCCATTTCCAACAAAAAATGTGCCTTTTTGCGCTGATACATCTCCCCCTCTGTCTTTTAAAATGTTACAGATTTAATTTTTTTTCTGGTAGGAAATGATGTTGGAGAAAGCAATGTCAAGAAAGATTAAATGATATATAATGACAGTCATAAAGGAAAACTAAAAATAAACATAAAATGCACATCTGTTGATAACAGCAAAAAGGATAACATAGATAATATTATACATAAAACAATTATAGTCCAAGAGGTATAAAAGAAGCAGCGGTAATGGGGTGATCAGTCCCAGGCTTGTTTAAAAGAGTAAACACTAGTAGTAAGTGTTTGAGTCAATTTGTAAACAATATGTATCCATATAAGGTGTACAGTACTTCAGCCGAGGATCAAATATATACAGTAGATATGTAAGCTGTGCAGGTTGTTAATGAAACCATTTGCAGGGCAGATCGGTAGTAAAGCAGACCCTTGGGATGATGGTAGCAGTTATTGGTAAGAGCTAGTAGGCTAATGGATGTAGTCGTGAATGGTGGTAAATAGATGGTGCCGTAGGCACCGATCACCAGTCTAGCCGGTGATCAGGCCGTTTTCGGAGTATCCCGGAGGGTTCAGCTGTTGTCCACACGCTGCTTGCTTCAGATGAAGTTGATGCGGGTCTGCTGGGCGCTCATGTAGGCGTAGGAACACTGCACACTTATATGATGTCTGGGTGTTGCGCATGTGCACATGCGTCTGTTGCCCGCTGGATCTCGTGGGTTTTGGGCGGCAGGTAAGGATATTCAAAACAGCAGTCGAAAAGTTTCAAAGAAGGTATATTAAGATAGCTGGACGCGTTTCAAAGCCTTCATTGGCTTTTTCCTCAGCAGCATATAGGTTGTTATGGTGGACTACAAGTCTTCCGATATTTAAATGAGTCATTGCTTTGCAATTGGACCATCAATTAAAGGTGAACATAAAAACTTGGACTGGAATGTGGGTGCATAAAAACATGGACTGGATTATTTCAAACATTGTGCAAAGCAAGAAAGTTAAGTTAGCATTATAAAACATAAAATGACAAAGGAATATAATGGCAAAATACCAAGAAGTGTAATCACAATAAACAGGGATATGCGGATATCTTAGTATCGGAAGACTTGTAGTCCACCATAACAACCTATATGCTGCTGAGGAAAAAGCCAATGAAGGCTTTGAAACGCGTCCAGCTATCTTAATATACCTTCTATGAAACTTTTCGATTGCCGTTTTGAATATCCTTACCTGCCGCCCAAAACCCACGAAGTCCAGCGGGCAACAGACGCATGTGCACATGCGCAACACCCAGACATCATATAAGTGTGCAGCGTTCCTACACCTACACGAGCGCCCAGCAGACCCGCATCAACTTCATCTGAAGCAAGCAGCGTGCAGGCAACAGCAGAACCCTCCGGGATACTCTGAAAGACGGCCTGACACCTACGGAGTGCACCAAACGGCTAGACTGGTGAGCGGTGCCTGCGGCACCATCTATTTACCACCATTCACGACTACATCCATTAGCCTACTAGCTCTTACCAATAACTGCTACTATCATTCCAAGGGTCTGCTTTACTACCGATCTGCCCTGCAAATAGTTTCATTAACCCACCTGCTTAACACAAAGTAACATTTTTTGCGGAACTTACCTCATTAAAGGTCTGCCTTCCTAATGGGCTGCTTTATGACTAACAACCTGCACAGCTTACATATCAGATCTGATCCTCGGCTGAAGTACTGTACACCTTATATGGATACATATTGTTTACAAATTGACTCAAACACTTACTACTAGTGTTTACTCTTTTAAACAAGCCTGGGACTGATCACCCCATTACCGCTGCTTCTTTTATACTTCTTGGACTATAATTGTTTTATGTATATTATTATCTATGTTATCCTTTTTGCTGTTATCAACAGATGTGCATTTTATGTTTATTTTTAGTTTTCCTTTATGACTATCATTATATATCATTAACTCTTTCTTGACATTGCTTTCTCCATCATCATTTCCTACCATAAGTCTTTCTTGAGGACCTGTTACCCTATAGTTCATTTCTTATCTACCCACCCCTCCTAGGGTATTGGAAAATTACAGGTTCACCTCGCTAGACTTTTTGTCTAGTTGATCTCACACTTACCTTCTTTCACGTTAATTTTTTTTTCTATTGTGTATTCTTACTACATTAGAACAAGTGTCATGATTTTAAAACTGTTCTCTTTTCCTTGGAAACCAAAGGCTAAAATACAGTGTGTTATTGTATATATGCCTAAGTAGAGCAATGCAGTGGACTAACAAAGTATATGCACCTTCTTGACAGACCAAAGAAATCAGAAGACATCAGAAATAAACAAGGGGCATTATCCTTACGGATGAAAAGATCCCTTGGAGCCATCTACCCCAAACTTAATTTTAAAGCGCAACTATAAAGTTTTTTGACCATTTATTTTTAGTTAGCTTAGGTGATGATAAGAATTTTTGCAATTTACATTAATAACCTAAAATGAATAGTTTTAGATGTAGATGTAGCTGAATTTCCTCTGAACCTTACCTCTGCCTCTGTTACTTTTCAATTCTTGTTAGCCACGCCCCCTGAAAATCCGTACTTTGCCTGAGCTTTGTACGGATTTATATGACAGGCAGCCAGATGCAAGGCCAGACAGCCCCCACACTATACGTAAACCCCGATGGTCGGTACCCGTCCTCCTTGCGGTGCCCGCGCTGTATTTGATCCAGGGCAGCTCATGGTGCAGGGGGTCCTGTGGCTGCTGCTCCCTGCTGCTTTCACTCACAAGGGGAGGAGGGTAAACTATGTGCCCAGCAGCGCCTCCCCACTGCCGCCCGGTCCCCTAGCCCTGCTGCTGGCTACCAGCATCTCTGCTACAACTGCATGGTCTATGTAAAGGAGAGTCCCCTGACAGCTATACCGGAGCCCTCCTATCTGGCGTGTACATACACCATGCCGCGGGAGAGCTCCGGTACAGCTGTCAGGCGGCTCTCCTGTACATAGACCAGAGACCAGAGACATCCCATCACCTACCACTGCTTCTGGGTGCCGGTATCTCTGCTACAACTCGGTATGGGCTATGTACAGGAGAGCCGACAGAGAGCGGTACCGGAGATCTCCCACGCTCTTATCTGGTGCGCACATACACCATGCCACAGGAGTTGTAGCAGAGATACCGGCTCCCAGAAGCAGCGGTAGGTGATGGGATGTCTCTGGTCTCTGGTCTATGTACAGGAGAGCTGCCTGACAGCTGTACCGGAGCTCTCCCGCGGCATGGTGTATGTACACGCCAGATAGGAGGGCTCCGGTATAGCTGTCAGGGGACTCTCCTTTAAATAGACCATGCAGTTGTAGCAGAGATGCTGGTAGCCAGCAGCAGGTCTAGGGGACCGGGCGGCAGTGGGGAGGCGCTGCTGGGCACATAGTTCACCCTCCTCCCCTTGTGAGTGAAAACAGCAGGGAGCAGCAGCCACAGGACGCCCTGCACCATGAGCTGCCCTGGATCAAATACAGCGCGGGCACCGCAAGGAGGACGGGTACCGGCAACCCCCCCCCCCCCATCAAACTTGCTTTGCTTCGTATGCCACACCAGAGAGGCTGCAGGCTGCAGCTGCTGTATCTTAGCCTCTGTTGTGTGATACTGCTGCTGTTGGGGGTCTGTATCCTATCCCAGTTTGTGCAATGCCATCTGCATCTCTGTCAGTGGATGGAGGGACCTCAGCACATTCCTGAGGGAAGGAGATGAGGGATAGGCCACGTCCACTTTTAGACAGACCAGAGAAAAATTCATTTATTTGTCTGAGCCAAACAATTGGAGATATCTCCGCAAGCACACAAGATATCCACTCAAGTAAAGGCTCGTTTTAAAGAGTAACACGTAGGCTTTGTATTTGAGTAATTTCATTTTTTGGCCACTTAAATTATAGTTACGCTTTAAATATTTCATTGCCCCATAAAGTGAGATAGAAACTTCCGTTACAGTGCTCCACAGTATCGTTAATTGTTTAGTACAATGACCCCAGAGCTCAAGAGAAGATGTATTCTCCTATTCTCCTCACTGAAAACATATGTAAAATACCACTGATAAATAGGATCTGCTGAATTTGTCTTTTGACTTACCAGTCCACAGAGATGTCAGCTGGCAGCAAAGGAGCAATGGGGTTTTAGGTGGGCCACACAATATAAAGGCACAAGGTGTCAGCAAAATGTAATGATTACATTTATAATGTAAATGTAACTAAAGCAGAAATGAGGCACCCGATTAGTGATGAGAGACAGGCTGCGGCTTCACAGCTGCGCTCCTGGAAGAGACAACCTCTGTACCATATGGGCGGTGGCATCAGCGCTGCTCTTAAGGGCATGTCAGGTACTTGGACACCACTGGAAGGGAGTTTGGGAGTACCCTAAAGCACAGGTCGTAGATGGGAAAATTAGGGAATTAGCATGAAATCAGGATAGGCAGGAGCTATTTCCCTATCCATTTTACTTAACTCAGCTCAGGCTCCACCACAAGAGGCAAAGCAAAAAGGTAGTTTTTCAAAATAAAACACCCTGCAGACTGCCCTCTTTCTGTGTGTCCCGGAACCAAGTGATCCATGGAATGGTAATTGGGATCCCCTGATCTAGAGAACATCACCATAATAACTATTGTAAATAAAGTAATAGGCAGTTAGATTACAATGGTAATCCTGCATGCAAGTTATATAAGTGAATATTTGACTATTTCAATAGGCACTGCCATAAAAAAACAACTTTGATACGTCAGACATATCAAAAGTTTTATTTGGTAGGGGTCTGCATATTCAGACCCAGACCAGTTGCTAGAATCATCCGGGAAAAGGGCACACTAGGCACATTCTCATCCAGCTGTGTGTAACATGATTAAGAAGGCAAGTTTTCCCCCTGCTCGTTCTAGGCACACGTACTGTACACTTTAAAGATATCTTAAGAAATTTATAAGCACAACAGTTTTGACCAAATTATGTGGAATTAAAAGGTTGTTATTTATTTGATGATTAATTTTAAAATCGTTCTTTATTAGAATTTTTTCCCCCCCATAAATCCCCACATTGAGAAGGATAAACAAACCAGGTATAATGGTACATGTAGCAATACAAATACAATGAACCCCTTTCACAATATAACATATTAACAGATTAAAAAGAAAACTGTTACCAGTACATTCGATAAATCATAAATACTCTTGATGTTGCAGTATTATTTCATAGGGTTCCTTGTCACATTATGCCAAATATAACTTAATCCCTTTACCCTCCCCAAGCAACCCTCCGGTGCGGCGAGAAGGCGAGAAAAGAAAGAGAAAAAAGAAAGAAAAAAAAAAATGACCCTTAGATTATTATGAATTGTGACAGGTTATAAAACTATTATAAAACTTTTATTTATTTGATGATTAAGACTATGTTCACACAACGTATGAGACCGGCCGTTCCGTGACCCCGGCCGGGTCACGGAACGGCCGGTCTCTGGCCGGATCATCTCAGCCGGTTCTTAAGTCATGTCAGTTTTTTGCAGCCCTGTATGGGATCCCGGCCGGAGCGTATACGATGTGTGTACGCTCCGGCCGGGATCACATAGCTTAATAGGCTGTGTTCTGCTGCACAAAAACTACGGCCGTTGTTGCCATCGGCAACAACGACCGTAGTTTTACGTAGTGTGAACATAGCCTAAAGATCAAAGTGATAAAACTAAGTGATGGTCTGGATGTAACATGATCCAATAATATTAAATAGACTTTATAGTAGAGGTTTAAGATTTATCCATTGTGTACTGTAACATGCTCATTTGCACATATGGCATATCTAACAGTGATTCCTTATTGGCACCAATACATAGACATCACATATTAACCTACAAATGACAAGACTTTAATGCTGGTAAAACCTTCTATATTCTGAGGTTTTGACTCCAGAGGGAAATCTGGGCTAAGTGAATACATTGAACCATTTTAAAGTTAAGAAAAGAGCAAAAGAAGCAACAATCATGTCTCTGACCAAATGGGCAATGTTTCTCCTTGAGGAAAGTGCAATAGGATGTGTAGCGGAGTTTTAGGCTATGTATGTCCCATTAGTAATTTTGGAAACAAATAATGCAAAGTATGCCTTTGGCGCCACCTATTGGAGGCAGTTTCTCTTCAAGTCAGTGCTCGGCTTTCTCTGAAGGCTGGTGGTGGTCCATTGATGGGGATGAAAAATGGTGATGGTCAGGAATTAGCGAATGGGTCTCCACGGGACTGATGGGATCCCAGGGGTTAAAACCAATATTAAAATATGTAAAGCTTCATTCAAATATGACAATAAGATAAACTAACCATTGTGTCTAAGGCCAGAAGGATTAACCAGATGACATGATTAACTCCTTCAGGACTGAGACAATTTTTATTTTTATTTTTTTTGGTTCCCCCCCCCCCCTCCTCTTGTTTATTTTTACACCTACAGGCCCTCATGAGCCCTTATTTTTTGTGCCTCAAATTTTACTCTGCAATGGTAGACTTAATTTTTGCATTAAATATGCTGTGAAACAAAAAAAATAATTACATGTGTGGTGAAATGGGGGGTTGTGTTTACGCCATTCATCCTATGATAAAACATGTTAAATATGTTGCTCAAGTTGGTATGATTACAACAATAGGCAACTTGCATAACTTTTATTTTATTTGACGGCTTTAAAAAAATTAAAACCTTTTAAAAAAAAATAAATGTTCCTTAAAATAGCTCCATTCCCATGCTTATAACACTTTTATTTTTTGGTCTATGGGGCTGTGTGAGGTGTCATTTTTTGTGCCATGATCTGTACTTTCTATAGGTACCTTAGTTGCATATATGCAACTTTTTGATCGCTTATTACAATCTTTCTGGATTTCATGCGAAAATGCACAATTTTGCGCTTAAACCATTTACCGTGCGAGATCAGGAATGAGATTATTTAATAGTTCAGGCAATTATGCACGTGGCAATACCAAATATGTTTATTTATTTATTTTTATTTATCAAATGGGAAAAGGAGGTGATTCAAACTTTTATTAGGGGGAGGGGATTTTTTTAACTTATACATTAGTTATAGGTCCCCCTGTTTGTTTTTGCAGAATGCCACAAGTACATCTGACAACCCAGCTTACATCATATATGCAGCAACATTATGAGTAAAATCATTAGAGGCTATTTCATTATATTTTAGGAAGACTAGAGGGCCCAGTCACCAATAATTGCTTAATATTTTAGATGTGAGCTACTGTGACTCCTGCGACTGTTTAGTAAACCAAGCTTCAAGCAAAGACACCAAGAGTGGGCCAGTGGCATTTGACAACTTCTTTAGAATCAGCCGTTCCTAATGAAAACAATGTCATGGATCAAGCATGTATTATGCAGTAGCCGAATAAAATGAAATGAATTGTTTAATTACCATATAGCTAGTTCATTGACCTCAGATGTGCAGGAAAATGTTGCATAGCTGTCACAAAGGTGACAAGAGTCAACTTTAGATACTATCTTAGCTTATCCTAATGAAAATGATCATGAATTAATATTTAATAATGGGCTAATGTTTAAGAAGCTGTAAGATAATATTTGCGTAAATGATTTTTCTTAAGATTCAACACTTTTGTAGTTGTAAATTCAGCCACTACTGGGTTGGTGGCGCTACTGCTCAGTATGGGATAACCCCATATGCAGGTTATTTTTGGTATTCTACAATCAGTGGTGCAGATTTATTATTGTAAATGGGTCAGAGGTTTTACATAGTTTACATCATATTTATTATGAATTTTAAAAACGTTTTCACTGGGTATCACATTAAGAGATGTCCAGGGTTAAAAAGAGAAAAAAAATAATTTGTTAAAAAACCATGACAATTTCTGCTGTCTTTTATTGCAACTCATTTTAATTCACTAAACTTAAGAAAACCACAGAAAAGTACCTACAGGTATGTGTAAATGCTCACCAGACGATGCCATTACAGCTCAGAAGCAGTAGTGTCTCATTTTCTTACCTCGCTCTGTACAGCACAGTTATTTCCATGCTGTTGCAAACTGCTGTTGGTGGCATTACCAATATAAAGTCCTTCAGTTCATGTAATACCTCTCCCCTCTCGCCTCTATTCACAGATGCCTGCATGCCCCTCTTCTACAAAACAGTACAGAAAAAATTGTAGCAGAATAAACTTGCAGGGTCCGTTCACACATACTTAATCTGCCGCTGCTTTCATGCTGCTGTTTTGATGGTATGGATTTATAGTGTATGGATTTATAGTGTATGTTTTCTTGATTGGAAAGCAGTTGCTTCTGCTGCCAGAAGATCAGGTAAGCTTAGATACAATCACATGGGGGGGGAGTTCAGTCCATATTGAATGATAGGTCTCATGTACAAACATACTTTTCTGCTCGCTTGTGGTGCAGGATTACATCTTTCCCTATACTTTATCAGAAGTCCCCAGCAGTGTCGGGACAAGGAGTTTTGGTGCCCTAGACAGAGATGGCAAATGGCGCCCCCCCCCCCCAGCTGCCCCCACATAGAGTATAGTCTCCACGCATTTCCACATAGTGTAACCCCCACAGTATATAGCCCCCATATACTTGTAGAGTTGCCAAACGGCACTGTGTGGCTCAAGGCTCAAATAGGGTGCTCTGCCCCACGGTTCCAGACCCAGGTCCCGAAGGTAACTCAAAAAAGAAGGCAAGAGGCGGCACTCCAAGATTATAGTGAATAAAACGTGGTTTAAATTTATTCACCCAGTATGCAACGTTTCAATCTACTCAATGAGATCTTTGTCAAGCACAAAAGTGAGCAATAAGGGGCTGGTATATAACACACCATAAGACAGCCCACTAATAAAGTGACATCATATCAATCAATGATACATATAATAGTGAAAAATACATAAAAATGTGATAAAAAGTGATAACCTTTAGCCAAGTGTTATGTGCACATAATATAAAATGTAGTGATATCGACCGATCATCTATACATTATTTCGATCCCTCATAAAATAGTCCATAATTTCAAGCAATGATTTCATTGTTAGTGGAGGGGGCCGGACTCACCAGCATAATAACAAACCGCTGCTCCCTCACGTTGTCTTTCGCCGTCGTTAGCTCGTTTGTACACAAGTCGACTGCGCATGTGTGAAGGAGCGCACCAATGGGGGGATTGTGGGAGTGGCATGGCGTCCGATAGACAAATCATAGTGTTCCATAATAGTATAGAGTCCAATGGACCAATCACAGTCTGGATGCATCATGTGGTATAGCGGACCAATCAGCATGGTCATAGGCGGTCCGTAGTTTCAAGTGTCCATAGAGTGAGTAGCGCATGCGTACAAGTGGCGCACCATCCCTCGCCGCCATCTTTGAAGTTGGCGAGACAATCGGGCTGCGCAAGATCAATCGTCTCACCTCTGTAGTATCCAAGATACTTGCGCCTGCGTCCCGTGCTCCGTATCTGCACCATCTTTGACATGGGAAAATAGCCCATACTCACTTCTGACAGCATAATAACGATTACCCGGGGGTCCAAGGTACTCTATCTCAGGGTCCTTCTCGGCCAACCCGGGCTGGTTGATCCTCTGGCTCTCATCACCGCCACATTAAGAGGTCTTCCACGAAAAATTATGAATTAGTAGCCACATGAATCGCTTCTTGTAAGGGAGCATCCACGTATATAGTCTTCCTCTATAGAAGTGAATATGAATATCGGTCGCCACGGCACTCCAAAGTCCCCACTTAAAAAATAGAGAAAACTATATAATGGTGAGTCGTTGGCCAAACTCCATTAGCAAATCTAGAAAAAGGAAAAAACAGAATAAAATGAATACCAGATCATGAATGTCGGTCTCACTGTGTGTCATAAGGGAATAAACCAAAAAAGATTTTATATACATATATACACAAAAGAAGTCCCTTTCTAAGAGAATCTCTTTTCTTTTCTTTTACTGTCACATTCCTATACTACTTTTGAGGGCAGAACATTTAAGAGGATTCGGGCAAGGTCTACATAAATGCCTTTAGTGAAAAATCAATATTTAAACCAACAGGTTGTAATGAATTCAACTTAGTTATCCAATAAGCCTCTCTCTGTTTAAGCAACCTCTGGCGATCCCCTCCTCGTCTAGGGGGAGCAATCCTGTCAATAATACAAAATTTTAATTGTTTAACTGTGTGTCCACACTCTTTAAAGTGTCGTGGTACAGGTAGTTCCAATTTCTCAGTGCGAATTGAAGACTTATGGTTATTCAACCTGATTCTGCATTCAGTAGTGGTTTCCCCTACATAGATCCGTGGGCATGGGCACTGTAGTATGTAGATAACGTGGTCCGATTTGCAAGTCAGATGGTATTTGAGTCTATATGATCTCTGTGTGATTGGGTGAATGTACGTGTCACCTTTCAGCATCAATGAACAATTGTCACACCCTGGTAGCTTTCCCTGCTTGGGGTGTGACAATTGTTCATTGATGCTGAAAGGTGACACGTACATTCACCCAATCACACAGAGATCATATAGACTCAAATACCATCTGACTTGCAAATCGGACCACGTTATCTACATACTACAGTGCCCATGCCCACGGATCTATGTAGGGGAAACCACTACTGAATGCAGAATCAGGTTGAATAACCATAAGTCTTCAATTCGCACTGAGAAATTGGAACTACCTGTACCACGACACTTTAAAGAGTGTGGACACACAGTTAAACAATTAAAATTTTGTATTATTGACAGGATTGCTCCCCCTAGACGAGGAGGGGATCGCCAGAGGTTGCTTAAACAGAGAGAGGCTTATTGGATAACTAAGTTGAATTCATTACAACCTGTTGGTTTAAATATTGATTTTTCACTAAAGGCATTTATGTAGACCTTGCCCGAATCCTCTTAAATGTTCTGCCCTCAAAAGTAGTATAGGAATGTGACAGTAAAAGAAAAGAAAAGAGATTCTCTTAGAAAGGGCCTTCTTTTGTGTATATATGTATATAAAATCTTTTTTGGTTTATTCCCTTATGACACACAGTGAGACCGACATTCATGATCTGGTATTCATTTTATTCTGTTTTTTCCTTTTTCTAGATTTGCTAATGGAGTTTGGCCAACGACTCACCATTATATAGTTTTCTCTATTTTTTAAGTGGGGACTTTGGAGTGCCGTGGTGACCGATATTCATATTCACTTCTATAGAGGAAGACTATATACGTGGATGCTCCCTTACAAGAAGCGATTCATGTGGCTACTAATTCATAATTTTTCGTGGAAGACCTCTTAATGTGGCGGTGATGAGAGCCAGAGGATCAACCAGCCCGGGTTGGCCGAGAAGGACCCTGAGATAGAGTACCTTGGACCCCCGGGTAATCGTTATTATGCTGTCAGAAGTGAGTATGGGCTATTTTCCCATGTCAAAGATGGCGCAGATACGGAGCACGGGACGCAGGCGCAAGTATCTTGGATACTACAGAGGTGAGACGATTGATCTTGCGCAGCCCGATTGTCTCGCCAACTTCAAAGATGGTGGCGAGGGATGGTGCGCCACTTGTACGTATGCGCTACTCACTCTATGGACACTTGAAACTACGGACCGCCTATGACCATGCTGATTGGTCCGCTATACCACATGATGCATCCAGACTGTGATTGGTCCATTGGACTCTATACTATTATGGAACACTATGATTTGTCTATCGGACGCCATGCCACTCCCACAATCCCCCCATTGGTGCGCTCCTTCACACATGCGCAGTCGACTTGTGTACAAACGAGCTAACGACGGCGAAAGACAACGTGAGGGAGCAGCGGTTTGTTATTATGCTGGTGAGTCCGGCCCCCTCCACTAACAATGAAATCATTGCTTGAAAGTATGGACTATTTTATGAGGGATCGAAATAATGTATAGATGATCGGTCGATATCACTACATTTTATATTATGTGCACATAACACTTGGCTAAAGGTTATCACTTTTTATCACATTTTTATGTATTTTTCACTATTATATGTATCATTGATTGATATGATGTCACTTTATTAGTGGGCTGTCTTATGGTGTGTTATATACCAGCCCCTTATTGCTCACTTTTGTGCTTGACAAAGATCTCATTGAGTAGATTGAAACGTTGCATACTGGGTGAATAAATTTAAACCACGTTTTATTCACTATAATCTTGGAGTGCCGCCTCTTGCCTTCTTTTTTGAGTAGCCCCCATATACAGTATAGCCTCCTGGTAGCCCCCTCAGTGTATAGTCTCCACACTGGATCATGCTGGAAGTTGTAGTTCTACGACAGCCACACAGGAACATGATGAGAGTCGTTGTTCTACCACAGCCACACAGGTGCATGCTGGGAGTTGCAGTTCTACCACAGCCACAGAGGAGCATGCTGGGAGCTGTAGTATTACCACAGTCACACAGGAGCATTCTGGGAGCTATAGTATTACCACAGCCACACAGGAGCATGCTGGGAGCTGTAGTATTACCACACCCACACAGGATAATGCTTGAAGTTGTAGTTCTACCTCAGCCACACATGAGCACTAACACACACACACTCCATTAGCACACACATTCCACTAACACACACAGACTCACACACACTTCATTAGCTCACACACACACACACACACACACACACACACACACACACACACACACACACACATACACACATATACTTACCCACACAGAGTAGTGGAGAATGACACAGCCTCTCAGTGGATGATCAGACTCCTCAACTCTCTGTCAGGAGGGGGGCGGGGGTTGTCTCTGCCCTTCTTCCCTCTTGTGATTGGCTCTGGACGTCATGTGACATTGTTCAGAAGCTTTTCTTCAACTCCAGAGCCAAGCAGAAGAGAGGAGGAGAGCAGGTCCTGCCCCTGCGGGGCAGGAGCCTTTAGCAGCTGCAGGGCACAACGGGGAAGGGAAGCTGAGCGGGTGAGGTCGGGTGGGGGGATTTTTTCTTGAGGATACATTGCGCCCCCTGTAATTCACCAGGAGATGGCGCCCTAGGCCATCGCCTACCCTGGCCTATCCTTTGTCCCGGCCCTGGTCCCCAGTGACATCCTTGTACACTTTGCATAGGACACTGCATCAAATCACTGGCCTCAGTGGTCAGGTGCACCACTTTTTGCAAATTATTATATGGGCAAATTATCTTTGACTGCTGAGCACCACTGCCGAATCACTCATAGGATCATTCAAGTTTAGACCCTTTACCTCAGCCATGGAATCGTGGCATTGAGTCTTGGTTATGCAGAATCTATTATCAGAACATTGATCTTACTTAGCTGATTGCTTTTAAAAGGTCTCTAGGGGGAATTAAAGTTTTGAAAAGTTTTTAAAAATATAAAAAATCTCTCACATAATAAACGTTGATATCAATCCCCCCATCCCCCCCTTTCCATTTTTCAAATAGGAAATATTGTGCTCTCTAGCACCGCACCTCCTCCCCCTGGCTGCCTCGGATGATAATTTTTGAGACTATAGAGGGACAGGTGCATTCTGCATGCTGCAGGGGATGTTCAATAGCTGAACAAAGTCACAGTGACATCATGCAGCTGGTAAACATTTTGTGCAGGCATGCAACATTCACCCACAACCTTTTATTTTTAAATTTAGGAGGTGGAGCCCCAGAGAGAAGAACAGGTAGGACTTTTTCTACTCTCCAGATAACCCCTTTAAAGCTATAGTGTTACAAATAAGTGTATAAATGTTTGCATATCACTACTGAAGTAAATATCAAATGTAAAATATATACTTAACCCCTTGCCGCAAAATAATATTCCGGGAACGTCATGTAATGCAGGTAGTTCCTGCAAAATGACGTTCCCGGAACGTCATTCTGTCCCTGCCTCCCCCCACTGTCCCTAACGACGACTGGGCAGCGGGAGGAGGCTGTATCACAGGAGCCGCTAGAGCATTTGAGAGGCTGTGTCTGGGCTGCTGTGGTATAAGACTAAGGAAGGGACCTGATCGTATGAATGAGCTGTCAGGTTCTGAAAGCTCATTCATTCTATAAGGCATTACAGCACAGATCATGCGCTGTAATGTATTATAGATGTAACTGTAAAAAATAAAACACACACACACACACACACACAAATAAATACATACATACATACATAAATAAATACACAAATAAATCAATAAAATAAAATTAAATATAAATAAAACAATAAATATACACATTCCCCATCCCCCTTTTATAAATGATCCTCTATAAATGAGATACATATACACTACCGTTCAAAAGTTTGGTGTCACATTGAAATTTCCTTATTTTTGAAGGAAAAGCACTGTACTTTTCAATGACGATAACTTTAAACTAGTCCTTACTTTAAACAAATACACTCTATACATTACTAATGTGGTAAATGACTATTCTAGCTGCAAATGTCTGGTTTTTGGTGCAATATCTACATAGGTGTATAGAGGCCTATTTCCAGCAACTATCACTCCAGTGTTCTAATGGTACAATGTGTTTGCTCATTGGCTCAGAAGCCTAATTGATGATTAGAAAACCCTTGTGCAATCATGTTCACACATCTGAAAACAGTCTAGCTCGTTACAGAAGCTACAAAACTGACCTTCCTTTGAGCAGATTGTGTTTCTGGAGCATCACATTTGTGGGGTCAATTAAACGCTCAAAATGGCCAGAAAAAGAGAACTTTCATCTGAAACTCGACAGTCTATTCTTGTTCCTAGAAATGAAGGCTATTCCATGCGAGAAATTGCTAAGAAATTGAAGATTTCCTACAACGGTGTGTACTACTCCCTTCAGAGGACAGCACAAACAGGCTCTAACTAGAGTAGAAAAAGAAGTGGGAGGCCGCGTTGCACAACTGAGCAAGAAGTTAAGCACATTAGAGTCTCTAGTTTGAGAAACAGACGCCTCACAGGTCCCCAACTGGCATCTTCATTAAATAGTACCCGCAAAACACCAGTGTCAACATCTACAGTGAAGAGGCGGCTGCGGGATTTTGGGCTCCAGGGCAGAGTGGCAAAGAAAAACCCATATCTGAGACTGGCCAATAAAAGATTAAGATGGGCAAAAGAACACAGACATTGGACAGAGGAAGACTGGAAAAAAGTGTTGTGGACGGATGAATCCAAGTTTGAGGTGTTTGGATCACAAAGAAGAACGTTTGTGAGGCGCAGAACAAATGAAAAGATGCTGGAAGAATGCCTGACACCATCTGTTAAGCATGATGGAGGTAATGTAATGGTCTGGGGTTGCTTTGGTGCTGGTAAGGTGGGAGATTTGTACAGGGTAAAAGGGATTCTGAATAAGGAAGGCTATCAGACAATTTTACAACGCCATGCCATACCCAGTGGACAGCGCTTGATTGGAGCCAATTTCATCCTACAACAGGACAATGACCCTAAACACACCTCCAAATTGTGCAAGAACTATTTACAGCAAAAGCTGGCAGCTGGTATTCTATCGGTAATGGAGTGGCCAGCGCAGTCACCAGATCTGAACCCCATTGAGCTGTTGTGGGAGCAGCTTGACTGTATGGTACGCCAGAAGTGCCCATCCAACCAATCCAACTTTTGGGAGCTCCTTCTAGAAGCGTGGGGTGCAATTTCTCCAGCTTACCTCAACAGATTAATAGCTAGAATGCCAAAGGTGTGCAATGCTGTAATTGCTGCAAAAGGAGGATTCTTTGACGAAAGCAAAGTTTGATGTAAAAACAATGTTATTTCAAATACAAATCATTATTTCTAACCTCGTCAATGTCTTGACTCTATTTTCTATTCATTTCACAACGTATGGTGGTGAATAAGTGTGACTTTTCATGGAAAACACAAAATTGTTTGGGTGACCCCAAACTTTTGAACGGTAGTGTATGTGGTATCGCCGCAATGACGCTGTCTATTAACCCGTTACATTAATTATCCCGCCCGATTAACGCAGCAAAAAAAAATTTGAGAAAAAACAAATCAAAATGAATTTTTTTTGTTGATCCGACCCCTAAAAAATATAGATAAAAGCTATCAAAACGTCACATGTACCCAAAAGGTGTACCACTAAAAACGTCAGCTTATGCCACAAAAAAAAGCCCTCATATTATAAATGCCATAAACTATAACAAAAGCTATATAAAATATAATCGTACCGACCCGACGAATAACGTCATATGTTAGGTATAGTAAACGGCGTACAAAAAAATGGTGAAAAACAGCTGCTAAATTGTGTTTTTTATTCATACCACCTCATAAAGAATTTAATAAAAAATTATCAGGGTGTCACATGTCCCCCAGGATGGTACCAATGGAAACGTCAACTTCTCTTACACAAATACTTTGGCACTGCAAGGCCTGTGACAGGGTATAATGGCTAAAAAAAAACTGAAATAAAAAAAGGCCCCAAAATTCACCAGGTCTCTGTCATGTCTGCAGCCTGTGGTTGAGTCAGGTGACGCATTGTGGCCACATATGGGGGATTTCTAGAAACATTGGAATAAGGGGAATAAATAGTGAGTGGTATTTCTCAGTTAATATTTGCTGTGTTAGAGGAAAAAAAATATTAAAATAAAATATCTGCCCAAAAAATGTAGATTTTAAATTTCCCCTCCAACTTGCTTAAATTTCTGTGAAACACCTAAAGGGTTAATAAACTTATGGAATGCTACTTTGAATACTTTGAGGGGTGCAGTTTTTACAGTGGAGAGATTTATAAGGGTTACTAACATACAGGCCCCACAAATCCACTTCAGAACTTAACTGGTCCCTAATAAAATCAGAATAGAAATTTTCCTGAAAATTTAAAAAATTGCAGCAAAATTTCAAAGCCCTCTAACATCCTAACAAGTAAAAGGACGTTCAACAAATGACGTCACCAATCAACCAAAGTATACCACAAACATAAAGAGGAATATGTCACGAAAAATCTTAGAATAACCGCGATACTTAAAAGCACCGCAGAGTTATCACTACATAGAGAGAGACAGGTCAGATTTGAAAAATAGGCATTAAGGCCAAAACAGGGAGGTGAAAGGGAGGTTAGAAGCATCTAGTGGCAAATATAACTATTATGAATGTGAACAATATTCAATGCTGGAGGGAAATTATTAGGACCTTCTTATGTGTATGCCACATCTGAGGCTGCCATGCTCTAAGCTGCTGTAGATTTAAAGGGATGGTGTCATAAGGAAAACTAGGTCTATAGTGATAATAATGTTAATTGAAAGATATTTCAAATGTACAAGCCTTTCTTAAAATATATTATTTGAGAGATATACGTCATGGTGCCGCTCGGGGTGTTCAGAGCGGGGTCCCGCCGGGATCCCGCTCTGAACGGCGCTGATCCCGGCTGACACGTGCAGCCGGGCAGTGCCTCTATTAGCCGGCGCGGGTCCCGTTGCCGCGCCGGCTAATTAAGCCTCTAAGTGCAGCTGTCAAACCTGACAGCTGCACTTAGAGGCTTAGGTAAACACATCCCTGGTGTCTAGTGGGACGGATCTCCCCCCCGTGATGCGATCGCGGGGGGGAGATCCGTTCTTCTGCCCGTGTCGGGCCTCAGCGTCGGAATGACGCTGATCCCGGCTCGGCAATAGATTGCTATGGCCTGCAGCAGGCCATAGTAATCTATGACCGATCTAATGGATCTTTGCTGTGTATATACACAGCATTGATCTCTATGAGAGATCAGTGCTGTCTATATACAAGTCCCCCAGGGGGGCTTCTAGTTACAGTAAAAAAAAAAGTAAAAAAGTGTTTTTATTAATAAAAAATCCCCTCCCCTAATAAAAGTCCAAATCACCCCCCTTTTCCCATTTTATAAATATAAATTAATAAATAAATAAATAAACATATTTAGTATCGCCGCGCGCGTAATCGCCTGAACTATTAATTAATCACATTCCTGATCTCGCACGGTAAACGGCGTCAGCGCAAAAAAATTCCAAAGTGCAAAATTGCGCATTTTTGGTCACATCAAATCCAGAAAAAATGTAATAAAAAACGATCAAAAAGTCGTATATGCGCAATCAAGGTACCGATAGAAAGAACACATCATGGCGCAAAAACTGACACCTCACACAGCCCCATAGACCAAAGGATAAAAGCACTATAAGCCTGGGAATGGAGCGATTTTAAGGAACGTATATTTGTTAACAATGGTTTGAATTTTTTACAGGCCATCAGATACAATATAAGTTATACATGTTATATATCATAGTAATCGTAACGACTTGAGGAACATGCATAACAAGTCAGTTTTACCATAGGACGGATGGCGTAAATGCAAAACTCCCCGAAATCAAAACAAATTCGTTTTTTTTTTCAATTTGACAGCGCAAATGATTTTTTTCCGGTTTCGCAGCATATGTTATGGAAAAATAATGCCTGTCATTGCAAAATACAATTGGTTTCGCAAAAAATAAGCGCTCATATACGTCTCTAGGTGAAAAAATGCAAGCGCTATGGACTTTTAAACTTAAAATGGAATAAGCAAAAGCGCAAAAAACGAAAATAGGCTTTGACCTTAAGGGGTTAAGGCTCTATTACCCCAAAAGATATCTGACCCATTTATCTGACAGCTTTTTGAAGCCAAAGCCAGGAACAGACTATAAACAGAGAACAGGTCATAAAGGAAAGACTGAGATTTCTCCTCTTTCAAATCCATCCCTGGCTTTGGCTTAAAAAATCTGTCATATAAATTGGTAATAAATCTGTTGGTGTAATAGGGCCCTTACTTATCTCCCAATGTTCTGCATTGTTTTCTCAACCTTTTGTCCATGGTTATGGCCTGCCAGGCATCCACTGGGCTGAGTCAGTCGTGCACGCAATTCATCTGCAGTCTCCTGATCTGTCCCATTAGTATTGGCAATTGCTTTTTACTTCACATGCAACAAGAGGGATTATGGAAACGTTTCTGCATTGTTGCATGGCAGCATCAGGGTAACAGTTCAGAAAGGAGACCAGGAAGTAATCAGATGTAAAGGGAAGAAAAATGATACAGTGATGTAAGTTACAGCATGATCATTCTTCTTTACATGTATGTATGTATGTGGCACACATCTGTTCAGGGGCGTAACTAGAAATGGCTGGGCCCCATAGCAAACTTTTGATTGGGGCCCCCCCCCCCGCCCCTCTTGATCGACCACTATGCCATCAACACACTCAGCTCTACACAGGTCCTGTACACCATATAAATTACAGTACAGTTACATCAGGTGACTTACAGGAGACGTCTTCTCTGATCGGAGTTCTTCCCTTTTCATTTTCTTTTCCATCTGTCCTGGGCCGTTATGAGAATTTCTCCGGGCCACGAATCCACAGAATCTGCCAGACAGACATATTAGGCTCCACACTCTGTCACCATCCTCATCTCTAACAACTGCACATCTGTATTGGCCCCTTTACACCCACATTTAGTGGGTAGGCTGACTCTATGTGATCCCATTTTAGTATATGGCCCTCCTCTCTGTCGCCCCTCCTTATAGATAGCTTCCTTATGTTGCCCCCCCCCCGCTGTCCCCCTTATAGATGCCCCCCCATGTTGTCTCCTTATAGATGGTCCCCTATGTTGCCCCCCCTATAGATGGCCCCCTCTTCCCCTATATTGTCCCCTTATAGATGGCCCCCTTTCCCCCTTTATTGTCCTCTTATAGATGTTCCCCTCTCCCCCAATGTTGTACGTTTATATCCCCCTCTCCCCCTATGTTTTCCCCCTCTCCCCCTATGTTCTCCCCTTATAGATGGCCTGCTCTCCCCCCATGGTGTCCCCCCCTTATAGATGGCCCTCTCCCCCCCCTTCCTTATAGATGCCCCCCTCCCCCCCCCTTCCTTACAGATGTCCCCCTCCCCCCCTTCCTTATAGATGGTCTCTCTCTCCCCCCTCCCTTATAGATGCCCCCCTCTCCCCCCCTTCCTTATAGATGCCCCCCTCTCCCCCCCTTCCTTATAGATGCCCCCCTCTCCCCCCTTCCTTATAGATGCCCCCTTCTCCTCTCCCCCCCTTCCTTATAGATGCCCCCTTCTCTTCTCCCCCCTTCCTTATAGATTCCCCCTCCTCTTCTCCCCCCCCTTCCTTATAGATTCCCCCTTCTCTTCTCCCCCCTTCCTTATAGATGCCCCCTCCTCTTCTCCCCCCCTTCCTTATAGATGCCCCCTTCTCTTCTCCCCCCTTCCTTATAGATGCCCCCTCCTCTTCTCCCCCCTTCCTTATAGATGCCCCCTCCTCTTCTCCCCCCCCTTCCTTATAGATGCCCCCTCCTCTTCTCCCCCCCTTCCTTATAGATGCCCCCTTCTCTCCTCCCCCCTTCCTTATAGATGCCCATGCCCCCTTCTCTTCTCCCCTCCCCCCTTCCTTATAGATGCCCCCTCCTCTTCTCCCCCCCTTCCTTATAGATGCCCCCTTCTCTCCTCCCCCCTTCCTTATAGATGCCCCCTTCTCCCCCTTCCTTATAGATGCCCCCTTCTCCCCCCCTTATAGATGCCCCCTTCTCCCCCCCCTTATAGATGCCCCCTTCCCCCCCCCTTATAGATGCCCCCCTTCTCTTCTCCCCTCCCCCCTTCCTTATAGATGCCCCCTTCTCTTCTCCCCCCTTCCTTATAGATGCCCCCTCCTCTTCTCCCCTCCCCCCTTCCTTATAGATGCCCCCTCCTCTTCTCCCCCCCTTCCTTATAGATGCCCCCTCCTCTTCTCCCCCCCCTTCCTTATAGATGCCCCCTTCTCTCCTCCCCCCTTCCTTATAGATGCCCATGCCCCCTTCTCTTCTCCCCTCCCCCCTTCCTTATAGATGCCCATGCCCCCTTCTCTTCTCCCCTCCCCCCTTCCTTATAGATGCCCCCTCCTCTTCTCCCCCCCTTCCTTATAGATGCCCCCTTCTCTCCTCCCCCCTTCCTTATAGATGCCCCCTTCTCCCCCTTCCTTATAGATGCCCCCTTCTCCCCCCCCTTATAGATGCCCCCTTCTCCCCCCCCTTATAGATGCCCCCTTCCCCCCCCTTATAGATGCCCCCTTCTCTTCTCCCCTCCCCCCTTCCTTATAGATGCCCCCTCCTCTTCTCCCCCCCCCTTCCTTATAGATGCCCCCTTCTCTTCTCCCCTCCCCCCTTCCTTATAGATGCCCCCTCCTCTTCTCCCCCCCTTCCTTATAGATGCCCCTTCTCTCCTCCCCCCTTCCTTATAGATGCCCCCTTCTCTCCTCCCCCCTTCCTTATAGATGCCCCCTTCTCTCCTCCCCCCTTCCTTATAGATGCCCCCTTCTCCCCCCTTCCTTATAGATGCCCCCTTCTCCCCCCCCTTATAGATGCCCCCTTCTCCCCCCCCCCCCCCGAGAAAAGCAAGTTTAAAAAAAAGAAAAAAACTCACCTAACAACACGCTCCCCCGTCGAGCCTTCTTCCTGTCACCCCCTGTCTGATACGCGGCTGCCGTCTGATGACGCGTCCTAGCCCCGGCAGCGCGTGTATCATAGAGTTCTGTGTGGGCCTGTAGCCGCGACTTCTGGCACACGTATCTGTGCCGGAAGTCGGGGCCGCAGCACAAGCCCACAAAGAACTCTATGATACGCGCGCTGCCGGGGCTAGGACGCGGCATCAGACGGCAGCCGCGTATCAGACAGGGGGTGACAGGAGCGCTGTGGACCGGTCCCGTGCTCCTCCTGGCCCAGTGACTCCTTTTCCCTATGGTTGGGGAAAGGAGTCTCCGGGTCGGGAGGAGCACGGGACCGGCCCCCGGCTACAGCACCCGGGAGGCATGCTCAGCCGCCGGGTGCTGCAGGATATGTCAGCTCCAGGGGCCCGCGTCACGGGCCCCTGATGCGGCGGGGCCCCGTAGCAGCCGCTACGGCTGCTACGGCGGTAGTTCCGCCAGTGCATCTGATTTTACTTTCTCGGCTACATGACACCACCCCTTTAAACCCAGATTTATGCCTGTTTGCAGTTGAACTATAAATCATGGCAAACTAAGCACAGGAGAATCCAACGTCACTCCAAACCTGGCTGGGACCCCATGCCCACTCATCAGGCCTATGGGGTGCACACAAGAAAAAAGTTATAAAATTTTGTGCAGACTGTCCAGTTTTGAAAAAAATTTACATTTTATTATGGTTTATACAAGAATGATACCCCCTCCATGTCTTTATACCACTTATTAATTATACGTTATTAGGCCCATGACATATAAAGTTAATTTAAAATTATTTTTGGTAAATAGTTTTGTATGTTATAATTATTATCATTTAAATACACTTGCATTCAGAAATAAAGCACACTTGGTCAGCCATTCAGGTAAATTGCAGAACATAGCCACATAGCCAACATCGGCTGGCCTTTTTTTTTTTTTTTTTTAAATGTGATAAGTTTGGCCCCATATTTATCACAGTAACATATGTAAATAACTGGACTATTATGTTTATGATTTACTGTCCTTTTCTGCATATGTTTATAAAGAAACAAAGGCTACTCAATGCTTACATGTTTATTCAATGTCAAAATTGACCTATTTTTGTAAATACATATGAGCTGACCTACATACTAATATGTCTCTACAATGCATTCACATAAGGTATATGGTATCACATGCATAAGTAAATAACTTTGCCATAATCACAATAATCCTGATAAAATAGTTCTCTGAACTTTCTACTCTTTAAAAGTTATACATAATGGGGAAAATTTATCAAAACCAGTGCTAAGAAAAGATCTCTGCATCGCAACTAAAGACCAAAGAAAGTCTTTTATTTTCATATAGGCTGGAAGCTAACTGAATGCTTTATGTTGGAGGGTGAGTTGGGTGTCATCACATTCACCCCATCAAGCAAGGAGGGCTTATGGCCAGAAAAAGTCATTTAGATTGCACAAAAAGTTGGTACAACTTCCCTGATTTCCATAGAGATTTTTTCATATGATATGACGTTTACAATAGTACACGTGTCCACTATAGTTTTATTCATTCAATGTTTACATATAAATTGTATTAATTTAATTTTATTCTTATCCGTCATGTAATCAGAATGTAACAAATTAGAACAAAATACAGTAGTACAGTATGAGTCCACAGGGCCATATATAGCAAGCAATCATGCTGCCCAAAGCACTTTTGACACAAGAGACGATTTTTATATGGGGGTAAAACATTTGTTGGCTGATCTTGTTGTTTTAGGCTATGTTCACACTACGTAAAACTACGGCTGTAGTTCTCAACGCAGAACTACGGCCGTAGTTCTGAGGCGTGGAACATAGCCTTATTTTCAATGGAATCCTGGCCAGAGCGTACACACACCATATGCACTCCGGCCGGGATCCTATGCGGTGCCGGAAAAAACTGACATGTCAGTTTTCTGCGTCCGGAATTCAGTGAATTCCGGACGCAGAAAGACCTGTCAATTCACTGTGGGCTATGGGAAGCTCTGATGCGGGCGCAGGCTGATGCGCCCGCATCAGAGCTCCACGGTCGGAAAGATCACCCAGCCAGTACTTGGATGATCCGGGCTGAGACCAGCCGTTTTTTGACCCGGCTGGGGTCACGGAAATTATATGCGCAGTGAAATTATAAAAAAAAATACAATTCTTTTTCTTTGGGGGTGGTTCGTTTTTACGCCGTGTGTCCTCTGGAAAAACTGACATGTTATATATGTCCCTTAAGTTGTTACGATTACAATGATATGTAACATGTATACCTTTTATTGTATCTGATGGCCTATAAAAAATTTAAACCATTATTAACAAATATATGTTCCTTAAAATCGCTCTATTCCCATGCTTATATCGCTTTTATCCTTTGGTCTATGGGGCTGTGTCAGGTGTAATTTTTTTTGCGCCATGATATGTTCTTTCTATCGGTACCTTGACTGTGCATATGCAACTTTTTGATCGTTTTTTATTACAATTTTTCCAGATTTGATGCGACCAAAAATGCGCAATTTTGCACTTTGGGATACTTTTGCGCTAACGCCGTTTACCATGCGAGATCAGGAATGTGATTCATTAATAGTTTGGGCAATTGCAAACATGTTTATTTATTTATTTTTATTTATAACCTGGGAAAAGGGGGGTGATTCTGACTTTTATTAGGGGAGGGGGCTTTTTATTGACAACAACACTATTAATTTTTTTTACACATATAATAGAAGCCCCTTTGGGGGACTTCTAGTATATACACTTTGATCTCTCTTTGAGATCTTTGCTGTATACTTATACAGCAAAGATCAATGAGATCGGCACTCGTTTGCTTTCGGCTGCTGCAGCCGGAAACAAACGAGTGCTGAGGCGGGGTCGGCGCCATCTTGGAGCGGACCCCGGCCGGCTGCAGACACGGAGATCTCCCCCACTAGACACCAGGGAAACGTTGGATCCGGTAATCGGATGCAGCTGTCATCTTTGACGAGTATGATTACACACGTGCGCGCGCACTCACACACACACTTTCTCAAAGATAACACAAGCAGTTGTGTTATTAAGGGACGCAATTTCTAAAAGCTCCACTAGAGGAGGGGGAAGACATGGACTCTTGTATTTTTTTTACTCTGTGTCCGCACACTCTCTCTTGTCATTCCTAAATAAAAAGAAGTATCTGTATAGCAGTGAGCAGGGTCCTGGTAGAGCTGGGTTGAAGATGCTAGCGGAGAATAAAAAAAGAGAGAACCAATGCTCTTGGTGGAGCAAGAATGATGGAGCAGCAGTCAGCTGTGACTTTATGCTACTCCATCTATTAGCGGGAACAGTGTAGGCTTCTAGTGCTTATAAAATGATTTACAAAACGCAGATGAAACAACTGTTGCCTTCAAAATATGATCCAACAATGCTTCTCGTAGAAGCATTGCTCCTAAAGGAGAATAATGTGCTTAAAGTGGCACCATACAGTGAAAAGTGTATTGCCCATCAGTTTTCTTGCACATGGTCTTTGCTCATTGCTTTCCTGAGTGGCATTAACCCTTTGAGGACCAGGCCCAAAATGACCCAGTGGACCACGCAAATTTTGATCTTAGTGTTTTCGTTTTTCCCTCCCCCCTTTCTAAGAGCTCTAGCACTCTCAGTTTTCTATCTACAAGCCATGTAAGTGCTTGTTTTTTACAGGAATAGTTGTACTGTGTAATGGCGTCATTCATTTTACCATAACATGTATGATGGAATTCCAAATACACTCACCGGCCACTTTATTAGGTACACCATGCTAGTAATGGGTTGGACCCCCTTTTGCCTTCAGAACTGCCTCAATTCTTCGTGGCATAGATTCAACAAGGTGCTGGAAGCATTTCTCAGAGATTTTGGTCCATATTGACATGATGGCATCACACAGTTGGGTGTACATCCATGATGCGAATCTCCTGTTCCACCACATCCCAAAGATGCTCTATTGGATTGAGATCTGGTGACTGTGGAGGCCATTTGAGTACAGTGAACTCATTGTCATGTTCAAGAAACCAGTCTGAGATGATTCTAGCTTTATGACATGGTGCATTATCCTGCTGAAAGTAGCCATCAGATGTTGGGTACATTGTGGTCATAAAGGGATGGACATGGTCAGCAACAATACTTAGGTAGGCTGTGGTGTTACAACGATGCTCAATTGGTACCAAGGGGCCCAAAGAGTGCCAAGAAAATATTCCCCACACCATGACACCACCACCACCAGCCTG
The DNA here is from genome assembly GCF_027789765.1 of Dendropsophus ebraccatus. Taxonomy (NCBI): domain Eukaryota; kingdom Metazoa; phylum Chordata; class Amphibia; order Anura; family Hylidae; genus Dendropsophus; species Dendropsophus ebraccatus. The sequence continues at coordinate 104,926,609 of NC_091455.1, forward strand.
AACCGTTGTTACAAGGCAGGATGGATCCATGATTTCATGTTGTTGACGCCAAATTCTGACCCTACCATCCGAATGTCGCAGCAGAAATCGAGACTCATCAGACCAGGCAACGTTTTTCCAATCTTCTACTGTCCAATTTCGATGAGCTTGTGCAAATTGTAGCCTCAGTTTCCTGTTCTTAGCTGAAAAGAGTGGCACCGGGTGTTGTCTTCTGCTGCTGTAGCCCATCTGCCTCAAAGTTCGACGTACTGTGCGTTCAGAGTTGCTCTTCTGCCTACCTTGGTTGTAACGGTTGGCTATTTGAGTCACTGTTGCCTTTCTATCAGCTCGAACCAGTCTGCCCATTCTCCTCGGACCTCTGGCATCAACAAGGCATTTCCGCCCACAGAACTGCCGCTTAGTGGATGTTTTTTCTTTTTCGGACCATTCTCTGTAAACACTAGAGATGGTTGTGCGTGAAAATCCCAGTAGATTAGCAGTTTCTGAAATACTCAGACCAGCCCTTCTGGCACCAACAACCATGCCACGTTCAAAGGCACTCAAATCACCTTTCTTCCCCATACTGATGCTGGGTTTGAACTGCAGGAGATTGTCTTGACCATGTCTACATGCCTAAATGCACTGAGTTGCCGCCATGTGATTGGCTGATTAGAAATTAAGTGGTAACGTGCAGTTGGACAGGTGTACCTAATAAAGTGGCCGGTGAGTGTATATTATTTATGAAGATGTAAATAGGTGAAATCGAAAAAAAGAATGCAATATGGTAACGTTTGGGGGGTTCCTGTGTCTACTTAATGCACTATATGGTAAAAGCGACATGATATTATGATTCTATAGGTCAGTCTGAACACAACCATATGCAGGTTACACAGATTCTCTAATGTTCTATATGTATTTTTTTATGAAATCCTTTTTTTTGGCAATTAAATATTAATAAAATGGGCCTATTGTGACGCTTATAACAGTTTTATTTTTTCACCTACGAGGCTGTATGGGGCGTCATTTTTTCCGCCATGATCTTTAGTTTTTATTAATACCATATTTGTGAAGATCGGACGTTTTGATCACTTTTTATTGATTTTTTAAAATATATAATGTAACATAAAATCGGTAATGTGAGCACTTTTTTCCCTCTTTTCGTGTACCCCGTTCACCGTTCGCAATGACACTTGTTATATTTTAATAGATTGGACAATTACGCACGCTACGGTATATTATATGTTTATCGATTTATTTATTTTTATAGGTTTTATTTATATAATGGGAAAGGGGGGTGATTTCAACTTTTATTGGGGGAGGGGTTTTGGGGTAGTGTAATAGTGTTTTTAACTTTTTCTTTTTACACATTTGAAGTCCCTTTGGGGGACTTTTACATACACTAGTTTGATTTCTACACTGATAGGCATAGGCATAGCATTGATCAGTGTTATCGGCGATCTGCTCATTGAGCCTGCCTGTGCAGGCTCAATGTAGCAGATCGTTGATTGGACCGCACGGAGGCAGGTGAGAGACCTCCGGCGGTCCGTTTCAACGATCGTTACCCCCACAGTCACACTGCGGGGGTCCCGATCGGTAAGTGACAGGGGACTCCCCCTGTCACTTACACTTAAACGCCGCGGTCGCAGCGTTTAAGGGGTTAATGACACGCGGCAGCGCGATCGCTGCAGCGTGTCATTACCGGTGAGGTCCCAGCTGCTCACTGCAGCCGGCCCCCACCTCCTATGAAGCGCGCTCCGCACCGGAGCGCGCTTCATAGCGGGAGAAACACCCAGGACGTAGAGTTACGTCATGGGTCGTCTGGGGACAGACTTCCATGACGTAACCCTACGTCCAGGGTCGTCTAGGGGTTAAAGGAGATTGCCGGCAACATTTTTTAGTAAAGTAGTGTATTGCCCCCCAAAAGTTATACAAATCACCAATATACAATTATTACCAGAAATGCTAATAAAGTGCTTTTTTTCTTGCACTTACTACTGCATCAAGGCTTCACTTCCTGGATAAAATGGCGATGTCACAACCCAACTCCCAAAGCTATGCGGCCTTTGGCTGTGGGATGATGGCAGAGGGATGCTCAGTGTCCCTCCAGTGCCCAGTGTCCCCCTGCCATCATCCTCTCCAGCAGCCACAGCCCGCACAGCTCTGGGAGTCGGGTCGTGACATCACCATGTTATCCAGGAAGTGAAGCCTTGATGCAGTAGTAAGTGCAGGGGAAAAAAGCACTTTATAAGCATTTCACGTAATTGGGGGACAATACAATACATTAATGTACATTTTTTCTGGACTTCTCCTTTAACCTTTACAATTTGATGATTTATATTGAATGTATCCTAGTCTAGAGTGGACTCAGTCAAGCACTTAACGTTTTATAGATGTTCAAAATACATTTAGACAGCCATATGAAAGAAAATAAACAGAAAAATACAAAATGATTAGCAAATTGACTAAAACTACTACAGAAAGTACATTTCACTCCAAACTGAAATTCATTAATAATCTCTTAGAAAACTGCAAGTCATGGATTTACTATAGTTGACATTTTATGTACAGTAGATCAGTAAAAGAGGACAGGGATAGCTGGCACTAGTTTTTGGCAATGTTCCTAATGGAGCTATTTAAGGTGAGGATGGTTAACTCAAGTGTCAAACGATATAAATCATGGAAAATTACCAACTTACATATTCAGATACGTAATTTAATAGATTTTTTATTTTAGCATTCAGGCAAAGGCCAATGAGATCTTATTATTATATTATATTCTTTAAATTAATCCTGTACATATGTGTTAGCAGGGCATATAGATGTCGTAGAGGTTGGCCATCCCACTCAACCCTACAATAAGAACCATAGCATTCAGCTGCTAGCAAGCAGGAAGTCTCGCACTGGTAGTGCCGGAGCACAGTACTACATTTCTGGCTGGCTACAGCTTCCCTCACCAACATCTACTTTTCAATTATAAAAAGTGAAATCTGTAATCTATTCAAACAGTAGTCAAAGAGGGAAAGCAGGCTTACATGTATACTGAAAGGGGCTTTCGAGTCCCTTCACACATGCAGATTTTCATCTGGTATCTGTCTCTTTGGTCCTTATATATATACTAAAGTAGACCAGCTTTTGTTATATATATATTCTATGTATCCTCAGACAGCTACATCTTCAATCTGGCCAGCCACAATGAGACATATCTCACAGATAACAAATGTAGGTATATTATAGCTCTTTTATTCCGTCTTCCATAAAATTCAATAATGAATGGCAATTACTTACATTGAAGATATAGTGCAAATTGTCCCCCTTCTAGAGCAATGAATATTTTACTTAAATAATAAAATGTTGGTCTAGCAAAGTCTTCCAGACTGATTAGATCTAATTCTAAAGCTACTTTACTTTATTCTACATCATTTGGATTCCAAGGCGGCATCTGCACTTAGTTACAGTAATTTGGTAATATATGCATAAGGATTCCAAGCAGTACTTTGTCTAAACCTAACAATATAAATTCATCTTGTACAACAGAAGCCTATTAGTCTGAACCCAAAATGTAAGTCACCAAATAGTCTATAATGAACCTCCAGAAGGTCATTTAAAAGTGCAAGAGAGCAAAGCATGTACCGTAGTTTAGTGTCACTTTGTGCACATATATAATCCGTAATTGTATCTTATTTTCATCCAAAGCGTTTGTATCAGTAAAAGGCAAGTAAAGGTGGATCAAATGGCCTTATCACTGTAACAAAAATACAGCTGTTTTGAAATTTTTTTAGTCATTTCAAATAAGTTGTGAACTAATCTAAATGTGTGTTAGCCTATTTTCACGCAATGTCAAAAATAGAGAAAAGACGGTCGATTTTGCTATTTTAAAAACAGTTATTGCCGCAATTTAACTGACTGTAATGGCAATGCATTAACCCTTAAACGACCAAGGACGTACCGGTACACCCTGGAAGTCTGTGCCCAGACGACCCTGGGCGTACCGGTACGTCCTGAGCTATGAAGCGTGCTCCGGAGCGGAGTGAGATTCATAGCAGGTGGGGGCTGATCAAAACGTCCAATCTTCACAAATATGGCATTAATAAAAACTAGAGATTATGGTGGAAAAAATGACACCCCATACAGCCCCGTAGGTGAAAAAATTAAACTGTTATAGGCGTCACAATAGTCCCATTTTATTAATAATTAATTGCCAAAAAAAGGATTTCATAAAAAAAAAATATATAACATTAGAGAATCTGTGTAAACCTGCATATGGTTGTGTTCGGACTGACCTATAGAATAATAGTATTATGTCACTTTTACCGTATTGTGTATTACGTAGACACAGGAACCCCACAAACGTTACCATATTGCATTCTTTTTTATGATTTCACCTATTTATATCTTCATAAATAATATATTTGGGATTCCGTCATACGTGTTGTTGTAAAATGAAAGACGCCATTACAAAGTACAACTATTCCTGTAACAAACAAGCCATTACATGGCCTTGTAGATAGAAAACTGAAAGTGCTAGAGGTCTTAGAAGGGGAGGAGGGAAAAACAAAATCACAAAGATCAAAATTGGGTCATTTTGGGCCTGGTCCTCAAAGGGTTAAAGTCAATGGAAAGATGGACGTCCAATGCACACAATGTATTAAATAACAGACATTTTTACTGCAGACGTCAAAATAATGAACATGAACATTATTTTTGTACGTCTTTTGCAAACAGCGAACGTTTTTTATTAGTTTTTCACAGTTTTTTCTTTTGTCATCATTCTTTCTCAGTTTTTACTATTAAATTCAATGGACTTTTCAATTAAGCCAAAGGCCAATTAGTAACCCAAACTAGAATAATGTACTAACAGCTGTCATTGGGAGGCTAGACAGCTAAATGACATCCGTTATTTTAGACTCAAAATGACGGGCGTCATTTTAAACGGAGTTGAAAAAATGTTGTGTGAACATAGCCTGTCATTATGTCAGCTAAATAAGTTTTATACATTTCCTTAAAATGTCACAGAATACCACTATGGTATAAAAGGAAGATGGCACTTAGTGGAGCTAGTGGTACTCGTGGTAGGATGGGTTCCAGAGTCACAGGATAGAAGAATCCTGGCACTCACTAAATTCGTTTATGCTTATTTATTCAGTGCAATATATAGCAGGTACATAGAGGACGTGATTTGGCTTGTGTTTCATCCTTCATCATGTGTGATATTACACTGAATAAACAAGCACCAACAAAATTTGGCGAGTGCTGGGATTCTCCTATACTGTACCATAATCCCACTAGGCATTCTAAGGCCGCAAAAATTTAGGACGGCACTTGGATGTGTTACTAGGCACTGTTTAGCAGCATAGTAGTTGACTGTGTTATAGGGCACTAATGATGACACTTTTTCAATATGTTACGGGGCACTTTGAAGACAAAATTGTAGTTGGCTGTGTTAAAAGATGTGAATCCAGCGCTATTATCCTCAATGCTGTGAATCTAGCGCTTTTCTCCTCAATAAGAAGATAACAGAGACTGTACTTGCCCATTTGTCTTGCGCTGGGAGTACAATATCTATTGGATTCTGTATGTACATATAATGCCACACTTTACAGGGCTGTTGTCTGATTTGCCTCTGTGAACTATGTGCACTGTAATACGACAATGCTCCTCTTCAGTTACAACATAAGTGGTAATTTGTTAAATAGAATTAAATAAGGGGGAATAATTAAAGTATGTGATCCTTAGCTCAGACTAGCCAACTTACAAATGCACCAGATTTTTTAAATTAGCACAGAATGTTTAAAAATCTAGTGTCTCTTTAGACTGTCTAGTTTTAGTTTTCAATATCTTTTTTTTTGTCTGATGGACAATAGCTTTCGCAGCAAAATTTAATTTTAAATACCCCCCCCCCCCCAATGCGGTGGAACACCTTTATTAGGTAATCAGGTCAGCACTATAAAGAATGGGAGGGGGGGGGGCTGTCCCCAAAACCTGTTGCTTTATGTGAGGTATAGCATAAAACAATTGGTAAAATCCATGTAATTTTCTATATTTATATCCAGTAAATGGATAAAATTCAATTATGCCTCTGAAGCAGCTGAATAAAAATTGTTAACCTAAGTGCTACAAGACCATGTTGTACAGCTTTTCTTCTCCTAAATGGAGACTGACCAAACAATAGGCTTATGGCTGGGAATATGTAGTTGCTGTCAGCTGTCATTAAAACTCATTGCAAGCTTTATTGTGGCGGTGTGAATGCATTGCATTAACGCACACACACTGTTACTAGAACAATGGGCAGAGCTGCTCTTTGCCTCTTGTCAGAAAGTATAGTAGTGTGGGAACTAATAATATGCTTCAATATCTGCTACAGTTCTTTTAGATGAGCTCCCCTGTGTTCTTATATGCTTTATACACTACAAATTCACAGATGCATGGCACCAAATTACAGTGTTAAGACTTCAATACATACAGTACGTAGCATTACAGGAGAACACTGTTAAAGAGGTGTCTCCCTTTGTAGAACATATTCACAGGCAAAATGACTCAATGTGTATTACAGTGGTTTATAAAAAATAGTATAGGTATCAATGGGTGTGTAAGAGTCAATGCTGGTAGTGAAAGTACCATTGGCTTTGACGTGATATATTGTCCTTTATGTGTAACACATTTTAAAGTCATTACTTTTAAATCAAAGTAGTATTTGGTCGGATTTATCATTAAAATTCCTGGCCTTTTGGGCAATAGATAATAATCAAGCTCATACACACAGCAAATAATGACAAAAAAAGCAATAAAAATACACTGGAGAAGCTTATTCATTGCCACTACATAACAGCTACTATGAAATACATGAATCTAGGATTGCTATAGTCTGTTATTTTAGTCAAATGGAACCATTATAAACTCGATGCCTATTTTTATGGGAGTAAAAAAACACCAACATAAAAAAAAAATTGCAACTTTGAAAAAAAACCTGTAGTGATTGGACACAGTAGTTAAATCAAACACATCATGTTTTCATTTTTATATAGAACTGAATGGGTCTGCAGTGCTTAACCCCTTAAGGTCAAAGCCAATTTTCGTTTTTGCTCTTTTGCTTTTTCCATTTTATGTTTAAAAGTCCATAACGCTTGCATTTTTTCACCTAGAGACTTATATGAGCGCTAATTTTTTGTGAAACCAATTGTAATTTGCAATGACAGGCATTATTTTTCCATAAATTATGCTGCGAAACCGGGAAAAAATCATTTGCGCTGTCAAATTGAAAAAAAAAAAAAAAGAATTTGTTTTGATTTCGGGGAGTTTTGCATTTACGCCGTTCGCCCTATGGAAAAACTGACTTATTATGCATGTTCCTCAAGTTGTTATGATTACAACGATATGTAACATGTATAACTTTTATTGTATCTGATGGCTTTTAAAAAATTCAAACCATTGTTAACAAGTATACGTTCCTTAAAATCGCTCTATTCCCATGCTTACAGCGCTTTTATCCTTTGGTCTATGGGGCTGTTTGAGGTGTCATTTTTTGTGCCATGATGTGTTCTATCTATGGGTACCTTGATTGCGCATATGCGACTTTTTGATCACTTTTACCGTACGACATCAGGAATGTGATTAATTAATAGTTCGGGCAATTACGCACGCGGCGATAGCAAATATATTTATTTACTTTTATTTAAAACCTGGGAAAAGGGGGGTGATTCAAACTTTTATTAGGGGAGGGGGCTTTTTACTAATGAAAATACTTTTTTTTTTTTTTAACACATATACTAGAAGCCCCGCCGGGGGGACCTGTAGTATATACACTTTGATCTCTCATCGAGATCTTTGCTGTATAGTTATACAGCAAAGATCAATGAGATCGGCCGAGCCGGGGATGGCGCTATCTTGGAGCGGTCCCCGGCCGGCAGCAGGTACAGAGATCACTCCTCCGGGACAACGTCTCCCCCACTAGACACCAGGGAAACGCTGGATCCAGTAATCGGATGCAGCTGTCATGTTTGACAGCTGCATCTGATTACTGTGTTAGCGGGCACAGCGATCGGACCAAGCCCGCTAATACCCGCGGTCCCGGGCTACAAGGGGCACCCTGAACCGCGGCGGTTCATAGCGGGGTCGCTGCGCGGCCCCGCTCTGAACACCTCTTACAGATGGGTACGTCATGCGTCCTTAAGAGGTTAAACAATGTACCTGCCTATTATTTCCAGACGCTGTCCACCGAACAGAGTCTGGAAATAATAGCTGTATACACAATGTAATTTGGAGCGGCAGCCACTGGAATGTTCCTACAGCCGATACAGAGGTTTTGGCTGCAGGAACAGGCTAAATGCAACCCGGGAGTTTAACGTAGTGTGAACATAGCCTTAGTCTGTCTGTGACTGACACACAAGAAACTTCTTGTAAAAAGTTACAGACCTAAAAAGGCACGAGCAATGCCTATGTAGTGCTACGTATCTCAGTTATATTACTAAAAATATAATCTACAGATATACAGGGCTGTATTAACAGCTGCTGCTGCCCTAGGCACTAAACCTGAAGATGCCCCATCTTCACGCACCTATTGGCGATACCAGACCTGACCAATACCACCATACCTCCCACCCCCCTGGAAAAGACACCAGATTTACTGGCAAGTCTGAACGGGAGGAGGGAAACTAAAAAAAATAAAAACAAAAAAAATTGTTTTTTCTGTCCCCCTGCTCCCTGGTGCTGCCCCCCTGCAAGGTGCTGCCCTAGGCACCGGACCACGGGTGCCTAATGGTAAATACGGCCCTGCAGATATATAATTGGAAATTGTATGTTGATACACATTTTATTTATATTTCATATATGTAGAATTATATTTTAGGACTATAGCAACCTGTCTCTTAAATTTCTTATTTTCACACTTCCTTGGGTGACCTGAACCAAGTTGAAAAGAAACTATTTTAATTCTTTCCTTGAAAGTTTTCAATTTGAAACTACATTTTGTTTTGGAAAGGGAAGTGCTGTTTATTTACATTCCATTCACGGTATCTATGCAGAAGTGTCAAGTGATCATTTACTGAAAAGTATCGCAAAGTGGTAAATATAGACTGAATTAAGTTTAAGGAAGGCATGCAATGGGATTTTCTATTGCATAGATATAGAAACGCAAAAAAAAAGGATAATAATAAAAAAAAAAGAACGGTAGACACTAAGGAATAAAAATTGGTATTTTGCGCCTTTACAATGCGATAAATTTTAATCTACGGAAAAGCTGCAAGGACCTGGATACTTTAATGAGATTCTCAAGTTCTATTTCAGAGCTCTGGCTAGAATGCATTCAGTTTTCCAGTCTTCAGTTTTCTAATGTGGGAAGGGTATATACTGTATAGCTTTTGAAGCTGAGAAGCACACTGATAATAAAAAATGAATGTGAACTGCTTAATATTTTGATCAGAGAGTTCTTAGGTATCAGAAAACAAAAAGGGATGGCAAAAGTCTCCCTCTGCATTGAAAAGCTGAGCCTGCATCGGAAATTCTGAAATGAAATGGTAATGTCTTTTCTAACGTACATTTGACATTGCTCTGGTCAATATTCTCTCAATTATATTTAATAAGTTGACTTCCTCTCTTTAATTAAATCTCAGCAGAAATACTAGCTCTGATTTTATACCAACGTTTTTTTTTTTTATTATAATAATCTTCTTGTTTAATGATTTCCTATGCTGGCGTAGTAAAAAGGTGATGCGATGTACCCTTGTGAAGGAGACCCTTTATCTAGCTTTTGTAAGTGTGATGGATGAGACAGGCTCTGTATACAATGGAGATGCATCTTTTCAAAAATTACTTGAATCATAAAACTCAGCCAGGCAAGGGCTGATGTAAATGATAGACACATAAAGTAGCCATGTGTTGTAAATCACTCAAATAAATCCTTCAACAAGCTTAAAAGAGTTTTCGTATCAGACACAAGAACCAACGATTGTTAAAAGGACTTTACAGGTACACAATGTATGAGGTCACAGTAGAGGATGTGTTTTCAGATGTGGTAAGGCGACGTTTACATGCTGAGGTTTTTTTCCCCCACATTTGTATTGATTTGGAAACTCAGGGAAAAAATTCAATGATTTTTCTCCTCACCTTTCAGCCCAGCCCAACTTTGTAGCACAACTCTCCATAGACTTCAGTAGGCATTTCCCTTTATTTTATTTTGCTGATCAATGGATTAGCGTAGGACATGATTTTTTTTAACTACATTTTTTTAAGCATATGAGCATAGCCCCTATAGAATACTATTAGCTGGGTATTGCTGACAGAAAAAAGAAGAAAATATGTAGTGGAAATTTTTTTTGTTCCCTCTGTATTTTGGCCCTACGTCAAGTTTATGCCTAAAGATACTTCTATATTACCTTGTAGTGATGTCACGATACCAGAATTTTGAGTTCGATACCGATACCAGCTGTTTTATTTCGATACTCAATACCATTTCGATACTAAATAAAGTTTGAAAACAAACAAACAAAAAAACAAAACAAAATGCCAGCTGCCCAGACTGCGCATATGTGCACTAAAACTCCCAGCATACCTCTATGTGCACAACAACTCCCAGCATACCTCTTTGTTCACAAGGAGGTATGCTGGGAGTTGTAGTGCAGAAGGAGGTATGCTGGGAGTTGTTGTGCACAAGGAGGTATGCTGGGAGTTGTAGTGCAGAAGGAGGTATGCTGGGAGTTGTTGTGCACAAGGAGGTATGCTGGGAGTTGTGCAGAAAAAGGTATGATGGGAGTTGTTGTGCAGAAGGATGTACGCTGGGAGTTGTGTCAGGAGGCTGCTGCTGTACAACTGCAACTCCCAACATATCTCTTTGTGCACTACAACTCCCACCATTCAGCTAGTTATTCTGTATCCTATATTTTGGGATATAATGCAGTTATTGCCCACAAGGTATTTAAATATGTAAAAACCACACAACAAATAACCATACTGCAGCATGTGAACACAGCTGCGATGGCCAGTAACTTGTGTCATAACAATCATCGCACAGGGAGCTCTAACTGTAAGTCATACATTTCATATACAGTATAATAGAAAACCTGTGGCTTTTCAGCTCAGGAGGAACTACAAGTCCCATCATGCACTCCTGGTCACAGTCTGACTTGTATGCAGCAGTGCATGCTGGGAGTTGTAGTCTGGCATCGGCTGTGCAGACAATAGCTGCTCACTTTCATTCTGGTATATCATACAGATGTGCCCCCAATGTTCACCACAAGCACCAGGGCCGCGCTGACGATCCTGTCTGGCTCTCCTGGGACCTGGACAGTAGGGCTGGGCGATAATTAGGGGGTTTCGGCATAGGCCATAACTTCTGGCCTCTGCTGAGATCCCCTAATAAGCCTTTGGTGCTTTTGGGGGGGGGGGGGGGGGGGCATTTGGTTTTGGTGGTGTATATGTGACCTTTTGATCACTTTTTATGAATTTTGTTCTGGGATGTGATTTGACCAAAAATCTGCAGACTTGGCTTTTTTTTTTGTACTTATGCTATTTACTAAGCAAACACAGGAATGTAATCATTTTATAGTTCAGACAATAACATTTCAGCAATCGGGGCATGCTGAGGGTTGTAGTTATGCTAATATTTCAGCTATCAGGGTATGCTGCTGTTGTAGTTGGTATATGGCTAGGCAAGATGGGCAATTCTCAATTTAAATGCCATTTTTTATTTAATTTTTCTTGGTGCTAAATCCCTCATGTTCTTATCCACCGCCACCCCTCCCCCCCAGTGTCTGTATATACTGTGAGATGTTAGTGTCTGTATATAGTGTGAGATGTTAGTGTCTGTATATAGTGTGAGATGCAGGTGTCTGTATATAGTGTGAGATGCAGGTGTCTGTATATATTGTGGCACTGCAGCGGGTTTATGCACAGCCCCAGGGTTGGCACAATGTACATGGGGGAGACGCTGCAATGCCATAGATAGATGGAGGGGACAGAGAGAAAGAGAAAACAGATAGATAGATAGAGAGAGAGAGAGAGAGAGAGAGAGAGAGAGAGAGAGAGAGAGAGATAGGAAATACAGGGGAGATGTGAAAATATCAGGGCACTCACACTGACTGATGGACACAAGGAAAGAAGCCAGAGGAAACTAGTAATGTAATTAAACAGAGAGAGAGAGATAGGCGGTAGAAAGAGTGGAGATAAGACTCCTCAGTCTTACAGCACAGGGAGAGGGTTCTGGACGGGGAGGCTGTGGAGGAGGGAGGAGACACACAGGCCGGGCAGAGGCCACCACACTGCCCGGGCAGCATGGCCTGTGCTATGGAGAACGCCGCCGCAGCTGCCTTACATAAAGAGTAGACCCATGATTTATGTCATGACGACCAGTCCGGGCTGTCGGGCGGCTGCTGTATTCTCTACAGGCAGCCTGCTTCCCGGTCAGTGTGATGACATGTGATTCCACCCTAGACGCTATCTACACTGGAATGCCGTTTTTAATAAAAATAAAGGCTGCACAGCCGACACCGTGTGAGAAGGTAATCTGCAGAGCCAGAGCCGATCCCCCAGTCACCCCCACATTACTGATGTCCGCACTGATTCTGATAGCTCCGGCCGGCCTCCCCCTCCTCACAGCCGTGCTGGACATGAAGTGGCCGCATCTCCTCCTCCTCAGACCCCTGCTGCATATGGAGCGGCTGGAGAAGGGGTTAATGTCGCTGTCAGGTGTGACAGCGGCGTCTACACTGAAAAATTGCCGGCACAAGCAATCGCTATGTGTCGGCTATTTGAATTTGGCGCCGCCGGGAGCGGATAGAGGATGAGCTCAGGAGGTGACCGCAGGGGGCGGCACACGGAGAACATGGCTGGCGCTCAGATAGCCACCGGCTGTGTTCTCTGCTCTATACTTTATACTAAGCTGTGTTATTAGGCAGCTTAATATAAAGTATCGATACCAGGAAATCCTGGTACCGAACCGTTTTTTTTGGCCGAAATATCGATAGTAGTATCGATATTTCGGTGCATCGTGCAACACTATTACCTTGAAGGGAAACTGACAGCATGGATATGCATATATTCATGCTGCCAGTTTTCAGTTATGTAAGTGAGAATTGTATAGGTACCTTTAGTGCTGTCCTGTGATCCGGTGTGTTTGTAAAACAAATCTTCATTTTGAGGCGACACTGTCACTGAGGCAGGTCTGTATATTAATCCATGGTTAGCACCACAGGGGAAATACTTCAACAGTGGTCTAGGACGGCACAATCTTAAAACCTGAGCGCGGCTGTACAATTCATCAATTCGTCTTTAAATTTCGCAATTAACAGAAAGTTAATGAAAGATATTTTTCACTTTAGCTAATGCAACGAGGGATCTGCCATGTTTTATACTCAATTTCTTGTACTCTGCTCAGATATATGACTATAATAATATCTTCAACATTTGGTTTGCTGTACTGTAAAGAAAAATCGTTATTGAGTTTCTTTTGTTATAAATTCTGATTTGGACACGCTTGATGAGCTCATATTAGACTAGACAAGATGTATCCTATAGCTGTGGACAGCAGCAAGTATACGTACAGCAGGACAATTAAGGAAATTATTTGCATTTTATTTAAAGGAATACCTGTATATAAGTCTTGCTCGTTAATTATGAGAAACCGTTCACTATCCAAGCAAAAATACCCTGTAACCTACATTATGATTATTATTTTTACACTAGAAGTAGTTTTCACAAAATGAGCAATGAAGTAGCCAAGACCATGTATGAAGCTTATGCTGCCATAGGTTCTAAGCCTGAATAATGACTCCATTACAGACCCATTTACATTCTACAGTTATCATCACAATGATAACTAGTCATTTATAAAAAGAAAAAAAAATCAACAATGGAACCAACATTTATCATTGATTTCCAGTTGTGATGCATGTTTCAGAGTCTGGACTCCTAGACTGACAGAATTGCAGGCACAGAGATGCAGGCTCTGTTCCCTCACTGGCAATACCACAGTCTGGGTACACTTGCATTGTCGAGGAGAGATGGAGCATTGTCTGCTTCCCTCTGCAATTCCTTTAATGAGTATTCTCATCACAAAACTGTAGTCCAGTGTATGAATGAAGACAGGAGCTTGGTAAGTATCCTTTAAGTAGCCTATGCGTGGGCTGTATCTACTGTGTGGTGTTTGTGTGTAGTGGTTTGAGTAATGTGTGTGCATTGTAATTGTTTCTACAAAACCTGCTGGGCAAACATCTTGGGCTGCACATTCTTCCAGCTCCCTCCTTAGCTTCCCTGCCCTATCTATAGTGCCCCCAAATGGTGATAATATCCCTCTTGGTGTCTCACACAATAAAGTGGCTAGGTAAGATGCTTGGGGTAGGGGTAAGTCCCCTTATTACAGTAGGTAGGTTGGTTGCTCCAGTAGGTAGACAGGGACACCCAGTAGTTAATTCCCCCCCCCCCCCCAGTAACCGGCCCACTCATTAGTAACATCCCCCAGTATGTAATTTTCCCTCCTCATCATCTTTAAAGCCCTAAATACTACTAATGCCCCAATTATGTCCCACATTGCACGTGTGCCCCCACACTGTATTAAGGGTCCTTTGTGCATCCCCACTTAAGTTAGTAGCCCTTTTGTGCCACTTGAATAATAACAGGCCCTTCTTGTGCCCCCCCAGTAATATGCTTATTGTATCCCCAGATAGTAACAGGTCTCCCTTTTGTGTCAACACACAACATTGGTGCATCTTGCACCAGCACACTTCACTTTCCAACTGTCTTTAGCTGTAGTACTCTGCAGGCCTAAATCATTATGTCCTATACTTTTTGACTGGGTCTACATTGTAAAGACACAGATACAATTGAAAGTAGAGCTTTCCCAGGAATCCAGGTTATGTTCTCTGAATCCATGGGCAAGCCACACTTCCTTGTCAGTACCCAAGCTTATGGAAGATTGGAGAAGGGTTCAGATTAACTTCTTGATTGAAACTCTTTTGTAAATAATTTTCACACAAGCTGATGATAACACATGCTACTATTTTTTCATAGTCGTTGAGTTATAGCTTCATTCAGTAGATATGTAGCTTTAGTAGTTGCTCAGAAGCCTGTAAGAGAGCTCTACAAAAGTATCTATACTTTCATAATTCATTACTTGTAGATTATTATAACTGTCTATTAAGAATTTGATAATATAACATTTTTGAGAGTCCTTATTTGAGAGTTAGGCTAGGTTCACACAACTTCAAAAAAGTTTTTATATTTAAAAAAATTGCCGTTTTTGCCGCGATTTAACGGACTGCAATGGCAATGCATTGAAGTCAATGGAAGGACGGACGTCCAATTCACATAATGCATTGAAAAACGGACGTTTTTACCGCATTTGTGTCAGTGTTATTGTTTGGTTATAATACAGCAGGTACACTTCAATTACTTGACTCTCATCTCTCTATAAAAGATAAACATTAAATTTTCTTTTATTGGTCAATTCATGAATTTTAAAGTGCACCCACATATACACCAGGGCCGCACATTTTTTTTATTTCTTAACAAAAGACAAAACAGCAAATGTCCAGAGTGTTTAATCAATATGACCATTAAGCAGGATGGCTTCTTTCAGTGAATTAAGTGTAGTTTAGCTTTATTTTCCCAGATCAATTCTAGTGTGTGTAATTCCTGCAGTTGACATTCACATGAGGTCATAATTTACCGACTCGGCAGCATTTCAATAAATTAAGAGTCATTCAGACTCCTGTTTATTTTTTAATTTGTGGAATGTATGTAGTTCTCTGCCGCAAATTAGTCTCTCATTTGTCAGTGTCGTGCAGAGCAAAAGATGTGGTTTTCCCATCAGTCTTGATCACACTGTGCAATGCCAGCTACCATGCTGCTTTGACACTGAAAATATATTCAAGAATCCAGTCAGCTAGCAAGATTCCAGCGGTGCAGATGATTTGATTATTTAGTAACAGTTTATTTGATAAGACATACGCAAGAATTTGTACCTATTTCTATCATGAGCCTAAAAATCATTGAGTGCATCAATGTCTGACAATCTTTAATGAAGTTTTCAAATGAGACAGAAAACTTGTGAGGAATAAATGAACATCAGATTATGTTCATACCTAGTATTTTGGTCAAGCTTAGCAGATGACTATTAAACTCCTATTACCACTATAAGACCGGGTTCACACTACGTATAACACCGGCTGCTGTTACTGAAGAACATCCCAACCGGTACTGCAGTACCGGCAGGATGATCTTCATTTGTGGTGAATTGGGGTGCGCCCACATCCCAATTCAACACAAATGAAGACCATGCCAATTCACCACTGCACACATAGGATTGTGTGGCCGGAGCCGCACGCTTCAATTTGTGAACTGATAGGTTTTCTGCGGCCGCTATTCAATGACATGTCAGTTTTTCGTGCCGCCGGATGGAATCCCGGACGGAGCAAATACTATGGGGGACATTTATGAAATCCGTTTTTTTTTACCCCAGGCTTACAAATGTCCCCGCAGCTCTGGAGCTCAGGGGATTTATGTAAAGGCACATTGCCTCTACATAAATCCCATGGGCACGGAGCCTGTCCTGGCAAATATTTTGAAACCTACACCAGAGCTGGCGTAGGTTTCAGTATTTTTCCACCGTGCCCCCTCTGTGTGCTGCGACCCCCCTGTAACACCTCTCTCTGCCCCACTGGCTAAAGTTGGAACAGATGGGCCCCATGTGAAAAAAATTTCTGCAAATTGCGGAATATTTGTGAATAATTTTACGCCGATCAGGCCCATCTGCACCCAAAAAAGGCATTTTTGCCTTTTAATAAATGTCCCCCTATGTGTATATGCTCCAGCCGGGACTCCATTCATTTCAATACAACGTATGTTTTGTATAAATCACGACTGTTGTTGCAATTTTCAACAACGGCCGCAATTTATACAAAACATACGTTGTGAGAACACACTGGGGGAGATTTATCAAAGGGTGTGAAATTTAGACTGGTGCAAACTTCCCACAGCAACCAATCACAGCTCAACTTTCCTTTCAGCACTGCCTAAAGCTGAGCTATGATTGGTTGCTGTGGGTAGTTTGCACCAGTCTAAATTTTACACCCTTAGATAAATCTCCCCCACTGTGTATCACAATTACGATCTGCACTACGACATGTCCTTTTTTTTGGCAGATCTGCAAAAATTGCAGATCGGCAAAAAATGTTGTACATATGAATAGGTGCATAGAAAACAGGATGTGAATTTGAAATGTAAATGAGGCCTGAGAGCTGTCTGGTAGCTTTTGTCTTAGGATAGGGCCAGGTGTTTCCACTATTTATGAAGTCACTAGACTGGTCCTGCAAAAAATGTGGCCACTAATACTGATAGTGTGGAGAAAGACTATACAAAAAAGTCTACTAACTGTGCAACTGCGTGCGCCTCTTAGGGTATCCTGCCGGGAAAATTGAGCGGGGCCTAATATAAGACCGGCGTACTTGTACACTGGTCTATATAAATCCCCCCCTATATGTCTCTCCAGCTATATCCCACTAGGGTATGATGATAGATGGGGTCTGAATAGTTTTAGTCTATTCCGTTTCATGCGGACTGATCTGAATTAGGCTACAACAGCTAGTGGTGTTACAACAGTTATACAGGCAGTAGACCTTAGTGTCCAGTTACATTACATTGTTTAGTTATAGCTGATGGCCTATTTCAACAGCCGTTTATAGTGGATAGATATGCTGTATGGGACTTTGGTGCAGTTATGTTTGGTAGTAAGAGAGTAGTAAGAGCCTGGTCCTGATAGCACGGTCAAGTGTATCCTGTCAGTAGCTACTTTGTTGCTAATCAAATAGCTTAATACCACTGTTGATACACAAAGTTGCACAGTTGGTAGACTTTTTTGTATAGTCTTTCTCCACACTGTCAATATTGAAGTCGTGTTATAGAGATAGACTGATGCAGTGAGACCACTTTTTGGATCTGTTGATTTACTATAACTAGCCATTAAGTTAGCACAATATATTTGGTCCTTATAGTATTATCGTGCTGGACACAGTCTATTTCTATATGTGTCACACAGTCCTTGATGGCAGACTTTAGTTCCAGTCAGGAGAGAAAGGGAACTTGTTTTCTTTGAGAGAGACCGAGACAACCAGTATGCATTGCTGAGCCCTTAGAGGTGGGGTAACCGTGAACCCCTGTCTATGTCGTGGAGTTTCTAAGTTAGGACAGTCACCCCCTAAAGGAAAGGAAGAGGGACTGATACCCAGTAAGACAAACTTGCTAAATGCCAAAGTATCTTTCTGACAATGCTCGTCCATTTGGGGGAATCTTCAATGGGAGCTCTCCCTAATGACAGAGACCTAGGGCTAATACTACCCTACATGGCAGTCTCCGAGCTGGTAAGGCAGAAGGCTGTCATATATGCAAAGTCCATTTTTATATGTGAGTACAAGGATTTCTTCTTTGAAGTATCTACACAGCTATCCTAGCAGAGTACTGCACTAATTAGACAAGGGCCCCTACACTACCCTTCTACACTCAAGTCTTATTTCACTTCTTCAACTCTATCTAAAGTCTACCTCAAGTATTGGTTGTTTTGCACTAGCACCTGTGAGCAGTCCCTTTGTATACTTTTGTATTGCACTGAAGTTTTTACAAGTAAAGATTCAACATCTGGTTAAGTGCTAGACTCTGTCACCTTTGTTGTGCTGCACCTGCACCTTCACCCTGACACAACTCTACTGTCCTTTTCAAGTCAAGTGTGTACTGTTTCAATTGCGGAATCGTTTCCTAGATTTAAAATTATACAACTTTCTGAATTTTCTGCATTAGTGAATTCCTACTATTTAGTTACTAAACAGCAGAACTTTGAAGAACAGCCCACAGAGACTGGAGAGAGAGAGAGAGAGAGAGAGAGAGAGAGAGAGAGAGAGAGAGAGAGAGACGTGAGAGCACACAAGGTTTTCAGTGGAAGCTGTGTACAAGAATAGAGATAAAATAGAGATCACACAGCACAATGTAGAGGCTGCACCTAGGAACATCATATTCATATAACCAATGGACAGAGATAAAATAGAATAACCTATTTTTGTTGCTTTTGACCACAACTCACTTTTTCTTACTTCACAACTTACGTACTTTTATAATAGTATTTACAATAATGACTGAATAAGAAAATAATTATTTTATCTATATGACACCAACAGTATGTTTTCGAGTGTGATAGAAAACTGAAATATATGGAGAAACCCTGCAGACTAACCAACCTTGGGGAGGTTATCCTTCGTGGGAACCCAGGGGCCAAGTGCTGCAAGGCAACAGTGCTAACCACTGAGCCACTGTCACTGTGTACCCTGAGCCCAATTCTTTATGTTAGTCAGGAACCATTGTGAGCTTGAAAATTTAGTTGGACTATACTATATATAAAGTTACTATATATAAGGACAACAAGAGAAATATAATAATGTAATTACAATGAGAAATACTATGGACGGCCTTCCCCAGCCTGAAATGGCTGCATATAGGCCACAACTGCATGGCATAGATAGATTAAATTTTTAATTTTATGTTTATTTTTTTCCCTTTAGCTAAAGAGTTTATCTTTAGTTTTTTTGCCTAACATTTCCTTCCATCAGGTAATTTTACAATTGATAAACCTTTAAAATGCCACAAGTCTATCAATAAATGTATAGCACAGAATATTTTTGAAGCCCAAACTTTCTCTTGTTAGGAAAAGGTCATGTAGAACACTCACAAAAAAAGTTCAAATTTGATGGCACACAAAGAAGAGATATACAGGTCTTTGTTCTTTACCCTTTGTAATTATCACAAAACACCCACACAGGCTGAACAATTGAAAAGTTGTTGGAAGAATTACAGAAATTTACAAACTACACTGAGGGAATGTTCCCCACAAAAAAGAAAAGAAAAAAAGAAAAAAAAAAAAGTCAGAAGGGTTTAGCTATCTCTTATTTAGCTATTTAAATGATAATAAACTGAACTAAATGAAGAAAGCTTTTCATTTTTGTCTGAATAGAAAACTCTTCTAAATAATACTATTTTCGCACTACAGGATTTTTTTCACGAACATATCGGGGGAACGCGGCCATCTTTTTAAACTGACAGCCACTAATAAAGATCATGATCTTTACTAGCGCCCATCTATTTAATAAAGGGACAATTTCCCCCAGTGTGTTCTTAAAGCAGATACATAGCCATATTGTGTAGTTGATTCCCCATTTGTACAAAAGTATTGTTGTTATGTTGGGTTATTTTCATTCAATCACTACGTGTAAATGCATTAGGCTGAAGGGTGGCTTTGCATAACCTGGCTTTGATGAATTCTGGTCACGTCTAGTCATAATCGCTGTGATTAAATCACTGAAAGCAATCGTTTTCAATTGATGATAATGGCTGCCATTCTAATTACAATCTGACATACTTTTTAGTGCTTGTTACATGTGAATTGGGTATGTCAAGAAACAGCCAGAAAACTCAAATGTGCCTAGTTTTCAGCATACTGAAAATGACTAATCTCTAGTATTAGCTTAAAAGGTCAAAGTCCCAATCTACCTTTCCTAAAGACAGTCTATCATGTGAACATAGTGCCATATCCCAGACAACATGTTAATGAGTTGGAGGACCATAAAACATTGTTATACAGTCATCCAGGGTTAGAGTAACTGATCAGCGTAAGGACTTTACTGCTTTCCTTGGTGATATTAAACCCCTGAGATCCCCCGTATGATTCACAGCTATTTCTCTGGCCAACCACAGAACAGCATACATATGCCAAGATACAGTAAAATAGAAAGTGCACTGGAATAAACAGGCTGGCACTATGCTGAGCTGGTGAGTTGCACAGTAGAGTGGAGTAAGAGTAGGTGGCATGCAGAGGGAGAAGGGTTACTGATGGACAGGGTTAGCAGGGTGCTATGTGAGTAGAAATGGAAGAAACAGCAGCAGCGGGATTACAGCAAGAAAGGGTCACACTAAGCACTGATCTGTGTCTGTTGTCACTGCTGCTGAAAAGCTAATTAGACAAGGGACAGATCCACAGAGCTTTATGGTTAGTCACGAAGGAGACGTAAAACTTGATTTTCCTTTAAGAAACAGTATGGATCATTTTCAGCAGACAAGAAATGAGCACTTTCCAGGCTTTTTTAGGTTCTCTTTCATCCAGAGAGCACATGATAAACCCCATCAATACTTCACATCATTTATCCTGATGTTGCCGTTACCAGAGACAGATTTCTTCTGACAACAGGCAGTGGATAGCAGATTGCTTTTAGGTGAGACACTTAGTAGCCAAGACTTTTGAGCTTTTTTTTTACTGGAGTCGGGAGTGATTTTTCAATCAATAAAAAGGCCATCAAATAGAAGAAAAGTGTTTGAAACAACAGTGCCAACTTAACCCACCTGTTTAAGAATGTACTGGATTGTTCTATTCAGTGATTTGCAATCATGAGCAGAAAGGCCTGCCAATGATTAGTTACACTGTTTAGATACACTGATTCTTATCCAGTACAAAGCATTTTTCTCATATGTATCACTATCACTACAAGTGTCGTATGGTCAAGTGTGTTGATTTATGCAACCACAAGAACCTTTCCGTAAGGGAAACGGCAAGGTTGACCCACACAGTGAACCCTGAACTCATTTCTGCCCACTCTCCTGGCCAACTTGCTTCAGAAAGCCCTAGGTGACTGCGGCCAACTGGGCGACAGTCCTTAACTTGTGATATATGAAAAAAACACAAAGCATGGAAAAGACAAACTACAGATAGGGAAAGTCAGGAAGCCAGGGTCAGGGAGATATCACCCAGGGTCTGGAGTACTGGAAGGTAAGGATATGACAATAGCAATATTTGATTGGCATGAGTTTAACTTCCCGCACTTCCGCCAATTAGCTTTTTGAAGGAGCTATAGCACTTACATGATGATTATATGTAGTCAGTACCTATGATTGTCATACTTTTAGAAGTGGCAGTGCAAGGTACTGCAGTATTTCCCCATTAACTTTACTACTAAATGTATGGAGATTACTGAACACATGTAAATATTGAACAGGCTAAAGGCTCATGTGGACACTGTAGCCTCTTTAAACAACAGATTAGTGGGGGAGGCTGGAAGTTATAACCGGCATCTCTATGTCATATGTATGTAATGTCATCCTGAGCCTTTCAGTGTCCATATGATCTTTACTGAAATCTCTTATAATGAGTCGGCCCCCCATGATCTAATATTGATTGAACAACCTATTCCTACAGCATTACTGCTGCCAGATGTGAAGCTCCATGAAACAAGTATGACAGAAGGTATAGCACATCAGAAAACAAACCATACAATCCATTTAGTATTCAGGAAGTATTAAAAAATGCCCAATGTATGGGAACTACCTATGTCGTCTAAGGCTACTTGCCAATCTTCGTACGTTTCTTTTAAAGACTAATGAAAAGTCAATAAAATCATATTTTCTTAATCCATTTCCTAGTCATTTGTCTCATATGATTTGGTAGCACATAAAAAAAAAGGAAACCACTGTACTGTGGCATTATAAAAGATTCTAGTAAAGGTCATATGGATACTGAAAGACTCAATTTGTCACTACATACATACTGTATGACATAGAGATGCTAGTCATGAAATGAGCAGGTACACAATAATACCTTTTGTAAAGCAGAAAAAATGATTATAATCAGCATATAAAGCATATTCTATCAACAAATATTTTAGTCATTTTATGGAAGCAACTTACCATAAAACATGCCAAAAATCACTATTTTCATGGACAGTTTTGGTCAATGATATTCTCGTGCTAAAGCTTAAGAACTAGGGAACTGTTAAAGGGTATACAAATTGTATACACATGCATCAGCTTTAAAGCATAAACAGTTCTTTTACATACAAGTCGATCGCCACTCAATTAAAGGACCATTGAGATCCAACTCCCGGGAGTAAACGGCCGCACAAATGATTGTGTGATTATTTGTGCAGCCATTCATTTCTAATATTGTCTGCAACACATTCATAGTTTAGAAGGACAAAGATTTTTTGACCTGTGTTAAATTTAATCAGGCGCAGGAAATGGCATTGTGATGTTGCTAATGTTGCCACTGACTAATAAAATTAATTATAATAACACCTTCACCTCAGCCATACAGCTACAGTATATACATTTTAACTGAAGATGTCCTGTGTAGTTGGAATTAATATAAATGTTGCTTGTGTGAAGGGGTCTTAATTGTATGCGGCACTGCTTCAATGTAAGAAGCATCACAGACATTAAAACAGGTAGTGTGGCGTTTAACATTTATTCACTAAATAACACACATTACAAAGTTGTACAACTGTGTAATGTGTGTTATTTAAGTGAATGGCCCCTTCCCCATGTTCCCCCCACCCTTTAAGTGTGGTGCAGTATACTTACTCAATTGCTGTTGAGCCCGGCCGCCATCTTGGGTCGACAATGTCATTTTTGGGAGGCCGGCTGGACCGATCCAGCCCTCCCTCATGCCGGACCCCCTCTGCCACTGGAGTGGTCCAGCCGGCCTCCCGAAGATGACGTTGTCGACCCAAGATGGCAGGCGGGGTTGACAGCAGTTGAGTCAGTATACTGCACCACACTTCCGGTGTGGGGGGAAGACTGGGAAGGGGGCCATTCACTTAAATAACACACATTACAAAGTTGTATAACTTTGTAATGTGTGTTATTTAGTGAATAAATGTTAAACACCGCACTACCCCTTTAAAGTTTCAGTAGCTGGTAAATTTATGGACACCAGTGACCACGCTGGTGTTTGCCTTAAACCCCCTTAAATGCCATGACCTACAGCAATCACAGCATGTGTGTAATCTAATGGTTGCATATAAAAGTGCCCTAGAGGGACTTAAAAATTGTAAAACAAATAAAAAATGTTTTTTTTTCTAAAAGTATTACAAAGCCTCTTGCCACCAATAAAAGTTGTATTCGCCCCCCTTTTCTATTTTACAGAGAATGGTTGACAAGACGCATATGGAATCATATCTGTTGTAAAGGCCTCTAGCAGTGCAATAATTCAATAATAAGAGGACTCTGCAAAACTGTCCCTATAGATGTTCCCTCTTCTTTCCTGTGCGGGCTTCAGAAAAATATTTTGGCTTTTGTTTGGGGTCCTCGCCGTTGTTATGTGGCTCAACGTACGCTCTACACAAGTTGGGTTAACAGAGGTTTTGGCCTTCCTAACCTAACTAAATATTATTATGCTGCCCGCCTTGCACCGATTGTGTCTTTGCATAGACACTCCGCTCGCACTGGTGGGCTTGCTATTGAATAGTATGCTTGTCCGTCCACTCCAATTGATTTACTGCCTTGGCTACCTATGTAAAGAGGCCGATCATCTTATGCCCGCTCCTCTCCTCAACCTTGGCCTTATGGGATTGTATTAAATGTGCTTTTGCACCAGCTTCTGATCACACCGGCTGCTCCTCTGTTCTCCAATCCCGATTTTGCGCTAGGTATGCGCTCCGCTGCATTTAAATGGTGGTTAGATAAGGGCCTTTACCGAATTGGCGACTTCTTCTATAGATAAGAGATTCGCCGGAGGGACTTTTTTACTACCATTCACAAATTGCCTGATTCTGAAAACTTTAGATATAATCAGATAATGCACTTTCTTTCCTCTCTAAAAGGGCAATCAAAAGATGTTACTATCAATACCTTTTTAAGGAAGCATGCACTCTCTTTATTGTACTCTTACCTCATTGAACCCCCTGGCAAATTATGCTATATGTCACCATAGGAACGTGATATTTCGGTTTCACCTTTATGTTTTCGGCATTGTGAAGAAGAGGGGACTATGTTTCACATATGATGGAAATGCCATAAGATGAAACGATTTACACCCGCCGGCCAGTGCATACTGTACCTGCTCAAAGCTCCGGGTTGCTTCAGAGCTCCCGGCGTCTGGACATGCCGCTCAGAGAAACAGTGGCTGCAGCGGGACAGTGCACTGATTGGCTTAGCGGGATGTCTAGCTGGGAGCCCTGAAGCAAGCCTGAGCGTGGATCAGGTACAGTATGAACTGGCCGGAAGGGAAGTTAAGGGGACTGTCACTCACATACTCACAGCGGGATTTGTAAGTATTCTTATTCAAAATGACTGGCAAGGGACCCACAGCGGACTTGGCTGTGAATTCGCAGCGTGAAATCCGCTGCAAATCTGTTAAGTGTGAAACTGGCCTAAAAAGCATTTAATTTTCATTTGATTTGCTTCAAAATATAGATCTTCCAGTAATAAGTGTACATTTGAAGCCTCTTCCTGGTCTAATGTAGCTATTCTACTAACTGAAGCATTGGCACGGGTACTTATGACACAATGTAATAGTTCTCTGTTGGCTGCAGCTTACTATACTCTCACCCTAGAGTCCATGCCTCAGTTATACGTGACTGTAATAAAATCAAGCCATTTTCCCTTATATGAGATTCATATTAATACATTAATATATCCCTAATAGGAATAATAGCTCATCTGCCTATTGTTGCATAATTACAGCTCCCCGTGTTAATGGTGTATAACCCAAATACATATAATTAGCACTTTCTTCATGTACAATATAGAAAATGTTATGGCAATATAATATCAAACCTACTTCACACCAATTGTCTGAGCTTCTCTCTGCAAATGGCAATTAAAGTAACATGCACAGATGTAAGAATCTTTTTTGTCAGCTGCGCAGGGTTTGTTGTTTGCATAACACATCCTTATATTACAAGTCCTATATGTTGCAGGGATAAACCTATCCTAACAGTTGCATATTTGCCTGTGTGTTATTGCACTGTGGAAAAAAAGAAAATATAGAGTGAATTCAAATAACGTTATAAAATCCTGGAGGGTGGCAGATCTCTACTGGTTGGTCCAGTCCTATTGGCTATTTGGCCCAAAGGTCAGGTAAAGGGGATTGAGCAGGGGAAGCAAAACCCAGTCTCTTCTGTCGTGACAAACAAAAACAGCACCATACTGGAAAGCCCATTGTGATAATTTTTTATTGGTCTGTATCGCTTTTATTTACTGCTTTGGTAATATTGTATGTGATGGTGGAAGTCAGGCTTTATTAGAATAGTGTATATACAGAGCTACACAAGGGGCTGGTACAACTACACTGCTCACAAAAAGTTAGGGATATTTGGCTTGCGGGAGAAATTTACGGAAAAGTTCACACTTTAGTGATATTATATATCATGAAAGTAGGGCATTTTACTAGAAACGTGAAATAGTGATTACCTCATCTCAAATGTATATTTTTATTATAAAAAAGTGTTCTTTGCAGTCTTTTCCTATGGAGCATATAACAGGTTTGTAAAGAATGAATTTTGCCATCAAGGTAGATTTTAACAGTTCTTTTCTCTTAAATTATGACAAAATGACAGTAGAAAAGGTATTATGTTCTTCTTAGCCGGCTTTTTTATATGTTCTTACACAATATCCAATAACATTAATTTGTCCGTCCTGTTTGTTCTGTGTTTGTTCTAATGGATTGGAAAGTAATTGAGTTTCAGAAGTGTGTGTATATTTTAGATTAGGAAAGAAATCTATGAATTTCAATGAAGACTGTAGACATAGTATAAGAGTAATCCTTTCAAAAGTGAAAACTGCTTTTATTTAAAATTTGGCAGCTTTGTATGATTTGTCAGTCAGCAACGCTGGAAACTCAGTCTTTACAAATATCCAAAGAACAGGGAGAACAGCATTAAAAACATTAAAAATAGCTTCAACTTCTTCAACTCAGTAGTAGGCCATTTTGGGAGTAAAAGGTGTTTTAACCAAACAAAGACTATTTTCAAAAGCCCATTTTGAAATTCAGTCATTCTTCTCTTACCAACTCAACAATAACACGCAGAGTATTCAGGTAACAGTTATGCCTTACATTTTTTAGTAATGAGTAATTCATTTGCTTATTATTGCTGTTTTTTATATAGGTCTATAAAATTTATATAGTCTTTTGTTTTGTAACAATTTTCATCTTGTGTACATTTATTTCTACGATGTTACCTTTACCAGCAGTTTACATACTATAAAAAAGGTAAACCAGAGCAATGATGCTTCTTACTTAGTTCTGTCATCAACATTTAAATGCTGGCATTTTCATTGTTTCCACATTTTTTTTTTCTTTTCTAAGAGCCATAATTCTTTTATGTTTTCATTTACAAAGACATATAAGTGCTTGTTTCTTGTAGGACCAAATGTAGTTTGTAACAACATTCTTCATTTTATCATAAAAAAGCATATCATATTAAAAGCAGGAACATTTTTTGTAAGATTAAATTGGAAAAAAATAGCATGTAATCTTCCATTAAAGTGTACCTGTCACTATAAATTACTTTTGACATGTCAAAAGTTATTGATCACAATGGGTCTCACTTGCTCATTTTCAATATTCATCAATATTTTATTGTCAATATTTTTCAATGTAAGTCTATAAGAAAATATTGACAGAATGAGTGGCCAGCTGGGCAGTAATCTCTCTACAGCTCAGGTCCCACTGGAGAATCCTCTGCTGGGCCCTGATGTCTGTGCTGTGCATCATTCTTCTGTGTGCAGGGCTCGTTGTCACATTGCAGGGGCCGATGTCACACAGTAGAGAGGAAGATCTAACAGTGCCGACAGCCATTGAGAGAGCTGTTTGCACACTACCTGTTCTCAGAGATCACTGTAGCACTGCTAAGGAAGGAAGAAGGACAAAGCTGTAAAGTTCCCCCTGCCAAGTCCCACCTCACTTCACTACTGCAGTGCCCAGTGGAAAAAATATTTTTTTTTTTTTGTGTAGCTGGCACTGAAGGGCTGTAGGGCTCATGAAACTCTCCTGCAGTGGTCATATGCATAGTTATTTCATATTCCTGCATCAGGAGTGACTGCACAGCGATCAGGTAAAGCTGTATATTGACTGATACGCTTTAAAGGGGTTATCCAGAATTAAAAAACATAGCTGATTTCTTCTACAAACAGTGCCACTTGCGTCCCCAAGTTATGGGTGCTCTTGCAGCACCATTCCAATGAAGAAAATGGGAGGAGGCAGCTATGTTTCACAAAGCCTGGGTAACCCCATTAACTGACTACAGTGATAACCAAGTTATATATAAAATGTAAAAAAAAAAAATCTATGCATGACCTTATTCAGACCCTGTAACATTATATTGTCTACTGACCCGTGTGAGAGTATGGTTTTTTTGTGTATTGATCTACATTTTTATTTGTATTATTTGAGTTAGATGGTGCTCTGATCACATTTTATTTCATGTTTTCTGGAATGTGATGTGACTTTCAGGGAACCAATCAGCATGGTTGTGCTCATATGGTTCCCTGCAGCAGTGTCTAGAGCTACTGTGCAGCTTGCGGCACATACCTGCCGTGGCTGCAGCAGTAGGTTTGCCAAAGAGAAAAAGATGTTTAATCAAGCTGCGCAAAGCAGTGGGAGAGGCGGCTAGTCATCTGGGCTAGTCACTTCTCTCTCTGTTGTTGCACAGTGCAGGTAAAATTGACAGGCAGAGAGGTCCATTAGTTGCCTCTCTGCCTGTAAATCATCCCCGCACTGCGAGCTGACAGATAGAGAGCCATGACTAGTCCTGTGCGGCTCCCCACCCAGATGACTAGTTGCTCCCCCTCTCCCTGCCTCGCACAGCTTGATTGAACATCCTTCACAGTAGCTCTATACGGCTGCAGTGCTGCTTGGTTCCCTTTAAAAATAGCAAAGCTGACATTACTTTTTAAATTTTTCCCTTACAGTGTTCATCCTGAGGGATGAATAATGTTCTATTTTAATAGTTCAGATATTATCATACAGGCTGATGTAACAGGATGTAACTGTACTGTAATCATTTATATAGGGGTTGAATTTGGGGATATGGTTAGGTTATGGGGGACTGAAGCATATTTTTTGCACAGGCGCCCTCAGCGATCTGTGTTCGCCCCTGTCTACAGCTAACACCATTTTTCAGTAGAATGTATCCTATGTTGGAGACTTTTGAACATGTGAGTAAAGTTATTAAAATGAACTTATCCACTATTATCTTGCACTATGTGTGTTAACTTTCTATCATGTTGAGTTAAACACCCTTTTTTTTTTTGGTATTTTAATTCTTTCCATCTTTGCTATACTTTGCATACCATATACACAGACAGATGTCTAGTTTAGTGCTGAAAATAAATCTAAATGTTTCCCATGACATTGAAGAGGTGGAATGACTAAAACTCAAACTTTAGCTAAAGGTATTTATGACAGCATTACTTGAGCATCTGGTGCTATGTATAGATGAATCAATAGATACAATGTTACATATATAAAACATTATATACAAAAAAGGTTCGGGATAGAAGAACAAGAATAACCACACAAGTATACAAAGGGGATTGTAGTAAACCACTTCCCCGATATATCATATATAAAACATTGCAGTAGTTTTCTTTGGACCTTGCTATCTTTCAATTTGTTGGTGATCATCACTACATCAGTGTACCTTGAAGGCACTCATTGGTCTTAGTCATTTGATGCATACCATTAAAGCATCACAACTTGATTTTGAAGGGTTGTTTTAAAAAATAATGATAATAATTATAATTGTGATGATTACGACTATAGAGTCACAAGCACACTACTATGTAAGAAATTAATATCACATTACTTTTTTATGGAAAAAAATAAGTGACTTTGTTACAGATTCCACAAGGGTTATCTCAAGTCCTAAAATGTGTAGAAAATGTTATTATATGGTTGTATGGGGCACTTACTTATGGAAAAAAATAAGTGACTTTGTTACAGATTCCACAAGGGTTATCTCAAGTCCTAAAATGTGTAGAAAATGTCATTATATGGTTGTATGGGGCACAGACAGGGCCGGATTAAGGTTGGTGGAGGCCCTGGGCGACAATTTTGTTTGGGGCCTCTCATTCCCCCCCCCCCCCCTCAAAAAAACAAAAACAAAAATAAAACTATAGTCATCCATAAAAATGGCTGCCTTACTGTAGGGGATTTATAATGTCCATGAACACTATACACGGCGGTGACACAGAGCTCTTCATGAATTGTGGTGAAAATGTTTGTAGATGTTTCATTTCTTTCAAATTTAGTGTTGAAAACTGTCAGTTTTAATTTAATTTCATGCAGGGCCCCTCTCTGTGTACTATCAGTGTGATGTGGGATCCCCCTCTCTGTCTATTATCAGTGTGATGTGGGGTCCCCCCTCTCTGTGTAGTATCAGTGTGATGCGGGGTCCCTTCTTTGTATATTATCAGTGTAATGTGGGGTCCCCCCTCTCTGTGTAGTATCAGTGTGATGCGGGGTCCCTTCTCTGTATATTATCAGTGTGATGCGGGGTCCCCCCTCTCTGTGTAGTATCAGTGTGATGCGGGGTCCCTTCTCTGTATATTATCAGTGTGATGTGGGGTCCCCCCTCTCTGTGTATTATCAGTGTGAGATCAGTGGTCCAAAGTCAATTTTATTTTGAAATCATAATATTGTGTTTTTAATTTGATGCCCATTTTTATGCCACCCGTGGCTGTGTTTATCACCAATCCCCTCAGGGCTCCTCACTAACAGTAGTTTATGAATATTATACATTTTCTGTAAGAATAATAGCTAAAACAGGAAAAGTTAAAATCCTCTGAATAAGAAACCAACTTCAGCCTGGTTAATCTAGATACTATATAACAGCAAGATGGCAGACATCATGTGGTAATGGGGGCAGAGGCTATTCATCCAGCAGTACAGCAATACTGTGCACTGCGCCACTGAAGGGGTAGTGGGTCTTACCACAAAATGTGGGCATTGTTGTGGAAACTGGGGGGGGGGATGGCATTAAGGGGGCAATGTGTAAAGTACAGAGTATGCAAGTATAGATAGCAGAGCTGTATGTGTGTTAGCATTCATACAAAATATGTATGTGTAACAGGTGTGTGTGTGTGTGTGTGTGTGTGTGTGTAACAGGCAGTGCTGTGGTGTGTGTGTGTGTGTGTGTGTGTATATACATTGAAGGGCTGGTTACCTGCTCATACGGACATAAACACCTCTCCGACAGCTTGCAGAGCCTGGCTCCTGCAGCCATGGTTAGCAGCAAACAGTGAGGGTACACAACACTCTGTGTGATGTTGTGTATCCTCTACCGTTTGCTTTTTTTCACAAACCCTACTTCCAGGTTTGGGCTGGTGGAGGCCCCCTAGTGGTGGAGGCCCCGGAGCACATGCCCCTGGTGCCCTCCCCTTAATCCGGCCCTGGGCACAGATATTTCTCATGGCAGCTATGTATTTCTTTTTTCCGCTGAATCTGGGGTGGCTGGGACATATGCACCTGACAGAACATAGTATTACAGCTCATATAGGCAATATAGCTCCATGCTAGCAAGCAGAGTGGTCTCTGTATGCTGCAATACAGGTCACAGGTAGGCACATGGTTCTGCTGTATGCATAGGGCCTAAGTTTTATAAATAAGGCTATTGACCCAAATAGACCAAACCTAGTCTTCTAGGGATGTGAACGAACAGTACACTTTGAAGTCTCACAAAATTACAATTTTAGCTCAGAACTTGACCAAACAAAGTATACTATAGTATAGTAAAAATCAATGGACCCAGGGTGGGTTCACCATGGTGTACATTGGTATATGTTTCTGCCAATATGTCACTGAATGCCTAGAATGTAGTGCACCTTTTTATTATGAGCCCAGTCTATCATCTGCTGTCCCACAGTTTTTATAAAATTTTTCAATTAGATATGTTAACTGCATTTGAAGGCAATCTGTGGCTCTACTCTAGGTGCTGACAGTTTGCTGTAGTTGACAGTCCCCTAGGGAGCATGTAACCTTTTGGTAACTTGTCCATGGAGTAGGTTATGCACAATCTCGTGTCTCCTACTGTCGCTCAGGGTTTGTGCCATCTGCAATTAGATATAGTTGAATCTCCAAGCCTTAGTGTTAGCACAGGACCATGGCAAGATAGACAGACAGGACACGGACAATGAGTCCTAAGCTGTTTCTACTTACTGTCCCTGCCCACTTGCCACAAAAAGCCCTATATTTAAGGAACCAGAAGCCTTTTTTTTCCAGAGATGATTGGACCGGAGCTCTGATTAACACAGAACCCATCTGCGCAAGTGAACCCTGACTGCCAGAGACACCTGCCAGTCAAGAGAAACACAACACAGTTCAGCTGCAATGAACCTGACTAGCAGCACTCTGTCATTAGCAGAGTTAACTCCTTGATTGCCAAAATCCTGACAGGTAAAGCGGGTGGAGCTGAACAAATAAAGACAGATTTCTGTTCACAGAAAGTTCAGGAATTCAGCTCCTTCTCAGTGGCACAGCCCGGAACTGAGAAACGCAAAGGCACAGTCCTGACACTTAGTATGTTCGAGCTGTGGTCTAGGGGTAAATCACCTGTCTAGAGACCAACAACAGCATTTTTTTCTGGTTTCCCTTGATGGAAAAGAAATACAATTATTTATTTATTCTCATTATTGTAACAATTTTTAAATTGCAATGAATTCTCAATTAGGTCCTAATTAGTTTTAAAATATTTTACACAATAATGAGGAAAAAATATATATATATTTGATTAGCATCAGGGGAGTCAAACCCAGGAAAAAACTGTCCTCGGTCTCTAGACAGGTAATTTACCCCTAGACCACAGTTCCTACACAGTTAGGCTTGAAGATTTAATTATATCTAATTGTAGATCAGTTTGCCAGTTTATGTCTGAAATAGACACTCAAAGACACTGGCTGACATTGCGAGTGAGCACGGGGTCAGGCAGCAGAGATTATTCATGAAGAAGAGGGAAGAGAAAGAAGTGGTAAGGAGTGCCAGAGTATGGCACAAATGCTGAGCCACAACTCCTTTTTGACTCTTTATTACAGTAGAAGACTGTGCATAATCCACTACACAGACAAATTATACAAAAGTCACATGCTCACAAGGGGACTGCACATTAGAGGTGCTGACAGATTTCCTTTAACCCTTAAAGCTTATACAATTTGTCTAATTTAAATACATTACTATCAAATTACAATGAGGATAATAAATGAAATGTTTTTATTTGAGTGGCTATAAAAATCTGTATAAAACTGATTGTTTCTGATTTATAAAAATGGAAAGAAGATTTCCATGATGTAGTGAATAATGCTGCTCTTAACAAGATACAGAAATAATTAATATGGCTCTAATTATTCAGCTGAGAAGTTATCACTCAATCTAATGTAAAAATAAGGAAAAATACTTTATTCGCAACTGCTTATAGACTGCTGGCAGTTTATGTAAATCAGAAATCTTGGAAATATACAAAGAAATCCCCCCAAAATGAATTGAAGCTAATGCACTTCTATAAATCTTTCTAAAACTTCCAGAACATGGCTTTATTCTTACTGTCGCAGCTGCTGTGGCGTCCCTTGCCCGAGCCGCAGCTCGGCAAACCCGGTTTCCTTGCTGTTGGTTCTCAGCTGATGCTGGGGCCCTACGCCAGCGTTTTTCGTCCCCCCCCCCCCCTTCGAGTGCCTCACATGTCCACGCTCTTGCTCCATCCTGCTCTGGCTGGCGCACATGTTCCTACCTCCTAGGGCCATAACACTGACCATAACATCTGGCAAGTGGCTATCCGGGGCCTATACTCTCCCACGGGGTCACCCCAAATTGCTGGTCAACTATTGTAAAGGTCAGCTTCATTGGTTAAACTCAATGGTAATATAAAATGTATGGTTACTAATGCCAGAAGTCTAGACAGCAAAATGGGGGAGCTAGAGGCCTTGGTTCTGGAGGAGTCCATTGATGTGGTTGGTGTGACTGAGACGTGGCTGGACTCCTCACATGACTGGGCTGTCAATATTCAGGGATTTGCGTTGTTCAGAAGGGACCGGGTGGCCGAAGGGGAGGAGGAGTATGTCTGTATGTCAGAAATTATATTAAAGTGAGTGTAAAAGATGCAATAGTGGGCGATGACTGTGATGATGTGGAAGCATTGTGGATAGAACTACAGAAGGAGGTAAAGAGTGAAAAAATTATTTTTGGTGTAACCTATAGACCCCCCAACATTACTGAGGAGGTAGATGGCCAGTTGAATAGACAAATAGAGCGGGCTGACCGGGAGGGGACAGTAGTGGTAATGGGGGACTTCAACTACCCAGAAATAGATTGGGGTCACGGTTTAGCTAAATCCACAAAGGGGAGGGAATTTCTTAACCTCCTGCAGGCCAATTTTCTGGGCCAGTTTGTGCAGGAGCCAACTAGATGTGATGCCTTGTTGGATCTGGTTATTTCTAACAACGCTGAGCTGGTTGGGGATGTCACTGTCCATGAACACCTGGGTAATAGTGACCACAATATAGTGACTTTTAGCTTAAAGTGTAGAAAAGAAAAACATGTTGGGAGGGCAAAAACTCTTAATTTTAAAAGGGTCAATTTTCCTGGGTTAAGGGCAGAACTTCAGGGCATAGACTGGGAGCGGCAGTTGGCACATACTGATACAGCTAATAAATAGGAAATCTTCAAATCCACATTAAATAACTGTACTGCCAAATATATTCCTATGGGTAACAAATATAAACGGTTAAAATCCAATCCCACATGGTTTACAACCGAGGTTAGAGGGGCTATAAATGAGAAAAAAGGGACATTCAAAAAATATAAATCAGAGGGGTCAGCTGTAGCCTTTAAACAATACAAAGAAGTCAACAAAACCTGCAAAAATGTAATAAAAGCAGCAAAAATTCACAATGAAAGACAGGTAGCTATAGATAGCAAAAGAAACCCCCAAAAATTCTTCAAATATATTAATGCAAAAAAACCAAGGTCAGAGCATGTAGGACCCCTAAATAATGGTGACGGAGAGTTAATAACTGGGGATCAGGAGAAAGCTGAGTTACTTAATGGCGTCTTCAGTTCTGTATATACAAAAGAGGATGGAGCTTTTGTGGGTGGGGCCAGTACTGAGGTGGGTAGGACCAGTGCTGCTAACACATGTAATGTACTGAACTGGTTTACTATAGATATGGTCCAAGATAAATTAAATAAACTCAATGTAACCAAAGCTCCAGGGCCTGATGGATTAAACCCCAGAGTTCTTAGGGAACTCAGTTCTGTAATTTCCCTACCCTTGTATGAAATATTCAGTGATTCTTTGCTTACTGGTATTGTGACGAGGGACTGGCGTAAGGCAAATGTAGTGCCGATTTTCAAAAAGGGCTCTCGAACTTCCCCAGGTAACTATAGACCCGTAAGCTTAACGTCCATTGTGGGGAAACTATTTCAGGGGCTTATAAGGGACTACATCCAGGAATATGTAGTGGCTAATAGTATTATAAGTGATAACCAGCATGGTTTTACTAAGGACAGAAGCTGTCAAACCAACCTGATATGTTTCTACGAAGAGGTAAGTAGAAGCCTGGATGGGGGCGCAGCTGTGGATATCGTGTACCTGGATTTTGCTAAAGCGTTTGACACAGTTCCTCATGGACGTCTGATGGGTAAGTTAAAGTCTATCGGTTTGGAAAGTTTAACGTGTAACTGGATTGAAAACTGGCTTAATAATCGTACCCAGAGAGTGGTGGTCAATGATTCTTACTCCGAATGTTCCCCGGTAATAAGTGGTGTACCCCAAGGGTCAGTACTGGGCCCTCTTCTGTTTAACTTGTTTATTAATGATATTGAGAATGGAATTAACAGCAATGTTTCTATCTTTGCAGATGACACCAAGCTTTGTAGTACAGTACAGTCTATGGAAGATGTGCAGATGTTACAAGCTGACTTAGACACACTGAGTGTTTGGTCAACCACTTGGCAAATGAGGTTCAATGTGGATAAATGTAAAGTTATGCACCTGGGTACTAATAACCCGCATGCATCATATGTCCTGGGGGGAGTTACTCTGGGAGAGTCTCTGATGGAGAAGGATCTGGGTGTACTTGTAGATAATAGACTTCAGAACAGCACACAATGTCAGTCAGCTGCTTCTAAGGCCAGCAGGATACTGTCATGCAATAAAACAGGCATGGACTCACGGGACAGGGATATAATATTACCGCTTTATAAAGCTTTGGTGCGGCCTCATCTGGAGTATGCTGTCCAGTTTTGGAACCCGATTCATAAAAAGGATGTTCTAGAGCTGGAGAGGGTACAAAGACGGGCAACTAAACTAATAAGGGGAATGGAGCATCTTAGTTATGAGGAGAGATTAAAAGAATTACATTTGTTTAGTCTGGAGAAGAGACGGGGAGATATGATTAATTTATTTAAATATATAAATGGCCCCTACAAGAAATATGGGGAAAAGATGTTCCAAGTAAAACCCCCTCAAAGGACAAGGGGTCACTGCCTCCGCCTGGAGAAAAAAAGGATCAATCTCCGGAGGCGACAAGCCTTCTTTACCATGAGAACTGTGAATCTGTGGAACAGTCTACCACAGGATCTGGTCACAGCAAAACAGTAGAGGGCTTCAAAACAGGGCTAGACAAGTTCTTAGAGCAAAATAACATAAATGCATATGTATAGAACCTATCACCCCTCCCCCTTCCCTGTTTCCATCCCCTCCATGGTTGAACTTGATGGACATGTGTCTTTTTTCAACCGTATTAACTATGCATATGCAAAAGTTAAAAGTATTTTCCAGAACGGAAAGCCAATGGCGTTATATTGCTTGATGTAGGCAGGCTGAGTTGGGCAGCCCTGGGAGGCGTAACAAAGACCTTTAGCTGTACAGAAAACAGATCGGCTCCCCACAATCAGATCGCAGAGAACCAATACGTTGTCAGTGCAGCCTGAGTCACAATGAAGTTAAAAAGCCAGTATGGGTGG
Source organism: Dendropsophus ebraccatus (assembly GCF_027789765.1). Lineage (NCBI taxonomy): Eukaryota > Metazoa > Chordata > Amphibia > Anura > Hylidae > Dendropsophus > Dendropsophus ebraccatus. The sequence goes on from NC_091455.1 coordinate 104,963,333, forward strand.
TTAAATAGCCAGTTGCAGCAGCCTACAGCTGCCATGTATAGAGTGGACTCAAGTCCAAAGGCCTCCCATTACCCCCTAGAAGGGGAACTCTGCATAATATCCACCTTTAATCTAAAGGCCCTAATCCACAAACATATCTGACGACATATTATCTGCCAAAGATTAGAAGCCAAACCCAGGAACAGACTATAAACAGAGAACAGGTCATAAAGGAAAGACTGAATTTCTCCTCTTTTTAAATCCACTCCTGGGTTTGGCTTCAAATCTTTGGCAGATAATCTTTCGTCAGATCTGTTGGTGGAATAGGACCTTTAGTTTGTTCGTAGGTTTCTGTTACATGAATTGGTCTATTTGTCTGCAGCACATCCTGACTTAAACCCTGAAGCTGCTGAAAATCCCCTTCCTGGTCCACTCTGTCTCAACTGCTCAGCCCCCCCCACCTTCTGACAGAGGTGACATGATCAGTCTCTACTGTTGCCAGGCAAGCTGTATCACCTCATCTGTAACTCAGCTTTTCACTGATATCACACGGTAATCACCTAGGCAAGGGCAGGGAAACTACAGCCTACCGAGTACTATATTGGAAAGAAAACACTGTTGTTTCATCATAGATAGATAGATAGATAGATACTGTGTTTACTGTGCGAAGCAGATCAAGCCAGTGGTGAGCAGATAGCACAAAAAGGTTTGAGTACCTGGCAGTTGGTTCTGAGGTGAAATGTATGCTGGGAGAAGTAGTTTCCCAGCTGATTGCCATGTTGTAAGATTGGGTCTGGGGCTAGAATAAGCATAGTCAAGTGGGAAAGGTGTCATACAATTGGTGGGGGATCAGTGAGTGCACCTTTAGCGTTTTTGTGCATTTTATTATTTATGGGATTACTGGAGTCTTCTATTAATGGTTGTATGATGAAAAAACACATCATAGGTAGTTAGGGGTTAAATGTAATAACTATTTCTAAATACAATCACATGCCAGAGTGTTCACGGATATACAACCACATTGACTAAACAACTGCTAATTTGTGGATTTTTTTTTTAAGTAATACCTGAACATTTAACTCCAATTTTCCCTAGTTTTAAGGGGACAAATATGTGTTTAGTAAGTTATACCAAATTATGCCATGTACACCATAATTGTAAATTTGCTTTCAATTGAGAATCATGTAAGCTTCTTTCAGTTTTTATAAACTACAATATTGATTGCACATCTTTAGGACAGGACAACAATATCTGATCAGTTAGAATTTCACTCCCAACATAACCATAAATTCATTGAATGAGGGATCAGCAGGGCAAAAGTTATGTTTTAGGTAATCCCGCATTCACAATGTACTGTAAAGGTTTAATAAGGGAACTCAAAAGTACTATTGAATGAAAAATAAGCAAAAAACAAATCCCAACAACAATATATCAGAGACGCAGTAGCCCACACTAGCAAAATATTTGTGCTGTCCCCCTTCTTCAGAACTAATGGAAAGTTGAAACTGCTTTTGGAATTAATGAAATTATTGTATTTTTACCCTATTAAACAACAACTAATATATACACCTGCTTTAAACTGATATTTGGAACACTAAGGACTGAATAACGATCATCAGTATAATAGCTTCATGTTCTGGGAAGCGGCTCAGCTTGTACTGCTCGGAAAAATAACACCCATGTATAATAAGCAGATGAAGGTTAATGAAAATCATCTTATTGCTAGTAAGATCCTACAATAATTATAGAAAGCCCTAAAGCGAGGACCTCACTTAGGAAAATAAAAGACTTTTATTCAAGGTGAGAACGAGTGCATTATATTCACTAAATGTGCCATAATTTGGCAAATAAGTTCTCCTTACATTTATATAGAAGATGTCTGTAATACTTGATGCTGATGTATTTAACAACGCTCTTAGTGTAGTAAATAAAGTTGAAGAACATTTTTTACTTCAATTAAAAAAGATCTTAAATTTTTTGCTGTTTTTTGTTACTGCCTGATGACAAACAGGGTAACCACTACATAGTTACATAGTTAATACGGTTGAAAAAAGACACATGTCCATCAAGTTTAACCAAGGAGGGGATGGATACAGGGACGGGGGAGGGATGATAGGTTCTATACATATGCATTTAAGTTGTTTTGGTCTAGAAACTTGTCTAGGTCTGTTTTGAAGCCCTCTACTGTTTTTTCTGTGACCAGATCAGACTGTTCCACAGATTCACAGTTCTCATGGTAAAGAAGGCTTCTCACCTCCAAAGATTAAACCTTTTTTTCTGCAGGCGGAGGCAGTGCCCCCTTGTCCTTTGAGGAGGTTTTACCTGGAACATCTTTTCCCCATATTTCTTGTAGGGGCCATTTATATATTTAAATAAGTTAATCATATCTCCCCTTAAACGTCTCTTCTCCAGACTAAACAAATGTAATTCTTTTAATCTCTCCTCATAACTAAGATGCTCCATTCCCCTTATTAGTTTAGTTGCCCGTCTTTGTACCCTCTCCAGCTCTAGAACATCCTTTTTATGAATCGGGTTCCAAAACTGGACAGCATACTCCAAATGAGGCTGCACCAAAGCTTTATAAAGCGGTAATATTATATCCCTGTCCCGTGAGTCCATGCCTGTTTTAATGCATGACAATATCCTGCTGGCCTTAGAAGCTGCTGACTGACATTGTGTGCTGTTCTGAAGTCTATTATCTACAAGTATACCCAGATCCTTCTCCATCAACGACTCTCCCAGAGTAACTCCCCCCAGGACATATGATGCATGTGGGTTATTAGTACCCAGGTGCATAACTTTACAATTATCCACATTGACCCTCATTTGCCAAGTGGACGCCCAAACACTCAGTGTGTCTAAGTCATCCTGTAACATCTGCACATTTTCCATAGACTGTACTGTACTACAAAGCTTGGTGTCATCTCAAAAGATAGAAACATTGCTGTTAATTCCATTCTTAATATCATTAATAAACAAGTTAAACAGAAGGGGGCCCAGTACTGACCCTTGGGGTACACAGCTTATTACCTGGGGCCATTCGGAGTAGGAATCATTGACTACCACTCTCTGGGTACGATTATTAAGCCAGTTTTCAATCTAGTTACAAATGAAACTTTCCAAACCGATAGACTTTAACTTACCCATCAGACGCCCATGAGGAACTGTGTCAAACGCTTTTGCGAAATCCAAGTACACGATATCCACAGCCGCGCCGCCATCCAGGCTTCTACTCACCTCTTCATAGAAACCTATTTAGTTGGTTTGACAGCTTCTGTCCTTAGTAAAACCATGCTGGTTATCACTTATAATACTATTAGCCACTACATATTCCTGGATGTAGTCCCTTATAAGCCCCTCAAATAGTTTCCCCACAATGGACGTTAAGCTTACGGGTCTATAGTTACCTGGGGAAGTTCCAGAGCCTTTTTTGAAGATCGGCACTACATTTGCCTTACGCCAGTCCCTCGGCACAATACCAGTCAGCAAAGAATCACTTCATTATTTCATACAAGGGTAGAGAAATTACAGAACTGAGTTCCCTTAGAACTCTGGGGTGTAATCCATCAGGCCCTGGAGCTTTGGTTACATTGAGTTTATTTAATTTGTCTTGGACCATATCTATAGTAAGCCAGTTCAGTAAATTACATGTGTTAGCAGTACTGGCCCCACCCACCTCAGTACTGGCCCCACCCACCACAGCTCCATCCTCTTCTTTTGTATTACAGTGCTGTGGCCACAATCATCCTCACTGTTCATCCGCAACAAATGGATCTCCCTATCCATTGCTCTTATCCTTCCCCTTCTCCTCCTACCTCAATGTTCTGTCCCCTCTCTAACCTATCTGCCACTATATTACATACTACGGTTGCAATACAGATAGATACCCCGGCACCACTCTCTCACCGCTTATGGATATACACCCTTGCACTGCCATTCAGGATCTCCGCTGAACAAGGTGTTCAACGACACTGGAGACCAATGATGTAATATACTTCCAATAGGAGAAAGGAAAATTGGAGCACTTCTTTGAAGCAGCAATCTAAGCCTTTATTCAGCAACCAGGCAGTACAGATGAATGTGAAGACTGAACAGGCAACAGCTGTTTTACATGTCACAGCGTGCTTTCTCACAGCCATAAGGGGAAGTATACGTTCAGTCTTCACATTCATCTGTACTGCCTGGTTGCTGAATAAAGACTTAGATTGGTGCTTCAAAGAAGTGCTCCGATTTTCCTTTCTCCTATTGGAAGTATATTACATACTACATTGGCCTCCCTCCACATCCCTAGTTTAAAAATCACCCCACCCCTTCTAGGATTCTCTCCCCTAGCACAGCGGACCCCCTTCCATTCAGGTGCAAATTATCTGCGGAAAACAGATTGTACCCCAATAAAAATTCAGCCCAGTGCTCTAAAAACCCAAACCCTTCTCTTCTATACTATGACTTGAGCCATGCATTTAACTCCTTAAGCTCCTGCTGTCTTTCCTGCGACGCACTAGAAATGAGCAAAGCAAGATTCACAGGAATTCACATCGATTTGTTAACAAATTCGGTAAACATGGCGGCCAGTGTATGTCAGTCAGTAATGTTTGTCAATCAGTCAGTCAGTAATGTGGGTCAGTCAGTAAGTGTGTGTGTCAGTCAGTAATGTGTCAATCAGTAATGTGTGTCAGTAATGTGTTAGTGACTGTGTGTATGTGTCAGTAATAGAGATGAGCGAACCTCGAGCATACTCGAGTCCATCCGAACTCGAACCTTTGGCATTTGATTAGCAGTGGCTGCTGAAATTGGATAAAGCCCTAAGGCTATGTGGAAAACATGGATATAGTCATTGGCTGTATCCATGTTTTCCAGACAACCTTAGAGGTTTATTCAAGTTCCAGCAGCCCCAGCTAATCAAATGCCAAACATTCAGGTTCGGATGGACTCAAACCCGAACCCGGTTCGCTCTTCTCTAGTCAGTAAGTAATGTGTATGACATTAAGTGTCTATGTCAGTAAGTCTGTGTCAGTCAGCCAGTCAATGCCTGTTTACGTAACGTGTGTTGGTGTATGTTAGTGGTGTCTAAAGTGATTGTGCATAGTGGATGGGTGAATGAGGGGCCCAAGTGCCCATAAAAACCTAGAGCCTGTCCCGTCTATAGAGGCAACAGTAGTGGCACTATGGCCCTTATAAGTAACTTATTTGTCTCCCTCTTAATTTATTTAGCTTCCTCAACCATTTATATGTGAATGCACACTAATTCAAACAAGGTAATCTGACTTTCAGCAACAAATTGCTGCTGGGAGTAGCTTTAGAAGGTTGTTCTATCACAGTTAAAGGACATCATCCTCCTTGATATACTGTATAACCCATGACGAAACAATTTTTTAGCCTTATACCATTCAAGAAAGCACGAGAGGCATTAAAAACTTACACAATAAGTAGCCTTTGTTGAACCATTGTGCAAGACATCTAACTATCATGGTGATATTGTAAAAACTCCAAGAACAGTTATTAGCCAGTCACCATGCGTGTCTGTGAAACTGGAAAATGAATGCTACTATTAGTTGTCACAAGTACCAGTGACTAAAAACCCCATGGCTATGGTAATAAAAAGGGAAAAATCCTCTTTGAGAAATATAGTCATGGGGATTTGTGCATGGATAATACTGTCTTTGAGGTATGGGTTGCATGGTGCACTTTGTAGAGGCATTGAGCTGCTGTGGATAATATATATCTCTGTTGCAAAGGGTATAATTGTCCTACGCCATGGGCAGTAAATCTGAAAATATGGGGAAAAAATATGAAAAAAGTGTGGCAGTGCACTCCACCGCCCCCTTGCCTGAGGATTCAATTCTATCTGGAATTCACAGTGGTTTATTTCAAACAACAGTCAGAGGGGATAGAGTCATTTATACTGTTTATATAAATACCAATTTATCATGCAAATGATAGTAAATATATTGTTCCATGGGAGGCATACTAAACTCTTCAAAAATGGTAAGATCATTGTAAAAATTTCAAAAAGTGAGACTTTAGAGCGAAACTGTTGTTTGAAATAACCCTCTTCAAATTTGAGATACTGTCATGGAGAAAGCGTAGCAGTGCACTCCACCCCCTGGTTTTCTGAGGATTTTATTCTTTCACTTCATAGATTTTAATGATGGAAAGGACTTGGATTTGATTGACAGCTAAAGAGAGTACTGATTCTCAGGTTTACAGCAGTGACACCCGCTGCGATCAATAACTTGACTCGTCTGATGACAGGCCAAACATTACAAATTACAATAACTTTGAAAAAGTAGCTTTAAAAAAATGTAAGATTTGTCTGCTAGAGAAGTTATGTATATGGTTTAATAGATTCCACTGGCAGATGTAAGTGTCAGGAGAGCTAACATGGTTGTCTTATAATACATTTTTTCCACTGTCAGAAAGTAAATATCTGGTGCACAAATTTGTGATCACATAAGTGAAGGACTATGGACCACTGCTAAAGAAAATTCTGCTTGGAAACTGAAGGTTCATCCAAAATCTCAGCATTCACATACCAGAAGGGTTAATATTGGAGGCAAATGTGCAGATGTAGGTTTAAAATGATATCGAAGTCAGGTAAATGCATATCAGCTATTTATTTGTTGCACTTTTTCCTGCAGGTTTCTTCTAGTGCTTACAAATTCTATGTCTACTATCTTTTCTAATTTTATTTTTATTTTTATTTAACACTAATGTAATGTTATTCAGAGAAATTCAAAACCCATGGAAATAAAATGAGAATTCCTGTAAAGCTTGATACAACTGGCCTACAAAAATCAACCTCAATTTATGTTGTGAAAGAACAGAGATGTAAAGAAACTTATATCTATTCTAATCTACTTTCAAACTCATCAGAAAGCTCTCAGGAATAACATTATTATTACAATTTATGCCAGGAGGGCATTTGACCATGCCAACTGGGGCATGATTTTTAAAATGGCTTCAATAATAGGATTTAAAGGAAAATTCTGTCTGCAGACCTGAAAGGAAGCCAGACTTTGTCAAACAGTGTATGCTAAAAGATAAAATATTCCCAATGCTAAAATATAAAAATAAGTTTGTTTCCAAAAATACCATAATCTTGTTATTGAAGATCAGTTCAATTGCCAAAACTCAGATTTCCATATTGTTCGGTCTAGTAATCACCTTTTAAGTTTCTTTTTCAAATTGTAGAAAAATGCTTTTATTGTGTGCCAAACTACTATTGTATTCAAAATGTTATGCCATGCAAATTCAGGTCACTCTTGATTAGTGACATTATAAATACAAATGTTAAGGCAAAGAACCCCATGTATTTAAAGGAAAACTATCAGCAAGTTAAAAACATCAGATTGGTGGGATGGTGGTCAGAGGCAGTAGTCCCCACTCCAGTGCACCACTCAGCATCATTAGCATTTGAATAAAACTATAAAGTTCCCCAAAATGGCGGAGGATTAAGGTAAGAAATTTACCTGGGTACTATATGTATATATTAGCAGGATAGTTGCTTCTAACCTGCTGATAGTTGTCTTTTAACATGTTAACAGTTTTTTGAAATCCTGAGCACCCATTTTAAGGCACTCTGTACCCACAATCTCCCCCCCCCCTACTCAAACCCCTTGTACCATCAGATGAGTTTCTGTGCCCTAGGCCTGCACCGCCTTTCTGTCCCTCCTCTCCGCCCTCTTCACAGCTAGGAATGCCCCAGGCAGGATTTCTCCTATTCATCACTTGTCTGAACACTGTGCATGTGCTGGATCGTTAAAGCTCATTTGCAGTCATAAATAGGAGAAATCTCTCCATTGGCATTCCTAATGATGAGAAGGGAGGGGAGGAGGAATGGAGAAGTATCACAGGCTTAAGGCACAGACACTCTAGGCCACACCATTTTGACATAGGGCTGCAGGTTTAAAAAATTATGTTTCAGGACAGGCATCACCTGTTGAAGATAATGGATTAAAAGCAGCTGTCTGATGGTATAAGTTTTTTTGGGGGGTGGGGGGTGGGGGGTGGGGAGGGGGTGTTGGTGGGGCTGATTGAGGGTACAGAGTAACTTTAAGTTTAGATTTAGACATCTTATATTTCTTATTAGAATACATTTACCCATAAATAGGCTCTATCCATGTTTTCCAGGTAGCCCTAGGGCTGCATTCATCTCCTAAAGCCTATGGAAGTAAAATGAACCCAAACTTACTGTAAGTTCACTCATCAAAATTAAAAAGTAAGTTAATTACTTGCGAGAAAAACTAGAATCTACACTTCCTTGTTTGTTTTTCCAAAACATTTATTGAGATGGCAATTTGTTTAGCAGCATACAATTATTGCTGAGCTGGTCTCCACATTGAGAACATAATCGTTTGTGAAAATTAAGGTTTATGAATGTTGTTTTATGTTGTGATACTCCTCATATTCTTATCTGTTTTTAACAATCACATACATTCCATTTCAAGGATTGTTATGACTAAATACAGCTTGTACAAATTATGAAAATAAACAACACTAATGAATCTTTTATATTTAACATGAATACTTGTTTTAGAATATAACTACGGTTTTGATGCTTTAATGAATGTAACTTGGTTACTGTAAGTGTAGGCTACTCTAGCTCATTTGCTAAATTTAAACATTTAAACATTTTAGATCAGAAACTGATATATGGTTTCTTGTGTACAATATTTACTGTAGCATAACCTATTTATAAATAAAATTAATTTATTTTAGTAATAATAATAATAATAATATATTTGTCTGTTGAGTCATTTAGTAGATTTTGTATATTTCACCCTCTGAACTTGTTATGTTTGGTTTATAGGTAAAATAGGTGTACGATCTAAGTCACAGTACCACCAAAAAGGAAATACTGTAATATTTTATACCAGGGATAGGGAACCTTGATCCTCCAGGTGTTGTAAAACAACAACTCCCAACATGTCTTGATAGCTTTGGCTGATGGGATTTGTAGTTATTCAACAGCTGGAGAGACACCGTTCCCTACCCCTGTTTAATATCATGTAAAAGAAGCTACTTCTATAGTAAGATGGTCATTTGATGGCTTAATTTTTTTGTGTGAAAAATAGACCTTCTGGTTATGTTCACACAACGTTTTTTTCAGCTCCGTTTAAAACGACGTCCGTCATTTTGAGTCTAAAATAACAGATGTCATTTAGCAGCCTGGCCTCCCCTGCAATGACTGGTGTTTGTACATTATTCTAGTTTGGGGTTACTAATTGGACTTTGGGTGCGGCTTAATTGAAAAGTCCATTGAATTTAATAGTAAAAACGGAGAAAGAACAGTGACAAAAGGAAAACTGTGTGTGAACATCTAATAGAAAATGTCCGCTGTTTGCAAAAGACGTCCAAAAATAATGATCATGTTATTTATTTTTCCGTCTGCGGCAAAAACGTCTGTTATTCAATACATTGTGTGCATTGGACGTCCATCTTCCCATTGACTTCAATGCATTGCCATTGCAGTCAGTAAAATCGGGATAAAAACTGACTTTTTTTTAAATAGCGAAATCGGGCACTTTTTCTCAATTTTTGACGTTGTGTGAACATAGCCTCTTAATAACATCCTTCACTTTATCATAAAATATACTGAAGCAGAAAAAAAATATTTCTAGGCAAAAATCATAAAAAATGCAGTTCACTTTTTAATAAAATTTATACATAATCTTTATTTTGTAGGTCCGTATGATAACAGCCATAGGCAGTTTATTTAGTTTTTGTGCTTTTTTGATTACTTTTTTTTATCTTTCTAGAAAAAAAAAAAACATGGTTTTGAATCCTTATAATTTTTTGTATACAGAGACACATTAGGGCTTACTTTTGTGCTATGATCTCTACTTTTTATCGGTACCAGAATTGAGTGGATGGGACACTGTATTTGCTTTTTATTCCAATTTGTCTTATAAATATCTCCAAAAATAAACAATTTTGGCATTTATTATTTTTCGTTTCCGCTGATCCGCCGCGTGGAATAAATAATGGTTTGTTTTAATAATTCAGACAATTCCACATGTAGGAACTAGCCCTGCATAGCGTTGATAAGTTAGACTTAATCAGCAGAGAGGCCAGAACTGACATGAAAGGTAAGTATACTCCTCCAGAAGCCCTAGAAACCTATCGGCACCCCAGTTCTTGGTGCTGATTAGAGCCCTGACAGGTCCAGTAAGTTACAGCTAACACCCACTGCATATAGGGCAGGTTCAGGCTCCTGAGCCTGCGATATTCTTAACGACTACCAGACCGCTGTAAAAAAGGCGCATCATCGGTTGTTTACAATGGTCCATAATAAATAAGTACGGAAAAGTAAATAGCCAAGAAATGAAAATTAACATTGGCTCTATAATGATAAAGACTATCATAACAATAACGATGAAGTATTTTCTTGTTTTCTATGCTACAGGCAATTCTATAAACTTAGAAGTAAAAGGCCTATAGCTAGTAAACTTCCTGTCTGATGGGATTATATACTGGTATAAGACAAAACTTGTACTACTAAATAAGCCTGTCTTAGAGCAGGTTAAAGCCTTTGGAGAACCCTGAGGCCTGAATTATAGCTTGATTGATTTGCAACTATAGTGTGATAAACCCCAGCAAACAGAATTTATAGAACTGTATTTTTCTAACATTATTTTGGATTATAATTTGAGCTATTTTGACTGTACACATGTATACAAATGCTCTTATGGACACAGTGGTATTATCCATCGGCGTGTGACCGGGAATGGCAGATAAAACGTCTGACACTACTCTGTTTTCTCTCTCTAGGCAATGTCATGGAAAAATGTACATAAGGTAAACACTAAATTTTAACACTAATAGGTAGAACTATGAAGTTCAGCTGATCAAACAAAAAATCCAAACCCTATAAATCAATTGAAACTTAACAATAATGTTTGCTGTCAGAATGCATTACAGCAAAAACCAACACTTCTCGCTGCAGCCACTGAATGGCTGAGCAGGACGTCCAGACGTTAGGAGCCCCCAAAGCAAGCCAAAGCGTGGAGGCGGTAATGTATGCACCGGGCAGAGGGGGGTTAAGGGGGTTGCCTTTTACATACTCGCAGCGGGATGACAATTCCACTGCGAGTATGTAATCGTATTGAAAATGACAAGACATACTCTCCCTGCTGCACAAATTTCATTTTAAACCCAGTGCATCCTAACTAAATCGCTGCAGTGAATTAGAATGGCCTTTTTCAGCAGAGAGGGGAGAATGTGTCATCAAGGTAATTAAATACAGACACGGACTTAAATGCTGTTTCAGAGAGGTGAGAATGCTATAGTTTGTTACTTTAGAGTCCTAAAAGGCTGCAGTATTGCTAGTATTTTCTAATCTGTATGATATACTGTAAGTTTACTTATTAAAATGTATTTGTATATTGCATTGCATGCATTTCATACACTAAAATGAAACAGTAGTGTAAGGGTTAAGGAAAAACTCAACTTAAAGAAGCATCTAACTTGCTGATATGTAGCCAGGACGAAGTCCCACTCTGTTGTGAGTATTGGGACAAAATTATATTTCCCTATTTATGTCCCAATAATCACAACAGAGTGGGACTTAAAGGGCTACGTATCAGGGTGGTTTTGTGTTTTCCTGACTGGGATGCACCCCTTGGCAACAGGCTTACTCCTCTGGAGGGATATCTGGCTTTTCACATGCTTTGATATTTGCAACTTAAATGAGTACTCCATTGGATCTTTTTCACTATAGTCACTATAGTGCACAGGGTGGTGAGGGTAAAGGTAAATTTGTGCCCCCAGTGCATCAAACTGACTAATTTACATATCTAAAAATCCACAAAGGCACAGAGGATCAAGGTAAGAAAATTACCTTTATCCGCAGTAATATAGGGGCATAACAACAGGTTAGATGCCTCACTGTTATTAAAGTTTCCCTTTAATATTTGCATATTCTTTGTAAGAAAGGATGCCTTGTCACATGATACATTTAACCCAGCCAAGATTTCTATACAGAATTCTCGAGAACTATGGGAATTGTTCCAGAAAGAAAAGTTTCAGCCTCCTTGGTGCCTCTGAACCCAGTCTAAGTTAGGCCTTCTATAAGCAAGTCACTGTCCTGGGCCTCCCCTACGCAGAACACAAAGCACTGTGTATATATATATATATATATATATATATATATATATATACTCTGTGATGTAGCCAAAAAATAAAATCTCTTGTGGCCAGAGGCAAAATCCTGGCAGTGTGTAAGTGACCCAAAGTTCAGAAGACAATGAGATATCTGCTTTACTCCTGGTGCACTGATAACCCCTGATCTCTGCACAGAGCTCTGCACATTTTCCTACTTGATTGAAAACAAAGGTCAGAGGTTATCAGAGGAGATCTCTTTATCTTCTACTTGTTAACCCTTTTTTGTGTTGCAGCATGTAAGTAAACATTGGGACACTTATACACTGCAGTACGTAAGGGGTTAAGCAGAAGGACACACGCTCTTACTTTCTCCTCCCGGGCCCCCCTCCTGCACGGGTCCCATAGCAACTGCCCATCCTGCCTCTATTGTAGCTACATGACTGGTTACAGTCTTCTGCTCCAAGAAATAGAATGCTGAACCAGGGTCTCTTTACAATAAACTAATCTCTCCTAAGGTCTATGGTTGGAGTTAGTGTTGCATAGCTAGACACAACATAAAAAAACTTTCTGCATATGTCCCCTCAAGTGTTGTGTGACAGGCCAGAGTTCAGAATATTGTACCACAGGTAATCCAACTGCAGTTTGCATTGCTTTGACCAAGTATATAGTAAAGCTAAATAATTTTCCATATTACAGACACGTCCAGGAACATCAACCCTATTGCTCCCTAACCTTACCTACCAAACCTTCTTCTATGTCATTTATATAATACATGAAATTGGAGAGATTAAAAAACACCAGGGGCACACATAGTGTGAAAACTGGACATTCGAATAGAAATGGTGGCTTTGGAGACGCTCACCTGGGGTGGTCGTGCTACGAGCCCGACATCGCCGATTGGTGGCGCTGGTAGCATCAGATGGACATCACTCCTTCAATGATGGGAGTAGTAGTATTTGATGTAAAATCAAAGCTTGATGTAAAATTAAAGTTTTATTACAAGAATTACGCGTTTCAAGGAACAGCCTCTTCATCAGATTCGTACTGATGAATCAGTAGTACTACTACTCCCATCATTGAAGGAGTGATGTCCATCTGATGCCGTTAGTGCCACCAAAAGTCCCGGATCTTTCTGCACAGTTGTACCTCCAGCTGGCATACCCTTCCTTTGATTTACATTTTACATGAAATTTATGTTCTTTTGAAAACAATAGACAGTACACAGGGGTAAAAACTCCTTGGAAAAACCAGCATGAGGGAGGTGCCAGAATTTTCTGGTCAATCCATTTGGAAACCCAGGAACTCCAGTCAATTGAAAAATAGTGTAAGTGTAGCGAACCGCTGCGATTTCCACAGTAAAAATCTGTTGCGATTCCAGCTGCGTTTATGTAAATGCCGGCCCGTTAACCAGCCGCAGTCCAGAGCATATTTCAACCTGATCTGCGCTCCGGCTGCATCTGAGGCTCCTGGCTCCTGTAGGTCCCGCCCAGCCAATTGGTGACTGCAGCAGAGCCGTGCACTGATTGGCTGAGTGGGATCTATGGGAACCGGGAGCCTCAGATATAGCTGGAAGGCAGGCCAAGTAAAATATGCTCTGGGTGGTGGCTGGTTAAGGGGGCGGGCATTTATATACTTGCAGTGAAATAAAAATTCTGCTGCAAGTATGTAACCTCATTCAAACTCACAGTGGTGGGAATCGTAACTTACAGCGTGAAATCCACTGTGATTCGCTATGTGTGAAGCTGCCCTTAAATGGTTAACTTTGAATATCATGGACTAAGCATTTCGGAAAGAACATTTGCCTTTATCAAATCTATATATAATAATTCTATATATGGCATCTAAATTTCACAGGTAATATTTGCTTGATAACTGAAGTGTTTTTTTTTTAAATATCTGTCATCTATTTAAGCAGTACTAATAAAATTCATAGTAGTTTTAGTGGTTGCTAGGTAACGACTTTAAAGAATATAAAGCTGGGAGCTTTGCATTTACTATTGCATTAGTTGCTTAAAACGCTACAACAGGCAAATACCATTTGCCGTCACTGCACAGCAAGACAATGGGGATGATATACTATTTGATTGAACATGTTTGAAGTTTTATAGCAATAATTAGAGATCCACTTTAAGTCAAATTTAATATGCAATCTTACCTTTCTCATGAAATATCTAATCAGCTCCTAAGAATGGAGGAGAAACGAGAAATCAGCATACATAAAAAAATTAAATGAACAGTACTGTCATTCATAAGCTTGGCTAAATTATACCAAAAGTCTGATGAAAAAACAGAGCATTATTCCCTATGAACCAGTGCGCTCTATAAACTATTATAGTCTGTTGGGGAATTTGATGCAATTTTTTCCACAACTGTTGAAGTTGAGAAGATGTTATCAAGCCAAGCAAAAAATCCTGATGAATTATGTATAAAGTGCCTTGTGTCATTCTATCCCTTGTCCACATCAATTTTATAAGTTTTAAAAGAGTTCTATTGGACCAGAATGAACGCACAACATTCACTGGAAAATATAGGATAGCCCAAAACAAAGGGCTTAATAAATTTATCACTAACTTAAAAGTCTGTTTCTTAAGCATAACCTTTAACCCTGCTGTTCTGTTTGGTTCTACTGTACACATATATTGTTCCAGGCATTTTTGACCAGGCCTACTAAAGTCTGGATTTTTAACTAATTTAAGTGTTTTATTTGAATTTATTTTGCATTACTATACTGTGTGTGAACATGGTTGTTCATAAACAAATTAAAAATTAAATCAAAAACTAAATTTTTATTTTTTTGTGTCAAAAAATGTTACATGGCCTTTTTGCATTATTCATGCATGTTGCACATTTGCAAGATAAATTTGGGTCTATTTCACACCATAACACAAATGCATTGTACGCCGACACATCAAGAATGTTATAAAAAACCTATGTGCCTATGAGTTTTTGCATTATTCATGCATGTTGCACATTTGCAAGATAAATTTGGGTCTATTTCACACCATAACACAAATGCATTGTACGCCGACACATCAAGAATGTTATAAAAAACCTAAGTGCCTATGAGTTGATCTAGAGTATCAGCTGCCCCTTTTGTGGCAGCATCATGTAACATGTAATGTAACATCATGTCTGGCTTCCTGTCGTCCCAGTTGCTGATTGCATTATCATGGTGCACTGTGCTCATCAGAATGACACGTTTGTGTTTTTTGGGAACGTAAGAAACTAGTGTTGTAAAATAAAAAATTGAACTATAAACGTCTGTCTTACTGAGGATGCCTTGCAGCAGTTCTGGCTTATTTTTTCTAACAGTACCCTGCATAGTCATTTGTCTTTTCAGCAACATCTGCCCCAGTTGGTTTGATGTGAAAAAATTGTCCCATGTAACATTTCGTTCTTTGAGCCCATGTGTCAAATTCAAAACTACTCGCATACCTTGATTTTTTTCAGCTCTTTCTCCAGGGTTTTTTCCTATGTAAACCTGAGCATCTACAGTGTATGAACCAAGGCTGTGCAGTCAGTAAGCCGCAGCTCCGACTCCGACTTCTTAATTTTATGAGGACCGACTCCAACTCAGACTCCGACTCCTGAATTTTATCAGGACCGACTCCGAATCCTACTCCTTCATAAATGGCCAGTCATATACCAGGGGAGTTATTTATCACACTGGCTCAGCAGCTTCTCCCTAATGTCCTACATGATCATGGGGCGACTTCTGATGGAATACAGGAATACTGTATATAAAGCAGATTCTCCTGTGTGTGCAGTGGATGCAGCCAGTCTCCCGCCTCCATGTCCTGAACTACTCATAACTAGACTAGATGGAGCAGGTGATCTTTTCCTGCTGACAGTCTTCTATATTTCTAACTAAATATTTACCATACTTAACCCCTTAACGACATCGGGCGTAAGTATACACCCCCGCAGGGTGGGCTTTAACGCAAATGGGCGTATACTTACGCCCGATGTTTCCCCGATCGCTGTGTGTTCACACACAGCGGTCGGGGAAGATGGCCTGCTATAATGTATAGCAGGGCATCTCTGCTCGTCGGCACGGGAGGGGGATTAACCCCTCCCATGTCGACGATCGCTGCTATATGCTGATCTATACAGATCAGCATATAGCAGCTGAAAACAGCTTTCCGGGTCATCGGTGAACCGGTGACCCGGAAAGCAATGGCGATTGGTGCTGTCCGAGACAGCACCAATCGCCATTAGTGTCCCCACCAAAGATGGCGCCGATGCCACCCCCACGATTGCCGTGATATGCCGGCCAGTACCAGGCGGCCCATCATGGCGATCAAACTGTAAAAAAACAGTTTTGTAGCGTTCTGCACCCCTCAGCTAGGTAGCTGAGGAGTGCAGAACAGGTGTGTGTGGTGCAGGTGTACCATACTCACCTGATCTGGGCGTCCGGAGCGACGATCTGCGGTCCGCGCCGTCCTCGCGTCTTCTTCTCTTCACTTCCGGGTTCGGTCGTCCAGCGTCGGAAATCTTCGGAAACGTTCGGGTCCTCGGGTTCGGCGAGTCTCGGCAATCTCCGGCAGCGTCGCTCTACTGCCCCCTAGCGGCTGATCAGTGAATATCATTCACTGATCAGTTGCTTTGGGTTAAAAAGATTTTTTTTTTTTTCATTTTTTTTTCTTTTTTTCCGCCCTTACGCCGCTGAGTGCTGATCACCATCGCACGTAAGTGCGCCGCTGATCAGCAACGCCCCCTTATGGCGTAGGAGCGTTTTCCCCCCCTATATCCTACCGCCACTGGCTACTGAAAAGTGCCGCACATAAGTGCGGCATTTATCAGCAGCTCCTTTCTTGGCGTAGGGATATTTTTTATTACTGTCAAAAAAACACATAAAAAACACTACACTACACTACATGAAATAAAGTTTTACACTACACCACTACACATTTACATACCCCATATACCAATCCCCATATAAAGATGGCCCCCAAGGTGTTTTCGGTGTCGGACGTATACGTTATTATTGCCTCAGACACCGAAACAGCCAGTGAGGATGAATGGGGGGATCCTTCTTTCCTCCATTCATCTTCATCATCCAGTGACGTGTCTGGGGGTAGCGTAGCATACGCTGCCCCCAGATACGTCTTTTCCGCCAGTACCGTCCCAATAAGAGATGACGGTATGGCGTGAAATTCTACATACTCTGTGAGAGTACCTCAGGGTACACTTACAGATCCAGGGTACGTGCACACTGCGGAATGGCAAAGGATAACCCTTTGTGCATTCCGCAGCTGGCACCCGCCAGCGGACTGATGGAGGCGCGCGTCTCCACCCGTGTCATAGACTCCATTCTATGCACGGGCGGATTCCGTCGTCAGTCCAAAGAATGAACACATTGGACAGAGGGCAGAATCCGCCCGTGCATATAATGGAGTGTGACACGAGCGGAGACGTGAGCCTCCATCAGTCCGCTGGCGGGTGCCAGCTGCGGAATGCACAAAGGGTTATCCTTCGCCATTCCGCAGTGTGTACGTACCCTTAGAGTGTATGAAGGAAGGGACACCCAAATCCACCCCCAGATGCCCCCCCCCCCCAATCCTCTGAGTTAGTGGGAAGATCGTTCGGGAACTGATCTTCCCACTGCTAGATAAAGGTTACCACCTGTAACTTTTATACCAGCGCCCCCTCTTCCGGTCCCTCGCTGCCTGAGCTACTGTAGCTTGCGGCACGATCCGTAAATATCAGAAGTAGTAATAGAGCCCTAATATTTAGCAGCCATGGAGCGGACCCAGCGCTTCTGGATATGAAGGACCCTGTATCGCACCAGGACAACATTTTCCAGGTGACGTCCCCCACACAGGAGAACGGGAGACCCCAGAAGAAGTGCAGAGTGTGGGGTAATAGGGGGATCAGGAAGGACGCCATTTTCCAGTGTGACGCCTGTCCTGATCACCCCGGCCTCTGCATACTGGATCGCTTCAAGGCATACCACACGTCATTGGGGTTCTACATTATCTAAATTCTGTCCCTTATTCCTATTTCAGGGGTCACGTTGATCCGGGGATTATTCTGATCGCCATTATGGAGTCGGGAAGGAATTTTTCCCCTGTGATGAGGCTACTGTCGTCTGCCTCACGAGGGTTTTTTGCCTCCCTCTGGATCAACACAGGTTGAATTTGATGGACATTTTCAACCTTATAAACTAATAATTGGCCTAATACCCCCAAATAAATTAGAATTGTCCCTTTTCCCCAGCTAAATAGGTATGGCCGCCATTCCCATTAGAGGATGCCATGATTCAATTACAAAGCCTCTGTGCGGCCAGGACAGTAGAAACCCCCCACAGGTGACCCCTTTCTGGAAACTACACCCCATAAGGAATCTAACGAGGGGGGCAGTGGGGATATGGCCCCCTGGTGACGGCCACATTTGGGCCGTGAAAATGAAAAAAAAATTTTTTTTATTTTCATGGCACATGTTCCACTTATGTGCCAGTCACCAGTGGGGTCCATATTTTCATTGTACCCCTTGTTGGATTCCTTATGGGGTGTAGTTTCCAGAATGGGGTCACTTGTGGGGGGTTTCTACTGTCCTGGCAGCACAGGAGCTTTGTAATTGCGACATGGCCTCCATCCTCCATTCCAGCCTTTAAATGGCGCTCTGTCCTTTTGGTGGCTTGCCCTCTGCCCATATGGCACATTATATCCACATGTGGGGTATTTTCGTACTCAGGGGAAATTACCCTATACGTTTTGTGTTCACTTTCTTTTTTAACCCCTTGTGGAAAAGGAAAAAATCAAGGCTAGACCAACATTTAGTGTAAAAAATGTTAAATTTTTACACTAAATCATTGATCTTGTCTTGATTTTTTCATTTTCACAAGGGGTTAAAAGATAAAAAAAACACTAAATGTATAGAGCAATTTCCCCTGAGTATGGAAATACCCGACAAGTGGACATAAAGCGCCATGTGGGTGCAGGGTAAGCCTCCAAAGGGAAGGAGCGCCATTTGGCTTTTTGAGGCTGGATTTGGCTGGAATGGATTTCGAGGGGCCATGTTGCATTTAAAAGGCCCCTGTGTTGCCAAGACAGTTGAACCCCCCCCACAAGTCACCCACAAGTGAGCATATGGACCCCACTGGTGACGGGCACAAATGTGGAACAATATGGCGTGAAAATGAAATATTACATTTTTTACACTATAAATTTTTCATTTTCACAAGGGGTTAAAAGAGAAAAAAAACACACAAAATAAATGTTTAGAGCAATTCCCCCCGAGTCCGTAAATACCCCACATGTGGACATAAAGCGCCATGTGGGCGCAGGGCAAGCCTCCGAAGGGAAGGAGCGCCATTTGGATTTTGAAGGCTGGATTTGCCCAGAATGGATGATGAACGCTATGTCGCATTTACAGAGCCCTCGTGCTGCCAAAACACTGGAAACCCCCCATAAGTGACCCCATTCTGGAAACTACACCCCTCAAGGAATCTAACAAGGGGTGGAGTGAGGATATGGACCCCTTGATGACGGCCACATTTGTGCAGTGAAAGTGAAAAAATGAATTTTTTCCCTTTCACGTCACATTGTTCCACATTTGTGCCCGTCACCAGTGGGGTCCATATCCTCACTGAACCCCTTGTTAGATTCCTTGAGGGGTGTAGTTTCCAGAATGGGGTCACTTTTGGGGGGTTTCCAGTGTTTTAGCAGCACGAGGGCTCTGTGAATGCGATGTGGCCCTTGAAATCCATTCCAGTAAAATCCAGCTTGCAAAGGCCAATTGTCGCTCCTTCCCTTTGGAGGCTCGTCCTGCGCACGCTTGGCACTTAATGTCCACATGTGGGGTATTTCCGTACCTGGGAGAAACTGCGCTACATGTTTGTTGTTTTTTTTTCTTTTATCCCCTTGTAAAAATGAAAAATGAATGCTAGAACAACATTTTAGTGTAAAAAATAGAATTTTTTTCTTTTTTACACCACATTGTTCTGAAAATCTGCGAACCACCTGTGGGGTCCAGATGCTCACCGCACCCCTTGTTACATTCCTTGAGCGGTGCAGTTTTCTAAATAGTGTCCCTTTAGGTTTTTTTTTTAGGTTTTGGCACCCCAGAGCCTCTGCCAACCTGAAGTGGTACGGTCAAAAATGACCAAATATAATGGAGGCGTTGAAATTCACTAGGCGCTCCCTTATATCTGAGGCTTGTGGTTGTGTCAAATAGCGCAATAGGGCCATATATCGGGTATTTCTATAAATTGCAGAAACGGGGCAATCAATATTGGGGTGCATTTTTCTGCTAATAGGTTTATCATTATGAAAGATATTTGATTACAATAAAATCTCTGCACAGAAAATAAAAATTTTCACATTTCTTACACACTTCGCTTTTATTTATGTGACTCCCCTAAAGGGTTAAAAAACTTTCTGGATGTGCTTTTGCAGAGTTTGTGGGGTGCAGTTTCTGAAATGGGGTGCTTTGTGGGGCTTTCTAACATACAGTCCCCTCAAATACACTTTGACTCAACCTGAACAGGTCCCTAAAAATATCTGATTTTGAAATTTTACAGAAAATTTGGAAAATTAGTGCTAATGTTTTAAGCTTCCTATTGTCTAAAAAAAAGATATATAGTTTAATAAATGCCGCCAACATAAAGTAGACATGTTGCTAATGCTATTTAATATATAATTTATGTGGCATAACCATTTTCTGTATAAGCAGAAAGGTTTCAAAGTTTGAAAAATGCTTTTTTTCACAATTTTTCACGTTATTTTGGTGTTTTTCATAAAGATTCGTTATGAGTATCGACCAGAAATGTAAAGTACAATATGTCACGAGAAAACAATCTCAGAATCGTCCGGACTGGTAAAAGCATCCCGAAGTTATTAATGAATAAATTGACACTGGTCATATTCATAAAATTTGTCTCTGTCCTTAAGGCCATTTCAGGCTCTGTCCTTAAGGAGTTAAAGAAACACTGCTAACAACGCCAGATACCTATAATATAGAGGTCAGCCATAGTGATATACCGAGGGTCACACTAGTGATATGGAGAGGTCACACATAGTGATATAGAGAGGGGTCACACATAGTGATATAGAGAGGGGACACACATAGTGATATAGGGGTCACACATAGTGATATAGAGAGGGGTCACACATAGTGATATAGAAAGGGGTCACACATAGTGATATAGAAAGGGGTCACACATAGTGATATAGAGGTCACACAGTGATATAGAAGGTCAATGTGGGGCACGCAATAGCACGCATACACACACACACACAGCCTGCTGCAGCCATAGCATACACACACACCCACACAGCCTGCTGCAGCAATAGCACACACACACAGCTTGCTGCAGCCATAGCACGCACACACACACACACACACACACACACACACTGAAGAAAAACACACAATCTTCACACAGAGAGAAAACACCACACTGAGGACAGAGGTTACTGCTACACTACTTATGTCTTCCCCTCCTCCTCTATATTACACAGGATATCTTCATATTACACTGCTGCTCATATACAGTCATCCAGCATCCAGGAAAAGAACAGCACGGATCTCCCCCCACACAATGGACTCTTCCAGTTTAGAAACAAACAAACAAACTGACAAAATAGTGACCGACAACTTTTCCATGACCACCCTTATCTAATAGGGCCAGTGTCCTATTAGAATGTTGCTCATAATATAGATTCATGAGCAAAACATGTAAAATTCTTATCAAAATTTAATTCTACATTTTTTAAATATTTTTTTAAAGCTGGAGTCGGAGTCGGTCCATTTTTTTCCGACTCCAACTCCAGCCAAAACTAGCTCCTACTCCGACTCCACGACTCCACAGCCCTGGTATGAACTTTTGCTGTCGCACAGAGTCCATATTTTGATGCCATAGTTTGCAGGCTTACTTGGAATATACTGTCTGAATGGGCACCTACCTCTAAATGATACCAGTTGTTCATCTACAGTCAAATTTTCACCAGCATTATATAAAATGTACGTATGTGTAACTCTGCATGGACCAAAAGGACCTAGATAAACTGATTAATAGTAGCAGATGAACTATATAGACCAAAATGAGGTTATAACTGCGGCGGCAATCTGTGCTGAAGAGGAGCACTGAGGTTATAACTGCGGCGCCAATCAATGCTGAAGAGGAGCACTAATTGGCTGAAGAGAAGCCGTTTGAAATTCCCGGCTCATCTCTTCTGCCAATCTTCAGCGCTGAAGAGGGGAGCCGGGGATTTGAAGACCTGCTACGCGGAGCAGGTAACGTATGCTTGCGGCCGGGGCAGCGGGGGCGATCGGAGCGGTGGCGATCGGAGCGGGGGGGGGGGGGGGGCGATCGGAGCGGCGGCGGGGGGGGGGGGGGCGATTGGAGCGGCAGCAGGGCGATCGGTGCGGGGGTGGCGATTGGAGCGGGGTTGGCGATCGGAGCGGCGGTGGCGGGGGTGGTGATCGGAGCGGCGGGGGTGGCGATCGGAGCAGCGGGGGTGGCGATCGGGGCGGCGCGGGGGCTGCGGTTGAGCGGGGGGGCGGGCTGTGGGCGGGCCGGGCTGCGTGCGCGCGATCGCAAAACGATCGCAAAACGATTTTTCCGTACGATATATCATACAGTCTAAACGCTGATCGTTATAAAAAAAAATTGTTACTTCGAAATCGGCAATCGTGCGATCGGGCCAATAATCGCCTTGTGTAAACTTAGCATTAGGGTCTATTTACATAGAAAGATTATCTGACAGATTATCTGCCAAAGATTTGAAGCCAAAGCCAGGAATGGATTTGAAAAGAGGAAAAATCTCAGGCTTCAAATCTTTGGCAGATAATCTGTTAGATAATCTGTCTGTGTAAATGGACCCTACGACATAACAGGACATAGTTTGCAGGGTTGCCCTTTTTGGGGAGGTGTTAAAATCATATACTGTATTGAGGACAGCTATGGTGGACAGCTTCACTAAAAGACAACTTGTAAAACAGGGCCATAGAGAAACCTCCTCATCAATATTTTTCCCTAGATATTACCTTATTCTAAAACCCATATAAATGTCAGTTCTGACCCTAAATAAATTGTATACATAACAGCATATATCTGCATAATACAGTCCTGTACATACTACTAGCATTAGTTTAAGGGGCAATTTTTCCCTCTACGACATGACCGCATATACTGTATCTACTGAAAAGACCACCTTACAGTGTCCATATAGTGGTGAATACCAGTGCTGCCGAGGCCCCACAGCCTAAGCGATTAAAATTAGTGACTCACTGATGTTTCTCTGATAGGAGTCATTCACCTTCTTCTTTCATCTCCATCTAATTCAAACACCATTATAATAACTTCTCTTCAAATGCGACTCATCTCTGCAGAGAATGGGGCCCTGGTTAGTGTACCCCTGGAGACAGTAATAGCCCCTTGCGCCCCCATAAAAAAATAATTCCCACTGTGCCCCCATACAGAAATATTGCTCCTTGTAACCCCATATAGAAATAGTACCTCCCACCTCAAGTCCTCATAAAGAAAACATACTTGCCTGTGCTCCCATACAGAAATACATCCCCCTCCCTATACAGAAATAGTGTCATATTGTGACCACACAGGAAATGTGTGGTCACAATAAATGAATAAAGTGCCTTCCAGCTATTGACTCACACAGGTGGCAGATAGGCTTATAGGCCACATACCTGAAGTCTACTGTGGGTTTTAGGTTAATCTTAGTTGAATCCATTAAAGTGATAGTGTCAGCCCCCTCAGTCTTGCCTTATTTAATCAGTGGACAGTGTCACCTAGGCGGGGTTTCACAGCAGTTGGGCCTCATCTCTCTGCTGGGAGAGGGGGCCCTACTGCCATTAACCTCTTGGGGACCCGTGCTGTACCCGTGTGGCCGGCCGGGTCCTGATCGGGGGAGATAGCCTGCAATAATGCATAGCAGGCCAACTCTCCCTGTTGGCACGGGGGGGGGGTGTTACCCGATCACCCGGAAAGCAATGGCGGTTGCAGCACCATTCGTCATTATTGTTATAAGTAATAGTGGCCTCTGTGCCACGCCCCAATCGCTGTGAACGGCTGGCCGGAACCGGCTGGGAAATCACGGCGATATGTGTGTTAAAAGTGTCTAAAAACCTTTTCTGGACACCTCAGCTAGGTAGCTGAGGTGTTCAGAGCAGGTATTGGCCCATACTCGCCTGATCCCGACGTCCGGAGCAATGTCTTCCGGGTCCCACGGCGTCCTCTTCTTTCCGTCGTCTCTCTTCGGCTTTTTCCGGCGCTCCATCGTCTAATTTCGGCTTTTTTCGGCTCCCGTCGTATATATATGTTAGGCTTTTTTCAGCTTTTTGTCTTTTACTGCCCCCTAGCTGCTGATAAGTGTATATGATATACTTATCAGTAACTATAGGGTTGGAGACAGTGCTTTGTTTTTTTTTACACACCCTACCGCCGCTGAGTGCTGATCAGCATCGCACGAAAGTGCGAAGCTGAACAGCAACTCCTTTTTGGCGTAGGGGCTTTTTCCCCCCCTTTATCCTACCTCCACTTTCTGCTGATAGGCGCACATAAGTGCAGCATTTATCAGCAACTCCTTTGTTGGCGTAGTTTTTTTTCTTACTGTTAAATAAAAAACGTAAAAAAACACTACACGAAATAAAGTTTTACACTACACTACATTACACATTTACATAGCCCATATACTAATCCCCAAAAATGCCCCACAGGATGTTTTCGGCGGCAGAGGCATGAGCTATTATTGCCTCCGACACCAAAACAGCTAGTGAGGATGAATGGGGGGATCCTTCTTTCCTCCATTCATCCTCATTATCATCATCCAGTGATGATGACTATCCACCTAGGCGTCCAAGAAGAATGCCCCAGGCTGCCCCCCAGACACATCATCCCAATAAGAGATCACAATATGGCGTGAAATTCTACAAACTCTGTGAGAGTACCAGGGTACACTTACAGATTTAGGGTACGAGCACACTGCGGAATGGCGGCGGATAACCGTTTGTGCATTTCGCAGCTGACACCCACTGGCAGACTGATGCAGGCGCGAGCGCCTCCGACTGTGTCATAGACTCCATTCTATGCACGGGCGGATTACGTCGTCCGCCCGTGCATAGAATGGAGTCTGACACGAGCGGAGACGCACACACGCGCATCAGTCGGCCAGTGGGTGCCAGCTGCAGATTGGGGTGCATTTCTCTGGTAATAGGTTCATCATTATGAAAGATATTGGATTACAATAAAAATTTTGCACAGAAAATTAAAATTTTCAATTTTTTTACACACTTAGCTTTTATTTCTGTGACTCACCTAAAGGATTAAAACACTTTCTGGATGTGCTTTTGCATAGTTTGAGAGGTGGTGTTTCTGAAATCGGGTGCTTTGTGGGGCTTCATAACATACAGTCCCCTCAAATACACTTCAAACGTGAACTGGTCCCTTGAAAAATCAGATTTTGAAATTCTTGTGAAAATTTGAAAAAAAAGCTTCTAAACTTTGAAGCTTTCTATTGTCTTAAAAAATTGAAGGCAAGTTTAATAAATGCTGCCAACTTAAAGTAGACATATTGTTAATGATATTTCATATCTAATTTATCTGGCATAATCATTTTTCTTACTAGCACAAAATTACAAATTTAGATAAATGCAATTTTTCTCAATTTTGCACGTTATTTTGGGGTTTTTCATAAAGATATGCTACAATTATCAACTAAATTTTACCAGAAATATAAAGTATAACATGTTACGAGAAAACAAACTCAGAATCAGTCGGATAGGTAAAAGCATCCCGAAGTTATTAATGGATAAAGTGACACGTCATATTCCTGAAATTTGATCCGGTCCCTAAGGCCATTTTGGGCTCCGTCCTTAAGAGGTTAACCAATCTGCTATCATTTAGTGAAAAGTTTTTCTTAGTGTTTCCTGAAGGACTTTTATACACTCTCATAAAAAACTGGAAGAAATAAATATGAAAACTATTGAAAAACTCTACGAAATGATTGTGAGTTGTATTTGCAGCACCTCATAAAAGTGAACAGAAATCAGACCTGAGAAGTGTTCTGAGAAGATGGCTATTTCTAAGGGAAAAACTCTACATCATGTAAAATCAGGTTTGGTTTCACTTATATGTTTCCACACCATATTTTTGCTCAGTATTTTGGTCAGTATTTCTGGTTTTGGTTGCAAAATAATGAGCAAAAATACTGTGTGGGAACATAGCCTAACAGGTTCATTTACACGTACAGGATCCGCAGCAGATTCGCAGCTGAGGATCCACAGTAGAAAATCCGCTGCGATACGGTGTGTGTGAAGCTACCTAAGGGTAAATTCACACAGACGGATCTGCAGCGGATTTACATCCCGCTGGGAGTATGTATGTGAAAGCGCCATTAACTCCTTGCCGGACGGAGCATACTTTACCTCCTCCCCACTCCGGCTTGCTGTGATCTCATAACAACATGTGTGCTGAACGGGTATGAGGGGAAGAGGTTTAGAGGATGAGATATACAGAGATGGCAGGAAATGGAGGGTAATACAGTGGTACCTTGGTTTAAGAGTAACTTGGTTTAAGAGCGTTTTGGTTTAAGAGCTCACAGTTTTTCAAAATTGTGACTTGGTTTAAGAGCATTGCTTTGGTTTAAGAGCTCCCTGTACTGGGTGGGAGCGCGAGTGGAGGAGGGGTATGGTCTACATAGCGGAGTCTACAGCACTGTACTCTGACCCAGGAAGTCTCCCTCACCTTCCAAATCATAGCAGAACCACTTCAGGCTGGGGCTCACATCAGGGGACAGGACTGTGGAAGTAATCTCTCCATAGCTTAACCCCTCTCTCCCTGGACAGAGAGCGCTGCATGTATGTGCCCACACCTGCCCTGCTCATTTCTTCATGCTCCCTGCAGTCTCTGTTCGCCCTTGTGTTTCCCATCCTCTCCATTACTGTACAGTAACTTATAATATCACATATTCTGCTGTTTCTGAATGTTTGTTTTATTTGTTTTACATGTTATTTAGAATAATAAATAATTATTTTTGGGGTGTGGAACCAATTGTCTGCATTTCTATTATTTCTTATGGGAAAATTTGCTTTGGTTTAAGAGTGGATTTGGATTACAAGCGCAGTCCCGGAACAAATTATGCTCGTAATCCAAGGCACCACTGTATATACAGAGATGGCAGGAAATGGAGAGACAGAGAAGGGGGAGGGTGAGAGAAGAAGGAAAGAGACAGAGTAAGGTGTTAGTGCACACTGTACATCACCCTGCTTTCCTAGGTGCAGACACATCTTCCGCTCATCCTAATTCCTGTGAGTGGCTGTAGTTCCGACTACTTTCTAAGCTTGATTTATCAGCACCTGGAAAAGTTCAGTCTTTGACATCTCAGGTGCTGCAACGTTTCAAGAGCAAACACTCTTTTTGTCAAGGCTTGAAACTTTGCACATGTATCATGGAACCTTTCATCTCGCCTCTGTGAACAACGCCTGAGATGTCAAAGACCTGACTTGGAGGAACAGATGTTCTCCGAAACGCATTGTATACACTGGGTGATATAAATGGATGTTATATACTAATGTACTTTTGTGTGTGCTGAAATTTGCTAATAATGAAGATTTGAGCATTTGAAAAGAAGTACTGTATGTGTTTCTTTATAGACTAGTATGTATATGTGTAGGCAAGTTCAGTATGTGTGTATATGATGTATGTATATGTGTATATGGTGTATGTATGCATGTACAGTATGGGGGAGATTTATCGACCATGGTGTAAAGTGAAACTGGCTCAGTTGCCCCTAGCAACCAATCAGATTCTACTATTCATTCCTCAGAAAGGTGGAATCTGATTGGTTGCTAGGGGCAACTGAGCTTTCACTGAGTTTCACTTTACACCATGTTTGATAAATCTCCCCCTATATGTGTGTATGATGTATTTTGTAGTTTTGCAGTCTCTGTTTCTCCAGATTGAAGCACTACGATCTCCATCATGTCCTACTTGCAGCTCATGATGGGAGTTGAGGTTTTGCAGTTAGTGTCTCTCCAGATTGCACCATTACAACTCCCATCATGTCCTACTTGCAGCTCATGATGGGAGTTGTAGTTTTGCAGTCTTCTGTTTCTCCAAGTTGCGGCACTACAACCTCCATCATGTCCTGCTGGCCGTTTGTGATGGGACTTGTATTTTTTCCCCATCATCTGCTCATAGTATGGGGAAGTAGTACCAGGGCATATGTGGCGGCAGCGGGGGGGGGGGGGTGCAATTGGGGATGGCCCTGGTACTACTCCCCCATCATCTATCTGCTCATACTATGAGCAGATAGATGATGGGGAGTAGTACAGTGTGCAGACTCACCTGTTCCAATGGTGCTCATTGACTTCTATATATATACATATAGTGCGCCCCCTGCTGGACACTCCATTGGAATTACACCCCGGTTCGTGACGTCACCAAATTTCTGAGATTTTGAAATCTCCGTGATCTACTAAATTAAGGGAAATAGCAGTATTTGTGCATTTCCCATAATTAATGTATATTAGGAATTTGTTATTGTAACTAATAACATATAAAAAAATGCTTTTAGTCGAGGTTGTCTTTTAAAGCAATTAAAGCAGTCAGAGGCCCCCTTTGCACATAGCCATATGTTGGAAATTAAATTTACAGTCATTTTGTAGGGTTTTTCATCTGTTTTCATGAGTAAAACTTTATTTACAATATCCCCTTTCCCCCCTCCATTCTTTCTGCACTACTGATTTGAGTATTCTCTTAAATGGGATTTTTTTTTTACATCTGGGAAAAAATTTACTCTGCTCTGTAATATATTTTCTGTTGTTGGGTACAAACTTTGGCGTATGTAAGAAATTGTTGATGATGAATGACTGATGTTCTCTATGAAATATGTTAAACTTTGTTGTCCTATGAATTCATAAATAAAAGCCCCATCTAGGTCACAGAGCAGTGCAGAAATCATATTGACAATTGAGCTATAAATCCTTTTAACTAATAGCATTGTCTTCCAGAATGACAAGCATTAGGAGTGTAGCTTTGTAGCCATAAACACAATAGTCACAATAATTATTCATGTTACTTTTTTTAGAGCAGAAAAACACTTCTTTTCCATCATACAGATTAAAAACTATCCCTTCATTTCTATAGTGCTTGAAAAGCACTATATTGTAATCTGTATTCTTCTTCTTCCGTTTCTTCTTCTTCCAGCCATTTTTCTGCGCGTAATACAGCCCGAACTGCTTTACGCACAGAATCCGTTCAAACTGCGTTTCGAAGCCCTCCGCCGTGTGAGGTGTGCTATCTATTTTTTGCTTCGATCGGATTTGTAATGTTTAAGAAATTTACGTTTAAAGACCCCAAATTTCCCATAGAAAATTATGGCCTATTGGAAATAATGGCCACACTCTAACCGCTAACAGCCAATCACAGCACATATGCAAATAGCTGAAATATAGCAGCCAATAAGAACTCTAAGGTCTTGTCAGGCAATGTATCACACCATCCACAGTCACATGTCCACTATTGGCCAATAGAAGATGTTATATATGGAAGGTCGTTAACGATTTAGTCTCACTGACATGAGTAAGATTGTCATGGTAACCGAGCAATGATCTTTACCATTATAAGTAGCAGAGGTCAGTCAGTAAAATAGCAGAGCTGAGGCAGCCATGTAGCAGGGAGGGTACCTAAACCGCTTATAAAGGGACGGTACTCAAGCCTCTCTTAAAGAGACGGTACCCAAGCCTCTCTTAAAGGGGCGGTACCCAAGCTGCTCTTAAAAAGGCGGAACCCTAGCAGCTCTTAAAGGGACGGTACCCAAGCCGCTCTTAAAGGGACGGTATACAAGCCTCTCTTAAAGGGGCAGTACCCAAGCCACTCTTAAAGGGGTAGTACCCAAATGGCTCTTAAAGGGATGGTACCCAAGTGGCTCTTAAAGGGACGGTACCCTAGCATATGTTAAAGGAACGGTACCCAAGCCACTCTTAAAGGGACGGTACCCAAGCCACTCTTAAAGGGACGGTAACCAAGCCGCTCTTAAATGGGCAGTGCCCAAGCCGCTCTTAAAGGGGCGGAACCCTAGCAGCTCTTAAAGGGATGGTACCCAAGCCGCTCTTAAAGGGACGGTACCCAAGTCGCTCTCACAGGGACGGTACCAAAGTCGCTCTTAAAGGGACGGTACCCAAGTCGCTCTTAAAGGGACGGTACCCAAGTCGCTCTTAAAGGGACAGTACCCAATTCGCTCTTAAAGGGACGGTACCCAAGTCGCTCTTAACCCTTTAAGGACATGGCCCATTTTCGTTTTTACGTTTTCGGTTTTTCCTCCTTGTGTTTAAAAGGTCATAGCACTTGCATTTTTCCACCTAGAAACCCACATGAGCCCTTATTTTTTGCGTCACTAATTGTACTTTGCAATTACAGGCTGAATTTTTGCATAAAGTACACTGCAAAACCAGAAAAAAATTCAAAGTGTGGTGAAATTGAAAAAAAAAACGCATTTCTTTTATTTGGGGGAACTGTGTTTTTACGCCATTCGCCCTGGGATAAAACTGACTTGTTATGCATGTTCCTCAAGTTGTTACGATTAAAACGATATATAACATGTATAACTTATATTGTATCTGATGGCCTGTAAAAAATTCAAACCGTTGTTAACCAATATACGTTCCTTAAAATCGCTCCATTCCCAGGCTTATAGCGCTTTTATCCTTTGGTCTATGGGGCTGTGCGAGGTGTCATTTTTTGCGCCATGATGTGATCTTTCTATCGGTACCTTGATTGCGCATATACGACTTTTTGATCGCTTTATATTACATTTTTTCTGGATTTGATGTGACCAAAAATGCGCAATTTTGCACTTTGGGATTTTTTTGCGCTGACGCCGTTTACCGTACGAGATCAGGAATGTGATTAATTAATAGTTCGGGCGATTACGCACGCGGCGATACCAAACATGTTTATTTATTTATTTATTTGTTTACTTTTATTCAAAACCTGGGAAAATGGGGGTGATTCAGACTTTTATTAGGGGAGGGGGCTTTTTACTATTAACAACACTTTTTTTTTTTTTTTTTACACATATACTAGAAGCCCCCCTGGGGGACTTCTAGTATATACACTGTGATCTCTCATTGAGATCTCTGCAGCATAGATATGCTGCAGAGATCCATGAGATCGGCACTCGTTTGCTTTCGGCTGCTGCAGCCGAAAACGAACGAGTGCCGAGCCGAGGACGGCGCCATCTTGGACGCGTCCCCGGCCGGCATCAGTAACGGAGATCGCTCCTCCGGGACAAGGTCCCGGAGGAGCGATCTCCCCCACTAGACACCAGGGAACGGTTGCCTCCGGTAATCGGAGGCAGCTGTCAACTTTGACAGCTGTCTCCGATTAGCTAATTAGTTGGCACGGCGATCAGACCGTGCCCGCTAATAGCAGCGGTCCCGGGCTACTCGCGGCACCCGGGATCGCGGCACTTCAAAGCCTTTGAAGTGCAAGTGAGGACATATGACGTACGCATACGTCCTATGTCCTTAAGAGGTTAAAGAGACGGTACCCTAGCAGCTCTTAAAGGGACGGTACCCAGGCCACTCTTAAGGGGACGGCACCCAAGCCACTCTTAAAGGGACGGTACCCAAGTGGCTGTTTAAGGGGAATTATATAAGTCTTTCTTATAGGGATGGTACCCAAGTCGCTCTTGAGGGGACGGTACCCAAGTCGCTCTTAAAGGGACGGTACCCAAGTCGCTCTAGACGGGTCTCTTTAAGAGCAACCTAAGTCCCTTTAAAAGCAACCTGGGTCCTTTTAAGAGCGAAGTATGTCCCTTTAAGAGCAAAATGGGTCTATTTAAGAGCGACCTGGGTCCCTTTAAGAGCAACCTGGGTCCCTTTAAGAGCGACCTGGGTCCCTTTAAGAGCCACCTGGGTCCCTTAAAGAGCCACCTGGGTGCCTTTAAGAGCAAAATGGGTCCCTTTAAGAGCGACCTGGGTCCCTTTCAGAGCAAAATATGTCCCTTTACGAGCGACCTGGGTCCCTTTAAGAGCGAACTGGGTCCCTTTAAGAGCAACCTGGGTCCCTTTAAGAGCGACCTGGGTCCCTTTAAGAGCGACCTGGGTCCCTTTAAGAACGAAATATGTCCCTTTAAGAGTGAAATGGGTCCCTTTAAGAGCGGGAGGTACCTAAGTCGCTTTTAAAGGGAGAGTACTTAAGCTGGTCTTAAAGGAACAGTATATAGGTCACTCAAAGCGTTGTTACCAAAGTCCCTCCTTAAGGAACTGTACCAAATTTGCTCTTAAAGGGACTGTACCAAAGTCGCTCTTAAAGGGAGGGTATCAAGGGTTAAAGTTTCTCTTAAAGGGAAGTCACTGTTAAAGGGGTGCTCTTTTCAAGCACTATGTATTTCCCTGGAAATGCAAATCTAGTTTAATATAAGTTTTCTTCTATAGTGTCGTTCCTGGGTCCCGTTGACAGTCATCGGCCACCTGCAGCTCTTCCAGCTGCAACATCACGTAAGCAGGTGATCAATTGCCCGCTCAGCCAATAAGTGTCCGATGCAGGCCACTGCAACAGTCACTGACTGGCAATCACTAAGCCAGGCCATGACGTTGCAGCTGGAGGATGTACCTGGATTCCAGCTCAAAATGACATCCAGTGGCCATCATTGGGACTGGGGAGCTGTGCAACAGAGGCACGGGATCGGCTAAGTTTACATTGTTTATTAATTTCCCACACCCCCTTCCTGCCTTTTTATTTCAAGACAAAAATCATACTAACCCCTCATATACATATATACCACTCAAAAATACATATTTTGATTGCGGCTAAAATATATGGAAAACATAAAAGTTATAGTGATATTATATTCTGAAAGTAGAGTATTTAAGTAGAAGTATACAATGGGAGTTCCTCATCTCACCATGACCACCACCAAATGCTCATCTGGTGACAATGGCCGATGCATAGCACTTTCCTTCTATGCTGGACCAGGGATCAGTATGCCTCAGCACTGTTCACTGATGAAAGTTAATTAACCCTGAGCAGAAATGATGGCCACAATCGATGTTGGAGATGTCATGGAGAGCCCTATGTGTCAGCCACTGTTACACTGTTCCTAGCTGGTCTATTTGCCCTATTAGCATTTCCTTTCATATTATCTTAGGATAGATATATGTTTATCTTAGGCCTGTTTAAACTCAGTTATTGTACATTTACTTACTACATCTGCTGAAAGTTTGTTCCAAGCATCTACCACTTTTTCAGTAAAGTAATATTTTTTTGTGTTGTTTCCGATCTTTCCCCATACTAACTCCACATTATGTCCCTTTGTTCTTTGTTCTTGAACATTATTTAGTCCTTTAACATATTTGAAGGTTTTGATCATGTTCCCCCTTCTCCCAGCTTTCCTCCAGACTATAAAAATTTAGATCCTTAGGGTATGTTCACACTGAGTAAATTAGGCGGAATTCCGCGGAAGAATCCTGCCTGTCTCAGTGTGTCATTGCCCGTTTATGGGAGAGTGCGCTCCTTCGCTGCCACCTCTCTCCGCTCAAAGAAGTGACATGTCACTTTCCTGAGCAGAGAGCGGTGGCAGCAGCGGAGGAGCATGTGCTCTCCCATAGACAGGCAATGACACACTGAGACAGGCAGGATTCTGTAGCAGAATACCGCCTAATTTACTCAGTGTGAACATACCCTTAAAGGAGATGTCCGGGGATTTAAAAAACAAAAAATGTCATCCAGCAGGGGCAGGGGGCAACATTATAAACAATCATTGCTAACTTCCGTGCTGTGTGACAGGACTCGAGACCCCTGACGGAAGGCATTTTTCCCTGAGATCCAATGACATTCGACCTGGTTGGTGAAGTGCCCGCTGAGCCAATCAGTTACTGCAGCAGTGTCCCTCCAAAGTTGCTGACTGGATGAGCGTGCAGTCCATCAATCAATCGGCTGATTATGTTTGTTCCCCCCTGATGTTTAAATTTTTTTTTGAAGCCTGTCTCTGGACCCATTCTCTTTTTATTTTTAGGTATGGGAGGGGGAAATAAGGAGGCATTACAGCCTCTTTAACTTTCCGTATTATAGAACATTTCTGTGCATCTTGAAAGTACAGACTGATATATGAAAGGTAACATGGGTTATAATAGCTATATGGGTTGTAATAGCTATCTAACAGCAGTTTGGAACGTGAATTGCAGTTGACAAATTATCTTTAAATTCTGGTTTTAACTAGAGACGAGCGAACCCGCCGGATTTCTGGTTCGTATGAACCAGAACTCTCGGCTTCTGATTCCCGCTGTCTGCAGGCTCCGTGCAGCGGGTGGATACAGCCTGAGGACCGCCTGGAAAACTGGGATACAGCTTATCCTATAGACTGTATCCCAGTTTTCCAGGCGGTCCTCCGGCTGTATCCACCCGCTGCAAGAAGCCTGCAGACAGCGGGAATCAGACGCCGAGAGTTCTGGTTCATACGAACCAGAAATCCGGCGTTCTTCACATTAAAAATCATGTGATTCAAAGAGATACAGTATAAATAAATTAGATGATCCAACCTGTCAATCAAATGATTTGTTATGGGGAAAATACCACAGAAAAAATGTACCCAAGCACATCTTTAAAATAAATGAAAAATTGCCAGAACAACATGTTAAAAATGCAAATGGTAGTAGATGTTGTTTTAATCCACAAGAACTATGTGTGAAGTAATTCTTCCTAGTTTCTTGACAGCTTGTTCAAGCTCCTTCATGTGCCTATCATTATAATGTTCCTTTTCATGGCAGTTTTTGTCACCCCAGCTTGATGTAGATAAATTTGCAATGGCTTCATCTGTGCAGCTCCAGTTTTACATACAATCGCCTTATAAGAAGACTGAGAATGCATTTTAAGGGACCATTTATCAAGTAAAACCCCCTCCCTGGAAACAAGCAAGAGGGATAAAAAGTTTTGACCGTATTCATGCCTTAAAGCTCCCTTCTGTGTCTGCTTAAACCAACAAATGCAGAAAACCACCACATCAACATCCTTGTCAGAATGAATAATCTAAAATTAATGTGCACTTGTCCGCCTGTATTACCATTCCTGACACTGGAATACTTGCCTGCACTGGCTAGAAACCGACAATCCTTCACAAGCAGTTTTCTCACTGCCAAGGTCTCACGGAAAATATAAAGCACAAAGGAGCAAAGCACTCTGATTCTAAATGATATGTACAATGATTCCTGACACATAAAACTATTAATCGAATTCACTCAGGACCACAATGAATAGTTTGCTTTACTGTTTGTTTTAGAGTCTTGCTTTTACTGTGGCTTGCACCACTCCAAGTTCACCCTCGGAGCGATGTCTGTTGTCCATTTAAACATCTGATATTATGGATTTATTTATGAGTTGAAGCAGATAATACTCACATATCATGCACCATGAACACAGCACATTTGATCAACTCCAAGCTAACTATTTGACTTTATCTCCTTGGGAAATTTACAGTGGTTAACTACTATTCTCTATTATTGTTGTTGTAAACAAAGTTAGCAATTACTTTTAAATTTTTTTTGCAGATTTTAAAATTATGTGTTTTCAGCATATTTTTAAACTTTTTTTTTTAAACTTTATGATGAATACATTTGCCTACCAGCACATTTCTCCTGTTTTTACAAGTATGCTCATTTGCCTATTAGGGAATATCACATGTAGTCTTTAAAGCTCTGTTCTTTTGGGTCTTCTTTTCAGACAGCCCATAGCCTCAAAGTCCTTTTCAGTAGTACTTGAAAGTTTTTAAAGCCCTCAGAAAGTCCTAAATTTAGATAAAGAAACCCAAATGAAACAAATAAGTCAAATATATTAGACGTGCACATTTATTTACTGTGGGAAATGATCCAATTTCACATATCTGGGAGTCAGGTATTTTCAATCAATGGAATGGCAATTAGGTGTTAGCGAGTAACCTGTTTTATTTAAAAACAACGATCTATCACAGTCTGATCTTCACACCATGTTTGGGGACGTGTATCATGGTAGGGACAAAGGTGATTTCTAAAGACATTAGAAGAAGCATGGTTGATGCTCATTAGACTGGAAAGGGTTAAAAAAAGAATTTAAACTTCCTAGATCCACAGACTGTGGAAAAAGTGAGAAAATTCAAAACCAATATTAGCCTCCACAGGAGTGGTCAATCAACAAAGGTTGTGACAAAAGCAAGATGAAAAAAAACAACATTTTTGCCCATCTGTAATCTAAAGCTCACTTGGGCAAGCCTGAAGGTAATTAAAGACCAAGCTTTGGCGTATATGAGGAGTATTTTTATATATGAAGAATGCATGTATTCCAGCATAAAAACATCATACTATTTGAATACACAATGGTGGTGATATCAAGGTTTACTGCATCTGGCCCAGTATGGCTTTCCATCATTGCTTCCCAGAAATATATGGAAGCAACAATCCAAAATGGAAGGTAAGCCATGGAAGCAGAGTATCAATATAGGTATATATTTATTTTTATAGCGCCAACATATTTCACCAGTCTTTACAACAGAACACAGAAACAGACAAAGAAAACTCCATTAGGCTCCAGCAATAAGGTGTTTTCACGCAGTAGGCAAAGAGAACCTTACAATCCTGAGCTTACATAGAGCAGTCATTTTTAATCCAGTAACTTTCAGCAGTCAATGATATATTTTTGTCGTTGGTTGGCAGGTGGTTAAAAAGTGTTAGATGAATTTGGAATGCTTTTTACAATAGTCTGTAACTTAGATTCGAGACAGATGCATGACAACAAAGCTACACGGAATTTCATATCCCCAAGCTTTCTCTGCATGACACTACCAGATTCTACAGCTAAGGGAAACAATTTTGGTAATAACATTTTATTACAGAATTGCAGTATATGCGATTTCTTAAATTATTTTGAAAGATAAAATTGAAGTGGAAAGATAAAGATGAGTAATAATAATATACATGGCTAGGA
The DNA here is from genome assembly GCF_027789765.1 of Dendropsophus ebraccatus. Lineage (NCBI taxonomy): Eukaryota > Metazoa > Chordata > Amphibia > Anura > Hylidae > Dendropsophus > Dendropsophus ebraccatus. The sequence goes on from NC_091455.1 coordinate 105,000,333, forward strand.
ATGAGTCATCCTAATAACTAGTCTTCTCAAATTAACATTTCCACTCCAAATTCTTTTTATCACCAACTGTTAATGTGATGATCTCCTATGATTATCATAAACCTATTATCAGTAAATGAAATCCAGTATCTTCTTAATGGGACTAAAATAATGATAGGATCTGTTAGTAGTAGCTACTGCATTAAACAGAAAAGCACTAAAATAACAGAAAATGCAAAACATTCAGAAACGATATTACAGTGTAAAGATGCTGGGTTTTATAGTTGATGAATATTGCCAAAGATAAAAAAGTGTGGAGGTTATCACTGAAGAGATATAGCTTGTAGTAATGAAAGTGTAATAGCTGAGAAATTGTTATTTTTCCTGTATCACATAAAAGAAGGTTTCCCAGGAAAACCAAATACTAAGCCCTTTGCCCCACTGTGCATTAAAACAAGAAATACTCACCTCCCCCATTCCCCCAGCGCTGCAGCTCTCATTTATTTTGCTTGATGTTGTGTTCTCCCTTCTTCCATATTTGATCCCCTCCTACTGTGTGGAACACTCCTTATACTGCTTTTTATAGGTTTCCTGCTAGCGTAATGGCGCATTCACCACGCTGTGATGGCATCATCGATTGCATCTCCTGATTTCATCAGGTAAAACAAGAGACTAAACCTGTACTAAACCTAACCTGCACAGAGTGTCATGACTTAATGTGTCTGTCAGTGAAATAACTGCCTTCTCTGCAAGTGCATAGATAACCTGGGAAACACTGGACTTTCTGTTTTTAGACTCATTGGGGAAAAAATGTAACTTGCAAACTTGCTTTATATCACATCTACTTTTGATTTAGGTTTTAAAAGTTATATTGACAGTGATGCTTTAAGTAAAGTTATACTTTTTACTTAGTGGTCTACCTAGAAGTCAGTCCCTTTCTACATCATTTACTTATATCAGGTGATGCAACACATCATTTTAACCTATGTATATAGACGCTATTTACGCACCCATTTTTATTTTAGGATGTATATCAATGGTGGGTTTCCATATTGAACTAGAGGTCATTCTTGTCTGTGTAAATATATTAGAATTGACCAAGTAAAAGTTAGGTTTTATTTTTTCCATAATTCCATTCTTGACTATGTTTACATATTAGCCATTGGTGACAGCTATACCCGTTACGATAATTTCTTTAAGCGGTATGAGAGCTGCAGCCCTAAGAGAGCTGGGGAGGTACAGTAAGTGTTTTAGCAGAAATATTTTCCCTTTTTATGCATAGGGAGGCATATGGCTTAGTATATGGATTTTAGGGAAAACCCATTTAAAGTTAAACAAAATGTTGGGTAGAGGAAGGCATTCCCCCTTGGTATCCTATAATATTTGATTTAATGGTAAAATAAACAAATATTCATACCCCGATAAATATAGATGAAGATAAAAGTTGGCACCACCTAAATGTATGTAAAAGATAGTGCAGTCACTCAAATAGTAGACCAATAGCAAAAAAAGAAGAAAAAGTTGTGTGTCACATTAAGGAAGTACATCAAAACATAGTAACCCAGATTTATCAAAGGGTGTAAAATATACACTGGTTTAAACTGACACAGCAACCAATCACAGCTTAGCTTTCATTTTTCCAGAACTGAAAGCGGAGCTGTAATTGGTTGTTATTGGCAGTTTACACCAGTGTATTCTTTACATCTTTGATAAATCAAATTAAGCATAAAAGCATGTCACTTTCATTAAACTAGAAGACCTGAAATAGCACCCCCGTGCTATTTTTCTTTTTTTCTTTTTTTTGGAGGGGGGGGGTGTCTTTTTTTAGTATTAAATTTTTTTTATTGGTACTTGGGCTGTCTTTGCAATTGTGATGTGACTGACGAGGGGCAAATACCCCAAAACAGCTGTCTGTGGATGGATGCTTGCCTTGGTAAGCCCTTGCCATGATCGCAATACTCGCACCTTGAGTTAGACGTTGACAAAAAGGGGCCACCCTGTTGTTTCCCTACCTATGTTCCAATACTTGCAACCGAGTGGGACTTAAGGGGCTATTTATCAGGGTGGTGTGGTGCTCTCCCCATCATGGAGGCACCCCGTGGCAACAGGCTAGAGATATCTGGCTATCCTATATTTTGAGACTCGCAACCGAGGCTCCACAGACTCTTGTTTTGCATATTTAAATTTTTGGGGGCATCAGTGGAGACTCTTGATTGAGTACTTCATTGGAATTTTTTCACTGATCTCCTTGAGTTCAGTGATTACTGTGTTTTGTTGGTTGATTTGTCATTGCCCCAACCAGCCAGAATCCTGCTCTACACTGACGAGGGGCAAATACCCCGAAACGGCTGTCTGTGGATGGATGCCTCCCTTGGCAAACCCTTGTCATGATCGCAATACTCGCACCTTAAGTTAGATGTTGACAAAAAGGTGCCACCCTGTTGTTTCCCTATCTATGTTCCAATACTTGCAACCGAGTGGGACTTAAGGTGCTATTTATCAGGGTGGTGTGGTGCTCTCCCCATCATGGAGGCACCCCGTGGCAACAGGCTAGTGATATCTGGCTATGTCGTGTTTTGAGACTTGCAACCGAGGCTCCACAGACTCTTGTTTTGCATATTTAAATTTTTTGGGGCATCAGCTTTGAGTACTTCATTGGATTTTTTTCACTGATCTACTTGAGTTCAGTGATTGTTTTGTTGGTTGTGATGTGAATATGTACTTCTACTAGGGGTTTTATTTCAAGTCTTGTTGTTTAATAAAGGTTACATTCTTTTGTGCTTGGATTTGTGTCCTTTATATGACACATGGCTTTTTCTTCTTTTTTGCTATAATACCCAAAAAATACTATAGTTCTTGCTTCCAAATGACATCCTTTGTAACATAAAATGACATGCTGCAGATGTAAAGGGGAGAGGAAGCTAACCTCCTCCCTATTGTGCAGGAGGTGCCGAGGATTAAGGTATGTATTTTACCTTCATCCTCTGCACTGTTCCCATGCAGTTACAATAGTCTTTTACTCCTTGGTCTGGTAAGACTGTTAGGAGCACTGCCCTTGTCCCATAACACCAATCTGGCCCACTCCATTTAATATGATTAGAAGGGGCGGGGCGGCCAGGGGTGGATAGGGGAAATAGGGGGCATAGGAATAAAGGACTAACTGCATGGGAGCAGCACTGAGGATCAAGGTAAGAGACATGCCTTTATCCTTGGCGCCTCAGGTGCAATGGGAGACTATGGGCAGGTTAGATTTGTCTAACCTGCTGATAGTTCCTCATTAAAATCTGTGCTGCAAGTCAATTCCTGCGTGTGGAAGAGATTTATTTAAGTCTCATCCACTTTTCTGCCACTGTAATATGCTGCTGATTTTTACCTTGAAGGGGTTATCCAGTGAAATTTTTTTCTTTCAAATTACCTGGTTTCAGAAAGTTATAAACATTTGTAATTTCCTGAAATTCTCAAGTCTTCCCATACTTAACAGATGCTGTATGTCCTGCAGGAAATGTTGTTTTTTTCAGTCTTACACAGTGCTCTCTGCTGCCACTTCTGTCGGAGACAGGAACTGTCCAGAGCAGCAACAAATTCTCATAGAAAAACTCTCCTGCTCTGGACAGTTCCTGTCTCGGACAGAGGTGGCAGCAGAGAGCACTGTGTCAGACTGAAAAAAAAACAAAATTTTTTTTGCAGGACATTCAGCAGCTGAATGTATGGGAAAGTATGGGAAGACTCGAGATTTTTAAATAGAATAAAATTGCAAATATGTATAACTTTCTAAAACCAGTTGATTTGAAAGAAAAAGATTTTTGCTTTATAACCCCTTTAAACATGGAGTAGAAAATCCACAGTGTATCTGCCTTGTGTGAACATAAACTTACAGTGCTGGGATGCACTGTTATCATCCATGCATGCATTCCTTGTTACCAGTAAGCAGTCTGAATGAACTCTGTTCACTGCTAGCAGTTTAGTGAAAAAAATTGCTCATAAGTATAAAATTACCCATCAGTTTGTAGAAATACTCTATAGGCTATACACTCTGTATACACTACAGTTTAAAGGGAAACTATCAGCAGGTTAGACAAATGTAACCTGCTGTTATGTCCCTATTGCACAGGAGACGCTGAGGTGGAAGGTATGTCTCTTACGTTCATTCTCGGCGCCGTTCCATAGCAGTTAGTAGTTTGCTCCATGGTCTGGTTAGGACCGTTAGGAGCACTTGGGCACTGTTAGGAGCACTGCACCGATCCGCCCCCACCCCTGTTGGTGGGCTGGAGTGGGCCAGCTGGGGGTGGGCTGGATCGGCGCTATGAAGGCGAGCAGTGCTCTGAATAGAGCCCCAGTGCTCCTAACGGTCTCACCGGACCATAGAGCAAACTACTAACTGCTCCGAAATGGCGCAAAGGATGAAGGTAAGAGACATACCTTCCTCCTTGGTGTCTCCTGCGCAATAGGGAGATATGAGCAGGTTAGATTTGTCTAACCTGCTGACAGTTCCCTTTTAAAACATATAAAATCTAAATAAAGTGACAAAGTGGGGGATTTAGAAATAAAAGCAGTTATGTTAGTCTAATTTTTTTTTCTCATTACCATTTGTTAGTGAATAGAAAGATGCAGGGCTGCAATCAAGATAAAAAGGCTAGCAATTGCCCACACCCCTGCTATCTGGTTAATGCAATGACTTTATAAATATGGCTACATTTGTCATTTTAGCTGCTTATATACTGTGCACTGTTAGAAGAAGGGCTTTCTAAACATTTCTTCTATTATCAAACTGCACAGAAAAAAAAGGAAAGAAAATCCTCAGGTAACTGACACTACAGTTTTAGTGGATTCAAAGCCTCTCCATTATCTGTGTGCAGTGGCCTGTCCCACCTTTACGGTACTTTGGATTTTTCTTTTCTAATTCTGCTATGTAGTTAAAAGCAGGGAAAAAAACAACAACAAATATATAGAAAAAATGTATATATAACAAAAAACCCTTTTGGCAGTTCAGCCAGGTAAAATAATAAAGATATTCAGTCAGGTAAAATAAAAAGGAGATATAACTTTGCAATATAAACCTTGTTTCTATTGTGTATAATATTTAGGCTCAAAAAGCAGCTGTCAATATAAGCAATGAATGTTTTCATTGTTGTTACCTAGGCTACAGCCAGGGACATATATGTATGTCTAATGGTATATGCAATTTTTCTGTTCTGTACAACACCTTCTAGTTTATATATAAAAAAAAAATATTTGACAATTGTGAATTTTAGTAAGAAAACAGATGTTTTCCCATAAACAGCAAGAAAGTTTTAAATACAAGTCATTGATAAACTCATAATTACAGTTGAAATTTATTCATGTTTTGGAAATTAGTCATAGTAGCGACTATGTGAATACCCATTGTTCACAGAGCTATAAGTATTCAAGGACCCAGGAAACAGCTTTATATATGAAATGCTTAGTCCCTCTTTAACATATTAGGGGGCTTCTTTTAAGACTGCCGTATGAGTACGCCAGCCTTAAATAAACCCCGCCCCCTTTTCCCCGGACAGATTTTGTAGGAAGCATGCACCTTTTAGTACAGCTAGCCGGCCCTGCCCCAGGGGCAGGCATTGCACAAAAATGTACATCTGCTCTGAAGCAGGTGTTGATTTTTGCCTGATTTACGCTTGTTTCCTAGTGTAAACCTTAATAAATAGTCGTGGGAGGGGGCCATGCCTCCTCCCTGCCTTGCCGCAGGCCCCCTTCCTGCCCTTCACAAGAGCAGGGGTTACGGCTTGCATACGCCAGGAAGAAGGCAAGAATCTGCACCTTCTCCCTGGCATATGCAAGGGGTGCATCCTTGATAGCGCTCTCCCTAAGTGCCCATGCACATTGCCATACTTGTACAGAGCTGCAGTAAGGCTTCTACAGAGATTCAAGTAGCCTTTATTGTAGTTATATACGGTAAATGTGTTTAATTGTTTTTTTATTGTGTTTGAATTGTTTAATTCAGATGCAGAGGGCCCGGGCCACAGAGAGTAAAGCCACTATTACACGGGGTGATTCAGAAGAGCAGACGAGTGCCGAGCTGTCAGGTCAGCGCTCGCTTGCTCCTCGTTCCCTGCTCACTGCCAGCACTATTACACGCGCCGGCAGCACGTTGAACTGCGGGGGGCTGCCCAGGTGATAGCTAGATTGTCCGGGCGGCCCATAGAAGATAGCAGCGGTCTGACCTTTTAACATGATGAAAGACAACTATCAACCGACGTCGTGCATGTCGGATGATCATTGTCTTCTATTACACAAGACGATTATGGCCGAATACGGACAATAATTGCTTTGTGTAAGAGGGGCTTAAGGAGTTAAGTGGTGATACAATAACATCACCACTTACTTGGACTTGCATTGTGCACCACTCCTTACTGTAAATGAGTTGGGAATCCCTTCAGAGCGATGGAATGCACAGCTGACAGCTTGTTTTGTCTCAGCGCACTCCTCCTCTTCTATGCAGCCGAGCACTCTGGCTGTCTGGGGAGGGAGGATGTCACTGTGCACCGAGCTCCGGTCACCCGTCACCTGTCATGGGCTTTCAAAGAGGTTACAAGTAGCAGAGGGCACCCAGGAGCTGCCTATCAGGGAGCCCAAGAGGAGCCCCCGGGTCTCTGAGAGTGAAATCCAGGAGGAGGAGAACTTCAGCCCAGCCTTATGGACTTCACTTTGTGGGTGAGTGAAGAGTCCAAGGTTAATACCAGCCTACAGGGTAAAGTACCAGGTGTTACCTTCTCTGCCACCGATTGAGAGCAGAGATTACCAACATTATGATGGAAATCCTTGCTCCTGTAAACAGTGGTGCCTGAACACCTACAATAACTGTTAGCTGAACAACAGTTATCTCCCCTATTTTGTATATTTAAATAAAAAAGCTGAATTAAAGCCACATGAAGAATAAAACTTACACCTTAGTATCAAGTGTAGTTCTTTCTGGAGTAGGTGTTTGTTTTGATTACCTTTCCTAACTGAAGGATTCAAATGACAATACCTTCACATCCCTATTATGTACCTCAGTTACATGTCTTGCCATTGTGATACATGATACATTTAAACATATCCATCTTTTTAATTCACTGTAAGTTTATTGGACATGAGCACTGGGCCAGATATTAGAAGTTGCAAACTCCCTTATAGAGAAGAGTTGACCTGAAGTTGAAGCTAAATGTGCCTTAGTTTTCCTGGTAAATTGACATGCTTTGCTCCCACTGCAACTAAGTGCTCTCTTGTGTGGGCCTCACATAATGGTTTTGGACAAGACAGTCATTGGGGTAGGTGATAATTGGTCGATCAGCTACCACCTCTTTTAGGTTGGGATCTGCCTGTAGCTTACCCATTATACCTGTTATGTTCACAATCTGTGTGTTTGTATCTGTGTGTTTGTACCAGTAATTTAGCATTATACATGCACATGTTATGTTGGTGACTGTGACAGCAGTGTGCTGTAATTGTTTTTGTATTTTTAAGTCGGTAGTCTGTTTTTTTATTCTATCAATTAAAAGTTTTATTCTGCCACAGTGCGGTGATTTGGTTTACATATTGGGAGTGATATGCGATCAGTGGCAGTGAATTTTACAAGAAAAAAAAAAAGAAACACTGAAATAAAAAGAACACATTTCAGTATCTGACACTTAACAGTAAAAAAAAAATTAGGTGATACATTGCCCTTAAGCTCTAAAACTTTGTTAGCACTAATTAATTACGAGGTCTGCCATCCTTTCAAGAACATCTATCTATCTATCTATCTATCTATGGATGCCTAGCCTTGGTAACTATTGTCTTATGTTGTTACACTTGCAACAGAGTTAGGGTACTATTACACGGAACGATAATAGGCTTTCTATCTCATTATAAATGAAGTGGAGTGGAAGGACCCAATAGTGGGAGTAAAAAACAGGCAAACAGGAGCTTTTCATTGTAATGAACACATAGCATTTAAGTACTAGGTGACTCATAAAACAAGAACATAATGGAACTAGAAGGGACATCTAAGAATTATTAATACTTTCTAGGGGTATGTGTATACAGCATGTTTTTCCGATAGCAGAAAAATATGCCGTAAAATATAAGCCAGAATTCTGAGAGTAGCTTAGAATTCATGTCATGCATTTGAGTTTTTTGACTGTTTTTTTTCCCATTATTATTAAAGTCTTGGACGGAGATTAGCTTTTTTCAGTGCGGCTAATTGACATTCTGCATTTGCCATTCACTTTACATAAGAATTATGCTCAGAATAAATGACATTTATTCCGGAATACTGTAGTTAAAATAAACCCTAAAAAAAACGAACAATGTAAATTTTGGTGTGTATTTCCACTAAAACAATGAGGGCATTTTGTGGTGCATAAAGGGAACCAGAGTGGACCTATTTCATAAAGGTTTCTGGCCACAGTGGCCCAGTCTAAAAAAAAAACCAATTACATCTTTCCTGTATTAAGTAAACCAGAGCGTGTCTAACTTTGTCAGTGGCTACACATTTCTTCAGTCTTGGCTAGTTTTTAAAAAAACAAAACAAAGACACAAAAATATAGTCTTTCCTGCAAAAAGATATAGTCTTTCCTCTCTGTCCCTTAAACTTTCTGTTAGTGTCTCCCTGCTGTTCTCTATCTGCCTGCTGTGATCCTGCTCTCTCCTCCACAAACAGCCGAATGGCCTGCATTAACAAACCTCTTTATATAGAGGGGGAGGTGCTGACATCACAGAGGGGCCTACAGCTGATTGGATGGGTGCTAGAGATTATGGTTAATCACTTTCTCCTACCCAGTGATGATCCAGAAAGCATGGAAAAACTGTAGCAATTAAATACACTGTAATCCCCTTAGCACCATAAGCGAATTCCTGCCAATTTGTTAAGAAAATTTGAAAAAAAGAGAAAAGAGGACATTGCACATGCTGTCTGGAGCATCACTGGGTAGGAGAAAGGGATTAACCACAAACCATAACCATCCAATCAGCTGAAGGCCCCTCTGTGATGTCAGCACCTCCCCCTCTATATAAAGAGGTTTGTTAATAAAGGTGGCCTTTCGGCTGTGTGTGGAGGAGAGAGCAGGATCACAGTAGGCAGATGGAGAACAGCAGGGAGACACTAACAGAGAGTTTAAGTGACAGAGAGGAGTGGATAGGAGGGCCGATTGTAGGTGTTCAGCACCTCCCCCCTATATAAGGCGATTCATTAACAGAGGTGGCCAGTCGGCTGGGTGTGGAGGAGAGTGCAGGATGGCAGCCGGCAGTTAGAGAAGAGCAGAGAGAGACTAACAGAGCGATAAAGGGACAGGAATAGCGGATATTGGATAAATGACTGGCTGTTTGACATTTTTTTTAATTTTTGATTTAACAAATTCACCCTTCTGTAATAGTCCCAGTATTGTAGCTACTATAGTTTTGGCTGTTTTAATGAAATCTGTTAAGATTCGATTCGCGAATCTTAATGAGTTTGACCAAGAATTTGCGAAGCTCGCAAAATGAATTTCCGGCTGCTTTGCTCATCTCTACTCACTATGCAGAAACCTTGGCTTACATAGCCCTTCAGGGCATGATTACTATACTTAACTCTTGGTTGACATAGTGCTTTAGTGTGTGGCTGCTAGGTTGAAATTTTGAGTCATGTAGATGTGTGTTTAAAATAATAAAAAAAGGAAAATGTCATCTGGTCATAACACACAACATAAGCAAGACTAGCAGTAAGGGACAAGGATGATGACATGGGTGTAATGATATTATTGCAGAATATGGCTGATATGGTTAGAATAGATTAGAAATAGCTATCATTCCCTTGTTGTTTTAATGTATACTGAAATGTATACAAGTTGACAATATTAACACATCAATTCCATTAGAGATAAATGTGTCCAAGCATTTTTAAAGTCAGTGGATGATGTTATGTGTCTGCAATGAACAATTGGAGTGTCTGTACCTCTTCTTGTAGGGACTAGCATGTTATCACCCACCTGTAACAGTGTATCCTTTGTTTACGTAAAGGGAACCAATTAGGCTATTTTGGATTCCTGGAGCACAGTATAAAGCATGTATTGGCTGAGGCTGCAGAAGCCAGGAAAATGAAGTTAAATTCCCCCGCACGTGTCAGGGACAGGCGCGTCAGGTAGTTATTTGGGCGAATCCCTGTCCGTGTCTAGTCACCGCTCTCTGCCTGTCAGCGCGCTTGGTGGGGATGATTGACAGGGAGAGGCGCCAGTAACGGAGGGCTCTGCAAATGTAAGCAGGTGCCCAAAAATTTTGTCAACAAAGTCTGCTGTGCAGTGCTAAATGGTTTCCTATTTAAGCTCTGTGTACACATAGTATTTCCGTCAGCGTTTTGATCAGTATTTTTTTTAACAATATCAGGGGAAATAGCAGGTTAGACAAATTTAACCTGCTGATAGTTCCCCTTCAACCCTAGCCCCCTTTTGCAAGTGCTAATGCTTGTGAAATGTGTCCATAAAGTCAAAAGCAGAAAAAAGTTAAAAATGCTTCAGAAAACAGGGGAAATGCTTGATAAATCACCACAATGTAATGAAAGAAGGTAAAAAATGTTGAATGCACATAGGGGTAAATACTAGCAATAATAAAGATCAATCAAGACGGCTACATCATCCTTTTCCTGTGTAAAAGAGAAAGATTCTCTTTCTATCCGTTAACAAAAGGCTGACAGTCATTTTGCAACTACAAACGCAGTAGTAGAAAAATAGCTCATTTTATACCTTCAAGCACTCTTGGATATAAATGTACTGTACACTACACTGAATGATATACAATTGGCTGTGTAAACTTATGAACACTTTATGTAATAAAGAAAGCCTTGCAGATTGTGTTAATGCATGATATTACAATAGGGAACTGCCTATACAAAAGAGACAAGTCATAAAATTGGAGTGACAAGTATAGTGTCATTTCATAATGCAAATTAAAGGAATCTTGTCTATGTACTATAAAAAGTGAGAGTGTTCTTAGTTGATATCTTAAATGGCTATGTGGCAAGATGACACATTTATCTTTGTTATTAACTGGCTAATATAATAACATCTTTTACTAGTCTTATCTAGGATAGGAGAATTAATTACTAGACTTTCTTTTTTCTTTCTACTATAAGCATTCCAGAGTGCTTAAGCCTAATGGTGTCACACGTTCAGTATTTTAGATTTAGTCTTTAGATTTTTCCCGCTATCCACCCATACAATCTGCTAATCTGCTAGATTACGGGACATGTGACTAAGGTCTAAGATTAATATATAGTACAAATAAAGCAGATATGTGATGAGGGTTGGTCAAGAATGTTTATCGGCCATGAATATAAACAACATTTTAAGTGTATTCATTTAAATATACATAGACCTTGAGAACTACGCGGAAACACAGAGGGGAATAATAACTATTAAGTCTAAAACATGTGATTTTTCTTTTGTTTGTTTTTTTACCTAGCAGTATAGAACAAATTTAACAAATATTTATAAATGTGTGATTACAAATAATCTCAGAATATTTGCAAGAAAATGTGCAAAAAAATTCACTAGATTTGTCCGCATTAAAGAGGACCAATCACCTAAAATTAACTGTCCCTATAATAAAAGATTATCTGTCCCTAAGTCTATTCCTGAAGATACAGACTGCCTGTGCAGTCTGTATCTTATGCTTTTACCTAATCCTGTAAAGCGGAGCAGTAAGAACGGGGGCGGCCATCTTGATGACGTCACAGTGATGCGTTCCAGCGTTGGAACGCAAGGGACGTAATCAAGATGGCGCCCGGCTTTACTGCACCGCTACAGAGGACTGGGTAAAGTATAAGATACAGACTGCAAAGGCAGTCTGTATCTTCATGTAGTTTATTTCTGAAGATACAGACTGCCTGTGCAGTCTGTATCTTATACTTTACCCGGTCCTCTGTAGCGGTGAGCTAAGCCGGACGCCATCTTGATTACGTCCCTTGCGTTCCAGCGCTGGAACGCACCAGTGACGTCATCAAGATGGCCGCCCCCGCCCTTACTGCTCCGCTATACAGGATTAGGTAAACGCATAAGATGCAGACTGCACAGGCAGTCTGTATCTTCAGGGACAGACTAATAGGCCCAGTTAGAATAGACATACACAGCGATCTCACGCCGTATAGCGCGGGATCACTGTGTATTTACAGAGCGGCGGCAAAGGCTCATGGGAGCCCTTCCCGCCGCTCGGCATGCCGGGAGCTTCCTGTCTCGCGCCGGCTCTTTTAAAAAGAGCCGGCGCGAGACAGGAAAAGAGAATGTGTATATTGTAAAATCACGGGAGTAAAATGAAATAATTCCAATTACAAATATTAATAAAATATGAATTTACAGCTTATTAGCAAAAAAAATTTTTTTAAATTTCGGCCATGATTGGTTCTCTTTAAGCATGTTACCTCCCAGCTCTCCCCATGTGACCTAGACAGACTTGTATTGTAAGGTTAGGGTACTGGCTCCTGTTTGAACATAGACCTAAGAGCAGCAGTGGCTGCTTAAATCCCTATCTCATTCTAGTAATCATGGGGGTCCAAACGCCCAGACCCCACAAATCAAAACTTTTTAAATGTCTGTACAGCATCTCAAAAGTTTTTTGAAATGACAGGTACACTTTAAGTTTTATTTACACTAGGTTACCCAGACCCATTAAGAAAAAAAATAATAATAATAATAATAAGAACAAGAGAGCATAAAACCATATCAAGGAACAATTGTGGGGACTGTATGTCAGTCATTGATAGATTTGATAGTGAATTCTAAAACTAAATAATAAAATCTAAGCTGGCAATGCCAGGCAGTGTAGAAACACGCCCCCATCTGGTAATACCCAGTAGGTTATTTAGACACGAACATTTCTAGTAGGTAAAAATAACAGATTAATGGCGCAACACAAAGTCATAAGAAAAGATGGTTCACAACAGTATTTTATGGGGAATGTAAGAATATAGGCATTTACTGAAACAGGCCAGGAGGGGCCACAGAGTTTACTGGTCTACAAAGCATATTACTGAATACCCTAACAGGGCACTCAGAGATAATCTCCTCTACAGTATATGAGCCAGAATGAACAACTATGTGTTTCTATATAACATTTCTCATAGCTCTTGATCTGTGGAATTGATGCTCATTGACTTGAAATGTTCATTTCCTGTTTACTCAGGGAGGTCCCGAATAATTAAACATTGAAAAGTTTGACGAATAGGTGTCTGTGCATTCTATGCTAGCTAACACAACACAATGATGCCCCTTGTGATGCAGTGCCATTCCCAGAAGAATCACTATTGGTCGCCATTGCTTCACATTTCCCTTTGTTGTGATCTGATTGTTTAAAGAAAGTTAGTTGTAGACCAAAACTTTACGTTTGTGTTTCTATGTTGCATTGCTAATCTCATGAATAGAGAGACTCTGGCAGTAGGTCTATGCTGATGTCAGGGGAGCATAAACTAGTGACAGAAGCTAGAAGCTGAAGAGAATGATCTATCACTTACATTATTCCGTGCAGCTGATTCACAGATATCCTCCTGAATAACATGGGCAATAAGTAGTCCTCTCCATTATTTGCATGAGCCTAGTAGTCCTCAATATTCAAAAGATGCAGAAAACTTCTGATTGGAAGTTATCTATTTATGCTGTGAATAGGCAGTTGACTGTAAATCAGCAGCTGCAGGGTGGGGTGAGGGTGTGGCAGGAATCCTATTCTCCTGCACATTAGGAGAACGGCTGAACAGAATGATGTAAGTTATACACCGAACTGTTCAGAATTTATATCACTAGTTTATGCTGCCCTCATTTAAGGCAGAATAAACCTAGTGGCATACAGTAATTCCTTTAAGCAACAATTGAGTGTTTGAGTGTCAAGTCTTTGAAATGTCAAACATTTAAAAAAAAAACTGCACAAAATAAATTTATAATATCTACCTTTCTTTTAATATATTAACTCCTCAAATGCAATTTAGTTATCTATACCAAGTATAATGTATCTGTGATGATTTGTAGGGGTCCTTGAGCATTCCCTGTTTGCCCTAGCATAAAATAATTATATGTATGCAGTCAGGAAGCTCATTTACTAATATGTCAATACTCTTTGACATTAATAATATTTGTTCCCAGACATGGATATTACATTGCCAACAGTCAATGATGCCAATAAGCATAAAGTGTATTCAGTGGAAGGAACCTTGCATATTTATTACAAAAGCTGGTTGAAATATTATTTAAATTCATGTGAAATTAAGAACAAGAGAACAATGTTTGTGGTTTTAGCCAACCTAAAAGAGTAGCCAAAGAATAGGTCTGTGCTGATTCGATTGCAGTATAATTAACATTATTCCAAATATTACTTGGCTATTCATATAGGAATCTCTAACTTATAGTGCTTCGCCATCCTACCTCATGAAGCTTCTGAAGACCATTGCTTGTGGTAAATAGTTTCTAGAGACATTTTAAAACATTAAAAGAGGTTTTACAATTAAGGAAAATTGGTTTAAACCGATGCATGAGATATTAAACATATTAAACTTATTTCAAAGCTCGTTAAGATTCACAAATCAAATTCTAACAAATTTCCATAAAACAGTCAAACTATAGTTGCTACAATGCTGGGACAATTACAGAATGACAAATTTGTTAACACATAAAAGTGTCAAAAATTGGTAAATCACAATTAAAAAAAAAAAAAAAGTATATCAGCCAGTCATTCAGTTTCATTCATGGACAGCAGTGGACCATGGTGAAAGAGCGGCATAAAACCACTGATTATGCAAGGCGCACGCTCAGTTCACTATTGATTCATTAGTGAACTGAGCGTGTGCCTTACATAATCAGTTGTCACACTCCACTCCTACTGTGTTCTAAAAATTCATTTTCATTAGTGAACTGAGCGTGCGCCTTACATAATCAGTGGTCGCACTCCACTCCTACTGTGTTATATAAGTTTGTTTTTGTTAGTGAACTGATCATGCGCCTTACATAATCAGTGGTCACACTCCACTCCTACTGTGTTATACAAGTTTGTTTTTGTTAGTGAACTGATCGTGCACCTTACATAATCAGTGGTCGCACTCCACTCCTACTGTGTTATACAAGTTTGTTTTTGTTAGTGAACTGATTGTGCACCTTACATAATCAGTGGTCATACTCCACTCCTTTTATGTTCTAAAAATTCATTTTCATTAGTAATAAAAATGAATTTTTAGAACACAGTAGAAGTGTGACCACTGACTATGTAAGGCACACTATCAGTTCACTAATGGAAATGAGTTTTTAGAACACAGTAGGAGTGGAGTGTGACCACTGATTATGTAAGATGCATGCTCAATTCACTGATCCCAGTAAAGTGGTATAACTCAGTAGAAGTTTACAGGAGTTTACAGTGGCCAGTGAGTGAATAATAAGGACCGTGTCCTTACTGTTCCCAGTGAATTCCTATAGGCACGTAGTTACTTGGTAACCTGGAAACTTGGTTGACAGCTCCAACAAATAATCACCCACAACCAGCCCTCCTATGCTTTCCTTTCTGTCCCTAAATCGCTCTGTTAGTCTCTCCCTGCTCTACTCTAACTTCCTGCTGTGATCCTGCTCTCTCCTCCACACACCGCTGACTGCCCGCCTCCAGAAACGAGTCACCTTTTACAGAGGGTGAAGGGGAGATGCTGACATTGCAGAGGCGCCTGCAGCTGATTGGATGGGTGCAAGGGATTACGGTTAATCCCTTTCCCCTGCCCAGTGACACTCCAGACAACTTACTGTACATGTGTGGTCGCCATGTTTTTTTGCCAATTTTTTTAACAAATCCACATGAATTCGCTTCACAGAACAAAGCAAATTGACATTCTCATTCACAGTGAACCTTGCTTCTCCGAATTCGCTTCACTCATTTCTAGCAGTGAGTCTCCACTGCACGTGCCGGCAAAAGGTATTGTGGGTAATAGCACAGCCATAGTTAACTACATTACATTAGGAGCATGGTATGCATCTGATTGTATCTATTTTGTTTATTCGGAAAACCCTGTGAAGTGAATGCTGCAAATGAGGACAGATGGTTTTCATGCATTATGTGGTTCAACAATCAGTTTTTCCGTTGTTTTATTATGTAACCTACCATTTCATGGTTTTACAGTTTTGTAATGGATACTTCATTTTCTTCATTATAACATGTAAACTGTACTGAAACACTGTACTTTTTTAGTATGACCCACAGTAGTTTGCATGGATCTGTATTTTATTATATGTCCGATCTGTTGGCAATTATGTTTCTGATATTAAAAGGGTTGTCCTTATACTTAAGTCAATTTAATAAAGGCACTAGGAATATATATTAGAAGTATTTCTCAGAATGGACTTCTGAGACTGAAAAACAACCAAAATTTAGTTTTACCACACTAAGACTGACAAATTCAAATGGGGTACACTTCTCTTCTGCTCAAACAGTGCAATTGATTGCCTGTCACAAAGGCTTATCTTGTTCAACAAAGGGAGCTGGAATAATTAACAATACAAATAGAAGGTGCCATATGGTATAAATAGACAAACACTCTGTATAATGATGCTTTACACACCAAAAAAATGAATACTTTAGCTTTAGTTTTACCTTCAAAGGAATCCATACTTGGTTAAACTTGTGAAACACTGATTGATATTCACAAAGCATACATATGTGAAAAAAGCAATAGAAAGTTTACTCTATTATCACTATACTAAAAATTCCAAGGCACCGATAAGAGGAGTTTCGGGGAAAGGGAGCTATAGCACACGAGCTGCTAAGGATGAAGGAATCACTCTGTATGGGCTCTGTTGCAGGAGGTGAAAAGTTACACAAAGGTATCTGAAGATATACAACATTTTTCAAATAGCCTGAGCCATATTGTAAATGTAAGCATTCTAAATCAGTTAATTATTGACAGTTTTAGTAAATTTTCTCCCAACAACCTTACTATCTTACTTTTTTCCATGTGTGTCAGGACAGGGGACTGGTAGACATGAGACAGATGAACCCTAGCACTGGTGCCCTCCCCGCTGTCCTTGCCTAATTACCTTGACTGCCCAAATTGGCAGCGGATAATTTGTCGACATTCCCTTGCCTGCACAAGTGTGACACAAAACAAGGACAAAACAAACACAATTAGGCAAAGTCGGGAATCCAAGTGAGCAACAACCGGTTAGCGCGGTACAAAACGTAGTCAGATGAATAGCCAAAGCCAAAATCTAGGACCAGGATCACAATTCAGGCAGTACAACAGGGGAGGATACTTATGAAGCCTGGAGTCCCAGCCCCAGAGCGTGATTGGGGCTGACTTTTGGTGCCAGCTGCCAGTCAGTAATTCATAACCTTAGACAGCTATGCTGCTCGGCCGGGGGGGGGGGGGGGGCCAGCAAATCCCCGGGTTGGCAAGATCAAAGGATGCTGCAGAGCCCCTAGCAACCCAGCTGACTGGTAGATAGGGATGCGACCGGCTCGCTCCCTGCACCCAGCTGTGCAGGTTTCCATGGACGCCATTGGCAAGGGGCCAGCTCCATGCTCCGGCAGTCCCAGGAGCTAGGCATGACGGCCGCCTGCTAACAATTTGAGTTAACAAATATTAACACTGGTGAAAGGATAAAATTATGGGTCAAATTATACACATAGCCATATGTGTTTTGTGTGTAATGGTATAAAAATATATATACTTATTGTATGTACTATTTTGTGTTCGTTGGCTTCTAACTATTCCAGTTGCTACTAAAATCAGCAAATAATGCTTGCTAGTGACCACTTAATAACCAGAAACTGGAGAAATATTGTATAAAAACAGTGTTATAAATTGTGCTAAGAGCACAACCAGTTTTCTATTGCCATGTATGATGGAAACTTTCGATCTATTGCTTAGTTTACCATCTGACTCTTTTCGGGGACCATATGTGACAAGTGCCTTTCAAGAATCCCACAGGAGAAGTGTTGCTTAGCAAATCATGTTTACAAGCCCCTTAAGCCAATGTGAGTCGTTTACATATGAATGCAAACCAAGAAAATGCAATCAGACTACTAGGTTATACCACAAAATGTAAAATTGCAATTTGGGACTTTTCATTTGGTACAATGGAGAACATAGGAGGAAAAGGCAAATACTACAATTATAATGAATCCTTTAAAGTTTACCTTTCAAGTATTTTCAGTTTTGGTCAGTTTTACAGTAAAATAAAATAAAAAAAAGTTAATGGAACAATTCACAAAATTATGTTAAAGTGTCTGGTTGCTGTATTTTGGTAGCTGGGCTAGGTTTAAGCATTAGTCTGCTACCTAAAGACTGCTATTGCCATTATGATGCTGACCGTGTTACCAGGTTCTCACTGATGAATACTTCCTAGTCCAGGCTTGACTGCAGCGATGACTTGCCTGCTAAGTCCCTTGTGTTGGGGCAGGACTAAGAAATGATCTATGAAACTGTCTTTTCAATTCTTTCTTTCTTTCTTTCTCTCTTTCTTTCATTTTATTTTTTTAAAGTGACACTGTCACCAACACTTCCAAGCTAGTGGCAATGCTGGATAGATACCATAAAAGCATTCAAAACATACCTTTGTTTCCTGTGGGTTTTTATTTGGGCAATAATTACTGTCAAGGAGACAGGGCCTATTGATCCCTAGGCCCTAGCATTGCTACACCTTACTATGCTGTATGCACAGTGCTTGGCCCTTATTATGCAAAACAGTAAGTTGTAACAGTGCTATGGCCCAGGGAAGGATAGGCCCTGCCTCTTTGTCATTATTCATGGCCCAAATATAAGCTTTTTTTATGTTGTTTTTTTAATGTTGTTATGTACACACT
The DNA here is from genome assembly GCF_027789765.1 of Dendropsophus ebraccatus. Taxonomy (NCBI): domain Eukaryota; kingdom Metazoa; phylum Chordata; class Amphibia; order Anura; family Hylidae; genus Dendropsophus; species Dendropsophus ebraccatus. The sequence goes on from NC_091455.1 coordinate 105,019,095, forward strand.
TATCCATACATAACGTGAGTATCACTGCAAGGGGTTAATTTATTTCCACTCACTCAATCTTGCACTCACCTACTACTCAGGTGGCAAATTGAGCATAAATCGCACCCAACACACTTCATGCTCCTCAACAGCACACACTGCTACCATCTTTTAAGCAAAGTAAAAGGACACTGTCACCCCAAAACACTTCTCACCGGCACTCACAGGGTTAAAACACTCTAAAGGCTATGGATGCTAAGGAACAAATGTATTAAAGTTTTAGGCTTTAACCCCTTAAGGACCGGGCCTGAAATGGCCTTAAGGACCGGAGCAAATTTTATGAATTTGACCAGTGTCACTTTATTCATTAATAACTTCGGGATGCTTTTACCTATCCGGCTGATTCTGAGATTGTTTTCTCGTGACATATTGTACTTCACATTTCTTGTAAATTGGAGTCGATACTTATAACGAATCTTTATGAAAAAACTCAAAATAGCGTGAAAAATTGTGAAAAAATGCATTTTTCCAACTTTAAACCTTTTCTGCTTATACAGAAAATGGTTATACCACATAAATTATATATTAAATAGCATTAGCAACATGTCTACTTTATGTTGGCGGCATTTATTAAACTATATTTCATTATTTTTAGACAATAGGAAGCTTAAAACATTAGCAGCAAATTTCCAAATTTTCAGTAAAATTTCAAAATCAGATATTTTTAGGGAACTGTTCAGGTTAAGGCCGGTTTCACACGTAGTAACAGTGCGGGCGTTAAAATTTCTGTCCCGTACATCTCCGGGTGGTCTGGCGGCTGTATTTGAAAACCACTTACGGTCTTATCGTAAGAGTCCGGCCGTAGTGTCATGATGTGTCTTGGCTTGTTTGGCCCCGCTCAAAAGCATGTATTTGATTCATGAATCTGCCCCCGGGCCAAATAAGCACACCCACATCCCTATAAAATCTCCGCCCACTCGCGAAGTACGCCCATATGCTTGTAGTGTTTTGAATGCCAAAAAAATAAAAAAAAAGATGTCTGATGGCGCTAATAATGCGCCCTATGGGCCAGCCCGGCGTATGAGGCTGCGCCGCAAGCACCAGCTCGTGGTGCTTTCGATCCTGTGGAAGATGCGTAATTATTACCAGCGTTTGTGTGTAAGTCTCTATATATTTTTTTTTTTTTTTTTTTTTTTTTTTTTTTTTTTTTTAAAGCTTTATGTAACTTATTTCAAACTAGCCTTACAAACTGTTTAGGCTTATAATCCGTAAAACATTGATTTAAATGTATTGTTTATGCAAGCTCCCTTAAGTACTGTTGACCAAAGGTCCTTAAATGCAACTGTGTAATAATTTTGTGACTAATTGAGATGTCTTAAAAATAATAAATTTAATTTTTTAAAAATTCTTCAAAGAGGCAAAAAGACGCAGAGCAGCGCCGTCTGCAGGAGGTGGGACGGCGATATTGGGTCCACCCCATCAATGTTCGGAGGGAGACCCGGGGCCACATTGGTTGCCTGTATGATGATTTGCGACGGTATGTCGATTTGAATACATCAAAGTCGTCAAATCTTTGAATGTAATATTGCAAATGTAAAGGTTACTGTCCACAAATGTTTACCCCAAAGTCCATAATTTTATTATGTTTTTTGTTTATCCTTACAACGTTTGATGTTAATTTCAACATTTGTAAACCGTATGACATCTTCCTATGATGTGTGTTTGTGTGTAATATTAGTGATCAATATTTTTCTTAATTTGTTGCAGACATCCTGACAAGTTCCAGGACTTCGTGCGCCTGCCTATGGAGGCCTTTGATAATTTACTTTCCATTTTGACCCCACATCTCCAGAGACAGGACACCTACATGCGGAAATCCATCCCTCCTGTGGGACGTCTGCTCATAACGTTAAGGTGAAGATGCTTTATTTTAATGCGAACTATTTGTTCATGTAATTGTAGTGAAATCTAATATAGTGTTAAAATATGTAATAATTTAATATGTAGCTGAATGTGAAATAGAATCATAAAATACTATTTTTCATTTTTTCACAGATTCTTGGCGACAGGGGAGAGTTATGTATCGTTGCACCTCCAATTCAGGGTTGGTACGTCCACCATCTCTGGAATTGTGAGGTGCACGTGCGCCGTGATCTGGGAGCATTTGCAGCCCATCGTGATGCCCAGTCCGACCCGGGAGATTTGGTTGCAGTCAGCAGCAGGCTTTCAGTCTGTGGCCAATTTCCCCAACTGTATAGGGGCGGTTGATGGTAAGCACATACGTGTGAAGCAACCACCGCGATCAGGATCACAGTATTTCAATTATAAGAAATTTTTTTCTGTGGTCCTGATCGCGGTTGTTGATTCCACGTATCGTTTCCTTGCCATCGACGTCGGCTCCTATGGCAGTACTGGGGACTCCCGGGCGCTACTGAGATCAGAGTTTGGGCGGCGCATACTCTTAGATCACGTGACTCTACCTCCTCCCACTCCTCTTCCGGGTACCACGCATCCCGCTCCATTCGTCATGGTAGGGGATCAAGCCTTCCCTTTACTCAACAACCTGCTGCGCCCTTACCCACGGAGAGGGCTGGATGAACGGGGGAGACTATTTAACCGGAGGCTGAGCCGGGCACGTAACTTCGTGGAGTGCGCCTTCGGGATCATGACTAGTCAGTGGAGAGTGTTTACCACTGCCCTGCAGTTGAAATTGGCCACAGTTGACATGGTCATTAAAGCTGCCTGTGTTCTCCACAACTACCTTCGGGACTATGCTCCCACCCCGGAGGTGAACGTGGAGACACTGCCAGCTTTTAGTGCCCCTATCAACTATGGCCAAGGGAGACAACTCAACCGCGGGATAGTGGTCAGGAACCTCTTTGCTGACTACTTCATGACTCCTGAAGGCGCCGTGCCCGTGCCCCTTTCACAGCCTCCCTTATGAGCCACGGCCACAGGACTGATGTTTTCCCGCATGTATGTCACCTGTCTCTGGGATGTGTGTTTTTTTATTTTCTTTTGTTGTTTGAACCCGATGTATTGGTTGATATTTAATTTTCATTCTCTTTTTACTAAAACAAAAAATATATTTTCTTATTCGACTAAACAATGTGTCTGCCTTTTCAATGTATGTAAAACATGTTGTGTGTTCCCACATAGTAGTGTTCGAAAATACACATTACCTCACTCGATATACTACTGGCCAGTAATTATCGAGCATGGTCACATCATGCTAATGTTAATTGTATAGTCCTTTGAACCTAGTGTGCTGAAAGATTGATGTGATCAAAACATGTGCATTTCCTATGGAGTGACCAGCAGGGTGCGCACTATATGTCTAACTTTCTAGTGTGGGATATGTAACAGGATCTGATATCTTCTAGTGCCACAGTCCATCTCACTTCTTAACAATCACTATTAACACACCACATATATCCCTCCACACATCACCCAGGTGCGCCAGCTGGATGTGGTCTACTTAGGTTGCGGTTCAAAAATATTATTTTATCATCCATTTTTTTTCTGTAAAACACAGAAGAGTGTATTCAAAGATTAGAAATCTCGCTCTTTACTTGATCACCTGTTCCTTGTCTACAGTCATCTCCTGGATTTCTTATCCAAAATCCATCACATCAATCTGCCAGTGTAAACGCTACATTATGTAGTTTATTGTGTGTACGTTTATATATCCTCCACTTTGTACATAATGACCACATGCTGGATGTCCTGCAGGAGGAGATTTCTACTACCATCGGACATAGAGCTCTATGTGGAAATGATAGTGTCATGATAATAACATTAATGTCCCAAAATATGTTAGTGCTCATCACAAGCCTCTCCTGCTCTGCCCACTTCCTGCCTTGGCTACAGATGTCAGCATAGAGCAGGCTCAGACCTCAAAAAGAAGGAATCGCAGCATTCACTACATCTTCGCTAGTGGCTTCACAATACGTGTATTTCACTCAGTATAGCTAACAAAAACAGCAGTGGATTCTAAACACCCAAAGGATCTCGACACAATGTTGTAATGTTGTGGATGTGCGCCATTAAAACACTAAATAAGGACATTTCCAAATAACATCCATTCTTAGAAAAAAACTTAGCAATATTTCACTTTAAATGGCGCACAGCCACTCTATTTCTACATTGTGTGAACACAGCCTTTGTGTTTTTAAGCCACTACTGGTTTTGTTAACAATACTGACCAAAATATACTGACTCAAATACACGTATTGTGAACCTACTACGAACATGTAGTGAATGTTGCGATTCCTTGTTTGTCATGTATGACAGTGCTCTCTGCTGCCATCTGTGGCCAAGGCAGGAAGTGGCCACAGCAGGAGAGTGTTGGCCTGATAAATGAAATACTTAACTACATTATAATATTTCCTATCATGACACATTCATTTTAACACATACAGCAATGTCTCACATATGATTAGAAATATTCTCCTGAAGGACATCCAGCATGTGTTCATTTTCTACTAACGTAAAGCATACAACAAAATTTTATAAGACACAATAGCAACATTCAATACAGCTTTCTATGCAAACAAAGTCCACTAAGTATTTTGAAGCGTATTTCGTAGTTCCTTAGTGGCAGTCAATAATCATTTGTTTTTTTAACCCTTAAACACTAAAACATAAACAAGTAAAAAATAAGATTTCGGGAAACAACAAGATATGTCGCAATGGATTTATTACATGTCAAAAAATAAAACATTCACATGATAGTGTGTGTGGGTGGATGTGGGCGAGGGTGTGTGGAGACTACTTTGGACCATGTTGACAGAAGTTAGAATAGTGTGCAGAGGCAATAGTGTGGGCAATATGTGAAGGACACAGCCAGCCTGACTGTATTCTGGCACCACAAAAATAAAAGGGACATCCCAATCCCCCCAAGCTGTTATTGTCATCCCTAGCTAATGTGATGCCAGACCTTCTAAACAGTGTGTTATTGATGTGGTCCTGGTGCACACAAATGTTAGGAAATTATTAATGCTAGTAAGGCGCGGTTGGCACTAAGGCCCTACAGTGTAGCAGACAAGGGGTGGTGTTGGTGTAGCTGAGGAGAGGGAGTGCGGAACAAACACAAATGTTGTTGGACGGTCAAGGCACATGTCACTCTCTCTCGCCAGGCTCCACAGGACCCTCTTGACATCTTGGTGGTGGAGTCCTGGCCAACCCCTCTGCCAGATTAGGTTCTTCATTCTCTTCATCCGATGAGGCCTCTGCTGGTTGCTGAACTACTTGTGGTCTGAGGAGAAAACAACACTGGTCACTATCTAAGATGGCACTTTTGTTTAAGGACATATTTAGCCAGATAACTAAAATGGAGGCATCCAATGCAGGATTACACTCTGCCTGCTTTCACACTATTTTCTATGTACGAGGTGCCACACTAGAACTTTTTACAATATATTCACACACTGTTGACCCAAAATGTGGGTCTTCACAAGGCCACCCGAGTGGAACATTAGTTTACTCTATGGACACATTGCGTACATTGTTTAAACATTATGAAGACAGTCCACGCTATTGGCATAACTGCCATTTCATGTTCTGGATTAGATCCTGGAGGGATCAAAAGCTGTTCCCAAAGCGGTTAGGCCAGGCTGCATTTGTTAGTTATCTGGTGTCCAGCAGGGGGCGCCTCATCTTCCCGAAATCGAGATTACTCTAAAGTGTTCACTAAATATACTGCTCCCCCTGCTGGAGCCTCGATGTATACAATCTATATAAATCTAACACATGTCTATGTCTGCACACATAAGACACTGAGCTACTTCCATCATCATCTGCTACTACCATGGACACATGCAATTAACACACACACTTACCTGCGGCGTCTGGGGGAATTCAAAATGAAACGCAGCATTGGGGCAAAACGCAAAGCGGCCAGTTCTTCTTGGGCGGCCCCACGCCTGATCAGCTGCCGTCGCTGCCTGATGAATCGGTCCCTCACACTGGACCACCTGGTCTCCACATAGTTAGCTTCAAGCAAAAGCATCCACACATTAGGAATATATCAGCGTCAGGTGACCATAACACTCGAGTTAATGGTTTGCCACAGTGGCTAAACAACTTACCAATTATCCATTGCTGTAATCTAGTATGCTGGTCCCAATCTGGGTATACAATCCGGGCAACCTCCCTCCATGCGGCACTCCGTGTTAGCCGGCTTCTGTACCCAGGCGCAGGGCCGTCCCATAGCACTGGCCGAGCATGGACCTGAAAATCCAAAATAATTACAGTAACGTCTTAGAAATTATTAGTCAATAAGGTCATAGCTACTACACCCATGTCACATGCTACACGCCATGTTTGATTGTAAATAGTACGTCACTTATGTGGGTGGGGTCTCCAGCTTCACCTGCAGCCAACTCCCTCCCTCCATGATGTTTGCTGGCGCCACATATCATATACACAGTACACTACTACTCACATCATGTCCTCATAGTATTTGCCCTAAATATATGTGCTTACTACTAGGGAATGGAAGGCCACAATCCGGCGCGGGGGTCTGGGATCGGATAGCGACACGGGGGGACACGCCTCCTCTCTGTAGTCTCGCCACCTCAGCACTGGGCGTAGCGGGGGTGGGGGGGGGTTAACTATTGCGTGTCGTGTGCTCGGCGAATTGCTATGTGACACCATGTAACGATGCTCAGCTTACCCATTTCTGTCCGGCATTGTCACGTCGTAAGCCGCTGCACTACAAGTGCCATAATGGTCGGCCACGCCTCTTTGAACGTGGCTGCTGCGGATTGTGTGTGCTTCCGACGTTACAACGCCTGACAAAGTACAAAGCAGAGCAGCGCTAAAAGCCAAAATACTCATTAGCCGAGCAGTGAACAGAATTAGCACAGCACACCAAACACTCCGGCTAAACAACAACCCCGCTACGCACACTGATGACGTGCATGTACTACAGAGAGGGGGCGTGTCCACGCTGTGTCGCTAGCCTATAGCATCATCAGCCTGCGCCGGATCTTGTGCGTGATTTGCGTACTATTTAAGCGACCTCCTTATGATGACACTATCAGCACATTATATGGTAGGATTTCTACTATGTATGTGCCGCCAACAACCATCATGGAGGGAGGAGGGAGGAGGGAGGAGGGAGGAGGGAGGAGGGAGGAGGGAGGAGGGAGGAGGGAGAAGGGAGAGAGTTCGCTGCACGGCCATCTCGCTAAGAGCAATCCTAAGTCACGCCCTGTTTGCCCAACAACATGTGCTATTACAAGGACAATTCCTCGACCAGCCATTACTTACAAATCTCGCCTAAAATACGATGTGCGTTACATGGTCCGAAAGAGCTAACACATTCACAGATTTGGAGGAGACACACACATCTGAAAAGACTCATGCAGTCATTGCTGGATTTCAAGCGCCCCCTGATGGCAAACACATAGGAATTACACACAATCGTACTTACATAAACTACTCGGAGCGATGTATCGTGCCACTAAATGACTATAGACAATCGTACACATAAAATAAATATTATCTAGCATCTATTGATCATTACATAATCGATTTGTTTTCACTAAATTATTTACCACTTAAACAGGATGCAATTACAGATGTGACTTTTGGACATCACAAAAAGCGATATAAAAGACAAGACTTGTAAATTACATGTATGTAAATGTGACTCACACAACAAATGACAGTCATACATTAAGTCACGGCCACACAACTATCTTCTCCGAGTCCAAAGGACGATCGAAATCTTTCTATCGATGATCTTATCTATGTATAAAGCACTCCCAACAGCTCCAGAAAATACTTACTTCACTGATCAGCTGGCCGACGGCTATAACAGACCGATCAGGATACATCTCGGGCTCCATGAATCACTCCGGCTTTGTTGTCCAAATCACTTCTTCTTCCAGCGACGGTTTTCAAAGTGCAGATTCTTACAATGCAGACACATCCTAAATAACCTTGGCTTCTACCCATAGGAACTCAAAATGATACATTTGTTATCTCCATCCAGTCACGGACACGGCCTAGGTGAAGCCTGGACACAAACAGTTGTTACATTCATCCCTGTATTTTGAGTTATATTTAAAAATATACAAGGACAATTACAAAATAAGACCGTGAGAAATGTGTGGCAAACAATATTTCTCTCATGGCTAAGCTTCAAATAAATAATTCCTTTCTTCTATCATCCTATGTCAAGGCCAAATGGCAATCCTGCTCTCATCACACAGGTGCAACTAGCCACAGTGCAGGGTGGCACTCAGATACATGCACTAACAATGCTATATAACATTTGGCCACTTCTCCAAGAAATGGACCACAAACACAACATTCCTTTCCCTTCCGGCCCAAAAGGCACCTGCAAAGGTCCAGGACACATGTCCACTCTCTGACAAGGCCGAGAGCACACCTGTACCAACGATACCTCATACCCAGCCCTCAGGCCAGGCACTCACTGGTCGTCAGTTAACTGCAAACTAAGGTGTAATCTCCAGAAGGAGAAAACTGGTGCTCAGCCATGAAATGACCACAGAACAACACGTTTGTTATTCCTAGATTCATTCCTTACACCCCTTTGTTTGCACCATGTCGTACCTGCTTGCCGCTTGGGCCCCACGATTTCTGTGATCCATTCTATATTGGAGCTACCGAACCGGTGGATCAGCCCAGCCACTATCTCCATATGTGAGCGAACACACTCATTTACATATGCAAATAACCAGCCCTTGGCGGCAAAGGCCACTGTTGACTAGAAATCAACGTTAGTTTTCACTTTGGTTACTGACAGGGTTACGAAATTTTGAATTACCATATGAAATAGAGGCTTTGTATTCAGACTGATAAAGTGTTGCCATCTGTATACATGGCTAAAATAGGCATGTCGCATTAATGCAAATCATTACGCGAAACAAAGTGCACAACCAGCTAAGCTTTTTCTGGGAGAGGTGAAAAAATGAGAGATTATATAAATACACAAGGAATTTTATTCAAAAACATTCTCAGACTTGCCAAGCAATATGATGTCACAATAGTAAAGTCAAAGTTAGATTAGGACAGAGGGGGAAGGGCGCATGAAGCTGCAGCTTACTGCAGACAGATCATTGCATTCTGCTGCAGGCTCCCAAAGGCCGATCTCGTGGGCCAGTCTAGGAGCAGACTATCAGATATTCATCCAGCACACACTGAGTCAATGATTAGCGTAGTGACACAACATGTTAATAAAAGCCTGAGACTTGGGGGAAATGTTACATATATATCGTCAACACATCCATTAACTGCACTATGTGCAAAGGCCAAACCAATACAAACATAATAATGGTTAATTTTTAGCTTTTTAAATTGAAAACATGTGAATAGATCCTTGATGTATCCTTGGCAAGGCTTTAGGCCTCTCCATGTGTGAAAATGTGGATTTTATTCTAGGATACAGTACATTGTGTAAGCGCGCGGTACTTTAGTAACCTTGAGCCAAATCACTACATTACACCTCCCAATCGAGAGAGAACAACGCAGATGTGTGTGGAAGAATGTCAACTATTCGACTTACACACACACACAATGTAGCATTGTTTTCTCCAGGCCAAATGTAGTTTGGATTTTCTTGTTGATCATTAAAATACTTATAATGTTGAATTAAATATTATATCTAAAATAATTTTACACCAAACTCTGCATGTTCTGTATGAAATATCACATTAAACCCATTATTGTGTATAAAGGTTAACAAAAAGGATACATTTCACAAATCAACCTTCTGTGCAAGATGCTGAGTCAAACATAGGCAACAAAAGTCAGTAATGGATGTAAAAACCGGACACATCAGACACTTGCATTTAGGAACTCATCTATTTGTATGACAGTCCTTTTTTTTCCTTATTGACGTTTAAATGTAGTGACATATTGGTTCTGCTAACAAGGGCCCCTACACACAAGAACCATTCGCCCTGGAGATAGCTAAAGGAAAGACATTATGATTTTACTTTTTTCTATAGATTCTTTTAAATGAGGATCTTAGCAAACTGTTTTTTCAAACAGAGTGTACCATGTCACCCCGGTAAGGTGTCCTCAGGGACATGGACCCTACTCTACCCTAACACAAAATGACCTCTCTGGGCCTGAAAAAGGAGACCACTTGCCATAAACCAAAAAAAAAAAAAAAAAAAAAAAAAAAAAAAAAAAAAAATAGAAAAATTAAACCAAAAAAATATAATAATATTATGATGTATTGCCTCATACATCACATAGTAGAAATCATAAACGTCGTGGGTAACGAGATGTCCGAGAGCGCCGTCCACGCCGTGGCTGGCGCCTAGGAACGGCCCTAGTACCCTCAGATGGAGGGGGCATGGCACCAGGTGGCTCTCGGGACAATGCTGGGGGGACAAGGGGGGAGAGAGGTGGGGGCACAGGTGGGGGCGCAGTGGTCTCGGGGAAAAGAAAGCCCTCCGGCGGGATATGTGGCCTCCGTGAGTGTAACCCATACACAGATTGTAGGAGGACGCCCACATAGCAAGGGTCGGGGAAAGTATCGGGGTCAATCTGCTCGTGACACGACAGCAGCACTTCTGTAACCATCCGCGCACTACGTGCCAGATTAGTAGGGAGATTCCGTAAACGGACTCCCAGATAGTAGCAGAAGAAATCATTCTGATCATCTCCTCCATCAAACCGCCTGACAAAGTTGACGACAGATTGATCCAACTCACTCAGTGCTGAATGAGCTTCTTCTTGCTCCCGACGCCTCCTGGTGGTGGTAGTAGTGGGCCTCGTGAGTGGCTGACGTGGCCGAGCTGCCAGGGGCACACCACTAGGACCTGCACCAGATGTTGATGGTGCTGCAGCCTCCTCCTCTTCGTGCATGGAAGTCGAGCCAGAAGGTCCTGGCATCGGCTCCGTGCCCTCAGAAAGAGTAGGACTGCCAGGCTCCTGTGATGGCGGTGGCGTGGCACTATCCCCCTCCTGCTGTGATGCTGCAACATCAGAACCAGCAGCATCCTGTCCTCCCGGTGGGTCTGCGAAATTGCCACTGGTTCTGTGGAGAGACAGAAAGGTTAGCTAATATGGACACATTCATAAAGGTACTTCATATATCGAATGTTTAAGTTTTGATAACATACAGTATGTCGAAATGTGTGTTTTGGTAACACGAAGACATTATGTAGTACTATGCGCATCCTATGTTAGGACATACAACTATTTATATTAACTCATTCACATTAGTGTTTTCTAATAAACTTAAACAAAAAAACATTAGCCAAAAATGTTCCCCGTTCTGAGTGTGGAAACAATGCTCTCATCTTCAGGGCATGTTGTGGGCATGGAACCATTCTGGTGACAACACAACAACAAGTGTTTTTTAATGTGGCCCAGCAGGGAGAGGAGCCTGAGTTAGTCATGTGACCAGATACACAAGCGGCCAGTAAGAGGCCTGTGTACCTGTCATAGATCCCCGCAGGCCACACTGAGACAGTGACAGAGCAGCAGGCCGCCCAGCATTGAGTATAAAGGAAGTGAATAGTGTGGGCCGGAGAACAGCTCTCGGACTGCTTAGTACTGTAGGACACTAAATATAAAACATTATCCGCTGCATAGAAACAGCCATTTCATTCACCATGCTTACTGGCTCTGCCACCTACAGCACACGCTAAACAACTGAGGGAGTGACCGTGATCTGCAAAAATCACGAGATGTTGTTCTAGCGCCATGACAGAAACTAACATATTTTAGAGAAATGACAGGATGTTGAAGCACGAGTCAGAGTGGTGTGTAAGCATTTGTTTGAGTGTGAGCAAAGGGGACTATTGTGATTGGTCAGGATACATTAACCCTCTCTGGACAGTCACATACACCAGCATGAAGGCTAACAAACATGACACAACTAGGGCCTTATAAAGAATGGCAATAGTGTATGTAGTCAAATTATCGGGATACATTAAAGATAATTGTCTGTACATTCCTATAAAACATATACATAAAGAGGCAGATTGGTGAAATCGGATGAGATTATCTGCTAGTGAGTATGGACCAGGTTCTGCTGAACAACCAAAGGCAGAATTAAAATTCATTACTCCCATATAACATTTTATCTCATGTATTACATATTGTACACTATATGATACTATATACATTATGGAATAAGAAAAATATACTTACTGCCGTTGACTGCGGCTCGGGATAAAATCCAACAAAGGCGCATAGCGCATGGAGATCGGCTCCCCACCCCTCTCCTCCGTGCGTATCGCCCGTTGGTACTGGTCCCTGACACTAGACCAGCGTGTCTCCACTGCTCGGACTGACAAAAGCAAAGATTTATTAGAAATAGATAGATTTTAATAATTGATAGATATTTCGAGGTCTTGGTAGAAATATCGGACATTGTTCTCACAATTTTATGTCATACATTATTTGACAACACGACATACCCATCCGCAGCTGCTCGCTGTCCGTCACATCGCCCCACTGTGGGACTACCACAGCCGCTATCGTCTCCCACGTCTCGCGACGCAGGACGCGGTCGTGGTAGCCACGCACAGTCAAGTCCCACAAATGGGGACGGGACCGCACCTGAAAAATTATATAGAAAGACAGAAATCACTAGACATCTCCATCTGACTTCACCTCTCTGTGTGTCTACATCGATTAGAATAAGAACATGTTTTCCATTATGACATTACATAGAGTGGTGTTGGGATTCCAACAGACCACCTGTGTAATCTAAGGAACACAGCCTAATAACCACTGAGCCAAGACTCACTAAACCAAGGAATGCCAGAACTCTTTGAACACACTTCTGAAAACATACCAAGATTGGTGTCTAATGATTGAATTTAGGAAAGGCTTTGTATCTTAACTAGCACTAATTAGTAGGCCACAAGACCAGATCAATGCCAGCTTTGCATTCACACCTGATGAAAGAGAAAATCAACATTGTTTCGAAAATACATGAACACATGTGCAAACGAGTGAAGCTAACTATTTCACTGCTGCGGTGTTTGTTCTGGTGTGTGTGTGGTGTTTTGTTATCTTAGTGTGTGGATAAAACATGTCACAACGACTATGGTTAGAGATCTCGACATTTTGTAATAACTATGGTCAACATTTATGTATTAAACAGTCGCTGATATAGAGTGACAAATATATTTTAATAATTAAATACATGTAAGGTTAGGTATAGCATTAGGTCGAACATTCGAGGAGGAGCACACAATAACATGAAACTACGTGCAAAAACGAGCTACATGAAAAACGCATCCAAAACGCAACCTTGCTCGACTCGATTTGCAAAAGATTCCACAAACATTACTTGACTATACTGTGTACGGTGTAGTGCGCACGCTTACTCAGATTCACATGCACTATATCACACAAAAAACGCATCCAAAACGCAACCTTGCTCGACTCGATTTGCAAAAGATTCCACAAACATTACTTGACTATACTGTGTACGGTGTAGTGCGCACGCTTACTCAGATTCACATGCACTATATCACACAAAAAACGCATCAAAAACGCAACCTTGCTCGACTCGATTTGCAAAAGATTCCACAAACATTACTTGACTATACTGTGTACGGTGTAGTGCGCACGCTTACTCAGATTCACATGCACTATATCACACAAAAAACGCATCCAAAACGCACTATACTGATTTGTGCAGAAAAATTGTCTACATTTGTACACATGTCACTGTTATTAAATACAATTGATACATGTAAGAAATCAAACAACCCTACACTCAATAGGGATACTAAATTCGACATATGTAAGTAGTGGTTTTATATGGGAACTGCACTAGAAATTAATACTATAGCAGATAAGGAAACACATGACGATACTTTGTGGTTTTTTGCAGGCCACATTCCCACGCCCGTGTCGCATGACTAAAACGATTATATTTAAGACCACTAACAGTGTTGACATTCATATGTGTGTTACATGTGGCTTAGGTGCGTTTTGGTTGGCCGAGACGACCATGTGCATTTCTAAGTCCAAGTAAAACATTTTAACACATCACATAAATATATTAACAGAGATATGTATTTGGGTTCGCATACATTACATATTATTAGACATATATTTACATAGATATATAGATAGAGAGAGGGATAAATAGATACACAGAAAGAGACTACACATCCTATTTTCCAAGTAAAACCATTCTAGAAAGATGAGTGTAATTCTTCGATCAAACTTACCTCTGCGATCAGGCGTGGAACATCAATGTCCCGCTGCCAGGAACCACGTCGCCCACGACCAGCACCACCATGCTCCGCTCGCCGTGCCATCGCTCCAGATCGGGACACCTAAAAGGATGGTCACCTATTGAAGCCCATTCACTTGGGCCTTTTAAACTGAAGGGGCGTTACGCATTGATGAATTATTCTAATGAGAATCCAGATTGATCCGGCAGTAATCAGAGGTTCCGCCAGGCCCGAATGTTACTTCCTACGGTCGACTTGGACCATTTCGGCCCGGAAATAATGGTCTTGCTCATTTTTTACGGACCCGGATACAATCAGGCCAGAAACTCATACGGAGTGTGCACTGTGCAGCCGCATATCCTATACTTCCCAGCATACACACGAAACATCAAATATACGGCCTCACTATTACATCCGTACATACGGACGCACTATTACTACGTGTGAATCGAGCCTTAAAGTGTATTTGAGGGGACTGTGTGTTAGAAAGCCCCACAAAGCACCCCATTTCAGAAACTGCGCCCCCTAAACTCTGCAAAAGCACATCCAGAAAGTTTTTTAACCCTTTAGGGGAGTCACAGAAATAAAAGCTAAGTGTGTAAGAAATTTGAAAATTTTAATTTTCTGTGCAGAGATTTTATTGTAATCCAATATTTTTCATAATTATAAACCTATTACCAGAGAAATGCACCCCAATATTGATTGCCCCGTTTCTGCAGTTTATAGAAATACCCCATATGTGGCCCTATTGCGCTATTTGACGCAACCACAAGCCTCAGATATAAGGGAGCGCCTAGTGAATTTCAATGGCTCCGTTATTTTGGGTCATTTTTGACTGTACCACTTCAGGTTGGCAGAGGCTGTGGGGTGCCAAAACCTAAAAAACACCCCTAAAGGGACACCATTTAGAAAACTACACCCCTCAAGGAATGTAACAAGGGGTGCGGTGAGCATCTGGACCCCACAGGTGCTTCACAGATTTTCCAAACAATATGGCTTGAAAAAAGACTAAAGTATTTTTTACACTAAAATGTTGTTCTAGCCTTCAATTTTTCATTTTCACAAAGGGATAAAAGGAAAAAAAAAACACAAAACATGTAGCGCAGTTTCTCCCGAGTACGGAAATACCCCACATGTGGACATAAAGTGCCAAGCGGGCGCAGGACGAGCCTCCAAAGGGAAGGAGCGCCAATTGGCTTTTGGAAGCTGGATTTCACTGGAATGGATTTCAAGGGCCATGTCGCATTTACAGAGCCCTTGTGCTGCCAAGACACTGGAAACCCCCCACAAGTGACCCCATTCTGGAAACTACACCCCTCAAGGAATCTAACAAGGGGTGCAGTGAGCATATGGACCCCACTGGTGACGGGCACAAATGTGGAAAAATGTGACGTGAAAGTGAAAATTTTCATTTTTTCACTTTCATGGCACAAATGTGCCCGTCATCCAGGGGTCCATATCCTCACTGCACCCCTTGTTAGATTCCTTGAGGGGTGTAGTTTCCAGAATGGGGTCACTTGTGGGGGGTTTCCAGTGTTTTGGCAGCACGAGGGCTCTGTAAATGCGACATGGCGTTCATCATCCATTCTAGCCAAATCCAACCTCTAAAATCCAAATGGCGCTCCTTCCCTTCGGAGGCTTGCCCTGCGCCCACATGGCGCTTTATGTCCAGATGTGGGGTATTTACGGACTCGGGGGAAATTGCTCTACACATTTTGTGTTTTTTTTTCTCTTTTAACCCCTTGTGAAAATGATAAATTCAAGGCTAGACCAACATTATAGTGTAAAAAATTTAATATTTCATTTTCACGCCACATTGTTCCACATTTGTGCCCGTCACCAGTGGGGTCCATATGCTGACTACACCCCTTGTTACATTCCTTGAGGGGTGTAGTTTCCATAATAGGGTCACTTGTGGGGGGTTTAACTGTCTTGGCAACACAGAGGCCTTTTGAATGCAACATGGCCCCTCGAAATCCATTCCATCCAAATCCAGCCTTCAAAAACCAAATGGCGCTTCTTCCCTTTGGAGGCTTACCCTGCACCCGCATGGCGCTTTATGTCCACATGTGGGGTATTTCCGTACTCAGGGGAAATTGCTCTACACATTGTGGTTTTTTTTATCTTTTAACCCCTTGTGAAAATGAAAAAATCAAGACAAGATCAATGATTTAGAGTAAAAATTAAAAAAAAATTACACTAAATGTTGGTCTAGCCTTGATTTTTTTCCATTTCCACAAGGGGTTAAAAAAGAAAATGAACACAAAACGTGTAGGGTAGTTTCCCCTGAGTACGAAAATACCCCACATGTGGACATAATGTGCCATATGGGCACAGGGCAAGTCACCAAAAGGACAGAGCGCCATTTAGAGGCTGGAATGGGGGATGGAGGCCATGTCGCAATTACAAAGCTCCTGTGCTGCCAGAACAGTAGAAACCCCCGACAAGTGACCCAATTCTGGAAACTACACCCCATAAGGAATCTAACAAGGGGTGCATTGAGCATATGGACCCCACTAGTGATGGGCACATGTGTAGAACATGTGCCGTGAAAAAAAAAAATACCATTTTTTTCATTTTCACGTCCCAAATGTGGCCGTCACCAGGGGGCCATATACCCGCTGCCCCACTTGTTAGATTCCTTATGGGGTGTAGTTTCCAGAATGGGGTCACTTGTGGGGGGTTTCTACTGTCCTGGCCGCACAGAGGCTTTGTAATTGCATCATGGCATCCTCTAATGGGAATGGCGGCCATACCTATTTAGCTGGGGAAAAGGGACAATTCTGATTTATTTGGGGGTATTAGGCCAATTATTAGTTTATAAGGTTGGAAATGACAGGTGTCCATCAAATTCAATCTGTGTTGATCCAGGGGAAGGCAAAAACCCCTCGTAAGGCAGACGACAGTAGCCTCATTACAGGGGAAAAATTCCTTCCCGACTCCATAATGGCGATCAGAATAATCCCTGGATCAACGTGACCCCTGAAATAGGAATAAGGGACAGAATTTAGATAATGTAGAACCCCAATGACGTGTGGTACGCCTTGGAGCGATCCAGTATGCAGAGGCCGGGGTGATCAGGACAGGTGTCACACGGGAAAATGGTGTCCTTCCTGATCCCCCTGTTACACCACACTCTGCACTTCTTCTGGGGTCTCCCGTTCTCCAGTGTGGGGGACGTCACCTGGAAAATGTTGTCCTGGTGCGATACGGGGTCCTTCATATCCAGAAGCGCTGGGTCCGCTGCATGGCTGCTAAATATTAGGGCTCTATTACTACTTCTGATATGTTCGGATCGTGCCGCAAGCTACAGTAGCTCGGGCAGCGAGGGACCGGAAGAGGGGGTGCTGGTATAAGAGTTATCCCCGTACAGGTGGTGACCTTTATCCAGCAGTGGGAAGATCAGTTCCCGGACGATCTTCCCACTAACTCCGAGGATGGGGGGGAGGGGGCATCTGGGGGCTGGATTCGGGTGTCCCTTCCTTCATACACTCTAAGGGTACGTGCACACTGCGGAATCGCGAAGGATAACCCTTTGTGCATTCCGCAGTTGGCACCCACCGGCGGACTGATGCGGGCGCGCGTCTCCGTCCGTGTCATAGACTCCATTCTATGCACGGGCGGATTCCGCTCTGCGTCCAACATGTTGATGGAATGACTGATGATGGAATCCGCCCGTGCATAGGATAGAGTCTATGACACGGGCGGAGACGCGCCCCTGCATCAGTCCGCCGGCGGGTGCCAGCTGCGGAATGCACGAAGGGTTATCCTTCGCCATTTCGCAGTGTGCACGTACCCTAAATCTGTAAGTGTACCCTGAGGTACTCTCACAGAGTTTGTAGAATTTCACGCCATACCGTCATCTCTTATTGGGACGGTACTGGCGGAAAAGACGTGTCTGGGGGGCAGCGTACGCTACGCTACCCCCAGACACGTCACTGGATGATGAGGAGGATGAGGATGAATGGAGGAAAGAAGGATCCCCCATTCATCCTCACTGGCTGTTTCGGTGTCGGAGGCAATAATAATGTATGCGTCCGATACCGAAAACACCCTGGGGGCCATCTTTATATGGGGATTGGTATATGGGGTATGTAGTGGTGTAGTGTAAAACTTTATTCAATGTAGTGTGGTGTAATGTAGTGTTTTTTTACGTGTTTTTTACAGTAAGTATACAAAAAAAAACTACGCCAAAAATGGTGTTGCTGATGAATGCCGCACTTATGTTCGGCACTTATCAGCAGACCGTGGCAGTAGGATATAAAAAAAAACCACCCTACGCCAAAAAGGAGGAGTTGCTGATTAGCAGCGCACTTTCGTGCGATGCTGATCAACACTCAGCGGCGATAGGGTGCGGAAAATAGAAAAAAAAAAAATTGGGAAAAAAATTTTTTTTTTTACTACATTCTGAACATCCCTGTAGTGGCTGATACGTGTATTACACTTATCAGCCGCTAGGGGGCAGCAGAGCGCAAGATCCGAAAATAGACGACGCTGGAGCCGGAAAAATACGAAAATAGACGACGCTGGAGCCGGAAAGAGACGATCGGGACTCACGGAAGAAGCCGAAGATGAAGAGGACGCCGGGAACCCGGAAGACGCCGATCAGGACCCCGGGACAGGTGAGTAATGTACAAATACCTGCTCCGGACCCCTCAGCTACCTAGCTGAGGGGTCCGGAGCAGGTATTTATTACTTGTGGGGACTTTGATCGCCGTGAACGGCCGGCCGGCTGGCCGGCCGTTCACGGCGATCGGGACGGTGGTACCGTGACCACCATTACTTTTTACAGTAATGGCGGTCGGTGCCGTCCTCGGACAGCACCGACCGCCATTTTTTTCCGGGTCATCGGGCCACCGATGGCCCGGAAAGGTTCCGATCGCCGCTATGGGCTTATCAGCCAATAGCGGCGATCGTCGGCATGGGGGGGGGTTAACAACCCTCCATGCCGACAGGGAGAGATGGCCTGCTATGTATTATAGCAGGCTATCTCCCCCGATCGGGACCCGGCCGGCCGCGGCGCCCGTTTAAAGGGATGACGTACCGGTACGTCATGGGTCCTTAAGTGACAGTGATCCATGACGTGCCGGTACGTCATGGGTCCTTAAGAGGTTAATAGACAAAAGGTACAGTGCTTACAAAAATAAAGGTAAAATAAGACGACATACATACATGCAATCACAGTAAAAATAAGCAGAAACTAGCTTCCACTTATCATAGTTTTGTTTGCCAGGCAGCGGGAGAAAATCGGGGCTCAGTCCGTCTGACCCCCTGCACTGTGACGAGTTGTATATGTTGATGATTAAACCATTGTAACTTTGTTGGGGGTTATTGTGGTGGGATGGACAGACCCTCATCTATTCCCCCTTAGAAGTAGATAAAACTGCAGGCTCCATGTCTTAAAGCGTAACTGTCATGTTTTTTTTTATTGCAGAAATCAGTAGTATAAGCGATTTTAAGAAACTCTGTAATAGGTTTCATCAGCCAAAAAAGCCTCCTTCTGTACTCAAGAAGCAATCTCCCGGCCTCCCCCCCTGACTTCTTATCTGTGCATTATCAGGCAAACACGTCTTCATTAAAGAGAAGCCAGTGAAGACGGGCTCTGCTCTCCATTGTAAGCCTATGAAGGGGGGAGGGGCCGAGGGAGATGAGGGAGCAGGAAGAGGTGACATCAAGGTCAGCTGTTTGTAGACTGTCTGGGCACCTAAAATGCTAAATTCAGGTGTCAGAAAGGTCAGTGCTTATCTATGAACTTACTGAGAGAAGATTGCAGGGTGTTGTGCTTTGCAGAAATCCTCCGTGCTCAGTCACTCCTAACAGCCCCTCCCCTCTCCATAGCCACATAATGGACACAGAAATCCTGCTTCTTCTGCAGTGAGGGGGGAGGCTGGGAGATTGATTTTTCAGTACAGAAGGAAACTCTTATAGTACATAAAACCTATTACAGAGTTTCTTAAAATCGCTTGTACTGTTGATATTTAATGTTTTCAGAAAAATTACCCTGAAATGACAGTTACGCTTTAAGTCACACTTTGAGATAACCTGTTATCCCCACCCACAATAAATCAGGCGTAGTCTTTCCTGACCAGAGTTTATGATGTTTGGGTGAGCCAATGTGTAGTTAGTGGAATACACATAACAGTCTGTAGTTATTAGAATGTACATATCACATGTTCTCAATGCTTTTATTGACATTTATCCAGCAGTGCCCTCTGTACGATAAATGATCAGAGAGTGATAGTGTCACTTTAACACCTAACCAATTTAAAAAATAATTCTGGACAACCACCAAAATGATCAGTGTGGCCAGTTAGGCCACAATCTAACTGGGTATGGATGTTTTCTTTCTTACCTTTCCTCTTGGCTCAAAATATACCAAGATGACTATGGCATGGTGAATCTGATTTTGTGGTCACTCAGTGGTTGAGATATGAAAACCTGTTAAGGGTTTTATTAACATGTCCCAATAATGTATTTGTTTTCTATCCTGAAAAGCTGGAGTCATTGGTAGACAGGCAAGAGTGAACATGTCCTTATCTTTAGAATACAAACACATATTATTCACACAGTATTTTTTGCTCTTAAAGATGAAAGCTTGTCAATACAAAGTGGCAATGTATATAGCCAGAAAATTTTTTTTTTTTTCAAGTTAAGACGAAGTCAAGACAAAGAGTGAATATATGATGAATAGGTTTAAGTTGATATTTGAAAAAAAAAAAAGAAAGAAGAGAAACTGCATCTTACAAGTCACTTCCATTTCTTAACAACTCATGGACAGTCTTATGATGAACACATCTTTATAACTGATCAATTTGACAGCACCGCCAGTCTTGTTTTACTGTAGTTTAGAAAGTTCCTGTCATGGACAAGATCACTTTGACAAAATGAATGTAAAGCTTTAAAAGTCAAGTTATATGTATCACAGGTGAAAGAAGTGCAGTACAAAGGAAAAGGCTGTCGCTGGCATTTTCCCTCCCTCCCATGCACATGGAACTATGTTTATTCACAATAAATTAAGAAGAAGAATCAATTGGGTAATTGATTTATTTTTCTATATTGGAGGACTTAAATCTGTGAGGTCTTAGACAAGATTTTCAACCCTTAATATCGTGTTCGGTAGTTCCTTACTGAGCCAATGTAGAGGAATATAGAATAAATGTAAAAGACCAGCATCGTAGACAGGGACAGACATACTGAGTGAGCCCAAGCGCTAGGCCCCCCAATACTGTCCCTGTCTACCTGCCAGTCTTGTGCTAGGCCGAAAGCCACAACTTGGTGTTGGACCCTTCACTGTGTAAGGGGATACACAGAATGAAATAAGACGGACAAACACAATAAAGAAGGGTCAGGAACATACCGGTCAAACTGGTAACAACAGAACTGTTCAAAAACAGCAGGTAAAAAAGAAGGTCAGAAGGACAGGCAAAAAGGTCAAAGTTCCAAGTAATCAAAAATTCCAAGTTATCAAATATAAAGACTAATATAAAGACCAGCTCCACTTACAAGAGACTATCACAAGCAAGGTCCATGAGTACAAGTGGACCTCTTATGAGATGTCAAAATCCAGGTCCAAGGTGCGACTGACAAGGAATAGAGATCAGTGGCGAAGGCAACTGCCTACCACGCTGAGGTCTGAACAGACACGGACATGACAGTAGGGCTGGGTTCACACTGCATTTTTGTTTTCATTTAACATATGAAATACATATATGTTAACGGATGGCAAAAACAAATGCTGTTATATTCCATACAGCAGATTCCATTTCTCATTTAAAATTAACTTATCACTGATGCTTCCAGGTTTATTCTGTTCTAATGAATGGAGTCATGTAGTGGATATCCTTGATTTGGTTGGTTGGTTCTTTTTTTTCCCTTTTTTACTAAAAACAATTACCCCTTTAAGTAGTCATGCATTAAATCTACTTGTTACAGTAATGTGTTAAGACTATTCATATTTTCCGGCCATTTTCCAGGCGGTCCCGGGCGGTATCCTCCCTCTGCATGGAGCTGGCAGCCTGAGAGATATGAGTGAAGATCAATTTTACTTTGTACAAAGCAAAATGAATCTGATTTGCTCATCTCTATTCAAAATGAACAAATACTAAATTTTCTAGTGCTTAATGAATATGATTATGAAGTGCAAAAAATGGGAATACACATGAACTTGCAGTTAGATACAGCCAGCCAATGCTATACTTAGTATCTACATGTTATTTTTATACATACATTAGGTTAGAAGTATCCTCTATTTGATTTGGTTGGAAAACATTGTTTTAGTCTAAACTGTTCTTGATTTAAAATAAATCCTTACTTGTTCTATTTGACATGATAAGTGAGCAAATCTGATTAAATTCAATTGGAAACGAGCAAAAAAAATCTAATATTCTAGCACATGCTACCAAGATTAAGCTAACAGATGGGAATTTAGCACAACTAAAGTGAATTTGCTTTATTTGTTAGCTTTCTGAATGATTTTCTGTCTTAGTGGTGCTTAGTGCTTAGTGGTTTATTTAATGGTCCAGTTCAATGTAACAAGCCAGGAATATACTTATGTGACAAATACACTTAGAGTATATAATACTCTGAGAGGATTATACCCTGTTTTGTTCTTTTGCATTTCATGGCTAGATCATTATTTTAATGTTTACTAATGTACTTATTTATTTTTTGCAGAGAATTAAACTTAGCGCTATATCTCAATGTGGCATGATTTTTGGTTCCTATGAACACAGTGAATCCAAAAATCTGTTTACAACATGTGGCATTGGGCACGGAAACTACTGTATTATAGTACTATACAGCTGGCAAGCTGTAGTCATGTGCATATGTTGTTAATCTTTTTTTTTTTGGGGGGGGGGGGGGGAATGCTTTAGCTCATTTCTTGTCTAAATGCAGTACAGAAATAGAATATTTATCATATTCATAACCACTATAGGTTGTTACTATAATACTATCAATAGTAAATACAAAGGCAGACATTTATGAAGAGTGGCCTACTCATACTTAATTCCAGGGATTGCGCAAATATCTGCACCTGCGCGAGCAGGTGCAGATCTTTGCATAGTTTACACATGTTTGATAAATTAGGTGTGGGAGGAGGCATCGCTTTCTCCCCCCTTGTTCCCCTCCCCCCCACTGTGCCCACCCACAGGTGAGCAGGGCTTAAGGCTAATGTATGCCACTAAAAAGGTAAGAACCTGTGCCTTTTTTGTGGCATACGCCAGGGGTGCATAGTTCATAAATGCCCCCCAAAATGTAGACTCTTATAATACACAGTAAATAAATGCAAAGATATTACTGTCTGTAGGGAATGTGTTACGATTTAGGTCACAGAGAGATGCAGGAGAGACACGGACAGTGCCTACTTGCCGCTATCTGCCCTAAGCGGCAGCGGGCAACTAGGCGGCAGTCTCTGGCCTAGATACGTGAAACAAAAGACAAAACAAACAAACAAACACAATAGTTCAGGGTGGACAAACCGGGTCAGCAACGTCAAGCGGCAAAAGTACAAAATCAGGATCCAATAGGCACAGTCAAAAAACAGGCAATATGGTCAGGGGCAGGCAGCAAGCAAGGGAGATCAAAGATACTAAGCAAGAATCAGGAGATACCAGGAAACAGTACCCACAAGCAGGCAGAGACTATCTCAATAACCGGCAAGTTACAGGCAGAAACAGAGACCTTAAATAGAAAACCAGGAACCCATTCCAGTAGCTGATTGGAGGGACTAGCTGTAAATTACTGAGGCAAGACCAGGTTAACCATTACATGAATAGAGGAAACATAGCAGAACAGACACAGGTGGGGCAGGGAAAACAGTTAGCGGAACAGAAGGAGTAAGACACAGTTCAGACACAGCTCAGAATGTAAACCCAGAATTACACAACACATCGCCACGACCCGAGGACTGCGCCCAATAGGTAAATTCCTAACAGGATGTGTCTCAATTCTTCAGACATTGCATTAATCACCAATTTCTCTTCTCAAAGACTCCCTGACTCCTTTCTCAGCCCCCCCCCCCACTAATATTTCTGCTGAAAATTTGCATACATTTATAAAAAGGGGAAATTGGACAGAAGTAAGACAGATTGTTATTAGAAAGTTGAAAAATATTTATATTTACATTTATAGCTGCTTCAATTACGTATGGTTTGGGGTCACTGACAACAGCAATAACAGCAAAAACAGCAATTACCTTGACTGTTATCAGAATCACTGCCTTTATAACAATAAGCACTTGTTGGTACAGCAGGTAAATGGTAGAGTCATATTCATGGTGGCTTCTCTGCCAGCCTGTTTTATGATAGTATGTAAATGCTGCAAACTGTTCCCAAATCTCTAAATATATTAAAATTGTTCCTGCGTGAATGATTTTGATAATAACTATACATTATAGGATCTCTAATTATACAATGTATTACTATATTATTGGGGATTCAAATAGGGACAACTGTAAATTAATCTCTCTTTCTTGGGAGATAAAGTCAGAGTGGGTCTCTGGCTACCTATTCAGTGGTATGGCCTTTTTACACAGGCTAATGACCACAAGCATTCCTAGAAACGCTCATGCTGCCGATTATCAACTCATGTAAAAGAGGCAGAGATCAGTCCATGAGTAAGCAAATACAGACAGATGGATCATGGCTGATTGGATCATTTATGATTTATCATTATTGTCCGCACATTTCTCTTTGTAAACAGACGATACATCAATCGTTCGTACAGCATGGCCATAAGATTTACCATGCACCTATCTCATTTGCATCCTTGCACAGCCCTATATCTAGCTGTATGAAATGACACTATGTCACTGTATTGTACATAGTCCTTGGGGGGGCTTGGGAAATAGTAGCAAAATGATCTGTCATACAGTAGAAACAGTATTAGAACGGAATTAGATCTCTCTGCTACTTTTGATGTGACTGCCTCATTTTGTCACATGTCTGTGGGACTAGAGCTAAGCCATTCACTTCAGATTCGGACAAATGAATGACTTAAACTTAAAGCAACTTTGACCTGAAGTGCATTAATCCAACTTTGCCTGGTGCTGAAGCTTTTCTCTAATTGATTCCAAGTGAAATTACAATTCAAGTTTGGAAAACTCAAGCTTGTTATATTGTTTTCACACCGAAAATGTGGGGGTGGAAAATATTCACACAAATAATACTGTCTCACGTAACGCAAACTCATCACTGGAAACAACCCATCAGTTGGCAGCTCCCCGTACATAAAGATTTAACCCTTTAAGGATGGAGCCAATTTTCGTTTTCGCTCTCTAATTTTCTCCTCCTTGTGTTTAAAAAACCACAGCGCTTGCATTATTTCACCTACAGACCCACATGAGCCCTTTTTTTTGTGACACTAATTGTTCTTTGCATTGACCGACTTCATTTTTCCATAAAATATGCTGCACAACTGGAAAAAAATTATTTGTGCAGTGAAATTGAAAAAAAGGGCATTTTTTTTTTATTTGGGGGGGTTGTGTTGAAACCGTTCACCCCATAGTAAAACTAACATTTTATTTATATTCCTTAAATCGGTACGATTACAATGATGTGTAACTTGTGTAACTTTTATTTTATTTGATGGCTTTTAAAAAATGTTAATCTTTAAAAAAAAAAAAAGTTCTTCAAATTGCTCTATTCCCATCCTTATAACACTTTTATTTTTTGGTCTATAGGGCTGTGGGAGGTGTCATTTTTTGCGCCATCATCTCTACTTTCTATCGGTACCTTGATTGCTTTATGGGACTTTTTGATTTTTATTACAATTTTTCTGGATTTGATGTGACCAAAAATCATCAATTTTGCGATCATTTAATAGTTCAGGCAATTACGCACATGCCGATATGAAATATGTTTGTTTGTTTATTTATTTATTTTTATTTATAAAATAGGAAAAGGGGTGCCGCACACTGCAGAGAGGGACGGCGCTGGGAGCCCTCTCTGCATGTCCTTAACGGCGGCATGATGAGTATACTCGTCATGCGCCTTTAAGGGGTTAAAAACACTAATAATAACAATAATAATAAATGTAAAATGCATGAGTAACCTGTGAATAAATGCTTTACAAATAAAATGCAGTGGGTCCAAATTTATTTATATTAAGCACTTAGTTCTCTGACCCTCCAAAGTAAATGACATACTTCACAGCATGAGTGTAATTAGCAAAGTGCATGAAAAGTTCTGCCAGAGCTGATCTATAGATATGATAAGTGACTTACAAGTGTTTAGTGCAGGGATAAACACTTATTAAAATGTATACTATAAATTTAATAAAAGGATGACAACCCAGCATTGGAAGATATAACTAGAACAGCAAAATAAACCTCTATCTTCTTCAGTGTTCATGTAGGTTGGGCTGATAAGGGCCCACTCCCAGAAATTCATCCTGCTATGTGAATATTATCTGACCCCTATTTACCAATTGCCATCTCATGCATTCACCATGCACTTAACTATATTAAGACAGTTTCTGCATGTGGCCAATTGTTCATTTCAGTATATAAAGGAAAAGTAGGTGGGAACTGGTAGACAGGGTCATTGGTCTCCCATTCTCTTGACAGGTGAGGATCGGAGGTGGCAGAAGGTGCCAAATACTATGTAAGGGGGTGGAGATGTGTGTGTGGGACATAGAAGACAAAGGTGGATGTAGCTGGCTAGAGAATAGGGGCACAAAAGGGGGTACTGATCGATCCAACATATGACTTATTGGCCACATTCTGGCCAATAATATTTTTATTTGTATAGATAGCTTTACAGGGGTTATCCAGCGCTACAAAATCATGGCCACTTTCTTCCAGAGACAGCACCACTCTTGTCTCCAGTTTAGGTGGGGTTTGCAATTAAGCTCCATTCACTACAATGGAACGGAGTTACAAAATCTGCACCCCAACTGGAGACAAGAAAAGTGCTGTCTCTGGAAGAAAGTGGCCATCGTTTTGTAGTGCTGGATAACCCCATTAATTTTGAAAGCAGCATAGCTCTACATTATGTCACAAATTATACAACTTTGGAGTCCATAGCTAACTTGGCTGATGAACTAAGCAGAAATGGCCATCTCACAACCTTGGTTGACAGTCAACCTGATGTTAGGGCCATATACCTAATCGTCATTCAGCGATGTTTGGTCCCACGGTTGCCATTCAGTGTGATCTGCTCTCATTTGCAGTGCACAATTAATCGAGTGGTCAGGCCTCACAAACTATCCCTGTATCGTTTGTTCATCCATTTAACAAAGGGTAAATGTTAGCTGCAGGAGGTTCTTGGGTGATCGCTACATCGTCCGGGCTGCCTATAGAAGACAGCAGCGGTCTGCTGCTGCTGCGCCTATTCCACGGATTGCTGCTATCGTAGTCATTTGTCTTTCAACATGTTGAAAGACAACAACAGATCACAATCAGCCGACATCGTTCATGACGGCTGATAGTTGTCTTCTATTAGACAAGACGATTATCGTCTGTAACGGCCGAATACGGACCATAATCGTTTTGTGTAATAGGGCCTTAACTCTGACCATACTGTACACTCACAACCAAAACTACTGGATCAAAACATATGTTTTATGTTCACAATTGTTGGAATCCACAGTGTGTAGAGTCCACACTCCAGGAGAACAATCTATGAGACCTATGCTTGCTTATTTCAATATGATGCGCATGGCCTACTTGTATCATGTCCCTAAAATAAAAAAGTCATTAAAAACAGTAATCTTTTATATGTCTTTAACACAATAGATTTCAAAGTCTAAAACACAAAGGAAAACGAACTACAATTTAAAAAAAGTGGGATTTGAAGAACTAGTGACATATTCTCCTTATTGCTAATTTCATTCAATACAATAGACATGAGTCACACACTCTCTCAAACACTTATAAAACACATAGCAACCCTATATTATCAGATCAACATTTCACTTTACAAACATACTCTTTTAATGATGATTGAAAATTCAATAGAAACCTTTAAATGCTGATGCAGGAGTACCTCAGCATGGTTCTTTATTATTATGAAGAATGATGTTCTACAGTAAAACCTAATACTGCTTTACAATGTTACTTGGTAATAAATCTTATACTTTTCAGCTTTGCGCTTCTTTTTTTCAACTAAATGAAACACTACATTTATAGGCCTAGGAAGTCACATGTCATGTGCATATTTTAAAGAAAATGTCAATGCAACATGTCACATTCTAAGTCTTTTTTTCTTATGAAAAGCCAGCAGTTTTTAGTATAATTGTACAGTGGTGCCTTGGATTACGAGCATAATTCGTTCCGGGACTGTGCTTGTAATCCAAATCCACTCTTAAACCAAAGCAAATTTTCCCATAAGAATTCATAGAAATGCAGACAATTGGTTCCACACCCCAAAATAATGATTTATTATTCTGAATAACATGTAAAACAAATGAAACAACATTCAGAAACAGCGGAATATGTGATATTATAAGTTACTGTACAGTAATGGAGAAGATGGAAAACACCAGGGCTGACAGAGACTGCAGGGAGTATGAAGGAATGAGCAGGGCAGATGTGGGCACATACATGCAGCACTCTATCCGGGAAGAGAGGGGTTACAGCTATGCAGAGATTACCCCCACAGTCCTGTCCCCTGATGCAAGCCCCAGCCTGAAGTGGATCTGCTATGATTTGGAAGGTGAGGGAGACTTCTTGGGTCAGAGTACAGGGCTGTAGACCCCGCTATGCAGGCCATGCCCCTCCTCCACTCGCGCTCCCAACCAGTACAGGGAGCTCTTAAACCAAAGCAATGCTCTTAAACCAACTCACAATTTTGAAAAACTGTGAGCTCTTAAACCAAAACGCTCTTAAACCAAGGTACCACTGTATTTCGTTGGAAGACAGAGGGTGGGCAGGAGAGATAAATGACGGCTGGACGATGATTTGGAAATCAGTTAATGAAGGTGTATGGACACCTAAGGCTATGTTCACAAACTGTCTCTATTTGGCCGTTTGATGATCGTCTTTTTGGTCGGCCATCAGTCATTATTTTAAAATGAAGGCTATGATTTGTACAATTATGGCTGTCATTATAAAAAAGTCGCTCACTTGGCATCAAAATGATAGCTGTCTTAAAGGGGTAGTGCGGCGCTAAGAAATTATTCACAAAATAACACACATTACAAAGTTATACAACTTTGTAATGTATGTTAGGTATGTGAATAGCCCCCTTTCCGTGTTCCCTGACCCCCGCCCGTGTACTCAGAAGTGTAGTGCAGTATACATACCTGATCCGTGTCGACCGACCCCGTCTGTAATCTTGTCAAAGATGTCATCTTCAGTAGGCTGGCCGACCCGCTCCTGCCGTCCCTCATGCCGGCCCCCCTCTGCCGCGTCATCAGCTGCTCAGCCGCGATTGGCTGAGCATAACTGTGTTCCGCCAATCGCGGCTGAGCACAGTTATGACGCGGGAGAGGGGGGCCGGCATGAGGGACAGCAGGAGCGGGTCGGCCGGCCTCTCAAAGATGACGTCTTTGACAAGATTACAGACGGGGTCGGTCGACACGGATCAGGTATGTATACTGCACTACACTTCCGGGTACACGGGCGGGGGTCGGGGAACATGGGAAGGGGGCCATTCACATACATAACATACATTACAAAGTTGTATAACTTTGTAATGTGTGTTATTTTGTGAATAATTTCTTAGTGCCGCACTACCCCTTTAAAAGATGGCTGCAAAAAAAAAAGACAGTATGTGATAACATAGCCTAAATATTTCAGAATATTCCTACACATAATGGCCCAGATTTATCAAGGGAGTAAAATATAGACTGGTGTAAACTGCCCACAGCAACCAATCACAGCTCAGCTTTCATTTTACCAGGGCTGAAAGCTGAGCTGTGATTGGTTGCTGTGGGCAGTTTACACCTATGTATATTTTAAACTCTGATAAATCTCCCCCAATATACATACTTAAAAACTGTCATCATAAACATTCATGACACTACTAAAAGAAAATTAAATGTATTTAGAATTAATTGTTTGCCATAAAGCACAAAGGAAGTCAGAAAACCCAGTCAAGTATAATTATATGATGTAATGAGAAACTATAAACTTTCATTGATGCATATTTTATCACAGCACACGTATTCTGTGATCTAAAGAGTCTGAGCTTGTCCCCAGATACTAGGCAACTGAAATATAAAATCGCAATTTCTTTAATGTTGTTCCATCACTGACACTGTTCTGATTGCAATTAACATCTTTTACAATGAAACATCAGTTAACTGTCACATCTACATATAAGAGAAGTAAAGATCACTCAGTTTACTAACTTATTCTTACAAAGTTTGAAGGGCACACTAAGTGCTGAATCAGATAAGATTTTGTGAATTTGCATGCCTTAAAAGCTATGAGTGCCTTTGTAAAGCATTTTTTTAATTCTTTTTTCTACTTATGGTGCTAAATAAAAAAAATAAAACATTTTCTTGCCAGGTCTTTAATAAAGAAAATAGCTTTTGTTTGTAGAGCCTCTGCAGGTTGCTATGTATGCTTTATTTTTTATCTTTATGCTTGTACCCAGCCTATATGATTCTCACCTGCAAACTAGCTTCTGTGGGCCTTCTCTCCAGTCCGTGTGAATTGTCCTTTAAGGATTCCTTCACCCCTATCCACTCTTTCAGCTGTTGTGTACCTTTTTCATTTAGCATTCAGAAAAAAAAGTCTGTGCAAAGGTATCCAGAGCTGATAATACAAATGGCACTTCACTCTATCCATATATTTTATTTTGTGTTTAATAATTAACAACCTAACAATATTTGGAGGCTTGAGGAGGCCCGTATTTTGCTGCTCCATACTGGCTTTTAGTATGCAATAACGTAAGACTGCATGTATTACTTTTCAAAAAGTTCTCATTTATTAGTTAGGCATTTGCACACAATTTAGGGGTCCCCCAGGACTTAAAAGGGCATGTGTCACCTCAAATTTCTTTACTGATTAGAGTCAGATACTAAAACTTGTTCTTTTATTCTATTTTTATTTTACTCTTTATACAATGCTATGAGGGCTGCCATATTGCCTGGGCTGTTCTTAACAGCATTTAGTGACATGCTTTACTGCAAGACTCATGGACATTGATGACAATAGACAGACTCTATTCCCTTGAGATGTATGTAAAACATCATTGAGCACGTTCTGTGACCTTTAAAAAGGTCATTTCATGGGGAGCTGCTATTGTCTCCTCTATCTACTAGTGTCTCGTGTCTTTGCAATGGCGTACAAATCACTTTACAGCACCGTCCTCTTATCACTACAAAAAGAATAAGAAGTCTCAGCTTAGTTTTAGCCCCAGTGGTGAGGATGAAAACTGCAAGATCTCAGGATTATTTCATAATATAGATAGGAAAATGAAAAATTCTTTAAAAATATGTTTAACACAAAAACATTATTTATACAGTGTAATTTTCTGATGACACGTTCCCTTTAAGTGCTGCAGATTTTCCTAATTAACTTCAACTGCAGCAGATCTCCAAAAAATCTGCCATATTTCAAGTGAACATGCCTTAACATGTAATACTTAGAAAGTACTATGCAAATATCCTGAGTAAAAGCACAATTCTAAGCATACTTATATTCCTGTCCTCTTTAATCTCTACATTCCCTTAACTGTATTGGCCCCCAACAGGCATCCTGTACAATGCATAGGAAGCCTCCTTAGATTCAATCAGATGGCAGTGGAGGCATTATAGGAGGAAGTATGAAGACACACTTCTACTGACAACAACAAAAAAACACAAAACGTATTATGCTTACCTTTTTGTGTATGCTGTTTTAACCCAGACTTAACAGTTCTCTGATGTTTCAATTTTTTTTAACACTTTATTTCTGTAAAACAAAAACAACAGTGACAAATAATGAACAGTAGTCATAATGTACAGTTTCTATTGCCTCTACCTTTATATTCTCACAGTTCCTATTTCTTTTATCAATCTCTAACATTTGATGTAGTTAATCGTATACTGTATGAACATCTTTTATTTCATGTCTTCCTGTCTTAAAGTCAGTTCAAATGTGATTGAGCCTGATAGATAGTGAACTTGAGAGGCATGCAACTAGCTGTTCTTTTCAATGTCCTATGGACATGCATGAACATTGTGTATTGACTAGAAATTAATTATAGGCCAAGTACTGTACCTTACCAGTGTATTTTATAACTGTTAGCTGAAACATAGCCACTGGAGATCACTAAAAAAGGTACAAGTAGGTTGTGAAGAAATTCATGCCACTTTATCTTGATAAAGGATGACAATCTTTTTTTCTTCCAAACAAAGGTAATGCTGTACTGCACATAGTAGAACAAGAAAGTTCTTATTTCAATTACTTAAAAAACTGTTATGAAATATGTTCATTTTTGTATTTTATTTTAGCCTTTTTAATAACATATTTATTCACTCGTTATACATCTCCATTTTGTTGCAGAGTTCTTTTTATTCCCTTTCAAATGAACAGTAACAATTCAATGTAAAATGCCTATAATGAACTTACCTGGCCATTCTCCTGCTTATTCTGCAGATATTTCATGGTGGAAAATGATTTTTAATGTTCCATTAATTTTAATGAGAGAGGTGGCTCTTTGGAGCATTTCTTCTTGCTGTATTTCTGTCTCTATTTTTTTACCCCTAGGGAATTCTGTTTGTGCCCATCTGTTTCCACCACTGGAGGAAAGTATTTTTTCCTGAGGTTAGGACGGCACTGGTGGGGACAAGGGGACCACCTGGTTTGTAACAATAGTCCTTATGTATGGCATTTGTTCACCTAATGTAGACCATATGCCTATAGTACAATTGTTGTTGGCGGCCTTCAATTTCTTGTTGACATAACTGTCTTTAACACTGAGGCCTATGGGTAAAAGCATACTATGTACTATTTCGAAAATGTCTATGTATACCCTTATATATACATATTCTTTTTGTCTGTTTGTTTGTTTCCTTACCAGTTTCTACCTCTCTGTTTGTTTGTTTTGTTTTTTTCATTTGTGTGGCTATTCCATGGGATTTAAATATGATTTTATTTATTAAGCATTAATAATAATAATATAATAATAATAATAATTTTTATTTATATAGCGCCAACAGATTCCGCAGCACTTTACAATTCTGGAGGTACATACATAGACAAAAAATCGACATTACATAGATACATATAATTATCCATACATGAGGAGTGAGGTCCCTGCTCGCATGCATGAGCTTACATACTATCAGGAGGGGGTGCGAGACAAAATGGCAGAGGGGCAAAGTGCATCGTTGTTCTTATGGTCCGGCCATCTATATAAATAAGGCAGTGCGGGTAAGGGGGGGTGAACCTGTCACCAGCCAATGAACCTGTCACCAGCCAATGCCTGCATGCACAGGTCTAAGTGCTTAAATGCTTGGTGTGTGTGTGTGCGTGTATGTATGTGTCTGTGTGTGTGTGCGTGGTGGAGGTGTCTGTGTGTGTGTGTGTGTGTGTGGAGGGGGGGTTGAGGGTTGAGTCAAAATTAGGGAACCTGGTAAGCCTGTTTGAACAGATGTGTTTTGAGGGCACGTTTGAAGCTTTGTGTATTGGTGGTGAGTCTGACAGTCTTGGGTAATGTATTCCATAGAACTGGTGCAGCTCGGGTGAAGTCCTGGAGACGGGAGTGAGAGGTGCGGATCAAGGTGGATGTTAATCGTAAGTCATTAGAGGAGCGTAGGGCACGGGTAGGGCGGTAGACAGAGATGAGGGAGGAGATGTATGGAGGTGCAGCACTGTGGAGAGCCTTGTGGGTGAGCAGGAGGACTTTATATTGTATCCTGTGTTTAACAGGGAGCCAGTGTAGTGACTGGCACAGGGGGGAGGCATCAGTATAGCGGCTGGACATGGGGATGAGCCTGGCCGCTGTATTGAGAATGGACTGGAGAGAGGAGAGTTTAGAGGAAGGAAGGCCGATTAGTAAGGAATTGCAGTAGTCAAGACGGGAATGAATCAGAGCGACAATGAGAGTTTTAGCAGATTCGACAGGAAGGAAGGGACGGATTTTAGAGATGTTTTTTAGATGCAGATTACAGGAACGTGAAAGAGATTTAATGTGAGGAGTGAAGGAAAGATCTGAGTCAAACATAACCCCAAGGCAGCGGGCTTGCTGTGTAGGGGCTATGGTCGCACCACAGACAGAGATGGAGATGTCAGGTGGAGGGTGTTTAGCAGAGGGAGGGAAGACAAGAAGCTCAGTCTTAGAAAGGTTTAGTTTTAGGAATAGGGAGGACATAGCGTTGGAGACGGCAGACAGACAGTTACTGGTGTTCTGTAGAAGTGCGGGGGTGATATCACGGGAGGAGGTATATAGCTGGGTATCATCAGCATAGAGATGGTACTGAAAACCAAACTTGCTGATGATTTGTCCGATGGGTAAAGTGTAAAGTGAGAAAAGGAGAGGGCCCAGGACTGATCCCTGAGGAACCCCAACTGTAAGGGGGAGAGAAGATGACATGGAGCCAGAAAGTGATACACTAAAGGAGCGGTCGGAGAGATAGGAGGAGAACCAGGAAAGAGCAGAGTCCTTGAGGCCGATAGAGCGGAGCGTGGAGAGGAGGAGCTGGTGGTCTACAGTGTCAAAAGCGGCAGATAGGTCCAGGAGGATGAGAAGTGAATGGTCACCTTTAGATTTGGCAGAGAGGAGATCGTTAGAGACTTTAATAAGGGCAGTTTCTGTAGAGTGGTGAGGACGGAAACCGGACTGAAGGGGGTCAAGGAGAGAGTTGTCAGAGAGGTAGCAGGTTAGGCGGGAATAGACCAGACGTTCCAACAGTTTGGAGATAAAAGGAAGATTAGAGACAGGTCGATAGTTGGCTGCATAGGAGGGGTCTAGGGAGGTTTTTTTCAGTAAGGGAGTGATAATGGAGTGTTTGAAAGCCGAGGGGAAGATGCCAGAGGAGAGGGAGAGGTTGAAGATTTTAGTAAGGTAAGTAGTGACAACAGGAGAGAGAGACTGGACAAGGTGTGAGGGAATAGGGTCACTAGGGCAGGTGGTGGGACGAGATGAGGAGAGGAGTCTGGAGACTTCCTCCTCTGTTACAGGTTCAAATACTGAGAGGGAAGAGGAGGAAATACAAGAGGGAATGGGATCAACACTTCTTTGGGACTGGGAGGTGATCTCCTGACGGATGGTATCTATCTTTTCCTTGAAGTAGGATGCTAGGTCTTCAGCACAGAGGTTAGTTACGGGTGTCTGAACTTTGGGTTTGAGGAGGGAGTTGAGGGTATCAAAGAGACGTTTTGGGTTATGGGATAGAGAAGAAATGAGAGAGGTAAAGTAAGATTGTTTAGCAGAATGAAGAGCGGAGTAGTAGCTTCTAAGCACAAATTTGTAATGTAGGAGGTTTGCATCAGTTTTAGACTTCCTCCACGAACGTTCAGCACACATAGAACACCGTCTAAGGAAACGAGTTGAAGGTGTGTGCCAAGGTTGTGGTCGTCTGCGTTTTGCTGATTGAGGTGTGAGGGGTGCCATTTTGTCAAGGGTTGTTTTGAGGGTGTCGTGATAGCACTTGGCAGCCAGATTGGGACAGGAGAGCGAAGAGATAGGAGGCAGTGATGACTGTACAGAGTCTGTAAGTTGTTGGGTGTTGATGGCACGTAAGTTTCTGTACATGACCAAGGTTGGGGTGTCAGGAGGAGAATGAGTATTAGTGATTGAAAAGGAGAGAAGATTGTGGTCCGAGAGCCCGGTAGGAGTGTTATTAAGGCGAGAAACTGGGCAAAGTCTGGAGAAGACGAGGTCCAGGGTATTCCCACCCTTGTGGGTTGGAGAGTCAGAATGCTGGGAGAGGCCAAGGGAGGAGGTTAGGGAAAGAAACTGAGAGGCCGATGGGGAAAGTGGTTTGTCAATAGGGATATTAAAATCGCCCATGATGAGGGCGGGAATGTCAGAAGATAGAAAGTAAGGAAGCCAGGTAGAAAAATGGTCAAGAAAGCGTAGTTGTGAACCAGGGGGGCGATATATGACTGCGACTCTCAGGGAAAAGGGCC
This sequence comes from Dendropsophus ebraccatus, assembly GCF_027789765.1. Classification (NCBI taxonomy): domain Eukaryota; kingdom Metazoa; phylum Chordata; class Amphibia; order Anura; family Hylidae; genus Dendropsophus; species Dendropsophus ebraccatus. The sequence goes on from NC_091455.1 coordinate 105,055,272, forward strand.
GGAAGAGTCTAATGGTGTGCACCTCAAAAGAGGAGAATGAGAGGGAGGGCTCAGGGGGAATGACCTGGTAAGTGCAGTCCTGAGAGAGAAGTACACCCACTCATCCACCATGTCTGTTATCAGGTCTAGGAGTATGGGAAAATTGAAGACCTCCATGGGTCAGAGCAGCAGGTGAGGCTGTGTCTGACTCTTGTAGCCATGTTTCTGTGAGAGCCAGCAGGTTGAGCGATTTATTGAGGAATAAGTCATGGGTTTCAGTGAGTTTGTTGCAGACAGATCTAGAATTCCATAGAGCACAGTTAATGGAGATTGGGTCTGGCATGCAGGGAATCTTAATCAGGTTAAAAGGGTTTCTGTAGGTGGCCGATGAAGAGAAGCTGTTAGTAAAGGTTGGAGGACCAGGGTTAGGAGAGATGTCTCCAGCAGTAAGCAGGAGCAGAGATAGAGATAGCAGGTGTGAGTAAGAGAGGGAGGGCGGATGTTTGGAGGGAATGGGAAGAAATGGTTTATTGTATGGGAAAAAGACAGCAGGGGGGGTTAGATCAGCAGGTAGAAGGGAAGAAGAGATAAATATACTATTGCTTGATATAGGAGTTGGGGGTTTGGAGCAGAGTTTGAGTATTAGGGAAGCAAAAGTGATAGCAAAGGTGAACATTTTTGGAGAGCAGAGGAGTATATGGAATGCAGTTACCTTCAGTTCCCTTCTGGTTCAATTCTGGTTTAATTCATTTAGACACTTTGACTGATCAGCACTTAGAGTGATCAGCATTGACCATGGTCAGGAATGACCAGAGCAGTTCACTATATAGTTAGATAACTAGCTGAGAAGTACTACCAGGTGTGAAACATGGGGTGGGTGGGGAAGAGATGGAAGAGGGCAGGGGTAACTGATAGAGAGAAGATTGTAAACAAACAGTTTGGGTTCACTGCTTAGAAAAGAGGGCAATAAAAGTCAATGCTGAGAAGAGTAGAGCCAGATATCATACCATGAAATTTAAACAATGCAATGGATAATGGGGGTAGGAGTTGATAGTTGGAGCCAATTCATACCATGAAATTTAAACAATGCAATGGATAATGGGGGTAGGAGTTGATAGTTGGAGCCAATTCATACCATGAAATTTAAACAATGCAATGGATAATGGGGGTAGGAGTTGATAGTTGGAGCCAATTCATACCATGAAATTTAAACAATGCAATGGATAATGGGGGTAGGAGTTGATAGTTGGAGCCAATTCATACCATGAAATTTAAACAATGCAATGGATAATGGGGGTAGGAGTTGATAGTTGGAGCCAATTCATACCATGAAATTTAAACAATGCAATGGATAATGGGGGTATTAGTTGATAGTTGGAGCCAATTCATACCATGAAATTTAAACAATGCAATAAAGTTTTGAATTCATAATATACTCATGAGTTGTGTAATTCCTTTTTGGGGGTACCTGTAAATACCATCCTCGCAGCAGCCAGTTCTATCCCCTCAGCTCCTCCTACAAGCCATGGAGTCACTCAAGCTGCTTACACCATTTAACCTTTTCCTTTAACCCCTGATGGAGCACACAGTTGGGCACCTGTAGCTGTAGAGGTGGGTTTCGGGGTAAGGACTGCCACTATGGGAAAAGGTGAGATGGTGTCAGTCACTTGAGGGACTTCATGACTTGTAGAAGGAGCTGATGATAGTAATGGTTTATTCATCTCATCTATCTACAACTTAGACCACAAAAATAATAAAAGTACACTCTTCCATGCACCATGCTGTTCTGTCTTTCCTTGACAACTATGAATTCGTATTGATTGTATGTCGATTCATTCTCTATATGTTCTAAATTAGTGTAGAGAAAGAAAATTGCTATCTGTAGAAGTTGTGTAGGCTCCGAGCATTGCTACTGCATAACATGGTTTATGGTATCCAAATAGAAATAGATGAAGGCAACAAGGAAATAATTAAAAAAATTTTTTACAAAAAGTAAAATAAAAAATAATAAAGAAAAAACAGGGGAAAAAACTTCCATATGGTAAATGAGGAAATACTGGAGGATCACAAACTATATGTTCTAAGACCAGGTTAGTGGTATTTATCAGTTTAAACAGGACTGAGAAACACAGTGTTATTACCTTCATGATGATGTCAATTATTGATTTTACTTCAGTGTACAAGTACTACAGAGTGATGCTAATTGGGGTTTACAGTTCAGCAGTTCACATACAGACTGATCATTAGCTTCTACAAAATAGAATAACAGCATTTTCAGGTGTAGTTTTTAATGTGCACAAAATTTTAAGGTTTATTATTTATTGGGTGCAAAGGAATATTCCCATTCTTATGCTATGTTCACACACAGTATTAAGATCAGTATTTGGACAGTATGTGGATCACACCGTGCAAATCTTTCCATTACAGTTTTTTTGTCTGACAGTTCCACTCCTGATTTTGGCTAAACTTGCTGACCAAAATAGTGACCAAAATGCTGACCCAAGAACAAAATAACATGATTAGTGAAATATGTACTCATGACAGATTCATTGCTCAGTCTCATAGGTGGGGAAAACCCTCACTAATCATGCAATCTGTGCTGGCACTTGAATCACTGCCCAGAGCTCATGTGGTCGTATCTTCTCTATGGACCTCCAGCCACAATAATAGGCTATGTTCAAACAATGTCTTTTGTTTTAAGTAGGCCAGAAAGGATATGCAAAATAGCTCTCACTTCCCAGAATTATCAGTGGAGCAGCAATGGTCTGTAAGTCTCCATACGTCTTTATGACGAGCTCTCCTTTAGGAGAGTCACTACCCCTTTGACCCACTTTAGGTAGGCCATAAATTTGAGACCAAATAGCAGCCTTTATTAAATGGCTATTATTACATCATAATTATATTATATATCATTATACAAATAATGGCTGTTATTTGGCCTCAAAATAACAGCCGTCCTTAAAGACAGCTGTCAAAAGACTGAAAACAAAAATGGTGTGGGAACATAGCCATACAATGGGGGATAATAAGTATTTGATACACTGCTATTTTTTGCACGTTTTCCCACATACAAACCATACATCCCAGCACACATTGCATACTTACCATCCACGTGAGTTGGTTACACCATTAGCACGACAAGTGTCCTAATGATAATGATCGCATATACAGGTACAACTCACTGTACACTAGATCAAGTAGGGATTGCGAAACTATGAACTTTATTGAGGTCCATTACATCCTTAGGCTATGTTCACACGCTGTACAAATAACTGCAGTTCTGCCAGATCAGCCATTGCTTCAAGTTACCTTAAGCTGGAATTAATGAACATGATGATTAATTCCGGAAGTAGTTAGTGTTAAACAACAGCCGTTTAACCTGAACAAAGCCTTAAATTTAGCTGTGTATTGACCCCTATTTTAGGCTTGGGTGTGAAGACCGAAGTGTCATCTTTTAATCTATATTGGCTAGCTGCCATATTGGTACAGGCTGTATGTGCTGTGCGCATACTCGAAGTTCTAAGTCATGTATAACTTTATTAGTATGGACAAAATAAACTATAATGTATTATTTCTGTCAAGGGGGAACGGGGCAAATCTGGCCACATGGGAGCATATCTGGCTACCCTACCGGGGGGGGGGGGGGGGCAGTGTAGCTTCAGGGGGGCAAATATGGAAACAGGGCAGCATATCTGGCTATGGTTTGGGGGTAGGGGGATGTAGCTTCAGGGAGAAAATATGGCTACAGGGTACTATATTTGGCTACAAGGGGAAGGGGGGTAAATCTGATCACGGGGGAGCATATCTGGCTACAGGGGGTGGAATCTGGCCGCAGGGGGCATATCTGGTTATAAGGGAGTATATACACTCACCGGCCACTTTATTAGGTACACCTGTCCAACTGCACGTTACCACTTAATTTCTAATCAGCCAATCACATGGCGGCAACTCAGTGCATTTAGGCATGTAGACATGGTCAAGACAATCTCCTGCAGTTCAAACCTAGCATCAGTATGGGGAAGAAAGGTGATTTGAGGGCCTTTGAACGTGGCATGGTTGTTGGTGCCAGAAGGGCTGGTCTGAGTATTTCAGAAACTGCTGATCTACTGGGATTTTCACGCACAACCATCTCTAGGGTTTACAGAGAATGGTCCGAAAAAGAAAAAACCTCCAGTGAGCAGCAGTTCTGTGGGCGGAAATGCCTTGTTGATGCCAGAGGTCAGAGGAGAATGGGCAGACTGGTTCCAGCTGATAGAAAGGCAACAGTGACTCAAATAGCCAACCGTTACAACCAAGGTAGGCAGAAGAGCATCTCTGAACGCACAGTACGTCGCACTTTGAGGCAGATGGGCTACAGCAGCAGAAGACCACACCGGGTGCCACTCCTTATAGCTAAGAACAGAAAACTGAGGCTACAATTTGCACAAGCTCATCGAAATTGGACAGTAGATGATTGGAAAAACGTTGCCTGGTCTGATGAGTCTCGATTTCTGCTGCGACATTCAGATGGTAGGGTCAGAATTTGGCGTCAACAACATGAAAGCATGGATCCATCCTGTCTTGTATCAACGGTTCAGGCTGGTGGTGGTGGTGTCATGGTGTGGGGAATATTTTCTTGGCACTCTTTGGGCCCCTTGGTACCAATTGAGCATCGTTGCAACGCCACAGCCTACCTGAGTATTGTTGCTGACCATGTCCATCCCTTTCTGACCACAATGTACCCAACATCTGATGGCTACTTTCAGCAGGATAATGCGCCATGTCATAAAGCTAGAATCATCTCAGACTAGTTTCTTGAACATGACAATGAGTTCACTGTACTTCAATGGCCTCCACAGTCAGCAGATCTCAATCCAATAGAGCATCTTTGGGATGTGGTGGAACGGGAGATTCGCATCATGGATGTGCAGCCGACAAATCTGCGGCAACTATGTGATGTCATCATGTCAATATGGACCAAAATCTCTGAGGAATGCTTCCAGCACCTTGTTGTATCTATGCCACCAAGAATTGAGGCAGTTCTGAAGGCAAAAGGGGGTCCAACCCGTTACTAGCATGGTGTACCTAATAAAGTGGCCGCTGAGTGTATACTGTAGCTACAAAGTGAGAAAAATCTGACTGCAAGGGGCATATCTGGCTATAAGGGGGGCAACAGATTCCAGAAAAGGCGGCACTCAAATTTCATTAATTGGTGAATAAAAATCTTTTTTTTTCACTTTGGAGTGCCGCCTCCTCTAGGATCTGTTGTACCACTTTGGAAGTCTCCAGTCCGACTACCTGAGGTTGAGCACCCACCTGAGCCACAATGCTGCACAGTGCCGTCCAGCATACACTTGTTTTCTGGCTATAAGGGGGGTATATCTGGCTACAAGGGGTGGGTCTGGCTGCAGGAGGACATATCTGGCTACAGGGGGGCATATCTGACTGCAGGGGTTTATATCTTGCTACAAGGGGGGACAAATATGGCTGCAGGGGCCATGACTTGTAATATACAAAAACGCTTGTGGCAAATATAAATAAAATTTATGTATACACCACTAAATCCAAAACGATGCAGAGTGTTATAGGAAGAGAAAAAGTATAGGGAAAATTTTAGGAACAGTGAATATATGTAATAAAAGATTACCATGCTGTGTAATATGCTTATTCATGCTGCACATAATCTGCAGTTAGTATAACTGTGTATGTAAGAACCAGGCCGTGTTGTGGGAGAAGGCTAGTGCAGCAGTACCAGACCTAAGAGACACTACAAACACTGCATGTACTGCAGTTCCACCTCTGGCCACTAGTTGTGCTGTGTAAGGAAAATGGCAGAACAGCAAGTAAAAAAACAAGCCAAGATGTAAACAGCTGTATCATGGTGGAAGAAGCTGATATAGGAGAAGTAAGTATATGGAGACGTTTTCCTAGGCTTTGGCAATACAGACAGATATTTTTGGACTATGTTATTAATCTTGGAAAACCTCTTTAACCCAGTGAGCAACCTGTCAAGTGGCCTGTTCTAAAACTTTGTCTGTGATCACATTCAAGCTGCTGCCAGATATGGTTTTAAAACAGGCCACCTGAGGTGACCTGACAGGTAACTCACTGGGTAACTTCACCAAGGAGAGCTGTGGACAATGCTTTCTGACACATAAAGTGACAGGACAGGAACAGTTTCCCAGCTACACAGCTTACACTTCTAACCTCCATCTGTCCCTGATACCTTTAAAGCCCCTAAAATGTGGTACAACAAATTTCCTTCAGAACTCACATGTTTAATGAAATGAAGTGTCACATAGTCTGTCAGTATATACACAACTTTTCTGAAAGGGCCCAGAGACTGCAACACCATATAGCAGGAGGCACCACTAACCAAACAACTCAATAAACACCAAGGAAATCTCCAAACAGGTCAAGGTCAAAGTTGTTGAAAAGTAGAAGTAAGGGTCCATTTACACAGAAAGATTATCTGACAGATTATCTGCCAAAGATTTGAGGCCAAGACAGAAACAGACTATAAACAGAGATCAGGTCATAAAGGAAAGACTGAGATTTTTACTCTTTTCAAATCCATTCCTGGCTTTGGCTTCAAATCTTTTGCTTCAAATCTGTCAGATAATCTTTCAGTGTAAATGGACCATTAGGATTGGGTAATAAACAAATATCCAAATCTCTCAGGATCACCAGAGCCCCATCAAATCCATTATTATCAAATAGAAAGAACATGGTACCACAACAAATCTGCCAAGAGAGGCCTCCCACCAAAACTCTCAGACCAGGCAATGAGGGTATTAGTCAGGGAGGCAGCACGGAGACCAAAGGTAACACTGAAGAAGCTGCAGGGTTCCCAAGCAGACAAGGGGGGATCTGTCCTTACAACCACAACAAGCCATGCACTCCATAGAGCTGGGCTTCATGAAAGAGTAAGTGGGAAAAAAGCCTTTACTTTCTGTTATTTTGTCTTATTTATTGTTTACCTCCAGAGATGAGCGAACCTCGAGCATGCTCGAGTCCATCCGAATCCGATTGATTAGCATTTGATTAGCAGGGGGCTGCTGAAGTTGGATAAAGCCCTAAGGCTATGTGGAAAACATGGATATAGTCATTGGCTGTATCCATGTTTTCCAGACAACCTTAGGGCTTTATCCAACTTCAGCAGCCACCTCTAATCAAATGCCAAATGCTCGGGTTTGGATGGACTCGAGCATGATCGAGGTTCGCTCATCTCTATTACTTCACATTGAAAAGAAAACAAAATGTTCAAAGTTGTAGGCATGTTCTTTTTGTTAAAAAATGCAAACCCTCAATAAATCCATTTTAATTCCAGGTGTTGTGGTAGCGAAACATGAAAATTACCAAGAGGGTTGAAAACTGTTGCAAGCCACTATATATAAAGTAAATATTGAATACCTGGGAGTGCTGAATTTGATACGGATTGTTTTTTAACACTTTTCACTGCTAGCATTTATAACTGGTAGCATAAGAGGTATGCCGATTTTTCATGTGATTTCCCATGACTATAAGAAACATTATCCCCTCCACCCTAGGAAAATTCATAGTGAAAACTGTCATTTCTGATTTCTGGATAGGGTTTTGAAATCACACTCAAATGTATTGTTGTGTATTGTACTGAAATTGCTGCGGAAATTATGGTGTTAAATCCAGTAGAAAAATCTATACCAATTCCATTGTCTGAATGTGGCTTTATAGATACTAGTTTACAATTTTAAACAACTCTATTTGGAGCTGGATAACAGAGGATATTGATAAACAGTTGAGCATTATAAAGCAGTACTGCAATTGATATAGTGTCCATTTATTTTGGTGACACACACACAAATAAATATATATATATATATATACACACACTACCGTTCAAAAGTTTGGGGTCACATTGAAATGTCCTTATTTTTGAAGGAAAAGCACTGTACTTTTCAATGAAGATAACTTTAAACTAGTCCTAACTTTAAAGAAATACAGTCTATACATTGCTAATGTGGTAAATGACTATTCTAGCTGCAAATGTCTGGTTTTTGGTGCAATATCTACATAGGTGTATAGAGGCCCATTCCCAGCAACTGTCACTCCTGTGTTCTAATAGTACAATATGTTTGCTTATTGGCTCAGAAGGCTGAAAACAGTCTAGCTCGTTACAGAAGCTACAAAACTGACCTTCCTTTGAGCAGATTGTGGTTCTGGAGCATCACATTTGTGGGGTCAATTAAACGCTCAAAATGGCCAGAAAAAGAGAACTTTCATCTGAAACTCGACAGTCTATTCTTGTTCTTAGAAATGAAGGCTATTCCATGCGAGAAATTGCTAAGAAATTGAAGATTTCCTACAACGGTGTGTACTACTCCCTTCAGAGGACAGCACAAACAGGCCCTAACCAGAGTAGAAAAAGAAGTGGGAGGCCGTGTTGCACAACTAAGCAAGAAGATAAGCACATTAGAGTCTCTAGTTTGAGAAACAGACGCCTCACAGGTCCCCAACTGGCATCTTCATTAAGTAGTACTCGCATCTACAGTGCAGAGGTGGCTGCGGGATTTTGGGCTTCAGGGCAGAGTGGCAAAAAAAAAAAAACATATCTGAGACTGGCCATTAAAAGAAAAAGATTAAGATGGACAAAAGAACACAGACATTGGACAGATGAAGACTGGAAAAAAGTGTTGTGGACGGATGAATCCAAGTTTGAGGTGTTTGGATCACAAAGAAGAACGTTTGTGAGACACAGAACAAATGAAAAGATGCTGGAAGAATGCCTGACGCCATCTGTTAAGCATGGTGGAGGTAATGTGATGGTCTGGGGTTGCTTTGGTGCTGGTAAGGTGGGAGATTTGTACAGGGTAAAAGGGATTCTGAATAAGGAAGGCTATCACTCAATTTTGCAACACCATGCCATACCCAGTGGACAGCGCTTGATTGGAGCCAATTTCATCCTACAACAGGACAATGACCCTAAACACACCTCCAAATTGTGCAAGAACTATTTACAGCAGAAGCAGGCAGCTGGTATTCTATTGGTAGTGGAGTGGCCAGCAGCGTTACCGTATGGTACGCCAGAAGTGCCCATCCAACCAATCCAACTTGTGGGAGCTGCTTCTAGAAGCGTGGGGTGCAATTTCTCCAGCTTACCTCAACAGATTAATAGCTAGAATGCCAAAGGTGTGCAATGCTGTAATTGCTGCAAAAGGAAGATTCTTTGACGAAAGCAAAGTTTGATGTAAAAACAATGTTATTTCAAATACAAATCATTATTTCTTACCTTGTCAATGTCTTGACTCTATTTCACTATTTTCTATTCATTTCACAACGTATGGTGGTGAATAAGTGTGACTTTTCATGGAAAACACAAAATTTTTGGGTCACCCCAAACTTTTGAACGGTAGTGTGTGTGTATATATATATATATATATATATATATGTATATATATATATATATATATATATATATATATATATATATATATATATATTTTATTATCCTCCACTTGTAAGCAAATTCTCCATAAATGTTCTTCTCTAAATGGTACAGCTTTAAAGGTGAACATGTTGGCATAATATTTGCATAATGCCTTGTCAAAAATTCGGATATTTTCTATATTTTGTAATCTCATAATTTTTCTCAGTACACTACATATTTCTCTGATGTTGTTTTTTCCTGAAGCTGAGGAAACTGTCATAGGTTACCCTGGTCTCCTAGTGCTAATAGAACCATTAATGCCAAGATCAGGAGATAATTGCCGATCACATTAACACTACCCCAGTTGGAAGTACTGTAACTGTCTCGCTGTCTATGGCTATGCCGTAGTGCGAACCGCGAATATACGCACATAGTTTTGAGGTTGATGCGTTCGCTTGAAAGTATACGATATACGCCCGCACAGTGCACACTACATATGAGCGTACGGCCGGATCGTATACGGTGCCGTGAAAAATGAACAAGACCATTGTTTGAGGACGGAAATGTTGAAACTCACGGCCGTGGATTTCCATGCGGTCCCGTACGAAGTACTTATTTCAGCCAAACTGACCTTGATTTTTTAATCCAAAAGGTTCTGTGTGGTTTACGGGGCTGGGCGAAGATTTCCAAGTAAATGACCTGCCTCAGATCACTTCGAAACAAGTTAGGGAAGCATAACTGTACTACAGGCGTATGTTCGCAGTTCGTACACATCCGGCCGCACGTCGATTTTTCCCACGCCCGTAGTTTCAGCCGCACATGTACGGCGGCGTACGAACTACGGACGGAATCATACGCAGTGTGAACATAGCCTATATGTAGAACATAAAGCACACTCACACATCTTTTTATCACTTTTTAGCAATACTACTACCACCACTTTTACTACTGCTAATAATAATATTAATAGTAATAATAACATAAATAAACAGCTGAATTCATGAATGTGTCTACTGCTAATGCCAACCAACACAGTACCAGCAAATATGTTCTTACTTTCAGAAAATTCAAGTGCTTTACTGATTTTTACGGATCAGTCATAACATAAAATACTCCACGAATCCTCTTTTACTAAAATGTAAAGTTTGTGTTCGTGTTTGACTTCCTCGTCTGTGGCAGCGTTGTCTGATGCACATTTGCTACACCATGCAATAAAAGTCCCACTACTATATCACTGCTCATTTTTGAGGCTGCTCTGTGCAAAAATTTGAGATTATTTCAAAGCAATGGCCAGGTGCAGGGATGGTAAATCTCCCCCATGGTGTTTTTCTATATGTTTAAAGCGCACCTATAAAATATTTTTTCAATTTAGTTTTAGTTAGCCTAGGTCATGATTAGAATTTTAGCAATTTGTATTATTAAGCTAAACTGAACAGTTTTTGAAATATATGTATCTGAATGTCCCCTCAGAGCTGTGTGTGCCTCTGTGTTACTTGTGCAATCCTGTCCAGCTCTCATGGAAATCCGAATACTGCCTACGCAGCAGTTAGGTCCGAATTCTCAGATATGTCCCGCCCCCTCCCTTGGTTCCTTCTCCTTCACTAGACCGCAATAACCTCTCCTCTCTGGCACTGCTAATGGCGGATGAAAATCAATGCCGAAAAAAAAAGGACATGTCCTAGTGCGGACCCAGTGCGGCCCCAGATTTTTTTACAGATCCTCTTATTGAAATCAATTGTTTACGGATTGTTTACGGATTGCAACATGTTTGGCATGTGTATTTTCATATTCTCATAAAAAAATACGGATGACCCATAGCACACAAGGTTCTGTTTCTAAGCAAACACAGACTGACAAGCGATCATATGACTTATTTAAGGGGTTGGGCAAACTAGTGCTATTTTTTTTAACCTACTCAACTTTATTAACTTGTACAAAGCATTCAGTAGTAAAAACGGATTTACAGAAATACGGATGCAATACGGATGTCCAATCCGTAATTTTTAGCAGGTTGTTTCAGGACTAGAAAATATTACTGAAGGTGTAAATAAAGCCAATTGCCAGTTAGCCTATAGTTACAGTTATAGCTACAGTTAGCCTATGGGGTTGTGAAGATCCATGCAGGAGCTTGTCTGAGGGCAAGAGGAAAGCCGTCCCTGCTGTCATTTGTATACACAGAGGGTAGAGAGCCCTGTATATGCACAGGGCTGCAGTGCAGACACCAGCAAGTGCAGCCTGGAGAGAAGGCACAGGGCAGCTGCATGTGATCACAGCAGCACACTGAGAAGGTGAGAGGATGTGTACTTACTGTGATGTAATGCTGCCCGGCCTTCCTGCTGTGAGCCAGAGACCCCATCACTGTACAGGTGCTCCCTCCCCCCAGCCCACGGCAACACTGAAGGGACGCCCCTCCCCCATGCAGCAATGTCCTGAGCTCAGCCTAGGACCCCACCACCACCCAGATGCCACCTCCAGCAGGGTATGTACCCCAGCACATCAGAGAGAGCCCTCAGTCCTGTATGTCCCCTCTCTCCAGCACATATTGCCCCCCTTCCCCCCCAAACACACAGCATATACCCTCTCCCTAGCATATCACAGGTCACCCCTTCCTTCCTCCCAGCAGTTTATATACCCCCCCACTTTCTCTATATATACTTTTTCCACAGTGCAAAATACCCCCTTCCCTCCTCCCACCACTCTATATATCCACTACCCCAGCCCTGTATATACCCTTTCTCCAGTGCACAGATCCCCCTTCCCTAGTCCCAGCAGTGTATATATCCTCTCCCCAACCCTGTATATACCTTCTATACATTGCAGAGATCCCCCTTTCCTCCCTCAGCAGTGCGTATATTTCCTGCTGGTTATCACTGATCTCATGCTGTATACTGTATATAGTGTTACCGGTTATCACTGATCTCATCCTGTATACTATATAAAGTGTGTTACCAGTTATCACTGATCTCATGCTGTAAACTGTATATAGTGTTACCGGATGACACTGATCTCATGGTGTACGGTAGTGTTAGGCTGGGTTCACACTGTGTTTTTGCAATCCATTTGACGTATACATTTTATAGAAAAAACGGATGCAATTGTGTGTCATCCGTTTGGATCCGTTTTTCCATTGACTTCCATTATAAAAAAAAAAAAAGGATTGTAACAGATGTGTTTTTTTTTAACAGACATAAAAGTAGTGTTGACTATGTTTTTCTGTCCGTTAAAAGTGACCAATTAAAACGGATACGGATCGCAAAAATGCATTCTGCAATCACAGTCCCCACTAGGGGAATGGATTGCAGATCAAAATTAAAACAGACAATATGAATAGCCCAATGTGCACTAAGCAACTGTGATTTAGTAATAATACACAAGTTTGTGGAGTGTATGAATAAGGCCTTAGTGGGCGCAAATGCAGGACAGCTTAACAGTCGTGGGCTTGGCAGCATCTTTACGCCATAGGCATAGGGTGTGATACATCGTGATGACAGGATAAGCTGATGGAGGAAGAGGAGATTACTAAATAGTGGTTCCAAATTAGCCTAGGAGACCAGAGTGGTATGACCTCCATTTCTTGTTGCTGCCCCTGCTCCTCTTCAGGAAGAATTTTCATCCAATAAGCAGTGATTCACATATACTGCCCTTGTCTGTAGTTAGAATTCCAAATGTCCACGCTGAGGTGCGCCTGATTAGAGACTCAGAGACACAAGGCGTTACAAACCTTCTTTTCTAGGTCACTGTGCGGAGCTGGAATGGCCTTATTGGCCAAATCACGGCGACTTGCTACTCTTCATCTTGGTTGGGCACAAGCCAACAGCTCCCTAAAGGGCTTAGACTGTCCTACCTGCAATCGGAGAGACTACAGGGCAATCACGTACTGGGGGAATAGAGTGCGGGACCAGCTCAGTTCCCAAACTCAATCAATAAATAAATATATGTATTGTCTAATTTTAGGTTATTTTTGTGTCTTGTCTTATTTGTGTATGTTAAATAGTTTTCTGTGGTATCTATCTATCTATTACAGTATAGTAGTGTATAAAGTTCATTGCATTTCAGGATAGTTCAGTACATTTTTGGATATCTTGTCTATATAGATTGTATAGGTTGTTAGTGGGGAGGAATTAGTGTGGGGATGGAATGGTTTTATGTTGTGGTTTAGTATGTTTGAATAATTCTTAATATTTTGTTCTGATAGGATATGTTTATTTTTGTATGTATTTATGGTCCGATTTAGATTTACAGGGCAATCAACTTAGCCAGTAGTCCTTTAAGCATCTTTGCCTTAGGGGGGAGCTGTCTTATTGTGATGGCTTCACACTGAGACTGTTGTCTCAGCAGTGGCCCTGTTTCCCGCTAGTCCCCACGGAGGAGGCAGAGGTAGATGTTCTTGACTTCCTGCTTCCAAGCGAGACTGCTGACCCCTGACTTGCAGAGATGGGGCTGTGTGATGGTAGCTGCAGCTGTTGGTGGTTATGGGCGAGAATTTGCATGGGGGTTATTTTTTTACAGGCAGCTGGGTGGTGGCATTCCAGAACCACCATTCCGGAAAAACGGCCACACTACTGATCATAGTGAGCAGTTCTTTGTAGCAGGCTAGATTGTTGTTGAGCTCCTCTTGTGCCTTGGGGTACCCATTGAGTGTTTGTGCCTTCCTAAACACCAGTCTGTTGACTAGCTGATGCTGTTCCCCCTTTTGCCTCTGGAACGACGAGTTGTGGCTGGAACCAGATGCTGGCTCGGTTGATCAAATCCATCTTCATCCCCTGAAGATGGTGATGACATCTGAAGACCGAGATTTCACATAGGGTCTGGGACATCATCTTTGTAGTCTGGAACAAAGTTATCCTCTTCTTACCTCTCTTCTTCCAGTGGCATGCTGCAGGGGTGTAGCTAGGATTCATGGGGCTCCAAAGCAAAAAATTGTAAGGAGCCCCCCTCCCCTTTGCAAAACACAAAGCACTGCATATAATATATATTGGTAATGTGGCCAAAAATTTAATCTCTTGTGACCAGAGGCACAATTCTGCAAAAGTCTACAAAAGTTACTGGCAGAGCAGAGAGCCAATGGCTGCTTGTTCTGACAGTCCACTGTATTTATACTATAAGGGCCAATTAGGAGCCCATATGGTTAAACACATACTGTAGGTGCAGGAGCATACTACCTTCTGCTAAACCTCTCATGTACTGCAGTGTGTGAGTGACCCAATGTACTCTTACATGCTGAAACACAAAAAAATATTTTCCAACTTGATTGTAGCATCCAGAGAACAGAGGTCAGGGCTTATCAGAGCAGTGAAACAGAGATCTACTTGTCCTCTACTTATTAACCCTTTTTTGTGTTGCAGCATGTAAGTGAACACTGGGTCACCTATACACTGCAGTACATAAGAGGTAAGCAGAAAGACACAGGACGGCTCTTTTTCCCTGTGCATCCTTGGGCCCCATAGCAGCTGCCTACCCTTCCTCTATGGTAGTTACGCCACTGGCATGCGGTATGATTCTCCCTTGTTTTCCTCACTGCTTTGTGGCCTATAAAACAGTGGAGTCTCAATGCTTCCTTCCAATCTTCCAATGCTTCCTGACTCTCCTGACGTTCCTTCAAAAGATCTTCAGGGTACAGCAGCTGATACTGACATAAGTTCTCTTACTGATGGTCCTTCAAAGCTGACTTGCGAATGAGATATGACAGGAGACAGGGCAGAGAAAACATCCTGCCCTTGGCATAAACTGGTATTGGCTCTGCTTTAAGAGGACCCTTTTTATGAGTGCTGGCTCCAGGATTAATTACAGACTGCCATGGAGCTAGAACTTTGAAGGATCTTTCTCACGATACCAGCCTGGCTAGTATTCACTTGACCACTGGGTTTTACTGGGAGCTGCAACATTCATCCAAGCCTGTTGGGATCCCCACTACCACGACTCCTGAAGGCTTTTTTCGATGATGGCCCATCAGTTAAACTGTTACCAGACTGCAGCTCCAACTGGGTCACTCTACGTCTGCATTAAAATCAAAAAGAAACTGAAATAGAAATTAAATTGGTTCTTATATTGGTGCCACTTAAACTAATATGATACAAAGGGTGCCACCCAAGAGAAGATGAAAGGGTACTTGAAGGGGGATTGGAATGTGTTAAATGGTTAATTAGAAAGTTTATATATTTTATGCCACTGTTCTACCAATGTCCACTGCTGTCCAGGGCAAAAATTGAGGGATTGACTGACTAAGACATGCTTTCTTCTATATTGTTCTAAGATTCTAAATAGAAAAAAAAACTATTTTAACTATAACTACTGAATTTTCATTTCCATGTACCAAGTTGGAATTCTGGAACCTCTCTCTATAACCGCAAGATAACTTGGTGAGCTGATTGTTAACTTCTTTGTGGTTTGCTAATAGCAGAGCATATACTGTATAATTAGCAGAAAAACCAATGCTATGTTCAAACAGGGGTATGTCAGTATATACTCTCTAGTATTGTGTATTACAAATAAAATTCAATCTAATTATCCACTGCTGACAATTTTTACAGTGCTATTCGGACAATGCCTTCCTATTGATTCATTTCAGCCTGTATTCATACACAAGACTCAAATTTACAGGAGGCCAACTTTGTTTTAGGACTACAACTGGAACATGCAAATATACAAGTACACCCACAGTTGTTCTCCATTACATAATAATGTTTTAGTTTCTCCAATATCACTTCTTTGAAGGCACATCACATCAGATCACAGTGTTTTAACAGCATGCGGTAATTTAATGCTTCATCTGTACTTTATCTATAACATTAACTTCTTCGCATCCCATGATGTACCTCGTACGTCATGGCGGCGTGAGGGGAAATCAAAGAGGGGTTCCACCGAGACCCCGCTCTGAACGGCCCTGCTCCCAGCTGCAGATAGCCTCTATTAGCTGACGTGGGTCCCGCTGCCGCAACGGCTAATTAAGCATTTAAATGCAGCTGTCAAACCTGACAGCTGCATTTAAATGCTCTGCTCCCGGCCTCAGCGTCACACTGACGCCAATCCAAGCTCGGTAATACATTACTCTGGTCTGCAGCAAGCCAGAGCAATGTACCACTGATCTCATTGATCAATGCTGTGTATATAGAACTCAGAGAGACTTCTAGTTAATGTAAAAGGAAAAGTAAAAATGTTTTTTCATTAATAAAAAATCCCCTTCTCTAATAAAAGTCCAAATCACCCCCCTTTTCCCATTTTATAAATATAAATAAATAAATAACAAACATGTTTGGTATTGCTGGATGCATAATCACCCAAACTAATAAATGATTACATTCCTGATCTTGCACGGTAAACGCTGTAAGCGCAAAACAATTCCGCATTTTTGGTCGCATTAAATCCGAAAAAATGTAATCGAAATTGATCAAAAATGTTGCATATACGCAATCAAGGTACCGATAGAAAACAGAGACCATGGCACAAAAAATAACACCTCATAGAGCCTCATAAACCAAAAAATAAATGCATTATAAGGATGGGAATAGAGCAATTTTAAACACATTCAGTTTTTTTTAAAAAGGTTTTCATTTTTTAAAAGCCGACAAATAAAATAAAAGTAATACAAGTTACATATCATTGTAATCGTACTGATGTGAGGAACATAGATAACATGTCAGTTTTACTATAGGGCGAATGTCGTAAACACACGAAACTCCCTGAAATGAAAACAATATCCTTTTTTTTTTTCAATTTGACAGCGCAAATTATTTTTTTTTCAGGTTTCGCAGCATATTTTATGGGAAAATAAAGGCTGTCATTGCAAAGTACAATTGGTGTTGCAAAAAATAAGGGCTTATATGGGTCTCTAGGTGAAAAAATGCAAGTGCTATGGTGTTTTAAACATACAGTGGAAAAAGCAAAAGCGCAAATACAAAAATTGGCTTTACCTTAAGGGGTTAAACAAGGATTGCTGAGGATTTTAGGCAAGTTCAGATGGACTACAAATGAAGCACTACATAACTAGTTACTGCATGGAGTATGTGTTCCTAAACATAGGCTATGTTCACACAACATACTGTATTTTGGTCCATATTTTGGTCATTATCTGTCATCTGTTACCAAAATAAGGGAGTGGAACTAGAAAAATCCTGGCCACCTCTGTATTGGCTGCAGGAATGTTCTTTTTTTACAATTGACTTGTGGGCACCGTCGGGTGTGCCTGCAAATCAATTAACCATTCACCTTGCGGTTGCCGCCATTGGACGTGGACGTTGTGAACAGTGTCCCAAAATAATAGGCATGTACATTATTTTAACACCCGTTCAAAGGAAGAGGCATTAAAATAACTATGTGTGAAAAGAGCAGGCGCCACTGCATTGACTTCAATGCAATGTCACCCCTGCAGTAAAGAACGGACGCTGATTCCATTGCAATCAGTGTCCGTTCTTTACTGAAAAAGAACATTGTGTGAACATAGCCTTTCTGTGTTTTCAACCCACTCTTGGTTTTGGTTGAAAAAATATTGACCACAATACTGACTGAAATACAGTACAATGTGTGAAAATAGTTGTATATTGTATGGTTATGTTGTATTGTCAATTTCATGGCATGCTCTTTTGTAAATTTATAGTATTGTTTGTTTTGTGATGGAATTTGCTTTAAAACATCATCTCTATTCATCCCCTGGTATCCCAACAAAACACAAAATACTCTTTTGCTGGTAATATACTGGAAAGGGTTACATAGAGAGAAATTACCATTTTCTCATTTGATAACATTACAGAATTTTTTGAAATTGCTATTTGAACTGAAGCATGACAATATAATATAAAGAAAAATCAAACCTTTGTTATTCCCACAGGAATAACCACAGAATTGCAATTTGACCTGCCATGCTGAGGTGTCTACCTACTTATCATTAGGAAAGGGCCCCTTTATACTTCACAAAGACACCTATCATTTCTGGATTTCTTGAAAGACATGGCCTAAATCCTATATTTATAGAGGCTATACTTGTTCAACTTAATCTCATTATCCAAGGACTTGCAGAATTATAGCCTGCAGCATTTGACACAGGTTTCCGTTTCATACAGTAGCTATTTAGGGAATTCTAAGGTAATTTTTAACTTTCAAAGTTGAATAATATTTTTATGTATATATGGAGTGGAAGGATGTGAATATTTATGTTTTATTTAAAGCCCACACAGATAGCCTACAAATGAAATATTTACATTCCAGCATTTTCAACATACTGACCAATGTGGGTACGAAATTACAGAAGTGCATAATAAAGAATTTTATGTGATGTGTTTTGTAGGTGCTGCAAATATTCTTGCTTGAAGAACCTTCATACCTTTTGCTGTGTTATCATTATCCAGTAATATTTAACCCCTTTCATGACCCTGTCCAAAATGGTGTAAATGACCGCGCCAATTTTCTTTTTTGTGTTCTCGTTTTTTCCTCCTATAGTGCTATAGCACTTTCATTTTTCTATTTACAGGGCCATGTAAGGGCTTGTTTTTTCAGGAACAAATGAACTTTGTAATGGCATCTACTATGGCAATCTACTATAACATGTATGACGGAACCGTAAAATACTATTTATGAAAATAAAATTGGGAAGGAAAATGCTATTTTTTGGCGGTAACTTTTCAAGGGTCTCCTTTCTACGTAATGCACTTTACAGTAAAAGTGACATGTTGCCATTAGATATCCTTCCAGGAAGGGCCCAGCCAAGGGGCAGCTCCTTTTAGGAAACAACCAAAACCACCATAATAAGTGGCCTTATAAGTCCCGGAGGGATATCTGGCTAGTCCTTTGTTTTGAGACTCTTCAATGAGGCTCCACGGGCTCTTCTTTGCATATTCATGTTTCCCAGGGGGCAATGCACCTAGGACTTCACTGCATTGAGCGCTTTCACTAGCAGCCGGCAGTGTTGTTGTTTGGCTGGTCTCCCTGAGATCAGCAATCTGTTTCTCTTATGGCTCTACTAGGCATTGCTCCCACCTAGCCAGAGTCCTGCTCCACACTGATGAGGGGCAACACCCCGAAACAGCTGTATGTGGATGGTTACCTAGCCTTGGTTTATCCCTTAGGGCCACTTAATATGGTGATTTTGGTGGTTTCCTAAAAGGAGCTGCCCCATGGCTGGATCCTTCCCAGGGGGATATCTGGCTAGTCCTGTGTTTTGAGACTCTTCAATGAGGCTCCACGGGCTCTTCTTTTGCATATTCATGTAGTATATTAGGAAATAGCTGGTTATCTAAATAGATTTAAAGACGAATTCTTATCATGGTAATTTCAAACTATATACTGTATAGTATAGTATAGTTATAGTATACAAAGCATTAATATAAACGTAACATATAAGAAATATTTTATTTACAAAAAGTACAAAAGAATATAAAGCTTAAAGTGACACTGTCATGCCCTTTTTGCATTCTGACTTCTCTACACAGGTGTAATGGATAAATTTAGAAGTTTTCATACATCATGGTGCTTGTTCAAGTAAAAAGTTTTTTTTTAATTAACTGCAAGCTGTTTTAAGTGGGCAGGGGTTCACGGCAACCGCGCCAAGTAGCCCTGCTCACAGCGCCGCTGTTTGCCCTGCCCCTCCATCATCGGCACATAGGTCCTGCCCCCTCGACACCCATTGATATGGGCTGACCTAGAGGGAGTGGAGCTTAGACCTTAATGCCAGCCTGTTCCAATGACCAGTGAGGGGGTGGGGGGGGCCTATGATGTCATAAAGGGGCAGGGCCAAATGTGGGATCTCTTTTTACTTGAACAAGCACCATGACGTATGATATAAACTGAGGTATGAAAACTGCTAAATTTACCCTTTACACCTGTGTAGAGAAGTCATAATGCAAAAAGGGGGAGACAGTGTCACTTTAATACAATATTTTATAAGGTAAAAGTATATATCTTTTACAAGAAACATTTTAACAAAGTAAACCAAGTGAAATTTTATAGAACGCTATAATATAACTCACTTTATATTTTTAGCTTGTAAATTACTCTGGTATCCCTCAAAAGTTTTTACAATGTAATTGCAGCAAAAGCAGCATATAAAAGACTTAATTACACAAATTGTTAATTATAAAGCATTATATGCATTACAGAAAATGGAGTCACTGTGATTATGTATTTAACAAAGAGAAACAGCATGAAATTACTAAAGATTGCACATTTCATTCTATTCCTGAATATACTTAATGTCACATTGTTTTCTATAGTAAGACAAATTGCTATTGGAAAAAAAATATATATATATATTAGTAATTGTTGCTAATTGTATCTATACATTATGTAGTCACATTAGTTGTGCTTACAATAGAAAATGCACTAACTATAATGGAGAGTAGTGTTTATAAGTTATTAATGTAACATCAAAGAAGCTGTTTGTATCTTTTGATATGAACCCTGTTTGTTGAATGCACTTTTTTTAATTACCAAAATTAGTCTGCAGAATCCCTAATGTAGTATAAAATGGATGTTTATTAATCCAATCCATACTTTACTTTGAAACTAAATTGTATGCTCCTATGAAGATACATAAAATGGCCATCACAGGACAGACTACTTGCAATGAACAAAATTAATATATCCTCATTTCACTATAAAATGTTTATATTACATACTGTACAGTACATTGTTTGAAGGGGCAATGGCAAACCTACCACATTCTGTACATATGACTGCTATGAGAAGAACCCTCATTGATGGCTCAACGCAGACAACCACTATAGAGATCACTGACTTGGTTCCAATCTTTGCTTTGCTATCTATGCTGCCCTATTATGGCTGTGCCTCAGGAATAATTGTCAACATTTTAAATCAATTAATTCACATCAATTATTAACATTAATAAGCTTACTTTTTTAGTATAGTTTTTATGAACCCAGAATTAAATCTGAATCAGAAAAAATCATATATATTTATCAGGGTAGAGTTTAAAACTCAAACTTGGGGGAGATTTAGGAAGTAAGAATGCTCAGAGATCAGATCAGAAAGCAGTTTTTTTTTCCAAACACTCATGAGCCCTAGCAAAATTAAAGCTGAGCTGTGATTGGTTACACTATGGGCAACTAAGAACAAATAATGTTAAATATACCTAACCCACTTTTTTTTACAGTGTGTGAACATAGCTTAAAGATCTATAGTATATTTGGCAGTATCTATAGTATATTTGGCAGTAAGGTTCTTCTAGATATGTATAGCTTTGTGGATAAATGTACTTTCTGCATCCTACTTAAAGACATAGAATCATCTATCCTGCTGACATGTCCCTATAGCACAAGGGGAACTGAGGATGAAGGTAAGTTTCTTATCTTTATCATCGATGCCTTTCACAGAATATTAGCAATTGAATTAATATGCTAATTATACATTTCAGTATGCTAATAAGGCATCCCAGCTGGCCCACCTCTCATAACAAGTATTTATTAAAATAGGTGGGCTGGCTGAGGCAAATTAGTGCACTGAGAGTGGTAGTCCTGTACTCAGTACACCAAAACACCTCACTAGCATATTAAATAAACAGCTAACATCCTGAAAATGGCACCGAAGATGAAGGGAAGAAAATGACCTTCATTCTCAGTACCACATGCACTATAGGGATATATCAGCTGCTTCTAACCTGCTGATGGTTTCTCTTTAACTGAAAATCAGATTGTGATCTGATTGTGATCATATTAAAGTTATATATATATATATATATTTATATATTTGAAAATGTAATCCATCCTACTTAGTGATAGGTAGGTAGGACTGCCCACTTGACCACTTGACCCAGAATGAGCGGAGATCACATAAATACATGATAAGGTATCCTGGAATGTTTCCCACAAATTTATATATCAATCTGCTCAGCTTTTCCTGTTCTATTCCCTGCTGTCTACAGACTGGACTCATTTTTAGAGATGATCGAGGTAATAGGCTGAATCACGGAATTCCAGGCGGTAACGGGGCTGTCTCCTCCTTCCCCACAGACCGGGAAGGCAAACCAAAAATGCGCAATTTAGCACTTTGGGATTTCTTGCGCCTGCGCCGTTTACCGTGCAAGATCAGGAATATGATAAATTAATATTTCGGGCGATTACGCACGTGGCGATACCAAAACATGTTTATTTATTTTTTAATTTTTATTTACAACATGGGGAAAGGGGGGTGATTCAAACTTTAATTAGGGGAGGGGGCTTTTTATTAATAATAACACTTTTTTTTTTTACGTACACTAGAAGCCCCCCTGGGGGACTTCTAGTATAATCACACTGATCTCTCATCGAGATCTATGCTGTATAGTTAGTATAGTTAGCACTGGATTGCTTCCAGCTGCTGCAGGGTCACCTAGGGGTTAAAAATTGTGGACGAGAGCCTGTTGTGACCCTATTAAAAATTGTGGGTGAGAGCCTGTTGTGACCCTGGTAAAAACTGTGTACAAGAGCTTGCTGTGCACCTCACCACCAATCACTTCTTTGCCAACATAGCTGCTACACATCAGGATCTACCAGTACATTCGCTGCATATTTATTGGCTTGGTATTTATTAAAGTATTAAGTACTTACGAGGAGCCGGATACTTGGACGAATAGTGAGCTTGAGCTAACATGTTCAATCATCTCTATCCAGGAGTTACGGTAAAATGAATGCTAAGATGAAGCGTTTAATGCATGTAAAGTATTTTTAGTTTTAATACGTTATGTTATATGCATCTCTTTAAGCTTTGTAGCTGTGCAGCCCAATTTAATAAAATATAAAAAAAAGTACTGAAATCCAGGGGACCAGTCTAAATATATATACCTGCTACAAAAAAAACTCTTATTCTTTGCATTAGGTTAAAATACTGAAAAGTTAGTGGCCACATCGGCTGACACTTCTGCAGCTATGTTGGTGATCAAATCCACTGCTGCCATGTCTTTTATCATACAATTAATTAAAAGTAACAGAGAAAGACACAGTAGCCTTGTAGCAGATGTAACCATAGAATGCCAGAAAACTCTTCTGCAAAGATCCTAATGGATTTAAGAGGAGCTTACAGGAGAGACTGCTACTATCATCGCAACCTCATTAGTACTTCCACCTATCCACCACCACTTTAAAGGGGTTATCCAGCGCTCCAAAAACATGGCTACTTTTCCCCCTACTGTTGTCTCCAGTTCAGGTGTGGTTTGCAATTAAGCTCCATTTACTTCAATGGAACTGAGTTTCAAATCCCCACCCAAACTGGAGAGAACAGTAGGGGGAAAGTGGCCATGTTTTTGGAGCGCTGGATAACCCCTTTAATATAAATGTGTTGGGAGGTGTGATTGTATAAATAACAGGACTTTTCAGAATGCATATTTCCAAGCATGGCTGGGATACGGAGTAAGCAAAGAAGGCAGCGGCCAATTCACCATTGAGGGATAGCATTATTTAACCCCTTCCTGTCAGTAATCTGTACATATATATATATATATATATATATATATATATATATATATATATATACGTTCCTACTGCACATGCCCTGTGCAGTAGGAATGTATATATACGTTCCTGCACTGACGGTGGCTTCCCTGAGCGGGATTGCTGCAGTGAGAGCGATCCCGCTCACATCTGTGTCCGAGGCCGGAGGTAATAAGAGTCAGCTGCGATTCCGCAGATGACTCTCATTAACCCCTTAAATGCCGTGATTTAGAGCTATCACGGCCTTTAAGGTGCTCAATGACAGATCAAGCATCTGTCACTGAGTGGGGTCCCGATCGCATGTGCCGGGGGGTAAGCCCCTTATCTCTGTCCTGTCAGATGGGCGATCCATGTATCTCCTCTCAGGCATACATAGATCGCTGATAACACTGATCTATGCTATGCTATGGCATAGCATAGATCAGTATATGCAATCTTATGATTGCATATTTTACAGGGAATAAATAGTAAATTAAAGTGTAAAAAAAGTGTAATAACGGTTTTAAAAAGTTTAAAAAAAAACCTTATAAACCCCCTCCAAATAAAAGTTTAAAAGACCGCCTTGCCCATTATAAAAATAAATAAATAAACATATTACATATCGTAGCATGTGGAATTGTCAGATCTATTAAAATATAACAGGAAATATAAGTGGCAAAAAAAACTAGGCACCAGGATTGCTCATTTTATTCAATTATAGATCACAAAAAAATGTATAAAAAGCAATCAAAATTTTTTCTGTTACACCAATATGATATTAATAAAAACTAGAGATCATGGCACAAAAAATGACACCCCAAACAACCCTGTAGGTGGAAAAATAAAAGCGCTATGGCTCTTAGAAGGTGGGGAGGAACATTGCATATTTCATAGTTTCCCAAGTATGTATATAATATAAAGTGCCTCAGTAAAATACATTAAAGGTGTGTGTACAAGTGTAACGCCTGGAGTAGTGGATCCACTGGGCCGACACTAGCGATGGCACAAAACCGCACCAGGGAGCGGATTCTAAGGGGCCGCTGGTTTTAACCAGAGCCCGTCGCAAGGCGGGATGGGCTTGCTGCGGCAGGCGACCCCCAGGTCGCTACCCCTGGTTTGGTTGCTAGTGACAGCAGATGAGGCGAGGCAGGAGCAGTAGGCAGGAGATGGTGCTGGCAGAGGTCTGTAGGCGTAGCCGCAGGTGACAGGCTGAACACAGGAGCGATAGTGTGACAGAGGAGCAGGAACCAGGAACAAGGACTGGGGACCAGGTAGCGGACAGGAATCAGGAACAAGGACTAGGGACCAGGTAGCGGACAGGAATCAGGAACAACAGGGAGCTAGGCCAAACGCTATGGGAAGCATGTAGAAGCTCCAACACCTGGAAGGGGGCAAGGCTGGAACTTATAGGAAGTGATTAGTGCACCTTCCAATTAGGAGCGTACTGGCCCTTTAAATCTGAGACAGCCGGCGCGCGCGCACCCTAGGATGCGGGAACGCGCGCGCCGGCCGGCACAGCGGGTGACAGGAGCAGGGCGAGGTAAGGCGCCCCCCGGGGGCCGAACTAGTAGCAGCGCTGGGTCCCTGCACATGGACCCCGGCAGCTGCATGGAGAGGTCGCGGCGGCGGCCCGGAACATGGGACGCCGCCCCGGCCGTGACAACAAGCAAAATGCTTTTCTTAGTATTTTTGAGACAAAGCATTTATCATACTAACTCTAAAACAGTAACCTCATTTTAGCTTTATAACAGATGCTTATTGTTCTAAATTGGCAATGTTTTTTGCTGAATAGATTGCTCTGATGTCACAAGCTATATTTATAGATACAGTCCTTTCTGCATTACTTAGGTAAAGGCAACAAACAATAAATATAAAATCTACAGTGGAAACAGTGCTTCATAATTTACTTGAAGTAATCTTCTTTTTGTATAGGTTTTATTGTTTGATTGCCTTAAAACACAGGAATCAGTACTCATGGGACTCATTTTCATCAAACGTTTTTCCTCAGGAAACTACATAGGAAACACACGTGGCATTTAGAGAAGACAAATTCAAGGCCGCTGCTCATAACGTGTAAAATGTCTTATCTCACTAACTTTAAAGGGAATGTGTCATTAGAAAATTATTGTTTGTTCACTGTAAGGAAACCTTGAAACTGGATGGAAGATTGTGACAGACATTGTGGGTCCTGTCTACTTGTCAGTCTGAACCTAGGCAGTCAGCGACTACTGGGTGATGTTTCCTTCAATAGGTAAGTGAAACACAGAATGAGACAAGATAGACAAACACAATAAGGCTACAAAACACACAGGGCGGATCTGCAGCAGATTTCTTGCTGCAAATTCGCAGTGAGATTCGCTGCGGATCCCTGGGCTATAGTTTCTAGGGAAGACATACTCATACTCGCAGCGGGATGGACATTCCCAGGGTCAGGCTTGCTTTAGGGGTTCCCGTCTGGACAGCCCGCTCAGCTAATCAGTGTGCTGCCTTGACACAGCACACTGATTGGCTTAGAGGAATGTCCATTCGGGAACCCCTGAAGCAAGCCTGATCCTGGAGCAGGTAATGTATATGGTCCGTCCGGCGGGGGTTTAACGGTACGGTCTCCTTACATACTTGCAGTGGGATGTCCATCCTGCTGCGGGTTTGTCTTCCCTGCAAACTAAGGGCCAGGGATCCCCAGCGGATCCGCCCTCTGTGTTTGTAGCCTTAAGAATAGTCAGGCAAATACTTGACAAACTGGAGATAGCAGAACGATACAAGAACAGCAGGCAAAAATGGAGGTCAGAAGTATAGGCAAAGGCACAGAGGTCAGAATTCCAAGCAATACAATACCATATGAAATGCCAGTTCAAGCTACAAGAGATTATCGCAAGAGAGCACAAGTTGACCTCTTATGGGATGGTCCTGGTCCATGGTGTGATTGGACCAGCCCTCTGACATCCAGAACACACAACGCAGACTGGCAGGGAAATGAGTGGGGAAGGCAACTGTCAATCACTACTCGGTATAAGCACTAGGGCTAGCAGAAGAAACTAGATGGGGGGGGGGGGGAACCTGTCAATTACCACAGCAAGTACTAGAATGAGACAGAGTTCAAGATATTACATGAAAACATAAAATTAAGGCACTGAGTCATCGTCAAAAGCAGAGTCTCTGCCATACTTTATGGACTATGCTGAGGTCTGAACAGGCACAAATATAACACTTCCTATTTTCAGGTGTTGGACATGTTTCCAAATGTGGTGGACATGTACTATGGTCTAGATTTACTATTCAAAATGCAGCAAAATTTTGCCACAAAAAAACTAAAGCAAAAACTGTTTTATATGTTGTGCACCACATTGATTGTGTGTTTTAGGGGAGCATTATTAGCAAGTAGGACATACCTTTGTCAAAAAGGTGCATGGCTTAAGATGTGATGCCACATGTTAAAAATAGTTCAAGTTGGTCTAAACTTAGCTTGTAGACAAGAGTGAGTATACTTTTTCAAGTATACTTGTTCCCTTGAGTATCGGGGTGCTCAAAAGCACTTGATATTCTAAAGAGTACTGTGTGGTATAAAATAAAGTCTTCTCGCTGCACCTTTATTCCGCCAAAAACATGCAGGGAAAGAACTGGCAGATCCTGCTATGTTACAGCCAGCCATGTTCGCGGATGGTCTAGCAGTGATTGGTCGGCTGCATCAGGTGACCTTGATGCACTTGCGTTCTGTTAGCTGTGAGGGACAGCTGCTGGTGCAGGGACAGACATGCTGTAGGGCTTATTCACAAAAGAGAAATGATAGCTACATTTACCATTAAGCACTCGCCAAGTTCTCACACCAAACTGGCATCTGTCCACTGATGTCTGCACCTTGTCTGTAAACACAATAAAGCATTCCGTGTTCAGCTTAACCGTGAGTGCAGCTTCTTTTTCTCTTTTGTGAATATGTTGCATCTTTACTGTAATCCAGCTTTTCTTGTTTCTCTTGCATATGTTTTGGCTAAGGGATTGTTAAAGTGCTGGTTAGTTCCCTGACTCTTGTGGATAGTGTAGGGCTTAGTTTTAATAGGTAGGCGACTAGATAACAAACACTCAAAAGTCCTTTTCAGAATGAGGGTTTTTCTGGACATTCATGAGCTAAACAAATGCAATACTTCAATAAATAGGATTATTTAATAAGTTGCTACTTTTCTATAGGATAGTCATGCAGCAGTCAGTAGACAATGTACACTTAAACTACTGTATATGCATACCACTGAATATAATAAAGGCTCCAGTTAGTGTATTTTACAAATCTATCATATGATAGAAAATAAATGTCTATTTGTACATCAGCATATTTTAATTGCATAAATACACAATAGGAATCATAATTGGTTTAGTCTTAGTATTGCTGAGCTAACTAAATAAAGCTATTTCATTTTTGTTAGCTTGCATTTGAGGTGGTAGACTTGATACAGAAAACTTAAATCCTACAATCGGCTAAATCTGTTTAATGTGCACTGTGGAAGCGCTACAAATATAAAAAGTGGATACTTGCAGGAATTTGTACAATTGACCATCATCTCATTGCTTCACAGATAATTTTGCTTAGCTCAAAATCCCCACTATCTATCCCAAACATAAATGCCTTTAGATTCATTACACCTCAGAAAGGCTTTTTACCATTCATGAAAAATTATACAGTAGCGTATACAGTTGCTTAACTTTGCATGAAAATACAGAGCTTGAGTCATTCTTTATTTAATAGTTCTACCGTGTTTCTTCTGAAATAAGACATAAAAAGGGCAAGGGCTTATTTTTGGGAGAAATGCGGTAATGACAAACCTAAGTCTGCAGCAACTGACAAACTCAACTCTGCTGCATCTGGCCAAGTCAAAGCATCCTGCTGTGAGAGTGAGATGTAGTAGATAGGCTGGGGTGTAGTATGAAGGAATCAGATAAGACACAGCACTGAGCAGATATTCTCCTTTTTTTTCCTTTTTTTTTTTAAACCTAACTGAAGAAACTTTCTCACCCTCCCTTACTCAAACGTTGTGTGAACATGTGTTTACACAGACAGATTTATCCAATAGATTATTGAAGCCAAAGCCAGGAACAGACTATAAGAGAGAACAGGTCAAAAGGGAAAGATTGATATTTCTCCTCCTTTCAAAACCATTACTGGCTTTGGCTTCAATACTCTGTACGATGTCTGTCAGATAAATCGCTCTGTGTAAACACACTATTACCTGTACTGGTCAACCATTGATGGCCTCTTCAACTTCACATTAGTCACGATTAAGGGTGCCATGTGTAGCAAAAATGTGTAGACGTTTACCCTGTGTGGAACACTGGTTGCTGGTTTTATGGATTTCTAGAAAATAAACTTTACACACGGTTTTAAGCTCAATCACTGGTTCGAAGTGACTCTCTTCATTGATGGCCAAGGTATAAGGCCTGTAAATCCCTTTTAAAATGTACATCATTTAAAGTTGCCCTAATAGTGTATTAACCCCTTCAAGACCCAGTCCAAAATGACCCAAAATTTTCATTTTTGCATTTTCGTTTTTCCCTCATCCCCTTCTAAGAGCTCTAGCTTTCAGTTTTCAATCTACAGGGCCATGTGGGGGCTTATTTTTTTCAGGTGTACTTTATAATGGCGTCTTTCATTCATTCAACATGTATGATGAAATCCCAAAAATATTATTTAAGAAAATAAAAATTGGTAAAATTGGAACAAAAGAATGCAATATAGTAACTATTGAGGGGGTTCCTGTGTCTGCGTAATGCACTATACAGTAAACATGATATTCTATAGGTCAGTCCAAACACAACCATATGCAGATTTACACAGATTCTCTAATGTTTTATTTTTTTTTTATTATTTTTTTTTTTGCAATTAATTATTGCATATTGGCGTACAGGTACATCCAGGGTCATCTAGGGCTTAACATGGGTGTTTGTTGCCAACAATACTAGAATATTATTTTCAAACATTTATTGTATTTGTATTATTTGTAGATTCATAGGAAAGGGACTACTCTACTGTTATCTGGTGAAGCTGTAGTTTGTAACGACTTGTTTAATAAATTGTAGTGCAATACATTTTGCACCAACTACTGTAATACTAACCAAAGGGGTATAACATCGACAAGTTCTGATTAAACAGTTTAACATGTAGAAGTGCCAGTACTGCTGAGAAACAGTAAGCTATACAAAGAACATTGGACACATGGAGGGTTCAGTTAAAGATTATGTAGATTACTTTCTGCCTTCAGAACAGCAGCTACCATTTTTTCCCCACATCATTATAGTTTTATTAGTCAAGGTAAATCACAGCTAAAACAAATCATTGGATTGGATAATATGTAGAATAGAGTACATCAAATGGAGGAAATTGCACAATTATCCACATGTGCTCTGCTCTGATTTTCTTCCTAGCATAATGAATCAGAAATATGCTTTAAATTTTAAAGTGTTCATTATTGGACTAGAAAATATGAAGAAAAAGAAAAAATGAAAAGTACGAAAAAAAGGAAACTTGCAGCCATACAGAAAATGATTAACATATAAGACAATTGATATTGGTACTATAGACTATAGAACTAATAAAGGATATTATAGGTCAAAGCTACAATGTATAAAGCACAAGTAATATCAGGCTCCCATCCAGTTACATAACCAGGGCCCCAAAGTCTGTAGCATATCTCCTAAACTCTATCTAGCATCCAATAATATGAGCATCTGAGAGACGGAGTAATAACTCGATCATAGTACTGAATAAATATCAGGGTTTTTTTTGGCATGTGTTTTTTTTATCCCTTCGGTTGCTTTTAGTAACAGGGGCAACCACACTTGACCCTTCCCAATGATAACAACCCATCCTTGGGAATTATAAAAACTGGTCACCAGGGTATTATAAAAAAAAAAAAAAAAAAGGGGTTGTGATGACATTCCTCTTCTTGCAAAAAAGACATAACAGTACATAACAAGATTGTAAGTGTTTTACGACAACATAACATACATTTATGTAATTTGAGTGGTGAACGGTGAACAGTTCAAAAGTTTATGAAGGGAGTCCTTGAATGAATTACGTTCTTATGGTTCCATATTATGAAGCTAGAGGCACACTGTGTGTCTCTGCACAGAGCCATAATAAAGATGTTAAAAGGAGACCAAAGCTACAAACTCTGCCAATTTATTCTAACTCTGGCCACCACTTGTAGCTTTAAGAATACTTGCTATATTTAATGTGTTTTTATGCTTTAATATACACTTAGATTTGATTCATATATTATAAAGTGACAGCTAATCAGCAAACATAAATGAGCATGCCAATAGCAATAGCTTGCAAGATAAATGAATATATCTATATTTTTCCCTGCAAAAAAGCATGAAAAGAAACACAAATTATGTTCCCACAGATGAAAGAAAGCTACATTGAATTTTCTGCGTTTGAAATTAGTTATGTCTAGAATTCTAATGCG
Organism: Dendropsophus ebraccatus; assembly: GCF_027789765.1. Lineage (NCBI taxonomy): Eukaryota > Metazoa > Chordata > Amphibia > Anura > Hylidae > Dendropsophus > Dendropsophus ebraccatus. The sequence goes on from NC_091455.1 coordinate 105,086,480, forward strand.
CACTTATTATTCAGTCTAAAACCATACTTTTACATTAAAATGACACACTCAATATGAAAGCTACAATGCCGAAACCAGCACATGGAATTTTGTAGTGCTATCTGTAACCACTTTTGTAATGTTATATTCATACCCTTTTGTACCGTCTTTAATAATTCTGATCTTTCTTGCTTTCAATGCATAAAAGATGTATACCGCGCCTGCATTAGCCTTACAGTTTTAAATACATGCCATTTGTTCTTCACTTTTAACAAGAGGAGAGAAAAGTCAGCATAAGGGATTTTCATTTGACTATTGAGATGAATAAATAAGAGCACCATTTGTTTATAACAAACAGAGATGGGAAAGTGTTGCATTTGCACAGTGCAGCTTAGCTATTAAAATTTCAGATTACTATTTGAATAGAAAATTATACAAAAACATATATTCAAGACTTTAAAGTATTGAAAAAATATATTAGTGTTCAAATTTTCCTCTAGAAAAAAATATTTGAAAATTGCTTTATTGTCACCATATGCTTCTTCCCAGCTTCAAATATACATCCTGCCTAAAGGCCCTGTACCCCGGGTCATCTTGCAGTACCTAATGGGAGGCAGTAAACAAGCAATGATCAGTGACATTGGTGGTCAATTGCAGAGCCTTTTCAAGACTCAATCAATCTTGTGACCAGGCGGCCCATTAAAATTCATTGTTATGAGATGCACATCCTCCTGTATACACAAGGAAATGTGCTGATACTGTGCTGATAACATAATAATGTTTTCTCATTTTTTGGATGATAGCTGATAGCACTTGTCAGAGGGTTTGGAGTGGTAGCAGCTCTGTCTAGGTACCAGCAAAAGCCCATTAAAGGTGTCTCAACTGTAATGTGGCAATGCAATATAGGAACATACAGACACACAGGCAGTCTTATAAAATATAGTATTAGTGAAAATACTATATTTTCCAATGACTGCGTTCACAAGGTGCATTTGCACTTGACTTGCCAGCAAATTCCCTTGAAGACTTTTTTTTTTAGGAATCTTGCATTAGCAGTAAGGCTAAGATCACACAACATAAGTTTTCTATTAACCATGGCTGTTGTTGCACTGCAGTCAATGCAATCCTGACCGGAGTGTGTGCACATAGTATACACTCCGACTGGAATCCTTAGTGGCCGCAGGAAAAACTGACATGTCAGTTTTGTGCAGCCGCTTTTCATTGAATAGCAGCCGCACAGAACTGTTATTTCACTCAATGGAAAGTGCGGCTCTGGCTGCACATCCCATTGTGTGCTATGGTGAATTGAAAAGCGGGCGCACATGGATGCGCCCGCATCCCAATTCAGCAAAAATGAAGTTCATCCGGTATGAACTTCACTGACACCATCCTTTCTGTGACCCGGCCAGGTTGCAGAATGGCTGGTGTTATACACTGTGTGTAGCTGGCCTTAGAATGGAAATAGACAACATTTGGGGTTTTGCATAGTCTCTGGAAATTTTAGTACAAAACTGGTACTTGTGCTGAGGAGAACTGCCTGGAGGGGACCTGTCCATGTATACATGGTACTCTGCTGGGGGATTCTGACCACCTTTGCTGCAGTTGAGATAACCCGCACTTGCAACTATGGATCGTCAATGCTGGCCAGGTACATAGAGAGGCAAGTTTAGTATCACGGACCCCAAGAATGATTGTCTGGGCAAATCTGGAGCCCCAATTTTAGCCAAGGAAGTTGAACAGGAATCAGGGGGGCACGTCAGCGAATACCAATTTCTCTAACTATTTTAAGATAAGTCCTTGTTCAGACTGGTAGGACTTGATAAAACTCGAGTGCTTTTGGCTTTATCAGGCCATGGCCTGGTTTCCAGGAATGGTAGAAATAAGGAAGAGTTAAGCCATTGTTGCTTCAGACGCTGGCCGCATGGCCAAGACCTGGGAAGGACACCCTCAGGATTCTCTGCTCTGCTGTACTTTGTACTGTTCTAAACTGGTGTAACCTGATAACTAAACATATGGCTCTCTCCACCAGACTTATAAGATAAGGCCAGGACTGGAGGGAAACTTTTACAGGGCTGTGATAGGCCCAGACGTGGGGAGTCAGACTTCCCTTTAAGCATGTACCAAATGTCACATTCGCAAAAAAAACCTTTGGTATCCTTCAGCTATAGAAGGAACAGTTAAGAGACATCTAATGACCAAAATGTCGAATAGCACCTTAGTCCACAGATTACCCTGTAATATATATAACACCAGTGCCGACCTTCATACAACTAATTATGGGTCGAGGGCTTCTTCTTGCTTTATTTCACATCTACTGTTGATTTAGGTATTAAAAGTTATAAAGACAGTGACACTTAAATCCACATGTCCTTTATTAAAACCACAACCTTTTACCAAAGTCATGTCCCATTTTCGAATGTGGTAGAAAAATGCTTATAAAAGTTTCTAAAACTTAGTAAATGTTGTGAAAGTCATCTAAGTTTTTTTGGTGCAAATTACACCATCATTCTATTCAACTGTTTTAATGAATACGATCATTTTACTTAGTATAATTCAGGGCTACTTCTTGACTATATATAAATGATATCTAATTAAGAATTTTCTATATGTGAAAAACTGCTGACACATTGACAGACAATAAGAACAAATAGTTCAGCAACAGAAAGTGCGAAGCTACAATGACAGTCTCTTTACTACATTCTTCTAAGTAAAACTATATGTGGTGAAGAATTAAGGAGTCAAGGCAATACAAAACGGTTTCACATACCATATTTTCCAGCGTATAAGACGACTAGGTGTAAAGACGACCCCTAACTTTTCCAGTTAAAATAGAGAGTTTGGCACTCGCCGTGTAAGACTACCCCTCCTTCAACACACACCAAATTATTAAAAAACATCAGAAAGTTTGCTCTGCCCTTCATATGGTAGCAGCATACGGCGGGGATGCAGCCATTTTCAAGCTATTCCCACGTATGTGGGGACCATAAAGTCTCTAGTCCGGTTCCAAAGTTTTTCAGCACCCACCTTATAAAACAACACCTGACGACCCCAAGACGACCCCTTACTTTTGAGAAGATTTTCCTGGGTTAAAAAGTAGTCTTATACACAGGAAAATGCTGTACTTTGATTAGCCTTGCATTTATGGACAACACTCTGAGAACCTCCGAGAAAATAGCTCTAAAGATTTCCAAAGAAACAAAAAAGCTACACAGAAAATCGTACCAGCCATAGCAATTATTTCTAAACAGACAGAAAGAAATCAAGAACATCCGCACCAATATTGTATGTGGGCTTAGACATTCATCCAGCCATCCAAAATAACAATTGATTCAGAGATGGAAGAGAATATAACTATTCAGCACAAATCGTTTTGATAACATTAAAATATAATAAGTATATAAAAGATGGATAACCTGTGGTATTCTATTAAAACACAGGATTGACACCTGCTCTGAAACAAATAGGAATAATGTACTTTTAGTAAGCATGATACAGCTTCCCATAAAACACTGGGGACTTCTATCAAACAGTGCCTATTTGTTGTATTTGGTACTTTGGTACTGTATTTATTTATACATATATTTCTAAAAGTAACCTGCATTTCTGATAATAACCTACTGCCATTATCATGTAGGACTTAAAAATAGCTTACCGTCATTAATTCTGACCTGGAAAGGGGTTGAACCTGGGAGACTCTCAGATTGAGGCTGCCTGTAAGAAGGTCATGTGACAGAACTCCTTACATCCTTCACATGTGACAACAAGGAGTGGCAACACAAAACAGTGTTAAAGGGGAACTCCACATAAGGAAAAATTGTTTTCTATTAAAAGTAGATAAAAAGGTTATATAGATGTGTCTATACAATGTATTACCATATCTGTGCGGTTCTGCCACACTGGTAGCTGATAGAAATCCAGGTAGTTAAGAAAAATGGCCTCTGTGGCAATTCACAGAGCACAGGCTGATGATGCAGACAGGGGGCAGGGCATGATGTCACAGGAGGCTTGGCTGGCTGTGTGGTGTTACAGGTAGTAACAGTGTGCTGTTACAGGAAGAGAAGACAGTGTGCTGTGTGGTGTTACAGGTAGAGAATACAGTGTGCTGTGTGGCAGGGGCATAGCTAATGTCTCTTGGGCCCTGGTGCAAGAGGTCAACTTGGCCCCCTCTTCCTCGACCAAGCAATGCTATTGGTATATATATATATATATATATATATATATATATATGTGTGTGTGTATGTGTATATATATATATATATATATATATATTTAATCTCAAGACCGATATTACCAATAATACCAGTATATAGGAAATATCACCATACATATTACCGCCATACTGTTACTAACCAAATCCTGTATACTGAGACCAATATTGCCAATAATACCAGTATATAGGAAGGAAATATTACCGCCACACCACAACCCCTACCATCACTACCATATTGTTACTGACCAAATCCACTATACTAAATCCATTAAAACACTGTACCAGATTACAAGCAACAAATATTACCACCACATACTGCCTAACACTGCCACATACTGACCAACACCACCACATACTGCCTAACACCACCACATACTGACTAACACCACCGCTGCTACTTAACAATCCACTGTACACAGATCAATATCACCTCATCCAGTCATATAGAGGTAGCCCCAGCTCTACACAGGTTCTGTACACCATATAAATTACAGTGCAGGTATATTTAGTGACTCACAGGGGATGTCTTCTCTGATCAGAGTTCTTCCCTTTTCATTTTCTTCTTCTTCTGCCCTGGGCCATCATGAGAACTTCTTCGAGCCACGAATCCACAGAATCTGCCAGGCAGACATATTAGGCTCCTTACCCTGACACCATCCTCATTTTTCTACAAACTGCACATCTGTACTGGCCCTTTTACACCCTAATTTAGTGGGTAGGCTGAGTCTATGTGACCCCCCTTATAGTTTATGCCCCCCTCTGTGTAGACCACTATAGTACATGCTTCCTTCTATGCATGCCCCATTGTATACGCCCCCCGTGTATTCCCCTTATAGATGGCCCCTCAATGTTTCCCCTTTTAGATGGCCCCTTATCGTCCCCCTTATAGATGAACACCAATGTTATCCCCCTTACAGATGGCCACTCTGTTTTGCCCCCCCTATAAATGGCCCCCAATGGTTCCCCCTTGTAGATGGCCCCCATGTTACCCCCCTTATAGATGGTCCCCATGTTATCCCCCTTATAGATGGTCCCCACATTATCTTCCTTATGTTGCCCCCCATGTTACCACCCCTATGTTGCCCCTTATGTTGCCCCTTATGTTAGCCCCCTTATATTGCCCCCCATGTTATCCCCCTTATGTTGCCTTCCCGTCTCTTCAAAGTAGATCAAAAAAGAATCACCAGACAACTCTCTCCCCCCTCGAGGCTCTTCCCCTGCAGGCTCGGTCCAGTCTTGTGGCTCTTCCCCTGCAGGCTCGGTCCTGTTCCCAGCTGATGCGCGGCTCCCGGCTCTGTCCCGTCACCGGCAGCACACACATCAGCTCAGTGTGCGTCGGGGATGTTACAGGGGTGCTTGTTATAGACGCTTCCTGTGGCGGAAGTAACACCCGGCACACACAGAGTTTACAGTGTGTGCTGCCGGGGACGGGACTGCCGAGGTGCTGCGCATCAGCCAGGGGGCCAGCACTGCTTGTGGTCACAAGAGGGAGTGCAGTGGCAAGGAGGGGCATCGTGGGCCCCCCCTTGGTAGCGGCCAAGTGGTGTGTGGTGTTACAGGTAGAGAATACAGCGTGCGGTGTGCTGTTACAGGTAGATAATACAGTGTGCTGTGTGGTGTTACAGGTAGAGAATACAGTGTGCTGTGTGGTGTTACAGGTAGAGAATACAGCGTGCTGTGTGGTGTTACAGGTACAGAATACAGTGTGCTGTGTGGTGTTACAGGTAGAGAATACAGGGTGCTGTGTGGTGTTACAGGTAGAGAATACAGTGTGCTGTGTGGTGTTACAGGTAGAGAATACAGCGTGCTGTGTGGTGTTACAGGTACAGAATACAGTGTGCTGTGTGGCGTTACAGGTAGAGAATACAGTGTGCCGTGTGATTTTACAGGTAGAGAATACAGTGTGCTGTGTGGTATTACAGCTAGAGAATACAGCGCGCTGTGTGATGTTACAGGTAGAGAATGCAGTGTGCTGTGTGGTGTCACAGGCAGGGGCGTAGCTAGGATTCATGGGGCCCCATAGCAAAAAACTGTATGGGGCCCCATAAATCCTGTACGCTCCCCCTCCCGCCAAACACGGACATTGACGCACATATACACACACAGAGGCACCATTAACATATATACAGATACGCCACTGACATACACACATATATACGCTGTAATGTGATTACACTAGTGCTGATGTATACACCATGAATAGACTGTACACAGGGAAATCATCTGATTGTAATAAGAAATACTCAAGCAGAAATAAAAGAAAATGCTGCAGATATTAATGGTGGGTTCTTTTATTAGAGCCCAGCATTAATTAACCCATAGCTGCACCAGGACGTTACTGAGCGCGGCGACCCCCCTCTGAACTGCCGCGATCCCGGGTGCCGCATGTAGCCCGGGATCGCGGCTATTAGTGGGCACGGTCCGATCGCCTTGCCCGCTAATTAAGTACTTAGAAGCAGCTGTCAAAGTTGACAGCTGCTTCTAAATACTTGCTCATATCCATCCCTGGTGGTCTAGTGGGGGGATCGCCCCCCTGCGGCGCGATTGCGGGGGGGCGATCCCCGCATCCATCCCGGGCCGGGGTCTGCGCCGTAATGGCGCTGATCCCGGCTCGGCATTCTATTGCTTTTGGCTGCAGCAGCCAAAAGCAATAAAACACCGATCTCATGGATTCATGCAGTATAACTATACTGCATGGATCTCTATGAGAGATCAGAGTGCATATACTAGAAGTCCCCCAGGGGGGCTTCTAGTATATGTGTAAAGTAAAAGAAAAATGTATTTTTAATAACACAAAATCCCCTCCCCTAATAAAAGTCTGAATCACCCCCCTTTCCCCATTTTATAAATAAAAATAAATTAATTAATTAATAAACAAACATGTTTGCTATCGCCGCATGCGTAATCGCCCGAACTATTAATTAATCACATTCCTGATCTCACACGGTAAACGGCGCCAGCGCAAAAAAATCCCAAAGTGCCAAATTGCGCAAATCCAGAATAATTGTAATAAAAAGTGATCAAAAAGTCATATATGCGCAATCAAGGTACCGATAGAAAGATCACATCATGGCGCAAAAAATGACACCTCACACAGACCCATAGACCAAAGGATAAAAGCGCTATAAGCCTGGGAATGGAGCGATTTTAAGGAACATATATTTTCTTTAAAAGGTTTTAATTTTTTACAAGCCATCAAATCAAATAAAAGTTATACATGTTACATATCGTTGTAATCGTAACAACTTAAGGAACATATATAATGAGTCAGTTTTACCCCAGGGCGAACGGAGTAAAAACAACCCCCCCCCCCCAAATAAAAAAAAAAAAAAAAAAACATTTTTTTTTTCAATTTCACCACACATATAATTTTTTTCTGGTTTCCCGGCACATTTTAGGCAAAAATTACATCTGCCATAGCAAAGTACATTTAGTTGCGTAAAAAATAAGGGCTCATTTGGGTCTCTAGGTGGAAAAATGCAGGCGCTATGGCCTTATATACACGAGGAGGGAAAAACGAAAACGCAAAAATGAAAACTGGCTGTGTCCCCTAAGGGTTAAAGCTGCTGCAGAACATCTTTGGGAGCAAATACACACATATACACCAGTGCTACAGACATTGCTGACATACACAAGCACACACATATACACCAGTGCTACAGACATTGCTGACAGACACACACACATATATATATATAGCCACAGATACATACACATACTGACATATAAATATATACACAGATACGTATATACACACACACACTGACATATACATATACTTACAGATACATATATACACTCACTGACACAAATACACAGCTCTTACAGCTCCCCGGCTTCCCCCTCCTCCTCCTGTAGTCCGGGCTGATCTTCACATAGGTATTGAGGACCTTTGGGTCATGTGACCCAAAGGTCCTTAATCCCTCTCCTGTGCCGTCTGGCAGGTCCTGCTCCTCTGTTCAGCCCGCTCACCCAGCACTACAGTGAGGGGGCTGAACAGTGCAGTGGGGGTCCCTCTTCCTCTCTGGACCCCTGGGGGAGCGAGGTACCTACCATGAAGGAAGGGCAGGCTTCCTCGGGCCCCCTTCATGCAGGGGCCCCATAGCAGTCGCCTTCCCTGCCTTCACTGTAGCTACGCCACTGGTTACAGGTAGAGAATACAGTGTGCTGTGTGGTGTTACAGGTAGAGAATACAGCGTGCTGTGTGGTGTTACAGGTAGAGAATACAGTGTGCTGTGTGGTGTTACAGGTAGAGAATACAGCGTGCTGTGTGGTGTTACAGGTAGATAATACAGTGTGCTGTGTGGTGTTACAGGTAGAGAATACAGTGTGCTCTGTGGTGGTACAGGTAGAGAATACAGTGTGCTGTGTGGTGTTACAGGTAGAGAATACAGTGTGCTGTGTGGTGTTACAGGTAGAGAATACAGCGTGCTATGTGGTGTTACAGGTAGTAACAGTGTGCTGTGTGGTATTACAGGTAGAGAATACAGTGTGCTGTGTGGTATTACAGGTAGAGAATACAGTGTGCTGTGTGGTGTTACAGGTAGAGAATACAGTGTGCTGTGTGGTATTACAGGTAGAGAATACAGCACACTGTGTGATTTTACAGGTAGAGAATACAGCGTGCTATGTGGTGTTACAGGTAGTAACAGTGTGCTGTGAAGTGTTACAGGTAGAGAATACAGCGTGCTGTGTGGTGTTACAGGTAGAGAATACAGCGTGCTGTGTGGTGTTACAGGTAGTAACTGTGTGCTGTGTGGTGTTACAGGTAGAGAATACAGTGTGCTGTTACAGGTAGAGAATACAGCGTGCTGTGTGGTATTACAGGTAGAGAATGCAGTGTGCTGTGTGATGTTACAGGTAAAGAATAAAGCGTGCTGTGTGGTGTTACAGGTAGAGAATACAGTGTGCTGTGTGGTGTTACAGGTAGAGAATACAGCGTGCTATGTGGTGTTACAGGCAGGGCCGTATTTACCACTAGGCACCCGTGGTCCGGTGCATAGGGCAGCACCTTGCAGGGGGGCAGCACCAGGGAGCAGGGGGAAGATAACAACTTTTTTTTTGTTTTAATTTTTTTTGTCTCCCACCTCCTGTTCAGACTTGCCAGTAAATCTGGTGTCTTTTCAAAAGGGGGTGGGGGTTTGGGGTATGGTGGTATTGGTCAGGTCTGGTGTGGCGATGTTAAATATGACGCCTGGAGCTATCACCTACCAATATACCAATCCTGTGGTGAAATTTGTTGATGTTTTTAGCAGTAAAAAACTATGAAAAACGTGATTCAGACAATATTTCTACATGTAGAGAAATGCATGTGGCCAAAACCACGCTCCGATTTCTTTATGATGCTAACAGGTATTTGAAGATGGGGCGCCTTCAGGTTTAGTGCCTAGGGCAGCAGCAGCTACTAATATGGCCCTGGTTACAGGTAGTAACAGTGTGCTGTGTGGTGTTACAGGTAGAGAATACAGTGTGCTGTTACAGGTAGAGAATACAGTGTGCTGTTACAGGTAGAGAATACAGCATGCTGTGCGGTGTTACAGGTTAAGAATACAGCGTGCTGTGTGGTGTTACAGGTAGAGAATACAGTGTGCTCTTACAGGTAGAGAATACAGTGTGCTGTCTGCTCTTACAGGTAGAGAATACAGCACACTGTGATTTTACAGGTAGAGAATACAGCGTTCTGTGAAGTGTTACAGGTAGAGAATACAGCGTGCTGTGTGGTGTTACAGGTAGTAACTGTGTGCTGTGTGGTGTTACAGGTAGAGAATACAGCGTGCTGTGTGGTGTTACAGGTAGAGAATACAGTGTGCTGTGTGGTGTTACAGGTAGTAACTGTATGCTGTGTGGTGTTACAGGTAGAGAATACAGCGTGCTGTGTGGTGTTACAGGTACAGAATACAGTGTGCTGTGTGGTGTTACAGGTAGAAAATACAGCATGCTGTGTGGTGTTACAGGTAGTAACTGTGTGCTGTGTGGGTGGGAATGAAATGATAATGTACTGCAAATAATTGAGTAACACAATGAAACTGCAATGTGTGAACACAGCCTAGATGTTCTGCAACAGATTTGGGCGTGGAGTGGGCAGGGTGAGGGACTGTGATGAACAGTTGAGGAAAAGCATTGCATTACATTCTGGAACCAGCACTGCATTCTGGGAACTGCTCAATCAGGAAATACAGAAACACAATACAGAACAAAAAACCCCCCAAAACAAATGGATTTTAGGTAGTTTCAAAACTGGGATAGATAGGTAAGTAATGCTATATGCTTCTGCAGAAATTAAATTTTTTTAAAACTCTACCTGGAGTTCCTCTTTAACTTTTGCACATACATAATATTTCCGTCAATGCAGTACTGAATGTATTTAACAGTGTCAGGCTATGTTCCTACTACAAGAATGTGGCATTATTAAGCGGGGAAAGGTGGTCGTCAATTGATAACAATGGCTGCAAATAATCATCATGACTTCCAATAGTGGGAATATAGCCTAAAGCGACTCTGTACCCACAATCTGTCACCCCCAAACCACTTGTACTTTCAGATAGCTGCTTTTAATCCAAGATTTGTCCTGGGGTCCTTAGGCTGGCACAACCTCTCTGTCCCTCCGCCCCACCCTCTTCATCATTAGGAATGCTCCAGGCAGATTGTCTCCTATTCCCCACCTGTGTGAGCCCGGCACATGGGCTGGATTGTTAAGGTGCCTGTGCAATGTTTAGACAGGAGAAAATGTTTCAGTGGCATTCCTAATGATAAAGAGGGTGGGGAGGAGGGACAGAGAGGTTGTGCCAGCCTAATACATACACAATCTAAGCCCCGGCCATTGGGCATGGGGCTGCAAGTTTAAAAGTTGTTTTTTAGGACAATAACCGTATCACCTGCCAAACGGACCCCAGGACAGATCTTGGATTAAAAGCAGATACCTGAAGGTACAAGTGGTTTGGAGGGTCAGATTGTGGGTACAGAGTCGCTTTAACTTACTAACTTATTCAGACACATTTTAAGCTACTTTGCAGAAGACTCACGACAGCGGTGGGGGGGGGGGCAGGGTCAGCACACGGATTGGCTGAGTGCTGGGAGACATCGGGAGCCCCCAAAGCAAGCCAGAGCGGGGACCCGGTAAAGTACGAACCCGGCCCACGGGGGTTAAGGGTGCTGACTTTGACAAATTTGCAGCAGGATGACAATCCTGCTGCGAGTCTGTCATCCCATTGAAGGGTAAGGGCAGGTATCCGCAGTGTAAAATCCGCTGCGGATACGGTACGGGTAAACCAACCTTAAAAAGGAACTCTTCAGGCTGATAAAGCTACTGAAAACTTTATATGTACATACACGGGTGCTGCCCTGCTATCTCCCTATACATGCACAATCTGATGACAGTTCCATAGCAGTTCTTGGGGCACATTCTCACAGTACGAAACTGCAACTGTGTGACAAATCAACAAACTGCAACTGTGTGACAAAACAACACAACAAGTGAAGTGACACACAGATAAGCACGGAACAGCTGGACTCACTGCCTCAGGTTTATTAATATGTTATTGATCTGAGACAAAAATCACAGACTTATAGCAATTAATTATAGCTCATCCTGAGAAACAAAAGCTGAGCTATGATTGGTTGCTATTTGTCTGAGATTGATAAATCTTATCCTCACTTCGTTTGGAGGCTGAAGTTTTGGGGGAGGGAGGCACAGGACAAGATACAGTAGAGAGATCAATTCTCAAAGGTCTCCAGCAATAAGCTCAGGTTTAGGTCCAGAGAAGCCAGAAGTCAGGAGAGGTAAGTTTTGCAAAGTCAGGCAGCTGCTGTCAGACATACTAGTGGGATGTGGGGGTATAGTGAAAGTGGAATTGGCCTATGTACTTGAAGAAGTGGACCTGGACTTTATGGTCATGGCTTTTTTCTATGTAGGGAAAGCAGGGGGACTGGAACTTGAGAAGGCTCTAAAGGTCAGTAGACATTGAACAGGCTGGTGTGGAGCTCATCAGATGGTCATCTGTTCAGTGGTATTCTTTATAGGAGGATCAGTACATGGCATGCCGGAAAAGCAAGGCCTTGGTGTTACAAAGGAGATGGGAACCAAGTGTCTAAAAACCTACCCTACATGCAACCATTATACTGAACTCTGATTGCAAACACACATCTTACCTAAATAACACCAGCAACATTTTTCTTAAAGCACTTGAAGAGAATAATATTGGGGTTTTTTTTTACATTAGATGGATTAAGTTCACTCAGGAACTTGTCGCTTGACACTTGAACCTGGGAGAACATCACAAAAAATGCCACTTTGGTGCATGGCATTTTTAAACTTTTTTTTCTGCCTTTTTTGCAGCGTTTTTCACTGTATGTGTGAGTGACCTTTTTTGTGGTTTAGGCGTTTTTGTGTGTGCTGAACTTTTTTATTTCTCTGCCAACACATGACCTAAATGCTGGACGCAATGGCGTTTTTAACACAACCAGAACAATCCTATTGAAGTCTATGGGAGAAAAAACGCCATAGTATGCCAAAAAAGTCACACCCTAAGCATGCTGTGTTTTTGGAAAAACTTTCAAAGAGCTTCAAAAATGCCAGAAAGGAGAGAAAAATACTACCACAAAAAACACCATGGGGGAGATTTATGAAAGTGTAAACTGCCCAAAGCAACCAATCACAGCCCAGCTTTCAGCTCTGGAAAAATATAACAGGAGCTGTGATTGGCTGCTGTGGGCAGTTTACACCAGGTGTATATTTACATCCTTTCATAAATCTCCCCCCCTGTGTTTAAGACAGATCATAAAGTTCCATTGACTTCCAGCTAACATCTGGACGCTGGTGAATTCAAGACAGTGTGAAGCCAGTTGTAGTTTTAAAAAGAAATGTGGCCATGTATCATTAGTGCCATTTTCATTAAATTCTGGTGACGACAGGCAGCTGCAAGATCGTCACTGCCTATCATGAACTCCTTTGCCGACCACACTGATATGTGTGGGACTGCTCACATTGCAGCGGTCCCACACACATTTAAAGCCCCTTTAAACATTTATATGCGTTCCTACTGAATAGGGTATGTACAGTAGGAACGTATATTTACATATTATGGACGTGACAGGGTTAAATAAAGAGACAGCCATTACATTAATAAAAGAAATATTTTTTATTTTAGGTATCACCAATTGTATACCCTTGTAATTCTTAAAAAGTCACTAAAGTCCACAGACTGAGCAATTCTGTGCTAGAAGACATTACAATAATTATCTATGTGTAATAAAATAAATAGTACAATAGTAGAAAAAATGTTCAACACTTGCAGGGTCTACTCATTTATTAGTAGCTTATTAAAATAAATGTATAGCCAACATGATGAAATGAGTAAAATGGCTGATGCACTTCAGGATTCCCTCCACTAAATAGTAAACATGATGGTAAATTGGATAGCACTAGGGATGAACGAACTTGAACCACAAAGTTTGAGTTTATGCCTGTTCACATTGTGGTAGCTTTCTTGTACTCGGCCAGTGATGTTGTGATTTGTGATGCCAGTACTGTAGTAGTACACAGGTAATGTTGGGGCCTGTTTTGGCCGGTTTGTTGTCCCCAAATGGTTGGTAACATCCAGGAGTGTTTTGGGTCCCTTGGGCACTTTTCACGGCAACCTGGAGTGGTAGTAGACTCACCCGGGATGTTGGTACCGCCACCCACAGAGAAGGGGAAAAATTACTCAAGGTAGACAGTGGTGTGCGTGGGTATCACTTTAATCACTTTAAATATATGGACTGACAATACACAAAATATGATTCAGGACTCTGCCACACATCGGGGACGTTTTGTTCTGTAGTTAAGCCTCCAGATGAACTCCTTGAGATATATCCACTGAGGAGGGAAACGCGTAGAGGCGTGATATGGGTGTGAATAGGGTTCACAATCTTTCACTGATTTGGTGATGTGACCCTTAGTCACACAGTTCTTGTTCTCTTTTTTTTTTTCAATGGCCTTGTGTTTTGGAAAAAGGGCAGACTAGGGTGAGTCCAGATTGCTGGAGAGGGATGACAAGGGTTTATTCCCATGAATCAAGGTTCTTTTAATTTTTGATGTACAGTAATTATACTGTGGAACTTTTTATTTCCCTAGCCCCTATCACTACTGAATGAGGTGTCACCTGACCTAGAAAACATCAAAACTGTGAGTCAATATGTTCCTTTTTACATTCTGCGGTACTACTCTATCTATCATGTGCCATTAAATGCTGATGTGTGGCAGAGTCCTGAAACATATTTTGTGTATTGTCAGTCCATATATTTTAAAGTGATTTAGTAAAAGTTATGTTTTAATATTTACACACACCAATGTTCATGCACTGATATTTTAGTACAAAAATAGAACACTTTACTGAACAACGTTGCAAGTGAACAGTACACTCAATACAGGTAGTGCAAATCTTGACAACAGTGGTTGCTGACAGTAGAATAAATCAGTGCTTTTAGAAGAAGGTGCTTGGAGTAGTAAGTGCTTGAAGAGAAAGGAAGAGGAGATGAGTTGCCAGAGGAGCAATGCCCAATGTAGAATCTGTACTCTAACGGAAGTGAAGTGTAGATAAGAAGAGATAAGTGATACTCGTACACATGTTTAGACTATAATCTGACCGCCTTCTGTCCCCTAGTTGCGTAGAAACCATCCTACGTGGGTAGCACAAGCCCTAGTCATCGCTTATCTGGGTGTAGCAGACATCCAAAATTACCCAGTCGTCTTGCACTGTGCAGTAGGATATGTAGACCTATTCTGGTAGCTTTGTCCTACTGGGGTCAGTTCCTCTTGTTTCAGGATACCACCCTGCATGGTTTTGAGAGGTGTCTGGCATGGGCTAGGGTGATCCTAGATAGGCTTTTGTCCCCTAAGGTGCACTGCATAACTGTGGTAGTTGTTTGCATTAAGAAAGTTTCTGTTACTGTCCCTGGTCCCCGACAAGGATCCTGGCCAAAGCCAGCCTCTGGATTAACTTCTGCAGGAACTGTGTCTCTGTGTGTTCTTTCTCACTGAAAACTAATACTTAACTGACTCACTTCCTCCATCATTTTAACTCCTCCTACAGAGGCTATATCTAAACCCTAATCCTGTGAGTGGTGGGGCTGAGTATATGTGAAAGAGAGGAAGAATAGGATAGGGTAAGAAGAGAGAACACCTGTAACTGGTCAGCACATGAACACCTAACATACAACA
Organism: Dendropsophus ebraccatus; assembly: GCF_027789765.1. Lineage (NCBI taxonomy): Eukaryota > Metazoa > Chordata > Amphibia > Anura > Hylidae > Dendropsophus > Dendropsophus ebraccatus. The sequence continues at coordinate 105,101,866 of NC_091455.1, forward strand.
GTTAACCCTAGGCTCTACAGCCATGCATAGAAGACATAAAACAGTAAAGGAAGTTGCCAACACAGCTTGGGGAACAGCACCACCTCAGAAAAGAGGGTGAGCATGGCGGCAATGTAGAATACCTTTTCCAGCACTCTACAAAGTGCACCAAGACCTTTGGAAAATGTAAGCAGGAGGCCAAATTATAACTACATGGTGGATGTAAACACATTCTCTTGTGCTGAAAGATGATTGTTCCCCATTTAATTTCTGGCTTTAAAAATTGGGCACCTGACCAGAGCCCATCTCCTATGCCTTGGAGGTTCTGGTCTGACCTGTAGCCAGTGTACAAGTGTGCAAATTGGTCCGCCTACCCACAGCCTACCCAAGCCAACTTGTCATTCCTGTTGCCTGATTAAGGTGCCTGTATGCAATCTGCAGTGTTGGCTATTGCCTCCTCCTTGGCCTCTACCTTCCACCTCCACCTAATCCTCTTCATTCTCTACTTAGATATCCACATCCTCTTTCATTATTATTTATTTATTGAATTCATTTAATTTTATTTATTCATTTTTTTTGTTATTATTTTAAATACTTTTGCTACCCTATTATTGCCAGAACAATTGACTTTTTCTTACTTCCTACACCAACTTTTACAGCCAGTTTTAGGCCCAAAGTTCAGATCCCCCTTGACTTCAATGGGGTTCGGGTCCATGCAAAAGTTTCAACCAAAAAAGTTTTTGCTTTTATAGCACCCAGTGGGTACTCAAATATATGTATATCTGCTCAAGGATGCATAATGAATCACACCCCTACCAAATATTTCCCTAAGGAAAAACAAAAACATTCGAGCCACAACACCAGTTTCTCAAAAATATGAACAAAGTTTATTAAAGCAATTTAAAACAGCATAATTTTAATACATTTAGACAGAAAAAATATTTGAAAAGAGGGCAGCACAAGACAAACAGCACAACACAGGGAAAGGGAGACTACACGGATCATGCATGCATCCTATATCTAGAATAAATAAAGTGCATGCTTTAGCCAGCGGATTTAATATATTTCAAAGTGTCATGTGCAGACATGAGTGAACCGGGTTCGGGTTCGAGTCGATCCGAACCCGAACGTTCGGTATTTGATTAGCTGAGGCTGCTGAACTTGGATAAAGCTCTAAGGTTGTCTGGAAAACATGGCTGTATAGCCAATGACTATATCCATGTTTTCCACATAGCCTTAGGGCTTTATCCAAGTTCAGCAGACACTGCTAATCAAATGCCGAAAGTTCAGGTTCGGATCGACTCGAGCATGCTCGAGGTTCGCTCATCTATAGTCATGTGCATCATGCAATACTAAAAAATAACGGAGGCAAAGCATGCTTAAAAAACTACTAATTTAGACATAAAGTAAGAAGAAAATGCAAAGTGCAATCAATAGACAGTAAGTTAGAAGTGTAACTAGTAATATGAAATATCACTGAAAGTGCAGATTACATGCCATAGAGCCGTGCAGCTCCCTTACCCACAGACACCCCAACGCACGTTTCGGTACACCCATGTCTAAATTAGTAGTATTTTAAGCATGCTTTGCCTCCGTTATTTTTTAGTATTGCATGATGCACATGTTAATTTGAAATATATGAAATCCGCTGGCTAAAGCATGCACTTTATTTATTCTTGATATAGGATGCATGCATGATCCGTGTAGTCTCCCTTTCCTTGTGTTGTGCTGTTTGTCTTGTGCTGCCCTCTTTTCAACTTTTTTTTCTGTATAAATTTATTAAAATTATGCTGTTTTAAATCGCTTTAATAAACTTTGTTCATATTTTTGAGGAACTGGTGTTGTGGCTCGGATGTTTTTGTTTTTCCTTAGGGAAATATTTGGTAGGGGTGCCATGCAAAAATTTGACTAAAAGTCAGGGTCATGAATTTTCTTTTTAAGTTTGAACAAACCGGTCGAACTTAAATATTCACAGGTCCTCTCATCACTAGATAGTACCTGTACAATTTCCCAGTTAAAAGTTTCTTGTTTCGGTCACAACATACTGATGAGTTATCCATAAAATAGCTCTTCAATCAGTGATCAGCGGGGTGCTGATACCTGGCATTCCTACCGACCAGCTGTTCAGTGTATGTGTGACACAATAAATGGGGCCTGTAGCAGTTGACTCCCTTGACAGTATAGCAGTGGCCATACATAACTGAAGCTACGGTATCCAGGTGTGTTGAATGGAGACAAACTGCTTCCGACCCCGTTTACTGTGTAGTATGAGCTTGGAACAGCTGGTTAGCGGGGATGCACTTGGGGGTCTGCACCCCGTTAATCACTGACTGATGAGACATCCTGGGAATTTGGCCTAGAAAACCTCTTTAAAGAATGATAGTAAATCATGTGCAACCTATTACCAGTTTTAAATGTGTTACTTGCTACAAAAGTAAAAGTCAATGATGTTTATACTACCTAACTACTACCTAATGGCATAATTCCCATTTTCTCTTGAATTGAACAGTATATATAGCTTCTATCACAGAGTTCCAAAATACAGTATAAATACTGTGTACAACATTGTAAAACTATGATGCAAAATACAATTCAACAATGATAGCGACACAGATTCAGCTTCTATTCAACTCTGCAAGACTCAGCATCTTTGCCTCTTGCCTTTTGAGTAAACAGCCACCCTGCAGTGAATTCTAAAGATGTTGTTTTAACTTCGATGATAAGTGGTATGGCTTCCTTCTGTGCTAGTCAAGACAGTTTCCATGAATTCCAAACAAAGCATTATAGGTTGTCTCAAATTTTTAACATGAATAGATGGAAACATAATGGTTGTTGTATATAGTACAATGGCAGGTTTTTCCTTTTCTTTTCTTTTTGTCTATTTTTTTTTTTTATATGAGAAATGTTTTTAAACTTTCCATACCTTTCAGATCAGTTCACAGCTGAACCAAGGAGAGCTGAGAAATAGCTAGTATTGTGAATGAAAAACTAAGACGTGACTACCAAAATAAAAAAAACCCTCTATGTACTGTATCACAGTACAGAGTGGAACAAAAAACTGACAGGAGCATTATCCACTATTGTTACCAGGGTTTAATAAGAAAGAAAAAGTGCTATTGGCTATTTACCAGCATTGAGACATGTGCTTTATACTGAATACAGATGAAGAATTATTCCTTTTTTTATATTATTTTATTTTAGCAGAAAGATGGCCAGGGCTTAAAGAATTTCCTAGTGAGTGAAACATAATGACAACCACTACAGGTCTTATAAAGTATGTTGGATCCAGTGCTGGCTTGTTCTCTCTTCCATCTCTATTGTATTCCAATAGATGAGTTTCTGCTGGGTGGTTTAGTCTCATTTATTTTTTTACTCATTTATTATTGTCTGTGGGGGGATGATATTGTATTAATCACAGATAACTATACATTTTAGCAATGTGCACACATCTTACTATTGCTACAGAGACTCTTGACAATCTACAGAATTTTACAGATAAGCTTTTTGTTAAAAGAAAGCAACTCATACTATAACTAGTGACCGGATTAAAAATCCTCCTCTATCAATTCTTTAAAGTTAGAAATGAGTGAGTAGTGAGATACTAGAAAGCTCAATGTTTAACTATCGAGTATCAAACCCCATTAAAGTCTATGGGAGAAAAATGCTTGTTTCTTGGTGACCTCCAAGTGGTCGAATTCAAGTTTCCAAGTCCACAATTACACCTTAAAAATTGATGCTCACACCTCTGGAATGCAACTGTGACAGCAGAGGAAGCATGCCTGGGTGCATCTAACATGCCTAAGTTGCAGTATTACATCACTATCACCGGTTCTCAACAATACACTCCAAACACAATATATGGTGACAGGTATTTTACTGCCTTTAATGAGTAGCAGACAGGGCCGTGATTGCCACTAGGCACCCATGATCCAGTGCCTTGGGCGGGGCGGCACCTTTAAGAGCAAAAAAAATAAAATAAAATAAAAACTCCCCCCCCATGGTCGCTAGGGAGAGTGGACAGGGCCATAATCACGGTGTGATTATGGCCAGGAAAGGGTGTGGAGCGCTCCCTAGTGTCAGGTCCTTGCTTTAGTGATGGAGCAAACAGTGCGGCTCATAACTTCCCTGCTCCACTACTGAAGCAAGGAGCTGTGAGAGCTGCCACTTCCCTGCAGGAGGAGATGGACGCTGCCTCCTGCCTGGGCTTGAAGAATGCCACCATCTGGCATTACCTGGGTAAGGAAAATAGGGGGGTGTCACGTATGGAAGGGGGTGGCGCCAATGTTGCGGGGGTTGAGCCTCACGGGGCTGAGGGCATTTACTAGGCCCTGAGCAGAATCTGGGTGGGAGAGGGAGCGGATCCTGTACCCCCCATGTATTGTTCAGGGGCTGGGGGTGCTCTGTATAGGCACCAGGCCCTAAACAGTATATGGGTAAGGGGGAGGGGTACTGTATCATGCATGATCCCCTGCCCCCTCTCTGTATACTCAGGTCACCCAGCTTTCCCAGCATCCTTACCCAGCATTTTATACTCAGCCTGATGGAGGTCACCCAGCTTTCCCAGCATCCTGTAGTCAGTATGATGGAGGTTACCCAGCTTTCCTAGCATCCTGTAGTCAGTATGATGGAGGTCACCCAGCTTTCCCAGCATCCTGTAGTCAGTATGATGGAGGTCACCCAACTTTCCCAGCATCCTGTAGTCAGTATCATGGAGGTCACTCAGCTTTCCCAGCATCTTGTAGTCAGTATGATGGAGGCCACTCATCTTTCCCAGCATCTTGTAGTCAGTATGATGGAGGTCACCAGCTTTCCCAGCATCCTGTAGTCTGCGTGATAGAGATCACCCAGCATCCTGTAGTCAGTATAATGGAGGTCACCCAGCTTTCCCAGCATCTTGTAGTCAGTATAATGGAGGTCACTCATCTTTCCAGCATCTTGTAGTCATTATACTGGAGGTCACTCAGCTTTCTGAGTTTTCTGTAGTCAGTATAATGGAGGTCACCCAGCTTCCTCAGCATGTTATACTCAGTATGATGGAAGTCACCCAGCTTTCCCAGGGGTATTGGCACCCCAATATAAGCAGAGGTTGAGGAGCTGAAGAGTAGGCACAGTTGGAAACCTGGGATATCACTCTCTATACTGGGGTAATCTACTGGGGACACTGATACTGGTGTGCGTAATGCTTCCTCTCTATTGTCCTAATTGTAAGGTCTACACAATAAGGACAATATAGGGATAATTCAGCCCCCCCTCCCGTGACAAGCCACACCATCGCAAACCACAATACCAATAGGCCAAACCCCCACAAACCACACCATCAATGTATGGGGGGGGGGCAGCACCCAAAGGTGCCTAGGGCAGCACCTTTTTTTTGGTAGAACTATTCTTACACAGGTGTATATACTATAGCTTAACATTCATGTGTGCCAACAGGCGACAGGTGCCAAGTATTTTACTGCTTTCAATGAAGCGCAGAGGGCAATCAAGTACTGCAACATTACTTGGACAAAATAGTCCGGCACAAGTCTGTGCAAGATAATAATAAGCTGTGTGACTGCCTGTCTGTGTCACTACCTGATATACTGCTAGACAGTCTAAATGCACTCTCAATGGAGGAAGCAACTATACGCTTTCTGTGCTCTGTAGTAGCCCTGATAAGGGCTTTTATGGTCTCTCCTGCATACAGTCTTCTAAAATCCTCACTGACCCTACTCCAAAATCTATCCATTCAACTACCTGTAACACTTACAGTGAAGAAGGAAGTAGATACACTGCAGCCTATTCTTCATAGTGAGCAGCAGCTGCTTGCCTGTCTGTAAGAATAAGCTGATTTGCTGGTAGCTGCTTGATTTGCTGATTATCCCTGCATAAATGCTTTGCTGTGTATAGTTGTAGACCTAAAAAGGGCTGTTGGGGTTTTGCCTGCCTACAATTAGCTAAATCCTCACTGCCCCTTCTCTAACCTCTCTCCCTGGTTACCTTCAAGCTGGCATCTTATGAAGAGCAGGAGAAGCCAAGATCACATGAGTAAGCCAGCCAACGAATGTAGATGCTGTTCTCGCGATGCCAGTGTGCTCCTAGGGCCTGTCACTCCTACATCCACATAGTTATTGGCTAGAAAAAGGCACCGGGCAAGGTGGGAGGAGAAACAAACTTTTACTGCATTTTCAGTCAGAAGCTCGATAAAAAACAAGTATTTTGTATAGTTTAGTATTTGAATAGCTACTCGTTTGAGTACTACTCGCTCATCTCTATTTAAAGTAAAGGAGGCATATCATGAAATTTCCCCCTTTTATATCTCCTTTTTTTTAGATAAGATATAACTGATATATTCAATGTAATTTTTTTTTAAAGGGTCTCTGTCACCTCTAACCCAGCTTGCTCAAAATCATGTAAGTAGGATAAAAAATGCTTATTTTAAATCTATAATTTGTAGCCTTTCACTCCTTTGTATTTCCTTGTTGTAAGCCTGAAAACTGGGCATGTTGATGCATAGAGAGAACTACTTAGCTCAAGAATATAATGGAGAGGACTACTTAGACTCCTTCAATTGTGGGCTTATAGCAAAGGAATACAAGAACATAGAAAGATAAATATTGCAGACCTAGAATACTCTACTGATGTATAATCTACTGATAACTTAAGTTCAGCGGGTGTTTTGGAGGTAACAGACTCCCTTTACCCCAACTTACGGCCCTATTCCATGGAACGATTCTCGGGCGTATTCAGCCGATATCGGCCGTTACGGATGATAATTGTCCTGTGGAATAGAAGGCAACCATAAGCCGACATCGTTCATCTGATCGTTGCGTCATTTGTCTTTCAAACATGTTGAAAAACAGACTGTGATAGCAGTGATCTGCTGCCGTCACATCAGACCGCTGCTATCCTCTATGGGCTGCCCGGGAGATCTAGTGATCAAGCGGAAGGCCCCCCGCACCTCTCTGCAGCCCCTCCCGCACTAACTCGCTCACTGCCACCGCGTGGAGTAGCAGTGGCAGCGAGCGGGGAACGAGGAGCAAACCAGCACTGATAGCGCTTGTTTGCTCCTCACTGTCGGCCCGTGAAATATGGGCTTTACTTTAATAAAGTAAATTAAATGAATCCTGTAGCATATTTGGGTAGGTTTTGAGACCAATCTGTGTTTAGTACATTTGGGGGTATCTTTTAATATCAGATATCAAGTATATAATATACTTAGAATATTGGGCACACATGTTACAGTGCTATTATAATAGCACCGCCATGTGGGTATTAGTAAATGGACATATGATACAGTATTATATAATTATATCTAGGTTCCATCCTGTGGATATAGCAGTGAATTAACTATTTTGCAGAGTAGAGTAAAAATTATATACTCTGAGCTTAACAGATCTCCACTGTCAGAGCTATGTAAATGACAGAAAAAGAGGAGTTTTTATGCATAATAATGGTGTTCTTTGACCTGCTAAAAGTGATTATACAGCCATTTAGTAGTAAGAAAAGAGAGCTTTAATTGCAATGTATGAGAAAGCACAATGGAGGAGATTTATAGGATTCTAGAATGCATGCTTTTATTTTGCAAATGGCAGAAAAAAATTCATAATTTGTGGGGAAAAAAACTGCCCTAGGCATATTATACTTGGTATATTGCTTGAATGGGTTTATTTCTTTTACATACACCTCATAGCTGGTACTTAAAAGGGAAAGATTTGTGGAGAAAAAGTTTGAACTTCTGAAAGCCCCTTGATGTACTATTAGAGGATGTTATGCTAAGAGGGTTGTTCCCACAAAATTAATCAATGGTGAAATTAGGCATCATTTAAGAAATGCTTAGCATAAAAAAACACATTTTCACATAGAACCGTTTTTTCTTGCTGTAAACACACACACACACACACACACACTGAGCACCACAAACATACTGTTAAAATGCTGTTTACGTATTTTAGTTTTTGAGCCAAAGGCAGATTCGATTTCATAGGAATGGGAAAGATAAAGAAAAGACTTATACTTTTTCTTCCTGCTGGATCCACTGTTGGTTTTGTCTGACATTGGGGGACATTTACAAAGGTTATGGCTGGGATGTATGTCAGCGAGGAGGCGTAGATTTGCCCCTTCTCCCTGGCGTACGCCTGCCCTATCCCCCGCTCACCTAACGGCTCGCAGGAGGGGGGGGGGGGGAAATGTGGGCAGGAGGCAGGATTCATGATCCAAATCTACACCTGATCTAGATTTGGCGTGCGCTGTTTAGTGAAAAGGGGGGAGCCTAAATTAAGAATGGTGTACGAGTGCGCTGGTCGTCATTAATCCCCCCAATGGGTGTATTTCCAGTCTATAGGCTCCTTACAGAAATGATATTCTTGAACTTTATTCTTGATAGGAAATTGCTCTATGACTTCGATCTGCATAAACACGATAAATAATAAATTAAAAGTCGCAATCTTGATAGCAAATGGCTATGAGTAGCAGGATGTAGTCTATTTTAATGGGAGGCTTTGCTGTTGTATGATATGCACTTTTAATAATTATTTTGTTTGTGTAGTTGCAAGATATCGGATCTGAAGGTTGGAATATCAATTCACCAATTTTTTTAGCCTCAAGCATAGAGATATCACCAGTAAAATGCTTCTGGGCAACACACAGCAACTGAAGAGAAACTGCAAGGCACTGTAAGAAACTGCAAGGCACCCCCATCTCTTTCTAGCTCAATAAGGGGGGGTGTAAATGTTTGTAATTGCCACTCAATATATATATATATATATATATATATATATAAAATCACCAAACACACCAAATAACACTTCTGACCCAGACAAAATGAAGGGTTCTAGCCTTGCATGTAGCTCCATGGCCTATGTGATCTGCTTTTCTCTCTTTTCTCTGTGCAGCTGCCTGGTCTCAGAAGGTAGCTGAGGGCTGGTACATAGCTTATTGAATTAACTTGTTTTAGGCATTCTCTTATCTTTCTGCACTCTCCACTGCATGCTTACCATAGCCTCACACTGCTTAGCTCACACTGGCTAGGTGGTTTACTCAAGTCTTTGTGGCAACAGAAGCAGCCCAACTCTGTGTATTAGCTCCATATTCGCACTGTGCCTATTATAGATTGGTGCATGTGCACCTAAAACTTTATAGGGGTCCCTCCTGGGAAGTACATTCACCCAGGGCCGGCGTTAGGGGGGGCAAACAGGGCAATTGCCCAGGGCCCCCATCCCCCAGGGGCCCCCTGCCCCAGTTACAGTGAGTGTTAGGTGCAAGAGCGCTCAGAAAGTGTCCTACAGCCTCTGGCAGTGATCCCTGGCTGCAGCTGATGGCTGCTATCAGGGGTCACACAGAGGCTGCAGGACGCTCTGCTCCAGAAGTGTGTAGCTTCCCCCTCCCCCTCTTACTGCATCATGTGATTTCCTCCGTCTTCCTGGTGAGACTGATGTGACAGTCGGGACGATGGAGGAGAGGGCTGTAGGGTGAGGATCACAGCCTCCTGCTGCTGCTGCCGCCGCCATGGACAAGGACATCTACACCCAACATGCTGTTAGAGGGGGTAAGTATAGGTAGTGTGTGTATGAATTCTATGTGTATAATGGATGAATGTAGTCTGTGTTACATGTCACGCTTATAGTGTATGGACTGGATGGTTTGGATTTGTATAATGTGTTTTCATGGATGTGTGTGTGTGTGTATGTGTATATATATATTATATATATATATATATATATATATAGTGTGTGTATCAGCACTGCTGACTCCACTGTCCAGCAGAAGTGTTGCGGTGAATAGACTGTGTATAGGAGCTGCAGCCATTCTCCGGCCTCATCAGTCCTATGTAATTGCTGCAGGTGACCACTAAGGCTGGTGATTGTCTGCAGCTCCTATGTATAGTGTATGATGATTGAGAAAAAAATAAGGTGGTGGTAATATTGGTCCGTATATAGTGTATATAGAGTCATTATGCAGTGATCATTCTTTGGCAGTAATATTGGTCTATATATAGTGTGTATAGTGTCATTATGCAGTGGTCAGTCTATGGTGGTAATATTGGTCTGTATATATAGTGTATATAGAGTTATTACCGCCACATAATGACTATATATACACTATATACAGACCAATATTACCACCATAGAGTGAACGCCACATGATATTGGTCTGTATATAGTGTATATAGAGTCATTATGTGGTGATCACTCTATTGCAGTAATATTGGTCTGTATATGGTGTATACATGGAGTCATTATGTGGTGGTCATGGTGTGTGCTGGTATGTATATGGTGTCATTATGTGGCGGTCACTCTATGGCAGTAATATTGGTCTGTTTATAGTGTATATAGAGTCATTATGTGGCGGTCATGGTGTGGTGCTAATATTGGCGTGTATATAGAGTCATTATGTGGTGGTCACTCTATGGCAGTAATATTGGTCTGTATATAGTGTATATAGAGTTATTATGTGGTGGTCAGTCTATAGTAGTAATATCGGTCTGTATATAGTGTATATAGAATCATTATGTGGCGGTCATGGTGTGGTGCTAATATTGGCGTGTATATAGTGTCATTATGTGGCGGTCACTCTATAGCGGTAATATTGGTCTGTATATAGTGTATTTAGAGTCATTAGGTGGTGGTCACTATATGGCAGTAATATTGGTCTGTTTATAGTGTATATATAGAGTTATTATGTGGTGGTCACTCTATGGCAGTAATATTGGTCTGTTTATAGTGTATATAGAATCATTATGTGGCGGTCATGGTGTGGTGCTAATATTGGCGTGTACAGTATATAGTGTCATTATGTGGCGGTCACTCTATAGCAGTAATATTGGTCTGTATATAGTGTATTTAGAGTCATTATGTGGTGGTCACTCTATGGCAGTAATATTGGTCTGTTTATAGTGTATATATAGAGTCATTATGTGGTGGTCACTCTATGACAGTAATATTGGTCTGTTTATAGTGTATATAGAATCATTATGTGGTGGTCATGGTGTGGTGCTAATATTGGCGTGTATATAGTGTCATTATGTGGCGGTCACTCTATGGAGGTAATATTGGTCTGTATATAATGTATATAGAATCATTATGTGACGGTCATGGTGTGGTGCTAATATTGGCGTGTATATAGTGTCATTATGGGGCGGTCACTTTATGGTGGTAATATTGGACTATATATAGTAAAGTTTTCTTCAATTACGGTAAGGAGGTAATATTTGGTCCTGATATAGTCATTTTTTATTTTATTTTTTAAAACAATGCATATAAATAGTTTTTGTGTTTACACCACTAGTGACAGTCCTGGCATGTAGCAGCAGTCCTGACATGTAACGGCAGTCCTGGCATGTAGCGGCAGTCCCGGCATGTAACCTTCAAAATTGACTCAATGTGACTAGGGGCCATAATACATGGAAAATTGTCCGAATCCAGACGATATTGCTCTGTGTATATAGAGACAACAGTAATCAAATGATCATTGTCTTTTGGCAAATGTAAAAATCATTGGCTGATGATTGTGCATATAACATAATAAAGCTGGTACTTACCTGATCACATTCCTCGGTTTCCTCAGGCCTTGTCTGTTTGTTACGGCCAGTGACTGGCTGAACGGCCTATCACTTCAGAGAGAGGACCAGAAGTGAGAGCTAGGACTGGGGGATCCTACAGACAAGGCCTGAGGACACCGGAGAACGTGATCAGGTAGTATATAACTTTATTGTTCACTATATACAGCAAGGGCTGCACACACATCACTAATGATATATATATCATCTGGCCCTGTCCTCCCCATACACAGGAATGTTCGGCACAGCTGAGTTTTCCTGTGTTCTCTATGGGAGGGGTAAGCCATAGCCACACAGATCTGATGGCGGCTTGTCTCTCTGAGAACAAAGAGGTTGGGCATTGATTTTCCATCAACCCTAACCCCCTATGTCCACTGATATCATCTGTCAGAGGACTGTCCAGAGAGCCTCATACTCCCAACACTGATGGCCGAACCCACCACAAGCAGCAGGTACCACCAACAAAAGTGGCCCTGCATTCACCATCAATTTTTTTGTGTGTGTGCACGGTCTTTACATCCTTACAGATGTTTACAGATGGCTTATAATTCCATATTGAATTTTAGATTTTACTCTGCTTTCTCTGTTTTACTCTAAATCTTTCGAGCTCATGAGCAGCTAGAGCCAAAACAAACATTGCCTAGAAAAAGCTCAGTGTGATCCATAATTACTTTTATTATAACTGGACAGGAACATCATTAACTGTCCAATCATTAACAGTTACTATGATCGATTGAATCTGCCTTCCATAACACATAGCTACCCATTGACTTAAATGTTTTTTCTCTCTTCCTAAAAAGAATGTACCATCAGAGCTGTAATATGGAGATATACACACCATTCTGTTAGCGCTGACTTGTACAATCTGCTGGTCTGGAGCATTTTTCAATTCACCACTCAGTCGCCGTTATTTTTATTTGCAAATGAGCTGGGGTGAAGCACTGGAGGTGGACCCGGAACGTGCTATTTAAATTCATCTCCTCCCCCCGCCTGGGCATGCGCGCCGCTTCCTTGCATCATGCATGCCTCCTATTGTAATATAGTAACGCTAATCTGGCAGGTCCTAGAGTGAGCCGCACAGCCCTCCCTCCTGTTTTCCGCCCGGCCACCCTGTCTGCCTGGCCTGTCGGTGATGACAGGGTAGACGGGCTGAAAACAGGAGGCGGGCCTGTTGGCTCACTGTAGGGACTGGCAGATTACCATGAGGTGTTTTCATATTAGAAAAGGAGACATGCATGGTGCGAGGAAGTGGCACACGTCATGGGGGGGGGGGGGGGGGGCGAGATTATATTGAATAGCACACGCCAGGTCCACCTCCAATGCTTCACCCTGGCTCAATTGCATATCCGTTTGGTTTTGAAAATGACGACCGAGCAGTGAATTGAAAAATGTTCCACACCAGCAGAATGTACAATTCAGCGACAGAATAGTATCTATATCTCCAAATTAAAGCTCTGATGGTACATTCCCTTTAAGCATCCACCAACCCACTAAACCTTAATTAACTCAGGTCCACAAATTTGTCTTGTGTTACAACCTCATTGAAAGATCAGGTTGCATGCTGTTCATGCATGTCTATGCAGAGGGAAGAGGTGAAAAAGGAAATAGGAAAAGGGGTGAGTTTATAGAATAGAGACAGAGACAGGCAGAGAGACTGTAAAGAGACATCCTAGGAATTTACTGTTGGTAATAGAATACTTGCTATTGCATTTTCTTGTCCTTTATACTGCTGATTTTTAGGGTGTCTATTTATGGATATATAAAAGAGCGGGATCCCCTCTTCTGTATGTGTGCAGTGTATGGAAACCGTCATAGAGGCTATGCAATTAGATCCCCTTCAAAATGTACACACACGTCAGCCTATCCTGAAGTTACTTGAAATGACAGGTACTCTTTAAGAAGGAAAAACATGTAACCAAAGTCAGATTTACGCTGTTATTATGTTATCACCACAGTGTGATGTTAAGAGACAGAACATGTAATAGAATGAAACATGGAAATCCTTGATAAAACATAGAAAACTTGAGCTTTGATTGTCATTTTCCTTTAAATCCTAGCCTATTGTTCTATACATATCTTGTAATCATCTCTTTGTGAATGTGCATCAGCGGGGTCCATAACATACATTATATTCACTATTTATATGTAGTTATACCTGCAATGTGTTCACAAACTTTTTCCTTGCATTCTTGATGGCAGATAGTCATCTATTTTTTGAAAAAAAAAAAGTGTAAAATGTATGTAGTGGAAAAAGTCATGGCAAAAGGATAAAAGTTCAGTAATTCAGTCATTATTAGTCAGCGGCCCTAAGGATCGATTGGTTTTTACCGGGGCTGTGGGGATAATATGTGTTGTTTTTTAGAAGGTGTGAGGTGTACTCATAAATTCAATGACACCTTGGAGCAGATAATTGGCCAGAAATGCTTCAGATTCTCCATTCCAGCCAGGTGTTTAGTAGTTTTACATTCTAAAAGCTAACCATTAAGCCAGATGTCAGACAGCATTTAGCTCTCAGAACCAGCTGTAGATAGTACCATCAAATGGAATTATCATTTTATTAATTACTCTTTAATTAGTTGATACAGCACAGAGCATGCAGTAATTTAATCATAATTGGCTTGACTAAGACACAGCACTTGAAGAGATAGATCCTGCCTGTGATACTTTATTACATGAATAATGGTAATGAATAACAATTATAAATGTGATAATGCATTTTTTAATCAAATGGTAAGCCAGTGGCAGAGAACAAGATACTGTAGAATTTAGATACATCATCTTGCTAGGTCTATCTCAGAAATGTAGCTGTATATTATATAATGTAAGTAAACTTATTAACAGTAATGCAATCTCAATTGTAATGCAGAAACATAATGCAATCTCAATTGTAATGCAGAAACATTGCAGATTGTAGTATTCTGAACTGATCCTACTAGTTGGCATAATCTTGATTTGTTGTTTATAAATCGTCAGGTTTTAGTTTAGGTCAAAAACACCAATTCGATGTTATGAGATGTTACGTATTTGAGAATCAAACTTGGTCAGGACAGGCTGGTAACTGCATTCACAAAACACAATGTAATTATTGTGGACATGTTGAGACCATAACAAAGGGTTGTGGATTCACTGATGCTGGCAGCAAGGGGAATATACAATAATAATAAAGCTAATTACAGCTTTATAAAATAGCTTTAAAATATACATACAGTTTGGAATGGTAATTGCTTCCCCACCCCCCTCTAGTGAGTGGCTGTAATATTATGTATTATTTAATACAGCATTTGGTCATGTTCACACGTAGTATGACATTGGCTGTTCTGTGACCCAGCTAGCCAGTGTTAGTGAAGATCATCCTGGCCGGTAATGCAGATGATCTTAATTTGTGCTGAATTGGGATGCGGGCGCATCCATGTGCGCCCACATCCCAATTCACCATAGCTGACAATGGAGAGTGCGGTCGGAGCCGCACTCTCCATTATGTGACCTGTCAGTGTTGTGCGGCCGCTATTGAATGAATAGCGGCTGCACAAAACTGACATGTCAGTCTTTTGTGTGGCTGCTAGCGATCCCAGCCGGAGTGTATACTCTGACTCCCTTACTTCATCATACTGTATATGTTTATAAAACAAATGTAAAGCAATGTGCATATCATACTTATATGGCTGTACTATGTATGCTTAAAGGGGTTGTCCAGCGCTACAAAACATGGCTACTTTATTCCAGAGACATCATCACTCTTGTCTCCAGGTCAGGTGTGGTTTTCAAATAAGCTCCAACTACTTCAATGTACCTGAGTTACAAAACCCCATCCAAACTCCAAAGAGTGGTGCTGTCTCTGGAAGAAAGTGGACATGATTTTGTAGTGCTGGATAACCCCTTTAATATGTTCAAACACCTGACTAACCAATGATACATAAAGTGCACTAAGGCTAAGGAAAGTGAGAAATAGTTGTGGATGTGGAATAAAGAAAGTTAAAGAGTAGAGATAGAGGGCAAAGGTCACAAGAAGTGGCAATTACAGAGAAATAGTAGAGCTGAAAGAATGAAATAGCTTAATAAGAATGATAGGAATAGAAAGGAGAAATCTTTTTGACAGATAACCCTTGGTGTATAGATCCATCCAATCACCATAACTCACTTTATGTTTGCAGCATGCACTATGTATGGATAAAGCTGGTAAATTAAAACACTCCTCTTTCAATGTATCTTACATATTAAGTTAAATTCAGCATAATGAAAGTATTGCCAGTTGCGGCACTCTATTGCTATTTCTTTCCTACATCATGGTCACAGGTACATATGTCCAATTCAAGGCAACAATCATTTTACCCTGGCTGCGTTTTGTCACAGCCTATACATAATTTCCTTCCAATCAACCCATTGTTTTCTTTGTCCTCTTAGAGCCATATATACACATGTAATTACATATGTATTAAAACATATAGAAAACAGCAATTTTCAGTAGGTGATAAAGGTTGAGCAACATTATGGATAGTTATAACAGACATTTACATCATAGCTTGTAGATCAGATTGGTGTTCAGACCAAGCGGTTCCAAAGCTTCCGTATGCATAATAAATTCTAGCATTAGATTCTCTTTATAGCAATGATTTGTGCCTGTTAACACCTGATGTAGAGTTTTCGATCCATAACAATCCCATGAACTTCATATTATACACATCGCCATCATGTACCATATGCAAATAATTAATCAATCATGGGCAAACTTTTCTATTTCTCACAAACAATGTTCTATAAATGTCCTACACATGAATCTCATAGTTTTGCCTATGTAAAATAAACCACAACTGCATATAATTGCATAAACCAGCAACATATGATGTTCTACAGTACATGCAATAAAAAAAAAAACAGGCGTTTGCACCTCACATTATTAAGGTAACTGCAATGGTTACAGTGGCCTCATCTAAAGTTTCCTAATGGGACAATTTTTCCTCAACCATTTTTTTTCTTTTAACCACAAGTATTCTATTAGACTGTTTTGTATTTTTTTTTTGTTTTGTATTTAATTTTGAAGCATACACCAGTGTGCATTGATCTCATAAAGAGAACCTGCCATTTTAGGACATATGGGCTTTGGACTTCCTCATTTAGGACCTCGCTTTGTAAGTCACATTACACATACTCTAGGTTGACATAAAAGATAGGATCCTTGA
Organism: Dendropsophus ebraccatus; assembly: GCF_027789765.1. Taxonomy (NCBI): domain Eukaryota; kingdom Metazoa; phylum Chordata; class Amphibia; order Anura; family Hylidae; genus Dendropsophus; species Dendropsophus ebraccatus. Next base: position 105,118,558 of record NC_091455.1, read on the forward strand.
CCTATTTCTTGCTGGAGTGTTGAGATAAGTCATTTTCCTTTTCATTTCTGAAATAAAAAGGTGTCCTGACACTTCTGACTTATCAATTTGCTCATAAGAAAACATTTTCTGGCACTGGACAAACCTCTTAACTCAATGTTATATTAGTAAAACTACAACAAATTGTGTTATCTGCTACATGCAGACACTAGGGGGAGAATTTATCAACATTGCACCTGGGACACGCCAGCGAAAAGATGAAGATTTTTGCACAAAGCACCCGGTTTACACAGCAAACCTGCTCCTTTCACCAACATAAACTCTGCTCACCTAATGAGTGGGCAAGGGGGTAAGGCAAGGCCGGGAGGATGCTTTCTTCTATGCCTGATTTATTATGATTTGTGACTGCTACAACAATATGCACTTGCTCAGGAGAGCTTTATATTTTGAAAACAAACAAACAAAAACACCTGTGTTAATTTGGAGTAGATTAATACTTGGAGGAGGGGGTGGGGACACATTTTTTAAGACTGGCATACAAGTGGTCCATCTAGTCTGCCCTTTTAGTATTTGCTTCCTTATTATGGTCTTATGTGTCTGTATCCATGGAGATCTGAACGTTCGGGTTAACAGAGGAACTAGACACTAATCCATCAGAGGGCCATCAGGACAGGTACACTTTAACTCTATAATTTCTAGAATGCACAGCTTAGAGAGAACATTACATTGGACTCTGGGCTCCCTATATGCAACAGGGGAAGCCCCCTTTCCTATCACCCTTATAGATGAAGCAGTTGCTATTGGTTTAAACTGATGCACTCAGTGATTGTGGTGAGAGTCTAAGGGCCCTATTCCATGGGCTGATCAATAATTTAAACGAGCGCCGATCTGCCAGATCGGTGCTCGTTTACTGGGCCTAGTTCATGGCCTGATGATTGTTTAGCGAAGGGCTGCAGGGACATTGTTACTAATGTCCTTGCAGCATCATACATTACCTAGCAGGGCTTCTTCTCCGCTCCGTCTTCCTCCACTGGTCCCACGGTGCAGCATCAACTCCGGAGCGGACTGACTGAGCTGTCAGACCGCTCAGCCAATCACTAGCCGCGGGGGTACCGGCCAGTGATTTGCTGAGCGGTCTGACAGCTTAGTCAGGCCGCACCGAAGCTGATGCTGCGCCTTAGGGACCCAGGGAGGAAGACAATGTGGAGGAGAAGCCCTGTTAGGTAATGTATGGTGCTATTGTCTGTCGCCCGTCGCGCACCACTATTTCACGAAGCGATGCGCGGTGGGTGACCGATGATTTTAGGTTTGGGCCTAAATAAACCATCAGACAATGACACAATCATCGGCTGATCGTTTTCTCTATTCCACCGAGAATAATTCGGCCGAATCGCCCCGATTATCGCTCCGTAGAATAGGCCTGTAAGTATGTCTGACAGATAACTTCTGCCACAACCCTGTAGGCTCAGCTTATGACCAGCACCCAGCATGGGGGGGGGGGGGGGGGGGGGGGGGGTTAAACAACAGAAAAACTACCTGATATGTACAAGCTAAACCAATCATTATATAGTTTATTTACATATACTCTTATTTAAACCCCATAATGTAGAGGGGAACGATCACACTAGGCATACTTTGAAGTTATATAAATATATATCTTTTAATCCCCTTTTGGTTTAAACAAGATGTATTGTATGCCCAGATGAAAGGAAAGCAAAGTGATTACCCAGTGAATGTGTACATACAATTGTATGGTGCAGCAGGTTGTGAGTGACACAAGGTCTGCAGGAGCCAACATTATTGCAAAGCTTTTAAGTTCCATTTGGTAATACAAAATTGCACAAGTTAATATAGATATAAAACATTGTACTGAGAGAGTGCAATAAAAACAGCTCCTTGGTGTATTGTGTATTTATGCATATGCAATTATAAAGAAGATAAATTGAAACATTTGCCTTCCACTTTTTTAAAAGGTTTATGTATCAAGTAATTTAAATGCAACATAGAGTGTAACAGTTTTTATTTTTGTTTGCTTTTTACTACTGCTCACATCTTGAATAATGGGTATACATTGGCTAACTATGCACTTCAGGTTTACAATAAATACTGTGTAAACAAAACAAATAATATGCTGCTGAAAAAAGCTATACCGTAAGGTAGAACTATGACTACATATAAATCACCTAGGATGACCTAACAGCAAACTATTGCCTGTTTTATTCAGAGAATCTTAATGTTTTAAAGATCCCTGAGGAAACCACTTTCACATCACAAAAAGCATAATTGTGCATCACAATTTGTGTATGACTGCACAAAAGCCCTATACAAAAGAATGTCCAATACTATTATGAAAATAAGTGCAACTGTCATTTAAAAAAAATCTCACATAGACATGTCAATAGTTTTTTGTTGGGTGGGGTTTGAGTTCTGGGATCTTTAAAATGAGCCAGAAGCACAGGAGACAGGTTTTTTTAGACGTTATGTATGAGCCCATCTCTCACAGTTAGAAGAAAGACAAGCAGAGAAGTGCTTAGCTGTATACTTCTCCCTACTTGTTCAACACTTTTGACATATCTTTTTGATCGTCACTTCAACTGCATATTGATCATTAGTCTCTACTGTTCATGCCAGCAAGGGGGATAGTGGTAAAGTTTGTGCTTGGTTGTATGGCAACATCTTGGTCACAGTTTAGTGAGGAAATCAAGTCCAAGCACTGTCTAGGCTGTGGCAAAAGAACAATAAGGTATTCAACTCTGGTGGTCCACCTCTATACACCCAAGGTACATATACAACTGTACATGAATCAACACTCAAACATGAGTTCTTCAATTTCTCTTGTACATTTTTATTGATCCATAACTAAAAAAAGCGACTGTGTATATACAGATAATAGCCATATATAAAACTGTAGAATAGCATAGCTGTGGCAACGCTTAAAATCTCAGCTGAGGAGGGAGACTTCTTTACGTATGCATATATGAATATGCAGACGTAGGAGGTAATTAAATGGTTTGTCTTGTCCAGCCAGGACATCTTTTTACGGACTGTCTGGGGATAGAGTGGGTGAAAAAAATTACATACACTTACCTCCCTGGTCCCACACTGCCACCTGTATTGTGCTGCTCCAATGACTAGTGTGCAGCTGCTTTCTGGTTATGAGGCCTGACGTAGCATTCAGTGGCAGAGGCGGGAAACTGATGCAGCCAATGATTGACTAAGCGGGCCTAAAATGTCACGTCTAAGAACCTGAAAGTGGCCGTATACCGGTGACTAGAGCAGTGGAATACAGGTGGCAGCATGTGAGCCAGAGAGCAGTTGCCAGGGAACATGTTTTATTTTCCTAAGAATACACCAAAATGGTGCAACAGTGCAAAATAAAAATCATCACTTCCCCCACAGGTACATGACCTGCTGTCACTTTATGGGGGTAATTTTACCATGATAATGCCTGTCATTATGTCCCATTGAGGTATATGGATAGCCCCCAGTGTATCCACCCTCTATGTGCCATAATAGACTATTTTTCTTCATATGAATGATCAGAACATAATGCTACATTTCCATTCAGTGGTCATTACATTATTGTTTGTGGCTGCCCATGATAAAGAGGGGACAGAGAAGCATTACCCATGGTCTTGCACTGATTGTTATGCTGGATTGCTTTTTTCTTTTTCCTTTATTTCAATAGTGATCAAGTCCTATTAAAATAAAATCAACCATCACATTCAGTAGTTTCACATATACAAGAAAAGGGAAGCAAAGAATGGGCATGAGCTGAGTAGCAGCCATGCATATATAGGTTGGTTTAAATGGTCACTAAGTTGCAGAGTCTTTACAGAGAGACGTAAATGTCTTGTTTCTGAGCTTTCCAGGTACTTGTATAGACTATGTGGAGTTTTATGGAGTTGTATTTTTTGTTAATAGCATTTGGTGAAAAAAGAAGAAAAGGTTATCACTTGTACCTAGTGAACAGGCCCTTCCCTCTGTATAGTTAGATATACAGTACCAGAAAGTCATTATTACTAAACTGGAAAGTTTTGAATGATTGAAAATGTATTATTGTTTTAACCTCTTCCACCCATCTCACACATACAGGTATGACCATACATGAGCTGTGATACATGCAAACTGAGTTTTATAAGATATTTATGTCAGGTGAAGATTCATGACATATGCAATATATGTTTTGACTTTAAACATATATGCCTTGAATGCTGGCTTGGAGTATAAGAATTTATTGTACTAACATTGATCACAGTATTGAAGATTCATAATGTAACAAATTAAATAAATATTTCTGAGCAGTAAAAAAGTTCAAGGACTGCATATTCAGAGACACCGGATGTTTTTCTCATCATTGCTTTGGTTTTTATAGGATGCATGACACCTATCACCGATCCATTATGATTCATCATGACCTATCATGATTCTGTATCAACTAGTTGATGAAGTCATTGTGAGCCAGTAAGATCTAAGACAGTGTGATCTGTTCATACATTAGACAGTTTTGTATAGTCAATAATATACATATATAATATGTTTTTATGTGTGCGTTGTAGGAGGCCCTCACAAAGTTTAGCCAACAGTGCCTAAACTAAAAGATAACAATATTAGAATATTTTATGACGTGAATGATTAAATTAGAGTGAGAACTGTCCATAAGATGTATACATGCAATTTATGCAAGTACTGTATAACAAGCAAAACCTTTGGCCCCTTTTCCTAGAAAAATACCAGACATGAATTTATAAGATGCATTTGTTCATATGGAGGCTCTTGTCCTAGTTTCACAATTACTAATGTTCCTCTGTTTTCTACACTTTGTTGTTGATGCTTTGAGTTGCCTTTTCATATTACTAGGTATTATCACCTATCTTCCGGGTCACCACATCACATACTGCTACAATATATATAGAAAACAGATACAGAGAGAATAACTTTCTATGGAGGATATTATCATTCGGATCCAAGCTCCCCCTGTAGCTTACTTAGTAGTTAATCTCCCTGAAGTTTATAGCAACACAATCAGCCACAAGCATAACACAGCAATATCATACACACTTAAAGGCCATTTAAGAGATGTGTATTTTTAACATAGGTGAAAAATAAAGTATATTTTATAAATAAACCTCCGCCATGAGATCAGAATATGATGTTGCCATTATTTTACAAATACACATTAAGCACAATGTATAATGGTCATATTTATTAAAGCAATAAGCAATATTATCTAAACACTTGAAAGCAGGAATCCTGTTCCCTGTAACATAGCAGCACCATTAATTTCTGCATTACTTCACCCACAAACCAGTTATGGTGACAGAATCTCCAATCAGAATGAACAATTAAGCGCATAATTATTCCAGTCAGCTCACATACAATGAAATCTTTATTCCGTGTTTACAGCAAGCTTTGGCAGAGCCTGCCTTGCTGGCCCCCTTGGCTTCCAGGAGAATCAGCTGCCTGCATTTTTTAAGCATCCCTGTCTTTCACTGCCAATAATGTGCTTCAACTCTCTCTGTGGAGCAAAATGTTTTAATGGCTAAAATTCCTATTCTTGTCCCTTCTATCACTGTATGGCACAAGGCTGATAACTGCTTCCTAACAACTGAATTGTATTTTTTCCACGGTGCCAGACATTGAGCATAATCTGTATTTAATAGAAATCTCTTGGGTGCAAGGTGACCTGGATGCAAGTCCCCCTCGCTTTGCATCCTTACATTGCAGAGAAAAGTTAACAAGCCCATGACTACAAAATAATGCAAGATGAAGAATAGCTCAGGTTGAGTTGTCCTTCTACGTAATAGAACAGGCATGTTTCAAGTTCATTGGGAAGTTGGAGAAACTTACATGAGTTGACTGAAAAGTTGGAGTCAATGGTTTTAAGTGAAATAGGTTATAAAGGCTTGGGGGGAATCAGCATTCATACAGGACAATGCAATAAACTAGGGAGCTGTCCAGCGTGCTGAACGGTGCACACAGCAAGCACCTCATGCCTCGGTACAATGTACATACAGAACTATCATGAAGTATACAGCTATAGTCAATGAGCCTCCTGTAGACGCTTGCAGTGATTGTCCTGCCTGACAAATAATATCATTGTCTGCCTTCTGATCCTTTATGCTTAACTTCTATGGAGGACTGCTTAACAAAAAGGTAAAGCTACTGGGTAAGAAATGAAACTTATTTACCTGCCTTGAGTCTCCTTTTCAGACGCAGTCTTCCTTTCTTATTAGATGCCTAAAGATCCAAGAATCTCCCTTCATTCTACAGCTCGTACTCTTCGCCAGATGTGCTCAGGCTTGCCGTGCTGCCGTCCACTCCTCCAGACTCCTTTACAATCCTCAGTGTGAATATGTGTGTGCTCTAAGTGTTCAGTGACAGGAGCAGTGGAGCTTGCAGATCGATATTCTACGATAGTTTAGTGCAGTAACCTTGCTCACTCGCATGCTCTTTCTCTCTAAGTGGATTCTGTCTGCTTGTGCCACAGCTTCTCATTCTCCTGCTCATGAATATTCTGACAGAGGTTAATGCTGTTGAAGTAAATTGAATTAGCCAATTGGTGCCAAGAGCTGCACTCCTTCCTTCTCAGGAGATGTCTGGAACTGCACCAGATGGAAGTAATTAGAGTCCAGTTGGCACCCTGTGGCTCAGTCCCTGCAGTTTTGATTGGACACCTCAAGGGGATCCCCAAGAGATAGCTGTAGCTTAAACATTCAATTCACATCACCATGACCAGTAAAGGCAGCTGCCTGTTACAGTAAAAAGGAAACTATTCAAATCCGTCTCTTAGGAAAATAAGCAGCTTCCCTAGCTTGTTCCAGAAACACTTTCTGCATTGATTTTGCTTTGTAAAATATGACATTTTCACAATTATGACAATGACTACATGTAAACATGCCATCAATACCGGACAATATATGGCAGATATTGATTATAAACGAATCACCGAGAAATAATTTCACCAACCTTTTATATACTGTATGTTGTTTTATACAAATATCACAATGGTGACACAAAAGACATATGAAGCACTTTTAACCCATATGGAGTCAGATATTTTTGTGAATTACACTTCAACTGGGGCATGCTAATGCACAATTAACTCAGTGCCAGATAGATAACAATTATTTCCTATTCTTTTAAAAATAACTGATTACATTAAGGCTATGTTCCTACTACGTAAGAGACCGACTGTTCCGTGACCCTGCCGGGTAACAGAACAGCCAGTCTCTGCAAAGATCATTCCGGACGGTACTTAAGTACCGGCCGGATGATCTTTCCGGCCACAGTGTTCTGATGTGGGCACATCAGCGTGCACCCGCATCAGAACTTCCCATAGCGCACAATGAAGCAAGCGGCCGGAGCCGCTCGCTTCATTGTGTGAACTGACAGGTCTTTCTGGCATGTCAGTTCTTTGCGGCGCCGCATGGGATCCCGGCTGGAGTGTATACGATGTGTATACGCTTCGGCCGGGATCTAATACAAGAATAGGCAGTATTCCATCCCGTACAAAGTAGGCCTAACAGTGTTGCAATTCTTTTTATATTTTGCTGCAAATATAGTCTGCCCTGCATTACACTTTTCTTAAAGATAGATCATGTATAACACCCAACTTTACTATATCCAATAAAAAGTAACATCACACTAAACAAGTTACAAAGCCATTTGGAATTTTGCATTGCCGGAAAAAGGATAAATGATTTTGAACTCAGAGCGGGAGATTTATCATTAAGTACCCTGGTGTATGCCAGGGAAAAGGCACGTCTTTTCCCCAATAGGTGAGTAAGCCCTACTCACCTGATGAGAAGGTAAGGGGGTGGTGATTTATCATGATTTACACCTGCAAACAGGTGTAAACCATGGTAGAAATCTGCTCTGGATGGGGCTGAGGTGTGCAGGTGATGGTGAGAGGGCATGAATCTGGCGCAAGGGGGTTAATATGAAGACAATCAACCAAATACTAAAATCATTTTATGATTCATTTCATTTTTATTTATTACTGGCCACAGGTCATCTGTAATGCCTAATTATGATTATTTAGGGGAGTGCTTTACGAGAAAACCCTTTAAGAAGTAAAACCATTTAAGGGAATTATAGTAACAGAGAAGTGACAGCACTTATCGGCTAGTGTTCAAGGTAATTCAGCTTTATTCAGGTGTCAGAGTAGTGGAGAAGGAAGGAGTGGGGTGACCACTTTGAGGGTTTGTCAAAGCAGCATTGAGCTGCGAAACTGTGGTCGACCGACTTCTTCCTCCTCTGCAACTTTGATGCCTGAAAAAAAATGGATTATAATAAACACTAGCCAGTGACTGCCGTCTTTACTTCTCTACATCACTATGATCTATGCTGGTTTCCGAGTCTCAGCACTGTGGTTCTACACTATGGGCTGTGTGAAAGTGTCTTAAGTCTTAAGGGGTCAGAGCAGTGCTGTCTGCTATTATGTGATGAATACCATTTTAGGTAAAGTTTACACTATAAATGCTGCTGATTTTCGGTAACAGATTTTTTTTTATAGAAAATCAGTAATAAAATGTTCAGCAGAAAATGCACAGTATATACAGTACATGTGAAAATACCCTAAAGTGGATTTATGGACTTTTTTCTTTGCTTTGTTTTGTTACTAGCTTATCATGATTGAAGGGGCTGCAACAATGGTTTAAATGTATGAAAAACAATATAAAGCTGAGAGCATATTCCTCTGCCATCCATCATGAGCTCAAAAGCTGTAACTAGGTCGTATTCAAATCCAGGTACAGGTATGTAGTCCATTAAAAATGAGTCCGTTCAAAGTCGGTTATCTGTTTCTGCTGAACAGGAACATCTCACTGAAAAAAGATGTGAATTACCTCCACGTAATTCAAAGAGAAAAATATAAAACAAAATTAAAAACAATATAATTGCATGGGTCATTGCTTGTTAGCCACTTAGCGTAATTAAATTCCACAGAAAAGGTGCAATGTGGATAAGTTTAAATACTGAAATATTATTAGCAAAGTGTTATAATTTTGTCTGAAAACTATGTAATAGAGATATCCAATAGAACCTTTTTGCCATCTCCAAAACTATATCTAAGACCTTATATAATTAAAAGTTAAGAAACTTTGCCATTTGTTCATATGATCTTTTTAGCTCTAGCTCCCTGCTAGGCTCTTTGATGTATCTGTAGTGTTGACAGCTGGTTGTCTATATTCCTGACCACTGTTATCAGCCGTGGCCTGGCTGGGCTGATGACTCATCACACAGAGCTCCCAGCTCTGTGGAGCTGTCAGAGTTGGTGTAGCTGAGCTAAGCGCTGAACAGCAGAGCACAACTAGCAGCCATGAGGTCAGCCCAGTGCTAATGGTGAATCTTTGCACCAATCTCTTGGACCAATCACTGTCATAACAGAATCTTTAATTTATTAGGAATAAGGGTTGGTTTAACACAGTACTTAAAAGAGAAGTCAGGTGAAAATGTTATTAAAGTAATGTATTGCCTCCTAAAAGTTTTACAAAATACCAATATACACTTATTACGGGAAATGCTTATATATTGCTTTTTTCCCAGCACTTACTACTGCATCAAGGCTTCACTTTCTGGATAAAATGGTGATGTCACTACCCAACTCCCAGAGCTGGCTGTGCGGTGGCTGCTGGAGAGGATGATGGCAGGGGGACACTGAGGGACACAGGGCACTGGAGGGACACTGAGCATTCCTCTGCCATCATCCTCTCCAGCAGCCACAGCCCGCACAGCTCTGGGAGTCGGGTCGTGACATCACCATTTTATCCAGGAAGTAAAGCCTTGACGCAATGGTACATGCAGGGAAGAAAACCACTTTATGTGTATTTCCCGTAATAAGTGTATATTGGTAATTTGTATAACTTTTAGGGGGCAATACAATAACTTCTTTAATTCCTGCAAAACTGTGGGATAGACACCCTCTGGACCCGGTGATTTATAGATCTTAATGTTCAAGGTAAAAAGGGAAAGTGGGAATAATCCTATAACCCCTTTTCCACTAAACAACATACATGGAATGATCAGGAGGATGACATTGGCTTAGGAGCAGTGCAGGTGTCATCTGTGTCAGGGCCTACTGCCACAATTGTCAGGAGTGGAGCAGCCTCATTAATTAAAAGGGTAAAAGAAGGGTGGTAATTAAAAGCCTCAGAGCGACCTCTGATCCCCTGGTTACGGAAGCAGATTGGCCTTTGCACTGGCAGAGTCATATTGTCAACGCCTGTCAGTGTGACACTGATGGGCACAATACACTGCCGTACAGATCTGTACTGCAGTGTATTATGTTGGGACAATAAAATAAAAGTAAAAATAAAATGAAATAAAAAAATATTTCCATTTTTGCATTATAAATGACTTAAAAAAAGCCTCTGTAAAAAGAAAATAAAGGGTGATCAAAACATCACATGTATCCAAAAATAGTACCACTATAAATCTGGCAAAAAGGCATAAACTGTTAACAGTGGCTGTTGGAGTCCTTTACAAGTTCCAATGTACAATCTTTTCTTCACTCTAAATTCGCTATATTATAAGATGTGTGGTATGAGATTAACAGCTTTTCACAACAAGGTGATTCTATGCCACACCGTGACTAAATGTGTATATTGTTTTTGTCTACAGGTATTTTAAGTGTTCTGATAATAAGAAGTGATATTATGCTGAACTGGCTTAAGAAAAATTGGAATCCTCAAATAAATTACAGGAAAGAAAATTCCCAATCCTTTTGTAACAATGATGAGATGTAATTAATATTTTTTTCTCAGAGCTTGGTTAATTCCCCTACTCAATGCATTGTAAGAAGTAATAAATTAGATTTAGGGTGCCTTCTCAGATCTATCTTTTATTGCAAATAAAGGACCACATTGGACCTCAATGAAGAATATTATTTCTGTCTAATGCTGCTTTCATATAAGTCAGACTCTTAAACCTTTCCTTACATATAGATCTACCCATAAATTGGACCTGTTTTTCTGAACAAGTCATCTTATATTAAGTCTCACAGTCACACTGCTATATATCTTTGTGGAAAAAGATTCAGTATAACTTGTAACTTTTGGATTGAAATCTCTGATCATTCTGTATTAAGGAGTCCAGTGGGCAGTGTCACTCAATGGACTGGACATGAAAAGATTAGACATTTCAATCAATAAATTACAAGTTAGGCTATGTTCACACTACCTAAAAGTACGGCCATTGTTGCCATTGGCCACAACGGCCGTACTTTGTACGGTGTGGAACACTGCCTTATCTTCTTTGTCATCCCAGCCGGAGCATATAAACATAGTATACTGACATGTCAGTTTTCTGCAGTGAATAGTGGCCGCAGAAAGACCTGTCAGTTCACACAATGAAGCGAGCCGCTCTGGCCGCTTGCTTCATTGTGTGCTGTGTGAAGTTCTGATGCGGGCTCCCTCTAATGCGCCTGCATCAGAACACTGCGGCCAGAAAGTTCATCCGGCTGGTACTGCAGTACCAGTCGGGATGATCTATTCAGAAAACAGCGGCTCTGTGACCCGGCCAGGCCAAGGAATGGCCGGTCCAATACGTAGTGTGAACATAGACTAATACTAAATCTTTTTTCATAAAGATATGTATCAGTCCACTCAGCTCCTTCTTCTCTATAACATAATGCTGATAGCTTAGGTAGCATTTTATGGTGATGGGTTCTCTTTAAACAAATTTAATTTCTCCCTATTTTTCTGCCTCAGAAAAAATATTGTTTCTGTATTCTAGCCAAGCAAAAGACATGACTTCAATATTTGTAGTTTACATGTATTTGTTGTCAATACTATACATGTAGGTGGAAGTTACATTGAACCCCACTGCTGTCTCCAAAAATGAAATACTAATTACAGGGAAAGAATCCTAGCAGTGCCACAATAAACTGTATGTCATGTCCAAAATGTGAAGGACATGTTTCAGTGCTACAAGACCCAGGACCTGGTCATCTTCTAGAGCCGAATGCAAATCAAACTGATGAAGCTTGGCCTAAGCTGGGTTATGTAACAGGACAATGATCCCAAGCTTACCAGCAAATATACAGCAGAATGTCTGAAAAAAAGAATCAAGGTGTTGCAGTGGTCCACTAAAAGACAAGACTTCAACTCTAATTAAATGCTTTAAATAGGTGTGATTAAATTGAGGTCAGGGGTCCAGACTTTGGCTTATCCTGACCTCGGCATTGTTACCTTATCTTGGATTCTGTTTTTTTGAATCTTGCTGCTCATTTAGTTAAATGCCGACAAACCTAATGAATTGACTCAACACTGTAAAGAAAAATGGGCCAAAATTCCTCCAGAAGTAATATAGAAAGCCATTTTTGTTGCTAAAGGTGGTTTTACAAGCGGTTATGAGGAATAATTTGTTTTTAGACATGGCTTTTTCAAATTGGCTTCAGTTTTCTTAAAGTGTACCTGTCGTTATAACGTTCAAAATCTAAATCAACAGCAAGTTTGCAATTTACATTCATTATTTTTTTTTAGTTGTCATGGAAAAACACGGTAATTCCTGTGTTCTGTGTTTTTTTATTTAGATTTTGAAAGTTACAACAACAGTGACACTTTAATATATAAATATATATATTATATATATATATATATATATATATATATAAATATATATAAATATATATTATATAACGGGAAAAAAAATTATACATTTTTTGTTTTTGCATGACCTGGGCTTAAAGGAAATTTGCAATCTACAATTTGGAAATCTGCAATTTGTGGTAAAAATTGCTGACACTGCTGACATTGCTGTTCAATGTCTGTTAGGTCAGGGAGACACATGATACTTTTGATATATAAGCTGCAACACCTCTTTATTCCCTATTCCCGATACCTAAACCTGCTTAGGACTCAGCTTCTAGCTTTGAAACAAGCAGAGATGGGAAAGAGAGGAGGTGTTACAGCTTGCAGCTTCTCAGGAGCTTGTAAAAGCCTGTACCAGATGATGAAAGCATTTTCTATGTTCTGGAAGCACAGGTGTAGATTTGAAAAGTACCATACGATCTTCTTGACCTGCTATCCAACAGTGTCAGTAGTTAGGAATGTGAATTACAGCTGACAGATTCCCTTTAGTTTTGTAGCCCCTACCCCAACAAAATGAATGTTAATTCAGCGACAACATTAGCTATTGGTTTTAATCTCTGACACTGGCAATGCACATTTCTTCTAAACAATAAACATAGCATTTTAGGGCTTTTTAGCCATTAGATGAGCATAGTAAAATTGGATGAGTAATTTTGCTGCTCTGAAATTATTGAACCAACTAATCAAGTAATCAGAAACTAAAAATACAAATCTAGCAGACACTGATATAGCACCCAGATTCCTAAAACATTTTAATAATTTGGGTGTTTTTCCAGTAATTTTGCTGTTCTGTAATTTCATTGTTCCAGGATTTCTCATCTTTAATACTGGCAGATTACCTTGTCAGATAAATAATTAGTATAATTTCAGTGCACTGTTTTGCAACATTCATATTTTTCATCTGTGACATAAAGAGAACAATGCTAAAAAAAGTGTACATTTTCTACGCTATTTTCTCAGCCTTCCAGAATTAGTTTGGTGCAAATGTGGCCAAGACTACATCTGTAGTCATGTTTGTGTTTTAATTATATGGTTTTTCATTTGCTTAAGCTCTGTCTGAACACTGTCCTACTCCTATTGCTCTGCTGATTGATTTATCTGCCACACTCATCTCTACCCTGCTGAGTTCCTTCCGTCCACTTGATAGTTACCCTCAGTGATTGATATCTTCTCCTTCCACTCTTGCTGGATGCTGAACCTCTGTTTCAATCAAGTTTTTGACCGGACCACGGACCTTGTATATATATTTCCTTAGTGTGTTAACCCTTGCCCAGTTTTTAGTCTTCCTTGTGAAGCATGCTAACTAGAGATGAGTGAACCTCGAGCATGCTCGAGTCGATCCGAACCTGAACTTTCGGCATTTGATTAGCGGTGGCTGCTGAACTTGGATAAAGCCCTAAGGCTATGTGGAAAACATGAATATAGTCATTGGCTGTATCCATGTTTTCCAGACAACCCTAGAGCTTTATCCAAGTTCAGCAGCCCCAGCAAATCAAACACCGAACGTTCGGGTTCGGATCGACTCAAACCCAAACCCGGTTCGCTCATCTCTAATGCTAACATATCTTGTCTTCTCTCTCTATTTCTGGTTTCCTGACTTTGGCTTATCCTAAGCTCAGCCCTGTTACCTGACTATTCTCTTTTTTGAACCTTGCTGCCAGTTTGGTTTTGACTCTGGCCTGTTGACTTGTGTATAAGTTTGTCATGTCCGTGTTTTTTGTGTATAATCGTATTGCAAGAAGTATATTGCTCTGTGGTTGTCTGAAGTCGCCTAGGGCTGTTGAGGCAAGTAGGCAGGGTCAGCTGGTGAGACATCCATCTGTATCCATCCCCACCCCTTCTCAGGCTACCCTACCTACAGTGACTGCATTATTTTCTTTTACTTCTGTAAGTAGCGAGAAAAGGGGGTCCCACACTGGTGTCACTGGCTCTTTACAAAGATCATGGGTTTTCATTATTGGGCTACCCACAATTTTGAGGCTGCATACGTGAAGAAGATTATCCAATGTACCTTATCTCTGCTGTCAGGTCTGATAAATGTAAAGATCCCTGTGGTTTACAATTTAGAAATGTCTGTTTTAAGTGCTGACTTTTACCACACTATCCAGTGTACTGTTTTACTACTGCAATAAAAGAAGTAGATCCAACACACATGCTGGGTTCTCTCCTTTTTGCAATTCTAAGCCAGTGCTGACATAGTTTCCCTTCCCTGACCCTTCCAGAACAAGTCAGAGGTCTGCAAGTGCATTTTCTTTTTTTTCATACTGTTTCTTAATGTACCAGTTGCATGAACACTTAGAACTCGGTAGTAACTATTATGCGTATGCTGTGATAAGCATAACCTAATAGGTTGCAGGAAACCTGGAGAACTGACAAAGTGTTTTACATTTTCTATGTATCCTAAACTTTACTTGAATGAAATGGACATCATGTAGTACTATATATCCATGGAATGTTGGGCTGGAATGTTCCCATTTAGTTGAAATATCTGTAATGGAGGTCCAAGGACAAGGAGGTGGATCCCCTGGATCACCGAAGAGTGCTGGTGTTCCTTCCCCAAGGCGCTGAGTCAGAGGAGCTCCGGTTTTCACTAGCATCCACCGCAAAGCTGGTTGGACTTGGCTGTGGGAAACTCCCAGGTCGCTACCCTAGGAGAAAGACCTCAGTGACCACCGACTTAAGAACGAAAGGGGTGCTGGAATCTGGGACTAGGTGCTCTCCCTCTGTGGTAGAAATGCAGGATGCATCATTAGGCGTAGTTCAAACTGAAGATAAGCTGGAACGAGGAATGGATTGAGATCCAAATTGTTAGAAGATCACAAGGAAGTGGTGAATAGCCAGGGAGCACAGATGTAGTTGCTGATTGACAAAAAAACAACAACTGAGTAAAGAGGTGAGGGGGGGGGGGGGAGACCTCAGGAGAACATGACAGGAGACTCATGAGCCTGTGTGCTGTGCTTATCAATACAGATGGACAGGCACATGTCTGCCACTAGAGGGAGCCCAATCTTCCAGGAGGGCAGCTTAGAACAAGAGAAGTTACCAGAAGTTGAGAGAAAGGGAGATGATCACAGTGCAGTGCGACCCAGAGCAGGCAGGGGGTAAGGGACACTGTTGTGTGACATTACAATATCATAAAAGTTGATTATGTAAAATCCCATAAAAAGCTCTAGATAAATAAATATGGCAAAAAGCACTAAAAATCCACCTACGGATGTAACCACCAGCTTGTTTTTAAAAGCTGGACTCTTGCTTCTGTTACTGACAGAGCACATAGTTTCGCAACCTACTAACATTTTGTGAGCCTAGCATACATTGTGAGTGGTAATGCATGTATATACTGCCTTTCAACTTTAGACCACCATATACTTTACACCGTGTGCACCAAATGTGCAACAATCCATATACACCCTCTGCCAAATCTAACACAATTGTGGACTGTAACATTGACTGATCTGCCTTGTGACAACGCGGTGTAACTCATCCCTTCACTATACCAACAGAGATCACCATATTAATCCCAAACTGCAGTTTCCAGGTCACCCTTTGCGTGATTTCAGATGATTTGTGTTAACATTTCAGGTAGATACTGTGTTGGTCAGCTGCAACAATTGCGGTATAAATGACATCCCCTGCCTCACGTCATGAAGACTGCATTGAGGAACATCATGTGAACACCATGTGAACCTGAGCCCAGAGAGGTGTATGAAATGGACCCACACAAAGGTAGAACATACAGACTCTTAAAACAAGTTGCCCTTGGTGGGATTTCAACCCAGGATCCAAGTGCTGCAAGGCTACAGTGCTAACCACTGAGCCAACATCAAACAGCAATCAGCTAATGGCCACTTGCCTATGTCTCTTTAAGAAATTTTAATTTTTTTTTAAATATCAAGTAATATTCCCCTTTCCCCACTCCCCCCCCCAAAAAAAATAAAATAAAATAAAATACAGTAAAATAAAATACATGTAGTCAATTTGTTACTTTAAAAGAACCACATGTTCACATTTAGGGTAGCTTCACAAGTACCACATCGTAGCTGATTTTCTGCTGTGGATCTGATTAAATAATTGAACACAGCATTAAATCCGCACTCAAATATCAGCTACAGATCCGCTGCGGATCCGCAGCAGAATTAACCCTTAGGCGACCCTGGACATACCCGTACGTCCAGGGCCGCCTCCACGTGTTCATAGCGGGGCCGTGCGGCCGCCGCACTCTTAACTGCTGTGGTGACGGGTGCCGCTCGTAGCCTGGGACCGCGGCTATTAGCGGGCACGGTCCGATCGCCGTGCCCGCTAATAAAGTAATCGGATGCAGCTGTCAAAGTTGAGGAGCGATCCACACATCTTACTCCGTCCGGGGTCAGCGCAGTAATGGCGCTGATCCCGGGTTGGCACTCGATTGCTTCCGGCTGCAGCAGCCGGAAGCAATCAATATGCCTATCTCAACGATATATGCTGCATATCTATACAGCATAGATCTCAATGAGAGATCAGTGTACGTATACTAGATGTCCCCCACGGGGGCTTCTAGTATAAGTGTAAGGCTGCATTCCCACGTTCCGTGATCCTGACGGATCACGGACGTGGAATGCATGTATCGGAGTCCCCCCGTGGCTGGACAGCATCTGTAATTAGATGCTGGGAGCGGGGGAGACTGTATTCATAAGCGCCGCGCTGTAATGAATCAGCCGCGCGGTGCTGTTACTACGCAGCGCTTATGAATACAGTTTCCCCCGCTCCCAGCATCTAATTACAGAAGCTGTCCGGCCGCGGGGGGACTCCGATACATGCATTCCACGTCCGTGATCCGTCAGGATCACTGAACGTGGGAATGCAGCCTAAAAGAAAAAAAAAAATGTTGTTATTAATAAAAAGCCCCTCCCCTAATAAAAGTCTGAATCAACCCCCTTTTCCCATGTTATAAATAAAAATAAATAAACATGTTTGGTATCGCCGTGTGCGTAATCATCCAAACTATTAATTAATCACATTCCTAATCTCGCACGGTAAATAGTGTAAGCGCAAAAAATGCAAAATTGCGCATTTTTGGTCGCATCAAATCCAATAATAAAAAGCGATCAAAAGTCGCATATGCACAGTCAAGGTACCAATAGAAATAACATATCATGGTGCAAAAAATGACACCTCACAAAGCCCCATAGACCAAATGTAAAAGCGCTATAAGCCTGGGAATAGAGCGATTTTATGGAACATATATTTGTTAACAATGGTTTGAATTTTTTACAGGCCATCAGATACAATGAAAGTTATACATGTTACATATTGTTGTAATGGTAACGACTTGAGGAACATATATAACAAGTCAGTTTTACCCCAGGGCGAATGGCGTAAAAAAAAACAAAAAAAAAAACCCAAATAAAATTTATTTATTTTTTTTTTCAATTTCACAACAATTTGAATTTATTTCTTGTTTCGCAGTGTACTTTATGAAAATATTTTAGCCTGTCATTGCGAAGTACAATTAGTGGCGCAAAAAATAAGGGCTCATGTGGGTTTCTAGGTGAAAAAAAGTGCTATGGCCTTTTAAGCACAAGGAGGGAAAAACGAAAAAAATTGAAATTGTCCCGGTCCTCTAAGGGTTAATGGTGCAGATTTGATGCTGTGTTCATTCATTTAGTAAAATCTGCTGCAGATCCGCAGCAGAAAATGAGCTGCGATACGGTATTTGTGAAGCTGCCCTTACTGCCCATGGGTTAGACCAATTAGACCATTTGCAACACAGGCTTATATTATCCACAGCAGGTCAATACATCCTCAAAGTGCACCATGCAACCCATACTCCAAAGACAGTATTATCCAGGCACAAATCCCCATGTCTATGTTCGTCAAAGGAGGAGGAGAGGAGTGGAGTGCAACCACTGATTATGTAAGGTGCTTATAAAAACAAATAAATACAACTAGTGAATACACAGTGAGTTGGTGCTGTTTTTGCATTCTATCAAGTCACTGGGTGCTGTGAGGACAGGGTCCATTATATGAAGGCAGTGCGTATTGTTCTTAAAAGGTAAAAAGGAGGTGTTGAAATTACAGAGGGGCCTGTAGCTGACTGGAAGGGGAGCACAAGGGATTATGGTTAATCCTGCCCAGTGACGCTCCAGACAGTTAACATGTGCGGCAGCCATTTTTTATTTTTGGTGAATCTCCTTTAACAAATGGGCAGGAATAGGCTTAACAGAACGAAGCAAATTGACAGCCCGATTTGCAGCGCTTCTTGAGGGAGAGGTAGCTCGATATTCGTAAGAAGACAGGGCAAGAGAAGCAAGCAGAGGGCCATATTGGTGCATGAGAGATAAAAGGACACCCCCATTGCACCAACTGTCCTAACTTACATATGAGCAAAGCTGATATTACAGAGAAAAAGTACACCCGAGTGCCATATTAATGGTACTATTATGCTCATGGTAACTGTCCCTATTACAGACGAAAATGTCTGTACTTTATCACATGCAGTGTGCAACCTGCAGTGTGAACAGAGGCATATACATGCTACCATGCTTTCCATTATGTCCCTGTTAGCCTTTTATCAGCAGGATAGGTTGCCTTAACTCTACTGATCTATTCACTTTAACCTATAAAAGCTTCTGGATCAATTATGCCCACAATGTAATAGAGGTAGATTAAAAGAGAACTTAGATGGGATTTCAATGTGTTTCTTGGTTACTTTTATTCTATTTTATACCAGTGTGATTTTCTTTCTACCAAACACAAGCAATGTAGCAACACTGAGAAACAAAAGGAAAGGAAAACCTGTCAGAGCTCCTTACACTGTACAAGCAATTAATCAAAAGTGATAGGCTTGTAGTATGCATCAAGTGTCTCACTTGTAGTTTTTAATTTGGTTGAGTTAATATAATTCAGATGTCATAGAACAGATAAAAAGAAATATAATTAACATACAGTTAATCAACCAGCAGATTTAAAGCTGTGATGTCTTTGATTCTCAATCCCCTTTTCTTATCATGAAGATGGATCCACTTCAACAGACTTTTTTTTTTATAGAACCAAGAGTAAGGGTATGTTCCCATGTGCAGGTTTTCTAATAGCAATTTTGAAGTTAAACTCAAAACATAAATAGACATGTATGACGTTAAGACTGAGGCCTATCTCACACATCCATTTATTCTATCTGCATTTGTGGGCAGAATATGGACTCATTCATTTCTATGGCTTTGCCTCTTAGTCCTCAATCCCTGCAGCTGAGCAGTGTGGTGTTTCCCCTGACAGGCAGGTGTCTTTACAAGCCAGGGTCTTTGTGGATCTGAGTGCCAGTCCAATGGGGATCTGGACCTGTCTCCTGGTCCTCAAAAGTAGTCAGCATGGCCAGCAGTAAGCCTGGCTATTAGAACAATCTAGGCTAAGCGTGCTCCCACTGTTATCTGTTGTGTTGTTTGTTTTTCTGACCCTTGCTTGTTCCCACTCTATCCTGTCTGCCGTTTGCCCTGACTTATTGCCTGTTCTCACTTACCCAACTTGTCAGCCAATTTTCTATTTTTGCTGCCCACCATTACCGACCTGGATTTTTGATCTTTGATTTATTGTTTTTGTCTGTAGCTGTTCTGTGTTTCATCCCATTGAGTATAGGGACTGTCATTGTTGTTGTCTGCAGTCACCTAGGACTTGTGGCAAGTAGGCAGGGACAGTGGGAGGGTTCAGTGTCTTGTAGGACTTCCTTTTGCCATACCCGATGCTGAGACCAAGAGTGTGTTGAAAACACAGAAAGGCTATGTTCACACAGTGTTAAAATTTAGTGCATTGTCATAATTTAATGGCAAATAATTATTTTAAAATGTTTGTTATTTACCATTAATTGATGATCATCCACTAACTTTCAACAGTGTGTATACATAGCCTTTCTTAGTTTTCAATCCACTCATGGTTTTGATTGCAAAATACTGACCAAAATACTGAGCAAAAATACTGTGTGGGAACATAGCCTCATAGATAGATAGATTTCTTGCATAATCAATTTCTGCTTCATGAGAGGATGAGAAAATGTTCATTGTTTATAGTCAGTGGCTGAAAACCTACCTGCGAGGAAAATATATTAGAACTTTTCAGAATTTTTCAATATGTAATTGATTTGCTTTAGGTGAGCTTTACGCTATGATTTTGCACCTGTTATTTTATATTAAATACAGTATTATTGAAAAAAGATACACCAGAATGGCTATCCAGTGATATTCTGTAACTATTGCTCCTATTATTCAAAACAGAATCCATCTGGATTTCACCTATTGTATTTGATTTCTCTTGCACTCTTTTTCAGCTTCTTTAATGAAAAGATTAATAAAGTAACTACAAAATATATACTTACATATATATTTAGTTATACGTGTGAATCTATTTGCTAAGAAAAAAAAATAAATCTGCCGAAATGTAGTATATAGTAATGTTGATTATAAAGGCTCTTTTACCATTTCCATTTCCTTTACTTCCTATATTTATACATGTATTTTAAAAAAGAAATTAGGGAAACTTGGTGGTACTGACCCAAGCAAATTACATATTAATTGAATATTATTGATTCAATTTAGAGATGCTCCACTGCAGACCACAAGCCTTTTTATGCTAAAAAGTGAGACTTGCGCTAGTAAGACATACAGAAAATCAATGATGGTTGGCAAGTGTGACCATAAAGACCGGCCTGCATTCCTAAAAGCTGATAATTCATGTCTGTATTCCAGCATTCGGTATGGTTAGAGAATGTATCATTTATCAACAACGGTTTGTTCTTATGCATACAGTATGTACAGTGCATGTTGTAAAAGTATGTATTGCTTACATTTACCTTAGTAATAGTTTATACATTTAACTGTATTTGTGGTGTGCTATGTTTTTATTTACAGTCAGAATATATACAGCGCATGAAACAGTCGCTAAAAAATGGATATTTATTACTGCTACCAATTTGGCGCTGGTTACATTATGAGGGAGTGGTGTCTAATGGAAAGTACGCCAAGGTTGGGGTCATTTGAATAACCACCAGTAGGCAGCAGGAAGCAGCAGCAGTAATAAGTGTGACGAGTTGGGGTAAAGGAGCCTCCCGGGGAGGAGGGGTTTGCATAGTGGGGGTAGTAGTATGTGTTAGTGTAGCATAAGGTAATATAACATAAGTTAAGATTGCTGCTGGAGATAGTAGAGTGGGTGAGCTTAGCTGTGGGGGCTTTGAGCAGGGACAAAGGAATTACTATGCAGCAGGAATACCTGGGGGAGGTATTCAAGTGAGATAGGTGTTAAAGGGGGCGGGGTTAGGAGCATAAAAAGATGAGGGAGCTGAGCTAGGACAAGCACTTTTTAACAGATCCCACTCACCCACCCTGTTTAATATCATTATGCTGTATTACTGTGTTATATTGTTTTTGTATACAGGATCAATGTTTAGTTTTTTATTAAATCTTTATTTACTTTCTTTATCCATGTAAATTGTGTATCACATTACAACAATTAAAACTATACAATAACATAACAGGGTTTAACCTAACATACATTTGTCTAAGAAGAGGAAAATTAAAAGAGGAAAAAAAAAATCTTTTGTAAGGCGGAAATTACGCTCCCCTTTTCTATCCAGTTGTGTTCGCATGCGTAAGCGAATGTTAAGAGCCGGTTATGCGATTTTGGGGTGTTAGATGCTTCCCCTGCTGTCCCAGTTGCATTCCAGTGGTGTTGGCATAATTTCCTGAGGTGTCATTGTGGACTTGGTGAACCTCCAAGTGGTCGAATAGATGTTTTTCAATAATTGAAAACTTGTTCCCATAGACTTTAATGGGATTGAATATTTGACCGAATAGTCGAACATCAGGGAGATATTCAAACGAATATGGAATATTCTAATATTTCACTATTCGCTCATCACTAGTGGTTATTATGCCCCCACCTCTGCTTTTTGCAAAAATCATTGCAGCCCCAGATGTCTCTATTTATAACAGCCTTGGTTATAAAATAACGGCCACTATCCAGTTAAATGACAGCGTCCAATAAAAAAGGTTGTCATTTTGACAGTATGTGAACATAGCCTAAAAGTTTAAGTTGTTTTATTTTAGAAAATAAAAAGTAAACTTCACTCCACTGATGTGTCTTTGTCACTCCTAAGGCTGGGTTCACACTATGTATATTTGAGGCTGTATTTGGTCCTCATGTCAGGTCCTCATAGCAACCAAAACCAGGAGTGGATTGAAAACACAGAAAGGCTCTGTCCACACAATGTTGAAATTGAGTGGATGGCCGCCATATAACGGTAAATAACTGCCATTATTTCAATACAACAGCCGTTGTTTTAAAATAACAGCACATATTTGCCATTAAATGACGGCCATCCACTCAATTACAACATTATGTGAACAGAGCCTTTCTGTGTTTTCAATACACTCCTTGTTTTGGTTGCTATACAGCCTCAAATATACGTAGTGTGAACATAGCCTAAAAGTGAACATATGGCTGATTGTCAAAGTCAGTATAATTACACAGAACCGCCACAAAGGAAAGACACCTACTGTAAAATGTTTCACTGTAAAGATTACTATTGTTCAAAATAAAATTAAATAAAAAACAGCTTTCTTGTCAATGTTTTTTTTTGCTTTTGCTTTTCTGTGACCATTGTTGCCATGTCTGTAGAGCAGGTCATTTGAACTAGTGACTGCTACAAGAGCATGTATATACTTTTCTATGTACAATCCTTACTGCAAACAAATGCACATCAGGGTGCATATTGTGAGAGCATGTTGGAAAGAGTTATGCACCCTGCGAGGCACAACTCTTAATGCTGAGCAATTTGAGCCACGTGAGACACAAATCTGTAAAATGTAAAGGTGTGATTGGCAGGGCTTTTTCTGCAATCTAAAATTTACATGTACATAAAATAACCTCTGAGGTAATATTTGCACATTTATGAGGCAGCATTTCTAGTTTTATGGCATTTAGGTGTTTGATTACCAGGGAAATAAACATTCTGATTCCTTTGAGTAAAGTCAGACTCCATTAGTTCTTTAAAAGAATGCTGTTTTTGTCCTTATCTCCTGGAAAATAAAGGAATCAGGCTCTGCAGTTCAACTGTGAGTGCACAAAGGGGTGTAATAATATGTGCAGAATGGGAGGAAAGATGTTCTAAATAAAGTGGAAGAACTAAAGAAAAATGCGTTTAAATTATTTCGCTTTCGTGTAGGCTTTGGGTGACTTTATGTAGAACAGTAAAATATATTGCAGATTACATTCTTAAATATGATAGTAACATGGATATTTCCATTAACTTCAGGTAACAGAAAATTTAAATTCAAGGACTAATTAATATTCAGAAGCAGTTCAGAAAACAAGAATTACATAGAAGACCACTTTCTTCCAGAGATAGCACCACCTTTGTTTCCAATTAGGGTGGAGTTTTGCAACTTAGGGTACTATTACACCAACAGATCTGACGACAGATTATCTGCCAAAGATTTGAAGCCAAACCCAGGAGTGGATTTGAAAAGAGAAGAAATCCAGTCTTCCCTTTATGACCTGTTGTCTGTTTATAGTCTGTTCCTGGGTTTGGCTTCAAATCTTTGGCAGATAATCTGTCGTCAGATCTGTTGGTGTAATAGTACCCTAAGGGTCAAGTTAAACAGAAAGATTATCTGACATTATCTGCCAAAGATTTGAAGCCAAAGCCAGGAATGGATCTCTGCTTATAGTCCATTGCTGGCTTTGGCAGATAATCTGTCAGATAATCTTTCTGTGTGAATGGACCTTTAGTTCTATTGA
Source organism: Dendropsophus ebraccatus (assembly GCF_027789765.1). Taxonomy (NCBI): domain Eukaryota; kingdom Metazoa; phylum Chordata; class Amphibia; order Anura; family Hylidae; genus Dendropsophus; species Dendropsophus ebraccatus. The sequence continues at coordinate 105,142,890 of NC_091455.1, forward strand.
AGTGAATGGAGCTTAATTGCCAGCCACACCTGAACTAGAGACAAGAGTGGAGCTCTTAAAGAAAGTGGCCATGTTTTTGTAGCGCTGGATAACCCCTGTTGCTTCAACAGGTAAGAAGTCTTACATTTGGACAGTGGATTTTACTGATAAGGTTTGGTAGTTTGACAATTGGTACATGTAGATGCTGTGGATCTAATTCGGGGGTTCTTAACAGATGAAGCAACTTAAATGTCAGAATTTAAGCTTTGGTATACACCACTGATGGAATCGAGGACCATATCATTTTGTCTTTCTGTATTAAGTGCTATTATTTTTTTTTTATGAACTATTTATATGTGAACTCAATCAAAAGATAAGAGCTTAGATTTAGAGTAATTCCCTCTGTGGTGTTACTAGTTGTTTGTGAAAAGAAATCTTCCCTGTTTAATTGTCTGACAGAATGTGATAGTAGGGGTTCTGGATACTTTTTTCTTTTCAAAAAATTTATTTGTGAGTGTTTGATCTACTCTCTTGAATTGTTTCACATGGATACAGTTCCTTTTAAGCCTATGCTATCGGCTGGTGGGTATATTTTAAGGCCACCTGGGCAAAAGTTAACTCAAGAATAGAAGGAAACAATTCTTATCTGCGGGTTTGGAACATGTACTGCAAATGAAGTTGAAGATGTCCACTGTGATGAGGAAATCTAGAAATTTTACTTGATTGCTGCTCATATGGGGAGGGGGTCACCTGTTGCTGCAATGCTGTACAGATGACTTTACAGCAGCCTCCTCTTATCACCACAGCAGCCTCCTCTTATCACCACAGACAGAACAGGTCTCTGCTTAGTTTTAGCCCCAGCGATGAGAATGAAAACTGAAAGATTTATAATGTAGAGAGAAAAATGGAAAATTAGGATAATGTTGTCTACATATCTGCACCAAAGCATCAGGTCCACACCCAGATTGGGTATAAAGAATTGCTTCTCACATGAGACCATAAAGAGGTTAGTTTAGTTGGGCGCAAACTTAATGCCCATGGTGGTAACTGTCTTCTTTAGGTAGAGGTTGCTTTCGAAATAGAAATATTTATTGGTAAGAAGTGGATTGCCTGTAGAATTAAGTACACTTGATCAGATTCTACATTTTCTTGAGTTTAAAAATTTTTTTCACTGTCTGTAGACCTAGTTCTTGTTTGATGATGGTATATAGAGTTAGCAATATGTCTAAAACAAAACTGTCTGATTTGCTCATAACTGGCAATAACAGTTCAACTTTTTTTTTTTATGAGACTTATTTGCAAAATGAAAACTGAGCTGCAAAAGGTTGTCATGGGCCAATTAGTTGTAGTCTCAGCTATTGCTGTGTTTTGTTGGTCTATTTTTCATTGCCCCTGTTAGCCAGAATCCTACTCCACACTGACGAGGGGCAACTACCCCAAAATGATCGTCTGTGGATGGATGCCTGCCTTGGTAACCCCTTGTCATGTCGCAATACTCACCACAGAGTTAGACTTTGACGTAAAAGGGGCCACCCTGGTATTACCCTATTTATGTTCCAATACTCGCAACCGAGTGGGACCTAAGGGGCTACATATCAGGGTGGTTTGGTGATCTCCCCACTGGGAGGCACCCCCTTGGCAATAGGCTTCCCTCCCCTTGAGGGATATCTGGCTATTCCCGTGTTTTGAGACTTTTAACTGAGACTCCACGGACCCTTCTTTTGCATATTTAAATTTATAGGGGGCAATGCATCAGTGGAGACTCTTCAGTGAGTACTCTTTTTGATTTTTTTTGTCGCTGGTCTCCCTGAGCTCAGCGATTGCCGTGTTTTGTTGGTCTATTTTTCATTGCCCCTGTGAGCCAGAATCCTACTCCACACTGACGAGGGGCAACTACCCCGAAACAATCGTCTGTGGATGGATGCCTGCCTTGGTAAACCCTTGTCATGTTGCAATACTCGCCACAGTTAGACTTTGATGTAAAATGGGCCACCCTGGTATTTGCCTATTTATGTTTCAAAACTCGCAACCGAGTGGGACTTAAGGGGCTACGTATGAGGGTGGTTTGGGGAGGCACCCCCTTGGCAATAGGCTTCTCTACCCTGGAGGGATATCTGGCTATTCCCGTGTTTTGAAACTCGTAACAGACTCCACGGACCCTTCTTTTGCATAGTTGTAGTCTAGACAGATTATTCTGTCTCAGTGTACTGGGAAATTGCAATAGTATATTAGGCTGGGTTCACACTACGTATATTTCAGTCAGTATTGTGGTCCTCATTTTGCAACCAAAACCAGGAGTGGATTAAAAACCCAGAAAGGATCTGTTCACACAATGTTGAAATTGAGTGGATGGCCGCCATATAACAGTAAATAACTGACATTATTTCAATACAACAGCAATTGTTTTAAAATAACAGCAAATATTTGCCATTAAATGGCGGCCATCCACTCAATTTCAACATTGTGTGAAGAGATTCTTTCTGTGTTTTTAATCCACTAATGGTTTTGGTTGCAATATGAGGACCACAATACTGCCTGAAATATACATAGTGTGAACCCAGCCTTAAACTATATCTGTCATGACTCACCTGGTCAGCTTTCAGTCTGCAAGGAGCAATGATCTGCAGCTGGGACTTCACAAGGCTTGCAACCACACCCAGGGAGACGTTCTGCTAGAGTCTCCTGGAGTGACAGGTATCCACCCACTCTAGGCACAGACCAATGGAAGAGACAGGAGTCTGCACCAATCAGCTGCGGGACATTGGTTTTTGGTCTTGTTTTTGGCTTATTCATTACTGGTTGGTTATGACAGGGTGTGTCGACTCTTCTCATTTGATGGTCCTGGCACATAGAATAGTAGGGACTGTTGCCCAGTTGGGCTCTGTTGCCTAGGGCCGCACATCAAGTGGGCAGGGACTGTGGGCTGGGTAGTTACGGATCACTGTACCTCCCTTGACAAGACAGTATCAGAAATGTATATTTATTTATTTTTCTTACTTTTTTAAAATTGATTTTGTAAATTATTTACAGCCTACATCATGTACATATAGACATTAAGAACATCGAAACATGTTAACTAATAACCAGCTAAAAAGATCCCATTGGTGATGCAGTAATAACCAATGACAAATAACCGACGCGCTGTTCAAAGTGCAATGCAGCTCATCTGTTATTCACCTTAGAGTCCTTCTAGTAAGTAATGGCGGCATGAAAGTGAAAGAGTAAAAAAGTGTAGAGCAATGAAATGAAACAAGAGTACAAGAGTGATAAGTAAAGAAAAAAAAAAAGTCTAATATCACAGTACCACATAATCTTTCCTTCAGCCTGCATATACGATGACAATAAGGAACCTTCTCAATTTCCGAGTTACCATCAGCGCATGTATTGAGACCACCAGATCTGCTAATTGCCAGTCTTCCATGTCCAAGTTCAGTAGTGCCAAATTTGTCAATAGAAAACGTTTTCCAAAAGTGCCAGAGTCCATGACCATAATGGAGTAATCAGTGGGCAAGTTCACCAGACATGCATTAAATTGCCAATGTCCTTATTGCACCTCCAACATACTGGTGAAGCTGTGGGGTATATTTTTGATAAAGAATAGGGTGTGGGGTACCACCTGCATACCAACTTCCTTGAGGACTCCAGGTGGCCAATGAAACGCCATGGGTAAAGACTGAAACATGAACGTCCAGCGTTCCTCTGTGATAACCATTTGGAGATCCTTTTCCCACTTAGCCTTAAACAGTAGGGCCGTAGTATCATCCTGCAGAGCTAAATGAACTTTAGACAAACCTTTAGAGAGCAGAATAGGGTTGAAGAAAAACTTCCCATATGGAGACATGGAATCTTTAGGCAGTTCTATATATTTTAGACAATGTCTCAGCTGTAAATAGTTGTACATATCTTTGTTAGAAACAGCATGCAACTTAACTACATCTGTAAATTATTCGAGAACCCCTTCATACCAGTCCTTTAAAAACTAGTGTAAGGAATGAGATGGTGCAGTGACGTTAATGGCAGGTCCATAACATATAAGGACCGTAATTTTTTTGAAATGGGGTCTTTATTTCAAGTGAATAAAGCAGCCTGTATCATGGGGGATAGGGAAAGAGCTGACACTAAGGAAATTCTAGAAAACCAGAGCAGGGAGTGTTTGCTGGTGTTCGGGTGCAAAATGATAGACATTGCCCAGTGACTAAACCAGAATAACATGCGTTTACTTAGAGCTTTAGTGCAATACACAAAAAAATATTGCTTCAATAACTTCAGGTGCAGGTAAGAGACTGAAGAAGTGATAGTCTGTGAAACGGAAACAGTAGAGTAAAGGAACGTCTTGAGGGCCCTGTCCAATGTAGCAATGTATTCTGCCGGGATAACATAGCTGGGAGTAGTTGAGGAGAAGAGAAGATACTTGTACTCACGTTTACTGACCGTCTAATGCCCTACAGTGTCAGGGTACCCATCCTGGCAAGGTAGTACGAGGTTCCAAGTCCCTGGTGAAGCAGACTTCCTAAACCTTTCCAGGATAGCTGTGCATTACGCAGTGGAATACATAGGCTAACTGCACTTTGTTCCACTGAGGGTCAATGCCTAACTAGACACACATTACTGCTCTGTACTGTGTAGAAGGTATCCCTGGCATGGATGGGGTGATCCTCAGAAGACATCCTTTCCTCCTGAGGTGACTAGAAATGCATACTTGAGGTAGCTTGCCCCAAGGAAAAAAAAATAAGTCTCTTTAGGTCCTAACAAGGGTCCTGGCTGGAGCTAGGCCCCTACCTGACTGCAGCAGGAAATGTTTGTGTGTTGTCTCTCTCCACTGACAATCTAAGAACTAACCAACTCCTCCCACCAAGAACTAAACTTCTTCTCTTGGAGCAAACTTAACCGCCCAGTGGTTGGTGGTGCTGTTTGGTGTAAGAGAGAAAGATGAGTATAGGAGAGAAAAATGAAAATCGCCTGCACCTGTGACAGGAGGAAAAGGAACATGTGACATACAACAATTAACCCAATGCTTACTTCAGCTGTGCACAGAATATACATAGAAGAAACACAGTAGTGACACCTAGTGGGGAAAACACAGAACACACTTGAACTATATCTCACTGTGTAAATCTGATAAGAGTTACTTTTCTCAGGTGCAATAGAACTTAGTGGCACACCTGTCCTCTGACACTACGCTAGCACATAGGAAGTAGTGTCCATTAGATGCTCCAAATAAAATAGTCACCAAACATGATCCTTTATAAAAGAGTGCAGTAACAATCACGGTAGTAGCATATTTTTTAACACATTAAACCCCAACAAAATGTAACCCCTCATAACAATAGTCCATTTTACGGCAACATACATGACCAGGTACTTTTCTTAAATGTTACATGTTTTCCAACATGGCACAACTTTAAAAAGGATAACAGAGACTCTCTAGTTGTCCTTTCTGGGCACCTCTCATATGCAGGGCAAAAAGACCTCAACCTAACATCCAATTTCTCCTGATGGCACCCACACATATAGAGTTGGGCCTCAGTGAGACTGCTTCACACTCATTATGATTTGACGGCCTCGAGACTCCTGCACATTGAGGCACGCTTGATGGCTTCCCTAGGACTGCTGTAGGCTCAGCATGGATTCACAGCCTCAGTGGCACTGCTGCTCACTCAGGAATGCTTGATGGTCTGTCTGAGACAGCTGCACGCTCATTATGGCTTGATGGCCTCTCTGGGACTTAGGGCCCTATAACACTGAGTGATTGTCGGCCAAGTCAGGCTGATTCGTCCGGTTATCGATCCGTGTAATGGAGACAACCATCAGCCAATGACAAAGATCATAGGCTGATTGGAGTTTTTGATCCTGACCTAAAATCATCGGCTGCTGACATAATAGCTCTGCATAGCTGTTCACTTCCAAGATTCGCCGCTATAGCTTCAGAGTTAGTCTCTGAACTGACAGGCCGCTCAGCTAATCACTGGCCGCAGTGGTCCTCAATAGTAATTGGCTGAGTGGCGTGTCAGTTCAGAGACCTGCTCTGAGGCTACAGCGGCGGCTCAGGGAAGCGAGCAGCGGCCAGAAGATTAGAGACCATAGAGAGGTATGTATAAAGTTTATAGGCTGCACGAACATTACTAACAATGTCTGTGCAGCCCTTGATAAATATTTACTGATCTAGCAGATTGGCACTCACTTACAAGATGCATTGGGCCATCTAATACAGCTCTTACTGGCTTCTCACCCCAGCTGAGCTTGAAAGCCTCCCAGTAGCTGTTACACCATATCTTCCTCCTGCTTGGGCCACCCCATAAACACTCAGACCACGGGACTCCAGGTAAGCAACTTGCTCATGGCCACCTGCACCAAGCTGCCAAACTGCTGCTATACTTTTTCCTACTGTAGATTCACTTATATGCAGGGTTGAAAACACAGGGGCAGAGATGAAGTTCCACAGGGTGGGAAACACAGGGTTTGTATTGCAAAAGGGCCCCAATATTCCCAGTACTGTTGCTGCCACAGTTTAACTGTTTTAGTATGATTCATTTAAAATTCACTAGAATCCAAATTCTACACCAAAATTCTGTGAACCTGCTGAATCGAAGTTCACTCATTTCTATTGAACAGTCTTACTCTGACTAACTTCAGTGGCAATATCTTTCTCTACTTAATTTGGTCATCAAGCTTATTAAGTGATTATTGCTGATGATACATTATGTTGAAGACAAGAGATGAGCGAAGTACGATTCAATTCACAGTAAATCGTTAACAAAATTCATTAACCATGGTGGCCGCAATGGTGGAAGCACATGTTGGCTTACAGTACTGTCATTTGGTGGGAGCAAGGGATTATTCATATACCCTTGCGCCCGTCCAATCACTGTAAGTTCCACTTTGATGTCAGCACCTCCCCTATATAAGGTGATTCGCTTTCTGAAGGCAACCAGTCTGTGTGTGTAGTAGAGAGTAAGTAAGTTATAGTAGAGCAGAGAGGATAAGATAGAGATATACAGTAGGGACAGAGAGGAGAGGGTAGAAGATCATAGGTGGACTGTGGGTATATTGTGGGTACATTTTTGTGACAGTTGTTCAGCCAGTGTCCAGTTTACCAAGTAAACTTGGTGCTTAGTGAACCACCTGTACTAGGACTTCTCACAAGTCAGTGGTTTCTGCATTATAGAAAGTCACTGTGTTAGGTACACATTATAAGAAGACAGTGTACATCCCCCAAAATAAACTGTCCATGTGTGACAAAAAATCTGACCAAGGTGGCACAGAAGGTGGTGCCAGCCAAACAGAGATTTGTGGCAGTGGTGATAGTGTGTCTGAGACCCAATTCCAGTTGACAGTGTCATTAGCAAGACAGCTCTTGCTGAGCCTTGCAGAATGCCTGGACCCTGAGAAAATGGATGTGGAGGACCTCTTTAAGGACCAGAGAATTGCATTGTATACACCCCAGAGCAGTCATGAGAGGGAGGCAGGGGCAGCTTATAGCCAAAGTATGGGATTGTACACCATGAGTAAGGAGTAATTGATCTTGGGAGAGGGAATGTTTAACTCAGATTATGAAGAGGATGATGACAACGATGCCACAGACCCCACATGGGATCCACATTCACAAATGACATCCTCTGTGTCAGAGGATGAAGCAGTGTCTATGCTACTGACCCAGTGTCCGGTTCCATCTAAGGATTCTGAGTCAGGAGAAAAAGGGGTAGGGGAAGAGCAGTAGCTAAAAGACGTAGGCAGGCCCATGCCACTTAACATAGGTGCCACAAGGCAGCAGAAGTAGTCAAAAATAGGATGCTCGGAAGAACCGTCCACTGGCATCAGCAGTGTGGCAGTTATTTAGTCTTGGTGGTGGAAAACACCATGGCGCCATCTGTGAAATTTGTGACCAGAAAGTGGGTTGGGGTTTGGTTTTAAACCTAGGCTTCACTTCAATAGATCAACAGAATGAAGCGCTACGACCACACTGATTGGATGTTCCAGTCTCTCTTAAAGTAAAGTAATGGAAAATAAAATAAAATAAAATATTCACCCACCTTAAGTAATCTTTTTATTTATTAACCTAACAAGTAATTTTTACCCCTAGTAAATTTGGATATATTTAAAAACCCCAGGGGAGATTTATCAATCTGGTGTAATGTAGAATTGTCTCACATGCTCCTAGCAACCAATCAGATTCCACTTTTCATTTTCCAAGAAATCTGTGAGGAATAAAATGTGGAATCTGATTGGTTGCTAAGGACAACTGAGCCAGTTCCACTTTTCATCCTTTTGTTAACCCCCCACCCCCATCTTTAAATTTAGTTCCAATGCAAAAACATGTTTAACATAGCACATATTATCCATACCAGCTTAATGCTTCGGCAAAGTACAATTTGCAACCCATGCCCCAAGAAGAGGATTATGCAGACACACATACTGTACCCATGACTATGGTTCACAAAGAAGACATTTTTCTATTTGTTACCATAGCGTTAGGGTTACAAACCTGGCACTTGTGCCAAGGAATCTTACTGTTCTTGTGCCATGTTTAAGGACAGGCATGGTAACTGGACAGTAACTGTTCTTGGGGTTTTTAAGATATCACAATGGTACTTACAGCTTGCACAATGGTTCCTGATAGGGTACTTGTTGTGTGATGTTTTAATGGCTTCTACCAGCAGCTATCTGTTGCTGAAAGGCAGGTTACCTTGCCTTATTTATAGTGCATTCATCTGTGAATTGTTTATTTTCAGTTTCTGCTGCCTAAAATTCTCTGCCACCTTTCAGTTCTATGGGGCGTGCGGATAATACAAAGCTCAGTGCGGAACTACCTACTTCAACACTTAGGCAATGTTCACACTACAAATAATTCAGTCAGTATTGTGGTCCTCATATTGCAACCAAAACCAGGAGTGGATTCAAAACACAGAAAGGATCTGTTCACACAATGTTGAAATTGAGTGGATGGCCACCATATAACAGTAAATAACTGCCATTATTTTAATATAACAGCCGTTGTTTTAAAATAACAGCAAATATTTGCCATTAAATGGCGGCCATCCACTCAATTTCAACATTGTGTGAACATATCCTTTCTGTATTTTTAATCCACTCCTGGTTTTGGTTGCAATATGAGGACCACAATACTGACTGAAATATTCGTAGTGAGAATCCAGCCTGAAACTGCATTTTTCCCAAAGTCTACATAGTACTGACCGGCATAAAATCAGCCCTGGAGTGACATGCACCATTAGAGTGAGGATTTTTGGGAGAGACCAAAGCAAGGGTGGAAGGGTCACTCCCATACCCCATCAGGGCATCTCCCTTCCCTGTTCATTTAAGCTGGAGACAGCTTAAACACTCCAAGAGAACCACACATGGGTTGCAAGTTGCACTTTGTTGAATCACTAACCTGGTGTTGATATGTATGCATGTCTTGGAAAAAACCTGAGGCCCAGATTCAGCAAGGTTTTTGAACATACATATATCTATATATTTTTTTAAAGAAAATATTGTACAGTGGAAAAATCTTCTCCAACCTACGGTTGGTGGAAAATTTGCCACTATGTTATTCAATACAATCAGTATAAAGCTTTTGTGAATCTAGAATTTTCTATATTCTAATCGTCATCACATGGTCCGTGCTTTTGCGGGTGGGGTTTTCCAATTTATTTACAGTAATTATATCCCAATTGACTAGGTGTTCATTTCCACTTTTTTGGAAGTTGGGTGGCCCATTTATCGAAACTTTCGGATTACAGATATTTTACTTGACATGTTAAAAAAATTGGTTCTGTGTGTGTCTATTCATTGGGAGCTTTCTTTTTTTCACATCCTTTTTTTTTAAAGAAAAAAGGAAAGTTGCGCTACAATTAACATCCTTAACTGTCTGTGCTAGGCCCCTCAGGGTCAAAGAGAGTAAGAGTGCTGCCCCTGCCACCTGCCGGTGTCTGTTCTTGAGCCTTCTAGAATCATTGACCCTGATGGGGCTTCAGCTTTAGCATGTCTACTGCTGTTCTAGGGAGAAAGTGTAACCTAATGCTGCTGATCCACCGGCATCCAATGATGACTCACCATTGTCTTTTGTTGTCCTAGGAGAAGTTGATTTGATGTCACTGTTCTACCAATGTCCACTGTTGTCCTGAGAGAAAGTGTCATTTTACACCTCTCATTTACCAGTATCCACTGCTGTCGTGGGAGCAAATTGATATTACGCCACTGGTTCACTAATATGCACTGCTGTCCTGGGAGAAAGTGTCTTTACATCACTTATTTACCAATACAGTGGACGTTCAAAATAAATTAAAAAAATTATTAAAAGGAATTAAAATTATAATTGAAATAAAAGCAAATAAATTTAATTAAATTGAAATAATAAGAATTGGAAAAAAAATTGACACTTAAATTGATGGCATTGAGGGCCCATTTACACAGAAAGATTATCTGATGGATTATCTGCCAAAGATTTAAAGCCAAAGCCAGAAATGGATTTGAAAAGAGGAGAAATCTCAGGCTTTCTTTAATGACCTGATGTCTGTTTATAGTCTGTTCCTGGCTTTGTCTTCAAATCTTTGGCAGATAATCTGTCAGATAATTTTTCTATGAAAATACATCCTTAAAATCACTTGGGAGACAAAAGTTGCAACACAAGGGGAGCTGAAAGGGCACTTGAAGGAGGATTGGAATGTGTAAAAGGTTTTATTAGAAAGATTTCTACTTTTCTGCTGCTGATGCAACAATGGCCACTGCTGCCCATGGTGGAAATTGAATGATTGACTGAGTGACAAGTTTTTTTAAATTGTCACTTTCAAATAACAACAACACACACTACCGTTCAAAAGTTTGGGGTCACCCAAACAATTTTGTGTTTTCCATGAAAAGTCACACTTATTCACCACCATACGTTGTGAAATGAATAGAAAATAGAATCAAGACATTGACAAGGTTAGAAATAATGATTTGTATTTGAAATAACATTGTTTTTACATCAAACTTTGCTTTTGTCAAAGAATCCACCTTTTGCAGCAATTACAGCATTGCACACCTTTGTTTCTAGCTATTAATTTGTTGAGGTAAGCTGAAGAAATTGCACCCCAAGCTTCTAGAAGCAGCTCCCACAAGTTGGATTGGTTGGATGGGCACTTCTGGTGTATTATACGGTTAAGCTGCGCCCACAACAGCTCAATGGGATTCAGATCTGGTGACTGCGCTGGCCACTCCATTACCGATAGAATACCAGCTGTCTGCTTCTGCTGTAAATAGTTCTTGCAAAATTTGGAGGTGTGTTTAGGGTCATTGAGTGATAGCCTTCCTTATTCAGAATCCCTTTTACCCTGCACAAATCTCCCACCTTACCAGCACCAAAGCAACTCCAGACCATCACATTACCTCCACCATGCTTAGATAGCGTCAGGCATTCTTCAAGCATCTTTTCCTTTGTTCTGCGTTTCACAAACGTTCTTCTTTGTGATCCAAACACCTCAAACTTGGATTCATCCATCCACAACACTTTTTTATAGTCTTCCTCTATCCAATGTCTGTGTTCTTTTGCCCATCTTAATCTTTTTCTTTTATTGGCCAGCCTCAGATATGGCTTTTTCTTTGCCACTCTGCCCTGAAGCCCAAAATCCCGCAGCCACCTCTTCACTGTAGATGTTGACACTGGTGTTTTGCGGGTACTGTTTAATGAAGATGCCAGTTGGGGACCTGTGAGAATTCTGTTTCTATAACTAGAGACTCTAATGTGCTTATCTTCTTGCTTAGTTGTGCAACGCGGCCTCCCACTTCTTTTTCTACTCTGGTTAGAGCCTGTTTGTCCTCTGAAGGGAGTAGAACACAACATTGTAGATAATCTTAAATTTCTTAGCAATTTCTCGCATGGAATAGCCTTCATTTCTAAGAACAAGAATAGACTGTCGAGTTTCAGATGAAAGTTCTCTTTTTCTGGCCATTTTGAGCGTTTAATTGACCCCACAAATGTGATGCTCCAGAAACACAATCTGCTCAAAGGTGGTCAGTTTTGTAGCTTCTGTAATGAGCTAGACTGTTTTCAGATGTGTGAACATGATTGCACAAGGGTTTTCTAATCATCAATTAGCCTTCTGAGCCAATGAGCAAACATATTGTACCATTAGAACTCTGGAGTGATAGTTGCTGGAAATGGGCCTCTATACACCTATGTAGATATTGCACCAAAAACCAGACATTTGCAGCTAGAATAGTCATTTACCACATTAGCAATGTATAGCGTGTATTTCTTTAAAGTTCGCACTAGTTTAAAGTTATCTTCATTGAAAAGTACAGTGCTTTTCCTTCAAAAATAAGGACATTTTAATGTGACCCCAAACTTTTGAACGGTAGTGTATGTTGAAAAAATTGCTACTATGTAATAGTCCCATTATAGTAGCTACTAGAATTTGGCTGTTTTAATAAGATTAGTTTGTATTTAGTTCACAAATTGAAACTGTCAGGACAGGGAGGTACGAGCAGGACAAGACAGTGGACCGTAGGTCTAAACCCCCCACTGTCCCTACCTACTTGCCTCAATTGGCCCTAAACGGCCGTGGACAACCACAAAGACGTTTCCTATACTGAGTGTGTGGAACACAAAACGAGACAGACAGACAAACACAATATCGGATAGTATACCAAATGAGCAATGCAGTACCAAGCCAGCAAACAATCGGTTAGTCAAAAGGTCAGGCGGGCGGTCGGATAACAAGTCAGGCAAGCAGAGGGAGTTAGGAAAGGAATTGCAGGAATAGACACAGGGGAGCTGTGACCCAGGGTATTAACCTAATAGCCAGCTCTGAGAAACTCCTTCAGCTTAGCTTTATGCTGATCAAGAGCCCTGTCCGGATCCTCATTAGACCGGCACTCTGATCTCCCAGTCTCCAGACAGGCAGAGGAACAAGTCAGTCAAGAAGCCCGCTTAGTAGCAGGAATCAGGTCTTTGTAGGGCTCTGGTTAACTCCTGCATTGCCGGATGCAGAGAATAAGTCGGGTTCAGCATATTATTTAATCAGTCTGATGTAGACGTATTTACTTTGTGAATAAATTTCTCAGGTTTGTAAACTGAATTTCTGCACAATAAAATAACACAAATTACTAATTATGGAGCTTTATAACCCTACATAATCTGTGAACATGACAAAACATTACAAAACTCGTGTGAACAAAGATTTAGATCACCTCTTTTTTTTTTCAACTTCTTGGAAGTGAAGCTATTTTAATTCATGAGAACACAGCCATTATTTTTTAGTTTTATCTTCACCTTCCCAGAGCCCTAACTTTTTTTTATTTTACTACCAATGTATAGATATAAAGGCTTACTTTATGCGGGTTGAGTTGTAGTACTGAAAAAATATTAGTTCTTTTTGAAGGGGGGGAAATTGACTAAAAAAAACAGCTGTTTCACAAAAGCAGTATTAATTATGTGGCAGCCTTTTATGCAGGTCAATGTGAATGTGCTAATAACAAATTTATTAATATATAAATTTGTTCTATTTTTTTTTTTCTGAGATATCATCTTCATTTTTCCAAAGATGGCACTCTTATAGGGCTTATATTTTTTTTTGAGAGGAGGTATACCTTTATAAGAGAACTTTAGTGTAGAATGACCCCTTGATTCTATCTAAATTTCTAATAATATTTTTGCACCCAAGTGGGGCAACTGGGGAAATGGTTTGTGCGTTTTTAATTTGCACTTGACCTTTTTTCAGATACTTCAAGCTTCAGTACAAGTAGATTGGGTTTAGAGGTTTTAAGAGGTAAAAATCTTATCATGGGGATTTACTCTTTCTTACGGGAACTGTAGACTTTGTAGCCGGTTACTGGAAACAGTGAACTGTCTAGCCCTAATTGAGACAGAGTACACTTCTTCTTGCTCTTATGGACATGCCAGGACTAAGCAAAAAATATTTCATCCCTCTGGGGAGAAAGAGTTGGACTTAAAGTGACGCTGTCACCCCCTTTTTGCATTTTGACTGCTCTCCACAGGTGTAAAGTGTAAATGTTACAGCTTTCATTACTTATTTTATATCACACCTCATGGTGCTTGTTCTGGTAAAAAGTCATTTTTATCACCTGTGGATTGGTATATGTGGGCGGTGCTTCGCACCCTATGTGCCACATCGCTCCGCCCCTAGCAACACTTAGCCCCGCCTCATCCGTGACATCATCGCTGTATAGGCCCCCCCCTAGATTGTCCCACACCAATGGGCGATGAGGGGGTGAGGTCTATGTGGCGATGACATCACGGATGGGGTGGGGCTAAGTGGCGCTAGGGGCGGAGCGATGTGGCACATAGGGTGCAAGGCCCCGTCCACATATACCAATCCGCAGGTGATAAAAACAACTTTTTTACCAGAACAAGCACCATGAGGTGTGATATAAAGTAATGAAAGCTGTAACATTTACCCTTTACACCTGTGGAGAGCAGTCAAAATGCAAATAGGGGTGACAGTGTCACTTTAATTTTGAGGAACTGGTTCTTCCCTCAGAGTACAGTTCACATTAAAGCTGCCTTTAGGAGTGTCGTTTGACTGAATCTTTACTTTCTTGTATGTGACCACTGGCTGGGGCAAATACACAACAGTAATCTTAGAAACACACGTTCCAATGGGTATTAGCAATTAATTGTCAATTATGGGTCTATTCCTTTATACCCATATCTTTGTTAACCCAATACAAAATCACCGATAAAAAAGCCTATTATGTTAAAAGTTGTAGTATACAAAAAGAGCGAAAACAAGGCTTCAGCTGAAATTCATAATTTAATTTTCACATAAAAATTAAAAACAACATGTATCACATAATACAAAAAAGTTACAAAAGATTGCAAAATGGCGTCCTACAAAACACACTGCTTCTACTCATAAAATACTAGGTTAAAAGTGCCTGATGTCTGGAGTCAATTGTGTGTTGCTATCTCTAGTACATAATAGAGGGCCTCCCAAAATAGGAATAAAACATAATTCTGGCCACTATCTGTAAACACAAATCTATCAGATCATATTGACTCACCCATGGCAGTGTGGTAGTACTTGACCCCTACGCACGTTTCGCGTGGCTACGCTTCCTCAGGGGATTTTTGTATACTACAACAGTAATGTTACCCAAAGACATAACTAGAGTTCTGTGGGCCCCAGGGCAAATTTTGGACAGTATAGACCCCCCTTTGGACAGTATATAGGCCCCTCCTACTGCCTCCATACAGTAGATACGACCCCACACTGCCCTCATATAATAATTTGGCCATTTCCACTGTCCCTATATAGTATAGGCATTTGTATAGTAGTTAGCTTCCCCATATTGCCCAGAAAGTGGTTTAGGGTTTGGTTTCCAACCCAGACACCACATCCATGCATCAACAAATGGAGTGTCACCTTCCTATTGATTGGAAGAATCGGGACGGCCAGGGCATAGGCCAGTCTCTCTTAAAGTCCCCAATAAAATATTCATCCATATTAGGTAACCTTTTTTTAAACCTAACAAGTAATTTTTATTCCTAAATCATTAGGATGTTCCTGTAGCAATTATCCATAGAAAATTTGGATATATTTAAAAACTCAGAGGGAGATTTATCAAACAGTTGTAATGTAGAATTGGCTCAGATGCCTCTAGTAATTTTCCAAGAAATCTGTGAAGAATGAAAAGTAGAATCTGATTGGTTGCTAGGGGCATGAAAACAAATAAATAAATAAATAAAATAATTAAGCTGTAAACTGCAAACATGCTTTATTTCACATACCTTGTTGATTAAGATTTTTGAAAGTTGTAATGAGAGATGAGCGAAGCAGTCGGAAATTTATTTATTTCCTTCCTTCATGGGATCCTCAACATTTAATATTTCTGGGTCCAGCCATTCTGAGAAACTGAGAAGGACCTGCCATACACATGGCACTGGGGGCTATGCTATGGCTATGCTCCCCCCTGGGCAGTTAACCCCATAGGTGCTGCGGTCGTTGCAACCACAGGGTCTATGGGGAGATTTGCTGTCTGCTGCGGATCAGGCGGCGTAAGGAGGCTGCAGCACATTGCTTCCTCCCGCCACCACTGCCGCCATCCTCCTCCAGGCCCCCCTTCTGTCTTCTCCCCCGGCCCGTCCCCCCCGTTGGGCCCCTCAGGAGCTCAGGGCCCCGGGCTACTGCCCAAAAAGGACCAGCTGTAATCCGTTATTGCTCTCAGACTTGAAAGGGGTTATCCAGCAAAAATCTTTTTCTTTCAAATTAACTGGTGTCAGAAAGTTATATAAATTTGTAATTTACTTGTATTAACCCCTAGACAACCCTGGACGTACAGTTACGCCATGGATGTCTGTCACCAGACGACCCTGGACGTAACTGTACGTCCTGGGTGTTTCTTCTGCTATGAAGCACGCTCCGTAGCGGAGCACGCTTCATAGGAGGTGGGGGCCGGCTGCAGTGAGCAGCCGACATCTCACCGCTAATGACAGGCTGCAGCGATCGCGTTGCAGCGAGTCATTAACTCCTTAAATGCTGCCGCATTTAAGTGTAAGTGACAGGGAGTCCCCTGTCACTTACCGATTAGGACCACACTGCGGGGGTCCCAGTCGCTGTATCGGACCGCCGGAGATCTCTTATCTTCCTCCGTGCGGTCAGATCGTCGATCTGCTCACTGAGCAGGCTCAATGAGCAGATCGCCTATCACACTGATCAATGCTATGCCTATGGCACACTAATGTATGTAAGATTCCCCCAAAGGGACTTCAAATGTGTGTAAAAAGAAAAGTTAAAAAAAACAATACACTACCCCAAAGACCCTCCCCCAATAAAAGTTTAAATTACCCCCTTTCCCATTATATAAATAAAACATATAAAAATAAATAAACATATAATATACCGTACCGCGGGTAATTGTCCGATGTATTAAAATATAACCAGCATCATTGTGAACGGCGTACACGAAAAGAGGGAGAAAAGTGTGCAGATAACCAATTTGATATTACATTATATATAAAAAAGAATTAATAAAGTGATCAAAATGTCCGATCTTCACAAATATGGTATAACTAAAAACAAGAGATCATGGTGGAAAAATGACACCTCATGATCAAAATGTCCTATCTTCACAAATATGGTATAACTAAAAACAAGAGATCATGGCGGAAAAATGACACCTCAAACAGCCCCGTAGGTGAAAAAATAAAACCGTTATAAGCGTCACAATAGGCCCATTTTATTAATAACTTATTGCCCAAAAAAAGGATTTCTTTAAAAAAAATATATAACATTAGAGAATCTGTGTAAACCTGCATGTGGTTGTGTTTGGGCTGACCTATAGAATAGTGGTTTCACATCTATTTTACCATATAGAGCATTACGTAGACACAGGAACCCCCCAAACGTTACCATCTTGCATTCTTTTTTACGATTTCACCTATTTATATCTTCATAAATAGTAATTTTGGAATTGCGTCATACATGTTATGGTAAAATGAAAGTACAACTATTCCTGTAAAAAACAAGCACTTACACTACCGTTCAAAAGTTTGGGGTCACCCGAACAATTTTGTGTTTTTCATGAAAAGTCACACTTCTTCACCACCATACATTGTGAAATGAATAGAAAATAGAGTCAAGACATTGACAAGGTTAGAAATAATGATTTGTATTTGAAATATCATTGTTTTTACATCAAACTTTGCTTTCGTCAAAGAATCCTCCTTTTGCAGCAATTACAGCATTGCAAACCTTTGGTATTCTAGCTGTTAATCTGTTGAGCTAAGCTGGAGAAATTGCACCCCAAGCTTCTAGAAGCAGCTCCCACAAGTTTGATTGGTTGGATGGGCACTTCTGGCGTACCATACGGTCAAGCTGCTCCCACAACAGCTCAATGGGGTTCAGATCTGGTGACTGCTCTGGCCACTCCATTACCGATAGAATACCAGCTGCCTGCTTCAGCTGTAAATAGTTCTTGCACAATTTGTGTGTTTAGGGTCATTGTCCTGTTGTAGGATGAAATTGGCTCCAATCAAGCGCTGTCCACTGGGTATGGCATGGCGTTGCAAAATTGAGTGATAGCCTTCCTTATTCAGAATCCCTTTTACCCTGTACAAATCTCCCACCTTACCAGCACCAAAGCAACCCCAGACCATCACATTACCTCCACCATGCTTAACAGATGGCGTCAGGCATTCTTCCAGCATCTTTTCATTTGTTCTGCGTCTCACAAACGTTCTTCTTTGTGATCCAAACACCTCAAACTTGGATTCATCCGTCCACAACACTTTTTTCCAGTCTTCCTCTGTCCAATGTCTGTGTTCTTTTGCCCATCTTAATCTTTTTCTTTTATTGGCCAGTCTGAGATATGGCTTTTTCTTTGCCACTCTGCCCTGAAGCCCAAAATCCCGCAGCCGCCTCTTCACTGTAGATGTTGACACTGGTGTTTTGCGAGTACTATTTAATGAAGATGCCAGTTGGGGACCTGTGAGAAGTCTGTTTCTATAACTAGAGACTCTAATGTGCTTATCTTCTTGCTTAGTTGTGCAATGCGGCCTCCCACTTCTTTTTCTACTCTGGTTAGAGCCTGTTTGTGCTGTCCTCTGAAGGGAGTAGTACACACCGTTGTAGATAATCTTCAATTTCTTAGCAATTTCTCGCATGGAATAGCCTTCATTTCTAAGAACAAGAATAGACTGTCGAGTTTCAGATGAAAGTTCTCTTTTTCTGGCCATTTTGAGCGTTTAATTGACCCCACAAATGTGATGGTCCAGAAACTCAATATGCTCAAGGGAAGGTCAGTTTTGTAGCTTCTGTAGTGAGCTAGACTGTTTTCAGATGTGTGAACATGATTGCACAAGGGTTTTCTAATCATCAATTAGCCTTCTGAGCCAATGAGCAAACACATTGTACCATTAGAACACTGGAGTGATAGTTGCTGGAAATGGGCCTCTATACACCTATGTAGATATTGCACCAAAAACCAGACATTTGCAGCTAGAATAGTCATTTACCACATTAGCAATGTATAGAGAGTATTTCCTCAAAAGTTAGGACTAGCTGAGGGGTTGGGGCAGTGTGTGGGGTCCGTCCCGGCCCCCCCCTTTATCGACGATCGCCGCTATTAACGTTATAGCGGCGGCCGTCGGTAAAGGGGATTACCGATGCCGCCGCTGCTCTTCATCTCCCCCAGCCGTGAATCCACGGCGGGGGGAGATTAAATAAGTGTCCCCTCAGATCAGATCAGATCCAGACCCCAGATCAGCCCCCCCTAGTAGGGAATCACTAACCCCCCTCCCCCGGCGGCCATCATTTCCAAGATGGCCGCCGCCATCCCTGCGAACAAACGATGTTTGTTCGCAGGGATGGAAAAGTTTAAATGAATGAAAGCCCCATGCTCTCCGCCACCGGAGGTAGCGGAGAGCATGGGGCAGTCATCGGGGACCCCCCTGTGGGGTCCCGGTACAAGCGATCAGCGGTATATACTATATACCGCTGATCGCTTGTACCATGTGCCGCCGGAACTTTTTATCCCCTGTCACCATAAATGATTGGTGACAGGGGATAAAAAGTGATGTCCCCCCACCCCCCAAGTCGCCCCCCACCCCCCCTGTCACCCCCGGCCTCCAGTCACCCCCTTCCCCATATACTCACCTGATCCTGGAGCTTCGTCCTCCTCGACGTCCTGGCTGGTTATGAAGTGCGCATGCGCTTCACAACCAGCCAACTCTGGAAAATTTTAAGTGACAGAGACCAACTGAACTATGATTACTGTGATAGAAAATATCACAGTAATCATAGTAATACAGTGAAAATGAATGTGTAAAGTACAAAAAAGTGACAAACATACAAAAAAATAAAACACACTTTTTATTATAGTAATAATTGCAGTTTACTCCCAAATTACCCCTAACCCTACCCCAGATTACCCGTAACCACCGCACGTTGCCCATAACCACCGCACGTTGCCCGTAACCACCGCACGTTGCCTGTAACCACCGCACGTTGCCCGTAACCACCCCAAATTGCCAGTGACCACCTCCAGATTGCCCGTAACCACCCCAAATTACATTTACCAACCCCAGATTACCTATAGACACTTAGCAGTAACAATCACAGATTGTCTGTAACCTTTCCAGGTTGCACATAACCCCCCCAGGTTTCCTGTAATCACGCCAGATTACATGTAACCCCCCAGATTGCACGTAACCACTGCACGTTGCCTCTGACCACCGCAGGTTGCCTCTGACCACGCCACGTTGCCTCTGACCACGCCACGTTGCCTCTGACCACGCCACGTTGCCTCTGACCACGCCACGTTGCCTCTGACCACGCCACGTTGCCTCTGACCACGCCACGTTGCCACTGACCACGCCACGTTGCCTCTGACCACGCCACGTTGCCTCTGACCACGCCACGTTGCCTCTGACCACGCCACGTTGCCTCTGACCACGCCACGTTGCCTCTGACAACGCCACGTTGCCTCTGAGCACCCCAAGTTGCCAATGACCCCCTCCAGATTGCGGTGCCCATGCCAGATTACAGGTATCCACCCCAGATTGCCTATAAGAACTTTAGTTTATCCGTAACCACCACCACGTTGCCCGTATCCACCCCAGATTGTCTGTAACCACCCCACGTTGCCTCTGACCACCTCACGTCGCCTCTGACCATGCCACGTCGCCTCTGACCACCGCAGGTTGCCTCTGACCACCACAGGTTTCCTCCGACCACCGCAGGTTGCCTCCGACCACCGCAGGTTGCCTCTGACCACTGCATGTTGCCTCTGACCACCCCAAATTGCCAATGACCCTCTCCAGATTGCGGTAACCATGCCAGATTACAGGTACCCACCCGAGATTACCTATAAGCACTTCAGTTTATCCGTAACCACCCCACATTGCCCGTAACCACCCAACATTGTCTGTAAGCACTGCAGGTTGCCCGTAACCACCCCAGGTTGCCGTAACCACAGCAGGTTGCCCGTGACCACCCCATGTTGTCCGTAACCACCCCAGATTACCTGTAACCACCTCAGGTTGCCCATAACCACCCCAGGTTGCCCGTAACCACCCCACATTACCTGTAATCTCATTTTTTTTATTTTATTTTAGTAACTGCGCTATTCTAATAACCATTACTAGCTGCGGTTTTGCTCCAGCAAATTGGCGCTCGTTCCTTTCTGAGCCCTGCTGTGTGCCCATACAGTGGTTTATGCCCACATATGGAGTACCGTTTTACTCAGGAGAACCCAAGTTACAGATTTTGGGGTACGTTTTCTCTCCTGTTCCTCGTCAAATTGAGAAATTTCAAACTAAACCAACATATTATTGGAAAAATTCGAGTTTTTCATTTTTACTGGCCAATTTTGAATACTTTCCTCTAATACCTGTGGGGTAAAAATGGTCACCACACCCCAAAATGAATTCTCTGAGGGGTGTACTTTCCAAAATGGAGTGACTTATTGGGAGATTTTACTTTGCTGGCACTACAGGGGCGCTGCAAACGGACCTGGCGCTCAGAAACTTCTTCAGCAAAATCTGCATTGAAAAAGCTAATTGGCGCTCCTTTCCTTCTGAGCCCTCCTGTGTGCCCATGCAGTGTTTTATGCCCACATATGAGGTACCTTTTCACTCAGGAGAACCTGTATTACAAATTTTGATGTACTTTTTTTCTCTTGTTCCTCGTGAAATTGAGAAATTTCAAACTAAACAAACATATTATTGGAAGAATTCGAGTTTTTCATTTTTACTGTCTTCTTTTAAATACTTTCCTGTAATACCTGTGGGGTCAAAATACTCACCTCACACCAAGATGAATTCTTTGAGGGGTGCACTTTCCAAAATGGGGTGACTTATGGGTTTTTTTCTCTCTCCTGACACTACAGGGGCACTGCAAACGCACCTGGCGCTCAGAAACTTCTTCAGCAAAATCTGCATTGGAAAAGCTAATTGGCGCTCCCTTCCTTCTGAGCCCGCTGTGTGCCCATACAGGGGTTTACGCCCACATATGGGGTACCGTTGTACTCAAGAGAACCTGCGTTACAAATTTTGGGGTGCTTTTTCTCTCATTTTCCTTTTGAAAATGAGAAACTAATCTAAACGTATATATTATTGGAAAATTTTAATTTTCCATTTTTTTACTGCCTAATTGTGAATACTTTCCTCCAGCCCCTGTAGGGTTAAAATGCTCATTATACCCCTAGATTAATTCTTTAAGGTGTGTAGTTTCCAAAATGGGGTCACTTATGGGGGTTTTCAGGATACTAGACTTCTAAATCCATTTAAAAAAAGAACTGGTCCCTAAAAAAAATCAGTTTTGGAAACTTTCACGAAAATGTGATAATTTGCTGATGAATTTATATTTTTAAAATTTTCATGATATTTTGATGTTTTTCACAAAAAACACACAAAGTAGTGACCAAATTTTGCCACTAACATAAAGTGCCATATGTGACGAAAAAACAATCTCAGAATCGCTAGCATACGTTAAAGCATCACTGAGCTATAAGAGCATAAAATGAGACAGGTCAGATTTTGAAAAATTAGCCTGGTCATTAAGGCCCAAACTAGCTGCAGCACGAAGGGGTTAAAGTTATCTTCATTGAAAAGTACAGTGCTTTTCCTTCAAATAAGGACATTTCAATGTGACCCCAAACTTTTGAATGGTAGTGTACATGGCCCTGTACATAGAAAACTGAAAGTGCTAGAGCTCTTAGAAGGGGAGGAGGAAAAACGAAAAAACTAAGATCAAAATTTGCGTGGTCCACTGGGTCATTTTGACTCTGGTCCTCAAAGGGTTAACAAATCTCAAGTCTTACCATAGTTATCAGCTGCTGTATGTCATGCAGGAAATATTTTTTTTATTTTCAGTCTGACACAGTGTTGTCTGCTGATATCTCTGGCTGAGACAGGAACTTGTCCAGAGCAGAAGTTTTCTATGGGGATTATGTTTGGAAAATTAGACAAAGGAGTAGACACCTTTATTATGATTAGATAGCATTTGATGGTGTCTGGTGTGTGTCATACCTAAATAATCTCACTAATTGTTTTAGCAGAAAAATTCCATGACAATTTTCATTAGAACCTTTCTGGGATACATACTGTAATACAATTTGATTGATTTTGATTTTATGAGTTGTTTTATACAGTTACTTGGAAAAACACTGGGCCAACGCCAGAAGTGGATTCCAAAGGAGTGAGAAATTAAAAGTAAGAACTTACACTTCTCTTTTCCACTGGTTCTGGCTTTGGCTCAAAAACTACATTCCATACCTAATAGACGTATGTCAACAAGACGAGGATTGCCAAGACGAGAATTGAGAAAAAGAATACGCACAAACATGTGACGTACATCACTCGTATGTATAGCTTCTGAAAGACTTCTGATTCCTATATAATTATATCTATTTTCTAATCGAAAAGCCAGCACTCTTGTCAGGGAAAATACATACATTGTCTCGTACAAAGGTCTGCTTGGGAGGCTTTGAAAGGAGCAGCTTAGCAAACAGTGGGAATATGGCATTTGAATTGGAGCAGCCAGTAATTCCACTAGTGGTGTGGAGAAGGTAGAGATTAGTGACACCAAAGTCTGCAGGGGATGCAGTGCTCTTTTTGACTGTCTTACCTACCTCAGCCCCAAGTAGCAGTGTGAAATCCCCCTCAGATGCAGGGCCCTGAGCGGAGCTCTTAGCTAGTGCTTATCTCCAGAGTGCTAGGTCACACTGCTTCACATCTTTATTTTTTATTTTATAAAAAAAATTCACACAAATAAAACAAGGACAATAATTTTAGATTGTCAATAAATATAACTTAAAACCTATCTAAGCTTAAATCCCAGGTCTTCCCAACACCCCATCTGAACTTGAGTGCAAAGAAGAAAAAAAAGGAAACATTTTAGTACACTTTTCACCTTAGAAGAAAAAAAAAGGGAGAAAGAATTATCTTTTACTTCAAGGATCTTTGCCTTTCTTATGATAACCATCTTTGCCAGCTTTTTCACAATTATTCTTCATACCAAGCTATTAAAATGAAATTATTTGTTTAGTGGACTTTAGCCAATCACACTTGGTGGGAGCACTTTTTGACTTCCATTTCTGTGCTTCTATTTCATGGCTATTAAAAGAAACTTCATCATGCTCCTCCTGCCATAAATTGAACAGTTTATCAAACTGTCATTCCCTTATATGCACAATATTGAATCAGAAGGAATATGTAGCTATAAAGATCTTCATCTCCTTCTAGAAAGGATTCACATTGGAACTAAGAAAAAAACATCAGCTTCATTTGCCCCACATTTAGGATGCTGAAGAATGTGCTCGCACAGTAAATTTAACAGATTTTTATTTATTTATGTACCCTTTTGTTTTACAAATCATTTTCTGATTTTTATTATCTGTATTTTATGCCAATAAGGCCTTTCCTTGCAACCTTAAGTTGCAACATATTGACATAAAAACAACAGAAATGTGTATATAATGCATTGATGTACATGTGTACTGTTCAGTTTTTTTTTTTTTTATTGAATGAGCTACTGTATATTCTATATACCTCAATATACCTCAAAAAGCTATGCCTTTAGAGTTTTTCCTACTGTACATATCATTTTATGTCATCTAAGGCTCCCCACAAGCAAGTGAATTTCATGTGCATTTTACTGTACTTATCAGCAGGGCCGGTTTTAGACTAAATGTGGCCCTGGGCAAAGTTAAAGGTGGGGCCCCATATGCTGAAATATTGTAGCAATAATTTAAGGTCCCCATACATTTTACACTTTTGTTGGTGGTACCTGCTGCTCGTGGTGGGTTCGGCCATCAGTGTAAGGTGTATGGGGCTCTGTGGACAGTCTGACAGATGACATCAGTGGACATAAGGGGTCGGGCGTGATGGAAAATCAACATCCAACCTCTTTGTTCTCAGAGAGATAAGCCGCCATCAGATCTGTCTGGATAGAGCTTATCCCTCTTATAGAGAACACAGGAACACTTATCTGTACAGAACATTCCTGTGTATGGGGAGGATGGGGCCAGATGGGAGAGATAATTGTCTTCTGAAGGACTGTTCAGCCAGCAGTTATTGAAAGTGTACGGCCACTTTAAGGGCCGTGTTACACGGCCTGATATTCCGGAGAAGTGAGTGCCAATCACTGACTAATAATGACTGTAGTCTTTATTACACAGAGCAATATCGTCCGGATTTGGACAATTTTCGCTCCGTGTATTAGGCCCTTACTCACATTGAGTTAGTTCAGAAGGTTACATGCCAGGACTGCCGCTACAGGGCAGGACTGCCGCTATTCTACATGCCGGGACTGCCGCTATTGTACATGCCGGGACTGTCGCTACTGTACATGCCGGGACTGCCGCTACTGTACATGCCGGGACTGCCGCTACTGTACATGCCGGGACTGCTGCTACTGTACATGCCAGGACTGCCGCTACTGTACATGCCAGGACTGCCGCTACTGTATATACAGACTAATATTACCCCCATACAGTGACCGCCACATAATGACTATATACACACTATATACAGACCAATATTAGCACCATAGAGTGACCACCGCATAATAACACTATATACAGACCAATAATAGCACCACACCATAACCGCCACATAATGGCACTATACACTCTATATACAGACCAATATTACTGCCATAGAGTGACCGCCAAATAATGACTCTATATACACACTATATACAGACCAATATTACTGCCATAGAGTGACCACCACATAATGACTCTATATACAGACCAATATTACTGCCATAGAGTGACCGCCACATAATGACTCTATATACAGACCAATATTAGCACCACACCATAACCGCCACATAATGACACTATACATTCTATATACAGACCAATATTACTGCCATAGAGTGACCACCACATAATGACTCTATATACAGACCAATATTACTGCCATAGAGTGACCACCACATAATGACTCTATATATGCACTATATACTGACCAATATGAGGTCAGTCTATGGCAGTAATATTGGTCTGTATAGTGTATATAGTATCATTATGTGGTGGTAACTTTATGGCATTAATGACACTATATACAGACTAATATTACCCCCATACAGTGACCACCACCTAAGGATTGAATATCACCTTATTATTTCTCAATAAAATA
This sequence comes from Dendropsophus ebraccatus, assembly GCF_027789765.1. Taxonomy (NCBI): domain Eukaryota; kingdom Metazoa; phylum Chordata; class Amphibia; order Anura; family Hylidae; genus Dendropsophus; species Dendropsophus ebraccatus. Next base: position 105,168,952 of record NC_091455.1, read on the forward strand.
CACAGTATTACCTTAGTGACATCATCATACACTATACATAGGAGCTGCAGCCAATCATCGGCCTCAGTGGTCACCGGCAGCAATTACATAGGACGGATGAGGCCAGAGAATAGCTGCAGCTCCTATACACAGTACATTCACTTCTACACTTCTGCCGGGCAGGGGAGTCAGCAGTGCTGATACATACATACACACACACACACTAACACATCCATGAAAACACATTATACAGATCCAACCCATCCAGTCCACACACTATACACATGACATGTAACACACACTGCATTCATCCCTCATACACATTACACACTACATACACAGTATACTTACTACCTCTAGAAGCATGCTGGGAGTAGTGGTGCATCCACACATGTCCATGCAGCAGCAGCAGGATGGGATCCTCACACTGCAGCCTGCAGCCCTCTCCTCCATGTCCCGACTGCTGTAATATTACACCATGTGACACAGAGGAAGTCACATGGTGTAGTGAAGCTGGAAGGAGGGGGAGGGGGGAGCAGCACACCGGAGCAGAGCGTCCTGTAGCCTCCGTGTGACCCCTGATATCTGTAGCCAGGGATCATTCACAGACACTGCAGGACGCTCCCAGTGTGCTCCTGCCTCTGACACATTATGTAATTGCCGTAGGGGGCCCCCGGGGGATGGGGGCCCTAGGCAAGTGCCCTGTTTGCCCCCCCCTAACGCCGGCCATGCTTATCAGGGATACAAGACAGTGACCATAGGGCTGATGACCTGAACTGACAGCTGGCAGTTTGAGTCACCAGACTCATGGTCAGTTTAGGACTTTTGTCTATAAGGACAGCAAAATGTACATGACATGCACTCATCTATGGGGAGTCTTACTACGGAGTAATCAAGGCTAATTCTAGATTTTCTGCTGCTTAAGTTAAAATATGAAATAGCACTCACCCCTCACCCTGTTCCTAAATGTAAGCCATAAGTAAAGGTTTAGTGCAGAAAATCTGCAGTGTTAAACAGTGCCAGTAAAGGGGACTATAGATATTTATAAAAAGTAGTCATAGATATATATTACTAACATACTGTTACTGAAGGAAACCCACTGTACTAAAACCAACATTATATAAACACCAAATGATATTGCCACACCATGAGCACATATCACCACCATACCATTACCGTATAAACCCCAGTATATTAAAGGAAACCTTTCACCTTGGCACCTGGTGCAGAGCCCGCCCAACCCCACGGTAGACCCCCTGGATAGTCCCGCTCCAGAAGTTGGTCCCGCTGTAGAGAAATCACCGTCTAATGGTGGGACCGGCTTCTGGACCGGGACTTCCAGGACGGGGTAAGTATCTGGGGTTCTACCGGTGGGGGTGGGGGGGTCGGGCAAGCTTTGCCCTGGGTGCCGGTGTGAAAGGTTTACTTTAAGATCTAATTTACCAATAATGCACAATACAAATGTCGTGGGCCAGGGTGCTGTGTGGTGTTATACAGTAGGTGGGCTTGGTGTTTTTCTGGTTTACTTGTCACGGTGCTGGGAGTGGCAATACCCACCCCCAGACACAGGGGCACTGGCACTTGAAAAGGGTAGCACAAAGTGTAGGTGTGGCAACAAAAATAGGACGGAGTCTAGCACTTAACCAAAGGTGACTCTTACTGGAAAATTTAAGTGCCATACAAAATAGTAAGGCAAAAACTTGATAGGCACAGTTGACTGGTGTACAGTAGTAAGGAAAGTAGAGCTTGTCTAGTGTTGGTATAAGGACTGTCTTGGGGGCCTTGTCCAATGCAGTACTGTACTCTGCCAGGATTATAGTAGAAAATTGTGTAGAAGAAGAAAAAAATACTCATACTAACATATAGATAACTAGAAATGTGACCGCCTTCTGCCCAACCAGAACAGATAGTGCCAGGTTGGGTAAAATGAACCCCAGGTCTTTACAAGTGGTTGTAGCAAAATTTCCAAGGTTTCCAAGGATAGCTGTGCACAAATCAGTAAGTTACTTTGGCTTTTCTGCTCTTTGTCTTACTGGGGATCAGTTCCTTCCTGTGGTAACTGTCCTGAGAATAGTGAAGATGGATCCCTGGCGTGGACAAGGTGTATCCTAGAGGATGACTACTCCTCCTGTGGCTTTAGCAGTGCATCTCACAGAAAGTCTCTCTCATCAGGAAACTCTCTCTTGTGTCTTAGTCCCTCAACTCCTCTAATACTGACAAAAGACCTCCCATCAAAAGCTAACTGGGCTTAAATAGGGATGACTGGGTCTAACCTCCCATTGGTGGGGCTGTGTGAAGAAAGGAGAGTAAAAAAGTATAGTGTGGCATCTGCACCTGTGATTTGTCAGAAACAGGAAACAAACAATATAACAAGTTAATCCATTCCCTTCAGCTGTGCTCATATAAAGAGTTTCAGAGACGAGTGAGACATGTAGTGGGGAAAATACAAACAACACCTTCATCCCCTTTGTGCGACACCTTTACCCAGGTGGTATAGAACTTAGTGGACCACCCCTACTGGAATACTACACAAAGAACAAATAGTATTACCACATATACCCACTGTCTAAAGATTGAATAATACCCTTACATTGTTAATGAATAAAAACCACTACACACAGACCAACATTAACTCCATATAGTTACAACAGTATGGAGGTAACTACAGGCAGAGGTGAGTTAACCGTCTGACATTTCAGGTCACAGTCTGAATTAACTGATATAGCAGGATACTGATGCTGCCCCCCTCAGGGACACAACAACCTGAAAAGATTATCTCACCGCATGGCAAAAGCAACCCTCAATGTAATTACAATAAAAGGATGACTTTCTAATACTCATGTTATTTCTAGAAACTTCCAACCTTAGGCTATGTTCACACACAGTAAAAGTCTATTATTATACGAATAACGACTGTTATTATAAAACAAGGCCCTTTTTGTTTTTAAATAATGGCCTTTCAATTAAAATAGCCCTCATTTTGACAGTATGTGAACATAGCCTATGGAAGTAAAAAGAAAAACTAAAAACTTTTTTTTATGAGTGCACAGAGTGCGGTCTTTCCATAGACTTTAATAAAGCACATTATTACATTTAAAATACAGCCTTATACCTATTTCATTGTCACAATTAGCTTTTATTTTACTGTACTGTATGTGAACATAGCCCCATTGGCAAAGTATTGCTAAACAAATATTGTAATTGATGATGCTAGTAAGTTAAAGGGGTATTCCAGGAAAAATCAATAAATTAGCTATGGAAAGGGTTAACCAAGGTTAACCCTTTCCTAATATACTTACCAGTCCTTTATTGGCCCCCCAAGGAGATCTCCGGTCTGGTCACGTGAGCTGCAACTCGCGGATCCTCTTCTTCCGGTTCGGTGACGTCACCATACCTGGCCGGTGTCTGGATTTCCTCATTCTTAGCAGCAGAGCACTGAACCCTGACTGGCTGGCTAGCGTGTAGCCAATCAGGGTTTAGTGCTCTGCGTCCCACCACGCTCCAGGTCCCCTGAGCCTGCTGTACTAGGGGTTGTGGGGGCTCAGTGACGGTCACCAGTGACATGTGAGATCACACAGGGAGGAGGGGGGGGGCCCGGGGGGGGATCAGCACCACCCTGCAGGACTGAGCGATGCTGACCCTGAGTCCCGGGAGGGGAAGGGATGCGGCGGGCGGCATTACTTCATTCATAGCTCCACTCCGGGTGTCTAGTAATTATGAATGAAGTAATGCCGCCCGCTGCATCCCCTCCCGGGACACGGTCGGCATCGCTGACATACAGGGGGGGGGGGGGGGTGATGTTGGATGCAGGGACCCCTCACACAGTGCTGACGCCCCCTCACATAGCGCTGCCGCCGGCCCAGCCCATGTCACTGGTGACCGGCACTGAGCCCCCACAACCCCTGGAACAGCAGGCTCAGGGGACCTGGAGCGTGGTAGGACGCAGAGCACTAAACCCTGATTGGCTACACGCTAGCCAGACAGTCAGGGTTCAGTGCTCTGCTGCTAAGAAGGAGGAAAGCTAGACGCCGGCGGGGTATGGTGACATCACCGAACCGGAAGAAGAGGATCCGCGAGTCGCAGCTCACGTGACCAGACCGGAGATCTCCTTGAGGGGCCAATAAAGGACTGGTAAGTATATTAGGAAAGGGTTAACCTTAGTTAACCCTTTCCATAGCTAATTTATTGATTTTTCCCGGAATACCCCTTTAAACTTAAACCACCTTTATCTATGAGAAGATAGATATTTTAAAGTTTCATCATTTTTTTGGCCTTTCAATTGAATTCTACCTGGATGTGGAGAGTTTTAATAGGGCTATTAGAAAGGATTAATACAATTTTTGTCAATAAAACCATTTTGATCAAGCTTATTCTACTAGCCACTGATAATGTTAACTCATGAATTTTTTATATTTTTCCTAAGAATATAGATGTAGTATTGTAGTATATATAGTAGTCCGAGCTTGGTACTTGTTCGAGTATTAGGGTACTTGATGGTATTCGGACAAGCTTCTCGCGATACTCGAGAAAATGGCATCATCCTCTTCCTGTAAGTTTGGGTGCAATTTCTCAGCCAATCAACATGCAGGAGACTCTTTGGTACATCCTGCGATGATGTGAGACCCATACATGTCAATAGCAGGGATTGGTTGACCAGATGACATGACCCTGGCATATAAAAATCTGGGCCGGCGGTACTCGCCTCACATGCAGGCTGGAAGATAATAGGGAGGGAGCTGCTGATTGTCAGGGAGAGCGTTAGGGAGGGAATTAGCGTTCCTGTATGCAGGGATACTAGAGAAAGAACCCAACAGCCCTTGTAAGGGCTTAAAATCTTTATTTTTTTGGATTACTGCTGGCTGTGACTTGCAGTGCAGCTACCATGATTTTAGCAGCACACTGTGGTGATCTACTGCTGGCAGAAAGGCGACAGCAGATGGTGCATACAGACCCCAAAGAAGTCCTCAGTACTAATATATTTTTTTGTGGCTGGTGCGGCTGCTGTTGTACATTGTATTGCTGTGATTTGTAGTACAGCTGCATAGAACCTAACTGCTTATTGTCCTGTGCAAAAGATGGCATACACCATATACCACTACTTACACACAGACTATATGACAACATCCAAAAACTAGTGTGACCACTATATTTTCTCATCTGCAGCCAGTCATTAGGGCTGCTTTATTATTTCTTAGTGCAGCCATATCCAAGCTCACTACTGATTGTCCTGTGTAAGAGGGTGGCAAACACCATATAGCAGCACTAACACACAGACTCTATACCACAACCTCAAAAAATAAGTGTGACCAGTATATTTTCTCATCTGCAGCCAGTCATCAGGGTTGCTTTATTATTTCTTAGTGCAGCCATATCCAACCTCACTGCTCATTGTCCTGTGTAAGAGGTGGCATACACCGTATAGTTCAGCCACAGGACCGGTTGGAAGAGGAAGAGGGGTGGGTAGAGGGAGAAGCAGGGCCAGAGCAAGTAATCAGCTACTGGTCAGCCTAATAATTTAAAAAAAGACAAGTTATTAAGTGGGGGAGGAGGGGGAGCAGTCAGCTTGTCAGGCACTGGCACGGTTAAAAGGAACAGACAGTGAAAATGGTGGATCCTAATTTAGGATCCTTGTGTTGTCCATTTCGAACCATATAATTTGTGGGTAGATGTAAACTTGCGGGTGTCCTCTGCCGTCCTTTCATTTTGTAGCTGCTTCAAAGGCAGTAGTCAGCTGCTCATTAAAGGCCACCTTATGGCCTTTTTTTTAATCTTCAATTTTCAAATCAAATCAACTTCAATTTGACTTCAATTTTGCTGGGCTGTCTGGTCATCTATTGTACCTCCAAGATACATGCCACAGCTAAAAGGAACAGACAGTGAAAATGGTGGAAAAAGTCCACCCACAACTACCTCACTTGCCCTCTCAGATACTCTTTAAAGGATTAAAAAAGTGTATTCATTCAAATTTCGGGGCCTCTTAAGAAGACTATTGTTATTTCTTCATTCCTACCTCCAATTTTGCCTCTCATGCACAACAAAATTTAAACTAATTCGAATTCAAACTCAAATTTTAATTTAATTTAAACTCAAAATCAAATTATAATTCAAATTTAATAAAAAAAAAATAGAATTTTTTTTTAAATTCAATCGCCAGAACCGAAGCAGTGGAGAGAAGTGATTAGTGACATGACACTAGGAAAATTACTGCAACTGCTAAAGTAGTCAGGGGGTGTCATGCCCCAGCCCTGGTCAGTCTAGAAATTTTAAAAAGACAAGTTATTAAGGGGGGGGGGAGGAGGGGAGCAGTCAGCTTGTCAGGCACTAGCAGAGTAACAGTCTCCAAGGCCTTTGACCTTCAAAGTGACCTTTAGGCCTTTGACCTTGGTCGCATGTGCCTTGCCCATCACTGTCTGGGTCAGCACTATTGTCTTGAGGTTGGCCACCAGAATTTGGCGTAATGGTGCGATTAGGCGGCCTTAGAGGCATCCATGCATGCTGCCCCTGCTGTTTCCTGTCCATTTCTGTGGTGTTTCCATCATTTTCTAAGGTTGACAGGTTTTCACACAACCTTCCCTGTGCTGAGCTTGGGTCCCCTGCAAAAATGCTCGAGTTTTCCATTGACTTTAATGGGGTTCGTTACCCGAAACGAGCACCCGAGTATCAGGAAATATTCATCTCTAGTAACAAGCACCCGAGCATTTTAGTACTTGCTCATCACTAATAAAGAGTGCTACATTTAATTTGATAAAGTTATTTCTACAGATGCGCTAAGCAGCTTTGTTTTTCTTTATACAAAGCAACACTGATTGGCACTTGAATCACGCAGGATGCCCTCAGTGTGAAAAGGGTGGATACGGGCTGAGGACTGCCTGAAAAACATTGATACTGCTATTGCTCTTAAGCCCCTATTAAAAGGGGCGACGAGAGGGAGCAAGCAAGCGACGACCATTCAGGTCAGCGCTAGCATGCTCCTCGTTCCCCGATGCCGGTGCTATTACATACTTTAGCAGTGAGCAGGGCTGCGGGGCGATGCGTGTTGGCAGCGAGCCAAGGGGGCTGCGGGGAAATGCGAGGGGGCTGCCCGAGTGATCATCAGATCATCTAGGCAGCCCATAGGAGACAACGGCAATCTGCTGGAGCGGCTAATATTGCACAGAGCTACGGCAGCAGATTGTTAACAGGATTTCAGCCTGTTAAGACAATGATGCATGATGTCAGCTGATTGTTGTCTTCTATTACACGAAACGATTATTGGCCGTAACGGTCAGTATTGGCCACATACAGACGATAATCGCTTCGTGTTATAGGGCCTTTATTGTGTATTGAGTAGAGATGAGCGAACTGGGTTCGGGTTCGAGTACATTCGAACCCCAACCTTCGGCATTTGATTAGCTGGGGCTGCTGAACTTGGATAAAGCTCTAAGGTTGTCTGGAAAACATGGATACAGCCAAGGACTATATCCACGTTTTCCACATAGTCTTAGGGCTTTATCCAACTTCAGAAGCCACCGCTAATCAAATGCCGAAAGTTTGGGTTCGGATGGACTCGAGCATGCTCCAGGTTCGCTCATCTCTAGTAATGAGATGTCATGCAACCAGAATATTTGGCAACTTCCATTAACAGCTCTTTTTCCACTATTCTATTATTATTATTATTAATATTAAAGTTGAGCGAAGCAGCCGGTAATTTGTTACATGAACTTTGCGAGCTTTGGGTCAAACTCATTAAGATTCGTGAGTCGAATCTTAACGACTTTCATTTAAAAAAGCCAATACTATAGTAGCTACAATACGGGGACTATTACAGAGTTACGTTAAAGGGAACCTGTCACCCCCCGTACCGGGGTGACAGGCTCCCGACCCCCCGTTAGAGACCCCTATACTTACCTCATCCCGCCGGGTCCCGCTTCTGGATTCGGTCGGGTCCCGGAGATCTCAGCCGCTGCAGCCCGGCGCGTGCGCTGAGAGATGAGTCCAACGCTCATAGAGAATGACAGGAGAGTCCAGCGCTCCGTCATTCTCTATGAGCGTTGGACTCATCTGTCAGCGCGCGCGCCGGGCTGCAGCGGCTGAGATCTCCGGGACCCGACCGAATCCAGAAGCGGGACCCGGCGGGATGAGGTAAGTATAGGGGTCTCTAACGGGGGGTCGGGAGCCTGTCACCCCGGCACGGGGGGTGACAGGTTCCCTTTAATTCAGAATTTGTTAACACATGTTCTTGTAAAAGTGTAAAACTTTGGAAAATCACAATTTACCAAAAAAAAAATCAATGAGCCAGTCAATTATCCAATTTCCGCCATATACAACAGTGAACCTTGGTAAAACAGCGTCATAAAATATATAAACTTTCTAATAAACCATTTAACATGTGCCACTACCCCTTCAAGTACCGTGTGGCCCCCCTTGTATCCCCATTTAGTTAGGGTGGCACCAATATAAGTGCCAATTTAATTTCCATTTCAATTAATTTTTAAATTTATTTTAATGTAGATGTAGAGTGACCCATTGTGAGCTGCAGTCGGGTAACAGTTCAATTGCCGGGCCATCATCATTTACAGCCTTCAGAAATTTCTTAAGGTGGTCCCAACGGGCTTGGATGAAGGTTGCAGGTTCCAGTAAGACCCAGTGGTCAGGCGAATACTAGCTAGGCTGGTATTATGGAAAAGATCCTTCAAAGTTCAAGCTCCATGGCAGTCAGTAGTCAATCTCAGAGCCAGCACATCAAAAGGGTCCTCATGAAGCAATGCCAACACCAATCCGTGCCAAGGGTAGAACGTTTTATCTGCCCTTTCTCCAGTAGTGTCTCGGCCACAAGTCAGCTTTGAAGGACAATCAGCAAGAGAGCTTCTGTCAAGCATAGCACTCCCCCCAGGGTCTCAGCTGCTATACTCTGAAGATCTGAAAAGGAATGTCAGGACAGTAAGCGATTGGAAGGAAGCATTGAGACTCCACTGGTTTATAGGCTACAAAGCAGTCAGGAGAGCAAGGGAGGGGCAGACTACATCAAAAGCATGGGATTGGAGAGCATGCCACTGGAGGAAGTCAGGTTAGGAGAAGAACACTTTGTCCAAGACTACAATGGTGATGTTGCAGTCCCAACGTAGCATCTGGTTTCCCAGATGTCATCATCATCAGGGGATGAAGATGTATTTGTTCCACTGAGCCAGCATCAGGTCCCATTCACAGTTTGTGGTTCCAAAGGCAAAAGAGGGAGGGCTGCAGCGTCAGCTAGCCTGGTGTTGTTCAGAAAGACAAAGGCTCTTGAGGGGTACCTCGATGCACTAGTGGGCTTTAAAAACTAGCCTGCTACAAAGAAGCAGCCACTGCGTTCATTAGTTTGGCAGTTTTTCAGTGTCGTTGACGTAAAAAACCACAATGCTCATCTGTAGCATCTCTGACCATAAAGTGGTTCAGTTTGGGGTTCAAACCCAGCTTAAAGATTTATGTGGCAGCACATGGAGGAACACCACCACCACCACTGGAAGAACCTGAACCCTTATGTCACTTCTTGCCTGTGAGCAAAAACAGCTGTAGCTACTATTTATTTTTTAATTAAATTTTGTTAAAATTAAATAAATAAATAAATAAATAAATATTAAGTAATTTTTTTAATTTTCAAAATTTTAAGATTTTTTTTTTTATTTTAAATTGATTTTTTAATTAATTTTTGTAATGAAACTGCGGTTCTCCCGCACAAGTATCTGTTCTTTCCCATTTTAAGTGTCTGCTGCAGGTGGAGGCCTGACCCTCCTTCTGGTGCTGCAGCCATTTAAATAAAAGTTACCTTTTTTTATAGTCCATATTGCTGCCTTTGAATTTTTCATTATTTAAATTTGAGTTTAAATTTTTAATTTTGTTATACAGTTTGAAACGAGACACCAATCTCACATTTGCTTGGGATAGGGAAAAGGTTAAAGAACCACATACACCACTATATACACTACTATCTCCAACACACTACTATATACTACTATAACACTATAATATAAATAAATAAAACTCCTTTGCATAGGTTCCTCGGCTTCTTCCCAGGACTGAGGGATCTCCTAAAAATGGCACGGAAACTTTGTACCCACTTCAGCCACTTGTACATGGCACGTAACACCCTCTGCTAAATCCAACACAATCATGGGCTGTTACATAAAAACAACGGCACAGAGCATGCGCCATATATGTCAAGTATCTTATCGGGAGCAAACAGCAAACAAAGTTAGGCTTCGGAAGCTGCATCATGTGATAATCTACGTGTCACTTGAAAGAGCCGTCACATGCATGTGCAGTATGACCTAGAAGTAATCTGGAGAAGCAGCAATGATGTGACGGGAGACCGAGCTCTGAGTCGCAAAGGGTTGGTGAGTGAGGACCAATGAGAATCTAAATGTGATTGATAACATCATCATTATGCTGCTTAACAACACAAATGCCTAATGGCTTTAATGCTATTGGCGCCTGATGTGTTGAAGAATAATTGGCTGACATCTATGATGTCAGACTCTACGAGACAGGGAGAATGTACTGGAAATGTAACCTTGTGATGTCATTAAGGTCACCTTTAAATTTGGGCCAATTAGGGCACTGCATGGTCATAAGCCCTCCTTCTGATGATACCCAAGTATGGGTAAAACTAGTTGAGGGGCTATGCGGTCATTATTTTAAATATCACCCTCTATGTTGTCCTTAAACAGTTAGTACAACTATTTAAAGCAACTCTGTACCCACAATCTGACCCCCCCCCAAACCCCCCTTGTACCTTCGGATAGCCGCTTTTAATCCAAGATCTGTCCTGCGGTCCGTTCGGCAGATGATGCAGTTATTGTCCTAAAAAACAACTTTTAAACTTGCAGTCTGTGCCAATAACCCCTCCATCATTAGGAATGCCACTGGAATATTTTCTCCATGCTGAACATTGCACAGGTGCTTGACGATCCAGCCCATGTGCCGGGCTGACACAGGTGGGGAATAGGAGGCCTGGAGCATTCCTAATGATGAGGAAGGTGGGGAGGAGGGACGGAGGGGTGGTGCAAAGTTAGGGCACAGATACTCCTTTGGGCACGGGGCTGCAAGTTTAAAAGTTGTTTTCTAGGACAATAACTACATTACCTGCCGAATAGACCACAGAACAGATCTTGGATTAAAAGCAGCTATCCGAAGGTTTGGGGGGGTCAGATTGTGGGTACTGAGTTGCTTTAAGTGAGTCAGGAGTCTGCAGCAAACTGTACTACACTATACCCACATAGGGACATAGGGACACTACAAATAGGGACATAGGGACACTATACTTCATAGGGACAGTAGTGGTGTGTGTTTTTAATTCAGCAAGAAATACACATATATTCTATATTAGTAAGAGTCAGTTAAAAGTATGGGAACCACTTAGGTGTGTTTTGGGCTTTTGGCCCTTTTTTTTGATGTGTCATTGGCTTTAATGAAGCATATTTCACTATGAGCTGAACAGCCATTGTTTTAATAGAAAACAACGGCTGTCTGTCATAAAAATATGTTGCGTTAAAATAGCCTCAAACTGTTATTTTCCTAGCTTTTTTAGATTTTCAGATGAAAGCCTTCACATGCTCAAAATGTTGCATGACTAACACTGATCACCTCAATCTAAATAAGCTATATTCTGCCATATGTTTTGAGATTAGTGCTTGTTGAGCACTTTGTATTCAAAGCAATAAAAAAATACTTTGAAGGGCTCTTACAGAACCAGGTTACTGTGAGGGTTGTGTGTGCGTCAGGAGGTTCATTGCTAAGCAACCAAAGTCAAATACTCCTCCTGACCTGAAAGATCTATAGAATTGAAACGGTTCAATTTCACAAAATATATTATATGAAAGAAGGGCTATATTTCAGAAAATTTAAAGCATTTGATATATTTGAGAATGCAATAAACAATTTTTGTTACACAATTAGGCCATGTTCACACGCTGTAAAATAATAGCTGCCATTTGAAATTAAGATTACAGCCGTTGATTTCATTCTTCAAAGATTTCCATTGAAGTCTATGAAAACAAAGGCCGTTGATTCACACAATGTATAAAATAACAGCCGCAGTGGCCATCAAATTAATGTTTGTGTCATTAATTTGTGGACGTTATTGCGGGAACAGCGGTCGTTATTTTAAGTTGTTCACACATAGTACTTTTTTCCACCATCCTTTGTACTAATATCTATGACACCTAAAAGGGTCATCTTTGACTTTGAATCTACAATAATGTTCCAATTACCATTATTGCAATGACGGCCATTGGAACATGCTCAACCACGGCTGTTGTTTGATACACAAAAGCACTTTAAGCATTAAATAATAGTCGTTAGAAAAGATTGTGTAATCAAAGCCTTAGGCCAAAATACAACTGTAAAATAGATATACAATAAAACATAGATGTATTTTGTATCCAGAAATGTGCTATATTAAAGTTTAGGGCTATGATTATAAAGTGATTTTGAGGTGAAAGTATAGGCTTCACTTATAGGTTTTATAATAAACAATCAAATCTTGATAATTTTTGAAGTTCAAGATTTTATCTGTAATACTTCTGTGGTCCAATATCTATCTGACCGATTCAGTTCCCTTCTTTGGAAAAAAAAAAGGAATTCTGAGTATATTAGATTCTTTTATAGGATATATCCTGAAAATGTATTGTAAATTAGAAGTAGTATTTTAACTTGCAACAATGGCCGTAATTAATACTTAACCTGCATTGTGCTGCAGCTAGAGGTAATCCCGGCCTTACTGTATACACATAGTATACACTCCGGATCGAAAGCGGCATGTCCATTTTCTGTGGCCGCTATTCTTGAATTGTAGCCACAGAGAACCTGTCAGTTAGTGCAAAAAAATGACAAAATGCAAAATTGCGCATTTTTGGTCACATCAAATCCAGAAAAATAGAAAAATTGTAATAAAAAGCGATCAAAAAGCTGCATATAAGCAAGCAAGCGACCGATAGAAAGTACGGATCATGACGAATAGAATTTTATTTTAATTTCACCACGCAAATAATGTTTTTCTGGCTTCACGTCATATTTTATGTAAAAAAATAGGTGAAAAAATGTAGGTGACAAAATGCAAGCGTTATGGCCTTTTAAACATGAACATGAGGAGGAAAAAACCAAAGCATGAAAATGAAAATTTGCTCGGTCCTTAGGGGTTAAGGAAGCTCTACAAGGGAACGGGTAAGTATACTTTTGTTATTATGTTCCCGTCTGCCTGAGATTTGTCAGTTTAATGGGACTTCTAAGGAACTTATGTGGCACCCTATATTGTTGGCATAGAGTGACTGAGTTACCAGCAGTGAGCCAGCATTGCTGGTCACACACAGTGCTGTGCAAGTTCCAACTTATTGGAGGGACACACTTGTGGTTCACAGACATTTCTACACTACAATTCCCAGCATTTCCTGTCACTCATTTTAGAATCCACTGGCATATGGTTATATACAGCGGATTTGTTAAGAAGGAGACGGCTGACAATCTGATTTCATTTTATGTTGAAAGGGCGGCCAAAGAGAATTATAAATAAAGCTGTTGAAATGAATAGAGAATGTAGGGATCCCTACCTGGTAATCCTCCAGTGTAAAGACAAGCAGGATGGGTGGCATGTAAAACTACATTTCCCAGGCTGTCATAGGAAATCATTGATCACCCGATTAGTTGATCAATGGAGAAACTGCACTGACTGTACAAAAGGGGTCATCTAGTTGTTAAAAAATAAAATACTCCACAGTATTAATGGGGAACTCCAGAAAAATAATTATTTCAAATAAACTGGAGCCATAAATTTGTAATTTACTTCTATCAAAAAAATCTCTAGTCTTCTAGTATTAATTAGCTGCTGTATGTTCAGCAGGAAGTGGTGTATTCTTTCCAGTCTGACAGTGATATCTGCTGCCACCTCTGTCCATGTCAGGAACTGTTTGAAGTTCCTGACATGGACAGAGGTTGCAGCAGAAAGCAATGTGTCAGACTGGAAAGAATACACCACTTCCTGCAGGACATATAGCAGCTGATAAGTACTGGAAGGCTTTTTTTTTTTTTTTTTTTTTTTTTTTTAGCAGAAGTAAATTAAAAATCTATATAACTTTCTGACACTAGTTTATTTGATATCCACTATTCTATGGATTTTAGAGGGAGCACTACCTGACCAGTGTCAGACTGGGGTACCTTGGGCCCACCTGAAAATTTGATTCTTGCGGCCCACACTACTTACATGAGATAAAACAAGCACCAAACCTTTCACATTATTATAGTAACTTTGCACATGCTAGCTCCCTACTAGTAACTTGTCAGTCACTCTATGCAAACAGCGTAACGTGCCACTTAAGTTTATTGAAAATCCCATGAAACTAACAAATCTCAGGTAGGCAGGGGGGTGCAGAAACATAAGAAAGTATATTTACTAAAGATGAGCGAACCTCGAGCATGCTCGAGTCGATCCGAACTTTCGGCATTTGATTAGCGGTGGCTGCTGAACTTGGATAAAGCCCTAAGGCTATGTGGAAAAGATGGATATAGTCATTGGCGGTATCCATATTTTCCAGACAACCTTGGGGCTTTATCCAAGTTCAGCAGCCCCCGGTAATCAAATACTGAACGTTCGGATTGACTCGAACTCGAACCCGAACCCGGTTTGCTCATCTCTAATACTTACCCATCCCTGTGCCCCTGAAGCTCTTTGTTAATGATATCCAATAGCCACCGGCCTCCTACAGCTCCTCCAGCTGCAACACCACATATTGGGCTGATGGATCGCCCGCTCAGCCAATCACTGACTGGGGAAGGACACCATGGCAGTCATTGACTGGCTGACCAGGCATTCCATCAGCTGAGAATGTTGCATTGAGCTGGGGCTGTGACATACACAGAACCTGGTCGAAAATGACTTCTAGCTGCTGTGGGAGAGAGCGCGGTCCAGGGGAACGGGGACTGGTGAGTATAGTTTCTTTATTATCTTCCTGCACTCCTTTGCCTGCCTTTCATTTGTTACGAGACTTCAGTCAGTGGTAATTTGTGTTCCAAACTGTTGACACTGTTAGATGCTGTTAGATCAAGAAGACACATGGATCTTTAAATATATTTGTCCGTGCTTCTATAGCATAAAATTATTTTTTTATTCTCTGGTAGAAAGAGTCAGAGAGGGAGGCCCACCCCCTGCCAGGGGCCCACCAAGGCGTAGGGCCCACTGGGGGATTCCCCTGTTCCCCTGTGGGCCTGTCCGAGCCTGGAAGTATTGCATAGTGACAGGAAGTGGTGAGGGGGCCAGCGGGCCCCCTGTAGCTAGAGACTTGGTCGCCATGGCGACCGCTGCAACCCCTATAGCTATGCCACTTTACTCTCTCTCTTTACTCTCCTCCCCTGAACAAAGTTCAGGAGATCAGATCAAAGGTCAATTTTATTTGGTCACAAGTCAGCTAGAATATATAAATATACCCCTTATAACAATATAATTAGCAAGAAACAGATCAGTCAATTAATCAATATGACCAGACCTCTCTCTCTCTCGGGCTTTGTAAGGTAAAGAGGGTGGCAGAGCAGGGTGGGCATCAGCAGTGTTACATACATACTGTGAAGGGATTAAAAAAATGATTTTCTTGCTAAAATTAAGAAACCAACACAAAATTAACACTTTAGGGTAAATTAACACGGGCGGATCCGCCGGGAGTCTCAAGCACGAAATCCGCAATAATAATAATAATAATAATAATAATAATAAGAAGAAGAATATTACGTGTATTGCGGATTAGTGGCGGATTTCATGCGTGAGACTCCCGGCGGATCCGCCCGTGTGAATTTACCCTTAAAGTGATACTGTCAGCCCCCTTACTTTCGCTTCATTTCAAAGGTTAACAGTGTCATCTAGGCAGGGCTTCACGACAGTGACTTGGGAAAGGGCCTTACTGTCATGAAGCCCCGCCAAGTGAACACTGTTAACTGATGAAATAAAGCATTTTTTAGAGCAAAAAGATCTGGCGTGAGGGGTGCTTGACAGTATCACTTTAATGTACATTAGTTGTACTATTCATGCATGTCAATGGTTCTACCCTGCAATTCTTGACTGTCAGTTTCCCTTTAATGTAGCACTCTATTAGATTAAATACACACAGCCACATTTTATTCTAATTTTACTGCCATAATTTGATTTTATTTGACTGTATATGAAAATGAGCTAACTCAGAGATGTGTCCTGCCAATGCGTGTAAATACCCCCCTTACCCTATGCGCGGTTCTCTGTACCATCCACTTAATCGATAATCCACTTTTGATATATACCTGTATAACGCTTGTGTCTTCTTTCTGCTCTAGTGTCATTTCCTAGTGGACAGTGTCACCTAGGCATGGCTTCACAGCAGTTGGACTCTCTCTCTACTAGGAAATGACACTGCCCACAGATGAAATTAAGAGATTTTAGAGCAGAAAGAAGACAGACAAGTTTTATACAGATAAGTAGAGATGAGCAAAGCAAATTTTGCAAATCAATCACTTAGTCCTGCGAAGCAAATTCCTGCCAATTCGTTAAGGAAATTTTCAAAAAAACAAAGTGGTGGCTGTACATGCTGTCTGGAGCGTTACTTGGCGGGAAAAAGGGGTTAACTATAGCGCCCGTCCAATCAGATGCAGGCCCCTCTGTGATGTCAGCACCTCCCCCTCTAAATAAGGTGGTTTGTTTACGGAGGAGGCCAGTCAGCTGTGTGTAAAGGAGATAGCAAGATCGCAGCAGGCAGTTAGAGCAGAGAAGTGAGAGACTAAGGCTCCGTTCACATGGAGTAAAACTGGCAGAATTCCGCTGTGGAATCCCGCCAGCCTCCATGTCATAGTGACATTCTATGGGAGGCTTGCTTGTCTCCTCTCTCCACATTAAAGAATAAACATGTTTATTCTTCAGCATGGAAAGAGGAGGTGCGCAAGCCTCCCATAGACTCCCATTATGACACGGGGCTGGCGGGATTCCGTGGCGGAATTCTGCCAGTTTGGCTCCGTGTGAACAGAGCCTAACAGAGCTATTTAGGGACAGAGAGGATAGGATAGGAGGGCTGATTGT
Source organism: Dendropsophus ebraccatus (assembly GCF_027789765.1). Taxonomy (NCBI): domain Eukaryota; kingdom Metazoa; phylum Chordata; class Amphibia; order Anura; family Hylidae; genus Dendropsophus; species Dendropsophus ebraccatus. Next base: position 105,185,972 of record NC_091455.1, read on the forward strand.
GGGTGAATTTTTGTTATAGCTGCCAACCAAGTGTCCAGTTTACCAAGTAACTGGGTGCCTACAAGAATTCACTGGGACCAGTGAAGACACAGTTCTTATTGTTCACTCACTGGGCACTGTAAACTTCTTTGAGTTATACCAATTTACTGGGATCAGTGAACTCAGCATACACCTTACATAATCACTCCTACTGTGCTAAACAAATTTGGCATCATTACTGAACTGAGTGTGCGCTGTACTGTTTTATACAAGTTGGGCTTTATTACTGGACTGAGTGTGTGCGCTTCACATAATCAGTGCTTGTGCTCAATTCCTACTCTGTTTCATTAGATTGGATGATTGATTGGCTGAATGGCATGTTTTTTAAATTGTGATTTTCCAATTTTTGACACTTTTACAAGAACATGCATTAACAAATTTGTCCTTCTGCAATAGTCCCAGTACTGTAGCTTCTATAGTTTGGCTGTTTTATTGAAGTTCTTTAAGATTCGGTATGCAAATATTAACAAATTTGACCCCAAATTCGCAATGCTCGCTAAATGAATATCCAGCTGCTTTGCTCTGCTTATCTCTACAGATAAGTTTCATACATTAGATAAGAAAAACAGTTGTATTTTCCCCTTATTTTATGGCCATATTTGCTTTTACCGTATTTTATTGGGTGTGAACCTAGCCATTATTTGTGTGTGAACATTGCCTTAGAAAAAACTGAAATTATTGTTCATTTTTATATTTGCTTACTCATAAATGCATGCAATGGTACTTATCTACTGTTAGGTGGCAGAAATTTTGAAGTGGTTACCAATATAAATATTAAGTTTCTCATCTGAAGGACAAATGCCAACGTATATAAAAACATTATTTTGGCACTCATTATAAGCTGAATTCTAAATTCTATGTATACTCCCTCTGGCAAGCTTCAGTTTTGATTAATAATCATCCGCACATATTGATTTGCAATTTGAATCCTATTTGCATTCACCAAACATCAAATACATTACAGTCCTGGAAGTTGGTTTCTTTATTAGTATCTGTTAGAGTTAAATATGCTTTTTGAGGGGGAATTAGCTGTTGGAATGATTCTTTATGCTCTGTTTTAATCACTCTCATTAGCATGGTTATATGAGCAGCTCACTAAATTACATTCAGAAATATTCATTTATACTGTATGTTATATTGGTAAACTTACAAAAGCTTGCACATATTTTTTTCTAGTTAGCCAGGTATCACTTATATAATACTTAAGCAAAAAATAAACATCACATGGCTATGTTCCCAAAATGTCTTTTTTTTTTGGCAGTTTGAGGCCAAATAACGCAGTCATTATTATGAATTAACAACTGTTATTTGGCCTCAAATTAATAAAAAAGACATTGTAGGAACATAGCCCACAGTGAAACATCTGTTTCTTTAGATTTATATTTGTCTGTATTGCAGTAAATAGACAGACATACTGTACATACACTCCACACTAGAATATGTTGCGGTTGGCCACTTTTAATATTTTTGTGGTGTGCCCCTGGAGGTGTTATACCGGAGGGATGGACGGTCACTTGCTAGGTGTTGAGGTGTGACACCACTCCAGTGGTAGATGGCTGAGATACAGCCAGACCTTATTATGTTGACATGTGACGCCAGTGCTTGGTGGGCACACAGGTCTGATGGCATGCCTGCTTTTAGTATGTAAGGCTGGTTGTACCCTTTTCCCCTGTGGTCAGTGTCCTGCCGGGTTGCTACCGGGTCCCTTGGGATAATGTCATAGGTGTCCAGAGCAGTGTAATGACCCTAAACCCACAGAAAGGGGAAGTGTCCCAAGGTTGCGGTGTATATGCTGTGTAGGTGGTGATGAACGATCACAGACTCGTGAGATAACGTTGAGTTAATTTACTACTTGTAAATGTGCATCAGGTAATACAGTAGATCTTTGGAATACACCTGACAAAGTTCCAATAAAGACTTGAACATAAGATAACCAAATCTGTAGGATAAGTGCAGAGTAGCAAATAGTCGTGTCGATAGAGTTGTGTTGAGGTAGGGTAGCAGAGAGGAGGTGCCGTGAGAGTCTCAACCCATGTAGTAATGTGCTCCGCCGAGATGTTGGAGAATAAAGTAGAATATTTGTAGAAGAAAAAGAACACCTGTGCCTGTATATTGACCCATGTTTTAGTCTTCACACCACCTTATGCCCACTAGTAATGGCCGAACCGTACTAATAGGTGACACACCTATTGACAGCCCAGTTATGTGAGGATTCCAGCCATATCTCAGTAAAACTAACTACATCAGTGGACTCATCCAGAACCAAGGCCTCTAGCTTAAAGATATTGTCAGGATTGTACCTGATAAAATGTTGGTGTCGAGCTCTGGCCCTTGGTTTACGCCGTCGCTGCAAAATGTACGTGCTTGCTAGTCATTCTCATGTCTGTATTTCACTAGTGTGAACATGATTTGTTTTTGCTTCGCTTAATTGATTCAGGTAATGCTGTGTTTACAGGAACCGATAATTCGCCCAATCGATTGTTTAACGATTTTGAAGCAACGATTTGGTTTTTATAACGATCAGCGTTTAGACTAATAAATAGTTAGAAAATTTGTAAGAAAAATCGTTATTGCAATAGTTTTTAACCCCTTAAGGACTGGGCCTAAAATGGCCTTAAGGACCGGAGCAAATTTTATGAATATGACCAGTGTCACTTTATTCATTAATAACTTCGGGATACTTTTACCTATCCGGCTGATTCGGAGATTGTTTTCTCGTGACATATTGTACTTCACATTTCTTGTAAATTGGAGTCGATACTTATAACGAATGTTTATGAAAAAACCCAAAACAACGTGAAAAATTGTAAAAAAAAAAAATGCATTTTTTTCAACTTTAAACCTTTTCTTATGCGTTTTTATTTTTATTTTTTATTTATTAAAAAAAAAACGCATAGGGTCCCCCCTATTTTTATAACCAGCCGGGTTAAACACCAAACGACAGCAGCCTGGTAACACCAGGGTGGGAAGAGCCATTTGTTTAGGCCCTCCCCAGCCTAAATCTTACCAGCCTGCTGCCGCCCGGTCCAGGAGCGCCAATTTTGACGCTCCGGGACCACTGGCACCCGGCTCTTCCCAGTACCCCTGGTGGCATTGGGTACTGGGGTAATAATAGGGGGTTAGTGTTAGCCATTTTATACCGGCTAACACTAGGCCCCAACTTAGTAATGGATTCCGTCTATTAGACAGCTTCCACTACTAAGTCTATAAAGTAAAGTAATAAAGACAAGACACAAGTTAAAACATTTTTTTATACAAATAAAAACACCCCCACACCCCTCATTGACCATTTTATAAAAAAAATAAAATAAAAAACGCTGGTCGACGTAGTCCACGGAATCCGACGTAATCCCCAGGATACCGATATGTGAAAAACAAAAAGGGAGAAACACACAAAAAACACACAAACAGGAGCACAACACCCATCATTGTGAGCGGTGTTGTGCACCTTACAGTATGCAGCATCTTTACAGATCGCTGCTTACAGTCTTGCCCCCAAGGGGTTAAGGGAGGATGTATTGCATCCCCCTTAACCCCTTGGGGGCCAGAGTGATGTCAGACTGCACCCATCCCAGCAAGGAAGGGGTTAACTGAACCCCCTTCATTGCTGGGAGGGGTGCAGTGCTGGGGAGGGGGTGGGGAGAGCTGTATACTCACCCCGATGTGTCCTCTTCGCTCGTCCGCAGCACAATGAAGTCACTGTACTGCGGAACGGCTCATTATATGTGCGCTGAGCCGATCAGCCAATCAGCTGAGCGCACATATAATTCTCAATGTTTCTTCTAATAATGCTATTGTGATAACATTAATGAAAACATCAAATGTTTCTTTTAATTAAAGGGAACCATTCACCCCGTGGCCCCCGGCAGAAACTGACATACAGTGACATAAAGGTCAATATACTTACCACATCGCTCCCGGTCCCGTCCCGAAGCCCGTTGTTGACACGGAGAAATCGACGATTCTTCTTCTCGCGCCCATTATGGTAATGAGCGCCGCCGGGTCCGAAGTCCAGCCTTCTCCCCGCCTCCGACACTTGATTGACGCCAGGTCCTCTTCCTCCTCGTCTTCTTTCTTCTCGCCGGATCCCGCGCAGGCGCAGTGACAGTCGTTTTCGGCGCATGCGCAGTTCACAATTGAAGCCGCTCCGCAGCTTCACTGTTTACTGCGCGTGCGCCGATTTGCTCGAACACCGTATCCTGTTTACCGCGCAGGCGCAGAAGAGGTGACGAGACCATCACAGCGGCGCCTGCGCGGGAATTCGGCAGAAGACTAAAGACTGAAGACGTCAATCAAGTTCCAGGAGGCGTGGATGGGCGGCGACGAGAAGAGGACCTCATGAATAAGTTGGACTCGTCCGTCGTTTCCTATGGACGTTGGACTCATCTCAGCTCATTACCATAATGGGCGGGAGAAGAAGAATCGGCGATTTCTCCGTGTCAACAACGGGATCCGGGACGGGACCGGGAGCGATGTGGTAAGTATATTGACCTTTATGTCACTGTATGTCAGTTTCTGCCGGGGGCCACGGGGTGAATGGTTCCCTTTAAGTAAAGTGATGATTAGTACAGAATGCTCTTTTGCCGGCAATATGAATTAACGGCTTATGGAGCTTCCTGTACTAATTAATATTTAATTATTAAAACACATTTTCGATGAAATAAATTCAGTTTCATTGTTCAATAATTTAATTCTAACGGATCCATCATTGTGCAATTAAATATACTGTCAAAAAATAAATATATATAAATATACATTTATTTATATATCTATTTATTTTAACAGTATATTTAATTGCAAATTGATGGATTTGTTAGAATTAAATTATTGACCAACAAAAGGGACTTTATTACAAAGAAAATGTGTTTTAATAATTTAATATATTAACTATTAGAGGCATCGGCATTCGGCATCATTGACGGTTATTTTTGAAGTACTCCGTACGGACCGCCTGTCAATCCACGGCCGCATATCCAGCCGCAAACAATGGTCTTGTTCATTTTTTACGGGTCCGTTTACGATCGGGCCGTAGATTCATACATAGTATGCACTGTGCAGCCGTATATCCTATACTTTCCAGCGTATGCATGAACCACCAGAAATACCGCCGCACAATTACAGCCGCACAGTTACATAGTCTGAACCTGGCCTTAAAGTGTATTTGAGGGGACTGTATGTTAGAAAGCCCCACAAAGCACCCCATTTCAGAAACTGCACCCCCCAAACTCTGCAAAAGCACATCCAGAAAGTTTTTTAACCCTTTAGGGGAGTCACAGAAATAAAAGCTTAAGTGTGTAAGAAATTTGAAAATTTTAATTTTCTGTGCAGAGATCTTATTGTAACCCAATCATTTTCATAATTATAAACTTATTACCAGAGAAATGCACCCCAATATTTATTGCCCCGTTTTTGCAGTTTATAGAAATACCCCATGTGTGGCCCTATTGCGCTATTTGACGCAACCACAAGCCTCAGATATAAGGGAGCGCCTAGTGCATTTCAATTGCTCCGTTATATTTGGTCATTTCTGACTGTACCACTTCAGCTTGGCAGAGGCTCTGGGGTGCCAAAACCTAAAAAACACCACTAAAGGGACACCATTCAGAAAACTACACCCCTCAAGGAATGTAACTAGGGGTGCGGTGAGCATCTGGACCCCACAGGTGCTTCACAGATTTTCCCAACAATATGGCGTGAAAAAAGACAAAAGCATTTTTTACACTAAAACGTTGTTCTAGACTAAAATTTTTCATTTTCACAAAGGGATGAAAGGAAAAAAAAAAAAACACAAAACATGTAGCGCAGTTTCTCCCGAGTACAGAAATACCCCACATGTGGACATAAAGTGCCAAGCGGGCGCAGAACGAGCCTCCAAAGGGAAGGAACGCCAATTGGCTTTTGGAAGCTGGATTTCACTGGAATGGATTTCAAGGGCCACGTCGCATTTACAGAGCCCTTGTGCTGCCAAAACACCGGAAACCCCCCACAAGTGACCCCATTCTGGAAACTACACCCCTCAAGGAATCTAACAAGGGGTGCAGTGAGCATATGGACCCCCACAAATGTGGAACAATGTGACGTGAAAGTGAAAAATTTCATTTTTTCACTTTCACGGCACAAATGTGCCCGTCATCAAGGGGTCCATATCCTCATTGCACCCCTTGTTAGATTCCTTATGGGGTGTAGTTTCCAGAATGGGGTCACTTCTAGCCAAATCCAACCTCCAAAATCCAAATGGCGCTCCTTCCCTTGAGAGGCTTGCTCTGCACCCACATGGCGCTTTATGTCCACATGTGGGGTATATATGGACTCGGGGGAAATTGCTCTAAACATTGTGTGTTTTTTTTCTTTTAACCCCTTGTGAAAATGATAAATTCAAGGCTAGACCAACATTATAGTGTAAAAAATGTAATATTTCATTTTCATTTTCACGCCAAATTGTTCCACATTTGTGCCAGTCACCAGTGGGGTCCATATGCTCACTACACCTCTTGTTACATTCCTTGAGGGGTGTAGTTTCTATTGCTTCACTTGTGGGAGGTTTTAACTGTCTTGGCAACACAGAGGCCCTTTAAATGCAACATGGTTCCTCGAAATCCATTCCAGCCAAATCCAGCCTCAAAAAACCAAATGGCGCTCCTTCCCTTTGGAGGCTTACCCTGCACCCGCATGGCGCTTTATGTCCACATGTGGGGTATTTCCGTACTCCGTGGAAATTGCTCTACAAATTTTGTGTTTTTTTATTTTTTAGCCCCTTGTGAAAATGAAAAACAAATTACACTAAATGTTAGTCTAGCCTTGATTTTTTTCCATTTCCACAAGGGGTTAAAAAAGAAAATAAATGCAAAGCGTGTAGGGTAGTTTCCCCTGAGTACGAAAATACCCCACATGTGGACATAATGTGCCATATGGGCACAGGGCAAGCCACCAAAGGGACAGAGCGCCATTTAGATGCTGTAATGGAGGATGAAGGCCATGTCGCAATTACAAAGCTCCTGTGCTGCCAGGACAGTAGAAAGCCCCCACAAGTGACCCCATTCTGGAAACTACACCCCATAAGGAATCTAACAAGGGGTGCAGTGAGCATATGGACCCCACTGGTAACAGGCACATATGTAGAACATGTGCCGTGAAAATAAAAAATAAAATTTTCTTCATTTTCACGTCCAAAATGTGGCCGTCACCAGGGGGCCATATCCCCGCTGCCCCCCTTTTTAGATTCCTTATGGGGTGTAGTTTCCAGAATGGGGTCACTTTTGGGGGGTTTCTACTCTCCTGGCCGCACAGAGGCTTTGTAATTGCATCATGGCATCCTCTAATGGGAATAGCGGCCATACCTATTTAGCTGGTGAAAAGGGACAATTATTAATTTATTTTGGGGTATTAGGCCAATTATTAGTTTATAACGTTGAAAATGACAGGTGTCCATCAAATTCAACCTGTGTTGATCCAGAGGAAGGCAAAAAACCCTTGTGAGGCAGACAACAGTAGCCTCATCACTGGGAAAAATTCCTTCCTGACTCCATAATGGCAATCAAAATAATCCTTGGATCAACGTGACCCCTGAAATAGGAATAAGGGGAAGAATTTAGATAATGTGGAACTCCAATGACGTGTGGTACGCCTTGAAGCGATCCAGTATGCAGAAGCCGGGGTGATCAGGACAGGTGTCACACTGGAAAATGGTGTCCTTCCTGATCCCCCTGTTACGCCACACTCTGCACTTCTTCTGGGGTCTCCTGTTTTCCAGTGTGGGGGACGTCACCTGGAAAATGTTGCCCTGGTGCGATACGGGGTCCTTCATATCCAGAAGCGCTGGGTCCGCTCCATGGCTGCTAAATTTTAGGGCTCTATTACTGCTTCTGATATGTTCGGATCGTGCCGCAAGCTACAGTAGCTCGGGCAGCGAGGGACGTGCTGGTATAAAAGTTATCCCCGTACTGGTGGTGGTAACCTTTATCCAGCAGTGGGAAGATCAGTTCCCCAACGATCTCCCCACTAACTCGGAGGATGGGGGGGGGCATCTGGGGGCTGGATTTGGGTGTCCCTTCCATCATACACTCTAAGGGTACGTGCACACTGCGGAATGGCGAAGGATAACCCTTTGTGCATTCCGCAGCTGGCACCCACCGGCAGACTGATGCGGGCACGCGTCTCCGTCCGTGTCATAGACTCCATTCTATGCACGGGCGGATTCCGCTCTCTGTCAAATGTGTTCATTCTTTGGACGGACGATGGAATCCGCCCATGCATAACATGGAGTCTATGACATGGGTGGAGACGCGCGCCTGCATCAGTCCGCCGGTGGGTGCCAGCTGTGGAATGCACAAAAGGTTATCCTTTGCCATTCCGCAGTGTGCACATACCCTAAATCTGTAAGTGTACCCTGAGGTACTCTCACAGAGTTTGTAGAATTTCGCCATACCGTCATCTCTTATTGGGACGGTACTGGCGGAAAAGACGTGTCTGGGGGGCAGTGTACGCTACGCTACCCCCAGACATGTCACTGGATGATGAGGATAAATGGAGGAACAAAGGACCCCCCATTCATCCTCACTGGCTGTTTTGGTGTCGGAGGCAATAATAGCGTATGCGTCCGACACCGAAAATACCCTGGGGGCCGTCTTTATACGGGGATTGGTATATGGGGTATGTAAATGTGTAGTGGTGTAGTGTAAAACTTTATTCCGTAGTGTAATGGTGTTTTTTACATGTTTTTTTAACATTAAGTATAAAAAAAAAAACTACGCCAAGAAAGGAGTTGCTGATAAATGCCGCACTTATGTGCGGCACTTATAAGCAGACTGTGGCTGTAGGATATAGGAAAAAAAAAACACTCTACGCCAAAAAGGAGGAGTTGCTGATCAGCGGCGCACTTACGTCGAAAGACGAAGACGAGGACGCGATCTGAACCCGGAAGACGCGATCGGGACGCTGGATCCGGTGAGTATGGGTCAATACCTGCTCTGGACACCTTAGCTACCTAGCTGAGGTGTCCACAGCAGGTATTTAACCCTATCATGGGGTACTTATATCGGGACGTGGCACCGTGGCCACCATTAGTTTTAACAGTAATGGCGGTCGGTGCCGTCCTCGGACAGCACCGACCGCCATTGCTTTCCGGGCCATCGGGTCACCGATGACCCGGAAAGCTGCAGATCGCCGCCATTGGCTCATCTGAATTGATCAGCCAATAGCGGCGATCGTCAGCACGGGAGGGGTTAATCACCCCCCGTGCCGATAAGCAGGGATGGCCTGCTATACATTATAGCAGGCTAACTTCCCCGATCGCTGCGTGTGTACACGCAGCGATCGGCGAAACCGCGGGCGTAAATGTACGCCCGTTTGCGTTAAGGCACGGGTTTTGGGGGCGTACACTTACGCCCGTGATCGTTAAGGGGTTAAGATCGCTTAAGCCCATCTTCACATAGGGTGAATCTTTTAAAGACTGTTTACACAAAGCGATCTGCGAATTTTTAGCGAACGACGGACGACGATTTGAGAACATGTTGAAAGATCAAAATGAACGATTTCTCGCTCATCGATTGATCGTTTGCTGTGTTTACACGGACCGATGATCATTATTGCGAAAATTCAAACGATACTTGTTCCGTGTAAAGGCAGCATTACTCCCATTCATTCTCTGGGAACAGTTCTTCCTGTAAATATTTATTTAACACCCTGTCTTGCATAGTGATTGACAGCCTGTCCCTGCTCGCTGGGTTCCTGTTTCTTTGCTCCTATCACCTCTGTGACTGGGATCTTGTATAATTTGAAACCCTGCCATTTCCTATGCCTGATGCCTACTATAGGATTTCACTTGCTGTATCTCACCCCTTATTGTTGCTAGACCTGAAATCCTGTTTTACTTGACCTTGGCTTGCTTCTGACTACTCTTTGGGGGAGATTTAAGAAAGGGTGTAAATATACACCTGGTGTAAACTGCCCCCAGCAACCAATCACAGCTCAGCTTTCAGCTTTGGTAGAATATAAGATGAGCTGTGATTGGTTGCTGTGGGCAATTTACACCAGGTGTATATTTACACCTTTTCATAAATCTCCCCCCTTTGTCTCTGTAATTTGGTCTGTATTTTCATTCTTTTGGTCCTAACCTGCTTGTTGCCAACTATCCGCCATTGTGTTTGTTAATCTTTGTCCTGTCTTTCTTGTCACCTTATTCCAGCACAGGGAACATCTTAAAGTCGTCCACCATCATTTAGGGTGGTCTTAAGACAAGAAAGCAAGGACAGTGGGTGTGAGACAGTGTCAGGGCTTCACCAATCTGTGTGCATTCCCATTGTGTGCCCTGATCTGTCCTGACTAATGTGCTGAATGAAGTGAGAGGTGAGTTGTTGCTAGAAGAGGTGGTCCTGGAAGTTTGTATGGGCATTAGCTCCCTGTTTGCCGTGGAACTCACACTCATATAACCATATATATACAAAAAATTTAGATACTAGAGTCCCAAAAGACTATGATAAACAAGATGCAAATGTATTTCATTTTATTTAAAATCTTTTTTTGAGGTCCATTCACATGTATGGGACCTGCTGCAGATGCTGTGTTCCATCATTTTGTTACATTGATACCTACAGCATCAACTCTGCTGCAGATCCTATACATGTGATTAGATCCAAACTATTTTAACCAATGTATTTTAAAGTAACACTCTTGTAGGATAAATATGTCATATAAACAGTGAGCAATTTTCTGTACATTTTGAAGAATATTGGAATCATTATATTGGCTATTCTATAAACATATGGCATGTAGATAGTCTTCATGGTTGAACAGTACAAGCTTTGCATTATACATTAATTAGGAACACAGATGTGTACCAACAATTTTCTATTGCTTTCTGCCACCACTAAAATCACATAAGTTAAACATGCAATACATAATCCTTGAGGGACATGTGTTTATACACATACCACATGCACATAAATTACTTTTTAGTTTCCATATTGCGATTTTATTGAAAAATGTTATGCATACTGAGAGTTCTGTTACAGCAAGACTGAGAAGAATGCAATAATAATGTGTACTGATTTATTAATATATTATTTTGTCATGACTAAACTCTCCAATGCATGTATATGCTCGTATTTGCTATCATTTTGATCCAGTTTACTCCAAGAAGAAAAAAAAAACACATTTAAAAATATTCATTGAATCACGGGCCCAACTAGAAATGGCTGGGCCCCATAGCAAACTTTTGATTGCTTTTTTACTCTCCATCCAACCTGGGCCATCATGAGGACTTCTCTCGTCTTGTTTAGTGTCGTCGTCATAGAATCAGATAAACATTTTAGGCTACTCCCTCATGCACCATCATCATCCTCCACATTTGTATTGCCCAGTCTGTGCCTCATATAGTAGCTGGCCCCCTCTGTATCCACATAGTAGTTAAACTCTTCTCTACCCCTGTATACTAAGTAGTCAGGCCCCTCTCTGTATAGTAGTTAGGCCTCCCCTAAGTAGGTACTATGGTAGCCACCCCTAAGTAGGTAGTATGCTCCATGTAAGCCCACCAGTATGTAGTATACTCCTTATAGGCATCCCCCTGTAAGTATTACCCCCTGGTAGTTAGAATCCCCCCCACCTTAGAAATCCCCCCTATAGATAATCAACCACGGCACGGTTGTTAGCGCCTTCCCCTTATGTAGTCATCTTCCATTGAAGTTTGCCCCTCCCGCAGGCATCTCCCATTGAAGTTAGCCTGCCCTGGTAGCAGTGGCGTAGCTACCAAGGTCACAGAGGTCGCCGCTGCGACCCGGCCCGCTACGAGGGGGGGCCCGCGAGGGCCCCCCCCCCCTTGCCACTGCACTGCTCCCCCTTAAATTACTCTTGTGACAAGCATTGTTTTGCTTGCGGTCACAAGGGCGGTCTCGTCCGGGCCCCCGGCTGATGCGACGCTGCCGGGGGTGTCCAGTCCTATCCCCGGCAGCGCCGCGCATCAGTGAGCTCCTTGTGCCACCTGGGGCCCTGACTTCCAGCACAGGAAGCGCACATCAGAGACACTTCCTGTCCCGGAAGTCCCAGCCCCGGCGTACAGGGAGCTCACTGATGCGTGGCGCTGCCGGGGATAGGACGGGACACCCCCGGCAGCGGCGCATCAAGAGTCGTATTAGCTTTGAAAGAAGGTGGGCATGTTTTTCTAACACTGGATAACCTATTTAAGCACAGAAATTTTGTTACAGAAATTTCATTGACTAAACATCAGTTTAGTTCATCTAAATGGGTTTGTTTAAGTATATCACCTATGTACAAAGGGAACCCATTTCACACGTCTTTAAAATATATATATATCTTTATTTAAACTAATACTATAAAAGAAATATAAAGTAACAGAACAATGAGCCAAAGATTGTATGGCTATACATATCTATCAAACAATATAATGGGTGGCAGTGAATTCTGAAATTCTTATTATTTATGGACACAGCAATAGAGGAATAAAATCCATTAAAAACTGCAATGTGCTAAACAGACACTTATTTATGCTTTACAATAGAAAACCCACAACAAATATTCCCAAATAATAAGACTGCAAATACAAAAATGGCAAACAAACCATTTACCCTCCCCAGGGGCGATCTCACTATGAAAAGTCTTTTATGCTTTAGCTTTGTCCAGCCATGTGTTTGCTGTACCTAGTGATTAGTTAATGGATTGTACGAGCTCTGTGGCCAATCACATACGTTAAAAATGCTTTTGATGAACATACACAGAGGTTAAAAAAGTAATATACAATACAGACAGACTTTATGGACCCTGTGTCACTTTCTATAATTTCAATATATATGGGACCCTTGAAAATTCTTTTTTTCTGTTCTCATTATATTTAACCTTTTGGCTTTTAAGGACCAGGCATATTTTTAAAATCTAACTGGCTGCATTTTATGAGCACTGATTGCTGTAGGGGTGGACTGGATCCTCATCTGTATTGCACTGTGTGGCAGCTTTTGATCAGAGCAGAGGCCTGCCAGGCTTAGACAGTACTGCAGTTACTGACAAACTTTGGTGGCCAACGTGGCTCTTTACTGCTAACATTCAACAGAACTTCATATATAAAGAAAAAAATATCCAACATTACAAAGTAATTTTACATTTATTAAACCTTAAAGGACCCATACTGTACCGGTACATCATGGCAGAAAAATTGCACAGTTGCACCCCCCCCCCCCCCCCATTTTTATCCCATAAATGATATTTTTGGGGTTCTGTCAAACATGTTATGGTAGATTGAAAGGCTACATTACAAAGTACACTTATTTCAGAAAAAAACAAGCCCTTGCCTGACCCTGTAAATGTAAAATAAAAGAGTTATAGCTCTTAGAGGGCAAGGAGGAAAAAATGAAAATGCTAAATTGAAAATTGTTGCGTCCTTAAGATCATTTTGGGCTCTGTCCTTAAGGGGTTAAAGCAGTATACTAACAAAACAAAGAAAACGTTTTCATAATCATCATTAATTGAAATTAGCTGCAGCAATAGACAAAACAAAAAAACAGATTTATATCATTTTCATGTTTCTACTATCAAATAGGCTTTTCTCTAAAATAAAACAGAAGCTTCTTTTCACTGATTATTTCACATTTTTAGGAAACAGACAAATTAGCTGAAACACTGATTACAGTTTATGGTACATTTCCTTTTCAGCCTATAGGGTTGAGGTTAAATGTGTCTCTCCTGCATGTTTCTACTATTAAATTTTGCTATAGGCATTAATATGTTCAACTAAATTGGTTATCTGCCATTTATCTCTAATGGGCAGTAGATCAATAATTATGAATCTCTCTCTGAATAGACATTCATGCTTTAATGATATAAAACTCATATAGTTAAGTCAGCTTTTAGATGGTCCAAGAAAGACAAGATTGATAAAATTAATGGGGGCTCTATGGCAGACAGCCATATCAACTCCCTTTGACCGTGATTCTCATTCTGTTACCTTTAAATGACAGCCTAGGGAACATGATAAAATATTTTTTGGTGCTCACTAGAGATGAGCGAATACTAAAATGCTTAAATGCTTGTTACTCAAGTCGAGAATTTTCCAATTTGCATTTGGCAGAAAGGGAGGGTGTCTGGTGCACCTAAAAACCTCCAAAAATTATGTAAACCTCATGGACATTGAACTGGTACAGCAGGGGGAACATGCATGGATGCATTTAAATTTCTCTGTTACCTGAATCATGAAAAACAGTCTTCCTAAGAGGCCCTGACATTTTAACCATCAAGTTGAGGCATGTGTGGGAGGTGGGGTTGGGGTTGGAGTTGTTGGTCCAGCAGAATAGGAAGACAGCACTCCAACATACTGTATACCCATGTTGGAGATGCTTGCAAAATATACTCATGTTGATTCTGCCTGCAAAGCTACTACTTCAACAGAAGGCAGAAGGTGTGAAAATTATCACTCCTGACAAGGTGGAGTAGGGACTATAAATTTCAATACGGCATTCTTAAGAGTCCACAAAATTTAAATGAAGACACTTTCAATCCTTAAACAAGTATCTACTGTATGACAGGACAAGTCTGGCAGGGTATGTTTCATAACTAGTGATGAGCGAGTACTAAAATGCTCGGGTGCTCGTTACTCAAGACGAATATTTCCCGATACTCGGGTGCTCGTTTCGAGTAACGAACTCCATTGAAGTCAATGGGGAACTCGAGCATTTTTGCAGAGGACCCAAGTTCGGTAGAGGGAAGGTCGTGTGAAAACCTGTCAACTTCAGAAAATGATGGAAACAACACGGAAAGTAAGTACTGTATATGCAAAAATGAAAACAAAATAGAGAAACAAAAGTATTAGTATAAAGAACTTTTGAGCAGCATGTACAAGTTTGTACAAAACCCTATCATGGTATCCAAAAGTAGTCCAAGTTTTACTTTTAAACAACTTGTTGGTGGTTGCTGCCGATATATAATGAAAATGATCTCGATTAGCACTTATAGGCCACTTTGGATTACAACCACTATCATGGTAGTTGTCGTAGCTGAATGATGGGAAAGTAGCAGCTATCGAGGCTAGCCGATTAGAGACTAAGTGAAAATGTATAGCGCACACAACTTTGGCAGTCAAATGTAGTAGCTGTATATTACTGAACCTTTGGCAATATAGAAGAAAATGTATTGTTGAAAGAAGGTTCAATTAAACTTGTTACAACTGCTCAGTGCGGTCCGGCCGGGCTGCAGTGCTCGTTGGCACTTATAACTGCAGTACTGGATAATTGCAAATGCCAATAATGATCGTACAATGTATTACGAATGTTAGCTAGGTGCATAGCTCACTGCTCACCCGTCCGGGGAACTCGGAGTAGGTCTTTGAAGTCCCGGAATGCCGCTCACCCGTTCGGGAAACTCGTCCCCAGTTGGGTGAGCAGTGCGGTATGCACCTAGCTAACATTCTGAATACATTGTACGATCATTATCGCCATTTGCAATTATCCAGTACTGCAGTCATAAGTGCCAACGAGCGCTGCAGCCCAGCCGGACCGCACTAAGTAGTTGTAACAAGTTTAATTGAACCTTCTTTCAATACATTTTCTTCTATATTGGCAAAGGCTCAGTAATATACAGCTACTACATTTGACTGCCAAAGTTGTGTGCGCTATACATTTTCACTTAGCAGCTATCGGGACTAGCCGATTAGAGACTACTTTCCCATCATTCAGCTACAACTACCATGATAGTGGTTGTAATCCAAAGTGGCCTTCAAGTGCTAATCAAGATCATTTTCATTATATATCGGCAGCAACCACCAACAAGTTGTTTAAAAGTAAAACTCGAACTCAAATCTTTGCAGTATGCTCGTCCGAGTATTGAGTACCATCGAGTACCCTAATACTCAAACGAGTACCAAGCTCGGACGAGCATGCTCGCTCATCACTATTCATAATCAAATTTGAAATGCAACAATATTGTGACCCTGGTAAAAAAAAAAAAAAAAGTGACAAGATACTGATCCAAAGGTGAAACAGAAACATTTTGCCCAAAACCCTGACGGTGATCCGCCTATTAACAGGGTTTGAGAGCCTGGTGGTGACCCTCTTATAAATTCTTGGAGCTAGTAAACATTAATAAAAATACACCATTCCTATGAGACCCTTGAATTTGAATGAGCACACAGCTTAACTATCAAGTTGAGAACGTGGTCCAGGCATGGCACCTGTAGGAGGTAAAGATGTAGGAGGGATTGGAACATCAGAATAGGGAGACAGCACTTAAACATATACTCATGTTTGAGATGCTTTTTATTAATGGCATCGCCATTCGCCATCTGGGTTAACCCCTCAAAGTCATAAGCCATCCATGCTCATTCCTCTTTAGTGAAGTCTGGCAGCTGACTGGCAAACCGACGGACATGATGCAGCTGGTACTGCCTGATGGCTCTCTTCTTGCAAACCCTGCCCAACATGTAGAATTTAGAGTTCCGTCGAAGGGCCAGCTCACAAGAGTCACCAAAGCTCTGCTGCAGGGTTTTCAGGAAAGCCCAAATCATTGGGGGATTTTCTGAAACGGACACACACGCAACACTCCTTGTGGTGCAGCTCAAGCAAACCAGGGTATTTTTTTTAGAAAATGCTGAACCAAAAAGGTTGAACATCTGTGCCAGGCATGGCGTGTCTAAGGTTGTCATGTCGTAGAGCTACCGCCTGCCAAGGCTGAGCAGTTTCAGCATGGCTTGTTGCATGGCTTCCCCATGGCAGTACTGCAGCGCCTCCAGCTTGCGACTAATGGCAGCATGCTTACAGAGAATTATTGGGAAGTGAAGGCAGAGGTGGAGGAGGAGAGGTTGGTGGAAGTGGAATAATCTGCTGGAGAAACCTTGACTGAGGTTGATGCTGGAATTCTTCGGGTTGGTAGGATGTCTGCCAACCCTGGGTTCAAATCTTTCCCAGTCTCCACCATGTTCACCCAGTGTGCTGTCAGCACTGGTCCACGTGTTGGTGGTTAAGTGGACCTTCCCTGTAACTGTGTTGGCCAGGACATGGGTGATATTCCGCACAATGTGCTGGTTTAAGGCTGGTATGGCACAGCGTGAAAAATAGTGCTGGCAAGAAATGGAGTACCGAGGGAAAGCTGTTTCCATGAGGCTGCGGAATGCTTCAGTTTCCACTAGCCTATGTGGCAACATCTCTAGGGTCAGGAGATGGGCTGTTTTCACAGTAGTTGCCTGTGCATGTGGGTGGGTGGCAGCATGTTTTTGCTTTCTGTCTGAGCTCTGGGGTACTGAGAGCTGAACTCTGGGATGGGAAACCCTGTTGGACTGTGCCCATGACCCTACAAACAAATAGCCTGTTAAAAGGGGGGAGTTGGATGCTTCAGGGCAGGTGAAGGGAGTGAGCTGCATGTGTCCTGGGAGAGGACTAGGACAGCAATGCCATCAGCTAAGACACGGGAAGACGCTGTGGTATCACATGCACCTAGTCGGGTGCTTTGCTGACATGTGCCGAATCATGCTAGTGGTGGTCAAGAGGTTAGTGGTGGCTCCCCTGCTTATCTTTGTATGGCACAGGTTGCACAAGACAATGCACCTATCTTTAGAGCTTTAATTAAAAAGTGGCACATCAAGGCTCCTGAAGCATGTCTTATGAATCAAAGAAGGGACCTGAGAACAGTTCTGAGGAGTCTACAAAACTGGCCCAGTTGGGAGCAGGGGGAATCAAATGGAGGCTGGCTAGGGAAACTGAACAACACGAGGCTTTATCTGCTATCTACATCATCACCAGCTCACAATGATGTTGATCCAAAAGCCGTTAACAGGGAGGCAACTGGGCTGAGCTGCATTCTTCCAGTCTCTCACTACTACCATGTCCTCATTCTCGTCCCTTCCAACTAGTGTTGTCCATGTTTTCTGTTACTATCAGATTATAACACGTGATCTTATTTTTTTTTTCTTTTTTAAGCGTTCTCCATAGTATACAGCGCATACAATCAGTCACCAAAACTAGACTGTAGCACTATTATACTGGTTAGACTGTATAATACTGGTAATATACGGCAGACAATTTATTTATTTATTTATTTATTTATTTTTTTTGGGGGGGGGGGGGTTCAGAAAGGAATGACATTATTTAAAAAAAGAACTGCTTTAAAGTTTGGATAGTAGTGTGTATACTACTTTAAGCAAAAAAGTGTAGCACAATATACAGCGGAATATATTAAGTGCCCACTACTTTGTTTTCTAGTTCTAAAATGACTTGTGGATAGCTGTGGATATAGCTGAATATTGCTATCTAAATACCAGTATATTATTTTGTAGAATACTGGTTAATTTGGAATTGGAATTAGCTTTTTTTTCCAGTTACAATGACACACCACTAGTCCTTGAAAGAGCTTTTGGGTGTTGGATGCTTGGTGAACCAAATCACCTGGCTCACTAGCCACACTAAGCCGACACTACCTCTTTCCCTGCTCCATCAGCTTTCCCTGTCAGCTAACGGAAAAAAACTGAGTTCAGCACCTTGAGTCTCAGGTCCATATACAACCAGGTCATCTGATGCAGCCAGCCAATCACTGCTATGCCAGGATCTTCAGGCCATTTTCCTGCAGGTTTATTGGCTTATTAAAGCTGCCAAACATGTTGGCAGTATACTATTAATTTTATTTGACTACCACGCATTAGTTGTTCAAGTATCGATTATGCGTGATACTCCAGTGAATAGTGAGTTTGATCGAGCATGCTCACTCATCTCTGATCCTCACTATAGAGTTTCAAACATAACTTGTAGTTTTAATAGTAGGTATAGCAGTATTTATTAGGGATAAGCAAATCTTGAGCACACTCATTTTTGTCCAAACCCATTCTGCATTTAATTACTGATGGATGAAGCGTGGATGCAGCCTTAGGCTATGGTCACGCACAATATTTTTGCTCAGTATTTTGCTCAGCATTTTTCAAGCAAAATTAGGATTGGAAACACTCCTATTATGTACAAGGAAAGTATAAAGAAAGAAAAACATTTTGTTCTCCAAATATTATTTATTAACCCAAACTAGTTAATCTTCACTATAATAGACAGTAAGTGGTTCATTCCTGAGGGCGGGGCCAACCTTCAGGAAGATGGTGTCCTGTGTGTAATTAGCCTTTGGTCCCATATAGTATCAGGCCGCTCTGTGCATCCCCACATAGGATGAGACCACATTCTGCAGCACTTAAACAGGAAACCCCCCCCCCCCATTTCTGAAGCCCTTATACAGTATCAGCCACCCCACCCCCACCCCGTGCTGTCCAAATATTGAATCATCGCCTCGGTGCAGTACCCTTATACTAGTATAGTATTATAGGCTTCTCAAACTTTTTTAGCAATCCATGTTCATACCTGCACCTCCCCAAACACATAATACAGAACAGCTCCAAATGCCAACAGGTAGTGCCTATAATATTCTATAGTAGTGCCAAACCAGCACCACAGTGCAGCAATAAATACTTCTCCACAGTTCTAAACCAGAATACTATGGAAATACTGATCCACCTGTAGTAAAACCAACACTGCAGGGCAGAAATAAATACTGCTCCACATGTAGTAAACTAAGATAGCAGTGCAGAAATACACACTGCTACACCGGTAAAAAACCAACACCAGAGTGCAGCAGTCCTGTTCCCATCTCTACCCCTCTGCCCATTTTAACTCCTCCCTACCCCCTTCCACACTGATCGCAGCACTTACTCCTCTCACCTTCCCTTACAGTAACAGCTCCTTTCAACTTTTCTTACTCCATTTCTTCCACCACCACACCCTATCCCCAGGGCCGTATTAACACTTGCTGCTGCCCTAGGCACTAAACCTGAAGACTTCCCATCTTCACGCACCGATTGGTCATACCAAACCTGACCAATACCACCATACCACCATACCCCCCACCCCCTTGGAAAAGACACCAGATTTACTGGCAAGTCTGAACAGGAGGTGAGAGACTAAAAAATTAAGAACAAAAAAATGTTTTCTGTCCCCCTGCTCCCTGGTGCTGCCCCCCTGCAAGGTGCTGCCCTAGGCACTGGACCACGGGTGCCTAGTGGTAAATACGGCCCTGCCTATCCCTATTCCCAGCCCCAAGACAGGGTTATCTCCAAGAAGCAGGGAGTCTCTTCCGGTCTTCAGCTCCTCACCTGCACATTCCACATCCTCCTCTGTGTTATACTGCCCCTATGTAAAGGACCTGGGAGATCATGATCATGTGACAATTATGACGTAATCACAGGTCCTTTACACACTAAGTATAGCGTCTATGGTGCTTATTCAGAGCTGCCATTATCAGTGCCTGGAAGCCCCTGCTATGTGCTGATACCTGCACAGACAAGGACCCAGCCCCTTACAGTATGAGAAGCACTTCCCTGGTGAACTATAAGCATGTCATTAGATATGCTCTTGTTTAGGAGGTTACTACAAAGAAAAGAAGAAGAGGCATCACGGGGTGCACATAGTATAATCTGCAAACTGGCAAAGGTGGTAAGAGATGGTGAGAGAATTGCACACTCACCTGATGCGGTCGTGCTACGCGTAATGCACCCCTGGGTGCAAGTAGATTAAGCTGTCCGCGGCCTTCCCAACTCTCCAGACCCTCGGAGCAGACTGAATGAAGCAGGTAATACGAGTGGAGGTCCACAAGTAGCAAGGATTCAGGTGCATAGGCGCTGGTACAGCAAGTTGTAGTAGTACTGGTGCAGAGCCAATGATAAGAGTAGTAGTAGGTAGTTTAAAACAATGTCTAATATGGACATATTGAACGTGGTTTCAAACTACCTACTACTACTCCTATCATTGGCTCTGCACCAGTACTACTACAGCTTGCTGTACCAGCGCATGTAACCTATGCACCCGAATCCTTGCTACTTGTGGACCTCCACTCTTATTACTAGTTTAAGGTTGGAGCAGAACCTGGATACTGGTGACACCTTGTGAGTGATGAGGTGATGTGCTCTGTGTTATTGCACAGGTTTCACACCCCTGCATAAGCGTCGATCTCACTCTCCCCTCTTAGTAAAATGTATAATGTAAACATAATGGGGGAGATTTATCAAACGTGGTGTAAAGTGAAACTGGCTCAGTTGCACCTAGCAACCAGTCAGATTCCACCTTTCATTCCTCATAGACATACCTCCCGACCGTCCCGGATCCGGCGGGACACTCCCGATTTTGCGGTGATGTCCCGCCATCCCTGGACGGCCCCATGTGTCGTGCTGGCATCACTGAAGTCCTCCGACAGTGTGAGCGGCTCCTGCGGCTGCTGACAGTGTCAGGTGCCTTCAGGGACGCTATTTGCACATGCAAAGAGCTTCTGGACCAGGCAGCCTCACACACAGCTCAGCTGCTTCCTCGGAAGCTCTCTGCTCCAGCCCCGCGGTACCCTGCACTCTGTCTCTTCTCTCCTGCTTGTCTACACACTGCTGCTGCTGGTGACGTCACAGATCAGGGACAGCAAGAGAGAAGATGAAAGCAGGAGTCACAGGGCTGGAGATGTGAGCTGCGGGGGCAGGAGCTGAGCTGTGTGTCAGGCTTTCTGCTTCTCTCCTGCTTTGTCCCTGACCTGTGACCTCAGCAGCAGCTTGGAGAAGACAGGAAGCTCTGTGACTGCTTCCTGACTAGGTGAGTATATGTTTTTATTATTTTCTGCCAGGGATTGGTCTGCCTAAAGGAGAGTGGATACTACAATGGGACCTATGATGAGGGGGGGGGGGAATACTACAGTGGGACCTATGACGAAGGAGGGGATACTACAGTGGGACCTATGGTGGTGGTGGGGAATATGAAAGTGGGATGTATGATGAAGGGTGATTACTACAGTGGGATTAACAAAGGGAGGGGGGATTACTACAGTGGGAATAACTGTGAAAGGGAGATTACTATACTGGGATTAACTGGGGGGCGGGGAATTACTACAGTGGGATTAACTAGGAAGAGAGGGGTACTACAGTGGGGAGGCACAGAGGGATCTGTACCATATTGGGGCACAGACAGTTACTGTGAAGCAGATGAGGATGATACTGGAGAGAGGAGCCTGAAGTGTTTGTCTCGCAGATGGCCGGAGAGGTTTTCAAGATGGCCGTGCATGATGGCGAAGAAACACAAAAGTGATCAACAAGAGAAGACGTCCCTTGTGAGTCACTGAATAACTGCAATATAATCACTTATAAGGTCTGCAGTACCTGTGTACAGTCTAGTCTACCGCTATGTGGTCACTGCTGAGGGAGAGTACTGGTCTTTGTATAGTGGATGTTATGTAGTGATGGAATGGGTGGGTATAAGTCACTATGTGGTGAAGATCTGGTGGTAATATTTGTTTCCTATATAATGGTAATAGGTGATGCGGCTATAGGGGCGTGGCACATTGCCGTGACTGTCCCTCTTTCCTACCGGCAAAAGTTGGGAGGTATGCTCGCAGAGTCTTTGGAAAATGAAAGGTTCAATCTGATTGGTTGCTAGGGGCAACTGAGCCATTTTTCACTTTACACCATGTTTGATAAATCTCCCCCAAGATGTATTTCTTTGGCTTTGTCCATTATGCAAGAACTTTACAATATTTTCTTGATTTTAAAACTTTAAAAGCAATATATACAGTATACAGCACATACAGTATAAGTTTAATGTTTCTATTGTGTGCTATTAACAGTTGTAAAGAGTATTACTGTGGTGCATGATAGTTTTTTTTTTATTCCTTTCTAACTATTGTATTACATGTCCTCCTTGCATTGTATCATCATTTTCTATGCTCCAACTTTTATCTGCTATGTTTGATATTAGCTTCTCACTTTTCATTAAATCTCTTGATAATTAACGGCTGCTTCCCCTCTCTATCTCTTTCTCTGTCTTATCTGCCATATCTGTTTGAGGTTGTTATCAAGTCCACATTGAATTCATCTAGTTTACTGTGTATGCTGTCTGGTCACACACATTTATATGTTATTGATTTTGTCTGGCTATAAATAAGTCTAGGTCATTGGCATCTTGTTGCTGGTATCATTGCACTTACTTCAGGAACACAGCACCATTTGATTTGCCTTTTGGTGTCAATCTCTTTGTGCAGAAGTTAAAAGGCCCGTTATGCAGCATTTTAAACATGAATACACTATTTTAACCCCTTAAGGACAGAGCCTGAAATGGCCTTAAGGACAGAGACACATTTTATGAATATGACCAGTGTCACTTTATTCATTAATAACTTCGGGATGCTTTTACCTATCCGGACGATTCTGAGAATTTTTTCTCATGACATATTGTACTTTACTTTTCTGGTAAAATGGAGTCGATACTCATAACGAATCTTTATGAAAAACACCAAAATAACGTGAAAAATTGTGAAAAAAATGCATTTTTCAAACTTTGAAACCTTTCTGCTTATACAGAAAATGGTTATGCCACATAAATTATATATTAAATAGCATTAGCAACATGTCTACTTTATAATGCCGGAATTTATTAAACTATATTTCATTTTTTTTTTTGGCAATAGGAAGCTTAAAACATTAGCAGCAATTTTCCAAATTTTCTGTAAAATTTCAAAATCAGATATTTTTAGGGACCTGTTCAGGTTCAAAGTGTATTTGAGGGGCCTGTATGTTAGAAAGCCCCACAAAGCACCCCATTTCAGAAACTGCACCCCCCAAACGCAGCAAAAGCACATCCAGAAAGTTTTTTTAACCCTTTAGGGGAGTCACCGAAATAAAAGCGAAGTGTGTAAGAAATTTGAAAATTTTTATTTTTTGTGCAGAGATTTTATTGTAATCCAATATCTTTTATAATGATAAACATATTAGCAGAGAAATGCACCACAATATTGATTGCTACGTTTCTGCAGTTTATAGAAATACCCCATATGTGGCCCTATTGCGCTACTTGACGCAACCACAAGCCTCCGATATAAGGGAGCGCCTAGTGAATTTCAACGCCTCCGTTATATTTGGTCATTTTTGACCGTACCACTTCATGTTGGCAGAGGCTCTGGGGTGCCAAAACCTAAAAAACACCCCTAAAGGGACACTATTTAGAAAACTGCACCCCTCAAGGAATGTAACAAGGGGTGCGGTGAGCATCTGGACCCCACAGGTGCTTCGCAGATTTTCAGAACAATGTGGTGTAAAAAAGGAAAAATTCTATTTTTTACACTAAAATGTTGTTCTAGCCTTCATTTTTCATTTTTACAAGGAGATAAAAGAAAAAAAAAACACCAGACATGTAGCGCAGTTTCTCCCGAGTACAGAAATACCCCACATGTGGACATAAAGTGCCAAGCGGGCGCAGGACGAGCCTCCAAAGGGAAGGAGCGCCAATTGGCCTTTGCAAGCTGGATTTTACTGGAATGGATTTCAAGGGCCACGTCGCATTTACAGAGCCCTCGTGCTGCCAGAACACTGGAAACCCCCCTTAAGTGACCCCATTCTGGAAACTACACCCCTCAAGGAATCTAACAATTTCTCTACACATTTTGTGTGTTTTTTTCTCTTTTAACCCCTTGTGAAAATGAAAAAATTAAGGCTAAACCAGCATTATAGTGTAAAAAATGTAATATTTCATTTTCACGCCATATTGTTCCACATTTGTGCCCGTCACCAGTGGGGTCCATATGCTCACTACACCCCTTGTTACATTCCCTGAGGGGTGTAGTTTCCATAATGGGGGTCACTTGTGGGGGGGGGTTCAACTGTCTTGGCAACACAGGGGCCTTTTAAATGCAACATGGCCCCTCGAAATCCATTCCAGCCAAATCCAGCCTCAAAAAACCAAACGGCGCTCCTTCCCTTTTGAGGCTTACCCTGCACCCGCATGGCGCTTTATGTCCACATGTCGGGTATTTCCGTACTCAGGGGAAATTGCTGTACGCACTTATTGTTTTTTTTTTTTTTTTATCTTTTAACCCCTTGTGAAAATGAAAAAATCAAAACAAGATCAATGATATAGTGTAAAAATTAAACATTTTTTACACTAAATGTTGGTCTAGCCTTTATTTTTTCCTTTTCCACAAGGGGTTAAAAAAGAAAGTGAACACAAAACGTGTAGGGTAATTTCCCCTGAGTATGAAAATACCCCACATGTGGATATAATGTGCCATATGGGCAGAGGGAAAGCCACCAAAGGGACAGAGCGCCATCTAGAGGCTGGAATGGAGGATGGAGGCCATGTCGCAATTAAAAAGCTCCTGTGCTGCCACGACAGTAGAAACCCCCCACAAGTGACCCCATTCTGGAAACTACACCCCATAAGGAATCCAACAAGGGGTACAGTGAGCATATGGATCCCACTGGTGACGGGCACATAAGTGGAACATGTGCCATGAAAATAAAAAATAATTTTTCTTCATTTTCACGGCCCAAATGTGGCCGTCACCAGGGGGCCATATCCCCACTGCCCCCTCGTTAGATTCCTTATGGGGTGTAGTTTAAAGAATGGGGTCACTTGTGGGGGGTTTCTACTGTCCTGGCCGCACAGAGGCTTTGTAATTCCATCATGGCATCCTCTAATGGGAATGGCGGCCATACCTATTTAGCTGGGGAAAAGAGACCATTCTAATTTATTTGGGGGTATTAGGCCAATTATTAGTTTATAAGGTTGAAAATGACAGGTGTCCATCAAATTCAACCTGTGTTGATCCAGAGGAAGGCAAAAAATCTTTGTGAGGCAGACAACAGTAGCCTCCTCACAGGGAAAAAATTCCTTCCCGACTCCATAATGGCGATCAGAATAATCCCCGGATCAACGTGACCCCTGAAATAGGAATAAGGGAAAAATTTAGATAATGTAGAACCCCAATGACATGTGGTGCGCCTTGAAGCGATCCAGTATGCAGAGGCCGGGGTGATCAGGACAGGCGTCACACTGGAAAATGGCATCCTTCCTGATCCCCCTGTTACGCCACACTCTGCACTTCTTCTGGGGTCTCCGGTTTTCCAGTTTGGGGGACGTCACCTGGAAAATGTGGCCCTGGTGCGATATGGGGTCCCACATATCCAGAAGCGCTGGGTCCGCTCCATGGCTGCTAAATATTAGGGCTTTATTACTACTTCTGATATTTACGGATCGTGCCGCAAGCTACAGTAGCTCGGGCAGCGAGGGACCGGGAGAGGGGGGTGCTGGTATAAAAGTTATCCCTGTACAGGTGGTGGTAACCTTTATCCAGCAGTGGGAAGATGAGTTCCCGATCGATCTCCCCACTAACTCAGAGGATTGGGGGGGGGGGCATCTGGGGGCTGGATTTGGGTGTCCCTTCCTTCATACACTCTAAGGGTATGTGCACACTGCGGAATGGCGAAGGATAACCCTTTGTGCATTCCGCAGCTGGCACCCGCCGGCGGACTGATGGAGGCGCGCGTCTCCGCTTGTGTCACACTCCATTATATGCACGGGCGGATTCTGCCCTCTGTCCAAAGAATGAACGTGTTCATTCTTTGGACGGACGACGGAATCTGCCCGTGCATAGAATGGAGTCTATGACACGGGTGGAGACGCGTGCCTCCATCAGTCCGCCGGCGGGTGCCAGCTGCGGAATGCACAAAGGGTTATCCTTCGCCATTTTGCAGTGTGCACGTACCCTGGATCTGTAAGTGTACCCTGAGGTACACTCAGCGTTTGTATAATTTCACACCATACCGTCATCTCTTATTGGGACGGTACTGGCAGAAAAGACATGTCTGGGGGGCAGCGTACGCTACGCTACCCCCAGACACGTCACTGGATGATGAGGACGATGAGGATGAATGGAGGAAAGAAGGATCCCCCCATTCATCCTCACTGGCTGTTTCGGTGTCGGAGGCAATAATAACGTATGCCTCTGACGCCGAAGTCTTTATACGGGGATTGGTATATGGGGTATGTAAATGTGTAGTAGTGTAGTGTAAAACTTTATTCCATGTAGTGTAGTATAGTGTTTTTTACGTGTTTTTTTGACAGTAAGAAAAAATATCCCTACGCCAAGAAAGGAGCTGCTGATAAATGCCGCACTTATGTGTGGCACTTATCAGCAGACAGTGGCGGTAGGATATAGGGGGGAAAAACGCCCCTACGCCAAAAAGGAGGAGTTGCTGATCAGCGGCGCACTTACGTGCAATGCTGATCAGCACTCAGCGGCGTTAGGGCGCAAAAAAAAAAATAAAAAAAAAATCGTTTTAACCCAAAGCAACTGATCAGTGAATGATATTCACTGATCAGCCGCTAGGGGGCAGTAGAGCGACGCTGCCGGAGATTGCCGAGACACGCCGAACCCGAGCGTTTCCGAAGATTTCCGACGCTGGACGAACGAACCCGGAAGTGACTCGAAGAAGACGCGAGGACGGCGCGGACCACAGATCGTCGCTCGGGACGCCCAGATCAGGTGAGTATGGTACACCTGCACCACACACACCTGTTCTTCACCCCTCAGCTACCTAGCTGAGGGGTGCAGAATCCGACAAAACTGTTTTTACAGTTTGATCGCCATGATGGGCCGGCCGATACTTGCCGGCCTATCTCGGCGATCGTGGGGGTGGCATCGGTGCCATCTTTCTTGGGGACACTAATGCCGATTGGTGCTATCTCGGACAGCACCAATCGCCATTGCTCTCCGGGTCACCGATGACCGGAAAGCTGTTTTCAGCTGCTATATGCTGATCTGTATTGATCAGCATATAGCAGCGATCGTCGGCACGGGAGGGGTTAATCACCCCCCGTGCCGACGAGCAGAGATGGCCTGCTATACATTATAGCAGGCCATCTTCCCCGACCGCTGTGTGTGAACACACAGCGATCGGGGAAACATCGGGCGTAAGTATACGCCCGTTTGCGTTAAAGCCCACCCTGCGGGGGCGTATACTTACGCCCGATGTCGTTAAGGGGTTAAGCTAGAATCCAATATAACCACCATAAAACATAAGCACTAAATGGTAAAAGAAAAACAAAAAATATTATGGGGGACATATATTATATGGCGCAGAGGCTATGACATGAATAAATCTATTAACAAATGCTTGTTTTGCAAATAATTTAGTCGCAACTTGTCATCTGCCCCACTTTTGCCAGAGAGGTGCAGGATGGTAAATGTGGCCTCTCAGTGTGTTGTATTTAACTTTTGGTGGAAAAATGTTAATGAAATCTACACCGAGATTTTACTGCATGCACACAGGGAAGTTCCAGTGGACACAGGATTTATGTAGATGAGTTGCGCCTCTAAAACAAAACCTGTGAGCCTCTGCACCGCCAGGAGATTTTGTGGACTGGAGTAGAAAATCGTTGTCTTAATAAATATCATCCAATTTGTTTTCATCTTGAGGTTGCCACATGGTATGCTCTCTAATGGTGTGGGACTAATAAAAGCCTGCAAAAATGGTTAATGTTAGAGATGAGCAAGCACTTCAAAAGTTATTTCTGTTTTAAGCAAAGTTTGGGTTCATCCAAAGCGATCCTTCAATGAACCAAACTAAAACAGTATGTTTTTGTTTCAATGTTGCTGTTGGAAATGACAAACAGAAACATTAGAACAAAAACATGCTGTCTTGAGTAAATATACACAAAAGTTAGCTGGCCGAAGAGAAAGCAATCAACATATAGGGAGATTGAATCAGTGCAAAGCTAGCATACAGAAAACTATCTGTAAGCAACTAATTAAGCACTTGCATGCAGTTAGTATTCTGTAACATAGCTTTGCATAGACACGATCTCTGGGTATGCAGATTTCTTTCTGCCCCGCCAGCTTCTTTTATGTATATTTACTTATTTCAGCAGGTTTGTGTTTTATTGTTACCGTTTTTCCTTTAACCACTTAATGACAGCGGACGTATATTTATGCCCTGTGGCCGCCTCGGGGAGTTCAGAGCGGTGCCGCGCTGCGACCCAGCTCTGAACCGCCGCCATCCCGGGTACCTTATGTAGCCCAGGACCTCTGCAATAAGTGGTCTCGGTCCGATCGCCGTGCCCGCTAATTAAGGATTCAGATGCAGCTGTCAAAGTTGACAGCTGCATCTGAATCCTTTATTCAGCCCCATCCCTGGTGTCTAGTGGGGTGAATCACCCCCCCAGGATATTGTCCCGAAGGAGCGATCCACACATCCTGCTCGGGCCAGGGTCTGCGCCGTAATGGCGCTGATCCCGGCTCTGCACTCGATTGCTTCCGGCTGCAGCAGATCAAAGATCTCTTTGATCTATGCTGTATAACTATACAGCATAGATCTTAATGAGGGATCAGTGTGCATATACTAGAAGTCCCCCAGGGGGGCTTCTAGTATATGTGTAAAATAAATAAAGTGTTGTTATTATTAAAAAAAACCCTCCCCTAATAAAAGTTTGAATCACCCCCTTTTCCCATGTTATAAAAATAAATAAATAAACAAACATGTTTGGTATAGCTGCATGTATAATCACCCGAATTATTAATTTATTTCATTCCTAATCCCGCAGGTAAACAAAGTAAGCGTAAAAAAAAACCTTTAAAGTGGAAAATTGCACATTTTTGGTCGCATCAAATCCAGAAAAATTGTAATAAAAAGCGATCAAAAAGTTTCATATGCGCATACAAGGTACCGATAGAAAGAACACATCATGGCGCAAAAAATGACACCTCACACAGCCCCATAGCCCAAAGGATAAAAGCGTTATAAGCCTGGGAATGGAGCGATTTTAAGGAACATATATTTGTTAACAATGGTGTGAATTTTGTTACATATCGCTGTTATCGTAAAGACATGAGGAACATATATAACAAGTCAGTTTTACCTCAGGGCGAACGGCGTAAAAACAAATACCACCCCCCCCCCCCCCCCCCCCCCCCCCCCAATTAAACAAAATGCGTTTTTTTTTTTTCAATTTCACCATACATTTTTTTTTTTTTCTGGTTTTGCAGTGTACTTTATGAAAAAATTCAGCCTGTCATTGAAAAGTACAATTAGTGGCGCAAAAAATAAGGGCTCATGTGGGTTTCTAGGTGAAAAAATGCAACTGATATGGCCTTTTAAGCACAAGGAAGAAAAAACGGAAGTGCAAAAATCTAAATTGGCTCCTCTTTAAGGGGTTAAAACATAAACATTGCAATGAACACATGTTGTGAAAAGGCAAAAGAATAGTTAAATATAATTTAAACATAGCTTATATAGAATGTCTTATCCACTTGAACCACACACACATGCTGTAATATTGGAAGTTATGGTTCCTATATCTACGAATCGTACATCTGAGCCAGAAGCTCTCTGCTACAGGGGCCCATACACCTACGCAATATCATCCTCCTTAGGAGAACCAGAACAAGGCTGCATACTTCACCTTTTCTTTTTTCCCCAAAGGTAAGCATAAGGGGCCGTTCCTTGAGGTGTGTGACCTCTCTCCCGGCCAGCTGGGGGGGGGGGGGGGGTCCTCGGCAGACAGACAGCTACACATCTAATTGTCGGGGTGCCCCTCTCTGCAGCGGTTAATTCCTCTCCTCCACTCTCTTGAGTGGTGCCTTAGCATGACGTCACTAGGACCACAAGTCCAGCTTATCAGCGGTCCGGGTGGAGTGATGCCACTGCCAACACTCTGGTAAGAACTCAATGGGGGCTGGGGCTGTACTTGTCTGGGGGCTGTAGTTGTGTGGAGGCTGGGGTGTACTTGTTTGTATGGCTGGGGGTGGTAGTTTTTTGTTTGATTGGGTGGTAGTTGTATGTTTGGCTGGGGGGGTAATTGTGTGTATGGATGGAGGCAGTTTATATGGCTGGGGGAGTGGTTGGGTGTGAGGCTGGGGTTGTAGTTGGGTGTATGGCTGGGGCGGTATTTGTTTCTATGGCTGGGGGTAGTTGTGTGTATGGCTGGGGGTGGTAGTTGTATGTATGGCTGGGGGTGGTAGTTGTATGTATGGCTGGGGGTGGTAGTTGTATGTATGGCTGGGGGCTAAGGCGGTAGTTGTGTTTATGGATGGGGGGTAGTTGCTTGCATGGCTGGAGGTGGTAGTTGTGTGTATGGCTGGGGGTAGTTGTTTGTATGGCTGGAGGGGGAAGTAGTAGTTGCTTGAAGGGCTTGGGGGAGTTGTGTGTATGGCTTGGGGGTGAGGTAGTTGTGTGTATGGCGGGGGGGTCAGGTAGTTTTGTGTATCGCAGGGGGGGGGGGGTCGGGTGATGGGTGTTGGATGTCGTCTGGAGGCGTGGGAGGCCATGAGGAAATATAGGCAAGGGTAGGCAATGGCCTAGGGTGCCATCTAATGGTCCAGGACAGGGAGCACAGTTTGCATTAGAAAATATTTCTTTGCTACTCAGACTGAGATGTTAAGCTCAGCTGCTCAGTGAGCAAGAGCACAGTTTGTGTCTTCCTCACACTCACCTGCATACTGGTGTTTATCTTTCTGTTAGAATGGAGAGGCAGAGGAGGCGCAACAAGGCACCCGCTTAATCACCCGCTCCACAACAAGTCACCCGTTCCACAACATGGCTGCAGCCACCGACCATACCGCCCCCAAAATACATGGCTCCGCCCACTCATAGTGCATCTGGGCCTGGCAGGAGTAACTCCATGTCTCCAGCTTGGCTGGCAGCAGATAAGTTTGTGCATCAACAGCAGGGTTCATTCCAAGCAATCCTGTCTGTGCATTCCTCAGCACACAGGAGCTAGGTGGTACTGGTAGGAGAGGACCATAGCATGCATCCCCACACTGTCTGATATAAGATTAACAGAAAATTCTCGACCCTCCAGTTGCGACCGGGGGTTACAAATGCAATGTACTCCCAATCCCTCATGCTAAACGCCTGAGGACAAACACCAGCTACAATGGGACCAAATTAAAATATAACTTTTAATATAACATACGGATAAAATCTGGGTATCAAACATTAGAAAGAAAATGTTTAAAACACAAAGTTGAACTGCTACTGTATAAACCATATGCAGCATGATCAAAACAGGTCTTTGTCACTGAATATGGGGGAGCACTGTGCTGTTGCTATTTAAAATCTTCCTATAGCCCCTTCATTAGCGTCCTCAGGAAGAATTGCTTTTGATAGGTGAGTCCGTTATTGTGCAGGACTCCTCCATGTCACAGCAGGACTGTAGAAACAGCAGTAGAGTTGGTCGGGCGCTGGGGACTGTATCTGTGCTGTTAGACTGTCAGTGTCTGTTCTGACTCCTACAAACAAACCTTATCAGGCCTGTTGGATGACTGTAGCAGCCGACACACACATAGGGTCAGGAGGTCGCAGATCTACTAGTGGGTTTTTCTTAATGGGGTTGTTTAACAAATAGGTGTTTTCAGCAGTATGCTATGCACACTAGTAGTGTCCCTTACCCTCTTAGTCACGTTGCTGCTGGTGGCCCAAGTTGCTCCTGAGTCACCCTGTGCCCTCTGTTTAACATGTGGCAAACTTCCTTGTTGGTGAGGCAGGTGGATGCTGGGCAATACTCCAAAGCCCATCATTCCCCCCAGCTGTGTTTTCCTTTGTGGGGACCCAGAGGTGTAGCTAGGCTCTCCTGCACCCGGGGCAAAGATTAAATTTGGTGCCCCTCCCCCGTATGCGCAGTAAGCACAGGGGGGGCCATGTATATATATATATATATTTTTTTTTTATGAAGTTTAGGTGAGGGATAGTTTAGATGAGTGATTCGGTCATAATACATAATGTCATATTTACTGTGTACCTGGAATGTTCCCATTAAAAATTTGGTCCCTAGGTACCTCAACGTAGGTGCCGATGTCTCCGCCCCCTGCTGTCTGTACCTGAGGAGGCGCCGTTGTCTCCGCTCCCTGCTGTCTGTACCTGAGAAGGCGCCATTGTCTCCGCTCCCTGCTGTCTGTACCTGAGGAGGTGCCATTGTTCCGCTCCCAGCTGCCTGTACCTGTGAATTAGGAGGCGGCATTGTCTCCCCTCCCTGCTGTCTGTACCTGAGAAGGCGCCATTGTCTCCGCTCCCTGCTGTCTGTACCTGTGAATTAGGAGGAGACGTTGTCTCCGCTCCCTGCTGTCTGTACCTGTGGAGGCGCTGTTGTGTCCGCTCCCTGCTGTCTGTACCTGAGGAGGTGCCGTTGTCTCCGCTCCCTGCTGTCTGTACCTGAGGAGGCGCCGTTGTCTCCGCTCCCTGCTGTCTGTACCTGTGAATTAGGAGGCAAAGCTTCCTGATCTATCTCCATTGTGACACCCAGTGTAATGTGATTCTATGGTGCCGTCTCCTAATGCACAGATACGCTCAGCAGTAGAGTTGATCAAACTTTGGGAAATCCTAGTTTCGATTGAACTCGAACATTCACAAACCTGCCGCATTAGATTGCTGATGCCTTCCCGGTCCACGGGTAACGAGGAGAGAACCTAGGATTTCTCGAGGTTCGATCAACTCCACAGCGGAGACAACAGCAGTAACACCTCCAGTAAGGTTTTCCATCACCTCCAGTAATGTATGCCATCACCAAATTCAAAATAGAAATAATTTAGAAAAATGACAGGTACAGGTGCTTTATAGATTGGCATAGGGAACCTTGCCTCACCAGCTGTTGCAAAACTACAACTCCCATCATACATAGAAAGTCAAAGCTAAAACTTTGGCTGTCCAGACATGATAGGAGTTGTAGTTCTGCAACAGCTGGAGAGCCAAGCTTCCCTACCCCTGCAGATACTAGGTAAGGTTTATATAAATGTGATATATATTTGGATAGGGCAGTTATTAAGGGGTTAAAGGGAACCATTCACCCCGTGGCCCCCGTTAGAAACAGACAAACAGTTACATAAAGGTCAATATACTTACCATATCGCTCCCGGTCCCGTCCCGGATCTCGTTGTTGACACGGAGAAATCGCCGATTCCTCTTCTCGCGCCCATTATGGTAATGAGCGCCGCCGGCCCGAAGTCCAGCCTTCTCCCCGCCTCCGACACTTGATTGACGCCGGGTCTTCTTCCTCCTCGTCTTCTTTCTTCTCGCCGGATCCCGCGCAGGCGCCGTGACGGTCGTTTTCGGCGCATGCGCAGTTCACAATTGAAGCCGCTCCACAGCTTCAATGTTTACTGCGCGTGCGCCGATTGTCAGAGCTGAAGCGACGTGTTGGACTTCGCGCATACACAGGAACGTCACGAGCACGTATCCTGTTTACCGCACAGGCGCAGAAGAGATGACGAGACCTTCGCAACGGCGCCTGCGCGGGAATTCGTGAGGAGATTGAAGACGTCAATCAAGTTCCAGGAGGCGTGGATGGGCGGCGACGAGAAGAGGACCTCATGAATAAGTTGGACTCGTCCGTCGTTTCCTATGGACGTTGGACTCATCTCAGCTCATTACCATAATGGGCGGGAGAAGAAGAATCGGCGATTTCTCTGTGTCAACAACGAGATCCGGGACGGGACCGGGAGCGATATGGTAAGTATATTGACCTTTATGTAACTGTTTGTCTGTTTCTAACGGGGGCCACGGGGTGAATGGTTCCCTTTAAGTATGGAATAATGTACAGCCAGACCCCTAAATAGACATTGGACCCAAACTCTCTTGTGTGCCCCCCCATCCCAGACAAGTGTCACCCTGTACCCCTCCCCTCCCCCACCCCTCCCCCAGACTGTACACCCCTGATTATCCTACCCTTCCCACACATCTGTATCTTCTTTCTTCCTCCTCCATAGTGACATCATAGTCACATGTCAAGGTCCTTCACCATCTCTTTACTGTACTGTCTCCTGGCTGCTGTTTAGCCCTAATTTGCGCAAAATCGCGGTAAAAACGAGACAGTACAGTATGGAAAATACCTCTTGATTAAGTAAAAATCGTCCCCTGCCTCCTCACAATGACAGAGGACAGAAGGCTTCCAGGCTGCCTCATCCACTGTGATCCTTCTCTCTCTGCTCCCTGTGATGCCCCCCCCTGGTCTCGGTGCCTGGGGCAGCTGCCCTTCCGCTTCCGCCCCACACACAATATTCCGCTTCACACACAATATTATTGCTCAGTATTTGGTCGGTATTTTGCAACCAAAACCAGGAGTGGATTGTAAACACAGAAAGGCTATAGTCACACACTGTTGAAATTTAGTGGGTGGCCACCATTGTAACAGCCGTGGCACGTACCTCTTCCTGTGGCCGCATTGTCTTTACTGGCGGCAGCCGGGCACGTTCCCCAGTCTGCTCCTCCTCCCGCATGGTTCTGCGTGTGCATCCCTGTCTCCTAGGAAATGTGTGCACCGGCTCTGCTTAAACTTAAAGGGCCAGTGCATCCCTAATTGGCTGTGCACATAATCACCTGCCTATAAAGCTGCACCTGTGCTCACATTCCCTGTTGGAGCCTCTACATTCTTCCCATTAGTGTGTGTATCCTGCCTGTGTATTTCTGTCTGTATATCCTGCCATTCCTGATTCCTGCCAACTGACTGCTGTTTCAGTTTCAGCTGAGCCTCCTGCTGAGTTCCAGCCTATCTGCTTACTAGTCTCCAGCTCAGGGCAGTTTCTAGGTCATTTTGTTAACAGGGCGGATCTTGATACCCCCCCCCCCCTCACTCAGTTCAGGCCTGGGGAAGGTAGGGTTTTTTTTTATCAAGATTCGGGTTATTAGAAAGAAGCAGTGTGTGTATTGCGGCATAGAACAGTGTTGCACCCCTGCCAAATAATGTTCCACTGAATACAAAATCATTATACAGGGACTCACAGGTGACGTCTTCTTTGATCTGACGGGTCCCTTTTCCTCTCCATCCGGCCCAGGCCTCCATGACGGTTTCTTGCAGCTACAATTCATCTCTTTAGGACCTGCCAGACAAACATCTCAGGCTCCGCACTCACTTCCAGCAACTTCCTTCCCCTTTTCCCACTTATAAGGTCTCAAACTGTATGCTGGGAAAGCTGGGTGACCTCCATTATACACTGACATACAGGATGCTGGGAAAGTTGGTAACTTCTATTATACACTGACATACAGGATGCTGGGAAAGCTGTATGACCTCCATTATACACTGACATACAGGATGCTGGGAAAGCTGTGTGACCTCCATTATACTGACATACAGGATGCTGGGAAAGCTGGTGACCTCCATTATACACTGACATACAGGATGCTGGGAGAGCTGGGTGACCTCCATTATACACTGACATACAGGATGCTGGGAAAGCTGTATGACCTCCATTATACACTGACATACAGGATGCTGGGAAAGCTGTGTGACCTCCATTATACTGACATACAGGATGCTGGGAAAGCTGGTGACCTCCATTATACACTGACATACAGGATGCTGGGAGAGCTGGGTGACCTCCATTATACACTGACATACAGGATGCTGGGAAAGATGTATGACCTCCATTATACACTGACATACAGGATACTGGGAGAGCTGGGTGACCTCCATTATACTGACATACAGGATGCTGGGAAAGCTGGTGACCTCCATTATACACTGACATACAGGATGCTGGAAAAGCTGTATGACCTCCATTATACACTGATATACAGGATACTGGGAGAGCTGGGTGACCGCCATTATACACTGACATACAGGATGCTGGGAAAACTGGTGACCTCCATTATACACTGACATACAGGATGCTGGGAAAGCTGTGTGACCTCCATTACACTGACATACAGGATGCTAGGAAAGCTGTGTGACCTCCATTACACTGACATACAGGATACTGGGAAAGCTGGGTGACCACCATTACACACTGACATACAGGATACTGGGAAAGTTGGGTGACCTCCATTATACTGACGTACAGGATGCTGGGAAAGCTGTGTGACCTCCATTACACTGACATACAGGATGCTGGGAAAGCTGTGCGACCTCCATTACACTGACATACAGGATGCTGGGAGAGCTGGATGACATGAAAACTTTGGCGTGGAGGGGGGGGCTTATCGCGGGGGGCGTGGCGGGATTATCGGGACATATCTGGGGCTCCCTCTGTGCAGACTTCCCCCCCACCCCCTCCTCATAGCCCCCATTAGATACTCACCTATCACCCTGCAGCCCCCAGCTCCTTTTCTTGGTGAGTCCCGTCCTATTCTGGCTTCTGGTGCAGGCAGTCACCTGTCATACAGAGGCCGCCTGCACAGGAAGCCTCTGTGTCTCTGCCCCAGCTGATGTTTCCTTTAGCTGTGATTGCTGTACGCACAGCTGAAGGTCTCTCTGGCCAGGGGATCTGGAACTTAGATTCCAGATCCCCGGCCAGCCCTGAGGATGCAGGGGCTGCGGGCCGGGTACTGTCGGGTCCCGCAGGGCGCCCCCTAGCTGTGGGCGCCCCGTGCAGTGGCCCGACTCGTCCGCCCCTAGAAACGGCCCTGCTCCAGCTGCACCTTGCCACCACCACTAGCAAGCCAAGCCAGGGGTAGTGACCTGGGGTCGCCTGCCGCAGCAAATTCATCCTGCCTTGTAGCGGGCTCTGGTGAAGACCAGCGGCCCCTTAGACTCTGCTCCCTGGTAAGGCTTACGTCATCGCTAGTGGTGGCACAGGGGATTCACAACTCCTAGCGTTACAGTTTATAATATCGGAGGAGTGACAGACATTTTATTCCTTTTTTATGGTAATCTTTAAATAACATATCAGCTCTCGTTCTATTTTTCACTATATAAAACATATTGTTATAGATTAAAGTTTTTTGATAAATTGGATTTGTGTACAAATCCTGGTACATTCTAAAGATTGGGGAATGCTTCTATTGGGTTAGAACATGCTATAATAATATCATCCGTGAATAGTCCAATATGATGGTCTGTTTTTCCTATTTTTATTCCTTCAAATAATGGGTCATTGTATTTTTGTGGCTAGGGGTTCAACTGACAAGGCACAAATTAGTGGGGACAATGGGCATCCTTGTCTTGTTCTGTTGAATATGGGGAATGTGTGTGACAAAAAAAACTGACAAGTGTACAGCTACAGTAGGCTCCAACCATGGATCCCGGCGCGCTGCCTGATATCCGTGAGATCGCAAGAGTGGTTGTCCAGCAATCTCAACAAATCCAGCAGCAGTCTCAGCAGATACAGCAATTGGCTACCGCCCTACAGCAGCGTGTGTCACCACAACAGGCTCCTCCAGCAACTCCACCACTGTCGGTGCCAATAACGTCACCCCTTGGCCCGAATCTACGCCTCGCCCTTCTGTCTAAGTATGCTGGAGACCCCAAGATGTTCAGAGAATTTGTCACATTTGCGGCATGCACATTGAGCTCCTGGCAAACCTGTTCACCACTGAGCGTTCCAAGGTGGTGTTGGTTATCAGCCTCTTGGAGGAGAGAGCCCTGGCCTGGGCAACACCATTGTGGGAGCGGGGCGATCCAGTCACCGCTAACCTCGGGACCTTCCTGGCAGGGTTCCGATGTGTGTTCGAGGAGCCAGCTCGAGCCTCATCTGTGGAGACTGCTCTCCTCAACCTGCAACAGGGAAACTCCTCTGTTGGGGAGTATGCGGTACAGTTCCGCACTCTGGCCGCTGAACTAGGCTGAAACAACGCCGCCCTAGTGGCCACCTTCAAGAAGGGCCTTTCCAGTCCAGTAAAGGACGTGCTTTCCGACCTGATCCACCTGGCTACCCGGATCGATGTTCAGTTCTCTGAGCGCGGGGAGGAGCTTTGGCAAGAATGTCTGCTTCATCTTCCTCGCTGGGCGTTCCGCCTGGCTCCAGCTTTTCAGAGGCCGTCCACTCCTGAGCCCTCGCCTGTATCGGAAGAGCCTATGCAGGTGGAGAGAGTGCACCTGACTCCCGAGGAGAGAACACGTCGCCTGAAGCAGCATCTCTGCCTCTACTGTGCTGGTCATTTCCGCATAAACTGTCCTCAGCGTTCACCAAGGACGAAAAACTCCTGCACCTAGATCCCGTGGGAGAGGCCTCCCTAGGTGTATATGCTTCCTCTCCACAATTATCCTTCTCGGTTATGATCTTTACTCCATCTGGTCACCGGTTCCAGTCCTCAGCCTTCCTGGATTCCGGATCCGCAGTAGTTTTATCACTGCATCCCTGGTGAAGGAATGGCACATACCAGTGGTTCCACTTGCCAAACCCCTGACCATTTCCTCTGTTACAGGCGAGTCTCTCAGCGATGTGGTTCGGTATCAGACTGGACCGTTAACCTTTCAGGTGGAGGCGCTGCATTCGGAGAAGATGGTCTTCTATGTTTTGTCCCGCTCTTCTTCGACCATCATGTTGGGGTTACCATGGTTGCAGCTCCATGCTCCCAACCTAGATTGGAAGACCGGTAAAATCTTACGTTGGGGTCCAAAATGCTCTGGCCGCTGTCTGAAAACCCCCCAGGTCCGGTTTTCTCGGTCTCCACCAGGTTCCTCCAAGTCGCTACCTGGCCTTCCGACTGAATATCAAGACCTGGCAGATGTTTTTTCTAAGAAGGAGGCTGACACTTTACCACTTCATCAGCCATGGCCGCATACATCAAAGAGAATCTGCAAAAAGGCTTCATTCGCAAATCCACATCCCCAGCCGGTGCTGGATTCTTCTTCGTTTAGAAGAAGGACTGGTCCCTCCATCCGTGCATCGATTACCTGGGCCTTAACAAGGTGACAGTTAAGAATTGTTATCCACTGCCCTTGATTTCGGAGCTCTTTGATTGCCTCCGTGGAGCTCGGATCTTCTCAAAGCTTGATCTGAGGGGAGCTTACAACCTGATCAGAATTTGTGAGGGCGACGAATGGAAGACCGCTTTTAACACCAGAGATGGGCACTTTGAGTATCTGGTTATGCCCTTTGGCCTATGCAATGCCCCAGCGGTCTTCCAGGAGTTTGTCAATGACATCTTCCGGGACCTTCTGTACATCTGTGTCGTGGTCTATCTGGACGATATCTTGATCTACTCCCAAGATCTGCAGACACATGTAGGTCATGCACGTGAAGTGCTGCGATGTCTAAGAGCCAATTGCCTATACGCCAAGTTACAGAAGTGCCTTTTCCATCAGTCTATCCTTCTGTTCCTTGGCTTCATTGTTTCTGACCGTGTTCTACAGATGGATCCGGCCAAGCTGTCAGCAGTTCTCCAGTGGCCATGCCCCATTGGACTTCGAGCCATACAAAGATTTCTGGGATTCGCCAACTACTACCAGCAGTTTATACCCCACTTTTCCACTGTGGTCTCTCCAATTGTGGCCCTTATGAGAAAGGGTGCCGATACCAAGCAGTGGCCCATCAAATCGGAACAAGCTTTTGCTAAGCATAAGTCGGCCTTTGCTTCTGCTCCTGTACTGTCTTGCCCAGATCCCACCAGGACATTCTCCTTGGAGGTTGACACCTCTTCAGTTGGGGCCGGGGCAGTCCTTACCCAGAATGACTCATTAGGGAGGATTCGAACTTGTGGTTTCTTTTCTAAGACCTTTTCTCCGGCCGAGTGAAATTATATACATCCAAAATGGATACACACATGCACATATGTATAGATACTCAATGTTGAGTTATTGTAATATACATCACAAACACAGTCTTAAATCAATAATAATCCTATGAAGCAAAAGAAAAAAAGACCTTATGTGTAATAATAAACTGAAATCAATACAAATAGAATATGAAAGTTCAAAATTTTATTAGCTAAAAAATTAACAACAATAGCAGTAAAAAGTTCAAAAACCACACATGGAAAACAGCACCACAGGTATGGGCAGGTCCGGGTAACCTGATAATGCAGGCTGCAACACGCTGTGAGTTATTGGGAGATAGTCAAATAACCATGCACTGATACTATATATAACCAGGATAAACGGCTCTAAAGCCCAAACAATAACCTAAGTAGACCATCCATGGCAAAGTGACTAAGTGCTAAAGTGCATAAATCAAGGTGCAGAGCATACCCATCTGCAGTTCACTGCCCGTCCTGGATACCGCCAAACCCCAAGTGAAATTATACTTTAGGAGACCAGGAGCTACTGCCGATCAAGTTGGCTTTTGAGGAGTGGCATCACCTTCTGGAGGGGGCAAGGCAACCAATTAACATCTTCACTGACCACAAGAATCTTCTTTATCTCCAGTCGGCCCAGCGACTTAATCCCAGGCAGTCCAGGTGGTCCCTCTTCTCCCGGTTTAATTTTGTCATCCACTTTCAACCAGCAGAGAAGAATGTGAAAGCCGATGCTCTCTCTCGTACCTCCGATGTTGTTGGTCAGGAGGATGCTCCTCGCCATATTATACTGCCAGACCGTCTGATGCCAGTGGCGACCTCAGCCCTTCGAAGTCCCCTCCTGGCAAGACCTATGTGCGCCCAGCACTTAGAAGGATTTTAAAATGGGGACATTCCTCTTTGGTCGCCGGACATCCCGGAGCCCATAAAACCCTGCAGCTAATCTCCCGTTACTATTGGGGGCCTAGCCTGTCCAGGGATGTCAGGGAATATGTGGCTTCTTGCGTCACCTGTGCTCAGAATAAGACCTCTCGACTGAGACCTGCTGGTCTGCTCCAGCCGTTGCCAGTTTCAGACCACCCTTGGACCCACATTGGCATGGACTTTGTCACCAAGCTGCCCTCATCAGCAGGAAACACAGCCATCTGGGTGGTAACAGACTGTTTTTCTAAAATGTCCCATTTTGTAGCCCTTCCCGGTCTGCCTTCTGCTCCTCGTGTGGCCAATTTGTTTTTCCAACACATCTTCCGGCTGCATGGGCTCCCTCTACATATTGTCTCAGATAGAGGACCACAGTTTATTTCCAGGTTTGGGGTGCCCTTTGTTCTCAACTTTAAGTGAAGCTGGACTTTTCTTTGGCCTATCATCCTGAGACCAATGGGCAAGTCAAGAGGGTCAATCAGGTCCTGGGAAATTATCTCTGGCATATCTGCTCGTTAAGACAACTGGTCCAATCTGCTTCCCTGGGCCGAGTTCTCTTATAACCATCTGGACTCAAGTTCCACTGGCAAGTCACCATTCTACATTGTCTATGGTCAACACCCTCATCCTCCATTACCTCTACCCTTATCTTCTGAGGTACCAGCTGTGGACGAACTGGTAAAAGACTTTAAGTCCATCTGGGATCAGGCTTGACAATCTCTAATTCGTGCTACCGGTCGGATGAAGGCCCAGGCAGACAAGAGAAGGAGACCTGCTGTAACCTTCGCTCCCGGTGACAAAGTTTGGCTTTCCGACAAATATGTCTGACTCAAAATTCAAAGTTACAAGTTAAGCCCACGGTTCCTTGGACCATTCACTGTGCTGAGGCGCATCAACCCAGCCGCTTACAAGCTCCGCCTGCCTACCACCATGCGAATGCCGAACTCCTTCCATGTCTCCCTCCTAAAGCCAGTGGTCCTCAACCGTTTTTCTAGTAAGTCCTCTCCTTCTCCTCCGCAAGCAGTCTCTGATGACATCTACACCGTTAAGGACATCCTGGCGATAAAGACTGTTATGGGAAGACGCTTCTTTTTGGTCGACTGGAAAGGTTTTGGTCCTGAAGAGAGATTCTGGGAGCCTGAAGCCAA
Source organism: Dendropsophus ebraccatus (assembly GCF_027789765.1). NCBI lineage: Eukaryota > Metazoa > Chordata > Amphibia > Anura > Hylidae > Dendropsophus > Dendropsophus ebraccatus. Next base: position 105,228,281 of record NC_091455.1, read on the forward strand.
CATCCTTGTTAAGGATCTCATCAAGAAATTCCTTCAGGCAAGAAAGAAGGAAAGGCCAAAGGGGAGGTACTGTAACAGCCACGGCCGCGGCATGTACCTCTTCCCTTGGCCACGCTGCCTTTACTTGCTGCAGCCAGGCACATTCTCCAGTCTGCTCCTCCTCCCACATGGTCCGGCGTGTGCATGCCCATCTCCTAAGGAGCGTGCGCGCCGGCTCTGCTTAAACGGCCAGTGCATCCCTAATTGGGTGTGCACACCTGCCTATAAAGCTGCACCTGTGCTCACATTCCCTGTTGGAGCCTCTACATGCTTCCCTTTAGTGTGTGTCCCAGCTCTACTGTATCCAGCCTGTATCCTGCCCTTGTATCCTGCCTGTATATTCCTGCATGTGTATCCTGTCGGTGTATCCTGCCTAGTGTTTCTAGCCATTCCTGACTGCTGTCTCATTTCCAGCCGAGCCTCCTGCTGAGTTCCAGCCTATCTGCCTATTATTCTCCAGCTGCACCTCACCACCACCACTAGCAAGCCAAGCCAGGGTAGCGACCTGGGAGTTGCCTGCCGCAGCAAATCCATCCTGCCTTGCAGTGGGCTCTGGTGAAGACCAGCGGCCCCTTAGACTCCGCTCCCTGTTGCGGCTTACGTCTTACGTAGTGGTGGCACAGGGGAACCACAACTCCCAGTGTTACAATCATTGTATGACAAATAATGGCCGTTATTTCATAACAACAGCCGATGTTTTCAAATACTGCCAATTATTTGCCATTAAATGTCGGCCATCCACTAAATTTCAACAGTGTGTGAACATAGCTTTTCTTTGTTTTCAATACACTCCTGCTTTTGGTTGCAATATGAGGACCAAAATACTGAGCAAAAATACTGTGTGAACCCAGCCTCACTGTGCAATGGAAAAAGTGTATGTTTCATTGTCAGTGACCAGTACAGCAACTGGAGTTTCTCTCTTTTCATATAATGTTACTATGTTTCTTTTATAGTGCAGCCTAACATATCCTCTATAGCAGGTATGGGGAACCTTCGGCCCTCCAGCTGTTGCAAAACTACAATTCCCATCGTACCTGTACAGCCAAAGCTTTAGCTTTGGCTGTCCGAGCATGATGGGAATTGTAGTTTTGCAACAGCTGGAAGGCTGAAGGTTCCCCATACCTGCTCTATAGTGATGATGCAGGCTGCAATCTTTAGTCCTGCAGTAATGTCTACTTGCTCAACATACAAGGGGGGGCCATGTTAACATATAGCATAATCCCTGCAAAAAGCCACAGTCTAATGTACAGTGAAAATATTAGATTAAAAATATTGACTCAGAAACTATGTATATTTAAGTTACATATTGTAATTTATACAGTGCAGGGATGGGGTACTGCGAGCCTCACACTGGTAGATAGGGATTATGTTGTTGTACAATCAACAAGATGATGTGTATTAGGCTTATTTTGATGGTCAGAATTGTAATAAAAAATGAGTCAGTTTGCTACAGAGTTACACTGACCCTTCAGATGCCGTTTATTAGTTCTGCTAGGAAGCTGCAAATCAGCTCTGTGCATAAAGCTTTGCAAGCAGACTAGGGCAACTGACTCTGGATTACAAATGTGACCATCAAAAATAAGCCTGATATACTCACTGGCATTATTTTGCTACTTTCATTCACAATTTTGAACTGCAGATTCCTGCTGTGATGGGTGCCTGCTCCTCTCTCTCTGTTGCAACAGCTGTCAGATTGTCTGGGGCAGCATATTCCAAGCACTTGGTGTAATGAAGGAACCACATGAGTTCTGTCCCTGTAATAAAAGCCTCTATGATGCTCCGCTTGCAAGGACAGAGCTGATGGGGTTTGATCATTACAGAAAGTGCTTAGAATATGCCGGGCCAGACGATCTTTGACAGCTGCAGAGAGAGAGGAGCAGGCACCAATCACAGCAGGAATCTGCAAATTCAGGGTTATGTTGGCTGGCACACATGATCTTGATCTCAGCAGGGGGAGGGGTTGATGTGTGGATGTGCAGAGTGCAATCTTACTGGCCAACAGCCAGAATATGAAAATGTAGCAGTAGAGGTAAAGGGACTCCTACCTCGTCACCCAGCCTCAACAGGGGGCCGTCCCAGTGCAGCCATGTATTGACACAAAATGGCTACGGCAACACCAAAAGCAGGGTCATTGAGAATGTTCGAAAATACATCACTTCCTCCACGGGGTACAAAAACACATGTAAGCACCCACATTCTGTAGTAGAAGTGTATTGCAAAGTTATATAACTTTGTATAAAGGAACCAGACATATATGATTTACTAGCATTGAAGTACCCCTTTAAATAACAGCAGCTCCTTACTATGTCAGTTACTTTTTCCCTGTTCCCTACAATTCCCTTACTTCTACACACACTCCTCTATCTTGGGAGAGACTCTATTTTCCATCCTGGCTTGTGAATGTAATGTAATACACCTACACTGCACACTATAGTTGCCCATACACATTACACTATCACCTCCCATCAATTAGTAATTTTTTTAAGTTACTTTTGCCCCCTTATTTTACCATATATTGTTTTGTGAACCCAGAAAAAAATGTTTGTTGTGTAAAATTACAGAATAAATACAGCAGATTATCTGTATATGTAAAAGACCCTTATCCTTGCTGACTAAAACTCTGGACTGACGTTCTTAGAAGAGGATATTTAAAAAGGCAGGTATTCCTTGATACCTTGAGGTCTTTGTTGGAGCTGCAGCTATCCCACCCATGTGGAGGCTCAAATTTATCCCTTTCTTCCAGGGTCTATGTAGGGAGAACTTTATCCCATGCATCCAGGGTCTATGTGGGGTGAACATTATCCCATGCTTCCAGAGTCTATGTGGGGTGAACATTATCCCATGCATCCAGGGTCTATGTGGGGTTAATGTTATCCCATGCATCCAGGGTCTGTGTGGGCTCAACATTATCCCTTGCATCCAGGGTCTATGTATGGTGAGTGTTAGTGCTTGCTTCTAGGGTCTATGTAATAAAAGAGTTATCCCTTCTCCCTAACTCTTCATATTGTCTAACTGTTCCTTGTACAGACAAGATATTGATCCCGAAGCTAAAGAGGGGATTGGTTGACTGAGCAGGGACCTCCTACTTTCCAGGGTTTACTGTCCCATTCATGTGTTTAGTGTATGTAAATCACTTGCTTTTTATTGGAATTTAACAGAATATCACAGTATAACCATTTCCCAGAATAACCAGAAAAGTGTAATGTATGGTCCAAGCGCAAGGAGGTGGATCCCCTGGATTACCGAGGAGAGCTGATGTTCCTTCCCCAAGCAGAGTCTAATGTGCTCCCGGTTTTCACCAGCACCTGCCGCAAGGCAGGTTGCACTTCGCAGTAGGACCTTGGTGACCACTGACTGAAGAACTGAAGGGGTACTGGAGTCCAGGACTAGGTGCTCTTCCTCTGTGGTAGAAATGCAGGATTCAGCGTTAGACTGAAGCTGAGCTGGAACAAAGAATGGATTGAGATCCAAATTGCTAGATCGCAAGGAAGTGGCGGATAGCCAGGGAGCACAGATGTGGTTGCTGACTGACAAACAACAACAACTAAGCAAAGTGGTGAGGAGGTGGGGGACTATATTTACCCTCAGGAGAACATGCCAGAAAACTCCAGAGCCTTTGGGCTGTGCTTATAAATATAAGTGGACAGGTAGAGGGAGCCCAATCTTCAAGGAGGGCAGCTCAGAACAAGAGAAGCTGCCAGAAGCTGAGAGAAGTGTGACCCAGAGCAGGTATGAGGTAACAGACATGGCCTCGTGCCATTACAAAAAGCTTAGCAGAACACACATTGTATTTTATACGTAAACATTTGTAAGTGTAACATTTGTATACACTGTAGAAAAAAATGCCGAAAAACAGGATTATAATATAAAGTAATCACAACAACATGCTATTATGAAGGATAATGTGTCTGACAACCATGTTGTTTTTGGAATCAACACAGTGGAACATTGCAATGTATTATTATAGTATCTCTTTTTCCATATTTGTTGCAGTAATCCATATTTTATAGATTTAAATTGTTTACATTTCTAGCAAAGAGGTTATATGAAGTCTCAGTATGGGCACGCTGATCCATGATTTCCCCTCACATTATAGTTGTATGGTGGGTGGGGGCCCCAACACACAGTAAAATAAACATTTTTCTTCAGCATCTGTGACACGTACAGTTTATTTTAACTGGTGTATATACTCTTTTCTTGTTACTATTCTATACATGACCTACATAACTTACTAAGATTTTTCTCTGATAGATTTCTGCCTTTTTTGTATTTGCTTCTAGACCATTGAGGACTGAGAATTGACATCACTTATTTGTATACTGGCATCCAAAAGAAAATGTGCCATAAGCTTCTGAATTAGGGGAGGTATTCCATTTTAGAGAAATGACCACAGCAATAAACAACACACAACATATAATTTGTGTTGCTTTGAGGAAGATTATAGGCTCTGAGCCTTGAAATCTGAGTTTTAATAATGCAGTGGCGAGGTTGTGTAAAGAATAAACATTGTTATCAGTAAGACGAATATATTTTATCTTTCAGTCTAACATTTCCTATTTGAGCTGTAATTTTCCTCTATTCAGATTTCATTTTGTTAAAGTATGTGACTGATTTTTTTTTTATTATTATCTTTTAGTATGTGACATTATTTACTTTGTCCTAGGAAATTTGTCCTAAGGCAATGCTGTATAGTGGAACATAGAGCGTCTACCATTCCATATTATAAAGCTGTAGGCACTTTGTGTGTTGCCATGTAGTAACTCCATAGGGAACTGTATTACAGTATGCCTCTGTAATACAGCATCAGATGTTTGTCTCTGTGATACACCAGATGGAGCATAGTGTGATTATTTTTCATTGTCATCTGTATTAAAAAAACAAAAAAAACATGCAACCTGCAATCTGTTATGACTGATCCTCTGGTTTCAACACATTAGGGTTTCTCTAGGTTGAACCTGATGGACTCTTGTCTTCTTTCAGTAACTGTGTTACTGCTATGTACAGTATGACTGGAGTCAAGGATCCGCTGTTTCACCACTAGCAATGACATAAGCCTCACCAGGGAGCAGAGTCTAAGGGGCCATTGGTCGCAACCAGTGCCCACCGCAAGGCGGGACGGACTTGCTGAGGCATGCAAATTCCAGGTCGTTACCCCTGATTTGGCTTGCTTAGCGACAAAGGGTTTGGGGCAGCTGGAGACATGTAGGCAGGCAAGCTTGAACACAGCAGGACTTACAGATAAAACCGGAACAGACACAGGCAGAACCACAGGTAGCTAGAACCATGACCAGTAGGAACAAGGAACATCTGGAAGCACAGGAAGGAATTACAGGAAAGCTGGGATCACACACTTAAGGTAAGCATGCAGATGCTCCAACAAGGGTGCCAGGGAGGAGCTGCAATTAATAGTTTCAGAGCTGCTGTGCAGCAGCCCCCATCAGTAGCGGATTATAATAGGTCAGTTTTGGGCAGTAGCCCAGGGCCCTGAGCTCCTGAGGGGCCCATGGCCACCCCAAAAAACGTATACTTTCAGTGGTGTATAGTCCCTGGCTTCATCTCTGACATGATTTGCAAAAAAATCGCTCCTTTTTTACCCAAATTTTGCATCATGACTTCATCTATCCTATATTATGCCATAGTTACAGTGGGATGGGGGGACCCAAGCTTGGTGAACAGCCCGGGGCCTATGGTAAAGTTAATACGCCCCTGGCGCCCATGCGCGAGACCGAAGTATGATTTAAAGAGAGACTGTCACTAGAGATGAGCGAACCTCGAGCATGCTTTTGGCATTTGTTTAACGGTGGCTGCTGAACTTGGATAAAGCCCTAAGGCTATGTGGAAATCATGGATATAGTCATTAGCTGTATCCATTTTTTCCAGACAACCTTAGAGCTTTATCCAAGTTCAGCAGCCCCAGCTAATCAAATACCGAACGTTCGGGTTCGGATCGACTCGAACCCAAACCCGGTTCGCTTATCTCTAACTGTCACCCATTCTTATGGAAACTGTTGATGGATCTCCACTAAGCTCCGGCCCGGTGGACAAAGAGACCGTACCACTAGAAATAATTATGGAACCTAATGATCAAGAGGGTTTTATCTTTCGTACTTATTTCTTCTCCACATTTTTCTATTATCTTGAGACTTCCGTGGTTGCAAGCTCAAAACCCCACAATTGACTGGGAATGTAAACAAGTGTCCTTTCTACTAGAGAACTCGCCTCAGTAACAAAACAACAGTTAACAATGTAACAGAAGAACCTGAATAATCATCTAAGCTACCATCTTTATATGCTGAGTTCGCAGGTGTATGTGACCTAAAGAATGACGGCAAACTGCCCCCACATCAACCCTATGACTGTCCTATTGAATTACTTCCTGATGCAATTATACCCTTTGGAAGCATTTACCCCATGGCTGAACCAGAACTGAAGGCACTTAAAGAATAAATTGATGAGAGTTTAGCTAAAGGGTTCATCCGATCATCTACTTCACGGGCAGGTGCACCAATATTTTTGGTTAAAAAGAAGGATGGCAGCTTTAGACATTGTGTGGACTACCGAGAACTAAATAAAGTTTCCATAAAGAATTGTTACCCACTGCCATTGATTCCAGAGTTACTGGACAGTAGGGATGAGGGAATACTGTTTGATCAAATAGATATTCGATCAAATAGTAAGGTATTCGATCTATCGAATATTATCGAATAGTTTGCCGAATATTCGATAAATATTCAATAAGCGTTCAAATCCCCCAGCTTCCGTTTTTTACCTCCAAGTGGTCAAATAGATGTTTTTCAATAATCGAATACTTCTTCCCATTGACTCTTATGGGATCAAATATTCGATTGAGTATTCAAATATTCTGGAGATATTCGTACGAATATCGAATATTTGAATATTTCACTATTCGCTCATCACTACTAGACAGAGTTTGTCATGCAAAGATTTTCACCAAACTAGATCTAAGGGGTGCCTTTAACCTGGTGCGGATTAATGCAGGTGATGAATGGAAGACAGCATTTTGATCATGTTACGGACATTTTGAATATTTAGTAATGCCATTCGGACTTTGTAACACTCCTGCAACATTCCAGCATTTTATCAATGACATCTTTGCTAGATCAGTTCTGAGTCATTTATCTGGATGACATAATGATATTTCCCTTACGTCCTCAGCAGCAGCACAAATGGGGAAGATCCTATCTTCCTGCAATGGTAGGACAGATGGTACTAATAAAAGATTGATTAGGAGCCCTATAAGAAGGCCATACAGACCCCTCCTCCTTGTGTTTTTTTCTGTCCTCCTGTGGGACAGGTGGTAGGAGAGGGAAGCAGGCTCAGGCCTATGTTTGTGTCTGACTTTCCTTTCCAAAGATTCTTCCTTTCCACATGGTCGTGTGGAGAGGGGATATTTATAGAAATGTTGTTTTTCCTGCTCTGCTGTATCAGAGAGGAGATTATTTACTTTTTAGTAGAGTTATTGCTCAGCTTCTCTGCTGTATGGAGCCGCTGTGTGAGGGAAGCCATGAAGCTGCTGCAGTAAGTATCATGGCGCTGCCAGATCTGTGTCCTCACCTGGGCGGCTGCTAATGTTTCTTGATACTTCAGCAAGGTAAGATATGCTGCTTTTTCTTTTGAGCTGGAAGCCTGGCCTGTGTGTCAGGAGGATTATTGGATATATATATATATATATATATGTTGTATGAGGCTTTTATGCCTCAAATGTTTTGTTTCAATGTCTTTCACTTTTTTTTTTAACATTGGTTGTGCAAGTCCTGTTAGACTGCTTCTCTATGTGAGTGACCTATGTAACTATAGTGTGTATACATGAACACAGCTTTAAAGCTGCTAGTTGTGTATTAGTACACCTGCTGTCTTATTATTTTCTCCAGTACTGCTACAGTGAAGCTATGAAACTGTGTATGTGTGTGAACACAGCCCTAGAGCTGCTAATTGTGTACACCTGTTGCCTCATTACTTTCTATAGTACTGCCATTGGATGATGCAGTGAAGCTATAAAACTGTGTGTGTGCACACAACCCTAGAGCTGTTAGTTGTGCAGTGTGCACACCTACTGCCTGATTACTTTCTATAGCACTGCTACCAGATGATGCAGTGAAGCTCTGAAACTGTATGTGAACACAGCCCTAGAGCTGCTAATTGTGCACACCTACTGCCTGATTACTTTCTATAGCACTGCTACCAGATGATGCAGTGAAGCTATAAAACTGTGTGCACACAACCCTAGAGCTGCTAGTTGTGCAGTGTGCACACCTGCTGCCTGATTACTTGCTATAGTACTGCTACCAGATGATGCAGTGAAGCTATAAAACTGTGTGTTTGTGTGTGCACACAACCCTAGAGCTGCTATTTGTGCATTGTGAACACCTGCTGCCTAATTACTTTCTATAGTACTGCTACCAGATGATGCAGTGAAATTGTGTGTGTGAACACAGCCTTAGAATTGTAGTTGTGTAGTGTGTATACCTGCGGTCTGATTACTTTTCCAGTATTTCTATCAGATGATACAATTAAGCTATAAAACTGTGTATGAACACAGCCTTAGAGTTATTGTGTAGTGGTAGATACACCTCCTGTCTAATAACTTTCACTAATACTGCTAACAGATGACGCAGTCACCCTATGGAGCGTCTGTGTGCTACTCCAGTGCTGCCATTTAAGAATGCAGTGAAGCTACTGTGTATGAACACGGCCTTAGAATTGTTAGTTGTATACTATACACCTGCTGTCTATTTACTTTCACTATACTGCTATCAGATGATATAGTGATCATGTGGACCTTCTGTGTGCTGACATTTAAGAATGCAGTGAAGCTACTGTGTGTGAACACTGCCTTAGAATTTAGTCGTGTACTATGTACACCTGCTGGTTAATTACCTTCACTAATACTGCTATCAGATGATGGTTATCATGTGGACCTTCTGTGTGCTGCTATTTAAGAATGCAGTGAAGTTATGAAGCCACTGTGTGTGAACACTGCCTTAGCATTGTAGTGTACTGTGTAACACCTGCTGTCTGATTTCTTTCACTATACTGCTATCAGATGATGCAGTGCCCTATGAAGCTACTGTGTGTGAACACAGCCTTAGAGTTGCTAGTTGTGTACTGGATACATCTATCTAATTACTTTCCCTAATACTGCTATCAGATTATATAGTGACCATATGGAGCTATGTGTGTGAGCAGATGCTTAGAGCTGCTGGATGTGTACTGGATACACCTGCTATCTGATTACTTTCCCTATTACCGCCATCAGATGATGCAGTGATTCTATGGAGCTTTTTTGCGCTGCTCCAGTGCTGCTATTTAAGAATGCAGTAAAGCTACTGTGTGTGAACATGGCCTTAGGATTGTAGATGTGTACTATCTGATTAGTACTGTTATCAGATAATGCAGTGACCTATGAAGCTACATCCTTAGAGATGCTGGATGTGTACTGTGTATACCTGCAGTATAATTACTCTGTAATACTGTGTACACCTGCTGTCTAGTTACTCTCTGTAATACTGATATCAGATGATGCAGTGACCCTATGGAGCTTCTGTGTACTGAAGGATGCAGTAAAGCTATGAAGCTATGTGTGAACACTGCTTTAGGATTGCTGGTTGCATATTCATTGCACCTGTGTGTCTGATTCCAGGCACTCTGCACTAGTCTGTTAGTCGGCCGGTCAGTCTGGCACAACTTCCATCCTTGGATGTAGCAGGATTCTGGTAACAGAACTTCTGGGGAAAAAGCTTTCTTGGCGTACAGATCCTGCAAGATTCCACTCTCAGGTGGCAGAGAATTCATTTGTGGATTGCAACTTTTTCTCAGAAGAGACAATGACTGCTTAAGATTTTACATCTGAATGATAATCTACAGGCTGAACTGGATGGAGTCCGAGGTCATGGCTCCTTCAGACGCACAAAGTCCTTGTTCAAAAAAAAAAATTTCTTAGTAATTTAAAAAATAAATAAATAAATAAATAAATAAATAAAAATAAATAAAATAAATGTCTATATTACTATAGCTGAGCAGTATACTTGGCTGCCCGACCCCCACAGTTTGGAGACTGGTCCTTCGTTGTAAGCAGATGTTCACTCCAATATAAAGATAGTTGGATCTGTATTGGACATTCTCATGAAAGTCTAATAAGAGAAGGAACTTCTACTTTTGTTCCACATTCCGTAGGAATTCTAGTATGGAAGGTAAAGAAAAGAATCCTGCACAAGAAGGACCAGACGTCTCGGAGGCCTTGGGGATGGGGACAAGAACTTGTGACTACGTCTTTTCTGACAATTTATTTCCATAATGAGAGAGGTCTGTACCAGTGTTATATGATAGGAAAGGCTACCATATTGAATTTTGATCTGTGGGTCCCTCCTAGAGGGATGTTATCTGACCGTGTATACCTGTATACAGCCTCCTCTGAGGAAGGTGCTGTATGTGGGATCTATGATCTGTAGTTCCCTCCTAGAAGAAGGATGTTATCTGACCAGGTATACCTGCATGTACCTGTATACAGCCTCCTCTGAGAAGGCGGTTGTATGGAGGATTTATGCTCTATAGTTCCCTCCTAGAAGAGGGACGTTATCTGGCCATGTATACCCGCATGTACCTGTCTACAGACAAAAGCTGCATATTCCTTTACATCAAGACCTTTTGTACAAGGCAATTGGCATTCTTTTCAATTTACAGCCCTTCTGTCTGGAATAATCTTGGCTCCATCTACAGTCACCAAGCTGATGTCTATTGTACTTTGACTGTTAGAGAAAATTGAAGCTCATCATTGTTTCTGGCATGGGCCAATTCCTAGGGAGGAGAATAGATCCCCAGTCTGTGACTCTCTCTTCCTCCAGAGAGATTACAGAAGTTGACACAAGTCGGGGTTCTCGGCACTCCCCAGTTGCTGTCACTTCATCTGATACCCTTGGGTCTTGTGTCTACACTGGAAATAACACCCAGAGACAAGGATAGCTTTTCCTGCTCAATGGCAGCAGTCTCCCAATGAAGTGGGTAGAGAAAACCATTGATGTATCAAGCAGTGGGGCGCGTGTATGAGCAACGGGCAAAGGAGCCTTAATCCCCATCAGAGATGTTACTGGCATCCAACATATGAAGGGAATACTAGTCCACTCCAGCACACCAATCTATGGTAAGCTATCAGTATAAGATCAAAACCGCATCTAGGATGGCGCATACCGATCTTTATAGGGGCACTACTGGAGGCAGGGGCATTTTGTCTGCTGGCAATCTATGCTGCGATGTAACCCTGTCGGAGGAACGGTCTCTGGACCAGAAGCTTTCTGGAAAATCGCATGGAGGATAGACCTATTCCTATTCAAGGTTCAAATTGGAAAACCTTTTTTCCTCACTCCTAAAAAGCCCAGAGTCTTGCAGAATCTGAGACAAGGTTGGGCCTTGGTCAGCCTCATTTGCCCCTATTGACCCAAGAGGGCATGGTTCACAATGGTGAGCCCCCTGCCTAAGAATCTTCTGGGAAGTCTCCCCAGCTACTGACTCACAGTAGCAGAGATTACTCCCAGCGTCCCTGCCAGGTGTGGGCAGAGTCTAAAAATCTTGCAAGTAGCAAGTCTATGGATTCATGATGGCCTCTTATTATCTAAAAGCATGGCGCTAATTCCATAGGAATAATCTGGAGGCTTCTGTATACCCTCAGTTGATAACTCAAGAGGGCAGGCTTGTCCGAAGCTTGACTGCCGTCAACAAGGTGGGAATTGATATGCTGTCAAAGTGGTGACCACTCTTCTGCAGTCCAGAGCCACAACTGCCTACAGAACCTACCTGAAGGTAAAGAAGATGTTTGAAGCCTGGTGGGTGAAAGTCTCTTCCACATCTCCATTGTTACAATCCATTACTCCTGCCAACACGGGAGAGAAGGAGCTTCATCCCTTAGATGTGGGAAGGGCTTGGAGCATGTATATTGAACGGGCAAACTCCTTCAGGTAATCTAACCACTTGTTTTTATCCTTTGCAGGGAAAAACAAAGGATGCAAGTCATCCAAAGCTTCTCTGTCCAGATGGATAAGGGAAGTCATCTCCATATGCTAACAAGAAGCTGGATTACAGGTACCTGGTGCAATCAAGGCACATTCAATGAGGGCAATATCATCCACATGGGCTGGAAAAAGATCTGTACCCTTGGAACAAATATGCAGGACTGCTTCATGGTCGTCCGTCATTACCTTTGTCAAGCACTATAGACTAGATATTCACGAGTCAACCAGTTTTTGGCTCAGCCATTCTGTCTTCTGTAATGTAATGGCCCTCCCTAGTCTGTTTTCATAGCTTGCTATATCCCCATTTGTGCTGCTGCTGAGGACGTAAGGGAAAGGATAATTTTTTACTCACCGTAAATTTTCTTTCCTGTAGTCCGAAGCAGCAGCACAGACTTCCCGCCCTGATTTAAACAAACTATTATTTATGCAGCATACCTTGATTGTTTTAATGCCTTATTAACTAAGATTTTATTATGAATTTAAATTTTTTTTGTCGTTAGAATTAACACAAGGAGGAGGGGTCTGTATGGCCTTCTTATAGGGCTCCTAATCAATCTTTTATTAGTACCATCTGTCCTACCATTGCAGGAAGATAGGATCTTCCCCATTTGTGCTGCTGCTTCGGACTACAGGAAAGAAAATTTACGGTGAGTAAAAAATTATCCTTTTCTAATTCTGAAGAAGAGCATCAGAATCATGTGAGAGCTGTACTGGAGCTGTACTGAAGAATACATCAACTCTACATCTAGTCAGAGAAATGTGAATTTCATCAAAGATCCAGTTCTTGGGTTATGCCATTTCTGCCCTAGGTCTGCACATGGACAATAGCAAGATTCAAGCAATTATTGACTGGCCAACTAAAAATGTGAGGGAAGTTCAGCGATTTGTAGGATTTGCTAATTTCTAACAACCTATTTATCAAGAATTTTTCTGCGATAATTGCCCCCATTACTCAATTAACAAAGAAAAGAATACGCTTTGTTTGGTCTCCTGAGGCACAGAATGTCTTTACCTGTCTAAAGACTAGGTTTACCACAGCTCCTATGCTGACTCATCCTGACCATGAACATGTCTTTATTGTTAAAGTGGATGTTTCTGACTGTGCAATAGGGGGTATTCTATCACAAAGAACAGGAGATAAGGACTTGTTGCATCCTTGTGCTTACTTCTCTAGTAAACTGACATCTTCAGAGAGGAATTATGATGAGGGGAACAAAGAATTTCTAGCTATCATTGCTGCCTTTCAAGAATGGAGACTTAATTTAGAAGAAGAGGCACAGCAAATAGTAGTTCTGACTGTCCATCATAATCTGGAATTCATCAGATCTGCCAAATGTTTGTCTCCTTGCCAAGTACAGTGGAGTTTGTTTCTTAATCGATTCAACTTTGTGTTGAATTCCATTTTAGTGGTTGTTTATCGGCTCACAAAAGTGACACATTTCACTAAATGCACTAGGCTCTCTAGTGCTAAAGAGAATGTTGATTTTGTCATTTAGAATGTATTTCACCTTCATGGAGTACCTGATTAGGTTGTTTCTGACCGCGGAGTACAATTTACCTCAAGATTTTGGAGGAATTTTTGCTTAGCGCTGGACATAGATGTTAATTTGTCATCTGCATTTCATCCCCAGTCTAATGGGCATACTGAACGTACAAACCAGACCCTGGAGCAATATCTTCGATGCTACATATGCCATTTACAAGATGACTGGGTTGATTTGCTCACTTTGGCAGAATTTTCTTATAATAATTTTTAGAATGCCTACACCAAACAGACACCATTTCTTGCCAATTTGGCTTAACACCCAAGTATCCTTCCTAATTTTCCAAGAGGAACTTCTAGCCCTGCAGTCTCTGACAACATACAATCATTTCAGCAGAATCTGGAATTGCTAAAGGACACATTAGGAATTGTCCAGGAAAGATACAAAGAAGCAGCTGCTAAGTCTCGCAGACTATCTCCAGACTTCAAGATGGGGGATGAAGTATGGCTCTCCACTAAGAATCTAAACCTCCATTTACCCTCAGCTAAATTGGGTCAAAGAATTATTGGTCCATTCTAGATTATCGGACAAATAAGCTCAGTAGCTCTAGTTGCCCAGGATGAGCAGCCGTGGCCAGGGTGAAAGGTATAAGCTGTGGCTGTAACACAATCGGCTAGGTAGAGTGAGAGTTCTTTCGAAAACTATTTTACCCAATTTAACAAAATTAGCAAATGCACTAGATGCAATTCTAAAAGCTAAGAACGTGTTTCAAATGGAAACATTTTTTAATGTAGAGTAGCACCTCGGTTCTCAAACTTAATTGGTTCCGGAAGGCAGTTTGAAAACCGAGCAGTTTGACAACCGAGCAGTGTCTTCCCATAGTAATCAATGTAAATGTGTTTGATTGGTTTCAGCACCCACCAATAATTACCTACAGTACCCATATATTACATTGTATAGTGCCCAGTTTAATCTCTACAGTACATTACAGAAAAGCACTATACTGTACAGTACATTACAGAACAGCACTATATACTGTACAGTACATTATACACAAGAAACATTCAACAAGACCAGCAATTATAGCACAGTAGTCACTAACTCCTCACTCATCCTGTACTGTACAGATTCCCCTCCATCCCAGCACTGTAACGGATGGGAGATGGTGGTGCACTGACTGTACTACTACTGTACTGTATATGCACTCCAGCTGTCTTATTCAGTACTGTACAGGATGGGAGATGGTGGTGCCCTGACTGTACTACTACTGTACTGTATATGCATTCCAGCAGTCTTATACAATACAGGATGGGAGATGGTGGTGCACTGACTGTACTACTACTACTGTACTATATATGCACTCCAGCAGTCTTATACAGTACTGTATGTGAAGCCTCACCAGTGCTAAACTCACCAGGTACAATCCACACCCGCAAAAACGTTCAGATACCAAGTACTTCAAGACTGGGTGCCCAAAAAGTGTTTGAGATCCGAGCAAGAGTTTGAGAACCAAAGCAAACTTTCCTTGAAAATACAGTTTGAGTTCCAAACAGTTTGAGAACTGAGGTACCACTGTATAAATATGAGTTGTTCATTGAGTTAAAATGTTTGCTAAGTTTGTCTGCAATCTTGTTTCTTTCATTTTTAGACTGCCTAATATGCAGTTAGTGCATTATTACAAGCGACGATTAATGTGCGAAAAATCGTTATCTATTGTTCAATCAAATGGCCAAAAAAGGGGTATGTTTGTGTCAGGACTGGCAGGTGTAGACAAGACAAGAGACAGTGGGCCCTAGATCTGAACCCATCCACTGTCACCTGCCTACTTGCCTCAGTCGACTTTAAGCGGTCGCGGACAACCACAAAGACGTTCCCTACGCTACGTAAGTGAACACACAGAACAGTACAGACAGACGAACACAATAAAGAGTAATGAAACAAGCCAGGTCAAACCACACGGGCAACGAAGTACAAAATCAGCAACACAACGGGATAGTCAAAAGTCAGGTGGAGGTCAGAACACGGGTACGTCAGGCAGAAAAGGAATAGGATGGGGTTCGCAGGAGTAGGACAAGGGGAGCTGGGACCAGGAGTGAACCTAATTAACCAGCACTGGAACTCTGCCTTAGCTTTGCTTTATACTGAGCAAAAGCCCGGTCCGGATCCTCATTGGACCGGCGCTCTGATCCTCCAGGCTGCAGACAGGCAGAGAAACCAGTCAATCACAGAGACCAGACAGGTGTAAAATCAAGTCCAGAAGCTTCTCAGCTTAACTCCTGCATGTTCGGAAGCTGAAAAGCAATTGGGCGTGGCACACAAAAGCAAAACACCAGGCCCAGTTCAGACCATGCTACTGCAGATTCCTGACAGTTTGTGCCTTAATGTTGCCTGTGGTGCCTAGGTCTTCAATGATTCTCTGTGTGTTTCTTCTAGCTGCAATGTTTGTTCTGTATTTGTATTATACCAGAGGCCATTTGCTTTTTATGTATAGTGATTTGTGGATGTGGGTATTTATGTTTGAGCTCTATAGGATTTAGAAAATTTTGATTTGGACAAAATTCAATAGGACAGCCAGGTACCCTCAGTTGAGCAGGGGGCATCTGGTAAATTCTCAATTCCTTCATAGTTTTCAATGGAGCTTGTTACTCGAGTCAAGCACTCAAGCATTGAAAAATGTTTGACTTGCGTAACGAGCACTCAAGCATTTTAGTATTCACTAATTTTTGCTTGTCTTTTTCTCAAACATTTTTTGTTAGATGAGAAATACCATAAAGATCTGTATTTTGATATTATACGTGAAATGTGTAAACACAACTAAAGTAAGCTTAACCAATAATTGTCATAATCTACATTCTTCATGTTCTGGGCCTAATAAAACTTTATTTTCCTCTATTCTTTTTGTCATATGAATAGAAAAAAAGCTCCCTTTCACCCCTGATGATCTTCAAAAATTTTCTTCTACCTACATTATTTTATTTCTAAATAAATAATTATCACTGATTATAAGACTCCTCAGTGTACACACATCTGTTTTTGTCGTATTGCTTTAACCCCTAACGACATGGGGCATACATTTACACCCCCTGGGCCTTGGCGCAGAAGGGCGTAAATGTACGCCCCACAAGGGTACCGGGTGAGGACCGGATGCTATCTGCTGCTAACGTGACTTAAGTGTAAGTGACAGTTGCATCTCCTGTCACTTACTGATCGGGACCCCCGAAGCGTGTCTGCGGGGGTCTCGATCACATGGCCTGACTGCCAGAGGTCTCTTACCTTCCTCCGTGCAGTCAGGTCTTTACACTATAAGGCTATGTTCACCTTACGTATTTTTCAGGCCATATATGTATTTTTCAGTCAGTATTGCAACCAAAACCAGGAGTGGATTAAAAACACAGAAAGGATCTGTTCACACAATGTTGAAATTGGGTGGATGGCCGCCATTTAATGGCAAATATTTGCTGTTATTTTAGAACAACGGCTGTTATATTGAAATAATGGCAGGTATTTACTGTTATATGGCGGCCATCCACTCAATTTCAACATTGTGTGAACAGATCCTTTCTGTGTTTTTAATCCACGCCTGGTTTTGGTTGCAATACTGACTGAAATATACGTAGTGTGAACGCAGACTCCAAGTGTAAAAAAAAAAGAAAAAGAAAATTTTTTTAAAAAATGCCCCATAGCCCAATAAAAGTGAAAATCACCTCCCTTTCCATTTAATACATAAAAATAATAAAGTTAATTAACATATAATATACTGTAGCGTGCGTAATCGTCCGATCTATTAAAATAAAACAATATTGTTCCCGCATGGTGAACAGCGTGAACAAAAGCAGTAAAAAAATTCAGAGATTGATTTTTTTAAATTACATTTTATGTCTAAAAAAAATTAACAAAAGGCGATCAATATGTCTGATCTAGAAAAAATGTTACAAATAAAAACTAGAGATCATGGTGCAAAAAATTACACCCCATACGACCCCGTAGGGGAAAAAATAAAAGCGTCAGAGTCACAGTAGGGCCATTTTAAATATAGGAAAAAAAAGGACAAATTTGGTCAGCTCTCCTAGAATACCATTCATACTAGACAGGAGCACTTTGCTATGGCTGAAGTTGCAAACACACAAACACAAAAAAATGCAACTGGCAAGATACAGACCCACTACAGATATGAAAATAGTTAAAAGCAGCACCCCCAACTGCCAAAAAAAACTTCCAAAAAATAATGAGGCTCCTGGTTGCCAATTGGAAATGGTGTAAACTACCCCACCACGTTACAGTGGCCTCATAACGGGGCAGTCCTACACTGTACTATGTCCTCTCCATGGCATGAAATACGCCTATGCTCTGGGCATGCAAGATCTGTCTTATACCGGCACAAGTAATTACACCACCTGGGTGGGATAGGTGGAGTGCACGACGAAGCAGAGGCAGCAAATATACCTATTTGCAAAAAAAATATTAAAACATTAGAAAACCTAGTAAACATACATATTGCTGTGTTCAGACTGACCTATAGAATAAAAAAAGTAAATTTTACCTTCAAGTGCATTACGTAAACATGGAACCGCCCAAAATTTGCGCAATCACATTTTTTTACACAAATTCACCCGATAAATGATATTTTGGGGGTTCTATCATTTATTTTATAGCAGATTGAAAGGCACCATTACAAAGTACACCTGTTCTTGAAATAAACAAGACCTCACATGGCTCTGTAGGTGGAAAAATAAGAGTTATGGGTCTTAGAAGGTGAGGAGGAGAAAACGAAAAAGCAAAAGTGACAATTGGCCTGGTACTTAAGGCCATTTCAGGCTCCATCCTTAAGGGGTTAATATGAATTTCTCAGTGCTAGCAAAGTTACATGTATTTGCATTACATGCATTTTAGAAGCCTACTGTGTATTATGTTTGTTCCAGTAGTATATATAGGAACATCATTGTGCGTGGTATATGTGTTCCTACTATTGTCTAAACTATTTTTATGTATCTCTTTGTCAGAGACCGTTTACAAGTGGAGTGCCACAAGGGTTTGTTCTGGGTCCTATTCTTTTTAATATATTAATTTCTAAGTGACATAAAAGAAGGTTTGATAGGTATGGCTTGTCTGGAGATGTCAGTAATGTGTAAAATTATTTACTGTAGCTTTACTAGATATGTGGTCCAAACAATGAAAACTGCAGTTAAATGTTTCCAAATGTAAAATAATGCACTTGGGGAGAAGGAGTCCTCTATCGAAGTATCGTATAGGCAGTTCTGTGTTGGTAAAGACTTTAGAAGAAAAGGATTTAGGGGCAGTGATTTCTGATACTCTTAAAATTATTCACCAGTGCAACCAGGCAGTAGGGAAGGCAAATGGTATGCTGGGCTGTATACCCAGGTATAACCCGTAGTAGTAGTGTGATCCAGCTTTATAGAGCTCTAATGAGACAACATTTGGGATACTGTGTCCAGTTCTAGAGGCCCCACCTACAAAAAGATATTTATAAAATAGAAAGGGTCCAAAGATGAACAACAAAAATGGTGGAGGGTGTCAGACATAAAGTGGGGATTGAGGAGGAAGCAAGTGCCGACCTTCTGCTCCCCTTCATTTCCTCACTGCACTGTGCTCACTTCTGCAAAATATCTAGAGGTGTAATAGAACCTTAACTGCTGAAATGCATATTGACTGCACATTCCAAAGAGTTAGGGGTGCGAGACCCAGGAAGAAGACCGCAAGAGGAGCCCTGCAGCCTGGATAGGTAATGTATAAAGTTTAAGCAAGGGCTGCAAGGACATCGGTAATGATGTCCATGCAGCCCTTGTTAAACAATAATTGAGCAGTGGAATAGGCCCAGTAAACGAGCCCCGATCTAGCAGATTGGCAATTGTTTACAGTTATTATCGGGCCCACATCGGCCTGTGGAATAACACCCTTAAATAGTTTACTGATTCCAGTTGCTGCTGGAAGGTGTCAGCTGTATAACAAAGTGAAGATAGACTAATAATATTTAACCAATTAATCAGAAGTTAGAGACTGATGAACAAAAAAAAGGCTTACCAAATGACCTATTTAGCGACTTTTCATCACTGCACAGAAATGCTGGGCTGTGGTATCGTATCTAGATGTTGGACTGATTTAGCAGGCATATTTATGATTTACAATCAGGCGAGTTATACCCTTCATTTCTATTTCAGGTAACTTCATATTCCTTCTGCATAGGCCTCTAATTGTTTTAATTTGGCTTCTCATAGTGAAGCTATATTATGTGACAGGTATGATGGAAATAAATTAGAATTCTTGACACTTTGATTTCTGTTAATTAAATGGCTGAATTTGTGCTTGGTAGTAAAGGCTGGGAGAACAAGATTTCATTTAATATTAAGTGACAACTTTATAATTCCAAACCACTGAGTAAAGAGCTTACTGAACATTCACCTTACAACATGTAAACAATGTGAGCCAGTTTCTGTGTACTTGGGTTGAAAATATATTTGAATTCCTTTCTGCCCTGATTGTTCCTTGTCCACTGTTACTTTATCCATGGTTACCCATTGTTGCTTTATCTAATAATCTACCTGCCCCATATTGCTGTAACTAATTGTCATCCCTGTCTCCTGTTGCTGTAGCTAAAAGTCTTCTTTGTCCCCTGCTGCTGTACCCAATAATGTACCGTGTCCACTATTGCTGTACCTGATAGTCCCCATTATCACCCATTACTGTACCTATAGTCACCCTTGTTACTGTACCTGATATTCCTTCCGTTGCCCTGCTGTTGCTATACCTAATCTTCGCTCCAGTTAGTGTACCTAATCATCATTCCTCTTAGTGTACCTGATTGTCACTGCCATTAACCCCTTAAGGTCAAAGCCTATTTTCGTTTTTGCGCTTTTGCTTATTCCATTTTAAGTTTAAAAGTCCATAGCGCTTGCATTTATTTTTTGCGAAACCAATTGTACTTTGCAATGACAGGCATTATTTTTCCATAACATATGCTGCGAAACCGGAAAAAAATCATTTGCGCTGTCAAATTGAAAAAAAAAACAAATTTGTTTTGATTTCGGGGAGTTTTGCATTTACGCCGTCCGTCCTATGGTAAAACTGACTTGTTATGCATGTTCCTCAAGTCGTTACGATTACTATGATATATAACATGTATAACTTTTATTGTATCGGATGGCCTGTAAAAAATTCAAACCATTGTTAACAAATATACGTTCCTTAAAATCGCTCCATTCCCAGGCTTATAGCGCTTTTATCCTTTGGTCTATGGGGCTGTGTGAGATGTCAGTTTTTGCGCCATGATGTGTTCTTTCTATCGGTACCTTGATTGCGCATATACGACTTTTTGATCGTTTTTTATTACATATTTTCTGGATTTGATGCGACCAAAAATGCGCAATTTTGCACTTTGGAATTTTTTTTGCGCTGACGCCGTTTACCGTACGAGATCAGGAATGTGATTAATTAATAGTTTGGGCGATTACGCGCGCGGCGATACTAAATATGTTTATTTAGTTATTTATTTATTAGGGGGGGATTTTTTTATTAATAAAAACACTTTTTTACTTTTTTTTTTACTGTAACTAGAAGCCCCCCTGGGGGACTTGTATAAAGACAGCACTGATCTCTCATAGAGATCAATGCTGTGTATATACACAGCAAAGATAGATTAGATCGGTCATAGATTACTATGGCCTGCTGCAGGCCATAGCAATCTATTGCCGAGCCGGGATCAGCGTCATTCCGACGCTGAGGCCCGGCACAGGCAGAAGAACGGATCTCCGGATGCGATCGCGGGGGGGATATCCGTCCCACTAGACACCAGGGATGTGTTTACCTGAGCCTCTAAGTGCAGCTGTCAGGTTTGACAGCTGCACTTAGAGGCTTAATTAGCCGCCGCGGCAACGGGACCCGCACCGGCTAATAGAGGCACTGCCCGGCTGCACGTGTCAGCCGGGATCAGCGCCGTTCAGAGCGGGGTCCCGGCGGGACCCCGCTCTGAACACCCCGAGCGGCACCATGACGTATCAGATACGTCATGGGTCGCTAAGGGGTTAAGGTACTTAATTTTCTCAAATGGAATGGCAAATAGAACAATCATTTATGGAACTACATATATTGTGTTTTGTCTCTGCATTCTCTCATGATTCATGTTTGAAATATTTTACGATTATCTTTTAAGATGCTGCCAGTAGCCATCTGGTCTGAAACTCAGAATGCCAAATAATTTTTTTCATCTCTACTATACTATGTATATAGCTTGAATTATTGTTAATGATTTGCATACAGCATCTCAAGGTTACATCCTGCAATGTCAACCAAGAGAAGTAATTTGTTATTTTTAACCAGCATGTCATTTAGCTATTATGAAGATAAATAAGATTTGTTATTACTTAATAATATGCATGTTGAAAACTGAAGGTAGAGTCTTTCAGATAACTCATGACATGGAAATACTATTAATATATTTTATTACTGTGTGTAAACAAAAATTAGGAGTGGCAGAACACTCACACTTTAGATTCCAAGTAGCTGAAAGATATTTAAGACTGATGTATAAGAACTGTGGAATGGGTCTTAAACGGAAACATAAATAAATACATATAAATATAAATAAATAAAGTTCACATGTTAATATGAAACAGATTGTCATGGAGTCATATTCTAATCTATTAAGGTTAGCTTTGGATGTCTGCCCTTTTTTAAAACAATTTAATGAAGCTATAAGTTACCTGAGTGCCTTAATTTGGAGTAAAGCCTAATTATCTGGATCTTTTCCACACTCTGGAGTGTCCGAGATTTATTTCTGAAGCAGATGGAGGCGCTCAGGAATGACTTCATTTGTATCAATTTGTTACAGCATCCTAAACAATTTCTCATAAGAAGCATGATGACTAAAAATTTCAAGCTACTTTAGACATGAATAAAATGTAGCTAAAGATCTTTAAAAATCAAATCTACTTTCCATTTTTGCGTTCAATTACTAATTCAGTGTACAAAGCCTTTTAATAGGTAGCAACCTTAAAGCAGTACTCCAGCATGAAAAAATTGTATTTTAATTAAATCAACTTAAAGGGGTTATCCAGCGCTACAAAACAAATGGCCACTTTGCCCCCTACTGTTGTCTCCAGTTCAGGTGTGGTTTGCAATTAAGCTCCATTTATTTCAATGGAACTGAGTTTTAAAACCCCACCCAAACTGGAGACAACAGTAGGGGGAAGGTGGCCATGTTTTTGTAGCGCTGGATAACCCCTTTAAGACATATAACTTTCTAACACAAATTCTAAACATACCAGTCTTCAAAGCAAAATCTGATAATATATGTCAATTTAGTGTTATAAACTGTGATAAAAATGTAATAGAAAATAATCTTACACCTGAGGTGTCTTTCTGTCTTTTCCAGGATAAAATACTCATAGACACATTAAAAGCATAAACCATACAAATGCATAAGCCCCGGGGCCCTTATAGTGCAAAAGATCAACACAGAGGGTTAGGCAATGCGGTACAAAAGCATATGAAAACAATAAAAATAATAATAAAAAATATCATAAGGTGTATATAACAACTAGATAATCATATAAATAGCCATATAGTCATTATACTGCAATGTTTCAAATATATGGTCAGCACAAATGTGGTAGAGCTGGTCTTTTGGTTCAGACCAAGAGAGGGATTCCAATCATCCTCTCACTGGCTTGCAATAAAAGTAGTCCTGGCTCACTGGACTGATCCAACTTTGTTGTTAAAATTTAAAAGTCAGTTAATATGTAGATAACGTTCCAAAGTAAATGATCTCCTTATGTGGAGTGTATGGTTATTAGACCAGTAGAATAGATACCACTGATCCCCGGCGTTCTGTCTGAGATGTTCTGCATACACTGGATCTCTCTGGCTCTATCACTGTTTGTTGTCATAGAGGAGGATTTATACACATTCACATAGTTTGGTGCATGTGCATTGCTCACCCATACAGGATCTCCGTCTTCTCCGGGGTCACCGGCGTCCCGGTCTGCCTGCGGTGAATACGGTGACGTCACCAGTCTTGTTCCTGGTCTGTGTGAAAGCGTGGCCCCACTGTCAGTAGTGCAGTAGACAAAGTCACTGTTGAACCAGCTCCTCCCAGACTTAGAGGGATGGGGAATAGATCCAGGGGTATGCTCAAGTGATTGTTGAGGGGTGTAGACAAATGTTGGGTGGCTTCCAGACGCGTTTCGAAGCTACTAGCTTCTTCCTCAGCGAGAAGACGCAGATCCTGTATGGGTGAGTGATGCACATGCACCAAACTATGTGAATGTGTTTTTATTGTTTTCATATGCTTTTGTACCGCATTGCCTAAACCTCTGTGTTGATCTATTGTACTATAAGGGCCCGGGGGCTTATGCATTTGTATGGTGTCTATGAGTATTTTATCCTGGAAAAGACAGAAAGACACCTCAGGTGTAAGATTATTTTCTATTACATTTTTATCACATTTTATTACAATAAATTGACATATATTATCAGATTTTGCTTTGAGGACTGGTATGTTTAAAATTTGTAGTCACTGTGTGCATTGGATGGTGTATTCCAATTAACCTCAGCGAAATCACATACAGGTGAGTTGCACCTTAGATCGTTACTGTGAACTTTCTAACACAGTGTATTTACTAATAGTGCTAGCTTCAGCTTGGTTTTCCATGCTATAACCCTGACATGAAAAAGAAATAATAATAACTATAAAATGTATATTTCACCAGCCCCTCTGTCCCTCCAACCTCCTGGTCAGATAAAGTGCTGATTAGCATGAAATGGCTGTTGCCAGGAACATGTCTTCCAAGTAACCTCCATCCCTGCACTGACACACAGTGACAAAAAAGGCTTTATACAGCAAAGTGGTGTCGCTACTGTCTTTCTACTTGTCAAGAATTGTTGGACTGTACTTTGTTCCTGGTGTATTAACTCCAAACTGGATAAGATCATAGTGATTGTATTACACTCACAGGTTTATTTGTATATTTGTCTACTTTGGGAAGAAGGTGGATGGTGGGAAGAAGGGGCCTCACCCCCATGCTGTCCATTAAATTTACTAATAGCCTCCTAGTATATTTAGTGGGGCCAACACCTCATGGTAGGCACAGACATCTACACGGGCTAGCGAACAGGTGTAGTTTAGACCTAGTTTATGTCCGTTTGAAGGTGTAAATCATGATTAACCAGGTGCGGAAAGAGGCCACGCCTCTTCCCCACCTTGCCATGTCCCCCCCCCCCCCCCCCCCCCCCCCCCCCGCCCACCCATCAAACGAGCAGGGCTTAAGTCACAGAAAAGGCACATATGAGCAAGCACTACTCGATCAAGAATCGAATAGCCGATCAAAAACGCAGTAAAAAATCAATTCTCCTCCCATCATGTTCGGGGCTTTTTTTAGTCAATAACTATGGAGGGGAGCTGTAATTGGCCCTAGGAGCACACAGGCTTCACGAAAACTGCGTCTACATTGATTGGATGGCTTACTCATGTGACCCCCTACTATAAGAACTCTGCTCCCACAGCTCTTCATCAGATGCCATTTTGAACCTAGTGAGGAAGAGATCTCTGAGTAGGGACAGTTAGGATTTTGGTGATTTTAGGCAGGCAAGACCCCAAATAAGCCCTTCTTAGTTCTAATAAACTACACAGCACAGCATTTAGCTCCATCTATACAGTGAATAGGCTGGCTACCAGCGCATCAGCTACCTATTCTCACAAACAGGCAGGAAGCTGCTATTTGTGCAGAATAGGCTTCAGTAGAACTATTTGCTCTTACACTGTATTTGTTGCAGGTCAAGTTTAGGGAGAGGTCTTGTGTGGGGCAAAATTTCCCTTTTGACCTTTGGATAAGGATTTTCTTGCTGTTTTACCAGGATCACAGTATTGGCTATTTTAAATTTATTTAAAACTCATCACAAAAATTACATATAACCTGGTGCGCCAGAGCCCCCAGACTTATTTTTTGTCACTGCTCCACCGAGTCGGAAGTAACAATTTTCCTCCGTTCGTCCTTCTGTGGAAATAGTAGCTGTTTCGCAGGCAGGATCGATCAGGTCGGTAGAGGGCATTTTATTGGGCGTTTTTTTAAACTTCAATTTCAAATTCAATCAAATTCAATTAAAATATTAATGTCAGCTGTTGTTTTTTTTTTTTTTTTTTAATTAAAAGCGTCTTAAACATGGGTATACGTTGGAGTGCTGTCTCCCTGTTCTGCAGCACTGATCCCTCCTCCATCTCTAACAACAACACGTGTCATGCCTGGGCCCTATTTTGGACTTGGTAGTTCAGTGCTTTCATAAATATACCCTGGTTTGCCAGAGCTATCACACTTGCCCTCTCATAGAAACCAGTTAAAGGATTGAAAGTGTTCACATTTAAATTCTGGGACCTCTTAGAAAGACTGTATTGTTATTAATTTGTCACTACCTCCATAAATTTATAAGAGGGTCACACCAGGCTCTCACACACCTTGGATCCATCGGAATTGACTGTCATGCTTGGTATTGATATTGTCAATGTCTTCCCATTTATTCTCTATGGGCATCAGACTCATCTCTGACGCACGTGATATTTTGGCAGCGGGAGCGGCTCCAGAAGTGGGACTTCGTTCTCGGGGGTAAGTATAAGGGTCTCTAGCGGGGGGTTGGCCGGCCTCTGCCCCGGCCCGAATAGTGACAGGTTCTCTTTAAGGAGTTAAAAGAACTAAAGCGTTCAAAATAGATAAGGTTTATTTTTAGATATAAGAAGAAGTACATCATCCTTACACAAAATTTAGCTAGAAAATGAGTATCTCAGTGGAGTCACATCAATTTGTTGATTTCCATCTAGAACAAGAAAACTGCTGGTCATGTGTCATGTATAGATATTTAGTTAGAAATTTTACTAATGGGTAAAGTAGGTAGAGGTAATTAATGATGAATATTTGTGTTGTACTAAAAAATAAATATTTGCACTTTTTCCAGGAATGAGAACCATAAAATAATTATAATTTTTCATAGATTATATTGGTCCCTTTTTTTTGCTGTCAATGGGAGGAAAGTATATGCAAAATAGCATTCACACCTTGTGAGAAAAGAGTATCCCTTTAAATCAAGTCTCACCCAAAATTCTCAGTGGAGCAGCAATGGTCTGTAAGTCTCCACATGTCTTTATGACGAATTCTCCTTAATGAGTTAGTAACCCTTGCTGCCAATGCAAATTTTAGCTGTCCTTGTTGCTCATAACTTATACAAATTGTATTCATGTGATTTGGATGAGTTATAGAACTGTGGCTACATTCATAGTAAAGGAGTTGGGGTGCTGATAGAGGGACCCCTGAGGCACGCAGGTCAGTACCCGGCAATCTCATACTTGTCCCCTATCCTGTGGGTAGGAAGACTAGTTTTTTTTTTTTATTGGAAAACCCCTTTAAAATGAGTCACCAGTACAATCAGGCAGTGGGGAAAGCAAACCGTCAACAGAGCTGTCATCTGGAATACTATGTTCAGTTCTGGAGACCTCACCTACAAAAATATGGTCCAAAGACGTGCTACAAAAATGGTGAAGGGCTTGAAACATAAAACATGGCGGTAATGCACACTTACTTGCCCTGTTCCCCCACTGCTGCCGGATCCCAGGCCTCCCACTCTGCAATGCTTCCTGTGTTTTCAAAACATCCAATAATGCTTTGATCCCATAGGAAACTGACGCTCAGCAGTAGCAGATGCTTGGAACAAACTTGTGCTAGGTAAATCTAAAATACCAGAATTTAAACCTGCCTGGGATAAACATATATCTATCCTAAGATAATAAGAAAGTAATTACTAAATGGGTGGACTAGATGGACCAAGCAGTTTATTTTTCTACTATCTTCTATATTTCAATGTGTCCACAGCTATAGAAGTCAGAATTGACAGGTGCAGACTTAACTAGATAAAGCGTTAAAGAGTACTCCAGAAGAAAAAAAATCAGCTGGTGTCACAAAGTTATACAAATTTGTAAATGACTTCTATTTAAAAACTCAGGTCCAGCACTTATTACCTGCATTATGACTTATAGGAAGTGTCTGTCTGTTTCAGGAACTGTCCAGAGTAGTAGAAAAGCCCTATAGAAAGTCTCTACTGTGTATGGCAGATTGGCTACTTGTAAAATTATGCTATTATTAAACCTAATATGCAGCAATGACTAACTTATAAGTACACAGTGAAATTGCCCTCTTGTTTTACATTTCACAGGAGAAACAAGCATTGGTTGGCAAATGTATGCATCTGTAAGAATAATTCTAGGATGTACAAGAAACACTAAAAACTAATTAGGAGAAGAGTTCCAATTGATATAGTTTGTATTGATTATGTAGCTGTTATTTTTCTGCCATGCATGGCATTGCCCTTTTAAAATCTTCTGTGAACACTCCAGGAATGTATGAGTATATTGAAGTCAATCTTATTTTTAAGTGTCTTAAACACGTAGTGAATTAAGCCAAGTAAATAGAGAATTAAATGACTTTAAGAATACAGCCTGTAGTCACTCAGGGCATTATAGGTGACATTGATTGCAGAACACCATTGCAATTGTCCTTCTACTTTGTAATTCACTTTAAGTGTTATTTTGTGACACAAACACCTTGCAGACAATTAAGAGCATCAATAGCAATCTACCAGAAAAAGAAATAGTTTGCCTGCTGTTGAAGCCACTCCAGGTGGTAGGAGAAACCAACTGGAAGGTATTATTTTATTCCACAGGAAGTTTTTTTTCCTCTATTTCTCCATTCTTATACAATATATGTTAGTAACAGTACACAGCTGGAAATATTTTGCTGTCTCTGCTGTAAGGCCCCAGGTGACGCCAATATCAAAACACATGACTGACAATTGCTTCTGTGCTTTTTTATTTGTTTGGTTGTCTCAGACATGGTTTTTGTTTTTGTTGAGAAATTAGATCTTTTCATATCAAAGTACTATATGTTATTCCCCAATAAATCATATTTTGTATATTATAACAGCAGACAGTAACATCAGCAGGTTCTATGAAAACTACACTTATGTTGCATAATGGAGAAAGACAAGACACAAATTTGCCTTAACCCCTTAAGGACAGAGCCTGAAATGGCCTTAATGACAGAGACAAATTTTATGAATATGACCAGTGTCACTTTAGTCATTAATAACTTCGGGATGCTTTTACCTATCCGGCTGATTCTGAGATTGTTTTCTCGTGACATATTGTACTTTACATTTCTGGTAAATTGGAGTCGATACTCATAACAAATCTTTATGAAAAAAACCCAAATAATGTGAAAAAATGTGAAAAAATGCATTTTTCCAACTTTGAAACTTCTTTGCGTATACAGAAAGTGGTTATACCACATAAATTATATATTAAATAGCATTAGCAACATGTCTACTTTATGTTGGCGGTATTTATTAAACTATCTTTCATTTTTTTTAGACGATAGGAAGCTTAAAACATTAGCAGCAAATTTCCAAATTTTCAGTAAAATTTCAAAATCAGATATTTTTAGGGACCTGTTCAGGTTTAAAGTGTATTTGAGGGGCCTGTATGTTAGAAAGCCCCACAAAGCACCCCATTTCAGAAACTGCACCCCCCAAACTCTGCAAAAGCACCTCCAGAAAGTGTTTTAACCCTTTAGGGGAGTCACAGAAATAAAAGCCAAGTGTGTAAGGAATTTGAAAATTTTAATTTTCTGTGCAGAGATTTTATTGTAATCCAATATTTTTCATAATTATAAACCTATTACCAGAGAAAGGCACCCCAATAATTATTGCCCCGTTTCTGCAGTTTATAGAAATACCCCATATGTGGCCCTATTGCGCTATTTGACGCAACCACAAGCCTCAGATATAAGGGAGCGCCTAGTGAATTTCAACGCCTCCGTTATATTTGGTCATTTTTGACTGTACCACTTCAGGTTGGCAGAGGCTCTGGGGTGTCAAAACCTAAAAAACACCCCTAAAGGGACACCATTTAGAAAACTACACCCCTCAAGGAATGTAACAAGGGGTGCGGTGAGCATCTGGACCCCACAGGTGCTTCACAGATTTTCCCAACAATATGGCGTGAAAAAAGAAAAATTTATTTTTTACACTAAAACGTTGTTCTAGCCTTCAATTTTTCATTTTCTTAAAGGGATAAGAGGCAAAAAAAGACAAAAAATGTGTAGCGCAGTTTCTCCCGAGTACAGAAATACCCCACATGTGGCGATAGAGTGCCAAGGGGGCGCAGGACGAGCCTCCAAAGGGAAGGAGCGCCAATTGGCTTTTGGAAGCTGAATTTCACTGAAAAGGATTTCAAGGGCCATGTCGCATTTACAGAGCCCTCGTGCTGCCAAAACACTGGAAACCCCCCACAAGTGATTCCATTCTGGAAACTACACCCCTCAAGAAATCTAACAAGGGGTGCAGTGAGCATATGGACCCCACTGGTGACGGGCACAAATGTGGAACAATGTGACGTGAAAGGGAAAAATTTCATTTTTTCACTTTCATGGCACAAATGTGCCCGTCATCAAGGGGTCCATATCCTCACTGCACCCCTTGTTAGATTCCTTGAGGGGTGCAGTTTCCAGAATGGGGTCACTTGTGGGGGGTTTCCAGTGTTTTGGCAGCAGGAGGGCTCTGTAAATGCGACATGGCGTTCATCATCCATTCTAGCCAAATCCAACCTCCAAAATCCAAATGGCGCTCCTTCCCTTCGGAGGCTTGCCCTGCGCCCACATGGCGCTTTATGTCCACATGTGGGGTATTTACGGACTCGGGGAAAATTGCTCTACACATATTGTGTGTTTTTTTCTCTTTTAACCCCTTGTGAAAATGATAAATTCAAGGCTAAACCAACATTATAGTGTAAAAAATGTAATATTTCATTTTCACGCCACATTGTTCCACATTTGTGCCCGTCACCAGTGGGGTCCATATGCTCACTACACCCCTTGTTACATTCCCTGAGGGGTGTAGTTTCCATAATGGGGTCACTTGTGGGGGGTTTCAACTGTCTTGGCAACACAGAGGCCTTTTGAATGCAACATGGCCCCTCGAAATCCATTCCATCCAAATCCAGCCTTCAAAAACGAAATGGTGCTCCTTCCCTTCGGAGGCTTACCCTGCACCCGCATGGCGCTTTATGTCCACATGTGGGGTATTTACGGACTCGGGGGAAATTGCGCTACACATTTTGTTTTTTTTCTCCTCTTTTAACCCCTTGTGAAAATGATATATTCAAGGCTAAACCAACATTATAGTGTAAAAAATTTAATATTTCATTTTCACGCCACATTGTTCCACATTTGTGTCCGTCACCAGTGGGGTCCATATGCTCACTACACCCCTTGTTACATTCCTTGAGGGGTGCAGTTTCCATAATGGGGTCACTTGTGGGGGGTTTCAACTGTCTTGGCAACACAGGGGCCTTTTGAATGCAACATGGCCCCTCGAAATCCATTCCATCCAAATCCAGCCTTCAAGAACCAAATGGCGCTTCTTCCCTTCGGAGGCTTACCCTGCACACGCATGGCGCTTTATGTCCACATGTGGGGTATTTCCGTACTCAGGGGAAATTGCTCTACACATTAAATGTTTTTTTTTATCTTTTAACCCCTTGTGAAAATGAAAAAACATGACAAGATTAATGATTTAGAGTAAAAATTTTACAAAAATTACACTAAATGTTGGTCTAGCCTTGATTTTTTTCCATTTCCACAAGGGGTTAAAAAGAAAATGAACACAAAACGTGTAGGGTAATTTCCCCTGAGTACGAAAATACCCCACATGTGGACATAATGTGCCATATGGGCACAGGGCAAGTCACCAAAGGGACAGAGCGCCATTTAGAGGCTGGAATGGAGGATGGCGGCCATGTCGCAATTACAAAGCTCCTGTGCTGCCAGGACAGTAGAAACCCCCGACAAGTGACCCCATTCTGGAAACTACACCCCATAAGGAATCTAACAAGGGGTGCAGTGAGCATATGGACCCCACTGGTGACGGGCACTTACGTAGAACATGTGCCGAGAAAATAAAAAATACAATTTTTTTCATTTTCACGTCCCAAATGTGGCCGTCACCAGGGGGCCATATCCCCGCTGCCCCCCTTCTTAGATTCCTTATGGGGTGTAGTTTCCAGAATGGGGTCACTTGTGGGGGGTTTCTACTGTCCTGGCCGCACAGAGGCTTTGTAATTGCATCATGGCATCCTCTAATGGGAATGTCGGCCATATCTATTTAGCTGGGGAAAAGGGACAATTCTAATTTATTTGGGGGTATTGGGCCAATTATTAGTTTATAAGGTTGGAAATGACAGGTGTCCATCAAATTCAACCTGTGTTGATCCAGAGGAAGGCAAAAACCCCTCGTGAGGCAGACGACAGTAGCCTCATCACAGGGGAAAAATTCCTTCCCGACTCCATAATGGCGATCAGAATAATCCCTGGATCAACGTGACTCCTGAAATAGGAATAAGGGACAGAATTTAGATAATGTAGAACTCCGATGACGTGTGGTGCGCCTGGAAGCGATCCAGTATGCAGAGGCCGGGGGGATCAGGACAGGCGTCACACTGGAAAATGTTGTCCTTCCTGATCCCCCTGTTACGCCACACTCTGCACTTCTTCTGGGGTCTCCCGTTCTCCAGTGTGGGGGACGTCACCTGGAAAATGTTGCCCTGGTGCGATACGTGGTCCTTCATATCCAGAAGCGCTGGGTCCGCTCCATGGCTGCTAAATATTAGGGCGCTATTACTGCTTCTGATATGTTCGGATCGTGCCGCAAGCTACAGGGCAGCGAGAGACCAGAGGAGGGGGCGCTGGTATAAAAGTTATCCCCGTACAGGTGGTGACCTTTATCCAGCAGTGGGAAGATCAGTTCCCGGACGATCTTCCCACTAACTCGGAGGATGGAGGGGGCATCTGGGGGCTGGATTCGGGTGTCCCTTCCTACATACACTCTAAGGGTACATGCACACTGCGGAATCGCGACAGATAACCCTTCGTGCATTCTGCAGTTGGCACCCGCCGGCTGACTGATGCAGGCGCGCGTCTCCACACGTGTCATAGACTCCATTCTATGCACGGGCGGATTCCGCTCTCCGTCCAACGTGTTCATTCTTTGGATGGACGATGGAATCCGCCCGTGCATAGAATGGATTCTATGACACGGGTGGAGACGCTTGCCTCCATCAGTCCGCCGGCGGGTGCCAGCTGCGGAATGCACAAAGGGTTATCCTTCGCCATTCCGCAGTGTGCACGTACCCGAAATCTGTAAGTGTACCCTAAGGCACGCTCACAGAGTTTGTAGAATTTCACACCATGCCGTCATCTCTTATTGGGACGGTACTGGCGGAAAAGATGTGTCTGGGGGGCAGCGTACACTACGCTACCCCCCAGACACGTCACTGGATGATGAGGATGAATGGAGGAACGAAGGACCCCCCATTCATCCTCACTGGCTGTTTCGGTGTCGGAGGTAATAATAACGTATCCCTCTGACGCCGAAAACACCCTGGGGGCCATCTTTATACGGGGATTGGTATATGGGGTATGTAGTGGTGTAGTGTCAAACTTTATTCAATGTAGTGTGGTGTAATGTAGTGTTTTTTACGTGTTTTTTTACAGTAAGTATAAAAAAAAAACCTACGCCAACAAAGGAGTTGCTGATAAATGCCGCACTTATGTGCGGCACTTATAAGCAGACCGTGGCAGTAGAATATTGAAAAAAAACACCCTACGCCAAAAAGGAGGAGTTGCTGATTAGCAGCGCACTTTCGTGCGATGCTGATCAACACTCAGCGGCGATAGGGTGCGGAAAATAGAAAAAAAAAAAATTTAAAAAAAAAAAAAAAAAAAAAATTTCTACATTTGAACATCCCTGTAGCTGCTGATAAGTGTATTACACATATCAGCCGCTAGAGGGCAGCAGAGCGCAAAATACGGAAAGAGCCGACGCTGGAGCCGAAAATAGCCGAGAGAAGCCGAACGTGACGTCACGGAAGAAGCCGAAGACCCGAACGAAGACGAGGATGCCGCGAACCCGGAAGACGCCGATCAGGAGCCCGGGACAGGTGAGTAATGTACAAATACCTGCTCTGGACCCCTCGGCTACCTAGCTGAGGGGTCCAGGGCAGGTATTTACTATATTGTGGGACTCTGATCGCCGTGCCACCGGCCCGATCGCCGTGAATGGCCGGCCGGTACCGGCCGGCCGTTCACGGCGATCGGGCCGGTGGCACGGCGATCAACATTACTTTTTACAGTAATGGCGGTCGGTGCCGTCCTCGGACAGCACCGACCGCCATTTTTTTCCGGGTCATCGGGTCGCCGATGACCCGGAAAGGTTTCGATCGCCGCTATTGGCTGATCTGAATTGATCAGCCTATAGCGGCGATCGTAAGCACGGGGGGTGTTAACCACCCCCCGTGCCGTGAAGCTAAGATGGCCTGCTATGATTTATAGCAGGCCATCTTCCCCGACCGCTGTGTGTGAACACGCAGCGATCGGGGAAACATCGGGCGTAAATTTACGCCCTGATGCGCCAAGTACCAGGGCGCGAGGGCGTAAGTTTACGCCCGATGTCGTTAAGGGGTTAAAGGACAACTCCGGCGAAAAATTTTTTTGGCTTATTTAACACACATTACAAAGTTATATAACTTTGTAATGTGGTTAAATACCCGGTCTGGCCCCCTTCCCCCACTTTCCGACTCCCTACCCCCCACCCAGGAAGTTAAAGAATGTATACATTACCTATTACGGTCGTCACGGTCCTCTTCTCCCGGGCGGCATCTGGTGACGGGAGACTTCAGAGCTGGGGGGCGGTCCGGGTCTTCTTCCTCTTCGGCGTCTTCATGGAGAGTGAATGGGAGAGAAAAGGCTGCTGGTGTACATGCGCACCAGCAGCCTTTTCATTGGCTGGAGCGCATCACATGGCTTCCAGCTTGCTCAGCCCTGATTGGCTGAGCTTGCTGGAAGCCATGTGATGCGCTCCAGCCAATGAAAAGGCTGCCGGTGTGCAAGCGCACTGGCCGCCTTTTCTCTCTCATGGACCCGGAAGCAAGAGACATCGCTGGACGGCGGACGCAGGTGACGGTGAGGCGGACGGCGGGCGAATGGAGTGGTGATCGTCACCGGAGGGATGGTGAGTATGGTGTCTGTGTGTGTCTGTATTTTTTTTTGGGGGGGGGGGGTCCCACCGGAGTTGTCCTTTAAGGCAAGTAAATTTTAGATTTAATGATTTGCAAGATTGTAAAATTGGTGAGACAAAATAATTTGACATATTTTCTACTTATATTTGTCTGGTTAGAAGTCATTTTTCATGTCGCTTGTTTTTTTTTGTTTTTTTTATATAAACCATTATGCATAATTATCATGCATATTGATTTATTGGGTACATCCTGGGGCCATTAGGGTATGTATAGAGTGGGCTCAAAGAGTGGGACAAGTAAATGAAAGGAAAAATGTAATGTTTTAGAAAAGTAAAATAAAAAAAGAAAGTGTAAAAAAAAAGAATTACAGGCAGATGTGTGTGGGGTATATTAAGAAGGCAAATCTCTCCAATAACTTTTATTAAGCTCCACTAAGAAGATCTTCACTGGTTGGCTCCTAGTGGGTCAAATACTGTGTGATAAAGTAGTACTTACAAAGGTTCAGCTGCAGTTTCCAATTGTAGGATGCATGTCTGAATGAAGACGTGACATGAAAGCCAGGAGCACTAGTCCCTGCCAAAGACCCTTACAGGTACCAGGCAAAACAAAGAGGCCCATGTGATGCTTTACCTCTCAGACTAGACTATCACTTTTTGGCAGCAACAAAATGCTACTCCTTTTTGGACTGAAGATTCCCTAGGAATAGATACTTCACAGTAGTGAGTTATGTCATCAGTTATGTCATAATTTACATTTAGAGGTTAGATTTGTAAATCTGGTCCTAAGGAATAGAGGCCATAGGATGAGGTCGGTTCTGTTATTTTGAGACTACAGGTTGAAGCTTGTTCTCTGATCAACATATGACTGTACATCTCTGTCCATGACAGGAACTGTCCAGAGCAGGAGAGGTTTTCTATGGGGATTTGCTATTACTCTGGAAAGTTGGTGTCACAGACAGAGGTGGCATCAGAGAGTACTGTGTCCGACTGGACAGAACAATTACTGCAGGACATACAGCAGCTGATAAGTACTGGAAGACTTGCGATTTTGAAATAAAAGTACTTTACAAATCTGTACAACTTGTTGAAAGCCAGTTGATTTGATTTTTTTCCCCTCCAGAGCACCCCATTAAAGCCATACATGGCATTTCCCTTTTTAAGACCTGAGCTACACTGTAAATGAGCCTATTTACAGAGCCTATTCCATGGCTCAGTAATCTTGTGGCAAGGGCTGCACGAACAACCACTAGTGTTAATTAGTTGTGGGACACACTTCTGCTATTACAAGAAGAGACTGATTCCTGGCCCTGTTATACAAGTTTATATCTGCCTAATTGTACAAATAATTAGCCTGTATAATAAAGCCTTTAGCCACTTGTTATACACAAAACTGTTTTAATTTACTGACAATACACAAATCGTCACTGATAAAACCCTAGTTATATAGAATCAGAGCACTCTTGTAATTTGAAAAGATATATTTGTAGTGGTTAAACCAGTTTTCTACAGTGCTTCAAATTTCCTGTATAGCCATACAGCTAAGGGTTAAATCCTAAAGGTTAAAGTCTTAAGCCACCACTGGGTGGATGGAGGTTGGTAGCACTTTTGCAATTTCCCAGAACCCATATGCCATTGCTGTTTTGTAAATCCTATATAGACCAATTTACAACACTAGATGTACTTGGTGTAGCTTACCAACCACATATACTGTATATCCTACAAATAATAGCATGCACCAAAAAAAAATCATGTACAGAAAATATTAAACAATTCCTTTATTAAACAAATTTATAAAT
Organism: Dendropsophus ebraccatus; assembly: GCF_027789765.1. Classification (NCBI taxonomy): domain Eukaryota; kingdom Metazoa; phylum Chordata; class Amphibia; order Anura; family Hylidae; genus Dendropsophus; species Dendropsophus ebraccatus. Next base: position 105,264,740 of record NC_091455.1, read on the forward strand.
GACAAAAATACTTTCAAATTATTAGACATGCATAAATAGCATAGATAAACCACAGACTACACCTAGACATTAACATGTATAAGGAGCATATAGGCTACAGCAAGGAGTAATGTATACATAAAGCGCAAGTGCAGTATAATCCCCTATGGCAGTATTCACATAATCTGCCCACCATGTGCGATGCCCAGCTCCAAAACAGTGCAAATATGCAGAGTGCTAAGTATACCTGGATGTCTGGTGGTCTATGGCTCCTCTCCCTCCCCAACGCACGCTTCACGTGGCAGCTTGATCACGGGGATAAGAATTTGCCACTGCCCACCAATTTATATATGAGTGTGGCCCTCCCCACATCTCCGGACGCCTCCGTCATGCGTTTCAGCATTACCGGTCGATGGCGCAGTGCCGCTCCGTCAGACCGCCCGCCTCCCAGGGACATACGCCACAGAGATGCAGTGGGCCAGACTTCAAATCGGCGCATTGCCATGGGTACAGGGACGCGGTCCGCACTGAGTTCGGCATCCAATGAGGGTGTCCCTGATGATTCTTTTAAGCAAACCCGGAGCTGGGCATCTCCAATGGAAATGGTGAGGTATAGTCATAGGCATTTATATACCTAAGAAATACAATACAAGCATCCAAATACACATCAATATAAATCTAAAAACTTAAAGCGCCAGAGCATAATTTTTTATATATATATATACATCCAATACATAAAACATATAAGTGTAAATATGAATCCAATGTGCAATGATCATGTGCAAAAATGCATATATTTATATAAATATACATATAAATATGTAAAATTCTATGTATGAGCTATGTGTAAATGTGACTTAACATTATAAAGTGCATAAGTGTTAAATCCTAAGGGTTAAAGTCCTAAGCGACCACTGGGTAGGTGGAAGTTGCACTTTTGCAATTTCCCAGAACCCATATGCCATTTCTGTTTTGTGTATATGTACAGTGTTGGACTGGGCCACCGGAGGACCGGAGGATCCTTCGGTAGGCCCCAGCACACTACGCTGATGCGCCACACTGGGAGGGCCCCCGACAGTTATACAGTGCTGCCGCAGGCCCCCCCTTGCCGCACTGCTCCCCTGGCCCCCTCCCCAATCACTCTTGTGACCGCAAGCATTGTTTTGCTTGCGGTCACAAGAGGCAATCTGGTCCCTGCAAGTGCTGTGCTCCGCTTCGTGGGGGGGGTATCCGGGCGGCGCACACTGGGAACTCTATTTTCTCTTAATTTTTATTTTTACCCCCTTCACCGCTAACTCCCGCGCCCGGGTGGTGGGGTGATGGGGGTCATCCAGGGTGAGCTTCCGGCACAGACAGCCTGTATCACACAGGCCCGGAAGCTCACAGCTGCAGCCCCCTTGTGCCCGAATTTCTCTCTTGCTCGGCCCGATGACATCACATGTGCTGAGCAGGAGAAGTTCAGGACCGCAGGGCTGCAGCTGTGAGCTTCTGAGCCTCAGTGATACAGGCTGTCTGTGCCGGAAGCTAACCCCAGCCCCATAATTGTACTGGGGGGACCTGCCCTCCGGCTGCTCTTCCTGCCCTCTGGCTGCTAACTCCCCCCCCCCCTGCCCCCAGCTGCTTCCTCTTCCCCCCCTTACCCTGGATGCTCCCTCCCCCCCTAGCTTCTCCCCCTGCCCCCCAGCTTTCCCCCCTGTCACCCCAGCTGCTGCCACTGCCCCCCAGCTGCTCCCCCTCTCACCCTAGCTGCTCCCCTTCCCCCTCATCTTCCCCAGCTGCACCCCTATCGTCACCCCGTCACCCCAGCTTCTCCCCCTGCCACCCCAGCTGCTCCCCATCATCCCAGCTGCTCCCCTGCCACCTTATCTGCTCCCCATCACCCCAGCTGCTCCCCTGTCACCCCAGCTGCTCCCCTGTCCCCCATCTTCTTCCCCTGCCACCCCAGCTGCTGCCTCAGTCCACCATCTTCTCCCCCTGCCCCCCAGCTGCTCCCTCTGCTCCTGTCACACCAGCTGCTCCCACTGCCCACCCAGCTGCTCCCCCTGCCCCCCCAGCTTCTTCCCCTGCCTCCCTAGCTTCTCTCCTACCTCCCTAGCTGCTCCCCCTGCCCCCAGCTGCTCCCCCTGCTCCCCCTGCCCCCAGCTGCTCCCCCTGTCACCCCAGCTGCTTCCCCTGTCACCCCCAGCTGCCTCCCTGTCACCCCAGCTGCTCCTCCTGTCACCCCCAGCTGCCCGCCAGCAGATGAGTTGTGGTCGGAGAAGGCTTCATGATGGCTATGGCAGGTGGAGAACAAAGCAAAAAGTGACGTCACCTGTGAGTCATTAGTAACTGCTCTGTAATCACTTCTATAGTGTGCAGAGCCTGTGTACCATTGGTGTCTAAATGGGTCAGTGGATTGTTTGTGGTAGTGTACTGACACAGCCCCGCGGTCACTACAGTACACTAGCGCAAACTTTTAAACTAGGACCCAACTACAACAGCTGCAGGCACTACAACTCTCAGCGTATGCTGAGGGCTGCAGACTGTCAGTAAATGCTGGGAGTTGTAGTGCCTGCAGCTGTTGTAGTTGGGTCATAGGTGCATTATACACTGGATGCTTTGTGGCATATAAGAATACAGAGATCTGTGGGGGCTCAATGCAGGGAAGTGACCCCAGAACATCACTAATAGGGGATAGAACAATAACATCTACCCCTATCCCTATTAATGATGTTCTGGGGTCACTTCCCTACACTGAGCCCCAACAGATCTATGTATTCTTATATGCCACAAAGCATCCAGTGTATAGGACCAAACTACAACAGCTGCAGGCACTACAACTCCCAGCATTTACTGACAGTCTGCAGCTCTCAGGATATGCTGGGCGTTGTAGTACAGTGTAGACAGATGTATTGCCGGACCTTCAGGGCTGATGGTTGTCACCCACAGATTGCAGCCACCAGGAGACTCTGCACACAGTGATTTATTACAGGGTTGTGCCCTCAGAGACTACAACTACCAGCATACTCTGAGAGCTGTAAAAAAATGTAGGAAGTTCTGAGATTTTTCACAGATGCAGATGAATACAGGAAAGGAGCGGGCCGCACGCTGTGTCTCACGGGTTCTATATAGGTAAGCCCCAAGGCAGAGGTGTAGCTAGGGTCTCTCCCTCCCCCCCCCGTGTGCATAGTAAGCACAGGGGGGCCCATGTCGTCCTTTCACTGCTGGTATATAACATATACAGTAAAAAAAAATGTAATGACGTTTAGATGAGCGATTCGCTCATCTCTCCTGGCAGCACTAGTGTGGTGTTCACACTATGGGATAAATAATGTCATATTTACTGTGTACCTGGAATGTCTCTATGAAGAATGATAATCAGGCAGCTCTGGGCTCAATCAGCATTTTTTTTTAAGTACTTCCATTTTTCCCATTTAAAATTTGATCCCTAAGTACCTTAATGGAGGCGCCACTGTCTCCGCTCCCTGCTGTCTGTATCTGTGGAGGCACCGTTGTCTCTGCTCCCTGCTGTCTGTACCTGTGGAGGCGCTGTTGTCTCCGCTCCCTGCTGTCTGTACCTGAGACAGGGCCAGCCTTAAGGTAAATGGCGCCCTGTGCGAAACCTTTTTTTTGGCACCCCCCACCTCCAAGGTAACATAGAGCACCTTCAGCCTCCCGCCCCTCCAGACAATACCCATCACCCCCCCCCAAGCCATTCACACAACTACCCCTCTGCCATACACACAACTACCATACCCCCAGCCACACACATAACTACCCTACCCCTCTGCTATTTACACAACTATCCCCCAGCCATACACACAACTACCACCCCCAGCCCCCCAGACTACCACCCCCAGTCCGCCAAACTACCACCCCCATGTCCCCTCACAACTTTCACCCCCAGCCTCCCACACAACTACCAACCTCAGCCGTCCACACAACTACAGCCCCCAGCCACTGCAGAGAGTTCTTACCAGACATTTCTTCACCCAGACCTCACGTCCCCTTACTGATTGGATGGACGTGCGCGCAGGGGAGAAGAGAAGCAAACTACTGTGGGAGGAAGGCGACCAGGGGAGCTCCGGCAGCAGGGCTGTTTTAGGCCTCAAATGCTGAAATATTGTATTAGCAGCACGGTCACACTCAGTTTTATCAGAAATGGTGTGCCATAGCCTCCTCAGCCTCTAAACCAATGACATATTTCCTATACACACAAATCTTTATATACTGTACATACAGTACCTCTTTACCAAGAGCAAATTTTTACTGCCATACAGTGATAAACTATAACTAGAGATAAGTGAATTTACAGTACAAAGCGAATAGCTTTGCTAGCTCAGCAATCTGCTTATTACCCTGCTGCTTTTGGAGTCTGTGCTACTCCACCCTGGGTGCCTGGAAAAGCTGCATCCAGTCCTGGGAAACTTTTTCCAGCTTTTCCAGGCACTTAGGGAGCAGGGCCTTGGACTTCAAAGGCAGCAGACTGATAAGCAGATTGCTGAGCTAATGAAGCGATTCGCTTTGTACTGTAAATTCGCTCATTTCTAACACCTCCATATTGTTACTGAACAAAGCGCACAGAACAGATAAAACCGCTGTGTCATGACATAATACCATTATCAGTCAATAATAAATCGGTAATACCACTATAACGGTTCACTTCCCAAACACCAATATGCTTTCCATAACGTGACCATGATCGGTGGCCAGAGGTGAATGGTATTCCAAATACAGTCGTGCCAGCTGTCTCTGCTTTTTCTGTAGCTCCCACTAATGTCTATGGCAGCGGAGAAGAGACAGACACCAGAACAAGGCAGACAGAGGCCATTACATGCTAGTAACATGGAGGGGTGGCCATATAATAACAGCGGATTGATGGTATGGGTGCAGGAGCTGTGTACGAATATCACTTATGGGTGCCAACTGTGTTGTATAGCTGACATTCTATTGTAACAGAGCTGTGTATGTGTCCTCATGAACTGCATTTACTGATCATTTTTGGGTGGTGCGATCATAAATAGGAGATAGATAGATAGATAGATAGATAGATACCACAACTAAACACAACATAACAATAAAAACACATGCACACATATGAATTACTTCTGCTGTAGGCTGCTGGCACAGTGAGATCAGGCAATGCAGGGCTGACATAGGGGATGTGGTGGCTGCTACAGATAGTGCAGCAGGTCGTTACCTGATCCATTGTCCCCTACATGAAGTTTCTCTGAAGGCTTAGCACTTGTAGCAGCCATGGGAGCTGCTTACCTCGGGGGACACTGCACAGCAGGATATACAGGAGCAGCCAGTGTTCAGGGGGCCTTGGGAGCTGTCAGGGTTCATAAGAAGCAACCTAGCTATTGCCTGTCCGATATATGCACAGGCTAAACAGGCACTAAGACTGCTTGGGAGCAGGAATACACATGACTACAGTACAGGCACTGAGAAGCTGCAGGATGCTATGTATTACTGCCAGGGCCGGATTAAGGTTGGTGGAGGCCCTGGGCAACAATTTTGATTACTGTAGGGGACTTAGCACCTACCCCTCCTCACTCCTGGCTGTGTGGCTCAGCATCCTCCTCTGTTCTGCATATGATGGTCCCTAGAGGCTGCAGTCCAGAGGAAGATGTCAGGCTCTAGAGACAGGATGGGGGAGGGGTGAGTGTGTTCCCACTTAAAGGACAACTCCGGCGAAAAATCTTTTTGGCTTATTTAACACACATTACAAAGTTATATAACTTTGTAATGTGGTTAAATACCCGGTCTGGCCCCCTTCCCCCACTTTCCGACCCCCGACCCCCCACCCCGGAAGTTAAAGAATATATACATTACCTATTACGGTCGTCACGGTCCTCTTCTCTGGTGTCGGGTGATGTCAGAGCTGGGGGCGGTCCGGGTCTTCTTCCTTCTCGGCGTCTTCATTGAGAGTGAATGGGAGAGAAAAGGCTGCTGGTGCACATGCGCACCAGCAGCCTTTTCATTGGCTGGAGCGCATCACATGGCTTCCAGCTTGCTCAGCCCTGATTGGCTGAGCTTGCTGGAAGCCATGTGATGCGCTCCAGCCAATGAAAAGGCTGCCGGTGCGCAAGCGCGCTGGCAGCCTTTTCTCTCTCATGGACCCGGAAGAAGGAGACATCGCTGGACGGCGGACGCAGGTGACGGTGAGGCGGACGGCGGGCGAATGGAGTGGCGATCGTCACCGGAGGGATGGTGAGTATGGTGTCTGTGTGTGTCTGTGTTTTTTTTTTTTTGGGGGGTCCCGCCGGAGTTGTCCTTTAATTCAATGCGAGAACACAGCACGTTAGCACTTTCTGTGCTCTCTTGCTCACTGTTTTAGCCACCACAACTAGCATGTGCAGTTGTGAATCGCAGGCAGACCTGGACTTGCAGGTCTAGGTCCCATCTTCAGTTCCCAACCATATAAATTACCTGAAGCTGTAAAGAGCAGAAAGTACTCAAAGGCTGTGTATAATCTATAGCGGATATGCTACATGTGAATATACCTTAAGGATCATGGCATATATAGCTGCACACAGGCTACATGTCATATGCTGCACACAGGCTATATATACCATATACTGCACACAGGCTATATATACACCATATGCTGCACACAGGCTATATATCATACATTGCACACAGGCTATATACTATAAACTGCACACAAGCTATTTATCATACACTGCACACAGGCTATATACCATATGCTGCACACAAGCTATATATCATATGCTGCACACAGACTATATATCATACACTGCACACAGGCTATATGTCATATGCTGCACACAAGCTATATATCATATACTGCATACAGGCTATATATCATACACTGCACACAGATTACATGTCATATGCTGCACACAGGCTATATGTCATATGCTGCACACATGGTATATATCATAGGCTGCACACAGGCTATATACCATAAACTGCACACAGACTATATATTATGGGCTGCACACAGGCAATATATCATAGGCTGTACACAGGCAATATATCATAGGCTGCACACAGGCTATATATCATAGGCTGCACACAGGCTATATATCATGCGCTGCACACAGGCTATATTATATTATATATATATATATATATATATATATATATATATATGCCCCTATAGTATATACCCCTGCTCTGATATATGCCCCCATAGTATATGCCCTCGGCTCTGATATATGCCCCCATAATATATGCCCCCAGCTCTGATATATGCCCCTATAGTATATACCCCTGCTCTGATTTATGCTCCTATGGTATATTTCCCTGCTCTGATATGTGCCTCTATAGTATATACCCCTGCTATGATGTGCCAATACAAAACAAAACCTCATACTCACCTGATCTGGGCAGATGACAGGTCTTCTCTCTTCTGGCTCTTCTCTGTTCCTTCAGCCTGTCAGCCACTGTGACAGATGCTCCAGCATGCTCCATGATGTCACATCCCTGCTGGAGACATCAGGTTTCCTTGCTGAGGTCCCACGCTGTCCTCTGCTCAGTGAGGGGGAGGGGCAAGGGGGAGTGAGGACCTCGGCAGGAGACAGGCAACCGGAAGCTTGACAGGAAGAATCCATTCAAAGACCCACCAGGGGGGTCTGAGCCTGCCGGGAAGGAGATGCTTACACAGGATTAACCCTACACCTCCCTCCCTACCTGGACAGCATGCAGTGTGGCCAGTGCTGTGTCCAGGTATGGTTTCCACATGCTTTTTGCGGGTGGGACTGGCTCCCAGACACCACTTCTGGGTTTGGGCTGGTGGAGGCCCCTCTAGTGGTGGAGGCCCCTAGGCAAGTGCCCCTTGTGCCCTCCCTTTAATCTGGGCCTGATTACTGCTGCTCAGTCTCACTGCCTGTGCAGACTATACATAAATCGGACAGGCAAATCATTAGACAATGGCAAACAGTATGTGACCCTCGGCAGCTGCAGCCCAGGTCCCTCTTCTCACACACTTCAGTCACTGACACTGGACCTGTTCGGCAGACAGAGAGCTACACTACCTAACTAGAAATAGAGGTTAGATGTGCTGCCTGGGAAGGAACCACCAGGGAAGGAGGGGGGGGTGCTCTTGCAGACAGCCAGCACATCTAGTGCAGTGCAGCTCTCTGTCTGCCGAAGCTCCCTCCGGCTGGCCGGGAGTGAGGCGCACAGGTCGCACAACCCAAAGGCCGATGCTGACTGGAGGAGTCGCTGTTGTCTCCGCTCCCTGCTGTCTGTACCTGTGGAGGTGCCGTTGTCTCCGCTCCCCGCTGTCTGTACCTGAGGAGGCGCAGTTGTCTCGGCTCCCTGCTGTCTGTCCCTGTGAATTAGGAGGCAAAGCTTCCTGATCTATCTCCAGTGTGACACCCAGTGTAATGTGATTCCCTGGTGCCATCTCCTAATGCACAGGTACGCTCAGCAGAGTCGATCAAACCTCGGGAAATCCTAGGTTCAATTGAACTCGAACACTCACGACCCTGCCGCATTAGATTGCTGATGCCTTCCCAGTCTGTGGGGAAGGAGGAGAGTGCCCGGCTATTACCTAGGCTGAATCCCGGAATTCCAGTCGGTACCTGGGCTCTCTCCTCCTTCCCCACGGACCAGGCAGGCATCAGCAATCTAATGCGGCAGGTTTGTGAATGTTCGCGTTCTATAGAACCTAGGATTTCCCGAGATTCTATCAACTCCACTCAGCAGCGGAGACAACAGCAGCAACACCTCCATTAAGGTATTCCAGCACCAAATTCAAAATAGAAATAATTTAGAAAAATGACTCTTGTATCATGGTCGCTAAATATACAGATACAGGTGCTTTATAGATCAGCGTAGGGAACCTTGGCTCTCCAGCTGTTGCATAACTACAACTCCCATCATATATGAACAGTCAAAGCTAAAACTTCCAAGGTTCCCTACCCCTGCAAACAGTAGGTAAGGTTTATATATATATATATATATATATATATATATATATATATATATATATATATGATATATATTTGGAGAGGGCAGTTATTAAGGGGTTAAGTATGGAATAATGTACAACCAGAACAGACCCCTAAATAGACACTGGACACTCTCTTATGTGTCTCCCCCCATCCCAGACTGGTGTCACCCTGTACCCCACTGCCCTCCCCCCTCACCTCCCCAGACTGTGCATCCCTGATTGCCCTCCCCTTCCCACACACCTGTATCTTTTTTCTTCCTCCTCCATAGTGCAGTGGACATACAGGACCTGCGGTGACATCATAGTCATGACATCAAGGTCCTTCACCATCTACACAGTAATTTTGCTGTACTGTTTCCTGGCTGCTGTTTAGCCCTGATTTGTGCAAAATCTTGGTAAAAACGCAGCGATTTTACGCAAATTTTAGCTAAACAACAGCCAGGAGACAGTACAGTATGGGAAATACCTCTTTTGATGAAGTAAAAATCGCCCCCTGTCTCCCCACACTGACAGAGGGCAGGAGGCTTCCAGGCTGCCTCATCCACTGCCATCCTCTCTCTGCTCCCTGTGATGGCACCCCCCCTGTCTCGGCGCCCGGGGCTGCTGCCCCCTTGCCCCCCCCCCTAGCTACGGCCCTGCCCCAAGGATCAATTCCTCTGGTGGGCCTCAGGTACCCCAGTCCGACACTGTATATGTAGGTCAGCACATCAGGTAGCAATGTGCTAGGTGTTCTGTAGATAGTCAAGTTTCCATTGCACTTCTATCTCTAGGTGTCTCACTGTATTTTCTACAATAGCAGTGCACAATTAAGGGGGGTTAATGCAATGGGTTAATGATATACGTGCTGTTTCCCTTGTTTGTCACCAGCTGAGAGTTGGTTAGCTAGCTTATCCCTGTTGAGGGTACCTCACAGAAGGTCTCTTATCTGCTTAGCAGTAAAGCTGAGCCGAAGAGCTCACCAAAGCGAAGCGAATCGCTTAATTTGATCAGCACTCTGCTGATCACGCCGACGAGCTTCCCGCACTGCTCTGCTCTATGTCACACCTCCCAGGATGCAGGAAAAAGCAGGATTCAATCCTGGGAAACTTCTCCTAGTTTCCCAGGAATGGATCCAGCATTTCCCTGGCACCTGGAGTGGTGTGGCAGGGAGCGGAGCAGTGCGGGAAGCGCAGCAGCATGATGAGCGGAGCGCTGATCATCTCTACTTAGCAGCCTATTAAGGGCCAGTCTCATAGTCTCCTAATGTTCTCTCCACCAAAGAGGAAAAGCTACCTGATGTCTATAGATAGTGGTGGAGCAAGTCTAGTCTAGACTAGTTTGTTTGCAGCACTAGTTTGAGCCAGAATATGTGTAATCTGCTGAGAGACATGCCATTCCATGTGGCAAAAAATACTGTATTTTCCGGCGTATAAGACGACTTTTTAACCCTGAAAAATCTTGACAGAATTCGGTTGTCGTCTTATACGCCGGGTATGGTCGCCCCATACAGTGGGGGGCTCAAAAATGGCCCGCATCCCCACCGTATGGGGCAACCATTTAAAAAAAAAAAAACAGTTAACTCACCTGGGCCCGTTCCCGTCTTCTTCTCCGGTCCCGTTTCTTGGCGCAGGCAGTGTGACATACACTGGCTGCGCCGGGGATGCTAAAGCTCTCCCGAGCAGCCGAGCTTCTAATCGGAGATGCTCGGCTGCTCAGGAGAGCTTCGGAAGAATGGCAGAGGCTTCGGGAGGCTCCGGAAGTACCTGAAGCCTCTGTCATTCTTCCGAAGCTCTCCCGAGCAGCCGAGCATCTCCGATTAGACGCTTGGCTGCTTGGGAGAGCTTCGGGCATCCCCGGCGCAGCCAGTATACGTCACACTGCCTGCGCCGGAGAACCACACCAGAGAAGAAGACAGGCGGAGGCCGGGAATGGGCCCAGATGAGTTAACTGTTTGTTATTTTATTCATTTAGCTACAGTTAACCCCTGCCTGATCGTAGCAGCGCTGCGGTCAGGCAAAGGTTAATATTTTAGGGCGTATAAGGCGAATCCCTGACAATCTGATTGAAAGTCAGGGGTCATCTTATACGCCCAGTCGCCATATACGCTGCAGATTTGCTTTAAATTCCACCTTTTGTAGCTTCAACAGTTAACATTCGCTTGAATTAGCATTCATTGGATATGTTCAGACAACTCCGTTTAAAATTACATTCGTCATTTTGAGTCTAAAATAACAGACGTTATTTAGCTGTCTGGCCTGCCCTTGTGCAATGACGGCTGCTGGTACATTATTCTACTTTGGGTTTACTGATTGGCCTTTGGGTTTGTCTTAATTAAAAAGTCTATTGAATTTAATAGTAAAAACGGAGAAAGAACGGTGAGAAAAGAAAAACTGTGTGTGAACAGATAAACAAAACGTCGCTGTTTGCAAAAGATGTCCGAAAATAATGGTCATGATCATTATTTTTGACGTCCGAGGTAAAAAAGTCTGTTATTCAATACATTGGGGGACATTTATTAAGTCCGATGTTTTTTTATGCCGGACTTAAAAATGTCCCCGCATCTCCGCGCCCCCGTTCCGCCCCCTCCACACCCCCTCCCTGCCTCCCCGGCGTACCCGGCAGAAAGTGCCGTTTTGCGAATATTTTGTTCACAAAATGGCCGTTTTGCGAATAAAATATTCGCAAAACGGCACTTTTCGCCGAAAATCTAAGATACGCCAGATGATACATGTCCCCCATTGTGTGCATTGAATTTTGTCTTTCCATTGACTTCTATGCATTGCCATTGCAGTCAGTTAAATCACTGTAAACACGGATGTTATTTTAAATTACAAAATCGTCTGCCTTTCTCTATTTTTGACATTGTGTGAACATAAGTCCACTAAACTCTTGTGCCACCTAACATTGGAAGCTCCACAACCAATATTTACACTACTACCCTCCCACTATCTTCTATCTGTTCATGATACCTAATCAACATCCTACAGCCCTGTCTAACCCTGCCTCTCTCTAGCTAGTATAAATGTATGTGTTCAGTTCACTGTACAAGAGCTGACCTGCTCTAATATATATAGTGAAAGAGAAAGCTTAACATTGCAGGGAGAGGTGCCTTGATTGCAGACTGATTACCAACTGATTACTGCAAGGGATTATGGGTAAACACTTGTATCCGGGCTTTTGATGTAATACAATGTACAATATGCGGGTTCTATTTTGGACCGGGTTCGTTTGAACTATAGAATAATTTCTATTCATTCATGAAGCAAACTTTTTGACACTTTTGCAACGATTCTCCATTCGGGAAGTTTGGTTTGCTCATCTTTAGTCGCTATCATTTATCAGTGAATTAGTTCCTAAAGGTTTATCAGGGGTAATTTATAACTAGTAACTGACACAATTCTGTTTTATATTCTGCCTTCTATGTTTTTTAAGAAAACAATCTTCTTTTTTGTGAAGAATTTATATAATAAAGAAGGAAAAATAATATACTCTTCATGAAGATTTAAATTTTGGTAACAGAGCTGTTAAGGTGGAAGGAGGAAATTTGGTTTAAAGTTTAATTAAAATTATGCGGGGAAGAAAATTGGGAAACAGTGGGAGGTAAAATTGAAAGAAAATCCTATTTATGGAAGTTAAGAGGATTTTCTTTTACATAAGTATTAATGAGATATTTACCTTCAGGTGTCTGGATGAGATGGTTCTGCTAGCACTACATATAACATTAAAAATAAAAATGAAAACATACAATACAAGTTATGTATGCAAATATGTAGCATAAAAATACACATATATAAACTTGAAAGAGATATAAATATGAATAAATTCTTCAATGGCACACTAAAGTAATCAGAGAATTCAATATGCTGGTAAAGAAGATACATTCTGACAAGTTGTATGTAAAGATGTAAATCAGTGAATGCATTTTAAAGCAAAACACCCTAGCTGATAGCCAGAGGATATCAAATCTCCAAAGTTTTGAATAAAAAGTATAGCAATAGTTGCAAATAGCAGAGCTGCATCCAAAAATATTTCCTTTTAGCACTTTTGATTTGAGATTGGGTAACTGCAGATCCAGATGTTTCCTAATGTCAGTTATAAAAAAAAACAATAATTTTACAAGCAGGAGTATCTTTGTAATAAAGGGAAAACAGCTGAAATCATATTCCTTATAGGGGTTTTTTTGACAGTTTTTAAATTTTACTTGTCAGAGAGACATAAATACCATGAAAAAAAAACAACTTTTTGAAGGCATAAAAATAGCACATTTTACATAAATAACATAGCAACATGGTTAATAAGGTTGAAACAAGACAACCAAGATTGAACCTAGGATAACCCTACTGTGTTGATCCAGAGGAAGGCAAAACCCCTTATGAGACAATTGCCCCATCACAGGGGAAAATTCCTTCCCGACTCCAGTGGCAATCAGAATATTCCCTGGATCAACATATCACCAGAAATCTAATGCCCATAACTTGTAATATTATATTTTTTAAGAAAAGCATCCAAATGAATTAGCCATGACAACACCATGTGGCAGAGAGTTCCATAATATTATTGCTTTATTACAGTAAAGAATCTGTGTCTATACTGATGGTGAAAGCTTCTTTCCTCTAGATGAAGTGGATGCACCGTTGTCATAGTTACAGGCCTAGGAGTAAACATCGCTACAAAGATCTCTGTACTGTCTGTTTATATATTTGTACATTGTGATCAGACTGTCCCTAAGATGTTTTTTTCCTAAACTAAATAACTCCAAGCTTGATAATCTGTCTAGGATTCTCCTCTGTCAACATAGTAGAGAAGAATGTATTTAGTAGATGGGCCTTTTCCTCATCCCCTCCATCATTACACCCAGATTATTTTTGAGGGGGCCAACATTTTCAGTTTTAAACCCTTCCCACCAAATGACGTCCAGGGACGTCATGGAAAGTAGTGCCATTCTGCATCATGACGTCCCTGGACATCAAGCTTTCCCTGCCTCCCCCCCCCCCCCCGTCCCTAGCTAAGATCTGGCGGAGGGAGGAGGCTGCCGCACATTGTCTTCTCTTCCCACCACTGCCGGGAGGGGAGCTGTGCTCCCCCATGGGCAGTCAACCCCATAGACGCTGTGGTCTTGCAACCGCAGCATCTATAGGGAGATTCACTGCACATTGCCTCCTCCCATCGCCACTGCTGTGATCCTCCCCCAGGCCCCCCTTCGTCTCTCTCTGTGATCTCCTCCAGCCCATCTTCCCTGTCCTCTTTGTGCTGCTCCCCTCACCCCGATCCAGCTCCCTCTGCCCCCTCCCCCCCCCCTCTGGATCCGGCTCCCTCTCCATGCTCAACGATCAGGCCCCTGCACTGAGGCAGAGATCTGATGGTTCGAATGAGCTGTTCGGGGGATAGAACTGTCAGCTAATTCACTATTTAATGCAGTACAGCACATATCATGTGTTGTAATGCATTACATATATACCTGCAAAGTAAAAGAAAAACAAAAACACACAAATAAAAACATAAATAAGTAAATAAATAAATAAATAATTTATTAAAACAAATACATAGAATACATAAATAAATAATAATATATAATATATAAATAAAATTATTATAAATATACACATACCCCTATAAATAAGATATAAATATTTGGTATCACTGCGTTCGCAATCACCTGTCTATTAACCCTAATTATACCGCCAGATTAACGCCATAAAGAAAAAACTAACCAAAATGACAATTTTTTGTTAATCCCATCCCCTAAAAATATAGAAAAAAAGCATCACATGTACCCAAAAGGTGTACCACTAAAAACGTCAGCTTATGCCACAAAAAAAAGAAGCCCTCACATCACTCCATTGGCGAAAAAATAAAAATATTACGGCTCTTTTTTTTTTTTTTTGTATAAATGCCATAAACTATAACAAAAGCTATACAAAATGGTAATCGTACCAACCTGATGAATAAAGATAACATGTCATACGTAACGTATAGTATACAGCGTGCAAAAAAAGATGAATAAGAGCTGCTAAATTGTGTTTTTTATTCGTATCCCCTAATAAAAAATTAAATAAATATTTATCAGGGTCACATGTGCCCCAGAATGATACCAATGGAATGTCAACTTGTCTTACACAAAATTTTTGGCACTGCAAGGCCTCTGTGACATGTTATAATGGCTAAAAAAAAAAACTGAAATAAAAAAAAGAGTCAGGTGATGCACTGTGGCCACATATGGGGGATTTATAGAAACATTGGAAGATGTGAAATAAATATTGTGTTCCATTTCTCAGTTAGAATTTGCTGTGTTAGAGGAAAAAAATTGATTAAAATGGAATATCTGCCAAAAATTTTTTTAATTTCCCCTCCAACTTGCTTAGATTTCTGCGAAACACCTAAAGGGTTAATACACTTATAAAATGTTACTTTGAATACTTTGAGGGGTGCAGTTTTTACAGTGGAGAGATTTATGGTGGTAACTAACATTCAGGCCCCGCAAATCCACTTCAGAACTGAACTGGTCCCTAATAAAATTAGAATTTGAAATTTTCCTGAAAATTGTAAAAATCGCTGAAAAATTTTGAAGCCCCCTAATATCCTAAAAAGTAAAAGGATATTTACCAAATGACATCACCATAAATTAGACATGTTGTACATGTTGCAGTAATAATTAGTTCATGTGGCATAACTATTTTTCTCAGAAAAAAGAGAATTTTGAATATAAAGGATTGTGTATCAACAAAAGTATACCACAAACATAAAGAGGAACATGTAAAAACAATCTCAGAATAACGGTGATAGTTAAAAGTAGTGATGAGCGAACCGAACCGTAAGAAACCAGATTAGTTACGAACTTTGCAAAAGTTCGTAATGAATCTGGTTTAAATATTAATAACAAATAAAATCACAGATACAAGGGATTATTACTTCTATAATCCCTTGTATCCTGGTTTTCTGTGAATATCAAGATGTATGCCGTCACCCCTGTTAGGGTGAGACCTTAAATTAGTCTCCTCAGATATACCTGGGTGCTGCCTAATCAAAAATGTAATATGACATCTGTCTGTGAGTATCAACCAAGACACATGAAAGCAACTTCAGTGTTCAAGCATCTACTTTATTAAGTCAAAATCTCAGTTCATATCTTTACAATAAAGGTTAAACAAAAAAAAAAATTAGCTGCAACAAAAAAATATATAAATAAAATAAATAATAATAATAATAATAATAATAACATGTCGAACATGTCCTGCCAATTGTTGATCCCTTTTGAGGACGCGACTCTGTTTGTAAGCAGGCATGACTATGGGATCAACGACATCATCCCACTCATCGGTGTTCTGGAAAGTGCGCTGAACAACCTCATCAGCGCGGATTCCCAGGCCACGTCTCCAAGGCTGAACATCCTCAGTCAATTGTCTGTTCTCAACCATACTGGCCTGGGTACAATCCGGTACTGCCTCCTCCTCCTCCTCAAATAGTCTGTTCTCAACCATACTGGCCTGGGTATAATCAGGTACTGCCTCCTCCTCCTCCTCAAATAGTCTTTTCTCAACCACACTGGGCTGGGTGCAATCAAGTGGTGCCGCCTCCTCCAATAGTCTCTTTTCAACCATACTAGGCTAGGTGCAATCAAGTGCTACTGCTGCCTCCTCCTCCTGCCATAGTATAAAACGAGAAGTGGGTATGGCATTTCATAGTTCCTCATTGACTTTCAGCTAACATCTGGCTACAGCATTTTGACCCAAAAAGCACCATGCTCCAAATTTTGCTTTATCAGTGACATGTTTTAGGAAAATGTGTCTGATTCCAGTCTAAAGTAAATTTTTTTTTCTTTTGTCCAAGTATTCTGTCAGGAATGAGTGAAAGCGCAGTTCTCTAATATGAACTGAATAGTAAATTATCTCTATGTTTTAATAATACATTTAATAAAAAAATAGTTTTCGTTAAGCAGACAGGAAAAAAACTGCCGGACAGGCTAACATGGACTTAAAGCATGTGAGAAACATTGTTAGACGAACCCTTTTTACCTTTAAATATATGAGGGGTAGAACATAAATGTTAAAGCAAGAAATATCCATAGAAGTATGTGGATTGACATATACTTAACAAGTGCCTGTCTACTTCCCCTGATAGTCCCCTTTACCTCCCTGTTCCTGTGACATCACAACGCTACAGGAACTGCCTGCTCAGAAAATATGTAACTGAGGTAGCACACCATTGCAGCCATTGATTGGCTGAGTGGGCAGTTCCTGTAGTGTCTTGATATCAAAGAAGCCGATAGATAGAAGAGACCAGTAAGGAACCAAGAGTTACGACGTGGTAGCTGAGCCCCACCTGGAGGGATGAGTGCCACTTTTTAAAGATGTAGCCTATTTTGGCCCTTTAAGGACACAATATATTTTGTTGTTTCATCACTGCAATTCTATTAACCATATTTTTTATTTATTTTAGTTTTCTGTTGCTGTAGCTTGCTTTTTGTGGCCTTTTTAAATTACTATAGGGTACATATAATATAGTGAACAACTTATTTTTGGGGGGAGGAATTATAGCAATGTTTAGATTTTGCTTATATGGTGTTCACAGTGCAGTATAAATGCACAATTGCACATTTATATAGATTTTATTTTCTTTCGACTTTTAAACAATAACTTATAATCATATATTTGTTTTGTGTTCCCCTATTCTAAAGGTTAACACAGCTTTATTTTTCTGTTAATGGAGCTGTGGGTGAGTTGTTTTTAACGGTACCATTTTAGTTAGTTTGATGACATTTGTTGACATAAAATAGTAATTGCTGCATTTTTCTTCTTTTTTGTATGCTTACTGTGTATGATGGTGTGATACTTAATAGTTATGGTGATTAGATATGCAGTGATAACAATTATGTGTATAGTTTTTTACATATATTTTAAATATATTATGATATATGATTATAAAATACCCCCCCCCCCCTTGTGTCCACCACTGAGTCTGTATGGGCTCATGGAGGACATTGAGGTCTCACATGCTCCTCCATGTCGGCCATTTTTTTTTTTTTTTGTAAGAGTCACCATAAAGTGGAACAGCGCAGCCTGGAGGAGGGAAGTCTCACTTTAGCTTTATGAGGTACACAGGGAGCTGCTGTCAGTAAGTGCTGTGAGAACACGTATTAATACTGCACTTTGAACTGTTTTACTAGAAATTGGCGAACCTCTTTAACATCAAAGTAACTACTGGAATTTTTCTTGTACAGGTGCCCTGTGTTGTTGTTGCTGTTCACCTCTCATATATTTAGAAGCCATCTCTATTATTTTATTCCTACAATTGTATGCAGCCAAAAAATATCAGTTAACTGTGTATTTGTGCTTAGTTATTTATTCCAATAATTCATGTGGTGTTTACCATCTGTATCCGTCTTCTAAAAATGTCAATCATGTACATACAAGCAGCCTCTAATTTGACTTGCTAAAGTGTTTTTGGTTTTGTTGTTTAGGTTTTTAAACTTTTTTTTTTTTAAGCCTAAAGAAATTTATAGAAAATACCAGAATACACCTTTTATTTAGAGAATGTCAAAGTGACCCTTTTTTTCATTGGCAGTGCATAGGGGACTGAACTTGAAGCTCAATGTCATGGTTAAGCTCCTCATTAATTATGCAGACATTTACATTTCTCAAGACCACAGCAGCAGTTTTAAGATTGATGTGAGCTATATCTAGAATTCACATAAGCATATGGATCAGCAACCTGACTACAACATTGTTATGTCTTCCAGGGACGTCAGCACCAATTTTATCATTGAAATTCAAAATAGCTTAAACGATTAGTTTATTTAGGTGATTGGTTATTAGACAAAGATCATGACAAAGATAATAGCATATTAAATTCATATAAACAGTCATTTATAAACTTCTGTATGGGCATCTAGAACTTCAGATTCACAGGTATAGAGTTGCAGATATTTAACAGTCATTTATAACTTCAAGTGATTCTTAATTCTTTAACACACTCTTTGCATCCAAAATGGTTCTATTGGTACAAAGACTGATTTTTATAGTAGGAGATGCATGAGATTGCAGATCATTCATGATTATTCCCTCAGCACCACTATTAGTGCAGATACTTTTCACATCACACTGTGTATCCACTGCCTGGTAAAATAACAAAATCTAATGATACACAAATACTGAGATGAAGTAGGATGGGGTGTTGCCATATAATTTGACTTTTTTGTTAATTAGACATGAGTTAACCAAAAGCTTGCTAGCATTATTATAATTGTGAGGATATGTGCACACTACGGAATCCCGGCTGATCACCCGCCGCAGATTCCGCAGCTCTCCCCCATGCAGCGCGCATCTCCGCCGGTCCCATAGGCTTCATTCTATGGTTTGCCAGATTCCGCCATCCGCCTAAAGAAAATGAACCTGCTCATTCTTCGGGCGGAAGGGGGAATCTGGTAAATCATAGCAAGAAGCCCATGGGTCCGGAGGAGATGCACGTGCCCACGAGTGGTGGAGAGCTGTGGACTCTGCGTCGGGAGATTCGCCCGGGATTCCGTAGTGTGGACATACACTACTATACATTTGCTATGTAAGGGTATGTCCACTATATATGCACACTATAGCAGTATTATTGGTTACATTGGTGCCTGTATAGTGGGAACATACACATCATTTTACCATGCTGAGCACTTTCCTTTTATACATTATAGTATTAGTACTGGACTCAGCAGGGGTAGTAAACATATTCTGTGGAGTGATGAATCACACTTCTCTACCTGGCAGTTTGATGGATAAGATTGGGGTTCGGGAATGGCAGAAGAACCTTACCTGTCTGAATGCACTGTCTACTGTTTTATTTAAACAAAATATTATACTTGATAACCCCTTTAATGAGCAACCTTGCACTAAACTGGTCACGTCATGACTAATTAATGCTACATGTCATACTACTGTGGAGCTAAAGGATTCGTTTGATGCTATTATCATCTGGGAATTACCTGGGCTTCACCTTTTCTGCTCTGATCATTTAGCAGTGCGCTTACTTGAATGCAACCTACAATGTATGTACCACTTTCTCTCTCACATTTAATTTAGTCATTTCTTCTCTGCTCAGGCTATATTTGACTATTTAAAATGAGTGGTTTCTGTACATTTTATTGTAACAATTACGAATTTACTGTACCTCTTATGTCCTTAAAATTTTATTAAAAGGTTACCTAAAAATAACTGCTGTTCCTCTTCTTTGATGTATGTATTATTATGGTGGTCATACACTAATAATTACTGTGGCTATTGTTGAAATAAATTTATTGGTGTACTTTACTTCTATTGTATCTGGTTACTTTGTTGTTGTAACATCTCTTATTGCCCCCTGTTATTAACTTTATTGAAAACAGACAATTAAAAAAAAAATTAAAAATACAAATAATATTTTATCTTCAAGATAAGAGGAAAAACCTACTACAGTCCAAGACTTTATATTGTTTTGCCTATATATAAATTGCTCATCATCAATTTTGTAGTGGGCATAATGCAATTTTCCTTCTACTTATGTATAAGAACTGACACATTTACCTTAATACTGTACCATCCATCCTTTTCGCCAGTTCAGCACTGTCTAATAATTACAGTAAATGTGTGTCTCCATTTTGTAATACTAGTGATCAAAAAAATGTCTGCATATAAATGCAATATTGCAGGAGCACAGATTTAGAAAGACGATTCAAGTCAATCGGCAGCAAATTACAACTCTATTTCAACCATACTTTAAAAAGCTATCACATGTAGGCAACTGTTCATTTTCATTTTTAATCTAAATAACTCCAAGTCCATAGATTGATTTTTCCTCTTAGGAAGCAGAATGTCAGCAGCTACAGGTTTACAAACTCAAGCTGGCACATATCACTGTAAATAACTATTTGATGGGAAAAAAATCAATGATTTTTCTTTAAGAAGAATGCGAAGACCCAATAACTAATTAGTGGGTTTCTTATTCTCTCCTTTTCTATAATTGCAAACAGTAGTCTAAATGTGTCATATAGTGTGCCGGAGCCAGCACAGTGTGTTTCCCGCAATATTCTACAGAATATAGAACTCTATTCCTTTCTTTAACTAAACAATCAGTACAGTTATGCCATTTGTAGCAACATATAATAAAAGATGAACTAAGCTTTACAAAGCCATTATGTGAAAAAAGGTTAAAAAAAAATAAAAACACAGGGAAAAAAAGTCCTTTACTAAAAGGGACTCCTGCAGAAAGTCAATTTTCAGGCAAGGATGCTCACACCTCTGAATAGCAAAGCCATTAATATATTTTCTATGTCCTAGTGCACATATCATATTGACACAAGAAGCTTAGCAATAAACACTGCACGCAATATACAAAGATAACTAAAAATGTGCTTTATTCATCCCTAACATACAATTGCTGAACAGGTAATAAAGATAACACAAAACCATAATGATGCAACTTAAGGGTCTATTTACACAGAAAGATTATCTGACAAATTATTTGCCAAAGATTTGAAACCAAGGCCAGAAACAGCCTATAAACAGCAATCAGATCATAAAGGAAAACCTGAGATTTCTCCTCTTTTTAAATCCATTCCTGGCTTTGGCTTCAAATCTTTGACAGATATTCTTTCTGTGTAAATAGACCCTTACTGTCTGACTTATCAGTGTAAATGACAAATCTTTCAAGTTCCCATCAGAGGTTCGTGTTATGCATTTTTTAATGATATCGCAATTTATACAGATTGGTCCATATTTATGAACCAAAATCTGTTAGATTTTTATATTATACACACAGAAACCAATCATACCTCATTATTAGAAAAAAAAAAAGTAGCCGCTGGGATTGGTTGTTATCAGACCCATTTTCGTCCCAGATAGATTGATAAATTGTGTAAGAGAAATGGCAGTTTTGTAATCGTATAATACAAATGCATTTTTACATCTGAATGAATGCCTAACCTTACAGAATGATGAAAACAGCATTGCCTCCTACCTTCTGAGGCTTTGGAGAGGGGCAGAGCACCCAGCCAAGGGAATATGTTGAATGAGCACATAGTATTGCCACTTACCCTGGAGCAGTTTCTGCAAAGCGAGTGTACTAACTAAGTGGTGGTACATGGATACAGCACCATTGCTGTAACAGCAGAAGTAGTAGATCTGCTGAACCACCGCTAGTGATGGCAAAAGTAACACTAGGGAACGTAGTCTAAGGGGCCACTGGCTTACACCAGAGCCCACCACAAGGTGGGTTGGACTTGCTTCGGCAGGTGTGGTGCAGCTGGAGACACGTAGGCAGGCAGGAAGATCACAGCAGGACTCAAGGATGGAACCAGTGCAACAGTCACGGATAGCAGGAACCACGGGCAGGATTTACAGGTAAGCTGGGACCACACTCTATGGGTAGCAATGCAGAGACTCCAACAGGGGTAGGGGGTGGGGAGTCAGGACTAATGCAGAATTTATAGGGGAGTGTCTTAGGTTGGAAGGGCATTAAGGGCATGCCCATGAGTCCCTGCACCTACTGTACACATTTTCATGGTGCCCTATGCTATCGGTGCCATGTGTCACGGCCACGGCGGCGTCCCGCGTTCCGGGCTGCCGCCGCGACCGCCTCCTGCCCCATGCAGCAGCCGGTGTCCATAGTCAGGGACCCGGCGCTGCTGTTACTTCGGCCCCGGGGGGCGCCTCACCTCTCCACGTTCCTGTCTGTCGCTGTGCCGGCCGGCGCGCGCGTCCCCGCCTCCTAGGGCGCGCGTGCGCCGGCTGTCTCAGATTTAAAGGGCCAGTCCGCCCTTAATTGGTTAGTTGCACCAATCACTCCCCTATAAATCCCAGCATGCCCTGTCCCTTATGTTGGAGCCTCTACATGCTTCCCATAGCGTTTGGCCCAGCTCCCTGTTGTTCCTGACCTTAGTCCTTGTCCCTGGTTCCTGTCCTTAGTCCTTGTCCCTATCCTTGCCCGCTGCCTTCCCACTGTTCCTGAGTCCTGTCCGCCACCTGCGAGCACGCCTTCTGTCCTCTGCCTGCGCGATCTCCTGCCTACTGCTCCTGCCACGCCTCGCCTGCCGTCACCAGCAACCAAGCCAGGGGTAGCGACCTGGGGGTCGCCTGCCGCAGCAAGTCCATCCCGCCTTGCGGCGGGCTCTGGTGAAAACCAGCGGCCCCTTAGACTCCGCTCCCTGGTGAGGTTAGTGTCATCGCTGGTGACGGTCCAGTGGATCCACTACTTCAGGCGTTACACCATGTAGGGAGCCATTGAGACTATCATTGACAGCATTTCTTTTCCATGTACATTGCCATTTGCCTAAAAATAATTTAATAAATTAGAGGAATTTTTTTTCATACCACTTTTTCAAGGTAGCTCTTCCTTTAAGTCAGTTTCTCTCTTCAACTATGAGTCTTAAAATATGACTTGGAATGCATTCCAAGCCAAGGAGCCCTCTCCAGAAAGAAACAATACTCATCTGCAAAGAGCTGTTTTGTGCTTATTGCCTCTGGTCAGTACAAAACAGGGTGATGGCTACCTATTGAGAGACATTTCATCATGGGACCAAAGGAGTTAAGCTTGTCCTTGAGAGCATCATAAAAATGTGTAAAGACTTAGGACACTCACACTCAACTAAAAATATTGGGGAAGAAAGGATATCTAAAGCAAGACTCCTTACCCCTAATTTTTTTGTTGAAGTTTGAAGTAAAAATTGTCTCAGAACAAAACTATTCACTCATCTCTACTTAGTAATATTACAGAGAGTTTGTGTGTTGTTTTGCAGTTCAGTTCTATTGAAGCAAATGGAGCTGAATTGCAATCCGACATACAACCTGGCGCTTACTTTTCCTAATCTTGGATAACCTCTTTCATGAACATATTTTAAGTATTTTAAGATATTAGAACAACCGCAGAGAACCTGTCAGTTCACACAATGGAGCTTGCGGCTCCACAGAACATGTGCGCCCGCATCCCAATTCACCACTACACACAATGGATTTTGTTCACTTTTTATGTACTGTATGTTAAAACCTATCAAGTCTATGTTAATTTAACCTGACATAACAATGAATACATTCAGGGGCGTAACTAGAAATGGCTGGGCCCCATAGCAAACTTTTGATTGGGGCCCCACCCCCTCTCGATCGACCACTACGCCATCAACACACTTAGCTCTACACAGGTTCTGTACACCATATAAATTACAGTACAGTTACATCAGGTGACTTACAGGAGACGTCTTCTCTGATCGGAGTTCTTCCCTTTTCATTTTCTTTTCCATCTGTCCTGGGCCGTTATGAGAACTTCTCTGGGCCACGAATCCACAGAATCTGCCAGACAGACATATTAGGCTCCACACTCTGTCACCATCCTCATCTCTCTACACACTGCACATCTGTATTGGCTCCTTTACACCCACATTTAGTGGGTAGGCTGACTCTATGTGATCCCATTTTAGTATATGGCCCTCCTCTCTGTCGCCCCTCCTTATAGATAGCTTCCTTATGTTGCCCCCCCCCGCTGTCCCCCTTATAGATGCCCCCCCATGTTGTCCCCTTATAGATGGTCCCCTATGTTGCCCCCCCTATAGATGGCCCCCTCTTCCCCTATATTGTCCCCTTATAGATGGCCCACTTTCCCCCTTTATTGTCCCCTTATAGATGTTCCCCTCTCCCCCAATGTTGTACGTTTATATCCCCCTCTCCCCCTATGTTGTCCCCCTCTCCCCCTATGTTCTCCCCTTATAGATGGCCTGCTCTCCCCCTATGGTGTCCCCCCCTTATAGATGGCCCTCTCTCCCCCCCCTTATAGATGTCCCTCTCCCCCCCTTCCTTATAGATGGTCCCTCTCTCCCCCCTCCCTTATAGATGTCCCCCTCCCCCCTTCCTTATAGATGCCCCCTTCTCTTCTCCCCCCATTCCTTATAGATGCCCCCCTCTCTCCCCCCCCCCTTCCTTATAGATGCCCCCTTCCCCCCCCCTTCCTTATAGATGCCCCCTTCTCTTCCCCCCCTTCCATATAGATGCCCCCTTCTCTTCCCCCCCTTCCATATAGATGCCCCCCTCTCTTCCCCCCTTCCATATAGATGCCCCCCTCTCTTCTCCCCCCCTTCCTTATAGATGCCCCCTCTCTCCCCCCCCCTTCCTTATAGATGCCCCCTTCTCTTCCCCCCCTTCCATATAGATGCCCCCCTCTCTTCCCCCCCTTCCATATAGATGCCCCCCTCTCTTCTCCCCCCCTTCCTTATAGATGCCCCCCTCTCTCTCCCCCCCTTCCTTATAGATGCCCCCCTCTCTCCCCCCCCCCCTTCCTTATAGATGCCCCCTTCCGAGGAAAGTAAGTTTAAAAAAAAAGAAAAAAACTCACCTAACAACACGCTCCCCCGTCGAGCCTTTTTCCTGTCACCCCCTGTCTGATGCGCGGCTGCCGTCTGATGCCGCGTCCTAGCCCCGGCAGCGCGCGTATCATAGAGTTCTGTGTGGGCCTGTGGCCGCGACTTCCGGCACACGTCTCTGTTGAACCGCAGCACAAGCCCACACAGAACTCTATGATACGCGCGCTGCCGGGGCTAGGACGTGGCATCAGACGGCAGCCGCGCATCAGACAGGGGGTGACATGAGCGCTGTGGACCGGTCCTGTGCTCCTCCTGGCCCAGTGACTCCTTTTCCCTATGGTTGGGGAAAGGAGTCTCCGGGTCGGGAGGAGCACGGGACCGGCCCCCGGCTACAGCACCCGGGAGGCATGCTCAGCCGCCGGGTGCTGCAGGATATGTAAGCTCCAGGGGCCCCCGTGAAGGGCCCCTGATGCGGCGCTACGGCTACGGCTGCTACGGCGGTAGTTCCGCCAGTGAATACATTAACAATAAAGGGAGATCCTATCACTATACTGTATATGACCACCATATATATATATATATATATATATATATATATATATATATATGGCAACATTTACATAGTAACTTTAGATGAGCCAATTTCCCAACATCTCTAGGCTCCCAATCTCAGTTAAATATTTCTACTCCAAGTGGCATTTGCAGGATTTGTAATGAGGTGGAAAGATTACGCCGACATTCCACGGATAGCGGAATACGCCAGCCCATAGAATGGTGTCTATGGAGCCGGCGGAAAGGCGCGCGGCTGTGCGCGCGGGCATACTGCGGAATTCCGCAGACATTATCCGTGAGAATTCCGTAGTGTGAACCCACCCAAAGAGTAAGCACAAAAAACAGGCTGATCCAGCCATCAGTTAGGTAAAGACACTTTGGGGAGATTTATCAAACTGGGGCAGAATTGTCTCAGCTGCCCCTAGCAACCAATCATTTTCTACCTTTCATTTTTCAAAGAATCTGTGAGGAATGAAAAGTGGAATCTGATTGGTTGCTAGGGGCAACTAAGTCAATTCTACTTTACACCAGCTTGATAAATCTCCCCCTTCTCTCCAACTGGACTGTTGTCTATTTATAATGTTCTGTCATCTACTGCTCAATGTACAGATAACTAAAATAATAAGTGTGAAGTGCAGGATGTGCCAAGTCTCTCAAAATATCACAAAAATGTAAGACAAACGCCTAACCAGTAAAGAGAAAGGAGATGACCCCATTAGAGATAACCAGGTAAAGAATAGGGGGAGAGTGGGATGTCGTCCAAGCAAGCCCTGTTTTCTGTCCACATTCCGGACCGAGCTATTTGCACATTGTGGAAATTGGACCATTTACATTTTTTATACATAGGGAGAGTTTATGTATTGTTTCTTGAATGCTGCTCCGGAACTTGGTGTACTCCACAGTCTCATGGAGCTTAGTTTTTAAATAGCTTTAACATAAACATTTTAATATATATATAATATATATATAAACAAACATTTTATATATGATATATCCACTCTTTAAATCACATTGCCTATGACAGCAAGATATAGCATGGGCAAGGGGTAAAACAAACATCACCTAGTGCTAGATGTCATTACAGGATGTGGACAGACACGTGCTGCACATAAAAAGGTGAGGGTGTCATGGGAACCACGTAAAAATTTTATCTGAGGCCCTTGAGTTGATCTCACAATAATAATTAATTGCTTTTGAGGCCCTTGAGGTGAGGGCTGGCTTCAAAGGGCTCAAACTGAATTTTTGGAGGGCTTCAGAAATGAAGTTTCAGGCCCTGGAGGTGAGACTTCCAAAAATTGAGTTTGAGGCTCTTGAGTGAAGTGAGCCCTTCAAAGATTGTGTTTGAGGCCCTTGAGTTAAGGCGAGGGCTGACTTCAAGGGCATCAAACTAAATTTTTGAATGGCTTCATAAATTGAGTTTTAGGCCCTGGAGATGAGATCTCAAAAAATAAATTTTGAGGCTCTTGAGGTGGGCCCTCCAAAAATACCCTCAGGCTGAATGCCTTTTCAGTGAGAACGCTGGTGGCAGGGCAGGCCAGTACCTCCAAGGTGAAGAGGGACAGTTGTGGTAATGTATCCAGCTTCGACACCCAATAATTATAGGGTGCAGGGGGATCGGAGAGGACAAGGTTATGGTTGACCGGGTACTCCCTTAACATCCACCAAAACTTGTTCCTTCTGCTGACATCTCTCATCTGTGACAATCATAGAAGTTGTAGACGAGGGGGAAATAAACGGTGACTGTCATTGCATGAGTGTGACATGGTCAGACCCATCCTGTTTAAATTTTGAAGGATGAATTTGTAGCCAGTGCAAGGGCAGCTGACAATCTAAAGGAAAGACAGAGTCCCATACACCCTTCATTACTTATAAAGGGGGGGGGGGGGGCTATGCACACACTCTAAAAACAAAAGCCTGGTGGTGACCCCCTAAAAATTTAACACAAAACCCAAGTGGTGACATTTCTTAAAATGGTAAGCAAGAGCCTGTTGTTGATCCTCATAATACAATTTTAATTAAAAAATTCCAAAAATGTCTACAGTGAAAACATGGAACAATGTCCATGCCAAGTATGAGGCACAATTCTGATAGATGCAAGTTTGGCGAGAGCCTGTTGTGACCCTCTTATAAATTTGTGGAGGTAGTGGCGAATTAATAACAATACAGTCAATAAGAGGCCCTGGAATTTGAATGTGCACACTTTCAATCCTTTAACAGGTATCTATTAGATGGCAAGTGTGGTCGCTCTGGCAAACCAGGGTAAATTTATGAAAGCACTGAACCACCAAGTTGAAAATAGGGTCAAGGCATGACACGTGATGAAGTTGGAGATGGAGGAGGCATCAGTGCTGCAGAACAGGGAGACACCACTCAAACATATACCCATGTTTGAGACACTTAATTTAATTAATAACAATTGACAATACAATTTTAATTGAATTTGATTGAATTTGAAATTAAAGATTAAAAAAACACCCAATAGAGTGGCCTCTAGCGATCAGAATAATCCTGCATGCAAAACAGCTACTACTCCCATGGAGGGAAGAAGGCATGAAAATTATCTCTCCCAACTTGGTGGAGCAGTGTCAAAAAATAAGTCTGGCAGCTCTGGCAAATAATGTAATTGAGTTTTAAATTAAATTTAAAATTGAATTTGAAATGGACAATACTGTGATCCTGGTAAAACAGCAACGAGATCCTGATCCAAAGGTTTAATGGGAAAATTTTGCCCCACACCCTGCCACTAATTGTGCATGAGATGTGACCCTTTTTTGTTTATTCTTTGATAAGTAGTGCAGAGCGTCAAAATTTGCCCCACGAAAATTAGAATGTAACAGCAACTAGGTAAAAAATTGCATATTCTGTCCATTTATCAGCTTTCAAATATGGCAGTGGCCTGGACGTCAAAGAGATTTTTTTATTTTTTTTATAAGTAGAGCAGAGTGCCAAAACTTGCCTGGCTAAAATTAGAATGTAACAGCAAATTGGTCTGGAGAACCTATTTTGGAGAATTATCAGCTGCCTGTCTGTCTAAGCAGATGATGTGCCGGCAGGCAAATTATTCACTGTATCTACGGAGCTATTTGCACTGCTGTGTAGTAGCCCTAAGAAGGGATTTTGGGGTCTTGGCTGCCTGCAATCACTTAAAATCCTAACTGTCCCTACTCCAAGATCTCTCCCTTAACCTGTCCTCTCACAACTATAATGTAGGAGCAAATAGATCTGCTGATGCCTATTCTGCACAATTAGGAGCTTCCTGCCTGTCTGTGAGAATAGGTAACTGATGTGCTGGTAGCCTGGCTGTTCACTGTATTGATGGAGCTACTGTATATGCCATGCTGTGTAGTCAATTAGCCCTAAGAAGGGTGTTCACGGTGTATTTGGTGGGAGGAGCATGAGGTGGTGCTGAGGTACGCCTCTTCCGCTGTTGGTCCGGCGTCTCTGAATCCATGTGGTCTGACTCCATGAACGTATGAGGGAGAGCGGATACCTTAGGAAGCTCTAGCGGCTAAAAGTATCCTGCGGCCGGTGTGAGCCTGGGTCTGCAGCCCTTTGGAGCGGCTTGTGGAAGCATTGCATGAGGCAGCAGAGAAGACCCCAGAAAGGACTCAGTAAGGAGGGAAGGAGGGAACTGGTGAGAGCAGCCCTCCTGCCTCCGGGAAAAGTCACAGGGTGGAGGAAACCATTTGCAGGAGCAGGTGATTGCAGAGCCGGTGAGAGCTGCATCAGGAGACTCCTGTATTTCCCAAGCTAAAGAGTCCGGGTATAGTGCCTCGTCAGCCCGAGGGAGCCGGTGAGAGCGGCTGCAGCGTGGAGGAAATGATACATAGCTGCAGATGATTGCAGAGCCGGTGAGAGTGGCATCAGAGGATTCCTCTAGTTTCTTGCTAAAGAGATCGGGTACAGTGCTCTGACAGCCCGAGGGAGCCGGTGAGAGAGGCTGGAGTCTGAGAGCGCAGTTCCCGGGACTACCACTGGCTGTACGGGGGCAGAGTAGAGAGTCACATCCACAATTTGGAGCTGTCCCAAGTGGAGTGGAGACGACCTCTTGGTGAGAGTGGCAGTGCCACAATTTTCTTACGATTGTATATATGCCGTTTGTTCTGTCCCCTTTGCTGTCTGTCTTACCAGAGTTGAGGGTTAATACCCCAGGTAAAACTTCTGTTGGGAACTCGGCCGGATCAAGACTGCTCTCATCTCTGTGCTCACTGGACTGACTGTTGCTTGAGGTTCCATCAGTGTGGGGGAAAAAGGTGCTCCAAATCCGAACTTTCTTTGTGGATCTCTGTGGAATTTGTTATAGTCAAATGGTGGCCTTTTGGAGTTAAAAGACTGTTTGGATGTTTGACTCTCCCCCTGTACAGTGCAGTCCAGAATTTATGAATGGTGATCAGGACTAATTCAGTTACCTACCTACCTAAACTCTGTGATGAACTTGAGCCTAATTAACATACTAACCCCCTATCTTTTTTCCTCCTCTGGACTATTTGGATAACTGTCTGTGGCATTAGCCATACCAGGATATGGGCACGGGGTCCGGTTGGTGAGAGCGACAGGACCAGTGTTGAGCTTGGAGGGCTAGGGGGGGGGGTGCGAGGGTGGGAGAGGGAGGAAGGAGGTTAAAAGGGGCTTATTGAACTGGACTGAGAATTGGTTATATTTTTCTTGTTTTTTTTTTTTTTCTGCTGTTTTGGTTATCATACTGATTGAAGGTACCTGTGTATGGGTCCTAAGAGGGCGAGCCCAGGGAAAGCACACATAAAAATTGATAAGTGGTTCAGTCCGCCCAAGATGGCAGGAAAGGGGCGACTGGGTAAGGGGACCAATGAAACTGCACAAGATCGGAGAGAGAGCTGTGGTGTGAAGGAGAAGGTCCCCCAAGAGCAGCCTAGTTGGTTGGGCGAAATCTTAGCGGCAATCAAAAAATGTGATGGGTCCATACTAGAACTAGGGACACAAGTGGGGGCGATTAGCTCCGACATTTCCATCTTGAGATCTGATGTGGCTAAGATCAGAGAGAGATTTACAGAGGTGGAAACCCGAGTCAGCTCCCTTGAAGATGACATGAATATGGTTAAAAAAACGTTAGAGGGAGTAGTTCAGGAAAATCGGGATCTAAAAAGCAAAATAATAGAGGCAGAGGATAGAGCAAGACGGTGTAACATCAGGATAGTTGGTATGCCAGAAGGAGTGGAGGGAAAAGATCCTACAGCATTTGTGCAAAAATGGTTTTTGGAGGTATTGGGTAAGGACAATGTAACAGAATTGTTTTGTGTCGAAAGAGCTCATAGGGTCCCGGCTAGACCTCCACCCCCAGGGAATAGACCTAGGTCAATTGTGGCTAAGTTACTCTGTTACACTGACCGTGAGAAGATTTTGAGGAGAGGCAGAGAGCTGGGGGAACTAAGATGCAGTAATGCGCAGGTTTTCCTTTACCCAGACTATGCCTCTGAAACCCAAAAAAAGAGATTTTCCTTTTTGCAAGTAAAAAAGAGATTGAGGGAAAAAAGGATAAAATATGGTCTTATGTTCCCAGCTCGCCTAAGAATAATTTATGATGGTAAAACTTTTTTCTTTGAGACGCCACAAGAGGCCGAAAAGTGGATGGAAGGGAAGGGTCTTGTATGATTATGTAATAGCCGGACCTGGCGGAAAATAAGTCTCAAGTTTAGAGGCCTAGATAGTGATACTATGTAGTGTCAGAGAGGGGGATGGGGGGGGGAGGGAGTTCGGGGTGGTAGGGGGGGGGGTTTGGGGGATGGAGTGGAGGGGGGGAGGTGGGAGGGGGGACTTCGGGGGGGGGACCCCACGCCAAAGGTTTTTTTTTTTTTTTTTTTTTCTCTCCGTTTTGTTTTGGAAGGGTTCGTATTTAAAGCTTGGGGGAAATGGTTAAGTTAATGATATGGAATATAAGGGGTTTAGCCGATAGATTGAAGAGATTGGCAGTAATGAATTTTCTGAAATGTCAGCTCCCCTGTGTGGTTGGTTTACTGGAGACTCACCTGGTAGAGGATACTACTAGGGTACTTTTGAAGGGATGGTGGCTGTGTCAATATCACTCCGTTTATTCCAACTACGCCAGAGGAGTATCAGTCCTTATTCATAGGAGTATAGAGTGGCAACTATTTGAATGTAAAAAGGATAGGGAGGGGAGATATATATTTTTCCATTGCAGACTGGACAATATGATCTGTGTTCTTGCCTTTATATATATCCCCCCTCCTTTTAAGTCCCAGGTTCTGGAGCAGCTGTTCAACTTCATTAAAAATAGAGATGAATGTCCTGTACTAATGTTGGGGGACCTTAATGCTGTTATGAATGAACAGAATGATAGATTAAGGATGTTGAACCCGAAGGTACAGATTAGAAACTCCCAACTGCCAGATATTATTGCTGAAATGGGGTTAAAGGATCTATGGAGGGAGAGGAACCCTGAATCCAAGGTATTCTCTTGTTGGAATAAAACCTCGCGTACTATGTCCAGAATAGATATGGGATTTGGGAATGAGTTAATGGCACAAAAAATTACTAAAATAGAGTATTTACACCGTTGTGTTTCTGATCATGCACCACTCATTGTTGAAATTCAGAGTAGCGCACTAAAGGAGTTTAGGAGTATTTGTATAAATCCACATTGGTTTCAATTTATCACAGACACTGTAAAAATTGGTTTAGAATTAAAAGAGTTGTGGGAAATCAACTGTAGCTCTGCTAGTAAGGGAATTGTATGGGATACACTAAAGGCTATAATTAGGGGGAAATATCATGGTGTGATATGTAGAATTAAAAAGGGATTTAGGGAAAAGGAAGAGAGATTAATTAAGGGGGTTAAAAAATTAGAAGAGGAATTTAAAAAGGCACAGTCACTAGCACTAGAAAGTGAATTAAAAAACAAACAGGAAGAGTTGGATAAGTACTTAGAGGATAAAGCAAGGAATATTGCGGCATTTAGGGGGGTGAGGACTTTTCTGGGTTCGGGTAGACCAAATAAGGGGCTAATGGCCCTGGTGAAAAATCAGGAGGGGAAAAAAAGTATAAGGGCAATAAGGAGCAACTCTGGGGATATAGTAAATGACCCGAAAGAGATAAATAGGGAGTTCAGGACATACTATGAGAATCTGTATGCGCAGGAAGCTATTTATAAAAGGGAAGATATGGAGGAATACCTGGGGAAAATTGTTTTCCCCCAGATAAGTCAACTGGAGAAGGAAGAACTAGATGCCCCTATCTCCTTAATGGAACTTAATGAGGCCCTAGAGGCAATAGTGGGGAATTCAACCCCGGGTAGAGATGGCATCCCTTATGAGATGTACAGAAGACATAGAGAGGTTTTGTTACCATGCCTTCACCAAACTCTTCTAGAGGCGATGGAGGCTGGGGAACTGCCGGCATCCATGAGGGATGCCTCCATAATTTTGATCCCGAAACCGGGGAAGGACCACCTAAATATAGAATCTTTTCGCCCTATCTCTCTTATTAATAGTGATGCCAAGATTTTCGCTAAAGTTCTTGCAAGGAGACTAGGTAAAATAATAGGCACTATAGTACATGGGGACCAATGTGGATTTATACCTGGTCGTATGCCCAGACACAACATCAGGCGTCTGTTTGTGAATATGCAGATAGGGGGGGGGGGGGGGGCTCCCACTCCATCCTGTCGTTGGACGCAACTAAGGCGTTCGACAGGATGGAGTGGGAGTATTTATGGGAAGTAATGAGGCACTTTGGGATAGGGGAGGGTTTTTTGGGGATGGTCCAATTGTTATATCAGAACCCGAGAGCTGCAATACGTACTGGTGATGTCCTCTCTGAGTTGTTTTCGCTGGGTAGGGGTACGCGGCAGGGATGTCCTCTCTCCCCACTGCTCTTCGCCCTTGGGATTGAGCCCCTTGCAATTAAGGTAAGAACTGATGATAAGATAGAAGGCTTTGGGGCGGGGGGCGGTGGGGACAGAATATCCCTGTACGCAGATGACCTCCTTTTTTTCTTGCGGGACCCTAAAAAGGGGGTACCTCGGGTTATGTCCCTGGTTCAAGAACTGGGGGTTTACTCTGGGCTACTAATAAATTGGGGAAAATCTACCCTTATGTCTCTTGATCAGGAATTGGACTTATCCTTTCCTCCACTGTATAATTTAGAAAAAGGGAAAAGTTTTACATATTTGGGCATTCAGGTGTCCAGGGATTTACGGGGGTTTGATGACCTGAATACCAAGGATGTGGTAAATAATATAGAGAGGAAGGTCTCTGTTTGGTGCAGACTGAGAGTCTCCAGGATAGACAGAATTACATTAATAAAAACAATACTTCTGCCCAAACTTCTTTACCTATTCAGTGCCACACCAGTTGGGGTAGGGAAAAAGTATCTTAAAAGAATTAAAGTGGCATGGAACGCACTGATATGGGGAAGAAAAAGGGTGCGGATGAAAATAGAAGATTTATGTGTGCCAGTTGCAAGAGGAGGGTTGGGGGTTCCCAACGTAGATAAATATTTGTTAGCTTCGGAATGTTTTTGGTTGGCTAGATGGAAACAAGACAATTTGGGTAGATTTCTGTGTGAAAAATTGGGAGAGGGAGTATGGGATGTTTTCCAGATTTTAGAAAGCGGCCACTTGGAGCGGGGTGAATGGAGTAGATGGGTAATGGTAAGGTCCCTAATTAGGGTTTGGAAAAAACTAAAGATAGAGGAAAAAAGAAATGGAATATTGGACTTTTCCCCTTTGTGGCTGCACGAGGGGTTTGGTGGGAGAAGTGGTATGGGAACAGTGAAGGCCTTTGTAGAAGCAGGAATAAGAACAGTGAAAGATGTAATGTTAGGTAATGATATTAAAGATTGGACCACTCTTAGAAGGGAATATAAACTAGAGGAGAAACACTGGTACGATTATGCGAGGTATACAGCGATAGTTCGTGGGAACCTAAAAAGATCACAGGGCAATATATGCGAACCGGGCCCAATAATAGGAAAACTTAGAAATGGGACAATATTTAAAAATGAGGTTAAAACCCTATATCTACACTTCATGTCGGACTATGAAATAGGTGAGAAGGGGAGGAGGAAATGGGGAATGGAGTTTGGAGAGTTGAGTAACGATCAGTGGGTAAGAATTCTAAAAGGGATTAAGGAAGTTTCCAGGGCAGGCTCCCATAGGGTTGTTCAATTTAATATTGTCCATCAGCTATATTACACCCCACTCTTTCTATGTAAAATCAAAAAATGGGATGAGGATAAATGCCCAAGGTGTGGTGTAAGCCGGGCCGGCTATGGGCATATGTTGTGGTCGTGTGGGGCCCTGGTCTCCTTTTGGGAACTGGTACACAGAAAAATTATGGATATGTTAAAGTTAAAGTTTGAATTAAGTCCAGTGTTGGCCGTTTTGGGAGACTCTTCGTCTGTAGCATGCAAGAGGAAAAGTAGGAGTAAAATCCAGAGAATGTTGTTCTATGCTAGACTTGTGATCGTGAGAAAATGGCTGGCACCGGAAACCCCTAATATAAAACACTGGGAGAACTGTATAGAGAAATTTGAAAGATGCCAATGAATTTTTTTTTTTTTTTTTTTTTGTCTCTTTGGCGGGGGGGAAGGGGGGAGGGGGAAAGGGAAGGGAGGGGGGGCAACAAGGGATTGGGTCGGTTTATTAAAGAGATTAGTGATTTAAAGGTTTGGTGGGGGATGGTAACAAAATTAATTTATTGAGATATTAGTAAGGATTACAGACACTTAGATATATATTGTTAATGTGTAAAATGTTTTTGTCTATGTACCTTATTTATGATTAAAAATAAAAAATTTTAAAATTAAAAAAAAAAAAAAAAAAAAAATTAGCCCTAAGAAGGGCTTTTGGGCCTGCCTAAAATCACCTAAATCCCAACTTTCCCAACTCCAAGATCTCTCCCACACTAGGTACAAAATGGCATCCGTTGATGAGCAGCGGGAGCTCTTATAGTTCTTATAGTTTAGTAATGAGCCATCCAATTAATGAAGACGCTGTTATCGCGATGCTTGCGTTCCCCTAGGGCCCATCACATCCTCCTTGCATGGTTATTAACTTTAAAAAAAATGCCAACCATGGTGGGAGAAGAATCAAATTTTTACTATGTAATTCTACATATTATTTCAATAAAATAGCCAAACTATAGTAGCGAAAATATGGAGACTATTACAGAATGACGAATTTGGTAGCATAAGTGTCAAATAAACAGGAGTGGACCTTGGTGGAACAGCGGCATAAAATATATAAACTTTCTAATAAACCATTTAACATGTTCCAATCCCCTTCAAGTACCCTTTCACCTCCCCTTGAGTAGCACCTTTTGTATCCCCTTTTAATTTAAAGTGACTGTGTACCCACAATCTACCCTTGCCCAACTGTTTGTACCGTTAAATAGCTGCTTTTAATCCAAAATCTTTTCTGTGTCCATTCGGCAGGTGATGCAGTTTTTCTCCTAAAAAAACAACTTTTAAACTTGTAACCCTGTGTTAAATTGGTGAGGCCTAAAGTGTCTGTGCCCTAGGCCTGCAACATCTTTCCATCAATCCTTGCTACCCTCTTCACCATTAGGAATGCCCCAGGCAGGATTTCTACTATTTATCATTTGTGTGAACACTGCATATGTGCCTTCACTAGAGATGAGCAAACCTCGAGCATGCTCGAGTCCATCCGAACCCGAACATTTGGCATTTGATTAGCGGTGGCTGCTGAAGTTGGATAAAGCCCTAAGGCTATGTGAAAAACATGGATATAGTCATGTTTTCCAGACAACCTTAGAGCTTTATCCAAGTTCAGTAGCCCCAGCTAATCAAATGCCGAACGTTCGGGTTCGGATGGACTCGAACCCGATCCCAGCTTGCTCATCTCTAGCCTTCACGATCCAGCAAATTTGCAGTGTTCAGACAAGTGATGAATTCGGGAAATCCTGCCGGGGGGGGGGGGGGCATTACTAATCGTGAAAAAGGCGGAAAGAAGGGATGGGGCACACATACTCTAGGACACTAGTTTAAAAGTTTTAGGATAATAACTGTATCACCTGACGAACAGACCCCAGGACGGATCTTAGATTAAAAGCAGCTATCTGACGGTACAAGCGGTTGGGTGGGGCAGATTGTGGGTACAGAGTCACTTTGTGTGGAACCAATATAAGTGCCAATTTACTTTTTATTTCAATAGATTTTTTATTTTAATGTAGATGTAGAATGACCCATTACTAATGACAAATTTTTAGAATACAGGAGGAGTGGAGTGAGTGAATAATATGGACTGTGTCTTCACTGGTCCTAGTTAATTCCTATAGGCACCCAGTTAATTAGTAAACTGAACACTTGGTTGACAGCTCCAACAAAAAATCACCCACAATCTACTCAAAATCAGCCTTCCTATCCTCTTCTTTCTGTCCTTATATTGCTCTATTAGTCTCTCCCTGCTTTGCTCTAACTGCCTGCTGAGATCCTTCTCTCTCCTTTACACACAGCCGACTGGCCACATCCGTTACCGAACCACCTAATATAGAGGATGAGGGGGAGGAGCTGACATCACAGAGGGGCCTGCAGCTGATTGGACCTGCGCAAGGATTTACATGTCAAGTTACAAAAGCTGTTAAAGTGAAACTAAAAAACATTTAATTAAAACCTTTGGGAAAGTGTTCTTTTCACCATAATAAGTACAAGGCTAAAATAAAAATGTTTTTCAACAGTGTCCGCAACTTTTATGACATGGAAATAGTGAGGTAACTACAGCAGGTCTGTCAGGATTGGAGACAGAACTGTGATAACAGATATTTTACCTTAGGTGTACTGTACACAGTTTTTGGTAGGCTGTTATATTCACCATTGTGTGGTTTTTCCAAAAGGTTATTTTAGAAGAAATGTATTTTAGGATATTAGTGTCTATTGAAAGGTTATTTTGGTTGATGGTTCTTCAAGGAAGTACACTTATGATAAGGTAAATTGGATATATCTGTGAGTGCTTTAGGGTGCACAGGTGATAAGTCACATACAGTTGTTTTATATTTAAGGGTTAAACCATGCAAACAATGCAAAAAATTCCAGGAAACTAGACAAGAAATTGTCATAGGTTTGACTATTCATCTGTCTAGATAGACACCATGTGATGTATGAAATGATTTGCAATATGTAATGTTTTTACTAAAATAAGTTATTTATACTTATGAAATAAATAAACTGAGCTTTCCGGAACTACTCTGAGAGGGACTCCATACTACACCAATTTGTGTGTCTGTGTTTCTCTCTCCCCAGCGCTGGCCCCTCCATCAAGGGGAACGCTAATTTGGTTCTCACAGGCAACTGAGCCTATGCTTGTGGTTAAGAAGCCTACCTAAAATTGTGTTAAGAAAGGAGCAAGTCTAGTTCAATGTTATGAGCTATGAGAAGTTTAATGACGTTGTCCATTTTATCTTTCACTTTGTTTCTTTGTAAAATTTAAGACTAATTAGATAGAGACTTGCTTATCATGCTTGGAGAACTACCGTCGCTTTTTTTGGATTAGATAGCAGTTTTGACAGGCAACCTACGGTCACCAGATGGTATGTGGTAGAAAGTCAGTGATGGCCCTGAAGAATATGGGTTGGGGATATGTATGTAACTTTTGGGTCAGGGGAGGGATTTGTATCCTTTGTAACAAGGAAGACTGAATTCAGAAAATTTCTGTCGAAGCATCTGGCTCTTTTACCTTCTAGGCCACATTTGCGGAACCTTTTTTATGTGGAAAAAAAAACATCAAGTAAATAATATCTATGGATGATAGATAGAAATAATTATATATATATATATATATATATATATATACTTGTTTAATCAATGATGTAGGATTAAGTGATCATGTTTAATTTATTTACAGTAATGTTTTTATTTTATATGACGGCTTTTTATCACAAAAAAATGAAAACTATGTTTGAAATATTTATTTCTAAATTATTTTTAGGCAAAAATGGATCACGGACAAGTTTTAAGCTTATTAGCTGATTTTATGCATATGCATATAGTCAGGATAAATTTATTGTGTTTGTGATGAATAAGCAAATTTTAGGTACAAATATATAAATGGATATTTGCTGTACATGGAGGAAAATCAAATTCTGCTCTTTAAAGTCTCTGGCACTCTGGGTAGTGTTTATATTGTGAATATGAAATTCTGAATAATTTTCTGAAGTAATCCAGCACTATCATGCACTCAGGTAAATTCCTTATCTTCCAACAAACAAAGCTGAAAAAATTACCATCTGCACCTGGCAAGTATTTCTGCAGGAGGAAAGAATACAAAAAATAAAGCTAATATAATTACACAAACATACTAAAGCATCTTACTATACTATCTGAATAACAAAATAGAAACCAGGCTTCCAAAGGCCTTGCCTACAATTAAAGATGAGTGAACCAAACTTCCTAAACTAAGATTTGTACTTAACCTTAACCTTAATTCAGGAACAAACCAAATTTTTTGAAAGTTTGTACTGAAGTTTGCCCAAAATGGCACCCGCACATAGTAGATTATATTACAGCAAAAGCAAGGGTGCAAGTGGTTATCCATAATTCCTTGCAGCTGGCATTGGACATGGGGTGAGGTGCAGTAGAATTCAACAAGGAGATTAGGTATTATTGTTCAACAGTGACTTTACTGGAATATTAGATACAGGTAAAAGTATTTTTTCTGAGGATAATTTTAAAAATGGCCACCAATCAAAAATAAGTCAATTGGTGCAGATTTCTCTCTAAAATACAACACATGTACCTTTTATGCAATATAAGAGAATCATAGGTAAATATTCACAAATAAAGTGCAAAAGTGAATTAAATATAAATATAACTATAAATAGAAACATAAGTTATAATAATGCTTTTATTTGTATAGCGCACACAGGTTCTGCAGCACTTTACATAGTTTCGCCAGTTATTGCTCCCTGTCCCCATTAGGGCTCACAATCTAAATCCACCTATCTGTATGTTTTGCGAGGAAACCCACAAACTCTTTGCAGATGTTGCCTTTGGTGTTATTTGAACCCAGGACCCCAGCGCTGCAAGGCTCCAGTGCTAACCACTGAGCCACCGTGCTGCCCAGTAGAATGGTCTTCTGCCCATTGGGAAA
Organism: Dendropsophus ebraccatus; assembly: GCF_027789765.1. Lineage (NCBI taxonomy): Eukaryota > Metazoa > Chordata > Amphibia > Anura > Hylidae > Dendropsophus > Dendropsophus ebraccatus. The sequence goes on from NC_091455.1 coordinate 105,304,553, forward strand.
CACTCTTAAAGTTCTTGATAAGTCAATAGTAAACAGCAATTAAACTTGACACAGCACTCATATTTCAGTTATCTTATAAACACCTATAAACCAGAGTCTGGTGATTGCCTTACTGGTAATTGCCTTACTCTAGCACACAGCAAGTAGTGTCCATTAGAGTCTCCACATAAAATAGTCACTGAACATCATCCTTTATAAAATGACAGTAGTAGCATGTTTTTAACACACTACACCCCAACAAAACTGCCCCCACCCCTTATCACAAAAGTCAGTTTTACTGTAACATAAATGGTGTAATGATTACGCTCTCTTACTTTTCTTACTGGGCACCTTGTTTATGCAGGGCTAAGACCTCTTGCCCCTGAGACATCTGGGCATCCAATAACTCCTGGGAGTATGTAGATGTGGCAGCCAATATGCTTGAAGACACCCCCTCTGATTGCAGTGGGAGCGATTGCCACTATGCAACTGCAGGAGAAGGTGAGATGATGTGTCATGACTTATAGACTGCCCCTATAGCAGAAGATAAGATAGTGTCTGCCAACTTGTGGACTGCTACTAGAGGAGAAGTTGAGATGGTATCTGCCAACTTGGGGACTGCCACTGGAAGAAAAGATAAGATGGTGACTGATGATTTGGGGACTTCCACTAGAGGAGAAGTTGAGATGGTGTCTGCCGACTAGGAGATTGTGACTAGAGGAAAGGTTGAGATAATGTCTATTGGCTTGGGGACTGCCACTACAAAAGAGGATGAGATGGTGTCTGCCGACTTAGGGGCTGCCACTATAGGAGAAGATAAAATGGCGTCTGCCGATTCGGGGACTGCCACTAGAGAGGAAGATGACATGGTGTGCCAACTTGGAGGCAGTCTTAGAAGTAGAAGGGACTGTCAAGGTGGATTCGGCCACTGAATTAATGGCTTCTGCTTCAGGTGAAGGTGTCAATTTTAGACCCTCAAGCAACTCCAGCAGTGCCTGTGCAGGCTGTTGTGGCTTTTATGAAAGTGGTTCCCAAGGCAACACATGCGGATGGGTGATGGCAGCAGCCCACCATTGTTGTTGCCCCCACATAGAGGTATACTCCACCTCTTTACCAGATTCAGGGTTGTGCATATAGTCCAGGAGGTAATCCCTCTTGATAGACTTGTTATGCACAAAAAAGAAGCCCCCTGACAAAGTGACATCCTCTCAAGTTATCAAATTCCTGGACCATGTCTTCCCTTCCTTCAGGACACTGTCTCCTGGTTTTGGACATTCTAGAAGTCTTTGCACTGCTGCTGTTTCTTTTCCATGAACCAGCTCCTATACATCTGGTCTTTCTTGGTAGGGGCGCAAGCAAGCTTGACAGCCTTGGTGGGAGTGCTGCACGCTCAGACATGCTTGATGGCCTTTTTGGGACATCTGCACAATCAGTATGGCTTAAAGGCTAAAGTGGGACTGCTGCACACTCTCTGGGACAGCTTCTCGCTCAATATGGCTTCATAGCCTAGGAGGGACTGCTGCATACTTTGGCTAGCTTGAAGACTTCTCTGGGAAAGCTGCATGCTCAGTTTGGCTTGATGACCTCTATGGGGCTTCAACACTCGGCTAGGTTGGGGGTTGACTGCGTTGAACTGGCTCATCATCCCATGTAGACTAGATAGCCTCAGAGTATCTGGGTGGTTGTGTCCAGTCAGCTACTTGCCATGCCCCCCATAAGCACGAAAACTTGATCCAGCACGTATTAGTAAAACTTCTGCTTTGCTTTATTTCGGTTTCAAAAACAGGACAATTTACACCATTGGGCAACACACCCCTTAGTCTCTGGTGACGCGTTTCGGACGCATGCACCCTTGATCACAGACAAAAGCCCATACTACCAACTCAGTCTAAATGCACACAGTACAGGGGAATTCACTAATTACATAAGTGCATGATCTTTCGGGGTAAAATCCCATATGTGATACAAACATGACAATTACAATAGTTTAAACATGTATACAGGCTAAAAAATATATTTGGTACAATTGTTACATATTATATAAAACAAAAGAAATATGACATGGAATATGAAATGTAAAATATGAATTCATAACAGAAAATGCACCAGACGCAAAGTCTGAATAAAGATAAAAATAAGTGTATATACTACTGTAAATTGCTATACCCATACATGCGTTTGACGGTACTGTTACATATTATATGGAACGAAAAAATTAATAAGCACCAAAAAACCGCTCCAGATACACAATCTGGAAGTGAATGATTGCATACATTGATATAGTACTATAAGTTGCTATGCACATACTTGCGTATAGTGGTGCTCATGATACCTGAGTGGATACACCAAATAGTTGAACTAACAAGTAACAAAAAAATTTAATCTAGTCATGAGCAACAGAGTAAGGAAAATGTTTTTTCTCTGACAATTCTGAACTATAGCAAAATTATAGCTCTAATATAGTTCAATTAAATTATTTTATTTTCTTATGTTTTGCACACGTCTATTCAAAAAATATACTACTAATAATGAAAGAGTAATTCTCTTGTGGCATACTGGTTTTAAGTATGTATTGCCAGTAAGCTTCCCTGTCTTTAAGACGTTTTGCCAAATCTCCCCCTCTAGATTTCGGAAACACTTTTTCTATTCCATAAATGACCAAATCTTTAATGGGGCCTTGATGTGTCCGTATAAAGTATAGTGATTCTCCTGACTTTTGTCTCGTCATATTTCCTGTGAGATCATTGATATGTTCTAAGGCACATACTTTTAATTTGCCTGTTGTACAGCCTACGTATTTTTTGTTGCAACTCGAACATTCAATTATATAAACTACATTAGTAGTATCACAGTATATGTTGTTTGACATCATAATTTTTATTGCCCTGTTGATCACAAAATGACTTGCATGGTTTGGCACAATTACACACTCCACATGGTGGTCGTCTGCCACATTTAAAAAACCCTAATTGTTGTAGCTACGCCGCCCCGTTTTTTTTTTTTTGTGGTTATTATATTAGGTGACAAAATGTCACCAAGGATTCTGGCTTTTTTTTGGGGAACAATGTGACATCCATCCATGAGAATTGTAGCTAGTTTAGGATCCTCTTTTAATATATGTAAATGTCTATTGATTATTGATTTCACTTTATTAAATAATAGATTATATGTCATACTACCCTTGATGTTTATAACCTTTCAGCGTGTATTCTATCTCCCGACCAGACTAAGGTACTCTCCAAAGGACTAACTTTTGTTCCCTCTAAGACTTTTGATTTATACAGCACGTTGCAGGACGTTAATCGTTTTATGCGTTTGATCACAGTAAAAAGACATTTCTTTAATGATGATGATGATGCTGTACCTACTGATGATGATTTTGTCCCAATGTCTATAACTAACTTGAAATGACTTTAACATAATTGGTGATGACAAAGTCCCTTTAAGTTTGTCATTTTCAGAACAAGTGTCTATTCAGACCATGCTTGATTTACAATGTGATGCCCATTCGGGCCTAGGTCAAATATCTAGCATGGCTGACAGAATGAATATACCCAACCCTGGTTTTTACCCCATTAACTCTAGAGTTCCTATAATGGACATCTTTCAACACAAAATAGAAGAAGAATTGACAACTCTGAGTAATGGGTTAAAAACTAAGGGTATAAAAGATAATTTAACAAAAGGTGAAAGACAGGGGTTAAAAGAGTTGCGGGAGAACCAAAATATAGTGGTTCGGAAATCAGACAAAGGGGGCTCTGTGGTCATCTTAGACAAAGGTTTATATGTAAGAGAGGTACAAAAAATATTTGAAGATACGGTTACCTATTAAAAGCTATTTTCTGATCCTACTAATAGTGTGAAGAAAGCCATGGAAGACATCCTGGACACAGGTGTGGAGCTTGGGGTTATCAGCATGAAACAACGGGATTACCTTATGCCGGTTGTCCTGGTGTTCCATGCTTTACCCAAAACCCACAAAAATGTCTTTCCCCCACATCTTCGCCCCATTGTCTCTGGGATAGGATCTATCCAGGAACGCCTTTGCATCTGGCTGGATAATTTATTACAACCACTTGCTAAAAGAACAACCGGCTGTATTAGGGATAGTAAAAGTCTGCTAGCGAATATAGAAAAATTGCCCCAGTTTGCTGGCGGTGCCAGGCTATCATGTGATGTGGTGGCCCTGTACCCCAGCATACCGCATGATTTTGCTCTGCAAGCGCTAAAATTCTATTTACAGAAATACAGTAACTACAATAACACTTTACCAAATTTTATTTTGCAGGTTACACGTTTTCTGTTATCACATAATTTTTTCCAGTTTCAGGACACGTTTTACTTACAGTTGGTTGGTTGCCCGATGGGAGCCAGTTTTTCTCCGTTATTAGCCAATATTTACATGGCCTACTGGAAGTAGGTCGTCCTGTACAGTGCCCATAACCCATATTTAGGGGTTATTGGGTGGTATGGGAGGTACATGGACGACCTCCTCCTAGTTTGGCTGGGCACCAAGACAAAAGCACAGGACTTTTTATGTTACATTAATGCAAACACATTAAATCTTAAGTTTACATATCAATACGAGCCACACATGATTTCATTTCTGGATTTGACTCTCAGTTTGGTTGATGGCTCTGTTCATACTAGCCTATTTAGAAAACCCAGTGCCGGTAACGGCATTTTACACGCTAGCAGCAGTCACCCTACCCATGTTACACGTAACCTCCCCATTGGGGAATTCATTCGTATTAGACATATTTGTTCTAAAATGGATACTTATCTAGACATGGCACATAATTTAGAGGTCAGACTCAAGGCGAGAGGCTACGATAAGCATCTGATTAACCGTGCTAGAAAAATAGCCGAAAGTAAAAACCGTACCTACCATCTTACTGATAGGGAGAGACAGAGTGGGGTTGGGGATACTGACAGACCTACAGATAAACAAAAATTACCCCTTACTTTCTTTACTATATACAGCCCCCAGTACAACAACATTTGTGGCATTATACGTAAATATCTGCCAATGCTATATCAAGACCACAAGTGTGAACAAATACTTGCTCAGGGTATTAGATGTGTAGCCCGCAGAGGTCAAACCATAGGCAACTTACTATCACCTAGTGTGTTGCAGAAGGAACAGGACCAGAGCCAACATAATTGGCTCTCAATATCTGGTATATTCAAATGTGCACAACCAAGATGTGGTTTGTGCGTGTTTGTAAACTGCCTGTAATATGCAATACATTGGGTCGAGCATTAGAAAATAAAAAAAAACATAGGGGAACATTTTATGGATATCAGAAACTCTAGCCAAGGGATCCAACGTAGATCCGTTTCAGGTCTTTCAAAACACTTTATAGAGTGTCATAACAGTAATACAGATACCCTTCAAGTTAGTGCTCTGGAACGTGTTAACAGACCCCCCAGGGGGGGGGGGGATTGGGAAGGCCTGCTGAGAAAAAGAGAAGTCTATTGGATCCTCAAGTTTGGGACAAGGTATCCCAAAGGATTAAATTATAAGAGTGATTTATTTTATATTTATTAATATCCTTTAAGCGTTATCCAGTACGCATTTTGCCTAGAATCCTGTGTAAGCAGGTCATGTGGCTTCCAGGAGCCAGGTGGTTTCCACAACTGTGGGTGGCTCCCACAGGAGGCGTCACATTATGCAAGAGGTATTTATTTCCTAGTATACTTGTAATATGTGCCACAATTAAGAGGGTCTACCTCGCAACGCGTCAACGTGTTTTTAATGTTGATTTTTTTTATGTTGATGCCTAATTGAATAAAGAAGTTATGTTTTATGAAGCTGGAGATCGCTACCTCTTTTTCTATGTTATGGACTAACGGGGAACGGCCCGCAGTAAAGATCTCACGTGCTTCCACCCTGGATAGCCCTCATCATATAACGTGAACGATTCATGGTGAGCTGATACTTTTGCTTTCTGTCTGTGAACCTGCTGCCATACTTTTCTCTAACTCACGCAACATGCTAACAAGTGTGACTTTACCTTTCATTCTGATCATTCTGATGTAAAAAAAATCATATTCTGCAATTAATTTATTGGTACTTGACAGATCTCTAATGTTCACAGTCACTTCATCAACCAATTAAATTATTCAAATGGTCAGACCATTCCACCATCACGTTGACATTAGCAGAAAATGGCAATCAACTCCCTGTATGTGGCAGAGTAATCCTTTTCTTCTCTATCACACCAAATATGTCATATTTACAAAGACACCTAGAAGAGTTTTTTTTTTAACACTAATGTCACTACAGAGGTGAATCCTGAAATACTGTGGAATTCCCACAAAGCCTATATAAGAGGATCATTTATGAAGTATGGCTTTGCTCTAAAAAAATATAAAGAACAGAAGCTTAAAGTGACAATGTCACCCCCTATATGCATTTTGACTGCTTTCCACAGGTGTAAAGGGTAAATGTTACAGCTTTCATTACTTATTTTATATCACACCTGTCGTTTTTATCACCTGTGGATTGGTATATGTGGGTGGGACAAATTTAATTCATAACAAAGTAAGCACTTAGGAACTAAAACATAGCTTTTAATCAAGATAAGAATAAAAAAGAAAAGTATATATAGCTCAAATATATAGAATCACCAATCTGAATCAAAATCACCGCACTTAGGAAAATAACAGTGTAAATGAATAGACAACGGAACGTATTAAAAGGGAAACACACAAGAGGACAAGGTGCACTCTGTCCACTCCTAGATTGTGATACTTTCCCTACCTTTTGGGGTGACCCACCTCCTTAAAAGGGTGGCCCCAACCACGATGACGTTCCCTTCCCTCCTCTAAGTGCAGGACAAGACACAAACAAACACAAAATGTGAATCACACAAAATGGGGTACCACACCAAACCAATATACAAAAAAGAATCCAACGCGTTTCACCTGTACAAATAATAACAGGATCATCAGGGATATAGTGGTGTACAACAAACAATAACAACAAAAGAAAATGTAGTGCAATAGATATACAGCGCAAAACCACCTGCACCACCTCCGGTGGATTGCTGGATGATGCTGAGGAGTAACTCAGTGACACATGTGTGTCTCAGAATGCACATGGGATGATGCCAGTACTAGTAATCAGGACAATAGAAATACTAAGTATTACAGCAAGTGAATACCACCAATACGACTCTTGGGAGTCAGTACCCAAATGCCAGGATATAGCAGAAAATGAATGTGACAGGCATGCTAAGATACAGTATACTGTTTGCAATTAGCCCAGTCAGGCAGCTGATAGCTGCATCCTACTATCACTGGATTATTAAATGCTCAATAGCACAAAAGCACAAAGTATACATGTGTCTGAAAACCAGCAATACTTATCAATAGCGTCCCGATGGTGGACTCCTAAGGTGCCTAGGGGCATTACATCCTGGCACCTACCACCTTAGGAGTACACTGGACATCTGCAACAGGATGCCTGTTCCACCATCGGGACGCTATTGATAAGTATTGCTGGTTTTCAGACACATGTATACTTTGTGCTTTTGTGCTATTGAGCATTTAATAATCCAGTGATAGTAGGATGCAGCTATCAGCTGCCTGACTGGGCTAATTGCAAACAGTATACTGTATCTTAGCATGCCTGTCACATTCATTTTCTGCTATATCCTGGCATTTGGGTACTGACTCCCAAGAGTCGTATTGGTGGTATTCACTTGCTGTAATACTTAGGATTTCTATTGTCCTGATTACTAGTACTGGCATCATCCCATGTGCATTCTGAGACACACATGTGTCACTGAGTTACTCCTCAGCATCATCCAGCAATCCACCGGAGGTGGTGCAGGTGGTTTTGCGCTGTATATCTATTGCACTACATTTTCTTTTGTTGTTATTGTTTGTTGTACACCACTATATCCCTGATGATCCTGTTATTATTTGTACAGGTGAAACGCGTTGGATTCTTTTTTGTATATTGGTTTGGTGTGGTACCCCATTTTGTGTGATTCACATTTTGTGTTTGTTTGTGTCTTGTCCTGCACTTAGAGGAGGGAAGGGAACGTCATCGTGGTTGGGGCCACCCTTTTAAGGAGGTGGGTCACCCCAAAAGGTAGGGAAAGTATCACAATCTAGGAGTGGACAGAGTGCACCTTGCACTCTTGTGTGTTTCCCTTTTAATACGTTCCGTTGTCTATTCATTTACACTGTTATTTTCCTAAGTGCGGTGATTTTGATTCAGATTGGTGATTCTATATATTTGAGCTATATATACTTTTCTTTTTTATTCTTATCTTGATTAAAAGCTATGTTTTAGTTCCTAAGTGCTTACTTTGTTATGAATTAAATTTGTTGCTTTATAGTAGCACAGGAGTGTGTATATCGGCGTGGAGGACGTTACCCCCTCCTATATCTAATTGGGTTTTCTGTGGAATTCGCGTATATGTGGGTGGGGCCTCACGGCCTATGTGCCACATCGCTCTGCCCCTAGTGCCACTTAGCCCCGCCACCATTTGTGACGTAATCACAGCATAGGCCCTGCCCCCTCAGCAGCCATTGGAAGGGCCAGTCCAAAGCTGTAGGCCCCCCCCCCCCTAGATTGTCCCACACCAATGGCCGCTGAGGGGGCGGGGCCTATGTGGCGATGACGGCATGGATGGGGTGGGGCTTAGTGGCGCTAGGGGCGGAGCGATGTGACACATAGGCTGCGAGGCTCCGCCCACATATACTAATCCACAGGTGATAAAAACGACTTACCAGAACAAGCACCATGAGGTGTGATATAGAATAAGTAATGAAAGCTGTAACATTTACCCTTTACACCTGTGGAGAGCAGTCAAAATGCAAATAGGGGGTTACAGTGTCACTTTAAGAATGTCACTAAACAAAAAGGAAAAAGAGAGACCCCTCAGCTCAGTGTCATTGTGGTTATCTAAATTAACAGTAGATGTGAAATAAAGCATGTCTGCAATTCACATTCATTGCATTGCACACCTTAGCAAAGTCTGGTGCAGGCATTGCGCAACAAATCTACACCTGCTCGGGAGCATATGTAGATTTGTATCATGATTGGAAGTGGAGTGTAAATCATAAAAAATAAGCCACAGGAGGAAGCTACGGCTCCTTCCTGCCTTGCCGTGCCCCTTACTGCTGGCATATGCCATGTATTTTTAAATATGTTATTACATAAGGAAAGTTATACAAATCCCTAATATACACTAATTATGGGAAATGCACATATAATTCTATTTCTTTCAATTTAGTAGATCAGGCAGGCTCACTTCCTTAAAAAAATTGTGACGTCACGTCCCAAGTGTATGTTCTGCTGGGGGGGGGGGCATGTAGAAGTATAGAATTACTTCTACACAGCGCATAAGCAGGAGCAGGCGACGGGGTGAGAGTGAGATGCAGTGAGGATGGAGGCGCTGTGTATCAGCCTCTGTCCTCGCTGCACCTCAGAGCTCATCCTGCCGCCCGCTCCTGCGCTGTGTATAAGCTGCAGGTTAGCTGAGGGAAGACGAGCAGCTGCTTGGGAGAAGGTGCAGCAGTGCTCAACCAGCCGGGACCGAGCGACGGGTTAAGTGGGGTAAGTGCTGAGGCACAGGGGAGAGACAGGCTCAGAGGACGGAAGGTGCAGGAGGGGCCTCCGCAGCGGAGTGAGCGTCAGATAGGGAGCACTCATCCCGCTTCCTGGAATCGGACAGCAGGTGTAAAAGGACTGGGGAGGGAGACAGGCAGCGGGATGGGACGGAGGGAGGGAGGGAGGGAGGGAGAAGGTGTCTATTCTAATTCTATACTTCTATATTCCTCCCCTGCTGGATCATACACTTGAGATGTGACGTCACAATTTTTTAAGGAAGTGAGCCTGCCTGATCTACTAAATTGAGGGATATAGCACTATATGTGCATTTCCCATAATTAGTGTATATTAGGGATTTGTATAACTTTCCTTATGAAATTACGTATTTAAAAATACATTTTGCCCGGAGTACTCCTTTAATTATTTTATTGTGGAAAACACGGCATTTCCTGTGTTCTTTTTTTTCTCAAAGAGTTTAAACACAGGAAGTCCCATGTTTCCCAGGTCATCTGCACTCTTACATAAAACGCAGTCAATTAATTGATGGACACATTGAGCCGTGAAACCCTGTATTGCTGTGACAGTCTATTGCTGTGTTCAGTCTATTTTTTTCAACCAACAAAAGACTAAAAAAAAATATAAGTGTCAATTTAATATTAATTTCGATATAGTTAATTTTGATTTTTATTAAGTTTATTTTGATTGAAATAAATTGTTCTCTGCAAGGATGTCAAAGCGTCTAAGGGAGTATGGCCCTTTACAGGGTTTGACCAGTGGCAATGGGAGAGGTACCAATCGAGGGAGTGGAAGAAAATGGAACACGGTTTGTGGTAATGGCAATCTTAACAGGCTTGGATGGAGATTGCAGCTCCCAATTTGACCCAGTGGTCCGGTAAATACTAGCCAGGCTGTTATTTTGAAATTGAATCTTTAAAGTTCCAGCTCCATGGCAGTCAGTAGCCAATCCCAGAGCCAGAAATAATCTGAAAGGTCCTCACTGTCCGCGCTGACTCTATAGAGGGCTTGAACAAGTTTTGCTGCTATAGGTTACTTCACCTATAACAGCTTATGAGAAACATTTTTTTTAATTTTTTTATGAATTTTTTTTGTTGCAGCTAAACGGGGCTGACGGCATCCATCAAAGCAGAAACAGACAGGTTTTGTGGGGCACTGACTTACGTCACAGTCTATGGAGGGTGTCAGGAATCAGGTGATACGGACACGACAAGACAGTGAGCCCTAGGTCTGAACCCACCCACTGTCACCTGCCTGCTTGCCTCAATCAACCCTAGGCGGTCGCGGACAACCACAAAGACGTTCCCTACGCTGCGTAAGTGAACACACAGAACAATACAGACAGACAAACACAATAGAGAGTAATGAACGATCCGGGTCAAACCACACTAGCAACAAGGTACAGAATCAGGAAAACAAGGAATAGTCTAAGTCCAGGCAAAGGTCAAAACACGAGTAGTCAAGCAAAAGGAATCAGGACGGGGATAACAGGAAAAGGACAGGGAGAGCTGGGACTAGAACTGATCTATGAACTGATCTAATAGCCAGCGATGTACTGCTGGCTGGCTCTGAACTATATACCAGAGGGAGGGTCCAGAGCTAATTGGTTCGGACTCCTAATGAGTAAAACACAGCAGCTGCACCGCTGCATGCAGAGTGGCTGAACTGAAAGCCACTCACCCTGAGTGCAATGCCACTCAGCTGTGTCTCGGCCGGCCGACAGCCAGTCACGTGACCCCACGGCGTCTCCGGTCGCTAGGGACGCCGTCGGGTCTCCGTGACGTCACTCGGCCCCGGCCGGCGGAGGCGGAGCGACGGCGCTGCGCTCCAGCCGGGGCAGACATCGCTGGAGCGCGGTCAGATAAGTTGCTGACAGAGGGCTTCAATAACTTTTGCTGCTATAGGTTACTTCACCTATAACAGCTTATGAGAAACAAACTTTTTTTGTGCGGCTAAGCAGGGTTGATGGCACTCAGCAAAGCAGAAACGGACAGGTTTTGTGGGGCGCTGACTTACATCACACTCTATGGAGGGCTTCAATAACTTTTGCTGCTATAGGTTACTTCACCTATAACATATTATGAGAAACAAACTTTTTTTGGTGAGGCTAAACAAAGTAGACGGCACCAAGCTGAGCAGCAACATGTAGTGTGTACTTTAAGTCACGGGACAGGAGCTGGTTCAATGCTACTTGTTCTCTTTTCTCACTTTTATCTCCCTATTTATTTTATCTCCCTATCTCTCCCTAGATCTCCCTATCCCTTGATTTCTCAGCCTCTTTCCCTATGTATGAGCTTATCTTCTATATCCAGCTTTCCCTGGATCTTGCTATTTTTTTCCCTCTTCCTCTCTCCTGCTTCACTTTGTATTCCTTATCTATCTCTCCCTGTATCGATCTAGTTGTTTTGCTATCTGTCTCTTTTCTCTCTCTATCTACTGTGGAGCTCCTCTCTCTCTGAAGTCTTGCAACACAATGAGAAGCTGCTGGCGCGCTCAGGCACTTTCTGGTGCTAGGGAGTGACGTCACACATCTTGATTTTCTCAGAAAACCAGGATGCAAGGCATTATAGTAGTAATAATCCCTTGTATCCTGGTCTATTCTGTGAAAAAAGTACAATTTTGTGTCACCGTTTTTATTTTTTACAGATTCGTAATGAACTTTCTCAACGTTTGGTTCGGTCCGCACTGAACTTTTCCCAAAGTTAGTAACGAATCTCACTCATCCCTAATAGCGACCCAAATGACTCCATAGAGAAAAAAAATATGTTTAATGTAAAGCTGTTGATAACAATATTATTGACAAAACTTTGACTGAGCATCTTATCTTTGTGGAACAACCAGTTATGCCAATTATAAACTTTTTGCCTAAGATACATAAGACTTTACATAATTCACCATGGAGGCTAACAGTGATGAGCGAAAACTAAAATGCTCGGGTGCTCGTTACTCGAGATGAATATTTTCCGATACTCGAGTGCTCATTTCGAGTAACAAACCCCATTAAAGTGAATGGGAAACTCGAGCATTTTTGCAGGGGACCCAAGTTCAGTAGAGGGAAGAATTGTGTGAAAACCTGTCAACCTCAGAAAATGATGGAAACACCATGAAAATGGACAGGAACCAGCAGGGGTGGCATACAATCTGTTGGTGGCTGTACCTATACACTTTGTGACACCCCCTTTACACTAAACAAGCAGTAGAGAACTTAGATATGCCTTGCGTAAGAAATACAGAAATCAGAAAATATAGTAGAGGGCCCAATAGTTTTTAGGGGGCTGTGGGATACAATCTGTGCAATGAATATACTAAACATGAAGAAGGTTAATTGTTTGGGCAGTGGGACAGTGATGAACATTATATTTAAGAGTAGATTTGGTTTATAATCACTGTCATCAATAAGTCCTTAGTAGTATTATTTTAGAATAACAACATTACCAACAATAACAACAAAGAATAGTATAGCCCCATCTGATTTATGAACAAATGCACTTTTATACACAATTATAGCCGGATGTGAACTGTCATTAATAACAATAAAACATAAAAGCTAGGATGGTATAATGCTGAGTGGTAAGTATTATATTTCTTAAAATTGTGTCTATGCTACTTAATCAGTTAACAATCCATGTGGTACATGCATGGCATTGCAGATTGGGCTTAAACATGCTGTGCCGTACACGTATATGGTGAGCTGAGTTCACATCATTAGTGATAATGGGTGCTGTCAGCAGCCAGCATTCACAGTCAATGACAGACAGCAGTGATCAAAGTGATGTCTGCTATAAACCACTTGAATGTTTTAATCTATAGTTATCATGGTGTAAGTGTGTCAAGAGTGGCTCCGGTCACTGACCAAACCGGACCCCCTCAGTGTAACTGTTGGAGTCTCAATCTGTTCCCCATCTGGGCATCTCTTAAGGCCCTATTCTACAGAACGATTATCGTTCGTAAACTCGCTCCAACGACCGCTCGTTAACAATCAATAAACGATTTTTTTTGTGGACGATAACACATAATACACGTGGGTACGTGAAGATATATGTAGTGTAACGATTATTTTGCGGTCGTTACATGGTCGTTTAAAACGTTTGCCGAGGTAATCATGACCACACGACACACCTACTTTTTTTAAAACCTTTTTATGAAGGACACAAAGATATCTAATTTAACGAACCGATTAGCGAATTATCTTTCAAAGACCAACAATTTTTTTAGACATGCTGAAAAACTATTTTGAACTATTTTGAACGACGAATATAACGATTTCGCCTTTGTCGTTTGCTCGTTTTCACCTCTTCCACGAAGCGATTATCGTTAACGAGCGGTCATTGGAGCGAGTTTATGAACGACAATAGTTCCGTGGAATAGGGCCTTTAGTTACCTCTATGCTGTCCAATCGTTGATCTGGTACCAGGGTTTGCCTCGTAGTTGATCTTACTGATCAATGCGAGAAGGACCTAAAAAGTTTTTTCTTTTTTTAATTAAAAATATTACAAAGCCCCTTCCCTAATAAAAGTTGAAATTACCCCCATTTAACTATTTTGCAAATTTAAAAAAAAAATAATACACATATATGTGCTTTTGTAGCATGCAGAATTGTCCAAATAATTCAACAAATACATTGGTATTGAACATGGATTGCTAAGCTGACAAATAGACCTGTGGATGAAAAATAAAAAAGATTATAGGGTGCACAATAGGGAAATTTTTTGCATAATTATTGGGGAAAAAAGTTTATTGTTTTAAAAATAGCAAAATAATGAAGATCATTGTATTCAGACTGTCCTAATGAATAAAGATGTTATGGAAGATTTAAAAGAGTCATCACAAAGTAAAATGGTTCCTTAATTGGCCCTGGTGACACTTATAGGATCACATAGCCTATTTCTAGATTCTCTTTAAGATACATAGATACAGTAGATGAATCGATAGATAGATAGATAGATAGATAGATAGATAGATAGATACAACAGCCTGGGCAAATAGTCAAGCATAATGCTTTAGGTATGCATGGGGTGTGATATTTAATGTAAATATTACGTAACATTCCATCCATAGTCAAACCCTCAATGTCTGTTTTGGTTATACTTCCATGGTGTGTTGCTTGTAATTATGTTTTTCTTGTTTTACATGATCATTAATAACAGCAATTATTTGCTCTTATTTTTACAATGTGGGAAAATGGCCATAAACTTGATTCCAGTCCCCTATCTCGATCGTATTTGAGGAAAGTTTGTTTTGTGTCAACAATGTTGATTAAAACAGTTTTGATAATTGATAGTTTCTAAGGCTGTTATCATTTATGAGACATTCAATTACTTACTGTACTGCTAAGAATATAAGAAACATGAAATTATTAAAAGAGAAAATATTTTTGGAAAAATTACAGCTCCATAAAAATTAAATGAGCATCAAACTCTGTGCAAAATCTGAAATCTAAATCATAAAAAGTAACAACCTGAAATAATGAAAGTTGTGTTAATATCATGGAAGATTTGCTTAATTCACATGTTCAGAAGATGTTGCTATGCTTGATATATCGAAAATGTATTTTATTATGATTTTATAGCGGGAATAAAAGCAAACTTAAAAAATAATCAGACATAAAATACAATTAATTGAAAAGCATACTTGAATCCATGAATTGCAAAATCATATTTCACGATGTCAGAGATCTATTAGAACATGTTGCTCAACAATTCTTATACAAATATGCTGTGTACAAGGAGTTTTCATGCAACTTGTTCTAATGGGTCTCCAATAAAATGCAATGTGATTTTGGCAGTGATGGATACAAATTCATTCTCTTCAGGATTGCTGTCATACTGCTTAGCCAAAGTTTATTTCCTGGCCCTCTAGAACAATTGTGGCAAGCAGAATGAGTACTATGCATCTTAGTCTTCTATATTTTTATATTTTATCTCGATTAATTGATGGGTTCTGTCTGCTTTGCAAATTGCCAACAGGGGACGAGATTAGGTGTACAACTAGAAAGTTTATATATATATATATATGTGTGTGTGTGTGTGTTAGTAGTGTAATTGGTCATTAAAAAAAAGCTTAAAGCAATCATTTATAAGAACTTTTGACCTGTCGTGCAGACATACTAAGTAAAACAGTGAGTCCCCTTCTTTTGCCATGCAGTAGAGACGTGCTAGACTGCAGCTCCGTGTGAGACCAGGCATACGGCTCTCATTGCAATGCACAATGGACTCCTAAGCTGACCGACTACCTATTGATACCTGCAGGCCGTTGGATGAACTGTTTTGTCAGAACCATGGGCCCTAAAACCCGCTGAAAAAGGCCCGGCTAGTCAGGGAAGGAGATGCCTCATGGCTTGAACATGGGGGATGACATGACGAGTTCACAAGGAGGTTCTCCCTACCCATCTATCACCTATTATTCGGATGAAGAGAGGGATACAGTAAGAGTGGACTATAAAAAACTAGTTACTGAAGTAGCCAAGAGAATAGCCCCTGATATCCAAGACACGCTTGTGGCTACAGTGTCCTTCATGCTACAACAGTTACAGGACAAGGTTGTCCCCATGGTCTTCCTCTTTTATGCATAATATGTTCCAGCTGGTAACTTGGAACATTAAGGGCCTCAGGTTCCCTCACAAAACAGTTGTTGTCTTGAGACACTTGAAGAAACCTAAACTTGACGTGGCACTGTTGCAGGAGACCCAAAAAAGTTATGGCTTAAAGATGTACATGGCTTTCCTGTAATAGATTGCAAAGAGCAGGAGTGTTAATCCTGGTCAATAGATCTTTCAGGGATGAAGTGATAGGGACATCTCATAATGATTTAGGGAAGGTTTGTACTCTACATATCCGTTTGCTCTCTGAAGAAGTTATTGTATATAACATTTATGGCCTAAACAGTGATAACTCACAGTTTTTTTTACAGCTCATCATGCAACTTCGGATTCCTGTCAAAACAAGGAAGTGGGTGGAGACTTTAATGAAGTAATGTCTACCCAGGAGGACAGAACTTGCCACGGTGCCAGCTTCAGCTGTCAGGTTCCCATCTCACCCCTCTTTCCTCTCTCTTCCACAGTACATTTATTTCTGACACTTGGAAACACTCCGATGCTAGGGATTACTCATTCTACTAAGCCTCCCATGACACCTGGTCCAGGATTGATTATGTCCTGTATTCCCAATCCTGGTTACCAAAACTGCTAATACACATACACTGAAGGGAAGGGAGGCTGCCCATAATTGTTATTTAGGAGCAATGGCAGTATAAAATGATTCATTATGCCACGTACATTTTTTTATTTTCCTAGGACCCCCGACCACCATGAGAGAATAATAGCACGCCATAAGTGTGGTGAGTCCCCGACAGACTTGTTACATGGCTTGTTGAGAGTGGTACCATATTGGCAGGCTCTATCGGTCGTTCAAATTATATGCGCGGTGAAATTGAAACAAAAACGCAATTCTTTTTCTTTTGGGGAGGCTTCATTTTTACACCGTTAGTCCTATGGAAAAATTGACATGTTATTTATGTTCCTTAAGTCGGTACGATTAACACGATATGTAACATGCATAACTTTTATATTATTTGATGGCTTTTAAAAAAATAAAACCTTTCACAGAAAATAAACTTTCCCTAAAATTGCTCTATTACCATGCTTATAACGCTTTTGTACTTTGGAGCGACGCTGAGCCCCGGCCGGCTCAGTACAAGGGATCTCCCCTCCATGATCGCATCGCGGGGGGGGGATCTCCCACTAGACACCAGGGACAGAGGGCACAGCTGCTATTCAAACGCAGCTGTCAGCTTTGACAGCTGCATTTGAATAGTTAATTAGCCAGCTAATGCATGCGGTCCCTGGCTGCACATAGCAACTGGGGACCGCGGGCTGCAGAGAGGGCTCATGCCGGGAGCCCTCTCTGATCGCCCTTAATGGCCGCATGACGAGTATACCCGTCTTGCGTCGTTAAGGGGTTAAAAAAATTGAAGAAATTCATTATAACCTTCCTAAGTAAAGCTGAAATAATTGCGGTATTTACCCTGTTTAAAAACACTTAGTGGTACCTGGAAGAAGATGATGGTGGCACTCTGGGGGCATTGAAGAAGTTACACTAGGAACAAAAATTACTTTAGAAATGGCTTAGGGGATGAAGCTTTACTCCGCAGGGGGGAAGGGTTGGGGGAGGGGGGGGAGTGAGTGAGTAGTTAGTTTTTGTTAGTAGGTTCAGCCTGTGCAATTTCTAATAAACCTTTTCACATTCCAATCCACCTTCAAGTACCATTTTACCTCCACTAGTAAGGCACCCTTTATATTAGGAGAGTTAGCAGTCAGGGGGGTGGAAGTGGTGGAACACAGGGTCATGGTACTGGCGATCCTAAGAGGCTTGGATGAAGGTTGCAGCTCTCAGTAAGACCCAGTGGTCAGGGGGAAACTAGTTAGGCTGGTAATGGATCTTCAAAGTTCCATCTCCAGGGCAGCCAGTAGCCAATCCCAGAGTCAGCAATCATCTGAAGGGTTCTCACTATGCTAGGTTTATCCTAATCTTTGTGACTGATGGTCCACCAAAAGTCAAGACACAACAGTAGACAGTGCAGAGGAAACTCCCCCCTGGACTCTCAGCCCCTGTACTCAGATGATCTTTTTGAGGAATGGAAAGACAGTCAACATTTGTAAGGCAGCGTCGAAACTCCAAGGATTGCTAGGCCCACAAGCCTTCAAGAGAGACAGGCAGAGGAATCTTCTTACAAAGCTAGGGCATCGAAAGGCATGCCACTGGAGAAAGACAGCCTTGGAGAGGAAACCACCTTCCCCGACTACAATGATGATGTGACAGACCCCATATGAAATCTGGGAGCACATGCGTCATCATCTTCATCAGTGCACAAAGACGTTTCTTCCACCAAGCCAGTGTCAGGTCCTAAGCACCTCATGGTTCGAGAGGCAAAAGGGTACACCATCAGCTAGTTTGCAGGCTAGCGTTCAGGAAGTTCCAGGGTAGACCAAGGGGTAAACCTTTAGCTAGTTGGTAGAGTAGCATTCAAGAAGTCCCAGGCACTCAGCAGGTACCACAATGCAGTGGCAGCACTCATCAGTAAAATAGTGCACCTGCTACAAAGACACGTTCACCACGATAAGAGGTGTGGCAGTTTTTCACTCTTGGTGGTGGCAAAGACCATCACACTATATGCACCATCTGTGATCATAAAGTGGATTGGGTTTGGGTTCAAACCCAGGTACAACTTCAGTGTTGAAGCACATGGAACATCACCAACCCACTGGCTGTAAGAACCGGGACCCCCACTCTACTTCTTGCCTGTAACCACAAACAGCTGCAACTGCAGCACCGTCTCTGCAAGTCAAAGGTCAGCAGCCTTCACTTCAGCAGCATCAAGAACCTTTACCTCTGCCTCCTACATGGGGATCAGTGGGAAAACACTGCCACTGCTAAGACAATAGTCAAGCACTGTGTCATCACCAACGCTACAGCAAAGATGCTAAACTGACTTTTGGCTAGGTCGATTGAACTTTATTTCTAAATATAACAAAATATAACTAAATACAAAAAGAAACATACCATATCAAAACGCAATAATAAAAATTGACAAAACAAAATGAACCACACCATAAAAAGGGTAAAGTCATTCAATTCCCTTTTCTCCCTACTAACAACCTATACAATCTACAGTAGATACACAATATGTTCAAAAATGTATTTTAACTAATGCTAACCCTAACATATCAATGAAATATATACACTACTGTCTACAAATAACCTATATAAATAATGAAATACCATCTTCATGACTACAGTTTTGTTTATTTGGAACATTAATGCAGTATATAACAAAACTCACAGCTTATCTAGACCATCAAATTCAGATGCCTAGGCACATCCTCACCGAGGATGTTTTGGAGGCGAAACTTCTCCCTCCTCCTAAAGTCAACCTTTAACACTTCCATGTGAGCTTTCAATCCATATGAGATTTTCTTGTGGAAAAATGAATATATTTTTGTAAAAAGTGACATAACTCCTCTGCTGCCCCCAATGGCTGTGTTCGGAACTGCAAGGCTGCATAAGCCTTGACCCTAGCCCAGTTACATATAATACTGTTAGGGCTACGGCGGTGTCCCATGCTCTGGGCTGCTGCAGCACCCACTCTCCCTGCTCCACTTTGTTTGCGGATGCCAGTGCCCATGTGCCCGGGCCTAGTGCCACTTCCTCTTCAGCCCCCTGGGGCAACTCACCACTCCACACTCCCATGTAGTGTCCTCCTGGCTGGCGAGCACATCACCGCCTCCTAGGGCATACGTCCCTAATTGGTGGTGGCACCCAAACGCTCCCCTATAAATCTCAGCACCTCCCTGACCCCTCTGTTGGAGCCTCTGCATTATTCTCATGGCAAATGGTCACAGCTGTCCATGATTCCTGCCTGTGGTTCCTGCCCATTGTTCTTTCTGCCTGTGGTTCCAGATGTGTGTCCTGATGTGCCACAGCTTGCCTGCCTACGTGTCTCCAGCTGCACCCTGCCCGCCACCACTAGCAAGCCAAGCCAGGGGCAGTGGCCTGGGGGTCGTCAGCTACAGCAAGTCCATTACACCTTGTGGTGGGCGCTGGTGAAGACTCCACTCCCTGGTGCGGCTTAGGCCATCCCTAGCAGTTTTACAGCGGATCCATGACATCAGTTGTGACAAGCAGGCTCAGCATTGTTAGCACTGCATGCATGTAACTGTGTCGGGACCAGGGCTTGTGTTTTTCCTACAGTTCTTTACTGCTGTAAAAATATATTTTTAAAAATTACATTTTCTTTAATAAAGTTATAGTTATATACCTTTATGACAGAAATGTAAAAAATAAAATATCCAATTCGTTTTTAAAATGATATATATATATATATATCGTCATTCGAAAAATATAAAAATATAAAAGTAAATAACTATATTTAATTTCCACCAGGGGAATCTACCCAGGGGAAAAAACTGTAATTAGCTTCTAGGCAAGCGATTTACCCCTAGGCCATAGCTAAATCAATTCTAAATCTGATTGCAGAACAGTCCTCTGTAGGCTGTTTATGACTAAAATAAACAGAGTGTTCCATGTCACCATGTTAAGGTGTCTCAGAGATATGGTCCTACTATAGCATTCCCACACTAGCAATGGCCTCTCCTGTGCTATGCAGATCCAAATAATCTCTATTTATAGCACCCACAGAACATGGGTGGAGTGCAATCCAACAGGAGGTTGCCACACATCCCACGTACAACAGAAAAAAGAAAAAATTGGCAGCACCCCAATGCCTCTGTTTACTCTATAGGGTGCACATTGCATGTTGCTAGTGTAAAGACAAAAAAAAATGCAACAGCAACCTATAGGTGCGAGTGCTTGCCATACATACTCCCACTTGTGTACACAGGATAAAAACCTGCTCTATAAAAAGTAAAAAAAAATGAGCAAACCATTTGATCAGAGTGTTCCATGTCATCCCGTTTAGGTATCCTCAGAGACATGGTCCTACTCTAGCATTCTCACACTGGCCTCTCCTTGGCTAACATTAACCCTACAACTGGGCAGATATGATCCAAATAATCTCTATTTATAGCACCCCCAGGACATAGGTGGAGTGCAAGCCAACAGGAGGTAGCGACACAGCCCACACAACATGCAACGTGGAAACTACAGTGTGTACAGAGGCATTGGGGGTGCTGCCATTTTTTTTATACATCTTTATTTTTTCCATATCTTATAAAACACAGGGTACTATTACAGAGACATGTTGTCAGCTTACATTAGTACACAATAGGAGACCGTAAAGAAAAGGGAGGAGGAAGGAGTGGTGAGGTGTGTCACAGCTACAACTCCTCTTTGACTTTTTATAACCGTAGGAGACCGAAGATTGTGGATAATCTATTCCACAAACAAATAAACAAAAGGTAACATGCTTACTAAAGTTTTCCCTTTAAGTTTTGGGTTTGTTCATTACTAGTGATGATCGAGCATGGTCGTCCGAGCTTTGTACTCGATCGAGCATTAGGGTCCTCGATGGTACTCATTACTCGGACGAGCATCTCGTGATACTTGAGAAAATCTCATCATCCGTTTTCTGTAAGTTTGGGTGTTATTTCTCTGCCAATAAACATGCAAGAGACTCTTTGGTACATCCTTGCATGTCGACCCATGCATGTCGATAGCAGCGATTGGTTGGCCAGATCAGATGACCCTGCCATATAAAAAGTGTGGCCGGTAATGCTCGCTTCAGACGTATGCTGGAAGAGATTAGCGACAGAGCTGCTGCTGATCAGGGAGAGCGTCAGTGTAGGATTTAGAGTTCCAGTAGGCAGGAAATACTAGCAATACAAACAAACAGCCCTTTTAAGGGCTTCAAATCTTTTTTTAGCATTACTACAGACTGCTGGCTGGGACTTGCAGTGCTGCTACCACGATTTCTCCAGCACACTGAAGTGATCGGCTGCTGGCAGAAAGGGATCATTAGGTGTTGCATACAGACCCCTAAGAAGTACTCAGTAGTCTTTTAGGTTTTTGTGGCTGGTGGTGCTGCTGTAGTACATTGCATTGCTGGGATTTGTAGTATACCTGCATAGAACTTAACTGTTCATTATAAGGGTGTGTCACAGAGTGTGTATAGGTGCAGCCACTAGCGGATTGTATCCCACAGCCCCCCAAACTAGTGGGACCACAAGTATTTTTCCTGATTTCTGTATTTCATATGCAAGGTCTATCTAGGTTCACAACTGCTTGCACAGAGTAAAGGGGGTGTCGCAGAGTGTGTATAGATGCAGCCACTAGCAAGTTGTATCCCCCAGCCCCCCGAAACTAGTGGGACCACAAGTATTTTTCCTAATTTCTGTATTTCATACGCAAGGTCTATCTAAGTTCACAACTGCTTGCATATTGTATAGGGGGTGTCACAGAGTGTGTATTGGTGCAGCCACTACCGGATTGTATCCCATAGCCCCCCAAAACTAGTGGGGCCACAAGTATTTTTCCTGATTTCTGTATTTCATATGCAAGGCCTATCTAGGTTCACAACTGCTTGCACAGAGTAAAGGGGCTGTCGCAGAGTGTGTATTGGTACAGCCACTACCGGATTGTATCCCACAGCCCTCCAAAACTAGTGGGACCAAAAGTATTTTTTCTGATTTCTGTATTTCATATACAAGGTCTATCTAAGTTCCATACTGTGCAGTGTCCATAAAATGGTGAACCCCAGGGGTAAGGGTCGAGGAAGAGGACGAGGGCGTTGGGTTTCAAGCGATGCAGTTGGCAGAGGGCGTGGTTGAGGGCAGGGTGACACAGCAGCACCTGTTGAGGAGGGAGCAATGGAACACCGCAGACATGCACTCAATAGCTTCTTTGCCCAACTCACGGGGTCTCATGGCAGACCGATATTGAAACCGCAGCAGTGTGAACAGGTGATCACGTGGATAGCGGATAAGGTGTACAGTAACTTATCCACCACCCAGTCTTCCACGCAGTCCACCCATGCTACACAAAGGAGTGGAACCCTTGCTCCAGTAGCTCAGCATCCTTCCACACAGCCTGGCCCCTCCAGGGATAGAAGGGATTCAGATCCACCACCACCACCATGCTCCCAGGAACTCTTTTCTGGACCCTTCCCTGAGTCTGAGCAACTGGAGCAGTCGATCTGTCCCGATGCCCAAACTATGCAGCTCACGCAGTCAGTGGGTGATGAGAGTGGGGACTTGCAAGTGGGGTTGGGAGAGGTGTCTGATGATGACAATGAGATGCCATTGTCAGACAGTGAGGTTGTTCTCATGGATGTAACTCAAAGTGAGGAGGAGAGTGAGGAATTGGAGGAAGAGCTGGTGGATGAGTACGAGGTGACTGACCCAAGCTGGGTGGATAAGCCTAGTGAAGATCGTGCTTCTGAGGGGAAGGCAAGTTCGCGTGCAGGACCGGTTGGAAGAGGAATGGGCAGAGGGAGAAGCAGGGGCAGAGCGAGTAGATCAGCAACTGTTTTATGCCGCTGCCACCACTGAAGAAGGTACCCATGCTCAATCCTTAGTTGTTTAGTGTGTATGGCCTGAAGAGAAGGAATTTGTGGAGGAGGGGCGAGGAAATTGAGGCTAGTGAGGAGAGGGAGTTCTTGCGTGTTGGGACCCTTGCGCACATGGCTGACGTTATGTTAGGCTGTCTTTCCTGTGACTCTCAGGTTAAATTTTTTTTTTTTTACAACACAGATTACTGCACCCTCCTGCACCCTCCTTACAAACAGAACTTTTCCACTCTCAATCCTGCCGAGGAACGCAATATGAGAGTGAATCTATATCAACAGGTCCTGGTGCAGAAGCTGAAAATGTTCTTCCCATCTGACACCAGTAGCGCCAGAGGATGTAGTTCTGTGGGCCAAAGAGCGGGGGAGAGGAGGGGTGGAGCAGGCAGCTTGTCAAGGAGCAGGGGAACACTCTTTAAGGCCGTTGACGGTTTCATGGCACCCCAGCAAGACTATGTCAACCGTCCCCAGTCTAGACAGAGTAGGGGGAAGCCTTCAGGAAGATGGTAAGGGAGTACCTTGCTGACCACACCAACGTCCTTCCCGATTACTCTGCTACCTACAACTATTGGGTTGCAACGCTGGATACGTGGCCCGAACTTGCGATTTACGCCTTGGAGGTGCTGTGCTGCCCTGCTGCTAGCGTGTTGTCAGAGCGGATCTTCAGTGCAGCTGGTGCCATCATCACTGATAAGCGCACCCGCCTGTCAACTGACAGCGCTGATAGGCTGAAGTTTATAAAAATGAACAAAGCCTGGATTTCACCTGAATTCAACTGTCCAATCGGGGAAAGCAGCTCAACATGAAGATTCTTGGTATCTCCTCCTCCTCTTCCTCCTCCTCCTCCTCTTCCTCCTCCTCCTTCAATTCTCAGCCAACAGCCAAGTCTTCTTCCACCATGCTGTGTCTGGCCTAATTAATGGGTGGCTCAATTGCTTCCTCACTCACTACTAATGGTTCTCTGTGTCTTCACTGCCATGCTCTTACATCACACTACGTCTGCGGAGGAGCGGGACTGGTTGCCGGGGACCCGCTGATCGCGCCCCTACCAACCAGCCAGTTGTTTTATTTATTTTTGTCTAGCCATGGCCGGGGCCTCATCACCCCCGGTTGAGAGACATCAGGTGTACCCTTGATGGTGACTGACAGCTGGCCTAGCCAGTTAGGCTAGGTTAGGTTAGGTTCATGTCCACTAAAAATCCCAGCCCCTGGACTCACTCCAATTTTTGGGTAGGCTTACTTCCTTCATTACTCATATGTAATGGTTCTCTGTGTGCTCAATGCCATGCAGTGTCTGGTCTAATTTTTTGGAGGCTCACTTGCTTCCTCACTCACTTTTAATGGTTCCCTGTGTGCTCAATGCTATGTTGTGTCTGGTATAATATTTGGAAGGCTCACTTGCTTCTTCACTCACTTTTAATGGTTCTCTGTGTGCTCAATGCCATGCTGTGTCTGGTATAATTTTTGGAAGGCTCACTTGCTTCCTCACACTCTTCTAATGGTTCTCTGTGTCCTCACTGCCATGCTCTGACGTCACACTACGTCTGCGGAGGAGCGAGACTGGTTGCCGGGGGCCCATCGATCACGCCAACCAGCCAACTGTTTTTTTTTTGTCTAGCCGGGGCCGGGGCCGCACCACCCCCGGTTGAGAGGCATCAGGTGTACCCTTGATGGTGACTTACAGCTGGCCTAGCCAGTTAGCTGTCAGCACCTAGGTTCGTGTCCACTAAAAATCCCAGCCCCTGGACTCACTCCAATTTTTGGGTAGGCTCACTTGCTTGCTCACTCACTTTTAATGGTTCTCTCTGTGCTCAATGCCATGCTGTGTCTGGCCTAATTTTTTGGAGGCTCACTTGCTTCCTCACTCACTTTTAATGGTTCTCTGTGTGCTCAATGCCATGCTGTGTCTGGTATAATTTTTGGAAGGCTCACTGGCTACCGCTTCTACCTTGTTCACTCTGTCCTCACCGCTATGCTGTCAGGCTATATTTTGGGGTGGTTCATCATATGCTACCTCTGTTTTAATGGTTCCCTGTGTTCACACTGCCATGCTGTGTCAGGCTGAGTTTTGGGGTGGTCCATATACCTACCTCTGTTTAAACCAGGCTGTTGCAGAGATATACAGTATCTACACTATAGATGCTAAATAAACTACAGATGTTACAATTTTCAAATGTTTAGTGCCATATACAGTGCTGACTTGGATTACGGGCATAATTTATTCCAGGGCCATGCTTGTAATCCAAATCACTCTTAAACCAAAACAAATTTCCCCATAAGAAATCATTAAAATGCAGACAAATGTTTTTTTTTTAATTCTGAATAACATGTTAAACAAATGAAATACATTTAGAAACAGTTGACTTTGTCATATTATATGTTACTGTCACAAAGCTGTACAGGAGGACAGTGAGAGAATATTTTCTATAAAGCAGAGTATATGTCTGAGTGTAAGTGTAGGCACATTATAGCAGCAGTGTGTATAGCTGAGTGTGAGTGCAGGCACATTATAGCAGCAGTGTGTATAGGTGATTGTGAGTGCAGGCAAATATAGCACCAGTGTGTATAACTGAGTGTGAGTGCAGGCACATTATAGCAGCAGTGTGAGGAGCTGAGTGCAGGCAGATTATAGCAGCAGTGCATATACAGTAGCTGAGTGTAAGTGCAGGCCCATTATAGCAGGAATGGAGAGGATGGGAAACACAAGGGCTGACAGAGACTGCAGGGGACATGAAGGAATGAGCAGGGTATATTAAGGCACATAAATGCAGCACCCTCTGCCTCTGGAAGAGAGGTTACAGCTATGAAGAAATTACCTCCACAGTCCTGTCCCCTGATGCAAACCCCAACCTGAAGTGGATCTGTGATGATTTGGAAGGTGAGGGAGACTTCCTGGGTCAGAGTACAGTGCTGTAGACCACAATATGCAGACCATGCCCCTCCTCCACTCACCCTCCCACCCAGTACAGGGAGCTCTTAAACAAAAGCAATGCTCTTAAACCAAGTTAAAATTAAAAAAAAAAAAACGGTGAGCTCTTCGTGCAAAACGCTCTCAAAATTACTCCTGAACCAAGGTACCACCGTATAGTTTACTAACACTGTATATGTATTTAAATACAGTCTTTGACTCAAAATAGAAAGGGAATATTTAAGGGTCAAGAATTTTAATTACTTAGCTTAAGTATTATGTTCGTCATTGACTTATTACAAAAGGCGTTCAGTGGTTATTACAATTATTCTTTAAGGTAACCTTGTTCCTAAATTGTTCTTTTGTCCTATTTCATTTATAGGGGTCATGGAAAGTCATATAGACCACAATTAACGGTACCCTTTACTCATTGCTTGTTCAATGAGTGGTTTAAAGATTTGCTGAATTACATATAACTTTGTTTCAAAAGGAATTCCATCATGGTTTGCCCTTTGAAATTACAAGACATAGTGGGAGATTTATGAATAAATGAATAAATATACACCTGGTGTAAACTGCCCACAGCAACCAATCACAGCTCAGCTTTCAGCTCTGGTAGAATAAAAGAAGAGCTGTGATTGGTTGCTGTGGGCAGTTTACACCAGGTGTATATTTACACCCTTTCATAAATTTCCCCCATAATGAATAATTTGTGCGCCATAGAAGTATGTTCCATAATACATTTTAACGTACGTAAGTAAGAAAAGCAACTCATGTCTTTTCATAGTTTCAAATATATTTTGTTTACATTAAACTTCAGAAACTATGCAATTTCTTGCATTAATAATCATGTACTGGTCTTGGACTTTAGGCTTTATCCACCTGACAGCTTCTCCTTCTCCTGTGCTAAGGAACCTGAGAGAGGACAATACAGTTTTGCCTGAGCACAGGTCAGGCTGAAATTCAGTGTTGGTAGAGCAACTAATCATAGGCAGCTGCTTCTCCCTAGTTGTTCTCCCATTGTATTCCAATCTCTTCGTAGGGTACTTCCTAGAGGTGTTCAAGTGTGGTGGCACATAGAAGGTGAACTACAGTACGTGCAGTGCTGGCTACGCTTTATTGATGACATTTAGTATATTTGGCAGGGGTCACTGTCCCATCTAGAAGTTTTCATGCAACACCTTAACAGCCACAATAAAAATATTAAGCTGACATATAAATGGAGTTCAGAGTCAGTATACTTTTTGGATATCAAAATTAAAAAAAAAGGTGGTGGGCTATAGGAGACGAATGTCTTCACGAAATCAACCATAGGAAATTCCCTTTTACATGCCACATCAGCACATTTAAAGGGAATCTGTCAGCTCCCGGGCACTATCTAAGGTGCTTACAGTGTGCTGTAGCTGGCAGCCCCCAGTAAGCATGGTGCCTTTTTGGTAATTTTCCGTGCAGCGGATTATGTACAATCTTATGTCTCCTACTGTCACAGAGCAGTTGTTCGTGCCACACTTGTCATGCATCCTCCTCCCTCTTCATGAATAATCAATGCTGCCCAGCCTCCTGCTCGCTCAGCTGTCAGCTGATTGCAGATCAGTCCTCTGTAGGAAGTTTATCTCTAAATCTCTCCTCCCTAACGTGTTGGAGCTGTGGTCTAGGGGTAACTCACCTGTCTAGAGACCTGCCAGCAGTTCATTCTCTGGTTTGAATCCCCTGATGGAAATTAAATAGATGTTTTTTTTCTCATTATTGTATCATTTTTAAGGCTATGTTCACACACAGTATTTTTGCTCAGTATTTTGGAACCAAAACCAGGAGTGGATTGAGAACACAGAAAGGCTATGTTCTCATACTGTTGAAATTGAGCAGATGGCTGTCATTTAATGGCAAATATCGGACGTTGTTTTTTTTAAAAAACAGTAATTATTTGCCATTGAATGACAGCCATCCACTCAATTTCAACAGTGTGTGAACATAGCCTTTCTGTGTTTTCAATCCACTTCTGGTTTTGGTTGCAAAATACTGACCAAAATACTGAGCAAAAATACTGTGTGTGTGTGAACATAGCTTTAAAAATGATACAATAATGAGGGGAAAAAAAAAGACATCAATTTAATTTCCGTCAGGGGATTCAAACCAGAGAATGAACTGCTGGCAGGTCTCTAGACAGGAGAGTTACCCCTAGACCACAGCTCCAACACATTACAGAGGAAAGATTCTTTCAGACATAACCTGCCTACAGAGGACTGATCTGCAATCAGCTGACAGCTGAGCGAGCAGGAGGCCGGGCAGCATTGATTATACAACAGCTCTGTGACAGTAGGAGACATAAGATTGTACATAATCCGCTGCACGGAATATTACCAAAAAGGCACCATGCTCACTTGGGGCAGCCAGCTACAGCACACTGTAAGTACCTTAGATAGTGCCCAGGAGCTGACGGATTCCCTTTAAAATCTATGATAAAAGCGATTCCCACGGGCCAATTTTTAAGAATGAAAATAATCTGGTTCTCAAATAAACGATTTGAAATGCAGGCTATTGACGTTAAATCAAATTTTTTGGAAAGGGGATATAGTAAGCAGTATGTGGAGACAGGTTACAGAAGCGGAAAAGCAACTCACTGGACTGATTTCAACTAGAGATAAGTATCCAACCGAAAACGCAGTAAAAAGTTTTTTTTCCTCCCTCCTTCCCTGGCGCTTTTTTTGGACCAATAAACTATCTGTGTGTGTGACAGGCCCTAGGAGCACGCTGGCATCACAAACACAGCGTCTACATTCATTGGCTTATTGGCTTACATGTGACCTTCAGAGTATAACTTTCTTAAGGCACTTCTTGCTCGTTGTCAGATGCCATCTTGCAGCTAGTAGGGAGAGAGGCTGGAGCAGGGAGAGTGAGTATTTAGCTGATTCTAGGCAGAAAAGACCCCAAAAGCCTTTGTTAGGGCTACAAATATACACAGCACAGCATATATCTTGTGATTCCCTGTGAATAGGCTGATAAAAAAATTCCAAAGTGCTAAATTGTGCATTTTTGGTCCCATCAAATCCAGAGAAATTGTAATAAAAAGTGATCAAAAAGTTACATAGCCCCATAGACCAAAAAATAAAAGTGTACACATGGTCATAGAGCAATTTTAACCCCTTAACGACATCGGGCGTAAACTTACGCCCTGGCGCCCTGGCACTTAGCGCATCAGGGCGTAAATTTACGCCCGATGTTTCCCCGATCGCTGCGTGTTCACACACAGCGGTCGGGGAAGATGGCCTGCTATAAATCATAGCAGGCCATCATAGCTTCTCGGCACGGGGGGTGGTTAACACCCCCCGTGCTTACGATCGCTGCTATAGGCTGATCAATTCAGATCAGCCAATAGCGGCGATCGGAACCTTTCCGGGTCATCGGTGACCCGATGACCCGGAAAAAAATGGCGGTCGGTGCTGTCCGAGGACGGCACCGACCGCCATTACTGTAAAAAGTAATGTTGATCGCCGTGCCACCGGCCCGATCGCCGTGAACGGCCGGCCGTTCACGGCGATCGGGCCGGTGGCACGGCGATCAGAGTCCCACAAAATAGTAAATACCTGCCCTGGACCCCTCAGCTAGGTAGCGGAGGGGTCCAGAGCAGGTATTTGTACATTACTCACCTGTCCCGGGCTCCTGATCGGCGGCTTCCGGGTTCGCGGCGTCCTCCGTCATTCCGTTCGGTCTTCGGGTCTTTCCGGCGGTCCTCGTCGTCTTCTTTCGGCTATTTTCGGCTCCAGCCTCGTCATTTTCCGGATTTTGCGCTCTGCTGCCCCCTAGCGGCTGATAAGTGTAATACACTTATCAGCAGCTACAGGGATATTCAGAATATAAAATTTTATTTTTTTTTTTCCCAAATTTTTTTTTCCTATTTTCCGCACCCTATCGCCGCTGAGTGTTGATCAGCATCGCACGAAAGTGCGCTGCTAATCAGCAACTCCTCCTTTTTGGCGTAGGGTGTTTTTTTTCTATATTCTACTGCCACGGTCTGCTTATAAGTGCCGCACATAAGTGCGGCATTTATCCGCAACTCCTTTGTTGGCGTAGGTTTTTTTTATACTTACTGTAAAAAAAACACGTAAAAAACACTACATTACACCACACTACATTGAATAAAGTTTGACACTACACCACTACATACCCCATATACTAGTCCCCATATAAAGATGGCCCCCAGGGTGTTTTCGGTGTCAGAGGGATACGTTATTATTGCCTCCGACACCGAAACAGCCAGTGAGGATGAATGGGGGGTCCTTCTTTCCTCCATTCATCCTCATCATCCTCATCATCCAGTGACGTATCTGGGGGTAGCGTAGCGTACGCTTCCCCCCAGACACGTCTTTTCCGCCAGTACCATCCCAATAAGAGATCACGGTATGGTGTGAAATTCTACAAACTGTGTGAGCGTACCTCAGGGTTCACTTACAGATTTAGGGTACATGCACACTGCGGAATGGCGAAGGATAACCCTTTGTGCATTCCGCAGCTGGCACCCGCCGGCGGACTGATGCAGGGGCGCGTCTCCGCCCGTGTCATAGACTCCATGTTATGCACGGGTGGATTCCGTCGTCCATCCAAAGAATGAACACGTTGGACGGAGAGCGGAATCCGCCTGTGCATAGAATGGAGTCTATGACACGGACGGAGACGTGCGCCTGCATCAGTCCGCCGGCGGGTGCCAACTGCGGAATGCACGAAGGGTTATCTGTCGCGATTCCGCAGTGTGCATGTACCCTTAGAGTGTATGTAGGAAGGAACACCCGAATCCAGCCCCAGATGCCCCCTCCCCTCCCATCCTCGGAACAAGTGGGAAGATCGTCCGGGAACTGATCTTCCCACTGCTGGATAAAGGTCACCACCTGTACGGGGATAACTTTTATACCAGCACCCCCTCTTCCAGTCCCTCGCTGCCCTGTAGCTTGCGGCACGATCCGAACATATCAGAAGTAGTAATAGCGCCCTAATATTTAGCAGCCATGGAGCGGACCCAGCCCTTCTGGATATGAAGGACCCCGTATCGCACCAGGACAACATTTTCCAGGTGACGTCCCCCACACTGGAGAACGGGAGATCCCAGGAGAAGTGCAGAGTGTGGGGGAACACCATTTTCCCGTGTGACACCTGTCCTGATCCCCCCGGCCTCTGCATACTGGATCGCTCCAAGGCGCACCACACGTCATCGGAGTTCTACATTATCTAAATTCTGTCCCTTATTCCTATTTCAGGGGTCACGTTGGTCCGGGGATTATTCTGATGGCCATTATGGAGTCGGGAAGGAATTTTTCCCTGTGATGAGGCTACTGTCGTCTGCCTCACGAGGGTTTTTTGCCTTCCTCTGGATCAACACAGGTTGAATTTGATGGACACCTGTCATTTCCAACCTTATAAACTAATAATTGGCCTAATACCCCCAAATAAATTAGAATTGTCCCTTTTTCCCAGCTAAATAGGTATGGCCGCCATTCCCATTAGAGGATGCCATGATGCAATTACAAAGCCTCTGTGCGGCCAGGACAGTAGAAACCCCCCACAAGTGACCCCATTCTGGAAACTACACCCCATAAGGAATCTAACAAGGGGGGCAGCGGGGATATGGCCCCCTGGTGACGGCCACATTTGGGACGTGAAAATGAAAAAAATGGTATTTTTTATTTTCTCGGCACATGTTCTACGTAAGTGCCTGTCACCAGTGGGGTCCATATGCTCACTGCACCCCTTGTTAGATTCCTTATGGGGTGTAGTTTCCAGAATGGGGTCACTTGTCAGGGGTTTCTACTGACCTGGCAGCACAGGAGCTTTGTAATTGCGACATGGCCTCCATCCTCCATTCCAGCCTCTAAATGGCGCTCTATCCCTTTGGTGGCTTGCCCTGTGCCCATATGGCACATTATGCCCACATATGGGGTATTTTCGTAATCAGGGGAAACTACCCTACACGTTTTGTGTTAATTTTCTTTTTTAACCCCTTGTGGAAATGGAAAAAATCAAGGCTAGACCAACATTTAGTGTAATTTTTGTAAAATTTTTACTCTAAATCATTAATCTTGTCATGATTTTTTCATTTTCACAAGGGGCTAAAAGATAAAAAAAAAACACTAAATGTGTAGAGCAATTTCCCCTGAGTACGGAAATACCCCACTTGTGTACATAAAGCGCCATTCGGGTGCAGGGTAAGCCTCCGAAGGGAAGGAGCGCCATTTCGTTTTTGAAGGCTGGATTTGGATGGAATGGATTTTAAGGGGCCATGTTGCATTCAAAAGGCCTCTGTGTTGCCAAGACAGTTGAACCCCCCCACAAGTGACCCCATTATGGAAACTACACCCCTCAAGGAATGTAACAAGGGGTGTAGTGAGCATATGGACCCCACTGGTGACGGGCACAAATGTGGAACAATGTGGCGTGAAAATGAAATATTACATTTTTTACACTATAATGTTGGTTTAGCCTTGAATTTATCATTTTCACAAGGGGTTAAAAGAGAAAAAAACACACAATATGTGTAGAGCAATTTCCCCCGAGTCCGTAAATACCCCACATGTGGACATAAAGCGCCATGTGGGCGCAGGGCAAGCCTCCAAAGGGAAGGAGCGCCATTTGGATTTTGGAGGTTGGATTTGGCTAGAATGGATGATGAACGCCATGTCGCATTTACAGAGCCCTCGTGCTGCCAAAACACTGGAAACCCCCCACAAGTGACCCCATTCTGGAAACTGCACCCCTCAAGGAATCTAACAAGGGGTGCAGTGAGGATATGGACCCCTTGATGACGGGCACATTTGTGCCATGAAAGTGAAAAAATGAAATTTTTTACTTTTACGTCACATTGTTCCACATTTGTGCCCGTCACCAGTGGGGTCCATATGCTCACTGTGCCCTTTGTTAGATTCCTTGAGGGGTGTAGTTTCCAGAATGGGGTCACTTGTGGGGGGTTTCCAGTGTCTTGGCAGCACGAGGGCTCTGTAAATGCGACATGGCCCTTGAAATCCTTTCCAGTGAAATTCAGCTTCCAAAAGCCAATTGGCACTCCTTCCCTTTGGAGGCTCGTCCTGCGCCCCCTTGGCACTTTATCGCCACATGTGGGGTATTTCCGTACTCGGGAGAAACTGCGCTACACATTTTGTGTCTTTTTTTTCCTCTTATCCCTTTAAGAAAATGAAAAATTGAAGGCTAGAACAACGTTTTAGTGTAAAAAATACATTTTTCTTTTTTCACGCCATATTGTTCGGAAAATCTGTGAAGCACCTGTGGGGTCCAAATGCTCACCGCACCCCTTGTTACATTCCTTGAGGGGTGTAGTTTTCTAAATGGTGTCCCTTTAGGGGTGTTTTTTAGGTTTTGGCACCCCAGAGCCTCTGCCAACCTGAAGTGGTACAGTCAGAAATGACCAAATATAACGGAGGCGTTGAAATTCACTAGGCGCTCCTTTGTATCTGTATTTGTGGTTGCGTCAAATAGCGCAATAGGGCCACATATGGGGTATTTCTATAAACTGCAGAAACGGGGCAATAATTATTGGGGTGCATTTCTCTGGTAATAGGTTTATAATTATGAAAAATATTGGATTACAATAAAATCTCTGCACAGAAAATTAAAATTTTCAAATTTCTTACACACTTAGCTTTTATTTCTGTGACTCCCCTAAAGGGTTAAAACACTTTATGGATATGCTTTTGCAGAGTGTGGGGGGTGCAGTTTCTGAAATGGGGTGCTTTGTGGGGCTTTCTAACATACAGGCCCCTCAAATACACTTTAAACCTGAACAGGTCCCTAAAAATATCTGATTTTGAAATTTTACTGAAAATTTGGAAATTTGCTGCTAATGTTTTAAGCTTCCTATTGTCTAAAAAAAATTAAAGATCGTTTAATAAATGCCGCCAACATAAAGTAGACATGTTGCTAATGCTATTTAATATATAATTTATGTGGTATAACCACTTTCTGTATACGCAAAGAAGTTTCAAAGTTGGAAAAATGCAGTTTTTCACATTTTTTCACATTATTTGGGTTTTTTTCATAAAGATTTGTTATGATTATCGACTCCAATTTACCAGAAATGTAAAGTACAATATGTCACGAGAAAACAATCTCAGAATCAGCCGGATAGGTAAAAGCATCCCGAAGTTATTAATGAATAAAGTGACACTGGTCATATTCATAAAATTTGTCTCTGTCATTAAGGCCATTTCAGGCTCTGTCCTTAAGGGGTTAAGGAACTTTGTTTGTTTGTTTGTTTGTTTGTTTTTAAAGGTTTTTAATTTTGTATAAGCCATAAAATGAAAAAAAAGTTACACAAGTTATATATTGTAATCGTACCAACTTGAGGAACATGTATAGCATATCAGTTTTAACACAGGGAAAATGTCGTAAACACAAAACCTCTCCAAATAAAGAAAATGTGTTTTATTTTTAATTTTGCCACTTATATATTTTTTCCTGGTTTCACAGTGTACTTTATGGAAAAATTAAGTCTGTCATTGCAAAGTACAATTAGTGGCGCAAAAAATAAGGGCTCATGTGGGTCTCTAGGTAATAAAATGCAAGCACTATGGCCTTTTAAGCACGAGGAGGAAAAAACGAAAGTGCAAAAATGAAAATTAGCTCGATCTTCAAAGGGTTAAAGGCAAATACACAGTCAAAAATAAATGCATGAGAAAAGCCTTTACAGAAAAAAAAGTAGAGAAGTATTACCCAAACACAGTAATAAAGTGTAATAAAGTGCGGTCTGATCGGCTTTCTTCTCATTGAGCCTGGCAGGCAGGCGGACTTAATGAGCAGAACGCCTATAACACTGATCAATGCTATGTCTATGGCATAGCATTGTACAGTATATGCAATCTGAGGATTGCATTTAAAGTCCCCCAGGGGGACTCAAAATATGTAAAAAAAAAAAAGTAAAAAAGCTTTTATAAGTACCCCAAAGCACCTCCCCGAATAAAAGTTAAAATCACCTACCTTTCCCATTATATAAGTAAAACATCTAAAAATAAATAAACATATTATATACCGTAGCGTGCGTAATTGTCCGATCTATTAAAATATAACAAGCGTCACCACAAATTGCGAACGGCATTATTGAAAAGGATTACTGATTTTATTTGTTACATTATGTATAATAAAAATGTATTAAAAAGTGATCAAAACGTCCCAGCTACACAAATATGGTATTAATAAAAACTAGAGATCATGGCGCAAAAAATGACACCCCATACAGCCCTGTAGGCAAAAAACTAAAACCGTTATAAGCATCACAATAGGGCCAATTTATTAATAATTATTTGCTAAAAAAAAAGGATTTATTAAAAAAAAAAAAAAACATTAGAGAATCTGTGTAAACCTGCATATGTTTATGTTCGGGCTGACCTATAGAATAATGGTATCATGTCACTTTTACCATATAGTACATTATGTAGACACAGGAATCCCCCAAAAGCTACCATATTGTACGATTTCACCAATTTTTATCTTCATAAAAAACATTTTTGGGGTTCCATCATACATGTTATGGTAGAATGAAAGATGCCATTACAAAGTACAACTATTCCTGTGGAAAACAAGCCCTTACATGGCTTGTAGATAGAAAACTGAGAGTGCTAGAGCTCTTAGAAGGGGATGAGGAAAAAACGAAAACACAAAAATGAAAATTTGCGAGGTCCACTGGGCCCACAAGGGCAGCATGAACATCATTTTCTCAAAAATTTACAACTGTGATGACATTATTGTTGTCATGATGGGTCATTACATGAAATGTTATTGTATTAAACAATGTCATTTTGACCTTTTATGTTTTGGGCTAGAAAAGTTTGTCATAGTACATGAAAAATTCTTAATGTTTAAGTAAAATTACTAGGTGAATTTATAAACAATAGGTATAAATATATTAGTTTTTTTGTTTGTTTTTTTAGTTGGCCTATATAATGCATAGCATGTTGTATTTATATTGTTTCAGATGGATGTCACATTGCTTGCTGACACCTTAAGCATTTCTTTGTCTTGTCAGAAATAAGAGCACAGCACATATTCTGAAAATTCATTGTAAACATTTTTTTTTGCTTTCCTCAGTGTAATTATATGTAGTCCATTCTCATTGCCACAATCCATGCACACCTATAATATTGGTAAAGCTCAATTTATCAGTTAAACACAGCAGAACAAGTAATATGCACATCAATCACTGACTGCAAATACCACTTCAAATTGTATTTATAGCAATTTTTCATCAAATATGCATTACAGTAATGATCAGCCTATCAGAACAGCAAAATGAAGCAAATGGTGCGGAGAGAGGTTATAGAAGATGGCCATCTCATTCATACAGAACTGTTCTTTAATCACACAGCAAGTCAAAAGAGATGGAGAGCTCCATGTAAACTGCAAATATGAAAAAAATGATTTATAAACATTAAAATTATGGCTACTTCTTATTATGTGTTTGTAAATGAGTCCAATACACACAAATTGTATAGGCTTTTCTTACACGCTGAGTAAGATCATTTATTTTTAGCTATCCTAAATGCACTCAGTTGTAACTATATGCAAGGAATGAATGCATTCAGCTCCTCAAAGATGACCTGACCTTGTGTAATATGATCCCATATCTGCAGTAGTCTTCATACAACGTAAAGTCCTGATTTAAAGATCTACTTATAGGTGAATAAACAATCTAAATTATTACACATTTACACATAAGTTTTGACTGTATGTTTCCTAAAAGAATAATGGAAATACATACATTGCTACCAGTAGATGTATTGACTGTGTAGGCTTTCTTTCTTTATGAATTATCAAACTATTTTATAATTTTATAAATTTGGTATTATTATATTTTTTTTATTTCAGTTGTAGGGATTAGCATCATTGAGTATATACATTCACAATGCATTTAACGCTGCTGGATGAATTATGTACTTGGCATGCACCAGAATAGACAAGCCAAAAGCAGGTTTTTAACAGTGTATTCTGCAGCCAG
The DNA here is from genome assembly GCF_027789765.1 of Dendropsophus ebraccatus. NCBI lineage: Eukaryota > Metazoa > Chordata > Amphibia > Anura > Hylidae > Dendropsophus > Dendropsophus ebraccatus. Next base: position 105,342,029 of record NC_091455.1, read on the forward strand.
CATGGAATGATAGGTACTCTTTAAAAATATCACTATAAACATTTATTTAGTTTATATAGAGATAAAAAAGTAAAATAGTATTCATATTAAACACACTGTTTAAGGCCATGTTCACACAGCCTATATTTTCGTAAAAATACGGCCGTTGTTGCCGATTGCAACACTGGCCGTAATTAATACGAAAATATACGTTACCTTGCCGTCTATGGAATCCTGGCCAGAGCGTATACACATTGTATATGCTCCGGCCATGATCTCTAGCGGCGCCGTAGAAAACTGACATGTCAGTTTTCTGTGGCTGCTATTCATTGAATATCAGCTGCAAAAAACCCTGTCAGTGTACACAGTGAAGTGAGCAGCTCTGGCCTCACGCTCCATTGTGTGCAGCGGGGAGTTCTGATGCGGGTGCGCATGGATGCACCCGCATCAGAACTCAGCAGCGCTAAAGATCATCTGTCCGGCACTTTAATGAGACCGGCCGTTCCATGACCTGGCCAGGTCACAGAAAGGCCGGTCTCATACTACGTGTGAACATAGCCTAAAGTGGTATTCGAGAGAAAAAAAATCATACACTTCTTTATTAAAGTTAAATTACTTTGCCATAAAATGTAATTGAAATAAATATATATATATTTTAATTTATATACTATTATACATTGAGTGATATTGGGCTCTCTTGTCACCAATGCTCAGGTCAGGAACTGTAGGGCTGCCCAAGCCTTGGTCCCAGCTCCCCCACTCTGGTCAAGTGCTGCTGCATACAGCGCTACTAGAAGAGAGATCCTCCCTAGTGTACTGTTTATTCTTTGCATTGAAATGCACTAAGGCCCTGTTTACACTACGGAATCAGCGTTAAGATTCTAGGCGAAACCTCTCCGCACGGACTCGTCGCTGAATCCTGCCTTCTATCAGTTACAATGGGAAGGCGCATGCATCAGCTCTCCACGCCTCTGCTCTTCGTGGCTCTCCGCGGCTTTCCATGACTCTCCGCTAAAAGAATTGACATGTCCACCCGGAAACTCAGCACCAATTCCGTAGTGTGAACAGGGCCTAAGGGAAGCTGGTTATCATTAGTGCTGTGTGGGAAATAAAACTTTATAAAAGAGTAGAGACATTTATTCCCCTCCGAATAAAAAAATATATTAATTTATTTGCATAAAATACAAAGTGATCTAACTTTATTAAAGAAATGTAGTTATCTTTCCTTTCTTTCCAGAGTACCCCTTTAAGTATTTCAGCATCTCACATAGATACATAGACATATTCAATCAAGGTTCTTTTTAGGATCCACTTGCCATTGGTCATCATGTAAATGTGATGTCACAAGGGGATGGCTTGCAGCAGATGCTTGGCTGCAAGTGATTATGGATAACCCTTTGCAACCCGGCTTTTATGTTGAATCTGATTTTATTGAGAGTTTTATGAAGAAACAGAATAAAGAAACAAATACAGAGTACTGTGCAGTCGTAACAAACGGAGGCATAATCTGCAATCCAATAGAATATCAAAACATAGACAGACAACCAGCCCCATAATTCTGGATTCCTAGCCATGTGCACCGACCTACATCTATCCATACATCAGGAATAACGACCACCTGAGTTGGAATGTGGGGACAGACAAGAAGACATAGGGGGGAAGAAACATAAAGGAGACAATAATGATCCAATGACAACCATTACGCACCCACAAGTGTGGGCACACAAGGAAAAGACACCACAGAGACAAGACAAGAAAGCAGATACGAGCACATCCATCTACTGTATCTCTCCGTCTGAGGTCAAGGAGACAGAGGTCGCAGGAGACCGGAGACCACCCCCGAGCCCCATCACAAACGGCAGAGTGGCCCAGGGAGCTCAACGAATCAGTTGTGGAAAATCGGGGGAATCTTTAAACAAGAGCCATGCCCGCCACACCTTAGAGTAAGCTGTGGTTCGATCATGATCCTCCGCAATAAGTTCTTCATACCTACAAATCGCGTTAAGCTCCGTCAGCCACTCCGCCATAGAGGGACACTCCGAGGTTTTCCAGTGCCTGGGGATAACCAAGCATGCAGCAGTCAAGAAGTGCCTCAAAACCCCCTTCTTAATAGAAGAGATAGAGCCCGGGAAGAGACTCAACAGGGCGCTCTGAGGCGTATTGGCGACACGCTTCCCCGAATAAGCCTCATACACCTGAAACACTCTATCCCAAAAGGATCTGATCACGGGGCATGCCCACCATATATGTAGCATTCCCCCATCTTGGGACCCACACCTCCAACATGCGCCAGAAGCAGATGGGTACATACGCTGGATATCAGTAGGACACCTATACCACCTTGACAGGATTTTATAATTCTTCTCCTTTGCGTGTGAGGCCATGGAGAGACCGTGAGTAAGAGTACAGATCTTATGGACCTGTTCCTCTGAAAAAGTCGTAGAGCAGTCAGATTCCCATTTGTCAAAGAAACGGGCCCGTCCCGCGTTACTGAGTGTTAGGAGGAGTTGATACAATCTGGATAAAGTCCGTGACCCCGACTCAGCAGAGAGGAACCAATTGTCAAAATCAGTGAGAGACCTGGGGAGAGCCGATCCGGACACCAGAGCCTGAAAGAAGGATTGGAGTTGACTGTACTCCAGCCAGGAAAGCAACACGTCAGGATGTGCGGATCTAAGTGACTCCACAGTAGGCAAAGCCCCCTGAGGAAACACCTGAGCCAAACGCACTCCCATGGAGCTATCCCATACTAAAAAGGTGCGTCTCGACATTCCAGGCTGGAACCCAGGGTTCCCAAACAGAGGAGACATCAAGCCAGGTTGAGAGGAAATGCCATACCTAACCACCCACTTATCCCAAATGCAGAAAACGTGCGGGGCTAGAAATGGCCAGGATGTCGGATCTCCCCTGTCGCCAGGAGAAATCCATGGAGCCATGAGAACATTAAGAGGAGCAAGCGACCTCTCCAATAACACCCACAGCTTTGTCCGGTCAGCATGCGCCCAGTCCAGTAAACGCGTGAGAATAGCTGCCTCGTGATACAACTGGAGGTCCGGGACACCCGTGCCCCCCAATCGCTTTGGTTTAGATAGTGTGTCGCGCCCTAGTCTCGGACGCAATGCCGACCACACAAAGCGTGTAAAAGCACGTTGAAGCACTTTAAAAAAGGAAGCAGACACATGAATTGGCACCGTCTGAAAGAGGTACAAGAACCTCGGGAGTACGTCCATTTTGATCACAGCCATACGGCCAAACCACGACAAGTATTTTGTTTGGTAAGCCGACAGCAGGGACAGTATTTTAGACTGCAATGGAGCATAGTTGAGAGGGAAAAGTAAATGAAGCTGAGCGGGGATATTGACGCCAAGGTACGTAATGTGTTCCTCCCTCCACTTGAAAGCAAAACCATGGCGAAGGCCCTCCATGGTACCGGGAGGGAGAGACACATTAAGCGCCTCAGTCTTGGAGAGATTTGCCTGAAAATTGCTTAGTCTACCAAACCGGTCAAATTCAAAGAGAATGGCAGGAAGGGACACCTGTGGTGAAGTCACATAAAGCAGCAAATCATCTGCATATAGGGCCAGTTTGTGGTGGTCCTGCCCAGCAACCAGCCCAGTTACATTAGGATTACGCCTTAATGCAATCGCAAGATGTTCCATGGTGAGAACATAAAGAAGGGGAGACAGGGGGCAACCCTGCCGCGTGCCGTTCCGAATGCAGAAAGCCTCCGACAGGACACCATTGGCGCGGACTCTCGCACTAGGATTCGCATACAGTGCCATGACCCGGTCTATAAAAGACTGGCCGGCACCTATCTGAGCCAAGGAAGAACAGAGGAACCGCCAATGCACCCTGTCGAAGGCCTTCTCGGCATCGACGGAGAGAAGACAGAAGGGGGTTTTCGTCCTCTGGGCGTGAGCCATCAAAGTGATTGTGCGCAAGGTATTGTCTCGGGCTTCACGGCCAGGGACGAATCCCACCTGGTCTAAATGAATCACATTAGGGATCACCGTCCCCAAGCGATTGGCCAAGAGTTTAGAGTAGAGCTTAATATCGCAATTGAGCAGCGAGATGGGGCGATAACTGCCACACACCAAGGGGTCCTTATTCGGCTTTGGCAGAACCACCACATGGGCCTCTAGGGACTGACGGGGGAAGGGACATGAGGGCGATATACTATTAAAGGCCTTGAGCATCAAAGGCGCCAGCACGGGTTTGAAGGTCTTAAAGAACGGGGCAGTGAATCCGTCTGGCCCGGGACTTTTGGCATTTTTAAGGGCGGTAATAGCTGCTTCAATTTCCGCAACGGAAAAAGGAGAGTCCAGCAGCTCCGTGGCCTCGGAGTCAAGTGTGGGCAGAGCCGTCTCATGTACATAGTCCCGAATTCTGGCCTCCAGGGCGGGGCCTGGCATATCAGAGTAAGCGCCCCGTATGTTATACAGGTCTTTGTAGAAGGCCCCAAAAGTATTTGCAATGGCCCGTGGATTGTGAATCGAGTCACCCCCCGGGAGGCGCAGAGGCGGGACATATGTGGAGGAAGAGTTTGGATGGAGATACCTGGCCAGAGCTCTACCGCATTTGTTGGCCTGTTCATACAAATAGCTGCGAAACCTCTCCCCTCTCCGGTTTGCAGTTAGAGAGATTAAATCTTTGATCCGCTCCCTAAGGGAGGAAATCTGGGCCCAGAGATCGGGGGTGGAAGATGCCTTATGTGACCTAACCGCGGCGTTCAATTCTTCGCATAAGGATTTAAGTTTAGCACCTCTGTCCCTCTTGAGCCGTGCCCCCTGCTGAATAAAAACGCCCCGGAGAACACATTTGAGGGCCTCCCATTGTATGGGGGGAGGGGTCTGGTCCAACTCATGTGTGGCTACAAATGTGGCTATCGTCCTCTCAACCTCGGCTCTACATACCACATCCTTCAAAAGAGTCTCATTGAGACGCCAGGTCCATTCGCGCGGCTCTTCACCAGGTATGGCAACCGATAGATAAATAGGAGCGTGGTCCGACCACACCGCCGTCCCTATTGAGGCAGAGGGATGAGAAAGAAGAGTTAGTTGGGAGATAAAAAACATATCTAGCCTACTATGTGTATTATGAGCAGGGGAGAAGTAGGTGTAGTCCCGGTCCTTTGGGTGGAGGATCCTCCACACATCAACCAAGCGATGAAGGTGGAGCGCCCTGAGTGCCTGGGTTCTAGAGGAGCGCGGCACCACTGATCTCCCCGTAGATGTATCCAAGGGGGGATCCAGAGCCATATTAAAATCTCCTCCCAGAAGGAATACCCCCTCCACAAAGTGGTCCACCTCCATTAGGATATCCCGTAAAACAGACCCCTGGTGAGCATTGGGGAGATAAACATTACCTATAGTATATTTAGTATTGGCTATTAGAACCTTCAAAAACGCAAATCTACCCTCTGGACTCACCAATGTATCTAGAACCTGGTGTTGTAGGGATTTGTGCAGGGCGATTGAGACCCCTCTAGACTTAGAGCCTGGAAAGGAACTGTGCAACCAATAGGGATAGTGGGAGGAGCGCATTGTTGGAATATGATCAGTTTGAAAATGCGTCTCTTGGAGGAGCAACACATGTACTCGTTGTCTATGCATAGAGTATGTGACGTGGGATCGCTTTGACGGTTCATTAAGCCCTCGGGCGTTCAATGATGCAATGATGAGCCATTGCTATCCACCAGAACCTCAGACGGAGAAGAAAGGACACACATCGACACCACAACATAAACACAGAGGAAGGGACAAAGATAGAACACAATAAGGGAAGGAGAGCCAACAGACTGGCTCCCACAACTGCGAGAGAGCTAACCTCTCGCAGAAAAGTATACCCGTTAAATCGGGAACAACGCCACTGGCGTCAACCTAGCTGGGAACTTGTCTAACAATGGGAAGACAGAGCCCCCGCCATGGGGAAACATAAATGCAGTATAATAATACAATCATCCACTGAAACAGATAGTAGTAACCGTATGCCGAACCAGAAAATAAGTGCAGACCCACCCCTCCAACCACGTCCACCCCAGAGGAGTATAGCAAACAAACGAACAAACAAATAAACAGAAAATCGAGCCCCTCCTGAAGACAAGAGCAAGGAACAATGGGGAAAGTTATATATAAAACTGAGAGCCCCCAAAAATACAGAACATCTAGGCGAATAAGGCACTTTTGCATAGGTAACTGGGTAAGGAGGAGGGAAGGGATAAGCCCCTCATTTCCCCCAAAAGATCACTTAAGGAACTTCGCATGCCACAACAACATCTTCAGCGGGCAGAATCAGTGGCCTCCATGGCCGAGCTGGCACCAGAGCGTCCCGGTAATGGAGGCGTCAGGAACCACAGAGGAAGAGACACAGGTGGCAGATCCAATGCAGAGAGGAAATCAGGTAACCCAGCAGGTTCCCGAAGCTCGAGGCGCCGACCATTCCTCCTTACAATCAGATGAAATGGGAATCCCCACGCGTAAGGGATTTCTCTTTCTCTCAAAAGTTCCAGCAAGGGTTTCAGGGCCTTTCTCTGAAGCAAAGTGTTGCGGGACAAGTCTTGGAGGAAGGTCAGAGATAAATCTCCATATACAACAGAGTCCACGTTTCGGACAGCCCGCATGATTTCCTCCTTGATTTTGTAATGATGCAAGCGGCAGAGAACGTCCCGAGGTCTAGCCGGATCATGGCTAACCGGTCCCAGAGTCCTGTGTGCCCGGTCAATTTCCATGTCATCTGAAATGGGGCAGTTCAGAATATTGCTGAAGATATCCTGGAGGGTCGGAACCAGATCAGAAGATTTCACAGCCTCAGGCAGCCCTCTCACCCTAATGTTGTTGCGTCTACTGCGGTTTTCAGTGTCATCCTGTAGACGGTATAGATGTTGGATATGTTGATCATGTGCGTCACTTTTAGCTTGTAAATCCGAGACTGTAGAAGAAAGAGAAACGTGACCGCAAGCCAGTTCATCAACTTTAGTATCCAATTCCTGCACAGAGGCTTTAATAGATAAAATCTCTTGCTTATAGGAACTTTCCAGGCGCTCAATAAATTTCTCCATTTCATGCCTAGTTGGCAATTGTTTAACATGGTCTTTCCAGTCCCAGTTATCAGTGGCCATGGCTGGAGCAGAAAGGGAGGATGCCCCCGCCTGGGAGGAGCTGAATGGGGCTGCTGAGGGGTTAAGAGAGGCATTTTGCTTGTTGCCAGTATCCTTCTGCTTTTGTGAAGGCCCTTTAGCTGACATGTTCAGCAGGTCTGCGGCTCTCACTGTGCAGGGGAGAGAGGATGAAAGAAGAGGTGGCCAGTCCTCTGCTGATAAATGCAGCCCCTGTTCTGGACAGCAGTGAAGTTGAGTGGCAGGGAGGACCTGTGCAGGATCACTGGAAGGACCGGACACTGGCTGACAAGATGGCGCCTGTCCCTCAGGCAAAGCGCGGGCAGGGGCCCCAACCCTATCCCCAGCTGAGCAAGGTGCCGGCACCAGCGCAACCGGAGAGTGCGGAGGGACAGGTGAGCACGAGCGGGGGGTCCGGGGGGTAGAACAGGGCTCCCACTCACCGCTGGCTGCCTCCTGGATGTTTGGGTCCGGTGCCGCGCGGTGTAATGGCGGCGGCGCCACGTGTGATGACGATAGCCCGGCGTCGGCGGACAGTAAGGGCGCAGGCGGCAGTGCCGGAGCAGTGGGGAGCCGGGCGGACGTCACCGGAGCTGGCTGGTCGGGTAAACCGTTCGGGGCTGCGACGCGGTCTCCAGGGATCCCGGTACCTGCACTGCGCTCCGAGGCCTCTAAGGAAGATGGCGGCCGCGGCACTGAGGAGGACCGGCGGGAAGCAGGGAGGGAGAGGAAGCTGTCCAGGCTGCCTTGTCGGGCTCCGGAGCGGAGCAAATGGGTCTGAGGGGTGAGCCCTTTCTTTCTTCTGCTCATAGAGCCGGCTATGGAAGGTGAGGGAGGATGAAATAGCCAGAGGATTTCCCCTGATGGCGGGAGCTCAAGAGTAGTGCGACCTCACGCTGCTATTGCCAGGACACGCCCCCTGCAACCCGGCTTTTAATGTAATATAAAATGTGCAGCCACCATCTTGTAATTTAAAACACATTTCATGTAGGCTTAGGCTGTGTTCACACATTGCAGTTTCATTACGATATTGCATCCTTTAATTGCCGCACTTAAAGTGGTTATCCAGCGCTACAAAAACATGGCCACTTTTCCCCTACTCTTGTCTCCAGTTCAGGTGCGGTTTACAATTAAGCTCCATTTACTTCAATGGAACTGAGTTTCAAAACCCCACCCAAACTGGAGACAACAGTAGGGGGAAAGTGGTCATGTTTTTGTAGCGCTGGATAACCCCGTTAATCATTTAATTTCATAACTGCATAATTTCATAGTACTGCTTCATTTCATTGCGTTACTGCAATGAAACTCTGTGTGTGAACATAGCCTTAGGTTTCACAACAATGATACAGTAACACAATTAAATTATTAAGTACTGCAATTAAATGATGCAGTAGTTCAATAAAACTTCAATGTATGAACACATCCTTACAGTCTAGCAACTTGGAGCCCGTGGTGCTTATAGGGTTAAACAAAACAACTAGGACATAGATTGGCCTCCTGGGTTCCCTTGGAAGAAATGCAATGAACACACAAAAACACGACCCTTTATACTCAGTCAAAGGGTGGGTTTTTTTTTGTTAAGGAAATATATAGATTAAAAATATAATTATATATCCAATATTTAAATACTACATTCAGAACTGTTACAGTCACTTATGTTATTCGCTGCTCTCATTTGATTATTAATATCTAAATCATTATAAAATTATTTATGTATGAATCCAGGCATGCACACACATCTGTCTTAATGTCAGTGCACAGGCATAGAAACGGCATCCTTCAATATTGATACAGTTAGAAGTCAACTCAAAGCTCTTCAGCACTGACCCTTCACTGCACAATGACAGGTAATTTGGCAGGAGTTTTACTATGTGTTCTTTTTTCATAAGGGAGATTAGAAAACAACTTGTCCAATGAAATGTCCAACTTCTGTCTATTGCAATTACTTGAATTTTATTATCCTGACAAAAAATATATTTCATTATGACAGCTTTAAATAGTTTTATCATAGACGGAAACTATGGAAATTAATATGTGATTTTAGAGTATATCACTTTAGGATTATGCATTGAGGCTATGGGGGAGATTTTTCAAAGGGGTTTAAAGTAGAACGTGGCTCAGTTTCAACGCTAGCAACCAATCAGTGACTTTATTGTAACATCAGGTACGACTTTTATCTGTGTAATACCTTAAAAATGGCTAACAGACAGAGATGGGTCAATCAGTGCAACACATTTACCTCCTATGCAATATAACAGCAGTATAGGTGAATATTAACATATGAAATTGGCATAAATATCACTATAAAAACATAGATTATAGAATGGTCTTCTGCCCAATGGGGGAACTCTATTAAAATCTTTAATTTCACTAGTAAACAGCTCTTGTAATAAGCATCCATTATAGTTCAGAATACCCCTTTAACTTTTAAGAATTACTTGACACATGACATATTACAGTTATCCTATCAACACCAATAAACCAGATGACTGCTAGAGTGGTGACGAGATAACAGAAGAGTTCTGGCACTGTAAATTTGTCTTGTATCCTTTGAATAAGAAATCTCTTTTTATAGCTAGAGTTCTTGTAGCACATAGCAAGCATGTTCATTAGAGTCTCTGCATGAGATAGTCACCAAACATCAACTTTTATGAAAAAACGACAGTAGCTGTCACAGTAGTGGCGTGTTTTTAACACACTACACTCCAACAAAACTAAATTCCACCACAATAATAAGCAGTTTTACTGCAACAAACATTGTGTACTGACTAGGCACATTTTTTTTTAAACATTACTCGTTTCAAACATGGAACAACTTTAAAACTTTGTCCAATTGGGCCTAAATAACATAATGCTTTGAACTGCCTAAAAGGGGCATAACAGAGGATCTCTGACCATCCCCACTGGACACCTTGCTTATACAGGGCCAAGAGATCTCGATCTGTGGACCCAGAGACATCTGGGCATCCAATTACTTCTAATGGCACATACAGTTGGGATTGTATGGAAATAAAAAAGGAATGAAAGGAGAGGCCCGGTGCCTCGTGTGATACCTTTAAACAATGTACATATGGTATGGAAATGTAGGCTGCTCACCTTGTTGCCCCTTGGCTTTGTGCATATCGCCCCTCACTGTCTGTGGGGGTACCAATGTTGTGATGGTCTGTGAAATAGCGGAGAGTTGATGGCTAAGATGTGTGCGGGCTGCTAAAGCTAATTGTACCACAAAACGGGATGCTCCCAAAAGGGAAAGATAAAGAACAGAAGATAAAAAATAAAAAAACAGGGTACTTCTATTCAGCACTGCCCAAGGAAGACATCCAAAATTGCCAAATAAAATAAAGATGCAGTTTATTTTTAAAACAGCACTATATGTGCACCTCATTTTGAGAAAGGGAACCTACCTGTTCCCAAAACATGTCAATATAGTACTGTTTTAACCCCTTAAGGACGGAACCAATTTTCGTTTTTGCGTCTTTTTTTCCTTCTTGTGTTTAAAAGGCCATAGCACTTGCACTTTTCCACCTAGAAACCCACATGAGCCCTTATTTTTTGCATCCCCAATTGTACTTTGCAATAACAGGCTGAATTTTTGCATAAAGTACACTGCGAAACCAGGAAAAAATTCAATGGGTGGTGAAATTGAAAAAAAAAAAGCATTTCTTTTATTTGGGGGGTATTCGTTATTACGCCATTCGTCCTGGGGTAAAACTGTCTTGTTATATATGTTCCTTAAGTCGTTACGATTACAATGATAGATAACATGTATAACTTTTCGTTTTTCTAAAGGCCTGTAAAAAATTCAAACCATTGTTAACAAATAAATGTTCCTTAAAATCGCTCCATTCCCATACTTATAACGCTTTTATCCTTGGGTCTATGGGGCTATGTGAGATGTCATTTTTTGCGCCAGGATGTGTTCTATCTATCAGTACCTTGTTTGCGCATATACGACTTTTTGATCACTTTTTATTACATTTTTTCTGTATTTGATGCGACAAAAATTTTGCACTTTGGGATTTTTTTGTGCTTACGCCGTTTACCATGCGAGATCATTAATGTGATTAATTAATAGTTCGGGCAATTACGCACATGGCGATACCAAACATGTTTATTTATTTATTTACTTTTATTTAAAACATGGGGAAAGGGGGGGGGTGATTCCAACTTTTATTAGGGAAGGGGGCTTTTTACTAACAACAACACTTTTTTTTTTTTACACATATACTAGAAGCCTTTCTGGGGGACTTCTAGTATATGCACTCAGATCTCTCATTGATCTATGCTGTATATATTTATACAGCATAGATTGATGAGATCGGCACTTGATTGCTTTCGGCTGCTGCAGCCGAAAACAACCAAGTGCCGAGCCGGGGTCAGCGACATTTTGGCGGAGACCCCAGCAGGTAATAGACGCGGAGATCGTTGTCCCGGAGGAGCGATCTCCGCTACTAGACACCAGGGAATGGCTGCATACGGTAATCGGATGCAGCTGTCAATTTTGACAGCTGCCTCCGATTACTTAGTTAGCGGGCACGGCGGTCAGACTGTGCCCGCTAATAGCCGCGGTCCCTGGCTATACGCGGCACCCGGAATTGCGACGGGTCAGAGCGGGGGCCCTGCTGTGAACACCTCTTCCGGACATATGACGTACGGGTACGTCATATGTTCCTAAGAGGCTAAAGATAAACTTTATTTTATTTGGCAATTTTGGATGTCTTCCTTGGGCAGCACTGAATAGAAGTACCCTGTTTTTTTAGTTTTTATTTTCTAAGATTCTATGGATGTAGTAGTGGCAGCCAATAATAGCCTCTGCTCCTGGGGGGAACAACTGCCACTACAGGAGAAGGTGAAATGATGTGTCCCAAGATTGGGACTGCTCCTAAAGCAGAAGGTAAGATCATATGGCCCAACTTTGGCCACTGAATGGATGGCTTCTCCTGACCATGCTTAATTCTACATGTATCATGGTAATGTGGATCTTGGCACTAATGGAGTTGCACAGCGTACACCAGATCTTCTCTCTAACTTGTTGGTGCAGGTGAGGGATGGCCATTTTTTTATGGATTATAAATAAAAATCATTTCTCCTATCAATTTCACATTTTCATAGATTTTTTTACCACCAAATGTGAGAATCAACTAAAGCCTCCACTTGATCTTGTCTGAATATTCACCAGCCAATATTGGGGCTTATCAGTTGATGCTGTAATCCCTGCCACTTGCTTACATTAAAGGAAAGTGTTTTATTTTCTAGCATACCAGGCAAAGATCTCCCATTTCCAATCCCTACAACAGCAGCAGCTCTATCACCATTAGCAACGGCACCATGGCCATGTCCCTTCTTTGTGCCTTTTTTCAAGTTTTGGTTAAAACTAGGGTTGAGCAAAGCCAATCCAGTGAAGCAACATTCACTGCAAACTGCACAGTCAATTTTGTTTTCCATACTTCCTTTCGGCCGTCAAATCTCCTGCAAACCCGACTGTGATATCAGCACCTCCCCCTCATTCTCTATATAAGGTGATTTGTTTCCTGGAGGTAGCCAGACGGCTGTGCGTGTAGTGGAGAGTAGGTTGCAGCAAGCAGTTAGAGCAGAGCAGGAAGAGCAATAGCAAGACATAGGGACAGAGAGGAGAGGGTAGGAGAATGGATTGAGAGTAGATTCTGGAAGCCAGTGTCCAGTAACACAAGTAACTGGGTGCCGGTTTTGTGCACTATACAAGTCACTGGGTGCTGGCTGGGCATTATACCAAGTTATTGGGTGTTGGATGGGCATTATACCAAGTCACTGAGTGCTGGCTGGGCATTATACAAAGCCACTGGGTGTTGGCTGGGCATTATACCAAGTGACTGGGTGCTGGCATGGCAATATACCAATTCTCTGGGTGTTCATTATACCTAGTGACTGGTTGCTGGCTGGGCATTATACCAAGTAACTGGCGGGTGATTTATCAAAGGGTGTACAATTTAGACTGGTGCAAACTGCCCACAGCAAACAATCACAGCTCCTCTTTCATTTTACCAGAGCTGAAAGCTTAGCTGTGATTGGTTGTTGTGGGCAGTTTGCACCAGTCTAAATTTTACTTCCTTTGATAAATCTGGGCCTATGTGAATACACTCTGTCCGGGATTCCATAAAGGGCAGCAAAACGTAAGTTCCGTAATGATCACGGCCATTGTTGCAAATCGGTAACAATGGCCGTCATTATTACGTAACTTATGAAGTGTAAACATAGCCTAAGTGTATCTTTTATTTGCCCGTTCGTATATACGCAATGACTTATATACTACTATGTATATTAACCCTTTGAGGACCAGGCCCAAAATGACCCAGTGGACAGCGCAAATTTTGATCTTTGCGCTTTCGTTTTTCCCTCCTCCCCTTCTAAGAGCTCTAGCACTTTCAGTTTTCTATCTACAAGGCCATGTAATGACTTGTTTGTTACAGGAATAGTTGTACTTTGTAATGGCGTCTTTCATTTTGCCATAACATGTATGGCAAAATCCCAAATATATTATTTATGAAGATATAAATAGGTGAAATTGTAAAAAAGAATGCAATATGGTAACGTTTGGGGGGTTCCGGTGTCTACGTAATGCACTATATGGTAAAAGCGACATGATACCATTATTCTATAGGTCAGTCCGAACACAACCATATGCAGGTTTACCCAGATTCATTAATGTTATATATATTTTTTAATGAAATCCTTTTTTTTGGCAATTAATTATTAATAAAATAGGCCTATTGTGACGCTTATAACGGTTTTATTTTTTACCTATGGGGCTGTATGGGGTGTCATTTTTCCCGCCATGATCTCTAGTTTTTATTAATACCATATTTGTGAAGATCTGATGTTTTGATCACTTTTTATAAAAAATTTTATATATAATGCAACATAAAATCGGTAATACACACACTTTTTTCCCTCTTTTCGTCTGCACCATTTACAAGTCGCAATAATGCTTGTTATTTTTCAATAGATCGGACAATTACTACGGTATATTATATGTTTATTTATTTATTTTTATATGTTTTATTTATATAATGGGAAAGGGGGGATTTAAACTTTTATTGGGGGAGGGGTTTTGGGGGAGGGTGTTAGTGATTTTAACTTTTTTTTTAATACATTTTAAGTCCCTTTGGGGGACTTGTACATACATTACTTTCATTGTCACGCTTCATAGCTCAGGACGTACCGATACGTCCAGGGTCCTCTGGGCATAGACTTCTAGGACGTACCAGTACGTCCTAGGTCGTCTAGGGGTTAATTACACTCTGCAATCACTGGCACACAGCAGATCCAGACAGAAAGATTAATGAAAATACTAGAGATGAGCGAATAGTGAAATATTCGATAATTCGAAATTCAATTAGAATAGCTCCCGATATTTGTATATTTGAATGAATATTGAATCCCATTATAGTCTATGGGATAAAAATACTTGGGAACTGGTAATCAATATTCGACCACTAGGAGGTCACCAAGTGCACAATGACACCTTAGAAAATGATGCCAACACTTCTTGAATGCATATGGGACATCTTAGGGTAAGGTGAGCATTTTGACCGCACATATATTAGAGGAAAATATTGAAAATTAGACAGTAAAAATGAAAAAATAAAATTTTTCCAATAATACGTTTGCTTAGTTTGAACTTTCTCAATTTCACAAGGAACACACCCCAAAATTTGTAATACAGGTTCTCCTGAGTACAACAGCACTATATGTGGGCACAAACCAGTGTATAGGCACACAGCAGGACTCTGAAGGGAAGGAGCGTAATTTTGGTAACAGGCAATCTGAGGGCGTTTACTGGCTATCTGGGGTGGTTATGGGCAATCTGGGGGTGCTAACTGGCTATCTGGGGTGGTGACAGGCAATCTGAGGATGTTTAGTGGCTATCTGGGGTGGTGATGGGCAATCTGGGGTGGTGACGATCAATCTGGGGTGGTGATGGGCAATCTCTGGGGTGGTTGTGAGCAATCTGGGGTGGTTACAGGAAAACTGGGGTTGTTACAGGCAATCTGGGGGTGTTTACTGGCTCTTTGGGGTGGTTACCGGCAATCTGGGGATGTTTACTGGCTATCTGGGGTGGTTATGGGCAAACTAGGGGTGTTAACTGACTATCTAAGATGATGATGGGCAAGGCAATCTGGGGTGGTTATGGGCAATCTGGGGGTGTTTACTGGCTATCTGGGGTGGTTACAGGCAATCTGGGGGTGTTTACTGGCTATCTGGGGTAGTTTCAGGCAATCTAGAGGTGTTTACTTGCTATCTGGGGTGGTTATAGGCAATCTGGAGGTGTTTACTGGCTATCTGGAGTGGTCACGGACGATCGAGGAGTTACAGGCAGTCTGTGGCAATCTGGGGTGGTTGCGGGTAATCTGAGCGGTTACAGGTAAACTGGGGTGGTTATGATAATCTGGGGTGGTTACAGGTAATTCGGGGGGGGGGGGTACAGGTCATCCGGGGTGGTCATAAGTAATCGGGGTGGTTATAAGTAATCCGGGGTGGTTACAGGTAATCCAGGGTGGTTACAAGTAATCCTGGGCACTTGATTTTGATGACAGGGCATGAAAAGTGCTGAGAGCATTTTGTTGGGTGGTCCCCGATCATTGCCCCATGCTCTCCGACACCTCCGGTGGTGTAGTGAATGGGGCTTTGATCATTTTAGGAATCAATCGCTGTGAACAAAGTCTGTTCACAGTAAGGGTGGCGACCATCTTGGATCAGTGGTGGTAATCATTATGCAGCATATATTTTTGGGGGAACACAGTAGAGAAGACTCCGTTTCTCCTGTTTCATGTCTCAGTGACGTTCTAATAGCCACCAGATTCTCAGCACAAATGATCCCACTGTTTTAGTACACTTGTTTAGGCCTTTCTATCCCTGCCTGCAGTCAGCAACCTTTCTGTAGTGTGAACAAAAGTCGGAATCTGTGGACATTTTCACCCCAATCTCCTCTAATAAGTGTATATTGGGGATTTGTACCACTTTTGGGGGGCAATACAATACTCCCGACTTCTCCTTTAAGTTTAGTTTGTCATCCTTTTTTATGTGTCTGATTGTCCTTAGTAAATAGAAAACGGTGGTTGATAATGCCATCCTGGGCGGGCTAAGGGGAAGGAAGCAGAACTGTGAGGGTCATTTTCCAACATAGTGACCATTTTAGCCCCTTGACGACAATAGGTGTACAATTACTGTACGCATCCTGGGCCTTGGTGTAAACAGGCGTAAATTTATGCCCCGCTGGGGTACCGGGTTATGAAGCAAGCTCAGGAACTGAGCTTGCTTCATAGCATGTGAGGACTGGCTGCTATTAGCAGCCAGCCCCTCACCCTTAAATCTGCATTTAAGGGCTCGTTCACACAGAGCAAAAGCAGCTGAATTTCTGCGCTGAATCAGCGCTGAAATTTCAGCCGTTAAAATAGGTGCACAGCTAATTTCCATTGTGTTGAATGGAAATTCTGCTCTGCAGTTCACACGGTGGAATTTCCGCACTGAACTAATCCGCTTTCTGCCAGAGGAATGAACATGTTCATTCTTCCGCTAGCGGAAGCCTATACAAACCAATGGGGCTCTGATTTTCTGTTTCAGCGCTGAATACGTGCGTATTCAGCGCGGAATACAAGCGTAATACAAGCGGAAATTACGTGCTGAATCAGTGCGGAAATGGGGAAAAAAGGGGGGGGGGATTCTAGTATATATTCTGGTATAGTCTAGTTTACTCGCCAAATACTCGCTGAATTTCAGCGCTGAATGCATGCGGATTCAGCGCGGATTCCTCGAGTATTCCGCGCTGAATTTGTCAAGAGCTGATTACAAGCTGAACACTTTCCTAGCGGAATACGCAGGGATTCTGCTTACATTCTGCTTATATTCTGCTCGGAATTCAGCGTCAGTTGATTCCAGGCGTAATCCGCCCCTTTTGCTCTGTGTGAACGTAACATAAGAGTAAGTTTATCAATCGGGTAAACCCTGAACATGGCATCAATTGGCACAAATCAAAAACCAAAAAAACTATTCATGCAAGACCAAAGAATAGAGAAAATATATTATCCTTTATTGTTGTATACAAAAATAAACTTAGTTAAAATGCATGTAGAGGGAGCTGGAGCAATTACAAATCCCCAACAAAGAGTGGATACAAGTAGGTTCAATCACATAAAGTGTCAAATCACATAATACATAACAGTAAACCAAGAACCTACAGTACATACATATATACTGGGCACTGGGCATAAATTAGAAAAAATAAGTAAAATTCATAGTGAAAAACAAATAAAGATAAATACCACCAGAAGTTATTAAATATTACCCATACATGTCCTTAGTATATTTGTCCACCTCACCACTCACCACTCAGGGTAGAAGTCCAAGGATGAGGTCTGGTGCAGGGGCCACTGCTGTAAAACAAAGCAGAAATCCAGGTCCAGTCTCCTGAAGGCAGCTTTTTAGTATTGTGCTGGTTAAAAGACTAAATACATAAAGTGCGGCCAGTACAGAGAGCCACACCTCAATGTGTCCATCAATCACATAACTTCTCTGTGAGCGCTCAGATGACGTGGGAAACACGTAACTTCCTGTGTTTATACTCAAAAATCAGAACACAGGAAGTGCTGTGTTTTTCATGACAACTAAAAAAAATTTATGGAAAATCAATGTGATCAATAAAATAACTGACAACTGTACAATTGTTTGTGTTATTAGTTAGATTTTATTTGTCTATTGTGATTATTGGCAATATTCAGACAACATTCTACTAGTAAACTATGCAGTAATTTAAATAATTCTAAAAGGTTCAACCACATCTTCCAAATACTCTTGCACTCAACATCCCCCTTTCTCTTCCATGCATACCAGATCTTTTCGTATTGGTAGACCTTGTTAACCCTGTAAAAAATATATGTAAAAAAAATAATCCCAAAACCAGCTCTGTCGCGCAAAAGATAAGAACGCTATGGATCTTGCAATATGGCTACAGTTTTTGTGGGTTTTTCCTAGGAAGATAGTTTCTATTGCGCCAAAGTGGTAATAGTTAAAAAAAACATATACAAATTTGATATCACCGTAACCTTAGTGACCCAGAGAATACAATTGTTATGTTATTAGTGACCGCCGATAAGGATTTTTACGGCAGTCACTAATGGGCTCTATTTTGCTGCCATCAGCTCTTTATGGTGATAGCATAAGATAGATTTTTACGGCGGTTACTAATGGGCTCTATTCTGCTGCACAGTGCTGGTAAGGCCCGCTGACCCCTTATTTCTGCTACCAGAGGTAGCTTTGGGGTTAGGGCAGAGTGTGGGGTCAGTCCCGGCCGGTCCCCTCACCGTAATTAACAGTATAACGGCGGCCACCGGTAACGGGCATTGCCGGAGCAACTGAATGCTTTCATCTCTTCTCACCATGAATTCACGTGAGAGGAGATGAAAACATGCCCCCCCTGTCCCCAGGATTAACCGTAGTGGCCCGGTCACTGACCCTCCCCTCCCTAGGTGGCCATCTGATCCTATTAAACCATTCCACCATTAACAGGGCTACCGATGAATACCAATGGTGTATAATAGTTAAGCGAGCATAGAACAGACATCTAGTGAGCAATATGATATTTGTCTGTATCCAAGAGAAATCCCCCAGAAGCGCCACCACTGGTGAGTATAGAATACAACAATTCATTTTCCTTTCCAATACCTCCCACAACTCCCTCCAAAAAACTTTAATAACACAATACCAAAACATGTGTAGCAGGTTGTTCTCCAATTCCATTTTTGCACATTTTGAACATATAGCAGAGTCTACGGATCTCCATCTTAAACAACCCCTGAGGAGTACAATAGCTAACCTGAATAATTTTAAACTGGACTAGATTATGAGCCTAACACAAAGACACTTCTCCTATATTTCCCCTTATACCAGTCCAGATATCCTCCGTAATAGGGCCAACCATTCTTTCCCACCTTTGACATACCCTTTCACTGCTCTTCCCCACCTTGATATCAACCATCAGACTTTTATAAATCACAGAGAGACCTTTCTTGACTCTCCCAATTTCTAGTATTAAATGTGCAATTTTGGGCTATTGAACAATTACTTATTTGCAGTGTCGATGAAAGCCTGTTTTATCTGTAAATAAAATAAGTAGTGCTTACTCTCACATCCATATTCTTCCCTCAACTTTTGGAAACTTCTTGACCCCTCTATTAATCCAGTATTGTTTGTTAATAATTTTGTGAAACCCTTCAAGATTTACATTACCCCATAGGGGTGTGCATGGTAGATTTCCCTTTATCTCACATATTGATTTAGTGAACCCACACAATCTATCCATCAAGTGTAGAACTGTGTTATTATTCTCATGTTCCAATCTTCCCAACTCTAAAACTCCAAAAAAGTCCTACATACCACATTGCTGATTAATATACCTGAAATAACCACATTTACACCAACCAGCAACATGGTTTAAGTGACTAGCAACAAAATATACTCTCAAATTAGGCATACCATACCCTCCCTTTTCCTTACATAACACAAACGTGCTATACTGTACTTTATTCTAAATCGCTTCCTTTCCCAAATTAAACTTACTTGTGCAGTCTCTATCTTCCTCATCCAAGAATTACTGATCCAGATGGGAGATGCAGTGAAGAAGAACAGTAGCTGAGGCAGTACGACCAACTTAATAGTAGCCAACCTATTCACCATACTCATTGGCAACTTTTTCTATACAGTACTTCTATCCTACTCTCTAATTACCTTAAATTAGGATTAAGATTGCACTCTCCATACTTCTCTCCATTCGCTGTAATTTTAACTCCAAGATACTCTAATGCATCACCTTTAATCAGAATTTTGATTCCACCTAGTGGTCCTTCCACCTCCAAGTCCGGAGATCGATCCAAACTTCTCTAAAACCCCATTACTACCAGCAGATCTTTGGCTGTATCCTTCAAGAAGGTAAGGATATCATCGGAGTACAGGAGAATTCTATCAAGACTCCCCTGTACCCCAAAACCCTCAAACTTCAAGCACCTTCTCACCCACACTGCCAAAGGTTCAACACGCAAACCATAAAGCAAGGGGGACAAGGGGCATCCCTGTCTAGTGCCTCTCTCTCGAAAACAAATTAGATGGAGCGCCATTAATTACGATTCTCGCCTCTGGAGCTGCATAAAAAAGCTTTACATACAGAATAAATCATTTACCCAGCCCCATCCGGGAGAGAACCACCCAAAGAAAGCCTCACTCCACTCTGTTGAATGCCTGTAATAGCACCTCTCTTGACCCTATCTGTCATTCCCCGTATATTCCACAATAACACTCTAGTCATGCCTTGTGTAATAGGAAGAGTTTTGCAGGGACTAGGGATGAGCAAACCAAACCGATACGAACCAGATTCCTTACGAACTTTGGAAAACGTTTGGTTCAGCACCAATCCTAACTTTGAGAAAGTTCGTTACGAATCTGGTAAAAATAACAACGCAAAATTGTACTTTTTTCACAGAATAGACCAGGATACAAGGGATTATTACTCTTATAATACCTTGTATCCTGGTTTTCTGTGAATATCAAGATGTGTGCTGTCACCTCTGTTAGAGTGAGACCTTAAATTAGTCTCCTCAGATATACCTGGGTGCTGCCTAATCAAAAATGTAATGTGACAGCTGTCTGTGAGTATTATATAGTTACATAGTTAATATGGTTGAAAAAAGACACATGTCCATCAAGTTCAACCAAGGAGGGGATGGATACAGGGACGGGGGAGGGATGATAGCTTCTATACATATGCATTTAAGTTATTTTGGTCTAAGAACTTGTCTAGCCCTGTTTTGAAGCCCTCTACTGTTTTTGTTGTGACAAGATCCTGGGATAGACTGTTCCACAGACTTACAGTTCTCATGGTAAAGAAGGCGTGTCGCCTCCGGAGATTGAACCTTTTTTTCTCGAGGCTGAGACAGTGCCCCCTTGTCCTTTGAGGAGGTTTTACCTGGAACATCTTTTCCCCATATTTCTTGTAGGGGCCATTTATATATTTTAAAAAATTAATCATATCTCCCCTTAAACGTCTCTTCTCCAGACTAAACAAATTTAATTCTTTTAATCTCTCCTCGTAACTAAGATGCTCTTTTCCCCTTTTTAGTTTAGTTGCCTGTCTTTGTACCCTCTCCAGCTCTAGAACATCCTTTTTATGAATCGGGTTCCAAAACTGGACTGCATACTCCAGATGAGGCCGCACCAAAGCTTTATAAAGCGGTAATATTATATCCCTGTCCCGAGAGTCCATGCCTGTTTTAATGCATGACAATATCCTGCTGGCCTTAGAAGCAGCTGACTGACATTGTATGCTGTTCTGTAGTCTATTATCTACAAGTACACCCAGATCCTTCTCCATCAGCGACTCTCCCAGAGTAACTCCCCCCAGGACATATGATGCATGTGGGTTATTAGTACCCAGGTGCATAACTTTACATTTATACACATTAAACCTCATTTGCCAAGTGGACGCCCAAACACTCAGTGAGTCTAAGTCAACTTGTAACTTCTGCACATCCTCCATAGACTGTACTGTACTACAAAGCTTGGTGTCATCTGCACAGATAAAAACATTGCTGTTAATTCCATTCTCAATATCATAAATAAACAAGTTAAACAGAAGGGGGCCCAGTACTGACCCTTGGTGTACACCACTTATTACCAGAACCATTCGGAGTAGGAATCATTGACTACCACTCTCTGGGTACGATCATTAAGCCAGTTTTCAATCCAGTTACACATTAAACTTTCCAAACCGATAGACTTTAACTTACCCATCAGACGCCCATGAGGAACTGTGTCAAACGCTTTAGCGAAATCCAGGTACACGATATCCACAGCCATGCCCCCATCCAGGCTTCTACTCACCTCTTCATTATCCAAGACACATGAAAGCAACTTCAGTGTTCAAACTTATCGAATTTATTGAGGGAAAATCAGTTCATATCTTTACAATCAGGTTCAAAACATAGGAGAACCCCATTTAGCCGCAACAACAAAAAGTTTGTTTTTAAAAAGTCCAAAAAAAAAATCCCATCACTGTCCAAGAAACAAAAAAAAGTCCCATCACTGTCGGAGAAACAAAAAAAGGCCAAAATAAAGTCCCATCACTGTCCGAGAAACAAAAAAAGTCCAAAACAAAGTCCCATCACTGTCCGAGAAACAAAAAAAGTCCAAAAAAAAAGTCCCATTACTGTCCGAGAAACAATAAAAAGTCCAAAAAAAAGTCCCATCACTTTCTGAGAAAGAAAAAAGTCCCATCGGCTGTCCCATCACTGCACAGTTGTGTAGAAAAATGTTGGGCTCATTGGGATTTTTGGTGTCCAAGACCGTGAACCCCAATGCTGATGCCTGGTCCTTCAATTATGGACAAGGGCAGTACATGTCTGTTACTGCCCATTGGGCCAACATTCCCCCAGAAGACCACCAGAAAGTTAGCCCATTCTTGCCACTGTCACCTTCCCGGTGCTTTAGGGGGCCAGTTCTGCAAAAGTTCTGCCTCCACCAGCTTGCAACCATCCACCCCTTTGACTGCAGTCCAACCTGCCCCGGTGTCTTACCAACGTTGTCAAGCCCGGCGCTCTCAGGCTGTCCTCCGTTTTGTGAGCCTGGTTGATCGGAGCCACAGTGGGCAGGAGCTCCTCCGGACCATCAGGGAGGAGAAGGAGATATTTGAATGGCTGACCCAAGGTCAACAAACGGTGGGAAGTGTTGTAGCCCACAAAGGGAGGAACATTTTCTCTGCAGTGCAGAAGGGAGGGCTGCGTCATACACCTTGTATGGCACATGTGCACCTCATAGTGCACAGGTTTCTTTGAACATGGCGTGCCAATTGTTGATCCCTTTTGAGGACGCGATTCTGTGAGCAGGCATCAACAACATCATCCCACTCGTCCGTGCTCTTGAAAGTGCGGTGAACAACATCATCAGCAAGGATTCCCAGGCCACCACTCCAAGGCTAAACATACTCCTCCTCCTTGAATAGTCTGTTCTCAATCATATTGGCCTGGGTGCAATCAGGTACTGCCTCCTCCACCCCCTTCTCATCAAATAGTCTGTTCTCAATCATACGGGGCTGGGTGCAATCAAGTGGTGCCGCCTCCTCCAATAGTCTCTTTTCAACCATACTGGGCATGGTGAAATAAAGTGCTACTGCCTCCTCCTCCTCCATCAATTAACTGTTCTCCATCACACTGGGTCCAACACAGTACTATTACTGCTGCTAGTTTCACTGTCAAATGTCTGTTTTCCACCCTACTGGGTCACATGTAATCACATACACCTTGGCTAATTTTTTTTCACTATTTTTGCACTTTGAATTTTTTTCCCCTTTTTTCATTGTAATAGCAACTGCAACTAAACGTAACTATACCCTATCAGACTCTCACTGTTGTAGCTGCAATTATTCAGCTGTTATAGCAAGGTTCGTTTTAGGTTCCCTTTTCAAAAGTTCGCTCATCCCTAGCAGGTACCCAATGTGCACGCTATAAACCATAGACTTGTGAAAGGACATCTTGCACAACTATCTCTCTTATCCATTCCTGACAAAAATGTACTTGGTTCCTACCCTCCACCCCCTCCGAAAGACCCACCATCCGTATGATACACCTCCGATTCCAGTCTTCCATATAAACCAATTCAGCTCTAATACATATACTATTTCTGCTACTATTTCTTGGGGATTGGGGATACTGCTCTCTCTCCCTCCCCAAAAAACTCTCATCCTCAGTATCTGCTAAAATAGAGTATCTCGAGCCCGGGGAAGGTCCACAATGGGAACCGTCCCGTGCCCCGATCACCCCCATCCGTGGGAGACTTTAAAAGTTTTTCAATATACACTGACTTGTTAGCCCCCTTTGATGCTCCTCCTGCCCCTTTTTGGCTATCAGGCTTAGGTGGCATTATGACATGAAATACCAGAACATTTGGGGAGATTTATCAACAGGGGATTTCTCTAGATGTGGTCTATTTCTGCTTTGGCAAGAATAGACTGGTCTATTTAAAGTGCAATTTATTATCAGGGATAAGCTTGGTCAATTTTCTGTGGTGCTGATTTGTTTGGCTCAGAATTGTCTCTAAATAGTCTCAGAATTGTCTTTAAATAGTCTCATTGGCCCTGGTTTGCCTCCTAGGTAATGAGTATTTTCTTCTCCCTTTCTTTTTCAGATACCGGCATGCAGAGGATTACGTTGGAATCGTTTGGACTACGCCGATGACCAGTGGACTTTACTGTTCAATAAAATGGTCAACGAGGGGTGTGAGGGTGGTTTATTTGAATATTTTTTTTTTTTTTTAGGTGTGTTGTGTTTTCTTTCATTACTATATAGACTTAGTAGTGGAAGCTGTCTAATAGATGGAATCCATTACTAAGTTGGGGAATAGTGTTAGCCGGTATAAAATAACTAACACTAACTCAACCATTATTACCCCAGTACCCAATGCCACCAGGGGAGCTGGGAAGAGCCGGGTGCCAATGGTACCGGAGCATCAAAATTGGGGCTCCTGGACTGGGAGGAAGCAAGCTGGTAATATTTAGGCTGGGGAGGGCCAAAACAAATGGCTCTTCCCACCCTGGTGTTACCAGGCTGCTGTTGTTTGGTTTTTAACCTGGCTGGTTATGGAAAGGGGGGGGGGGATCCTAAGCAGTTTTTTTTTTTATAAATAAATAATAATAAAAAAAAACCCGCATAGGATCCCCCCCCCCCTATTTTCATAACCAGCCAGGTTAAAAACCAAGCAACAGCAGCCTAGTAACCCCAGGGTGGGAAAGGCCATTTGTTTTTGGCCCTCCCCAGCCTTAATATTACCAGCCTGCGTCCGCCCAGTCCAGGAGCGCCAATTTATGACGCTCCAGGACCACTGGCACCTGGCTCATCCCAGTACCCCTGGTGGCATTGGGTACTGGGGTAATAATGGGGGGGTTAGTGTTAGCCATTTTATACCGGCTAACAATAGGCCCCTACTTAGTAATGGATTCCGTCTATTAGACAGCTTCCACTACTAAGTCTATATAGTAATGAAAGAAAACACAACACACCTAAAAAAAAATGTATTCAAATACAAATACCCCCACACCCCTCGCTAACCATTTTATTGCACATTAAAGTTCGCCGGTCATCGACGTAGTCCAAACCAATCTGACGTAATCCTTTGCATGCCAGTATCTGAAAAAGAAAGAAGCTAAAGCAAAAACAAACAGTAAGTAAGGGGTTAAGTCCCTGGGAGCCAGACTGTAACTCCTATGCCCATGCTGGAGGTCACCCAGCTTTTCCAGCATCCTGTAAGGTTAACCCTTACAGGATCCTGGGAAAGCTGGGTGACCTCCAGCATGGACATGGGAGTTACAGTCTGGCTCCCAGGGACTTAACACCCTAGGAAACAGACATTTCTGACACTGCATCTGCACCAGCAAGGAAGGGGGTTAAGTGCCCTCTTCCTTGCTGAGGGAGAGAAAAAGAAGAAAGCGGGCACCGGTGCCTCGTGTGATACCTCAATACACCAAGGATAAGTATTATGTGAGAAGGTGCTCACCTGGATGCCACTTGGGCTTTGTGCATATCACCCCTCAACAGGGTACAAATCCGAATCCAGGGTCTTGTTTGGTGACAGTCCACTGTATAGGGGCCTACTACCTCTAGGGACTGCAAAGCTGACTGTACTAAAAACACAGGATACTCCCAAAATAATGGGGCCCGTGGAGAGAATAAGTGAATAAAATAAAAAGGAATTAAGGTACTCACGGTCAGCGCTGTCCACATAGAGAAGTGGCCGAAAGATTTAGAGGTCAGTATCTACTACAGCCATGTGTAATGCTTCCCTGCTGATGTTGTGAGTGTCAGGACGCTACTTCCATGAGGCACTGTCAGGCACTGCTTTCTGCTTCTGGGTGGGAAACCCTGTAGTGCAGGGAATCCCAGCTTAATTAAGGGATTCCCTGCTCCTGTACTGTAAGGAGCGGTGCGCTATGCACCCCTCCTTACTGTAAAGCCCCAGGAGGTTAGTAGTGATGCTGCTGCATCACTACTTAACCCCTTACACACCATGGACCGGGTGCACTGCACCCGACTCACGGAGCATAGCAGCTCCACATTATAAGTGGTGAAATACACCACCTCTAGTGTGGAGTGAGTTTGCGACACATGTGCGACTATTTTAGATAGTCGAACATGATAAATCATGCCTACTTTCAGCGTAAGCTGAAGTAGGCATGATCAGCCTAAGTCCGTAAAATGTCACAAAATTTTGCGCAGCTAAGTGGGTGCGCAAAATTTTGGGAAATTTTCACTTCAAAAAATGGTGTAAATTGTTGATAAATCTCCCCCATAGACCGTATTTATTAGGTCTGTTAACAAGTTATTTAACAAATAGGAAGTAAATATATACTATGGCTCACCACACCCCAAGATGAATTCTTTGAGGGGTGTACTTTCCAAAATGGGGTGGCTATTAGGGGGTTCTATTCTGCTGACATTACAGGGGCACTGTAAACGCACCTGCCGCTCAGAAACTTCTTCAGAAAAATCTGCACTGGAAATGCTAATTGGCACTCCTTCCTTTCTGATCCCCGATGTGTGCCCATACAGTGGTTTATACCCACACATAGGGTACCTTTGTACTCAGGAGAACCTGCGTTAAAACTTTTGGGGTGTGTTTTTGCCCCTGTCTCTTATAAAATTGAGTAATTTCAAACTAAACAAATATATTATTGGAAAAAAAAATATTTTTTCATTTTTACGGTCTAGTTTTGAATACTTTCCTCTAATACCTGTAGTGTCAAAATGCTCACCACACCCCAAAATGTATTCTTTGAGGGGCATACTTTCCAAAATCGGATTACTTTTTTTTGGGGGGGGGGGGGGGGGTTATATGTGTCAGTTTTTAATGCTATTTATAATTAATAGCAGCCGCAGAAATCCATGTCAGTGCACACTATGGAGCCAGCAGCTCCGGCCGCTTGCTTCATAGTGTGCTATGGGGAGTTCTGATGCGGGCGTGCACTGATACGCCCTCATCAGAACTCTACGGCCATGAAGATCATCCGGCCAGTACTGCATTACAGGTTGGGATGATCTTTGCAGAGACCGTCCGCTCCATGACCCAGCCGGTCATAGAACGGCCGGTACAATATGCCATGTGAAAATGGCCTAATGTGAATACTTTCCTCAAGCCTTACACACCTTAATTCTTTAAGGTGTGTAGTTTCTAAAATCAGGCCACTTATGGGAGTTTCCAGTATATAAGTGTCCTAAATCCACTTAAAAAAAGAACTGGTCCCTAAAAAAAAAAATCAGTTTTGGAAATGTCATGAAAATTTGATAATTTGCTGATATATTTCTAAGCCCCGTAAAAAAGTAAAATATGTTTAAAAAATGAAATCAGAATAAAGAGGATATATTTAACCCCTTCCCCCAATATGACGTCCAGGGGCGTCATGAAAAGCAGTGCCAAAACGCATCATGACGTCCCTGGACATCATGCCTTTTCTGCCTCCCCCCGCTCTCCCTATCTGAGATCAGGCAGCGGGAGGAGGCTGTGTAACACAGTCTCCTCCCGCTGCCACTGCCCGGAGGGGAGCCGTGCTCCCCCCGGGCAGTTAACCCCATAGACGCCGCGGTCGTTGCGACCGCTGCGTCTATGGGGAGATCTGATGCCTCCGGCTGGTCAGGGCGGCATGAGGAGGCTACGGACATTGCCTCCTCCTGCCACCTCTGCTGATGTCCTCCCCCAGCCTCTATCCTTCCCTCTCTGACCGCGTGCTGCTCCCCCCGCCCCACTCCAGCTCCCTCTCCGCCTCGATCCTGCTCCCTCCCCTTGCGATCCGCCCCCCCCTCCCCATGCGATCCGCCCCCCCTTCCCCCCCATGCGATCCGCCCCCCTCCCCCCCATGCGATCCGCCCCCCCTCCCCCCATGCGATCCGGCCCCCCCTCCCCATGCGATCCGCCCCCCCCTCCCCCCCATGCGATCTGCCCCCCCCTCCCCATGCGATCCGGCCCCCTCCTCCCCATGCGATCCGGCCTCCCCCCCTCCCCATCCATGCGATCCGGCCCCCCCCTTACCATGCGATCCGGCCCCCCCTCCCCATGCGATCCCCCCCCCCCCCTCCCCATGCGATCCGGCCCCCTCCTCCCCATGCGATCCGGCCCCTCCCCTCTCCATCCATGAGATCAGCCTCCCCCCCTCCCCATCCATGCGATCCGGCCCCCCTCCCCGTGCGCTTGTGCCCCCACCTCCCCCGATCCGGCTTCCCATTTATCCACATGTGCTCCCCCCCCCCCCCTCGCTCCTGCTCCGGCTCCCCCATTCCCCGTCCCCCCCAGCTCCCTCACCCTCCCCTGGCTCACCCCTGCCCGGATCTGGCTCTGGCTCCCTCCCGGTACTCAGCTTTGAATGAGCTGTCAGCTGAAAAGCTGACAGCTCATTCACTATATCATGCATTACAGCACACATCATGTGCTGTAATGCATGATATATATATATATATATATATATATATATATATATATATATATCTGCAAAAGTAGAAGAAGAAAACACACACAAATACATTAATTAATTAATCAATTAATTACAAATTAATTAAATAAATACATAAATAGTTAAAATAAATAAATAAATATACACATTCACCAACCCTACCTTTATAAACGACCCCCTATAAATAAGATACACATATTTGGTATCGCCGCTTCCGTAATGACCCCGTCTATTAACCTGTACATTAAATATACCACCCGATGAACACTATTAACCACTTCACGTCAGCAATCTGTATATATATGTTCCTATTGCACATGCCCCATGCAGTAGGAATGTATATATACGTTCCTGTTACTGATGGTGCTTTGTGATGAGAAGGGGATCGCTGCAGGGATAGCGATCCCGCTCTCATCTCAGTGAAGCACCGGAGATAATGAGAATCAGCTGCGATCCCGCAGCTGACCCCCATTAACCCCTTAGTGACCGCCGAAACGGCGGTCACTAACGGGCCGGTGCCGTCGCTGCATTTCATCTCCCCCCACCGTGAATCCACGGTGGGGGGAGATTAAATAAGTAAAATCAGCCCCCAGATCAGCCCCCCTAGTGCCCCGATCACTAACCCCCCCTCCCCGCGGCGGCCATCAGACCCAAGATGGCCGCCACCATCACTGTGAACAGACTAATGTCTGTTCACAGTGATCTAAAGTAAAAATGAATGAAAGCCCCATGCTCTCCGCCACCGGAGGTAGCGGAGAGCATGGGGCAGTGATCGCTTGTACCATGTGCTCCAAGCATTTTTTATCCCCTGTCACCATGAATGATTGGTGACAGGGGAGAAAAAGTGATAGTGTCCCCCCCCCCACCTCAGGTTGCCTGTAATCATGCCAGATTACATGTAACCCCCCAGATTGCACGCAACCACCGCAGGTTGCCTCTGACAACCGCAGGTTGCCTCTGACCACCGCATGTCGCCTATGACCACCGCACGTCGCCTCTGACCACTGCACCTTGCCTCTAACCACCCCAAATTGCCAGTGACCCCCTCCAGATTGCCCGTAACCACGCCAGATTACAGGTACCCACCTCAGATTAGCTATAGGCACTTCAGTTTGTCTGTAACCACCCCAGATTGTCTGTAACCACCCCAGATTGTCTGTAACCACCCCAGATTGTCCGTAACCACCCCAGATTGTCTGTAACCACCCCAGATTGTCTGTAACCACAGCAGGTTGTCCGTATCCACCCCAGGTTGCCTCTAACCACCCCAGGCTGCCTTAACCACAGCAGGTTGCCCGTGTCCACCCCATGTTGACCGTAACCACCCCAGAATACCCGTAACCACCCCAGCTTACCCGTAACCACCTCAGACTGTCCGGAACCACCTCCAGATTACCCGGAACAACCCCAGACTGTCCGTAACCACCCCACATTACCTGTAATCTAATTTTTTTTTATTTTATTTTAGTAACTGCGCTATTCTAATAACTATTACTAGCTGCGCTTTTGCTCCAGCAAATTGGCACTCCTTCCCTTCTGAGCCCTGCTGTGTGCCCATACAGTGGTTTATGCCCACATATGGGGTACCGTTGTACTCAGGAGAACCTGCGTTACAGATTTTGGGGTGCATATTTTTTGTCCTGTTCCTTGTAAAATTTAGAAATTTCAAACTAAACCAACATATTATTGGAAAAATTCAAGTTTTTCATTTTTACTGGCCAATTTTGAATACTTTCCTCTAATACCTGTGAGGCCAAAATGCTCATCCTACCCCAAGACGAATTCTTTGAGGGGTGTACTTTCCGAAATGGGGTGACTTTTGGGGGGAATCTATTCTACTGACACTACAGGGGCTCTGCAAACGCACCTGGCGCTCAGAAACTTCTTCAAATAAATCTGCATGGAAAATGCTAATTGACGCTCCCTCCTTTCTGAGTCCGGCTGTGTGCCCATACAATGGTTTATGCCCACATATGCAGTACCGTTGTACTCAGGAGAACCTGCGTTACAAATTTTGGGGTACTTTTTTTCTCTTATTCCTCGTGAAATTAAGAAATTTCAAAATAAAGCAACATATTATTGGAAAAATTTGAGTTTTTCATTTTTACTGTCTACTTTTGAATACTTTCCTCTAATACCTGTGGGGTCAAAATGCTCACCTCACACCAAGATGAATTTTTGAGGGGTGCACTTTCCAAAATGGGGTGACTTATGGCGAGATTTTACTCCGCTGGCGCTACAGGGGCACTGCAAACGCACCTGGCGCTCAGAAACTTCTTCAGAAAAATCTGCATTGAAAAAGCTAATTGGCGCTCCTTTCCTTCTGAGCCCTGCTGTGTGCCCATACAGTGGTTTATACCGACATATGAGGTACGTTTTTACTCAGGAGAACCTGCGTTACAAATTTAGGGGTACTTTTTTTCTCTTGTTCCTCGTGAAATTGAGAAATTTTAAACTAAAGGAACATATTATTGGAAAAATGTGAGTTTTTCATTTTTACTGTTTACTTTTGAATACTTTCCTCTAACACCTGTGCGGTCAAAATGCTCATCCTACCCCAAGATGAATTCTTTGAGGGGTACACTTTCCAAAATGGGGTGACTTATGGCAAGATTTTACTCCGCTTACACTACAGGGGCACTGCAAACGCACCTGGCGCTCAGAAACTTCTTCAGCAAAATCTGCATTGAAAAAGCTAATTGGCGCTCCTTTCCTTCTGAGCCCCGCTGTGTGCCCATACAGTGGTTTATGCCCACATATGAGGTACCGTTTTATTCAGGAGAACCTGCGTTACAAATTTTGGCATGCTTTTTTTCTCATGTTCCTTTTGAAAATGAGAAACTTTAATCTAAACCTATATATTATTTGAAAATTAAAATTTTAGATTTTTTTATGGCCTAATTGTGAATACTTTCCTCCAGCCCCTGTAGGGTTAAAATGCTCATTATACCCCTAGATTAATTCTTTAAGGTGTCTAGTTTCCAAAATGGGGTCACTTATGGGGGTTTTCAGTATACACGCCTTCTAAATCCATTTTAAAAAATAACTGGTCCCTAAAAAAAAATCAGTTTTGGAAATTTTCACAAAATGTGATTATTTGCTAATAAATTTCTAAGCCCCATAACACCCTAAAAAAGTAAAATATGTTTCCCAAATTATGCCAGAATAAAGAGGACATATTGGTAATGTGATTTAGCAACTAATTTATGTGCTATGACTTCCTTTTTTAGAAGCAGAGAATTTCAGAAGTTCATAAAATGCAAAATGTTCACATTTTTCATGATATTTTGATGTTTTTCACAATAAATACACACAGTAGTGACCAAATTTTGCTACTAATATAAAGTGTCATATGTGACGAAAAAACAATCTCAGAATCGCTAGCATACGTTGAAGCATCACTGAGCTATAAGCGCATAAAGTGAGACATGTCAGATTTTGAAAAATGAGCCTGGTCATTAAGGCCAAAACAGGCTGCGGAGGCAAGGGGTTAATGTGACTTAGTAACTAATTTATGTCATGTAACTTTCTTTTTTAGAAACAAAGAATTTCTAATTTCGTAAAGTGCTAATTTTTCATGATATTTTGATGTTTTTCACAAGAAAACACACAAGACAGTGACCAAAGTTTGCCACTGTCATAAAGTACCATATGTTACAACAAAAAACAATCTTAGAATCGCTAGCATACGTTAAAGCATCACTGAGCTATAGGCGCATAAAGTGAGACAAGTCAGATTTTGAAAAATGAGCCTAGTCATTAAGGCCCAAATAGGCTTAGTCCCTAACAGCCGTTATTATTATTATACCAACAAGCGCCATTATTTGTCATTAAATTGTGGTTGTCCAATTAAAAAAGACTGTCATTTCCTTGTTGCGTAAACATAGCCTAAAGATGTCTTTTTTTTTCTTTAATAGATTTTCCATGTGAAATCAGCTAAATTATTAAAGAGTCACTGTTTTAAAGAGTCTTTTTTTTTTTTTTTTTGCAGAAATCAATAGTCCAGGCGATTTTAAGAAACTTTGTAATTGGGTTTTAGCCATTATCCGCATTTAAAAAGACTTTTCCTAGATCCCCCCCCCCTACTCTCCTTTCTGTCATCCACTGCTCAGAATCAGGAAATCTCAATCAGACGCATCCTGCCTGTGCTATGGAGAGGGGAAGGGGGAGGAGAGACGGAGGAGAAATGTCGGCAGCAGAGAGCAGAGAACAAAGGATTACACCCAGGGGGAGCTATTCAGAGTGCTATTCAGAGGTCAGATAGGTCAGTGGTGACATCAAAGGAGAGAGCCCGTGGTGTAGCTTTTAATTTACTCTTTGTTGTCCTGTTTTTTGGTGTCTCATTTCCCTCTCTCCATAGGAGAACAATAAAGACAGGGGGAGAGCTTCAAACTGC
This sequence comes from Dendropsophus ebraccatus, assembly GCF_027789765.1. NCBI lineage: Eukaryota > Metazoa > Chordata > Amphibia > Anura > Hylidae > Dendropsophus > Dendropsophus ebraccatus. The sequence continues at coordinate 105,375,029 of NC_091455.1, forward strand.
TTTTTCATGATAAAAATGCCTTTTTCGGCTAATAAACCCAATTACAAAGTTTCTTAAAATCGCCTGGACTATTGATTTCTTAAAAAAAAAAAACATTTCACAACAGTAACTCTTTAAATATTCAGTTTTCTTTAAGCTGGATGTATACGCTAGTTATAAATATATGCATCATTTTTTTCAGAGTAGTTGTTACTTTTCTGGTAGCAATGGCTTATAGGGTTGGCAACTGCCACACGGTATTGTCACTTGTGTTGATCTGTTTATATTTCAGAGAGAAAACAAAGACTCCAGGGAGAGAACAGGTGCTCTCAATAATTTTTAAAATTACAATTTCAATCAGTCTTTCTGGCACTTTAACATCCTATTGCTTCTCCCAGGTGATCACATAGTCACTGGGGGTAAGTTGTCAGTTCTCCCAGCTGTTATGTGTATGTAGACCGAAATGTTACAATTTGTGTGTGTTTTTTTTCCCTTTTCTTATCAGTTAAACTAATAATAATTCGCCCAATCGATCGTATAACGATTGTGAAGCAACAATTTGGTTTTTATAACGATCAGCGTTTAGATTAATAAATTGCTAGAAAAATTGTTAGAAAATTTGTAAGAAAAATCGTTATTGCGATCGTTTTTAAGATCGCTGAAGCCCATCTTTTACATAGAGTAAATCGGTGAAAGACGGTTTACACAAAGCGATCTGCGAATTTTCAGCGAACGACGAACGACGATTTAAGAACACGCTGAAAGATCAAAATGAACGATTTTTTTCGCTCGTCGTTTGATCGTTTGCTGTGTTTACACGGTACAATTATGGCTCAAATGCGAAAATTCGAACGATAATCGTTTCGTGTAAACGCAGCATAAGCTACTCTAGACTAATTTTTTATTTAATTTTGTACAAGTCTTTTTGGTAACATTTTTCAACTCCTAAAAAAAAGAGTTTGTGAAAGAAAACTTTGGCAAATTAGATTTTACTAAGCAAGTGAGGTTCAATGTGTATAAAAGTAAAGTTATGCATTTGGGTACTAATAAGCTTAATGCATCATATGCCCTAGAGAGAGTCAAACCGGGGTGGGGTGGGGGATTGAGGGGGGGAGGAATGTTGCCCCTTATTGCTGGTATATAAGAAAAAAATTCTATCTATATTATAATTGATATAACTTTATTTAACCCCTTAACGACATCGGGCGTAAGTATACACCCCCACAGGGTGGGCTTTAACGCAAACGGGAGTATACTTATGCCCGATGTTTCCCCGATCGCTTAGTGTTCACACACAGGGGTCGGGGAAGATGGCTTGCTATAATGTATAGCAGGCCATCTCTGCTCGTCGGCACGGGGGGTGATTAACCCTTCCCGTGCCGACGATCGCTGCTATATGCTGATCAATACAGATCAGCATATAGCAGATAAATTCAGCTTTCCGGGTCATCGGTGACCCGGTAAGCAATGGCGATTGGTGCTGTCCAAGATAGCACCAATCGCCATTAGTGTCCCCACTAAAGATGGCCGCGGTGCCACCCCCACGATTGCCGTAATAGGCCGGCCAGTACTAGCCGGCCCATCACGGCGATCATACTGTAAAAAACAGTGTCGCCGGGTTCTGCACCCCTCAGCTAGGTAGCTGAGTTGTGCAGAACACGTGTGTTTGGTGCAGGTGTACCATACTCACCTGATCTCGGCGTCCGGAGCGACGATATGCGGTCCGCGCCGTCCTTGCGCCTTCTTCGGGTCACTTCCCGGTTCCGTCGTCCAGTGTCGGAAATCTTCGGAAACGCTCAGGTCCTCGGGTTCGGCGGGCCTCGGCAATCTCCGGCAGCGTTGCTCTACTGCCCCCTAGCGGCTGATCAGTGAATATCATTCACTGATCAGTTGCTTTGGGTTAAAAAGATTTTTTTTTTAATTTTTTTTTCCCAAATTTTTATTTTTTATTTTTTTGCGCCCTAACGCCGCTGAGTGCTGATCAGCATCACACATAAGTGCGCCGCTGATCAGCAACTCCTCGTTTTTGGCGTAGTCGCATTTTTCCCCCCCTATATCCTACCGCCACTGTCTGCTGATAAGTGCCGCACAAAAGTGCGGCATTTATCAGCAGCTCCTTTCTTGGCGTAGGGATATTTTTTCTTACTGTCAAAAAAACACTACACTACACCACACTACATGGAATAAAGTTTTCCACTACACTACATTACACATTTGCATACCCCATATACTAGTCCCCGTATAAAGATGGCCCCCAGGGTGTTTTCGGCATCAGAGGCATACGTTATTATTGCCTCCGACACCGAAGCAGCCAGTGAGGATGAATAGGGGGATCCTTTGTTCCTCCATTCATCCTCATCGTCCTCATCATCCAGTGACGTGTCTGGGGGTAGCGTAGCGTACGCTGCACCCAAGACACGTCTTTTCCCCCAGTACCGTCCCAATAAGAGATGACGGTATGGCGTGAAATTCTCCAAACTCTGTGAGCGTACCTCAGGGTACACTTACAGATTTAGGGTACGTGCACACTGCGGAATGGCGAAGGATAACCCTTTGTGCATTCCGCAGCTGGCACCCACTGGCGGACTGATGCAGGCATGCGTCTCAGCCTGTGTCATAGATTCCATTCTATGCACGGGCGGATTCCGTAGTCCTTCCAAAGAATGAACATTGGAAAACAGAAGACCCCAGAAAAAGTGCAGAGTGTGGCGTAACAGGGGGATCAGGAAGGACACCATTTTCCAGTGTGACACCTGTCCTGATCACCCCGGCCTCTGCATACTGGATCACTTCAAGGCGCACCACACGTCATTGGAGTTCTACATTTTCTAAATTCTTTCCCTTATTCCTATTTCAGGGGTCACGTTGGTCCAGGGATTATTCTGATTGCCATTATGGAGACGGGAAGGAATTTTTCCCCTGTGATGAGGCTACTGTCGTCTGCCTTACAAGATTTTTTTTTGCCTTCCTCTGGATGAACACAGGTTGAATTTGATGGACACCTGTAATTTTCAACCTTATAAACAAATAATTGGCCTAATACCCCAAAATAAATTAATAATTGTCCCTTTTCCCCAGCTAAGTAGGTATGGCCGCCATTCCCATTAGAGGATGCCATGATGCAATTGTAAAGCCTCTGTGCTGCCAGGGCAGTAGAAACCCCCCACAAGTGACCCCATTCTAGAAACTACACCCCTTATGGAATCTAAAAAGGGGGGCAGCCGGGATATGGCCCCCTGGTGACGGCCACATTCGTGGCGTGAAAATGAAAAAATTGTATTTTTTATTTTCACGGCACATGTTCCACATATGTGCCCATCACCAGTGGGGTCCATATGCTCACTGTACCCCCTTGTTGGATTCCTTATGGGGTGTAGTTTCCAGAATGGGGTCACTTGTGGGGGGTTTCTACTGTCCTGGCAGCACAGGAGCTTTTTAATTGCAACATGGCCTCCATCCTCCATTCCAGCCTCTAAATGGCGCTCTGTCCCTTAAGTAGTTTGCCCTGTGCCCATATGGCACATTATGCCCACATGTGGGGTATTTTTGTACTCAGGGGAAATTACCCTACACGTTTTGTGTTCACTTTCTTTTTTAACCCCTTGTGGAAAAGGAAAAAAATCAAGGCTAGACTAACATATAGTGTAAAAAATGTTAAATTTTTACACTAAATCATTGATCTTGTCTTGATTTTTTCATTTTCACAAGGGGTTAAAAGATAAAAAAAACACTAAATGTGTAGAGCAATTTCCCCTGAGTACGGAAATACCCCACATGTGGACATAAAGCCTCCAAAGGGAAGAAGCTCCAATTGGCTTTTGGAGGCTGGATTTGGCTGGAATGGATTTCGAGGGGCCATGTTGCAGTTAAAAGGCCCCTGTGTTGCCAAGACAGTGGAATCCCCCCACAAGTGACCCCATTATGGAAACTACACCCCTCAGGGAATGTAACAAGGGGTGTAGTGAGCATATGGACCCCACTGGTGACGGGCACAAATGTGGAACAATATGGCGTGAAAATGAAATATTACATTTTTTACACTATAATGTTGGTTTAGCCTTAAATTTTTCATTTTCACAAGAGGGTAAAAGAGAAAAAAACACACAAAATGTGTAGAGCAATTTCCCCCGAGTCCGTAAATACCCCACATGTGGACATAAAGCGCCATGTGGGCGCAGGGCAAGCCTCCGAAGGGAAAGAGCGCCATTTGGATTTTGGAGGTTGGATTTGGCCACAATGGATGATGAACGCCATGTCACATTTACAGAGCCCTCGTGCTGCCAAAACACTGTAAACCCCCCACAAGTAACCCCATTCTGGAAACTTCACCCCTCAAGGAATCTATCAAGGGGTTCAGTGAGGATATGGACCCCTTGCTGATGGGCACATTTGTGCCGTGAAAGTGAAAAAATTTAAATTTTCACTTTCACGTCACATTGTTCCACATTTGTGCTCATCACCAGTGGGGTCCATATCCTCATTGCACCCCTTGTTAGATTCCTTGAGGGGTGTAGTTTCAAGAATGGGGTCACTTGTGGGGGGATTCCAGTGTTTTGGCAGCACGAGGGCTCTGTAAATGCGACATGACCCTTGAAATCCATTCCAGTAAAATCCAGCTTGCAAAGGCCAATTGGCGCTCCTTCCCTTTGGACGCTTGTCCTGCGCCCGCTTGGCACTTTATGTCCACATTTGGGGTATTTCTGTACTCGGGAGAAACTGCACTACACGTTTGGTGTTTTTTTTTTTCTTTTATCCCCTTGTAAAAATGAAAAATGAAGGCTAGAACAACGTTTTAGTGTAAAAATTTAATTTTTCCTTTTTTACACCACATTGTTCTGAAAATCTGTGAAGCACCTGTGGGGTCCAGATGCTCACCGCACCCCTTGTTACATTCCTTGAGGGGTGTAGTTTTCTAAATGGTGTCCCTTTAGGGTAGTTTTTTAGGTTTTGGCAACCCAGAGCCTCTTCCAACCCGAAGTGGTACAGTCAAAAATGACCAAATATAACGGAGGCGTTGAAATTCATTAGGCGCTCCCTTATATCTGGGGCTTGTGTTTGCGTCAAATAGCGCAATAGGGCCACATATGGGGTATATCTATAAACTGCAGAAACGGGGCAATCAATATTGGGGTGCATTTCTCTGCTAATAGGTTTATCATTATGAAAGATATTGGATTACAATAAAATCTCTGCACAGAAAACAAAAATTTTCAAATTTCTTACACACTTAGCTTTTATTTCTGTGACTCCCCTAAAGGGTTAAACATTTTTCTGTATGGGCTTTTGCAGAGTTTGGGGGGTTCAGTTTCTGAAATAGGGTGCTTTGTGGGGCTTTCTAACATACAGTCCCCTCAAATACACTTTGAACCTGAACAGGTCCCTAAAAATATCTGATTTTGAAATTTTACAGAAAATTTGGAAAATTGCTGCTAATGTTTTAAGCTTTCTATTGTCTAAAAAAATGAAATATAGTTTAATAAAAGCTACCAACATAAAGTATACATGTTGCTAATGCTATTTAATATATAATTTATGTGGCATAACTATTTTCTGTATAAGCAGAAAGGTTTCAAAGTTGGAAAAATGCATTTTTTCTAAATTTTTCACGTTATTTTGGTGTTTTTCATAAAGATTCGTTATGAGTATCGACTCCATTTTACCAGAAATGTAAAGTACAATATGTCAAGAGGAAACATTCTCAGAATCGGCTGGATAGGTAAAAGCATCCCAAAGTTATTAATGAATAAAGTGACACTGGTCATATTCATAAAATTTGTCTCTGTCCTTAAGGCCATTTCAGGCTCTGTCCTTAAGGGGTTAAGCAATGTATTAGCAAAAATAATAATAATAATAATAATAATAATAATAATAATAATACTTCCCCGGAGTAATCCCATAGCAGCTATGGATGCTACAGCTATTGGTACAGCAATGCATATGTGTTAATCTTTTTTATTTTTTTTTACATAATGTTATGAAAAAAGATAGCTTACATGCCAAGTAGGAATGGAGAATATTAGTTATAATGAAAGCTTAAAGAATTACATTTGTTTAGTCTTGTGGAGAGCTGTTTTTTCATTTGACCCGACTGGTTGTTAGGGTCGGGCAAACAGTTCAGGGCGGAGGTGACTGTGGCTGCAGCCTCATCATTTTGTAATCAGGAACTACTCTACTTTTCAGGCATTTTACCCAGCTTCTCCCTATGTCAAGGTGTTACAACATACACAGTGCTGTGTCCTGCTCTGGACATACACTGACAGCTGGGTAACAACCACTGCAAGAATGGTGCACATTAGTGATGAGCGAATACTGTTCGATCGAATAGTACGAATATCGAATATCCTGCGAATATTCGATAAATATTCGATAACCGTTCAAATACCCCAGTTTCCGGTTTCACCCTCCAAATGGTCAAATAGATGTTTTTTACTAATCGAATACTTGCTCCCATAGACTTTAATGGGATCGAATATTCGAATATTCGCGGGATATTCGTACAAATATCGAATATTCGAATATCTCACTATTCGCTCATCACTAGTGCACATGTTTTAATTTTTTCTCCAAAGTATTTTTCAAAATATATTTTGATTGGTGAAAAAAGTAATACATTCCAATTTTAGTGTTTGTGATTTGTAAAATAGCAAAAAAAAAAAAAGTAGAATGAGAGTTTCCTAATGAAACTATTTATATTCTCAGTAGACAATCTATTATTTCTCTATATTATAGAAGACAATGTGACCTGAAAAAAGAAGTCCATGCTCACATGTATTCGCTGCACCACCTGCAAAGTCAATAGATAAGAGAAAACTCAGCAGGAGTGCATGTGTTTATTTTTAAACTGATCATGATATAACTCATGCTGAGCTGCTCTATGTACATTCCCTGTCACTGAAGCTCTTGAGACAAGAAGCCAGCTTGTAATGAGCATATAAATTTTAATTATCTATTGTCTTGTTGATTTATATTTAATTAATAATTTTGATTATTTTTGCACTGAATATTTGCAACTAGAAAAAATATATATTTGATGTTGTTTTAAAATAAACCTTAAACTTAAAGCCTTATTTTATTCTAAGGTCCAAAATTGGGATTTTCTGATTAATTTAATAATTTAGGTTTCTAGGGGGGTAAGCCACCGGATTTTGTAAAACAGATCTCTAAAGCTCTAGCTCTTGCTTCCTTCCAAACATATTACCGTATTTTTCGCTTTATAAGACGTACTTTTTTTTCTCCCAAAGTGGGAGGAAAAACTAAGTGCGTCCTATAAAGCGAAGACGGCTCCCAAGCAGTGCTGAGCACCGCATGGAAGCCGTCCCTCCCGTGCCCTGTATTGCCGCTCACTGCATAGTGAGCGGCCCTGAGCGATCCCCTCAGCCCGCCCAGCCCGCCCCTTCTATCCCCGCTCAGCTGACAGCCGATCAGAAGCCCAGGAAAGTGCAATGAGCAGCACTTTCCTGGGCTCCTGATCGGCTAAGCGGCGATGGAGGGGGCGGGCTGGGCGGGCGGAGGGGATCGCTGTCCTACTCACCTCTCCGCCGGCCCCAACAGCTCCTCTCCCGACACTCCGGTCTCCCGTCATCCTCCGGCACAGGCAGCGGGGGACAGAGAAGCTGCCTGTGTCCCGGAAGTGTTCTGCAGCGGCAGTCTCTCTGTCCCCCGCTGCCTGTGCCGGAGGATGACGGGAGACCGGAGTGTCGGGAGAGGAGCTGTTGGGGCCGGCGGACAGGTGAGTAGCCTGTTTGTTGTTTTTCTGGTCGCAGGGATGATTGGCTACCATGGGGGGCACTGTATGGGGGCATTGGCTACTATATGGGGGCACTGGCTACTATATGGGGGCACTGTATGGGGGCATTGGCTACCATGGGGGGCATTGTATGGGGGCATTGGCTACCATGGGGGGCACTGTATGGGGGCATTGGCTACCATGGGGGCATTGTATGGGGGCATTGGCTCCTATATGGGGGCACTGTATGGGGGCATTGGCTACCATGGGGGGCACAGTATGGGGGCATTGGCTACCATGGGGGGCATTGTATGGGGGCATTGGCTACCATGAGGGGCATTGTATGGGGGCACTGGCTACTATATGGGGGTACTGTATGGGGGCATTGGCTACTATATGGGGGCACTGTATGGGGGCATTGGCTACTATATGGGGGCACTGTATGGGGGCATTGGCTACTATATGGGGGCACTGTATGGGGGCATTGGCTACTATATGGGGGCACTGTATGGGGGCATTGGCTACTATATGGGGACACTGTATGGGGGCATTGGCTACTATGTGGGGCACTATATGGGGGCAATGGCTACTATATGCGGCACTGTATGGGGGCATTGGCTACTATGTGGGGCACTATATGGGGGCATTGGCTACTATGTGGGGCACTATATGGGGGCACTGGCTACTATATGGGGCACTGTATGGGGGCATTGGCTACTATGTGGGGCACTATATGGGGGCATTGGCTACTATGTGGGGCACTATATGGGGGGATTGGCACCAATCACACTGCTGCTATCTCCAAACTGTGACAATGAGCAAAATATTTTTTTTTCTATTTTTCCCCCTAAAATCAGGGGTGCGTCTTATCAAAAGGTGCGTCCTATAAAGCGAAAAATACGGTATTTAATAGTAAAATTAATCTGTGCCTATGTTAACCTCTAAATATCTAAACCTGCCTACAGATTTCAACATTAGTAGTATAATTCATATATATATATATTCATATACAGTAATCTCTTCCTAATGTTGGTTGCAGGTAGATATAATTTTACAATTTGGTGTGCCCCTAAAATTACTCAACACACAGCCATTAATGTCAAAACCCTTGGCAACAAAAGTGAATACACTCTTTAGTGAAAATGGCTGAATTGTGCCCAATTAGCCTTTAAAGGGTTATCCCCCCCCCCCAAATATTTTTTGCAGTGTTAAATAGCCCACCCCTAGCTCAATATATTGTTCAAAGCAAGTAATTACCTGTTTTAAGCTGTTTTGGAGCTAATTCTGCCTATTCACCCCCTCAGTATTCAGAAAATAAGCTAACTGGAGTCTAGGCCGACATGCTCCTTCCTCCTGGCCCCCACCTTTGGAGTAGGGATCATGTATCCTCCTCTATCTTAAATGGGATGACTCGCCCGCTCCCTCGGCTAGCCCTGTGACAGTGAAGCAGCGTGTGTGAAGAGAACACTGCAGCCGGCCAAACTGTGTGTCACTCAGTGTGTGTGTGTGTCAGCTGCGGAGTTTGGCCACTTCCCGGACAGTGTGGGGACCTCTGTCTGGCCATGTGCATCCTCCCTCCTCAGCCTCCCCTTGCAGCATCCCTGCCTCTGCTGTAAGCTGGATGATTCTTCTCTTTCCTCTGTCTAGCTCTGTATCCTCCCTCCCCTCCCATCTATCTCTCTTGCTACCTTCAATATGTCAGGTCACACAGTTTCTGATTTGGACTGATAGCAGCTTGCTGGGACCTGTAGTTGTACAGAAGCTCTGTGACCTGATATATTGTGTAGAACTACAGGTACCAGTAAGATGCTATCCATCCACATCACAATATATCAGGTCACAGAGCTTCTGTAGAACTATAGGTCCCAGCAGGCAGCAATCAGCAGCAAGCAATGCATGATGGGAAATGTAGTTTCCTGGCCAGCACCATCTTGCATGTATATATTGGCTTTTAGAAAAACGTTTTCTCAGGAACGACAGCAGCTAGAAAGATGGGAGAAGGCTCAAAATACTCTGGGGGACTTAGTGAGTAAGACCAACTATGTTTGGGGGCATATCATTTTTTTAGCTCTTGGGGGGAATACCCCTTTAACCCTCTCCAGTGTCATCTGACTCGTTAGGGTTACAAGGTCTCAGGTGTGAATAGGGAGCAGGTGGGTTAAAGAGTTTGACCACTTTATAGTAAAATTGTTTACTATATATACTATACTAATTGTATTAGTAAGTGTACTCACTGTATATACTGACAGCAGCTCCCTGCAGAGATCATGGAGCTAATATCAAACTCCCCTCCTCCAGGTTTTGCTTCCCTGCTCTGTGGTGATTCTGTCCATAAGATGGCTGACATGGAGGAGCATGTGACCTTGCTCCACCCCCCAGTGTCCCGATTATCATTCTTAAAACTCTAATACTGGTCACTGGAAGCTCAACATAGTGCCACATGGCAAGGAACTCTCTGAGGATCTGACTAAAAGAATTGCCATAGGCCAAAGGCCATATAGGATAAATAGATAAATGTCTTATCATAGGCCAAGTGGTAATGGCTTTCTTCCTTCCTGAGGTGAATAATGCCACAGAGGTTAAGAAGAGGGATTGCACACAGGTGTTTGGTGATGATGGATGGTATTTGTAGTTCCCCCTGGGGCTCTTCTGTTACTGCTGCCTGAGGTGGTGAGAGAGAAGTTCTTAATGGTGATGAGTAGAGATGCGCGAATAGTGAAATATTCGATTCGATTGGATTCGATTCGAAAAGCTCCCAATATTCGACTATTCGATCAAATATTGAATCCCATTATAGTCTATGGGAGAAAAATCCTTGGGACCTGTAAATCAAGATTCGACGAATCGGTGGTCACCAAGTCCAAGACATCTTTAAAAAGTGATGCAAACACCTCTGGAATGCATCTGGGAAAGTAGGAAAGCGGTATTACAGGGAACGGTATTACTGGCAATAGCAATAATACCGCACCCTGTATTAGTTAATATTTAAATAATAAAGCAAATTTTCATTCTAATAAAGCTATTTTTGTTGTACAACAGCTCAATTAAAATGAATCAATGCTTTTGCAATTAAATATACTGTTAAAGAATAAATATATAAATAAATGTGTGTATATATATATATATATATATATATATATATATATTTAACCCCTTAAGGACCACTCTAAACCGCCGCGGTCCCGGCTGCCGCATGTAGCCTGGTCCGATCGCCGTGCCCGCTAATCAGGTGCAGCTGTCAAAGTTGACAGCTGCATCTGATTACTAGTTGCAGTCGATCCCTGGTGTCTAGTGGGGTGGATCGCCCACCAGGGACGTTGTCCCGGAGGAGCGATCCACACATCTTTACCGGCCGGGTGTTTTGTTTTTGTTAACAATGGTTTGAATTTTTTACAAGCCATCACATAAAAGAAAAGTTATAGATATTACATATCGTTGTAATCTTAATGACTTGACGAACATATATAACAAATCAGTTTTAGCCCAGGGCGAACGGTATAAAAACAAATATCCTCCAAATAAACAAAATGCTTTTTTTTTTTTTTCAATTTCACCACACATTGAATTTTCTTCTGGTTTTGCAGTGTACTTTATGAAAAAATTCAGCCTGTCATTGCAAAGTACAATTAGTGGCACAAAAAATAAGGGCTCATATGGGTTTCTAGGTGAAAAATTGCAAGTGCTTTGGCCTTTTAAGTACAAAGAGGAAAAAATGAAAACGCAAAAAACGAAATTGGCCCGATCCTTAGGGGATTAATTGAAAAAGCATATATTTGTTTTAATTAAGCTATTGTACAATGAAAATAGCTTTATTAGAATGAAAATTTGCTTTATTAATTAAATATTAACAATTACGGAGAGCTGTATTAATGCCAGCAATTACTATTGCTGGTTCAATGTTATAATTAATACTTTACATTAATTAAAACAGCAAATGTTTCTTCTAATTATGCTATTTTTTTTATCACAGTAGCAACATTAGAAGAAACATTTTGATTTATATGTCCACCCAGCTGATTGGCTGAGCGGACATATAAAGAGCCAGAGCCGACACACTGAGCTCAGTGTACTGAGGATCGGCAAAGAGAAAAGACCTGGGAGGGTGAGTAGAAATCTCTCTCCCTTCCTCACTTAACCCCTTCCTTGCTGGTATGGGTGCAGTCTGACATCATTCTGGACCCCAAGGGGTTAAGTGGGGACCCTTACTTAACCCCCTGGGGGCCAGATTGTTCAGTATGACACCCAAAGGGTTAAGGGGGATGCAATGCATCCTCCTTTAACCCCTTGGGTGCCAGACTGTAAGCAGCAATCTGTAAAGATGCTGCATACTGTAAGGTGCACAACACCGCTCACAATGATGGGTGTTGTAGTCCTGTTTGTGTGTTTTTTGTGTGTTTCTCCCTTTATGTTTTTCAGATCGGTATCCTGTGGATTACGCCAGATTCGGTGGACTACGTCGATGACCAGCGGTTGTTTGGATTTTTTTTTTATAAAATGATCAACAAGGGGTGTGGGGATGTTTTTATTTGAATAAAAAATATTTTTCACTTGTGTCTTGTCTTTATTTCTTTACTATATAGACTAAGTAGTGGAATCCATTACTGACGGAATCTATTACTGAGCTGGGGCTTAGTGATAGCCGGTATAAAATGGCTAACACTAAGGGCCCTATTCCACGGGACGATTATCGTTCAGATTATCGTTAAATCGTTCGAATCTGAACGATAATCGTTCGGTTGAAATGCAGTTAACGATTAACGACCGAACGAGAAATCGTTGATCGTTCAATAAGACCTGGACCTATTTTTATCGTTGCTCGTTCGCAAATCGTTCGCATTGAATAAGACATCGTTCGGTCGTTCTCAATAGATACGAACGCAATAGCGAATAAATAGCGAAGAGAAACGATCGCAATTACGATCATAAGTAACGATTATCGTTCCATGGAAATGAGTGAACGTTTTCAGGTCTTTCGCAATAGCGGTCGTTTGAGATCGTTAATCGTTAACGATTATCCAAACGATAATCGTCCCGTGGAATAGGGCCCTAACTCCCCCATTATTACCTCAGTACCCAATGCCACCAGGAATACTGGGAAGAGCCGGGTGCCAGTTGTCCTGGAGCGTACACTGCCGCAAATAATACACTGACCCATTTAGACCCCAATGGTACACAGGCTCTGCACACTATAGAAGCAATTACAGTGCAGTTACTAATGACTCACAGGTGACGTCTTCTCCGATTGCCATCGCACACTTTTTGCTTTCTTCTCTATCTGGCGCAGCCATCATGAAGATTTCTCCGACCACTACTCATCTGCAGGCGGGCAGTTGGGGGTGACTGGGGCAGGAGGACAGCTAGGGTAACAGGGGCAGGGGAACAGCTGGGGGGACAGGGAAGGGGAGAAGCTGGGGGGCAGGGGGAGAAGCTGGGTGGTCAGGGGGAGAAACTTGGGGGCAGGGGAAGAAGATGGGTGGCAGGGGGAGACGCTGGGAGTGGCAGGGGGAGACCCTGGGGGAGATGCTGGGGGTGGCAGGGGAAGACGCTGGGGGTGGCAGGGGGAGAAGCTTGAGGGCAGGGGGAGAAGATGGGTGGTCAGGGGGAGAAGCTTGGGGGCAGGGGGAGAAGATGGGTGGCAGGGGAGATGCTGGGGGTGGCAGGGGGAGACGATGGGTGGGCAGGAGGGAAAGCTGGGGGTGGCAGGGAAGACGCTGGGGGTGGCAGGGCAGACGCTGGGGGGCAGAAGGAGAAGCAGGGGGAGCGGTCGAGGGGCATAAGGAACAGCCGGGGAGGAAAGAGGCATGCTGGTCAGGTCCCCCCCATTGCAGGGCCATGGTGAGCTTCTGGCACATCTCACAATGGCAGCGCACATGAAGTGATGTCTTAGCACTGCTGCAGGGGAAAAGTCCGGGCGCCACGGGGCTGCACTGTGAGCTTCCGGCCTGTGTGACAGGCTCAATGTGCCGGAAGCTCACCCTGGCCGCAAAGCTACACCCCGGCCGACCCATCGAACCCCCCCAGGCGCGGACGTCAGCGGCGGCGGGGGGGTTAACATTTTTTTTTTTTTTTAACAAAAATGTTTCTTGCGGGTGCCGCCCCCACAGGGCACTGCCCTAGGCACCGGACCACTGGTGCCTAGTGGAAAACACGGCCCTGGCCCTGCGGGCCCGAATGACAGGTAGAAGGGCTTCTATGTCCAATCAAGGTATGACGTAAAAGCCTCTGTGTCTGATCACAGGCAGAGAGCCATGACTTAATGACTACATTTAGTCAGGAGTTATTTCTAAACCCCCTACACAGGATTAAAACATTGTTTTTGTGCATTTGCTAGTCTTACAATTAAGAACAAAGATATGATAGGAAACCTTATTAAAACATCTAATGTGCATTGCTTTTGGTTTTATAACATTAAGGTCACGTTCACACAAAGTATATTTTGAATGAATAACAGCAGCTGTTGCGATTTGCAACAACAGCCGTGATTAACTCAAAATATGCATTGCGCTGAAATCAATGGAATCCCGGCCAGAGTGTATACACAGCCGGGATCCCTATTGGCCGCAAGAAAAGCTGACGGCCATTAATAATGATCACAAAGATTATTTACAGCCGACAGTAGCAAACAATGCATGTTATTTTGCTTAAAAAAGCCGTTGTATGAACATAGCCTCAGGTTGTGTTTCTACAATTGCATTTTTGTTGTGTTTCTTAGTTTACATAATAAAAAACTAAAAAGTCTTGGTTTCACACTGCACTAATAAAAAAAAAAGTGACACTGTGGCAGTGTGTACTTCTACAAGGTTCATAATGTCTGTATACTTTTTACACCCATTTATGTCAAGGATTTAATTTTTAACTGGTGTTGAAGATGTACTACTTTCTGTACTGTATGATAAACAATGCTTTAGATTGAATCCATTGTCTGTTATTTTAGCTTAAATATGCTTACGGGAAGGCTCAAATATATTATGCAAAGAAATATATTCAATTTAGATGATACATAAATGAAAGAGGGTGTCAAACAAGATCATGGAATGGTGCCACCACATCAATCCAAAACTAACAGAATGAGGAGTAATCATGAGAGAAGTGGTATTCTAATTATTGATCATTATTATTGCTCACTCCTGTGGCTAACGGTTAATAATATGCACTAATTATTGCATTTTGTATTTGCACTGTGGTGCTTTTTTCTTTTCCATGGCAAGGAAACCTGATGTTTAAAAATAGACGGTCTACAATTTCAACTGCAAAGGAAAATGAGCAAGCACTGCACATTTTTTCCATACTAAAAATACTCAAAGAATTTTGCAACATATTAATTTCTAATTTTGTCTGAGTTCTGCTAAATGCAACCGTCAGTGCAAAATACAATAAATGCTTGCAAGAGCTGACCCTGAATCATCTGCAAATTTAGAGGGCAAATGATGATGATGATGATGATGATGGTGATGATGATAACTATTATTATTTCTACTAAATGTTGTGATTATAGTAACAATATTGAAGCAGAACTCTACCGATTTTATAACCTGAATATGCAAAAGAAGAGCCCGTGAGGCCTCATCAAAGAGTCTCAAAACACAGGACTAGCCAGATATCCCTCCGGGAAGAACCCAGTCAAGGGGTGGCTTCTGTAAGGAAACCACAAAAACCACCATATTAAGTGGCCCTATAAGTCAATGTAATGACAAGGGAAAAACCAAGGCCAGGTTACCATCCACATACAGCTGTTTCGGGGTGTTGACCCTCATCAGTGTGGAGCAGGATTCTGGCTAGGTGGGAGCAATGCCTAGTAGATGCATAGGAGAAACAGATCGCTGATCTCAGGGAGACCAGCCATACGACAACACCGCCGGCTGCTAGTGAAAGCGCTCAATGCAGTGAAGTTCTAGGTGCATTGCCCCCTGGGAAACATGAATATGCAAAAGAAGAGCCCGTGAAGCCTCATCAAAGAGTCTCAAAACACAGAACTAGCCAGATATCCCTCTGGGATCAACCCAGCCAAGGGGTGGCTCCTGTAGGGAAACCACCAAAACCACCATATTAAGTGGCCCTATAAGTCAATGTAATGACAAGGGAAAAACCAAGGCCAGGTTACCATCCACATACAGCTGTTTTGGGGTGTTGCCCCACATCAGTGTGGAGCAGGATTCTGGCTAGGTGGGAGCAATGCCTAGTAGAGGCATAAGAGAAACAGATTGCTGATCTCAGGGAGACCAGCCAAACGACAACACCACCGGCTGCTAGTGAAAGCACTGAATGCAGTGAAGTTCTAGGTGCATTGCCCCCTGGGAAACATGAATATGCAAAAGAAGAGCCTGAAGAGCCTCAAAGAGTCTCAAAACACAGGACTAGCCAGATATCCCTCTGGGAAGAACTCAGTTCATCTTTTATGATTTAGACATATTTTATGATATAGAGTGATAGATACCTAATATAAATGTGATAACATTTCATGTTCATGATAAATATAAAATTATATTTAATATAAAATATATATGGAATACATAACTTCGGTTTTAATATTATCACAAAAAACTGCAAGTCCCTCTTTTCGCTTGAATAGGGTTGTGCTGCAGTTTTAGCGTCAATTCATGAACAAAGGTGGTGCTGTTTTGGGGGGAAAAAAAGGTTGATCATTTTTTTTTCAAATTTTAAACACCTCTTAAAGTGAAAGTGATGATTTTCATGATGCCCAAACCACAAGGCAATCAATAGGGTAGTCCCCAATGGTTTCTTTCCACCTCACCAACCTTAATAACCCCTTGCCTCTTCAGCCTGTTTTGGCCTTAATGCCCAGGGCCTATTTTTTAAATCTGTCTGTCTGTCTCTCTGTCTCTCTTTATGTAGTGATAACTCTGCGATGCTTTTAACTATCGCAGTTATTCTCAGATAACCTTAGAGCTTTATCCAAGTTCAGCAGCCACCGCTAATCAAATCCCGAACGATCAGATGGACTCGAACCCGAACCCCGTTCGCTCATCTCTAGTTAGGGCCCTTTGTTATACCAATTTGCTGGGATCAGAGAATTAAGCGTGGGCCTTGCATAATCAGCGGTCACATTTCACTCCTATTGTGTTATACAAATTTGTTTATATTAGTGAATTGAGTATACACCTTACCAAGTTAGTGGTCACACATTTAACTCCTAGTTTGTTACAGCAATTTGCTGGGATCAGTGAATTGAGCATGCTCCTTACATAATCTGTAACAACTGAAGTCATGGATCCACTGAATCGTCACTAGCGATGGTGTAAGCCGCACCAGGGATCAGAGTCTAAGGGGCCGCTGGTCTTCACCACAGCCCACCGCAAGGCAGGATGGACTTGCTGTGGCAGGCAACCCCCTGGTCGCTACCCCTGGCTTGGCTTGCTAGTGACGGCGGACGAGGTGTAGCAGGAACAGTAGGCAAGCAGGCAGACAGGCAAGTAGGCAGCTGAACACATGGATAACAGTCACGAGTGGAACCTCAGGTGGCAGAATCAACGGACAAGAACAACAGGCAGCTGGGACTGAACACACTCGGAAGCATGTAGAGGCCCCAACAGGGAATGTGAGCTTTATAGGTAGGTGATTATGTGCACACCCAATTAGGGATGCACTGACCCTTTAAGTTTAAACAGAGCTGGCGCCGGACTAGGTGAGGCGGATGCACCCGCCGGACCAAGTGGGAGGAGGAGAAGACTGGGGACATCGGGGACAATGTGCAGCCTGGGAACGACCCCGGCTACCGCCAGGGAAGACGGTGCGGCCACGGGAAGAGGTACGTGCCGTGGCACACCACTCCATTCCTAGTGTGTTCTACAAATTTGTTTTCATTAGAGAATTGAGCATACACCTTACTAAGTTAATGGTCACACTCAACTCCTAGTTTGTTAAGCAAATTAGTTTTCATTTATGTTGTTTTTTTTTCGAAAAAAACGATTTACAAGCAATATGTCTAAGCACCTAAAAGAATCTTGCCCTTCCCAAGGTAGAAGACAGAGTCATGGGACTGGTGATCATAACCATATTGTAGGAAGGTTTCAGCTACTTATTACACCTAGTGGGCAGGTGAACACCAGCCAGGCTGGGATTGTGGACTGAATCCTTTAAAGTTCAAGCTCCATGGCAAGCAGCAGTCAATCACGGAGTGAGCAACTGAATGTTCGCCCCGGAGTAGTGCCACCATCATTCCGTTGCAAGGTGTGGATGTTTCCTCTGCCCCCTCTCCAGTAGTGTCTCAGACACAATTTCGCTTACAACAGATGTGAGATCGAGAGCTCATGGTAAGTCTGGTACTCCCCTCAGAGTCTCAGCCCCTGTACTCAGAAAATCTCATGGAGGAATGTCCAGAGGGACAGGAATAAGAAGCTAACAATGAGACTGTTGGAGTTCAGTGTTCACAAAGAAATGAGGACAGCCAGAGAAGGGGAGCTTGTAGGCAAAGTCCAGTCTTGTATGGAATGCCTATGGAGGGGGACAGCTCGATAGAGAAGACCTTTGTCCCGGAGTAAGAAGATGATGTGGAAGACCCCACATGGAACATCGATCTACAAATGTCATACTCCCCCGTTCCAGTTTGTTGACTTTAAGCCATTTAGAGACCTGATGGCTTGTGCATTACGATGATGGAGAGTGCACAGTCACCATTTTTTGCCAACAAGGTGATTCCATCTATGGTGACTCTTTACAGCTCTCTGTCTCTTATCCGGTGCCTCTAAACATGGACATTTGGAGTTCCAGCAGTGGCCAGGAGCAGTATATGTATGTAACTGCCCACTTCTGGTAGAGCAGCAGCGGCATCTCTAAGCAAAGGAGGTCACACCGCTATCTTCTCTGAGAATCCAGCATGACTATCATCCCAAGACTTCATCCTCTTTCTCCACCACCTCGTCCAGTCATCCAGCCTGTGCACTACCTGTCACTGTGGTATACCAATGTTGCCAAGCCTAGTGCTGCCAGACTGTCCTGCACCTGTACAGCCTGGGTGAAAGGAGCCACACTGGCAGCGAACTTCTTCATGCCATGGAGAATTACGTTGCATGGTGGTTGACCCGTTGGAAATTGCAGGTCGGCACTGTAGTGGTGGACAACGGCCAAAAACATTGTACTAGCACTGCATCGGGGAGGACTTATGCATGCTACATGCATGGCCCACATGCTGAACCTGATTGTGCATAAGTTCCTCCACTCCTTCCCAGTATTTGCACTGGATAACTACCTCAATAAACAGATGCTATATTGGTTAAGTTACTGGACTCTGTCAGTCATTTTGCATCTTCACACTAGGTTACACTTGGGTCACCCAAACCTGCGAAGGCAGCCACTCCAGACTACCATGAAAAGTGCCCATTTGACTCATACCCTCCTCCCACAACCACAACACCGCTTAAGCTACTCCGACCAACAGACCTCACATGCCGCACATGGTATTTGGTTGAGGAGTTCACAAAAAGGCAATGTTCCCACTACAAGTGTCCAATTATTGTATAAGGAGTTTGGTAGAAAACAAAACAACAAATTTAATTGAGAAATTCAGACCTAAAAGGACAATAAAGTCCCAACTCTGGCTGAGAGGATGAGAAGATCACTGGCACTAGGTAGGTCTAATTTAAAGGATACTTTTCACAGTGTTTCCTTATAAAGTGAATCTGCCAGCTGCAATTCAGGTTCCAAGCTTCTTGCAATATTAGATAGCTCTTAGAGAAAGGAGACAGATAGTACCTTTCATACATGCTTCTGTGCTTCCCTGATGTAGAAAAATGTTTTTTTTTTTTCCTCTGGCACTAAGAGGCAATTCCAAGCCCCTGAGGTGCAGAGGACTCTCTCCCCTCTTTATCGTCATTCTTGCTTGATTGACAACTAGCTGGAAGCTAAACCAAATCTCACACTTAGGGTGCCTTCACACGTACTGTATCGCTGCGTATTTATCGCACAAAACTTGCATGAAAGTATCTGCGTTTTTGTGGTGTTAAACTTGCCTGTGGAAAATCATGTGCAAATCAAAACTCGCATGTAAAAATCACACCAAACTCGCAGGTAAAAATCGCACCAAACTCGTATGTAGTAATACACATACATTGCTTTGATAGCAATCAGTATTCACTGTGGATTTATGTGCGAGAAACTCGCAGTGATAAATACGCAGCAATACGGTATGTGTGAAAGGAGGAATTCCAGACCTCTGCACTATAGGGACTTGGGAACATCTCTTGATGCTTTTGTCTATTTTTTGGAAGCACAGAGTTGGATGTAGCCCTAGGGATTCCTGGAAATCATAGATACAGCCATAGCAAAAAGTGATAATTGAGTGTGAGTTTTTAGCTTTTCTTTTAAAGTGTACCTGTCATGAGGTCTGCCGCCGGATCAACAGTGACAGTTTTATTGAGAGGATGAATGTGGGGATTAGAGATGAGCGAACCGGTTTGGCCGGTATGGGATCCGGTTCGGAATTTTCAAAAAATCCGAGTCCGATTGGATTCGGATTTTTGGAAATCCGCTTTGATTTTTTTTCCCCCTTGCTTTCTAAAATAGCAGCCGCCATTCTAGAAAGCAGGAAGTGTTCCGGGCGAAAACGATTTCCCATGAAGCCCGGAACACATCCAATCAGCAGGGATCTTGCAGTAGCCCACCCCCTGTGTGACGTCAGTATTGCTTTAAGAGGAGCGGTCACATGACTGCACCACGCAGTTTGCACAGAGAGAGGAAGGAGGTTGTTACTGCCTGCAGTGCACACAGCTCGTGATTATCAAAACGCTGCTGCTGGTGCTGCTGCTGTTGTGTACTACAGACTACTGAGAAGATATTGTAGCAAAGGAAAGGAAAGATTAGGAAAGCGGAGAGGAGAAACATCTAGTGATTGAGAGAGAAAGATAGATAGATAGATAGATAGATAAGGCATAGGACAGCAAAGGGTGCACTTCTGATGTGTGTATATCACATCCGTCTTATCCTGAGAGACAAAAATACCTGGTGCAGGTGTATAGCATAAAAGTGTTAAAAAAGTGATATATATATATATAATATAGACAATTTCCATACTTGTCCTATATATTACAAGTCCTATATATATATATATATATATATATATATATATATATATATATATACACATACACTTCCTGTATATTACAGAAAATACTGTTCTCATCTACCAAGTGTAGAAATCAGAATTTGAATATAAAGTCATGGCACAGAGGCAATAGGGAACCTCACAAAAAGTTTCAGGCAGAGGGCAGGGCAGAGAGTCTGGCTCAAGGGACAAAAGAGGAAGTAGCGCAGGAAGAGGGTCCAGTGGCAGGCCTGAGCTTCTTTTGTCACACCAGGGTCGTGTCCACACGTCTAATTCCACAGTCCTGGAGTGGCTGGCCCACACTTCGAAGTCCACAAGGATGAGTAGTGAGACAGCCAGCCAGGTATCTGTGGGTACCTCGGACACGACCTTGACTTAGCACGGGCACGCAGCAATTCCCCCACGTCCTCCATCTGACATCCTCAGGAACATCCCGCTAACTTTTGACCCGCCGCCTGCAAGGGAACTGTTGGCGTCTATGAGCAGCCAACTGCTCTTTGAAGATGATGAGCACGTGGGGGAAGAGACGGGAAAATCAAGTGCAGGGCATAGCTGTGTCGGAGTCGATATCAGAGCAGGCCCATGTTAGGCCTGGCAGGAGAGCAGTAGGCAGTAGACGAGAGAGGGCTGGGCAGGAGCCTGATGAGGATGATAGCATCATTCTGGAACTGGATGATGCTACATCGGATGTTACATGGGATCCACGGCAGGATTTGGCTTATTCGACGGATTCGTCAACCGGGAATCCGTCCGCCAGCAGGCCCGCCACAACTAAAAAGCAGACAGGCAGCAGTAGTCAATTAATAAGTCGGAAGCGTAGCTGGGACAAGCAGATGACCACTGGGGCAACCTCCTTCACTGCAGGTCCTAGTATCGGCAGCACCCACCAATCATTGCAGCCTGTCGGTACTAGACTCTACACCTCGCCTGTGTGGCAGTTTTTTAAAAAGTGCCCGGAGGATACCTATGTGGTCATCTCTCGTCTGTGCGACAGGAGAATTAAAAGAGGCAAGAGTTGCCATCCTGGCACCAGCACCATGGCTGCCCATATGAAGCGCCACCACCTTTCTGCCTGGGAGAAACAGGGTGATGGGTCACAGCAGGCCCAGGCAGAGCCGCGGTCAACAGCAGCAGGAAGCAGCAGTAGTCAGGGGGGCCTTTCACAGAGACAGACCTCCTCTGTAGAAGGGAGTGTGGCTTCACTCCCTTCTTCAGCTGGTGGCCCCTGTGTTGCTAGCAGTAGGCAGCCTTTCATCATGGAGTCCCTATACCGGAGGCAGACATTTGCACCCAGCAATCCCGCAGCAGTCAAGCTTAACGCCCACCTGGCCAAGTTGCTGGTGCTCCAGGCTCTGCTGTTTAAAGTTGTCGACTCAGCACCTTTCTGTGAACTGATGTAGTGTGCAGAGCCACTGTGAAAGGTGCCGAGTCGACACTACTTTTCCAAAACAGCTATCCCGGCCATGTATAGCTACGTTCGTGAAAAGGTTGCTGACTCGCTGAGCCATCCAGTGAGCAGACATGTACATTTAACCACAGACATCTGGAGCAGTAATTAGGAGCAAGGGCAGTATATGTCCATTACTGCTCAGTGGATAAATGTAATATGGCTGGTGGACCCCCAGCAACTTGACCAGGGAAGGGCGATGACACCACCCCGTTGTCACAGCAGGGTTCCTTTGTCGCAGACCTCCTCCACCTCCTCCAGTAGGTCCAAAACCTCCTCAACCGCCAGTGTTCCTCCCTTGTACCACTTGGGTGTAGCATGGAGGTGTCACGCTGTGCTGCATCTAGCCTACCTGGGTGAAAGGAGACACACAGAGGAAGAGCTGCACCGCCTGCTCGAGACGGAAATCCTCTTGTGGCTGACTCCACGCCATCTTAAAGTTTGGATGGTGGTGAATGACAATGGGAGCAACATTCTCTCCGCGCTGCTTCGAGGAGGTATGAGGCACGCCCCGTGTATGGCACATGTTTTAAACCTAATAGTTACACACTTTCTAAAGTCTTCATCCCATTTACAGACTGTGCTGTCAATGGCTCGAAAGCTGTGTAACCATTTCAGCCATTCAAGTCGCTCTCACCACATCCTCCTCGGCCTGCAGCGGAGGAATGGTCTTCCCAACCATCGTCTCATTTGCGATGTAGCCACGCGGTGGAACTACACCCTCCACATATTGGACCAACTCTATGAGCAGAGGAAGGCCTTGACTGATTTCCTCTTGATGCAGGCGGACATGGCGACTCCCCTGTGTAACCTGGAGCTCGGGCAGTGGCAGCTCATGCATGACACCTGCCGCTTGCTACGACCCTTTGAGGAGGCCACCTTTCTGGTCAGTGGGCAAGACACAGGACTGAGCGCCATCATACCCATGCTTCATGTACTGGAGCTGAAGCTGATGCGACTCAGTGGCGAGGGGGAAGAGGTCTTGCCACTGTCGCAGCCTGGGTCGCTGGAGGAAGGCTTGGCAGAAGAGGAGGGAGTGGAAGTTGAGGAGGGGGACCTGAACTCACAAGAACTCTTAGGGGAGACGGGTGGAGGAGAAGGAGATGAGCCTTCCTGCCAGACCAGAGGGGGGCCAGAGGAGGATATGCAGGGCTATAAGGAGGATGAGGAGGATGGAGGCAGTACCCATAGGCAGTATGCTGTGGAGACGGAGGCGGGGACTCCTTCCCACTCCCTGGTGGAAATGGCTAAGCGCATGTTGATATGCTTTCGGGCTGACCCACGCTTGCAAAGGATTTATCAACAAGACGAGTTCTTGCTGGCGACACTACTGGACCCACGGTATCGCAACAAGCTGTGTGAATTCATTCACCCTTCCCAACGGGAGGAAAAAATTAATTATTATAAAGAGGAGATGGGTGTACAGTTATTGGCAGCCTTTGGAACACGGCGCTCTCATTCATGCCATTCCCACCAGGGCCACAACAGCAGCGCTGCCTCCTCCACATCCTCCCCTAGCAGCTTGGGTGGCATGAGCAGTGGCACCAGTCTGAGCCTGATGTCCATGATGTACACTTTCATGCAGCCACAGGCTGGGGTAACAGGAGCACCCGCACAGCAGCAGGACATGGCGGCACACCTCAAACAGCAAGTCCAGGTGTTTTGGGACTCTACGTTGCCACCTAACGTGCCGGAACCCCTGAAAAACTGGGTGGGAAAATTAGATGTCTGGCCACAACTCGCTCAATTTGCTTTGGACATACTCTCCTGTCCGGCCAGCAGTGTGTCATCCGAGCAAGTTTTCAGCGCAGCAGGTCATATTGTCAGTCCCAGGAGAACCAGATTGTCCTGTGATAGTGTGGAACGTCTGACTTTCATCAAAATGAACGCCACATGGATAGATAAGGTCTTTGTGACACCAAGATGTAGGACCTTTTCTGCATCTATTATGGCCTATATGTGAACTAGACCTAACTGGTCATTTCACCATTCATGCTGCCCTGCTACCTCTCGCCTGTCCTTGGACCTCATTATTCTGCTTCTGCTGCTCATGTCACCCCATTACAACTGCTACTACTGCCCTGGCCTCCATCTTGCCTACTGCTGGGCCTTCACTGGCCTCCATATTGGCTGCTGCTGGGTCTTCACTGGCCTTCATATTGGCAACTGATGGGCCTTCACTGGCCTCCATCTTGACTACTGCTGTGCCTGCCCTTGCCTCCATGTTGGCTACTACTGTGCCTTCACTGGCCTCCATGTTGATTACTGCTGTGCATGCCCTAGCCTCCATGTTGTTCACTACTGCTGCTCCTGTACTGGCCTCCATGTTGGCTACTGCTGGGCCTTAACTGGCATCCATGTTGACTACTGCTGTGCCTTCACTGGCCTCAATTTTGGCTTCAGCTGGGCCTTAACTGGCATCCATGTTGACTACTGCTGGGCCTTAACTGGCATCCATGTTGACTACTGCTGGGCCTTAACTGGCATCCATGTTGACTACTGCTGGGCCTTAACTGGCATCCATGTTGACTACTGGTATGCCTGCCCTTGCCTCCATGTTGGCTACTGCTGTGCCTTAACTGGCATCCATGTTGACTACTGCTGGGCCTTAACTGGCATCCATGTTGACTACTGCTGGGCCTTAACTGGCATCCATTTTGACTACTGCTGGGCCTTAACTGGCATCCATGTTGACTACTGCTGTGCCTGCCCTTGCCTCCATGTTGGCTACTGCTGGGCCTTAACTGGCATTCATCTTGACTACTGCTGTGCCTGCCCTTGTCTCCATGTTGGCTACTGCTGGGCCTTAACTGGCATCAATGTTGACTACTGCTGTGTCTTCATTGGCTACTGGTGGGCCTTAACTGGCATCCATGTTGACTACTGCTGTGCCTGTCCTTGCCTCCATGTTGACTACTGCTGCACCTCTACTGGCCTCCATGTTGGCTACTGCTGCTCCTGCCTGGCCTCCATGTTGGCTACTGTTGCTCCTGCCTGGCCTCCATGTTGGCTACTGCTTCTCCTGCCTGGCCTCTATGTTGGCTACTGCTGATCCGGCCTGCCCTCCATGTTGATTACTGTTGCTTTTGCCTGGCCTCCATGTTGGCTACTGCTGCTCCAGCCTGGCCTCCATGTTGGCTACTGCTGCACCTGCCTGCCCTCCATGTTGGCTACTGTTGCTCCTGCCTGGCCTCCATGTTGGCTACTGCTGATCCTGCCAGCCCTCCATGTTGGCTACTGCTGCTCCTGCCTGGCCTCCATGTTGGCTACTGCTGATCCTGCCTGGCCTCCATGTTGGCTCCTGCTGCTCCTGCCTGGCCTCCATGTTGGCTACTGCTGCTCCGGTACTGGCCTCAAATGACTATTGCTGGACCTCCACTGGCCTCCAATGACTACTGCTGCTCCTTCACTGCATTTGTGACCATTTTCCTGCATAGACCCTGTAATGGTGAATTTCCTGCATAGACCCTGTAATGTTGAATTTCCTGCATAGACCCTGTAATGGTGAATATTGAAGTCTAAAAAAAAAATGACTTTAAGATATTGAAAAGATAATGATGTTACTGACATGTAGAGCCCTAAATTCAAGCAAATACAATACCCCCGTATCATATAGATGCTTTAAACTATGAAATCCAAAGAAATAAAAAATTCGGTCGAACCGAACTTTTTAAAAAGATCCGGAAGTCCATTCGGAACAAACTTTTGAAAAGTTCGCTCATCTCTAGTGGTGATACCAAAATATGTATATATTTTTCTTGAAAAAAAAAAAAGCATAATCCCATCATGGGATTAGACTGGTTGATCTCCTGATCATAGGTATAGTACAGTATTAACCTCTACTGCACTGTATTATGCTTGTCAGTGTTATACCGACAGGTATTAATGATCACACTTAAAGAGAACCAATCACCTAAAATTCACTATCCCTATTATCAAAGGTCCTCTCTCCCTAAGTCTATCTATGAAGATACAGACTGCCTTTGCAGTCTGTATCTTATTCTTTACCTAATTCTTCCTCTTCTGTGAAGTAATGCCGGGCGCCGCCATCTTGATGACGTCACGCTGGAACGCACCACTGGAACGCAAGTGACGTCATCAAGATGGCGGCGGCCAGCATTAATGCACCGAAACAAAGGAGCAGGTAAAGTATAAGATACAGACTGCAAAGGCAGTCTGTATCTTTACGAAGTCTATTTATGAAGATACAGACTGCATTTGCAGTCTGTATCTAATACTTTACCTGCTCCTTTGTTCCGGTGCAGTAATGCCGGCCGCCGCCATCTTGATGACGTCACGTGCGTTCCAGCGGTGCGTTCCAGCGTGACGTCAAAAAGATGGCGGCGGCCGCCATTACTGCACCGGAACAAAGGAGCAGGTAAAGTATTAGATACAGACTGCAAAAGCAGTCTGTATCTTCATTTTGTCTATTTATAAAGATACAGACTGCCTTTGCAGTCTGTATCTTATACTTTACCTGATCCTCTTGTTCGGTGCAGTAAGGCCGGCGCCGCCATCTTGATTACGTTACTTGCGTTCCACCGCTGGAACGCAAGTGACGTAATCAAGATGGCGGCGCCCGGCCTTCCTCCACCGAACAAGAGGATCAGGTAAAGTATAGGATACAGACTGCAAAGGCAGTCTGTATCTTCATTTTGTCTATTTATGAAGACACAGACTGCCTTTGCAGTCTGTATCTTATACTTAACCTGATCCTCTGGTCCGCTGTAGCATGGTCGGGCGCCGCCATCTTGATTTAGTCTCTTGCGTTCCAGCGGTGGAACGCAAGTGACGTCATTAAGATGGCGGCGCCCGGCCTTGCTGCTCTGCATGACTTGAGCTTCCTGTCTCGCGCCGGCTCTTTTAAAAAGAGTCGGCGCGAGACAGGAAAGTAAAAAGTAAATATTTTAAAAACGCAACCAAAAAAATAATCAATTATATTTACAAATATTAACAAAATAATGAAATACATCTAATTAGGGGAAAAAAATTTTTTGATTATCATCCATGATTGGTTCTCTTTAATGCAGAGTGTGATCAGCTTCTATAACAGGAGAGCGACGGTCGTTCTGAGGCCTTTGGTTGCCATGGCTATCATCAATACCCTGCAATTGTTTTGGAGGACAGAGGGAGCCCCAAACTTCTCTCACCTACTTGAGTTCATGACCTTCTTTCACCAAGTGTTAATACTGTATAAGTCTATTATAAGAGACACCGTGATAGTTATTTAAATGAGGCATTCTAAGTGCTCTAAAAACATGGGATAATGTTTTGAAAGTGTTTCAAGAGAAAACTGAATTCCATCACTTAGATAATGAAAATGTAAGACTGGACACATCTGTAGCAATTGCCACAGACATATTAACACTCAGGGGCGTAATTAGAAATGGCTGGGCCCCATAGCAAACTTTTGATTGGGCCCCCCACCCCTCCTCGACCAACCACTGTGCGATCAACACACCCAGCTCTACACAGGTTCTGTACACCATATAAATTACACTGCAGTTATATTAAGCGACTCACAGGGGACGTCTTCTCTCATTAGAGTTTTTTCCTTTTCATTTTCTTCTCCATATGTCCTGGGCCATTATAAGAACTTCTCCGAGCCACGAATCCACAGAATCTGCCAGACAGACAAATTAGGCTCTGTGAAGACAGCTTATGGATTGCCCCTTGTTCAGTCCTCCATATAGATGGCCCCATGTGCATCTACTATAGTAGAGATCCCCCTATGTGTAATCCATTTATAGTAGATGACACCTTCTGTGCATCACCTATATCAGGGGTAGGTAACCTCTGCTCTCCAGCTTCTGCAAAACTACAACTCCCATCATGTGTGGACAGTCAAAAATAAAGCTGTAGTTTTGCAATAGCTGGAGAGCCAAGGTTCCCGATCCCTGCCCTACAGTATATGGTCCCCTCTGTGTAGTCCTCTTAGATGACCCCTCTGTGTAGTCCACCCCCAGTGTAGTTCCCCTTATAGATGCCCCCTAGTCCCCTTCATAGAGGCCCCTCTGTGTAGTTCCCCTTTTAGATGGCCCACATTCCCCATAAGGGTAGCCCCCAGTGTTGTCCATCCCTGTCCCGCATATAGGTAGCCCCCAGTGTTGTCCATCCCCCATATAGGTAGCCCCCAGTGTTGTCCATCCCCCTTATAGGTATCCCCCAGTTTTGTGCATCTCCCCTATAGGTAGCCCCCAGTGTTGTGCATCTCCCCTATAGGTAGCCCCCAGTGTTGTGCATCTCCCCTATAGGTAGCCCCCAGTGTTGTGCATTCCCATCCCCCATATAGCCCCCAGTATTGTGCATCCCCCTTATAGCCCCCAGTATTGTGCATCCCCATCCCCATATAGCCCCCAGTATTGTGCATCCCCATCCCCATATAGCCCCTAGTATTGTGCATCCCCATCCCCCATATATCCCCCAGTATTGTGCATCCCCCCATATAGCCCCCAGTATTGTGCATCCCCCCATATAGCCCCCAGTATTATGCATCCCCCCATATAGCCCCCAGTGTTGTGCATCCTCAGCCCCCATATAGCCCCCAGTATTGTGCATCCCCCCATATAGCCCCAAGTATTGTGCATCCCCCCATATAGCCCCCAGTGTTGTGCATCTTCAGCCCCCATATAGCCCTCAGTATTGTGCATCCCCATCCCCCATATATCCCCCAGTATTGTGCATCCCCCCATTTAGCCCCCAGTATTGTGCATCCCCATCCCCCATATAGCCCCTAGTATTGTGCATCCCCCTATATAGCCCCCAGTATTGTGCATCCCCTTTCCCACATAGCCCCCAGTATTGTGCATCCCCCTTTATAGCCCCCAGTATTGTGCATCCCCTTCCCCACATAGCCCCCAGTATTGTGCATCCTCTTCCCCACATAGCCCCCAGTATTGTGCACCCCTAGTCCCCACATATCCCCCAGTATTGTGCACCCCTAGTCCCCACATAGCCCCCAGTATTGTGCATCCCCTAGTCCCCACATAGGCCCCAGTATTGTACACCCCTAGTCCCCACATAGCCCCCAGTATTGTGCATCCCCTAGTCCCCACATAGCCCCCAGTATTGTGCACCCCTAGTCCCCACATAGCCCCCAGTATTGTACACCCCTAGTCCCCACATAGCCCCCAGTATTGTGCAGCCCTAGTCCCCACATAGCCCCAGTATTGTGCATCCCCTAGTCCCCACATAGCCCCCAGTATTGTGCACCCCTAGTCCCCACATAGCCCCCAGTGTTGCCCCTCTGATTAAAAAAACAAACAAACACATAACTCACCTAACCACACGCTCCCCCGTCGGTGGCCGGTCTCCTCTTCTCTCTGCCTCCGCCCGATGAGCAGCCCTCTGGTGAAGTCCTGGCAGCGTCATCGCTGAGCATTCAGTGTGTGCCGCGGCGGCTGGGACTTACGGTACTAAGAACACAAACCGGAAGTCCCAGCCGCGGTGGTGCACACTGAGTGCTCAGCGATGACGCTGCCAGGACTTCACCAAAGAGCTGCTCATCGGGCGGGACACAGAACGCTTGCTTGCGGTCACAAGAATCATTGACAGGGTGGGAAGCCTATGGCTTCTCGCGCTGTCAGTCAGAACACTGAACACCCGGGAGGCCCGCTCGGCCGCCGGGTGTTGCAGGCGGTCATCTTTGGGGGGCCGAGGCCACGGGCCCCCTGATGTTAGGGGCCCCGTAGATTCAAAAAGACACCATAGCACTCCTATTAGTCTCTACCAGACTCACAGCACGTAAAAAAGTCTCTCAATAAATAGGGATGAAACAAAGTTACCAATCCTATAGTCCAGCAGGATAAAATCCATGTAAAAATATACAAAAGGTAACAGCATCCAGGCGTTGTAAAGTGCAAAAAAATAAAGTGCTTTATTCCATCATGGCAGTAACATAGCAGCAACGTTTCGACCTATGGGGTCTTTCTCAAGCTGATACAATATACAGATGAACAAAGAGGCCCCTGTTAACACTACAAGCCTGCAGGCAACAGTATTTTAGCAAGATGGGAAACCCGTGCTGGTTAAAGATATAGCACTTTTTTCCTACAGCAATATCCTTTTTCCTTTAAATAATATTACATCGGAGAAAGGCATCAGCTTTCCTATTAGGAAAGCATAAATCATTTCCAAACGAAATGGCCATTTAATCAAATCTAACATGATAAATAATTGACTAGGCAAATATCATAAATAGCTATTTCAATGCTTTAGTGATTAAAAACCTCCTCCCCACCATTTCAATAAAACTTCAGTTAAACTTTTACTAAATATTTATTAGTTTACATAAGAATACAATTTATCATGAAATTAATTCTACATACTATCATTGAAATGCTCTAAGTGCACTCACAGGGCTTCATTTACATATGAATTATCATATACATTTTTTTATGTCACTAAACCATGTTGTTGTGTAATACTGGTACATTTTTACCAGACATCTCAGGATATGTTAAGTTTATAGTGTTATAAGTAAACTAATTTTGATCTAAAAACCAGAATGGGAGAACAAACTCTAGGCACAAATCATGTAGTGACGCTAAATTTTCTGTAAATCCTGGTCTATTTTAACCTCTACTCAGTATTACAATTGACCTGGAGGACTAATGTCAGGCCCCTTAAAAGCCCTTTTTTCAAAACACAAATGCATCCTACAATTACACCTTACAGTTCCATAGAGAGTTCCCACGTTTTGCCTTGGCGAAGCAACATATTTTATCCTAGAACCATAGCCTTTAGAAGTGCATACTAAAAGGTTTTTAATGTACAGCCATGTGTCCAAAATACTTGTTGCTTAATTTATCTAATGGTCTCGCCATTAGAAGGTTCCATTTGTTCCTCTTTGGTCATTTCTGTGTGTTCTTAAATGATGTAATAAAAAGAAGAAATGCTCATCTTGAATATTATATTAAAGAAGCCTTCTACCCCTGACAAATACTTTATAGACAAACACTTGCTCCTTGTCTTCTTATTGTCCAGAGATTCTTTTCATCATATGTGTAAATTTAATTTAAAGAAAGGGATCTGTGAATTTGAAGTTACTGTGCTGCAAAGATTAATTATATTGGAATTCATTTAATCAATTTTTTACATGAACTAAATGGGAATGTTCACTAGGGGAATGTTTGTTTCCTAATAGTATGAGTAAAGATCACAGGGACAGCTGTATCTCACACCGGGCAAGTGTCACATATCTATTGTTAGGACAATGTTTAAATGTAACTATTGCACATAATCTTTATCAAATGTCAAACCACTTAAACAGCTTTCGTGTGATAACAATCTCAGAAAGAAAAAAAGTAGCTAACAACTGGAAATATTTCACTAAGCCTTTCCTACAGATACGTTTGAGGTTAAATCTTTGACTCAGCATGATCTTTACTAATGTACTAATGTACATTATTTCCTGTAGTGGGAAATAAAATTAGAGCACACATTCTATTACACTTAAATAGCATTCATCTTTCCATTCTTTGATGGTCTGCTTGGAATACCAAGGAATTAATTAGCATATTCCACTGAATGAACTCCATTTATCAGTGGAAGCCCCTTGAGATAATCAGTTACAATAATTACATGTAGAGATTAGAATGTTAATGATATAAAGGAGGCACATAAGTAATGTGCTATATGTTTTTCAAGTAATCAAGTGGGCAATGTTCCAAATAGGTCAAAACATTGGCATATTCCATATGAAAATCGGGTTCCCATTATACAGCTATCATAAATTGCATAACAATCATATCTTACGCTAAGATCTATTCTGTTTAACAAAGATAAAATAATCAATTGCAAAGCATTTTAGAACCTTTTATATGGTATTTTCCTTTTTTCAACATACATTTACATTTCAGACATATCCCATAATTCCTGTGGACCCTTATAATCACTATTGGAGAACCTGTAAATACTACCTTCTTGGATGATTCGAAAAAATAAGCTTTAATTGTTCTGTAAATTATCTTCATCTATTCTAGAACTGGCACATAGCAAATGTGGTGGCAATATTCAATATTTCCTGGAAACTTCGCGGCTATGTTCACACACCATTTTTTAGGACGGCCATCATTTTGAGACCAAATAACAGCCATTATTTCATAATGATGGCCATTATTTATACAATCACGGCCGTTATTTGGCCATGAAACGACAGCTGTCCTTACTTGCGGATGTCATTTCACACTAAAATCCTGTAGTGAAAACATAACCTAAACCTGTTATTCTAATCTCTGTAGGTGGAAAAATGTTTGAAAGTTTGCAAATATGTAACTAGATATCAGTATGGGTTTATGTGAAATTGGTCCTGTTAATCAAGTCAGATAAGATTCAATAAGGATGTAAATTCTAAACTAGACTGAGGTACGTTGCATTTGTGCCATGTAAAAGTAAAAAAGTAGACTGAGGAACGGACAAGGGATTGGAAGGGTAATTAAAAATTAACCAAGAACCACTGAACAGTGGCCCACAACAATGCCCTAAATTTCCCAATACATATACAGTATGTGAACAAAATTTGTTTCACTTTATTAATTATCCATAGATGAAACACATATTTAAAAGTTACGCATGTCCTTCATTATTTGTGCACTGTTATAAGCCAATGGTAGTTATAGCCACATATCACTGGCCACACATCAGCCATTATCATACACAAACCAGCTTCACACTAGTATCTATATCATAAAAATCAAAGTCTGTCTGTCTGTCTGTCTGTCCTTCTGTCTGTCTGTCTGTCTGTCTGTCTGTCCTCTATAGACTTCCAAACGCCTGAACCGTTTGACCCCAAATTTGGCACACAGATACATTGGGTGCCCGGGAAGGTTATTGCGAAGGTCCCGTCCCCACCAGATGTACAGGAGGGGAGGGGGAGGGGAAAGAGAGGCGCCCCATAGAGATGAATTGGAAAATCTCCTCACTGCAAACACAGGTGATATAATTAGCTGCAGCAGACACGGCAGTTGGAGCCTTAGCAACCAATAGGATTACTGCTTTCATTTTCACAGGGAGCAATGGTTGCTAGGGAAGCTGCCTCACAACATCCACAGTAATAACTGGTAGACCCCCTACTCCATCTATACAGTACATGTATATACAGGACCCCGTACTCCATCTATACAGTACATGTATATACAGGACCCCCTACTCCATCTATACAGTACATGTATATACAGGGCCCCCTACTCCATCTATACAGTACATAAATATACAGGACCCCCTACTCCATCTATACAGTACATGTATATACAGGGCCCCCTACTCCATCTATACAGTACATGTATATACAGGACCCCCTACTCCATCTATACAGTACATGTATATACAGAAACCCCTACTCCATCTATACAGTACATATATACAGAACCCCCTACTCCATCTATACTGTACATGTATACAGGACCCCCTACTCCATCTATACAGTACATGTATATACAGGACCTCCTACTCCATCAATACTGTACATGTATACAGGACCCCCTACTCCATCTATACAGTACATGTATATACAGGACCTCCTACTCCATCAATACTGTACATGTATACAGGGCCCCCTACTCCATCTATACAGTACATGTATATACAGGACCCCCTACTCCATCTATACAGTACATGTATACAGGACCCCCTACTCCATCTATACAGTACATGTATATACAGGACCCCCTACTCCATCTATACAGTACATGTATATACAGGACCCCCTACTCCATCTATACAGTATATGTATACAGGGCCTCCTACTCCATCCATACAGTACATGTATATACAGGGCCCCCTACTCCATCTATACAGTACATGTATATACAGGACCCCCTACTCCATCTATACAGTACATGTATACAGGACCCCCTACTCCATCCATACAGTACATGTATATACAGGGCCCCCTACTCCATCTATACAGTACATGTATATACAGGACCCCCTACTCCATCTATACAGTACATGTATATACAGGACCCCCTACTCCATCCATACAGTACATGTATATACAGGACCCCCTACTCCATCTATACAGTACATGTATATACAGGACCCCCTACTCCATCTATACAGTACATGTATATACAGGACCCCCTACTCCATCTATACAGTACATGTATATACAGGACCCCCTACTCCATCCATACAGTACATGTATATACAGGGCCCCCTACTCCATCTATACAGTACATGTATATACAGGACCCCCTACTCCATCTATACAGTACATGAATATACAGGACCCCCTACTCCATCCA
This sequence comes from Dendropsophus ebraccatus, assembly GCF_027789765.1. Lineage (NCBI taxonomy): Eukaryota > Metazoa > Chordata > Amphibia > Anura > Hylidae > Dendropsophus > Dendropsophus ebraccatus. The sequence goes on from NC_091455.1 coordinate 105,409,483, forward strand.
TACAGTGCATGTATATACAGGACCCCCTACTCCATCTATACAGTACATGTATACAGGGCCCCCTACTCCATCTATACAGTACATGTATATACAGGACCCCCTACTCCATCTATACAGTACATGTATATACAGGACCCCCTACTCCATCTATACAGTACATGTATATACAGGACCCCCTACTCCATCTATACAGTACATGTATATACAGGACCCCCTACGCCAACTATACAGTACATGTATATACAGGGCCCCCTACTCCATCTATACAGTACATATATATATATATATATATATATATATATACAGGACCCCCTACTCCATGTATACAGTACATGTATATACAGAAACCCCTACTCCATCTATACAGTACATATATACAGAACCCCCTACTCCATCTATACTGTACATGTATACAGGACCCCCTACTCCATCTATACAGTACATGTATATACAGGACCTCCTACTCCATCAATACTGTACATGTATACAGGACCCCCTGCTCCATCTATACAGTACATGTATATACAGGACCTCCTACTCCATCAATACTGTACATGTATACAGGACCCCCTACTCCATCTATACAGTACATGTATATACAGGGCACTACAGGACAGGTATACCAAACTGTGACTGGGTAACACCGCCACACCAGACCTGACCAATACCGCCATACTGGGACTGGATAACACTGCCATACCAGACCTGACCAATACCGCCATACTGTGACTGGGTAACACTGCCACACCAGACCTGACCAATACCGCCATACTGTGCTGGATAACACCACTATACCAGACCTGACCAATACCGCCATACTGTGACTGGAGAACACCGCCACACCAGACCTGACCAATACCGCCGTACTGTGACTGGATAACACCGCCATACCAGACATGACCAATACCGACACACTTTACTGAATAACACTGCCATACCAGACCTGACCAATACCGCCATACTGTGACTGGATAACACAGCCACACCAGACCTGACCAATACCGCCATACTGTGACTGGATAACACTGCCTTACCAGTCATGACCAATACCGACACACTGTGACTGAATAACACTGCCATACCAGACCTGACCAATACCGCCATACTGTGACTGGAAAACACCGCTATACCAGACCAATACCGCCATACCCCCTTGAAAAGACACCAGATTTTTTGGCAAGTCTGAACAGGAGGGTACTGCCCCTCTGCAAGGTGCTACCCTACACACCAGACCATGGGTGCCTAATGGTAAATATGACCCTGCAGGTATACAGGACACTGACACTTTATACCCGGGCAGCGCCGGGTACATTTTCTAGTGTTATATAAATTTGTTATGCAGGTACAAGCACTAATAAAACTCAAGCTCAGGCCCTCCTCAAAACATTTTGGTGCACTAAGTGTCTCTGTCAAGAGGGAGCGACCTACAAAACTTTTAAAGCGTGTCTTATCTACAGATCTATATCATAAAAATCAAAGTCTGTCTGTCTGTCTGTCCTTCTGTCTGTCTGTCTGTCCTCTATAGACTTCCAAACGCCTGAACCGTTTGACTCCAAATTTGGCACACAGATACATTGGGTGCCCGGGAAGGTTATTGCGAAGGTCCCGTCCCCGCCAGATGTACAGGAGGGGAGGGGGAGGGGAAAGAGCGCCCCATAGAGATGAATGGGAAAATCTCCTCACTGCAAACACAGGTGATATAATTAGCTGCAGCAGACACGGCAGTTGGAGCCTTAGCAACCAATAGGATTACTGCTTTCATTTTCACAGGGAGCAATGGTTGCTAGGGAAGCTGCCTCACAACATCCACAGTAATAACTGGTAGACCAGACCACCGCCATACCAGACCTGACCAATACCGCCATACTGTGACTGGATAACACTGCTACACCAGACCTGACCAATACCGCCATACTGTGCTGAATAACACTGTCATACCAGACCTGACCAATACCGCCATACTGTGACTGGATAACACTGCCAGACCTGACCAATACCGCCATACTGTGACTGAATACCAATAGAAAAATAACTGAACCTCTGACATATTACAACATATAAATTTTATTGTTAAAATTGCAGAAAAATGACAAAATAATAAATAAATACACAATGAACCATGGCTGACAAAAATGTTAAAAACGACAAACATACAATGAGGGGGCTGCTGCCGATGGACACAAGTAAATAAATAAATAGATAAATAGATGGTAGACTAAAGTGCTAGATACAGTACAAGGAGAGCTATGGGTAGATGATATGTATTGAACAAGCCAAAAAGAGTGCAATAAACAATTCATAGATCTCAACAGGTAAAAGAACTACTAAAGTATCCTACCATAAATAGTAGAAGTCAAGGTGTCCACCGGCGGCCCCCACCCCAACGCACGTTTCGGCGTAGCCTTTTTCAAGGCTACGCCGAAACGTGCGTTGGGGTGGGGGCCGCCGGTGGACACCTTGACTTCTACTATTTATGGTAGGATACTTTAGTAGTTCTTTTACCTGTTGAGATCTATGAATTGTTTATTGCACTCTTTTTGGCTTGTTCAATACATATCATCTACCCATAGCTCTCCTTGTACTGTATCTAGCACTTTAGTCTACCATCTATTTATTTATTTATTTATTTACTTGTGTCCATCGGCAGCAGCCCCCTCATTGTATGTTTGTCGTTTTTAACATTTTTGTCAGCCATGGTTCATTGTGTATTTATTTATTATTTTGTCATTTTTCTGCAATTTTAACAATAAAATTTATATGTTGTAATATGTCAGAGGTTCAGTTATTTTTCTATTGGTATTTAGCTTGCTACTAGAACCCGAAGTTCTTAAACCTTACATTTATCCCCCATACATTAGAGCAGTACGGGTAGTATCTTGTATGGTGGAGTTCTACAGACTTTATATATATGTGCCATACTGTGACTGGATAACACCTCCATACCAGACCTGACCAATACCGCCATACTGTGACTGGATAACACCTCCATACCAGACCTGACCAATACTGCCATACTGTGACTGGGTAACACCGCCACACCAGACCTGACCAATACCGCCATACTGTGACTGGATAACACTGCCACACCAGACCTGACCAATACCGCTATACTGTGCTGGATAACACTGTCATACCAGACCTGACCAATACCGCCATACTGTGACTGGATAACACTGCCATACCAGACCTGACCAATACCGCCATACTGTGACTGGATAACACTGCCATACCAGACCTGACCAATACCGGCAAACTGTGACTGGGTAACACCGCCACACCAGTCCTGACCAGTACCACCATACTGTGACTGGATAACACCATCATATCAGACCTGACCAATACTGCCATACTGTGACTGGATAACACCGCTATACCAGACCTGACCAATACCACCATACTGTGACTGGATAACACCGCCACACCAGACCTGACCAATACCGCCATACTGTGACTGGATAACACCCCCATACCAGACATGACCAATACCGACACACTGTGACCGAATAACACTGCCATACGGGTAAATACAACCCTGCAGGTATACAGGACACTAAAGGTGTACAGGACCCCAAAACTATACACTACAAGTGCACGGGACCTCCACAAAACTATATACTACAGGTATACAGGACCCCAAACTTTACACTACAGGTATACAGGACCCCAAAACTATATACTACAGGTATACAGGACCTCCACCAACTATATACTTCAGGTATACAGGATCTCCACCAACTATATACTACAGGTATACAGGACCCCAAACTATACACTACAGGTATACAGGAACTCCTCCAACTATATACTACAGGTATATAGGACCCCAAACTATACACTACAGGTATACAGGACCTCAAAACCATACACTACAGGTATACAGGACCTACACCAACTCTATAATACAGGTATACAGCACCTTCACCAACTCTATACTACAAGTATACAGGACCCCAAATATACTACAGGTATACAGGAACTCCACCAGCTATATACTACAGGTATATAGGACCCCAAACTATACACTACAGGTATACAGGACTTCCACCAACTCTATACTATAGTTATACAGGACCTTCAAACTATTTACTACAGGTATACAGGACCCCCGAACTATATACTACAGGTATACAAGACCTCCACCAATTATACACTACAGGTATCTAGGATCCTCAAACTATAAACTACAGGTATACAAGACCTCCACCAACTATACATTACAGGTATACAGCACCAACTATATACTACAGGTATACAGGACCCCCAAACTATACAGTACAGGTATACAGGACCTTCACCAACTGTACACTGCAGGAATACAGGACCTCCCTCAACTATACACTATAGGTATACAGCCCCCCCCCAACTATGCACTACAGATATGTGAGACCCCTAAAAACTATACATTGTGGGTATACAGAACCCCTCCAACTATGCACTACAGGTATACACTAATTCCACTGATTAACTCAGATGAAACAATACCTTTAGCTTGGCCTCCTGGGCACCTTAGAACAAATCTAATTAACACACTGACACTTTATACCCGGGCAGCGCCGGGTACATTTTCTAGTTATTAATAAAGTTAAACAAATTTTAATCACATATATGTAGGTGTATTAGGAAACTTAAGGTCTTATTGCGGCCACTTTCAGTGGCACTTGGTTAAATCATGGATAAAAAGCCACGCAATAAAAAACAGAGGCAGATAATTCAAGGTACATACTGAGATTAGGTCACAATTACTAGAAGGGCAGAACATGGGTCAGCATTGAACCTTATACGCAGTGGTCAACTGGAGTACCTTGGCCCAGCAGAGAAAATAATTTTTGGCATTCACTCTTTAGCCCACCCCCCAGCATCAAAATTGCTAAGGTATATCACAGACAACAATGCTGTAGGAAGCTTTTCTATGTATCATTATACTGTAGACCTTTAAATAATAACCATACATTTATCAATAATACCAGTATACAAAAGACAAATATTACCATAAATATGATCATTATACTTTTACTGACCAAATCCAGTATACCGAGACTACTCCGGCACTGAATAGTCTTAGGCCACTTGTGTATGGTATGAGGCTCCCCCAGGGCCACTGTATATCCTCAGGTCCACTCTGTATAATTAAGGTGAATATATATATATATATATATATATATATATATATATATATATATGTACAGCACAGACCAAAAGTTTAGATACACCTTCTCATTCAAAGAGTTTTCTGTATTTTCATGACTAAGAAAATTGTAGAGGCATGATATTCCATCTGATTTGCACTTAGTTGGACCATCATTTATTTTTCAACAGGACAATGGCCTCAAACACACCTCCAGGCTGTGTAAGGGCTATTTAACCAAGAAGGAAAGTGATGGGGTGCTACGCCTCCACAGTCACCTGGCCTCCACGGTCACCAGACCTGAACACAATCAAGATGGTTTGGGGTTAGCTGGACCGCAGAGTTAAGGCAAAAGGGCCAACAAATGCTAAGCATCTCTAGGAACTTCTTCAAGACTATTGGAAGAACATTTTTAGGTGTCTACCTCTTTAAAGGGGTTATCCAGCGCTACAAAAACATGGCCACTTTTCCCCCTACTGTTGTCTCCAGTTCAGGTGTGGTTTGCAATTAAGCTCCATTTACTTCAATGGAACTGAGTTTCAAAACCCCACCCAATCTGGAGACAACAGCAGAGGGAAAGTGGCCATGCTGTTGTAGCGCTGGATAACCCCTTTAAGCTCATCAAGAGAATGCCAAAAGTGCAAAGCAGTAATCAAAGCAAAAGGTGGCTACTTTGAAGAACCTAGAATATTGTTTCACACTTTTTTGTTACGTATACTGTATAATTCCACATGTGTTAATTCATAGTTTTGATGAATGAGAAAGTGTGTCCAAACGTTTGGTCTTTACTGTATATATATATATATATATATATATATATATATATATATACATTTTATCATCACTTTTGCTAGTTCCCCTACTATGTCTTTTTCTACCAAGTTGCATATACCCTTCACATTGTCTTTCCCTGAGCAGTCTGGCCACCTGCTCCTTGTGCACTGGTCACACATCAACTGCCCAGGATAGGAAACAGATTACTGAACTCAGGGGGGGAGATTTATCAAAGGGTGTAAAATTTAGACTGTCAACTGGCAACCAATCACAGCTCAGCTTTAGGCAGTGCTGAAAGGAAAGCTGAGCAGTGATTGGTTGCTGTGGGCAGTTTGCACCAGTCTAAATTTTACACCCTTTGATAAATCTCCACCAGGGAGTCCAGCTAAAGAAGACACTGTGGGCTGCCAGTTAATGCGCTCAATACATTGAAATCCTAGGTGTATTGCTCCCTGGGCAATGCAAAGAAGCGCCTGTGGAGCCTCATTTGAGTTTAAAAACACAGGACTAGCCTAATTTCCCCTTCTGGAATTGTGTGGTGTGGAATTGCACAAATGTTGCAAATAATAAATCTGTCTTAAGAACTCATTACACTTGAACCATGCCACTGTTATACTGGAGCCCTGCCCTATTGACTGCTGAGGTGCACAAGTGCGTAAAACACAGAAAACTCAAAATTTTTACATTTTTGCACCAGAAAACTGGCATGGAAGCCTTGATAAAATCCCCCATTGCCACTAATGGGATTTTAGGAGTTTAGGAGTTTATTAGGAGCTTATTTAGCATAATCTGAAGGTCTGCCTCATATATTTATCATGGTTGCTCTTGCAAATTTATTCTGTGAACATACCTATGGGCCTTAAGTTCTACTGGTAATTCCAAACACTAAGAATTTTATTGTTTTGTTTTATATGTAAGAATGGAATTTCGAGCTCTGTTTCAAAGAAATCACTAGAAATTAGCATATTGTGCTGTCAATTCACCTTGTTTTGCAAAGCAAATTCACAGCTATTCCTGGGGGCGTGGCCTGGACATGGCGCTGAGCGGACGTGTGGTGTGTGCCGCATACTGTATAAAGATCGTGTAACCGCCACATACTGGGGAAAACCCCAAAGAAAGCCTGCCCTGCTTTCTGCAGCCGCCCAGGGACGCACGAGGAGCGGAGTCCGGAGGTTCTACTCCGAGCCGGCAGCACCCTGTCCCCGCAAAGGACCTTCCAAGATGGCCACCCGCAGCGTCACTGTCACATGTGCCGAGATCGCACAAGCCACAGCACCGGCACTGTCCCAACAGTGCAGACCCTTGAACATGTTACTGGGGACTTACAGGACGAACTGCAGACACAAAAGTCACAGTTAGATCTCCATGCACAACAAATACAAATGCTGTTTGATATGGCGGACGCCGCCGAAAATTGCAACCGCCGCAATAATATCTGGGTGCGGGGGCAACTTATACCTCCGCACGCCATCTGACCTCCCGGGGGTGTTATAAGCGCTGGATCTTTCCCGAGTCAGCATCCCGGAGTGACCTCACCAGAGTTTGGTGTCCGGGCCTGCTGCACTCCATAGGCTTTTTTGCCTCCACACATGTCTTTCCGTGTTCTCTTTTCTTACATTTCGGACAGCTAGAGTGAAAGTTAATGGCCATCTATCGACCCCGCTGAAAATCACAAATGGCACACATCACGGATGCCCCCTTTCCCCGTTACTGTATGTATTGGCGATGGAACACCTAGCGGTGGCTCTGAGGGCATCCCCTGACATAACGAGCATCCGCTTGCAAGGCTCTCATTTTAAAGCCGCACTCTATGCAGACGACCTATTGCTCTTTGTCTCCGAACCTGTTGTTTCCATTCCTGCGATCCTTCGGGAATTAGATCTTTAGGATCAGGTCAGTACATTGTAAAGTTAATTACTCTAAAACAGAAGCCTTGAACATCTCCCTCCTGGACAGTTTGGCACGACAGCTCCGCGACTTATTTGCCTTTATGTGGCAGCCTCAGGCGCTTAAGTACTTATGGGTGTGGATTCCCTCTGATCTGACCTCCTTATTCTCTTTGAATCTTCCCCCCTTGCTGGCCCGCACAAAAACTGATCTTCCTAGCTATAACCGCTCATACCTCTCCTGGTTTGGCAGGATTAATGATATTAAAATGTATATCATCCCAAGGTTCCTATATTGTTTTCAGGCCCTTCTGGTCCACATCCCGAGCCCGTTCCTTAAACAATTACAAGCCCTCCTTCGTAAGTTTGTCTGGGGCTCAGTGCGCCCACGCATAAAGTTCAAAATGCTTATGCGCACAAAACAATCTGAGGGAGCTTGCCTCCTCGATTTCTCTTTGTATAGCAAGGCATGTTTATTGCTACGCCTAGTCAACTGGTTTCACAGAGCCTTGGACAAACAGTGGATTGGAATTGAAGAGGCGTTGTCCCCAATTCCTCTCAGGTCTTTACCCTGGGTACTTCCTGTCAACCGCCCGCCAGCTTCCTCCTTCCCACCCCTAACTAGACACTTTCTCCAGGCCTGGGATAGGCTCCTCCCTCTCTATAATCTCTCGCATCGCCCTGATCTCATGAGCCCCCTATTTAGCGATTTGGCCTTCCCACCGGCCTGTACCAAGGCTACTTTTCTCATTTGGTCGGCCTCAGAGGGTGCCAGGATAGGCTAGGTCTTGGGGTCCAATGCCACCATCCCGTCCCTACAGGTGCTACAGAAACTCTGCCCGGGGAGAAGATTGGCATGGTTAGAGCACATACAACTGAAAACTTACCTATCCCAACACTTCCCGGGGGTATCCGTATCACTGAGCAGACGGACCTGGAATCGTTACTCTTACAACCATCTCCTCCAGAGAAAACCATCTCCCAACTATACTGTCTCTTGTTGGCCAAAGATGCTAATCAAACCTTGCCATATGTTTCAGCATGGGAAAGGGTCTTAGGTGTTACACTCTCTGACCTAGACTTACTGAAAATATTCACCCTTACGCATAAATGACCCCTGGCGTGTCACGCGCAGGAGAAAAATTTCAAAATTTTAACACGTTGATACCGGTGCCCCTCTTTATTTCACCAGATCTACCCTGATGTTCTGGACACGTGCTGGCACTGCATGACGGAGGTGGGTTCAATGATCAATATCTGGTGGGATTGTGTGAGCCCTGCGACCCTTCTGTGAGGCAGTGTTTGAGATCTACACCGCGGTCACGGATAGAGACGTGACTCCTTCCCCCGGCCTGGCCCTGCTCTCCCTGGTTCCCGGTTCTTCCTCTGCTGCCAAGAAAGGGTTTCTGCGCCACTTCCTCACAGCGGCCAGGACAATTATCCCCCGGCATTGGAAATCCACGGTGACGCCCTGCATTGCTGAGTGGTCCACTGAGATGGATTACATATACAGGATGAAATCCTTGACGGCAGAGGAACAAGAAGGTAGAACACACCTGGCTACCATGGCTCACTTTTTAGGCGGGCCCCTCCCTGGCGAGATGGGTGGCTTAGTGGCCTTTCCCCGAAACCTGGCAGATACGATTGGTCCCTGACCGGGATCTGAAGTTAGGGCTTCGCCTTGTCCCTTCCCTCCCCTCTTAAGTTCCCTTTTTCTGTCCCCATCTCCCCCTTTCTCTTCTCCCTCTTCGCTCTTCCTACTCTCTCTCTTTCTTCCTCTTGGTAATTTTTCTCTTACTCTCTTATCTACACTCACCTATTTGGTGACCTTGCACTTCCTATGTTTTTTTTTTGGGGGGGGGGGGGGAAGGGGGTGTTCGGCGTCCTTGTGAATTGCTATTGTTTGCATTGCTATGTCATAGTGACGTGCCTAATAGATGTTTTTAGCATTCCATATGTTCCCTGCGGAGGACTCTCGAAACCAGTTTATTTTCCAATAATGACCCAATCAACCCCATGGACTCTTTGCTACCTTTGTCAAATTTATTTGTTGATGCTTTACTCATTTGAGATTGTACTGTTTTCTACTTCTCTGTTTTGCTTAACTACTGAAAATAAAATCTTGAATTACAAAAAAAAAAAAAAAATCACAGCTATTCCTTACAAACTCACTAAACATTGCGGCGACACAAGTTAGCTGACAGTACTGTCACTCGGCCGGAGCAAGGAATTATCCATAATCTCTTGTGGCTGTCTATTTACCTGCAAGCCCCACTGTGATGTCAGCACCTCCTCCTCACCCTCTATGTAAGGTGAGATAACTTCTGGAGGCGGGAAGTCAGCTGTGTGTATAGTGCGGAGAAGGTTGCAACAGGCATTAAGAGCAGAACAGAGAGGGATAAATTCAGAGAGATAAGGACAGAAAGAGAGGGGAGGATTCAAGGGTGGATTGTGGGTAGACTGTGGGTGGTTTTCTGAGTCCAGTATACTAAGTAACTGGATGCTGGCTATGCATTATACTAAGTGCCTAGGTGCTGGGTGTACATTATATCAAGTGAGTTCTGGGTATGCATTGTAAGTGCTGGGTGACTGGGTGCTGATCGTGCATTATACAAAGTCACTGGATGCTGTGAAGACAGTGTTCTATCTAATTAATCACTGGTTGTTGTAAATATAGTGTGCATTCCAATAAAAAAATCTTTGGTTTCCTTTACAATTGACCAAAATACACTCACCGGCCACTTTATTAGGTACACCATGCTAGTAACGGGTTGGACTCCCTTTTGCCTTCAGAAGTGCCTCAATTCTTCGTGGCATAGATACAACAAGGTGCTGGAAGCGTTCCTCAGAGATTTTGGTCCATATTGACATGATGGCATCACACAGTTGCCGCAGATTTGTCGGCTGCACATCCATGATGCGAATCTCCCGTTCCACCACATCCCAAAGATGATCTATTGGATTGAGATCTGGTGACTGTGGAGGCCATTTGAGTACAGTGAACTCATTGTCATGTTCAAGAAACCAGTCTGAGATGATTCTAGCTTTATGACATGGCGCATTATCCTGCTGAAAGTAGCCATCAGATGTTGGGTACATTGTGGTCATAAAGGGATGGACATGGTCAGCAACAATACTCAGGTAGGCTGTGGCGTTGCAACGATGCTCAATTGGTACCAAGGGGCCCAAAGAGTGCCAAGAAAATATTCCCCACACCATGACACCACCACCACCAGCCTGAACCGTTGATACAAGGCAGGATGGATCCATGCTTTCATGTTGTTGACGCCAAATTCTGATCCTACCATCCGAATGTCGCAGCAGAAATCGAGACTCGTCAGACCAGGCAACGTTTTTCCAATCTTCTACTGTCCAATTTCGATGAGCTTGTGCAAATTTTAGCCTCAGTTTCCTGTTCTTAGCTGAAAGGAGTGGCACCCGGTGTAGTCTTCTGCTGCTGTAGTCCATCTGCCTCAAAGTTCGATGTACTGTGCATTCAGAGATGCTCTTCTGCCTACCTTGGTTGTAATGGTTGGCTATTTGAGTCACTGTTGCCTTTCAATCAGCTCGAACCAGTCTGCCCATTCTCCTCTGACCTCTGGCATCAACAAGGCATTTCCGCCCACAGAACTGCCGCTCACTGGATTTTTTCTTTTTCGAACCATTCTCTGTAAACCCTAGAGATGGTTTTGCGTGAAAATCCCAGTAGATCAGCAGTTTCTGAAATACTCAGACCAGCCCTTCTGGCACCAACAACCATGCCACGTTCAAAGGCACTCAAATCACCTTTTTTCCCCATACTGATGCTCGGTTTGAACTGCAGGAGATTGTCTTGACCATGTCTACATGCCTAAATGCACTGAGTTGCCGCCATGTGATTGGCTGATTAGAAATTAAGTGGTAACGTGCAGTTGGGCAGGTGTACCTAATAAAGTGGCCGGTGAGTGTATATCCAAGGGTGCAAAAAATTTAGCCCTTAGACAGAATTGTGCAAGAGGTATTTGGGCGTATGAGACTGAACTTCAATTGCCAGGGCCGTCAGAAAGAGAGCTTCTGGCAAGCCAAGTAGATTGCCTACGTCCTGAGACACTGGATTTGGTGGATCTAGTGAAGAAATCTCTTGAGAGGCAGGAATTTCGAAGAAGTGTTGAAACTCCCAGAATCCGGAGAGCAGTAAGGAGAGCCAGGCAGGGGCATTTTCTGGCTAAAGTATAGGATTGTACTACATGGCTTCTGAGGATGAGAGTTTGGAAGAGGACAAGTTTGTCCAGAATTATATTGATGATTATGTACAACCTCAGCCAAAACATGTTGGGAAGACCCTGGGTACCACAAGGTGGTAGCAGCAGTGGCAGTCCACAGCAGGTTACAAGTGTGCCTGCTTGGAAAAACTGACCACTGAGATCAGTGGTCTAGCATTTCTTCCATCTTGGGGTGGAAAAGACCATTCTGCGATATGTAATGTAATCTGTGAACATTAAGTGGGTCGGGGTTTGGGTCTAAACCCAGGCACCATTTTTATGCATCAGCATATCAAGTGCCACCACCCCACTGCCTGAAAGAACTAGGACCCCCAGGGCACCTGCCAGTCTCTATCCAAGAAATGTCCCTACTAAAATAATCATATTCAATCATAATCAATAAAGTAACCATAAGTAATAGAGATGAGCGAACCGGGTTCGGGTTCGAGTCCATCCGAACCCGATCGTTCGGCATTTGATTAGCGGTGGCTGCTGAACTTGGATAAAGCTCTAAGGTTGTCTGGAAAACATGGATACAGCCAATGACTATATCCATGTTTTCCACACCAAGTCATTTTACCCCTTACGCTCAAAATTAATAGGACAATCAAGTAGCAAATACCCACAGTTAATTTACATAAATTAAAAAGAAAAAAAAAACTCATGTAGATTTAGTGCTCAGGCCAAAACATTTCCAACATAGCATATCTTATTCACACCAGCTTAATGCTTCGACAAAGTACAATGTGCAACCCATGCCCCAAGAAAAGGATTATCCAGACACAAAACCCCATGACTATGGTTTACAAAGAGGACATTTCCTTTCTTGTTAACCATTGCTATGTGGTTTCCACCATGGCACATGTGCCAAAGAATCTTTCCATTTGTTTCCCATTTTTCAGGACATGCATGATATCACAAGGATATTTAGACCTCACACAATGTTTCCTGATATGGTACTTGTTGTGTAACGTTTTAAGGGTTTGGTTTGCCGAGTGGTTTAAATCTAGGCGGGTGTTTATAGTGCATCCGTGCCTAATTTATAGAGCATTAATCCGTAAATGTTTGCTTTTTGGTTTCTGCTGCCTAAAACCCCCAGTGGATGCGCAGATCTTTTTTAGCCACCTTTCAATGCTATGGGGTGGGCGGATAATACATAACTAGTTAAACACTGAAACTACACATTTCCCATAGTCTACACAGTACTGACAGGCATAAAGATACGCTGACTGTTTACACAGCAGCCATGGAGCGACATGTAAATGCACCATTTGGGTGAGGTTTTTTGGGAGTGACCAAACAGAAGGTTGGAGGGTCACTATCTGATCCCATCAGGGTTATCCCCCTTCCTTGTTTATTTAAGCGGTACACAGCTTAAATACCCCAAAAGATGGATTATGTATATGTTATTATGTATATGTGTCTTGGAAAAACCCTGAGTCAAGGTTTTTGAACACATTATTTCTGATATATATATATATATATATATATATATTTATTTATTTTTTTAATAAAATACAGTACATTGGGAAAATCTTCTCCAACTTAGGGTTGTTGGAAAATTTGCCATTACTTTATGTAATAGAATCAGTGTAGTGCCTTTGAATCTGGGCTTCATGGTATGTGCTTTAGCTGGTAGGGTTTTCCGGTCTATTAAGTTGTATCCTAATTGACTAGGTTTTCATTTTCATTTTTTGCTAATTGCGCGGCCCATTCATCAAAACTGTCGGGTTAAAGTAATTTTACTTGACATGTTAAAAAAAGTTCTGTGTGTGTATATTTATTGGGTGCTTTTCTTTTCTGGTATATTTTAAAGACAAAAATGAAAGTCCCGCTACAGTTACCATCGTCAAATCTCTGTGCTAAGCCTCTCAGGGTCGAAGAGAATCCGATTACTATCTCTGGTACTTCCCGTCGTCTGTTTTAGATTTCTCAGGGTCAAAGAGAGTCCATGTGCTGCCACTGCCACCTCCAGCTGTCTCTTCTAGGCCCCTCTGGGTCAAAGAGAGTCCAAGTACTGCTGCTGAATCCTCCCGGTGTCTTTATTAGGCCCCCGATTGTTGAAGAATGAGAGTGCAGCCCCTGCCACCTACTGCTGTCTGTTCTAGGCCCCTCAGGGTCGAAGAGAGTCTTAATGCTGCTGCTGCACCCTCCTGGTGTCTGTTTTAGGCCCCCAATTGTCAAAGAAAGTCAGAGTGGAGCCCCTGCCACTTCCAGGTGTCTGTTCTTGAGCCTTTTAGGGCTAAATAATTGCCCTGCAACTTTAGAATGTCTACTGCTGTCCTGGGAGAAAGTGTCATTCAATGCTACTGATCCCCTGAAGTTTAATAACGTCCATGGAGGAAATGTAAGTATACACCATTGATTTACAAACGTCAATTGTTGTCCTAGGAGAAAACTTGATTTGATGCTGCTGGTCCACCAATATCCACTGCTGTCCTGGGAGAAAATTGATATTATGCCTTTAATCCACTAATGTCCACTGCTGTCCATGGTGAAAATTGAATGATTGACTGGCTGATTGACTCTTTTTTTTAAATTGCTATTTTCCAATCTTTGACACAGTTAAAACAACATCTGTTGAAAAAAAATGTTGCTCTTTATTAGTCCCCCTATTGTAGCTACTTTGGCTTTTTTAATGAAATCCGACCCAAAATTCACAAACTTTAATGAGATCCGACCCAAAATTCACAAACTTTAACCCCTTAACGACTGATGACGTGTATACTCGTCATGAAAGGGTGAGCGTTCCTGCATCATGATGAGTATACCCGTCATCAGCTCTAACTGTCACTGCTGGTAAACAGGAAGTGATAGCACAGTAACAATTGCTGTCTAAGACAGCTAACCGTTACTGCTAGCAGTCCGGGGACCCCTGTCATCGGTCCCCGGTCTCTAATCACTGTCTTAGACAGCAATCGTCACCATGCTGTCACTGCCGTTATTGTGATGCTGCTGATGTGCCCAATTTCCTGCGCAGCAAGCATCGCTTTTACAGACAACTGATGGTTGCTGCTGATAGCGGGCTGAGAGTGCTCCTGTGCTGCTGTCTCTCCCTCCAACCCTATAACCCCCGTGGCTGCTGTCTCTCACTCCCCTTAGTCCTCTCCTGTCAGCTGCAGCCGCTTCCTGTCTCCTTCGGGCAGTGTCTGTTAGGGTACTATTACACAGAACGATAATCGGCCGAATTGGCCCGATTTGGCCGATTATCGCTCCGTGTAATAAATGTAACGATCAGCCGATGACAACGATCATCGGCTGATCGTTGATATAGGTTAGACCCTATTTTCGTCAGGCGCCTACTGTGTACCGCTGCGTGTAATAGCGGTGCGTGGCCGGCGACTAACGATATACATTACCCATCCACGTTCCAGGGCTGCTCCTGCCGTCCGCTTCTCCCGGGGTCCGGCACGCTCTAGCTTCACAGAGGCCTGTCAGCTGATAAGCCGTTCAGCCAATCACAGGCCGCGGCGGTCCCGGCCTGTGATTGGCTGAGCGGCTTACCAGCTGACAGGCCGCTGTGAAGCTAGAGCGCGCGGGACCCCGGGAGAAGCGGACGGCAAGAGCAGCCCTGGAACGTGGATGGGTAATGTATGCCAGTTTAGCAAGGGCTGCAAGGACATCGGTAACGATGTCCTTGCAGCTCTTGTCAAACTATTATCGGGCCGTGTAATAGGCCCAGTAAACGAGCAACGATCTAGCAGATCGCTGCTCGTTTACAGGTATTATCGGGCCCTGCTCGGCCTGTGTAATACCACCCTAAGATCGGAGCTGCTGCAGCTTATCAGACACTTCAGACTGAGCCTCTATAACACTGATTGCTCTGATTGGTCAGTGACAGTGTCAGTTAATGTGACCAATCAGAGCAATCAATGTTATAGAAGCTGAGCGATGCATCTGATGAACTGCAGCAGCTCCAAACCTCCTCACTCCTGTCACTGTCTGTGACAGGAGTGAGGAGTTTTGGATCTTCTGCAGCTCATCAGTTACATCAGATTCAACCTCTATAACACTGATTGCTGTGAATGGTCAGTGACAGTGTCAGTCATTGTGATGTCACTGCCCATTCACAGCAATCAGTGTTATAGAGACTGAGTTTGATGCATCTGATGAGCTGCAGAAGATCCAAATCTCATCACTCAGACCTCTCAAAATTGATTTGGAAAGGAACTAGTCCCTAAAACATCAATTTGGGAAATTTCATGAAAATTTTAACATTTGCTGCTAAACTTCTAAGTCATATAATGTTGTAAAAAAGTAAAGGGGCACCTGCAAAATGATGCCAACATAAAGTAGACATATTGTAAATGACAATTACGAAGCAATTTATGAGACATGATCATCTTTCTTACAAGCATTGAATTTCAAACATTTTAAAATGCTAGTATTTTCTATTTTTTACAACATTTTTGAAGTTTTTCACAAAAAACACTGAATGTGTCGACCTAGCTTAAAGTACAATGTGTCACGAAAAAACTATCTTAGAATCACTTTGATAAGTTAAAGCACCACGGAGATACAAGCACATAAAGTAAGACAGGTCAATTTAGAAAAATGGGCCTCAGTCATTAAGTGACATACTGGACTTTTTAGCTCAGTCATTAAGGGGTTAATGAGATCCGACCCAAAATTCACAAACTTCATGAAAAGAGTCGCTGATCTCTAGTGATTGTTGTATCCATGTTTTCTAGGCATTGTTCAGGAAGTCCTGGGGCTGTATCCACACTCTTCACAGAGAAGGCAGCCTGTGGGATTAAAATGGCGATCAGTTTTGCTTCGTACGAAGCTAAACAAAGTTGCTTTGCGCATCTCTAATTAAAACATTTAATCTAGCATGTGAGTAATAAGTAAAATATATGTTTTAACAAACTTTATAAAGATTGGTTGTGCTTAATATTTATTAACATTTATGGTTAAGTAGCACTAGCACACTAAGATGCACGTGCCCTATTGAGCTATGGCGTTAGTTTCATATTGTAAATGTATGATAATTGTAGGCTTTTTAATACTAAACAGCATTCATTTCTTACATTTTTATGTGTAATGACACATTGAAACAATAGCTTCTTTTGTCATCAGATAATTACACTATAAATGTACTTTCTGTGCCGGTATAGTAATTATAGTGCTTGAAAAAACACTATATTGTAATCCATATTCTTCTTCTACTTCTTCTTCCAGCTATTCTTCTGCGAATAATACAGCCCAAAACGCTTTGTGCACAGACTCTGTTTAAACTGCGTTTTGAAGCCCTTGGCGGTGGCAGGTGTGCTATATATTTTTTGTTTCGATCGGATTTCTCATTTTAAAGAAATTTACGTTTAATGACCGCTAATTTCCCTTAGGAGATAATTGCCACACTGTAAACGCGAACAGCCAATCACAGCACATATGCAAATAGCTGAAATATAGCAGCCAATAGAAAGTCTAAGGTCTTGTCAGTCAATGCCTGACAACATCCATATAGTTACATGTCCACTATTGGCCAATAGAAAATGTAGAAGAGGGAAGGTCCTTAAAGATTTTTTCTCACTGACATGAGAAAGATTGTCATGGTAACCGAGCAATGTTCTTTACCATTTTAAGTAGCAGAGTTCAGTCAGTAAAGGAGCAGAGCTGAGCCAGCCATGTAGCAGGGACGGTACCCAAGCCGCTCTTAAAGGGACGGTCAGTGATGTAGCAGAGGTCAGTCAAGAATCTCGCAGAGCTGATACCTGCATGACAGAGCAGAGCTGAGTCGGTTTTGTAGCACAGCTGATACCCGCATGACCCAGCAGAGCAGAGTTGGTGTTGTAGCAGAGCTGATTCCCACATGACACATCAGAGCTGATTCGTTGATGTTATAAAAAGACAATACCAAAGTTGCTCCTAAAAAGGCAGTACCAAAGTCGCTCTTAAAGGGACATTACATAACTTGCTCTTAAAAGCACCGTACCAAGGTAGCTTTTAAAAAGACAGAACCAAAGTCACTCTTAAAGGGATGGAACATAAGTCACTCTTAAAGGGTCAGTACTTAAGTCACTTTTAAAGGGACAGTATTAAAGTTGTTCTTAACCCCTTACGGACCGGGCCAATTTCCATTTTTGCTCTTTCGTTTTTTCTTCCTTGTGCTTAAAAAGTCATGGCACTTGCATTTTTTCACCTAGAGACCCACATAAGCCCTTATTTTTTGCGCCACTAATTGTACTTTGCAATGACAGGCTTAATTTGTGCATAAAGTACACTGCGAAACCATAAAAAAAATTAGTTTTTCATTTAGGGAGGTTTCATGTTTACGCCATTTGTCCTAAGGTAAAACTGACTTGTTATTCGTGTTCCTCAAGTTGTTACGATTACAACAATATGTACATTTTATTAACTTGTGTAACTTTTATTTTATTTGATGGCTTTTAAAAAAATTAAAACCTGTTAAAAAAATAAATGTTCCTTAAAATCGCTCTATTTAAGGCTTATAACGCTTTTATCTTTTGGTCTATGGGTCTGTGTGAGGTGTCATTTTTTGCACCATGATCTGTACTTTCTATCAGTACCTTGATTACGCATATGCAACTTTTTAATCGCTTTTTACTACAATTTTTCTGCATTGCCCGTGAAATATCAGGAATGAAATAAATTAATAGTTCTGGCAAATATGCATAAGGCGATACCAAATATGTTTATTTATTTACTTTTATTTATAAAATGGGGAAAGGATGGTGATTTAAACTTTTTATTAGGGGACAGGATTTTTTTTTATTAATAAAACAAAAAAATTTTTAAACACACTTACCAGAAGTCCCCTTGGGAATACATAAAGGAAGGGTATTCAAGGGTTAAAGTTTTCCTTAAAGGGAAGTCACTGTTAAAGGGGTGTTAAAGCCAAATTCACTAAGAGGCGTATGCCAGGGAAAAGGGGACGGGGCCTATTTAAAAACTGGTGTACTCGTAAACACCATCCCAGCCCCCCCCCCCCCGCGTGTGTGTTTATTTTTTTTGTGTGTGTTCTTATATTTATATTTAATTTTACTGTCCCATTGGAGGACTTGGCCAGCCAGTGGCATAGCAGATCAGCCTTGGGGCTAGTTAGGACATCGAAGGTCTCAGCTTAGCAGAGCCTCCATAGTGAACATTAAATGATTTCTCCCTCTGTTCTCCCTATAGGTGCTGCCATCGCACTGACCGAAGCATCTCACAAGTTAACTGCCAGGATTCGAGTGTTTCATCTGTGGACATAACTGTAGGTTCATGAGTGGAAAAGCAAAGCAATGTACAGCTTGGTAAGTCCTTGGTCCTGAATGGGTAAAATAAGTACTAAACTTTCTAATTCATATAGTAAATTTTTGAAAATAATGTCCTACTGTTTTATAGGTATAACATCATCTGTGGATCAACCAACAAAACACAGTAATCACTGAACTCAAGGAGAACAGCGAAAAAAATTCCAATGAAGTACTCAATCAAGAGTCTCCACTGATGCCCCCAAAAATTTAAATATGCAAAACAAGAGTCCGTGGAGCCTCAGTTACGAGTCTCAAAACACGGGATAGCCAGATATCTCTAGCCTGTTGCCAACGGGGTGCCTCCATGATGGGGAGAGCACCACACCACCCTGATAAATAACCCCTTAAGTCCCACTCGGTTGCGAGTATTGGAACATAGACAGGGAAACAACAGGGTGGCCCCTTTTGTCAATGTCTAACTCAAGGTGCGAGTATTGCGATCATGACAAGGGCTTGCAAAGGCAGGCTTCCACCCACAGAGAGCCGGGTGGTGTGGTGCTCTCCCCATCATGGAGGCACCCCGTTGGCAACAGGCTATCATCTGTGGATCAATTATAAAAGTGGCATTCCACAATTACATATTTGGATAATAATAATAATAATAATAATAATAATAATAATAATAATAATAATAATAATAATAATAATAATAATAATAATAATAATAATAATTATTATTATTATTATTATTATTATTATTATTATTATTATTATTATTATTGGAATGCAAATCTGTACTATTGCCAGCACCAGAGGATAATGCAATAGAAAACAAGTTTCCATTATACCCTGCTGGTAGGCCATGAAAAAATGCAAATAAATAAATGTGGTTAATTAATCTAAAACACAAATTTATCAAGTGATCGCCCATCCTGCTAGATACTAGATCCTAAAGCAAAATGTTGCATTAAAATCAAGTAACAGTATGAACAAAGTTTACTAATTAATCAACAAGTATTTACTCAGTGGACACCACTGACCTACAGTAAGCTTAAGTTTTGCCATGCTCCTGACCTTATCTGACCATGAAATTTTATGTGTAGGCCTACATAATTGGTAGATTAGATGAACAGTATCTAGGTGTCATCCTAAATACTCATTGCTGATCAATACTACTTCCTACCAAAAAGAGGTAAAAACCTTATTCTTAAACAATACACAGCTCTTATAAAAAACTATAAAAAAAGACAAGTGAAATTAGGCACACAAAGGTATTGTCCCAAAATGTAACCATCCAATATACATTACTAAATTACATTACTGTATATATGTAATCATATACATTAAATCAATAATATTAAGTATACAGTCTGCCTATGTGGGGGCTAGAACAAAAAAGCAAAGGCTCCACTGTTCTGGCACTGCTATAAATATAGGTACCAGTCAAATTACTATTGCACCAACCCCAAATCGGGCCTGTTATGCAAGGTGCTACAAATGTAAAGAACTGTTCCAAGCTGTATAAGAAACCAACCCCGAAAGAAGTATAGTACAGGGGCATTAGTATAGCTTAACAACGTTAGAAGGATAACATGACCAGTCTCCTCTAAAATCTTGGTTCAGTCCCTTCCAAAAGGTGATTGGTCGTGGAAGCTGAAAGCGATTCTGTACCCACAATCTAATCCCCCCAAACCACTTGTACCTTCGAATAGCTGCTTTTAATCCAAGATCTATCCTGGGGTCAATTCGGCAGGTGATGCAGTTATTGTCCTAAAAAAACACTTTTTTAAACTTGCAGCCCCATGCCCAATGGTCGGGGCTTAGAATATCTGTGCCCTAACTTTGCACCACCCCTTTGTCCCTCCTCCCCACCCTCTTCATCATTAGGATGCCACTGGAACATTCTCTCCTGTCTGGACATTGCACAGGTGCCTTAAAGATCCAGCCCATGTTCAGTATTCACACAGCTGATGCATAGAAGACAATCTGCCTGGAGCATTCCTAATGATGAGGGCGGGGAGGAGGGACAGAGAGGTTGTTCCAGCCTAATGCATACACAATCTAAGCCCCGGCCATTGGGCACCGGGCTGCCAATTTAAAAGTTGTTTTTTAGGAGAATAACCGCATCACCTGCCGAACGGACCCAAGGATAGATCTTGGATTAAAAGCAGCTATCTGAAAGTACAAGCGGTTTGGGGTGGTCAGATGGTGGGTACAGAGTCGCTTTCATACCACACTACTAGGGGTTCCAGCATATGAAACTCAGGTGGAGTTGAGGTTGAACTCTTATTTTGCTACAAATTCTACCCAAGATGTGTCAGTCCCTATGGTGTGGGAGGCACATAAACCTGTTCTAAGAGGGAAGTTTATAGCAATCGATTGTACATAAAAAGAAATTTTCTGGTAAATTAGATGCCCTGCATACTGAGATATCGGCCCTGGAGACTCTCCATAAGAAATCTAATGTATAAGAAATCTACATTCCTTTAGTGCGGTATCAGATTTAAAAATAAATGTAAGTAAATCTGAAGCGCTGAATGTCAAAGCCCCATCTAGTGCAGTCTCAAATTTGAAAACTGACCTCTCTTTTATTTGGGCTACTACCTCCATAAAATATTTAGGAATTAAAGGGGTTATCCAGCGCTACAAAAACATGGCCACTTTCCCACTACTGTTGTCTCCAGTTTGAGTGGGGTTTTTAAACTTAGTTCTTTTGAAGTAAGTGGAGCTTAAAGGGAACCTGTCACCCCCTGTGCTGGGGTGACAGGTTCCCGACCCCCCGTTAGAGACCCCTATACTTACCTCATCGCGCCGGGTCCCGCTTCTGAAGATGGTCGGGTCCCGGAGATCTCAGCCGCTGCAGCCCGGTGCGCGCGCTGAGAGATGAGTCCAACACCCATAGAGAATGACAGGAGAGTCCAGCGCTCCGTCATTCTCTATGAGCGTTGGACTCATCTGTCAGCGCGCGCGCCGGGCTGCAGCGGCTGAGATCTCGGGGACCCGACCATCTTCAGAAGCGGGACCCGGGGCGATGAGGTAAGTATAGGGGTCCCTAACGGGGGGTCGGGAACCTGTCACCCCGGCACGGGGGGTGACAGGTTCCCTTTAATTGCAAACCACACCTGAACTGGAGACAACAGTAGGGGGAAAAGTGGCCATGTTTTTGTTGCGCTGGTAATATAACCTCTGACCCTACTAAATTATTTGCTGCTAATTACACCACCCTTAATAAAGTGAAGTCACAACTTTCATCCCTAAACATCCCATTCATTTCATGAATGAGGAGAAAGAACTTAAAACCTATGTGTTACCCCGCTTTTTATATATATTTCAGACCCTCTCTATTCTAGTACCTTCCTCTTTCTTTAAAGGAGCACAAAGAGCATTCTCTTAATTCCTCTGGGTGGGACAAACTCCTAGGTTGGCCCACAGACACTTGATACTGAGAAGAAAAGATGGAGGTTTTAACCTTTCTGATTTGTGCACATACCATACAGCATCTGTGTTAAGCAAGTGGTGCACATTTGTTTTCAAATATCCTGAGAACCCACTTTGGGTAAATATGGAACGCACCCTATTGACACCTGCATATGAGATCTGCTTATGGAAACCTGATCTCATGCCCCCATCGCTTTCTTCTCAATACCCTCTCTTATATGCTACTATTTAAACATAACATACTGTGATCAAACTATCCAATTTATTGAAAGGCCCCTCACCCCACATGCCATTGACCCTGATTCCAGCATACCTTGAACATAAATTTATTTCTCCACCTCCTATGTGGCATCACTTTAGATCAGTGCATCTCAAACTTTTTCTGCTGGAGCCTCACCCAACAGACCAAGGCAATGCCTAGGCCCCAGACTGACCAAGAGGGTGCCTGGGCCTCACTATCTGTGATTAGAGTCCATTTAAAAGCTGAAAATAATGCTAGGGCTACCTTTCACCTGTCTCCCAAGCTCTAGTACAAGTACAAAATAAATTAATAATGTTGATAAAATTGAGATTTTGGAGGACTGTGCAGATCATAGTTACTTTTGTGAAAACTGCCTCCCCAGCTGGGCCTCACAGTTTGAGAAGCACTGCTTTAGATCCTATCCTACCTCTTATGTATATAGCTTACCCTGCCCATTCGGTTTCCCAGCCCACTGCTATCTACCACCGCTGGGGGCACAGTGTAGAATAATTTGGTGCTAGCTGATCCTACCAAACTATGGGGTAGATTCAGGAAAACCTTTTTGCCCATGCGATCCGTCACTTGGTTGGACAAACTGATCTGTATGCCCTGTATACCTCCCAAATTACTCTCCTCAGTGTATTCTGAATTGGCCTCCATGTCAAAACACAAACCAGCACATTTAATTGCATGGGAAAAAGAATTAGATGTAGTTTTTAAGCAACATGACCTAAATGCATTAGCCTCGCTCTCACATGGCTTTTCATGTTGCATCAAGACACAAGAAAGTTCTTTTAAACTTTATTCTAGGAACGCCGGCATTCCTATTCAGAGCTGGATTTTTCCCTTCTGATTCGTGTTGGAGGTGCCTTCAAGGTACAGGTACTTATATTCATATATGGTGGCAATGACTCTCTATTAAACCTTTTTGGGCCGAGGTGCTGGAGCAGGTACAGAGAATAGGACAGTGTAAGCTAGACCTAACACCTGCTCTTGTATTATTATGGTTACCTACTACATCATACACTTCACGAGCCAATGATCTGATTACCCACCTACTTACTGCAGCTAAACTGCTGATACCACTCCATTGGAATAACAAAGAACCTCCCACCATTCCAGAATGGGAAAGTAATTGTGATCAATTGGCTCGCTTAGAGGAATTGGTTAGCTGGGAGAGAGGTATAATGAAGTAGTGTAATGAGGTAGAGGGTTTGTAGACGGCAGAGAAGAGATGGGAAGCTGTAAACAAGCATAAGAGGAGTGTAGAGCTGCGGAGATGAGCTTGTGAAAAGAGGTGGCAGAGGAGGAATGTCTTGACAATGTTTAGGTAGGATAGGGAGCGCTCCTGGCTTGTCAAGGGCTTGTCAAGCATTGTGTGCCCACTACATGGGGGCTTAAGAAGCCCAACTTCCAGAAGGTCCGTGCATCACCTTTGGTGCACAGGTCTGTGCATTCCACAGAAAGGGAATAGGGGGCAGAAGGGGCAAAGAGGGAAAAAAGGAAGGAGGGTGGAAAAAGGTGGGAAAGGGGTGAAAAAAGGGAAGGGGGAAGGAAAAGGAAATGGGGGGAGGGGGGACGAAGGGGAGGGGGAAGAAAAAGGGAAGGAAGGGGGTTGGGGTTATAATACCTCACAGGATCTGACTGACTAGTTGACCTAGGAGGCAAAGCAACAAATCATCAGTACAGTGGTGGAGCATGATAAACCTCATTGCATACACATTACAAACAAAACATATCGTATTCACGATTAACACAATTGGGTGAAAGGGTCTGTAAGGTATGAATCCAGAACAAGTCTCTTTTCCTGAGCAGTAAATTGATCTTATCACCTTTTTTAGGGTGGTTCACCTGTTCCAGCACTTGCAACCTTAATTGTGCAATTATGTTTCCATTATCCATGACGTGTTCTGGAATAGACAAATATGTTTTTTTTTTTACAGTGAATCATGGATTTATGGCTGCTCATTCTGTCCTTTACTCTTTGAGAAGTCTCAGCAATATAGGTAAGTCCACAGGGGTATTTTAATAAATATATTACATTGCGGCTGTTGCACGTAAAATGTCCTTTAATCTTGAATGTTTTACCAGTTAGTGGGAGTGTGAACTAGTCCCGTTTAATGACATTGGAGCAGCTCATGCAGCCTAAGTACAGAAGTTTCCTGTTGAGTTTGGGGTTCAGTAGAGTTTGTCGGGGGCTTCTTTTGAAACTGCTTGCTGAGAATGGGCCAATGTTTCCTGACTACTTGTTGGATTCTAGGAATCATGGGGTGATAAGTGTAAACAAATGGGATACATGGGGCCTTGTCTTGTTTGGGGGTAGGAGGTTCGTTTGTCATGGTTAGTGTTTTTTCTTTAACAGTGATTTCGGGGAATCCCCGTTCTTGAAATTTATTATCCATGTTGTCAAGACATTGTGGTATTAAAGTGTTGTCTGAAGCAATTCTGGATACTCTCTTAAACTGCGAACTGGGGAGCGATAATTTAGAGGCCCTAGCCTGGTAGCTCTTAATGTGGAGTAGACTGTTTCAGTCTGTGTGGCTGGCCATTTGGGTCTTTGGTCACCAGTGTGTCTAAACAAAAGATTTGGCTTCAGTCTTGATGTAGTGTGAAATGAAGTTTGGGGCGTATACTGTTAATGAATGTAAAAAATTGCATAATTGTGTCCTCAGTACAGTTCCAAATGCAGAAAACATCGCCAATGAAAAGTGGATGTGTGTATATGTGTTCTGCCTCAAAGACGGCTATATAGCTGTTGGCATAAGGGATACCACTCCATAGCGGTCCGGTACCGTTGTGTGTAATAGGCATCACCAAACAGAATGAAGTTCTTATGGAGTACTATACGTAACAGGTCTATGCAAAAGTTTATGGTTTGACTGGAAAGGTTGGTTGTCCCAAGTAGGGTTCTGACTGCCGGTATGCCTTTTTCATGTTGTATGGAGGTATAGAGGCTATTGAAATCCAGTGTCACAAGGAGATTGGAGGGAGGAATTTCTTTTAGGGATTTTAGATTTTGTAGAAAATGCCCTATGTCAAGAATGAAATAGAGGGTGTTTTTGATGGGTTAGGTGATGATCTTCTCACAGGAGATGGAAAAAGGGGACAGAATAGAGTCTATCGAGGCTACAATTGGGTGTTCTGGTGGTTTGATCAAGGATTTGTGGATCTTTGGCAGGACATAAAAAAACTGTGTTATGGGATATTCTTCTTAAGTACAGCATCTTACCATAGTGTTCACAGTTACTTAAATGCATATTCTCTTTCCACAACAATGTTGAAAAAAGACTCTGGCTAGGGTAAAAATGTCCATCAGTCGCCTATAAAGCTTCCAATAATGTTTATTGGATGGTAAAATGCCTATAAGCAGATTGCCGATCAATCAATTCAATTAATTAAATTGAATAAGCAATCAAATGATTGTTGTAATTGTTCTCTAGATAACATGCCAATTCTACCACACAATGAACAACATAAACACTAAACCCAGCTAAATTTGCTAAATTGCATTTTTATTTCACCATAATTTTCATTATATTTTATGGTAGTTTGAATGATGTCACTATAAAGTACAGTTGATCACACAAAAAGACAAGCCCTTATACGGCAATGTAGATGAAAAAATAAAACTGTTATGGCTGTTACAAGTCAAGGAAGAAAAAAATTAAAACCTTGAAATGAAAATGACTTGATTATCATCATTCATATGAACATATCAAAATCGTAACAAAAGCAATTAACTTACTGCAGTTTTTTTCACCTAGTCAATATATTTTTATATCATTATATTCTGTATACTCTAGACAGATTTACTCTTTATCATTGAAGAGCACAGGGCAACTATGATGGTATGAGATGGGAATAGCTCATGATTATGATTTCATGAAAAAAAAAAC
Source organism: Dendropsophus ebraccatus (assembly GCF_027789765.1). Classification (NCBI taxonomy): domain Eukaryota; kingdom Metazoa; phylum Chordata; class Amphibia; order Anura; family Hylidae; genus Dendropsophus; species Dendropsophus ebraccatus. Next base: position 105,436,283 of record NC_091455.1, read on the forward strand.
TCATTTTAAAATTCTCGATCAAATAAACATTATTTTTTTTTTATATTTAACTGCTATCTTTTAAACACTTGAATCAATGTGCATGATCCAGAAAAAAATGTTTGCTATACTTTTGAAACCAATATTTGGCATATTTACACATATTAATTAGGTCACATCTGTGCTACTTTTGTACATTATAAAGTGACCTATTTTCAGCATCAGTAGAATCTAACCTTATCATTTACTTTTATTTTCATTTGTGCAGTTAAATGTAATTATATACTGTAATTATTAAAATGGCAATCATTGAAGTGACACTGTCAACCCCTTTTTGTATTATGACTTCTCTACACAGGTGTAAAGGGTAAATTTTGCAGTTTTCATACCTTATTTTATATCATACGTCATGGTGCTTGTTCCAGTAAAAAGTGATCTTTTATCATCTGCAGATTGTGCTACCTAGACGGGACTTCACGTCACTGCCATAGGCCCCTCCATGACGTCATCACCGCATAGGCCCGTCCTGACCTAGAGAGGGTGGGGCCTAGACATTTAGGCTGGCCCATTTCAATGGCCATTGAGGGGGTGGGGCCTAGACGGCTATGATGTCACAAAGAAGAGGGGTCTACGTGACATTGTGGGCGCACAATCTGCAGATAAAAGATCACTTTTAACTGGAACAAGCACCATGATGTATGATATAAAATAAGGTATGAAAAGTTTACACCTTTACCCTTTACACCTGTGTAGAGAAATCATAATGCAAAAAGGGGGTGACAGTGTCACTTTAAGATTCACTTTGCATCTTATGTACTATACTGTTTATAAGAATAACTATGAACATTTTTTAAGCTATGTTCCCACTTTAGGAACATAATGGAAAAAGGTGTCCATCTTGTATAATATAGACCACCGCAAATAATGATCATGATGATATATTACTAGACATTTGCCTTTCCCCTGCCTTTTATTTTTTGTGTTGTTATCATGCTGTAAAACAAAGCTGAACTTACCAGAAATCCAGGTCCAGTCTCCTGAAGGCAGATTTTCTGACTTGTGCTTGTTGAAAACAGACTAAACACTTGAAGTCCAGCAGTAAGGGTCGAGGACGAGGGCGTGGGGTTCCAAGCGATGCAGTGGGCAGAGGCCGTGGTTCTGGCCAGAGTGACACAGCACCCCTTGAGGAGGGAGCAGTAGCACACCCAGACATTCATTCCCTAGGTTATTCTCGCAACTTACGGGGTCTCAGGGTACCACACTATTGAAACCACAGCAGTGTGAACAGGTGATGACGTGGATAGCCGATAATGTGTCCAGTAACTTATCCACGACCCAGGGTACCCATGCTCAATCCTTAGCTGTTGAGCATGTATGGCCTGAAGAGAAGGAATTGGTGGAGGAGGAAATAGAGAGTCAGCCTTTTGAGGAGAGGGAATTCTTGCGTGTTGGGACCCTGGCACAAATGGCTGACTTCATGTTAGGCTGTCTTTCCCGTGACCCTAGGGTTAATTTTTTTTTTACAACACCGATTACTGGGTGTTCACCCTCCTGGACCCTCAGTAGAAGCAGAACTTTTCCACTCTCATTCCTGCCGAGGAACAGAGTATGAGAGTGAATCAATATCAACAGGCCCTGGTGCAGAAGCTGAAAGGCTGCGTCATCTACCTTGTTCACTGAGTTCTCACCGCCATGCTGTCAGGTCTAATTTTTGAGAGGTTCCACGCCTGCCTCATCTAAAGGCTGGTAAAGGCCACTTTATGGGCTGTTTTCTTAATCTTCGATTTTAAATTTCAAATCAAATCGCCTTCAAGTCAAGTGCTTTTTTGCAGGGCTGTCAGGTCATTTATTGTATCTCCAAGATATATGCCACAGCTAAAAGGAACAGACAGTGAAAATGGTGGATCCTAATTTTTGATCCTTGTGTTGTCCATTTCGAACCATATTATTAGTGGATGACTTGTAGGTGTCCTCTGCAGTCCTTTCATTTTGTAGCTGTTTCGAAGGTAGTAGTCAGCAGCTTGGTAAAGGCCACTTTATGACCTGTTTTTTTAATCTTTAATTTATATTTTCAAATCAAATCGACTTCAAGTTAAGTGCTATTTTGCAGGGCTGTCAGGTCATCATCTATTGTATCTCCAAGATACACGCCACAGCTAAATGGAACACCCAGTGAAATTGGTGGATCCTAATTGAGGATCTTTGTGTTGTCCATTTCGAACCAAATAATTGGTGGGTGGATGTAAACTTTTGGGTGTCCTCTGCCGTCCTTTCATTTTGTAGCTGTTTCAAAGGCAGAAGTAAGCAGCTTGGTAAAGGCCACTTTATGGCCTGTTTTTTTTTTAATCTTCAATTTCAATTTTCAAATAAAATCGACTTCAAGTTAAATGCTATTTTTCAGGGCTGTCAGGTCATCTATTTTATCTCCAACATACACGTCACAGCTAAAAAGAGCACACTGGGAAAATGGTGGATTCAAATTTTGGATCCTTGTGTTGTCCATATCGAACCATATAATTGGTGGATGACTTGTGGGTGTCCTCTGCCATGCTTTCATTTTGTAGCTGTTTTAAAGGCATTAGTCAGCAGCTCGGTAAAGGCCACTTTATGGCCTGTTTTTTATTTTTCAATTTAAATTTTCAAATCAAATAGACTTCAATTCAAGTGTTATTTTGCAGGGCTGTCAGGTCATCTTCTGTATCTCCAAGATACACGCCACAGCTAAAAGGAACACACAGTGAAAATAGTGGAAAGTCCACCCACTACTACTGCACTTGCCCTCTCTTAGATACTCTTTAAAAGATTAAAAGTGTATTCATTCAAATTCCGGGGCCTCTTAAGAAGACTTTATTGTTATCTCTTCGTCCCTACTACCTCCAATGATTTTGCCTCTCATGCACAACTGCATGAGGGTGTGAGGCTAAATCTAGCCATAATCCGGCTATTTTAATTGGATGATTGTATTGTCCATTTCATACCATGTTATTGCTGGATACAAACTTGAAAAAATAAAAAGAAGAATCAAACTTCAAACTAATTTAAACTAATTTGAATTCAAACTCAAATTTTACTTCAAACTTAAAATCTAATTATAATTAAAATTTCAAAAATAAATAAATAAAAAAATTAATTTTATATTCGGTCGCCAGAACAGAAGCGGTGGGGAGAAGTGGGGAGTGACATGATACTGGTAAAATTACCCCAACTGCTAAAGTAGTCAGGGGGTGTCATGCCTCAGCCCTGCTCAGTCTAGTAAATTATAAAGACAAGTTATTAAGGGGTGGAGGAAGGGGGCAGTCAGCTTGTCAGGCGCTGACAGGGGAACACTCTCCAAGGCCTTTGACCTTCAAAGTGACTTTCAGGCCTTTGACCTTGGTCGCATGTGCCTTGCCCATCTTGGTCTGGGTCAGCACTATTGTCTTGAGGTTGAACACCAGGCTGTTGCACAGAATTTGGCGTAATGGTGCGATTAGGCAGCCTCAGAGGCATCCATGCATGCTGTCCCTGTTATTTCCTGTCCATTTCCGTGGTGTTTCCATCATTTTCTGAGGTTGACAGGTTTTCAAGCAACCTTCCTGGGCCAAGCTTGGGTCCCCTGCAAAAATGCTCGAGTCTCCCATTGACTTCAATAGGGTTCTTTACTCGAAACGAGCACCCAAGCATAGGGAAATATTCGACTTGAGTATCGAGCACCCAAGCATTTTAGTACCAGCTCATCACTAATTAACACATAAACCAATCTTTAAAAACACCCATTTAAAATAGATTGGGGGGACTAGGTACCGGTGTCATCTGGGCAAAACAAAAGAGTAGAGTTGTTTTGCCTTGATCCCACTGGTACTTAGTCCCCCCAACCTATTTTTAATGGATTTTTTAATGATTGGATTATGTGTTAATAAAAATTTAAGTATGTTATAAAATCATGATATTATGTCTCTAATTTTGGGGGGTGGAAGTTATAGATGTTAGACATTATATTCTTGTGACATTTTCACCCTCATTACAAATAAAAAATAGGGGTATTTTTGAAACTACTCTTTTATTTTTTCACCTACAGGGCCATGTGAGGTCTTGTTTTTTGAGGAAAATGTGTACTTTGTAATAGTGCCTTTCAATCTGCCATAAAATGGATAATGGAACCCCCAAAATATCATTTATGGGGTGAATTTGGGTAAAAAATGAATGTGATTCTGCAAATTTTTGGGGGGTTCCATGTTTACGTAATGCACTTTACAGTAAAACTAACTTTTTTCTTTATTCTACAGGTCAGTCTGAACACAGCGATATGCATGTTTTCTAGGTTTTCTAATGTTTTACTATTTTTATTAGCAGTGAAACTTTTTTTTTTTGCAAATAGGTACATTTAAATATTTTTTTATATTAATATATATTTTTTTTACCTACAGGGTCATATGGGGTCATTTGGTCTTTGTGGCTGTATAATTTTTTCGCTCATGACCAGTTCTTTCTAGTGGTGGTTTGCTTGCGTATATACAATCATTTTTATTACAATTTTTCTGTATTTTATGGGACCAAAAATCAGCAAATTTGCACTCTGCACTTTTTTTGTGTATACTTAGTTTAGGCCATGTTCACATGGCATAAGACGCCAGCCATTCTCGGTTCAGCTGGGTCACAGAACGGCCGGTTTCAGAGAAGATCAACCTGGCTCATTTGCCCCTATCAACCAATCAGATTCTACCTCACAGACTCTTTGGAAAATGAAAGGAGGAATCTGATTGGTTGCTAGGGGCAACTGAGCCAGTTTCACTTTACACAATGTTTGAGAAATCTCCTCCATATTGTTTTTAATGTGATTACTTGCATTTTATGGTGATATTTTATGTTTTTACATTAAAGGAGTTGTCTGGGTAAACAAAATGCTCTTAGGAGCAGAGGATATCCCTCATCTCTAATCTAATTTGCGCCCACAACATACTTGTCAGGATTTTCTCTATACTGTACCTCCACTTACGAGGCCTGTTCTTCTTTTATTGGGTAATTTACACCATAGTGTTTTACATACTGTTTATCTTTGTTGAGGTTGACCTGTCAGCCCATTTTGTTGTCTATACCAATTTTAGTGTACATGTTTGAACCTCCATATTATCTTATTTTAATATGTGTTTGTCCTTTTTGGCTGTTTTTATCTTCTAATCCAATAAACTTTAACGTTTATCCCCATAGAACGCCTCATTTTCAAGTTGTATTGTCAGGCAGGGCCGTATTTACCACTAGGCACCCGTGGTCCGGTGCCTAGGGCAGAACCTATCAGGGGGGCAGCATCAAGGAGCAAGGGGAAGGAAACAACTTTTTTATTTTTTTTATTTTTAAGTCTCCCACCTCCCATTCAGACTTGCCAGTAAATCAGGTGTCTTTTTAAGGGGGTGGTGGTATTGTTCCGGTCTGGTATAGCGGTGTTATCCAGTCACAGTATGGTGGTATTGGTCAGGTCTGGTATAGCGGTGTTATCCAGTCATCATATGGCAGTATTGTTCAGGTCTGGTATGGCGGTGTTACATGTGACTCCTGGAGTTATTACCGATATGATAAATATAATGTTCAGAATCTAGAAAATCCTGATGCTAATTGGTGAGTAAGGATAGGGCGTCTTCAGGTTTAGTGCCTAGGGCAGCAGCAGCTGCTAATATGGCCCTGGCATCATGTATTGCAAAAGACAGTCAGACAAGACACAGACAGTGAGCCCTAGCTGAACCCGCCCACTATTCCTGCCTACTTGCCTTGGACAGCCCTAGGCGGCTGCAGACAACCACGATGGCAGTCCCTACACTGATAAAGTGTAACACAGAACAGTGACAGACAAAACAAACACAATGGGCCAGGGTAGACAATCCGCATACGCAACGTTGGGTGGCAAAAGTACAAAATAAAGATCCAAAAGAGTAGTCAAAGTCAGGCGGTAAGGTCAGGGCAAGCTGCAAAACAGGGAAGTCAGGAAACAAAGCCAAAGGTCAGAAATACACAGACAAAAGCAGAGGTAAAAGCTGTAGCAGAGTATAACTCAATAGCCAGCATCTAACTGCTGGAGTGTCAGGCTTTTATAATAGACCAGGAGCACAGTCCATAACCTCATTGGACCGCCTAAATCCAACTGTGCAAGTAAACCCTGGCAGGCAGAGGCATCTGTCAGTCAAGAGAACATAATACTGAACAGCTGAAGGAATCCTGAGTAGCAAAGAATCTAGCAACAGAGTCCTTCACTGCCAGAACTCTGACAGACAAAACAGGTGGGGCTGAACAAACAAGACAGATCTCTGTTCAGACCAGGTTCACAAATCAGTGCCTTTTCCTCTGCACAGCCTAAACTGACGAGTGAAAAGGTACAATCCTGACAATCATCTAGGTAAACCACTAAAAAAAACCAAGATATTCACGAAATACATCATTAACTAAATGCTGAGATTCCGCAGGTGCCTTAATTAATCCAAATGGCATAACTAAATGCTCAAAGTGTCCTTCTGTGGTTCCATTTATCTCCTTTCCTTATTCTTATCAGGTTTTATGCCCCGCGTAGGTCAATTTTAGAAAACCATTGGGCTCCCACAATCTGATTGAATAAATCAGGAATAAGAGGAATAGGATGTTGATTCTTTATGGTGATCTTATTTAATTCACGGTATTCTATACAGGGTCTAAGACCACCATCCTTCTTCCCCACAAAAAAGAATCCAGCACCTAGGGGAGAACAGGAGGGAGGAATATGGCCTTTGCGAAGACTTTCCTGGATATATTCCCTCTCTGGTCTGGACAAGTTAACAATTCTCCCCTTAGGGTACTTGGATCCAGGGATCAAGTCAATCGCACAATCATAAGGACGGTGTGGTGGCAGAACTTGCACAGATTTCTAATCAAACACATCGGCAAAATCAGCTAAAGACTCAGGAATTTCTCCCTCCATAGGAGAGCAGTCTGTGACATTTAATGCAATACACTGAGAAGAACACTTAGAATCCCATTTGATCAACTCCCTAGTGGACCAATCGAACATAGGATTATGTTGTTTCAGCCAGGGCAAACCCCAAATTATGTCAGAAGACAAGTTGTCCATGACTAGGAAATCAAGAATCTCCTGGTGTAGTGACCCAACCTGCACCTCCATAGATGGAGTAATGTATCGGAATTTACCCCGGGCCAAAGGTGTAATATCAGCACCAGTAATAGTCAATGGACACCTAAGCTGAAGCAGGCATATTTCTGGAGCTGACCAGAAAGCAGAGTTACTGAAGTTGGCCGAGGCCCCCGAATCTACATGACCATAACCGGAAACACATTTGTTTCCCAAAAACAAAGAAATAAGCAACATTTTTTTTTTCTTTTCAAGAAGTACCTGTGCGCCTAAGTGACCACCGCTACGGTTTATTTCCGGTGGTTGTTCTGGTCTGGAGATACATTCCCTCACCCGGTGCCTGACCTGGCCACAGTAAAAGCAGAGATTATGTTGTAGGTGGTAGACCCATCTAATCTTGGCATTCGCAACCCCGAGTTCCATGGGTTCATTTTGCGATAAAGGAACAGACGTACTTAGTTTAGGAGTAGAAACAGCAGAAGAAAGAGCTTTAGAAGGTTCAAGGGTACCTTTCTCTCTATGTGTGTCTCTGAGTTGTCTGTCCACCCGTATGGCTAGCTTCATAGTCTCCTCTAAACTATCAGGGTTAGGGTACACTACCAATAGATCTTAAAGCTGATCTGACAACCCCATTGGGAACTGGACACTGAATTCAGATGTGGATTCATCTGTGCGCGCCCACATCTGAATTCCCCGCTGCTCACAATAGAATGTGCAGCCGAAACAGCACTCTCCATTGTGTGAACTGACAGGTTTTCTGCGGCAGCTATTCATTGAAACCCGTGCCATCAGATCTGCAGCAGATTTGATGGCGCTAATTTGAAGCTGCAGATTTGCTTTGAATCTACAGTTTGAAATCTGCACCATCAAATCTGCTGCAGCAGGAAAAAGTGGTAAAGAGTGGAGTATGGAGAGGCGCTGGAACAGGTAGGTGAGTATTAGTTTTTATATTTAACCTTTCGTAAGCAAAATCAAACATTTTGTGAACCTGGGCGTTCACAAAATGTTCTGAATTTTTAATATAGGAAAATGCACATAAAACACATGTTTAACCTACATATAATGCATGGTTAAATTAGAACTAGAATACTACAAGTAAACAAAAAGCTAGTTTATTAGTATTTTTGTATACATTTTTTTTTTAACTACTAATAAAATTACATCAAAAGGTTTGTATAAGAAATCTTACCTTGCACAGATAATAATCAAACAGCTACTACTTGCATTTCATTAGCCAAAATTATTCTTTTTTTCTGTTTTGATCAAATTGTAAAAACTAAAAAGAATGCCATAGATATTTTTCTATTAAACCGGAAAGTTGGAAGTTCAATATATTATGAAATTTACAAAGAAACCTATTTTATAAAAGTGGCCATCAATATTGTACTGAGATCATGCAAGTGAAGTAAATTGATGTGAATCGATAGATCTGTTGGCTCTTGCCAGAAGTTCAGAAAAGCATTAGTTTCTCTAAAGCTGGCACCTGCCTTGCACTGTAGCACAATGTCTACACTCTTTAAAGATTGATAGGCACCCTGTGTTCTTTGCTACTCAAATTGATGGAAACTGTTTTGGAAATGTTCCAATGTAAAGCAGCAAAGAAATGAAAATCACTTCCACTGCCTCCCTATGATGGTTACTGTTAAAAGGCAATAATTAAACCACTTTGTTGATTGCTAGCATTAAGTACAATTGAGGAGTTCTAGGCAAACAACACGTTAGTCAACACTTCGCATAATCAGCCTTATCATGAATGGAAAAAGCTTTGTTTTTTTTGGGAAATATCTTTATTTTCTTCATTTAAAGAACAAATGTTCTGGTAATTCTCGACTTATATTCAGAAATGTAACATTACATGCGCTATAAATTCATAGAGGCGAGTAATATAGTCTTACCATACTGTTGGGTCATTTTCATAGTAAACAGAGGAAATGAAACTTCAACAAAAGTACGATAAAATATTAAATAAATTAAAATATATATCAGCCATTGATATGGCCATAGGATATATTCACACATTTTTTCCTCTCTTTAAGTTCAAAATGAAGTCATTTCGCTGTTTGGCCACCCATTAGTGCAATGAAGGCTGTTGGTACCTTATTCTGGTTCAGATGAACTAGAAGGCCTTTGGGCGTGTCTTTAATTGAAGAGTTCATCAAATTTAATAGTAAAACGTGTGCAAGGACAGTGAAAAAAGAAACACTGTGTGAATAACTAAAAAAATATTTCCACTGTTTCTAAAAGATGCCTGAAAATAATTGTCTTGATTAGTGATGAGCGAGCATGCTCGTCCGAGCTTGGTACTCGATCGAGTATCAGGGTACTCGATGGTACTCGTTACGCGGACAAGCATCTCGCGATACTCGAGAAAATCTCATCTGTTTCCTGTAAGTTTGGGCGCTAATTCTCAGCCAATAAACATGCAGGAGACTCTTTGGTAAATCCTGCGATCACGTGGGACCTATACATGTCGATAGCAGTGATTGGTTGGCCAGATCAGATGACCCTGCCATATAAAACTCGCAGCCGGCAGTGCTCGCTTCAGACATATAATGTGAGAGATTAGGGACAAAGCTGCTGCTTCTCAGGGAGAGCGTCAGTGTAGGCTTTAGCGTTCCAGTAGGCAGGGAATACTAGCAATACAAACAAACAGCCCTTTTCAGGGCTTCAAAGTGTTTTTTAATAGTTTTACTACAGACTGCTGGCTGGGACTTGCAGTGCTGCTACCACGATTTAACCATCACACTGTGGTAATCGGCTGCTGGCAGAAAGGGGACATTAGGTGTTGCATACAGACCCCTAAGAAGTGCCCAGTGTACTCCTTTTTGATTTTGAGGCTGGTGGTGCTGCTGGACTACATTGGATTGCTGGGATTTGTAGTACACCTGCATAGAACTTCACTGCTCATTGGACAGGGGTGTCAGAGAGTGTGTTTAGGTCCAGCCACTACCACATTGTACCGTACAGCCCCCCCCCTAAAATAGTGGGCACTACACTGTATTGCTGGGATTTGTAGTACACCTGCATAAAACTTCACTGCTCATTGTAAGGGTATCACAGAGTGTGCATCTAGGTCCAGCCACTACCAGATTGTACCGTACAGCCCCCAAAAAACTAGTGTGTACTACACTGTATTGCTGGGATTTGTAGTATACCTACATAGAACTTCACTGCTCATTGTAAGTGGGTATCACAGAGTGTGTGTATAGGTCCAGCAACTACCAGATTGTACCGTCCATATTGGCTATTGCTGGGCCTTCACTGGCATCCATGCTGACAACTGCTGGGCCTTTACTGGCATCCATGCTGACTACTGCTGTGCCTGCTCTTGTTTTTTTTAATTTTTTTTATTTGTATAGCGCACACAGATTTTGCAGCGCTTCACCTATATGTATGATTTTGGGTGTGGGAGGAAACCAGAGTACCTGGAGAAAACCCACGCAAACACGGAGAGAACATACAAACTCTTTGCAGATATTGTCTGGTTTTTGAACCCAGGACTCCAGCGCTGCAAGGCTACAGTGCTAACCACTGAGCCACCATGCTGCCCTTGCCTCCATGTTGGCTACTGCTGGGCCTTCACTGGCATCCATGTTGACTACTGCTGTGCCTGCCCTTGCCTCCATGTTGGCTACTGCTGGGCCTTAACTGGCATCCATGTTGACTACTGCTGGGCCTTAACTGGCATCCATGTTGACTACTGCTGGGCCTTCACTGGCATCCATGTTGACTACTGCTGTGCCTGCCCTTGCCTCCATGTTGGCTACTGCTGGGCCTTAACTGGCATCCATGTTGACTACTGGTGCGCCTGCCCTTGCCTCCATGTTGACTACTGCTGGGCCTTCACTGGCATCCATGTTGACTACTGCTGGGCCTTCACTGGCATCCATGTTGATTATTGCTGTGCTTGCTCTTGCCTCCATGTTGGCTACTGCTGGGCCTTAAATGGCATCCATGTTGACTACTGCTGGGCCTTAACTGGCATCCATGTTGACTACTGGTGTGCCTGCCCTTGCCTCTATGTTGGCTACTCCTGGGCCTTAACTGGCATCCATGTTGAGTACTGATGGGCCTTCACTGGCATCCATGTTAACTACTGCTGTGCCTGCCCTTGCCTCCATGTTGGCTACTGCTGATCCTGCCTAGCCTCCATGTTGACTACTGTTGCTCCTGCCTGGCCTCCATATTGGTTACTGTTGCTCCTGCCTGGCCTCCATGTTGGCTACTGCTGCTCCCAAGAGATCTCTGTGTGCTCAATACCATGCAGTGTCTGGCCTAATTTTGGGGAGGCTCACTTGCTTCCTCACTCACTTTTAATGGTTATCTGTGTTCTCACTGCCATGCTAGGTCTGGTATAATTTCTGGAAGGCTGACTGGCTACCGCTTCTACCTTGATCACTCTGTCCACACCGCCATGCTTTGTCAGGCTGAATTTTTGGCTGGTTCATGATATGCTACCTCTGTTTTAATGGTTCCCTGTGTTCTCACTGCCATGCTGTGTCAGGCTGAGTTTTGCGTGGTCCATATGCCTACCTCTGTTTTAACCAGGCTGTTGCACAGAATTAGGCATAATGGTGCCATTAGGCAGCCTCAGAGGCAGGCATACATGCTTCCCCTGCTGTTTCCTGTCCACTTCCGTTGTGTTTCCATCATTTTCTGAGGCTGACAGGTTTTCACACAACCTTCCCCCTACCCAACTTGGGTCCCCTGCAAAAATGCTCGAGTCTCCCATTGACTTCAATGGGGTTCGTTACTCGAAACGAGCACTCGAGTATCGGGAGATATTTGTCTCGAGTAACGAGTCATTTTAGTACCGCTCATCACTAGTTTTGATTTATGTTTTGACATCCGCGCAGACAACATCCATAATTTTATACACTGTGTGCATTGAACTTGCGTCATTCCATGGACTTCAGTACGTTGCATTGAAGTCAACTACATTGCTGCAATAAGGGATGTCTTTTTTAATAGATTAGGAGGCCGCCTTTTCTCTTTTTTTTAACGTTGTGTGAACATAGCCATAGAACTTTCAAATTACAGTACATCAGCAGAATTATACAATATTTGAACTTTAATTATCTTCTGTGAAGTGTTGTTTAAATTAACAGCTGCAGACACTAGTGCAGTGAGCAGCACTGTTTGCTTCCAAAAATGGGGTTGTCAGGAATGTGCAGTAAGCCTGGTGTGAACTGGCCCTGTTTTTACTTTTTGTGTGAAACACCTGCTTGCTTTTCAGCCTCTTGGCAATGCACGAGTTACACTGTTCACTGCTAGCCTGGATTGCTGCAGCTGAGCGGTGTTGATTGATGGACACATGCCCCTGCCTGTCCGCAACCATCAGAATCAGAGGGCCGGTCCAATGGGGATCCGGATCGGGCTCTTGATCCTCATAAATGAAAGCAGAGCCAGTCCTTCCCTGCTGGCTATATAAGGTTCATTCCCTGATCCCAGCTCCCCCTGTCTGTTCCTGCGATCCCCATACCGAATTCCTCTGCTCGATTTACCTGCTACCTGACCTCCCATCTTACCTGTCGCCTACCTGTTTGCTCTCTGACTTTGTACCGCGCTGCCGTTTGGTTCTGACTTGGCTACTTGACTCCCCTTTATTGTTTTTGTCTGTCTGTCTTGTTCTGTGTTTCACGTATCCAGTACAGGGAACGTCTTTGTGGTTGTCCGCGGCTGTCTAGGGCCGATTGAGACAAGTAGGTAGGGACAGTGGGTGGGTTCAGTATCAGGGAATGCTTTCTCGTCTTGTCTTTACCTTACTGTCCATACAGGGGTAACATCTAAAAGGATCTCAGACTCCTTAGGAAGAAGCCCCCCAAAAATACACATTGGTACCTAATTTCTCAAATCTACCAATTCCCCAGATTAGCAGTACAGTGCTCTTTGTATGACGTCACTAAATTAGCAATGTCACTTACCATCTAGCGATTGCTAGAAAGGGACTGAAAATATAATACAACCTTCTAGAGACATAGTCATACAAAAATTCAATCAAAGAACCATCATGGTGCCAAGAATAGGTCATCCTAACACTTACATGAGCAGTGAGAATGCTGCATTGCCTGAAAGTGTACCTGTCGTTATAACTTTCAAAATCTAAATCAACAGTAGATGTAATATAAAGCAAGTTTGCAATTTACATTCATTATTATTTTTTGTTGTTTTCATGCTGTAAAACAAAGGTGTACTTACCAGAAGTCCAAGTCCAGTCTCCTGAAGGCAGATTTTTTAGTCTTGTGCTGGTCAAAAAAAAAAAAAAAAGACTAATGCTGGGTTTACACGAAACGATAATTGGCCCGATCGTATGATTAACGATGTCGGAGTAACAATTTTTTTTTTTCATAACGATCAGCGTTATGCGATCGTTTTGCGATCGCGCACCCGCAGCCCGCCCCCCCCGCTCATCCGCAGCCCAGCCCCACAGTCAACCGCAGCCCCCTGTGCCACCCCGATCGCCACCCCCGCCGCTCCGATCGCCACCCCCGCTGCCTCTCCGATTGCCCCCCACTGCAGATCTGCTGTGATTCAAAGCAAATCCGCAACTTCAAATCTGCACCATCAAATCTACTGCAGATCCTGTCTGTGTGAATGCACCCTCAGGGTGCGTTTACACAGAGAGATTTATCTGACAGACCTTTGAAGCTAAAGCCAGGAACAGACAATAAACAGAGATCAGGTCATAAAGGAAAGCCTGAGATTTCTCCTCTTTTCAAATCCATTCCTGGCTTTGGCTCCCAAAATCTGTCAGATAAATCTCTCTGTGTAAACGCACGATTAGTCTTTGACTAATCTGCTGCAGATACTGTAGGTGTGAATGCACCCTAAACACAGGAATTCCAGCCAGTACAGAGTCACTGCTCAATCTGTCCATCAATCACATGACTGCCTTCTCTCTGTGAGTGCTCAGATGGCCTGGGAAATACTGGACTTCCTGTTTTCTGACTTTTTAAGAAAAAAAAAGTCAGAAAACAGGAAGTGCAGTTTTCTCCATGATAACAAAATAAAAAAAAATTATGAATGTAAATTGAAAACTTGCTTTATATCACATATACTGTTTATTTAGATTTATAACAACAGGTACACTTGAAGAAAACTGTCTTAGATACTGCAGTCAGCCATTTTAACGAGCAACTGGCTCACAAACAGTAGGTACCCCATACAGGCAGCATAGTGAACTGGATATAGGCTTAGCTTTTAAGATGCATGGTGAATTTTCCCTTTGAATACTGTAGATTTGAAACAAACAGACCATGAACATAAGTGGCACTGTATCTGAAAACAAACTAATCTCTGACAACCCTTTTAATAAACGTATCACAGATGCTTCCGCTGCCTGATATCCTTACATTGTTATACAGTTAAATAGTATGGTTGAAAAAATTCTTAGTACTTGTCTAAACCAGTTTTGAAGTCCTTCACTGTTGCTGCTGTGACCAAATCTTGGGGTACATTAAGATTGAACTATTTTTTCTCCAGGCGGAGTCATCCCCCCCTTGTCTTTTGAGGCTTTTTTGTTTACCTGGAACATCTTTTCCCTATATCTCTTGTAGTCAGTGCTTTATTTACCACTAGGCACCTGTGGTCCAGTGCCTAGGGCAGCACCTTGCAGGCGGTCAGCACCAGGGAGCTGAGGAATATTTTTATTTTGTCACCTATCTCCCATTCAGACTTGCCAGTAAATCTGGTGTCTTTTCTGAGGGGGGGAGGGGAGGGATATGATGGTATTTGTCAGGTCTGGTATGGCGATTTTATGCAGTCACAGCATGGTGTTATTGGTCAGGTCTGGTAAAGCGGTGTTATCCAGTCACAGCATAGTGGTATTGGTTAGGTCTGGTATGGCGGTGTTATCCAGTCACAGTATGGCAGTATTGTTCAGGTCTGGTGTGGCTGTGTTATCCAGTCACAGTATGGCGGTATTGTTCAGGTCTAGTGTGGCAGTGTTAAATCTGATGCCTGGAGCAATTACCTAACTATCTTCCAATCCTGTGGTGAAAATTCCTTCAGACAATATGCAGACTGTGGTGATATACAGTAAATGTGAGAATGCGGCCTCTGGCCATGTTCACAAGTAGTAAAACACCGGCTTTTCTGTGAACCGGCCGGATCACAGAACAGCCGGTGTTACTGATGATCATCCCGGACGGTACTGCAGTACCGGCCGGATGATTTTCAGTACTAATGAATTCGGATGTGGAAGCACCCATGTGGGCCCGCATTCGAATTCCTCGCTGCACACATTGGAGCATTTGGCCGAAGCCGCACACTCCGTTGTGTGTACTGACAGGTTGTTCAATCAATAGTGTCCCCAGAAAACTGACATGTCAGTTTTTTGTGGTGCCGCTAGCGATCCCAGCCAGAGTGTATACTATGTGTATACACTCCTGCCAGAATTTCCTCTACCTGCACTGCATATAGGCTGTGTATTATTCACACTTCGGCAACAACAGACGTAATTAATACACAACTTACGTTGTGTGAACCTAGCCTAAGACTGATCAGATATCAATATGATGCTCAGAAACTAGAAAATCATGATGCTAATTGGTCAGTGAAGATGGGGCAACTTCAGGTTTAGTGCCTAGGGCAGCAGCAGCAGCTATTAATACAGCCCTGCTTGTAGTGACCATTTATACAGTATATTTAAATACATAAACATATCTCCCCTTAAACGTCTCAAGACTAAACTAATTTAATTCTTTTAACTTCAAAAGATGCTCCATTTTGCTTTTTAGTTTAGTTGTCCATCTTTGGACATTCTTTCTATTAATCTGATTGCAAAACTGAACACCATATTCCACATGAGGCCGCACCAAAGCTTTATAAAGCGGTAATATTATATTCCTGTCCCGTGAGTCCATGCCTGTTTTAATGAATGACAACATCCTGCTTGCCTTAGAAGCCGCTGACTGACATTGTGTGCTGTTCTGTAGTCTATTATCTACAAGTATAACTACCCCCAGGACATATGATGCATGTGGGTTATTAGTACCCAGGTGCATAACTTTACATTTATCCACATTGAACCTCATTTGCCTTCTGCATGCCCAAACACTTAATGTGTCAAAGTCAGCCTGCAACATCTGCACATCGTTCATAGACTGTACTGTACTACAAAGCTCAGTGTCATCTGCAAAGATAGAAACATTGCTGTTAACTCCATCCTCAATAATAAACAGGCTAAATAGAAGGAGGCCCAGTACTGAACTTACACCACTTGTAACCGGGATGTACCCCAAGGTTGGAATCATTGACAATCACTCTCTGGATATTGTCATTAGGAAAAATGTTAATGCAATTACACACTAAGCTGTCTAAACCCTTAATTTACCTGTCAGACACCCACGAAGGACAGTATAAAATGCTTTTGCGAAATCCAGGTACACTATATCCACAGCAACCCCACTATTTAATCACCTCTTCGTAAATACATATTAAGGTTGGTTTGATGACTTGTCGTTAGTAAAACCATGCTGGATATAGTTTATGATACTATTACATGCTACATATTTCTATATGTAGCCCTTCAAATAGCTTCCCAACAATGGACATTAGGCTTACCAGTCTATAGTTACGTGCAGAAGACCTAGAAGGTTAAGAAATTACAGAACTGAAATCCCTAAGATCTCTGCGGTGTAATCCATCAGGCCCTGGCGTT
Organism: Dendropsophus ebraccatus; assembly: GCF_027789765.1. NCBI lineage: Eukaryota > Metazoa > Chordata > Amphibia > Anura > Hylidae > Dendropsophus > Dendropsophus ebraccatus. The sequence goes on from NC_091455.1 coordinate 105,453,010, forward strand.
TTAAACATTCAGTTTATTTATTTAATCTATCTATAGTCAGCCAGTTCAGCACATTACACGTGTTAGTAGTATTCGCCCCGCCTACCTCAGCACTGTCCCCACCTTGTTTTTATACTCTTCTTTTGTATATACAGAGCTGAAGAACCCATTCAGCAACCCTGCTTTCTCTTGCTCCCCAGTAACTAACTCCCTATCACCATCTGAATGCACTGACCTTGGTTTTTTTGGGGATCCTTTTGCTATCTTTGGCCACCTGCCACATGCCTTAATAAATGTCTCTTAAATGCTTTTGTCTTCCCAACATTTTTTTTTTTAACTTCAAGCCAAAAGTCACTATTTTGTGGTCTCTGTTACCCATGAGTTTATGGACAGTGACTTTCTCAATCAGATCTGCATTGTTAGAAATAACCAGATCCAACATTCTTGTTGGCTCCTCCACAAACTGGCCCAGCAAATTATCCAGCAACAGATTAGGAAATTCTCTACCTTTTGCAGTTTTAGCAGAACCGTTACTCCAATCTATATCTGGATAGATTAGGGGTAGTCAAAAAACCACCCATTATCATCATTGTCCCCTTTCGGGCAGCCCTCTCTATTTGTGTATGCAACTGACCATCAATCAGTTCAGTAATATTGGAGGTCTATAGATTATACCGAAAATAATTCTGTTCAGTTTTCACTAGTAGTTCTACCCACAATGATTCCACATCCTCACAATCATCACCCACTATTGCATCTTTTACACTCAGTATTGCCCCTCTAAAGCCTTCATGATTCTATGAATTCTATTTGCAATATCAAATATAAAGCAGATCTGTGATGAAGATACAGTAGGTGTGCAATCCATTTGCCAGTGGAAGCATGGAGATGAACACGTCAGGTTGGTACTGCACAGAACCCACATTTTGATTGGGGTCTTGCGCATTACTGAGCCAGCGTTGTCATGTCCATAGATACCTGACCCTCTGGATTGCATGTGACACGTACTGTTTAACCCCTAGATGACCGTGGACATACAGTTACGTCTCGGGTGTCCAGTGAGCTCCAGAGCGAAGGTGCAGTTAACAGCTGGGCTCTCACTGTTAATGACAGCATGACTGCAGGAGTCCTGATCTCTTTCACGGACAGCCGGAGGTCTCTTACCTTCCTCCATGTGGTCCGATTGTCGCTCTGCTCATTGAGTCTGCCACAGGTAGGCTCAATTAGCAGAGCACCTATAACACTGATCAATGCTATGCCTATGGCTGTGACTGTCTGTATAATGCATCTTTACTGATGAAGAGAGCCTAGCACTCTTGAAACGTGTTATATTTGCATTACCCAATAAATACCTTTTAATTTACCTTCTATTTGGTTCTGGGTTTATGCTTGGCAGCACTAGTCACATAGTGAGTGCGGCTTTTTTAGCCATTTTTTATTTTCTTCTCATTCTTTTTCTACGGGCCCCTCCATAGGGAACATCCAGTCCAAGTACTCCCAAGCTAGCTGCAGCCTCATCCTCCTGGACAACACCGTCACCACCTTTGGATCTGTTTTTACCCCTGAATTTGGGGTGATATGCATCAAGCCTAAGGGGCTGAAAGGTGAGCCGGGTACTATCTTATCTCTCTCATCCTTTGTGTCCACAGTATCACACGAGGCACCTCCTCTTGCCTGTCCCCTTTTTCTCTACCTATTTTATGCCTATGGAATAGCATTGTACAGTGTTTACAATCTAATGATTGCATGTAAAAGTCCCCCAGGGGGACTTAAAATGTGTAAAAAAAAAAAATAGTTAAAATGTTTTTAAAAATACCACAAAGCTCCTCCCCCAATAAAAATTAAAATCCCCCCTTTCCCGTAGTATAAATAAAACATATAAAAATAAATAAATAAACATCTTATATACCACAGCGTGCATAATTGTCCGATCTATTAAAATGTAACAATCATCATCCTGTACAGCGATCAGCGTAAACAAAAAGAGGGGGAAAAGTGCCAGGATTACACATTTTTTGTTATATTTTGTTATATTTTTTGTAATAAAAGCTATAGATCATACAGCCCCATAGGTGAAAAACTAAAAACGTTATAATAGTCACAATAGGACCATTTTATTAATAATTAATTGCAAAAAGAAGGATTGAATAAAAAAAAATATAACATTAGAGAGTCTGTGTAAACCTGCATATGGTTGTGTTCGGACTGACCTATAGAATAATGGTATCATGTCGCTTTTACCGTATAGTTCATTACGTAGACACAGGAACCCTCCAAAACTTACCATATTGCATTCTTTTTTACTATTTCCCCAATTTATATCTTCATAAATATTATTTTGGGGTTCCAGCTTACATTTTATGGTAGAATGAAAGACGCCATTGCAAAGTACACCTGTTCTTGAAAAAAAAAACAAAATGTGGATAAACATTTATTTAGGCTTTCACAAATTTAGAAAATATGTATTAAAGGGGTTATCAAGCGCTACAAAAACATGGCCACTTTCTTCCAGAGACACTGGTTGTCTCCAGTTTGGGCGGGGTTTTGCTGCTCAGTTCCATTGAAGTGAATGGAGCTTAATTGCAAACCGCACCTGAACTGGAAACAAGAGTCGTGTTGTCTCTGACAGAAAGTGGCCATGTTTTTGTAGCACTGGATAACCCCTTTAATGCAACCTAAGTCCAGTTATTTGTGGGGGTGGAGGGGAATTTAGATATTATGAACATGGAAATATGATTTTATTATTCTATCATTCTATTATTACTAGTTCTTTTCGTTATACCCTTATCTTACTATTTGAACATGCAAATAAAAAGTTTTGCAGCAGATTCCTCATTCTAAGAGCCCATATAAAACAAACATGTATGTCTAACTAATTCCTTCCTAATTAGTTATTATTCTATCCGCAAACGACATCAGTCATTTTTCATTACATTTATTACTGAACACAGCAGATTTAAAGTTGCCTTGTCATTGATTAAAGTCTCAATGGACATCTGAATTAATGATGCTAATGATGAAAAGCTACATTGTGCATACTAAAGACCACCTATGCAACTGTATCAACAAGCATGGGGATTAAGTGTTTAACACAATTGATTGCTGCTCATAGCATAGAATATTAGGAAGACCTTATTTACTGCTTGAATTACAATAAAATATAACATGGAAACAAGAAAATTAAATGTTTGAAGGTTCAACGTGTACCATAAAAATATAACATTATTACATACTTCATATTTAATGATCCCTCATCTGTTCCCAAAAGTTTCATAAATGATTAGGAAATAGACATTTTTCACCTTCATGGGTATATTGCACAATATAGGTAGACAGGGTTGGATTCTATTTGTTATTTAAAGCACATGTGTCACCTAGATTTTCTTTTACTGATTGGAGAAAGACACTAAAATGTTCTTTTTTCAAATCTGTTTCTATTTTCTCACTGTAATTTTTTTGTATATTGTTATGAGGGCTGCTATCTTAAGCTTTTTTTTAACAGCATTTAATCACATGGTTTATGGCAAGCCTCATTGACACAGAGGACAATAGACAAGACCTGTTCCCTTAAGATAAATGTGAAACATTACTAGTTTTAGGCCTTTCAAGAGGTATTTCTACAGAGAACTGCTATTGTTCAGTACTAGCGTTATCTACCTACTGGTGTCACTTGTTACTGTAATTCTGAATAGATCACTTTACAGCATCCTCCTCTTATCACCACAAACAGAACAGGAAGTCTCAGCTTAGTTTCAAACCTAGTGGCAAAAATGAAAACTGCAAGATCTCGTGATTATTTTATAATATAGACAATAAATTGGGAAATTATAATAAATATTGCCAAAAATCTTTAAAATCAAATTAATATTGTACATATACTGACTTTAGATATTTGCCAAATGACAACCTCAGCCCTTCTACATCTACAAAATATATGGACTGCTTATTTCTTGCTTGTAAAAAAAAAATGTTATCTGCTGTTCTTTCTTTAAAGGGGTTGACCACTTTATAGTAAAATTGTTTAGTGTAAAGTATTAGTAAGTGTATTCACTGTATATACTGACAATAGTTCCCTGTGTACCTCATAGAGCTAAAAATCAGACACCCCTCTGTGCAACCCTGCTCTGTGGTAAGTCTGTCCATAAGATCGCCGACATGGAGGAGCATGAGACCATGCCCCGCCTTCCTGTGCCCTCCATAGCATATATAGGCTCATTGGTGGACACATGCTCCTCCATGTCAGCAATCTTATGGACAGCCTCACTACAGAGCAGGGCAGCAAAGCCTGGAGGAGGGGAGTCTGAGTTTATCTCTATGAGGTACACAGGGAGCTGCTGTCAGTATGTACAGTGAGTACACTTATTAATACTATACCCTGAGCAATTTTACTAAGTGGCCGACCCCCTTAACAATGGATGATGGAAATACCGGTCATACTTTTAAGAGGGTACAAAGAGGTCTCTGGTTCATTTCTATGGGCAACAGAAGACATTCTTACTATACGACTGTTTGATAAATCTCCTCAATGCTGTTTATCTACATCCCTGTGTTTTTCAAGCCAACATGCGGTATGTTTGTACCGTATTTTCATATTATAAATTATGTTCAGTAATTTCCTAGCATTTTATTATTTAACAAGTACCAAATAAACAATATTTCATTTTAGTCAACAATGTGATCTGCCTCCGTTGCGATAAAGTACCGGGAATCGCAGCGGATTTCGTTGCGGAACTCGAGCATGAAATCAGCTGTGATCCGGCATGTGTGAAGGGCACCCTAAGTATGTATGAATTAAGTATATGTTGATAATTTGTTTCTGAGTTTTACAAAATCCAAACCATACAGAGTATTTATTGCTGTTCAAATACATTTTCTAGAATCTGAAAATCTAGCCAAAATTATGATTTGCTATATAAAAAGTGGAAACTCACCAAGAACTGTTGTAAGATATATGACAGACGACAAGAAATTAATTAAAATAGCATACATTATGTCACTTGAAATAGTTTCCTCCACAATTCACTGGATAATAAAATCCACTTAAATGAAACAAATTTATCTGTTTTTGTTGCACTAAAGCAGATCTCTAGACTAAACTTGCTGTTCTATATGAGGACATCAGAGAATTTGTACTCCTGGTTGTCAAAATGGCACAAAAATGTTGCGGTTTGGTTATAAGGAAGAAATACAGCAGATACATATGTTTGTGTCTACCTACCATAAAGATACGAGTGACTGACATGCTCCTATATATGTATGCATACACAGAAGCCTGTTAATCACCATTCTCAGGGGTGGGTTTAGGTATGGGGAGCACTTTCCTTATGAATACACCAGGCTCATAAATATGAGTTCACTTTATTCTCTCAGTACCCCTATTAGCCAAAAAATACAAAATTTTTGAGACATTGTGGCTACTAGAAAACAGACCTGTCATTGTACAATACAGCCTATACACAGATAGATTTGCTTTACATATTCTAACATATCATTTTAAATGTTAATCTGTCACCTAGAAAATGGCTACAAAACGGCTGCAGCTTCATAGTGATCATTAAAAAGAGACTAGCGGCATAAGGCTCCTTCATGGCTTCTATAAGATAAAAGCTGGTTTTATGAGTCAGAAAGGCTTGCCGTCTTTCACCTCTGGAAATTGCTGCTCTCCCCACTCCTCCAGCTAAGACTGACAGGCCAGGCTCTGTGCAAGGCCAGCATCATTGCTCGCTTTACTGCAGGGCACACACATCTTTGACTCTTCATAAGGGAGATTAAAACCATCTTTTCTCTTAGTGAAGCCTTGGAAGAGCCTTATGCAGGTATCGCCAGTCTCTTTGTAATGATCGCTATGAAAATCCATTAACAGTTTTGTAGTGATTTTCTATGTGACAAGCTCCTTTTATACGCTTGCAAAAAAATTCTTAGGTAAAGTTTGGCTTTCGCAACACAAAAATGTTTTAGTTTTTTTTTTGGGCTTATTATATTCTTAAATGTTTTATCGATTCTTAATGGTGTTTTTAGATATATTTTTTAAAATATCGCTTTCTGTGGCATTATATTGCTGAGAATTTTATTTATTTATAGTGCTAAATGCAAATCGTTCTATCAACCACTGTTTCTTAGCTGATTTTTAACATTCTTCAATAAGCATAATTAAAGTGACTCTGTACCCACAATCTGTCCCTCCCAAACCACTTGTACCTTCAAAAAGCCTGCACTTATTCCAAGATTATGGGTCCTCTGGCCCCATCTGGCCCAATGCTTGCAACAGCTGGAGGTGGTCAGGAAGCCTAAAGCAGCTGAGCTGGCTTTTTTTAAAAATAAATTTTGTGTAAATTAATTCGACTTTAATGGGAGTTAGAACTTTGTAGCACTGCTAACCATGCTGTTTAAGTAACCCGGAGGTTACATAAACAGCCTCTTTTTTTTTTTAACTTTAGATCCTATAACTGATCTGACATTATATGCAGATGGCACACTTATAGACACAAAAATAAAATGGGACTGAATATCCCCAAAGGTATATATCATGAATTAATAATGATAATACCCCGGAAATTGGAAATTTTCTTTATTTTAATAATAACATTTTATAGACAGAATGTGTAATAAATATAATGTGTTAAAGGAAATGTGTAAAGAGTATCTTGTTTTTTTCTGTATAGCCGTGCAATTCATTATGCAAAAAATGTTTTATATGTCAGAATTTAAAAGTAAAAAATAAATGATTAAAGGTTGTATACTAATACTTTGTTAAAAAAATGTTCTATAACTTTGATTGTCAATGAAAAAATAATCGTGACTGGGGCCTGTCCAAACACACCCCAATAACTGGATATATTTGCTGACATAAAGAACATCATATCCATAGATAGCATTTAGCCAGCTTACTATTCAGCACTGATATGAGTTCTGGCAAATTTCCTTTTGAACACTAGTGGCTGTGCTATCTGTTGCTACGGCAACTAGAACTTCAAAAAGGTAGAAGGTGACACGTTGTTTTGTCTGCTGCCACAGGGAAGAAAACTGAGAAGAATTAGATATGTTCAAAACCATTTCATTTCTTGTGCCTATGAAGTCAGGGAGGTCGTCTGTAAAGAGTACAACTATGTTTTACTATATTTATTTAACTAATTTGATGTTTACAAACTTTTACATTTTAATTATTTTTTTTAAAAGAACTTGATTCTCACATCCTGGTAATATGGGTATCTGTGTAACAAGAGCAAAAATGATGTTTACTCATGCAGCTATTGTCCAGCACCTATAAACATTTTGACTCATATGTTAGAATGACTCATATCTTTTCATCAATTATCAAATGATAAGATAACTTACATACTGGAGTGATTGATAATCTTAGGACAATTTTCAAACAAATGTGCATTTATGTGACTTGTCCAACATGTGCAGCCATCATATGCATAGCAGCAACAAAACAAATGTGACCTTACAATACTAATATAGAGTGAGAGACACACCACACGGTAGGGCTTTTAAGAGCATGCATTGCTTTGCACTTTGCATGCCCTACAGCGCAACTTGCTATTCAATAAATCTATAAGCATTATAGTGAGATAACCCAAGACTAGCCTTGTGATGTCATACATCACATGGTCCTGCACAGGGCCGCCATCAGGGCAGTATTGGCGGTACAGCTGTCAGGGGCCCGAGCTCAGACTAGCATCCAGGGGGGCCCGGACATCCAGCCTTCCTACATGTAAGCTCCTGACAGCTGTACCGCACAGGCAGGAAGACACAGGGCCCTCTTCCTCACTCCCCCCGGGCCCCTCCCTCACCCCTCAGACCTTCTCTGGCTACTTCCTCTTGTGCTGGGATGTCGGAGGAGGGGGAGGGGCCCGGAGGAGTGAGGACCAGGAGGCAGCAGAACATGGGTCCTGGAGATTCCCTGCAGAGAGTAAGTCTGTGAATGTGTTCTGATGTGTGTATGTGTACATGGGAGCTGCTGTGTGTATGTGTGCTGATGTGTGTATGTGTACATGGGAGCTGCTGTGTGTATGTCTGCTGATGTGTGTATGTGTACATGGGTGCTGCTGTGTGTATGTGTACTTGGGTGCTGCTGTGTGTATGTGTGCTGCTGTGTGTATGTGTACATGGGTGCTGCTGTGTGTATGTGTACATGGGTGCTGCTGTGTGTATGTGTGCTGCTGTGTGTATGTGTACATGGGTGCTGCTGTGTGTATGTGTACATGGGTGCTGCTGTGTGTATGTGTGCTGCTGTGTGTATGTGTACATGGGTGCTGCTTTGTGTATGTGTGCTGATGTGTGTATGTGTACATGTGAGCTGCTGTATGTATGTGTGCTGATGTGTGTATGTGTACATGGGAGCTGCTGTATGTATGTGTGCTGCTGTGTGTATGTGTACATGGGTGCTGATGTGTGTATGTGTACATGGGTGCTGTTGTGTGTATGTGTGCTGCTGTGTGTATGTATACATGGGAGCTGCTGTGTGTATGTGTGCTGCTGTGTGTATGTGTGCTGATGTGTGTATGTGTACATGTGTGCCGATGTGTGTATGTGTGCCGATGTGTGTATGTGTGCTGCTGTGTGTATGTGTACATGTGTGCTGCTGTGTGTATGTGTGCTGATGTGTGTATGCGTGCTGCTGTGTGTATGTGTACATGTGTGCTGCTGTGTGTATGTGTGCTGATGTGTGTATGCGTGCTGCTGTGTGTATGTGTACATGTGTGCTGCTGTGTGTATGTGTGCTGATGTGTGTATGCGTGCTGCTGTGTGTATGTGTACATGTGTGCTGCTGTGTGTATGTGTGCTGATGTGTGTATGCGTGCTGCTGTGTGTATGTGTACATGGGAGCTGCTGTGTGTATGCGTGCTGATGTGTGTATGTGTGCTGATGTGTGTATGTGTACATGGGTGCTGCTGTGTGTATGCGTGCTGATGTGTGTATGTGTGCTGCTGTGTGTATGTGTGCTGATGTGTGTATGCATGCTGCTGTGTGTATGTGTACATGGGAGCTGCTGTGTGTATGTGTGCTGCTGTGTGTATGTGTGCTGATGTGTGTATGTGTACATGTGTGCTGCTGTGTGTATGTGTGCTGATGTGTGTATGTGTGCTGTGGTGTGTATGTGTGCTGATGTGTGTATGCGTGCTGCTGTGTGTATGTGTACATGGGAGCTGCTGTGTGTATGTGTGCTGCTGTGTGTATGTGTGCTGATGTGTGTATGTGTACATGTGTGCTGCTGTGTGTATGTGTGCTGATCTGTGTATGCGTGCTGCTGTGTGTATGTGTACATGTGTGCTGCTGTGTGTATGTGTGCTGATGTGTGTATGCATGCTGCTGTGTGTATGTGTACATGGGAGCTGCTGTGTGTATGTGTGCTGATGTGTGTATGTGTGCTGATGTGTGTATGTGTACATGGGTGCTGCTGTGTGTATACGTGCTGATGTGTGTATGCGTGCTGATGTGTGTATGCATGCTGATGTGTGTACGCGTGCTGTTGTGTGTATGTGTGCACATGTTTGCTGATGTGTGTGTGTGTGTGTGTATATTTGTGTGTGTGCATGTATGTATGTGTATTTTGTGTGTGCGCATATTTGTATATCGTTCTAGTGTGAACTCACAATACAGCACCCATAGAATTCATTAATATATCTCTGTGCAAACATGTAAAATATAGAGAAGAGTATTTTGCTTTCTGGAGGCCCCATCTAATAGCACACAGCATGTCTATGAGTCTGTAATATAATACCACTATGGGGGTCAACTATCTCTTAGGCCAGGTTTATATATGTCCAGTATTTTTGCTGCCCAGGCTGGTTGCCCTGGATGATAAAGGCCAGATCATCTATAGTTCCAGCACTGTGCCTCATCAGCCTATAGGGCTCAGGATAGGACGCTGAGTGCAAGGGACCCAGCTTGTATTGGATATTCCCCTCTTAGGCTCCATTCACACGGAGCAAAACCGGCGCAGTCTCGCCAGCTTCACTGTCATAATGACAGTCTATGGGAGGCTCACGCATCTCCTCTCTCCGCGTCATGCCCATTCTTCATTGTGGAGAGAGGAGGCGCGTAAACCTCCCATAGACTGTCATTATGACACGGAGGCTGGCGGAATTCCACCAGTTTTACTTTGTGTAAACGGAGGCTAAGAAGGCTCCAAATCATCCAGCATATCTGATCACTGCCTTAGGAGTAATAAGGTGGGAAAAGTGCACAGTTGCTTTTAGATTAAAGCGTTCCATTATACAACGTCAAAGTCTGACACAGTGCTCTCTGCTGCCACCTCTGTCCATGTCAGGAACTGTCCAGAGCAGGAGTAGTTTTCTATGGGGATTTGCTGCTGCTCTGGACAGTTCCTGACATGGACAGAGGTGGCAGCAGAGAGCATGGAGCTCGGCTGGCGTCAAAGCAACCCAGTCTTCCAGAGGGATCTGCACGCCACATCAGACACATTAGTCAAAGATACATCCCATAATTTTTGTTAATGGGGGGGCCCAAGCACTTCGGCTGTATGGGGCCCCGAAATTTCTGATGGCGGCCCTGGTCCTGCACATCCAACAGCTTTATACAAAGGCAAAATAATCTATACCATGACCACTGTATCTACTCAAAAAAGAAAAAAAAAAAGAAAAACAATATAACCAATATTGCCCTCCATATGGTGCCCATATGTTGGTAGACACTAGTATTCTATAATATATCTGCACTCTGTATAAGAGATTATAGTTATATCCAGTGACTCGCAAGGGGTGTCTTCTCTGATTGGAGGTGTTCTGTTTCTAATTTCTTTTATTTCTGACTTCACGGCCATAAAGACTATTCTTAGATGCAACTTGTCTCTGCAGAGTATGGCATTTCCATTAGTGTATAATATGATAATCATGTCCTCACTAATAACATATAGTAATTATATCTCCTATAACTACATATTGCAATAATACTCTCTATGCTCCATATTCTTTAATTCTTTAAAGGGGTTGACAAGCGGAAATCTTTTTCTTTCAGATCAACTGGTGTCAGAAAGTTATATAGATTTATAATTCACCTCTATTAAAAAATCTAAAGTCCTTCCATACTTATTAGCTGCTATATGTCCTGTAGGAAATGTTTTATTTTCAGTATGACACAGTGCTCTCTGCTGACATCTCTGGCCGAAACAGGAACTGTCCAGAGCAGGAGAGGTTTCGCAGAGGAAAGAGGGATTCCCATAAACCTCTCCAGCTCTGGACAGTTCCTGTCTCGGCCAGAGATGTCAGCAGAGAGCACTGTGTCAGACTGAAAATAAAACATTTCCTGCACGACATACAGCAGCTAATAAGTATGGGAAGAGTTTAGATTTTTTTAATAGAAGTAAATTACAAATCTATATAACTTTCTGACACCAGTTGATTTGAAAGAAAAAGATTTTTGTTTGACAACTCCTTTAATGCCCCCCATATAATAATAATGACTCCTGTGCTCCACAATATAATAATACCCCTTAATATGCCTCATCCCAATGCTGAGCCCCAACAGAAAAAAAAACAATACTCATCAAATCTAAGCAGGTGTGATGATGTCAAAGCATTGCAGCTGCAAGAGCAGGCAATCACATCCCGGCAGCTCTAAGGGCCCTTTTACACGGAAAGATTATATGACAGTTTATCTGCCAAAGATTTGAAGCCAAAACCAGGAATGGATTTGAAAAGAGGAGAAATCTCAGGCTTTCCTTTATTACCTGATCTCTGTTTATAGTCCATTCCTGGATTTGGCTTCAAATCTTTGGCAGATAATCTGTCAGATAATCTTTCCGTGTAAAAGGGCCCTAAGGTTTTCGGCCTGAAGTGCTTGCAGCTATGATAATGAAGGGAGAGGGATGCTGACAACTAAGGGCCCTTTTACACAGAAAGATTATCTGACAGATTATCAGCCAAAGATTTGAAGCAAAGGCCAGGACTGGATTTGAAAAGAGGAGAAATCTCAGGCTTTCCTTTATGACCTGATCTCTGTTTATTGTCTGTTCCTGGTTTTGGCTTCAAATCTTTGGCAGATAATCTGTCAGATAATCTTTCTGTGTAAAAGGGCCCTTACACTCTGTTATTATGCTTCACTGCATCTGCGTTGAACCTGGAAGCACTATAATGCTAGGTCAAGGGCAGGAGAGGAAAGAGCAAGCTCTTTTTCTACCTCCCTGTTCTAAAAATCCAATTAATATATGGTCCCCAGATAAGGGACGTATCAGATATTAAACTGATAAGAACCAATACTACATATGATCTTAGACAAAAGGCTGAGAAGCAATATATTCTGAATTCTGGTCTTTCCTCTTTACCGGAAGACAGTTGCAGCTTTGAGTCAGCAGATTTCTGTAAAGAAATTATTGTTGGCTTTACAGAGCATGTAACATACTAAGGCTTTTGGTCCAGATGAACTCCCAGCCCTGACTAAGGGGGTTGACGGACTTTGCCTCTAAATGCTATTTCACTGGATGCGCCTCTTGGATATGACTCATGCCAAAATCTCACTAGTCCATAAGGAGGGCAAGGACTTAAACAGCTGCCCCAGCTACTGACCTATATAGTAGACAGCTCAAACAGGCTGTAAAAAGAAAGGAGGGGGCATATAGGGTAATTTGTAGGGAAGTACAAATAGGCTGTGTACAAATATATAAAGAGAATGTACAGCTTACACAGCAAAGACGTATGGAGAAAATTTTCTTTTGCACCATAAGGCTATGTTCACACTACGTATCAGACCAGCCGTTCCGTGACCCGGCCAGGGTCACGGAACGGCCGGTCTCTGGCCGGATCATCACCGGCCAGATCTTTCCATCCTCGGATGATCTTTCCGGCCACAGAGCTCTAATGCGGGCGCATCAGCGTGCGCCCGCATCAGAGCTTCCCATAGCACACAGTAAAGCTAGCGGCTGGAGCCGCTCGCTGCACTGTGTGAACTGACAGGTCTTTCTGCAGCCACAATTCAGTGAATTCCGGCCGCAGAAAACTGACCTGTCAGTTATTTGCGGGGCCGCACAGATCCCGGCCGGAGCATATACAATGTGTGTATGCTCCGGCCGGGATCCCATTGCTTAATAGGCTGTGTTCCGCTGCACAAAAACCACGGCATCGGCAACAACAGTCGTAGTTTTACGTAGTGTGAACATAGTCTAAAGAGTAAAAAAAAACAAAAACAAGAATATAATAAATGCTTGTCAAAGGTGTCTGTAGTCTTTAAATGTAAGAGTGTGTTCACACACACAGGATCCGCAGCAGCTCCGATGGCGCAGATTTGATGCTGTGTTTAGTGATGTGCGAACATGTTTGTAAATGTTCGCATGTTCGTACAAACATGACGCTAAATGTTCGTACAAACATGACGTTCATGTTCACCAATCACGAACAACTACTGTAGTTTGATGATTGGAATGGTTATAATGATCACTTTCGAACATATTTGAACCTGCGAATGTACGTAACTCCATAATTCACGCTTTGCACCTGATAATCTGTACGCATGTGCGTAGACCAAAATGTACACTTCTATTGTACGTTTATTATTTGTTCGTTAATCTTCGGCAAACACAAACCAATCATGTGTTCGGGATCCGAACCAAATATCAGGATGTTCGCTCATCACTAGCTGTGTTCAGTTATTTAGTCAAATCTGCTGCGGATCTTCACCATCAAATCTGCTGCGGATCCTGTACATGTCCATTCACCATTAATGATAATTCCAATTATAATAGATTGGTAACACTGACCTCAAACATACCATTTCCATGCCTGTCTTTATTAAAAGAAACTATTATTTAAGGCAAAAAAGAACTATTACAAAAAAAGCATTTCAAGAAAACCCTTCAGAGAGCTGTTAAAAGCCATTTTTGGTCTGTAAAATGAAACATGTTTCTGGGCAATGTTATCTGCACTTATTGATCCAGTAAAAGAAGTTACATTATGTTTGATTCAAATTGCAGAGCTAACACTGACAAAGTTAGAACAGCTGTATTTTGGAAATCTATTTTCTACTGTTGCTGGCAGTTCATGCTGTGCTCTATTTAGTTTTTCTGTTGTCAATTCCAACAATGAGTTCCATTATGGAGATGAAAAAAGTTAGAAAGTGAATAAATGTGAGGCTTTTATTCAATAATGCACTAAAAGTGCATAAGACAAAAGTAAAACGTTCCCTTTTCCCTTACATGAAACAATCTGTGTCAGAGCTTGATAAGGTAAATAGTACTGAATCAAACATTTACATTTTATATATACTGTACTGAACCTCTTCTGAGTGTTAGAAAGGTTAGAAAACAAAAAGAAAATATGCTTTGCCCTAACAGCCTTAGATACTATGGAAAAACTACTTTCACTTCAAGTATGTCTTACCTGCAGTGTGTAAAATGATGGCAGTCCTGGGGGCCTTCACAAGTCCTACTGACTACAATAGAGTATACGCTTTACGATCCGGATTACGATCATGGGGTATACAACACAATCTGACCGCAGCATGTAAAGGGTTAATTTATCAGGAGTTTTTCACACTAATACCACGGGTCACACTATGCATTTGTCCACAGTTGTGGCTAACATACAGACATAAACAGACGACCTCATAGATAGAGGGCTCCTACATTTACACTGGTTTCTCATGGGCTCACATTAAGCCTACTAACTAGGCATGAAGGATCCAACTAAACCCTGTGTAAAACACCACAGAAGATGGGTGGAGTGCCAGCCAAAATAAGGTAGCCCCCCCCCCCCCCAATAACACAAATAAAAAAAAAAAATGCCAGCACACCAATATCAATGTTCACAATATACAGGTGCATGCTGATGTGGCTAATATACAGACAAAAACAGAAAAGTCTGCCAGTGCTAGGACTGACTGTATATACTGTATATTAGCAAATGCAGCCTGCTCCTGCTGCATAATGTGAACAATGGTAATGGTGTGCTGGGCATTTTTTGCTTTCTATTGTGTTATATGTGCAGGCTTGTGGCTATCTTCTATCGGCTTCCCCTCCACCCATCTCCTGTGGATGTTTTAGGGTAGCTTCACACGTACCGGATCCGCAGCAGATTTTACATTGCGAGTTTGCAGCGAAATTCCCGCTGCGGATCCTGTACTGTGAAGTTGAATGGATCCCATACACACAGCAGTATGGGACCCATTCAGCTTCACAGTACAGGATCCGCAGCAGATTTCGCTGCAACCTCGCAATGTGAAATCCGCTGTGGATCTGGTATGTGTGCAGCTACCCTAAAACAGAGTTTATTTGAATCCTTCATCTGTCATGAAATCTTCAATGTTCTCTCCTCTGGTTGGTGACCTCACCAGCTGTTTTAGCACCTTTTTTGGAGTGGAAAAGTCTCAAAATTTCACACTACCGTTAAGCTGCACAAAATTTTTGTGACTTTCCCCCCACATAGGCTGATCATGCCTACTTTAGCTTACGCTGAAAGTAGGCATGATTTATCATGTGTGACTACCTAAAATAGTCGCACATGGGTCGCAGACTGACTCCACACTAGAGGTGGTGTATTTCACTACCTAATGTGGAGCTGGTTTGCTTCATACGTCTGGCACAGTGCGTCCAGTCCACGGAGTGTAAAAGGTTAACTAGTGATGCAATAGCACATTACTGACACTTTAAGGCCTTGTTCCCACTCTGTAAGAGACCGGCTGTTCCGTGACCTGGCAGGGTCATGGAACGGCCGGTGTCAGAAAAGATCATCCTGGCCAGTACTGCAGTACCGGCCGGATGATCTTTAGCGCCGCTGAATTCAGATGCGGGTGCATCCGTGCACGCCCGTATCAGAATTCCCCACTGCACACAATGGAGCATGCGGCCAGAGCCGCACGCTCCATTGTGTGAACTGACAGGGTTTTCCGCAGCCCTTATTAATTAAATAGCGCCGGCGCTCTTGTGGCACCGCTAGGGATCCCAGCTGGAGTGTATTATGTGTATACACTTCGTCCGGGATTCCCTCAGCGGCAGCACTACGTAAGTACCGTAGTAGTGATCAACAACGGCCGTGATCACTGCGGTACATACGTAGTGTGAACATAGCCTAAGGCTATGTTCATATGTTGTACAGGCAACAACCGTTCCACTGGAATGGCTGTTTAACGTTACCTACCAGAATTTATGTACATGATCATTAATTACTGCCAAAATTGCAGTGGAATGGCCAATGTCTCCACAGTGTGTGAACATAGGGTCCTATTACACCAACAGATTACCTGACAGCCAAAGCCAGGAATGAATCATAAACAGTGAACAGGGGATAAAGGAAAGACTGAGATTTCTACTCTTTTCAAATCCATTCCTGGCTTTGGCTTAAGAAAATGTCAAATAATCTTTTGGTGTAATAGGGCCCTAAGAATGCAGGCAATTTTAGTATTTTTCATTCTTTCCTTCTCACCTTCCAGAAGGCATAATTCTTTTCATTTTCCATCTACAAATATGATAGCTTTTTTTTTTTCTTTGTGGGATCATTTGTGATTTGTAATGACACTTCGCATGTAAAAAAAAAAATGTAGGCTAGTATTTCTAAAACAAACTCTGCAATCTATAGAATGCCTAGGAAATCTGTACAGAATATTTTACACAGGTGTTCTATAAAGAATAACAAGGTGTTTTATGTTTCATGTGTATTTCACATAGGGAATGGAAGAGCTTGGTCTTCAAAGGTATTGATAGGAGGAAGGGATGAGCAGTAAATGAGCAGAGTGAACAGTTGGGTCAAAGGTTAGAAAAAAACATCAAAAAGTACCTTTGATGTTTAATCATCGTAAGGAAATTTATAGCATATCTGGATGATGTCATAAAAAAGCCTTCCAGGTAGAAGCATAGCCAAAGAAAGGCAAACAACCGCTGGCGATGGACATAGTGAGTTGCAATCAGACGCTGATCAAGTGCTGCTTATATGTGTTAGCTTTCTATTTCAGTGCTCTTTCAGTCACAGTTAAGCTTGTATTCTACTTTTATATATGCATTAGCAATGTCTATCTTCAGTGTCCCAGAACGGGTGTCCACTGCTATTGCAGCAGCATGTATAGGTCTTTACTACGTATTATGGGCTCTGGGGTGAAGCCTATAGAATGCTGCCCCCTCCACCAGGTGTAACTTTAATTTTCACCTAATGTCTGTGCGATGCCCTGGCCCCTGGGGGCCACTTCCGCAGTGCTGGTGTTATGAGCGGGCAATGACCGGGGCAGCTGCAGGGGTGTATACTTGTCACGGTATAGGCCTGAGGGCGGCACAGCTGTAGGGCCGGTCTGTGGAATCTGCGGGTGATGATGGGCATGCGATTCTTCGCTGCACCTAGTCAGGGCACCAGTTAGTGGACACCAATGCCAGGGTTCAGTAACAGCGGTTTTATTATAGATGAAGTAGCTAGTAGCAACAGTTCTGTCCGGATGCAACCGGGTATATAGCAGGCTTTGACAAATAAAGCAGGAGTGGTGCTGCATAGGCTGTGAGAATACGTGCCGGATGATGGGAGTAGGAGTATGAGAGAAATAGCGGTGCTGGGTGGATTAGCTTGAGAATAATACTTGCTGTGAATCCTTGCAGCGATGAGGAGAAATAACGGAATGACACCCAGATGAGAGAAAAGAATCCGGTCACTTGAGCAGGCAGAAACAGCCGAAGACTGGTATATAGCAGCAGACTTAGTCACTCTTCTGTGGGAGAGGATAGAACCACACAACCTCCTTGCTTGGAGGCAGGGGGAAGACTAACTTGTTAGGAGGAAGTGGGAGGTCACATCGTTGCTCCTGGCCAGAGCTAGTCGGCCATTGGAGGAACCATGGTTACAGGTCACGTGATCAACAGCCTTGCATACCACTGTACACTGTAATAATACACAGGAACACATGAGAATACACATGAAAATGCACAATACCAGAGAATACTAGGGGAAAACCAGCAGCAGTTGCAGTGCAAACACTTACCAGAACAGGCATTGACACAGAAATAGAAATGGCCACAATAGGAGTAGTAGTCTGCATGTTCTGGGACACTGCATACCTCCCTAGCAAATTTGAGCCGACCTCGGCGAATCTAGAAGGCAGCAAACATGAATAGACTGGACAATCAAACAACAGGAATGAATGATGAGAGTGAGTGTGATGAGGTGTGTGTTTCCCACGCCCAAGGCACAGGTGAGAAGAGAGAGAGAATGAGAAACCCTAGTGGCAGGACTTCACCTAGGGGTGCCTAACGTACTCTGGCGACCAGGTAGCTAGTGCGTGAACCATCTGACGTGTAAGCCAGGACAACTTAACTGCTGGCGGGTGACCCTCAATATTCCAGCCAGTTAGACAGTAGGTTTTCTGTTAAATGTATTACCCTACTGGAAAAGAACTGTGAAGACCTGTGTATCACCTTGGCGTGTCTGAGTAGTGTCTTGGATACCTGGAAGAGAAAAGAACAAAATAATAAAAGCAAACATACATGGGGAGCTCCCTTTCATACCACTCAATCACACACACAAGCACTCCACAGGCCAAACACACGAAAAAGTATCCAAGGTGCGATATGTATGAACAAGTGTGAAGGTTAGGTATGACTATGTGTGATAGCTACTGTGTTGGGACAAGACGGAGGCGAACAAATACTGGAAACAAAAAGGAAGGGAAACACAAAAGACAACAAATACTGCGAGGTCTTGAGGAGAACTGGCTCATATGAATCTGAATGAAAATCTGAGAGAAATCTGAATGAAAATCTGAGAAAAAAATCTGAATACAAACTGGCTCAACTAAATCTTTCCAGCTATAGATATGATAATAATACACAATAATGAGACTGGATGAGAAAATACACTCCTACATAAACTGGACTTTCTCTGAGGTATATGTAAACTGACTTCTCTTACTCAGAGGAGGAGCTATCTGACTTAGACACTGGGAAATATACTGTTTTACAAAAGAGGCACTCTACTCTGAGGCAATCTATGTAACCTTGTGCTTACTCAGAGGAGGAAATACAAAGACTTCGATAACACTGGAATGCAATGGTAGAAAAAAATGCAATAATGAAATAAGTGCAATAATACCCTGTGTGGAACACACAATCACAGGAAAGTGCATTAGGAAGGAATGGGTTAAGTGTCTCTGTTAGGTAGAGTCTCTTTTAGGCAATTAGACATCGTCCATGTAAAAGCCTCTGGGACAGGCACTAGAGAACCTTTTGTTATGGTAAGTGTCCATCAGCTCATGGCTGGTTAGTACAGGGAACTTGGTCAGGAGGACCAGGCACGAACCTTGAACGTTGCAGGAACTGGAACAAAACAGTTAGACAACAAAAACAGTTTAAGGGCTCTGGTCTCTGTAAGGATACTTAGCAGAAACGTCCTGGAGGACCCTGAGTAGGCTTCTTCTTTTTCTTCTTCCACGAATAGCGATAGCGTGAAGGGCTTGGAGCAGAAGCATCACTGGATGCCGTAGTGACTACAATGCTGGGCGTCACCGTGGTGATAGGAGAGATGATGGGGGCCACATGATAGGTGACGGTCGTGGTAGGAGAGGCAGCCTTAGCCACAGCAGTGGGGGCAGTAGAGGGGACTGCGGTAGTAGACGGGCCCGCTGTAGTGGAAGCTGCAGGAGTAGCGCTAGACATAGCGGTGGCAGCTGTAGTGGCAGGCGACAGGGCAGCGAGGGCCTGCTGAATGTCCTCGATCAGCTGCATAATCTTAGGCCCCGGCCCGAGCATCCATTGCGGCAGGGGCGGCGAATCACGCCCTGGAGGTTGCCACAGACCCGGGGATATGAAGGCCTTAGCAGAGTTCTCCCCTTTAGGGCCAGGGACTGAGGACAACAGAGTCGGTCCACTTACAATCTGTTCGCTGTCCGGTGATGAGGACCCTCCGGTACAAGAAGCGAGGTCAGCAGTGCTGGAGTGACCGGGTCCCGGAGAAATGCTGGTCTCAGGTATGGGCCCCTCATTCTGATCAGCAGAGGCCGGGATGAAGGCCCGGCGAAGATTTCCGTCGTCCGACGGGGCAGCGGCCCAGCTGGTGTCGCTGTAGGATGGGAGCGGTGCTAGCAGGCAGGCAGGATTGCTCTCCGGCAGCTCCGGCATCACTGGTGCTGCGGCTGCAGGCAAACGTTTCTCGGGGGCCGCCATCTTGTCACGCTCTGGCCGGAACTTGTAGCAGGACGGGGAGGAGCGCCAGGCTGGAGGATCAGGTTCCAGAATCTGCCCAGCAACAGTGACGTCATCCGGCCTAGGCAGCCAATCAGGAGCAGTCAATGAAAAGTCTATGGCGCCGGACGATTCCCGCGCTTTGGCAGCATGGCTGTTAACCCCCTCCTCTCCGGGGTATGGCGCAGCCAGAAATTGAAGAAGACGGCGGCCATCTTGTGTACAGTTCAGGGCCCGAAACACTTCAATCAACCCCATAGCAATCAGCAAAGTCTCTAGGGGGTTTCAGTACAGTTCTGGGGGCACTGACAGTTGGCACAACACAGTCTGTATCCTGTTCGTGACGCCAAAAATGCGATGCCCTGGCCCCTGGGGGCCACTTCCGCAGTGCTGGTGTTATGAGCGGGCAATGACCGGGGCAGCTGCAGGGGTGTATACTTGTCACGGTATAGGCCTGAGGGCGGCACAGCTGTAGGGCCGGTCTGTGGAATCTGCGGGTGATGATGGGCATGCGATTCTTCGCTGCACCTAGTCAGGGCACCAGTTAGTGGACACCAATGCCAGGGTTCAGTAACAGCGGTTTTATTATAGATGAAGTAGCTAGTAGCAACAGTTCTGTCCGGATGCAACCGGGTATATAGCAGGCTTTGACAAATAAAGCAGGAGTGGTGCTGCATAGGCTGTGAGAATACGTGCCGGATGATGGGAGTAGGAGTATGAGAGAAATAGCGGTGCTGGGTGGATTAGCTTGAGAATAATACTTGCTGTGAATCCTTGCAGCGATGAGGAGAAATAACGGAATGACACCCAGATGAGAGAAAAGAATCCGGTCACTTGAGCAGGCAGAAACAGCCGAAGACTGGTATATAGCAGCAGACTTAGTCACTCTTCTGTGGGAGAGGATAGAACCACACAACCTCCTTGCTTGGAGGCAGGGGGAAGACTAACTTGTTAGGAGGAAGTGGGAGGTCACATCGTTGCTCCTGGCCAGAGCTAGTCGGCCATTGGAGGAACCATGGTTACAGGTCACGTGATCAACAGCCTTGCATACCACTGTACACTGTAATAATACACAGGAACACATGAGAATACACATGAAAATGCACAATACCAGAGAATACTAGGGGAAAACCAGCAGCAGTTGCAGTGCAAACACTTACCAGAACAGGCATTGACACAGAAATAGAAATGGCCACAATAGGAGTAGTAGTCTGCATGTTCTGGGACACTGCATCTGCATGGCTGAAGTTAAAACTACAAAAGGGTTAACTGATGTCTCTATGATTGTATGACTTCTGCCGCTGTCGCTATTGATTGTATTACTCCTGCCGCAGTGTCACAGTTCAATTTCCAACAATCAAATGACTGCCTTCTCTGTGAGCGTGCAGATGACCGTGTGAGTGTGCAGATGACACTGGACTTCATGGGGGAGATTTATCAAACATGGTGTAAAGTGAAACTGGCTCATTTGCCCCTAGCAACCAATCAGATTCCACCTTTCATTTTCCAAAGAGACTGTGAGGAATGAAAGATGGAATCTGATTGGTTGCTAGGGGCGACTGAGCCGGTTTCACTTTACACCATGTTTGATAAATCTCCCCCCATGTGTTTAAAAATAAATCCAAACAAAGGAAGTGCCATGTTTTTCAAGATAAAAAAAAATGTATATTCCAAACTTGCTTTATTATTACACATCTACTGTTGATTTAGACTTTGAAAGTTATAACGACAGTGACATTTTTAGACTATGTTCCCATGTTGTACAAGAAACGAGTGCTCCACTGGAATAAACATGATAATGATTATTATTTCAAGCCCAAGGTAGCGTTAAACAACGACCATTCAAGCGTAATCCCTGAGCTAGCTACCTCAGGAGATCTTAACTAGCGATAAGCGGATATTGAAATATTCCATAATTCAAAATTGGATTCTAATAGCTCCCGATATTCGTATATTCGAACGAACATCAAATCCCATTAAAGTCTATGGAAGAAAAATACTTGGGACCTGGAAATCAATATTCGACCACTAGAGGGTCACCAAGTGCACAATAACACCTCAGGAAATTATGACAACACCTCTTGAATGCATATGGGACACCAGGAGAAGCATGCCTGGGTGCATCTAACACTAGTGATGAGCGAACATCCCAATTTTAGGTTTGGATCCCAATCACAAACAAAAAAAAATGTTTGTAATCAGTTTGTTTGTGCTGAGGATTAACAAACATTATGAACGTAAAGTAGAAGCTTACGTCTCGGTCTAGCAGTAAGCATTTGCGTATGTATCAGGTCAGGTGCAGTGTAAAATACGTAATAACGAAAATTAGCGATAAACACAAATCAATAGTAGCAAGATACCAAGTATTATCCTACACTCACAGTATACAGCCGTATACCAGATATTTAATTGTTTTTTACAATAATAAAATAAAAGAGCCGTTCACCTCCTTTACAGGATGCAGACTGCACAAATCAGTAGTAGCCAGATAACAGGTATTATCCTTATCAATCACAGTATACAGCCGTATACACTAGTAGATGTCTGAACACACTGCCTGCTAGGACAGCAGTTGATTTTGTTAAACGAGCGGCTTTGTATACTTACTTTTTCTCCATGGACATCGTTTGATACCTGTGAATTAGCAACATTAAATGATACTTTACCCCAGGACAGCAGTAGACATTTTGAGGCTGCGTTCACACTACATATATTTCAGTCAGTATATGTATATTTCAGTCAGTATTGCAACCAAAACCAGGAGTGGATTAAAAACACAGAAAGGATCTGTTCACACAATGTTGAAATTGAGTGGATGGCCGCAATTTAATGGCAAATATTTGCTGTTATTTTAGAACAGCGGCTGTTATATTGAAATAATGGCAGTTATTTACTGTTATATGGCAGCCAACCACTCAATTTCACCATTGTGTGAACAGATCCTTTCTGTGTTTTTAATCCACTCCTGGTTTTGGTTGCAATACTGACTGAAATATACTGAATGAAATATACGTAGTGTTAACAAAGCCTTAGTAAAGCAGCAACCCCATCAGGGGCAATGTCTTAGTCCTAGAGGGCTCTAAAACAGACACCTGGATGTGCCAGCGGCAGCACTGTAACTCTCTTTCACCCTGGCGAGCCTAGAAGAGGCACCAGGAGGTGGAAGGGGCAGCAATATAACTCTTTTTGAACCCTGGGGGGTGTCTAGAACAGCCACTGGAAGGTGGCAGGCACACTTACTGTTCAGTTACCATGAGCTACCATCAGATTCTACTTTTCATTCTTCATAGTTTCCTTGCAAAATAGAAGGTGGAATCTGATTTGTTGCTTGAAGCAACTGACCCATTTCTCCATTACCCCAGTTTGAGAAATCTTCCACTGGGTTTATTAAATAGGGAATAATGCACAAGCTGCACCCAGTCACTTGTTATGCAAATCTAGTGATTTGGTATAATGTACACCCAGTGATTTACTATAATGCGCAACGTGCACCCAGGCACTTGTTATGCACACCCAGTGACTTGGTATAATGTGCACCTAGCGACTTGCCTTAATGGACAACCTGCACCCAGGCACTTATTATGCGCACCCAGTAATGTGGTACAATGTAAACCCAGGGACTATCTATAATGCACCACCAGCAACCAGTCAATCATTGTGCGTACCCAGTAAAGTGGTAAAATGTACACCCAGAAACATGCTATAGTGCACAACCTTCACCCAGTCACTTGGTATAATGTACACTTGCTATAAATCAAAACCTGCACCCAGTCACTTGTTATGTACACACAGTCTTGGTATAATGTACACCCAGAGACTTGCTATAACATACAACCAGCACCCAGTAACTTTGTATACTGGACACTGGCTGCACAACTCCCAAAGAAAACCACCCATAATCAACCCACAATCCACAATCCACCCTCATATCCCAACCAGCGACAGTACTGTAAGCTTACATGTGCATGTTTAGCTAATTTTGTGATGAATCACTAAGAATGCTCATCTCCAATTATTATGGATGATATGTTGCTTATGGTTGCTATTGGGCATGTGGCTTTTCTTAATAATGTTTTAGGCTATGTTCCCACATTGTCTCTTATGGAGAAATAACATTCGTAATTTTATAATGATGCAAATAAATAATGATCTTGATTATTAATGGTGGTCATTATCACAAAACTGACCTAAAAATGTTGTGGGAACATAGACTTAGAATGCAGTGCACAGTTTTGGACTGGGGTATCTGGGGCCCACCAGAGGAAATTATCCTAGGGGCCCACCAATGAAGAAACAGTGAGAAAAGACATGTGAATCAGTATTTGTGCATGTTGTAAAGCTGGGGGCCCACCGGAGGATCCTCTGGTCCTCTGATGGGCCAGTCCGACACTGGCAGTGCACAATATTATATGTGTAAAAGAGAAACATGTGGTTTTACTATGTTTAGAGCTGGATAGTTGAGAAATCACGGTCACCCTGGTAACTTAGAACAAAGTAGGCTCAAAACCTATTACACATTACAGTATAAAAAGCACATCTTGGTTACTTTCATTTATTTTTAGGATGAGGTGAAGTTAAGTGGCCTTTATAATTTTCATTGAGATATGAAGTAATAAACTGAATGTAAGCTAATCATACCATTGTAGAAATAAATGTATTAAAGTATTATGTTTCCTGGAAACAATGTCCAAAATGTCAGGATTTCATTGCTATAGAAGACTCTCATAAAACAAAATCTTTTCTGCATCTGCCCTTAAAGCAATAAAATAGAATATTTTCTGCAGGATGTGTTTAAAACTATATGAAAAACTAAATGTATTCTGAATGTACTGTAGTAAAATTAATTGTGCATTTTAATAAAGGCATAACAGTTAAATGATGTAACTGTATGAAAAATATATGAGGAGTGTAAGGAGTAGAGATG
Source organism: Dendropsophus ebraccatus (assembly GCF_027789765.1). NCBI lineage: Eukaryota > Metazoa > Chordata > Amphibia > Anura > Hylidae > Dendropsophus > Dendropsophus ebraccatus. The sequence continues at coordinate 105,478,017 of NC_091455.1, forward strand.
ATCAGATTTACAGTATAAACAAAGCAAATTGGTTCTTTAGCTTGGCAGTCGGCCTATCAGCCTGCCTCATTTGACCTCCATGCCACTCCTGGTGCCTTGAAAAGCTGGATCCAGTCCTGGGAAATTGGGAGAGGTTTCCCAGGACTGGAAACAGCTTTTTTAGACACCTGTGGAGAAGCGGCATGGATCAACACTGAAATAAAAGTAAGGCAGCCGACTGCCTAGCTAACAAAGCAATTCATTATAACTGTAAATTCGCTCATCTCTAGTGAGGAGGTACAAATTTGCCACAGATCTCCTATGAGGGAAGAGGTTATAATTAAGTCATCTAGCCATAAACTCAGACAATCCAGAAGCTTGTGATTTACATACAGAGAACCTTTTATCCCTCCAACTACTAAAGATTTTTAATGCAAAAAAGACAAAAAATAAAAAAATAAATCACTGACAAGGGAGCACAAATTTTTCTTTTAACCCCTTAACGACATCGGGCGTAAACTTACGCCCTGGCGCCCTGGTACTTAGCGCATCAGGGCGTAAATTTACGCCCGATGTTTCCCCGATCGCTGCGTGTTCACACACAGCGGTCGGGGAAGATGGCCTGCTATAAATCATAGCAGGCCATCATAGCTTCACGGCACGGGGGGTGGTTAACACCCCCCGTGCTTACGATCGCCGCTATTGGCTAATCAATTCAGATCAGCCAATAGTGGCGATCGGAACCTTTCCGGGTCATCGGTGACCCGATGACCCGGAAAAAAATGGCGGTCGGTGCTGTCCGAGGACGGCGCCGACCGCCATTACTGTAAAAAGTAATGTTGATCGCCGTGCCACCGGCCCGATCGCCGTGAACGGCCGGCCGGCCGTTCACGGCGATCGGGCCGGTGGCACGGCGATCAGAGTCCCACAAAATAATAAATACCTGCCCTGGACCCCTCAGCTAGGTAGCGGAGGGGTCCTGAGCAGGTATTTGTACATTACTCACCTGTCCCGGGCTCCTGATCGGCGTCTTCCGGGTTCGCGGCGTCCTCCGTCATTACGTTCGGTCTTCGGGTCTTTCCGGCGGTCCCCGTCGTCTTCTCTCGGCTATTTTCGGCTCCAGCCTCGTCAATTTCCGGATTTTGCGCTCTGCTGCCCCCTAGCGGCTGATATGTGTAATACACTTATCAGCAGCTACAGGGATATTCAGAATATAGAAAAAGTTTTTTTTTTTTTTTTCCAAATTATTTTTTTTCTATTTTCCGCACCCTATCGCCGCTGAGTGTTGATCAGCATCGCACGAAAGTGCGCTGCTAATCAGCAACTCCTCCTTTTTGGCGTAGGGTGTTTTTTTTCTGTATTCTACTGCCACGGTCTGCTTATAAGTGTCGCGCATAAGTGCGGCATTTATCAGCAACGCCTTTGTTGGCGTAGGTTTTTTTTTATACTTACTGTAAAAAAAACACGTAAAAAACACTACATTACATTGAATAAAGTTTGACACTACACCACTACATACCCCATATACTAGTCCCCATATAAAGATGGCCCCCAGGGTGTTTTCGGTATCGGACGCATACGCTATTGTTGCCTCCGACACCGAAACAGCCAGTGAGGATGAATGGGGGGATCCTTCTTTCCTCCATTCATCCTCATCATCCAGTGACGTGTCTGGGGGTAGCGTAGCGTACGCTGCCCCCCAGACACGTCTTTTCCGCCAGTACCGTCCCAATAAGAGATGGCGGTATGGAGTGAAATTCTACTAACTCTGTGAGAGTACCTCAGGGTACACTTACAGATTTGGGGTACGTGCACACTGCGGAATGGCGAAGGATAACCCTTTGTGCATTCCGCAGCTGGCACCCGCCGGCGGACTGATGCGGGCGCGCGTCTCCACCCGTGTCAAAGACTCCATGTTATGCATGGGCGGATTCCGTCGTCCGTCCAAAGAATGAACACGTTGGACGGAGAGCGGAATCCGCCCGTGCATAGAATGGAGTCTATGACACGGACGGAGACGCGCGCCTGCATCACTCCGCCGGCAGGTGCCAACTGTGGAATGCACGAAGGGTTATCTGTCGCGATTCCGCAGTGTGCACGTACCCTTAGAGTGTACGTAGGAAGGGACACCCGAATCCAGCCCCAGATGCCCCCTCCCCTCCCATCCTCGGAACAAGTGGAAAGATCGTCCGGGAACTGATCTTCCCACTGCTGGATAAAGGTCACCACCTGTACGGGGATAACTTTTATACCAGCGCCCCCTCTTCCGGTCCCTCGCTGCCCTGTAGCTTGCGGCACGATCCGAACATATCAGAAGTAGTAATAGCGCCCTAATATTTAGCAGCCATGGAGCGGACCCAGCGCTTCTGGATATGTGGGACCCCGTATCGCACCAGGACAACATTTTCCAGGTGACGTCCCCCACACTGGAGAAAGGGAGACCCCAGAAGAAGTGCAGAGTGTGGCGTAACAGGGGGATCAGGAAGGACACCATTTTCCAGTGTGCCACCTGTCCTGATCCCCCCGGCCTCTGCATACCGGATCGCTCCAAGGCGCACCACACGTCACTGGAGTTCTACATTATCTAAATTCTGTCCCTTATTCCTATTTCAGGGGTCACGTTGGTCCAGGGATTATTCTGATCGCCATTATGGAGTCGGGGAGGAATTTTTCCCCTGTGATGAGGCTACTGTCGTCTGCCTTACGAGGGTTTTTGCCTTCCTCTGGATCAACACAGGTTGAATTTGATGGACACCTGTCATTTCCAACCTTATAAACTAATAATTGGCCTAATACCCCCAAATAAATTAGAATTGTCCCTTTTCCCCAGCTAAATAGGTATGGCCGCCATTCCCATTAGAGGATGCCATGATGCAATTACAAAGCCTCTGTGCTGCCAGGACAGTAGAAACCCCCCACAAGTGACCCCATTCTGGAAACTACACCCCATAAGGAATCTAACAAGGGGGGCAGCGGGGATATGGCCCCCTGGTGACGGCCACATTTGGGACGTGAAAATGAAAAAAATGGTATTTTTTATTTTCTCGGCACATGTTTTACGTAAGTGCCTGTCACCAGTGGGGTCCATATGCTCACTGCACCCCTTGTTAGATTCCTTATGGGGTGTAGTTTCCAGAATGGGGTCACTTGTCGGGGGTTTCTACTGACCTGGCAGCACAGGAGCTTTGTAATTGCGACATGGCCTCCATCCTCCATTCCAGCCTCTAAATGGCGCTCTGTCCCTTTGGTGGCTTGCCCTGTGCCCATATGGCACATTATGTCCACATGTGGGGTATTTTCGTACTCAGGGGAAACTACCCTACACGTTTTGTGTTAATTTTCTTTTTTAACCCCTTGTGGAAATGGAAAAAATCAAGGCTAGACCAACATTTAGTGTAATTTTTGTAAAATTTTTACTCTAAATCATTAATCTTGTCATGATTTTTTCATTTTCACAAGGGGCTAAAAGATAAAAAAAAACACTAAATGTGTAGAGCAATTTCCCCTGAGTACGGAAATACCCCACATGTGGACATAAAGCGCCATGTGGGCGCAGGGTAAGCCTCCGAAGGGAAGGAGCGCCATTTGGTTTTTGAAGGCTGGATTTGGATGGAATGGATTTTAAGGGGCCATGTTGCATTCAAAAGGCCTCTGTGTTGCCAAGACAGTTGAACCCCCCCACAAGTGACCCCATTATGGAAACTACACCCCTCAAGGAATGTAACAAGGGGTGTAGTGAGCATATGGACCCCACTGGTGACGGGCACAAATGTGGAACAATGTGGCGTGAAAATGAAATATTACATTTTTTACACTATAATGTTGGTTTAGCCTTGAATTTATCATTTTCACAAGGGGTTAAAAGAGAAAAAAACACACAATATGTGTAGAGCAATTTCCCCCGAGTCCGTAAATACCCCACATGTGGACATAAAGCGCCATGTGGGCGCAGGGCAAGCCTCTGAAGGGAAGGAGCGCCATTTCGTTTTTGAAGGCTGGATTTGGATGGAATGGATTTTGAGGGGCCATGTTGCATTCAAAAGGCCTCTGTGTTGCCAAGACAGTTGAAACCCCCCACAAGTGACCCCATTATGGAAACTGCACCCCTCAAGGAATGTAACAAGGGGTGTAGTGAGCATATGGACCCCACTGGTGACGGACACAAATGTGGAACAATGTGGCGTGAAAATGAAATATTACATTTTTTACACTATAATGTTGGTTTAGCCTTGAATTTATCATTTTCACAAGGGGTTAAAAGAGAAAAAAACACACAATATGTGTAGAGCAATTTCCCCCGAGTCCGTAAATACCCCACATGTGGACATAAAGCGCCATGTGGGCGCAGGGCAAGCCTCCGAAGGGAAGGAGCGCCATTTGGATTTTGGAGGTTGGATTTGGCTAGAATGGATGATGAACGCCATGTCGCATTTACAGAGCCCTCGTGCTGCCAAAACACTGGAAACCCCCCACAAGTGACCCCATTCTGGAAACTACACCCCTCAGGGAATCTAACAAGGGGTGCAGTGAGGATATGAACCCCTTGATGACGGGCACATTTGTGCCATGAAAGTGAAAAAATGAAATTTTTCCCTTTCACGTCACATTGTTCCACATTTGTGCCCGTCACCAGTGGGGTCCATATGCTCACTGAACCCCTTGTTAGATTCCTTGAGGGGTGTAGTTTCCAGAATGGAATCACTTGTGGGGGGGTTTCCAGTGTCTTGGCAGCACGAGGGCTCTGTAAATGCGACATGGCCCTTGAAATCCTTTCCAGTGAAATTCAGCTTCCAAAAGCCAATTGGTGCTCCTTCCCTTTGGAGGCTCGTCCTGCGCCCCCTTGGCACTTTATCGCCACATGTGGGGTATTTCCGTACTCGGGAGAAACTGCGCTACACATTTTGTGTCTTTTTTTTCCTCTTATCCCTTTAAGAAAATGAAAAATTGAAGGCTAGAACAACGGTTTAGTGTAAAAAATAAATTTTTCTTTTTTCACGCCATATTGTTCGGAAAATCTGTGAAGCACCTGTGGGGTCCAAATGCTCACCGCACCCCTTGTTACATTCCTTGAGGGGTCTAGTTTTCTAAATGGTGTCCCTTTAGGGGTGTTTTTTAGGTTTTGGCACCCCAGAGCCTCTGCCAACCTGAAGTGGTACAGTCAGAAATGACCAAATATAACGGAGGCGTTGAAATTCACTAGGCGCTCCTTTGTATCTGAGGCTTGTGGTTGCGTCAAATAGCGCAATAGGGCCACATATGGGGTATTTCTGTAAACTGCAGAAACGGGGCAATAATTATTAGGGTGCATTTCTCTGGTAATAGGTTTATAATTATGAAAAATATTGGATTACAATAAAATCTCTGCACAGAAAATTAAAATTTTCAAATTTCTTACACACTTAGCTTTTATTTCTGTGACTCCCCTAAAGGGTTAAAACACTTTCTGGATATGCTTTTGCAGAGTGTGGGGGGTGCAGTTTCTGAAATGGGGTGCTTTGTGGGGCTTTCTAACATACAGGCCCCTCAAATACACTTTGAACCTGAACAGGTCCCTAAAAATATCTGATTTTGAAATTTTACTGAAAATTTGGAAATTTGCTGCTAATGTTTTAAGCTTCCTATTGTCTAAAAAAAATTAAAGATCGTTTAATAAATGCCGCCAACATAAAGTAGACATGTTGCTAATGCTATTTAATATATAATTTATGTGGTATAACCACTTTCTGTATACGCAAAAAAGTTTCAAAGTTGGAAAAATGCAGTTTTTCACATTTTTTCACATTATTTGGTTTTTTTTCATAAAGATTTGTTATGATTATCGACTCCAATTTACCAGAAATGTAAAGTACAATATGTCACGAGAAAACAATCTCAGAATCAGCCGGATAGGTAAAAGCATCCCGAAGTTATTAATGAATAAAGTGACACTGGTCATATTCATAAAATTTGTCTCTGTCATTAAGGCCATTTCAGGCTCTGTCCTTAAGGGGTTAAAAAACATTGTTGTGTGTGTTTCCAACCTTATTGGTCAAAGGCTTTTCCTAATCACTGATTATTGGCAATCAGCTTCTCAACTGCCTAAATGAGGACAAAAAACATGAAACTTTTGGTGGAAAAATTTCCACCAAAATACTTTGTAAGAAGAAGTAAACAGCCTGGTATGCTTATATTCCCATTTAAGGGTGGGTTCACACATACCGTATCCGCAGCGAATTTCACACAGAAATCCGCTGCGGATACCTTCACTTTCACTTCAATGAGATTTCACTGTAAAAGTGTGCCGCATGTAATTTCGGCGCAGATTCCATAGTGGTGGACTTTTTTAGGCTCCTAAGGCTGGGTTTACACTGCGTTTTTGCAATTCGTTTTTTTATCCATTTTTTGGGAAAAAAAAGGATGAAAAACGGATGCATTTGTGTGCATCAGTTTTGATCCGTTTTTTCATTGACTTCCATTGTAAAAAAAAAAAAGGATCTGTTTTTTTAACCGACACAAAAGTAGTGTCAGCTACGTTTTTGTGTCTATCAAAAAAAACTGATCCATTTTTTTTTACAATAGAAGTCAATGGAAAAACGGATCAAAACGGATGCACACAAATGCATCCTTTTTTTTATCCTTTTTTTGCAAAAAACAGATGAAAAAAAAGGATGGCAAAAACGCAGTGTGAACCTAGCCTAATTAGCGATGAGCAAACCGAACCAGTACGAACCAGATTCATTATGAACTTTGCAAAAAGTTTGGTTCGGTATCGAACCGAACGTTGAGAAAGTTTGTTACAAATCTGGTTAAAATAACAACGGTGACGCAAAATTGTACTTTTTCTCACAGAATAGACCAGGATACAAGGGATTATTACTCCTATAATGCCTTGTATCCTGGTTTCTGTGAAAATCACGATGTGTGACGTCACTCCCCAGCACCAGGAAGTGCCTGTGCGGGCCAGCAGGTTCTCATTGTGTGGCCAGACTTCACAGAGAGAGGAGCTCCATATTAGATAAAGAGGGAAAAGAGATAGATAGACAAACAACTAGATAGACACAGGGAGAGACATAAAAGGAATAGAAAGTGTTAGTGAGAGAAGCAGGAGAGAGGAAGAGAAAGAAACAAATAGCAAGATCCAGGGATAGCTAGATATAGAAGATAAGCTGATATATAGGGAAAGAGGATGAGAAATCAAGACATAGGGAGAGATAGGCATCTAAATAAAAAAAAAAAAATGTCAGATCTAGGGATAGTTAGGGAGATAAAAAAGAAATAGGAAGAGTAAAGTGAGAAAAGAGTCAGGACAGGTAGCACTGAACCAGCTCCTGTCCCGTGAGTGAAAATACACGCTACACGTTGCTGCCCTGCTGGGTGCCGTCAACCCTGTTTAGCCGCAACAAAAAAAAGTTTGTTTCTCATAAGCTGTTATAGGTGAAGTAACTTATAGCAGCAAAACTTATAGAAGCCCCTCATAGAGTGTGACGCTAAGTCAGCTCCCCACAAAACCTGTCCATTTCTGCTTTGCTGGGTGCAGTCAACCCCGTTTAGCTGCAACAACAAAAAAGTTTGTTTCTCATAAGCTTATAGCAGCAAAACTTATAGAAGCCCTCCAAAGAGTGTGATGCTAAGTCAGCTCAACTTGTCTCTTCTCAACTATACTGGCCTGGGTGCAATCAAGTGCTGCCTCCTCCTCCTGCTCCTCAACTTGTCTGTTCTCAACAATACTGTCCTGGATGCAATCAACTGCTGCCTCCTCCTCCTGCTCCTCAACTTGTCTCTTCTCAGCAATACTGGCCTGGGTGCAATCAAGTGGTGCCGCCTCCTACTCCTCAACTTTTTTTTTTTTCAACAGCACTTTTATTCGCTATATATATTTTATTATTATTCACGATTTTTTTTTTCATTATTTTTGCACTTTGATTTTTTCCACTTTTTCATTGTAATAGCAACTGCAACTAAACGAAACTATATCCTATCAGACTCCCACTATTGTAGCAGCAATTATTCAGCAGTTATTGCAAGGTTCGTTTTAGGTTCGGTTTGTACGAATTTGAACTTCACGAAAGTTCGCCGGATCGAACTGAACCAAACTTTTCAAGAGTTTGCTCATCCCTACTCCTAATGACACCTAAGACACTTTTACAATACCCCTCAAAAGAGTATTGCAGTGAAGAATGAGAAGGAGAAAGTGTAGGCAATTAATGTACATGAATTGTAAATGAATTATTTTCTTGCATACACTGGAAAGAATGGGAGCTCCATTATTATGGCCTAAGCTTTCATTTTAATTGAAATATACTCTATGATTTGTCTAACAACTATATAGACAATCATTTGCTTCTTAGCTGTATCCAAGGGTATTTACTTGCATAATTGAGTGGTATTTAAGACCCCCCTCCTCAGTATATATGAACATATGGCAGTCACATAATATTCTGGCACATATTTTCACTGAAAGAAACATAGCAACATGGGAATTCAAGAGCGCTTTTTTCCCTTTAAATAAAACCAACATGCCTGAAAGATGGCATGTTTTTGTATATGAAATTCATTTCCCTAATAAGCTTCCTCTAGAATTCAAAAGACAACAGCTTTATGTTATAGAGGATGACAGATCAGTAGTCATTATATTCAACACTCAACTTAAAATAGATTGTGCTTCTTTGAGCAGGTCACAGTACTCCTGTCCAGTGGATTGCATTGCAAATAGATAGTGCGTCACATTTGGGAACATCAATGAAGAAATGAAATGGAAAGGGTTAGAAGAATAGAAAGAGCTGTCATCTCTAATTGAAAATAACTCAACTAGAGCAGCGTTTCTGTTGGATTCTAACTATACTGATAGGTTTCATTCTCACAATAACCAAATCTTAGATGTTACAATGTATCTAAACTACTTTTTCAGATCTTTGAATGAGTCTATTTATTTCTTTATTACAAAAATACAGAGAGTTTCAAAAAGGATGGTGCAAAATTATACCCTCGGTATTCATAACGGAGACAACATAACACAACTTTATTTACATAAAAAGACACACTACAAATGCTAAAAGTGATTTCCATTGGTGATGCTTTAGATGCCCAGGTGGCAGTCTAGTTCTTTCCAAATGCATACCAGCATATCTCAAATATGGACTCTACTGCTTCAGTTATGCATTGTCTCAAGTCATTCAGGTCCTGTGTCTGAATTAAGTTGAAGGGTGTTAGATCTGGCTATTGTGGGGTCAAGCATAGCACCGGCGAATCATTGTTTCTGGCATTGCAGAAATGTTTTCAAGTCAACTGGTGTCACAAAGTTACAGATTTGCAAATTACTTCTATTTAAAAATCTCCAGTCTTCCAGTACTTATCAGCTGCTTTATGTCTTGCAGTGAGCGGTGTATTCTGTCGAGTCTAACACCGTGCTCTCTGCTGCCACCTCTGTCTGTGATAGGAACTGTCCAAAGCAGTAGCAAATCCCCATAGTAAATCTCTTCTGCTTTGGACAGTTCGTGTTACGGACAGAGGTGGCAGCAGAGAGCACTGTGTCAGACTGGGGGAAAAAAAAAGAAAACTCTTCCTGCAGGACATACAACAGCTGAGAAGTACTGGAAGATTGGAGATTTTTAAATAGAAGTCATTTACAAATCTGTATTATTTTCTGAAAACAGTTAATCTGTAAACAAATCCCTCCCCTGAATACTCCTTTAGGCTATGTTCCCACACAGTATTTTTGCTCAGAATTTCGGTCAGTATTGGTGAGTAGATGGCAGCCATTTAACGGCAAATAATTACTGTTATTTCATAATAACGGCCATTGTTTTAAAATAACTGCAATTATTTGCCATTAAATGGCGGACATCCACTCAATTTCAACATGTGTGAACATAGCCTTTCTGTGTTTTCAAACCACTCCTGGTTTTGGTTGCAAAATATTGACCAAAATATTGTGTGTGAACATAGCCTAAGGTGGCGCACACTCCAGAATTCTGCTCACCTACTTTGATACTTGCAATAGGAAGCTAAAAAAGATGCAAACTAGTTCACACTATGTTTTTGCAATCCGCTCAACGTATCCGTTTTTTATTGGTTACTTTTGGAACATAGAAAAATGTAGTCAACACTACTTTTGTGTCTGTTAAAAAAAAACACATCTGTTTAATCCGTTTCTTTTTTTATAATTGAATTCAATGGAAAAACAGATCCAAATGGATGACACACAATTGCATTGTTTTTTTCCATAAAATGTATACGTTAAACGGATTGCCAAAACGAAGTGTAAACCTAGCCTTACATTATTATATTATAATAATAATGTTATTAAAGGTGACCATGTTTTACATCCCCATAGTGGAAAAAAGTTTCTCATATCTGGTTACTACACATGTAAAACAAAAAATACTCGTACGCTGGTCTTAAATTGTGCCCCGTCCCTATTTGCCCCACTGGATCCAAGCCTGACCTCTGCCTGCCATGCGGCAGGCACAGAAATCTATACCTGCTCCATTATGTACACTAGAACTCAAAGGGTTCAATAGAAACTATGGGGCAGATTTATCAAACATGGTGTAAAGTGAAACTAGCTCAGTTTCCCCTAGCAACCAATCAGATTCCACCTTTCATTTTCCAAAGAGTTTGTGAGGAATGAAAGGTGGAATCTGATTGGTTGCTAGGGGCAACTGAGACAGTTTCACTTTACACCATGTTTGATAAATCTCCCCAAATGAGTCACTTCATTTTAGTATCCTTTGTTGTGTTCTCTTTTAGAGTCATTACACAAGAGAAATTTAATATACATTATACCTTGAGACAACGACCAGGAGATGCCACACATTGTATCCTTTTTTTATTTGATGGATATATTTTGCCTTATCTGCTATGTTTATTCTTTGTTTGCACATTTTTTTTATGTGTGTGACTGCACCAGTGTGTGATTGCTACATATTTAAGTTGGATACAAGGTCATTGATGTCATGTTTGACAAAGGCCAATGACTGACTGAAACATGTTTTAAACACAATTTTTTCGTGTTCTGAATACATCAAGATTTAACCGCAAGTGAGTGCTGGGCCTTCTATTTGTCTATCAGCTGTACTGGATTATTTACTAAGCTGAAGTTTGCATGAGAAAATTAGTATGTCCTTGAAATAGTCTGGGAGTTTAGGATGGGATCTAGAAGCATCTATTATTTGTTTTTTTCACCTGGAAGAAATTGATGCTTTTGCTTACAGTGAAGGAAATAATTATTTGATCCCTTACTGATTTTGTAAGCTTGCCCACTGACAAAGACATGAATGGTCTATAATTTTAAGGGTAGGTTAATCTTAGGAGTGAGAGATAAAAAATAAATAAAAAGAAATGTGATAATTTAAAAGTTTTGGTTATTACGACCCGACAATACCAAACATGTTCAATTTTTTATTTACTTTTATTTATGAAATGGGAAAAGGGGGGTGATTCAAACTCTGCTGCAGACCAGATACATGGATTGCTTGACGGATTCACAGATGGATTGATGGATGGATTGACACTGAGGCCTGGGGGGGGGGGTCCGTCTACTAGACACCAGGGAAAGGGGCTATGGAGGACTTTTAAATGCAGCTGTAATGTTTGACAGTCGCATTAAACAGTCCTAATTAGCGGTTTTGGCTGATCGAAAGCAGAAAGTAGAAAGCATTCGGATTGGCGGCGGTTCAGAGCAAGGTCACAGCGCGACCCCTCTCTAAACCTCCCCACCTGCAGCAGGATGAATCGGTATGTTCTTCTGCGGGTAGGGGTTAATGTCCTTGCAGAGGGAAGAAGGTTATCACTCAGGATTTTATGGTACATGGCTCCAGCCATTGTCCCACTGATCGCAAAACGATTTTTCCGTACAATATATCGTACCGTCTAAATGCTAATCGTTATTTAAAAAAAAAACGTTACTCCGACATCGTTAATCGTGCGATTGGGCCAATTATCGTCCCGTGTAAACGTAGCATTATACAGCTGTATTAAATGCAGGTAACAAGTTGATTAGGAGTGTCTAACTTGTCTGTAGTAGACAACTCTTAATAGTTAGTAGAGGATCAAATACTAATCAAATACTAATTTATTTCTGCAAAATATAAATAAATTTATATAATTAATACAATATGATTTTCTGGATTTTATTTTTGATATTTTCTCTCACTGTAAAATTAACCTACCCTTAAAATTATAGACTGTTAATGTCTTTGTCAGTGGGCAAATTTACAAAATCAGCAAGGGATCAAATAATTATTTCCTTTACTTCCTTTACTGTATGTCTCAAAATTAGTATGAGTCACTTATGCTGCGTTTACACGTAACAATTATCATGCGAATTTGCGTGATAAGAATCTAATTTGAACGATAAACGTACGTGTAAACGCAGCAAATGATAAAACGACGAATGAGAAATCGTTCATTTTGATCTTACATGTTCTCAAATTGTCGTTCGTTGTTCGCAAAAAATTGCAGATCGTTCTGTGTAAACAGTCGATCACTGATTTAACCAATGTGTGAGATAGGCTTAAGCGATCGCAAAACAATCGCAAAACGATTTTCCATACGATATACTGTACCGTCTAAATGCTGATCGTTATGAAAAAAAATCGTTACTTCGACATAGTTAATCGTACGATCGGGCCAATTATCGTTTCGTGTAAATGCAGCATTAGGGTAGGCAATGTTCCCTGTCAATTATGAGGTCACAGTTTGAGGCCTAAGGTAATAGAGCTGAGAAATAGTTCCTTTAGTTGCTCATTCTAAATGGTCTCAGAGATTACTCAAAATTGTTACACCTAGAACAATCTTTAATGTCCACCAGGGTCTAAGTGCCCTTTAGGTCTTCACCCTTTATTATGCTCCAGAATGCAGAAGCTGTACTTTTGTGGTTAGAGGACATTAGGTAACTTCACAACTGTGTCCCCGGTGTGAGCAATAGCCAGTCCCCAAGGACCAGATAGAGTTGGTGTGAGGCAGCAGGGAACAGGCCAAGCAAGCTTAGCCAGCAGGTTGGGTTGTCAGCTGGAGATACAGTAAAGTACCAAAAATGAGATGGGTATTGTAGTCAGCCAGGCAAAGGGTCAGGGCAGGCAGTCTAAGAGCCAGGTCAGACAATATGAGTAGAAAACAGGGAAGGCAAACAGCACAGACAGTGGTCAGGCAGCAAGCACAGGAATTCAACAGAAATAGCAGATAGACACTATTGGGGGGGGGGGGGGGGGGGCGGAAAGGGGCCAGATGCGAATAAATTTATTTGCAAATGGCTGTTTTGCGAATAAAATAGTCACATCGGGCCCCTTTCAGCCTGGTACACCAGGAGGGCAGGGAGGGGGTGTGAAGCAGGCGGAACGGGGGGCGCGGACTCATAGTCCGCACTATTCATCATTATCTTCGCCAAAAAATAGTCAGAAAACCTACTCCAGCTCTGAGCACGGTGCGCACGGGATTTATGTAGAGGCAGTCAACCTCTACATAAATCTCCGTACTGCCGGAGCTGCGGGGAAATTTTTAAGTCCGGCGCAGAAAACCCCCCAATGTATGCAGGGATGCTTCAATGCTCAGGCAATCAGGAACAGATGAAGCAGGTGGAGACAAGCTGTCCCTATATATCTAGAGCAGATGGCCGCACATGTACCATAGTAGCTAGAGGTGTTCCTGCAGCCAGAATAGGAAGGATAAAGCAAATGCCGGGGGAGACAAGCCTCTTTCTTTTTGCAGAGCTAGCTGTTTTGGGGTTAGTTGCTTGTGATAGGGCTGCAATAATCAGTGTTACCAATGTAGACATTCATATTTTTTATGAAAATGGCATGGAGGGAGAGAGGGGGCTTCCAGATCTAGCAGACTATTTGTGGTAGGGGCTGAGAAATATAGCTGGAACTCTCCTGGTTGGGGCTCTTGGTTTCTAATGTGGCCCTCTGAAGCTGAGCTACCAGGAGATAGTGGCAGGGAGAGCAGAGTTAAGGCAGCAGTAAATCACCACTCACCTCCATGACAGGAGAAGCTGTTTAAGCTGTAGAGGGTAGTGCAGTATTATTCTGAAGTTCAGTTCAGGCTTGAAGCTGTTGCACTTGGAAGTGAAAAAAAGGTATTTTACGTGGTTTACTTGAGCTGACTTTACTTTTTTCGAACCTTTTTCGTCTGTATGTCCACCTTTTTTTTAGTAGAGTTCTCATTCAGGTCTTGTTAGCATAGTGTATCAAAATTTATATTTAGCTAAGTTAGGCATGTTTTATACAAGCCTGAGTGCATTTCAAGTGTGAAGCCCTTATTACTTTGGGCGACAGAGAGAAGCAAACAAGCGATGTCAGTGCTCGTTTGCTCCTCTTTCCCCGCTCGCTGCTGACACTATTGCACGCATCAGCAGCGAATAGCTGAGTACAACGGGCAGGGCCAGATTAAGGTTGGTGGAGGCCCTGCGTGACAATTTTGTTGAGAGACCCCCATTTTTTCCCTCCAAAAATAAACTTTTCAGCAATCTATACAAATGGCTGCTTACTGTTGAGGGCTTAGCACCTACCCCTCCTTGCTTCTGGCTGTAAGGCTCAGCATCCTCCTCTGTTGTGCATGTAATGGTCACTTGAGGAAGGTGTCAGGCCTAGAGACAGGAGTGGGGAGGGGTGAGTATTAGGGTAAGTTCTCACATTGTTATTGTGTTAATAACGCAATGTGAAAATCTGCTCTTATCCACTACAGCGATATCTGCTATTATTCACCACAGCTAGAATATGCAGTTGTGAATCACAGGCGGAACCTGGACTTAGTAGTCTAGGTCCCATCTGCAATTCCCGATCATATACACTAGCTGAAGCAGTAAAAAGCACCCACAACCTGCTTAAAGACTGTGTAAAATCCATCCATGCAGCCCTCGCTTAACGAATATTGAACTGTGTAATAGGCAAAGTAACAAGCGCTAATCTAGCAGATCAGCACTCATTTACATTATTGATTGAGCCATCATTGGCCCATCTAATAGGAACCTAATTCAGCTGTTCATCCGGGGGTTATATTTTGCTAGGAAGAAGCAGTGTGGGTATTATAGCTTAGAGCAGTATTGCTTCAGAACCTGCCAGACAAACATCTTAGGCTCCGCACTTTTCGAGCAACTTCCTTCCCTTTTTGCCACCCATATGGTTCAGACTCGGTCACAATCATTGGGCTCAGTGGTGGCGAAGTACAAGGGTCCATGCTGAGTGGTATTTTGAATTCAGCCACAGCTGCCATGTTTTCAAGGAGTCATGTGTCCTTCAGGACCAGCTAGAAAACTCTTCAAAGCGGTACGTTTCATTTATTTTACCAATCCACTCAGAGACTGATGGAGGGGTTGTCTCCTTCCACCTCAATGGGATCAGGGATTCTAACAAGTGAGTGATCACATTATATTTAGATAATTTAAGCATTGAGAGGGTCTGCCTAGTGCAATTTGGTCCAGTGAGAGGATAACATTGACAGGCATTATATTGTTGATGATTGTCTCAATTATCTTCCATTATCTTCCAGTAAGGGAGAATGAGTGGACAGTTCAACCATATACGGCATAGTAAGCCTTCATGAGTGAAGCATCTCCAACACTTGTCTGTTGGTGAGCGTTTATAGGCATATAACCATTCAGGCATCTTATACCATCTAGTCAGTTATTTTTTAAGGTTCTCTTGTAGTAACACACATCTAGAGAATCCATAATTTGTAACTCCTTCTCCCGGGAACATATATATAATCTGGTCTTAAATTATGGGGGGGTGC
Source organism: Dendropsophus ebraccatus (assembly GCF_027789765.1). Classification (NCBI taxonomy): domain Eukaryota; kingdom Metazoa; phylum Chordata; class Amphibia; order Anura; family Hylidae; genus Dendropsophus; species Dendropsophus ebraccatus. The sequence continues at coordinate 105,493,704 of NC_091455.1, forward strand.
AGTAAGTAGGTGATATAAAGAGGATATAGAATGCCATTTACGGAGGGGTTTTCTGCATAGTTTCTCTTTTTTTAGTCAAGTCTCTGTAAGGCAATTTCCCTGCTAATAGTTGGTTAAGGGAACTAGTAATGTGGTCTTGATGTAGAAAGGACCATTTGCGTTGCTTAAGAAACTCCCCAAGCTATCCATCTTAACAGAGCCATTGCTATTTATTAGCTCTTGTTAAAGTATCTTCCTAAGTGTAAATTTCGAATTTGGATGGCTGCGAGGGGCAACTAAGCTAGTTTTTTTTTTTTCATTATCCCATTTTAATCACCCTGTTCTACTTAAAGCGACTCTGTACCCACAATCTGACCCCCCAAACCACTTGTACCTACGGATAGCTGCTTTTAATCCAAGATCTGTCCTGCGGTCCGTTTGGCAGGTGATGCAGTTATTTTCCTAAAAAAAATACTTTTAAACTTGAAGCCCCATGCCAAACGGGAGTATCTGTGCCCTAACTTTGCATAACCTCTCTGTCCCTCCTCCCCACCCTCCTCATCATTAGGAATGCTTCAGGCAGATTGCCTCCTATTCCCCACCTGTAGCAGACCGACACATGGGCTGGATCGTTAAGGACCTGTGCAATGTTCAGTATGGGGAAAATGTTTTAGTGGCATTCCTAATGATGAAGAGGATGGTGAGGAGGGACGGAGGGGTGGTGCAAAGTTAGGGCACAGATCTCCCATTTGGCACGGGCTTCAAGTTTAAAAGTATTTTTATAGGACAATAACTGCATCACCTGCCGAACGGACCACAGGACAGATCTTGGATTAAAAGCAGCTATCCGAAGGTACAAGTGGTTTGGGGGGGGGGGGGGGGGGTGTCAGATTGTGGGTCGCTTTAACTTATTACTAATCTGTTTTCATTTTTATTTAGACTTTTTTTTTCATAGTGGCCTTTTTTTTTTTTTTAACATTGCCTGAACTATGGCAACTGCAGCTTCAGATATTTGCTTTACAGTAGGCCCTGTACATAAAAAAAAAAAAAAATAAGATAGAAAAAGCTTTATTAACAGCAATCACCTGTGTATAGCGGCATCCATCACCTACTGTCAATGCTGTAATCTTGTACTGTCTGCCTTTGGCTTTATGATTAAGGTGTTGTGTTTCATTGTAATCCTGCCTTCTAAAAAAGATACGAGATACTAGATAAAGAGATGACTGCTACAGTCGCTACAAAACCTGTGAGATCTCAGTGACCAATGCAAAAAATAGCAGTATATTAGACATTTCTAAAATGCAAATACAAATCTCTACCCTGGTCATGTGGTGTAAACAAATAGAAATTAGAAACAAAATGTTACTAGCAGTGGTCAGCGCTGTCCCAAAAAGTCCATCAGACAGATAGCTTAAAGAGAACAGTAAAAACTTTTTGTATAGCACCAGTTAAAATGCGTTTCGGGAGACTCTACATCTTCATCAGATAAAGTGCAAGGTGTGTATAGGTATACACATTTATTTATATGAAAAAAAAAAAAAGGCAAAACATCTCCTGATGGGGGGAGGGGGAAAGGGCCAATGATGGTTCTTAGTAAACATAGCAGCATACATTATAATAAAATAAAAAAAAGTACAATATTGTGTGCAGTCACCTAAATACTGTATGTCTAACAATAGCTTTATAGCCAAATAAATATTTTTCACTGGTCATGTGGTCCACGCAGACTTTTTACAGATACAATACAGTTATCAGGTATGTAATGAATAATACATCATATATCCAGACCAGTTTTTCATCTACTGGAGATAAACAATGAAATGAAAGTCTGGAGAACAAGAAAATGGCTGCACATCTTACTCATGTTTAATACTAAAGCTTCTCAATTACATTTAAAACCAACATCATAAGTTAGTGAACAGTAAATGAATGGTGGAGATCAGCTCACCTCCTTGTGTGTCCGTTAGGGTCTCAGCATATACCGGAGGGTGCACGGTTCCTGGCGGTGGCTGTCCGTCAGCGAGCAAGTATTTCAATGAAAAGTGAGGATCCGGCACTCCAAATAATAAAATAAAAATCCCAAATTTTATTAAGTCATGTTAAAAACCAGCTGAGCAACTCATGCTGTGTGGCCTGGTGGACAGTCCACCAGGCCACACAGCATGAGTTGCTCAGCTGGTTTTTAACATGACTTAATAAAATTTGGGATTTTTATTTTATTATTTGGAGTGCCGGATCCTCACTTTTCATTATCATAAGTTAGTATATCATTTGATCAAACAATATTGCCTCATGTACCACGTGCATGACTTCTAATATACAGTTCTTACAGTAATATACAGTTCTAATATACAGAGTTCTTAATCTAACAATGGCACAGTATCGGCTGGCGACCACCACCACCGCAAAACCAATACCCCCGGTGGGGGGGGGGAGCTGCCAAGCAACCCCCCGATGCCACAGGACCAAGACCCCAGGGCTGCACCACTTCGCAGCCACAGCCAGCAGAAGCAACGGCCACCAACACACACTAATGTGAACAGGTCTAAAAGCTCACTCTATGTGCTCCCAGCTAGACTAGTAGAAGTGTAGGTACTTACCATGTAGACCACCTCCTCCTAATTGGTAACATATGGGTATTACTGGGTGAAGTGCAAAACCCCCCAAAAAACATAAATACCCACTTTAAATGTAAGCCGCTATTTTAACCCCTTAAGGACAGAGCCTGAAATGGCCTTAATGACAGAGACAAATTTTATGAATATGACCAGTGTCACTTTATTCATTAATAACTTCGGGATGCTTTTACCTATCCGGCTGATTCTGAGATTGTTTTCTCGTGACATATTGTTCTTTACATTTCTGGTAAATTGGAGTCAATACTCATAACGAATCTTTATGAAAAAACCCCAAATAATGTGAAAAAATGTGAAAAAATGCATTTTTCCAACTTTGAAACTTTTTTGCGTATACAGAAAGTGGTTATACCACATAAATTATATATTAAATAGCATTATCAACATGTCTACTTTATGTTGGCGGCATTTATTAAATGATCTTTCATTTTTTTTAGACAATAGGAAGCTTAAAACATTAGCAGCAAATTTCCAAATTTTCAGTAAAATTTCAAAATCAGATATTTTTAGGGACCTGTCCAGGTTTAAAGAGTTTTTGAGGGGCCTGTATGTTAGAAAGCCCCACAAAGCACCCCATTTCAGAAACTGCACCCCCCACACTCTGCAAAAGCATATCCAGAAACCTAAAAAACACCCCTAAAGGGACACCATTTAGAAAACTACACCCCTCAAGGAATGTAACAAGGGGTGCGGTGAGCATTTGGACCCCACAGGTGCTTCACAGATTTTCCGAACAATATGGCGTGAAAAAAGAAAAATTTATTTTTTACACTAAAACGTTGTTCTAGTCTTCAATTTTTTATTTTCTTAAAGGGATAAGAGGAAAAAAAAGACACAAAATGTGTAGCGCAGTTTCTCCCGAGTACGGAAATACCCCACATGTGTCGATAAAGTGCCAAGGGGCGCAGGACGAGCCTCCAAAGGGAAGGAGCGCCAATTGGCTTTTGGAAGCTGAATTTCACTGGAAAGGATTTCAAGGGCCATGTCGCATTTACAGAGCCCTCGTGCTGCCAAGACACTGGAAACCCCCCACAAGTGACCACATTCTGGAAACTACACCCCTCAAGGAATCTAACAAGGGGCACAGTGAGCATATGGACCCCACAGGTGACGGGCACAAATGTGGAACAATGTGACGTAAAAGTAAAAAATTTCATTTTTTCACTTTCATGGCACAAATGTGCCCGTCATCAAGGGGTCCATATCCTCACTGCACCCCTTGTTAGATTCCATGAGGGGTGCAGTTTCCAGAATGGGGTCACTTGTGGGGGGTTTCCAGTGTTTTGGCAGCACGAGGGCTCTGTAAATGCGACATGGCGTTCATCATCCATTCTAGCCAAATCCAACCTTCAAAATCCAAATGGCGCTCCTTCCCTTCGGAGACTTGCCCTGCGCCCACATGGCGCTTTATGTCCACATGTGGGGTATTTACGGACTCGGGGGAAATTGCTCTACACATATTGTGTGTTTTTTTTCTCTTTCAACCCCTTGTGAAAATGATAAATTCAAGGCTAAACCAACATTATAGTGTAAAAAATGTAATATTTCATTTTCACGCCACATTGTTCCACATTTGTGCCCGTCACCCGTGGGGTCCATATGCTCATTACACCCCTTGTTACATTCCTTGAGGGGTGTAGTTTCCATAATGGGGTCACTTGTGGGGGGTTTCAACTGTCTTGGCAACACAGAGGCCTTTTGAATGCAACATGGCCCCTCGAAATCCATTCCATCCAAATCCAGCCTTCAAAAACGAAATGGCGCTCCTTCCCTTCGGAGGCTTACCCTGCACCCGCATGGGGCTTTATGTCCACATGTGGGGTATTTCCGTACTCAGGGGAAATTGCTCTACACATTTATTGGTTTTTTTTATCTTTTAGCCCCTTGTGAAAATGAAAAAATCATGACAAGATTAATGATTTAGAGTAAAAATTTTACAAAAATTACACTAAATGTTGGTCTAGCCTTGATTTTTTCCATTTCCACAAGGGGTTAAAAAAGAAAATGAACACAAAACGTGTAGGGTAGTTTCCCCTGAGTACGAAAATACCCCACATGTGGGCATAATGTGCCATATGGGCACAGGGCAAGCCACCAAAGGGACAGAGCGCCATTTAGAGGCTGGAATGGAGGATGGAGGCCATGTCACAATTACAAAGCTCCTGTGCTGCCAGGTCAGTAGAAACGCCCGACAAGTGACCCCATTCTGGAAACTACACCCCATAAGGAATCTAACAAGGGGTGCAGTGAGGATATGAACCCCACTGGTGACAGTCACTTACGTAGAACATGTGCCGAGAAAATAAAAAATACCATTTTTTTCATTTTCACGTCCCAAATGTGGCCGTCACCAGGGGGCCATATCCCCGCTGCCCCCCTTGTTAGATTCCTTATCAAGTGTAGTTTCCAGAATGGGGTCACTTGTGGGGGGTTTCTACTGCCCTGGCAGCACAGAGGCTTTGTAATTGCATCATGGCATCCTCTAAAGGGAATGGTGGCCATATCTATTTAGCTGGGGAAAAGGGACAATTCTAATTTATTTGGGGGTATTAGGCCAATTATTAGTTTATAAGGTTGAAAATTACAGGTGTCCATCAAATTCAACCTGTGTTGATCCAGAGGAAGGCAAAAAACCCTCGTGAGGCAGACGACAGTAGCCTCATCACAGGGGAAAAATTCCTTCCCGACTCCATAATGGCGATCAGAATAATCCCCGGATCAACGTGACCCCTAAAATAGGAAAAAGGGACAGAATTTAGATAATGTAGAACCCCAATGACGTGTGGTGCGCCTTGAAGCAATCCAGTATGCAGAGGCCGGGGGGATCAGGACAGGTGTCACACAGGAAAATGGTGTCCTTCCTGATCCCCCTGTTACGCCACAGTCTGCACTTTTTCTGGGGTCTCCTGTTTTCCAGTGTGGGGGACGTCACCTGGAAAATGTTGTCCTGGTGCGATACGGGGTCCCTCATATTTAGAAGCGCTGGGTCCGCTCCATGGCTGCTAAATATTAGGGCTCTATTACTGCTTCTGATATTTTCGGATCGTGCCGCAAGCTACAGTAGCTTGGGCAGCGACGGACCGGAAGAGGGGGTGCTGGTATAAAAGTTATCCCCGTACAGGTGGTGACCTTTATCCAGCAGTGGGAAGATCAGTTCCCGGACGATCTTTCCACTTGTTCCGAGGATGGGGGGGGGGGGGGGGGCATCTGGGGGCTGCATTCGGGTGTCCCTTCCTACATACACTCTAAGGGTACGTGCACACTGCGGAATCGCGACAGATAACCCTTCGTGCATTCCGCAGTTGGCACCCGCCGGCTGACTGATGCAGGCGCACGTCTCCGTCCGTGTCATAGAATCCATTCTATGCACGGGCGGATTCCGCTCTCCGTCCAACGTATTCATTCTTTGGATGGACAACGGAATCCGCCCGTGCATAGAATGGAGTCTATGACACGGGTAGAGACATGCGCCCGCATCAGTCCGCCGGCGGGTGCCAGCTGCAGAATGCACGAAGGGTTATCCTTCGCCATTCCGCAGTGTGCACGTACCCTAAATCTGTAAGTGTACCCAGAGGTACTCTCTAGTTTGGAGAATTTCATGCCATACCGTCATCTCTTATTGGGACGGTACTGGCGGAAAAGACGTGTCTGGGGGGCAGCGTACACAATGCTACCCCCCAGACATGTCACTGGATGATGAGGATGATGAGGATGAATGGAGGAAAGAAGGATCCCCCCATTCATCTTCACTGGCTGTTTCGGTGTCTGAGGCAATAATAACGTATCCCTCTGACGCCAAAAACACCCTGGGGGCCATCTTTATATGGGGATTGGTATATGGGGTATGTAGTGGTGTAGTGTCAAACTTTATTCAATGTAGTGTGGTGTAATGTAGTGTTTTTTACGTGTTTTTTTTTCAGTAAGTATAAAAAAAAAACCTACGCCAACAAAGCAGTTGCTGATAAATGCCGCACTTATGCGCGGCACTTATCAGCAGACCGTGGCAGTAGAATATAGAAAAAAAACACCCTATGCCAAAAAGGAGGAGTTGCTGATTAGCAGCGCACTTTCGTGCGATGCTGATCAACACTCAGCGGCGATAGGGTGCGGAAAATAGAAAAAAAAAAATTTGGAAAAAAAAAAAACTTTTTCTACATTCTGAACATCCCTGTAGCTGCTGATAAGTGTATTACACATATCAGCCGCTAGAGGGCAGCAGAGCGCAAAATCCGGAAAATTACGAGGCTGGAGCCGAAAATAGCCGAAAGAAGACGACGGGGACCGCCAGAAAGATCCGAAGACGCGCCGGAAAGACGGAGGACACCGCGAACCCGGAAGACGCCGATCAGGACTCCGGGACAGGTGAGTTATGTACAAATACCTGCTCTGGACCCCTCAGCTACCTAGCTGAGGGGTCTAGGGCAGGTATTTTTTATTTTGTGGGACTCTGATCGCCGTGCCACCGGCCCGATCGCCGGCAGTCGGTGCCGTCCTCGGACAGCACCGACCGCCATTTTTTTCCGGGTCACCGATCGCCGCTATTGGCTGATCTGAAATGATCAGCCTATAGCGGCGATCGTAAGCACGGGGGGTGTTAACCACCCCCCGTGCCGAGAAGCTAAGATGGCCTGCTATGATTTTTAGCAGGCCATCTTCCCCGATCGCTGTGTGCGAACACGCACGGGGAAACATTGGGCGTAAATTTACGCCCTGATGCGCCAAGTACCAGGGCGCGAGGGCGTAAGTTTACGCCCGATGTCGTTAAGGGGTTAAGCTTCTCAAAGAATATTTTTTTTTGGACTTTTAATTACATTATAGCATCATATCTATTCTTCAAAACTATTTTAAGGGAACTTTTCCCCCATATTATGCCACCCCCTCTGAGGGACACTATACCTCTTCCATATAGATATGACAGAAGTCAGTTTGTAATATTCATCATGCATAGACTCAAATTTTAAATTCTTTATTCTTTATGAAACAGCACAGAGGTCAACAGAAAAATGCAAATCCAGCCTTAAACCACCCAAATGGCAAAAATACACTTTTCTGGCCTGGTCAGGTGATTATAGTCTATGAACCTGTTTGCTGTAAATGAACGAAGATTTCCTGAAGCATACAGTAATTGACACCACAAAACTTAGAGGTATCTTAGAAGGAGCCAACTCCTTTAACTCCATATTATATCCAACGAAAGTACCCTAAAGTATAGTCTTTGTAAGTCTCATTTTACACTGCTTAAGGAAGTGCACTGTAGCATTATGTGAAAACAGGGTACCAACACATAACTTGCAGTGCAGTAGGGCAAATTACTTTAATGGCTCAACCTCAGTCTTGTATTATTCCATTTAATATATATATATATATATATATATATATATATATATATATATATATATATACACGTGCATAGTCAGTAGCTGACTGCATTGGGCCCATTAAAAGGAAAGTATGCTGCGTACACCGTGAAGTGTGTTGCCATCACTTTTTGACATTTTGGGTTCTGAAATATAGCTTTGACACACTCCGTAATGCATTGTAAAATGAGCCTTTGATGGCACTCAGTATAGGGCGATATATTTTATTCATCCATATTTTCAAACCAATTGTTGTACATGAATGAAGCCGTAGTAAATAGTGCCTAACTTTTCTGTTTCATAGTTTTAAGCTAAAGCTAAGTTGAGGTTACGATTTTATCCAGTGTGTGACATTCTTGTAATTTAATTACATTACGCCTTTTATTGACTTGGTTTTACAGAAGTCAGTGGCACTGCTGTTTTAAACCAATGGCTTCACAGTTTGATGTGCTGAGGTCCTATTTATGTTAAAGGGTAAAAGGAAGCATCAGTGTAGAAGCTGGGAGCAATTCTGAGAAGCCCATTTTGTGCATCCATTTAATTGCATTCTCTTGCAGCACACTTTACAAAACAGATCATTACGTTAGATAAGGATCACAAAGTCAGCAAAGGCTACTGCAATCATATATATCCATATACCCTTGTCCAAAGACTTACTTGTATGTAGTACTGAATAAAATAATGAAATGTAAAATCCTACAAAACACAACAGGAAGAATACATCAAGAAAAGGTCACTGTGGGCTGACAAAAGAAAAACGAAAGACAGTCAGCAGAAAGAGAAGTTCATTTAAACACAGTAATTTGAAAACAGACACAACAGGAGACAATCTATATTATCTTCTATTTGCTGAATCTCTTTGGTTTTACTACTGTCAATTCCACCCCTGCCGTTCAGGCCTGCTAGCTAAACTACAGTTGTCTCCCAAAGCATTACAAGGGAAAAAAGGAAAGAAAAAAAACATGAGCAAAGATAAAATACATATAGGATAGTAATTTATATGTGCCTGCCTTTTTCTTCTTCTCATCGTGGTGAATATATTATGCACAAGATGTACTAAGTGGTTAAGATTTTGCTCTTGAACAAAATGTGACTGTTCTGTAATTTTGCTTATTGTTATCGTAATATGCTGTCAACTCAAACATAATGGCCCACATTTACTAAAACTGTATCATTCTTAGACATTGTATGCCCAGGCAGACTAAGAATGTACCAGATTTATCACAGGGACTTAGACTGTTAGATACATTTGTCATATTCTTAGACCATCTAGTCTAACAGGCAAAAATGGTGATTTCCTCATCTCAAACTATTTATTTAAACAAAAGAACAGCAACAACGATGGGTATGCCCCAACAAAAATAGCCAACTTCTCAATAACTTGTCATACAGTATGCCTATGCGATAACATCTTGGTAATGAGGTCTCATTCAAGTCAACATATTGTCTGCTATGGCATGGTATCCCATGTCTCCACATGGTGACTCAGCTGATTCCACAGGCTTTTTATGGGATTCAGGTCTAGAGAAAGTGCAGGCTCCATTTTAGGTACCCCAGTTTTCAGCAACCGTTCCCTAATTATGTGACCTTAATACAGAGGCACAATGACTGGATTAAAGGGGTAGTTCAGCAAAAAAAAATAATAATAATAGTAATTAAATTAAAATGAAATAAATTATTTCAAATCAACTGGTGCCAGAAAGTGCCAGAGATTTGCATAGATTTGTAATTTACTTCTATTTAAAAATCTAAAGTCTTACATTACTGATCAACTGCTGTATGTCCTGCAAAAAGTGGTGTATTCTTCCAATCTGACCCAGAGCTCTCTGTTGCCACCTCTGTCTGTGACAGGAACTGTAAGAGCAGTAAAAAATCCCCATATAAAACCTCTCCTGCTCTCCAGACTGGAAAGAATACCACTTCCCGCAGGACATACCGCAGCTGAAAACTACTGGAAAAGTGCTAGGCTTGTCACTGTAACATTTACACACTGTAGAGCAGTTTTGTATTAACTAGACACACCTTCCCACACTGGAACCCCACCACTAAGAACCACCTAACAAGTAAACTCAATGGGGGAGATTTATGAAGGGGTGTAAATATACACCTGGTGTAAACTTCCCACAGCAACCAATCACAGCTCAGCTTTCAGCTCTGGTAGGATAAAAGAGGAGCTGTGATTGGTTGCTGTGGGCAGTTTACACCAGGTGTATATTTACAACCTTTCATAAATCTCCCCCAATGTGATCTTCTCTAAACTTTTGAATGCACATGTCCAATTATCCAATGGTTCAGTACTCATTGACATATTTTTTTGTAATAAAGAAATAATAAATCAAAGTATTATTGCTGCAAAATTACTACTGTTTGTCACATATGCCACTTTATCATTCATTTTGGTAAAAACCAAATAGGCATGGTTATGGGTGGATTTACATTTTTACTTATATTTATAGTTCAATCAAATTTTCTTATTCAAAATTTTTATTAAGTTTTAAAGAGAGCAAATATAATTACTATACAGTAATTATCCAAGATGGATGATATGATAACATAACAGTTAAGTAACAATACAACTGAACAAACGTGATAGCACATCCATTACTGACACATATTTGTATTAAATAGCAAATTAATTTGTTTAACAATTCAAATCTAAACAAAAGGAGTAAAAGGATGCATTGCCTAACGGTAGGTGGAGGGAGAGTTGTTAGGGTGGGAGAGGATGTCGGTTTAGTTGTTTAGTGAATTTGACGTAACCTCATTTCAGATGTCTGGAGTTGTAAGTTATAGTAACAAATATACATAAGCTCAAGCCGGAACGGACAGGCTTTGAAACTGCAGCCATTTTTCCACTTGACACGAAATGCTTTATTGCTAGATTTACTAGCATTCCCTAACATATGTCCCATCGTGCAATTGTGCTGAACAATGTGAATAATTTCTGACACTGATGGCACATTTAGATTTTCAACATTGAGCAAATTTTGATTTTGCGATTACCAAAATGTGGAACACAATATTCCTGTCTAAGACTGGTAAATCTTCCAGGTCCAGCGACAACAGAACCAGTCCTGGTTTCCATGGTGGGTTATAGCCTAATACCTGAGTTATTAATGATTGTATTGCCCGCCAATATTGGGAGATTCATTTACAGGACCACCATACATGCAGAAGAGATCCAGTATGAGTTTGGCATCTTCAGCATAGGTGGAAGGCTCCTGAGAAGATTTTGGACAATCTAGAGGGAGTAAGGTACCAGCGGTATGTCAGTTTCCTAGAACCCTCTAGGTGAGTGGCACGTTTAGAGAGGTTGTTAGGAAGTCTAAAAGAGTTGGCCCACTGTTCCTCTTTAAAATGTTGGCCTAAGTCTGATTCCCACTTCTGAATGAATTGCAGTGGTATAGATAAATTATCCATTAATGCCCAATAGGCCATAGGGATTCTTTGTAATTTTATCCATATCATACAAAATATTTGACATATAACGATAGTTATCAAATTTTATTAAGCAACTGAAAACAAATTATATGGTAGTAACTTGAGCTTAGTGAAGCAAATCTGGCCAATCAAAATTTGCTGCAAATCAGGCCATTAATTCGCTCTATTCTGTGAAGCAAATTCCCACCCATTCATAAAGGAAATTCGCAAAAAACAAAATGGCGACAGCACATCATGTCTTGAGCATCACTGGGCAGAAGAAAGGGATTAACCATAATCCCTTGCACCCATCCATTCAGCTGCAGCCCCTTCTGTGATGTCAGCACCTCCCCCTCCCCCTCTATATAAAGTAGTTCGTTAACAGAGGTGTCCAGTTGCCTGTGTGTGGAGAAGAGAGCAGGATGGCAGCATGCAGTTAGAGTAGAGCAGGGAGAAACTAACAGAGTGATATAGGGACAGAGAGGAGAGGAGGGCTGATTGTAAGTGATTGTTTTTTGTAACTGTCAACCAAGTGTCCAGTTTACCAAGTTACTGGGTCCATATTATTCACACACTGGGCACTGTACACTCCTGTAAACTCCTATTGAGTTATACCCATTTACTGGGATCAGTGAATGGAGCATGCGTCTTCCATAATCAGTGGTCGCACTCCATTCCTACTGTTATTCAAGTTTTGTTTTATTACTGAACTGAGTATGCGCTTTATCAGTAGTCGCACTCCACCCTTTTCCTGGGGGGAAAAAATTATATTATGTTGCTTATGTTGATGATGCTGATTAACTGGCTGACTGGAATTTTTTAAAAATTGCAACTGCTTTAATAAACTTCGTTAAAATTCTATTTACAAATCTTAACAAGTTTAACTAAAAATTTGCGAAATTCGTCTGCTTCCCTCATCTCTAGTAGTAACAATGCAATATAATACAAGGACATACATGTATCATAATCTAAGTAAACACAGTAAAATATAACCATGTATAAAAAGTGTAGTCTATTAACAATACATAACAAGAAAAGCTGCTTTATTCACATTTATGAAAGGAGACTTCATTACTGATGAAAGTTTGGCAAAGCTCCATTTCTGAGTTGGTTACTATTAAAAAGGTATTTCTTTGTTAACTAACATGTAGGGATGAGCGAACTTTTGAAAAGTTTGATTCGGTTCGATATGGCGAACTTTCGTGAATTTCGGATCGGTCCGAACCGAACCGAAAGCGAACCTTGCTCTAACGGCTGAATTATTACAGCTACAATAGTGGGAGTGTGATAGGGTATAGTTTCGTTTAGTTGCAGTTGCTATTACAATGAAAAAAGTGGGGGAAAAAATTTCCAAAAATAATGAGGAAAAAAAATAAAAATAATAATAATAGGAATAAAAGTAATAAAATATAGTGAATAAAAGTGCCAAAATAGTGAAAAAAAATATTGGAAAAAAAAGTTTACAAGGAGGATGCGGCAGCACTTGATTGCACCCAGGCCAGTATTGTTGAGAAGAGACAAGTTGAGCAGCAGGAGGAGGCAGCAGTGGATTGATTCCAGTCCAGTATTACTGAGGAGAGGCTACTTGAGGAGGAGGCAGCAGTTGATCGATTCCAGGCCAGTATTATAGAGGAGAGGCTAATTGATGAGGAGCAGGCAGCAGTTGATCGATTCCAGGCCAGTATAATTAAAAAGAGACTACTAGAAGAGCAGGAGGAGGCAGCAGTTGATTGATTCCAGGCCAGTATTATTGAGGAGAGGCTACTTGAGGAGGAGGCAACAGTTGATCGATACCAGGCCAGTATTATGGAGGAGAGGCTACTTGAGGAAGATGAGGCAGCAGTTGATCGATTCCAGGCCAGTATTATGGAGGAGAGGCTAATTGAGGAGGAGGAGGAGGCAGCAGTTGATCGATTCCAGGCCAGGATTATTGAGGAGAGGCTACTTGAGGAGGATGAGGCAGCAGTTGATCGATTCCAGGCCAGTATTATTGAGGAGAGGCTACTTAAAGAAGATGAGGCAGCAGTTGATCGATTCCAGGCCAGGATTATTAAAAACAGACTACTTCAGGAGCAGGAGGCAGCAGTTGATCGATTCCAGGCCAGTATTATTGAGGAGAGGCTACTTGAGGAGGAGGAGGCAGCAGTTGATCGATTCCAGGCCAGGATTATCAAGGAGAGGCTACTTGATGAGCAACAGGCAGCAGTTGATCGATTCCAGGCCAGTATAATTAAATAGAGGCTACTAGTAGAGCAGGAGAAGGCAGCAGTTGATTGATTCCAGGCCAGTATTATTGAGGACAGGCTACTTGAGGAGGATGAGGCAGCAGTTGATCGATTCCAGGCAAGTATTATTGAGGAGAGGGTACTTGAGGAGGAGGAGGAGTAGAAGGCAGCAGCAGTTTATCGATTCCAGGCCACTCTTATTGAGGAAAGGCTACTTGAGGAGGATGAGGCAGCAGTTGATCGATTCCAGGCCAGTATTATTGAGGAGAGGCTACTTGAGGAGGATGAGGCAGCAGTTGATCGATTCTAGGCCAGGATTATCAAGGACAGGCTACTTGAGGAGGATGAGGCAGCAGTTGATCGTTTCCAGGCCAGGATTATTAAAAACAGACTACTTCAGGAGCAGGAGGCAGCAGTTGATCGATTCCAGGCCAGTATAATTAAAAAGAGACTACTAGAAGAGCAGGAGGAGGCAGCAGTTGATTGATTCCAGGCCAGTATTATTGAGGACAGGCTACTTGAGGAGGATGAGGCCGCAGTTGATCGATTCCAGGCCAGGATTATTAAAAACAGACTACTTCAGGAGGAGAAGGCAGCAGTTGATCGATTCCAGGCCAGTATTATTGAGGAGAGGCTACTTGAGGAGGAGGAGGCAGCAGCAGTTTATCGATTCCAGGCCAGTCTTATCGAGGAGAGGCTACTTGAGGAGGATGAGGCAGCAGTTGATCGATTCCAGGCCAGTATTATTAAGGAGAGGCTACATAAGGAGGATGAGGCAGCAGTTGATCGATTCCAGGCCAGGATTATCAAGGAGAGGCTAGTTGATGAGGAGCAGGCAGCAGTTGATTGATTCCAGGTCAGGATTATCAAGGAGAGGCTACTTGATGAGGAGCAGGCAGCAGTTGATCGATTCCAGGCCAGTATTATCGAGGAGAGGCTACTTGATGAGGAGCAGGCAGCAGTTGATCGATTCCAGGCCTGTCTTATTGAGGAGAGGCTACTTGAGGAGGAGCAGGCAGCAGTTGATCGATTCCAGGCCAGTATTATCGAGGAAAGGCTACTTGATGAGGAGCAGGCAGCAGTTGATCGATTCCAGGGAAGTCTTATTGAGGAGAGGCTACTTGATGAGGCGCAGGCAGCAGTTGATCGATTCCAGGCCAGGATTATCGAGGAGAGGCTACTTGAGGAGGAGCAGGCACCAGTTGATCGATTCCAGGCCAGTCTAATCGAGGAGAGGCTACTTGAGGAGGATGAGGCAGCAGTTGATCGATTCCAGGCCAGGATTATCAAAGAGAGTCTACTTGATGAGGAGCAGGCAGCAGTTGATCGATTTCAGGCCAGTATTATCGAGGAGAGGCTACTTGATGAGGAGCAGGCAGCAGTTGATCGATTTCAGGCCAGTATTATCGAGGAGAGGCTACTTGAGAAGGAGGCATCAGCAGTTTATCTATTCCAGGCCAGGATTATGGAGGAGAGGCTAATTGAGGACGAGGAGGCAGCAGTTGATCGATTCCAGCCCAGTATAATTAAAAACAGACTACTTGAGCAGCTGGAGGAGGCAGCAGTTGATCAATTCCAGGCCAGTATTATTGAGGACCGGCTACTTGAGTAGTAGGAGGAGGAATCAGCATTTGATTGATTCCATGTCAGTATTATTTAAAACAGACCAGTTGAGGACCAGGAGAAGGCAGCAGTTGATGGCTCTCAGGCTAGTATTGTTACAAACAGACAAGTTGAGAAGGCAGCTTCCACCCAGTATGTTTCCAAATAAACAATTGACTGTGGGGGCATTAGTAGGAGTAGTATTCTTTTGGACCCAGAAGGACCTAGTACAGACAACTAAAGTTTGAAGCTAAGGATATGCATGTGTGTAAAAATCATTCTTTAAACATGACAACATGTTAATGTAGAGTTCAGCACAGGATAGTCAACGTTAAAAAACACCCCCTCTAACATTAAACCATCTAGCAGGATATGGATACAGTAAAATAGACAGAGAACCTCACCCTCAGAATGCATGAGGTGAAGAAAGGACATTTAAAAAGGTACAGATTCAAGAAGGCTTTACCCCAGTTCCATTATCAAAAAATACGTGTCCAATTTTCATTAAATTGAGACCTCACTGGCACTTGCTTTACAAATTGACGCAACTACTCTGGTGTCAAACCTGTTAAATCTGGGCCTATGGCTGTTGGCAATACACATATATTTTTTTTTTTTTCTTAACACCAGTTTGATGTCCTAACGGGGTGTAGCGTCCAATACAATGGTTGTATGCTTTTGTGTTTTTTAAGTGCTGTCACCAGCTGGCTTAAAGGATAAGTCCGGTCAATTAATAAGTTTCTGGGTCAAGTAAGGGTACAGAAAGTTATTGACTGCCTGGACTTATCTTTTAAAGTGGGTAGGGGAAAAACCCCTGATGGGGTATGGGAGTGACCTCCCACCCTCACTTTTGTCACTCCCAAAAAACCTCACCCTATGGGTACCTTCACATGTGGCTGCGGGTCTGCTAAGTAAAATCCACAGGGCCTTTTTATACCGTTCACCAAATGGCATTCAGTACTAGGGTGCCGGCCGGACATACGCAGTTCTGCGCTGAACTGGGTATTTGCGCCCAGCCCCATAGTACTGAAGGTGGCATAAAATCAGCCAACGATGCACTGTGGATTTAAGCCAGCAGGGAACCACAAAAAAGCCTCCTATTGTAAAGGCACCCATAAAGAAGGCAAGATAACCTGCCTTTCAGCAACTGTTTGTTGCTGTAACTAACTGTGGTGGTTTTTTATATCACAGTTGAAGGACAGAAGCCTCTGTGATATATACCCCATAGAAAGCCTTATTCCACGCGTGACTGCATGAGAGGCGTGAAATAATTTGCACACAGAAGAACCCCATCGGGATTTGCGGTGCAATATTTCACTACTCTCATGATATCCCAAAATACCTCAAGAACAGTTAGTACCCACTCACAAAACGGTGAGTAGTGTTCCTTGGCACGGGTGCCAGGGATAGAACCCCACGGCTATAGTTCACAAAAGGTGAAATCCACACTTTTTGAAGCATAGTCGTGGGGATTATTTTAGGGTTGCTACTGTTCTTGGGGTATGGGTTGGACGGTGCACTGGTGCAAGGCATTAATCTGGTGTGGAGATGTTAAATGGCCAACACACCATGGGCATCAAATTTGGAAACGGGGATCTGTTATTTCAAATGTATCCAAATTAAGTTGGGAATTTTTAAGGTGATTTTTTTTAAAAAAAATTGGGGTCTAAGGGGGGAACATTACTTAATAAGTTAAATTACGGATTTTTACGTTGGGCACATATTTAGGATATCAAGGTCAATTTCTTGGACACACGAATTGCCATGCAAGACGGGTGACTGATGACTTAGTCATTCACATCAGGCAGGGGGGTGGTATAATCCGATGTAATCCAGGTACGATTCATCTTAACAAAAGTGAGCATCTCCACACTATGGCAAGAGAGCCTCGTTCTTTGCGGTGTTATGATGTTACCCGCCGCACCAAATACCCTCTCTGACGCAACACTACTGGCTGGGCAGGACAGCAGAGCCAAGGCAAACTCTTCCAGTTAAGGCCAAATCTCGAGTTTTTCTGCCCAGTGCTGCTTTGGGGCAGGGTGAAATCAAGGTAGGCAGTGACCTGGTGGCTGAGCTCATGCTGGTCCACGCCATGAGTCGGGTGCTGTGTCCTTTCTTCACCAGCTGGCTGCATGAAATCGCTCATGAGGGCTTGCAGGCTGTAGCGACTTCTGATGGCTCCACTAGTGGTGGTGGGAGTGGAGCGCGCTGGTTCCCCCCCAGAGGATGTTGTCTGGGAACCTGGATGGTCTTGCAGGTAAGTTGAGACCAACTGACTGGTGAGCATGTCCCTGTAGTACACCATCTTAGCCTCCCTCTGTGATGGCGGGAAGAATTCTAGCATTTTGCAGCGGAAGCGAGGGTCCAACAGGGTGGCCAGCCAGTATTGGTCCCTCTGGCAGGTGTCCACAATCCGGCGATCATTCCGCAGACACTCCCGCAGACACCTTGCCATCTGCACCAAGGACAATGACCGCCTCTCCTCTCCACTGTCCTTGGTATAGTTCCAGGGTCTGCTGGGGTCTTCCTCCTCTTCCTCTACCACCTCATCCTCCATCTCCTCCTGTGATGGAGAGACAGAGAAGCCAGGTGGCGGTGTGCGGAATGGCTGGGCGTAGACATCTTCCTCCTCCTCAACCTCCATCTGCACTTCATCCAGCTCTGGGCTCAAGGCGATGTTCAGCCTTGGAGTTGTGGCCTGGGAATCCTCGCTGATGATGTTGCTCAGCGCACTTTCCAGAACATGGAGGAGTGGGATGATGTCGTTGATCCCATAGTCCTGCCTGCTCACAAAGAGAGTCGCATCCCCAAAAGGGATCAACAATTGGCAGACTTCCCGCATTAACTGCCAGTGTGTTACTTGGAAGTCGCATTGTGGCGTGAAGCTGCCTGATTGCCCCATGAGGTAGTCTGTTACAGGTGACCTTTGCTCGTACAGGCGGTAGAGCATATGGAGGGCAGAATTCCAGCGGGTTGGCACGTCGCAGATTAGCCGATGTTGGGGCATGCCGCGGTGTCTCTGTATTCTGAGCAGGGTGTTCCTTGCAGCGTAGGAGTGGCTGAAATGTTTGCACACTCTACGTGACATCCTCAGAAGGTCATGTAATGCATGAAATGATCGGAGAAACCTGTGCACTATGAGGTTGATCACATGTGCCATACAAGGTGTATGAGTCAGCCCTCCCCGCTGAACTGCAGAGACAATGTTCCTCCCGTTGTTCGCTACGACACTTCCCACCGTTAGTCGACGTGGGGTCAGCCATTCAGCTATCTCCTCCCTGATGGTCCGGAGGAGCTCCTGCCCACTGTGGTTTCGTTGACCCAGGCTCACCAAATGGAGGACAGCCTCAGAGCGGCGGCCCTGACATCGGTGGTAAGACACTGTGTCAGGTTGGACTGCAGTGGTGGTGGAGGCAGAACTTGTGCTACCCGCTGCTGGCCCCCTAAAGCACCGTGGAGGTGACAGTGGCAAGAATGGGCCAACTTCCTGGGAGGATGTTGACCCAATGGGCAGTAACTGCCATGTACTGGCCTTGCCCATAATTAGAGGACCAGACATCAGCACTCAGGTGCACGGTCTTGGACACCGAGAGTCCCAATGAGTCGCCAACCTTTCTCTTCACATAACTGTGCAGTGATGGGACAGCTTTGCTCGAGAAGTAGTGGCGGCTGGGGACTCGCCATCTGGGGTGCGCACGCCACAAAATCCCTGAAAGGCTGGGAGTCCACAAGATTAAATGGCAGGGACTGAAGCACCAGCAGCTTAACCAGGTGTCCGGCCAGTTTCTGTGCCATGGGATGGCTGCTGGAGTACACCTGACGTTTGCCCATGGACTCGGTCAGGGATTGCTGCCTCATTAGGGGTGTACATGGCAGTGAGACTGTGCTGCTGCTGGCAACTGAGGCTGACGAGGCCTGAGTTGCAGTGACAGGATGCTGCATGATGGGATCTGCAGTGTATGGTGCATCCTGACAGGAGGTGGTATTGGGGTCACGTTTTTTCCAGGCCTGTTGGTGTTGCCTCTCCATGTGCTTCCTCATGGATGTTGTCCCAAGATTATCACCCCTGCCACAACTGACCCTCTCATTGCACAGCAGGCACAGAGCGATGTGCTTATCTGTCCCCAGCCGAAAGAACTGCCAGACAACAGAGGACCGTGGTTTGCTGCCAGCCACGGGGGGTCTTGTGGCCTGTTGGCTGCCACTGCTGCCTGAGGGTCCCCTCTCAGGACCAAGGCTTGGAGGTAAGGGACACTGCCTGATAGGTTGTCTTCTACCCCTCCCTCTTGTGCCTTGCTTCCCTGCACCAGTGGGATGTTGCTGCTTCGGTAGCACCTCACTTTCCTCTCCTGATGACTCTGAGGATAATGGTGCTTGGGGGTGCCACGTCCGATCGGCGACATCATCATCACCACCACTGCTACTGTCCTCCAGTGCCTGGGACAGGATCTCAGGTGTGGCACTGGATGCCCCTCCCTGGCTTACAGCCACCACCTCCTCTGCAGTCTCTGCACGTTCCACCGGCTGCCTTTGGTGGACTACCTCCTCCTCATCATCATCATCACTAAAAAGTGGTAGAGAATCCAAAGGCAGATCAAGATTTGCCAACAGTTCCCTGGCAGAAGGTGCCCCAGAGGTGGGTGGCATAGTAATAACAGGGTACGGGGCAGAGGACTGTCGCTGACCGTCCCATGTAAGGGTGGTGTCGGATGATCCAGCCGACCTTGTTTGGGAGCTTTGGGCGGTGGAAGTGGAGGATTGGGTAAGTCAATCTAGAACCGCTGGCTGTGTGGTTCTTACAGAACCACTGGGTGTCTGGGGTAGCTGCACCCTGCTGCCACGCCTGTTGCCCCGGCTGCCGCCGGGCCTGGGGCTGCCGCTTCTCCCACCCTCACCGCCTGCCGTTGCAGTCCTTGCCTGGGAAGTGCTGGAAGTAGGACGCTTGGACATAGTTCTTTGGTTGGTGTAAATTTTGAAAAAGAAATAATCTATTGGGCAGAAGGCACAAATTTTCAGTGACTATTGCTTTGTGGGTTGGAGGCACCCAGCAAAGCAGAAATTTACAGGTTATCCCAAAAAAACATTTTTTGTTTGCGGGTGGCTAGAGGGGTTTGACGGCAACCAGCAGAGCACAAACGGACAGCTTTTGTGGGGGGCTGACTTCGCCTAAAATAGAACAGCTGATCACAAACAAACAAACTTTTTTTTATTTTTTTTTTAAGGTTTTTTTAACTTTTTTGGTTGTGGGTGGCTAGAGGGGTTTGACGGAAACCAGCAGAGCACAAACAGACAGCTTTTGTGGGGCGCTGACTTCGCCTCAAATAGAACAGCTGATCACAAACAAACAAACTTTTTTTTATTTTTTGTGAAGGTTTTTTTTTTAAACTTTTTTGGTTGCGGGTGGCTAGAGGGGTTTGACATCAACCAGCAGAGCACAAACGGACAGCTTTTGTGGGGCGCTGACTTCACCTCAAATAGAACAGCTGATCACAAACAAACAAACAAACTTTTAAAAGAAAATTTAAGGTTTTTTTTTTTTTACTTTTTTGGTTGCGGGTGGCTAGAGGGGTTTGACGGCAACCAGCAGAGCACAAACGGACAGCTTTTGTGAGGCACTGACTTAGCGTCACCTAGAACAGCTGATAACAAACAAACCAAATTTTTTTTTTTTGTTTTTTTTTTTTACTTTTTTGGTTGCGGGCAGCTAGCCGGGGTTAATGGCAACCAGCAGAGCACAAACGGACAGCTTTTGTGACGCGCTGACTTAGCGTCACCTACAACAGCTGATCACAAACAAACGTCTAACGTCTCCTCTCTGTCACGGAACCGTAGCTGGTTCAATGCTACGGGTCCTGAGTGACTCTTCTCACTTTTCTCTCCCTATTTCTTTTTTTTATCTCCCTATCTGTCCCTAGATATCACGATTTTTGAGTTAGATGGCTATCTCTCCCTCTCGCTACCGAACTCTTGATTTCTCAGCACTTTCACTATGTATGAGCTTATCAAGCTTTCCCTGGATCTTGCGATTTTTTTTATTTTTTTTTATCTTCCTCTCTCCGGCTCCGCTCACAAACAATATATACTCCTTCTCTATCTCTCCCTGTACTTATCCAGTTGTTTTGATATGTAATCTATGTGTTTTCCCTCTCTGCCTAACGTACACCTCCTCTCTCTCTGCAGTCTAGACACACAATGAGAAAGAGCATGGACGCTCAGGCACTTCTTGTTCCTGGAGTGACGTCACACACCTTGATATTCACATAGTAACAGGATGCAAAGGATTATAGGAGTAATAATCCCTTGTAGCCTGTTCTATTCTCTGATTAAAGTACAGTTTTGCAATTTTAACGAACTTTGTCACAAACTTTTTGAAAGTTCGGTTCGGTACTTTTTGCAAAGTTCGGAACGAACCTGGTTCGTAACGGTTCGGTTCGCTCATCCCTACTAACATGGTTTGAACATGTAGGCATTGCGAAGTTAAAGTGACACTGTCACCCCCTTTTTGCATTTTGACTTCACTACACAGGTGCAAAGGGTACATTTTGCAGTTTTCATACTTTATTTTATATCATACATCATGGTGCTTGTTTAAGTAAAAGTGATCTTTTATCATCTTGAGAATTGTGCTGCCTTGGTCGGGCTTCATGGCCGCAGAGTCACTTAGCCCCACCCACATCACCACCGTAGGCCCCGCCCCTCTGTCACTTCATTACGAATAGGCCCTGTCCCTCAAAAACCATTGGAGCAGGGGGCCTAAAGATCTAGGCCCTACCCCCTCCAGGTCGGCCCACACCAATGGCTGCTGAGGGGTGGTGCCTATGCGGTGGTGAAGTCAGTGAGGGGAGAAGTCTAAGTGGTGATGTGGGCGGGGCTAAGTTTAGCTGCAGCCGTGAAGTCCAGCCTAGGCAGAACAATCCTCAGATGATAAAAGATGACTTTTTACTTAAACTAGCACCATGAAGTGTAATATAAAATAAGGTATGAAAACTGCAAAATATACCCTTTACATCTATGTAGGAAAGTCATGCAAAATGCAAAAAGGGGGTGAAAGTGTCACTTTAAATATTATTGCAAATACATTCATTTAGCAAACTTGCCCCCTTTTAATGATATGCTGTTTTTTCCCTCCCATTGTTGACAGCTCATTGACTAAGCTAATGACCACCACTCTACACCCATGTAAGGCTGGCTTCACACTGCCTTAAAATCTTGGGAAAACACCAATAAAAACACTATGGCTTTTTTTTTTTTTTTTTTTTTTTTCAAAAACACCAGCAGCCAGATGTTCAGTAGAGGTCAAAAGAAGTTTATGATCTGTCTTACACACATGGCTTTTTTTGCTGTGGCATTTATCTCTTCTCTCTGGAATTTTTGAGGCTCTGTGGCAGTTTTTCCAAAACGCAGCATGTGATGACAGAGGGGAAAAAAAAGTTCAGCACACAAAAAACACACCTAAACCACAACAATGATCAATCCTACATAAAGTCAAAAACACCAGAGAAAAATGCAAATGCATAGGAAAAAAAACACACTGTCAGTTTTCTGGGGGTTTTTTTTGTTTTTTTTGGAAGACCTGAAAAACGCCACTCAAAATGGATGTGTGATGACACCCTTACTGGGACATATCATAGAGCCAATAAAATGGTCAGCAAGTATGCCGTATACTATACTGTATATGCCCATTATACAAAATACTGAACCAGAGCTTAGGAAAATGTAAACTGTCTTTGCATGAGACACAGGAAAAACGATCCTGTGTGCAAAAATGAAAAGAAAAAGTAATTTAATTAAAAGTAGCAGTATATTATAGTTCTTGTTCTCTACTGTCAAAAGGAAAATACTTGTCATCTATGTTCAGGCATAGAAGAATATACTTAATACCCTATTAAAGCATCAGAGACGCTTCACAACCACTCATTAGATGGAAAACAGTGAATAATCAGATCATCACAGCAAGACTGATTACCAAAACTGTTCAGACAACAATTATGCAAACTTTTGTATTGTCACAGCCATTTTACATATTGAGATACTAACCATGTAGAATCATATTCACAATCCTTGACTATTATGTTAAGCTCTTGATGTCTGAGATTTTAAAAATACACTCAAATACAGGGAGAACATACAAATTGTATGATGATGTTGCTCTTGGTAGGAAACAAACCCAGGACCCGGCACTGAAGGGTAACAATGCTTATTAAACAAATGTGTTCTTTTTTGCCTTAAAGAAGAAATCCCACAGATGGACAAAAACTGCAGGCAGGCTGGTGGGGGCTGGAAAATAATAAAGAACTGAATTTACCCATCCTCGTGCCTCCGATGCACCAGTCCAGGGTCCCATTCATTTGCTAGCTGCAATGTCATGACCCCAGCTGATTGATTGCCCACCAAGCCAATCAGTGACTGGGGAGGGACACCGGGACCAGTGCATCAAAGGCATGAGGATGGGTAAGTTCAGTTCTTTATTATTTTCCTGCCCCCACCAGCCTGCCTTCAATTTTTGTCCTTCCCTGGGACTTCTCCATTAACTTTATACTTAGCAAATACTATACAATATTTACCATAACATTTCTGTCATTTTATGGAAGAATTTTAACAAAGATTTATAAAGTGTCTAAAGAGCATTGAGGCATTCCAGAAACCCAGTAGAGCATTCAGAGGTTTGGTAGCATCTACAGTATATTAGTCAGGAATGCATCCAGTGTTGCCACCAGGAAAGTAGTCAGAAATTGGAAAGCTGGAGGATAAGAAATAAATGTAGTTAGAGGAGAAACAATTAGTCAAAACCAAACAGAGAACAACAAATACAAGGCAACAAATCAGTGGACTCCAAGAACAATAACAAAGACATTGCTAGAGTCAGGACTAAAGTTAGATGCAGGTTTAATTCTGTAGTCTAATTATAAAGAATGCATTATTATTTATAACATTTTTATTACTATTTGGTACAGCAAAATTCTTTTGTTTTTTTGTGTTAAACTGTTCTGAGACCAAAAGCTTTTTTTTTCTTTTTTTTACCCTAGATGGGGCTGCATAAGGGCATCTTTTTTTAAGCAAACTTAAGTCGTTATTGGTACCGTTGTTTAACTATGTTCAAACTATGTACAGTAGAACACTGTAATTTCATTGCATAGCACATTGCAGCAGCCCCATCAGGGGCAAGGTCTTAGCCCTAGAAGGCTCTAGAACAGAAACCTGGAGGTGGTAGCAGCAGCACTCTGACGTCTTCACTCCTGAGGGGCCTAGAACAGACACCAGAAAATGGAAGCAGCAGCATTCAAACTCTCTTTTACCCTGTGGGGCATAGGCTTTCACCTTTCACCTATACTAGTGGTATAGGTGGTTGCATAATTAGGTAACATTGGTAAGAGGGATGTTTTGGAATAAGTAATATGACAAGTACAAACTTTTATATGTAACAGTGGGGTGTTCCCTCAGGGGCCCGAGTGATAAAATACCTAATTTAGAAAAGGGAGTTAGGTTTAAGTTGGGTGGGGAGGGCTGGTGAAAGGGTGATCCCCCTAGTGGTGGACATGCGGATAAAATATGGTAGGAGTAAGTGTAATTGAAAATAAAACATCATAAGTGGAAAAAGGGAGAAAAAGAAAGAGAAAACTTGTTTCTTTTGTATTATGAAATATGTTGGTTCTGGCTTATGGAAAAGGAAATATGTATTATATAAGGGAAAACTATCAGTCTAAGGACAGTTCTGGGTGTAAATGGACGGCTTATAGTCGGTAAGATGGTGAGGTCGGGCATTATAGATGTGGGACAAATCATCGGTATTTGTGTTATTAAAACAATCTACCTCTGGGACTGAAACGGCTATGGGGATGGTCTGGATTCCCAAAGAGGTATGGGTAATGATTGGAAGAGGAAAATGGTGCAGAACTGGCTGTTTACCTGAGAGGTGGTATGATAATGGGAGACATTAAGTAGAAGAAAAGAAGAAGGTTAGACTGGAATAACTCAGTTCTCCAGGCTTAGGTGCTACTATTGACGGGATCACTTGGATCACCAGCCTTAGGTTAAATAGGGTAGATAGAGTAGAACGGATGGTTGTTGAGAGTTAATCAAGGGACATATTTAGCTCTTAAAGGGACCCAGGTCGCTCTTAAAGGGACCCTTTTTGCTTTTAAGGGGACCCATTTCACTCTTAAAGGGAACCAGGTCGCTCTTAAAGGGACCAATTTTACTCTTAAAGGGACTTATTTTGCTCTTAAAGGGACCCAGGTCGCTCTTAAAAGGACCCATTTTGCTCTTAAAGGGACATATTTCGCTCTTAAAGGGACCCAGGTCGCTCTTGAAGGGACATATTTCGCTCTTAAAAGGGACCCAGGTCGCTCATAAAGGGACCCAGGTCGCTCCTAAAGGGACCCGGGTCGCTTTTAAAGGGACCCAGGATCCCTTTAAGAGCTACATGAGACCCTTTAAGAGCGACTTGGGTCCTGTCCCTTTAAGAGCGACTTGGGTCCCTTTAAAAGCGACATGGTTCCCGTCCCTTTAGAGCGACTTGGGTTCCTTTAAGAGCAACATGCGTCCCGTCCGTTTAAGAGCAACTTGGGTCCCGTCCCTTTAAGAGCGACTTGGATCACTTTAAGAGCTACATGGGACCCTTTAAGAGCGACTTGGGTCCCGTACCTTTAAGAGCGACTTGGGTCCCTTTAAGAACGACTTGCATCCCTTTAAGAACGACTTTGGTCGCTTTAAGAGCGACATGGCATCGCCCCTTTAAGAGCGACTTGGGTCCCTTTAAGAGCGACTTGCGATCCTTTAAGGGTGACCTGGGTCCCTTTAAGAGCGATCTGGGTACTTATAATGGTAAAGATCATTGCTCGGTTACCATGACAATCTTACTCATGTCAGTGAGACAAAATCGTTAAGGACCTTCCATATATTACATCTTCTATTGGCCAATAGTGGACATGTGACTGTGGATGGTGTGATACATTGCCTGACAAGAACTTAGAGTTCCTATTGGCTGCTATATTTCAGCTATTTGCATATGTGCTGTGATTGGCTGTTAGCGGTTAGAGTGTGGCCATTATTTGCAATGGGCCATTATTTTCTATGGGAAATTAGGGGTCTTTAAACGTAAATTTCTTAAAAACGACAAATCCGATCGAAACGAAAAATAGATACCACACCTCACACCGCCGAGGGCTTCGAAACGCAGTTTGAACGGAGTGTGTGCACAAAGCGGTTCGGGCTGTATTATGCGCAGAAAAATAGCTGGAAGAAGAAGAAGAAACGGAAGAAGAAGAAGAATACGGATTACAATATAGTGCTTTTCAAGCACTATAATAAAAGTTTTTTTAAAGGGAAAAAAAAGTCACTTTAATCTGACAGTTGAGCTATCCAACTGCCAAAGAATGGAAATGAAAACCTAGTCAATGGGATACACTTAAATAGACTGGAAAACCCCACCAGCTAAAGCACGTACCATGTGATGGAGAATGGAATAGAGAAAAGCCCAGAGTCAAGAAGGCTTTACACTGATTATATTAGATAATAGAATGGCACATTTTCCAACAAACTTAGGTTAGAGAAAAATATCCCACTGTAATTTCATTTAAAAAAAAAATATATATATAGTGGAAATAATGTGTTCTGAATCTGGATCTCAGGCTTTTTCTAAGACATGCATAGATATCAACACCTGGTTATTGAACCGGCAAAATGCAACCCATGCATGCATCTTGGGAGGTTAAAGTGTACCTGTCATTATTCAAAACTTTTGACATGTCATGTTATGCCGGAAGGGTGAATCACAAGGGGTGCTTTAGCAACTTGACCTCAGAATAACCCTTCTAACATTACAAAAAGGCTACAATGTTGCAGATAAAACCTGCCAGGGACTTGTTTACATCATCTGTCTCAGAAGGAAGTGGGGAGAAGGTGGAGAGAGAGAGAAAAACTCAAATACAGATTTTTGTGTATTGAGCAGAAAGCAGCAGCTCAGAACTGGGGGAAGGAGGCTGAATAGATAATAACAATTATGGAGTTAATTGCTAATCTCGCCACGGGCATCAATATATCAAAAGTTATATTTGAGTAGAATTCTTCTTTAATGACCAGGCCATTTTTGCATTTTAGCTTTTTTCTCCTCGCCATAGCCCCATAAAGCTTTTATTTTTTCCACCTAAAGGGCTCAGTCTGGCCTAATTTTTTGGCAAAATCTCTAGTTTTTTAGGTATCATATTTGTTAAATATTTGTTTAATTTTTTTCTTTTTATCATTTATTTTCTAATAAACAATGTGACAAAAAATGTCCACTTCTGGCGCTTTTTACCTCTTTTTGTTTACACCGTTCACTGTACAGGAATATTATTGTTATTGAGAGCGGCCCCGCACACATCAGTGTCCTGGGAGCTGAGGATAATGAGAGGCAGCTGCGATTTTGCAGCTGCTTCTCATTAACTCCTTCAATGCTGCAGTGCTCAGTGACAGGACAAACTCCTTTCACTTAGTGATCGGGTCTCCCGCAGCCGCTTATATTGAAGGGCAGGAGTAAGAAACTTACCTCTATCCTGTCAGATCGGCCATCTATAGATACAGTCTGCTCTCAGGCAGGCTCTATGCATAGATCGCCGATCACATTGATCAATGCTATCCTATTGCATAGCATAGATCAGTACATACAATCTAATGATTGTATGTTAAACTGTAAAATAAGAGTGTAAAAAAAGTGTAATAAAAGTCTTAAAAAGCCTTTATAACCCCCCCCCCCCCCACACACACACACACACAATTTTAGTTTAATATACCTCCTTGCCCATTATAAAAATAAAAATATTAAAAATAAATAAATAAACATATAAAATATATTGTAGCGTGCGGAATTGTCTGATCTATTAAAATATAACATTATTGTTCCTGCACGGTAAACAGCGTAAACAAACAAAAAAAAAAACACCAGGATTGCTGATTTTCCTAAATTAGATATCAGGGGAAAAAAAGCAATCAAAACTTTTCTTTTACACCAATATAATATTAATAAAAACTAAAGATTATGGCGCAAAAAAATGACACCCCAACCAGCCCTGTAGATGTAAAAATAAAAGCATTATGGCTCTAAGAAGGCATGGAGGAACATTGCAATACTTTGACCTGGACAACTGTGCATCAATGGGCTCGGTCTTGAGGGGTTAATAGATCGGACAATAGCACATGCTATATAATGTTTATTTATTTATGTTTACAGTACATGTTTTATTTGTATAATGGGAAAGGGGGGCCTCTAAACTTTTATTCAAGGAGGGGCTATGTCTTTTTTTATTACTTTTTTTATTTACATTTTTATGTCCTTCAAGGGGAAAATTACATTCAATTATTACATTGGTTACAGTGGTCAAGGGTATGCCATGGAATCTGCGATCTTTTCACAAAGGCTGAGACAAGATTGCTAAGCTGCCTGCACGGAGGTATTAGACCTCCATCAGAAAGTAAAATAGTAAAAAGTTCCTTGCTCTGTTGGCTTTTACATGCTTGCAGGAATTGCTAGCAACAGTAATCCAGGGAAAGTGGCTAATATTCCCATTGTTATTCCCATTCCCATCGCCCCAAATTGCACCCCTTACCTACCTGGGCCAGGCAGGCAGGCAGTGACACCTTAAGTGAGTGCCTACACTGCCTACTCATTGTCCAGGCCCTTAGCTCTAGTTCCTATTTGCGAGGAACAGCATCATCCAACCTCAGTGGTTGCCCTGACAATCCATTGCAGTTGGTTGTGTAGTGAAATTTAAAAAATGTGCTACAAAACTTCCCTAGTAAAGTTCCCTATAGCACCATAAAAGGTAAAAGAATATGCAAAAAAAAGAGCCCATGGAGCCTCACTGAAGTGTCTCGAAACACAGGACTAGCCAAATATCCCTCTTGGAAGGATCCAGCCAAGGGGTGGCCCCTGTAAGGAAACCACTAAAACCATTATATTAAGTGGCCCTATAAGTCAATGTAATGACAAGGGAAAAACCAAGGCCAGGTATTCATCCACAAACAGCTGTTTCAGGGTGTTGCCCCTCATCAGTGTGGAGCAGGATTCTGGCTAGGTTGGAGCAATGCCTAATAGAGCCATAAAAGAAACAGATCGCTAATCTCAGGGAAACCAGCCAAACGATAACACTACCAATTGCTAGTGAAAGTTCTCAATGCAGTAAAATCCTAGGTGCATTTCCCCCTAGGAAACATGAATATGCAAAAGAAGAGCCAGTAGAGCCTCATTGAAGAGTCTCGAAACACAGGATTAGCCAGATATCCCTTTGGGAAGGACCCAGCCAAAGGGTGGCCCCGGTAAGGAAAACACCAAAACCACCATATTAAGTAGCCCTATGAGCCAATGTAATGACGAGGGAAAAACCCAGGCCAAGTATCCATCCACATACAGCTGTTTCGTGGGTGTTGCCCCTCATCAGTGTGGAGAAGGATTCTGGCTAGGTCTCCCGGAGATCAGCAATCCTTTTCTCTAAAAGTTAGAAGAACCTTTACCAAATAATGCCAACATAAAGTAGACAAATTGTCAAAATGTATTTTTTATATATTTCATAAGCACAGTTAGACAAATTCCTAATGTACTTTAATTATGGGAAATGCACAGATAGTGCTATATCCCTCAATTTAGTAGATAAGGCAGGCTTCAATTTCTTTAAAAAAAAAAAATTACATCACAACCCAGTCTATACCTGAAGGGTCAAGCAGTGGGCGCAGTATGGGTGAAAATTACATGTAAAAAATACAGGGTCCTTCCTGTGCATTCAGCTAACCACCCCCCAACTTCTACCCCCCTCCCCTGACAGGAGCGGTAGTGGAACCATCCCTCAAAGCATGGTTCAACTTTCAAAAATTATTAGCACATAAAAAAAGACCAGATTTAAAAAAAAAAAATGAGGACACCAAAAGTGGCTGCGGAGTAAAGGGTTAAGGAAAATGAAAAAGAGTTAAAGTTGTTTACTTAACCCTTAAAATTCCTGAGCTCTTAAAGGGTAGTACTGGGCAAGTAGAAACACTGGTTTACTGCCTCCTATTTCCTTAAAATAACAAAAAAAAGCTGACTCCCCCACTACACCAACTGTCAAATCCTCTTCCAGCTACTTTCCCATTCTGCCAGCTACCATGGATTACCCACTGTATTGATTAGTATTAATTTGATAATTGAATTGGCAATAAAATAAAGGCACTTCTGGAGTTTAGTATTCGTAATAAACATAAAAATGTAGTGTAGGACACTTTCTCATAGGCATCTTTTAAGGGGGTTAGTATGGTTCAGGAACAATCATTTCAAAGAGCTTAAAAAAAAAAAAAAAAAAAAAAGGCAATGAAAAAAATCAGAGAAGCATTCTTTAGGTGAACCCACTAATGATAATAGAATTTCTAGGGTTGAACATCAAGAAATGTTAAATTTCTGTATGTTTAATAATAGCCCAGCAATCAATACAATTTAATAAATATTGATTGATTGTCACCAGGGATACATCTCCAATGCTTTTAACCAGATTGATTGCATCACAGCAACAGAACTTAATAAATGTAATTAAGAGCAGTGAAAATAAAATTACAGACATGTCCTTCCTCATCTGTATTCTCTTCTAGTAAAAAATTTTATACTGTTAGATAATGCAATAAGCAATTTTGCAACTGTTTTAGTTAGCAAAACTGCTTACTTTTGTACATACGTCCTGTACTATGTCCATATTTTATACTACTCATTGCCTAGGTTACCCACCACTGCTTTTCACTCCATGAGTGGCGGCCTGGATGCTTATGTCTCCCCCCTCTCAGATCACAGATGGCTCCAGAGCTTGTGGACTGTCCCTGGAGCTGTCTGTGATCGCAGTGGTAAAAGCAAACATGTAGAGCTTATTCAGCTCAGCATCACTGTGTCCTGCCCTCACAACAAGGTATCAACAAAGATGTCAACACTGACACTCTCCAAAAAAAAAAAGTGTTCTTCATATGAAATGACCATCACCCATTAAGATCTAATTCTACAGCCCTGTTAGAAGTAAGTCAGATTTCACAAGAGCTTAAATTAGCACACGGATCATTTACAAGAAATAAAGCTCAGGAATTACAATATATACCAGGGCAGGTATTTAACATTTATGAGGATGAGCTCCCTTAATCTTTACATTTTTTGTTTCATGTAGCATTTGATAGGGCTAATATGCTGGATTGCACATCCTAATCGACTTTGGTAAAATAAAACCTGAGCTGTGATTGGTTTCTATTGGGAAATTACACCTTTTTTTGTTTAACACAGATAGATAACTCTGGGTCTAAGTGCGTGTTCACATTCAGTAGATTTCTGAAAGACATTTCTAAGACTGCCCCACACTGAATGGCATTACTCCCCCTTTTTTTTTCAGTTTTAGGCTATGTTCACACAACGTTTTTTCAGCTCTGTTTAAAATGACGTCATTTGGAGTCTAAAATAATGGACGTCATTTAGCAGCCTTGCCTCCCTGACGGCAGTTGGTACATTATTCTAGTTTGGGGTTACTAAATGGCCTTTGGGTGTGAATGAATTAAAAAGTCCATTGAATTTAATAGTAAAAACAAAGAAAGAACGGTGACAAAAGAAAACCTGTGTGTGAACAACTAATAAAAAATGTCCGCTGTTTGCAAAAGAAGTCCGAAAATAATGATCATGTTCATGATCATTATTTTGACGTCCGCGGTAAAAACGGACGTTCTTCAATGCATTGTGTGCATTGGACGTCCTACTTCCCATTGACTTCAATGCATTGCCATTGCAGTCAGTAAAAACGTTTTTTTTAAATATCAAAATCGTCCGCCTTTTCTTTATTATAGCCTTAGTGGGAATTTACATATGGCAGATTTATTACAGAAATTCCTGTAGCTGAAAATCTATTTGATTATACAAAATGGTGCTATTCAGATGAATAGGACAGCCACAGAAATTTCTATAACAAATTTGACATGAATGACTTTACCTTTAAGCATTTTCTACATAAATATTTAAAAATGTTGCTGTCCAGATATAAAATTATATGATAATATTATAGGAGGTTATATGCACAACTGTAGCTTTTAACAGTTTGTGGGAAAATTGTTGCAAAGAGGGAGAGGAGTAATTCATCAAAGACAGCAAACATAAAGATCTGGTGTTAGCTAGACTTGTGCTCATTGATTAGTGATAGCAAATAGCTTTGTTTAGCTAGAAGGAAGACTATTTAAAAAGAGCATAGTTTCCCCTGGGACTTTCTACACAATAATGAGACTCAAAGACAATGAGAGTCAAGTTTTAACCAAAGTTTCAGATTTCAGATTAAGCAAAGAGTTTGTGGTATAGGGCCTTACGCACATGAACACATTGTATTATGGCTCTGTACAACCTCTGTGTACTGTAGTATGTATATTTCTGCAGCCTTTGTTTGTGAATGTCCTTAAAGGGGAACTCCGGATAAGAAAAACTTGTTTTCTATTAAAAGTACATTAAAAGTTATATAGATTTGTCTATACAATGTATTACTGTATCTGTACAGTTCTGCCACACTGTTAGCTGATAGAAATCCAGGAAGTGAAAAAAATGGCCCCTGTGCCAATCCACATTGTCTCCTGCTCCTGCTGCTATCCCCCTTAGGAGACAAATCTTCTATGCCTCTGTTTCACATTGTGTGTGTTTGCTGATGATGCAGACAGGGGGCAGGGCGTGATGTCACAGGAGGCTTGGCTGGATCCCCCAATCCCCTAAGCGATCCACCATCTCTAACCGGCCAAAAGCAGCTGCTGCACTAATTTTATTGATTGTAATGGGTGGGGGCTGATCACATAAGGGAAAGCATTGCATTCTGGGAAATGCCAAACCAGAAAGAACAGAAACACAAAACATAGCAACCCCCCTCCCCCCCAAACAAATGGATTTTTGGTAGTTTCAAAACTGGGATAGATAGGTAAGTAACGCGTTATGCTTCTGCAGAAGTTTCATTTTTTTAACCTCTACCTGGAGTTCCCCTTTAAAGGGGTCACCCAGCTTTTAAAAATTGATGACCTATCCTCGGCATAGGTAATCAATATTAGACATGCAGAGGTCTGACTCCCAGCGGTGCCAACAACTATCCTTTTTGAAGGATACATGGCGCTGGAGTTAGCATTACAGCCTCTTCAGTGTTTACATGCCTTGCTATTAATCCCTTAAGAACAGAGTCTAAAATGGTTTTAGAGACCACACCAATTTTCATGTTTGGGTTTTAATTTTTTTCCTACTCACCTTCTAGCTCCAAGTAGTGTCTGAATATAAATCTGAAAAACACTATTTGTGTCACATGATTTAGCCAGCCAATGAATGTAGGTGATTTTTTTCACTGCCTGTGTGCTCCTAGTTCCTGTCCCACCCCTCGCATAATTATTTGTTAAAAAAAGGGGGAATTGAGGGTAATCGAATTTTTACAGCATTATTGGAATACAATTATTTTGAATAGTGTACTATTTGATCGAATACCTACTTAATCTAGCAATACTCGCTCATCTCTATATGGGATGTGATTTTTTTGTGCCATGATGTTTACTTTTTATTGGTACTATATTTGTGTACATGGGACATATTGATCACTTTAATTTTTTTTTAAACATAAAATGTAATAAAAAATAAGCAATCCAAGAGGGGTTTTTTTTTACGATATTTGTGTACACCGTTTACCGTGAAGAAATAATTTTGTTTATTTTACTAGATCAATTGAGCATGCTACAATATATAATATGTTTATTTTTACATGGTTTATTTATAAAATGGGGAAGGGGGGTGATTTAAACTAATTATTACTTTTTGGGGAAGAGCTTTGCCATACAGTATACTGTATATATATATATATATATATATATATATATATACTTATTTTTTTTATACTTATTAAGTTCCCCTGGGCAATTATTACCTGCAATCATTGGATTGCATACACTGATGAAGGCTATGCCATCATTGTTATCTGCTATCTTCTGATTGAAAAAGCCTGAGGTAGACTCTCTCTGAAGACTAAAGATCAGACTGCACGGAGGTAAGTAGTATACATCCAGAAGTCAGGCACTTCAATATTACTATTAAATTCAATAGACTTTTCAATTAAGACATACCCAAAGGCCATTTAGTAACCCAAACTAGAATAATGTACCCACAGCCGTCATTGCTAGACAGCTAAATGACGTCTGTTATTTTAGACTCAAAATGACGGATGTCATGTTAAACAGAGCTGAAAAAAACGTTGTGTGAACATAGCCATTGAAAGATTTGCTTGTTTCTCTGTTCTTTGGATCCACACTTGGTTTTGGCTATAAATTTAAAGCTAAATTGTATATGTGACTCCAGCTAAATTGTATATGTGACTCCAGCCATATAATCTAAGTTTGCAATTTACTACAGCATTGCCATATGTGGTTGAAATTCTGTACAAATAAAACAGTATTAAAAACATGACACAGTTTCAGTGTGTAAATGCTAAAATCCACACCATATTGTGGTCACATTTTTCCAGCTAGTAGAGACAGGCGTAGATTAATTCTGGAGCAGATGCTTGTTTGTACAAATAATCCTATGAACTTAAATGTGTCATAATATTTTAGCTCATACTACAGTGTGTACTGCACATCACATTGCTTTTTAATGCAGGATTAGAGAGTTAATCCAATATAGTATGTGCCACAGCTGGACAATGTTTAAAACCTTTAATAATGGAAAGTGTCTGTTTTTAAAACATTATTTCTTCGCTTTTCTGAGGTAGATAGAAAAGAAAATTAGACGTATCATCTTAAAAGACAATTTTTGTGCAAAATAGAAGTGCAAATTGCTCAATGTGACATAACATATCGTTATAATGTCTGTGATATTAAAAAAAAAAAAGGTTCTGCCTTTATTTTACATTGTTAACAAAATGTGAAAGCTGCTTTACTGGCTGATTGCTATTGAAACTCAAATTATATGGAAGTAAGCTGCAATCACACTTCCAAATGCTTATCTTCTGGGTTTTTGAGATTGACAGCCAGGCAGAAAAAAGAAAGGCTCTTCATTTTAAATAGGTACTGTAAATGGAACACCAGTGAATATCAGATATTGTCAGGAGGCTAGCTGAAAAGGAGTCCTTGAGCATGCTTCTGCTTGTCCATCTGTTGTTTTAATTTGTCTGTCTAATAATTCCCAGAGAGGTTTACTAGATTGACTGTTTGAATAAACAGAAATAAATCATAGCCTTTTTTACAGTACTAATTTAAATCGTAGGTTCACAAGGTATCAAAATCTTCAAATACACTCATTTAAATATCTTTCGGAAGCAAGTCTTTGGAATGAGTATTTCAAAGTTAAAATGGAAGAATAAATTGTGTCTTTTTTCTTATTTGTTTTACGGACCATTAACTTCAGTAATCATAGTTGGCAGAAGTCTTGTAAATTCGTTATTAATATAAATGTAAAAGAGATGTCGTCCACTGTTCACATTCATCAAAAACTAAAAACAGATGTAGCAAAGCTGAGTGTATTGTCGGATGTTTTGCGTTTTAACCTTAAAGCGCCAGTAGCTCATGCATTCCATGTGGCTTTTTTTTTTTTTTCTTTACTTTTAGGGTGCCTTCACACGTACAGGATCAGCAGCAGATTTAATGGTGCAGATTTGATGCTGTGTTCAGTTATCAAATTCAGTTATTAAATCTGCTGCAGAACCGCAGGATAAAATCCGTTGCCATGTCGTGTGTGTGAAGCTACCCATAGGCTATGTTCACACATTTTTTGAGTTCCGTTTAAAATGACGTCCGTCATTTTGAGTCTAAAATAACGGATATCATTTAGCAGCCTGGCCTCCCCTGCAATGAATGGTGTTGGCACATTATTCTAGTTTGGGGTTACTAATTGAACTTTGGGTGTGGCTTAATTGAAAAGTCCATATATGTCACAAAAGAGGGGTAGACATGGCACTCACCATTAGATGTCTTCACCGTATCTTTATTAAATTCATGCAAAAACAGGTAAAACGAGAGGACGCCTAGCGTGTAGCAGCGACATACCTTACGTCGCCATTCATATCCGTATGCCAAACTCCTTATATGCATTGAATCCTGTCTGGATTACGCTGTAGTGCCGTACTCAGAATATTTCTTCCCAGGCTGTTGTTAATTAAAAAGTCCATTGACTTTAATAGTAAAAACGGAGAAAGAACGATGGAAAAAGAAAAACTACGCGTGAGCAACTAATAAAAAAACATCCACTGTTTGCATAAGACATCCGAAAATAATGATCATGTTCATTATTTTGACGCCCCCGGCAAAAACGTCCGTTATTCAATACATTGTGTGCATTGGATGTACGTCTTTCCATTGACTTCAAAGCATTGCCATTGCTGTCAGTTAAATCGCGACAAAAACAGACGTTATTTTAAATATGAAAATCGTCCGCCTTTTCTCTATTTTTGACGTTCTGTGAACAAAAGCCTTAGTCCATTACAAAAGGTTCTTCTCCCATAGTCTATGGGAAAAACCACAACTACAGTTAAGTTCCAAGGTGCTGGCGCTGTTAACAACTGTCAGAAACTGAGAGGCACTTTCAGCCTATCACCCATAACAGATAACGGAGATAGCAGGCATAAGCAGTGCTTAAAGGGATACTCTAGTGGATAAAAAATCAAATCAGCTGGTTTCAGAAATTTATACAGATTTATAAATTACTCATATTTAAAAATCTCCAGTACTTATCAGCTGCTGTATGTCCCACAGGAAGTGTTGTTTTATTTCCAGTCTTACACAGTGCTCTCTGCTGCCACCTCTGTCCGTAAAAGGAACTGTTCTAAGCAGGAGAGGTTTTTTTTTGGAGATTTGCTACTGCTCTTGACAGTTCCTGTAATGAACAGAGGTGGCAGTAGAGATCACCATGACTGGAAAGAAGTAATATACAAATCTGTAGAACTTTCTGAAACCATTAAATTTGTAAACATTTCTCTTTTTCATCCGAGTATCCCTTTAATCCAAAAAGAAAAAGTAAAGCGGGAGAGCAGTAGATGAAAGGCACTCACCCATGACTTTATAGGTGCTCGTTCAAAATCTTTTAGCTTTTGCCAACAGAAATCCTCTTATTCTTGGTGCAGAAGTTAAGGGGTACTCCAGCTGGGACCACTTTTTCAGCAATGCCAAGGGAGAGGGTCCGCAAAAATAATAACATCCACTCACCCTTCCAGCTCCAGCACTGCTTCCCGCATTCCACTACTATGGTCCCCAGTGTCCAGCCACTTCCTGGTCTTGTACAAGATTTGAGACATGACGTGGCAGGCCCGCTCAGCCATTTAGCGACTGGAGTGATGCCCCACCCCTGCCACTAAACACCTTAGTGGGCCAGCCACATCATGTCTCCAGTCCTGTCTCAAGAAATGGCTGGACACCAGGGAACTGGAGTGGCAAAATGCAGGGAGCAGCGCTGTAGCCAGGTAGGCAAGTGGAGGTTATTGTTTTCACGTACCCGCTCCAAAGGCATTGCCTAAAAAGGGATCCTGGCTAGAGTACTCCTTTAAACAATACGTTTTATGTACTTGAAGGTATTGAAAAGCATCTGTGCATTATTGTGCTATTGAAAAGTACTTGTAAAAGTCCTCATATGACTTAGTCCTCATGTGAAGAGGAAAAAGAGCTGCGTCCTTTATGGTAAATCAACATACAAATTAGGTAAAGTAGCAGGAGAATATATATAGAGGCTTAAAACTTCATACTCAACATAAGGGCCTATGTAGTTTTCATTCTTTATAAAATCTAAGGTCAACAACACATAACCAGTTACTTTGAGGCCCTTTGGCTAAGCACATATTATAACATTCCTATGTTTTTAGCGGTGAGAATTCGGAACAACAAGAGGTAAGGAGGTAGCAATACTTCACTGCAACATACCATATTATAAATGGCATATAATAAGGTATGAAGGGCAGTTACAGATTTACAGAGGCTTACTTTACGTTTTCGACCCAATGTTGGGAATCATCAGGTCGACCATGCTTTTATTTTCTACAAAAAAGAAGTATACAGTGGGGAAATAGGCAGAACATAGTCACAAAATATCCTGCAAATTCAAGTCGGTAGGGCCGATGGCCTAATGCTGGGCATCCATTTTTCATAGATTTCTGACATAAAGCCCAACGTGGAGCCAAAAACATGATGTACTGTAAACCTAGCCTTACAACTCTGCATACTGTGATGTGCCTTGCCTATAAAAAAGTCATAGGAATACTAGAGAAAGAACCCAACAGCCTTTGTAAGGGCTTAAAATCTTTTTTTTTTATTACTCCAGACTGCTGGCTGGGACTTGCAGTGCAGCTACCACGATTTTAGCAGCACACTGTGGTGATCGACTGCTGGAAGAAAGGGGACAGCAGGTGTTGATTACAGACCCCAAAGAAGTCCTAAGTACTATTATATTTTTATGTGGCTGGTGCTACTGCTGCTGAACATTGTATTGCTGTGATTTGTAGTACAGCTGCATAGAACCTCACTGCTCGTTGTCCTGTGTAACAGGTGGCATTCACCATATACCACCACTTACACACAGACTATACGACAACCTCCAAAAACTAGTGTGACCAGTATCTTTTCTCATCTGCAGCCAGTCATCAGGGTTGCTTTATTATTTTTTAGTGCAGCCATATCCAAGCTCACTGCTGAGTGTCCTGTGTAAGAGGGTGGCATACACCGTATAGCAGCACTTACCCACAGATTCTATACAACAACCTCCAAAAACTAGTGTGACCAGTATATTTTCTCATCAGCAGCAATGGTTAATGGTTCCCGGTGTTCTCACTGCCACGCTGTTACCCAGAATTTGGCCTCCATGCATGCTGCCCCTGCTGTTTCCTGTCCATTTCCGTGGTGTTTCCATCATTTTCTGAGGTTGACAGAATTTCACACAACCTTTCCTGGGCCGAGCTTGGGTCCTCTGCAAAAATGCTCAAGTTTCCCAATGACTTCATTGGGGTTCATTACTCGAAACAAGCACTCGAGTACCGGGAAATATTCGTTTTGAGTAACGAGAACCCAAGCATTTTTGTACTCGCTCATCACTACTTGTGACCCACAGGCAGCTGCGACTATGAACCCAAAGACGCAAAAAATCTATCCAGGATCGACTTTTTGTAACTGTATGGTCGAGGCAGCTTGTGTGTTGTGACATAACTCCATTCACTTGTATGAGTAAAGTGGTCACTTGAAAAGCAGTGAGACACAGTAGTTCCTGGTTGTGCACCCAGAAATCACTGTGTAGACCCAGCCTTATTGAGGTCTATCACGTTCTTCTCCAGTATCACACAACCAACAGAGCGAGCTATGGATGAACAGCCCCAGGAACCTTTATTAGATGCCAGCAGAAAAGTCCATACAAAACTCCACCACAAAGAGGATGAAAAATGTCCAACAACACAGGAAATGTACAGCAACAACAAATATCCCAATCGACTGAGGTCCCAGTCCTTCGCCTCTGGATCAATATGACAGCTCTTGATGCTTCTCTTTGGGGAGCTGGCTTTAGCAGCAGCGTCCCACAAAGGATCTACTCCCCTGGTCCCTCAGCTTCCTTCCTTATATCCAGGAGTTGGAAGACATCTTCACTGGTTTCCAGGCCCCCCAGATCTGGGACTGGAGCCTCAGCAATCAGGACACCACAGGGGAGGATCTCCAGCATTTAGAGAGCAGAGAGGTCATGAATGGACAGGCAGGAAATGTCAGCAGGGGTCCATCAGGAGATATGGACACCTCTATCCTGCAGATGGTCAATGAGTTAATTCTATTACCTGTAGTTATCAGAGCTCCAGACAGGACAGGGAATACACAACATTGTTGGGAGCACAAGATTCTCCTAAAATTAGTAATAATAAGGCCATAACAAAAAATGATGTAACCATCTGCACCCTAAACCATCACAAGGTCTATTTGACTTCACAACTGAATCCACTGAAGCCAATACTGTTCTGTTTTAATATCATATTAATACCCTACTAAGGAAACATATTCCACGACAATATGACAGATGGCAAGCTGCATCTCCTGACCTATAAGTATATGTTTATTATTAGATATATAACAGAGTAATACTGACATACTATATAAACTATAACTGCATAAACAGCAATGTTTTGCTGCGATATCATGAAACTACCGCAAACAATGTAATTTGATATATTGTGTGAATGCAGCCTAATGGGGTATCAGAAAATAATCTGAAAATGTAACCTTGCAGATGTCACTTAAAGTTCTACACATGTCACTTGGAGGTCAGAGTGACTAAAGCTGAGGAAAATCTGAATGTAGTTGCCTGCCATTTAGAATTAACATCTTGAATTTCAGAACTATAAACAAATGCATTTTAGTGACACTTAATGATGTATCTACATATACATACCAAAAATTACAAAAAAAAAACAAAAAACGTGTGAATGCAGCCTTAGTGGCCCTGGGGCTTATGTCATAGTAAATAAAAAATTAAACAACTGTTGCAATTTGAAAATAGAAAATGCCTTACTTAAAGAAAAAGGACAGAAAATAATGTATTTAACAGTGGAATATGGAGGTTGTTGAACAGTATAAAATGCTTTTATGAATATACTGAGAGTTTCATGCTTTCAACCTGAAGGATTTCTTTACACCTAAGTTAAAGGGGTTATCTGGTAAGGTAAAATAAATGTTGAATCATCCCTTGTCCTGGAGACTAAAGATTCATTCCATACATGTCATTAACTTATCTGTCTCCTTCCTTCAGTTTTGAGCCTGCTGCTTTCTTTCTTTCTTTTTATGTTTCAACAAAGATTTTATTAAAGTTTTCCAATATTTAAACATGTATTGTATACAGAAAGAATAGGGAATTCCTTGTACAGCAACTAGAGTTTTTGCCTTCCAACTTGCAGAGGGACTTGCAGTATGGAAAAATATTTGCAACAGAAAAGATATAAAATACACCCTTAGTAAACAGATAGCATATGCATAAAATAATTTGTACACTACAATACAACAAATCCCACCTCCCCCTCCTCCCGTTTGCTCGCAGAGTGGGGTTCTCCCCAATTATCCCCAAGAACCTATTTGGTATCTCTTTTATCTGGTGACCTCAACCCACCTAGAGAAGCCGCCAGAACCCGCTTGAAGGATGAGGACTAAAGAGGTTGTTCATATGACCTATTTAGGCTGTGACCTCTTCCCCCATGTTACAGAAGACAACCTCTTTGGTCTTCACCCCTTAAGCTTTCATAGTGCATCACTGATATCTAGGTAAGTGTGATGAGGCAATTCTGAAACAGGACATCTAATGGAGTGTTCCTGATATACACAGATTAATATCTACCAAAAATGGTTCAAGGAAGGACAAGCAGTGAACCATGGATAAATTGATGGGTGCCCAAAGGTTATTGATACACATAGGGATCAAATGCTAGCCTTTTGCCTCCATTTCCACAGAAGAGTTACGGTAGCCAAATTGCTGAAAAACACCATTTAAAGTCTTTGCCATTGCAATGTACAATTAGTGGTGCAAATAACGGCTTGTGTGGGTCTGTAGGTGACAAAAGTCAAGTGCTATGGCCTTTTAAAGGAGGAAAAAACAAAAGTGAAAAAACAAAAATAAGCCCGGTCCTGAAGGGGTTAATAATTTTATGAAGTCCATGTTGGTTCACACAGTAGTGGTTACCATCAGTGTTTCCCAAAATAGTAGTTATAGCCCCTTCCCCACAGCAGTAGTTACAGAGGCCCGGTCAGTGCTTATTTGCGTCCATGGTTGGCTTGTATAAAAGGACCTTAGCTCTCCTCCCTTTTCAGTATTCCTCCCCATTTGCTGTCCTCCAGCAAACTCATACATCAAGCCTTCTGGATTAACTCTGTTTACATAGTATATACACTCACCGGCCACTTTATTAGGTACACCTGTCCAACTGCACGTTACCACTTAATTTCTAATCAGCCAATCACATGGCGGCAACTCAGTGCATTTAGGCATGTAGACATGGTCAAGACAATCTTCTGCAGTTCAAACCGAGCATCAGTATGGGGAAGAAAGGTGATTTGAGTGCCTTTGAACGTGGCATGGTTGTTGGTGCCAGAAGGGCTGGTCTGAGTATTTCAGAAACTGCTGATCTACTGGGATTTTCACGCACAACCATCTCTAGGGTTTACAGAGAATGGTCCGAAAAAGAAAAAACATCCAGTGAGCGGCAGTTCTGTGGGCGGAAATGCCTTGTTGATGCCAGAGGTTAGAGGGGAATGGGCATACTGGTTCGAGCTGATAGAAAGGCAACAGTGACTCAAATAGCCAACCGTTACAACCAAGGTAGGCAGAAGGGCATCTCTGAACGCACAGTACGTCCAACTTTGAGGCAGATGGGCTACAGCAGCAGAAGACCACACCGGGTGCCACTCCTTTCAGCTAAGAACAGGAAACTGAGGCTACAATTTGCACAAGCTCATCGAAATTGGACAGTAGAAGATTGGAAAAACGTTGCCTGGTCTGATGAGTCTCAATTTCTGCTGCGACATTCGGATGGTAGGGTCAGAATGTGGCGTCAACAACATGAAAGCATGGATCCATCCTGCCTTGTATCAACGGTTCAGGCTGGTGGTGGTGGTGTCATGGTGTGGGGAATATTTTCTTGGCACCCTTTGGGCCCCTTGGTACCAATTGAGCATTGTTACAACGCCAGAGCCCTACCTGAGTATTGTTGCTGACCATGTCCTTCCCTTTATGACCACAATGTACCCAACATCTGATGGCTACTTTCAGCAGGATAATGCGCCATGTCATAAAGCTAGAATCATCTCAGACTGGTTTCTTGAACATGACAATGAGTTCACTGTACTCAAATGGCCTCCACAGTCACCAGATCTCAATCCAATAGAGCATCTTTGGGATGTGGTGGAACGGGAGATTCGCATCATGGATGTGCAGCCGACAAATCTGCAGCAACTGTGTGATGCCATGTCAATATGGACCAAAATCTCTGAGGAATGCTTCCAGCACCTTGTTGAATCTATGCCACGAAGAATTGAGGCAGTTTTGAAGGGAAAAGGGGGTCCAACCGTTACTAGCATGGTGTACCTAATAAAGTGGCCAGTGAGTGTATATTACATTTGTATTTTTTCCAGTGCAATAATATTGCACCAGTTTCTTTGGACCTATAACAAGTCTGTCAAATGTTAGAAGATTTGGAAACTCTATCTTCTAGGATTGTTACAGTTTTGTAAGATGAAAAAAAATAGGATGAAAGAGTCTTGAAACATTTGGAAATTCCATCTAATATGGTCATCATAGCTTGCGCAGAAGAAGTTTATTGATGTGTCAAAGGAAGACTAGAAAATATAGCCATAGGCTGAACAGAAAATCAGAGAATTAAGAATCTCTCCTCTGTTCTTTAAATACCTTAAAATGACATGCAAATGACTACCAAAGAACAAAAATATTCCTACAGTGAACTTTTCACAATGAAAGGGAAATATGAAAAGTTAATTGAGGTCATTTTATTTCCATCTTAGTCATCGACAAAGAACAATATATTTTAAAAGGTGAAAAACATAAAAATTTCTAAAAAGTTAAAATGAATTACATTAAACTAAGAGGGCTAGGACTAGAAGACAAAGTAATTTAAGAGTAGATGGGGGAATGGATGGACAAACAGGCAGACAGATAGAAAGAGATTCATTTATCATGATAAAACAGAAATGTGGCATCAGTATTTACTTAAGGAGTACAAAAAGGGGTTTTGGCTGTTTTAACAATTCTATACTGGCTGGGAGAAGGACAAAAATAAAAATATATATATAAATAGATACGTTACTCACTCTTAACCCTTAGTGATCGGACTATTTTGGGCCATAAAGACCAAGTCATTTTCATATGTTTTTTCATTGCCGCCTTCCAAGAGTCGCACTGTTGTTTTATTTTTGCCCATGTAGCCATATAAGGTCTAATTTTTGGTGGGACAACTTAT
Source organism: Dendropsophus ebraccatus (assembly GCF_027789765.1). Classification (NCBI taxonomy): domain Eukaryota; kingdom Metazoa; phylum Chordata; class Amphibia; order Anura; family Hylidae; genus Dendropsophus; species Dendropsophus ebraccatus. The sequence continues at coordinate 105,537,857 of NC_091455.1, forward strand.
ACTTTTATTAGGGTTTGTTCACACCTACAGGATCTGCAGCAGATTTGATGCTGTGTTCAGTTATTTAAATGAAATCTGCTTCAGAAAATCAGCTGCAGATCCTGTAGGTGTGAACACACCATTAATTGCCAACATTTTCATTACAATAGTGCAGTGTACTGTTTATGTCAGCACTGAGCTGACAAGCAATCTATACAGCTATGCCTCTGGTATAGTTGTAAAGGCATATACATTGCAAATCCTTACCATGGAGATTATCGGAAGCCCGGACCTCGCCGCGGGACTTCCAATAATGTGAGTATACCTGCAAACGCCACCAGAACCGTTATACGCCATTTAATGGGATAAACTACCTGGAGCAGATGGATTCTCCTCTTAGGGTAGTTACAGGGCAGGGGGAGATCAGCTGTCATACTGACCGCTGATCTCCAGGCACTTGTGCACGACAGAGCCTCCCAATACATATGCTGTAAAAAGGTGTATGTATCAGAATGTAGCCTTTTTTTGACCGCCTTGAAAAGTAGAGATGAGCGAACTTTTCAAAAGTTCGGAAAGTTCATATTTATTCGGATTTCATAGTTTAAAGCATCCATATGATACGGGGGTAGTGTATTTGGTTGAATTTAGGGCTCTAAATGTCAGTAACATAATTATCTTTTCGATATCTCAAAATCAAATTTATTTATTTTTTTAGACTTCAATATTCACCATTACAGGGTCTATGCAGGAAACTCACCATTACAGGGTCTATGCAGGAAAAAGGTCACAAATGCAGTGAAGGAGCAGCAGTAGTCATTGGAGGCCAGTGGAGGTCCAGCAATAGTCATTTGAGGCCAGTACAGAAGCAGCAGTAGTCAACATGGAGGCCAGGCAGGATCAGCAGTAGCCAACATGGAGGCCAGGCAGGAGCACCTGCACCAAGTATTTTTGTCTCTCAGAATAACACGGATGTGATATACACACTTTCAATCAGAAGGGTCCAAGCATAGAAATTGGGTATATAGCACTTTTTTTAAAGATACAATGCTATACACCTGAACCAGGTATTTTAGTCTCTCAGGATAAGACAGATGTGATATACACACTTTCAATCAGAAGGGTCCAAGTATAGAAATTGGGTATATAGCACTTTTTTTAAAGATACAATGCTTTACACCTGAACCAGGTATTTTTGTCTCTCAGGATAAGACAGATGTGATATAAACAATTTCAGAAGTATAGGTATTGTATATATGTACTGCACGTTTTTGTTCCGTGCACCCTTTTCTGTCCAATGCCTTATTTATCTATCTTTCGCCCTCTCTATATTTCTCTCTCAATCAATGGATGTTTCTCCTCTCCGCTTTCCTAATCTTTCCTTTCCTTTCCCACAATATCTTCTCAGTAGTCTGTAGTACACAACAGCAGCTTGCTTTCTCTCTCTCTCTCTCTTCCTCTACACACTGCGTGGTGCGGTCATGTGACCGCTTCTTTTAAAGCAATACCAACGTCACACAGGGGGTGGGCTAGTACAAGATCCCTGCTGATTGGATGTGTTCTGGGCATCATGGGAAAGCGCTTTTCCCGCCCGGAACACTTCCTGCTTTCTAGAATGGCAGCTGCCATTTTAGAAAGCAAGGGGAAAAAATTCGGAGCTGATTTCCAAAAATCCGAATCCAATCGGTCTCGGATTTTTGGGAAAATCCGAACCATACCCATACCGGGCAAACTGGTTCGCTCATCTCTTTTGAAAAGGCGTATTGGCAATCACTAACAGGTTAACTTAATTGGCACTAAAGCACTGCTGATGGTCACAGGACCTCTTTTGGAAGGGAATGGAGATGAATGTTGTATACATTATGCACAACATATCAGCCAATATATGGCATCGGCATTCTGTAAGGCACATGTCTACTGGGGCCAGTGATTGGCTGCAGTGTCAAATGCACAATTTTTTGTTGCATTGTCGCTGCAGCACTTCATACAGTGACATAATGAGGAATGAGTAATTTTTTGTTTCTTGGATTTCCTTTTACCCTAATCCTAGCCAGGATACAATGTTTTAAAACTGCAAGAAATAGGTGGAATGTAAAGAGATGTCAAGGCCACTAGGGTACACTAAGCAATTTAAACTAATTTAAAGTACTACACTCTCCATGCACAATAACATTCACTAATTACTCTCGTGTTACATCTACTGATGCTTTGGGTAAACAAACTGCTATGTAGTATCTGGAAATTCAGAATCTTGTTTATATTACTTAACTTTTCTAATGCGTTAGCTATAGTAACAGTTTGAATGAAATGTCTGTCTTTGCAACATTATCCAGTTTTTTTTATAAGTTTATAAGTTAAAGCGTAACTGTCATTTCAGGGCCATTTGTCTGAAAACATTAAATATCAACAGTACAAGCGATTTTAAGAAACTTTGTAATAGGTTTTATGTACTAAAAGAGTTTCCTTCTGTACTGAAAAAGCAATCTCCCAGCCTCCCCCGTCACATCAGATAAAGCAGGATTTCTGTCTCCATTATGTGGCTATGGAGAGGGAAGGGGCTGTTAGGAGTGACTGAACACGGAGCAGTCCTGCACAGCACAACACCCTGCAATCTTCTCTCAGTAAGTTCATAGATAAGCACTGACCTTTCTGACCCCAGAATCATGCGGTTTAGGTGCCCAGAGAGTCTACAAACAGCTGACCTTCATGTCACCTCTTCCTGCTCCCTCATCTCCCTCAGCCCCTCCCCCCTTCATAGGCTTACAATGGAGAGAGCAGAGCCCGTCTTCACTGGCTTCTCTGTAATGAAGACGTGTTTGCCTGATAATTCACAGTCAGGGGGGGGAGGCTGGGAGATTGCTTCTTGAGTACAGAAGGAGGCTTTTTTGGCTGATTAAACCTATTACAGAGTTTCTTAAAATTGCTTATACTACTGATTTCTGCAATAAAAAAAAACATGACAGTTACGCTTTAATATTTAAAGACAAGTATCTTAAAGTGTACCTGTAATTATTTAAAAAAAAAAAAACTTTTGGCATGTCATAGAGACATGCCAAACGTTTTGATTGGTCTAGGTCTAAGTGTTCATAGCCTTATCGATCGGTAGAAGACTGCAGCCTGGTCTGCTCTCTTCTCTGTGTCAGAAAAAAGAGTCGGACTCCATAGACCGATATCCGGAGCCCAACTTGTCATGTGACACAGAGCCAGGACAGCAGGGAGGGAGCCAACCTTACATGTGTGCTTATGGGGGGTACAATCACAGCACAGCAGGAGGGGGACTGGGGTGCGATCGCAGCAGGGAGGGAGACGGACAGACGTGTGTGCACACATGATGTAGCAGAGCTGGGGGGCAGGTATGCAAAGGGACCAATTAGAGATAAGCATTGCATGATGGGAAATGTAGTTTCCCTGCTGGCACCATCTTGGATATATTCACACTTTTCGAAAAACTTGTAACCCAGGAACAGCAACAGCTAGAAAGACAGGAGACAGCTCAAAATACTCAGGGAGACTTGGTGAGTAAGAACAGCTAAGTTTGGGAGCATTTCCTATTCTAGGCACCAGGCAGCATGAATGATTGCTGTATCGCTTATGTGGCTATTAAAATACGAAGGCTTTATAGCACTCGAAAAGTGAAATTAGCACATTGTGTAGTGCATTTTCTCAACTTTTTACCTTCTACATTTGGTAATATAGTCTGCGAAATACATTCATCAACACTAAAATTGCAATGCCAAGAAGGGAAAGTGTTGTAATTATGAAAATCTCAGAATTAGGCTATGTTCATACAACATCAAAAATGGAGAAAAAACATCCGATTTTGCTATTTAAAAAAACTTCCATTTTTGCAGCAATTTAATAGGAAGACGGACGTCCTATGCACACAATGCATTGAAAAACGGACATTTTTGCCGCGGACGTCAAAATAATGAACATGAACATTATTTTCGGACGTTTTTTATTAGTTGTTCACACACAGTTCTTCTATTGTCACTTTTCTTTCTCCGTTTTTACTATTAAATTCAATGGATTTTTCAATTAAGCCACAACCAAAGGGCAATTAGTAACCCCAAACTAGCATAATGTGCAAACACCCGGGAAAGCCAGGCTTCGAAAAACGCCCATTATTTTAGACTCACAATAACGGACGTCATTTTAAATGGAGCTGAAAAAAAAAAAACGTTGTGTGAACATAGCCTTAGACACGTTAAAGCAAATATGTATCGCCTAAACAACCCTCCCCCCTTCCCCCCACCAACACTTCCCAAATCCCTGTCACCATTCATTAGGTCTGTTTAATCCATGCCTGGCCCATAAGTCTATCTGTCTCCAGGGGCCAGTGTTCTGGTAAAAAGAAAATGTATTTTAATTGTAAATTATCTATGCCCTAGGCCTGCAGAACATGAAGATCCAGCCTAGGGACAGAGAAGAGCGCAGCAGGTGTGGAACACAGATGCTCTAGGTTCTACTTCTTTGACACTCCTCCACACCACAATACCTGAATAAAAGAAGATTTTTACCAGAACATTGATTCCAGGAAACAGGTAGACCCCCAGATCAAGCATGGATTGAAGAGAACTAAAAAGCAGTTCCATGGTTTTAGGGGTGGTGTTCATGTTATAGAGATTCCCCTTAATGGTATGAAAATGATGAAAATTTAGAAACAATATTCGAAACATTTCAATATCTTTAGTGGCAACTTGTAGTGCCAAGTGCAGAAATACACACACTTACACACTTTGTCACACTTAAAAACCTTTACCATATGTTAGCTCTGTACTGAACTGTACAATATAATAAAAATAGGCATGCAATTTATGCCATTTTGCTTTTGTATGTTTGCTCTTTTTTAAAGCCAGACCAGCACAACAGATTATGTTAACTTGTCAGGTGATTTCCATGGTTATCAATGTTTCTAAGAGAAAGGCATTAAACTCTTTGGTGACTGTAATATATTATTTATATATATATATATATATATATATATATATATATATATATATATATATATATATATATATATATATATTGTGGGGATCAGTCTCAAAAGCAGTCTTTTGATATGAGACCAGCAGCAGGTTTAAAGAAAAATAAGTGGTTTATTGTCCACAACAGCCAACAAAACATACAGCTTTCTTCAGCCAACACCCAGGTATGGAACAGAGTCCGTGAAAACAGTCATTGGCAGTTATGCAACACAGTCAATTGGTTCACATAGGGCTCTCACCCGGATAGACGCTGCCAGACACCAAACAGCTTCTGGAAGTCTCCTTTGGCCTCAGAGAAGCCACACACAGCTCCTTCTCCCCAGCAGCACACTCTGCAGACTGGAGATACACACACCCCCTCTCAGCTGGTTCTCCCAGGCTTACAAAGGCCACACCAAAACCTGGACCTGGAGTGTGGGAGCAGCCATACTAAATTTTAAATGTGTGCGAGTGGCCTATTGCCGCTGACACTAGTTATCATAGTCTTTCACCTCACCAAGGCCAGGATCCTTTGTGAGACATATCTACCATCTATGACGGTGCCATGCGCCTTCTTACAATATATATATATATATATATATATATATATATATATAGAGAGAGAGAGAGAGAGAGAGAGAGAGTACTTGTTTGTTTTGCTATATATTGCTATTTACTGTTCCTTGAGAAATCATCATTCAATAATGGACAGATTATGATTTTTGTTTTTTTAAATTAGATTACACAAATTTGTTTAAATCCCTTTCAACAGAAGTTTTTTTCAACCATACTATAAACATGTTTATTTTAATGGATTACAGGAAAACTACTCCTATATGTCTCTGGAAGCTGCTCATCTACTGCTGGAGCAAATTAATATATAAATAGTATATTTTATATTTCCCTCAACATCTGCTCTCAGGGAAGAGTTGGGATGCACCCCATACACATTAGATCATTGGCTGATCCTGTCTGATTCCTCAAACTATTCAACAGATAACTGTCCAACCCAAAAGTTATTTTAAACTATTGGGTCATTCAGAAATGTAAATGTAATGTATGTTTGTATGTATGTATGTATGTATGTATGTATGTATGTATGTAAAGAATCTGAATCAAATAAGGCATGTGTGGCCGGCGTCAGATCATTTCTTGACAGGTTTAAAGTGAGTGATCAGCCAATGAGAAGTATTGCTGAATTGCTCCTTCATTGGCTGATTGATGGCTCTACAACATGGGGGCTGATTTGGCAGATAATCAGACGGTGTAATTGGATCTTTGCTTTGTCTAGTACATAAAAAAGACTTCAATATTTCATTTATTAATTATACGCACACTGATTACTTTTCTAGAGACTGGGATTCAGTATCCATTTGTTTAATCTCTTAAACATTTAATCATAATTTGAATACATAAAATATATTTAAAAAAAATCTTAATACATTTTAAAAATAAAATGACCCACCAATCAGCATTAATTATTGTGACCCTGTGCAATGTAAAATCTCATAGCCATTTGAGATCAAATTTCTTATATAAGTTTGTAACTTTGAGATAGAAAAATAGGAGATGGAGTTTTGTACTTAAAGTGCTACTTCTCTGTGCCATGACACTTGCTTTCATAAGCCTTAATACAATAATGTACAATTTTAAGAAAAATGTGCTCTCTAATGGAGTGAGTGAACAAGTACAGTACTGTCTGTACTGTGTGCTGAATCAGTTTAAAAGCCAATTTTTATCTTGACTTTTTATTCACTGTTCTGTATATTCTAGTTTCATGGTCTGATGTTGAAATACAGGTAACATCTTAGCTAACATTTCTTATATATAGTGCTGAAAATATCAAACTATCTTGAACCATAGGAATATTTACATATTTTATATATTTTATTGTTAAATTAGTTTTCCCATTACAAATATGAATTACAAATTAGAAATATGTTAGATATTTAAGTTTCGGTCCAAATATGCAAAGTTGTTTTTAATGACCATTTAAATTGAGCCTTGGAAACCAGAACAAACATTTTTGTTTGTTTGTTTACTCTAAATTACATTGTTTCTTTTTGTGACACTCTTTGGCAAAGCCAAGTGCTTTTCATGCTTTTAAGGCTATTTATTTTTTGAATAAATATTACTCCAAAAATTTGTCCACTAGTTTTCCCATGCATTTTGCACTATAGAGCCAATAACAAGGACCCAATTTTAGCTATGTATCGTCCTCGCTTCACTTTTGATGCAGCTAAAAGGTAAATAGGGTCAGGGTAGAACAAGCTACCAGTGATGACTATTTTATTAGTACATAATGTATATTCTGTGTTAAGGAAATGTGCTAATGCCTTAACACCTTATGCAAATGCAAAACATGTTTGTGTCATATAGCATGTTTATAAATTGGTGTACTGGTGTGTACTTTCTTTGAGGATTCTTTTTTTTAGTATATATACAATTATTTTTATTATTTATTTCCTTCTCTTTTTTTAATTTAAAAATATTTTATTTTCTCATAATAGAAAACCAAACATAGTATACAGTCATCACAATATATGCAATCAACCCAGCCCCAAGGAGAGGAGAGGGGGAAAAAAATTAATTCGAGAACCTACGGTACGCTTATTCGGCGTCACTACCAGGCCACACACCCCATATTGCGTTAAAGATCTTAATACCATTTTTTTTATGCTGAAAGTGTACCCTCTCATACCTTTTTACCTTGCAAACCGCCTCCCACCAGCATTCCCTAGCTGAAGGAGCTGCAGCCATCCAATTACGTAGAATCTGCAATCGAGCTGAGAACAGAAGTTTAGATATTAGGCGCACATTCTTTTTCATTTTGACGGTACAGCCCAAGATGACATAAAAAGCATTATAAGGAAATGATACACCAATTACAGATTTTATAGTATTAACTACATTCTCCCAGTACGGACATAACTTCCTGCAGCTCCACATCATATGAGTGTTGTTCGCATCCTGTTGACCGCATCTAGGGTATAGCCCTCCTACATTTCTACCCACTTTACTTAAAACAACCGGGGGGAAGTGCAACCTGTTAATAATTCTAAATTGTATCAACAGGACAAGACAAGACAGTGAGCCCTAAGCTCAGCCGCGCCCACTGTCTCTACCTACTTGCCACAATCCGCTAAGATGGCGGCGAGCAACTTGGCGACGGTCCCTGCACTGGCTAGGTGGAACTAGGCACAATACTCCTCCACTGGTCGCTTGCCCTGTCTCAAAGTAGTCAACTGCCTCTCAGCTGCTGCTGCCCTGTCAGGGTCATCATAGAGTAACTCCAATGCAGAGAAAAACTGATCCACAGAAGATAACTCAGTGGCATCTGGAGGCAAAGAAAAGGCCCACTCCTGCGGAGGTCCTTGTAAGAGTGACATAATAATGCCCACTCTTTGGCTCTCATCTCCAGAGGACCGGGGACAAAGTCTGAAAAACAACTTAGATCCCTCTCTGAAGATTCGAAAGGCCCTTCTCTCGCCTTTGAACCTATCAGGAAGCTGCACTGGAGGTTCTGGGGGAACAGCAGCAGATAGCATAGCATTTTGGCCCAGGAAAGACTCTACCTGCTGCACCCGTTGCGCAAGGTCCAGAACAAGCTGGTTGAGACTTTGCATTTGCTCAACCAGAGCTTTCATAGGGTCCATGGCCAGGTGGGGAGAGAGAAGGAAAAAAAAAAAGTGAGGCTGGTTATTCTGTTAGGAACCGGACAGCAGGACAAGACAAGACAGTGAGCCCTAAGCTCAGCCCCGCCCACTGTCTCTACCTACTTGCCACAATCCACCCTAAGATGGCGGCGAGCAACTTGGTGACGGTTCCTGCACTGGCTAGGTGGAACACAAATACAAGACAGAAAGACAGACAAACACAATGAAGAAAAGTAAACAGTCCGGGTCACAACAATCGGCAGCAAAAGTACAAAATCACAATCCAATAAACGTAGTCCAGGCGAAATGGTCAAGGGCAGGCAGCAAGCAAGCGAGGTCAAGGAATAAGGCAAAAATCAGAGATAGCAAATACACAGAAGATACAAGCGGGCAGAGACTGAGTCAATAACCAGCAATGAGTGCACAGACTGGGTTAGTTATATAGGAGGCCAGGGTTCTGATCCAGAATGTAATTGGACCATCCCCTTGATCTCCAAGCACAGACACCTGAGAACAAGACAGATCCACTGGCAGGAAGACCTGTCAGTCACAGCAGAACCAAAACACACATTAACCATGACATGGCCAGACAGAACTCAGCAGGTGAAGTCGGGTGTGTCTCCCAAAGAGAGCAAATAAACCAGTGTTCAGACACAGCAAAACAAAACACAGAACAGAATAAGAGAATATCAGCGCCTTCTCGGCCCCACAGCACGAGCAGAGGGACGCATAACGCTCCGCAAAGATACCATCCTGACATGATCTTTATTAATAGATACCCTACTACCACTTGCTAGAATATTTTCCCAGTCTTCTTCGGCAATTGGCCCTATCTCCCTTTCCCAGGATTGTCTCTTAGTCAGCAGCGACCTGCGAGCCCATACGTCTCTCAATTCATTATAAATGTTTCTCATCTCTTCTCTTTTAAAGTCCAGTGTGTACTTAAAAGTGCAAAATAAATATGAATCTACCACTCTAAGCCTATCCTTCTCTATAGTGGAAGCAGCTTGGGCTAACTGACAATAATAAAATCTAAAATTGTTGGGGAGTGCAAAATCACTTTGTAAATCCGTAAAGGGCCTATTTGACCCATCTACGAAAAGTTGTGAAACCTTAGATATACCTTTATCTTTCCATAACTTAGAATAACCTATTTCGTGGAAAACCAAAAAATTATAGTCCACTAGTTTTTCCATGCATTTTGCACTATAGAGCCAATAACAATGTTACGGCCGCGGCGGCGTCCCGTGCTCCAGGCCGCCGCCGCGACTCCCCACTGCCCCATGCAGCAGCCGGTGTCCGTAGGCAGGGACCCGGCGCTGCTGTCACTTCGGCCCCGGGGGGCGCCTTACCTCTCCACGCTCCTGTCCGTCGCTGTGCCGGCCGGCGCGCGCGTCCCCGCCTCCTAGGGCGCGCGCGCGCCGGCTGTCTCAGATTTAAAGGGGCAGTGCGTCCCTAATTGGTTAGTTGCACCAATCACTCCCCTATAAATCCCAGCATGCCCTGTCCCTTGTGTTGGAGCCTCTACATGCTTCCCATAGCGTTTGGCCCAGCTCCCTGTTGTTCCTGATTCCTGTCCGCTACCTGGTCCCCAGTCCTTGTTCCTGATTCCTGTCCCGCTACCTGGTCCCTAGTCCTTGTTCCTGGTTCCTGCTTCCCCGTTACTCTATTGCTCCTGTCTTCAGCCTGTCTCCTGCGGTCACGACTACAGACCTCTGCCACTACCATCTCCTGCCTACTGCTCCTGCCACGCCTCGCCTGCCATCACCAGCAACCAAGCCAGGGGTAGCGACCTGGGGGTCGCCTGCCGCAGCAAGTCCATCCCGCCTTGCGGCGGGCTCTGGTGAAAACCAGCGGCCCCTTAGACTCCGCTCCCTGGTGAGGTTAGTGCCATCGCTGGTGACGGTCCAGTGGATCCACTACTCCAGGCGTTACAGTAGGCTCCAACCATGGATCCCGGCGAGGTGCCTGATCTCCGTGACGTCGCCAGAGTGGTCGCGCAACAGGCTCAACAAATCCAGCAACAGTCGCAGCAAATCCAGCAATTGACTGCCGCCCTACAGCAGCATGCTACAGCCCAGCGCTCACCACCACCAGCAGCCACCTCGAGACTTCGACTGGCCCTCCCGACTAAATATGGAGGCGATCCCAAGTTGTGCAGGGGATTCCTGGCTCAGTGCACCATGCATATTGAACTTTTAAGTAGTCAGTTTCCCACCGAGCGCTCTAAAGTGGCTTTCATCATTAGCCTATTGGAGGGTAGAGCTCTGGCCTGGGCCACGCCGCTGTGGGACCGAGATGACCCTGTTGCTGCCAATCTCCGAACCTTCCTGGCCGAGTTTCGCTCCGTCTTTGAGGAACCTGCCCGTGCTACTTCAGCTGAGACAGCTCTCCTCAACCTCTCTCAAGGGAGCTCCTCTGTTGGTGACTATGCCATCCAGTTCCGCACCCTGGCAGCTGAATTGGACTGGAACGAGGCCGCCCTATTAGCCACCTTCAAGAAGGGCCTTTCTACTCGAGTGAAAGATGTGCTCGCTGCCCGAGACCTTCCTACCTCCTTGAACGAACTCATTCTACTGGCTACCAGAGTCGACACCAGGTTTTCCGAGAGAGAGGAGGAGGTCCGACAAGAACGGCGTCTGAGCCTGCCCCGTCGCCATCCTCGGTTGGCACCGGTATTCCAAAATCCCGTTGCTCCTATGCCCCAGTCGTCTCCAGAAGTTCCTATGCAGGTGGATCGAGCTCGCTTGACGACTGAAGAAAGGGCCCGTCGACTAGGGCTGAATCTCTGCCTATACTGCGGTGGCGCTGATCACTTTCGGCAGAGATGTCCCCAACGTCCTCAGCGTCCGGGAAACGCTCGCACCTAGGTCCAGTGGGAGAGGTCTCCCTAGGTGTGAATGCCACCTCTCCAAGATTAACTATGCCAGTCTCCATCCAGACACCCTCAGGGCAAGTTCTCCAGACTACTGCCCTCATCGACTCTGGCGCTGCTGGCAGTTTCATTTCTGCTTCGTTGGTCCAAAGATGGCGGCTACCCGTGATACAGCTAGCCCAACCCCGGTCTATCTCTTCGATCACGGGCGAGATTCTTACCGAAGCTGTGCACTGCCAGACTGAACCCCTAGTCCTCCAGGTGGGCGCCTTACATCAGGAGAGGATCTCCTTCTACGTCTTGCGCCATTCCTCTTCCGCCATCTTGCTGGGTCTTCCTTGGCTGCAATTACATACCCCTAAGCTGGACTGGAGAACTGGGGAGGTTCTCAGCTGGGGCCAGGACTGTCCAAATAGGTGTCTGAGACCTCCTCAACCCAAGTGCTCTACGAGGTCACCTACTAATGCCAAGCCTTTGTCTGGTCTACCGCACGAATACCAAGACTTTATGGATGTCTTCTCGGCCAAGGAGGCAGACTCTCTACCACCTCATCGGTCCTATGATTGCCCTATAGACCTTCTTCCTGGAACTTCTCCCCCACGAGGTCGAGTATACCCTCTCTCTGTGCCCGAGACGGAAGCCATGTCCTCCTACATCCGGGAGAACTTACAGAAGGGCTTCATCCGTAAATCCACGTCTCCCGCTGGCGCTGGATTTTTCTTTGTGCAGAAGAAGGACGGTTCCCTCCGCCCATGCATAGACTACCGGGGCTTAAATAAGGTGACTGTCAAGAACCGCTATCCTCTTCCGCTAATCCCAGAACTATTCGACCGTCTCCGTGGAGCTAGGATCTTCTCCAAGTTGGATCTCAGGGGAGCGTATAACCTGATCCGTATTCGTGAAGGAGACGAATGGAAGACCGCTTTCAACACCAGAGATGGGCACTACGAATATCTGGTCATGCCATTCGGCCTATGCAACGCCCCAGCGGTCTTCCAGGAATTCGTGAATGATTTATTCCGCGATCTCCTCTATGTCTGCGTCATAGTCTATCTTGACGACATCCTGGTCTTCTCCCACGACCAGCAGACCCACGTGTCCCATGTACGACAGGTTCTACGGAGACTACGGGCCAACCGTTTGTATGCCAAGCTGGAGAAGTGCGTTTTCCATCAGCGCAGCCTGCCGTTTCTTGGATACATTGTCTCCGACCAGGGCCTACAGATGGATCCTGCCAAGCTCTCAGCTGTTCTCCAGTGGCCTCGTCCTGTGGGACTTAGAGCTATCCAACGATTCCTTGGATTTGCCAACTACTATCGGCAATTCATCCCTCACTTCTCTACCTTGGTGGCACCCATAGTGGCTCTCACAAAGAAGAAGGCGGATCCTAGACGCTGGCCTCCCGAGGCCGAACATGCCTTCAAAAGCCTAAAGTCTGCCTTTGCCTCCGCTCCTGCTCTAGTTCGCCCGGATATCTCCAAGCCGTTTTCTCTTGAAGTTGATGCTTCCTCTGTGGGCGCCGGAGCAGTCCTCTCGCAAAAGGACACATCAGGCAAGACCAGAACCTGCGGGTTCTTTTCTAAGACTTTTTCCCCTGCCGAGAGGAACTATACGATAGGAGATCGGGAACTCCTGGCTATTAAGCTGGCACTGGAGGAGTGGCGTCATCTCCTAGAGGGGGCTAAACATCCCGTTAACATATACACGGACCACAAGAACCTCCTCTACCTCCAATCGGCTCAACGCCTCAATCCCCGGCAAGCCAGGTGGTCCCTCTTCTTCTCTCGGTTCAACTTCACCATTCATTTCCGTCCAGCCGAGAGGAATATCAAGGCCGATGCGTTATCCCGAGCATCCGATGTTATGGGGCAAGAGGAATCTCCTCGACACATAATACCTCCTGATCGCCTAGTACCAGTTGCCACTTCTACTCTGCAGCAGTTGCCTCCCGGTAAGACTTATGTGCGCCCCGCACTCCGTAAACGCATCTTGAAATGGGGTCATTCCTCTATGGTGGCCGGGCATCCGGGAGTTCTAAAGACCGGGCAACTGATCTCCCGCCACTACTGGTGGCCTAGCCTACTCCTGGATGTCAAAGACTTTGTGGCGTCCTGTACCATCTGTGCCAGAAACAAGTCCTCTCATCAAAGACCTGCCGGCCTACTTCAGCCCTTGCCAGTCCCAGACCGCCCCTGGTGCCATATAGGCATGGACTTTGTCACAGACTTACCTCCATCTGCGGGTAACACAGTCATCTGGGTTGTCACGGACCGCTTCTCCAAGATGTCCCACTTCGTGGCTCTTCCTGGATTACCATCAGCCCCTCGCCTGGCCCAGCTGTTCTTTCAGCATATCTTCCGCCTCCATGGTCTTCCTCTTCATATAGTCTCTGACCGAGGCTCACAATTTGTCTCCAGATTCTGGCGTGCTCTCTGCTCTCAACTCCAAGTGAAGCTGGACTTCTCTTCGGCCTATCATCCCCAGACCAATGGGCAAGTGGAGAGGGTCAATCAGGTCCTTGGCAATTATCTTCGACATTTCGTCTCCGCTCGCCAGAACAACTGGTCCAGTCTGCTTCCTTGGGCAGAGTTTTCCTACAATCATCTGGACTCAAGCTCCACAGGCAAGTCACCCTTCTATGTGGTCTATGGACGTCACCCTCGTCCTCCTCTGCCTCTCTCTCCATCCTCTGAGGTCCCAGCCGTGGAGGAGTTGTTATCTGACCTGCAGTCAATCTGGGAACAGACTCGACAATCTCTGCTCAAGGCATCCGTCCGCATGAAGGACCAGGCGGATAAGAGAAGAAGACCCGCCATGAATTTTCTCCCTGGTGACAAAGTCTGGCTCTCGGCCAAATATGTCCGACTCAAGATTCCCAGTTACAAGTTGGGTCCTCGATTCCTCGGTCCTTTCTCGGTGCTAAGACGCCTCAACCCTGTCACCTACAAACTCCGCCTACCCCCTACGATGCGGATTCCAAACGCCTTCCATGTCTCCCTCTTAAAGCCAGTGGTCCTCAACCGGTTCTCCGATAAGGCTTCGCTCTCTGCTCCACAAGCCGTCTCTGATGACGTTTACATTGTCAAAGACATTCTGGCTATGAAAACTGTCAGAGGGAGACGATCCTTCCTAGTGGACTGGAAAGGATTTGGTCCTGAGGAGAGGTCCTGGGAACCCGAGGCTAACATCCTGGACCAAGACCTCATCAAGAGGTTCCTACAGGCCAGAAAGAGGGGGAGGCCAAAGGGGGGGGGTACTGTTACGGCCGCGGCGGCGTCCCGTGCTCCAGGCCGCCGCCGCGACTCCCCACTGCCCCATGCAGCAGCCGGTGTCCGTAGGCAGGGACCCGGCGCTGCTGTCACTTCGGCCCCGGGGGGCGCCTTACCTCTCCACGCTCCTGTCCGTCGCTGTGCCGGCCGGCGCGCGCGTCCCCGCCTCCTAGGGCGCGCGCGCGCCGGCTGTCTCAGATTTAAAGGGGCAGTGCGTCCCTAATTGGTTAGTTGCACCAATCACTCCCCTATAAATCCCAGCATGCCCTGTCCCTTGTGTTGGAGCCTCTACATGCTTCCCATAGCGTTTGGCCCAGCTCCCTGTTGTTCCTGATTCCTGTCCGCTACCTGGTCCCCAGTCCTTGTTCCTGATTCCTGTCCCGCTACCTGGTCCCTAGTCCTTGTTCCTGGTTCCTGCTTCCCCGTTACTCTATTGCTCCTGTCTTCAGCCTGTCTCCTGCGGTCACGACTACAGACCTCTGCCACTACCATCTCCTGCCTACTGCTCCTGCCACGCCTCGCCTGCCATCACCAGCAACCAAGCCAGGGGTAGCGACCTGGGGGTCGCCTGCCGCAGCAAGTCCATCCCGCCTTGCGGCGGGCTCTGGTGAAAACCAGCGGCCCCTTAGACTCCGCTCCCTGGTGAGGTTAGTGCCATCGCTGGTGACGGTCCAGTGGATCCACTACTCCAGGCGTTACAAACAAGGACCCAATTTTAGCTACGTATCGTCCTCGCTTCACTTTTGATGCAGCTAAAAGTTAAATAGGGTCAGTGTAGAACAAGCTACCAGTGATGACTATTTTATTAGTACATAATGTACATTCTGTGTGTAAGGAATTGTGTTAATGCCTGAACACCTTATGCAAATGCAAAACATGTTTGTGTCATATAGCATGTTTGAAATTAGTGTACTGGTGTGTACTTTCTTTGAGGGTTCTTTTTTTTTAATATATATACAATTATTTTTATTATTTATTTCCTTTTCTTTTACTTTTGGGCTTAAGTTAGTAAGGAATACATTATAAGTGTATTACCTGCTATCACCATATACAGATCACTGATAAGAGTGATCTAATGGTAACAGTCAGTTAGTTGTATTCACATAGGCCCAAATTTATCAAAGTGTGTAAAATAGGAACTGGTATAAACTGCCCATAGTAACCAATCACAGCATAGTTTCATTTGACCAGCACTGACAGCTGAGCTGTGATTGGTTGCTGTGTGCAGTTTACACTAGTTTTTATTTTACAGTTTTATAAATCTGGGCAATAGTGTTAAACTAGTTCATATAATGTTCAAACTGTCATTCATCTGGTAATCCAATACCCAATAATTAATTAAACCCACTTAAATTTTGGAAATTATACCAATACGGGTGTTTTGTCTTCATGGCCTTTATCAACTAAAAACAACAACAAAAAGGGGCCTTTAGCCTATAATGTAAGTGATGCTACCACCCCCTTCCCAAAATAAGACATAATGCAAAAACGTTGTGATGACAGCAGAAATTGGGGGTAACTGCCATCCAGCAGGGGTCCCAGAGCATGTGACACTGCTCTTCATGGGCACGGAAAGAGATAAGTAGTGATTGTTTTTAATGTTCCCCCCTGCCTCTGCTGGCTGACATTTTTTTTTTAAATTGGCTCCTTTAATATCTATATCTTGTATTGATCTCACCTGCAGTGGTTCTGGTTCCGGTAAAAATGCACCTAATAATAAGTCCAGAACATGGTTTTAGCCTTGGACCTTTATCAACTAGTTATCAATGGGAAAAAAATGACCTTTATTAAAGGGGTCGGTCACTTTAGAATAAAATCATTCAGTGTACAATTTTAGTAAGTGTAATCACTCGACTTAATGGCAGCAGCTCCCTGTATACCTCATAGACCTAAAATCAGACTCTCCCCCTCCAGGCTGTGCTGCCCTGCTCGGTGGTGAGTCTATCCATTAGATGGCCGACATTGTTTTCCATAGACATATACAGGCTCGGTTGTGAACACCGGGGGCAGGGTACGGTCTCCATGTCAGTCATCTTATGGACAGACTCACCACAGAGCAGCACAGCCTGGAAGAAGGGAGTCTGAAATTAACTCTATGAGGTACAAAGGGAGCTGCTGTCAGTAAGTGCAGTGTGTACACTTACTAAAACTGTACAGTGAACTACTTTACTATAAGGTGGACAATCTCTTTAATCAACAGTTGGATTACAGAGGTTGGATTAATATCCTAAATGACATAAGATAAGAAGTACAGTGTTACCTTGGTTTTAGAGTAACTTGGTTTAAGGGCGTTTTGGTTTAAGAGCTCACAGTTTTTGAAAATTGTGACTTGGTTTAATAGCATTGCTTTGGTTTAAGAGCACCCAGAAAGTCTCCCTCACCTTCCAAATCATAGCAGATCCACTTCAGGCTGGGGCTTGTATCAGGGGACAGGACTGTGGAGGTAACCCCCTTGCTGTGTGCTCTGAGTTACACTGCTGACAGTTCTGGCCCACAGGTGATTTCATTTAGAACCAGGAGCCCGGTCCAATAGGGGCAAGAATGGTCTCCTGGTTCCCTATAAGTGTTTGGCTGAGTCTCACTCTAGTGCCGGTTATTAACCCCTTAAGGTCAAAGCCAATTTTCGTTTTTGCACTTTTGCTTTTTCCACTTTATGTTTAAAGTCCATAGCACTTGAATTTTTTCACCTAGAGACGTATATGAGCGCTTATTTTTTGCAAAACCAATTGTACTTTGCAATGACTGGCATTATTTTTCCATAACATATGCTGCGAAACCGGAAAAAAGTCATTTGCGCTGTCAAATTTAAAAAAAAAAAAGGAATTTGTTTTGATTTCGGGGAGTTTTGCATTTACGCCATTCGCCCTATGGTAAAAATGACTAGTTATGCATGTACCTCAAGTTGTTATGATTACAACGATATATAACATGTATAACTTTTATATTATCGGATGGCTTGTAAATAATTCAAACCATTGTTAACAAATATATGTTCCTTAAAATCGCTCTATTCCCATGTTTACAGCGCTTTTATCCTTTGGTCTATGGGGCCATGTCAGGTGTCATTTTTTGTGCCATGATGCGTTCTTTCTATCGTTACCTTGATTGCGCATATACGACTTTTTGATCACTTTTTATTAAATTTTTTCTGGATTTTATGCGACCAAAAATGCGCAATTTTGCACTTTGGAATTTTTTTGCGCTTACGCCGTTTACCGTGCGAGATCAGGTATGTGATTAATTAATAGTTCGGGCGATTATGCGCGCGGT
The DNA here is from genome assembly GCF_027789765.1 of Dendropsophus ebraccatus. Classification (NCBI taxonomy): domain Eukaryota; kingdom Metazoa; phylum Chordata; class Amphibia; order Anura; family Hylidae; genus Dendropsophus; species Dendropsophus ebraccatus. The sequence continues at coordinate 105,555,870 of NC_091455.1, forward strand.
GATACCAAACATGTGTGTTTATTTGTTTATGTATTTATTTATATTTATAAAATGGGAAAAGGGGGGGTGATTTGGACTTTTAATAGGGGAGGGAATTTTTTATTAATAAAAAAACATTTTTACTTTACTTTTTACTTTAAATAGAAGTCCCCCTGGGGGACTTGTATATAGACAGCACTGATCTCTCATAGAGATCAATGCTGTGTATATACACAGCAAAGATCGATCAGATCATAGCAAGATCGATCGATCAGGCCATAGCAATCTATTGCCGAGCCGGGATCAGCGTCATTCCGACGCTAAGGCCCGGCACGGGCAGAAGAACGGATCTCCCCCCCCGCGCGCGATGCGATAGCGGGGGGGAGATCCATCCCACTAGACACCAGGGATGCACGGAGGAAAGCCTCTAAGTGCAGCTGTCAGCTTAATTAGCCGTCGCGGCAACGGGACCCGCGCTGGCTAATAGAGGCACTGCCCGGCTGCACATGTCAGCCGGGATCAGCGCCGTTCAGAGCGGGGTCCCGGCGGGACTCCTCTCTGAACACTCCACGCGGCACCATGATGTATCAAATACGTCATGGGTCGCTAAGGGGTTAAGCTTGTCTTTGCTTGCTAGTGCTTTTGCTATACTCTGTGATTTTCCTGACCTTTACCTTGTATTTCTAACCATCCTTGCTGCCATCGCTGACCTTATTGCCTGACTTTGACCTTTCTTTTGAATCCTCATTTGTACTGCGATGCCCGTTTGTTACCTATCCTGACTGTCAACTCTTCTTTACTGTGTTTGTTTGTCTGTCTGCATTTTTTTCTACCTGCCTGGGCTAGGAACTGTCGCTCAGTTGCTCGCTGCCACATAGGGCAGATTATGGCAAGTAGGCAGGGGCAGTGGGCGGATTCAGCGTAGGGTCCACTGTCTGTGTCCATCATCTTGTCTGTCTGAATGACCAGTTCTTACAATTACATTGTACAGTAGTATTCATTCAAGATACATATAACACATATAATATTACAATTTAATAATGGTGTGAAGAAATACCTAACTTTTTGTTAGGACTCAGGTCGGCTCGGCGTACATAGCAAACAGAATGCTTTTAAGGTTTTTGCTATACTCTGCTCTGCTATTCCTTGTTGTAGCAGTGGCAAGTATTCTCTCCCTGGCTGATCAGCACTAGGGGGAGATTTATCAAAGGGTGTAAAATTTAGACAGGTGCAAACTACCCACAGCAACCAATCGCAGCTCCACTTTCCTTTCACCAAAGCTGGAAGCTCAGCTGTGATTGGTTGCTGTGGGTAGTTAGCACCTGTCTAATTTTTAACCCCTTTGATAAATCTCCCCATAGGTGTTTGTGATCACAGTGATTTGACAGCTGACTCTCCCAGTTAGCTGTGGGTATCTGTGCTGGGCTGGGACTTCTAGTCCTATAAGTATGTTTACTCGTCTCTAGTGCTTTGCCTGTAATAGCGCCTAGTTCCTAGTGCCTTGATCTAGCTTTTCCTGACTTTGCTATTCTGTGTATTTTTGACCTTTGGCTTCTTGACCTTTCGACTTCTCTCCCGGACTTTGTACTTCAGCTCCTGCACATTGCCGGCTTGGACCACTGACCCTTCTTTTATTGTATGTGTTTTGTCTTGTCTTGTTTTGTGTTTCCACTGCTGCAGTATAAGGAACGCTGCCCAGGTGCCCGCTGCTACCTAGGGAAGAGTGTGGCAAGTAGGTAGGGACAGCTGGGGCTGACTCAGAATTAGGGCTGGCACAGTCTGTGTCTTACCCCGCGAGTTTCCTGATACTCTTGTTTTGTTACATAAATTTAATTTTATAGAAGGCAATTTTTTTAAAAAAAACTTTATGCATATAGAAAAAAAAAGAAACAAAAAAACAGATATTTCTAATGTTAAGTGAATATACTTAAATCCATTTAGGATATTAATCCAACTAATGATTGATTAATAAATGTCATGTTATTTTCTATGGATACTGAGAAGAAGGTCATAATGACCGAAACGCTAATATTGGTATAATTTCTCAGATATGAGTGGATTACTTTAATTATTGGATATTGGATTCCTTTATTGTGCCTTAGTGTTCCCATTAGGAATATGTAAAGAGCCAGATAAATGACAGCCTAGTATTTGAACATTATGTGAATAAAACTAATTGAAAAGATCACTTGGTGTCCCTTTGAATTTTGGATTTTAAAATTATTATAAGACACAGGTAGCATCTTTCCTGCATGCATCCAGGCCCACTCTGCTGATGGGAGTCATTCATGGCCATACTGACATCAGATTTCCTAGCAACTGTCCACCAAACCCTGTTCTGTTAGAGCCCCCAGTACAGCTAGAGATGTCATAGGGATGCACATACAGTTAATAATTGTGACAGGGCCACTGATTCTTTTCTTTGTCCCTCACTCTGGTAGACCTCAGGCAACTTCAGCCCTGAAGTTTACAAGATGCCAGGAGCAAATTGTGACTTATGCACCTGGCGCACACCATCCCATCAAAGTGTAGGGGGGAAATGAGAGGTAAGATTTTTTGTTTGTTTGTTTTTTTGTTTTAGACTTAATGAGAAGACCTACTCACATAATGATGAAGATTTACTTACATACTTAATGGAGGGACCTACCAACCTAAATAAAAGACCCACCTATCTCACCTACCTGCTCATTCCTACAGTTCGAGGCATCAAAGGACAGTTAATGGCATTATGAGGGGGTAGTGTATAAGAAAGTGTATAATGGTTTAATTCAGTAACATTATGGTAGCTGGTGATTCCGTCATGTCTTTGTTTTAACAGTTGTATTTCTGGTGTGGTGTTATTACCTGAGCCTCACGTATTAGTAATACTTGGTAATATGTGGTATGTGACTGTGTTATTGGTATACAGTACTTCAATATTTGGAACCACACTTTCATTTTTACCAAGGATCACATTAAGTCTAAAACTGGCCCAGGTCTTGGTGCCTCACTTTCCCCACACTGACAATGTCTGACGCTCAGCACTTGTGTAGCCTGCTGCCAATATACCATTGCTATTGATAGTTCGCATTCAGGATCTTAAGTTCAAAGAAAGTGGAGTTAGATTGGGGAAGTCAGTTTGCTCCAAACATATCTATAGTCAGTGGCCCAATATTATAGCTAGCTATATTTTACACTTTATGCAGGATACAGTGCCTGTAAAGGGATTAGCATGCATGTATTGTGGCACATGTGAGTTCTTAAACGTTATAATTAGGTTCTTATTAATATGTGTAAATCCTCATGTGCTACAATACATTATTCCATGCCCTCCAACTGCAGACTTTGTATCAGGCATATACATAAATATGCATTATACCGTATAAGGCTATGTTCATACATATTATTTTGATCAGTATTTCTGTATTTTTGTCAACATAGCCAAAATCAGAAGTGGATCTAACAAAGCAAAATATAATGGAAAGATTTCCTCAGTTTCTGTGTTTGCTTATTTTAATCAAAAAAATTCTGACCAAAATACTGACAGAAATACTACGTGAGGAGATAGCCTATCTATCTAATGGCACTGTTGCCTTACCCCCTAGTTTATGCACACAATAATGACCATGTCATCTAGGTGGTAAGACAGGTGGGGGCCCTATTCAAAAGTTTGCTATCCTAGGCAGGGCTTCCTCCTTTTTGAGGGCTGTGTATGGGAGACATTATAGCAGCCAATTTTATGCTAAGATAAAAGTGCTGGAAAATGCCATATATACAAATTATACAGTGGCCAAAAATAGTGCTGCTCCTTATGTACACACACCAGGTTAGTGGATGACCATTTAAAATCCTATCATATGGCATCATTTCTCATTAAGAAGGGCAGCGGGTGCTAATAAACCACCAAAAAACCTTTCATCTGCATTTATTTTGTATTTTATTTTGCATAAAAGATTGTCAAAAGGATAATATATTTTTGTAAAAAATAAATTAAGCTTCAATAAGTAGCAGTTTAGCAAATAATTAAATTTGTCTTGAGAAAGAAAAGAAATCCTTCATGTTATAACAATCAATTACTTAAAATCCTAAGCTATTCGGAATTGTTTATATAAATATTATAACACATTAGGTTGATATTTTGTATTGGCAAGAAGGAAATTTAATTAGTGCAACATAATGTGATTATGTAAATGTGAAAGGAAAGCTTGACACATAATGGGTTTTAAATTCATTTAAAGGACTATTTAGCTTATTCAGCAATGTTTAAATTATTCCTGTAATGCTTTCCATTAGTCAAATCGGACATTAAAAATGTGTATAGTTGAGTACTTCACGATAACTAAGTGAACTTGGTTACTGGCATGACAATACATGTAGGTTATGTGCTCTATGAAGAAGGAAAATGGTAAGACTTAATGCAAATATTTTTATGGTGCACAATCAATGTGTTTATTAGTAGGTTTACAGTATCTGCAATATAAATGATTTTAATGCTTTATTCAAAATTGTTTGGAGATTTAATTTTTTTTTCTTCTTCTCTTATTTATTTTTCCCCTAAAGGTCAATAAATAAACAGTTTATGGAGTTATATCTAACAGTGTTAAGTGGGCTTTCCACTGTAGTTTATATAAAATACATTTTTACATATCAAACCTAACAGGCATTGTACATGCTAGGGTCAAAACCAATCCAGTTAAGCCTGTTTATTTTTCTATACTGCTGCTTAAGCCACCAACACCTCAATGTGGTCCTGCATGTAAATTAATGTTGGAGTGATCCTATAGCTAAAATAAGTGTTTACTAGGATGACAACACATTATATAAAGAATACATAATTTAATATAATACACAAATATACCAGATGAGGGGACATGTGATCTGATGACAGCCAAAACTATATAGGCTCATAGGTAAACTATATTCCAGAAAATACATCTTTTCAGGCTTACACTCAGGCATGACATTTTTCTATTTGGCCATACTCTGTAATGAGTCTATGCAGAATACACATTAAACAGTGTACTAGATTTATTAAAGACTAATAGGAAATTATCAATTATTGTAAGTAAGAAGAGTTCCTAATTGCACAGACAGATTAATCTTTTTTATGAACAATAAAATGTTTTTTTGTTTTTTTTTCCTACATCCTGGTAAATAGAAAATTCGGTAAACCTTCCAGTTCTGGAAATCTTCCCAGCAGCAGAGAGAAAATTATAATAACGACCGTCTAAAAAAAAAAATGCCAGTGAACTGTCTGAAAAGGGAGATTACAGAAGCGCTCTTAGGACAATTGAGGTTCAGCCAAAAACACTGACTTAATGGAGCCTACTTATTACAGATATCATTTTACAAAGATTTGGCCTAAATACAAAGGCTTATGCCTTGGCAGAACATAGCCTATTCCTGCATAGCATGCTGAAGCAAAAAGAAGGTTAGTAAAGACATATTTTATTAAAAAAAAAAAAAAAAAAAGAAAGAAAGCAAGAAAGAAAAAAACGATGGTTATAGTTTGCAAGGTCATTGATTATTTTAATGCTTTGAAACAATATTAAATATTCAAAATTAAATATAGATTATGTACCTGTGACAGACTTTGATTTATAGGTATCAATGTGGAATAGCATTTCGGAGAAAGAAAAAGCAATACAAAAAAATACTAATCTATTATCCAAATAGATACAAAGAGGAAGATTTAACAAAAGGTGTAAAATATAGACTGGTATAAGCTGGCCCAGGGCTGACCATCTTTACTAAGTGGCACGCCTCTTAGTAAATCCGGCTGGGAAAATGAGGACTTGGCTTTATCTAAGACTGGTGTACAAGTATGCCAGTCTTGATAAATGTCCCCTTATGATCTTTGTTCATTACCTTTAGTTTGTACCTGATTTTGGCAGGCATTAGATTGAAAAGCAAAAACTGAGCCAAAAGATATACTATGTACCCTCCTGTGTCATGCTGTGTCTATATGTCCAAAGCAGCTCTTTTAGTAAGCTACCTTTTACCTAGGCTGGACTGCTTTCCTCCAATCTACACTTGAGTGTGCACAGGAAATACTCTCCAGACACATGCCTCCATTTTCCCTGTATTCTGAGGACCTGCATAGCCTGATCATGTGATCACTGGTTCTTCAACATTTTATATTTATATGTTTAGGTGACATGTCTGATTACAAGTATATGATTCACTCTTTCATGTGCTAACTAGTATATACAGGAGAAAGAGCGCTCATGTGCAGCATACCTGTTGATGTATGTATATGGTAGCAAGGTGGGAAATTAAATACTGGTCAACTGATGTTGTTGTACACAGGACACAACACCTATAGTCGTATAATTGCACACCAAGGTGACAGGGATCCACTGCTGCCACAACATTGGAGTGAACCTTAATATAATTACATATAGAAAAGAAATATATGACCTTCAAGAATGACACCCTGAAACCTTGTAATGAGAATAAAGATTGAGAGGTTGCAGCAGAAACCTCAAAATTCTCATAGCCACTCTCTGTACACATTGCTTTTTGAAAGAGAATGCTAGCATTGTTCCACTAAGTCATAGTGTAGAGATGTGATGGTCAAGAAGAAATGCTAGGAATTAATGTTGTCCTGAATATGCCCAGAAAGAAAGAATGATTTGTACATGGAGGCTGCATATAATTAACCAATATATATATATATATATATATATATATATATATATATATATATACATATATATATATATATATATATATATATATATATATATATAATTTTACAGATATAGAAAATATTTAGCGGATATGATTTTACATTGATAGATTTTAGTAACCTCTTGCATTAGTCTGAGAGGTAATGCATGACTCTTGGGAGAATGCCAAGCTGACACAGGAAGTCTGATTGGCTCAGCAATGTGTGCTACTTTACAACCTTTTGGATATTGGAATTGTTTGTCTTTCTGTAGATGCGTTTAAGAAAATGTATGACAATAGAGTCAAATAATAAAAAGGAAACAGGTTCTGTTGCAATCTGCATGGCATTACCATATATTTACACCTCACAATGAGAATAAATTTCATTATAGTTTCCAATGTACTGAAAGGAAAAAATCCACAGGTAACTAATCATTGTCGCTCTTACTTAGCTGTGACAGCAAGATGCCTATGTAAATTTTAAGTGTTAATGTAAGAATGAACAGAACACATCTGACAGAGATTTTGCCTAGTTTTATGTGCTGCACAGAGCAGTCAGGTAATGACAAATCTTAATTAAAGAAGAGGCACTTGAAAAAATATTCAATATAACCTGGTGACACTTGGGGTCAAGTGATTCTCACATCACTGTTAATATCTATGAAAATATTAAAATTACCAGCAAGTGATTGTGTAATGAAAGCAGTGAAGTTTCAGCGAGCTGTCAATGTGAATTATACATAATCTAGAACTACTTTATAAACATAATTGTGTGTTTTTGATGAAAATTTGACACTTTTTTTTAGAGTTAGAAACATACCTCCCACACATTGGAAATAATTAAAGACATTGATTTCAGACATGGAGCAAGACACAGGCCATTATATGAAAATGGTCAAATGTTCATAAATCATCCGGATGGTTTGTTCGTCGGAAGACGTAACTGAGCATATTAGGCCTAATAGTTCTAGACTGTAACCAAATGACAGCAGCTTGGGAGGAAAGGTGTATTCATGAATAATAATTATATTCTCAGAATGATCATTGGATATAAAGGTTTATAAAGGTTAGACTGTTCACATTGGAATTACTTTTTAACTCTATTCTTAAGAGAGCCATGACAGAGAAGTTAGACTGGACCAGTTTCCCCCCTTCACGACCAGACATACGTTCATTCTTTTTAGCTTTGTAAGCTATAAAGTTTTATTATATACTGTATGAACTTTATATGAGTAAATGTTTGTTTTCTGAATATGTAGGTTCAGATATAGTTTTTTTTTTTTTTTTTGCATTTCTGGGATAGAATTTCTCTCCCTTAACCACTTAATGACTGCGGGCGTATATTTACGCCCTGCGGTCGTTAAGGACGTTCAGAGTGGGGCTGCGCGGCGGCCGCGCTCTGAACCGCGGCGGTCCCGGGGGCCGCTTGTAGCCCAGGACCGCAGGTATTAGCGGGCACGGTCCGATCGCCGTGCCCGCTAATACAGTAATTGGATGCAGCTGTCAAAGTTGGGGAGATGCAGGTGTCTAGTGGGTGTCTAGTGGGGAGATCGCTCCTCCGGGACGTTGTCCTAGAGGAGCGATCTCCGTTTCTGAAGCCGGCCGGGGACTGCTCCAAGATGGCGCCGTCCCCGACTCGGCACTCGTTTACTTCCGGCTGCAGCAGCCGGAAGTAAACGAGTGCCTATTTCATGGATCTCTGCAGCATATCTATGCTGCAGAGATCTCTATGAGAGATCAAAGCACTTATACTAGAAGTCCCCCAGGGGGGCTTCTAGTATAAGTGTAAAAGTAAAAAAAAAAAGTGTTGTTATTAATAAAAAGCCCCCTCCCCTAATAAAAGTCAAAATCACCCCCCTTTTCCCAGGTTATTAATAAAAGTAAATAAATAAACAAACATGTTTGGTATTGTCTCGTGCGTAATCGCCCGAACTATTAATTTATCACATTCCTGATCTCGCACGGTAAACTGCGTAAGCGCAAAAAAATCCCAAAGTGCAAAATTGCGCATTTTTGGTCGCATCAAATCCAGAAAAATGTTAATAAAAATCTATCAAAAAGTCGCATATGCGCAATCAAGGTACCGATAGAAAGAACACATCATGGCGCAAAAAATGACACCTCACACAGCCCCATAGACCAAAGGATAAAAGTGCTATAAGCCTGGGAATGGAGCAATTTTAACCCCTTAACGACATCGGGCGTAAACTTACGCCCTCGCGCCCTGGTACTTGGCGCATCAGGGCGTAAATTTACGCCCCATGTTTCCCCGATCGCTGCGTGTTCGCACACAGCGATCGGGGAAGATGGCCTGCTATAAATCATAGCAGGCCATCTTAGCTTCTCGGCACGGGGGGTGGTTAACACCCCCCGTGCTTACGATCGCCGCTATAGGCTGATCAATTCAGATCAGCCAATAGCGGCGTTCGGAACCTTTCCGGGTCATCGGTGACCCGATGACCCGGAAAAAAATGGCGGTCGGTGCTGTCCGAGGACGGCACCGACCGCCATTACTGTAAAAAGTAATGGTGGTCACCGTGCCACCGGCCCGATCGCCGTGAACGGCCGGCCGGTGGCATGGCGATCAGAGTCCCACAAAATAAAAAATACCTGCCCTGGACCCCTCAGCTAGGTAGCTGAGGGGTCCAGAGCAGGTATTTGTACATTACTCACCTGTCCCGGGGTCCTGATCGGCGTCTTCCGGGTTCGCGGCGTCCTCCGTCTTTCCGGCGCGTCTTCGGATCTTTCCGGCGGTCTCCGTCGTCTTCTTTCGGCTATTTTCGGCTCCAGCCTCGTCATTTTCCGGATTTTGCGCTCTGCTGCCCTCTAGCGGCTGATATGTGTAATACACTTATCAGCAGCTACAGGGATGTTCAGAATGTGGAAAAAGTTTTTTTTTTTTCCAAATTTTTTTTTCTTCTATTTTCTGCACCCTATCGCCGCTGAGTGTTGAACAGCATCGCACGAAAGTGCGCTGCTAATCAGCAACTCCTCCTTTTTGGCGTAGGGTGTTTTTTTTCTATATTCTACTGCCACGGTCTGCTGATAAGTGCCGCGCATAAGTGCGGCATTTACCAGCAACTCCTTTGTTGGCGTAGGTTTTTTTTTTATACTTACTGTAAAAAAAAACACGTAAAAAACACTACATTACACCACACTACATTGAATAAAGTTTGACACTACACCACTACATACCCCATATACTAGTCCCCGTATAAAGGATAACCCTTCGTGCATTCCGCAGCTGGCACCCGCCGGCGGACTGATGCGGGCGCATGTCTCTACCCGTGTCATAGACTCCATTCTATGCACGGGCGGATTCCGTCGTCCATCCAAAGAATGAATACGTTGGACGGAGAGCGGAATCCGCCCGTGCATAGAATGAAGTCTATGACACGGATGGAGACGTGCGCCTGCATCAGTCTGCCGGCAGGTGCCAACTGTGGAATGCACGAAGGGTTATCTGTCGCGATTCCGCAGTGTGCACGTACCCTTAGAGTGTATGTAGGAAGGGACACCCGAATCCAGCCCCCAGATGTCCCCTCCCCCCCCCATCCTCGGAACAAGTGGGAAGATCGTCCAGGAACTGATCTTCCCACTGCTGGATAAAGGTCACCACCTGTACGGGGATAACTTTTAAACCAGCACCCCCTCTTTTGGTCCCTCGCTGCCCGAGCTACTGTAGCTTGCGGCACGATCCGAACATATCAGAAGTAGTAATAAAGCCCTAATATTTAGCAGCCATAGAGCGGACCCAGCACTTCTGGATATGAGGGACCCCGTATCTCACCAGGGCAACATTTTCCAGGTGACGTCCCCCACACTGGAGAAAAGGAGACCCCAGAAGAAGTGCAGAGTGTGGCGTAACAGGGGGATCAGGAAGGACACCATTTTCCAGTGTGACACCTGTCCTGATCCCCCCGGCCTCTGCATACTGGATCGCTTCAAGGTGTACCACAAGTCACTGGGGTTCTACATTATCTAAATTCTGTCCCTTATTCCTATTTCAGGGGTCACGTTGATTCGGGGATTATTCTGATCGCCATTATGGAGTCGGGAAGGAATTTTTCCCCTGTGATGAGGCTACTGTCGTCTACCTCACAAGAGTTTTTTGCCTTCCTCTGGGTCAACACAGGTTGAATTTGATGGACACTTGTCATTTTCAACCTTATAAACTAATAATTGGCCTAATACCCCCAAATAAATTAGAATTGTCCCTTTTCCCCAGCTAAATAGGTATGGCCGCCATTCCCATTAGAGGATGCCATTATGCAATTACAAAGCCTCTGTGCGGCCAGGACAGTAGAAACCCCCCACAAGTGACCCCATTCTGGAAACTACACCCCATAAGGAATCTAACAAGGGGGGCAGCGGGGATATGGCCCCTGGTGACGGCCACATTTGGGACATGAAAATGAAAAAAATGGTATTTTTTATTTTCTCGGCACATGTTCTACGTAAGTGACTGTCACCAGTGGGGTCCATATCCTCACTGCACCCCTTGTTAGATTCCTTATGGGGTGTAGTTTCCAGAATGGGGTCACTTGTGGGGGGTTTCTACTGACCTGGCAGCACAGGAGCTTTGTAATTGAGACATGGCCTCGATCCTCCATTCCAGCCTCTAAATGGCGCTCTGTCCTTTTGGTGGCTTGCCCTGTGCCCATATGGCACATTATGCCCACATGTGGGGTATTTTCGTACTCAGGGGAAACTACCCTACACGTTTTGTGTTCATTTTCTTTTTTAACCCCTTGTGGAAATGGAAAAAATCAAGGCTAGACCAACATTTAGTTTAATTTTTGTAAAATATTTACTCTAAATCATTAATCTTGTCATGATTTTTTCATTTTCACAAGGGGCTAAAAGATAAAAAAAAACAATAATTGTGTAGAGCAATTTCCCCTGAGTACGGAAATACCCCACATGTGGACATAAAGCGCCATGCAGGTGCAGGGTAAGCCTCTGAAGGGAAGGAGTGCCATTTGGTTTTTGAAGGCTGGATTTGGATGGAATGGATTTCGAGGGGCCATGTTGCATTCAAAAGGCCCCTGTGTTGCCAAGACAGTTGAAACCTCCCACAAGTGACCCCATTATGGAAACTACACCCCTCAGGGAATGTAACAAGGGGTGTAGTGAGCATATGGACCCCACTGGTGATGGGCACAAATGTGGAACAATGTGGCGTGAAAATGAAATATTACATTTTTTACACTATAATGTTGGTTTAGCCTTGAATTTATCATTTTCACATGGGGTTAAAAGAGAAAAAAACACACAATATGTGTAGAGCAATTTCCCCCGAGTCCGGAAATACCCCACATGTGGACATAAAGCGCCATGTGGGCGCAGGGCAAGCCTCCGAAGGGAAGGAGCGCCATTTGGATTTTGGAGGTTGGATTTGGCTAGAATGGATGATGAACGCCATGTCGCATTTACAGAGCCCTCACGCTGCCAAAACACTGGAAATCCCCCACAAGTGACCCCATTCTGGAAACTGCACCCCTCAAGGAATCTAACAAGGGGTGCAGTGAGGATATGGACCTCTTTATGACGGGCACATTTGTGCCATGAAAGTGAAAAATGAAATTTTTTACTTTTACGATACATTGTTCCACATTTGTGCCCGTCACCAGTGGGGTCCATATGCTCACTGTGCCCCTTGTTAGATTCCTTGAGGGGTGTAGTTTCCATAATGGGGTCACTTGTGGGGGGTTTCCAGTGTTTTGGCAGCACGAGGGCTCTGGAAATGCGACATGGCCCTTGAAATCCTTTCCAGTGAAATTCAGCTTCCAAAAGCCAATTGGCGCTCCTTCCCTTTGAAGGCTCGTCCTGCGCCCCCTTGACACTTTATCGCCACATGTGGGGTATTTCCGTACTCGGGAGAAACTGCGCTACACATTTTGTGTCTTTTTTTGCCTCTTATCCCTTTAAGAAAATGAAAAATTGAAGGCTAGAACAACGTTTTAGTGTAAAAAATAAATTTTTATTTTTTCACGCCATATTGTTCGGAAAATCTGTGAAGCACCTGTGGGGTCCAAATGCTCACCGCACCCCTTGTTACATTCCTTGAGGGGTGTAGATTTCTAAATGGTGTCCCTTTAGGGGTGTTTTTTAGGTTTTGGCACCCCAGAGCCTCTGCCAACCTGAAGTGGTACAGTCAGAAATTACCAAATATAACGGAGGCGTTGAAATTCACTAGGCGCTCCTTTGCATCTGAGGCTTGTGGTTGCGTCAAATAGTGCAATAGGGCCAAATATGGGGTATTTCTATAAACTGCAGAAACGGGGCAATAATTATTGGGGTGCATTTCTCTGGTAATAGGTTTATAATTATGAAAAATATTGGATTACAATAAAATCTCTGCACAGAAAATTAAAATTTTCTAATTTCTTACACACTTAGCTTTTATTTCTGTGACTCCCCTAAAGGGTTAAAACACTTTCTGGATGTGCTTTTGCAGAGTGTGGGGGGTGCAGTTTCTGAAATGGGGTGCTTTGTGGGGATTTCTAACATACAGGCCCCTCAAATACACTTTAAGGCTGGGTTCACACTATGTATATTTCAGGCAATATTTGGTCCTCAAGTCAGGTCCTCATAGCAACCAAAACCAGGAGTGGATTGAAAACACAGAAAGGCTCTGTTCACACAATGTTGAAATTGAGTGGATGGCCGTCATATAACGGTAAATAACTGCCATTATTTCAATATAACAGCCGTTGTTTTAAAATAACAGCAAAAATTTGCCATTAAATGACGGCCATCCACTCAATTACAACATTATGTGAACATAGCCTTTCTGTGTTTTCAATCCACTCCTGGTTTTGGTTGCTATACAGCCTCACAAATACAGCCTCAAATATACATAGTGTGAACCCAGCCTGGACCTGAAAAGGTCCCTAAAAATATCTGATTTTGAAATTTTACTGAAAATTTGGAAATTTGCTGCTAATGTTTTAAGCTTCCTATTGTCTAAAAAAAATGAAAGATCGTTTAATAAATGCCGCCAACATAAAGTAGACATGTTGCTAATGCTATTTAATATATAATTTATGTGGTATAACCACTTTCTGTATACGCAAAAAAGTTTCAAAGTTGGAAAAATGCAGTTTTTCACATTTTTTCACATTATTTGGGGTTTTTTCATAAAGATTCGTTATGAGTATCGACTCCAATTTACCAGAAATGTAAAGTACAATATGTCACGAGAAAACAATCTCAGAATCAGCCGGATAGGTAAAAGCATCCCGAAGTTATTAATGAATAAAGTGACACTGGTCATATTCATAAAATTTGTCTCTGTCATTAAGGCCATTTCAGGCTCTGTCCTTAAGGGGTTAAGGAACGTATATTTGTAAACAATGGTTTTAATTTTTTACAGGCCATCAGATACAAGAAAAGTTATACATGTTATATAAAGTTTTAATCGTAACGACTTGTGGAACATATATAACAAGTCAGTTTTACCCCAGGGCGAACAGCGTAAAAACACATATCCACTAAAAACACAAAATGTGTTTGTTTTTTTCAATTTCACCACACATTGCATTTTTTCCTGCTTTTGCAGCGTACTTTATGCAAAAACTCAGCCTGTCATTGCAAAGTACAATTAGTGGTGCAAAAAATAAGGGATCATGTGGGTTTCTAGGTGAAAAAATGCAACTGCTATGGCCTTTTATGCACAAGGAGAAAAAAACGAAAACACAAAAATCAAAATTGCCCCGGTCCATAAGGGGTTAAACTGAACTTAAATGCGTCACTGAAGAATTTACAGTATGTGCTGATTCCTTTGAATAAAGTTACTTCTGTTGCACAAAGTGCCTGTAGATTTTGGAGCAAGTTTTGGCTGAGAAAAGTCTTTGCTACTTATGTTCCTGATACCCCATTCATACAGCCTACGCAAATCAGCCACAACTTAGATATTACTGGAGAAATGTTGTGCATCAGCAAAACCAGATGGTGTATTTCAAGGGCATAGATTTTTTTCTTCTTTATTTATTAAGGCCATGTTCACACAAAGTATATTTTCGTAAACGTATGGCCATTGTTGCTGATTGCAACAACGGCCGTGATTAATATGAAAATATACGTTAACTGGCCTCTGAGGAATCCCACCTGAAGAGTAAACACATAGTATATGCTCCGGTCGGGATCTCTAGCGGTGCCATAGAAAACTGACATGTCAGTGAATAGCAGCCTCAAAAAATCCTGTCAGTGCTCTATAATTTGTAGTGGAGAGTTCCGATTCGGGCACGCACAAATGCACCCGCATCAGAACTCTGCGGCGCTAACATAATCCGGCCAGTACTGCAGTACCGGCCGGGATGATCTTTTCTAAGACCGGACGTTCTGTGACCGGCAGAGTCATGGAACGGTCGGTCTCATACTAAGTGTGCACATAGCCTGAAGAGGCACTCCATTTTGTTTGTTTTTTTATTTTCTCCCCAGATGCAAGCCGCCCATGATGATTGCTTTTCTATGGTGTGGCATCATTCTGGTGGTAAGACGTCATTGAAATCCCATTAGCCCCAACCTGGCCTCTTCTCTGACTGTCCTCCATCTAAAGAGGTCGAAAGTCAGTGTCTTCATTTCATCTCATAGAGATTCATTGAAGACACTGACTTATGGTCTTCAAAAGCCCTGGATAAAAAAGATGGGTTTAGAAGAGATGTGGCATAGGCGCCAATAGGATCTGAACAGCATCGGAACACCAGAATGACGCCGCACCAGGTGAGTAAACCAGGGAACCAGGGGAGAAAATAAATACATTTTGTTTCCATAAGGCTGCTAAGGATTTCGTTGTGTAACTACTGCTGCAGAAAATTCTGAGGATTTTCATCCGGTGTGACCTTATAGTAAGACTACACATAAATATACAAATATACAAGTATCATCTAAACCGTGAGCATTCCAGGCATTATAATAATTTTATTGTTTAATCTCCAATACCACAAAAATATTCCTACATCTATATATTCCTTCATCTGTATTACAAAATCCTCTTGATTAATTCATTAGTGATATCAGCTCAAAATGATAATAGTAAGGCCCAATGTCTTTTCTTGGCCTTTTCGCTGTTGTTTTTCTTTTGAACGGGTGTCATTTTGGTACCAAAACGCAGCAGTTTTATACAAGTTATATCCATAATTTCCAAATACAGGCTATGTTCACACAACGTCAAAAATGGGGGGGGGGAGTCTGATTTCGCTACTTAAAAAAACGTTTTTGCAGCAATTTAACTGACTTCAATGCAATTGCATTGAAGTCAATGGAAAGACGGACGTCCTATGCATTGAAAAACGGACATTTTTGCCGCGGACGTCAAAATAATGAACATGAACATTATTTTCTGACGTTCTGACGTTGACTTTTTATTAGTTGTTCACACACAGTTCTTCTTTTGTCACGGTTCTTTCTCCGTTTTTACTATTAAATTAAATGGATTTTTCAATTAAGCCACAACCAAAGGCCAATTAGTAACCCCAAAGTAAAATAATGTGCAAACACCTGGGGATGCCAGGCTTCGAAAAACGTCCATTATTTTAGACTCAAAATAATGGGCGTCATTTTAAACAGGGCTCAAAGAAATGTTGTGTGAACATAGCCATACATTGTATTCATGTCAGTTAAAAAAAGACTAATGTGAATCATCAAAACACGAAAAGATAACTAGGGAAAGAACAAATACTAAAAACAAGCATAGCAGAACATATTTTGCTAATTCACAAGAGGCTTTGAAGTGTAAAATCAATATTCAGATGCATAGAAAATGTACTTCAATGGACAACGGTAAGTTGAATACATTGAGGCTGGGTTCACACTATGTATATTTCAGGCAGTATTTGGTCCTCATGTCAGGTCCTCATAGCAACCAAAACCAGGAGTGGATTGAAAACACAGAAAGGCTCTGTCCACACAATGTTGAAATTGAGTGGATGGCCGCCATATAACGGTAAATAACTTCCATTATTGCAATACAACAGCCATTGTTTTAAAATAACAGCACATATTTGCCATTAAATGACGGCCATCCACTCAATTACAACATTATGTGAACAGAGCCTTTCTGTGTTTTCAATCCACTCCTGGTTTTGGTTGCTATACAGCCTCAAAAATACAGCCTCAAATATACGTAGTGTGAACCCAGCCTAAAATTGCAATTCTACAAAAGTAATTTGTTAGTATTAACATTTCATTGTATTCATATATTCCTGAGACGTAGCATAAGTTTTCATGATTTTGGTAGTATAAATGTATCTTTGTAATATCAAAACTTTTGCTATTAATTTCTTTGTATTATTTTCAGTATTAGTAAGATCTCTCTGGAACACATTGATAAATCTTTTGGCTGCAGTAAGTCCTCAATCAATCTATTTAGGCTTTTTCCAAGAGCTATATATCATGGAGCATGTTGTATATTAAGATGAAAAAGCATTCCTCAGTGCCTATCAAAGGTGAATAGTGTGCCATAAGGATTAGCAGTTAGCACATAGCATTTTTACTATATGACTTATCGGCTCTTTCCTACAATATATAAACATTCACTTCTTTGAAACTGACAGTATAATCTGCTATCTTAAATTATTCTAAAGATGAAGCTATGAAAGAAAATGTTACCAACTCATATGGTTGAACACAATGTTTATGGCCTTGTGCTTGTGCAGCTATTTCATCTTCATGGGGCAAGATAACTATTTGGGTATAAATGCAATTTAGTAATGCCTTTTTTTTTCGTGTTTTTTAGATTTTGTGTAGAAACATCTTTGCAGTGAACACACGATTAACTGACTTCTAGTATTGTAGGCTGTTATAACTAAAGTTGGATGGCAGTGCAATTTATGGGAATCCAACCAAATAATATGGACATGTCCTAGTGCGGACCGGGTGCGGACCCATTTTTTTTTGCGGATCCTCTCATTGAAATCAATTGTGTACGGATTATTTACGGATTGTAACATGTTGGCATCCGTATTTCCGCAAAAAAATCCGGATGAAGTGCATTGAAAAGCAATGAGTAGTAAAAAAATGGAATTACGGAAATACGGATGGAATACGGATGGAATACGGATGGAATACGGATGTCCAATCCGCAATTTCTCACGGGTTGTTTCAGGACCAGAAAAAAATACTGAACGTGTGCATAAGGCCTACAGACAGTAGACATTTAAGCTCAAAGAAAAAGATCAGTATAGTACTTGGCAATACCTTGATTCCCTTAAAATAAGACAGTATCATAGATAGCTCCCAAAGACACCCTAGGTCTTATTTTTCCATGAAAAAGAATTCACATGTAAAGTAGGGACAGAGCATACAGTATGGCAAATTCTGGCCACTAGGAGGAGCTTACCACAGCACACTTGTACAGCACAGCAGGGTTAGTGTACGGTATGGTGGTAAGCTACAGGATTACAACATCTGGCGGTAGGGGACAATGGAGACAGCATCCGGCAATAGGCCTCTTGATGCCTTGCCTGCACATTTACAAGTGATGGACATGGAAGGGAACATCAGCAGGTGACAGTCTTCATGTCCTGCATGCAGCTACTCTGCATTGGGTGATAAAGGTAGTGAACAATGGTGGCAGGCTAAAAAGAGCCACAGCTATAGCTGTATGCCCTGGTCTTCTGTTCAGTGGGCATGCTTCCAAACGAAAACTTTGCAAGGTCTTACTTTTGAGAGAGGCCTTCTATTTAGCAATTCAGCAAAACCTCTACTAGGTCTTATTTTGAGGGGATGTCTTATTTTCGGAGAAACAGGGTAGCAGCAGAACTTATCTAAAACATCAATAATTACAATTTTCTCGGCAGCTCCAATGGATCAGAATGATGCAACTGCAACCCTATGGTAAAACTGACATGCTATCTATGTTTCTCAAGTCAATATGATTACAACGCCAGGCAACTTATAAAAGTTTTATTTTGTTTGACTGATTAAAAAAAAAAAAAAACCTTTAACAGGATTAACAGTGATTACTGTTCTTTCCTGCAGCAGGCCGATGAACTGGTCGGACGATTAAGAGAAAGGGAATATCCCGAACATATCATTGCACAAGCTTATGAAAAAGCAGTTAAAATGGACAGGAACCATCTAGTATATAAAAATAGAAGGAGAAATAAAACGGATAGATTCACATTCTCCTTTGAATATAGCCCGATGGCAGAAAAAATAAAACAGATTATCCATCAAAATTGGTTTTGAGTAAGGGAAGACGAACATCTAAAGGATAAAGCAAAATCACCTCCACTTATATCATTCAGGAGAAGTAAAAATTTACGGGATGAATTAGTTAAAGGAGCTTTTGAGGAAGATCGGGTTGGTACCTGGTTAGACAGTGCGTTACCGCAAGGTAATCATAAATGCGGTAATTGCTCCATTTGTCAACAAATGCTAACTGTGGCATATCTGAGAATAGGTGGCAAGGAGTTTGCGATACGTGATTTCATTACATGTCAAACAAAAAATGTAGTTTATGTGATGTTTTGTCCATGCGGACGTTATTATATTGGGAAAACAATAAGGAAGTTGCATGTTAGAATAAAGGAACACATGAGATCTCTGACCACAGGAAAAGGTTGTCATAGACTTATTGTACATATGAGGGAAACCCATGGGTCTGACAAGAATTTATTAAAATTTGCAGGACTCCGACGAGTAAAAACAGAAAGGAATGTGGATATTGGCAAAAAATTGTTGCAGATAGAAGCTCGCTACATTATTGCAACAGATGCAGTTGGACAACCTGGCCTGAACGACAGGAATGATTTTAGTAGCTTTCTCTAAGGTGTTTTTTGTATTGTGATTCTTTCCTAAATTGTTTTTATGCTAATTATCATGATTACGTGTATAAAGTGTAGGAACGCCTCTTTCCCCCATGATGCCTTGAGAAAGCGCCGGAAGGGCGTGAAACGGTCGTAGGCCGGGGGAGAGCGTCCTCATGTTATCCTGTACAAGCATGTGTATACTTCAATAAAGGTGACGATATTTATGGTGAGTGCCACTGAAGATTATTTCTTTAATCACTAAGACACGCATGGACTATTGGCAGTAGAGCACCACCTACACCTTTTGAAGAAAAAGTGTCGGTTTGGAATATATATGCTGAACCTTGTAGTGCCGGTCATTTCCAAAAACTGGATGACTTTAAAAAAAAACTAAGTGGCAGATTTATTAAACTGGTGTAAAGTAGAAGTACATAAAGTTCTTTAGTCCTCAAAACCACAACAGTCCTATCTTACCAGTTGAAATGATTACATGTGCAGGTCGTAGTCGTATACTGATCTGGCCAAGATTTGAACAATAATAAATTAATTTAATTTAATATAATCATAAAGAGCGCATGATATAGATATTCATAAAAAAAAAAAAAATATATATATATAAATATAAAAACGCATTCATAGAATTATCATCAAAATGGGGATTAACACATGGGACATTAAATGGATGCACATATGAATTAAACTTCAATACACAAATAAATGTCAGGAATAAATAAATAAATAAAAAATAAATAAAAAGTAGAAAAGTAGAAAAATCAAAAAAGTCTCTTTTAAAATGAGCGATACCGCTGGGTGCCGGCCGGTTGCAAGATAGTATTGCTTATGCCTTTGATTGTAAGCCACTAGTTCCACTCTAGTTGCAATTCAGTTTAGAGGCTGACCTTGGACTTGTAGTCCTTCCAGGTACATATCAAGACTCGGACTGGTGGTCTTTCTAGATACGTGATACCCAGACACCCTTTTAGACTAATAGTCCTCCTGAGTCCTCAAAGTGTGATCCACTTTGTTAGATCATTAATGATATTTTACACAGACAGTGGTATCAGACACAAACTTGTGGCGTTTCTAATGCCTCTCACCCGTCCCGAGGTGGCTGGTGGTATTGCTTCTTTCCTCTCTGCTATCAGATCGCAGCGGCCGGATGATGTTAGCGGCTAGTGTAGCGATCCTGCGGCGCGTCCTCGTGATTCTGAGGATACCTTCGCGCGCGATAATGCAGCCTCGATCTCGTCACAGATGACTCCGTCCGGGACAGGGTGATGGAGGTGGTCATGGTATTACAAATGGCAAGTGTCTAGATGGTATAACACAATCGGGGGGCCCCCCAAAGGGACAATAGGTCAAGAGTAGGTCCCAAAAAAAAAATAAAAAAATGTAAAAAGAATAAGAAAAAATAATATTCGGTTTAAAATCACAATTACTAATCTGATATAGCATTAGTCTGTATAATTGCCATATGCGTTTCAAGGTTCTCAATATTTAACCTCTTCGTCAGTGGCGATGATGCTAGTGACGAAGAGGTTAAATATTGAGAACCTTGAAACGCGTATGGCAATTATACAGACTAATGCTATATCAGATTAGTAATTGTGATTTTAAACCGAACATTATTTTTTCTTATTCTTTTTACATTTTTTGATTTTTTTTTTGGGGACCTACTCTTGACCTATTGTCCCTCTGGGGGGCCCCCCGATTGTGTTATACCATCTAGACACTTGCCATTTGTAATACCACGACCACCTCCATCACCCTGTCCCGGACGGAGTCATCTGTGACGAGATCGAGGCTGCATTATCGCGCGCGAAGGTATCCTCAGAATCACGAGGACGCGCCGCAGGATCGCTACACTAGCCGCTAACATCCTCCGGCCGCTGCGATCTGATATCAGAGAGGGAAGAAGCGATACCACCAGCCGCCTCGGGACGGGTGAGAGGCATTACAAACGCCACAAGTTTGTGTCTGATACCACTGTCTGTGTAAAATATCATTAATGATCTAACAAAGCGGATCACACTTTGAGGACTCAGGAGGACTATTAGTCTAAAAGGGTGTCTGGGTATCACGTATCTAGAAAGACCACCAGTCCGAGTCTTGATATGTACCTGGAAGGACTACAAGTCCAAGGACAGCCTCTAAACTTATTTGCAACTAGAGTGGAACTAGTGGCTTACAATCAAAGGCATAAGCAATACTATCTTGCAACCGGCCGGCACCCAGCGGTATCGCTCATTTTAAAAGAGACTTTTTTGATTTTTCTACTTTTTTATTTTTTATTTATTTATTTATTTATTTATTTATTCCTGACATTTATTTGTGTATTGAAGTTTAATTCATATGTGCATTCATTTAATGTCCCATGTGTTAATCCCCATTTTGATGATAATTCTATGAATGCGTTTTTATATTTATATTTTTATTTTTTTTTATGAATATCTATATCATGCGCTCTTTATGATTATATTAAATTAAATTTATTTATTATTGTTCAAATCTTGGCCAGATCAGTATACGACTACGACCTGCACATGTAATCATTTCAACTGGTAAGATAGGACTGTTGTGGTTTTGAGGACTAAAGAACTTTATGTACTTCTGTTTCCCCCACTCGCTCATTTCTAGGTAAGGGCATTTTTAGTTTAACCTCGACCTATACAGCGATAATTGTGAGCTGCACCAATATATTACTCTCTCTGGTGTAAAGTAGAATTGTCTTAGTTGCCCCTAGCAACTAATCAGATTCCACCTTTCAGTTTTCAAATAATCTGTGAGGAATGAAAGGTGGAATCTGATTGGTTGTTAAAGGCAACTAAGCCAATTCTACTTTTCACCAGTTTGATCAATCTCCCCCTAAATGTGTTTAAAATTGCTCTATTACTATGAGTGTAACACTTTTCTATTTTTTTATTTTTTTTTGTCTATGGGGCGTCATTTTTTGTGCTATAATCTGTACTTTCTATCTGTAGTTTGATTGTGTATATGCAACTTTTTAACTATTTTTATTTAAATTTTCTGGATTTGATATGATCAAAATTAAGTAATTTTACACTTTGGCATTTTTTTTGCGATTACGCTGTTTACGTGTGAGATCAGGAATGTCATAATTTAATCATTTAGGGCTCGTTCACACATAGCAAAAGCAGCTGAATTTCTGCGCTGAATCAGCGCTGACATTTCAGCCACTAAAATAGGTGCAGAGCTAATTTCCATTGTGTTGAATGGAAATTCTGCTCTGCAGTTCACACGGTGGAATTTCCGCGCTGAACGTTCCGCGGCTAATCCGCTCTCCGCCAGAAGAATGAACATGTTCATTCTTACGCTAGCGGAAGCCTATACAAATCAATGGGGCTCTGATTTTCTGCTTCAGCGCGGAATACGCCTGTATTCAGCGCGTAATACAAGCGGAAATTACGCGCTGAATCAGCGCGGAAATGGGGGGGAAAAGGGTGGGGAAATCCCAAGACAACCCAAAGGAGGTGATACCAGGGGCCCACAAGAAAGAAATGACAATGTCAGCATGCACACAGCATATGACCACAGCAAAAGTTTCCCAAAAAAAACATACATACATACCTCTGAAATTAGTGCATCTCCATCAATTGCAAAGCGGTGATGTTTTGCCATTTCTGCTCAGCTCGGCTCCTTTTCCTCTGCCAGCTCTGAGGTGATCTGTTCTAGAAAATTCAGGTACCATATGGTCTAGTCTCCAAAGTCTGCTAAATTGTTGTTGGCACCTCCCTCTATTATTACTCACCGAATACTCACTGAATTTCAGCGCTGAATGCATGCGGAATCAGCGCTGATTCCTCGAGTATTCCGCGCTAAAATACGCAGGGATTCTGCTTACATTCTGTTTACATTCTGC
Organism: Dendropsophus ebraccatus; assembly: GCF_027789765.1. Classification (NCBI taxonomy): domain Eukaryota; kingdom Metazoa; phylum Chordata; class Amphibia; order Anura; family Hylidae; genus Dendropsophus; species Dendropsophus ebraccatus. The sequence continues at coordinate 105,579,138 of NC_091455.1, forward strand.
TTGGAATTCAGTGTCAGTTGATTTCAGGTGGAAATATTTCCTCGCGTAATCCGCCACTTTTGCTCTGTGTGAACGTAGCCTTAGGTGGTAAATACACAAGGGCAGGCATTGTAATGTAAATAGCACACGAGCATTGGGCATTGACCTACAGTAGGTATTTATGAGATTATAGTTGATCCGATATAACAAGGTATCTGCTTATCACAAACATGGAATTGCATATTACTTATCAGTGGGTCAGTCAGTTTTTGTTCATGCAGCTTTTTAGGCTGACAGGTGCCTATAATTTATCTATAATTTAACTGTGTATATATTTGCTTGTACCTGTACAGAGAAATTACATTTTAAGCACCTTGGCAAAATGCCATTCGCAAGACCAATTTCAGGCAGCACAGGTATTTCAATAATAGACATTTTTAAGCACTTAACTGTTATTGTTTTTCAACCCATTCCACAGCTTTGATGTGCAGATGAGCCCATGCCGCCTTTATAGATTTCTTTTATAGGACTTTTTCCCATAACAATAATAGTAGTAGTAGCAGTAATAATAGTAATAATAATAATAATAATAATAATAATAATAATAATATCTATAATGTCTATATATTAATTAAATCTGAATTTAGTGTGATCAAGGGTTTAAGTAATGTTATAGGCTATGTTCACACTGAGTGAAAAAAAGAGAAAAGGTGTCTGCTTTTTCTTTTTAAAATGACATCCGTTATTACAGCATTTTAATTTACCTCAATGGAATACATTGACATCAATGGAATGAAGGACATCAAAATAATGATTATGACAATTATTTGCAGACGTTTTTTACAAACCAAGGACATTATTTTTTAGTTGTTCACACACAGTTGTTCTTTTCTCACTGTCCTTTCACCATCTTTACTATTAAACTAAATGGACTTTTCAATTAAATGGCAATTATTCCACCCAACCTAGAATAATGTACCAGCAGCCATCACTGCTCTGACAGGTAGCGAAACCTTAAAATGACAAATTTTATTTTTATACATCAAATTTTTTCTAATTAAAAAACGGACAGGAAGAAAATGTCATGAGAACATAGCCATATTCATTAACTGTCAGAAACAGTCAAATTTAAAGGTAAATGAAGAAATATGTTTTGCGGGGAGATATTTTTTGTATTAGAGTTATTATATGGGAACTAAATTGATGGATTTTCATGCATGAACAACATGTTTATTTTTCTGCCTTCAACATAAGAACATCTCCAGCAATTATTGGATATACTTAGGGACCACTGGTATTGATTTCATATTCTGATTAAAATTGGTCAACTTCAAATGCTATTTATATGTTTGTCACACTTCAATCTCAAAGCCATTGGTCTCCTCTTCCACAGTGCCGGACCATTATTCTATAAGAGTGCATTGTAATCAGGACTTTGAAGTCTGCAAATTACTTCAAAAATATTGACTTAATACTTTTTATTTTCATAAAAAGACACGTAAACATTGTGTTATATATATCAAAAATTAAATGAGCAACGTTTACACTTTAATACTAATGTGATAAGCAGCTATAGCTCTAGTTTTGTTTTGTTTTTCACATTAAGAATTATTATATAACATTTGTTTGTATTAAATTAGTATTTTCAATTTTCACTCATTCATTTTAAATGCAATTTTGGTTTTAGTTAAAAGCATTCTTTATGGATAACCCAAAACCCTTTTAAATATTAAAATAAAAAAATGTCTATTGAAGAGTAACATGATTCTTGATCTATTATTATGGGTTGGTGATAAAGATATGGTCAGCTGGGTAAAAAACAGGCTGTTAGGGCCCTGGTGGACAAAAAACCACAGGACAAGTGGGCCCTATGGCTAGCATCCCCTACACTGTCCCCGCCTATTTGCAGAGCAGGTCATAAATGACCCTCCACAACTGGACAACAGTTCCAGCTCTAAAATAAGTGCAGGAACACGAACAGACAAGTGCAGGACAGAGTACAGACAAAAAGACAGGACAAAATGATAGGCAAAAGAGAAGACACAGAATGGCATAGTCAGACAGGCTGGGTCAGCAACAGAAGGGGGAAAAAGGTACAATGGAGGCAGACAAATGCAAGGTCACAAAAACAGGCAGAAGATCAGAACACCAGAAAAACAGACTGCAAGGCAAAAAGTTGGATCAAGCTGAACAGCTGGACTAAGCTATCAAAAGCACAGACTAAAGGAAGATACATATAAGGTAAACCAAGTCCCGGACTCAAAGCTCATAGATTTAGGCAGAGAAACGCAGAAGGACAGAGAAGACCTGTCCATCAAAACACAGTTAGCAACAAAGCAAGAGCAATTGTAAGTGCAGGGATAAATAAAAAAACCTGCAATGGATAACTGAAGTAAAGCCAAATGTCACAAACTTTCCCCTAGAGGATAGTACTGATGCCATGTTAGGCACGGTCAAAACATACTCTGTAGAAAAATCACATGTTTTAAACTCAATAGTAAATGACCCCCAAACTTTATTGTAAATTGTAAGGTTGGAGACACAATCTTATATTTAAAGAAAACCTAGCTTTACTTTCATGCTGCCTGAACCACAAGCTTTCCAAGACACACCCCAAATGTTCCTGTGACTGTCAGAGCTCTGATGGCCACAGGATCATACAAACACAGCCCAGTAGTCAGCCAGTATAACAACAACTGTTGCTAAGCTAAGCAACAGCCATTGTTATACAGTGTGTGTGAACATAGCCTTAGGGAGTAATAATTAAGAGTATAATTTTGACATGTTTTTCTGTACAAAAAAAGATAAGTACTACTTTTACTGCAATATTTGACAAAAGGAATGAACATTCTGAAGTCCTTGAAAACTAACAGCAGTATTCAAATGTCATGAAATAAAATGTAGGTAGAATAATACAATATAAACATGCCTTTGTAAATACTAATACAATGCAGAAGTCGCACAGAAGATAAACTAAAGACTGTAGGTTTTAGGAATACGATCAATGATACAAAAAGATTTAGCAATGTAGGTTTATCACTTCACTTGCTCACAAAGCTGAACCTGCAAATTTAAAGTTCACATTTACAGAAAATACTTGACTGGCTTTTTCAACTCAGCAGACATTAAAAAGCTAAAAGGAATTTTTAAGTATGGAGTCCTTTTCATGTGAACATAATAATTAAAGAGTTTATTTATGTCATATGCACCACTGGATTTCTATTATTACCAAAATTATTTCATTTATTGTGTTTACTCTTTTGTAGGTAAATATACAGTATGCCGATTTGTTTATTTAATTTCATTATTGGGGGGGGGGGGTCCTTCATTGTTACATAAAAAAAAAACATATTTAAATGTTGTTATCATATTAAGGGCCAAAATAGGTAGGCTGCTAAGGGGTTAAAGGGGCCCTTTTTTTCCTTTTATGCCACCTGAGCCACTTTTCTAAGTGAGCTGTTCTTTTTGGGTTAGCGCATGGCCACCTGCATCTCTGCGGCTTTGAGATAAAGAAAATGGTGAACAAAAATTCCAAGATGAAGCAACACTGTTATAGCAATACAAGGGGTCTGATGCTCACCCAACAGGCTAAACTTCTGCCTGTATTAGATCCACAATATTCCAAACAGTGATAGCACTCTAAAATCATGAAAAATTCTCAAATATAATTAGCCTCCTCAATTATCCTTTCTTCTTGATTGACATGTGGGGTTTGGCTTCCAGTGCTGAGCTCTGTCTCTTATTCCAGTACATGGCCCATGCTTACTAACCATTGCACTTGCACAGTGATGCCCTAGAATCCTTTGCATACAGTAGAGACTCTCAATGCATGTGCACTGATATTAGTAAGCAGAGTGCAAGTGCAGGAATGTGATCTAGAGACAGGGATTGGCAAAACTGAGCCCTGCACATCAATCTAGGAGAGGAAAGAGGCTAGCGGTAGTGAGGAAAAAAGAGATGCTATGACACTTCAGTAGCTCAACCCTAGCTCCTGAACACTTGCATGGTCCCCGAAAAATGGGATTTATAATTGATCATTCAATTTTATACTGCAGCAATGAAATGTATTTTCTATGTGTTAGGTTATTTGTGCAAAGGCACCTGTAGCTCATTTAGTGAAATAACATTGATCACAGACTATATTATGTATGTGCAGAAGCAATATACAGTATAATAGCTGATTCTAATGGAGCCACGTCATGGAGGGGCGGGGATTTCCTCCCACTGGGGGTGGGCCAGCCCGTCTCCAGTGCTTCAACCCTGTCCCAGTAACCGTGTCATGGTGGATCCTTAAACACTTAACACAATCGACCGATTTATTATGCAAACCATCATTTTTTAACAGGTTTTCTATTCTAATGGTTGGGCTTTAGTTTTGTCCTGTTAATATTCCTCCATATTTACGTAAGGCATGCACCACATTAATGAATTTGGCGTGAAAAGTGGCTTAAGATTGACGCATTGTTAGTAAACAAGGCCCTATGTTGTAAATATAGGTCAATGTCTCAAATATAGTCACAATATTATTCCCCTGTAGTGCTTTCCCATCCTTAAAGCAACTCTGTAACCACAATCTGTTTAAAGAGGATGTACCTCTCAGGTACACTCTCTTTAAAATCACACATGAATCGCACGTGGAAGCCAGTGCCGCGGTCCTTTTTTTGAACCGTGTCCCGTACGGCGCAGTTTTATTAATGGTTACTGGGCCAGGGGTGAAGCACTGGAGGCAAGCCGGCCTGCCCCCAGTGGGAGGTAAACCCTGCTCCTCCATTACGCGGCTCAATTGATTCTATTCATGAGTAATTTTAAAGAGAGTGTACCCGATGGTACATCCTATTTAAAAGTTGTTTTTTAGGACAATAACGGCATCACAGACCCCAGGACAGATCTTGGATTAAAAGCAGCTATCTAAAGGTACAAGCGGTTTTGGGGGAAAGATTGTGGGTACAGAGTCACTTTAAAATGTCACTGTTTTTTAGTACAGGCAATTTTAAGAAACTTTGTTATTGGGTTTATTAGCTGAAAAATGCATTTTTATAATGAAAAAGCTCCCCCTGTCTTCATGGTTGTCTATAGAGAGAGGAGGGGTTGAGGGAGATGAGGCACCTAAACAGGACAACAAAGAGTTAATTTACAGTTACATCACCAGGCTATCAGCAATGACCTCTCTGACCTCTGAATACTAGCTTCACACAGCTCCCCACTGGACTAATCTCCTTCCTCCCTGCTCCCCCCTCCCCTCTCCATAGAACAGACAGGGCCTGACTGTGTTAAAGAGTCGAGATCGAGGAGGGAGGGAGATAATGCAGATAATAGCATATTTGCCTAATAAACCCAATTACAAAGTTTCTTAAAATCACCTGGACTGTTGATTTCTGCAAAAAAAACTAAACGAAAGTGACACTTTAAGGTTTTCCCTTTTAGAAGCTTTTAGCCTTTTAACTCTTTGTTAACTAAAACATATGTAGTATTTTATTAAAGCACAGATTCTCAGGTTAACTAAATGTAAAATAAAAAAATAAATAAAAAAAAAAACCTACAGACATGATATACAAGTGTTTGCTCATTTTGTTGTTACAAGCAGGCAATGTCAACAATCAGACATGACAGATGTAAAGTCCTCATATGACAGTAGCCTGTAAGGTTTCAACTGCAGTTTACTTCTGTAAAACAAAAGCACCGCACATCACAGTGAATTAGAGCCATCTTGTACATTAGATGAAAATGTCAGGAAACCTAAAGGTCTGCTATAGCTCAAGCTTGAGAAGCGAGTTATGAGGGTTTGAAATATGAGTCTGTCCCTTTTTTTTTTGTAACTTACCAACATAAGATATATTTATTCTGAAAGTTTCTCTAAGCAACATGGTCAAAAACGATTCCTTTCTCCAAGAACTACACTGCTTTTAATATTAGTTATTTCAGAATTTTTTATTCTGTTTTTTTACACTACATAATGATTGTCGAGACTGTCTTTGTATCTATCTAGACATTGGGAAAAGACATTGGGGGAAATTTACTAAACAGAGTACACAGTTTTATTGGCATCAAAAGAGGAATTTATATGCAAACAACATTTTGCAGAAAATAGTTATACTTATTTAACTTTTGCGTATTTTTTTATTTTTTTTATTTATTTTATTTTTTATTTTTTTCAAAAAACTGGTTAGGGCTAAGTGGGAGGAAGGGTGGCCTTCCACATTCAGCCAGCATGGAAAAAGTCTTTACTAATTCTGCCTGATTGTGTATATTTCTGTATATTCTAACATATACATTTTACTTCTAAGTGGCATTTCTTACACATGGCAAATCTTTCAGTTACAAATAAATGCATTTTTTTATTTTTTTACACTGAAAAATGTATGGTTACTGCTTTTAAAACATCTTCATGGCATTGCCAACAGTAAACAACCCTGGCTGAAACAACAGTGATCAGTAGATTGATGCAGAGTCTCTCTCATAAAAGGATGTTTTCTGTGATGAGTCCACCTCTTAAAGAACTTAAAAGGATAAGTTCAGTTCTACAATATATTTTTAAAACTACATGATGATGAAAAAGAATTCAGCCATTTTGCTGAAAACTAAAAAGAATTCTCTGTTCTCTGTGCACAGCTCCAACTGCTGTTAAAAGGGAACTCCGGCCAAATCTAAAAATCGGGGACAGGCAGTGGGTTGTGGGAAACATAATAAAGAATCTATATTCCACCACAGCACATCGTCACCAGCCTACTGACCACAGTTTCTCTTCACGTCCTGGTGGGAAGTACCCGCTTAACCATTCAGTGACTGCAGGGATATCCCACCTCAGCTGGGATGTGACCCCTGCAGGAGCAGGAGCTGCAGGAGACCGTCAGGGGTCAGGGAGCTGGTGATGCTGTGCTGCAGGGGCATTCAGATGAGTAAGTATAGATTCTTCATTATGTTCCCCCCATCCCTTCCCTGCACCATATTTTTAGAGTCCATTTATAGTCCATTGTGGCCGATAATCACTTCATTGTAATAAAAGGCAGCGTTCAGACGACATCAACAATGTCTGCTGATCTTTTGTTGTCTTTAAACCTGTTTCAACATGTTGAAAGACAAAAGACAACTATAACAACGCGATCTGCTGCCGTCGCTCTGTGTAATAGGAGTGGTGGCAGCAGACCACCACTATCTCCTATAAGCTGCCCAGACAATCCAAAGAATGCCCTGGCAGCCCCCCCCCCCGCAGCTCGCTGTCAGTGTGGTGCATGTACGAGGAGCAAGCGAGTGCTGACCTGAAAGGTCGCACTTGCTTGTTCCCTCCAATCACCCCGCGTAATAGGGGCCTTACCTTAACTAATAGTCTAATCCTGTAGCCATGCATTACTCCCTTCTATCTTCTAGCTCCTCCTATTTTTGGTTAAGCAAAAGGAGAGAGCAGAGGGAATGGAGTAACATAAACGTATAACTTTTACTGACAGGAAATAGTTTTGCATCTTAAACACAACCCAGTCCTCATAGATGTGCATTAATATTTACAAAGAGAAAAGTTTATTATATTAAAAATAGGTGGGTATCTATGTTTTCCAGGCAGCCCTAGAGTTGCATCCCTTTTCTATAGGCAGCAGGGTACCGAGCGAACAAGTTTAAGCAATCCCAAACTTATTGTAAATTTGCTAGTCTCTAATAATAAACAGGTATTAAATACTTTATTTAATTTTGCATATCTATATCTCCACGACCAGTTTTCATTGTTATGGGAAAAATAGAGCAGCTAACTATGCTTTTCTGACCATGAGGAGCAATGGAAAACTAAATGAACACATAACTGCCTGTGTGAACAGAGCCAAAAAAAGGATGATTGTAAATTAGAAAGGATTTATTTTAGACCAGTGTCTAAATGGTTCTCTGGGGCTTAGGCTAAAGACGAAGTAGTCAAGTACAACAGAATATGTGTTTATTATGTGCTTTTGTGGCTCCAATATTAGACATCAAAGACATATTTGACATTTGTCTTATAGCAATAAAAATATCAAAAGTAGAAATATGAAATACTGTACTTTACTTGTCAGGATGAGTCACTCGACGTTAGAAAGCTAGTGCTCGGCACAAGCTACAGAATCTAAGCTATAAATACAGCCATAAAATGACTTTTAAAGGGAAAAAGCATGAAAAATATGATAGTTTCATGAGGCAATAGTACTGTAGAAAATACATTTGAATACATTTCTGACTTTGCATTATATTATCACTTTATATACCAAAAGCATTAGTTAGATAACAATAATGAAAATGTATAAAAGTGTATAGAACAAGATTGTTAAACATGTAAGTCTATATTCTAAGTGCCAAATAGCAATGTATATTTCCAATTACATTAATAAAGCAATTTGAAACGAATTGGAGTTTAGTTGGTTTGATGATCCATTGAATTTTATTTTGATTAAATAAAATGTAAGTTTTATCAGAGCTGGAGTTTACATTGCTATTTGGCTGCTATAAATCAGGAATCATCACAACTATCCTTTTCTTTTATTTATTTTTTTTTATTAACATTTTTATTGAAATTTTCAGATGGGGTTCTTTAAATGTATGTAAGTTTACCACATGTATTTCCAAGGGGATTATCATACTATTGGGGGTGTAAAGAGGGAACGTTACTTGGAAGAGAAACAGGCATATGCCTGATAGTTGACTGCTGGTTGATGTTTCAGTCCTTTTCAACCAAGGGGGCAGGCACACAGCAGTGGCCCATGAGTGGCGACCAATCATTAGGGTACGTTCACATGTACTTAAAGGTCCTGCAATGTTTGTACAGATGCAAGACACTGATTTCATGTCTGATGGCCTATCAGAAGATATAGGCAGGGAGAGATAGCGTCAGTCTGACTGGCTAGCAGCGCCGTGAGTAAAAAAAAATCCCTATAAAAGTCTATGGGAAAATTTGAGGTTTAGAGCTGCTGGATGGGAAGTGGATGAAACTGCCACTATCTCTCCCTCAATCAACAACAAAAAAATAAAAATTGTAAGGAAATGGTACTAGCAGTGGTCAGCGCTGTCCCAAAAAGTCCATCAGACAGATAGCTCTAAAACTGTAAAAAAGTATTGTATAGAAACAGTTATAACGTGTTTTGGGAGACTTTCTCCCTTTATCAGATAAAGTCCATGGTGTGTATTGGTACAAACAATTGGTACAAACACCTCTTGATTTACAGGGGGAGGGGCCAATGATGGTTCTCAGTAAACTTAGCATCATACATAATAATGACATTAACCCTTAGCCGCCTCCATGTGTTCAGAGCGGGGACGCGCGGCGACCGCGCTCTGAACCAACGCAGTCCCAGGTGCCGCTCGTAGCCTAGGACCGTCCCGGGGGAGCAATCCACACATCTTACCCTGTCCGGGGTCAGGGCCGTAATGGCGCTGATCCCGGCTCGGCACTCGATAGCTTCCGGCTGCAGCAGCTGGAAGCAATTGATGTGCCAATCTCATCGATCTATGCTGCATATCTATGCAGCATAGATCTGTATGAGAGATCAGTGCACTTATACTAGAAGTCCCCCAGGGGGCTTTTAGTATAAGTGTAAAAGTAAAAATAAAAGTGTTGTTTTTAATAAAAAGCCCCCTCCCCTAATAAAAGTTTGAATCACCCCTCTTTCCCATGTTATAAATAAAAATAAATAAACAAATAAACATGTTTGGTATCGCCGCCTTCGTAATCACCTGAACTATTAATTAATCACATTCCTGATCTCACATGGTGAATGGCGTAAGCGCCAAAAAATCCCAAAGTGCAGAATTGCGCATTTTTGGTTGCATCAAATCCAGAAAAATTGTAATAAAAAGCGATCAAAAAGTCGCATATGTGCAATCAAGGTACCGATAGAAGGAACACATCATGGTGTAAAAAATGACACCTCACACAGCCCCATAGACCAAAAGAAAAAAGCGCTATAAGCCTGGGAATGGAGCGGTTTTAAGGAACATATATTTGTTAACAATGGTTTGAATTTTTTACAGGCCATCAGATACAATAAAAGTTATACATGTTACATATCGTTTTAATCATAATGACTTGAGGAACATATATAAGAAGTCAGTTTTACCCCAGGGCGAATGGCGTTATAAACGAAAAAAAAAAAAAAAAAAAAAAAAAAAAGACATTTTTTTTTTTTTTTCAATTTCACCACACTTTGAATTTTTTTCTGCTTTTGCATGAAAAATTCAGCCTGTCATTGTACAATTAGTACAAAGTACAATTAGTGGCACGAAAAATAAGGGCTCATGTGGGTTTCTAGGTGAAAAAATGCAAATGCTATGGCCTTTTAAGCACAAGGAGGGAAAAACGAAAAAGCTAAAATTGAAATTGGCCCGATCCTCTAAGGGTTAAGAAATGCAAAAAGGTGTGCAGTCACCTAAATATGACTAACAGTAGACCTGAACCCCTAGACGACCCAGGACGTACCTGTACGTCCTGGCGTCGCTAGGGGAGTCCAGAGGGGGGCCGATCTCATCAATCTTTGCAGTATAACTATACTGCTTAGATCTCAGTGAGAGATCAGTGTACTTATACTAGGGGGGCTTCTAGTATATGTGTGTGTAAAAAAAAAAAAAAACCTCCCCTAATAAAAGTTTGAATTGCCCCCCTTTTCCAGTCCTGTCCTCTAACGGTATACAGCTGAATGAGTAAGTAGAAGGCAGGAATATAAAATGATTTATACATATAGCATTAAGAATCTGATAGCTGTGCAGTCAATGGGGGAGATTTATGAAAGGGTGTAAATATACACCTGGTGTAAACTGCCCACAGCAACCAATCACAGCTTAGCTTTTAGCTCTGGTATAATATAAGAGGAGCTGTGATTGGTCGCTGGGGGCAGTTTACACCAGGTGTATATTTACACCCTTTCATAAATCTTCACCAATGAGTATTGCTTTGTGGATTTGGTGTCAGAGTGCTACTAGACTGTAGCGCAGCTCAAAAGGGGCGGGATCGCCAGTCTACAACACAGGCGTTGCAGTACTACCATACTGTGGCGCTGCATAAAAGGGGTGCCATCACTTGTCTATGACCACAAGTGAAGTACTTAGCCAGAGCGGAGACTTTGTCAAAATTGAATGGGGTCACAAGACCAGAATTAACCAACCAGTGAAGTAGCACAAGCTGTGGCAACAACCAAAATAGTTAAGTAGGCAAATAGGTAAGTATATGATGTAATAGTAAACTAAAGTGACCGACAATGTAAATAATTGTGACTGGTATGCATACAAATCATAGGAAGGCCTACTGTGGCTCCATAGGAAATGAAAATTATACAAATATAACTACTGAAGTGGCCCCGAATACTTATTAGAAAAATTATCAAATAATTAAAACATGATGTGCAAAGGCACTAACAGAGGTATAAAAATGATGTAGAAAAACTTAAAATCACTAAATATATACTAAACATACATAAGTGGATATAAAATATAGTGCATTAGATCAGCTGCATGGCATTTAAGAACTGTAAGTTATTACTGTTAATATGTAAAAAATCGTGTGATGAGTACTGTAAATGCAGTAAACATAGTAACTAAAACAATATGTAAAATCAATGTATCAATGGACATCGGACTCATCTCTGGGAGCGCGCACACGGCTTCGGATGGAGATATTTCGGCGGCGGGAGTGGGTCCAGGAGCAGGACCTCTCGGAAGTGGTAAGTATATGGGTCTGCACCGGGGGGGGGGGGGTCATCCGGGCTCTGTCCCGGCACAGGAGGTGACAGGTCTCCTTTAAGTACTTGGGGGATCAGAGTTTTCAATTTAGGGGGGGTTCATGCTACGGAATCCTCGCGAGCCTTTACGCCGGCTCCATAGACATCATTCTCTGGGCCGGCATATTCCGCTATACGCCGAAAGCAGTGACATGTCACTTCTTTTGGCGGATAGCGGAATACACCGGCCCATAGAATGGTGTCTATGGAGCCGGCGGAAAGGCGCGCGCCCGTGATCGCGGACACGCGATGGAATTCCGCGAGAATTCCGGAGTATGAACCCACCCTAAAAGTCCAAAAGTTCTCTCTCCTACACAGTTGTTGAAACCTTTGGTCCCTAGTTGGAATCTGTTCAATTGGAAAAATGGAGAAAGCAGAGAATTTGCAGTTGTTACAGGTAAAAGAAAGTCTGGAAACACTGTGCAGCATAAACCCTTTCTCCATGTTGGATCTATGTTTATTCATCCTCATACGGAGGGGTTGCTTAGTATGGCTAACAAACTGGATTCCACATGTACTCTCCAATATGTAGACAACATTGGAGGAACTACAAGACAGGAAGGAACTACAAGACAGGAACGACTTAATGGAGAACACCTCCTCTGGAAGTAAAGGAAAGTGCTTGGTGTGCTATATTAGAACAACATTTGTATCTACTTACAGTATGTCACATCTGTAGCTCTCCACTAGCTTAGGTACTGTAATGTACAGAATTATTGGGACATTCTAAACCACCCTGTTTTACTGTTTTATGAGTAGACAGAGAACTTTTTCCGATACTCTCACTCTTTGTCTTTGTCATTTTTGCTGTGGAGATACACCCTATCCAAGAAATAGGTAGTTTAGAGAATTTAGTGATATCTTTTTTAGCACAGCTAGTAGTGATGTGAAGTTAGTTATTGCAATCTTGTTAATTGGATATGTATAGGTAATGCCTCAGTATTCTTTACATCCACCAAACCACTGGAAGAGGTAGTCCTCCTTCACCTGGGCAACAGTGAAGAAAGAGAGACACATATTTAGAATTAGGGACTTACAGGCATAAACTTTGTAGTAGCTAGCATTCCCAAAGTCAGTTAAAATTTCCAGATAGTAGAGGAGATTCTGGCTCAGGTAAGGACAGGATTAAAGGGGTTATTTTTTTATTTTTTATTTTTCAAATCAACTGATTACAAATCTATATAACTTTCTGACGCCAGTTGATTTGAAAAAGATTTTCGCTGGACAACCCCTTTAAATAATCTGCAAACAGTCCTATGCAGTGGTCCTGTTTGTCAATGTCTACACCTATTATAGTCACCTCTCCTCTATTTTGGGGGGCAAGGGATTCGATTGCCATAACAAAATTCTAGGGAAAAGCAGGCAGCACCACAGCCAGTGACTGATCAGACTGTCATTCTTGTCTGAAATACAACAGTATTCCCCTTGGAGGGGTGGGGGGCTGACAGAGGAATGTGATGCTCTGGGTTTTGTTTGGAACTTTGGGTCCTTCATTTATGTGAATATTACATTAAAAATAGAGATGAGCGAACCTGCCGAGGTTCGGGTTCTTATGAACCTGAACTCTCGGCTTCTGACTGCCCGTGTCTGCCCGCTCCGTATCCCAGTTTTGCCAGGCGATCCTCCGGCTGTATCCACCCTCTCCACGGAGCGGGCAGACAGCGACAGTCAGAAGCCATGAGTTCAGGTTCATACGAACCTGAACCTCGGCAGGTTCGCTCATCTCTTATTAAAAGGTTACACCACCATAAACATTTCTACAGACTCCTTCAAGGCAATGATATTCCCTTATGGCAGTAGCCTCTTTCATCAAGCTGATTTACCATAACATTGCAAAAACTGTTCAGGAATGTGTTGAGGAACATGACAAAGAGTGAAAATGTCCAGAGTCTCCAGAATCAGATTAAGCATCTGTAGGATGTGATTAAAAAGCAAGACAATCCAAAAAGGTCATACCTCACAACTTACAAGATCTGCCACTAAAATCTTGGTTTAAGATACCACTGGTCACGCACCCCTGGTTTAGGCAACTGAAAACAGAGGGAAAAATATTTTTTATTAATAAACTTTCCGATGGTCTAAAGCAGTGAAGGGGTTAATGCAGTGAAGGGGTGAAAGTGTATTGAAAAAAATAGGGCCACTTGACCACTCAAGAAGAGAAGTACTGAACCAGCACACCCAAAATAATTAATCAAAAATATGTTTATTAGAGTACAGACACAAAACATAAAAACACTTAAAAACATGTAAACATGGTGCATGCCACAATAAGCTGCACTGGAACCACTGTCCACAAGATGGCAGTAATGAACTGCCTCAATCCCATAAATAAGGAAAGCCAATATAATAACCACTGTATGTAGAGGCAAAGTGCAGATAGTGCAAAATAATGTATCAAAAGTGCATGATAAACTGCCACTTTCCTCTACAGACAGAAAAGACAGGCCCAAGTACAAAATATTAAATGGTCAAAGAGACTAGTCTATACAACCTGTACCACCGGCCAATGTGAAATGGACAGATGGAGGAGAACCGCCCAACGCGTTGCGTCACACAGTGCGACTTCATCAGGTCCCTGACGAAGTCGCACTGTGCGACGCAACGCGTTGGGCGGTTCTCCTCAATCTGTCCATTTCACATTGGCCGGTGGTACAGGTTGTATAGACTAGTCTCTTTGACCATTTAATATTTTGTACTTGGGCCTGTCTTTTCTGTCTGTAGAGGAAAGTGGCAGTTTATCATGCACTTTTGATACATTATTTTGCACTATCTGCACTTTGCCTCTACATACAGTGGTTATTATATTGGCTTTCCTTATTTATGGGATTGAGGCAGTTCATTACTGCCATCTTGTGGACAGTGGTTCCAGTGCAGCTTATTGTGGCATGCACCATGTTTACATGTTTTTAAGTGTTTTTATGTTTTGTGTCTGTACTCTAATAAACATATTTTTGATTAATTATTTTGGGTGTGCTGGTTCAGTACTTCTCTTTTCTCTTTCTTGACATATTGTTCAGTATTTAGTACTGTAGCACCCCCTTTATCTGTATTTTTGTGGTGCCCTCTCCTTCTCCACACTTCACTCTCCATGACAGTACATCATACCCACACAAACACAGCTCTTCAGCATGCACAATACATACCTAGTTCTGCTACATCAAAATGCATACACAACTCTGCTACATAAACATACCCACACAATGCACACCTAGTCAGAACGTTTTTTTTATGTTATAAATGGGATACTATTATCCAAACCTTTTCTCCCAACTTGAATATTAGAAGCTACAAATGTATGTCCCCACAGCCTCTGGAGAATAACTTCAGCTGCTGAGTGGTGAGAGATGGACTTCCACCACCGTAATAGCATTGTTTGCAACATCTATGCCTAATACGATACATTAACAAAACGCTTTGCTCGTACATCACTAGTTGTTACTATATGTCATGAACTGTGTAGTTCGGTGTTAAATACACAACAATACCTACTAATCATCCAGTTTTTGAACTTTCACATTATCATATTATATTATATTGTGAACTACACAAACTATTATTGTCATATTATATTATATAATATATATTATATTGTGAACTAGCACTCAGAGTTTCCCCTCATTATATTCACATTAGACTGTATCCATCAATACGCCAGATAGAAGGTGTGTGTGTGTGTGTGTGTGTGTGTGTTTTATTAGCTGACAATAAAGAGTCAATTCCACTTTTGGTAGTAAAATGTTGGAAAAGTACTGTTTTATATTAAATATTAGAGAAAACTTTTCATACACGCAGTTTTTTTTCCCTTCATTGTTTTTCTATCCTGTCGTTGTAAAGCATATCATTGCCCTCTGGTGGACAATTGCTGTTTATTTAAGGTTTATATTGAAAACATCACACAAGTTAGAGTATTTAGTATTTAAAATGTAGCTGTCAAAAAATGTGTATAGGATGCAAAAATAATATGCGTTTATATTATTTTACTATTTACTTATATTGCAGTATTGCTTTATATTGCAGGATATATGATGTGGCTACTTGTACAATACCTAAAGGCTATGTTCACACACACCGTTAAAATGATTGCCGGTTTTATTAGACAGCCGTCATCTAACTGAAAATAAAGGCAGTTATTTGTAAAATAACGTCTGTTATTTGCCGTTAAATGAGGGCCATCAAATAACGACCATCATTTTAATGGTGTGTAAACATAGCTTAACCCCTTAAGGTCAAAGCCTATTTTCGTTTTTGCGCTTTTGCTTATTCCATTTTAAGTTTAAAAGTCCATAGCGCTTGCATTTTTTCACCTAGAGACGTATATGAGCGCTTATTTTTTGCGAAACCAATTGTACTTTGCAATGACAGGCATTGTTTTTCCATAACATATGCTGAGAAACCGGAAAAAAATCATTTGCGCTGTCAAATTGAAAAAAAAACGAATTTGTTTTGATTTCGGGGAGTTTTGCATTTACGCCGTCCGTCCTATGGTAAAACTGACTTGTTACACATGTTCCTCAAGTCGTTACGATTACTATGATATATAACATGTATAACTTATATTGTATCTGATGGCTTTTAAAAAATTCAAACCATTGTTAACAAATATACGTTCCTTAAAATCGCTCCATTCCCAGGCTTATAGCGCTTTTATCCTTTGGTCTATGGGGCTGTGTCAGGAGTCATTTTTTGGGCCATGATGCGTTCTTTCTATCGGTACCTTGATTGCGCATATACGACTTTTTGATAGTTTTTTATTACATTTTTTCTGGATTTGATGCGACCAAAAATGCGCAATTTTGCACTTTGGAATTTTTTTGCGCTGACGCCGTTTACCGTGCGAGATCAGGAATGTGATTAATTAATAGTTCGGGCGATTACGCGCGCGGCGATACTAAATATGTTTATTTATTTATTTATTAACCCATAGCTGCACCAGGACGTTATTGAACGTCCTCGTGCCGCTATGGGAGCTCAGAGGGGGGTCGCGCGGCGACCCCCCTCTGAACTGCCGCGATCCCGGGTGCCGCATGTAGCCCGGGATCGCGGCTATTAGCGGGCACGGTCCGATCGCCGTGCCCGCTAATTAAGTACTTAGAAGCAGCTGTCAAAGTTGACAGCTGCTTCTAAATACTTCCTGATATCCATCCCTGGTGGTCTAGTGGGGGGATCGCCCCCCTGCGGCGCAATTGCGAGGGGGCGATCCCTGCATCCATCCCGGGCCGGGGTCTGCTCCGTAATGGAGCTGATCCCGGCTCGGCATTCTATTACTTTTGGCTGCAGCAGCCAAAAGTAATAGAACACCGATCTCATGGATTCATGCAGTATAACTATACTGCATGGATCTCTATGAGAGATCAGAGTGCATATACTAGAAGTCCCCCAGGGGGGCTTCTAGTATATGTGTAAAGTAAAAGAAAAAAGTATTTTTAATAACACAAAATCCCCTCCCCTAATAAAAGTCTGAATCACCCCCCTTTCCCCATTTTATAAATAAAAATAAATAAATTAATTAATAAACAAACATGTTTGCTATCGCCGCGTGCGTAATCGCCCGAACTATTAAGTAATCACATTCCTGATCTCACACTGTAAACGGCGGCAGCGCAAAAAAATCCCAAAGTGCAAAATTGCGCAATTTTGGTCGCATAAAATCCAGAATAATTGTAATAAAAAGCGATCAAAAAGTCGTATATGTGCAATCAAGGTACCGATAGAAAGATCACATCATGGCGCAAAAAATGACACCTGACACAGCCCCATAGACCAAAGGATAAAAGCGCTATAAGCCTGGGAATGGAGCGATTTTAAGGAACGTATATTTTCTTTAAAAGGTTTTAATTTTTTACAAGCCATCAAATCAAATAAAAGTTATACATGTTACATATCGTTGTAATCGTAACAACTTAAGGAACATATATAACGAGTCAGTTTTACCCCAGGGCGAACACAGTAAAAACAACCCCCCCCCAAATAAAAAAAAAAACATTTTTTTTTTCAATTTCACCACACATATAATTTTTTTCTGGTTTCCCGGCACATTTTAGGCAAAAATTACATCTGCCATAGCAAAGTACAATTAGTTGCGCAAAAAATAAGGGCTCATTTGGGTCTCTAGGTGGAAAAATGCAGGCGCTATGGCCTTATATACACGAGGAGGGAAAAACGAAAACGCAAAAATGAAAACTGGCTGTGTCCCCTAAGGGTTAATTTATATTTATAAAATGGGAAAAGGGGGGTGATTTGGACTTTTATTAGGGAAGGGGATTTTTTATTAATAAAAAAACTTTTTTACTTTTTTTTTTTACTGTAACTAGAAGCCCCCCTGGGGGACTTGTATATAGACAGCACTGATCTCTCATAGAGATCAATGCTGTGTATATACACAGCAAAGATCGATTAGATCGGTCATAGATTACTATGGCCTGCTGCAGGCCATAGCAATCTATTGCCGAGCCGGGATCAGCGTCATTCCGACGCTGAGGCCCGGCACGGGCAGAAGAACGGATCTCCCCCCCCGCGATCGCATCGCGGGGGGGAGATCCGAGCCACTAGACACCAGGGATAGTGTGTACAAAGCCTCTAAGTGCAGCTGTCAGGTTTGACAGCTGCACTTAGAGGCTTAATTAGCCGGCGCGGCAACGGGACCCGCGCCGGCTAATAGAGGCACTGCCCGGCTGCACGTGTCAGCTGGGATCAGCGCCTTTCAGAGCGGGGTCCCGGCGGGACCCCGCTCTGAACACCCCGAGCGGCACCATGACGTATCAGATACGTCATGGGTCGCTAAGGGGTTAAGGGTACGTTCACACGTACCGGATCCGCAGCGGATTTTCTGCTGCGGATCTGCAGCAGATCCGCAGCAGATTTCATCTAAATAACTGAACACAGCATCAAATCTGCACCATCAAATCTGCTGCGGATCCTGGACGTGTGAAGGCACCCTAAGGGTGCCTTCACACCTACCGGATCCACAGCGGATCTCACTTCTGCGGATTCGCAGCGAGATCAGCTGCGTATCCAGTATCATTCACCCCTATGATAGCACATACTCGCAGCAGTATTGACATCCCGCTGTGAATATGTGCTTTAACCCCCCCCCCCCCCCCGCTGTCCGCATCCCCGCCGCCGCATCCCCCATCCTCTGCCACATCCAGCAGCCCGCATCCCCGCATACCCCCATCCCCGGCTGCATCCTGCAGCCCACCGCCGAGAGCATACAGTACCTGCTCGGCGGCGCAGCTGCAGTGAGGCTGCCGGCTCCGGTCCTGCTCAGATCCGGGGCCGGGGATGGGGGGATGCGAGGCGGGGCTGCGGACAGCGAGGGGTTAAGGCACATATTCACAGCGGGATGTAAATCCCGCTGTGAGTATGTGCTATCATAGGGGTGAATGGTACCGGATCAGCAGCGGTTCTCGCTTCAAATCCGCAGAAGTGAGATCCGGTGCAGCTCCGGTAGGTGTGAAGGCACTCTAAGGGTGCCTTCACACCTACAGGATCCGCAGCAGATCTGCAGCAGATCTACAGCAGATTTGATGGTGCAGATTTGATGCTGTGTTCAGTTATTTAAATAAAATATGCTGCGGATTCGGTAAGTGTGAACGTACCCTAAATGTAAAACATTCATTTCCACTGAATATTATTAACCTCAAGATCACATTATTTCATAAACGCTGTTTAAAAAGGTTTTCCTCTATACATAGGATACAAATGGAGCTAAAAAGGTAATAGTTTTAATGTTGCATATTTTACAACGATTTGAGAGATTTATGTATTTAAGTGAAAAATCTAAGTGGTTCATTGGGTTAACAGGGGCATATAGAAACATCAGATTACCAATAAATGCAACATATATAAAGATAAAAGTAGTGCAAAAACGTAGCCCATGATAAGGGCTTCCGACTGAACCTTGTACCCCCTGCTGTGGTGAATAGAGATGAGCGGAGCAGATGGCAATTTATTTAGCGAGATTTACAAGTTTTCAGTCAAACTCGTTAAGATTCGCAAATTGAATTTTAACAGATTTTATTAAAACTGCCCAAGCTACAATACTAAGACTGGGCAAATTTTACAGAAGGGCCAATTTGTTAAAGCATGTTGTTGAAAAAAAGTGTAAAAAATTGGAAAATCACAATTTAAAAAAAAGTCAATCAGCCAGTCAATAATCAAATTTCCGCTATTCCTCTCTTCTCTGTCTCTAAATCGATCTGGTAGTCTCTCCCTGCTCTGCTCTAACTGCCTGCTACGATCCTGCTCTCTCCTCCGCCCACAGCTGACTAGCCACCTCCTTAACCAACTGCCTTTTATAGAAGGTGAGGCGGAGTTTCTGACTTCACCCACAATCAGCCCTCCTATCCTCTCCTCTCTTCTCTTTCCTTAAATCACTCTGGTCGTCTCTCCCTACTGTGCTCTAACTGCCTGCTGCCATCCTGCTCTCTCCTCCACACACAGCTGACTAGCCACCTCCTTAACCAACCGCCTTATATAGAAGGTGATGGGGAGATGGTGACATAACTTACAATCAGCCCTCCTATCTTCTGCTTTCCTCTCTGTCCCTAAATTGCTTTGTTAGTCTCTCCCTGCTTTAGGAACAAGTGTAGACAAAGCGGTTTGCACTTCAGTATGATTGCCAATTCCTTAATATTGAAGACATTTTTCCTTCAGTGGCAAAGTCTCTTAAGTAGGTTTAGGTAGAAGACTTGTACAGAAGATGTGGGGTTACCAGGGGTCTGGTAGTAGTGCTGTACTCTGTCAGGGCGACTCTGATACTTGACTGTTCATAGCAGAATACCCATACTCATGGATTAGAGAATACAACCTCTTGCTCGAAGTGAGTGCCAGATCCAGGAATACGGGCCTCAGGGTAGGACGTCTAGGTAGAGCTAATCCCATGATATTACCCAAGGCTATTGAGCAATATTAGCAGAGTACTTTGGCTAGTAGCAATCTTAACCAACACACTGTGGACAGTCCTGGTCAGCTGAAGAACTTCCTGAGAATATTTGAGAACAGTCACCTCAGACATACACAAGTTGTGGGCTCATGAATGGTTGTTGCCCCACTTAGGGTTTAGCAAGCCATAGTTACGATATATAGGTGTTTGTAAAGAAATCAGCCTCCAGCTGAAGTAGGCACCTAGCAGACTTATCAGGACCATTAACTAAGACTAATCACCTTCACCAGGAACTAGCTGGGAGTTGTGTCACTTGATAAATGTCCCCCATACTGTACATAAAAATGTATTTTAAGAAAAAAAAACAATAAAATCAGCATATTTCCTTAAACTTTGTAATATAAATAATTTGCAGTTATCTTTATCCTGCTATTTTTAAACAAACATTTTCTATGTAACTTCAGACTATTTTAGAAACATTTTCTTGTATTAGTAGATACCAGATAAAAGTTCTAAATTGGCTGTACCCAAAAAATGTCAAAATGTAATTTCTTGCACTTCAGTCTATTATGAGAAACAACTACATGGGCTACAGACTCTGTCTTACGCCCCATTCACACGTCCGTGTCAGTTTTTACTGTCAGGAAATCCTGATCAGGAGGCCTCAAAAGGTATCAGGAAAGTATCAGGATTTCCTGACAGTAATCCGTTTTTACCTTCTGGAAACCATCAGGAAAAGCCTTCAGGATTTCCTGATGAGAGGAAAAAAAGTGATTTCAATATGGTCTAGTATGCCTACACACATCACAAGTACCTACATCGCCCCTAGTGTACCCTGCCACTGCGTTTCCCTCGTGTACCCTGCCACTGTGTCCCGCTCGTGTAACCTACCACCGTCACCCCTCGTGTACCCTACCACTGCGTCCCCCTCGTGTACCCTACCACCGTCACCCCTCATGTACCCTGCCACTGTCTACCCCTCGTGTAATTTGTCACCGTCTCCCCCTCATGCCACATGTCATCCTCTTATGTGTTGCAGAGCTACAACTCCCATTATGTGATGTAGTCCTGCATATTACCACACAAACCATGATGGGAGATGTAGTTCTTCTGTGCCACTGCCTCCCCCCTCCTATACCATGTCATCCTCTTATCTGTTGCAGAACTACATCTCCCATTATGAACTTCCAATAGGGCATGATAAGGGTTGTAGTTCTGTAACAGGGAGAGCAACCAGTTGCAAAACTACAACTCCCATCATGGACTGTCAGGACATGATGTAAGTTTTAGTTCTGCAACCTGAATGGTCACATGTTGCAAAACTACAACTCCCATCATGGACTGTCAGCAGGACATGATGGGAGTAGTAGTTCTTCAACCTTAATGGCCACAGGCTGCAGAACTACAACTCACATCATGGACTGTCAGCAGGACATGATGTGAGTAGTAGTTCAGCAACCTGAATGGCCACAGGCTGCAGAACTACAACTCACATCATGACCTCTTAGCAGGACATGATGGGAGTTTTATTTCTGTGGGGGGGGGGGGTGTAGTCTCACCTTCCGAAGTTGCCAATAAGGAGGACAGTGTGGTGCAAGGCCCGATCGTCAGTCGTGTCCAGTGGCCGGTGGCAGACGATGGCAGTGGCAGGAGTGAGTACTGGGGTACCAGGCTGGGGGAGGGGAGATGTGCGGCCAGGCCACAGGCCATCAGCTCCCGGGGGGGGGCGGGGGGGCGATCACGCCAGCAGCTGCTAAGGTCCGGGGGTTGGGCACCGAAGGATCCGAGGGGGGGTTTGGTCCGGGAGGTCGGGCGGCGCTGGTGAGGTCCAGGAGGGGGGAGGACGCACTAGGAGCTCGGGGGTCGGAGGTCCCGGGGCAGAGGCAGGAGAGCCGTGCAGACCTGAGCGGCGGCAGCAGGAGGCTGGGGAAGCCCAGGAGAAGCGGCAGCAGGAGGACGGGGGAGCCTACTGGTGGGTGAGAGGGGTACGCGCAGGGAGACAATCCGGAACCCGGACGCTTTCCTGATGTGCATCAGGAAAGCGTCCGCGGTTCGGGGGCTTCCATAGACGCTCCCATAGCGTCCGGACCGTGTTTCCGGATAAAAATAGGACAGGTCCTATAAAATCCGGATCTATTTTCCGGAACGGACACCCTTCCGGAAAAATCCGGAGGGGTGTCCGTGACTAATTAAAGTCTATGCGTCTGGAAATCCGTCCAGATTTCCTGATAGGAAATCCGGGTGGTTTTTCCGGACGTGTGAAGGGGGCCTTACCAAAAAAATTTCATCATTGGGAAAGTAGGAATGTGCTTGGCTACTTTTTTTATTTTTCTGCATTTATCTTTTTTAATAAAAAAGTGGCCTCAAGGTCCCTTAAGTATTAAAGGGGAACTTCTTCTAACCTGCTGATAGCCCCTATGGCGCTAGGATACTGAGGAGGAAGGTATGTCTCCTATCTTTCTCCTTGGTGCCGATCCCATGCTGTTAGTCGGCATAATCTTCAGTGGGAGCACTGTTGGGAGCACTGTCCCGCCTTGACAGCGTCATCTGGTCCACTTGCTCTATTAATATGCAGCAGTTTTATGAAAATAATGGCAGTCATTTGCAATAAACTGCTGCACCTTGGCCCCCATACTTTATTTTATATCAGACATCATGTACTAATTCCATTAAAAAGTGATCTTTTATCTTCTGTGGATTGTGCTACCTGGATGGGGCTTCGCAGCTGCAGAGATACTTAGCCCTGCCCACATGCAAAGCCCTCAATAGTGCCCCCCCCCCCAGAAACAAGCCATATCAGAATCAGTACTCCACACATAGTAGAATATCCTGAAAGTGCCCCCACAGTGTATTAAGAGCCCCAATACATATGGTAGTTCTCTTATAACAATATTTCCACCATATAGTGAACAAAACAGAAAGATATCACCAATGATACCATTACATATTACCACCACACCATGACCACTATCACTACAACCCTATAGCAGAGTGCAGTAACATCCAGTGACTCACAGGTGGCGTCTTCTCTGATCAGAGTCACTTTCACTTTTTTTTTCTTTCCATCCTGCGTGGGCCACCTTGAAGTCTTCCTCTATGAATCCTTTCTCCAGAATCATTTTAGGCTCCAACACATACAGTAGTTAGGTCCTATGTACCCCTATATAGTAGTTACTCCCCTCTCTGCCCCCATAACTTTATGGTCACCCTGTGCCCCCACATAATAATTAGGTATGCTCTGTGCCCCAGTATAGTAATAAGGTCCCTATATAATACCCCATATCCCATATAGCATAATATCCCATATAGCATATAACAAAAGAAACAAACATGCGCCTCTTCTGCTCTGCATTCCTGTGGCTGCAAGGCAGTGTTTTGCCTGGGGTCACAAGAGGCCGCTCTCAAGGAGAGAGCGGGCTCTTGTGACCACAGGTGACAACAATAGTGACTGACAGGGAAGGAGCCATAGCTACCCATCTGTCAGGGCTGCTGCTTTTAACTATGAGCGCTCGTTAGAGGCAGCAGCGGGGGGGGGGGCGCAGGGAGCCCCATGGATGGATAAGTAGATTCATTACTCACCCATCCCGATGGAGGCCTCCCCGACAGGCTGTCAGCCGGCGCCTTGTGCTATCACACCACACTGGTCACACATAAACAAGGCCAACTCTGGCAGGAGGGGGGGCCTTCTGGTTAAGCGTTCCTGTATCTACTATATGCATTAGGAAGAGGGCTTCGCCCCTCGAAACGTCGCTCGTCAGGGGAAGCACACCAGATTAGCCTCCTAATAGAATGTGTCACAAACAGCTTGTAACTACATGTCTCTACATGCAGGGGGGGGGGAATCAATAAAAATAATGACTAACCCTAAGGTATTGTTAGAGTTTTTGATACTCTGCTATTGAACTGTATTGATCAGAAACACACATATACATAATAAGTTTTGTATGAGGACTTGAAAAATGTTTAAATAACAATCAATTTAAAGTGTACCTTTAATTATAAGTTTTAAAACCTTAATCAACAGTAGATGTGATACAAAGCAGGTTTTCATTCTTTGTTGTTGTTTTTTTTTTAGTCATCATGGAAAACACGCCACTTCCAGTGTTTAGTCTCTTTTTTTTCAATGAGACTAAACACAGGAAGTCCCAGGTCAAGTGCCAGCGTTTCCCAGGTCATCTGAGCTCTCAGAGAGAGAAGGCAGTCATGTGACTGATGGACACACTGAGACGTGAGTCTCTATACTGGCTGGAATTCCTGTGGTAAGTCTGTTTTTTTCAACAAGCAAAACTCTGAAATTCTGCCTTCAGGAGACTGGATCCGGATTTCAGGTACGTTCGACTTTGTTTTACAGCATGATAACAAAAATAATAAATGTAAATTGCAAACTTGCTTTATTTCACATCTACTGTTGATTTACACTTTAAAAGTTATAATGACAGTGACACTTTAAAATAAAATAGTAAAAATGAAAACATGAAAACTACATTTTGTCATGGAAAACATATTAAGGGTGCGTTCACACATACAGGATCTCAGGGGCGTAACTAGAAAGGGCTGGGCCCCATAGCAAACTTTTAAATTGGGCCCCCCTTTCTCTCCTCCATCCCACTGTTTGTTAGCTCTAGTACATAGCATATGTTAAGCCTTTCCCCTGGTATCCCACCCAATAGATAGTGTCCCCCCATGGTAGTCATCTCCACTAGTGTCCGCCATGGTAGGCATCTCCCTAGTGTCCGCCATGGCAGGCTTATCCTCTAGTGTCCCTGTCCCCCTTGGTAGGCATCTCAGCTCATATCCCCCCCGCATATAGTAACACCAAAATATACATCTTCCCTATATCCTAACCCCCCATACATAGTGTCTCCCTTGGTAGTATGAAGACAACTCAGGGGGCTTTTTGTATTGCAGGGATGGACCCCCAATGTGGTGGGCCCCATAGCGGCCGCTATGGCTGCTATGGTGGTGGTTACGCCCCTGCAGGATCTGCAAGAGATCTGCAGCAGATATGATGGCGCATATTTGTAGTTGTAGATTCAAAGCAAATCTTCAGCTTCAAATCTGCAGGATTAAATCTGCTGCAGATCCTGTATGTGTGAACGCACCCTAAAAATAAAAAGGACCCCACTCTTTTATTTAGCAGTCTTGTAGTCTATGTTCATACCAACGTAGATGATCCCAGAGACACACTCTGAATTATTTGGCCTCTGCTAGGGTATTGAAACCTATTAACTTGTATTGAGTGAACATGCTTGGTCGAGCATAGTGCTTGACCAAGTATTGAGGTGCTCAATTGAGCTCTATGCTCGACTGTGCACCTCATTCAGCCATAAGTTATACCTGCCACAGCAAACTATTTCATTTTTTTTGTTCTATTTTTTTTGTAATTTTTTTTTTACTTTTGAAGGGATGTTTAAAAAAATATACAAAAAAATTAACAAATTCAATAAGTTTAATAGGTTCAATAGATTCAATAGGTTTCTGCAAGACACAAACTCCCAAAGTTCTAATGTGTGTTGCACATTTTCTTTCTAATTTTCTTATATTTTGTTTATACAAGGGCAGCATTATACAAGAAAGTAGAATGAAAAAATGAAAAATAGTAGTTTAACCAGGCACCCTCCTCTCTGACAAGCAGGGGGCACCTGGTTAAATGCGGGAGTCTCCCATTGTTTTTAATGGGGTTTGCTACTATAGTTAATCACTAGAGCATTGTAATGCTTGACTCTAGTAATGGGCAGTTCAGCATTTCAGTGCTCACTCAACACTAATGTTAACCAAAGAGTAGTGTTGTGTTCTTGTTTCTTTATCACGAAGCACGGTTGTAACCAAATATAGGTCGGGTGGACCGTATAGGAGTGCTGCAATCTAATTTTGGGATTTCTTATTTTTTAATATAGACTTGTACACTATAATATAATGAATTATGTAAAAAAAAATATCAAATATATAATAAATGCACTAATCACTGTCAAAGATAGCTGCCATTTTCCTAATAGTCTAGAATAATTTGTAAAAATGTAGCAATAAAGTCATTTTATTTCATTCACTTACTTAAAATAATTACAACAGATGATGAATCCTTACCAGAATGAGGACTCTGTTCTTTTGTATGTCAATCTTGTACAGCTTATTCTTGTACAGCTTGTTCATATTATACAACTTCCTTGTCATAGTATTTATTATGGAAATGTGACTTTTTCATGTCCTAATTTATTCATTTTCCAAAGTGATCCAATAGTTTTATAGCCCATATCCATTAACCTAAAACAGAGTTATGTCAAAGGAATATATCAACTGAAAATGTCTATTGTCAGTATGGAAACTCAAGAATATTGAATCCTATATATATAAATATAAATATATATATATATATATATATATATATATATATATATATATATATTTAAATGCATTCTGAGTAAGCTATATATTATATATTATACTGTACACAATTAATATTGTTTTAGAAATATTATTCTTTACAGGTGAAACTGCACACACTGATGTCTATGCATACATACATTTATATAACATAGGTTCTTATTAAAAATTGTGTTCTTATCCATTCACAGCTCTACCCATATAATAATAAATTTTAAGGGGGCTTTATATTTTGCCCTTTTTGGCAACTAAGAAGTAATTTTTTGTTTTTTGAAGCAACCCATTGCAACCATCATTAAATGATTTAGTATTACTTGTCTACTATCCACAGAACATCTTTTTATAGATCCGCAGCTCCATTCATTCTCTATGGAGCCACCGTAGCTTGTTCTTGTGTAGGCTATTGTAATTATGCCAAAAAAGACTAGATTCTCTCCAGCTCAGGTTTACAAAATTCCTCATTGCTTTATTCCGATGCTTAAATTGCTGACTGGTTTTGGCTTTCTGGCCCTTAATCATGGCTCTATGCTAAAAACATACATAAAACAAACATATAAGTGTTTATATTATTAGTGACAAGTGACAGAATATTATTACATATACAGTAGACAAAACAGTGAATGACATAATAAAAATATTAAGACAGTTGCATCTCATATAAGCATACAGACCCAGTATATTTGGGACTTCCACATGCTCAGTATGGCTTGATGGTGTTGGTGGGACTGCTGCACACTCAAGAACAATTGATGGCCTCAATGGGACTGCTGCACACTCAGGCATGCCTGATGGCCTCTCTGGGACAGCGGCGTGCACAGTATGGCTTGATGGCCTCAGTGGGACTGTTGCACGCTAAGGAACGCTTTATGGCCTCTCTGGGACTTTTAGACTTCAGTCATTAATTTGAGCATCTGGGCACAATATGGCTTCCCAGTAGGATGGTGGAACTGGCTGCTCATCCCAGCCGGAGTGGATAGCTCCCAGTAGTTAAGCGGTGATGTCAAGGGAGCCTCTTGCCATGACACCAATCTTCCTCGTCAGGTCACCCCATAAGGATTCTTTGACGCCAAATCTCCTCATTGTCCTCAGGTCACCCCATAAACATTTGTGGTTGACCGGACTCCTGCCATGCTTTTCTCTACTGTGGTTTCACTTTCATGCAGGCTGGAAACAAAAGCACAGAGATGCAGCTCCATGTGGTGGAAACACAGGGATGTAGATGCTTTCTACTGGTGTTTAGCAGTTTTTTTTGGCGCTGGTTTAGATGCCGCTTCAACCATAAAAAGTAATAAGACATTATAATAAAGATGGTGTGTAGCCATAATCTGATAAATGTTTAAACTTTTAATTCAGGCTAGGTTCACACACAGTAAAATGCAAGCAAAATACAGCTGTAAAATAAGAAAAAACATACAATCGTTTATCTTATCTATTAACCCTTTAAGGACCGGGCCAATTTGCATTTTTGCACTTCCATTTTTTTCTCCTTGTGCTTAGAAGGCCATAGCAGTTGCATTTTTTCACCTAGAAACCCACATGAGCCCTTATTTTTTGCGCCACTAATTGCACTTTGCAATGATAAGCTGAATTTTTTCATAAAATACACTGTATAACCAGGGAAAAAATTCAATGTGTGGTGAAATTAAAAAAAAGCATTTTATTTATCTGGGGGGTATTTGTTTTTACGCCGTTTGCCCTGGGGTAAAACTGACTTGTTATATATGTTCTTAAAGTAGTTACAATTACAACGATATGTAACATGTATAACTTTTATATTATGTTATGGATTGTAAAAAATTCAAATCTTTGTTAACAAAAATATGTTCCTTAAAATCACTCTATTCCCAGGCTTATAGCGCTTTTATCCTTTGGTCTATGGGGCTGTGTGAGGTGTCATTTTTTGCGCCATGACGTATTCTTTCTATCGGTACCTTGATTGTGCATATGCGACTTTTGGGATTTTATTGTGCTTACGCTGTTTACCGTGCGAGATCAGGAATGGTAATAAATTAATATTTTGGGCAATTACGCACACGGCAATACCAAACATGTTTATTTATTTATTTATTTATTTTAATTCATAACATAGCAAAAGTGGGGTGATTCAAACTTTTATTAATCCTTTCATGACCTGGGATCATTGATGCCTCAATGTCCAGGTCGTGATTTGACATCAGCTTATGGGATCATAATGATCCCATAGCTGATGTCCCCTATGTCTGCCCCCTCTCCGCTGTCCCCTGCCGCTATCATAATCTTTTGACAGCGGCAAGGAGGAGAGGGGAGGGGGCAGAGTGCACTGGTGCACGCCCGACGTGCGTCCTTCCTTCCCTCCTGTCCCTCGCCGGCCTCCGTAGCTAGAAACCAGAAGACTGAGGCTTAAACATACAAATTTTAGGCTATGAGTTCTTCCATGTTTACAGTTTACTGTTCTGAAGGATAATTACAGTTTCTCCTACATATAGGTGTCAAAATTAACCCGAACATCTCCCATTGAGGAGTGTGCTCTGCCTTCCTTTCATTTTTACCTCTTTCAAATGCAGAAGTCAGCAGCTCGGTAAAGGCCACTTTATCGGCTGTTTTTATAATCTTCGATTTCAAATCACATCAAAAGAACAGACAGGGAAAATGCAGCATGGTCATAGTAATGCTTTAGAACATCTTCACATTCTCGCAGTTCTCTTCTGTATTTCAGCTACACAAAATAACAGCTATCCATTTCATTAATTTACTTTAGAAAGTCCGAAAGTTGAGTAAAATATTTCTCTAGTGGGGTTAATGACTCATCAAACACAAAGTTTGTGGTTTAATTTTATCCTGAGTGGGTACAGAGCCTATTTTTGACAGTCTGCATTGCAGACTGTCACTCTTTTTTTCGATAATTTCTGTTGGATGTATCAATTTTTCTTACAGAGGGGTTTGTGGTTTCAGTTTATCCTGAGTGGGTACAGAGCCATTTTTTGACAGTCTGCATTGCAGATCTACTTCTTTTTTTAAATAATCTCATCATCTGTTAGATGTATGTTCTTAAAGCCAAATTTTAGGCTATAAGTTCTTCCATGTTTACAGTTTACTGTTCTGAAGGATAATTACAGTTATAGGATAATTCTCCTACATATCGGTGTCAAAATTAATTTCATTTTTAGCTCTTTCAAAGGCAGAAGCAGGCAGCTCGGTAAAGGCCACTTTATCGGCTGTTTTTTTTAAAAAAAAACCTTTTTTGTTTATTTGGAGGGTCCTTGTTTTTAAGCTGTTCGCCCTGGGGTAAAACTGACTTGTAATATATGTTCCTCAAGTCATTACAATTACAACGATATGTCACATGTTGTCAGGGCTGCGGCGGCGTCCCGCGCTGCGGACCGCCGCCGCACCCCCTCACCATGTTCTGCAACCGCCGGTGTCCACATGCAGGGACCCGGCGTTGCTGCCACTTCGGCGCCTGGGGGTGCCTCACCCCGCCCCACTCCTGTCCGTCGCTCTGCCAGCCAGCGCGCGCGTCCCCGCCTCCTAGGGCGTGCGCGCCGGCTGTCTCGGAGTTAAAGGGGCAGTCCGCCCCTAATTGGTTCCTGCTCACACACTCTCCTATAAATTCCAGCCCTGCCCCACCACAGGGGTTGGAGCCTCTACATGCTTCCCATAGCTTTTGGCCCAGCTCCCTGTTGTTCCTGTCCGCTGTCCCGGTCCCTAGCCCCTGTCCGCTGCTTACCCATTGTTACTGCCTGCCACCTGCGGTTACGCCTACAGACCTCTGCCCGCATCTTCTGCCTACTGCTCCTGCCACGCCTCGCCTGCTGTCACTAGAAACTAAGCCAGGGGTAGCGACCTGGGGGTCGCCTGCCGCAGCAAGTCCATCCCGCCATCTGGTGAAAACCAGCGGCCCCTTAGACTCCGCTCCCTGGTGCGGTTACTGCCATCGCTAGTGACGTTTCAGTGGATCCACGACTCCAGGCGTTACACATGTATAACTTATTTTATTTGATGGCT
This sequence comes from Dendropsophus ebraccatus, assembly GCF_027789765.1. NCBI lineage: Eukaryota > Metazoa > Chordata > Amphibia > Anura > Hylidae > Dendropsophus > Dendropsophus ebraccatus. The sequence goes on from NC_091455.1 coordinate 105,610,086, forward strand.
TTTAAAAAATTCAAACCATTGTTAACAAATATATTTTCCTAAAAATTGCTCTATTACCATGCTTATAGCGCTTTTATCCTTTGGTCTATGGGGCTGTGAGGTGTAATTTTTTGCGCCATGATATTTACTTTCTATTGGTACCTTAAATGCGCATATGTGACTTTTTGATCGCCTTTTATTACAATTTTTCAGGATTTGATGAGACAAAAAATGTGCAATTTTACACTGGGATTTTTTTGCGCTTACGCCGTTTACCGTGCAAGATCAGGAATGTGATAAATTAATATTTTGGGCATTTACGCACGCGGCGATACCAAACATGTTTATTTCTTTTTTTTAATTTATAACATAAGAAAACGGGGGTGATTTAAACTTTTATTATGGGAGGGGGCTTTTTATTAACCACAACACTTTTTTTCTTTTTTTTTACACATATACTAGAAGCCCCCCTGGGGTTAGGGTTATTCCCCCTGGGGGACTTTTTGTATAGCCACATTGAGCTCTCATAGAGATCTATGCAGTATAGTATTACTGCATAGATCAATGAAAAAAGTACTGGATTGCTTTCGACTGCTGCAGCCGAAATCAATCGAGTGCCCAGTCGGAATTAGTGCCATTACGGCGCAGACCACGGCAGGTACCAGACACGGGGATTGCTCCTCCGCGAAAACGTTGTGCGGGGGGGGGGGGCAATCCCCCCACTAGACACCAGGGATGAGGCTGAATATAGTAATCAGATGCAGCTGTCAACTTTAAAAGCTGCCTCTGATTACTTTATTAGCGAGCATAGCGATCGGACCGTGCCCGCTAATAGCTGCGGTCCCGGGCTGTATGCGGCACCCAGGACCGCGGCGGTTCAGAGCGGGTCCACCGCGCGGCCCCGCTCTGAACTCCCCTAGGCAGCCCAAGACGTACAGGTACGCCCAGGATCGTCTAGAGGTTGGTAGAACCAACTTGAATACTTGAGACACCCCGTGGCAACAGGCTAGGGATATCTGGCTATTCCTGTGTTTTAAGACTCGCAACCAAGGCTCTACAGACTCCTTTTTTGCATATTTACATTTTGAGGGCATCAGTGGAGACTCTTAATTGAGTACTTCATTGGAATTTCTTCACTGATCTCCTTGATCTCCAGTGATTGCTGTGTTTTGCAAATTGAATACTCCCAAGGGCCACAAAATCAATTTTTGTTTTAAGGTAGAAAAAGTCACTGTTTAGCAGGCAGGATCAATCAGGTCGGTAGAGGCGGTAGTGGTGAGTGGTTTTTCCATCTAATTCAATTTAAATTTGCCTTCTCTTTGATACTCTTTAAAGGATTTAAAGTGTGGACATTGAAATTACAGGGTCTCTTACATGGTTTCTATGACAACCACACCACTGTAGAATGTGTCTGACCAAATAACATACAATGACAGTTAGCAGTGGGTGCTGTCTACAGGGGAAGCATGCCTGGATACATCTAACATCTAACAAATTTTCTTCAATAAGTTGTTCCATTTTTCCAGTTTCCTCTTCTAGATGGTAATTCCAGCTTCCCCTCACCTGTATAGGTGTCAAAATTAACTAGAACATCTCCCATTGACTTTAATGGGGTTCGAGTTGAACTTCGAGTCAAACTTCACTACTGTTTGAGGTTCAACTCGAGCTTAAATATTTTACTGTTCGCTCATCACTAGTTATAACTTTCAAAATCTAAATCAACAGTAGATGTGATATAAAGCAAGTTTGCAATTTACATTCATTATTTATTTTTTTAGTTATAATGGAAAACACGGCACTTCCTGTTTTCTGGCTTTTTTTACCCCAAAAAACTGGAAACAGTAAGAAAACAGGAAATCCTGTGTTTCCCAGGCCATCTGAGCGTTCACAGAAAGTAGGCAGTCATGTGATTAAGGGACACATTGAGTCGTAAATCTCCGTACTGGCCGGAATTCATATGTTTAGTCTGTTTTTTTCAACCGGCTTTTGGAGACTGGACCTGGACCTTTTAACGGCGGTGCATCGGAATAAAGCTGTGCCGTCGCAGTGGTTAAACTCTCCCTGCTCTCAGCTACCGGATTGCCTACATAATGAAACCATTGATCACACTCCTAAATTCCTTAATTCTTACACCCCTAATGTCAGTGCTAGGGATGAGCTATCTTTGGAAAAGTTCAGTTCGATCCCGCAAACTTTCATGAAGTTCGGATTTGTACAAACCGAACATAAAACGAACCTTGCTATAACGGCTGAATAATTGCAGCTACAATAGTGGGAGTCTGATTGCACCCAGGCCATTATGGTTAAGAACAGACTTTTGGAGGAGGCAGCACCACTTGATTGCACCCAGGCCAGTATGGTTGAGAGCAGACAATTGACGGAGGAGGAGGATGTTCCGCCTTGGAGTGGTGGCCTGGGATTCCTCGCTGATGATGTTGTTCAGCGCACTTTCCAGAACACGGACGAGTGGGATTATGTCGTTGATCCCATAGTCATGCCTGCTGACAAACAGAGTCGCGTCCTCAAAAGGGATCCACAATTGGCAGGAAATGTTCGAAGAAACCTGTGCACTATGAGGTTTATCACATGTGCCATACAAGGTGTATGACTCAGCCCTCCCTGCTGCACTGCAGAAACAATGTTCCTCCCATTGTCGGCTACAATACTTCCCACCGTTAGTTGACTTGGGGTCACCAAATGGAGAACAGCCTGAGAGCGCCAGGCCTGACATCATTGGTAAGACACCGGGGCAGGTTCGACTGCAGTCAAAGCGGCGGATGGTTGCAAGGTGGTGGAGGCAGAACTTGTGCAGAACTGGCCCCCTAAAGCACCGGGGAGGTGACAGTGGCGAGAATGGGCCAACTTCCTGATAGTGTTCTGGGAGGATGTTGATGTTTTTTTGTTTTGTTTTGTTTTGTTTTTTTGCTGGGACAGTGATGGGACCTTTTTTTCCCTTTTTTTTTTTTATTGCGGCTAAACAGGGTTCTCCTATTTCATTTTTTTAAACTTTCTTGTAAAGATTAGTGATGAGCGAACATGCTCGTCCGAGCTTGGTACTCGTTCGAGTATTAGGGTACTCAATGGTACTCGTTACTCGGTCGAGCATCTCGCGATACTCGAGAAAATCTCATCAACCGTTTCCTGTAAGTTTGGGCGCTATTTCTCAGCCAATAAACATGCAGGAGACTCTTTGGTACATCCTGCGATCACGTGGGACCCATACATGTCGATAGCAGCGATTGGTTGGCCAAATCAGATGACCCTGCTTTATAAAAAGCATGTCTGGCAAGGATCGGCTCACATGTATGCTGGAAGAGATCTGGGACAGAGCTGCTGCTGGTCAGGAAGAGCGTTAGGGAGGGAATTAGCGTTCCAGTAGGCAGGGAATACTAGGGAAACAAGCAAACAGCCCTTGAAAGGGCTTCAAATCGTTTTTAAATTATATTACTACAGACTGCTGGCTGGGACTTGCAGTGCTGCTACCATGATTTCAGCAGCACACTGTGGTGAGCGACTGCTGGCAGAAAGGGGACATTAGGTGTTGCATACAGACCTCTAAGAAGTGCTCAGTACTCTTATGATTTTGTGGCTGGTGGTGCTGCTGTGGTACATTGTATTGCTGTGATTTGTAGTACACCTGCATAGAACTTCACTACTCATTGTAAGGGGGTGTCACAGAGTGTTTTGGTTTAGCCACCACCAGATTGTATCTTAAAGACCCCCAAAAACTAGTGGGACCACTAGTATATTTCCAGATTTCTATATTTCTTACTCAAGCCATATTTAAGTTCACTACTGCTTGCAAGGGGGTGTCACAGAGTGTATTGTTGCAGCCACCACCAGATTGTATCTCACAGCCCCCCAAAAACTAGTGGGACCACTAGTATATTTCCAGATTTCTGTCTTTCTTACTCAAGCCATATTCAAGTTCACTACTGCTTGCAGAGTGTAAAGGGAGTGTCACAGAGTGTATTGGTGCAGCCACCACCAGATTGTATCTCACAGCCCCCTAAAAACTACTAGGCCCTCTACTATATTTTCTGATTTCTGTATTTCTTACACAAGGCATATCTAATTTCACTACTGCTTGGCTTGCACAGTGTAAAGGGGGTGCCACAGAGTGTATTTGTGCAGCCACAACCAGATTGTATCTCACAGCCCCCCCGAAAACTAGTGGGACCACTAGTATATTTCCAGATTTTTGCCTTTCTTACTCAAGCCATATTTAAGTTCACTACTGCTTGCAGAGTGTAAAGTGGGTGTCAAAGAGTGTATTGGTGCAGCCACCACCAGATTGTATCTCACAGACCCCTAAAAACTAGTGGGCCCTCTACTATATTTTCTGATTTCTGTATTTCTTACACAAGGCATATCTAAGTTCACTACTGCTTGGCTTGCACAGTGTAAAGGGGGTGTCACAGAGTGTGTATACTGTAGGTGCAGCCACCAACAGATTGTATCCCACAGCCCCCAAAAAACTAGTGGGACCACTAGTATATTTTTTTATTTCTGTATTTCTTACTCCGCAGACGTTCACTCCCTATTTTCTTCGCCCAACTTACAGGGTCTCATGGTAGACCGATATTTAAACCGCAGCAGTGTGAACAGTTGATCACGTGGATAGCGGATAATGTGTCCAGTAAATTATCCACCACCCAGTCTTCCACACAGTCCACCCACGCTACTCAAGGGAGTGGAACCCTTGCTCCAGCAGCTCAGCCTCCTTCCCCACAGCCTGGCCCCTCCAGGGAAAGAAAGGATTCAGATCCACCACCACCACCATGCTCCCAGGAACACTTTTCTGGACAATGAACAAAGCCTGGATTTCACCTGTATTCAACTGTCCAACCGGGGAAAGCAGCTCAACATGAAGATTCTTGCTATCTCCTCCTCCTCCTCTTTCAATTCTCAACCAACAGCCAAGTCTTCTTCCACCATGCTGTGTCTGGCCTAATTTTTGGGAGGCTCACTTGCCTCCTCACTCACTTTTAATGGTTTTCTGTGTGCTCATTGCCATGTTGTGTCTGGCCTAATTTTTGGAAGGCTCACTTGCTTCCTCACTCACTTTTAATGGTTCTCTGTGTGCTCACTGCCATGCTGTGTCTGGCCTAATTTTTGGGAGACTCACTTGCTTCCTCACTCACTTTTAATGGTTCTCTGCGTGCTCACTGCCATGCTGTGTCTGGCCTAATTTTTGGGAGGCCCACTTGCTACCTCACTCACTTTTAATGGTTCTCTGTGTCCTGACTGCCAATCTCTGACGTAACTATGTCTGCGGAGGAGCGGGACTGGTTGCTGGGGGCCTGCCTATCCCATCCCCGGCAACCAACCAGCTGTGTTATCTTTTTTTGTGTAGCCGCGGCCAGGTCCTCACCACCCCTGGCCGGTCGGCATCAGTTGTACCCTTGATGGTGACTGACAGCTGGCCTAGCCAGTTAGCTGTCAGCACCTAGGTTCGTGTCCACTGTAAATCCTAGCCCCTGGCCTCACTCCAATTTTTTGGAAGGCTCACTTGCTTCCTTACTCACTTTTAATGGTTCTCTGTGTGCTCACTGCCATGCTGTGTCTGGCCTAATTTTTGGAAGGCTCACTGGCAACCGTATCTACCTTGGTCACTCTGTCCTCACCCCCATGCTGTGTCACGCTAAATTTTGGGGTGGTTCATATGCTACCTCTGTTTTTAATGGTTTTCTGTGTCCTCACCGCCATGCTGTCAGGCAAAGTTTTTGGTTGGTTCATCATATGCTACCTCTGTTTTAATGGTTCCCTGTGTTCTCATTGCCATGCTGTGTCAGGCTGAGCACTCCCCCGGGCAGTTAACCCCATAGGCGTCGCAGTCCATGGGACTGCAGCGTCTATGGGGAATCCAAAGGGAGATCTGCTCCCTCTGACCCCCATTTCACCCCACCAACCCACTCACGAGACAAGAGAGCGGTTCCAGGGGGTTACCATGGCAACCCAGGCGCTGCTTAATGCGTCTGGGATGCTATGGTATATATACGATCAGACCAGGTGTCTGATCGTATGAATGAGCTGTCAGCGTTCTGACAGCTCATTCACTCTCTAATACATTAAAGCACAGATCATGTGCTGTAATGTATTATAGATGTACCTGAAAAAGTTAAAACACACACATACAAAAACATACGTAAATAAATAAATAAATACACAAATAAAATAAATTAATACATTAAATAAATAAATATACACATTCCCCATCCCCCTTTATAAATGCCCCCCTATAAATGAGATACATATATTTGGTATCGCCGCGTCCGTAATGACCCTGTCTATAAACCCGTTACATGAATTATACCGCCTTAATAATGCCTCAAATTATAATAATAAAAAACTAATCAAAACATCACATGTACCCAAAAGGTGTACCACTAAAAACTTCAGCTTATGCTGCAAAAAAAAAAAAAAGCCCTCACATAACTCTATTGGCGAAAAAACAAAAATATTACTGCTCTTACAATAGGCAAAACACAAACAGTTTTTAAAGTATCAATGACAAACTATAACAAAATAAACAAAATAAAAGTAAAATAAAATGGACATCACTGTAATTGTACCAACATGACGAATAACGATAACATGTCAAATGTAATGTACAGAAAACTGTGTACAAAAAAATTATGAAAAACAGCTGCTAAATTGTGTTTTTTATTCATTAGGGTGTCACATGTCCCTCACAATAGTAAAGATGGAAACGCCAACTTGTCTTACACAAATATTCTGTGACAAGGTATAATGGCTAAAAAAAACTGAAATAAAAAAGGCCCCAAAATTCACCAGGTCTCTGTCATGTCTGCAGCCTGTGGTTGAGTCAGGTGACGCACTGCGGCCACAAATGGGGAATTTTTTAGAAACATTGGAATAGGGGGAATCAATATTGAGTTCCATTTCTCAGTGAGTATTTGCTGTGTTAGAGGAAAAAAAAAATTTAACCTCTTAAGGACATAGGACGTACCGGTACGTCCTATGTCCTCACTTGCACTTCAAAGCGGGGCCGCGCGGCGGCCCCGCTTTGAAGTGCCGCGATCCCGGGTGCCGCGTGATCGCCGTGCCCGCTAATTAGCTAATCGGAGGCAGCTGTCAAAGTTGACAGCTGCCTCCGATTACCGGAGGCAACGTTTCCCTGGTGTCTAGTGGGGGAGATCGCTCCTCCGGGACCTTGTCCCGGAGGAGCGATCTCCGTTACTGATGCCGGCCGGGGACGTGTCCAAGATGGCGCCGTCCTCGGCTCGGCACTCGTTCGTTTTCGGCTGCAGCAGCCGAAAGCAAACGAGTGCCGATCTCATGGATCTCTGCAGCATATCTATGCTGCAGAGATCTCAATGAGAGATCCAAGTGTATATACTAGAAGTCCCCTAGGGGGGCTTCTAGTATATGTGTAAAAAAAAAAAAATAAGTGTTGTTAATAGTAAAAAGCCCCCTCCCCTAATAAAAGTCTGAATCACCCCCCTTTTCCCAGGTTTTAAATAAAAGTAAACAAATAAATAAATAAATAAACATGTTTGCTATCGCCGCGTGCGTAATCGCCCGAACTATTAATTAATCACATTCCTGATCTCGTACGGTAAACGGCGTCAGCGCAAAAAAATCCCAAAGTGCAAAATTGCGCATTTTTGGTCGCATCAAATCCAGAAAAAATTTATTAAAAAGCGATCAAAAAGACGTATATGGGCAATCAAGGTACCGATAGAAAGATCACATCATGGCGCAAAAAATGACACCTCGCACAGCCCCATAGACCAAAGGATAAAAGCGCTATAAGCCTGGGAATGGAGCGATTTTAAGGAACGTATATTGGTTAATAACGGTTTGAATTTTTTACAGGCCATCAGATACAATATAAGTTATACATGTTATATATCGTTTTAATCGTAACGACTTGAGGAACATGCATAACAAGTCAGTTTTACCCCAGGGCGAATGGCGTAAAAACACAGTTCCCCCAAATAAAAGAAATGCGTTTTTCTTTTCAATTTCACCACACTTTTTTTCTGGTTTCGCAGTGTACTTTATGCAAAAATTCAGCCTGTAATTGCAAAGTACAATTAGTGACGCAAAAAATAAGGGGTCATGTGGGTTTCTAGGTGGAAAAATGCAAGTGCTATGACCTTTTAAACACAAGGAGGAAAAACCTAAAACGTAAAAACGAAAATGGGCCATGTCCTTAAAGGGTTAAAATAGAATATCTGCCAAAAAAATGAAATTTTTTAATTTCCCCTCCAACTTGCTTAAATTTCTGTGAAACACCTAAAGGGTTAATAAACTTATGAAATGTTACTTTAATTACTTTGAGGGTTGCAGTTTTTACAGTGGAGGGATTTATGGGGATAACATACAGGCTCCACAAATCCACTTCAGAACTGAACTGGTCCCTAAAAAATCAGAACTGAAATTTTCATGAAAATTCATATTTGAAAAATAGGCCCTGGGCATTAAGGCCAAAACAGGCTGAAGAGGCAAGGGGTTAAAATGACACGTAGAGAAAAATTTTGTCACTTTCACTTGCTTTGTGTTAGTATTTTAACCCCACAGTGTTTGGACAAAATTAACTCTACCCCTTGATTAATTCCTTTTGGGGTCTAGTTTCCAAAATGGGGTCATTTAATGTGGTTTTCTATTGTTCTGGCGGCTCAATACCTCTCCATAAGTACAATGGTGCCTAATGGATTTTGAAACAAAATTGGTGCTCTAAAAACCACTGGGTGCTCCCTACCTTAAGAGCCCTGCCGTGTGCCTAGACATTGATTTAGGGGCGCAATAGTGATATTTCTGAACTCAGAAGAAATGGAGCGATACATTAGAAGGTGCCTTTTCTCTTTATCATGCGTTTAGAAGGGATAACATTTCTTCAAAATGACACATTGTGGTGGTTTTCTATTGTTCTGACAAGTATGAGCCTCTGAAACTTGACTTGATGCAGGAAAGAAAATGCAATTCACAATTTAAAAAAGTATGGTTCATTTTGTAAGTTTTCAAATTTGACTAAGGTTTCTTTTTTTAACTAATGCCAAAAACAAAGGAAACAGATGGAAATATATGTATAATTAAAAAATTCTACAAAGATTACAAATATAAGTGGAATATTATAGTTAAAAGTTGGAAAAAAAAGAAACGTTTTCAAAACTGTTCACATTTTTTTGCTTTTTTAAACTATATAGGAAAATTATATCAAACTTTTTCTTACTGCTGGAATAAAGTACAAGATGTCACAAAAAGCAATCTTAAAATCGCTTGGATGTATGAAACCGTTATAGATTTATAAGCAGATTAAGTGAACCATACCAGATTTCAAAATTCTGGTCTGTTCATTAAGGCCCAAATAGGCTCGGTCCTTAAGGTATTAAGGTATTAAGGTATAAAATCATTCTTGATTTTATATGATGATTTGTTTATCTTATACATAACAAGCTCAAAGGGTTACTCCAAAGATTCTGTGTAATTAATTTTTAAATAAACTAGTATTAGAAAGTTATATAGATTTGTAAATTAGTTCTATCTAAAAATCTCATGCCTTCTAGTACTCAGCTGACACAGTGCTCTCTACTGTAACATTTATCCATGCAAGGAACTGTCCAAAGAAAGAGAGGCATTTCTATGGATATTTACTACTCCTCTGAACAATTCCTGTCACAGCTAGAGGTGGCAGCAGAGAGCACTGTTTCATACTAGAAAGAATACACCACTTCCTGCGGAGTATATAGCAGCTGATAAGTACTGGAAGACATGAGATTTATAAATAGAAGTAATTTAAAAATCTGTATAGTTTTCATACACTGGTTGATATAAAAACATTTTTTCCTCTTTAGTACCCCTTTAATTAGTATTCTGAATTTAAGAAAAAAAGATTCCACTATGATTAAATCAGAGCAAAAGTAGTTTTTTTTTTTTTATTCTAGGTTTACTTTTCTAGCGCTATGTTCTTGTGTAACACAGAAGCAGAGGAATAAATATGTCCTCTCAAAAGGTTTTAGAAAAAGAATTTGTGGTTGTCAAATCATTCAACCTAATTGCGGGGTGTTAAGCTGGAAGGAGTATTAAGTTTAGTACAGCAGTACAATCAAACCAAAATTTCTGAGAGGTCAGGCCATTATTTAAACCCTTAAGCTCCAATAAAACCTGTGCAAGTATGATATACTCTTGTGTTTCGGTGCTACAATAAATTTTAAATACTATAAACTATAGCAATGTACCTTTTAACACAGTAATACATTCTTAGCTGAAGTTGGATCACTTGCAAAAAATGTCAGATTGCGGAACTAAATGGAATTGTGCATTATATATTACTGAGGATTAGGAAAGTAGCCATGGACCATTCCTTTGGGGAGAAAGGTACTATTTCATTGAACCTGGATCAACACTTACAATAATTCATAATGGTAAACCTATTTTAAAAGTATGCTATAGAGGTAGTTCAGCATTTGAAAAAGTAAAAAAAAAGCACTGCTGGCTGTGTAAAATAATAAGTTAAAAAGAAGAAGTACCCTTTGGCATCTTTATTTTTTCTAGGAATCCTTACGTATTTATACTTAATCAAATGCAAATTATTAGCTTGAAAGGCAAACTGCTACAAATATTTATCAAAGTATATTGAAGTTACTCATGGAATAAAAAAAAACGCATATAGTAATGTACAAATTGGAAAAAAATAAAATTCCCTTACTATTAAAACATTTACCCAAAGGGGTTATTTGGCATAAGACATTTTTTATATCATGCTGCCCTGCTGGAGAACATAATAAACATGTTATGCTTATTTCTCTGCGCTCCCCCGGTGTCCATGCAGCATCTCCTGTGTCCAACTCTGGCTGCAGAAGCCACCACGGCTGAGATGTACTAATCTTGGGAGTGACAGCCTCTTCTGCCAATCACTGACTGAGACAAGACAGCGGCACAGGTAGTGGTTGGCTGAGCAGGCTGTCACTCCTTAGACAAGTGAAGTGTCACGGAACAAGGGTCACTAAGCTTTTTACCGCTTGTCAGAACTCTGTCAGGTGTCACACCAGGAGCTGGGAGCTGTGATTTTCCGCTCCAGCCAGTAGGTCTCTCACTCTCCCCTATGCATAGCTGCAATGTATAAGGTTTGGTTTTGTGTGTGTTTAGCCAATCACAGGTGCAAGACACTTTATACTCTCTCGTTCTCTACCCTTTTTCTTTTCTGTCACACGACCCTATATAAGTTGAGGTAACTTCTTGAGTTCTTTGGTCAGTATGTATGAGAGACAAACACAAGAGACAGGTTCCTGCTGCAGTGACTAAGCAGGCCTGGCTTAGGCCAAAACCATTGACATGGACTGAGACTGACTTTCTTCAGTAGAGACAGAGACAACCAGTATGCAGTGCTAAGACCTTAGAGGTATGGTAAACTTAAACTGGGACAACCCTTGTCTACGCTGTGGATCGTCTTAAAACATCAGGGCAATCACCCCCTAGGAAAGAGGAAGAAGGACTGATCTCCAGTAAGACAAAGCTGCTAAATGCCGGCGTATCTTACTGGCAACACTCATTCACTTAGGGGAATCTTGAGTGGGAGTTTGACCTAGACATAGAGACCTAGAACTTATACTACCCTACCTGGTGGTCTCTGAGCTGATTGGGCAGATACAGTGGTGCCTTGGATTACGAGCATTAGTCATTCCGGACCATGCTTGTAATCCAAATCCATTCTTAAACCAAAGCAAATTTTCCCATAAGAAATCATTGAAATGTAGACAATTGGTTCCACAGCCCAAAAATAATTATTTTTTTTTATTCTGAATAACATGTAGAACAGATGAAACAAACAATGAAAAACAGCTGAATATGTAATGTTTTCAGTTACTGTACAGCATAGCAAGCAGCATGTGGAGTAAAATGTATAGTAAGTGCATGAACCTGAAAAAACAGCAGCAGTTTGTAGGTACAGAATGGAGATACATTACCCCTACGCTACCCTCGCTACACCAAGTATTTCTCTATTTCTTCACCTCTACCTAAAGTCTACCTCAAGAGTTGTATTATTTTTCTGCACTAGCACCTGGGAGCAGTTTTTCCCTATAGTATACCTTTTGTATTGCACTGAAGCCTTTGCAAGTGAAGTATCAACTACTGGTTAAGGGCTGGACTCTGGCCAGGGCCGGACTGGGACTAAAAGGCAGCCCTGGCAGTCTAACCCTACCAGCCCACATAAAATACCCCCGCTGTTTGTTTGCAGTGCCTTCATAAGGTACGATTAACCAAGCAGCCAGGCCGCACAAATGATGATGATTCTGTGTTAAGGCCCTTTTACATGGGCTGATTATCAGCCAAAGGAGCATTTCTAGCATTGTCCTTGCCAATAACCAGCTCTTGTACCGGTCTTAAGACAGAGTGCAATGCAAGCTGTGGCAAACTCTGATTTACTAAGTCACAACCTTTGCCCCTGATTTCATATGGTGACCTCCATCATCATCACAAGAAGGAGAAAACAAGGACCACAGACACTAATGGCAGAAATAAGCGTCCACTACCAGTACACAAAGAGCGATATAACAGATAATACATAGGTGCACTGGAAAGTATTATCACACTGCCGACTATAGTACAGAATACAGAACTGATCAGACGCAGTCTCAGGCAGAATGTGCCATTATAGAGAATCTCCCACCTTTCTTACCCGCCTCATTCAGTGACGCCTACCTATGGGGTTATACAGGATTCAAAAAACATGGCTGCTTTTTCCCAAAAAATTGAATACTGATACAGAATAAAATCCACCATATAAACACAATTACCAATGATACCAGTATACACAGGGCAAATAATACACCATGACCACTACCATCTTCACAACACAGTAACTGGATAATACCACTTTACTCCCTAAGTAGTTACCATATAGAGGTAGATACAGCATATGCAGGTTCTGCAAACATAATAAGTGATTATAGTGCAGCTAAATCCAGTGACTCACAGGGGGCGTCTTCTCTGCATGAACAGCAAGCAACGTTTTTGCTAATCATGGTTGTTAATTTTTCCTTTTCTTCTCCATCCGGCCCGGTTAACACAAAGACTTCTCCGGTCTGTTTCCATAGAATCTATCAGACAAACATTTTAGGCTCTTCATTCCAGCATCATGCTATTTTTTAGACAAAGTCCTCATGTGTATTGCTTCACACAGTTACATTGCTCCTCTGTGCCCCCATGTATGCAGTTAGCCCCAGTTTGAGCCTCCAACTAGTAGCCAGGCCCCTCTATGTTCCCATATATTATTATGCCCCCTTTGTTCCCTATACATTACTGGGTCCCCTCTGTGCTTCTATTTAGTAATAGGCCTCCTGTGTGCTCTGCCCCCATACGGTATTAGGTCACTCTTTTATGCCCCTTATAGTAGTTAGGTCCCTCTGTGTGCAATATAGTTTGACCCTCTTTGTGCCCCATATGCCCTCTTTATGCTCCCATATAGGCTTCCTCCATAACCCCACAGAGTATTAGGTCCCCTGTGTTCCTGCATATACTATAGGCCTCTCATGCCTCCATATAGTATAGACCCCTTCTGTAAAACAGTCCCCATATATTATAGCCGCCCCCCCCCAGTGCAGCAGCCCCATGTAGTATAACCCGCCTTTTCCTCTGCAGCAGCCCAATGTAATATAGCTAGCCCCACTCCTTTCCTGTATAGTAGACCCATGTAGTGTAGCCCCCTGTGTAACCCGCACATAGTATAAACCCCTGTGTAGCCACCACATAGTATAGGTTCCTGTGTAGCCCCCACATAGTGTAGCTCCCACATAGTATAGGCCCCTTTGTAGCCCCCCATAGTATAGCCTTCCTTTTGTACCCCCTCAGAGTAGAGACCTCTAGGTAGCCCCCAAATAGTATAGGATCCTCCGTGTCCCCCCATCGTATAGGCCCCCTGTGTAGCCCCCACATAGTATAGGCCCACTGTGTAGCCCCCATAGTATAGGCCCCTTTGTAGCCCCCACAGTATAGACCCGCTGTGTTGTCCCCGTCCCCCACAGTAAAGACCCCGTGTAGCCCCTACAGTATAGACCCCTGTGTAGATCCCCCACAGTACAGACCCCCTGTGTAACCACCTTCATAGTATAGCCCCCCTGTGTAGCCCCCCTCCCATAGTATAGACCCCTTGTGCAGCCCCCTCATAGTATAGACCCCCTGTGCAGCCCCCTCATAGTATAGACCCCCTGTGCATCCCCCCTCATAGTATAGACCCCCTGTGCAGCCCCCCTCATAGTATAGACCCCCTGTGCAACCCCTCCTCATTGTATACACCCTGTGAAGCCCCCCTCTCATAGTATAGACCCCCTGTGCAGCCCCCCTCATAGTATACAACCCCTGTGAAGCCCCCCTCATAGTATAGACCCCCTGTGCAGGCCCCCCCTCATAGTATAGACCCCCTGTGCAGCCCCCCTCATAGTATAGACCCCCTGTGCAGCCCACCCTCATAGTATAGACCTCCTGTGCAGCCCCCCTCATAGTATAGACCCCCTGTGCAGCCCCCCTCATAGTAAACCCCTTGTGCAGCCCCCGCCAGTATAGACCCCCTGTGCATCCCCCGAATTGTACAGACCCCCTGTGCAGCCCCCCCCCATAGTAAAAAACCCTTGTGCAGCCCCCCAGTATAGATACCCTGTGCAGCCCCCCTCATAGTAAAAATCCCTAGTGCATCCCCCCAGTATAGACCCCCTGTGCAGCCCCCCAAAATATAGACCCCCAGTGCAGCCCCCCAGTATAGACCCCCAGTGCAGCCCCCCCCCCTCATAGTATAGACCCCCAGTGCAGGCCCCCCTCATAGTATAGACCCCCTTTGCAGCTCCCCCCTCATAGTATAGACCTCCTGTAGAGCCCCCCTTAGTTTAGACCCCCTGTGCAGCCCCCTCATAGTAAAAACCCTTGTGCAGCCCCCCCAGTATAGACCCCCTGTGCATCCCCCCTCATAGTAAAAACCCCTTGTGCAGCCCCCCCAGTATAGACCCCCTGTGCAGCCCCCCATAGTAAAAACCCCTTGTGCAGCCCCCCCAGTATAGACCCCCTGTGCAGCCAGCCCCCCCCCCTCAGTATAGACCCCCTGTGCAGCCAGCCCCCCCCCCCCCCCCCCCCCCCCCCCCGGCATCCCGGAAGCTCACTGAACTTACAAGAAGACTGGCGGCCGCGGCCCTTTAACTGCACGGGGGGACCGGGCCAAGGGACATATGCCCCCTGGTCCAGCCCGCCCCTGCCGCGCCCCCCCCTGGATTGGCAATCTAGCAGCCCAGCAGGCATTTCCCCGGTCTGCCAGATTACCAATCCGGGCCTGACTCTGGCCCCTTCTTTGCGGCACACATGCACCCTTACACCTAACTACTGTTCTACAAAATGACCGTTGCCCGTATATACAGGGGTTGCCACTGTGACAAAACTAACCCCAAACACAAGAAGCCCACCAGCAGCCACAACACCAGTGTGCAGCAAGTTTGTCCCTGAAATGGTGGTAGCAGCTGCAGTTACTGGGAGATGCTGGAGATGCCTTAACAGGATACCGGGTCAGCGCACAGAGGTAAGCATACCATTTCTATTATGTTCTCCAGCAAGGAAGCATTGTATAAAAAATGTCCTAATACTGGATAACCCATTTAATATAACAAGCCATTAATTATTTTTTTAACATTTTTCCATAATGACAGCAGTCAAAAGAATGAATTTAGTACTAAAAAAGCACATTGTATGTATGTCTATAAAGACTGGTCAAACACTACCATACAAATTATCATAAAAAAGACAGAGGGGGGCATTTATTAAGACTCACGTACATGTACGCCAGTTTTATATAAAGCCCTGCCCCCATTCACACTGCAGGATTCACTAAGTGATATGTTTGGTGTGTGCTTGACCGGTCACTTGCTAGATGGTACATTGTGACGCCACTACTGTGATGGTTAGTTGGTGGAATGTAGCTCAGCCGGATGGTAGTTTGTTGTGATGCCAGTGCTGACTCAGCACACAGGTGTGAGGCACACCTGCTTTTAGTTTTGAAGCTGGCTATACCCTGTCCCCTGTGGTTGGTGACCTGCCGAGTTGCTATGGGTCCCTTGGGCGCTTATCACGGTGGTCCGGAGGGGAGTTATGACCCACCTGGACTGTCGGTACCACCACCCACAGAAAGGGGAGATGACCCAAGGACAGCATAACTACTGTGTGGGTGCTTGAGCAATAACCACAGTTATCATAAATAAACCACTGTTATCATAAATAAACTCTTCTTTACTATAGGAACACTTTAGTTCACCAACTGACAATAGACTTATGACTTAACTAGACAAGATCTGCGCTGAGAGCTTTAGAGGTAGAATAGTAGTGATGACTTGGTTGTGTGCTGAGAAGTAGTGTAAGTTAAGAGTAAAGGAGAGGAGTTTGTCTTGAGAGTCCCAACCCAGTTTAGAAATGTGCTCTGCAAGAACTTTATAAGAAGAAGAAATAGAATACTTGAGAATACTTGAGAGTAGAAGTATACTTGTGCCCATGTTTCAACCTCTGTTGTCATACCACCTATTGCCCTGCAGTGTCGGGTGACCCATCCTAACATCCTTGTCACCTGAGTGAAGCAAGGTGGCCAAGATTACCTGGTTACATCTGCCCTGCGAGATAGAGTATGTAGGCTTCTAGCAACTTTGCTCTATCCAGATCAGTTCCTCTAGCTTTAGGAAACTGTCCTGCACCTTTAGAGACATTCAACGGCGTGGGTTGGGGTGATCCCTGACTTGTCCTCTCTGTTGTCGTTTAGCATTGCATAGTTGGAATAAGTGTTGCTTGGAAGAAAAGAGTCTCTGTGTTTCCCATGTAGGTACACTACAGTAGTGATGTCACAATACCAGAATTTTGAGTTCGATACCGATACCAGCTTTTTTATTTCAATACTTGATAACAGTTCGATACTTAATAAAGTTTGGGGGAGAAATGCAAATGTAATTACCCCTGCTCAGACTGCGGATATGATGCTGGCAGCAGACCCCCGACCCCAACCCTTCCCCTCCAAGCCCTGGACCAGATCTACTGCTACTGTATTAGTGGGCCACCATAGGGACATGGAGGGCCACTGCAATGGCTCCTGGAGGGGAGGGGGATAGATGAACTGCCGCTGCACACTGGCGGGTCCCTGGCACACCATGGCAGCCCCAGTGTATACAGGGCTCCTCATCACACACTATGGCAGCCCCCTCAGTGTTTACTGTGCTCCTCATCACACACTATAGCAGCCCCCAGTGTATACAAGGCTCCTCATCACACACTATAGCAGCCCCCTCAGTGTATACAGGGCTCCTCATCAAACACTATGGCAGCCTCCAATTTCTAGTGCCTTTCACTGTTTTGATGCTGCCGTGCAGCAGGCACAGGGGAAGAAGAGTGTATGCCGGCCATGGGGTTATTAGTCTTTCAATAACACAGAGAGCAGGTCATTCCAGTCCACCCCTGCAGCAGGTGGAGAGCGGACATGCTTGTGTGTGGTGTGTAAACCTGCAGTCATTCTTAATGTACAGGAAGCACAGCGCACACCTTTCTCCTCAGTTAAGACCAGCATTCCCAGGGTGACAGCCCTGGGTGTGTCTCTGGTAACCAAGGGGTTAACCCAGACACAGGTAAAGCAGGATTGATAGCCTGGTTGTCTGTGTTGGCCATAGCTAACATAGACAGATTGTAAAAATACGTACTGGGACCTGCTTTTTCTGGAGTGAGTGAGGTTGGCAGTGAGACGCTCACTCCACCCGGGCTTCCGTCCTGGGCTTCCATAGCCCACAGCTGGGGGTCATCAGGGCCTTAAAAAGAAGCTCACTGCAGTGCTGAGTGTGGCCAGACCTGGAGAACTGTCTGCTGGAATACTGAAGGTATTGCGTGGGCCACACCATACTTTGTTCTTTGTACCCGTGGGCTGGATAGCTAGTCCCACGTATAGTCAGGGATTGGTTATGTACTAGTAAGTGCTCAGCCGAGCAGGGTTTATTTGTGTTTAAGCCTTTGTTAAGGTTCGCTTTGTGTTTTGACACTAAGTGTGAAATAAAAACACTTAAATTGGATGTTACACTGTCTGTGTCCCTGCTTACTGCACTGCTACCTAGGATCGACCAGAGCTATTCCCCACATATGGTGGCTCGGAGCGGGCATGGTGCGGTGAAGCATACACTTGTTGCATGTCCTGGCTTTCAACAGCGCTGAAGCAAAAAGCCAGAACCATGGAGGAGCTGATTAAGCAGCTGGTTCAGTCCAACTTACAGCAGCAAGAAACTAACAGACTGCTAGCACAGCAGATGACAGCACTAGCGGCTGCACAACAAAAGCTGGGTGCAGCGATGCCGGAACATGACGCCAGGAGGGAAGTCCGGAAAGCCATGACAAAGATGACGTCCGAGGATGACGTAGAGGCATTCCTGATGGGCTTCGAAAGATTGGCCACCCGCGAAAGGCTGCCGCAGCAATACTGGGCTGGGGTGTTGGCACCCTTCCTCATCGCAGAGCCACAGCAGGCCTACTTTGACCTAAGCGAGCAGAAAGCCCGGGATTATGCCTTGGTGAAAGCAGAGATCTTAGCCCGCTTAGGAGTTGATCTACACCTTCGGGCTCAAAGAGTCCATAGCTGGCGGTACCAAAAGGCGTTACCACCCAGGGCCCAGATGCACCACCTCATCCACCTGGTCCGCAAGTGGCTTCAGCCGGAGACATCAACCCCGGCCCAGATGGTGGAGAAAGTTGTCTTGGACAGCTTTCTGAGGGCCTTGCCGAGGGAGATACAGCAGTGGGTGGGGCATGGGCACCCAACTGATGCTAATGCTCTGGTGGGGATGGTGGAGAGGTACTGGGCTACCCAAGCTCTGACGAAGAAGGCCTCTCAGTCCCCGGCCAACCCCAAGCCCCAAAGGCCCATGGTATCTGCTAGTTCCCGGGCAAGATCAAATCCCTATGTCCGGGAGATACCCCAGGGGAGGAGGGGGGAGGCTCCCATCTGTTGGTCCTGCCAGGAGCCTGGCCATATTGCAGCCAATTGCCCCCACGTAACTGAGCCTATGGACTGCAGCTCTGCACGGAGGGTGTCACTTTATGCAGCCCCGGTCATTCCAGGCTCTGTTGATGAGTGCCACCTATGCCAGGTGACGGTAGCAGGGCGCCTGGTCCTGGCCCTGCAGCACTCTGGAAGTCGGGTGACACTAATTAATGGGTCCCATATCGACCCTGGGTCTGTAAAGGGCCACACAGTAGGGGTCCTGTGTATTCATGGAGATGTAAAAGTCTATCCCACCGTGGCTGTTGCCATCCAGACCTCCTGTGGAGAGAGACAACATGAGGTAGGGGTTGTCATGAACTTGCCCCATGACCTTATTTAGGGACGGGACTTCCCCTTGTTCTGGACTCTGTGGCAGAGAAATCAAAGGTCGGGGAGCCCACCGCCTAGAGTACCCCCCAAACAGAAAGGACAAGACCTAGACCCTGAGCCCAATGACCCAGACTCTGGGGTACCTGCCGTAGGGGTGATCTGTGAAGAAAATAATGGTAATTCTGTATTTCCCCTAGAGGTAATGGCAGGTGAGACTGAGGAGTCAGTGACTGGGCCACAGTTGTCGGATTTGGAGGTATCCTGTGACAACTTTGGCACCGCACAGCTCCAGGACCCCTCACTGGTCCGGGCCAGGGAAAATGTTGTGGTAGTGAATGGGGTGCCACAGCACGCCAATGCTGATCAAATATTTCCCCACTTTATGGTTGACCAAGACCTACTATACCGAGTTGATAAGTTGCGGGGTGAGACCTGTGAGCAATTGCTGGTACCACAGCCTTATCGCCAAACGGTTCTGATGTTGGCTCATAAACATGTGCTTGGTGGACACCTAGGGACCACAAAAACGCTGGATCGCATCTTGCAGCGATTCTATTGGCCAGGGGTATACGGTGAGGTTAAACGTTACTGTGAGTCGTGCCCCAAATGTCAATTACATGCAGCCATGGGACATTTTCGAAATCCGCTGGTACCTCTACCCATCATCGAGGTCCCATTTGAAAGGATCGCCATGGACTTGGTAGGTCCATTGGTTAGGTCTGCTCGGGGGCACCAGCATATACTGGTAGTAATGCACTATGCTACCCGTTATCCTGAGGCCATCCCACTGCAGCACACATCGGCAAAGCTGATAGCCAAGGAGCTATTTGCCATGTTTTGCCGAGTGGGACTACCCAAGGAAATCCTTACGGATCAGGGTACCCCTTTCATGTCCAAAGTCACCAGGGAACTGTGTAAACTCTTCAACATAAAACAGCTACGCACGTCTGTATACCATCCTCAGACAGACGGACTAGTAGAAAGGTTTAATAAAACCTTGAAGAGTATGCTGAAAAAGGTGGTGGACAAGGATGGGAGGGACTGGGATGTAATGTTACCCTATTTAATGTTTGCCATTCGGGAGGTACCACAGGCCTCTACTGGGTTTTCTCCCTTTGAGTTGATCTATGGCAGACATCCCAGAGGCCTGTTGGATATTGCAAAGGAGACTTGGGAGCAGGAACCCACCCCACACAAAAGTATACTAGACCACATTGCTGGTATGCAGGACAGGATGGCGACCATTATGCTCATTGTTAAGGAGCACATGGAGGCTGCTCAAAGGGCTCAAAGCCGGGTCTACAACAGGTCCACCACAGTAAGGACCTTTAACCCGGGCGACCGGGTTTTGGTTCTAATTCCCACTGTGGAAAGCAAATTTTTTGCCAAGTGGCAGGGACCCTATGAGATAATCAAGAAGGTGGGGGAAGTTAACTACAGGGTACGTCAGCCTGGTAGGAGGAAGCCCGAGCAGGTGTACCATGTCAATTTGCTGAAAGCTTGGAAGGACAGGGAGAGTCTGCTTACAGAAAGGTCTCCAGCTAAACTCCCTTCTGTACTACCGCCTAAGGCTACAGTTACGCCTGCGGTGGCCGGTGCGGAGGTGACAATTTCGGAAACCCTCACAAAAGGACAACTCCAAGAGGCTAGGGAATTTGTAGCCAGGAATACAGACGTGTTTTTTGCAATTACCTGGGCACACGTCTGTAATCAAGCATGTCATTGTCACAGAGCCATGGGTAAAAATTTGTCTAAGACCATACCGAGTCCCTGAGGCACGTCGGCAGGCCATTGCAGAAGAGGTACGGAACATGCTACAGTAAGGCATCATAGAAGAGTCCAAAAGTGAATGGGCCAGTCCCATTGTTCTGATTCCCAAACCAGATGGGACTCTTTGTTTTTGTAACGATTTTAGAAAGTTAAACGAAGTTCCCAAATTTGACGCCTATCCCATGCCACGTGTAGATGAGCTTATTGAAAGACTGGGAAGCGCTCGGTATTTCACTACGCTTGATCTCACCAAGGGACACTGGCAAGTACCCCTAACTGAGAGCGCTAAAGAAAAGACAGCCTTCATCACCCCTGAGGGTCTTTTCCACTATGTCGTGTTACCGTTCGGACTTCACGGGGCCCCCGCGACGTTCCAACGCCTAATGGACATAGTGCTGAAGCCTCACAGGAGATACGCATCAGCATATCTGGATGATATTATCATCTTCAGCTATGGCTGGGAGAGTCACTTGGCCAAAGTACAGGCCGTAGTGGACTCTCTAAGGGCAGCTGGCCTCACTGCAAACGCCAAGAAGTGTGCTGTTGGGATGGAGGAGACGCGCTACTTGGGGTATGTGATTGGACGAGGTGTAATTAAGTCCCAGGTCAACAAGGTCAATGCTATCCAGGGATGGCCTCAACCTGTGAGCACCAAACATATATACCCAACTTCGCCACAGTGTCTGCTCCCCTGACCGACCTTTTAAAAGGTAAAGGGTCAGTCATGGTGCGGTGGAATGCAAAAGCAGAAAGTGCTTTTCAGGCTTTGAAGTTGGCGATGTGTGGATCCCCCGTCCTCATTATGCCAAGCTTCAAGAAAGAATTTATTGTGCAGACGGATGCGTCAGAGGTAGGGCTGGGAGCTGTTCTGTCACAGGAGGTGAACGGAGAGGAGCATCCCGTTACCTACCTGAGCAGAAAACTCACACCAGCCGAGAAAAATTACAGCATCGTAGAAAGGGAATGTCTGGCAATAAAGTGGGCCTTAGAGGCACTAAGATATTACAAGGTGGTTTTGTCTCTGCAAAATTTTAGTTTTTCAGTGGAGCATCAAGCCGGGAGACTGCAAGGCAACGCGGATGCCTTGTCCCGGACCCATTGTTTGATGTCAGGAGTTTGCCCCAGTGGGTCTAAACTGAGGGGGAGGGGATGTAAGAGAGGCATGGTTTGGGAGCACAGATATCTGCCACTGAAGTGGTAAAACTGTGTCTGGTAAGCCCTGGGTGTGTTTCTGGTAACCAAGGGGTTAACCCAGACACAGGTAAAGCAGGATTGATAGCCTGGTTGTCTGTGTTGGCCATAGCTAACATAGACAGATTGTAAAAATACATACTGGGACCTGCTTTTTCTGGAGTGAGTGAGGTTGGCAGTGGGACGCTCACTCCAACCGGGCTTTGGTCCTGGGCTTCCATAGCCCACAGCTGGGGGTCATCAGGGCCTTAAAAAGAAGCTCACTGCAGTGCTGAGTGTGGCCAGACCTGGAGAACTGTCTGCTGGAATACTGAAAGTATTGCGTGGGCCACACCATACTTTGTTCTTTGTACCCGTGGGCTGGATAGCTAGTCCCACGTATAGTCAGGGATTGGTTATGTACTAGTAAGTGCTCAGCCGAGCAGGGTTTATTTGTGTTTAAGCCTTTGTTAAGGTTCGCTTTGTGTTTTGACACGAAGTGTGAAATAAAAACACTTGGACGTTACCCTGTCTGTGTCCCTGCTTACTGCACTGCTACCTAGGATCGACCAGAGCTATTCCCCACAATATATATATATATATATATATATTATAGATATATATACACACACACACTACCGTTCAAAAGTTTGGGGTCACCCAAACAATTATGTGTTTTCCATGAAAAGTCACACTTATTCACCACCATACGTTGTGAAATGAATAGAAAATAGAGTCAAGACATTGACAAGGTTAGAAATAATGATTTGTATTTAAAATAACGTTGTTTTTACATCAAACTTTGCTTTCGTCAAAGAATCCACCTTTTGCAGCAATTACAGCATTGCACACCTTTGACATTCTAGCTATTAATCTGTTGAAGTAAGCTGGAGTAATTGCACCCCACGCTTCTAGAAGCAGCTCCCACAAGTTGGATTGGTTGGATGGGCACTTCTGGCGTACCATACGGTCAAGCTGCTCCCATAACAGCTCAATGGGGTTCAGATCTGGTGACTGCGCTGACCACTCCATTACCGATAAAATACCAGCTGCCTGCTTCTGCTGTAAATAGTTCTTGCACAATTTGGAGGTGTGTTTAGGGTCATTGTCCTGTTGTAGGATGAAATTGGCGCCAATCAAGCGCTGTCCACTGGGTATGGCATGGCGCTGCAAAATTGAGTGATAGCCTTCCTTATTCAGAATCCCTTTTACCCTGTACAAATCTCCCACCTTACCAGCACCAAAGCAACCCCAGACCATCACATTACCTCCACCATGCTTAACAGATGGCATCAGGCATTCTTCCAGCATCTTTTCATTTGTTATGCGTCTCACAAACGTTTTTCTTTGTGATCTAAACACCTCAAACTTGGATTCATCCGTCCACAACACTTTTTTCCAGTCTTCCTCTGTCCAATGTCTGTGTTCTTTTGCCTATCTTAATCTTTTTCTTTTATTAGCCAGTCTCAGATATGGCTTTTTCTTTGCCACTCTGCCCTGAAGCCCAAAATCCTGCAGCCACCTCTTCACTGTAGATCAGGGGTGGGGAACCTTTTCCATGTCGAGGGCCGGTCGGGCATTTATAAAATCATTCAAGGACCGCATACCGTGCACAGCAGGGTAGCGTGGGTTTGCAGCACCCGGGGCAAGGCAAAGTATTGTTCCCCTAATGCCCCTGCTATTGTAGTTAACCCTCTGTAATGCCCCTTGTACCTGATGTGAATCCTTAGTGATACCCTGTAGCCTGAGTTAACCCCCCAGTCATGTCCCTGGTAGCCTAATTACCCCCCACACACACACACACCCAATGATGCCTCTGGTAGGCCTAGTTAATCCCCCCAGTCATGTCCCTGCTAGCCTAGTTAATCCCCCCAGTTATGTCCCTGCTAGCCTAGTTAATCCCCCCAGTCATGTCCCTGCTAGCCTAGTTAATCCCCCCAGTTATGTCCCTGCTAGCCTAGTTAATACCCCCAGTCATGTCCCTGGTAGCCTAGTTAAGCCCCTCTGTGATGTCCGTGGTAGCCTAGTTTAGCCCCTCAGTCATGTCCCTGGTAGCCTAGATAACCCCCCAGTCATGTCCCTGGTAGCCTAGTCAGCCCCCCAGTCATGTCCCTGGTAGCCTAGTCAGCCCCCCAGTCATGTCCCCGGTGGCCTAGTCAACCCCCCAGTCAGATCCCCGGTGGCCTTCTTAACCTCCCAGTCAGGTCCCCGGTGGCCTTCTTAACCCCCCAGTCAGGTCCCCGGTGGCCTTCTTAACCCCCCAGTCAGGTCCCCGGTGGCCTTCTTAACCCCCCAGTCAGGTCCCCGGTGGCCTTCTTAACCCCCCAGTCAGGTCCCCGGTGGCCTTCTTAACCCCCCAGTCAGGTCCCCGGTGGCCTTCTTAACCCCCCAGTCAGGTCCCCGGTGGCCTTCTTAACCCCCCAGTCAGGTCCCCGGTGGCCTTCTTAACCCCCCAGTCAGGTCCCCGGTGGCCTTCTTAACCCCCCAGTCAGGTCCCCGGTGGCCTTCTTAACCCCCCAGTCAGGTCCCTGGTGGCCTTCTTAACCCCCCATCACCCCCCAGTCATGTCCCTGGTGGCCTAGTTAATCCCCAGTGCCTGCCCCAAATAAAAAAAAAATAAACATCCCACTCACCTTTCCTCCGCTCCCACGCTATCCAGGTCCTCTTCTCCCTCCTCTCTTCTGTGCCGGTCTTCTCCTGCAGGCGGCGCGCGGTGAAATGACGTCATCGCGCGTGGCCCGCAGGAGTCACAAGACGTGCGCCGCTCTGTTGGGGAAGGAGCCGGCACAGACACAGGAAGATGCTGTGTATGCCGGCTCCTGCCTCACCACCACGGCGCACATGACAGGAGAGCCGCAAACCGCAGAAGACGTGTGCCGCTCTGGAGGAGAAGGAGCCGGCATACACAGCGTCCTCCTGTGTCTGGTAACTGTCACAGACACAGGAGGAAGCTGTGAATGCCGGCTCCTTCTCCTCCAGAGCAGCACATGTCACAGGGGTGCCGCGGGCCGCATCCGGAGGTGTCAGGGGCCGGATGCGGCCCACGGGCCGGAGGTTCCCCACCCCTGCTGTAGATGTTGACATTGGTGTTTTGTGGGTACTATTTAATGAAGATGCCAGTTGGGGACCTGTGAGGAGTCTGTTTCTCAAACTAGAGACTCTAATGTGCTTATCTTCTTGCTTAGTTGTACAACACGGCCTCCCACTTCTTTTTCTACTCTGATTAGAGCCTGTTTGTGCTGTCCTCTGAAGGGAATAGTACACACCATTGTAGGAAATCTTCAATTTCTTAGCAATTTCTCGCATGGAATAGCCTTCATTTCTAAGAACAAGAATAGACTGTCGAGTTTCAGATGAAAGTTCTCTTTTTCTGGCCATTTTGAGTGTTTAATTGACCCCACAAATGTGATGCACCAAAAACACAATCTGCTCAAGGGAAGGTCAGTTTTGTAGCTTCTGTAACGAGCTAGACTGTTTTCAGATGTGTGAACATGATTGCACAAGGGTTTTCTAATCAATTAGCCTTCTGAGCCAATGAGCAAACACATTGTACTATTAGAACACTGGAGTGATAGTTGCTGGAAATGGGCCTCTATACACCTACGTAGATATTGCACCAAAAACCAGACATTTGCAGCTAGAATAGTCATTTACCACATTAGCAATGTATAGAGTGTATTTGTTTAATGTTAGGACTAGTTTAAAGTTATCATCATTGAAAAGTACAGTGCTTTTCCTTCAAAAATAAGGACATTTCAATGTGACCCCAAACTTTTAAACGGTAGGGTATATATATATATATATATATATATATATATAATCAAACAATATCTATTGACTGAAGATAGTCTACCTTAAAGTTTATTTTTGTCATAGAAGAAGATATAATTAGATTTTCATGTACTCTGTAACATTTAAGAAACGATTAGAGGTTTTGGTGTATATTTTAGTGTCAGTCGTGAAGGATTTACTATCATTTTTATGCTACAATATCCTCATGATTTATAGAGCAGGCAGACAGCAGATTCAAGGCATAACTTGAAAAGTGACAAGAAAATTGTAGTGTTTTGGTATAAATGATTACTTTTTTAGGATCATTTAAAGCAGCCTGTGTCATTTCATTATAGTTGCCAAGATGTGATGCTTATTCTGCTTGACACTTGAAATCATGAATACAATAATGAAGAGAAATTATTCAGAATGACAATATTCTTCACAAAGAAGCTTCAGCTAATTAACTGTGATTAATCAATTAATATAACAAATCCCAAAAACTTTTTAAAAGTTTCATTTACCATTTTACAGACACTACTAGATGCTACTTTTGACTTAATTACATAAATAAAAAAGAATACTCAAACTCAAATTAAATATACAAAACACAACAATCACTGAGTTTAGGGACATCCACAGAAAAAAAAATTCAATGGAGTACTCATTCAAGAGTCTCCACTGATACACTGCCCCCTATAAAATTTGAATATGCAAGAAAGGGTCTGTGGAACCTCAGTTGCAATTCTCAAAACACAGGAATAGCCAGATATCTCTCTAGGGAAGTAAAGCTGTTGCCAAGGGGTGCCTCTTAGTGGGGAGAACACCAAACCACCCTGATACATAGCCCCTTAAGTTCCACTTGGTTGCAAGAATTGGGACACAAAAAGGGACTTAAAGGGCTATGTATCAGGGTGGTTTGATCATAGTTTGACAGAATCGCACAGAGTCAGGGATGCAATTCAATATTTACTGGAGAAAACATGGTTGTTGCACTTGTTGAGATGGCCAGAATTTAGTCTTTGTTTGTTTTTACCTTTTTGCATTCATAGCCATAACAACCCATTTTTTTTACATCACCATAGCCGATTTACTGTATGCAAGATGAACTGATATTTGCTGTTTCCTTTAAATAACGAGATAACTGTATCATATGAGTTGTTATGGTGTTAAGGAATATGTCTACAGTATTTACTGTTTTGGGAAGTTTGTGTCATAAAATGTATAAAAATACACAGGACACAGCAAATCCATGTTTTACAAAGACAGCCCATGCATTTTAATGAGAATTCTATCCTTATAGAAAACATACCTGTATAGTGGGCACTCCAATGCAACACATGGCCACAGCCCATATTGGGATCCGGGGTCTGACAAACCCCCGGTGGTGCTCAGCCCAGAGATAAGAAGCAAATCCAGTTCTACAGAAGTACAGCAGCAGGACTCACTGGTAGATTAAAGGATGCTTTATTTCAGGTCAGACACAGGTAAACATTCAAGTGCATTCTAATAGAGAGATCTCGCACCCTCAAGGAACTAAACTCTTGTTTCCAGGTTTATAAACAGCTCATAATAATCTCTGCAGGTGCCAGCAGCAAAGCACTTAAAAGGGGTTGTAAATATTAGAAAAATATAGTTACTTTCTTCCAAAAACAGTGCCAAACCAGTTGGCTGGTCATGTAGTATCACAACTCAATGCTATGAACTTTAATGGAACTAATTGGGCATAACCCATTGACAGAGGTGGCCCTCTTCCTGCAAGAGAACATGCATTTCTAATCCTATAAAAGCCTCCTTAAGACATACAATGTATAGGTATGGCATATGTCAGGTATGAAGACATGTTAGGAAGTTAGAGGAAAGTTTCTGGTCCTGTCTGGACTCTCCCTAAGGGCTGTATTACATGGCCCGACATTTAATGTAAACGGGCACTGATCTGCTAGATTAATGCTCCCTTACCGAGCTGTTTATAGTATATATTATATACTTATAGTATTATATTATATACTTTACCTCTCCACACTCCCTTTACCTTTCCACACTCCTCCTATTTTCCCCCTGCTTAATGCAGCCATCACTGGCATTGACAAATCTAGTTAAAGGGTCTTAGAAGGCAAGAAAAACAAAAAAGTTAAAAAAAAAAAAAAAAAAAAAAAGCTGTGTCTTGAGAAGGTTAATTCCTTTTAACAAAACAGTCAACCCCTCTAACATTGCTTGAAGTAAGCTGAAGACCGTTCAAAGTGATAGTGAGGGGATATATATAACGCAGCTGGAAGATATTTACTGATATCCAGGTCCCACCACTGCCTCTGTTAATCACCGGCTCCCTGTCCACTCCCACTTTACTCCATGCTTATCTTTGGGTTACTTGCTCCCACTGGCATCCATGTGTCTTTTGGTGTCTGCTTCCTCTTCTGATCCCTGTTGCAATGCCACCTCTAGCCACTAGGGTGCATGTGCTGCCACCTGATCTGGATTTATTGTTTTAACCTGCTGCCACCAGCACTTATTCAAAGTCTCTCCACTCATTTGTGCGATCCTTGGGACCACACTTGTAGAGCTACTCAGTGCCTCAAAAGTACAGCTTCTGCATCCTGGAGCAGGATAAAAAGTAAAGACCTAGAGGACACTTAGACTTCCATGTGTGGCCCAAAGCCAAACTGGTTGAGGAGCACAGCGGGTCCACACTGTGTGTCTGTTAAAATATGTTTATTCTCATAGAATAATTTTCTCATAGTAGTTTTTCCTCTACTGGTGGTGCTACCAGGGTATGCATTTCTCCAAATTCCTGGACAATCTCCAAACTTTATTTAACTTTTTTTTTTAATAACTATAGCAATACTTAAACTATAGAAACTATGTATAAAATAATAAGCAAACATGCAGATACAGGCTGGGTTCATACACAGTATATTTCAGTCAGTATTGTGGTCCTCATATTGCAACCAAAACCAGGAGTGGATTGAAAACACAAAGGATCTGTTCACACAATGTTAAAATTGAGTGGATTGACGCCATTTAATGGCAAATATTTGCTATAATTAAAAAACAACGTCTGTTGTATTAAAATAATGGCAGTTATTTACCATTATATGGCGGCCATCCTCAATTTCAGCGTTGTGTGAACAGAGCCTTTCTGTGTTTTCAATCCACTCCTGGTTGAGGTTGCAAAATACTGACTGAAATATACTGTGTGTGAACCCAGCCACATACTGTATGTCATTCTGTGTGCATATTATATATTTAAATAAATGAAATAAAGAATCAAAAATACAAGGAATATTGATACTATTACTCTAAAGATTAAACTACCATTTGCAGACACAGAATGTATCACCAACTAATAAATAATTGAAAGAGTCTTTCCACAGCTAATAAAATATTAAGTTGTCTATAAGAAAAATGTCAGAAATGAATAGATTGATATTTAAACAACATCTATAATTGATCATTAATTACAGGATTGTTCGTTTTCTTCTGATTCTAGGCATTGCATCAAAATCAGTTTTAAAAGGCAGGAAATGTCCTGTGAGAAATTAATAATCTATTTTATTTGGAAATGAAATAATAGATTTGCACAAAAAGCAGAGTAGGAACTTGATGGTAGATTGCCAACTGTCATATGTTAAATAATTAAATATATTGCTGGTCTGATCCATGCACCTTGCAGGATGCAATGATCCACTGTCAATTTTATTTTTGTCACCCCTTCCTCCCCCCTTACTCTATGTGCTGTTCTCCACACCATACACAGGCTTAGATGCCGCACATTCAATATATACCTGTATGTGGTGTTGCTATTTGTTACACCGTCCAAAAAAGCCTGTACTTTCTTGTGAGTGGTGATGTAGTAGTAATGAAGTTTCGCCACAAGATGCCGCTATTGTAAGTATATGTACTTAGTTGCTGCACAGCTGAAGTATGGAAAGGCTTATTGTTTGCTTATATGTCACATGGATATGTGGACCTATGAGAGTATCTTCTTCTGTCCTATCATCTCCCTCTTTACTTCTTCTATATGCATTCTTCACCCATTCACAGCAAACCTTATAGGAAGCTGTAGATAGGAAGTCACGTGGGTAGGCGCATTGTATGGTCTTTTGATATTGGACTTTGTAGGGGAAGGAACGCAAGCTAGAATGCTCCCTACAGTGGTTCTTTTGGGCCCTGGCCCTCTGCCAGGTCCCTAGCCTTAGTATGCTGTCTTAGTCGGGTTCCTGTACAGTGAGGAAGCAAGACACAACACACGATAGTTTCTCCTTAAGTCACTCTACTCAGCACTATGCAGTGTTAGACTCTTTACAGTGTTAGACCCTTTACAGGAGAGGACAAGTCAGAGATCATCTCAACCCACGCCGTGGACTAGGAGAGTCACAGTGCAGGACAGTATCCTCGAAGGCAGAAAGCTAGGAATTGATCAGGATACAGTAAAGTTGTTAGAAACCTATGAACTTTATCTCGCAGAGCGGTTGTCAGCAGGGAACCCTTAGCATTCCGCTTATCCCAGGTAACAAGGTCTGTGGCTTGTGTCACCCACTACATTGGGTAGGGCAATAGGTGGTTCATTAAAACAAGAGTCGATGCACGGGCACAAGTATTCTCTCTCATGTCTACATTTTCTACCTCCAACATCCTGGCAGAGCACAGTACTACTTGGGTTGGAACTCTCACGACATTCTCCTCTGATTCTTCTTTATACCTCTCAACACACAACCCAGTAGACTCGACTATACCTCTCGCTATACTCTTATCACAGATCTGGATCCTGAACTGTTAAGTGTCCTATCAAGTATAAAGTACTCTGTCAATGCAAAGCTGTATGTTCTGCTGCGCACAAGTACCTCCAGAGTAAACAAGATTTTACTTATGGTAAAGAGACTCTGTGATTCTTCGTCCCGCACCAACACAGTATACACTCACTCTTGGGACATTTCCACTTTCTGTGGATGGCAGCACCAACAGTCCGGGTGGGTCACTACTCCACTCTGGACCACCATGATAACAGCCCAAGGGACCCAGCGATAGCCTGGCAGGTCACTGACCACAGGAGAACAAGGTGTAACTGGCACTTTAAAATAAAAACAGGTGTGCCACCATACCTGTGTGCCCAACGGTCACTGGCGTCACAACATAACACCCTAGGGTCTGGCTACATCTCAGCCAACCACTATAGAGCTGGCGTCACACTCCACCACCTAGCAAGTGACCAGCCATACCACCTTCATATCAATGCGGGGGCTGGCAAACCACATGTATAACACTAGTCTGGGTCTTCTTTCTGCTCTAAAATCGCTTAATTTCATCAGTGGACAGTATCACCTAGGTGGGGCTTTATAGCAGTTAGGCCCTCTCTCTCGTTTTTTTAACTTTAACTAGACTATATCTGCTTACATATAAAGGTAGTAAATAGAGATGAGCGAACCTCGAGCATGTTCGAGTCGATCCGAACCCGAACTTTCGGCATTTGATTAGCGGTGGCTGCTGAACTTGGATAAAGCCCTAAGGCTATGTGGAAAACATGGATATAGTCATTGGCTGTATCCATGTTTTCCAGACAACCTTAGAGCTTTAGCCAAGTTCAGCAGCCCCCGCTAAACAAATACCGAACGTTCTGGTTCCGATCGACTCGAACATGAACCCGTTTCGCTCATCTCTAGTAGTAAATAAGCCTTTAGCCTCACATCTCTATCTTATCTATCCAAACACCAGTCACCACAGCACTGAAGAAAGTTCAGAACAAAAACGTGTTTATTCTACGCAGGGTAAACCGCAACATTTCAATGCCTACACTGGATTTCTCAAGCAGTGCTCGAGTCTTTCTGAATGTAGGAGTTGAAACGTCGCAGTTTACCCTGGGTAGAATAAACACACGTTTTTGTTCTGTACTTTCTCCAGTGCTGTGGTGACTCATTCATATAGCTGTCTGTCCCTTTGGTCCCAAAGGGACAACACCCCTGAGATGACCATCAAGTTTGTTTCCTGAGTGATACTTTCAAATTACTGTTCCTCCACAAAAAATGGTTGGTGGCACTCTAAGAAACAATTCAGTGATTTAGTATAAACTCATCAGATAATCTCTGATAATTATCTGATGAGTTACTAATAAATCACTGAATCCTTTCTTGGAGTGCTGCCAACCTTTTTTGTGGATTTGTATATTGCATGAAGGACCCTTAGTGCTGAGGCTGGCACCTGACTTTCTCATTTTTTCACCGAGTGCTGTGGACTTTTTTGTTTAGACTATCTATCTCCTACCTATGCCACATGTGAGTTTACAGAGGGGGAAGGGAGGAGAGAGAAGAAAAACATTGGCATAAAGGACATATGATTTTTCCTATATATTTATGTCCACATGTGAAAAAGTAGCATACACCACATATGAAGTTCTGCAAGTTCTGAATTCCTTAATTACTAAGATTACTAAGATTATATTTGTATCAGGCTAAAGTTGGTTACAGTATCTACAGTGCCCACATTTTGTTCTCTTACTCACAGTCACTATAGGTTTTTCATCTACTGTACCTTCTAGTACCTCCTCCTTTCAGCTCTCCGGCAGGGCACATGGTACAGGCAAGGGTTTGGCAAAAAGCAAAATCAAGAGAACAGGCACAGTTCAGGATACACAGGAATATAGCAGAAACAGCAGACACCTTTATTTGGGAAGCTAGACTCCAACAATCCTTAGGCAAAGGAAATGGCAGGTGGAGCTAGCTTTTGTGTGTGAAGATGGCTTTGGATTACTAGAAGGGAGAGACAGACTGCCCCTATAAATCCAGAGCTTGTTGCCACATGCACACCACAGATAAGGGGGAATATGCCGGAAGACACAAGTTTGAGGGGCAAAATAAACATGGAACACAGCAGAGAAGTGGACAGGAGCAAGACTTGTATGGCACCACCAAGGGTAAGTAGCATATCCCAGCTGGGTTATGCCCAGTGGCAATACAGGGGGCTAATGGGGGGATTGCCTTCAGCAGGATGCCTTCTACATTGGGGGATATAACATATAGCGGGTAAGAGTGGTGGGGATTAACTACCAGAGGGGTTACCTACAGGGGATGTCAATGGGGTTGCTAACTACCACTGGGGAATTAGACACAAAGGGAAT
This sequence comes from Dendropsophus ebraccatus, assembly GCF_027789765.1. Classification (NCBI taxonomy): domain Eukaryota; kingdom Metazoa; phylum Chordata; class Amphibia; order Anura; family Hylidae; genus Dendropsophus; species Dendropsophus ebraccatus. The sequence continues at coordinate 105,643,217 of NC_091455.1, forward strand.
GCCTACATGAAGAATACTACATACTGAGGGTGTTCCCTACAGGGGAATGCCTACCTACTAGGGATAGCAGCTACTGGGGGTATTAGCTACATAGGGTATACTAACTACTGGGGGGCCTTATCTGCACAGGGTGGTCTAACATCTATATGGATGCACAAAGAAAGAGGCCTAACTACTATATAGGGGCATATAGTAGGAGCAAACTACTATATAAGGCGAATGCACCCTGAAAATTACCCTGGAGACTGTAGCTCCCCCTATTCTCCACACACCCTGCTACAGATTCCAGCAGCCCTAGCACAAGCAGAAAACACTTTCTTTAGCAATGCTCTAGAACTGAACATGTGTGGAGGAAATCTAGATCCTTGGCAAATTTCCTACGACTGACCAAAGCAAAGACACCCATCACTGACCTCTGTACTGAAGATCTGGCCTCCTACTTCAAATCTAAAATTGACACTATCTGCTCCGACATCCCCCCCCCCCAGTGCCAAAGTCCCATAGATCCTTTTGCCTCTCCTACTTCCCCATCACGTTCGACTTTTGACCTAGTGACAGAAGAAGTCTCCAAGCTCCTCTCCTCCTCTCATCCTGCTACCTGCCCTAGTGACCCTATTTCCTCAAACCTCATCCAGTCACTCTCTCCAGCTGTCACTACTCACCTCACCAAAATATTCAACCTCTACTCCTCCTCTAGTATCTTTCCCTCCTCCTTCAAACATTCTATTAAAGGAGAAGTTTGGCCAAAAGCATTTTTAATATGTTATTAGTTAGGGAAAATTAGACAAATTCGTAATGTACATTACTTATGGGAAATGCACATATACTGCTATTTCCCTTAATTTAGTAGATCATGGAGACTTCAAATTCTCAGAAATACTGTGACATCACAAATCAGGGTGTAATTCCAATGGAGTGTCCAGCTGGGGCGCACTATATATAGAATTCAATTAGTACCATTGACTTCTATATATATAGTGTGCCCCAGCTGGACACTCCATTAAAATCAATGGCTGTCTATGGAACAGGTGGGTCTGCACATATATACACTGTACTACTTCCCCATTATCTGCTCATAGTTGATGGGCAGTAGTACCAGGGCCATCCCCAATTCTCCCCACCCGCTGCCACCACATACAATGAGCAGATGATGGGGAAGCAGTACTAGGGCTATCCCCATCACCGCCACCCCTGCTCATCCGGTGGGTCCGCTGCTATAATTGAGGCTCCAGTCTCAGGCCTACTTCCCCCCTGAGATCGGGGCCTCAATTACGGCAGCAGACCCGCCGGACGAGCAGGAGCGGCATCGGTGGCGGCGGGGATGGGGATAGCCCTGGTACTACTTCATAGTATGAGCAGATGATGGGGAAGTAGTACCAGGGCATATGTGGGGGCAGCGGGGGGGGGGGGGGGGGGGGGAGATAGGGGAGTAGTACCAGGGCCATCCCCAATCATCTGCTCATACTATGAGCACATGATGGGGGAGTAGTACAGTGTATATATGTGCAGACTCACCTATTCCATAGACAGCCATTGATTCCAATGGAGTGTCCAGCAGGGGCGCACTATATATATATTATATATATATATATATATATATAGATAGATAGATAGATAGATAGAAGTCAATGGTACTCAGGTTTGACCTTAACCACCATCTCTACACTGAGGACACCTAAAAATACAACTCTCCTGTGACCTCGCCCCTGCATTACTACAAAATACCAGTGACTGTATAGCTGCTCTGTCTAATATTATCACCTTTCTACTTCTCAAACTTTCTATAACTAAACTTCTTGTATTCCCTCCCTCTAACTCAATTAAACCTGACATTTTACTCTTAGTCTGTGGTACTAGCATAACTCCTGTGCATCAAGCATGATGTCTGGGGGTTATGCTAGACTCAGATCTATCTTTTACTTCCTTCCATTCAAGCCCTTGCACGCTTCTGTCACCTACTGAAGACCTCAAAAACATCTCCAGAATCTGCCTGTTTCTTACCATTGAAACAGATCAAACTTTTACTGTAGCCCTGATCCATTCTCACCTTGACTATTGCAACTCCCTACTAGTTGGTCTTCCTCTCTCTAAACTCTTCCCTCTCCAGTCTATCCTGAATGTAGCAGCCTGACTCATCTTCCTCTCCAGCCATTACATTGACGTCTCCCCAGACACTGCACTGGTTACCCATTAAGTCCAGAATTCAATTCAAGCTCTTCACCCTAAGGCCTTGTTAATTAAAAAAATACACTTCAGTAAATGAATATGTGCAGATCATTAGGACTATGAGCAGCTTATAGCAAAAGCAGGGACTATGAATTAATGCTATTCTAAACTGTAACTTGGGTTACATGTATTTTTATAAGCACTAGGTGGCGCTATTATACAGTGAAACAAACTAAACACTATAACCTGATTTTGTACATACACAACAAAGACCGCCATGCTGCCTTTTAACGGCGGTCACTAATGGGCTTTATTCCCATGCGTACGCCTTTTAACAGCGTACGCATCAGAACGAATAGCCGCCCGGCGGCGGCTGCAGAGCGGGTGATCAGCGGTCAGTGAGACCGTTGACACCCTCCTGTAACTGAGGATTCTCCGCTCCGGGCAGTTAATGCCGCTGTCAAACCATGACAGCGGCATCTAACGGGTCCCGGTGGATCCCAGATGGCACCGTCCGGTCCTCCGATGTCTCGATGGTGATCCCGGGGTCCCCGGGGTCACCATGGAGATGCCTCATGCTGACAGGGGTGGCTGTGGCTATTGCCTGTCAGCATGAGGCATGATACAATACATTGCAGTACATCAGGTACTGCAGTGTATTGTATCAGTGATCTAAGTATTTTACACTAGTGTACAGTAATGTACATTAGTGTAAAAGTAAAAAAATAAAAAAAAATGTGCACCAAACACAACACAGTCCCCCCCCCCCCAATAATAAAGATGCATTACATTCCCTATACCCAATAAAACATTACATAAAAGTGATCAAAAACACAAATCCTATACATATTTAGTATCGTTACGTCCGCAACGACCCAATCTATAAAACAATATCAATAATTATATCGCACGACACACGCTGTAAAAAAAAAATAAAAAAACAGTACCAGAATAGCTGCATTTTATCAATTCACTTTAGAAAATACGTCATAAAAGAGATCAAAAAGTCATATACATATAAGACTTGGTATCAATAGAAACTACAGATCTTCCCGCAAAAAATAAGCCAAAACCAGCTCTGTCGCGCAAAAGATAAGAACGCTATGGATCTTGCAATGCGGCGACAGTTTTTGTGGGTTTTTGCTAGGAAGATAGTTTCTATTGCGCCAAAGTGATAATAGTTAAAAAAACCTACACAAATGTGGTATCGCCGTAACCGTAGTCACCCAGAGAATACATGCATTATGTTATTAGTGACTGCCGATACGGATTTTTACGGCGATCACTAATGGGCTCTATTCTGCTGCCATCAGCTCTTTATGGCGATGGTGCAGAATAATGCAGCGGCATCTGTAATGCCCGCAGAGTGTGGGGTCAGTCCCGACAAGTCCCCTCACCAGCGATCGCCGTTATTATCAGTATAACGGCAGCCACCGGTAACAGACATTGCCAGTGCAGCTGAACACTTTCATCTCTTCTCACCGTGAATCCACGGTGAGAGATGAGAACATGCCCCCCCCCCCCTGTCCCCAGAAATAACCCTAGTGACCTAGTCACTGACCCTCCCCTCCCAGGGCGGCCATCTGATCCAAGATGGCCGCCACCATCTCTGTGAACAGACTTTTCACAGTGATGGATTCCTAAAAATGATCAAAGCTTCATTCTGTCCACCACCGAAGGTGGCGGAGAGCATGGGGCAATGATCGGTGACCACCCGGTGTGGTCCCAGTACACGTGATCAGCGGTATATACTATATACCACTGATCGCTTGTTCCAAATGGTGTCGGCACTTTTTTACGCCTGTCACCAAAGTCAAGTGCCCTGGATTACCCGTAACCATCCTAGATTACTTGTAACCACCCCGGATTACTTGTAACCACCCCAGATAACCTGTAACCACCCCAGATTACCTGTAACCACCCCAGATTGCCCGTCACCACCTCTAGATTGCCTGTAATCTCCCCAGATTTTCCGTCACCACCCCAGATTGCCTGTAACCACCCTAGATTGCCTGTAATCTCCCCAGATTGTCCGTAATCTCCCCAGATTGCCAGTATCCACCCCAGATTGCCCGTCACCACCCTAGATTGCCCGTCACCACCCCAGATTGCCCGTCACCACCCCAGATAGTCAGTAAACACCACCAGATTGCCCGTCACCACCCCAGATAGCCAGTGAACACCCCCAGATTGCCCATCACCACCCCAGATAGCCAGTAAACACCCCAAGATTGCCCATAACCACCCCATACAGCCAGTAAACACCCCCAGATTGCCCGTAACCACCCAGATTGCCCGTGACCACCCAGATTGCCCGTGACCACCCAAGATTGCCCATAACCCCACCAGATTGCCTGTTGCCACCTCAGATATCCAGTAAACACCCCGAGATTGTCCATTACCACCCCAGATAACCAGTAAACACCCACATATTGCCTGTAAATAAAATGACACTCCTTTTCTTCTGAGCCCTGCTGTGTGCCCATACAGTGGTTTATGCCCACATATGGGGTACCATTGTACTCAGGAGAACCTCCGTTACAAATTTTGGGGTGCTTTTTCTCCCCTGTTCTTAGTAAAATTGAGAAATTTCAAACTAAACAAACATGTTATTGGAAAAATTCAATTTTTATTATTTTAACTAGTCTAGTTTTGAATACTTTCCTCCAATACCTGTGGGGTCAAAATGCTCACCACACCCCAAGATGGATTCCTTGAGGGGTGTACTTTTCAAAATGGGGTGACTTTTGGGGGGGGGGGGTTCTACTCTGTAGACATTACAGGGGCACTGTAAACGCACCTGGCTCTCAGAAACTTCTTCAGAAAAATCATGCACTGAAAATGCTAATTGGCGCTCCCTTCCTTCTGAGGCCCGTTGTGTGCCCACACAGTGGTTTATGCCCACATATGGGGTACCGTTCTACTCAGGAGTACCTGCGTTACATATATTGTGAGTTTTCTCCCCTGTTCCTCGTGAAATTGAGAAATTTCAAACTAAACAAACATGTTATTGGAAAAATTCTATTTTTTTATTTTCACTGTCTTTTGAATACTTTACTCTAATACCTGTGGGGTCAAAATGGTCACCAAACCCCAAGATAAATTCTTTGAGGGGTGAACTTTCCAAAATGGGGTGACTTTTGGAGGAGGGTTATTCTGCTGACACTACAGGGGCACTGCAAACGCACCTGGTGCTCAGAAACTTCTTCAGCAAAATCTTAACTGGAAATGCTAATTGGCGCTCGTTCCCTTCTCATTGGCGCTCGTTCCCTTCTGTGTGCCCATACAGTGGTTTACACCCACATATGGGGTACCATTGTACTCAGGAGAACCTGCGTTACAAAATTTGGGGTGCATTTTCTCTCATGTTTATTATGAAAATCAGATACTTTAATCCTAACAAATATATTATTGGAAAATTTCTATTTTCCATTTTTTTCCGGCCTAATTGTGAATACTTTCCTCCAGCCCCTGTAGGGTTACAATGCTCATTATACCCCTAGAGTAATTCTTTAAGGTGTCTAGTTTCCAAAATGGGGTCACTTATGGGGGTTTCCAGCATACAACTTAAAAAAAAGAACTGGTCCCTAAAAAAATCAGTTTTGGAAATTTCATGAAAATTTGATAATTTGCTGATACATTTCTAAGCCCCGTAACACCCTAAAAAAAGTTAAATATGTTTAAGAAATGAAACCAGAATAAAGAGGACATATTGATAATGTGACTTAGTAACTAATTTTTGTCATGTGACTATTTTTTTAGAAGCAAAGAATTTCAAAGTTCGTAAAGTGCAAAATTTAAAAATTTTTCATTATATTTTGATGTTTTTCACAAAAAACACAAGACAGTGGCACAGCAGATGGCATTATTACTATATAGGGGCACAGCAGATGGCATTACTGTATAGGGGCAAATTAGGAGGCATTATTACTATATAGGGGCACAGCAGGGGGCATTATTACATTATGGGCTCACAATAGGAGGCATATTTACTATATAGAGGGCACAGCAGGGAACATTACTACTATATAGAGCACAGCAGGAGACATTACTATATGGGGCAGAGCAGGGGTTATTCCTATATGTGGGGGCACAACAGGAGACTATTACTATATGGGGCACAGCAGGGGACATTATTACTATGGGGGTGCACAATAGGGGGTTATTACTAAATGGGCCATAGCAGAGGGGATTATTACTATATGTAGGGCACAGCAGGGGACATTAATACTACATGGAGGCACAGCATTGAGGCATTATTATATGGGGGCAAAGCAGGAGGCATTATTACTGTATGGGGGCACAGCAGGGGGCAGGGGAAGTTGAAAGAAAATTGCGGAGCCTAAGATGTTTGTCTGGTAGGTTCTGAAGAGATGAATTGCAGCTGGAAGAAATCATCATGGTGGCCTATGCCGGATGGAGAGGAAAAGGGAAAGAGAGCAAATCAGAACAAAGACATCACCTTTGAGTCACTGAATGAGGTTTTTGCATTTTGCAGAATGTTATCTGGTAGGAATTCCCCGAGGCAGAAAAGGTTGGGAAACACTGGCCTAGAGGAAAGGAGTTAGGGCAGACCTGACAGAGGCTTTGTGTACAGGTGGAGCTGTAAAGGAGCTGCCTGGACAGTAGATTGCACCACTACAGATGACAGTGACCTTGACAGGGGCCCAGGAGGGTTGACTTCCTGTGTCTGCTTAGCTGCAGTTATAATGAGTGGCGGCAATAGAGCTGAGCCAACCATTGGGGTTACTAGCTTCTGCACTGGGCTCCTTCGCTAACTGCTTACGACGGCACTCAGAGGGTCTAGACTAGAAGGACTAGAGACGACCCTCCCACCAGGAACTAACTTCCTTTTATAGGGGATAACTAAACCTCCTAGTGATTGGTGGGACCGTTTATGTAAAAGGAAGAAAGAAGGAGAAAGGATAGAAAAAGGAAGGAACTAGGCCTGCACCTGTGACTGGACATAAGAACAGCAAGTGACAAAAACAGTTAACCCAGTGCATTCCTTCAGCTGTGCTGAACATAAGGCATAAGAAAACAACCAGTGGGGGAAACACAGAATACACCCACTGTAAGAACCTGATACGAGTTACTTTGCCCAGGTGCAATAGAAAGTTAGTGGCACACCTGTGCTAGGACACTACTCATGCATTTTACAATGCTCTTGTTTTGAACCAGGGATCGTGGATATAAGGGGTGACATTTTCTCTTTCTTTCCAGGGTTTGTGAGAAGCAAAGCTGCACACTTACTTGGGAAGGTGTGAACATATGTTGCGATTGTGCTAGTGCTGCTGTGCCATCTTCCATTTGAGGGCAGACAGATGGGCCTATAACTCAGTGGGCTGACGTAGAGGGAGCCTCAGATGTTTGCTGGCAAGACAGCATGCAAACCACTCGTAAGTAAAATGCAAGCCGCAGCATTTATCAGAACTGTTTTATGAGTGTCTCAGTCCCTTATCGAATTTGCCAGCACCAGAAAAGGTACCAGCCACAGGCCCTTTGCTTTGTTTTGCCACCTGATTCTTTTTTGTGTGCTGTTTCCGGGGTCGGTTAAATGACCACCACCGATTCCTCTAGACGGTCATGGCCTTTAGTCCATATGGGGTCTAGCACTTTGTCATCATGCTGGAGGCACTTTGTGACACAATCAACTAAAGCCTTCACTTGATCTTGACTAACCATTCGGTGGCCAATATTGGGGCCTATCAAGTGACACTTAAATCTGATTGAAATCTCTGATGTTTCCATGCTGTGGAGTTCAGTCCATTGTGTGACTGTCCACTGGACTTCTTAACACAGAATGATCAGGCATTTCAATCTATGTGTTACAAGTTATCCCTAATCTTTTCTTACAAAAGTTAAATATCAATCTGCTCTATTCTTCCTGCTCTTTAACAGGTCTATAGATTAGATCACATTGGCTTTGAGACACTGACCATCGTAAAGAGGCTGATGGACACCCACCGATCTAGCTAACTATTAGGATACACCAAATATCCAAGGTGTCGCTAAAGGGAGACTACAAACTTCGGTTTATACTGTTCTGCAACAAAGACTATTTCATGTTTATTGATTCACTTGTGGTGTGCCCCCGAGGTGTTATGTTGGAGAAACGGCCAGTCACTTGCTAGATGGTGAGGTATGACCCCACTCCTGTGGTGGTTGGCGGAGATGTAGCCGGACCCAGAGATGCTGTGTTGTTACACCAGTGCCAGTTGGGCACACAGGTATGGTGGCACACCTACTTTTATTTTAAAGGGCCGGTTACACCTTGTTCCCTGTGGTCAGTGACCTGCCACTCTGCTACGAGGTCCCTTAGGATGGACAGGTATAGTGACCCTCCCGACTATCAGTACCACCACCCACAAAGAGCGGAAATGTCCCAAGGATGTAGTGAACACTGTCTGTGTGGGCAAAGAATCACAGAGTCTATTTATCATAAATAATCTCTTGTTTACTTTGGAAGTACTGAAGTGCAGCAGAATATACAGCTGTGCTTAGACAGGATACATTTATCTTGATAAAACATACGGTAGCACACTGGGTAATACAGGATCCAGTTTCTGTGATAGGAGTATAGTGAAAAGTACAGTCGTGCCGACTGAGTTGCATGTTGAGAGATACAGAAAAAAAAAAAAAAAAAAAAAAAAAAAAGAGGATCAGAGAGGAGGATGTCATGAGAGTCCCAACCCAAATAGTACTGTGCTCTGCTGGGATGTTGGAGGATAAGGTAGAAGAATACTTTAGGAGAGAATACTTGTGCCTGTGTTTTGACCTTTGGGTCTTCGCACCACCTTATGCTCTAGTGTTGGCTAAACCATCCTCCTAGGCCAACACAAGCCCCAGACCGTTACCTGGGATGAGCAGAATGCTAAGCTTTCCCTGCTGCGAGACAGAGTTCCTAGGCTCTTAGCAACTTTGCTCTATCCGGGTCAGTTCCTAGCTTCTTTGGCTTTTACCTGGATACTGTCTTGCACTGTAACTCTCCTAGTCCACGGCATGGGTTGAGATGATCTCTGACTTGTCCTTTCCTTTAGGAGTTTAGGCACTGCATAGTGTTGTGTAGAGTAAACTGAGGAGAAACTTAACTATGTCTTGCTTCCTACCCATACTGGAACCTAAGACTGACTTGGTAGGGTGAGGGGAACTGGCAAAGGGCCAGGGCCCAAAGAGACCACTGTAGGGAGCTTTGTAGCTTCTCCCCCACAACATCCAATACAAAAGACCTTCCTCTACCCATGTGACTTCCAATCTCCAGCGTATCTAAGGTGCGCTGTCAGTGGGTGAAGAGTGCATAAGACAAAGTAAAGCAAGAGGTGATAGGACAGAAGAAGAGACTCCTATAGGTTCACGGATCCATGTGGTACAAGAGAAAACCAGTAACCCATTAGTAACTTTGGCTGTGCAATACTCACATATGTACGTACAATACCGACATTAGTGGCAAAAAAATAACTTCTAAACACTCCAGCATGACTTAACCCAACGAAGGAACTTTTTGGACAGGTATATGAAAAACAAAAAAGAAAAAGAACCACTGTGGTGGGACACCAAACACTCTAACCAGACCTTGCAAATCCTTAGATATTACCAGTTTAAAACACGATCTGATAGGACTAAACCTTAATCCATCTTAACTGTACACCACACAGATTCGGGACCTGCAAAAGGAGTTAAACCTAAGGACATTATATACATCCACACAATTTCCTGATGAACCCTTGTACACTACATAGGAGAAACACGTCAGAAGTGGAATTTCCTATTGTCCTGAAAATTCTGACTGAACTCAAGAGTGTGCCTGCATCAACCATTTTTCCGATTACCTTTGTGATTTCTACCTTTACCAGATGGGGCAACCGTACTCTTTCTACCCCCTACTGCATCTGGACACCACATTCTGTGATTGTCTGCGAGTGTAGGGGTAACCTCGCATCTGGCAAAGGGATACCTAACCCAGCAGTCTGTTTTATGTTAAGCAGGGCATTGTCCTCTACATTTATCTAGTCCTTGCCTCTCCTACTCATGACCTCTTTTTGATTAAGATACTTATCTACCTGTATGCTATTACTCTGCACTAATAAACTATTTTATATGCAGTATCTTGCATCCACCACAGTAGTCATTTCTCTACATATGTTTATCCCACTGGTTTAGGTCACTTGTTTAGTCCTTTCTATCGCTGCCTGAATCAGCAACCTTTTTCTGGCTTGAACAGAGGTTTTAATATATGGACATTTTTCAACCCTTCCTTACGTACCACTGACTGTCAAGCCACCAGTCCCTCAGCACAGAGAACCACTGTTGTGCCCTGAAAAGGGCAGTTAATAAAGTTTTGTGGCCTACCTATCTCTCCCTGCAGAGCCAACCTTTAATACTAACCAGAAACACAATGGCGGTGGTATGTGTTACCAGCATTATTATACACTAGGGTCTCATGTCCTGCCCCTATGGGGCATGGCTGGGATTGCTAGGGCAACTGAAATGTCTACAAGCATGCCGAATAGCTGCTGAGCAGTCAGCACAGCTGCCTTCCAACAAACTTTGATTAACTACAAACAGATAAATAAACAGACTCGTTACTCTTGGTGTATCAGGTGTACAAAATTAAACTCGGTCTTTTCAGTTAGCTCATCACTACTCCCTACTCAAAGTAAGCCATCCTATTCATCTACTCTCAAAACTTCTGCTTACCAAAGTGCACAGCTTACCTTCTTGTGACATGATAAATTTATAAACCTTTAACAGAGTTTGCCATATGCCCTATTAGGATATGTTGACATGATAAAGTAGGTCCCTTTAAACCAGAGGTGGGGAACCTTTTCCATGTCGAGCATTAATAAAATCATTCGAGGGCCGCATACTGTGTACAGCAGTTAGTAGCGTGGGTTAGCAGCACCCGGGGCAAGGCAAAGTATTGTTCCCCTAGTGATATTGTAGTTAACCCCCAGTGATGCCTCTGGTAGTCTAGTTAAGCCCCCCCCCCCCCCCCCCCCCCCCCCCCCCCCAAGGAATGTCCCTGGTAGCCTAGTTAAACCCCCCAGTGCCTTTCCTGAATTAAAAAACACACACGCACACCACTCACCTTTCCTCCACGGCCCAGGTACTCTTCTCTCCCCTCTAGCCCGTGCCAGTCTTCTCCTGCAGGCGTCGCTCCCCTGTGATATGCGCGCCACTCTGGTGGGGAAGGGGACAGCACTCACAGCATCCTCTTGTGTCACAGACACAGAAAGATGCTGTGAATGCCGGCTCCTGCCCCACCAGAGTGGCCCGCACATCACAGGGGAGCTGCGGGCCACATCGGGACGGAGGTTCCCCCATCGCTGCTTTAAACCATGCTCTGATTTCTAGACCACGCAACACAGAATTAAAAAAAAAATCCAAGGATGCCAGCAGAATATTTCAATGCTTATGACTGTAATGAATAGAAACTTTTCTCCACCCTTCACAACATGGGTCAAACTATGAGGCTATATTAACAAGGTAAAATTGGGTATAAAAATACAGCCACATTTTGAATCTAATAATCTGCTATGTTTAAAAAGGGAAACTATCAGCACAATTGCACTGAAGTTCCCAGCAGCACCTAATAGATTATGTAAGGAGCCCCTTACCATGCCTGGGATTGTTTATCCAGTAACTTCATATCCGGGGGAAAAAGGTCTTGATGCTGCGCACTAGATAGGGAGAAATCCAGGTAACTAGTCATCTTGGTTTTGAGTTGTCACAGCTGTCTGCCTATCAGTGCGCTATGTTGGGTAAGACAGCCCGTTAGAGGCGATGGCCAGGGTAATGACTTAAAGTGACATTGTCACCCCCTTTCTGTATGGGGAATTCTCTACACATCTGTAAATTCAGCAGTTTTCATGCTTTTCTTTATAATAGATTTGTTGGTGCTTGGTCCAGTGAAAAATACTTTGTTGGCAGATTGTGCCACCTGGGCAGGGCTTCATGACCACATCGCCATCTAGGCCCTGCCCCCTCAGTGGCCATTGGAATGGCCCTGCCTAGAGGTCTAGGCTCCACCCCCTCAAGGTCATTCCATTCCAATGGCTGCCAAGGGGGCAGGGCCTGGAAGTCATGGAGGGGGCAGGGCTGCGGCTGTGAAGCCCCGCCAAGGTGGCACAATCCACCAACGATAAAAAGCATTTTTCCCTGGACCAAGAACCTAGAAATCTATTATAAAGTAAAGTATGAAAACTGAAGAATTTAGGCAGGAAAACTTGTGGCACTGATTGGCAAAGGAAGGGGCTACCTCTTTCAGTCCAGCATTTGCCATTAATAGCATCTAAGAGGTCACTTGAGGTCAATATGGTTGTCCTCCAATCACAATCCCAAATCAGTGCCCTGATCCAACAGACTTTGCAAAATGAGGGCAATATCATGTGTATGTATCCTCTCCGAGAAAGGGTGTAAACAATTTAATATCTGTAAATATACTGTAGCTACTTATCTATACTTGAGGCACATTTTTAGTATAACCCACTAAAGTCAGTAGCTATCATTTTGCAAAAACATCTGAGTAAAAAAGTAAAAAGATAATATTTTATTTAAACGGGGTACATTGAACTACAATAAAATATAATACAGTTATAACAAAGGTCCTACATGACATACAAGAGTGGTTTTACACAGCATTTTTTAGAAATATACCACTACAGTTTGATACAGTGTGTTTGAGCCAAAGCTGAAAGAAGAAGAAAATTGTAAGTTTTTCCTTCTTATTCATTTTGTATCCACTTTGGCTTTGGATTGAAATGCTGGGCCACCATTTTTGGTAATACTCTAACGGTTTATGATCCAGAGCATTTCCAGAAACAGCAGCCCAGATGTATCAATGTCTGAGACTGTAAAACCACCATAACACACTTCACATAAACAGGTTAAAATGCATATGATAGATAAATAGATAACACACAAATACTATCAGGCTCTGTATACACACACCATAAAATATAAAATGTCTGTTTCATATCTAATGTCAATGGAAAATGGCCGTCTGTGCACACATTCTTACTGTCTGAATACAGCCTGGCAAAAAAAAGTTATATCCATAAATAAAGTGCAAACTCACTAGAATTGTGCTAGTCTAAGACAACTAGAATGCAATTTGCCTACTTTGAAGCACATTCAGACCAAAAAAAAAAAATGGATTACATTATATTATTCGGTCACTTCCCAGCCGTACAATTTCATCAAGAAGAAAATCTATATCACATTTTCTAGAAGCAGGATTAGAAAACACCATACGGAAGAAATTCGGCTTTTCTTTCAGTGGCTGGTAACTGACCATTACTGTTCCTTCCTCCATCATCCTAGCTTTAATCTTTGGAGCAACCTAAAACAAAAGTTAAAAGGGCTCAGTTGGTGGTATCCTTTACTACATGTACAATTGACACACACAGCTCAGAAACATTCCTGATTGTGGAGGTTTTGATCTGTGCTGGACCACTGCAGTGTGAACGGCCCCGCACATATCACTGTCCCCGGAGATTTTTAAAAGTATTTTAATAACCCCTTATAACCCCCCACACACACACAAAAAAAAAGTTAAAATATACTACTTTCCCACTACAAAAATGCAAAATATATTTTAATTAATTGGACAATTCAGCACGCTACTATAAATAACATTGTTCCCATATGGTGACCAGCATAAACGGAAAAAACAAAAACACTGTAGGTTGAGGGGGGGGAAGCACTATGGCTCTTAGAAGGCTAGAAGGAAGATTGCATTAATTTGACCTGAACATCTGTGCATCAATGACCGCAGTCATGAAGAGGTTAAAGCTTAACATGACTTTGAAATAGTGCTGCTGCAGGGCATGTAGTATGATAAATAGGTGTCTAGGGCCAAGTGCATGTCAGTTGTCCTTCTGCTCTGCACAGACCAATGAACATTCTTGGTTGTGCACTGCTGCAAGTGAGTAAACCAACTGATCTAAGATTATACACACACACACACAGTATTTTCCGGCGTATAAGATGACCCCTGACTTTAGAAGATTGTCACCATTGTACCATTCCTGGCATTGTACCATTCCTGGCGCAGGCAGTGTGACGTACACTACCTGCGCCGGAGACAGATCGCTGAACCTCTCCCAGGCAGCCGAGCGTCTCATCGGTAGAGATGAGCGAACCTGCTGAGGTTTGGGTTCGTATAAACCTGAACTCTCTGTGTCTGATTCCCGCTGTTTGCACGCTCCGTGGAGAGGGTGGATACAGCCTGAGGACCGCCTGGAAAACTGTGATATAGCCTATGGCAGGCAGTGTACATCACACTACCTCCACGGAACAGTACAGGAGGCGAGCAGAGGCCGGGAACGGGCCCTAAGCGAGTTAAATGTTTGTTTGTTTGTTTTTTATAGTGGTGGGTGGGGATGGGGCCATTTTTAAGTCCCCCCCACCATATGGGGCGACCATATCTGGTGTATAAGACGACCCCTGACTTCTAAGAAGATTTTTCGAGGTTAAAAAGTCTTATACGCCGGAATATATATAATATTATATTATAGAAAAACCCGTCCATAGAGTGAAATGCAGAAGCATGAGCAGCACAATAGGGCACTAAACAGGCTGCTGGAGTGATATTAAAACATAATTGCACAGCTTACTTAAGGCAAGCATTAACTATACATTTGCAGGGTTTCTCCCCCCACCCCATTTCTTATGTCATGACAAATACTCTAAGATCTTTACAAGGGGTGATCAGCGGACAGGGACTGCCAATAAAACATATGTAAAAATGGCAGCAGTCAAGCTAAATGTTTTTAATTCGACAGTCAGTTGGTCACTCATCTTCCTGTGTAACCAGTAATCTAATGCTGCGTTTACACGAAACGATAATTGGCCCGATCGTACGATAAACGATGTCGGAGTAACAATTTTTTTTCACAACGGTCAGTGTTTAGACGGTACGATATATCGTACGGAAATTCGCTCTGCGATCGTTTAAGCCTATCTCACACATTGGTTAAATAGGTGAACGACTGTTTACACGGAACAATCTGCGAAATTTTTGCGGACGATTTTGGAACATGTTGTAAGATCAAAATGAACGATTTCTCGTTCGTCGTTTGATTGTTCGCATCGTTTACACGTACGATTATCGTTCGAATTTGATAAAGTTATCGTGCAAATTCGCACGATAATCGTTTCGTGTAAACGCGGCATAAGGAACAATAACAATAATACACAATGGTCATCTGTGGCCAGCTGCATGATTTTTTTGAGTCTTTTGGAGGCTCTGCAAACAAATGCAGATTAGTTCTTGTTTACAGCGATACTTAGGGTGTGTTTGCACAGAGATTTATCTAATGGATGTTTGAAGCTAAAGCCAGGAACAGAGCATAAGCCGAGGACAGGTCATAAGGACTGAGATTTCTCCTCTTTTCAAATCCATTCCTGGCTTTGGCTTCAAAAATCTGTCAGATAAATCCCTGTGTAAACACACTTTAAGGGTCCTATTTAAGGCAGCAAATACAGCTAGGGTCCTTATTGCAGAAAATACAGGTTGAACCATTATGATGCCTGTAGAAAGGAACTGTAAAGGTAAAACCTTCTGCTATAAAAAAAAGTCATACACACACGCCTTGCAGCATGCATTCTCTCTAGTGCTGCTGCCCAGGTCATGCTAGGCAGAGCAGCTGGGGGAAGATACACAAGGTCTTGCTGCTCAGCATTCTCCTCTTCACTGCAGTCATAGGCCACACCCCTCAAATATGCAATTTTAGTTATAAATCTGATGGGAAGGGTTGTGTTTAAAAATAAATAATATATCAGACAGTGTTACCCCAGGCACTGGACACCAGTGCCTAGGGAAAAACCATGGCCCTTTCCATGCATGTAATCTTATTTACTTAATTTCTCTAGTAGTCTGTAAACAAAACTGTAAAAAAAATTATAAAATACATGATTTATCAGTGATTTTGGTGTAAAATTGTTGTCAGTTGTACACATGTCACATTTTCAAATTGCTGAGAGTCCTGATATCTGTTAGATCAAGGAGACACACAGTATCTACCATATGGCAGCATATAAGGAGGTAGCAATTTTGCCAAATTTAACTTGATAAGTCGTACAAGTTTACTTTAGTTCTGATAGGAGTACCCCTTTATGTACATTAATATTGTGTGGTATTTGCTATAACTATCGCAAATAAAACATTCTACCTTATGTAGTTTAGTATTCCATTCTTTGTCCCTTGGCTTGCCTCTCAGACAGGGCGGTAAATACCAAAAACAAACGTTAGTATGCTCTGGCTGCAACAAAGAACAGATTAAGTAATGCTAATGACACATTTCTCTGTGGAACAGACATTTTCTGTGCTATTCAGCAGTAAGGAGTGTTAGTCAACTCCAGCCCAACTCCAGTACAAACAACATGTCATGTTCTAAAGCTTTCCTTAGTATTTCTCAGGTAACATAATTATAGTCAGGGCAATAGGTATTACCAAAAGTCTTCTCTATATGGGATATCCTTGAAAATCATGACCTGCAGGGGGTACTTGAGGACTGGAGTTTAGAACCACTGCTCTAAAGAATGCTTTTCTATACACCAAATAAAAAAAATAAAAAAAATAAAATTAGTCAGTTTGCCTGTTTAAAACAGTCAGTCACAATGTCTAATCTTACAATTATAATAAAGAGTAAATTATACACCATCAATCAGGACCAGCCTTTGGTTGGACAATGCCCTGTTTAAGATGACACTGGTGTGGCGGCAAGCCTAGAATGTCTGTTCTCCAAACGTACAGAAGTAGGGGGGGGAGAAATTTTATCAATGATGTACAAAACATTACAGCATGGAAAGTGTCTGTTGATCAGCTAAAAATAATTTGTATTGTCTCCTGGCTGCTGTTTAGCCACAATATGCGCAAAACCGTGGTGTTTTTACCACAATCTCGCTCAAAATCAGAGCCAAATAGCAGCCAGGAGACAATACAGTAAAGTTACTGTAGATGTTGAAGGACCACACATGTGACTGTCACCACAGGTCCTGCACACTTTGCACTACGGAGCAAGAAAACACAAGATACAGGTGTGTGAAAAGGGGACATGGAGGACAATCAGGGAAGACCAGTCTGGGGAGGGGGGGGGGGGGGGGGTACAGGGTCCAGGGTCTGTATTTGGGGGTCTGGTTGTACATTATTCTATACTTAAGCCCCTAACTTGCAGTCTCCAAGTAGATGAACCTCCTGCTGAACCTCCTGGCCTATCCACATGTGCATGCGTGTCTCTATTCTAATGAGGATTGGTGTGTATTTTGTTCCAATATCTTGTGGCCGATTCATTAAAATGTGGCACTGCTATAGTGAATGTATCAAAGCAACAAGTTGCAAAGTTGCAAAAATTGTGCAAGCATATTCACCTGGTACTGACCAGACGTAGGCCTGCACCTTTTTGTGTGACGCATCTAAAAAAAATAAATACTCACCCGTCGAATAGAACTTAGACCAAAAATGTGTGAAAAATCCAATATGAAAGAATAATGACTTACTTCATCAGCAAAGACAAGTTGAAAGTCATCTCTAGAATTCAGCTTCTTGTACAGATAGTCTGCATTTTCTAGACATCTGTTAATCTGTAGTTCAAAGCCATGGGTACCCTAAAACAATATAAAATAAATATTATAAACAATATTAAAACATAGATTTTATATCCAGCTTTAAGAAACATAAAATATAAAAATGTATGCCCATTTTAAAATAGGGCATACATTTGGTTGGAATCCAGTGTTTCTATTAGTACCATAATATCAGAAGTATGGCGATACAGGTTTAACGCTTTAAAGTTAGGTGGAATCTTTGGGGGAGATTTATCAAAGGATGTAAAATTTACACTGGTGCAAACTACCTACAGCAACCAACCACAGCTCAGCTTTAGGCAGTGCTTAAGGAAAGAGGAGCTTTGATTGGTTGCTGTGGGTAGTTTGCACCAGTCTAAATTTTACACCCTTTGATAAATCTCCCCCTTTATGTCCAATATGGACAATAAAATGCTCAACATCCCTTTAAAAGAGACATTAACCCCTTCAAGACAGCCCTTTGATGCACGGATGTCAGGGTCAAATTAAAGGAGTACTCCAGCAAAAATGTGTCTTTCAAATCAACTGGTGTCAGAAAGTTATATAGACTTGAGATTTTTTTTAACATAGTAGCTAATAAGTATGGGAAGACTTGTAATTAACTTCTATGTCATGCAGGAACTGTTTAGAGCAGGAGAGGTATTCTATGGGGATTCATAGAAAACTAAGACAGTTTCTGTCTCTGCCAAAGATGTCAGCAGAGAACACTGTCAGAATGAAAATAAAACTTCCTGCATGATATTTGGTGGCTAATACATATGGGAAGACTTGAGATTTTTTTTTATAGAAGTAAATAAATCTTTATAAAACTTTCTGATATCAGTTGATTTTAAAGAAAGATTTTTCTCTGGACAAACACTTTAATGCAATATTTCTTCTCGCCTTCTAAGAGCCAAAGCACTTTTTCCTACCTACAGGGCTGTTCGGGTGTCTTTTTGTACCATGATCTCTAGTTTTTATTATCATATTAGTGTAACAGAAAAATTGATCGCTTTATTATTTTTTTTCTGATAACTTATTAAAATCAGCAATCCTGGTGTTGTATTTGAATAGATCGGACAAGTCCGCATGCTACGATAATAAAATATTATATATATACACACACACACACACACACACACACACGTGATCAGGACCCCATCACTTAGTGTCAGAAGCTTGTTCTGTTACCAAGTACCTTAAACACCACGATCGCAGCGTTTAAGGAGTAATGAGAAGCAGCTGCCTCTCATAACCTTCGGCCCCGGACACACTGATGTGACCGGGATCGCTCTCACTGCAGCGGTCCTGCAGACATCAGTAAGCCCCTCAGTCAAGAACGTATCTGTACATTCCTACTGCACGGGGTATGTGCAGTAGGAACGTATATGCATATGCGTATATGCGTATATTACTGACGGGAAGGGGTTAAAATGGGTTGCTCAGTGTACACTTAGATTTGTCTAACCTGCTTATGGTAAAAAAAAAAAAACGCTAAATGTGTCCTTTTTGTGCACAGACCGCTGAGGATGAATGTAAGTCTCAGTAAAACCAATAGGAGCACTGCCCCACCCCCATAGCGATGATCCGGCCCACTCCTTTAATCAGAAGGGGCAGGCCGGTGGCAGATCAGCACCATGGGTGCAGGGCAGTGCTTTCAATGATGCCCCGGTGCTCCAAAATGATCTTACTGGACCATGGAGTAAACTAAGTGTATGGGAATGGCACAGAGGATGAAGGCAAGAAAACTTAAAGGGGTAGTGCAGCGCTAAGAAATTATTCACAGAATAATACACATTACAAAGTTATACAACTTTGTAATGTATGTTATGTCTGTGAATCGCCCCCTTCCCGTGTCCCCCCCACTCCCGCACGTGTACAGGGAAGTGTGGTGCATTATACATACCTGTCATGTGCCGACTCCTGTCTCCGATCTTCTGTCAATGACGTCATCTTCGCCCGGCCGAACAGCTCCGACTGTCCCTAGTGCCGGCCGCCCTCTGCAGCGTCATCAGCTGCTCAGCCTCGATTGACTGAGCGTAACTGTGCTCAGCCAATTGCGGCTGAGCATCTGGTGACGCTGCAGAGGTTGAGTGGCACTAGGGACAGGCGGAGCTGGCACAAGACGGATCAGGTATGTATAATGCACCACACTTCCATGTACACGTGCGGGGGTGGGGGACACGGGAAGTGGGCGATTCACAGACATAACATACATTACAAAGTTGTATAACTTTGTAATGTGTGTTATTCTGTGAATAATTGTTTACCACCCCACTACCAGTTTAATCCCTGGTGTCCATCAGCAGGTTATATTAATCTAACCTGTTGATAGGATCCTTTTAAGTGTGCAATATGCCCATAACCAATCTTAGCTCAGCTTTCAGTTTTGGTAAATTCAAGTTGTAATTGGTTGCTATGGACAGTTTTCACCAGTTCCTACTTTACACAGTTTGTAATCGAATCAGGGCATGTTTACCAGTTAACAAAATGTCCCAGATTGATCATACAGCTGATGTAGGAAGGTAGGACAATGTTCTCAGCTGTCAATCCCAACACACAGCTCTCACATTGTGCAATGTAGGGTATTCTAATCATACAAAGAGACTTTCATAATCTGTTTCTGTGCAGCAGAGATGTGTCGAGCATTAAAACTATTCCAATACAAGAATTCCTATAGGCAGATGAGAATAGATAAAATAAAAAGGCAACTTACTTTCGCTTTCCACATGAGCCAAAGCTTAAACACATCAACATGCCTGCCACACTGGATGGTCTTGTCCCCAGTATCATAGCTTACATCATATTGCTTGTCTGGTTGAAAGAGATAATTGGCACACAATTCATTGCAAGCTTGCAAGAGACCCTGAAAAAGACAGACCACATTTTCAAGCTTTCTGCCTTCTAAAATTTAGACGCTCAACCACACCATCCTCACAATGCTTTCTGACTGCCTGTAAAAATATATGTAGGAGCTTAAAAAGATCCTATACAGTACCCATGAAGTACCAGAAAACATAACCTCATTTACAGGGGATGGGAGGGGGGGGGGGGTATTTAAGACCAGCATATGTCAGTATTGATAAATCTCCTTTTTTTAGCATGGTGTGTCTTGTAAGGTCTTAAGTTACAATGGACTTTCCTGGACCATATGTGTTAGAGATATTCTAACCTGATCAATTGTATGTCATGGGATAGAACGCTGTAATACATTATCAAAGCTTGCTCTTAGAGAATTTTTTAACAAAAAAGGTGTCAGAAGATGTATAATTACCTTCTCCCTAAAGAGAATAGCAGAACACTGAAGAGGAACACCCATCATTTTGTGTGGATTCCAGGTCACCGAATTAGCTCTATTGAGGACAAATTAAATTGCTGTAAAGCTACACAAATAAATCTTAACATCTAGAAAAGTTATGGGTTAGGAGAATTTTTTTTTTTTTTAAAAGTTTATCACTTTCATGCTGCTTCAATCACAAGTAGTGATGGTTCCGAACCGAGTTCGGTTCGGGTTCGTACGAACCCGAACTCTCGGTAATGATTCCCGCTGTCTGCCCACTCCGTTCAGCGGGCGGACTGCCTGGAAAACTGGGATACACCCATAGCCATAGGCCGTATCCCAGTTTTTCAGGCGGTCCTCCCGCCGTATCCACCCGCTCCACGGAGCGGGCAGACAGCGGGAATCTGATGCAGAGCATTCGGGTTCATACGAACCCGAACCTCGGAGGGTTCGGACCATCCATAATCACAAGTTTTAACAGGGTAATCCCTGGACTGCCCTGCCAGCATTCTTTGCTAGACCTCTACCAATAATCAAACAGACAAAGCAATCTATTAAAAAGGGGAATTCTGGGCAGAGTATTTTTCGCTACCACCACACACCACCATGCACTTATGCAGTGTCCAAGAGATGGTGTCCTCCACTGCTTTTATGCAGCATATGTAGTTCGGTACTTTCATATGCTCTGGTGTTAAATGATGTAGTTGGCACTCCATCCACCAGCTATGTATTTTGTTTTGTCCAGCACAGCTGAAGGAGAAGTAAAAGGGTTAACTGTAAAACTGTATTCTTCCTAAAAGTATGCCATTGTCTGATGTCGTATTGTGCGCAAATCCTTGGGCTGGGTACTCTACTCTGTAAAAGCCTACAGGAACATTGTGGATTTTTGCTTTTCTACCCAATGAGGTCACCACATGGAGATAAATATACTGAGGTAATTAGTTTGGGGCAGTGGGAGAGACTACACCAGTATAGAGCCTACTGAGGAGCTTTTTCCAGGGCCCGGCCTGGCAGCCAGGACCCATTTGTGGGTTCCTACACTGAATCAGTGTGCATGCAGCTCTTATTTCTTTCAGCACACCTGGTCTCTTTTCACATCTGGCTAGTGCACCTTGTGGTTAAGCGGCAGTAAAGAAACAAAGGACAACCCTATTCACTCTGGGCAGTGGGCGCAGATAGCCAAAAACTCCGCTGCAAGTGCTAGCTTTCCTTAGGGGTCTCCTCAATAGCTAGCTCTACCCACAAGGTGGGGCCTATGGTCCTGATCTAGAGTCACTACAGACCCACAAGTGTTAGGTGAATAGTCATATCCATGGGCATAGGCACTCTATTCTAAATCCCTGACAGCCGAGTACCCAAGGGTCTGGAAAGGCTCCCACTAACACCTCACTAGCAGTCCACTGTCACCACCACAGAGTAACAGTTTCTCAAATAAAATCAGTCTATTTAAAGTGTAACTTTTTTTTTTTACTAGTACAAGTGATTTTAACCCCTTCGTGCTGCAGCTAGTTTGGGCCTTAATGACCAGGCTAATTTTTCAAAATCTGACCTGTCTCACTTTATTCTCTTATAGCTCAGTGATGCTTTAATGTATGCTAGCGATTCTGAGATTGTTTTTTCGTCACATATGGCACTTTATGTTAGTGGCAAAATTTGGTCACTACTTTGTGTGTTTGTGAAAAACATCAAAATATCATGAAATGAAAAAAAAATAGCATTTTATGAACTTTGAAATTCTCTGCTTCTAAAAAAAGAAAAGTCGTAGCACATAAATACATTACCAATATGTCTTCTTTATTCTGGCATAGTTTGGTAAACATATTTTACTTTTTTAGGGTGTTATGGGGCTTAGAAATTCATCAGCAAATTATCACATTTTTGTGAAAGTTTCCAAAACTGATTTTTTTAGGGACCGGTTCTTTTTTTAAATGGATTTAAAAGTCTGGTATCCTGAAACCCCCCATAAGTGACCCCATTTTGGAAACTACACACCTTAAAGAATTAATCTAGGGGTTTAATGAGCATTTAACCCTACAGGGGCTGGAGAAAGTATTCACAATTAGGCAGTAAAAAAAATGGAAAATTAAAATTTTCCAATAATATATAGGTTTAGATTAAAGTTTCTCATTTTCAAAAGGTAAATGAGAAAAAAAAAAAAAGCACCCCAAAATTTGTAACGCAGGTTCTCTTGAGTACAATGGTACCCCATATGTGGGCGTAAACCACTGTATGGGCACACAGCAGGGCTCAGAAGAAAGGGAGCGCCAATTAGTTTTTCCAATGGAGATTTTGCTGAAGAAGTTTCTGAGCGCCAGGTGCGTTTGCAGTGCCCCTGTAGTGTCAGCAGAGAGAAAAAACCCCATAAGTCACCCCATTTTGGAAAGTGCACCCCCTCAAAGAATTCATCTTGGTGTGAGGTGAGCATTTTGACCCCACAGGTATTTCACAGGAAAGTATTCAAAAGAAGACAGTAAAAATGAAAAACTCAGAATTCTTCCAATATGTTTGTTTAGTTTGAAATTTCTCAATTTCACAAGGAACAAGAGAAAAAAAAAAAAAAAAGTACCCCAAAATTTGTAATGCAGGTTCTCCTGAGTACACTGGTACCCCATATGTGGGCGTAAACTACTGTATGGGCACACAGGAGGGCTCAAAAGGGAAGGAGCGCCAATTAGCTTTTTCAATGCAGATTTTGCTGCAGAAGTTTCCAAGCACCAGGTGCGTTTGCAGTGCCCCTGTAGTGCCAGCGGAGTAAAATCTCGCCATAAGTCACCCCATTTTGGAAAGTGCACCCCTCAAAGAATTCATTTTGGGGTGTGGTAAGCATTTTGACCCCATAGGTATTAGAGGAAAGTATTTAAAGTTAGACAGTAAAAATGAAAAACTCAATTTTTTCCAATATTATGTTCTTTAGTTTGAAATTTCTCAATTTTATGAGGAACAAGAGAAAAAAAGTACCCCAAAATTTGTAACTCAGGTTCTCCTGAGTGAAAAGGTACCTCATATGTGGGCATAAACCACTACATGGGCACACAGGAGGGCTCAGAAGGAAAGGAGCGCCAATTAGCTTTTTCAATGCAGATTTTGCTGAAGTTTCTGAGTGCCAGGTCCGTTTGCAGCGCCAGCAGAGTAAAATCTCCCAATAAGTCACTCCATTTTGGAAAGTACACCCCTCAGAGAATTCATTTTGGGGTGTGGTGACCATTTTTACCCCACAGGTATTAGAGGAAAGTATTCAAAATTGGCCAGTAAAAATGAAAAACTCGGAATTTTTCCAATAATATGTTGGTTTAGTTTGAAATTTCTCAATTTGACGAGGAACAGGAGAGAAAAAGTACCCCAAAATCTGTAACGAAGGTTCTCCTGAGTAAAACGGTACCCCATATGTGGGCATAAACCACTGTATGGGCACACAGCAGGGCTCAGAAGGGAAGGAGTGCCAATTTACTGGAGCAAAACCGCAGCTAGTAATGGTTATTAGAATAGCGCAGTTACTAAAATAAAAAAATGAGATTACAGGTAATGTGGGGTGGTTACGGACAGCCTGGGGTGGTTATGGGCAACCTGAGGTAGTTACAGGTAATCTGGGGTGGTTACGGACAACATGGGGTGGTCACGGGCAACCTGCTGTGGTTACGGCAACCTGCAGTGCTTACAGACAATCTGGGGTGGTTACGGATAAACTGAAGTGCTTATAGGTAATCTCGGGTGGGTACCTGTAATCGGCATGGTTACCGCAATCTGGAGGGGGTCATTGGCAATTTGGGGTGGTCAGAGGCGACGTGAGGTGGTCAGAGGCGACGTGAGGTGGTCAGAGGCGACGTGAGGTGGTCAGAGGCGACCTGCTGTGCTTACAATCTGGGGTGGTTACAGGCAACGTGGGGTGGTTACGGGCAACCTGCAGTGTTTACAGACAATCGGGGTGGATACGGGCAACGTGGGGTGGTTACGGATAAACTGAAGTTCTTATAGGCAATCTGGCATGGGCACCGCAATCTGGAGGGGGTCATTGGCAATTTGGGGTGGTCAGAGGCAACGTGGCGTGGCCAGAGGCAACGTGCGGTGGTCAGAGGCAACATGCGGTGGTCACGCGCAATCTGGGGGGTTACATGTAATCTGGCGTGATTACGGGAAACCTGGGGGGGGTTATGTGCAACCTGGAAGGGTTACAGACAATCTGGGATTGTTACTGCTAAACTGAAGTGCCTATAGGTAATCTGGGGTTGGTAAATGTAATTTGGGGTAGTTACGGGCAATCTGGAGGGGGTCACTGGCAATTTGGGGTGGTTACAGGCAACATGCGGTGGTTACGGGCAATTTGGGAGTAAACTGCAATTATTACTATAATAAAAAGTGTGTGTTTTATTTTTTTTGTATGTTTGTTACTTTTTGTACTTTATACATTCTTTTTCACTGTATTACTATTACTGTGATATTTTCTCTCAGTAATCATAGTTCAGTCTCTGTCTCTGTCACTTTAAATTTTCCAGAGTTGGCTGGTTGTGAAGCGCATGCGCACTTCATAACCAGCCAGGATGCAGAGGAGGACGGAGCTCCAGGATCAGGTGAGTATATGGGGAAGGGGGGGGGGGGTGACTGGGGGACGGGGACATCACTTTTTATCCCCTGTCACCAATCATTTATGGTGACAGGGGATTAAAAAGTGCCAGTGGCACATGGTACAAGCGATCAGCGGTATATAGTATATACCGCTGATCGTTTGTACCGGGACCCCACAGGGGGGTCCCCGATGACTGCCCCATGCTCTCCGCTACCTCCGGTGGCGGAGAGCATGGGGCTTTCATTTAAACTTTTCCATCCCTGCGAACAAACATCGTTTGTTCGCAGGGATGGCGGCGGCCATCTTGGAAATTATGGCCGCTGGGGGAGGGGGTTAGTGATTCCCTACTAGGGGGGGCTGATCTGGGGTCTGAGGGGACACTTTTCATCTCCCCCCGCCATGGATTCATGGTGGGGGGAGATGAAAAGCAGCGGCGGCACCGGTAATCTCCTTTACCGACGGCCGCCGCTATAACGTTAATAGCGGCGATCGTCGGTAAGGGGGGGGGGGGGCGGGACGGACCCCACACACTGCCCCAACCCCTCAGCTACCTCCGGTAGCTGGGGGCAGTCCCGGCCCCGCAGCCTTATTCTCTGCCATCGCCGTAAAAAGCTGATTGCAGCAGAATAAGGACACTTAGTGACCGCCGTAAAAAGCCGTATCGGCGGTCACTAAGGGGTTAAGAAAGCTTTTTTTTGTACAAAAACAGCTTCTCAGCCTCCCCCTCAATTCTTATCTGTTCATTATCAGTCTTCATTACAGAGAAGCAAATGAAGACAGGTTCTGCTGTGTCCAATATATCCCTATGGAGGAGGGAGTGGCTGAGGGAGATGAGTAAGCAGGAAGAGGAGACAAACTGGTTAGCAGTTTGGATACTGTCTGGGCATATAAAACGCTGGATTCAGAGCAGTGCCGTAGCTACCAAAGAGGCAGTTGCTATGGGGCCTGTGCAGGAGGGGGGCCCAGGGGAGAAGGTAAGAGCTTGTGTCCTTCTGCTTAACCCCTTATGTACTGTAGTGTGTAAGTGACCCGGTGTTTACTTAGATGCTGCAACACAAAAATTAGGGTTAAGCTGAAGACAAAAAGATAACCTCTGGTCTCCAACTGCCATCAAGTAGGAAAATGTGCAGAGCTCCCTGCAGAGGTCAGAGGTTATCAGTGCACCAGCAGTAAAGCAAATTTATCTCCTTGTCTCTAAACACTGGGTCACTTACACACTGCAGTACATAAGGGGTTAAGCAGAAGGTAGTCTGCTCATGCACCTATGTATTTAACCATAAGGGATCCTAATGGGCCCTTATAGGTAAGAACAGTGGACTGAGAGCAAAAAGCCATGGGTTCTCTGCTCTGCCAGTCACTCTTGTAGCTACAGCCAAGGTTCTGCCTCTAGCCACATCACAGAGCATATACTATAATATGGGGTAGGAAAACAGATTTGAGTACAGAAGAAAACTTTTGCCAAATAAAACCTTTTACAGAGTTTATTAAAATCACTTGTACTGTTCATGTTTGTTTTCTGAAAAATTACAGTTCTGATTTAAGTATTCCGAGACATTTACCAAGGGTTTTGCACCCATTTTTAGGTGAATTGGATTTTTCACCCATTTTTGGTTGGAGTTCTATATATGGACCGGTATTCCGGTATTCCACAGGCGGATATTTTTTAATCTGCCTCTTGAGTATTTAACAAACACAGCAATCGCTGAGCTCAGGGAGACCAAGAACAAAAAAAAAAAAATATATATATAAGAGTACTCGCTAAAGAGTCTCCACTCTTTACCCAAAAATCTGCACAATCCTAGATTTACACCCAATGCCTCCTTTGCGACTTTTTAAAATGTGCAAAAACTGGTGCAGGCTTAAGTCTGGTCAGTACCAGGTGATATTGTTTCATTTACTATGACAATGCGACTTTTCCATAATATAGTGGAACAGATTGAACTCCAACCCACAATAGAATTAGTAAAATGTGCCCCTTCATCTATTCTATATCCCACAAGCGAGAGGCTGTGATATTGTATGGTTTTAGTCTACCAGCGATAAGCTGTGAAGTCTATACAATAGGGAGTTTCATTTTGTAAGGTTAAAAAAAAAAAAAAAAAACCACACACCACACACAGAAATGTTACATTTTTTTACAGACCTTGCTTACGCCCCAAGTCTCAGTGATGTGAAAGATCTATATGCCAAGTCTCAAGATGATTGAATAATATTTAGAACACACACACACTTTGTCAGCCTCATGTTCGCTTGGGCTCTGAAGAATGATTTGGATATGCTACAGCTTCTGAGCACTTAGCACTTTTTTGATGTCTGCATCAGGGTAACAGTTGCTAAGGTATCTTGGTATCTGTCAGAAATATAGGATTGGCAAAAGTTTGTGATTTCTAGTTTTCCCAAATAAAAATTAACATTGGGGAAAAAAAAAAAAAAAAAAAAAAAAAAAAAAAATATTATATATATATATATATATATATATATATATATATATATATATATATATATAATATTTTTTTTTTTTTTTTTTTTCCCCTTATAAAACTGATCAAAGGGTGCAACCTCTAAATATTATGCTGTCTACTCGAAATTTGGCATACATATTTTGTAAAATGAAACACCCTAATATACAAGTATATTCAAGTCCAAAGTCTATCTCAAGTTATCCAGTTCAATTAATCACTGCAGTATGTTTGTGCATTTGAACTTTATTAAAATACTGTTACTGTGTACTGTCACTTTGAGAGATTCAAGTAAAAGTTTCCTGGCTAGGTTAAACTGCTGGACTTTGTTTTCCTCACCCTGCACCTGTTCTAAACCAAAGTATAAAGTGTACCGGTACATCCAGGGATGGGCACATATTACTCGTGGCCACTGTGACAAGAGGCTTAGTTGTACCATCTTGCACAGATAACCACCACCTGGCTCCCCTGGGTTACGCTCACTTACTTCCCCGGCTCCAGTGCTGGTGGCCACATACCACCACTCCGGTCCCCGGTCCCCTGCCATTTCTTGGTTTCGGAGAGGAGCTGTGAGGTGATGTTCCAGGCCCGCTTAGCCAGTAAGCGGCTGTAGCAGGGTCCCACCAACTTCACATCCCAGGTCCCCTCTCAAACCACAAGGCAACCCGGCACCAGAGTAGCAGTATGTGGCCACCAGCACCAGGGAAGTGCATGCTTAGTTTGTTTTTTTCATCCTCCCTAGCACTCCCCCCCCCTTCAACAAGTAACAAGTGATGAGGGGTCCAGAAAAACAAAAAAGCACACACACGTTGTGTGAACATAGCCTAAATGTGGCCTCTAAATTAAGATCTCTTTATCATACCTGAAGTTCTATACAAAAGAGAACCACCACAATAGGTGGTTTCAGGTGACAAAACCACAGCAGCATTACATCTTAGAGAAACTGTACTAGCAGTAAATTTAGGCTTTAAGGCCCTATTCCACGGAACGATTATCGTCCGTATTCGGCCGCTATGGACGATAATCGTCCCGTGGAATAGAGTGCAATGATCAGCAGACATTGTTCATGTAGGCTGATCGTTGCAGTCGCTTGTTTTTCAACATGTTGAAAAACAAGCAACTGATACAGTAACGATCTGCTGCCAGCACTCCGTTGAATAGGAGCATCGGCAGCAGACGCTGCTGTATCCTATGGGCTGCCCGGACGATCAGCGATCACCCGGGCAGCCCCCCACACTCACCCGCTCGCTGCAGCCGCGTGGAATAGCGGCAGCGGCGAGCGGGGAATGAGGAGCAAACGAGCGCTGAGAGCGCTCATTTGCTCCTCTAAAACGACCCGTGAAATAGGGGCTTTAGATACACAACATGTCTTGGCATAAGGAGAGGTTGTATTACTTTATTAGTAAAAACGTTCAGGAAATATTCAAGAGAACAGTACCTTTCAATGCCACAGAGTTTTATCCTGTGTTTTTTTGACAGTAGCAATCCTCCACCCCATGCTGCCTAAATAGTACAAAACATGTTCATTAGACAAAACACAAAAACACAAGAATACACGCACCCCACCCCTCCAGTACATTTACTGCTGCATTTTAAATTAACCTTACGTCAACATGCATCCAGAGCCCATGTTTCTCACATATGTCAGCTATCTGGACGAAGGGATCAAATGCTCCATACACCGTAGTCCCAGCAGTGGCACTGACATAGAATGGCACATGTCCCTGCAAACAATAGTAGTTATTCAGATAGCTTCAGATTAGATTTTACTTGGGGGTGGGACGGACGTACAAACAGCCTACTTTATACCTTTAAATTAAGAAGTGTGTCACGTTTTTAATAGGTTTACACAGTAACATTAAAGCTAAATAGGACCACAATTTTGAGTGAAAGTTTAATGTTTGAACAGAAAAAAAAAAAAGAATCCATATTGTGGTAAATGCTTGTGATCAAAGTATTTTACAAGTGATACCTTTATTGGCCAACAAAACATTAGAATTGTGAGCTTTTGGGATTCAAAAGATCCCCTTGTCAGACAAGTTCACAAACGAATGACTTACAGAAACAGCACAACATTTTAGGGATGTTACAAGCAAAAAAAAGAGACATCTGTGAATAAGGGGTGGGGGGTGAGGGGATATATACACATCACATAGATAAGAACTTAAAGATATCACCATTAAACCGGTGGATGAAGGAGGAGCCGTAGGAATTATGAACTCAGATTATATCAAAGGAAGCAAAGAGACAACTCCAGGACAGGAGATAGTACAAGCCATTGCAGGCCATTGCAGGAGGACCCCACCAAACTTTATACTAAGAACGTCATAAGGAGCTTTTACTCTACATTTAACAATCTACTAAATCTTCTACCTGACACAGCCAAAATGGAGACTTTCTACATCCTACCAAAAATACATAAAGAAAGTAATCCAGGGAGACCAATCATCTCTGGAATATGGATACTAAAATATTTTCAACCCAGACAGAAATGACTTTTTAAAGCCCTTGGTGAGGCAAACACCTAGTTATGTCCAGGACACCACCGACATTCTCTCCAAATAGTCAGCCCTGTGCCCATTACCACAGGATACAATATTGGCCACCATGGATGTAGAATCTCTGTACTTAAAAACAACCCCCAACAAAGCCATGGAACTAATACAACTCATCAGGTTTGTGCTTAACCATAACTTTTTGTTTTGGGGGAAGACATATCTGCAATGTATGGGAAATGCTATGGGAAGCAAAAGGTCTCCCCAATATGACAATTTCTTCATGGCCAAATTGGAGGAGGAGTTCCTAATGACTTGTATGACCAAACCTCTACCATAAATTCCAGCCCACCATCAAACTCACACTCTGCTACTCAAAATCCAAAATCCATTTCCTGGACACAACTATATCTATAGAGAACACCACCATACAAACTTCGATCTACAAGAAACCTACAGGCCACCCAGCATACCTAAAATAGAAAAGCTTTCATCCAAACCACACAAAGAAGTCCATCGTCTATAGCCAAGCCCTCAAGATACATCAGGATTTGTTCTGATAATAAAAGATAGAGAACACCACCTATAATCTTTGAGAGACATTATTAAAACAAGGCTACCATCCATTAACTACAGAGGAACAGATCCGCAAAGCCAAGAGAATTTCAAGACAAAGAGGAAGATTTTTCATTTAACATGGTGTAAAGTGAAACTGGCTCAGTTGCCCCTAGCAACCAATCAGATTCCTCTTTTCATTCCTCACAGACTCTTTGGAAAATGAAAGGTGGAATCTGATTTTACACCATGCTTGATAAATCTTCCCCTTCAGCCTCCTGGAATATAAGCAAAAGGAGGAAGAATATTCTTCTTTCATTCAAAATAGCCCCCAAATTTAAAATAAACACAACCTTCCCCTGTAACAACAGAAGATGCAGCACCTCTCCCCACATACTACAATCCACATCCCCAATACACAGCAGGACTATACAATCACCAATGCTTTTTAATGTACATCTTCCAGTGTGGTCTATATGATAACATGTACACGATGCCCCACAGGGATTTACATTGGGGAAACAAAAATTACAGATTAGAATGAGTTTACATTGACATACAATAAAAAGAAGCCTCAACAACCCTGTATGCCAACATTTTTCAGGACTAGACCATAGAACAGAGTCAGAGGTTATGGTACTCAAAAGGTCACTTCCAGAGTGACAGAAGTGTGGGAATTCAAATTGATAAAAACATTCCAGCCATTAACACATGGACTAAACCTGGCACCTGGATAAATGACCCACTCACTACATGGACACACTCCACAGATAAGACTGAACTGGCCAAGAATCTTGGACTTCTAAATAAGCTTTAATTTACAACAAGTCCTTTTTTTTGGCCTGGCTTATCTATGTGATGTATATACCCCCTTACCCCTTATTCACAGAGGTCTTTCTTTTCTTGCCCTAAAATGTTGTGCTGTTTCTGCAAGTCATTTCTCACAATTCTAACAATTTTTTGTTGGTATCACTCGTAAAATACTTTGATCACAAGTATTTACCACGATATGGATTTTTCTGGCTAACACGGTACTATACAATATATGTAATAAATAGATGGCTGTATTTAGTAATAGCAGGTTGTAAATAAGAGGAATATGTAGAATTTTTCAAAATCAGTTTCAGCTGTTCTTCTATTGTATATGGTATGTGCACTGGTTACTACGGAACTTACGTAGTGTAAATATAGCCTTAGGGATTCAAAGCTGATCACTGGGAAGGGAGACAACAACAAGAATGCTCAATGCATTCTATTTTCTATAGAGAAACTGATCACTACCCAGTGTGGTGTCCCACCACTGGTGTTTTTGTCGCTCCTGTGCACCTGTCAAAGCCTTTTTATCTAAGGTTAAAGTGGTGATGTATTATAAAATACAGACACAGTGGTGGAACTTTAGATTTAAATATAATTATATATATATATATATATATATATATATATATATATATATATATATATATATATATACACACATACACACATACATACATACACACACACACACATACACGGCTGAAGGAAGTATTGGTTTTATGTTTCAGGTATACCATGTGTTTATTGCTGACCTATAGGAGGTGCTCTCCTCTGCTAGCCTGTTTTTCTCCTGTACACACCTATCCCCACCACTCACACTACAAGCCCCTGTAGGAGGAGTTTACACTGGTGGCATAAGTGCAGAGTAGTTTTAGTCTTATCCAGATTATCACAGAGGTAGGACACAAAAACACACACACACACACACACCTCTGTTCTTGCTGTAGTTAAGCCAGGGTCTGGCTGATGTCAGGACCCCTGTCAGGGACAGTCATTCAAGTTGAGTCAAGTCTAGTCACCTAATAGAACAGATGCAGCAAGAGACAACCAGTTCTTTTATCACTACTACTATACCTATTATGCAGTGCTAAGCACACTAAAGGGAGATGTACCCAAGAAACACCCTGAGCCACGTTAGGAACACGTTTACAATGAGCAGAGCAGTTTCCTGATAATAGAAGAACTAGCCTCGATAGGATACGTGGGCCTTCTGTAATGGCTGCTTTGTCCTATCGTGCAGTGCAGGTAACGGACACCTAGCTACACCCAGACACCTACAGTTGGGGTTTGTACTGGGATGGGTTCAATGAAACCAGTGGGCAGAAGGTTGTCAGACCAAAGTCTATACACAAGTACAAGTAACACTTCACTATTGAAGATATCTCCAGGTTCCGGCAGAGTATATTGCTACACTGGGTTGAGGCTCTTCTGATGAACTCCTCTATTAGCACCGCTACAACTACCTCTCTTGCTACTCCCAAGCATCTCCTCCAGCTCAAAAGTCAAGCACTCCAGTGCGTAAAGATTTATCTTCTTGTAAAAAGTGTACTGTAATATTGCAAAGAATGACAGTAAAACTGTTATATTTTTATACTACCGGGACTCTAATCCTCTATCTGCAACGGCACCTATACACACACACACGCATACCTTGGGTTATTTTTCCCCCCTTTTTGTGGGTGTCAGTACCGACAGTCCGGGTGGGTCACTTGTCACTAGGGACTGCAGTGACAAGAGCACAAGGGACCCGCAACAACAAGGAAGGTTACCAGCCACACAAACAAGCAGGTATCAACATGACACCTGTGTGCTTGACAAGCACTGGTGTCACGACTATAACATCACTAGCTGAGCAGACAGAAATACCATCAGTGCATCATAGATTTAGAGAGATTCATGTTGCCCTACCACACCAGCACTGAACCATGTGGTGTGTAGTGTCCCAGCACAGGTGTTCAACTAACTTCTATACACCTGGGTAAAGTAACTCACTGTATGTACAGTATATACTGCACTATGCACAGTTGAAGGTCTTATGGGTTAACTACTTTTTGACACATTAGGTTTCTTCCTGTCACAGCTGCAGGCCTGTTCCACTCACTTTTCCTCCTATCCTGCCTCTTTCTTCAATACACACAGTCCAACCAATCACACAGTAGCTAAAGTAACAGAAAAAAAAGCTAGTTCCTGCAGGTAGGGTCTTCTAGTCAAGTCACTGGAGTGAGACCGATACATAGCACAGTTTCTGCTACTTACTACTATTAGCATGCAGTGCTAGAAACCTTAGGAGGGAGCGATTTCCTCTGAGGAAAACCTTGTCAATGCCAGGGATACCTTCTGCAACACACAGGGTAGTCACCTGGTGTTAGGTACTGGACTCAATAGGACAAAGAACATGTATGCCAACATATCCTACTGCAACACACGGCTGTTTTAAGTAGTCTTGGAAAGTCTGCTCAACCCAGTGCAGGGACCTCATACTACCCTAGTAGGACGGGTAACCCGACACTATAGAGCAAAATGCGGTCAGATTAGTTAAAGGGGTGCTCCAGCGTGGGGGCACTTTTGGGGGTACCGGGGAGGAGGTGGCTGAAATAAAAGACGTCCACTCACCTCCACGGTTCCAGCGGCGGGTCACTCATCGCGGCGCTCCGGTCCCCGGACGCTTTCGGGTGTCTGACGCTGCCCGAGACGCTACGTCTCAGGGCCGCTCAGCCACTCAGTGAAGGAGGCGAGATCCAAGCAGATTTCACACGGATCCCGTCTCCTTCACTGAGTGGCTGAGCAGCCCTGAGACGTAACGTCTTGGGCGGCGACAGACACCCAGAAGCGGCCGGGAACCAGAGCACCGCAATGAGTGACCCGCCACTGGAACCGGGGAGGTGAGTGGACGTCTTATTTCAGCCACCTCCTCCCCGGTCCCCCCAAAAAAGTGCCCCCCCCCCCGCTGGAGCACCCCTTTAATCTAAATGCGAGTAAGAGTACCTTCTTCTGTTACTTCTATTCTCTAATACACAGAGTACATTTCTACATTGGACATGGCCCTCAGAATGCTCCTTCTCTTCTACCATGCAGTAGCGCAGCCCAGCATACGGCAGCCACAAAAGTGTGGGATGCGCTACAATTGCGGGGACAATTGCATCCCTGTTCTCAGGATTGGCGAATGTCCCGGCAATCTGATCCCCAGGGATCAGCTTGTTGTTCCCTATGAATAGCAACACTAATAAAAGTTGTCTTAATAATGATTTCTAAATTGTAGGACTCACTTTTTCCTTCTCAACCATTATCTTTTCTTCCAAATCAGACGGGATCATCTTGCCCCTGACAAGATACCAGAGTTAGGAACATACATTACATACTTTTTTCCTACACCATGGGGGAGATTTATCAAACATGGTGTAAAGTGAAACTGGCTCAGTTGCCCCTAGCAACCAATCAGATTCCACCTTTCATTTTCCAAAGAGTGTGAGGAATGAAAGGTGAAATCTGATTGGTTGCTAGGGGCGACTGAGCCAGTTTCACTTTACACCATGTTTGATAAATCTCCATGTGTTTTAGAACATTGATATACTTAAATTTTTCTGCTATACCAATTTACTGCTCACCTTCTAACCACAGAGTTAATTCTCTCTCTTCTCCTCCCCTCCTCCCCCCCCACCCCCATTTTAGGACAGGTTATACCTAAAATATCAGTGAAAAAGAGCAATATAGCAGCTAGGCACTGCCTCTCTGCGTATATTGTGTGTCAGTTACTGGTGCGGCACATGGGCAATACTGAGGATATGCCGTAGATAGCACCACCGGGAGTGTGACTCAGCCTGGCAGAAGATTCATAAATGTAGAATATAGAAGAGGTGGCAACTCACCATTCAAGTGCTGTGTTTATTCGGGTAACACCAACGTAGGTTCACAGGCAGACATGCAGGGTGTGTCCTATTGGGGCTACGGTCATTCATATTTACACGCTTCCACTGGCCTCGTAGTATCACAAGGCCAGTGGAAGCATGTAAACGGGAAGCGGCCCCATCCCCAACGGGACACACCCTGCATGTCTGTCTGTGAACCTATGTTGGTGTAACCTGAATAAACACAGCACTTGATGGTGAGTGGCCACCTCTTCAGTATTCTTTGCTACATTTATGACACCTAAAAAGTAATTATTAAAAATAAAAAATATAAATATCTTATATATAATATATACACACACACACACACGTCAAAGAGACATGTCAAAAGTTTTGATCAGTCTGGGTCTGACTGATCATGAGCTGCCAGCTCTGTTTAAATGAAAAGAGTGGGTCTCCAGACTAAGACTGCGTTCACACTACGCATATTTCAGTCAGTATATATTTCAGTCAGTATATGTATATTTCAGTCAGTATTGCAACCAAAGCCAGGAGTGGATTAAAAACACAGAAAGGATCTGTTCACACAATGTTGAAATTGAGTGGATGGCCGCCATTTAATGGCAAATAATTGCTGTTATTTTAGAACAACGGCTGTTATATTGAAATAATGGCAGTTATTTACTGTTATATGGCAGCCATCCACTCAATTTCACCAGTGTGAACAGATCCTGTGTTTTCAATCCACTCCTGGTTTTGGTTGCAATATGAGGACCACAATACTGACTGAAAACGGAAATTACTTACGGTAATGATGTTTCCCGGAGTACATGACAGCACCAACCAGAGAGAGAGGGACCCCGCCTCCCCAGGGACAGGAACCTGAAGAGATAAAAGAGCAGGCCCTCCTCTTCCTCCTCAGTGAATTTCCGAGACCAAAGAGAGCCTGAATTATTAGTTACAACAAACACTTATAACCATACCCGTATCACCAATTCCGACATTAACACCCTGTGAACACCCTAGTGCCAACAGAAGCCGAACAGAAAAGAAAAGAGAAGAAAAGGGTGGGTTATACCATGGTGCTGTCATGTACTCCGGGAAACATCATTACCGTAAGTAATTTCCGTTTTCCCCCTCGACATGACAGCACCAACCAGAGAGAATACCAGAGATGGAATTTTAGGGAGGGACCACCGCTTGTAACACCTTTCTCCCAAAAGCAAGCTCTGAGGCCGAAGAAAGATCTAACCGATAGTGACGAAAAAAAGTGTGCGGTGACGACCATACTGCCGCCTTGCAAATTTGATCCAGCGAGGCGTCTCCCCTTTCGGCCCAGGAGGTGGCCACTGCCCGAGTAGAGTGGGCCTTTACAGAGAGGAGGAGACAGACCAGCAGACGAGTAACACATACATACAGCCTGCCTAATCCACCTAGCTAGGGTCCCCCTAGACACCCTATCACCTCTATTAGGACCCGCAAACTGTATAAACAGGGAATTTGTCTTTCTAAACTGTTTTGTTATTTCTAAGTACTTAATCACTGTCCTCCTTACATCCAGCAAGTGAAATTCTTTTTCCCTATCATTCCTGGGATTATCACAGAAGGATGGGAGGATTATTTCTTGCGTTTGGTGGAAATTAGAAACTACCTTCGGTAAGAAAGAGGGGTCTGGTTTAAAAATAATCCTATCTGAAAGTATTTTTGTGTAAGGTTCTGAACTAGACAAGTGGACTATCTCGCAAACCCTTCTGGCTGAAGTAACTGCCACAAGCAAGGCTGTTTTCCACGTAAAATCTTAAGGGAAGCTTCCGACAATGGCTCAAAGGGCCCTTTAATTAAAGCATTTAGGACCGCATTTAGGTCCCATGGAGGAGTTCTATTCACTACCCTGGGACATATTTTTACTAAAGCTCTAAAAAAACGCATAATCCAAGGATGTCTGGCTAGCTGTTGATCATACAATGCCCCTAGCGCAGCCACCTGCACTTTCAGGGTTGCTGGTTTTAACCCTTTCTCCAACCCTTTCTGCAAGAAATCAAGAATCTTCGCTATATTTGGACTACTAAAATCTAACTGTCTTGTTCCCACAAAATTAAAGAAAGTTTTCCAGATTCTAAGATAAATTTTGCAGGTAATCGGCTTTCTGCTCAGCTGCAAGGTAGAAATTACGGAATCTGATAACCCCTTGCTCTTAAGAATCATCCTCTCAAGAGCCAAGCCGTCAAGTGTAGATGTTGTGCTTGTGGATGCAGAATCGGGCCCTGAGATAGTAGGTCTGGTATTTCTGGTAGCACCCACGGATCCGCAATTGACAAATCTCTGAGGGCTGAGAACCAGGCCCTGCGAGGCCAAAACGGGGCGATCAGAATGACTCTCGCCTGATCCTGTCTGATTTTTCTTAACACCCTTGGGAGAATGGCTATTGGCGGGAAGGCATACGCTAGATCCCACCCCCATGTCTGTGACAGGGCGTCCACCGCCATCGGCTTGTCCATGGGGGACAGTGAGTAGAACCGATCTATCTGTCGATTCTCCCTGGTTGCAAATAAATCCACCTCCGGACTTCCCCACAGACGTACAATCTTTTGGAAGATTTCTCGGCTCAACTTCCATTCTCCCTGTTTTAATCGATTTCTGCTTAAGTAGTCCGCCCTTATGTTTTGCGATCCCTTTAGATGGACAGCCGAGAGGCTTAGGAGATTTATTTCTGCAAAGGCAAAAATTTCATAAGACAGATTCAATAAACTCTTACTTCTTGTGGTACCCTGCCTGTTTATTATGGCAACCGCTGTGGAGTTGTCTGTAAGCACATTAATATTTGAGTTCTTAATATATCCCTCTGACATCTTAAGAGCCTCTCTAATTGCTGCCAACTCTCTAAAATTAGATGATCTTTCCTCAAAGGAACTATCCCATGATCCCTGAAAATCCAAACTACCTAAGTGGGCTCCCCAACCTGAGGGGCTGGCATCTGTAGTGATGACTAAAGGACATTTCCTGACCCAGGATAACCCCACCGAAAGATGCTCTGTCTTCAACCACCAGGATAAACTTTTCACAACCTCCTTTGTCAACACTATGGATCTGTCTAGCCCTCCCGGGGATCCGTCCCAAAGATCTAAGATATGTCTGAAGGGGCCTGGAGTGTGTCTGCGCCCATGGGACTGCTGGAATAGCTGCCGTAAATAACCCCAGCAAGGACATACCCCTTCTGATTGTGAGCCTAGGATTTCTTACTGCCAGCGACACTGTGGATTGTATTTTCTGGATCTTTTCTTCTGGCAGAAAAGACCTTTGAACAGAAGAATCTAAAACGATCCCCAGAAACTTTTTCCTTTGCGCTGGAGACAAAAAAGATTTTTCATAATTTACAATCCAGCCCAGCCTACCTAGGATGGCTAAAGTTCTATCTACTAGTGACTGTAATAACCCTGCTGATTCAGCCACCAACAAAAAATCGTCTAAATAAGGGATGAACAGACCTGGCCCTTCCCTGACATGCGCTGCCATCTCCGCCACGATTTTGGTGAACACCCTGGGCGCTATCGCTATGCCGAAGGGAAGAGCCTGGAACTGGAGGTGAAACAAAGAACCATTTATACATATAGCAATACGTAGGTACTTCTGAAATTGTGAGTGTATAGGGACATGTAAGTAGGCATCCTTTAAGTCAATAGATGCCATAAAACAACTTTTGCTAAGTAAATTAACCGTAGACTTGACCGTCTCCATCTTAAATTTTTGGTATCTTATTTAATGGTTTTAAATTAATAATAACTCTATAGGAGCCATCCGGTTTCTGGATCAAAAAAAGGCTAGAGTAGAAGCCATGACACCTTTCAGCCTCTGGCACTGGTACCAGGACATTTTTATTTATCAAAGAAATAACTTCCCCCTCTAAGGTCTTCCGACCTATTTCCCCCATGTGACTTCTTGTCACCAAAAACCGGGTAGGGGGTAATAACACAAAGTCAAAAATAACTCCTTCTCTAATATAACTGAGAACCCAACTGCTACCGCAGATCTTTTCCCATTCACTAAAAAAAAAAAAAAACTTCAATCTGCCTCCGACTTGCTCTGAATTATTGGCCGGCTGGCTTCTTCCCCATGTCCGATTTCTGGTTGAAGAGGTATCCCCTAGCTCTGGATGCCCCTCTTCCTCTTGATCTATCTGCAGCTCGACCCCGGAAGTTTTCCCTTCCTTGTACCCGAAAGGACTGGAACCTTCCTGGTTGAAAAGTAGAGGGAAACCCTTTCTTCCTGTCCCCTGCTTTTTCTAATAAATCTTCTAGCACTGAACCAAATAATGTATTTCCCTCACAGGGAATGTTACACAATTTTGTTTTGGCCACTGCATCTCCTGACCAATTCTTTAACCATATGGCCCTCCTGGCTGAATTGGACAGGGCTGCGGATCTTGCGGAAAACCGCAAGGCATCCGCAGACGCATCCGCTAAAAAGGATGTTGATTTTTTTAGCCTGGGCAAGGATGCTAACAGATCTTCTCTAGACTCACCAGACTGCAGCCCTTCCTCCAACTGTGCCAACCATAATAACATAGCCCTAGCTACACAAGTGCTTGCTACACTCGGCTTAAAGGACTCTGTTGTGGCTTCCCAAGCTCTCCTTAAGAACCCCTCCGCTTTTTTGTCCATTGGGTCCTTCAAGGTGCCCAGATCTTCAAACGGGAGAGTTCCCTTCTTTGAGACTTTGGCAATGGCCACATCTATTTTTGGGGGATGGACCCACCCTGGATTTTCTGAGTCGTTAAAAGGGTATTTCCTTTTTACCGCTCTGGGCACAAACCCCTTTCTATCAGGCTTGGACCATTCCCTCTTATTAAGGGCTGAGATGCTTCTATGGACTGGAAAGACTATTTTCTTTTTCTCCTCCAGCCCCCCAAACATGATATCTTGGATTGACTTAGGCGCTACTTGTTCCTCCAGCTGCATAGTAGCTCGGACCTCTTTAACTAAAAAGTCCACATCCTCTAAGGGGCACAATGGCTTCCCTCCAGCATCTTCCTCTGGCACATTAGCTTCCTCTATTTCAGAGGTATTATTTTCTGCCCCATCCGCCTCCTGATCAGAATAACCCGCACCTGCATGCGAGGGGCCCGCAGCCTCCACAACCAGAGGGGCTGCCACAGGTGGGACCACTTTTAGAGAGTTCTGGATTTCCGTTTTAATCAACTCCCTAAAAATAGGAAAACACAAAAAGCCACCTTAGCTATGTGCTGACCTTTCACCAGTAATATGCTGGGCAACAACAGAGGAATCACTCACTTCATGGATGCTAGCAAGGTAGACATATTAGGGACTTCTGCTGACACCATCTTGCTCACACAGGAGTCACATGTAGGACGATCCAAATCAGCCGGCAACCTGACTTTACAGATCCTACATTCTTTCTTAGTAGATTTTGAGGACCTCTTAACCTCCTCCTCCTAAGAAAACATCATATTGTCAGCTCCCTGAGAGATTTTTTGTCTTACCTCCAAGTGACCCTCAGCCCTCTGGTACCCTGGATTTTTCTGCCGTCCGTTCAGATTCCTTTCTTTCACTCATCGCTGCGTCCAGTGACCGGCCTTCTCACCCCCAACCGCGTGCGCCACACTCGCCTTTATGACACCACGAGCGCTCCTCACTGAAGAGCCTCCGGCATCCGGCGCTCTTCCGGCGTGTGACGCGGCTTCCGGAACTTCCAGACGCGTCACTTCCGGAAGTTCCGGTACTAGGCCCCAATCCTCCGGCGCGCCACCGCGCTTCCCCGGAGCTCCGTACTGCGTCCGGCCTGACTGGGAATCGATCCCGATGTCTCCTCAGTCTCCGGGGTGAGTAGGACTTAGGCCGAACTACGGCCTCTAGAGCATCCCCCTCAGCTTACAGCCCCAGGGAATAGAGGGAGCTCCGGTCTCCTACTTTTCTTCAGGCTTCCCGCAGGGACAGGAAACCACTGAGGAGGAAGAGGAGGGCCTGCTCTTTTATCTCTTCAGGTTCCTGTCCCTGGGGAGGCGGGGTCCCTCTCTCTCTGGTTGGTGCTGTCATGTCGAGGGGGAAATATACGTAGTTTGAACCCAGCCTAATGCTGCGTTTACACAGGCAGATTTATCTGACCAATTTTGGAAGCCAAAGTCAGGAATGGACTTGAAAAGACAGGAAATCTCAGTCTTTCCTTTATGACCTGCACCCCGTTTATAGTCTGTTCCTGTCTTTGGCTTCAAAAATCTGTCAGATAATCTCTGTAAACGCACCATTACTCATTATTTACACATCATGTGACAGTCAGGAGAGGACAGAGCTTAGTGTGGTCTTCTCCTGAGAGATTAGGCTCTGAATGTTTAATGTGTCAAAGCATAAACAGGGGGGGAGCAACACACACGTACGTACATGTGAGATCACAGCCTGAGGACTGGTAAATATTTTGTTTTCAGTGAACAATGACTTGAACTCACCTTTCATCACATCTAACTGCAATTACATTTTCTACTCCAATACCAAGTACAGCAGATGCTTTCTGGAAAGAATAGTGACTCTACAGAAGCAATGAAATAAGTATAAACTGAATAATTCCAGACAAGTGTCGACGTGAGTGCTTCCCCACCCCCACCAAATTTCATTTCAGCATTAAGGAATTTATAGCTTTTTAAAATCGGCACTGTCATGGGGCTTCCTACCCACACCACAACTTTCCCTTGTCACAGAGACATGTCAAGTTTTGACCAGTCAGGGTCTGAGCGGTCAGACTGCGACCGATCAGAAGAACGAGCCAGAAGTTACACATTCAATTCTGGTTATCCTATAGACTTACATTATGCAGCCAGGAGAAAAAGACTTCACCTAGCTTGTTTTCCTGATAAGTTACTGTCTGTACACTCGGGCCTAATCAATCAAAACTTTTGACATGTAAAAAAAGTTTTCCTTCATTATAGGCAGTTTTAAAAACACAGCTCTATGGAGATATTATTTGTGTTTTTTTTTTTTAATGGACTACTTTGGGGTAAACTACATGTCAGAATCACAAAATAAGCTGAATAGTACCAGTGGTAATTGTTTTTTGTTTGTTAGTTTTTCCTTTAAGAAATTAAGCCCCTATTACACGGAGACTCCTCGTTCCTCGCTTGCTGCCGCCGCCACTGCACGCAAGCTCAGGGGAGGCCGCAGGGGCTGCTCGGGTGATCGCTAGATCGTACGGGCAGCGGCGGTCTGCTGCAGCTGCTCCTGTTCCACAGAGCGATGGCAGAAGATGGCTGCTATCTAAAATACTTGTAGAATATGGAAGTAAATGGCATGACAGTCAATTGCCATAATATTCAACAAAATCTGTGTCCTGTTAAAGGGGTTATCCAGCACTACAAAAACAAGGCTACTTTTCCCCTCTTGTCTCCAGTTCAGGTGTGGTTTGCAATTAAGCTCCATTTACTTGAATCGAACCGGGTTTGAAACCCACCCAAACTGGAGAGAAGAGAGAGGGGAAAGTGGCAATGTTTTTGTAGCGCTGGATAACCCCTTTAAGAGCCCAAGGGGGTGGGCCTTCAATGAACCTCCCCCCCCCCAGCATGCAAAGTGTATGGGCCCGAACCTGCTACCCCCCCTGCTTCTAATATAAATATTGTTCCTGGGTGATCAGGATTGCTACATACATGTTCTGAAGTGAAGAGAACAATCCTTGGTAGCGCAGCCATTCCTTTTGTTTTCACGATAGGAAAAAATTTGTATCGAGCTACAAGAACACTATACAAGTTTGATATAGTACCACCTAAGGAAAGAAGAAGAAGAACACATTAAGCAACCGTTTAAACAGGAATGTCTGTTTAGACAGCATTGTTGTAAGATCATTTTAAGTATAATGCATCCTTAATGAACAAACTCCAATTCAGATTTTATTCAATGTTTGAGTGGGAGGTCTGCTTTCTGTGGATAGAAGCCCCTTATGGAGGCAGTTGTCCCAACCAGAGTGTGCAACATTTGATTGGTGGTGGCTGCTGTAGGCTTTATCCATGTTTCCAGGACTCCCAAGGGCTGCATACAATGCTGCACATCTTGTTTGGATGAATCTGAGCGTGCACAGAGTTTTCTCAACTCTAGTAGACACACGTTAACCCTTGAGCCACAGTGGCTACTGACTGGCAGCCACAGTATTAAAAAGGGGGTATTACAGTTAGGGAACAGTTCAATTAAATAAAATCATAGCTGTCAGTTGCAACTGTAGCGCAAGGGTTGATAGGGTTCGCTTGTGCCTGGAGTTGAGCAAACTTTAAGCATGCTTGTGTTTAACCAAACAAGAGCATGCATCATTTCATTCGCCGCCATAGGCTGTATCCATGTTTCGCAGGACTCCCTAGGGCTGCTTAACTTCAGCAGCCACCTCTAATCTAATGCATCACTCTGGTTTGGACAAACGCGAGCCTGTGCAAAGTTTCCTTAACTCTAGAAGTCCAGTGACCTTTGATAGTTATTTTGTTTTTTTTTGTTCTGTCCAGACTGATGTAATAAAGATATGTAATAAAGATATGTTCCGAGTGTGAGGGCCAGCTCTTTTTTGCCAGCTCCTTTTGTTTTACGCTTTTAGGCACAGGAGTTCACAGGGGACTCCCCTTGGAACCCATAGATAACCCCACAATGCAGCTGCAGGATTCAGAGGGTTGCCATTGCAGCTGGAGGTCAGATTTGTGCCTCAAGGACTGCCATGTACGGATACCTCCGAGGCGAAGCCTCACTGATTTTTATGCCACTGGGGGGTCCACTAACTGTTACCCTGACTAATTCCAAAAATAGAAGTGGAGCTGCAACACGAATACTAGGCGCAACTGTATATACCATAGGAATGCTCAAGATAGCAAGCACTGTATTCCTCTATTTGTCAGACTGAGAATTTGAAAGTGGAAATGCACATACAAAACCACTGATGTCAACTTCACATATACAGGGACCTCTAATTGACCAAGAACTAGAAGCCATCTATGAAATTGAAATGTTGAA
This sequence comes from Dendropsophus ebraccatus, assembly GCF_027789765.1. Classification (NCBI taxonomy): domain Eukaryota; kingdom Metazoa; phylum Chordata; class Amphibia; order Anura; family Hylidae; genus Dendropsophus; species Dendropsophus ebraccatus. Next base: position 105,687,945 of record NC_091455.1, read on the forward strand.
AGTCTTCATGAAAATTTGGGCTCTACAAAACGCTCCATCTGTCCACATTTTTTCGAAGTCTACAAAATTGTGGATTATTTCACAAATTGCTAAATACATGGGCCAAAAAAAAAAAAAATAATAATCCTTGGAGGGGCTAAACGCAAAGAAGTTTAAATCATCATAACTGATTCTGCAAAGGTGGTGGGCAGGAAAGTTAGACAATCTACACAATCACACACTATAGACGTTTTTAATTATATACACATATGGCTCCCTGTCCCCTATTTACATGGTGCCTATCTATGACATGCGAGTTTATTTGTTTTAAACAAACGTGGCTAAGGTTGGGTTCACACTGCGTTTTTGCAATCCGTTCAACATATCCATTTCAATAGTAGTCAACACTACTTTTGTGTCTGTTGAAACCCCCCCACCACACACACACACACACACACACACACACACACACACAGCACCATTTTTAATAATGGAAGTCAATGGAAAAATGGATGACACACAATTGCATCTGTTTTTTCATCCGTTTCCTCCATAAAACGTATACATTAAACGGACTGCAAAAATGCAGTTTTAACCCAGCCTTAGGTAAAAAAAAAAAAAAATACACACGCATTCTCAAGGAGTTTTCTGTATTTTCATGACTATGAAAACTGTAGACTTACACTAAAGGCATCAAAACTATGAATTAACACATGTGGAATTATATACTTAACAAAAAAAAGTGTGAAACTGAAAATATGTCTTGTATTCTAGGTTCTTCAAAGTAGTCACCTTTTGCTTTGATTACTGCTTTGCACACTCTTGGCATTCCCTTGATGAGCTTCAAGAGGTAGTCAACAGAAATTGTCTTCCAACAATCTTGGAGTTACCAGAGATACTTAGCACTTGGTGGCCCTTTTGCCTTCACTCTGTCATTGTCCTGTTGAAAAATTAATGATGGTCCAACTAAACGCAAACCGGATGGAATAGCATGCTGCTGCAAGATGCTGTGGTAGCCATGCTGGTTCAGTATGCCTTCAATTTTGAATAAATCCCCAACAGTGTCACCGGCAAAGCGCCCCCACACCATTACACTTCCTGCTCCATGCTGGCAACCAGGCATGTAGAGTCCATCCGTTCACCTTTTCTGCGTCGCACAAAGACACAGTGGTTGGAACCAAAGATCTCAAATTTGGACTAATCAGACTGAAGCACAAATTTCCACTGGTCTAGTGACCATTCCTTGTGTTCTTTATCCCAAACAAGTCTCTTCTGCTTGTTGCCTGTCCTTAGCAGTAGTTCCTAGCAGCTATTTTACCATGAAGGCCTGCTGCACACAGTCTCCTCTTACCAGTTGTTGTAGAGATGTTTCTGCTGCTAGAACTCTGTGTGGCATGGACCTGGTCTCTAATCTGAGCTGCTGTTAACCTGCGATTTCTGAGGCTGGTGACTCAGATGAACATATCCTCCGCAGCAGAGGTGACTCTTGGTCTTCCTTTCCTGGGGCGGTCCTCATGTGAGCCAGCTTCTTTATAGCACTTGATGGTTTTTGCAACTGCACGTGGACACTTTCAGTTTTCCCAATTTTTCGGACTGACTGACCTTCATTTCTTAAAGTAATGATGGCCACTCGTTTTTCTTTACTTCGTTGCTTTTTTCTTGCCATAATACAAATTCTAGCAGTCTATTCTATAGGACTATCAGCTGTGTATACACCAGACCTCTGCACAACACAATGGATGGTCCCAACCCCATTTAGAAGGCAAGAAATCCCACTTATCAAACCTGACAGGTCACACCTGTGAAGTGAAAACCATTTTCGGTGACTCCTTGAAGCTAGAATGCCAAGAGTGTGCAAAGCAGTAATCAAAGCAAAAAAAAAGTGGCTACTTTGAAGAACCTAGAATATAAAAGACATATTTTCAGTTGTTCACACTTTTTTTAAGTATATAATTCATAGTTTTGATGCCTTCAGTGTGAATCGACAATTTTCAGAGTAATGAAAATACAGAAAACTCTTAATTTAGAAGGTGTGTCCAAACTTTTGGTCTGTACTGTACTAATATATATATATATATATATATATAACACACAATTTTACAAATCTAGGGGTAATTTTTACAGCATAACCAGCTTCATACAGTGCCTAGCTACAAAGGGCATTTGTGACTCAGGGGACACATCTGGCTCCATGGTACATAGCTGACTGCAATAGGGCATACCTAGCAGAAAGGGAACATATCTGGCTCCAGGGCTGTCAGTGACTCAGGAGCCTGTGAAGTGGAATTTGGCAGCTAATTACATAAATAGACAGTGACTATGCATCCATTACATCCTTTGAGGTACTCTGCTGGAGCATTTCTTTGTCTCAAAGAGGTTGGTCCCAAACTGCTTTACTAGTTTTTCCCTCAGCAGGCTTAAAGTCTAATTCTCAGCTGTACGAAGATCTCTAAGGCTTAAACTTACCAGGAGAGAATATACCATCAGCTTCAAGTTCTCCCCAGTCAAGCAACTCATGCATTTTCTTAATCAATAAACCTTCCATAATAATGAACACTGGTGCAATTTCATATGTAAACCTACATGTGGTAGAAGGGAAAAAAGTCAATAGTCAATCATAAAGTCCTAAGTGTTACAGTATGCTAACAGCATCTTTGGCCACGGCAATCAGCTTCCATGCAAAATAGACTGAACTAGCTATAGGACGATCAGCCTTCCTATGGCTAGCTCAGTCTATTTTGCCTGCAAGCCTTTTAATAACTTGTAAGGACGATCAAGAGACCTACATGTTAGTGTTTGCTGTTGCGGTCAGCCATTCACCAGCAAGTCCAACCATGTCAAGGCCACTGGAAAGTTGATTGAAATATCGAGGGTGGGCTGAAATGTAAGTAGTTTTTTATTTTTTGTTTTTTTTTTTGGGGGGGGGGGGGGAGAAATAAAGTGTTAAATATAATATGACAAGGAGATATTGGCTATAAAATGTTGTGCTTTATCTTTATATTTCAAATAAATTACAATGGCTGTACGACTACGCCTAGACAGATATTACTACAAAGAGGCAATTGGTAAACAACTCATGTCTGGGTGTGAAATACTTAAATTTTTTAATTTAAAAAAAATGGATGTTAGATTTTTAGAACAAATTTAACAAAGTTGAGCTGCGCTCAAGGGGCCATGACTTAAATGATCTTGTGTACTAAATGTGTGTCAACATTTTGGCAGACATCTGACAAAAAAGAAAAAAGCTGAAAATTCTATGTTTGCATTTTCTAGAGATGAGCAAACTTTACAGTAACAAAGCAAAGCACTTTATTATCTCTGCAATCTGTTTATTAGCCGGCTGCCTTTTAACTCATTGACACTCCATGCAGCTCCTCACCGAGTGCTGGGAAAAGCTTGATCCAGTCCAAGGAAACTAGGAAAAGTATCCTTGTACAGGATCCAGCTTTTCCCAACACCTGAGGAGAAGTGACACTGAGCGGCAGTCAGTTAAAAGGCAGCTAGCTGATAAGCAGATTGCAGAGATAATAAACTGCTTTGCCATTACTGTAAAGTTTGCTCACCTGTAGCATTGTCCCTTAAAATACTAACTTTGATGTAGGCAGGTTAGAACAGCACATTAAATGCTGCTCTATATGATTAATCCCCCCTTAGTCTTAAAGTGCCTTTACACAGAGATTTATCTGACAGATTTTTGAAGCCAAAGCCAGGAACAGACTATCAATGGAGAAAATGTCAGTCTTTGCTTTATGACATGTTCTGGCTTTGGCTTTAAATGTCTGTCAGATAAATCTGTGTAAAGCATCCCTTAGACAGTTTTTTTTTTTTATACAGCATCAATAAAACATGGAGTATGGCATTAGATACAACAAAACTGTACCCCTTCTTATAAATACATTGACAAGTGATTAGACACTGCTATAACCAAGGTCTTTCACTACTTTATTCTAAGACAGAGCATTATAAACCTGGTAACACATGCCATTTAAATTGGCATGCCAGGTAGTGCCTTGAGTTCACAACTACCTGCAATGAATGAAGAATTTTTATTGAAGCGGTATGTCAATGAGGTTGGGGGTTTAGAAAGTATATACCTGTTTTAACACCATATTTTAGAGCATCTCTGCAGTCACCAAGAATCTGTTCCAGAGGCTCAGGCTGGTCCGTTAATTCGAGGTTAAATCCTTCCAAACCTTCCAGTAACTGATGAGGATGATGGAAATCTAGAACTTTGCTTTTCCCATCAAATGTTTTGCTTATGTAGTTGAAGAGAATGTCAAAAACTTCTAATAGAAAACCTTCAGTATAGTTTTCTCCATTTCTTGCAGGCAATAAGTCTGTTAATAGATAAACAGTACTCAAAACCGTTTGTAATGTCATTTCAGATTACCAAATCAAACAAAACCCTTTAACGCAATTACAATACATGAGGCACTCATAATATAGAAGTGCACTGTACATTCAATATATATTTCAACCAGTGCCAGACTGGGACCAAAATTTAGCCCTAGTGTGGTAGGCCAGTTGGTATTTGCCTGACAGCTCAGCCAGAGATGGTATTGTCGTGACACCAGTGCTTGTCCAGCACACAGGTAAGATGGTGGTACTTGCTTTGTCTTTGTGGCTGGCTGTAACCACCAAATGGTTGGTGACCTGCCGGCTCTATTGGGTCCCTTGGGCTCTTTTCATGGTAGTCCTGAGTGGCAACTCGCCCACCTGGACTATCAGTACCACCATCCACAGAAAGGGGGGCGGGAGAGAATAACCGAAGGTGTACAGTCTGTGTGTATGGGTGCTGGTGCGTATAAAGTAGGATGGAGTCCCAGTGATATAAAAATAGAACAGCTTTACTAGTCTTTCAGCAATACAATACACTTCAGTAAAATAGTTAACTCTTGCGCTTGAGGAGCTTAGAGAAGTGGAGTAGAGGAGAGGTAATTGTAGTGGAGCTTGTAAAGTTGAGTAGAGCAGAGGAGAAGGGTTTGTCGAAGGAGTCCTGATCCAGTGTAGCAATGTACTCTGCCAGAACTTTAGAAAATACTCTGTAGTGAGACGTTTACTTGTGCCAGTGTTTACACTGTCTGACCACCTTGTGCCCTACAGTGTTGAGTTACCCATCCTAACAGGGTGAAACAAGCCCCAGCTGTGGTTATCTGGCTGAAGCTAAGTTTCCGGGGGTGTCCTAGTTACCTGTAGACCTTCCTTTGGTAGCATTGTCCTATCCAGGCTAGTTCCTCTTGTACTTATGATACTGCCCTGCGTTTTTAAGACTGGGTCAGGGTGTGGGTTAGGTTATTTCTGGACTCTTCTCCCTTTGAGCGTTTAGCACTGCATAGTAGATGTAGTACAAGTACTGAAAGAACCAGTTGTCTCTAGCTGCATATGCACACTTGGTGTCTTAGACTACACTCACTTTGGCCCCGAACAAGGGTCCTGGCATAAGCCAGGCCCTGGCTTGGCTGCAGAAGGGACACTTGCTCTGTCTGTATGTCTCCCATGAGAATCAAGATAAGACTGAACTGTACTTCCCCCACCAAGTAACTCCTCCTACAGGGGCCTAGAGAACTTTCCTGTGAGTGGTGGGGGTGAGTGTGTGCAAAAGAAAGAGGGAAATATATAGTTCAAAAGTAGAAGGCACCCCCCCCCCCCCCCACACACACACACACACTGACTCACAATTACACTATGTAGATACTGAATGATTACACTTTAGAAAGCTTGAGTTGCGCTCATCTCTTGACAAAACCAATCTTAGCACCTTACCTGAAGCAAATACATTAGAAAGGTCAGAAAACTTATGCTCAAGGCTTTTGGTCTCCTCTTTTATTTTAGTTTTGAGATCATTAATGAGCTTCTCTCTCAGTGGCTTGCCTTGACTATATTCGTCACCTTGACACATCTGATGGACATTACCTGTAGGAAGAAAATTTAAGACATTTACAAGACTTTTATCCCATCAGCTGCTTGTCACCAGTACAGCAGCAAAACTACCTGGTAACCAGCTACTGCAGCAACAAGTAACCATGTTTTCCAGTCATAAACATATGTTGAAAATTCACACTAAACCAATTAAGTGCCCAAAGTGGCGCACCACAGGTAAAACAAGCGAATAAATATAATATAGGTCCCCTTACCAATAGGTCTGAGAGTTTCTGGTGCTCAGGCAAGAGTGAAATTTTATCTGATGGCCAAGCAAGATTGCAAGGCCCCACCGTATTGACACCATCTTTGCCACAAAGGTATGACAATGCTTTTTATTGATATCCATCAAGCAATGTGCCAGTTTTTTTGTGATACACCAGTTTTTGTAAACAAGCCGTTCATAGAGGATTTTGTGTCACTTTTGCACACTTCCTAGGATGCTAATCCTGTTGCTACTCTTTTTTCCCCCCTCTTTACAGCATGTAAGAAAGCAATTACATCTTCATTTTCCAGGCTTAAGACCTGTTGATGCTCCCAAAAAGTGATCTTTTGGGCTTCCTTGGAAAAAGTCATGGGGAGAATTTATCAAGGGCTTGGCACCTATTTTTATGTGAATAATTTGATTTTTTTACCCATTTTTGGTTGAAGTTCTATTTATGAACCACTATTTCACTGGCAAATATTTTAAAGGTGCAATTTTTTTTTAACCCCTTAAGGACCGGGCCAATTTCGTTTTTTGCGTTTTCGTTTTTCCCTCCTTGTGCTTAAAATGCCATAGCACTTGCATTTTTCACCTAGAAACCCACATGAGCCCTTCTTTTTTGCAGCACTAATTGTACTTCGCAATGACAGGCTGAATTTTTTCATAAAGTACACTACAAAACCAGAAAAAAAAAAAAAATGTTAGGTGAAATTGAAAAAAAAAAAAAAAACACATTTTGTTTATTTGGGGGGGTATTTGTTTTTAAGTCGTTCGCCCTGGGGTTAAACTGACTTGTTATATGTGTCCGTCAAGTCGTTACGATTACAACAATATGAAACATGTATAACTTTTATATTATCTGATGGCCTGTAAAAAATTCAAACCATTGTTAACAAAATATGTTGTTTCTTAAAAATCGCTCCATTCCCATGCTTATAGCGCTTTTATCCTTTTGTCTATGGGGCTGTGTGAGGTGTCATTTTTTGCGCCATTATATGCACCTTCTATTGGTACCTTGATTGCGCATATGGGACTTTTTGATCGCTTTTTATTTAATTTTTTCTGGATTTGATGCAAAAATGCGCAATTTTGCACTTGGGATTTTTTTTACGCTTACGCTGTTTACCGTGCAAGATCAAGAATGTAATAAATTAATAGTTTGGGCGATTACGCACACGGCGATACCAAACATGTTTATTTATAACATGGGAAAAGGGCGGTACGCACACGGCGATACCAAACATGTTTATTTATAACATGGGAAAAGGGCGGTGATTCAAACTTATTAGGGGAGGGGGCTTTTTATTAATAACACCTTTCTTTTACCCTTATACTAGAAGCCACCTTGGGGGACTTCTAGTATAAGTACACTGATCTCTCATTGAGATCTATGCAGCATAGATCAATGAGATAGGCACTGGATTGCTTCCGGCTGCTGCAGCCGGAAGCAATTGAGTGCCAAGTCGGGATCAGCGCCATTACGGCGCAGACACCCAGCCGGTAAAGGTGTGTGGATCGTTCCTCCGGGACAAGAGCCACTGCATGGCTAGGGCCTCCCCTAGAGGGATATCTGGCTAGTCCTGTGTTTCCAGACTCTTTATGCACATTTCATAGGGGGCAATACACCTAGGTAAGAGTGAAACTGTGCTGAGAACTTTTACTAGCAGCCTACATTTTCATCTTTAGCTGGTCTCCCTAAGATCAGTGATTGTTTTACTGTGGTGGTCTACTAGGCATTGCTCCCACCTAACCAGAATCTAACTCATCACTGATTAGAGACAGCACCCCGAAACAGTCATCTTTGGAAGGATACCTGAAGATTTGAGACTACCTTTGCTTGAAAAATTAGCAGTTCTTCTGAACGACAAAATGAGCCTTGAGGTACACTTAGAGCATTGCCTTAAACAATTGTAGTGTCCCAGTAAAGGTGTGCTCCTAAGTCTTATGCCACCTGGTTAAAGGTAACTATCAGGTGTCACACTCTGGGATGATGGGTGCCTTTTTGCATCACCACCACTTGGTGTCTCACTCTCCCCTGTTTATTTGTCAAAGCACAGCTGAAGGATAAAGGGTTAACTACTGTGTTCTGCTGTTCACTGTTTTACCAATCACTACAACTACACTTCCTCTTTTCTTCTATGCTGTCCCCACCAATTGAGGTTAGGCCCATAACCCCTATTTAAGGCTAGTTAGTTCCTGGTGGGAAGTCTTTTTGGTCTGGTCTAGTCAATAGTTGAGTTGGAGTGAGACTGAGATACAGCTACAGATTTCTTCTCTGAGAGACTAAGCACAAGATGCACTGCTAAACGCAAAGGTGGGGTAACTGTCACCTGGGTCAACCTTGCCTTTGCCTGGGATCTTTCTTTCCAAGTCAGGACAATCTACAGTAGGACAAAGAGCATAAGCTGAAGTAGCATACTGTAAACTGCTCAACTTTTACACAAGGTCTTTAGAGAGGGCTCTAAAATTTATCATTGCTTGCCACTCTTTGTCCTATGTAAATAAAGTTGTGTACAGCCAGCATGAGAAAAGAAAACTGAAAGCACAGATACGCATTTACATCTGCTCTGCTTTCGATCCAGGATCTAAATCTCCCATCCTCTGGCTGTAACACTTCCAGAATTATTGACAGCCAGAGGAGGCGGTCCCTGAAGATACAGCCAGAAGACCTGGGTGCTGAACCACACGCAGGGCAGAAGTATATACTGCTGCTTGTGATCTTTAAAGAGAATCTGTCACTAGGTTTATGCTTCCTTAAATGAGGGCAGCATGAACTAGTGAAATACTGATCAGATTGGTGTATAACTTACATCCCTCTGTTCAGCCATTCTCCTAATATACAGGAAAATAGGATTCTTGCCACCCCCCCCCCCCCCATCCCCCCCATCATCCAGCTACTGATTGACAGGTGACTGCCTATACACAGCATAGATAGATGACTGCAGCTGGTGGGCGGAGTTTTCTACTCATGAATAATGAGGACTACTGGGCTCATGCACATAATGGAGAGGACTACTTATTATAGTGCTTGAAAAGCACTATATTGTAATCCATATTCTTCTTCTTCCAGCCATTTTTCTGCGCGTAATACAGCCCGAACCGCTTTGTGCACACACTCCGTTCAAACTGCGTTTCGAAACCCTCGGCGGTGTGTGGTGTGCTATTTTTCGTTTCGATCGGATTTGTCGTTTAAGAAATTTACGTTAAACGACCCCAAATTTCCCATAGAAAATAATGGCCCATTGCAAATAATGGCCACACTCTAACCGCTGACAGCCAATCACAGCACATATAGCTGAAATATAGCAGCCAATAGGAACTCTAAGGTCTCGTCATGCAATGTATCACACCATCCACAGTCACATGTCCACTATTGGCCAATAGAAGATGTAATATATGGAAGGTCCTTAACGATTTTGTCTCCCCGACATGAGTAAGATTGTCATGGTAACCGAGCAATGATCTTTACCATTATAAGTACTCAGATCGCTCTTAAAGGGACGCAAGTCTCTCTTAAAGGGACGGGACCCAAGTCGCTCTTAAAGGGGCGGGATCCAAGTCGCTCTTAAAGGGGCGGGACCCAAGTTGCTCTTAAAGGGGCGGGACCCAAGTTGCTCTTAAAGGGGCGGGACCCAAGTTGCTCTTAAACGGACAGGACACGCCAAAAAGGTATGGGACCCATGTCGCTCTTAAAGAGACCCATGTCGCTAGAGCTACCCGGGTCCCTTCAAGAGCGACCTGGGTCCCTTCAAGAGCGACCTGGGTCCCTTCAAGAGCGACCTGGGTCCCTTCAAGAGCGACCTGGGTCCCTTCAAGAGCGACCTGGGTCCCTTCAAGAGCGACCTGGGTCCCTTCAAGAGCGACCTGGGTCCCTTCAAGAGCGAAGGGACCCACGTCGCTCTTAAAGTGACCCAGGTCGCTCCTAAAGGGACCCATGTCGCTCTTAAAGGGACGGCACCAAGGATTAAAGTTTCTCTTAAAAGGAAGTCACTGGTAAAGAAGCGCTCTTTTCAAGCACTATGTATTTCCCTGGAAATGCAAATCTAGTTGTCTGTGTTATTCAGGAGGATCTCTCTGAATCAGCTACACAGAACTACAGTAAGTGATAATTCATTCTGTTTAGCGTCTCAGTCACTATTTTATGCTACCCTTAGATAGGACAACATAAACCTACTGGCTGTCTCTTTAAGCTGACAGCACAGATATATACATATCTGTGCTGTCAGTTTTTTTTTTTTACAATATTTTATTGAAGTTATACATAAAGTGATAAGAACAATTTTTTTTGTGTGCTGTCAGTTTGATAGGCTGCACAAACGATACAAGTGCTGTGTAAAGGCCTTGCAAAGAAGCACCGATCTCGCTGATCTGCGTTCGTTTGTGACCCCCGCGGCAAATAAATTGTGGCATTTAAAAAGGACCATTAGCCTTAAAGGTGTTTTCATATCATAAAAACTTTCTACATACATGTCTGATCGTGTGGTTCCATCTGCTGGGAACCCACCCTCCACAACATGGAATTATCCTGCATTTTAAAAAATTTTGCAACAAATATATTGAAAATAGCAAAGAGCCTATGCTTATCTCCATGCTCCCCCATGTTCTTTTGCGGTGTCTCCAGTGTCCCCTGCTGTTTGGAGCCACCACATCTGAGACGAATTAGCCACAGAAATGACAGCCGCTTAGCCAGTCACTGGCAACATACCTGTCTAGTCACAGTCAGTGATTGGCTGAGCAGTGGCTGCGACCAGCAGGGAACACAAGAAACACTGCAGAAGAACACCAGGGGAGTGTGGAGAGACAAGCGTATGCTCTGTTATTTTCTATACGTCAGATAACCATTTAAGCATGCTGGGGCGATCATCTGCCCAATTAGGCAGATATCGCCCCATGTAATAAAGACAGTCAGCTGATCTTAGTCTTGTTTTACATACTGAAAGACAATGTTCCCGCAATGTACTAACAAGCTCAGACAACAGCCATTGTTGTCAAACATCTGGAATTAATGATCATGAACATTAATTCTGGCGGTCTGACAACTGCCATTGTCTAAGCTTATCAATTCGTTGTGAGAACATAGCCTAAAGCTGTATACTTGCCTGTCCACACTCCCCAGTGTCCTCCTGCCTGTTCCCTGCTGACCGGAGCCATCTCTGAAGCTTTTACACCTGTCTCTGATATAACAAACCACAGCACTGTCCCTGTAACCGAGCGTCGATCTAGCAGATCTTCACTTGCTTACTACGTTAAAGCGGGCCACGTAATACTGCCCTTGGAAGCTTATCAGGCAAGAGTAAAAACACCAGGTATTTCCTTCACTGCAATGATCTATTTAAGTGGTATCCAGGTCTTTACACGTAACTATTATCATGCGAGTTTGCGCGATAACGATTGAATTCGAATGATAATCGTACGTGTAAACGCAGCAAACGATCAAACGACGAACGAGAAATCGTTCGTTTTGATCTTTCAACATATCAAATCGTCATTCGTAAAAAAATTGCCGATCGTTCCGTGTAAACAGTCGTGGCGCGATAGTCCGGCCGTCCGGCCACCCGGCACGCCCCCCGCCCCCCCCCCCCCGCTCATCCGCAGCCCCCTGCGCCGGCTTGATCGCAACCCCCGCCGCCGCTCCGATCGTCCCCGTCGCGAGCATACGTTACCTGCTCCGCGTAGCAGGTCTTCTGACATCCCCAGCTCCGCTCTTCAGTGCGCCGATTGAAATTCCCAGCTCCCCTCTCCAGCCAAACAGCTCCTCTTCAGCCAGCCAATCAGTGCTCCTCTTCAGCACCAATTGGCTGAAGAGGAGCCGTTTGAAATTCCCGGATCCCCTCTTCAGCCAATCAGTGCACTGAAGAGCGGAGCCGGGGATGTCGGAAGACCTGCTACGCGGAGCAGGTGAAGTATGGTCGCAGCGGGGGCGATCGGAGCGGCGGGGGGGGGGGGTGGCGATTGGAGTGGCGATCGGAATGGCGCTGCGAGCGGGGGGCCGGACTGCGGGCGCGCGATCGCAAAATTATTTTTCCGTGCGATATATCGTACCGTCTAAACGCTGATCGTTATGAAAAAAAAAATCGTTACTCCGACATTGTTAATTGTACGATCGGGCCAATTATCGTTTCGTGTAAACGCAGCATTAGTCTTATACTTAAGTCTCCCCAGATGATGATGATGACCATCATCATCTATGGTGTAAATACACTATGTAAATGACAACAAGTTACACAGCACATTTAAAAAAAACATTTCTTGTGTTACGTATGTACGTACGTCCAGGGCAGCCTCCCCACGATCCCAGCTGCCTCCGATTACCGGCTGCAGATGATCCATGGTGGTATAGTGGGGAGATCGCTCCTCCGGGACGTTGTCCCGGAGGAGAAATCTCCTTGTCTGATGCCGGCCGGGGACCGCTACAAGATGGCGCCGTCCCCGACTCGGCACTCGTTTGAAAGCAAACGAGTGCCAATCTCATTGATCTTTGCTGTATAACTATACAGCAAAGATCTCAATGAGAGATCAAAGTGTATTTACTAGAAGTCCCCCAGGGGGGCTTCTAGTATATGTGTAAAAGTAAAAATAAAGTGATGTTATAAGTAAAAAGCCCCCTCCCCTAATAAAAGTCAGAATAACCCCCCCTTTTCCCAGGTTATAAATAAAAATAAATAAACAAACAAGTTTGCTATCGCAGCGTCCATAATCGCCCAAACTATTAATCACATTCCTGATCTCGCACGTTAAAGGACGTAAATGCAAAAGAAATCCCAAAGTGCAAATTTGCGCACTTTTGGTCGCATCAAATCCAGAAAAATTGTAATAACGTAATAAAAAGCGATCAAAAATTTGCATATGCGCAATCAAGGTACCAATGGAAAGTAAACATCATGGCGCAAAAAATGACACCTCATACAGCCCCATAGACCAAAGGATAAAAGTGCTATAAGCATGGGAATAGAGCGATTTTAAGTGACATATTTGTTAACAATGGCATGCAAAAATTTAGCCTGTCATTGCAAAGTACAATTAGTGATGCAAAAAATAAGGGCTCATGTGGGTTTCTAGGTGGAAAAATGCAAGTGCTATGGCCTTTTAAACACAAGGAGGAAAAAACAAAGGGTTAAGGGAGCATAGAATACAATTTGCTAAAGTTAGAGACTATAAAAACAAGTACAATTATAACAAATCAGATGAATACACAATAATTTACCATCCTGGTACATTTACACTTGTCTAAAGCAGAAGCAATTCTACAAGAAAACATTAGTGAAAGTTATATAAAGAGCAAGTCTTACAGATCTCATTTGTGGCAGTCCTAAACGCCATTGTTCTGCTGAGCTGACTGCCCCTTGTACAGCACAGATCCACTTCTTGTTAGCCACAGGAAACCAAAAAGCAAATGATGTGCGGTGTACTCCTGTGCAGGCTTTTTGTACTCTAATGTGTGAGGCGTGTCCTACTTGTTCCAAGGTGGGAGGGTTTTCTTGATCCTGTCTGCTTGATGCCTTCAGGCTACATCATGAATGATAGATGAACCGCTGATGTTTATTATATACTTTGTCAAAATTTCCTCTACTCTCAGGTAGTCATGTAGTTAATTAAAACTTAGCTAAGATGACATGAAATGATGCTAAAATTATGTTGAAAAGTGAGTTTAAAAGTGAGTTCACATTTGTTGAAAAAGTTTTCCTGACTGAAAAGCAGTTTAAGAAATGTTTTTGATAATTGTAAAGTAACCTGAGATTCTGTGTCTCCTAAAAAAAATTGTTTTGTTAGGGTATGTTCACACTGAGTAAAACAGGCGGAATCCCACGGTGGAACTTTCCGCCGCAGAATCCCGCCTGTCTCAGTGTCCCCTAGCCTTTCTATGGGAGAGCGTGAGCTCCTCCACTGCCGCCGCTCTTTGCTCAAAGAAGTGACATGTCACTTCTCCAAGCGGAGGAGCCCGCGCTCTACTATAGAGAAGCAGTGTCACACTGAAGCAGGCAGGATTCCACAGCGGAGAGTTCCGCTGCGGAATTCTGCTTGTTTTACTCAGTGTGAACATACCCTTAATACTGAAAGAAATGTTACAACCTATAATGCAATTTTTTTCCCCTACACATTATGGCCTCTTTCCCATTTGTAGTGTTTTTGTGGCCCTTTATTCAGAGCTCATCTTAATCAATAGACCTATTTACATGTCCATATGAAATAACTGCATGTTTAAAAAAAAAAAAAAAGCGGCATACACTACTTTCACCAATTTTGCAGATTGAATACATCCATTAAAGTGTATGCAAAGGGATAAAAATGCACATGTATCTGATCTGTACTTCATCAGTTTTTTTTATTTTTTATTTTGTCATAGTTTTTTAGGCAATGTTCACACACAGCATTTTTTCTTAGTATTTTGGTCAGTATTTTGCAGCCAAATCCAGGAGTAGATTTATAATGTCCTATGTGTGATGCCAAGAAAAATTATAATGTCCCTTTGGTGGTATAATTGTAATATGCTGAGGGTATTGTGTTGCTGGGTGGTGTAGTGCAACCTTAGGGCTCACCTTCTGAAACCTTCCTGTCACGGTGGGGTCCGAGGGTGCTGAGGCCCATACACACAGGGACATATAATTTTTAATAAAAGTCTTCACACAATAGCGGTGAAAGTATATCAAGACTTTACTTGAAGGATAACTATGTACAATCCAATACAGGGGCATCTGATGACGGTAAACTGTTGGCTTGATCAGAGTCCTTTGCTTCAGGAGGAGGGTTACCTTGGTTACTATAGCTTAGACTTGGTGCATAAATAGGATTTTCAAAGAGACAGACCTGTTCCAGAGACTTTATAGCTTTCCGCCTTTATAAGGTACGTGTGAATAGGTACTTGAAGTTACTGAAGAGACTTGACGCTGTCGACGCTCACTATCATGTAGTAGGAAGACGCATGGACACACTGACTTGGGAGCCAGGAAGATACGGACAATGAATGGGAGACCCTCTACTCTCTATCACCAATCCGACAGCAGGCACTAATAAATACAGAGGATGTCCTGCTGAGACTTAGAAGACACGTATAAGTCCTTATGGCTAACTGGAAACAGGTTAGGGGGTTGAAGATGGAGTTTGACAGGATTACTGAGGTGATGCAGGGAGGTTGTATGTGACTCTGGCAATGCCAGACTACCAACTGACAACTGAGGAGACCGCACAGCCCTTCTGGGTAAAAGGTGGACGGAGCTAGCTTTCCCCTGGCCAATCACTAGGGTGTAATAGGTTGCAGGGGAGGAGCACTGAACAAGCTTGTATTATAAGCAATTAATACACAACAACATATTGAATAAATACATAGCAGAAAACAATACCATTACAAGAGAGCTAAGGAAGAGCAGCAAATACATAGGCCCTAATACAGACTAATACAGTCTAAGGTTGCCAATAGCTACAAAACATCTCCAGACCCCTAACAATAAATACCGTTCTGGGCCATTACAGATTGAAAACACAGAAAGGCTATGTTCACACACTGTTGAAATTGAGTGGATGGCCACCATTTAATGGCAAATAACGGCCATACTTTTAAAATAACAACAAATATTTGCCATCAAATGACAATGATCCACTAAATTTCAACAGTGTGTGAACATAGCCTTTCTGTGTTTTCAATTCACTCCTGGTTTTGGTTGAAAAAAAATGACCAAAATGCTGAGCAAAAATACTGTGTGTGAACATAGGCTAAAGCTATGTTCCATCACAGTATTTTTGCTCAGTATTTCTGTCAGTGGAGCGCTATCTTCTCCAGCATACCCTGGATCAATAATGGGCGTAGTACCTTTGTAAAAATGTGGTGACTGTGACTTCCAGAATTGTGTGAGGAGGACAATACAATGGCTCCTGTGCTGTCTGCAATGGGCACTAGGGAGCAGCGTTGGACTTGGCCACAGGGAGACGGGGGTTCCTCAGTGGGCCCCTCCCCCCTCCTTCCTGTTGATGGGCCCCTGCAGAGCCAGCATTAGCAGTGTTTACTAGCTGTCACATGACCGGGCTCTGGGTGATCTTTCCCAGCCAGATGACAGCAGGTTCCAGGCCCCCTGCTACAGGCAAACTCCTTGGATGGCTCTCCTTTGGCCCTCAGTGGGCCCCAGCATGCTGGTCCTCCCCTCCCTATCATAGATGCTGGTGTCAGAATGTGCAGGAGGAGCAGGACGCTGCAGTTATGTCACCAGCTCTGGCTGCTCACCTCCTCACCAGCCTGCTCTTACAGAAGTGAAAGAAGTTCTTATCAGCGCCCAGGAGGTCAGATGTATGGCTGCCATTGAACAATCATCAGGCAGAGGTCAGAGGTCAGCTCCCTTCTCTGCTGTCCTGTGGTCTCAGGAGGAGGAGCTTCAGGAATACAGACAGGTATGATGGATAAATGTAGAGGCAGGTCTGACATGTGACTGTGCAGGGTGTAAATACAATGGGGGAGATTTATGAAAGGGTGTAATAATACACCTGGTGTAAACTGCCCCCAGCAACCAATCACAGCTCAGCTTTCAGCTCTGGTAAAATATAAGGAGCTGTGATTGGTTGCTGTGAGCAGTTTACACCAGGTGTATAGTTACACCCTTTCATAAATCTCCTCCTATATGTATATTTGTGTGACTGAATCTGTGTGTGTATATATATACTTTAGATGTGGGGATGTAGAGTGTATATATGTCACATCAAAAGAGAAAGACATGTTATATAGACACTAGCACTCCGCAAATAAATGTAATAGTGGCCCCTATAGTACACAACATGTAAAAAAAACACCACAAAAGATAAAAACAAAGATAAATACAAAAAAAAAAATAACAAAAAAGATAAACACCAGGAGGCCATGATGTAACAATCGGCCCCTCAGAACAACCGACGCTCGTATAGAACAGGACCCAATATAGAATGAGAATGCTTTTGTACTACACCAATAAATGTGTACACAGTACAGAAATGTAGTGCTGCCCAATATAAACATATACACTCACCGGCCACTTTATTAGGTACACCATGCTAGTAATGGGTTGGACCCCCTTTTGCCTTCAGAACTGCCTCAATTCTTCGTGGCATAAATTCAACAAGGTCCTGGAAGCATTCCTCAGAGATTTTGGTCCATATTGACATGATGGCATCACACAGTTGCCGCAGATTTGTCGGCTGCACATCCATGATGTGAATCTCCCGTTCCACCACATCCCAAAGATGCTCTATTGGATTGAGATCTGCTGACTGTGGAGGCCATTTGAGTACAGTGAACTCATTGTCATGTTCAAGAAACCAGTCTGAGATGATTCTAGCTTTATGACATGGCGCATTATCCTGCTGAAAGTAGCCATCAGATGTTGGGTACATTGTGGTCATAAAGGGATGGACATGGTCAGCAACAATACTCAGGTAGGCTGTGGCGTTACAGCGATGCTCAATTGGTACCAAGGGGCCCAAAGAGTGCCAAGAAAATATTCCCCACATCATGACACCACCACCACCAGCCTAAATCGTTGATACAAGGCAGGATGGATCCATGCTTTCATGTTGTTGACGCCAAATTCTGACCCTACTATCCGAATGTCGCAGCAGAAATCGAGACTCATCAGACCAGGCAACGTTTTTCCAATCTTCTACTGTCCAATTTCGATGAGCTTGTGCAAATTGTAGCCTCAGTTTCCTGTTCTTAGCTGAAAGGAGTGGCACCCGGTGTGGTCTTCTGCTGCTGTAGCCCATCTGCCTCAAAGTTGGACGTACTGTGCGTTCAGAGATGCTCTTCTGCCTACCTTGGTTGTAACGGTTGGCTATTTGAGTCACTGTTGCCTTTCTATCAGCTCAAACAAGTCTGCCCATTCTCCTCTGACCTCTGGCATCAACAAGGCATTTCCGCCCACAGAACTGCCGCTCACTGGATGTTTTTTCTTTTTCGGACCATTCTCTGTAAACCCTAGAGATGGTTGTGCGTGAAAATCCCAGTAGATCAGCAGTTTCTGAAATACTCAGACCAGCCCTTCTGGCACCAACAACCATGCCACGTTCAAAGGCACTCAAATCACCTTTCTTCCCCATACTGATGCTCGGTTTGAACTGCAGGAGATTGTCTTGACCATGTCTACATGCCTAAATGCACTGAGTTGCCGCCATGTGATTGGCTGATTAGAAATTAAGTGGTAACGTGCAGTTGGACAGGTGTACCTAATAAGGTGGCCGGTGAGTGTATAATCTCATGCAACCTACAAACATAAAGATGTCAGAGTGCAAGAACAAGCAGGGGCAGAGAGCATGTATATCACCAGTATGATGGGGTCCAGGATCCACTGATTCCCAACCTAATAGTGCAGTCTAACATAAAGTAGAGCACAGAGAACACGGTGGGCGGCTAGATGAGTGCCAGCCATGTTCTCTATGTGCCACCCCCTAGTGTCACCTCCTCTGCCCACTGTCTGCTCCTTACGGCGCCAGATTAAAATAGCCAGCACTTAGCCATCACTTGTGCCAGCGATTTTACTTTGTACATGCCGCTGCCACAACTGACAGAGGCATTTAACCCCTCCTGTGCACAAGGAGCTATGCTGGGAGTTGTTGTGCACAAGGAGGTATGCTGGGAGGCTAGGAGATATGCTAGTATTGGTATCAAACTCAAAATTCTGGTATTGTGACATCCCTACTATGTGGTGGCATGAGTCATTATCTGGTAGTATTAGTCACTATGTGGTGGTCATGGTGTAGTAGTAATATTTGCCCCTTTATTGGTATATTAATAATATTGGTCTTGTATTTTTGGATTTGGTCTGTAACAGTGTGATTGTATGGTGATAATATAGTAACAATATATATATTTATATATGTGTGTGTGTGTGTAGTGTGTGTGTGTGTGTGTGTGTGTGTGTGTGTGTGTGTGTGTTAATGTTATATCTCCAATTAGTGCTGTTCTGGGGTCACTTCCCCCACAGAACTATGCATTCTGATCTCCCGCAAAGGCTCCAGTGTACAAGGCACCTAGGATCCTCCATCTACAACAGCTGCAACCACTACAACTCCCAGCATTTATTGACAGCACACAGTTCTTAGGATATGCTGGGAATATCTGAAGTACATCTGAAAGGAAAAATCCCTGATAATACCTGTTTCCCCGAAAATAAGACATCCTCCGAAAATATGGCATAGTGGAGGATTTACAGGATAGCCTAAAATAAGGCATCCCCTAAAAGAGATTCCCTTGCCGACACCCTTTGCCAACAGGCCATTAAGGAGAGGGGGGTGGGGTCGTTGAGGGGCAGGAGGTGGGGTGGCCAGAAAGGGTGAGTTGTCTGTTTATGCTGGCTTGTGATGACAACTACTATACAGTATATAATAAATGTTGTTGTTTTTTTCCTTGTTCAACAATAAGTGTGAATTCTTTTTCATGGAAAAATAAGACATCCCCTGAAAATAAGACATATCACATCTTTGGTAGCAAAAATTAATATAAGACACTGTCTTATTTTTGGGTAAACAGGAGTAGCTGGTGCTGTACATAGGTTTATTGATGGATCTTCAGGGCTGGTTGTGACAGACTACAGCCAGCAAAAACCTCTACGCAATCATCACTTAATAAAGGATTGTACTCTCTGGAATTACGACTCCCAGCATACCTTGAGAGCTTCATAAGTGTAGGGCATTCTAAGAGAATACCCTTAGGTGTGCCCCACTACACAAGAACCAATGGCCCCCTATGGTCCTTTTACATCCAGTCTATATGCCTGTGTGCCCTCAAAAACCCAGTTAGTTGGCTCTGATGCAGTGTGGGCTTAGCCTAAAGGTGTTAAAAATGTATATGTTAAACAGGATGTCAAGAAAGGATGCTACTGCATGCCCTACAGCAGGATCTGTTTCATATTGTCTTCTGTTATAAAGAAATACAGATTGAAACATACACTTTTTTGTTGGATACAAAACAAGATGTTTTTTGCTATCCGTTTTACCCCCTCCCTCCCGGGCCACTTTTCGTTTTTGCGTTTTTGTTTTTTCCTCCTCGTGTTTAAAGGGCCACAGCGCTTGCATTTTTATTATTCATTGTGATGACTGGTGGCCCCTTAGACTCTGCTCCCTGGTGTGGCTTATGCCATTGCTAGTGATAGTCCAGTTGATCCACTACTCCAGGGGTTACAATATGTTGATTTGGTTGAAATAATGTGCTTCATTGTTGCAGATGGAACATTGGCCATTTGGGCACACATGATGTAAACATCAGCCTTTTTGTGCCCAATATTTCCACCCGTTAAAAAAATATTCTCAAACTATCCATTTTCAGCTGTTTTTGCATAAAAATCAGCAGGTTTGTTTTTGGCTTGAAATAATGGCCTGATATGGTCTGAGACTATGTTTTCACAGTTGACTCACATTTTTATATGTGAGTCAAAATGTAAACAGATTT
This sequence comes from Dendropsophus ebraccatus, assembly GCF_027789765.1. Classification (NCBI taxonomy): domain Eukaryota; kingdom Metazoa; phylum Chordata; class Amphibia; order Anura; family Hylidae; genus Dendropsophus; species Dendropsophus ebraccatus. The sequence continues at coordinate 105,708,446 of NC_091455.1, forward strand.
GCATAATAAATAACTGATGGGAATACTGTAAAAATTTGCCCGGTCCAAGGCTTTTACCAACCAATACTAAGGGCCCTATTACACCAACAGATTATCTCACAGATTTTTTCAAGCCAAAGCCAGTAATGGATATGAAAAGACATCTCAGTATTTCCTTTATTTTATTTTTCTTGTTCATATTCCATTCCTGTCTTTGGCTCAAAAAAATCTGTCAGATAATCTGTTGGTGTAATAGGGCCCTTAGGGTCCTTTTAGATGAGCAGATTTCTCATCCCATCAGGGCTGCAAACAAGCGTGATCAGCGAGAACAGCAACTCGTTTGCTGAGCTTTTATAGGACACGAGAAATCTAGCGGATGCACTGCATGATCGATCCTTGTATCGCTCATGCAGCCCTGGAAACTTACAGCATTGGTATACAGTTGCACTCAAAAATTTACATATACCGCCAGAATTTTTGCTTTCTTGTTTTTTTTTTTCCAGAAGATATGAATGATAACACAAAAACTTTTTTCCCACTCATAGTTAATGGTTGGGTAAAGTTATTTATTGTCAAACTGAGTTTTCCCTTTTTATAAATGACAATGACAACCAAAAACATCCAAATGACCCTGATTAAATGTTTACATACCCCAGTTCTTAACATCGTGTATTGCCCCCTCTAACATCAATGACAGCTTGAAATCTTTTGTGGTAGTTGTGGATGAGGCTCTTTATGTTCTCAGATGGTAAAGCTGCCCATTCTTCTTGGCAAAAAGTCTCCAGTTCCTGTAAATTCCTGAGCTGTCTTGCATGAACTGCATGCTTAAGATTTCCCCAGAGTAGCTCAATGATATTGAGGTCAGGAGACTCAGATGGCCCCTCCAAAACCTTCACTTCTGTTGTATCCAATGACAGGTCTACTTGGCCTTGTGTTTTGGATTGTTGTAATGTTGTAATTTCCAAGTACGTCCCATGCGCAGCTTCCAGGTGATAAGTGCAAATTTGCTCCAGTATTTGCTGATAATGTGCTGCATTCATCTTTCCTTTAACTTTGACCAAGTTTTGGGTGCTTTTGTAGATCACACATCCCCAAAACATCGGTGATCTACTCCCGTGCTTTCCAGTAGGAATGGTGTTCCTTTCATCATAGGCCTTGTTGACACCTCTCCAAATGTAACATTTATGGTTATGGTGAAAAGTTAAATTTTGGTCTCATCACTCCAATTGACCTTGTCCCTGTTGTTTTTTGGCTTGTCTCTGCGCTGTTTGGCGTATTGTAGGCATTTATGTCATTTGCGCAGTAATAGCTTTCTTCTGGTGACTCGACCATGCAGCACATTTTTCTTCAAGTGCCTCCTTATTGTGCTTCTTGAAACAGCCACACCACTATTTTTCAGAGTCCTGTATTTCAGCTGATGTTATTTGTGGGTTTTTCTTTGCATCCTGGACAATTTTCCTGCCAGTTGTGGCTGAGATTTTTGTTGGTCTACCCAGGGGCGGATTAACTTTACCATAGGCCCTGGGCTGTTCACCAAGCCTGCCCCCCCCCCCCAACCCACTGTAACTATGGCAGCACTAGCCTGGCGTTCATAGTACAGGACAGATAATGTCATGATGTCCTGATTTGTGCAAAATTGCCATAAAAAACTGTGATTTTTTGAAAATCATGGCAGAAGTGTATCCAGGAGATAATATACCACTAAAAGTATAAGTCTTTTTGGGTGGTCATGGGCCCCACAGGAGCTCAGGGCCCCGGGCTGCCGCCCGGAACGCCCCTATTATAATCCACTACTGGGTCTACCTGACTGTGGTTTGGTTTGTACAGTGCCCCAGATTTTTCATTTGTTAATCACAGTTTGAACACTGCTGACTGGCATTATCAATTCCTTGGATATCAGAACAAAGTGAAGGTTCTAGAGTGGCCATCTCAATCTCCTTACCTCAATATCATTGAGCCACTCTGGGGACATCTCAAGCAATCTCAGGAATTTACAGGAACTGGAGGCTTTTTGCAAAGAAAAATAAGCAGCATTACCATCTGAGAAAATAAAGTGCCTCATCCACACCTACGACAAAAAAATACAAACTGTCATTGATGATAAAGATTTTTTGAGCATGGTCAAGAGATGCAATCAGCGTTTGCTTGGTCTTTGGCTGATCACAGCGCCTTTTACACGGGCCAATTATTGGCTGCAAGAACATCATTAGCGACACTCCTGGCCAATAATCGGCCCATGTAAAAGGGCCCTTTATTGGTGGGAATGGCTTCAGAAAATACATAACAGGCTAATCACTGATTCAATGTGCAAGTCTGTTTATATTTTAAGCACACATAAAACACATGATTCAGCTGCGACATAAATACACAGTCCTGGGTCACTTTTTTTACATGCAAAAAAACGCATGTGGCCGAAAGCACGCACCCATTTCTTCATCAACAACCACGCAATGTTGTAAGGATTCTTAGCAACATCACACTGATATTGGTGATTGCATGGGGGCGTAGTTTTGGCCACATGCAATGACATGGAGATATAGAGGTTTCCCAGCCCCCATGGGACATTGCCAGTTGTGTGATTTAACACTTGGTGGCTTTTTTTTTCCTCTCCTTTTTCTGTTGGGTGGCTGGTAGTAGGCTATCATTTATGCCTCCCTTTGTAAACAGGCCTAGTGCCTATACAAAGCTTCTGACACCATTCTACTTAGGAGTGAGCTCCAATCTACAGGGTACACTTGTACAATAATTGCTAATTTACTGTATTGTGTTATATACAGTACATATTATTATTCTACATTATATTATACTCAAATATGTATCCTGCTTCATAATTCTCTTGCTAAACTAAATTATGCTTTTTAATATAATCCTACTAGATGTTCCAGAATAGAATGTAGTTGTTTTGTTTTGTCTTGTCCCAAGGAACTGGTGAAGGTTAGGACACGGAGGTCTATGCTGCAAGACAGGTTTATTGCTTTGCACAATAGGGTCCAATGTCTCTAATTCTTCTTTTATCTTTGGTGAATGGGACCACTATACTAGCTGTATCTTAAGTAAATATTATTAAAAGGTTTAATACTCTTACCTTTTCAGATTGCTTTGATTATTGCTGAGAACTGTTTGATGTAACCTACGTGTCAGGGGCGTAACTAGAAATGGCTGGGCCCCATAGCAAACTTTTGATTAGCCCCCCCCCCCCCCCCCCCCCCCTCAATCGACCACTATGCCATCAGCCCACTCAGCTCTACACAGGTTTTGTACACCATATAAATTATAGTACAGTTATATTAAGTGACTCACAGGGGGCGTCTTCTCTGATTGGAGTTGTTTCCTTTTCATTTTCTTCTCCATCTGTCCTGGGTCATTACATGAACTTCTCCGAGCCACAAATCCACAGAATCTGCAAGACAGACATATTAGTCTCCTCACTCTGGCCCCATCCTCATCTCTCTACAAACTGCACATCTGTATTGGCCCCTTTACACCCTCGTTTAGTGGATAGCCCTGACACTACGTGACCCCCTTATAGTATATGCCCCTATGTGTATTCCCCCTTACTAATGCCACCTGTGTTGGCCCCTTATAAATTACCCCGTGTGTTGTCCATCCCCCTTGGTCCATGGCCCCCCTGTATATCCCCCATCGATGTTCCCCCTGTATTATCCCCCATAGATGGCCCCCTGTATACCCCCCATAGATGGCCCCCTGTATATCCCCAATAGATGCCCCCCGTATATCTCCCATAGATTCCTCCCTTGTATATCCCCCATAGATGGCCCCCCTGTATATCCCCCATAGATGGCCCCTCTGTATTATCCCCATAGATGGCCCCCTGTATATCCCCCATAGATAACCCCCCCATATATCTCCCATAGATGCTCCCCCTGTATTATCCCCCATAGATGCCCCCCTGTATTATCCCCTATAGATGCTCCCCCCCTGTATTATCCCCCATAGATGGCCCCTGTATATCCCCATTGATGGCCCCTGTATATCCCCATAGATGCCCCCTGTATTATCCCCAATAGATGCCCCCCTTGTATATCCCCCATAGATGCCCCCCCTGTATATCCCCCATAGATGCCCCCTGTATATCCCCCATAGATGCCCCCCTGTATTATCCCCAATAGATGCCTCCCTGTATTATCCCCAATAGATGCCCCCCTGTATTATCCCCAATAGATATCCCCCATAGATGCCCCCACTGTATTATCCCCAATAAATCCCCCTGTATATCCCCCATAGATGACCCCCTGAATATCCCACATAGATGACCCCCTGAATATCCCCCATAGATGACCCCCTGAATATCCTCCTTTGGAAAGCAGATTAAAAAAAACGAAAAAAAAAAACACAACTAACCTAACTCCACCGTCGGCTGTCTTCTCCCGGGCACAGGTGACGGGATCAGCGTGGCTCAGTGTCCACCAGGGCAAGTACTTCCGGGGCAGGGAGCATCTTTAACAAGCGCTCCTGTGCTGTGCCGGAAGTACAGGCTGGGGGTGGACGCTGAGCTCACTGGTAACTGTGCTGCCGGGACGGCAATCTCGCACGTCCCGTCCTATCCCGGGCAACACAGGTACCAGTGCGCTCAGAGTCCGCCCCAAGCCTGTACTTCCGGCACGGCAAGGACCGCTTGTTAGAGATGCTCCCTGCCCCGGAAGTACTTACCCTGGCGGACGCTGAGCCCGTCACCTGTGCTCGGGACATCTCAAACAGCTGCAGCACCCGGGAAGCCTGCTCGGCCGCCGGGTGCTGCAGGCTATGTAAGCTTCGGGGGCCTGCACCACGGGCCCCCGATGCGGCGGGGCCCCGTAGCAACCGCTACGGCTGCTACGGCGGTAGTTCCACCCCTGCTACGTGTATTAGATTTACACAAACCTTTTGTCGTCAGTACATTGCAGCATGGCTGGCTTTCTGGCTGGTGATTTAGACAGAGAGGGATGGATAACAGAGGCAGATGTGTTTTTGGATAAGGCTTATAATTAACCTAAATCCCCCCCCCCCCCCTTTATTAAAAGCAGCTTTGAAATAGCCGAGTGTCACAAGCAATACACAATCTTGTGGTGGGTCATTCAAAAGCTACATCAAAAATAGCACAGTACCATGTGGACTATACATATGGATTCTTCAAGCCACAAGATTGTTTAACTATTAGAAACGGAAGCTACAAACTTCCCCCTAAAATTCCTTTATATATTATTGAAATGTGAAGAAAATAAAGCTTGGTCAGCACTCAACCAATCTTTATAATCACTTGCCACTTGCCATTCTTATGTTCCCCATCAGAACATGCAGCTTAAGTATTGATTTCGGCTCTATAGCAACTTCATAGAAGGCTAATATGTCAGATATTCTCTGATTCAGATACCATGATTAAAAACTGTACAGGTTTGATCGAAACGTGTCAGTTATTTTACTCTGTTTATCTATTGATCAACTGAGGCACTTTCAGTTTCCATCAGTTCATTGTGTTTAGTGTGTGGCACTGTGCTTATTTTGTCACTCTTCCCAACAACCTTTTTTCTAGCCATCTTGAATGAATTTAGCCCACTGAGGCAGGTATGTCCATTGCCTGTTTGGAAAAATTGCAGCACTTTCCTAAATGTGTTATTAAGAAATAACTTCCTTTCTGGCATCTGCGGTGAGGTTAACCCACAGAGGCACGTGGTATAGTAGTCCATTCCCTGTTTGGAAAAATTGTGGCACTGTACTAATTGTCATATCAACCAATAAAGTCCTTTCCTTCCATTTTCTGTCTGGGATTAAAGCTTTTAAAGCTAATGCGCCTGGTCTTAGGACCATGATCAGTTGGTTCAACAATTTAATATAGAGTAACGTTTACAGGGAATCTGTCACCACCCAGGTGACTACCCACCTACCTGAAGTACTGACAGTGTGCTGTGTCTGGAAGTCTCCTTGTCAGCATGTTACCTTTTGATAATTCGTCTGTGTAGTGGATTATGTGCAATCTCGGGTCTCCTACTCTGGTCCCTTTTTTGACTCCACTCCCGTCGTTCTCTGCTCAAAGAATTCTCATGTCAATTCTCTGAGTGGAGAGGGGAGGAAGCGAACACACGAGTGCACCATTTTTGCTCAGTGTGAACTGAGCCTAAGGCTAGGCCTGCTCAGCTTTGCCTATTACTGACACATTGCATTGCACCAAAGTAAAGTCTCCACAGTGGGACAATAAAATAAAAAATAAAAAACTAAACAAAGTAACATACAGACATAATCCCCCATAGTCCCAATACAAAAATAAATGTAGGGGGGGGAAAAAGGACACATATTTAGTATCGCCACGTCCATAACAATGTTGGCAATAAAATTATCACATAATAAACCTGCACGCTGACAGCAGAAAACTAATGCTAATTTGATCATTTTTTTTCATGAAAAATGGTGTCTGTTTTCTGTCTGGGTTCACACTATGTTTTTGCAATCTGTTTTTTCATTAGTTTTTTTGCAAAAAATACTATGAAAAACAGATGAAAAAAACTGATGCATTTGTGTGCATCTGTTTTTCCATTGACTTCCATTACTTTAAAAAAACTGATCCTTTTTTTGTAACGTACAGAAAAACGTAGTCAATCTCATTTTTGTGTCCGCTGAAAAAAAAACAGATCCGTTTTGCTCCTTTTTTTTTTAGAATTGAAGTCAATGGGTAAAAGGATCAAAGCTCATGCACATAAATGCCTCAGTTTTTATCATTAATTTTTTGCAAAGAATGGATGAAAAAAACAGATTTAAAAAATGTAATGTGAACCCTACCTTACGCTGCACTTGACCAATCAAGGGTATCTCCACCAACACTTCAGACAGCAGTAATAGAGAGAGCCCCAGGGTAACTACAAGTACCAAAATTAACCGCTGAGGTGCAGCCCCCTTGCAACCTCTACGGCAGACCCCTAGAAGTAAAAGGATAGAGAGAGGTAATTCAGAGGACGGCCCATGAAAAGTCTGCTGCAGCTTCTAACTTCAGGTCTCCTTGCTAAGCCCCTTTGGGTCAATAAAAGTGCTAATGTTGGTGCTGCCACTTCTAGATGTCTGTTTTAAGCCCTTCTGGGTAAAATAGATAGCCCCTATTGGTGCTGCCACTTTAAAGTGTCCACTGATGTCCTGGGAGAAAACGTAATTTTGCTCCACTGATTCAACAACGTCCACTTCTGTCCTGAAAGTAAGCGTCATTTCACAACACTCATCCACTGAAACAGTCAATACCATTTATAACTGACAGCTTCAGTGCTGTAATGTGTTAGATATTGTATCGGCAGTAGTCATGGATCTGCTGTACCACCGATAGCATTGGTGTAAGCTGCACCAGGGACCCTAAAGGGCCGTTAATTATCACAAGCGCCCACTGCAAGATCGCTTCATCGCTGCCATGCGCAGCTCACAGCACACGTGGAGTTGAAGAGGATGCCAGAGGCCATTCTTCTGGAGCCCCAAGAGAAGGTGCACTGTGACCAGCACTAAGCTTAGAAGGTATGCAGCTGCCATGAGCAGTTCTCTCCCTCACCCCTTCCTCCTGCTAGGGCTGTGATATGGATATGGAGTCTGGGCAGCTGGGGCTCAGCACTGTGCAGGAGGAGGGAGGAGGGGATGCTCCAAGAGGTAGTTCATGCTGGGGCAAGAGAAGCTCAGCATGGGTAGATAGTGGATGGGGGAGGCAAAAAACTTTCACACTGACAGGAATAATAAAGATAAAAGCTGTCAATGTGTTAACCCCTTCTTTCCAAATGCCAGGACACAAGTGGCGGATTAAATGTACCCTGGGCTGTCCACCCAATATGAACCCCCTTCCCCCACTGGCCGTAATAATCATTGTCTGGTCCCACCGCCAGTCGCACACAAGCCCAGAACTGTACTCTGACCCAGTCTCCCTCACCTTCCAAATCATAGCAGATCCACTTCAGGCTGGGGCTTGCATGAGAGGACATGACTGTAGAGGTAATCTCTTCATACCTGTAACCCCTCGCCGGACAGAGAGTGCTGCATGCATGTGCCCACAGCTGGCCTGCTCATTCCTTCATGTCCCCTGCAGTCTCTGTCAACCCTTGTGTTTCCCATCCTCTCCATTACTGCTATAATGTGCCTGCACTTACACTCAAGCACTCACACTGCTGCATAGAGAAGTCTCTGTTACTGTACTCCTGCACAGCTCGGTGATTCTCCATTCCTGATTGGTCGATGCTGAACACACACCCTTCCCAATTGCTGTCATGTGACCACACAGACATATGCCAGCAGTCCTGCTTCTCTTTTCTAGCCCGTTGTACTATGTTACTGCATTATGGGGATCTGCAGCTCCATCCTATATCTACAAACTGCTGCTGTTTTTCCTGTTTTATGCACTTACTATTCATTATACTCCACATGCTGATAGTATACTGTACAGTAACTTATAATATGACATTCGGCTGTTTCTAAATGTTTTTTACATGTTATTCAGAATAAAAAAATCATTTTTGGGGTGGGGAACAAATTTTCTGCATTTCAATGATTTCTTATGTGAAAATCTGCTTTGGTTTAAGAGTAGATTTGGATTACAAGCATGGTCCCGTAACAAATTATACTCATAATCCAAGGCACAACTGTAATCATTGTCCAGTCCCATCGCCAGCTACAATGCCCCCTCTCCCCCCATCGATAAACTTAATCCAATTTCTTGACTAGATGAAAACGTGAAAGGTAACACACTGCTCCTCTGGGTTGGGCTTGAGGCAGCTGTTTCTGTTGTTTACCGTCCTTGGTTTCTCCTCTCCATCATAGCGCTCAGTTGGATCCGTTTTTCTATTGAATTTCATTTTCTATTGACGTCCATTAAAAAAATAAAACGGATCAAAGCGTATGCTTTTTTTTTTTTTTTGCGTACACAAAAACATGGTATGAGCCATCACACATAGACCAAGAGATTGGAAGGGGGAGTAATAAGGGTTAGAATGGAGCAATTTTAAGACAATTCCTTTTTTTTTTCTTATTAAAAAGCTTTATTTAGATAACAAATGATTCAAGGTTACAGAAAGAAGAATGGGAGAAGGGATGATAAGGCACAAGAAGTACAAAGAGAGGTAAACATGTCTTGAGGCAGCTTATCATACAATCTATACACTTCATTTAATAGGACAAACCAAATGTCGGCTTTGCTACATCAAATATAAAAGGGCAATCATAGTACCTCCAGTGATAGCTACGGGTTCTCCAAATTGTAACCTCCAAAACCAAGATAAAAAGAAAAAAGAGACAGAAAGAGAGGGGGATGCCAATGCAGTCCTCAAGAAGAAAGAATTATCAGCTGCTGTATGCCCTGCAGGAAGTAATGTATTCTTTCCAGTCTGACACAGTGCTCTCTGCTGATATCTTTGCCTTAGATAGGAACGGTTCAGTGCAGGAGAGGTTTTCTATGGGGATTCATAGAAAATCGAGGCAAAGTTCCTGTCTCGACCAGAGATTTCAGCAGAGAGCACTGTGTTAGACTGAAAACAACACAACATTTCCTTTAGGACATACAGCAGCTAATAAGTGTGGGAAGACTTGAGATTTTTTAATAGAAGTAAATTACAAATCTAGCTTTCTGATATCAGTTGATTTAAAAGAAAAAGGACAGAGGACAGGCTGACGATGCAGAAAGGGGGCAGGGCGTGATGTCACAGGAGGCTTAGCTGGATTCACCATCTCTGATCAGCCAGGAGCAGGTACTGAAACTTCGCTAATTGTGCAAAACTCTGCAGTGCAATTAGGGCTATGTTCACACATGTTGAAGTGTCATTGCAGTACTGCAGCGTATTCACTAAAATGATGCAGTAACACAATCACATGATGCTAAACGGCACAGATATCCCACCAAAACAGAGGGCTATAACACTCATATAATTCAAAAATCCAATGTTTTATTATGTAATCAAAAAATATATAGAGATTAAAATTATGCACAGAACAAAGTAAAAATTCTTCACATAGGATATATCACAGCCACATGAAATGTTTACAGGAAGGTATATATTAAACGGCACAGAGCATCAGAGCCGATACTGCCAATCCCACCTGGAGAAAAAACGAAGCATAAACAGTATATCCCATGTAACATAATATTGAATAAAGTTCTTATTGTGGGGCTCAACCTCAAAGATAAACAATGCTTTATCATATGTGCATAGAGATGAAAAGAAAAAAAAAATAATTAAATTTAAAAAGTTCTTTACTTTATTCCAATATCAGCGTTACAGGTAGAGAATACAGCGTGCTGTGTGGTGTTACAGGTAGAAAATACAGCGTGCTGTGTGGTGTTACAGGTAGAGAATACAGTGCTGTGTGGTGTTACAGGTAGAGAATACAGTGTGCTGTGTGGTGTTACAGGCAGAGAATACAGCGTGCTGTGTGGTGTTACAGGTAGAAAATACAGCGTGCTGTGTGGTGTTACAGGTAGAGAATACAGCGTGCTGTGTGGTGTTACAGGTAGAGAATACAGCGTGCTGTGTGGTGTTACAGGTAGAGAATACAGCGTGCTGTGTGGTGTTACAGGTAGAGAATACAGCGTGCTGTGTGGTGTTACAGGTAGAGAATACAGCACGCTGTGTGGTGTTACAGGTAGAGAATACAGTGTACTGTGTGGTGTTACAGGTAGAGAATACAGTGTGCTGTGTGGTGTTACAGGTAGAGAATACAGTGTGCTGTGTGGTGTTACAGGTAAAGAATACAGCGTGCTGTGTGGTGTTACAGGTAGAAAATACAGCGTGCTGTGTAGTGTTACAGGTAGAGAATACAGTGTGCTGTGTGGTGTTACAGGTAGAGAATATAGCGTGCTGTGTGGTGTTACAGGTAGAGAATACAGTGTGCTGTGTGGTGTTACAGGTAGAGAATACAGCATGCAATGTAGTGTTACAGGTAGAAAATACAGCGTGCTGTTTGGTGTTACAGGTAGAGAATACAGTGTGCTTTTGGTGTTACAGGTAGAGAATACAGCGTGCTGTGTGGTGTTACAGGTAGAGAATACAGCACGCTGTGTGGTGTTACAGGTAGAGAATACAGTGTGCTGTGTGGTATTACAGGTAGAGAATACAGTGTACTGTGTGGTGTTACAGGTAGAGAATACAGTGTGCTGTGTGGTGTTACAGGTAGAGAATACAGTGTGCTGTGTGGTTTAAAGGTAAAGAATACAGCGTGCTGTGTGGTGTTACAGGTAGAAAATACAGCGTGCTGTGTAGTGTTACAGGTAGAGAATACAGTGTGCTGTGTGGTGTTACAGGTAGAGAATATAGCGTGCTGTGTGGTGTTACAGGTAGAGAATACAGTGTGCTGTGTGGTGTTACAGGTAGAGAATACAGCATGCTATGTAGTGTTACAGGTAGAAAATACAGCGTGCTGTTTGGTGTTACAGGTAGAGAATACAGTGTGCTGTGTGGTGTTACAGGTAGAGAATACAGTGTGCTGTGTGGTGTTACAGGTAGAGAATACAGTGTGCTGTGTGGTGTTACAGGTAGAAAATACAGCGTGCTGTTTGGTGTTACAGGTAAAGAATACAGCGTGCTGTGTAAGTGGGAGCACAATGAAATGATAAAGTACTGCAAAAATTTCAGTAACACAATGAAACTGCAATGAATGAACACAACCTAGATGTTCTGCAACAGATTTTGGCGGGGAATAGGCAGGGTGGAGAACTGTGATGAACAGCTGAGGGAAAGCAATGCATTCTGGAACCTGTAGTACTGTGTACAACTGCTCAACCAGGAAGTACAGAAACACAATACAGAACAACCCCCCCCCCCCCCAAAACAAATGGATTTTTGGTAGTTCCAAAACTTGGATAGGTAGGTAAGTAATGCTGTATGCTTCTGCAGAAGTTTCATTATTATTATTATTATTATTATTATTATTATTATTATTATTATTATTATTTTATTTTTTTAACCTCTACCTGGAGTTCCCCTTTAACACCTTAATGACCAGGCTTGAAATGGCCTTAAAGGACAACTACGGCGGGACCCCCCCCCAAAAAAAAAACACAGACACACACAGACACCATACTCACCATCCCTCCGGTGACGATCCCCACTCCATTCGCCCGCCGTCCGCCTCACTGTCACCTGCCTCCGCCGTCCAGCGATGTCTCTTGCTTCCGGGTCCATGAGAGAGAAAAGGCTGCCAGTGCGCTTGCGCACCGGCAGCCTTTTCATTGGCTGGAGCGCATCACATGGCTTCCAGCAAGCTCAGCCAATCAGGGCTGAGCAAGCTGGAAGCCATGTGATGCGCTCCAGCCAATGAAAAGGCTGCTGGTGCGCATGTGCACCAGCAGCCTTTTCTCTCCCATTCACCCTCAATGAAGACGCCGAAGAGGAAGAAGACCCGGACCGCCCCCCAGCTCTGACGTCACCCGACACCAGAGAAGAGGACCGTGACGACCGTAATAGGTAATGTATACATTCTTTAACTTCCGGGGTGGGGGGTCGGGGGTCGGAAAGTGGGGGAAGGGGGCCAGACCGGGTATTTAACCACATTACAAAGTTATATAACTTTGTAATGTGTGTTAAATAAGCAAAAAAAAATTTTCGCCGGAGTTGTCCTTTAAGAACCAAGGCAAATTTTATGAATAATAATAATAATAATGCTTTTATTTGTATAGCGCGCACAGGTTCCGCAGCACTTCACATAGTTTCGCCAATTATTTCTCCCTGTCAATAGGGCTCACAATCTAAATTAACATATCTGTATGCTTTGGGTGTGGGAGGAAACCGAAGTACCGAGAGGAAACCCACGCAAACATGGCAAGAACATACAAACTTTTTGCAGATGTTGTCCTTGGTAGGGCCTTTGTCACTTTATTCATTAATAACTTGGGAATGCTATAACCTATCCTGCTGATTCTAAGATTGTGTTCTTGTGACATATTGTACTTTACAATTCTGGTAAATTTGAGTTAAAACCTATAATGAATCTTTATGGGGAAAAAAACTAATATTTTTTTTTAGACAATAAACAGCTGCAACTTTCAAAATTTTCACAAAAATTTTAAAATCAGATTTTTTAAAGGGACCTTTTCTGGTTTAGGCCATGTTCACACAACGTATATTTTCGTAAAAGTACGTCCGTTGTCGCTAATTGCAACAACGGCCATGCCTAAAAAGAAAATATATACGTTACCTTGCCTTCTATGGAATCCCGGCCGGAGCGTATACACATAGTATACACTCTGGCGGGGATCCCTAGCGGTGCGGTAGAAAACTGACATGTCAGTTTTCTGCGGCCGCATTTCATTGAATAGCTGCCACAGAAAACCCTGTCATTGCTCACTATGGAGCAAGCTGCTCCGGCCGCACGCTCCATAGCATGCAGTGGAGAGTTCTGATGCGGGCGTGTACAGATGCGCCAGCATCAGAACTCTGCTGCGCTAGAGATCATCTGGCTGGTACTGCAATACTGGCCGGGATGATCTTTAATTAGGCGGCCCTTTTCGTGACCCGGCCGGGTCACGGAACAGCCAGTCTCATACAGCGTGTGAACATAGCCTTAAAGTGTCACTGTCGTTAATTTTTTTTTTGCAGAAATCAATAGTCCAGGCGATTTTTAAGAAACTTTGTAATTGGGTTTATTAGCCAAATATGCCATTATCTGCATGTAAAAAGCCTTTTCCCAGGTCCCCCCTCCTCTCCTTTCTGCTGTTCACTCCTCAGAATCAGAAAATCTCGACAGTTTATTCATCGGTCCGATCTGTCTGGTCTATGAAGAGGGGAGGGGGTAGGGGGAAGGAGCTAGATTAGCTGCAGCTGAGGGCCAAGAACAAAGGATTGCTCAGCAAGGGAGCTATTCAGAGCCCTAATTAGAGGTCAGAGAGGTCCATGGTGCCTGGACAGGAGAGAGCATGGGATGTGAATGTAAATTAACTCTTTGTTGTCCTGTTTTGCTGCTTAATGGTGCGTTCACACCTACAGGATCTGCAGCTGATTTTCTGCAGCAGATTTCATTTAAATAACTGAACACAGCATCAAATCTGCTGCAGATCTGCTGCAGATCCTGTAGGTGTGAACGCACCCTTTGGCTGGGTTCACACACAGTATATTTCAGGCAGTATTTGGTCCTCATGTCAGGTCCTCATAGCAACCAAAACCAGGAGTGGATTGAAAACACAGAAAGGCTCTGTTCACATAATGTTGTAATTGAGAGGATGACCGTCATTTAATGGCAAATATGTGCTGTTATTTTAAAAAAACGGCTGTTGTATTGAAATAATGGCAGTTACTTACCGTTATATATAATTAGACACTTGATAAAGAGACCGGACCGGTCTCGAAACGCATTGTGTCGCTGGCATAATTTTTTTTTATAAATTTAATGATATTTTATTTCAATATTACCCCTTGGACCTGTGCCTGTTTTACCCGCCTTGGAGTGGAGGAGGATACTGACTGTCTTTAAAGCGACTCTGTACCCACAATCTGACCCCCCAAACCACTTGTACCTTCGGACAGCTGCTTTTAATCTAAGACCTGTCCTGGGGTCCGTTCGGCAGGTGATGCAGTTATTGTCATAAAAATAACTTTTAATCCAGCAGCTCTGTGTCTAACGGCCGGGGCTTACATTTGTATATGCATTAGGCTGGCACACCCTCTCTGTCCCTCCTCCCCACCCTCCTCAGCATTAGGAATGCTCCAGGCAAATTGCTCCCTATTCCCCACCTGTGTGTATAATGAACATGGGCTGGATTGTTAATACACCTGTGCAAAGCTCAAACAGCAGTAAGTGTTGAGGAGGGTGGAAAGGGTGTGCTAGCCTAATGCATATTCAAATGTAAGCCCCGGCCATTAGACACAGCGCTGCTGGATTAAAAGTTATTTTTATGACAATAACTGCATCCCCTGCTGAACGGACCCCGGGACAGATCTTGGATTGAAAGCAGCTATCCGAAGGTACAAGTGGTTTGGGGGGGAACAGATTGTGGGTACGGAGTCACTTTAATCCCTGTGGGGATTAGTCAGGAGTGGCTGCGGTTCATTCACATGCTATCAGTAAGAATTGTGCCTTACACCAACACAACCTACTCAGGTGAGAGTTCTATGTGCTTGCTTTCACCACTTCAGCCCTGTCTGAATTACGCTATGGAGAGCTGTCTTATATTTTGTACTTACCGTCATATGGCGGCCATCCACTCAATTCCACCATTGTGTGAACAGAGCCTTTCTGTGCTTTCAATCCACTCCTGGTTTTGGTTGCTATGAGGACCTGACATGAGGACCAAATACTGCCTGAAATATACTGTGTGTGAACCCAGCCTTAAACTGCTTTTTCATGATAAAAATGCATTTTTCGGCTAATAAAACCAATTACAAAGTTTCTTAAAATCGCCTGTACTATTGATTTCTGCAATACAAATTTTAACGACAGTGACACTTTAAAGTATATTTGAGGGGACTATATGTTAGCCCCACAGAGCACCCCATTTCAGAAACTGCACCTTCCAAACTGTGCAAATGCACATCCAGAAAGTTTTTTTTAACCCTTTTAGGTGAGTCACAGAAATAAAAACTATGGGGAACATTTAATGAAGTCCGGCGTTTTTAACGCCGGGCTTACAAATGTCCCAGCAGCTCCGGAGCTCAGGGGATTTATGAAGAGGCGCATTGCCTCTACATAAATCCCGATCGCACGGAGGCTGTCAGTGTAAAAATTTTGAAACCTACGCCAGCTCAGAGCTGGCGTAGGTTTCAGTATCATTTTTCCGCTGGAAATTATAAATGCGGTGCATGCAGAGGCCGCGCCCCCTCTGCGTGCTGCCGCACTCTCCTAACGCGCCCTCTCCTCCCCACTGGCGAAGGTGGCGCAGATGGGGCAGATGCAAAAAAATCTGCCCCATCTGTGCCTAAAAAAGGCATTTACACCTTTTAATACTGTCCCCCTAAAGTGTGTAAGAAAATTTTAATTTTCTGTGCAGGAATTTAATAGTAATCCAATATCTTTCATTATTATAAACCTATTATCAGAGAAATGCACCCCAATATTAATTGCCCTGTTTCTGAAGTTTATAAAAATATCCCATATGTGGCCCTATTGCTCTATCTCACGCAACCACAAGGCTCAGATACAAAGAAGCGCCTAGTGAATTTCAACGCCTCTCTTATATTTGGTCATTTTTGACTGTATCACTCCAGGTTTGCAGAGGCTCTGGGGTGCCAAAACATGAAAAACACCCCTAAAAGGACACCATTTAGAAAACTAGACCCTTCGAGGAATGTAACACGGGGTGCGGTGAGCATTTGGACCCCATAGGTGTTTAACAGATTTTCAGAACAATGTGTCGTGAAAAAGGAAAAATTTAATTTTTTACACTAAAACGTTGTTCTAGCCTTTAATTTTCCACTTTTACAAGGGGATAAAAGAAAGGGGAAAAAAATAAAACGTGTAGAGCATGGGGTCCATATTCTCACTGCACCCCTTGTTAGTTTCCTTGAGGGGTGTAGTTTCCAGAATGGGGTCACATGTGGGGGGTTTCGCTGTCTTGGCAGCACAGGGGCTTTGTAAATGCGACATTGCCTTCAAAGCCAAATCCAGCCCCCAAAGTTAAATGGCGCTCCTTTCCTTCAGAGGCTCTTCTTGCGGCCACATGGTGCTTTATGTCCACATGTGGGGTATTTCCGTGCTCAGGGTAAATTGCTCTACACCTTTGTTTTGTTTTTTCTCTTTTAAACCCTTGCACAAATGAAAAATGTCAAGACTGGATCAATGATGTTCTGTAAAAATTTTATATTTTACACTTAAACAGTGGCCTAGCTGTGAATTTTTCATTTTTACAAAAATGTGTAGAGCAGCTTGTCCCGAGTATGGAAATACCCCACATGTGGACATAAAGCGCTATGCGTCCGCAAGACAGGCCTCCAAAAGGAAGGAGCGTCATTTGGCTTTTGGAGGCTGAATTTGGCTGCATTTAATCTGAAGGGCCATGTCGCATGCACAAAGCCCCTTTGTTGCCAAGAAAGTGGAACCCCCACTAGTGACCCCCTTCTGGAAACTACACCCCTCAAGGAATCTAACAAGGGGTGTAGTGTGAAATACAATTTTTTTTTTCATTTTCACAGCATAAATATGCCCATCACTAAGGGGTCCATATGCTAGTTGAACCCCTTGTTAGATTCCTTAAGGGGTGAAGTTTCCAGAATGGCGTCACTTGTGGGGGGTTTCCACTGTTTTGGCAACAAAGGGGCTTTGTAAATGCAGCATGGAAAGCCTCTAATGGGAATGGGGGCCATGCCTATTTTTTAATTTATTTGTGGGTATAATGCCAATTATTAGTTCATATGGTTGAAAAGGACAGGAGTCCATCAAATTCAATCTGTGTTGATCCAGAGGAAGGCAAAAAAACCCTCACGAGGCAAATGACAGTAGCCTCGTTGCAGATAAAAAATTCCTTCCCGACTCCATAAGGCAATCAGAATGGTGTCCTTCCTGATCCCCCTTTTACGGCACACTCTGCACTTCTTCTGAGATCACCCGTTTTCCAGTGTGGGGGACTTTATCTGGAAAATGTTGCCCTGATACGATATGGGGTCCTTCTTATCCAAAAGCGTTGGTGCCCACTCCATGGCTGCTAAATATTAGGGCTTTTATTACTGCTTCCTGGAATTCAAGGAATTTCCCTGGGTGGCCGGCACATCTGTACAGCACAAATGCATTGTACAATACCGTTTGGACCAGATGTACGGCCACCTTTTTGTACCACATTCTATTTTTTCTTGTGGCGTTATATGGTTTGAGGACTTGATCTGAGAGATCAACTCCTCCCATATTCTAATTTTAGTCTAGAACACAATAGGGTTTTTGCACCACATTTGGGGCAACACGGACAGGGGTGGTGCTATTACTGTGAATTGTGGTCAAAATAAAGACATCACGTTTGTCCTTATACGTGACCAACAACATATTTTCACTGGAAAAGCCCCTGCTCTGACCCCTTGGCATTGGTTGTCTTACCAGAGGATTTGGGAGGCCTCACTGATTTTTTTTCAGATCGTGGCACAAGCTACAGTAGCTTGGGCAGGGAGGAACCGGAGCAAGGGGATGCTGTTATAAAAGTTATCCAAGTACAGGTTATAACCTTTATACAGCAGTGGGAAGATCAGTTCCCAAACAGTCATCCCATTACTCCTAGGATGGGGGAGGGGGTCATTCTGGGTGTTGAATTCGGGTGTCCATTCCTTCATACAGTCTAAGGCCATGTTCACTGACCGGGACCCGCCGGTACTGGCCGGAACCAGCCACAGGATGGCACAGGTGCAGCTCCTGTGCCCGTTTCATCCAAGGACGTAAAAGGATGTACAGTTACATCCACAGTCCACAGTTAAGTGTTTACTTTTTTGTGTGTGAGAAAAATTGTCCAATATTTACAAAGGTTTTTATGCTCAAAATAAACAAATTTCATGCAAAAAAATGCAATAAAAAAAGCATAAGGAAGGAAAAAAAATCACATTTATTAGACTAAATAATAAGTAACCCAAAAACCTGCAGAGGACACAGCAGGTACAACTTTTGTAAATAGTTTAGGGCACATTTACATATAGAAGACATGTGTTTTTTTGCCTTTTCCGTGGTGTACGCCAGGCGTAATCCTCTTCGCCTCATAGACTGGCAGGGGGTGTGGCAAGATGGGAAGGAGGCATAGCCTTGTCGCACACCTAATAAATCAGGGTTTACACCTAGAAACAGGCGTAAAATATGAAAAAAATCTACACATGCTTTAGAGTGAGCCTCTTAGTAAATCCGGGGAGGCAAATGGGGTTTAAACTTAATTTAAGACTGTTGTACACTGCTCTTAATAAATGTGTCCCTTTCCCTTATTGAATGCCAACTAGTAAAGATACCTTTAGTAAATCATTTCAGGGCTCCTTTTGCTTTACATCGGCACAAGGCTACAAGAGTGTTCCATCCTTATAACCCCCTCCCCCCATACATGGCTTCCTCCACTATGGTTAGAAGGGAGTACCTCACTTGAGGTTTTTCACTAATGTGTACTTTTTAATCTATGTCTAACTATGTTATTGTACCTTGAACACCACAAGCAAAGGGTGATGTAAGAAATGTAAGTGGTACTAACCTGGGATGATCAGTGTGATCTTACTGAATATTTCAGTGATCTAATAGGACAACAGAGGATATAATCAGATTAATAATGCGTGGGGTGTGGGAGGGGGGCAATCCCAACCTAGTTTGATGCTTGGATTGCAGCGTAAGGCCATGTTCACACAACATAAGTTCAGTATTAATCAAGGCCGTTGTTGCAGATTTTCAACAACGGCCGTGATTAATACTGAACTTACATTGTGCTGCAGCTAGAGGGAAACCCCGCCGGAGTGTATACACATAGTATACACTCCAGCATGGATCGCTAGCAGCCCAACAAAAACCTGACATGTCAGTTTTCTGCGGCCGCTATTCATGGAATGGCAGCTGTAGAGAACCTGACAGTTCACACAATGGAACATGTGGCTCCGGCCCACATGCAAATTCGGCAGAAGTGAAGATCATCCATCTGGTACTGCAGTAGCGTCCAGGATGATCTTCTCTGACAATGGCTGTTCTGTGACCCGGCCGGGTCACAGAACAGCCAGTGTCTTACGCCATGTGAACATGGCCTAAAAGTGCTTTTTCCTAAGTAAAATGCAGTTAAAACAATCATCACAGCAGGATTATTGTGATTGATCCCAGAGCACTTAAAAATGATTGGCTGCTGTTTGTGACAATAGCCATCACTACTGTGTCACTTGATATGTGATGCCTCAAATCATGAAGTAAGGGCTCATCCGGATCGCAGCACGGATCTTCTAGCCGGAGCCCCCACCCCTCCGGCCACAGAGATGACAGGAGAGCATGATGTGCTCTCCTGTTATCTCATCTACTACTCACCCATTCCCCATGTAGACCGGAAGTGGCCAGGACTACGCTGCCAGGAGAAGAAGGCATTGTAGTCCAGGTCACTTCTTGTAAACATAAAGTAATGCGATCTGCACTTCGACATGTCCTATTTTTTTGCGGTGCAGGTCGCGGTACGGATCATCTAAATGGCCACATTCACTTCAATGGGCCCTAAAATTGTCCTTATTTGCAGATCCTAGACCATGGACAATTTTACGGAATGTGTGAATGAGGCCTAAATGAATGGTTTGGCATCAGAATGGATTAAATTACTAGTAAGAAAATTGTTGCGTGTAATGGTCCGTGTTTTCTTCTACTTAGTCCTGTTTAGACTGGCAATGTCATTTCTGATTTTCTATTACGTCATATTCTGACATCCTATAATAAATTTGCCATTCTTGCAGATAAAAAGACCAAAATAAATATATGGAACCACCAGGGCATAAAAACAACATTTATATTTATAAAATAGCCAGCTTTTTTTTTTTTTAGCTCATTCTCTAATAGCACATAGGGTTTATTTGTTCATTGAAAGATCCCCTACACTAACTTTGAAAACCTTTGTTTAGCAGCACAAAAGATACCAAGGTAACCAGACATGAATAGATTATACTGCAAATAAAAATAAAAGCAGTAGCACACTAACCTTACACTGTAATGTCCTAGAAAATTATATCAATTTTAATTTATTAACCCCTTCGAGACAGAGTGCTTTGATGCACAAAAGTCCGGGTCAAATTAATGCAATGTTCCTCCCCGCCTTCTAAGAGCTATAGCGCTTTTATTTTTCCACCTACAGGGCTGGTTGGGGTGTCATTTTTTGCACCATGATCTCTAGTTTTTATTAATATTATATTGGTGTAACAGAAACATTTTGATTGCTTTTTATTAATTTTTTTTTTGTAATATTTAATTTAACCCCTTAAGGACAGAGCCTGAAATGGCCTTAATGACAGAGACAAATTTTATGAATATGACCTGTGTCAATTTAGTCATTAATAATTTCGGGATGCTTTTACCTATCCGGCTGATTCTGAGATTGTTTTCTCGTGACATATTGTACTTTACATTTCTGGTAAATTGGAGTCGATACTCATAACAAATCTTTATGAAAAAATCCCAAATAATGTGAAAAAATGTGAAAAAATGCATTTTTCCAACTTTGAAACTTTTTTGCGTATACAGAAAGTGGTTATACCACATAAATTATATATTAAATAGCATTAGCAACATGTCTACTTTATGTTGGCGGCATTTATTAAACTATCTTTCATTTTTTTTAGACAATAGGGAGCTTAAAACATTAGCAGCAAATTTCCAAATTTTCAGTAAAATTTCAAAATCAGATATTTTTAGGGACCTGTTCAGGTTTAAAGTGTATTTGAGGGGCCTGTATGTTAGAAAGCCCCACAAAGCACCCCATTTCAGAAACTGCACCCCCCAAACTCTGCAAAAGCATATCCAGAAAGTGTTTTAACCCTTTAGGGGAGTCACAGAAATAAAAGCTAAGTGTGTAAGGAATTTGAAAATTTTAATTTTCTGTGCAGAGATTTTATTGTAATCCAATATTTTTTATAATTATAAACCTATTACCAGAGAAAGGCACCCCAATAATTATTGTCCCGTTTCTGCAGTTTATAGAAATACCCCATATGTGACCCTATTGCGCTATTTGACGCAACCACAAGCCTCAGATATAAGGGAGCGCCTAGTGATTTTCAACGCCTCCGTTATATTTGGTCATTTTTGACTGTACCACTTCCGGTTGGCAGAGGCTCTGGGGTGCCAAAACCTTAAAACACCCCTAAAGGGACACCATTTAGAAAACTACACCCCTCAAGGAATGTAACAAGGGGTGCGGTGAGCATCTGGACCCCATAGGTGCTTCACAGATTTTCCGAACAATATGGCGTGAAAAAAGAAAAATTTATTTTTTACACTAAAACGTTGTTCTAGCCTTCAATTTTTCATTTTCTTAAAGGGATAAGAGGCAAAAAAAGACACAAAATGTGTAGCGCAGTTTCTCCCGAGTACGGAAATACCCCACATGTGGCGATAAAGTGCCAAGGGGGCGCAGGACGAGCCTCCAAAGGGAAGGAGCGCCAATTGGCTTTTGGAAGCTGAATTTCACTGAAAAGGATTTCAAGCGCCATGTCGCATTTACAGAGCCCTCGTGCTGCCAAGACACTGGAAACCCCCCACAAGTGACCCCATTCTGGAAACTACACCCCTCAAGGAATCTAACAAGGGGGGCAGTGAGCATATGGACCCCACTGGTGACGGGCACAAATGTGGAACAATGTGACGTAAAAGTAAAAAATTTCATTTTTTCACTTTCATGGCACAAATGTGCCCTTCATCAAGGGGTCCATATCCTCACTGCACCCCTTGTTAAGATTCCTTGAGGGGTGCAGTTTCCAGAATGGGGTCACTTGTGGGGGGTTTCCAGTGTTTTGGCAGCACGAGGGCTCTGTAAATGCGACATGGCTTTCATCATCCATTCTAGCCAAATCCAACCTCCAAAATCCAAATGGCGCTCCTTCCCTTGGGAGGCTTGCCCTGCGCCCACATGTCGCTTTATGTCCACATGTGGGGTATTTACGGACTCGGTGGAAATTGCTCTACACATTTTGTTTTTTTTTCCTCTTTTAACCCCTTGTGAAAATGATAAATTCAAGGCTAAACCAACATTATAGTGTAAAAAATGTAATATTTCATTTTCACGCCACATTGTTCCACATTTGTGCCCGTCACCAGTGGGGTCCATATGCTCACTACACCCCTTGTTACATTCCCTGAGGGGTGCAGTTTCCATAATGGGGTCACTTGTGGGGGGTTTCAACTGTCTTGGCAACACAGGGGCCTTTTGAATGCAACATGGCCCCTCGAAATCCATTCCATCCAAATCCAGCCTTCAAAAACCAAATGGCGCTCCGTCCCTTCGGAGGCTTACCCTGCACCCGAATGGCGCTTTATGTACACATGTGGGGTATTTCCGTACTCAGGGGAAATTGCGCTACACATTAAATGTTTTTTTTTATCTTTTAACCCCTTGTGAAAATGAAAAAATCATGACAAGATTAATGATTTAGAGTAAACATTTTACAAAAATTACACTAAATGTTGGTCTAGCCTTGATTTTTTTCCATTTCCACAAGGGGTTAAAAAAGAAAATGAACACAAAACGTGTAGGGTAGTTTCCCCTGAGTACGAAAATACCCCACATGTGGGCATAATGTGCCATATGGGCACAGGGCAAGTCACCAAAGGGACAGAGCGCCATTTAGAGGCTGGAATGGAGGATGGAGGCCATGTCGCAATTACAAAGCTCCTGTGCTGCCAGGACAGTAGAAACCCCCGAAAAGGGACTCCATTCTGGGAACTACACCCCATAAGGAATCTAACAAGGGGTGCAGTGAGGATATGGACCCCACTGGTGACGGACACTTACGTAGAACATGTGCCGAGAAAATAAAAAATACAATTTTTTTCATTTTCACGTCCCAAATGTGGCCGTCACCAGGGGGCCATATCCCCGCTGCCCCCCTTGTTAGATTCCTTATCGGGTGTAGTTTCCAGAATGGGGTCACTTGTGGGGGGTTTCTACTGTCCTGGCCGCACAGAGGCTTTGTAATTGCATCATGGCATCCTCTAATGGGAATGGCGGCCATACCTACTTAGCTGGGGAAAAGGGACAATTCTAATTTATTTGGGGGTATTAGGCCAATTATTAGTTTATAAGGTTGGAAATGACAGGTGTCCATCAAATTCAACCTGTGTTGATCCAGAGGAAGGCAAAAACCCCTCGTGAGGCAGACAACAGTAGCCTCATCACAGGGGAAAAATTCCTTCCCGACTCCATAATGGCAATCAGAATAATCCCTGGATCAACGTGACCCCTGAAATAGGAATAAGGGACAGAATTTAGATAATGTAGAACCCCAATGACATGTGGTGCGCCTTGGAGCGATCCAGTATGCAGAGGCCGGGGGGATCAGGACAGGTGTCACACTGGAAAATGGTGTCCTTCCTGATCCCCCTGTTACCCCACACTCTGCACTTCTTCTGGGGTCTCCCTTTCTCCAGTGTGGGGGACGTCACCTGGAAAATGTTGTCCTGGTGCGATACGGGGTCCTTCATATCCAGAAGCACTGGGTCCGCTCCATGGCTGCTAAATATTAGGGCGCTATTACTGCTTCTGATATGTTCGGATCGTGCCGCAAGCTACAGTAGCTCGGGCAGCGAGGGTCCGGAAGAGGGGGTGCTGGTATAAAAGTTATCCCCGTACAGGTGGTGACCTTTATCCAGCAGTGGGAAGATCAGTTCCCGGACGATCTTCCCACTTGTTCCGAGGATGGGGGGGGGAGGGGGCTTCTGGGGGCATCTGGGGGCTGGATTCGGGTGTCCCTTCCTACATACACTCTAAGGGTACATGCACACTGCGGAATCGCGACAGATAACCCTTCGTGCATTCCGCAGTTGGCACCCGCCGGCAGACTGATGCAGGCGCACGTCTCCGTCCGTGTCATAGACTCCATTCTATGCACGGGCGGATTCCACTCTCCGTCCAACGTGTTCATTCTTTGGACGGACGATGGAATCCGCCCATGCATAACATGGAGTCTATGACACGGGTGGAGACATGCGCCCGCATCAGTCCGCCGGCGGGTGCCAGCTGCGGAATGCACAAAGAGTTATCCTTTGCCATTCCGCAGTGTGCACGTACCCTAAATCTGTAAGTGTACCCTGAGGTACGCTCACACAGTTTGTAGAATTTCACACCGTACCGTCATCTCTTATTGGGACGGTACTTGCGGAAAAGACGTGTCTGGGGGGCAGCGTACGCTACGCTACCCCCAGACACGTCACTGGATGATGAGGATGATGAGGATGAATGGAGGAAAGAAGGACCCCCCATTCATCCTCCCTGGCTGTTTCGGTGTCGGAGGCAATAACGTATGCGTCCGACACCGAAAACACCCTGGGGGCCATCTTTATATGGGGATTGGTATATGGGGTATGTAGTGGTGTAGTGTCAAACTTTATTCAATGTAGTGTGGTGTAATGTAGTCTTTTTTTACGTGTTTTTTTACAGTAAGTATAAAAAAAAAACCTACGCCAACAAAGGAGTTGCTGATAAATGCCGCACTTATGTGCGGCACTTATCAGCAGACCGTGGCAGTAGAATATAGAAAAAAACACCCTACGCCAAAAAGGAGGAGTTGCTGATTAGCAGCGCACTTTCGTGCGATGCTGATCAACACTCAGCGGCGATAGGGTGCGGAAAATAGAAAAAAAAAATTTAAAAAAAAAAAAAACTTTTTCTACATTCTGAACATCCCTGTAGCTGCTGATAAGTGTATTACACATATCAGCCGCTAGAGGGCAGCAGAGCGCAAAATACGGAAAAAGCCGACGCTGGAGCCGAAAATAGCCAAGAGAAGCCGAACGTGACGTCACGGAGGAAGCCGAAGACCCGAACGAAGACGAGGACGCCGCGAACCCGGAAGACGCCGATCAGGAGCCCGGGACAGGTGAGTAATGTACAAATACCTGCTCTGGACCCCTCGGCTACCTAGCTGAGGGGTCCAGGGCAGGTATTTACTATATTGTGGGACTCGGTGGCACGGGCCGGTGGCACGGTGACCACCATTACTTTTTACAGTAATGGCGGTCGGTGCCGTCCTCGGACAGCACCGACCGCCATTTTTTTCCGGGTCATCGGGTCACCGATGACCCGGAAAGGTTCCGATCGCCGCTATTGGCTGAACTGAATTGATCAGCCTATAGCGGCGATCGTAAGCACAGGGGGTGTTAACCACCCCCCGTGCCGTGAAGCTAAGATGGCCTACTATGATTTATAGCAGGCCATCTTCCCCGACCGCTGTGTGTGACACACAGCGATCGGGGAAACATCGGGCGTACCTATATGCCCGTTTGCGTTAAAGCCCACCCTGCGGGGGCGTATGGGTACGCCCGATGTCGTTAAGGGGTTAAAGAGTCACTGTCATAGTTTATTTATTTATTTTTATTTTTTTTTGCAGAAATCAATAGTCCAGGTGATTTTAAGAAACTTTGTAATTGGGTTTATTAGGCAAATATGCCATTATCTGCATTTAAAAAGACTTTTGCCAGCCCCCCCCCCTCCTCTTTTCCATTCACTGCAAAAAATCAGGAAATTGTTGCATCAGACATACCCAGTCTGTTCTATAGACAGGGGAGGGGGGAGGAGGGAGTTAGCCGACAGCAGAGAGCAGAGAACAAAGGATTACAGGCACGGAGCTGGGTGAACACTGTATTCAGAGGTCAGAGAGGTCAGTCCTTACTGTCAGAGGAGATTACTTGATGCAGCCGATCCCTGGGGCCTAGAGGGGAGGACGTTGTCCTTGAGGAGCGATCCACAAATCTTACCCCATCCAGGGTCAGCGCCGTAATGGCGCTGATCCCGGCTCGGCAATCGATTGCTTACAGCTGCAGCAGCCGGAAGCAATCAATGTGCCTATCTCATCGATCTATGCTGCATATCTATGCAGCATAAATCTGTATGAGAGATCAGTGTACTTATACTAGAGGTCCCCCATGGGGGCTTCTAGTATAAGTGTTAAAGAAAAAAAAAGTGTTGTTATTAATAAAAAGCCCCCTCCCCTAATAAAAATTTGAATGTTATAAATAAAAATAAATAAATAAACACAAACACAATAAACATGTTTGGTATCGCCGCGTGCGTAATAGCCCGAAAATATTAATTAATCACATCCCTGATCTCGCACAGTAAATGGCGTAAGCGCAAAAAAAAACAAAAAAAAAAATGCACATTTTTTGTCGCATCAAATCCCGAAAAATTGTGATAAAAAGCAATCAAAAAGTCATATATACGCAATCAAGGTACTGATAGAAAGAACACATCATAGCGCAAATATGACATTATCTGCATTTAAAAAGACTTTTCCCAGCCCCCACCCCCTCCTCTTTTCCATTCACTGCAAAAAATCTGGAAATTGTTACATCAGACATACCCAGTCTGTTCTATAGAGAAGGGAGGGGGGAGGAGGGAGTTAGCCGACAGCAGAGAGCAGAGAACAAAGGATTACAGGCACAGAGCTGGGTGAACACTGTATTCAGAGGTCAGAGAGGTCAGTCCTTACTGTCAGAGGAGATAAAGGGTGAGGTATTTGTAGATTAACTCTTGATTGTCCTGTTTTGGTGTTTTATTTCACTCAATGAAGACAGGGGGAGAGCTTCAAACTGCTTTTTCATGATAAAAATGCATTTTTTGGCTAATAAACCTAATTACAAAGTTTCTTAAATTCGGCCTTGACTATTGATTTCTGCAAAAAAAAATTTCACAACAGTGACAAACCCCTAGGCGACGCTGGATGTACCCGTACGTCCAGGGCCTCCTCCATGTGTTTAGAGCGGGGCCACGCTCTGAACCGCCGCTGTACCGGGTGCCGCTATTAGCCCGATCGCCGTGCCCGCTTATAAAGTAACCAGATGCAGCTGTCAAAGTTGAAAGCTGCATCCAATTACTTGATGCAGCCGATCCCTGGTGTCTAGTGGGGAGGATCGCTCCTCAGGGACGTTGTCCTGGAGGAGCGATCCACACATCTTACCCCGTCCGGGGTCAGCACCGTAATGGCGCTGATCCTGGCTCGGCACTCGATTGCTTACAGCTGCAGCAGCCGGAAGCAATCAATGTGCCTATCTCATCGATCTATGCTGCATATCTATGCAGCATAAATCTGTATGAGAGATCAGTGTATTTATACTAGAGGTCCCCCATGGGGGCTTCTAGTATAAGTGTAAAAGAAAAAAAGTGTTGTTATTAATAAAAAGCCCCCTCTCATGTTATAAATAAAAATAAATAAATAAACACAAACACAATAAACATGTTTGGTATCGCCGCGTGCGTAATCGCCCGAACTATTAATTAATCACATTCCTAATCTCGCACGTTAAATGGCGTAAGCGCAAAAAAATCCCAAAGTTCAAAATTGCTAATTTTTGGTTGCATCAAATCCAGAAAAATTGTAATAAAAAGCAATTAAAAAGTCACATATATGCACTCAAGGTACTGATAGAAAGAACACATCATGGCACAAAAAATTACACCTCACACAGCCCCATAGACCAAAGAATAAAAGCGCTATAAGCCTGGGAATAGAGCGATTTTAAGGAACATAAATTTGTTAACAATGGTTTGAATTTTTTACAGGCCAGATACAATAAAAGTTATACATGTTACATATCTTTGTAACCGTAACGACTTGAGGAACATATATAACAAGTCAGTTTTACCCCAGGGCAAACAGCGTAAAAACAAATAAAAAACAAATAAAAGAAATGCGTTTTTTTTTTGTTTTTATTTTCAATTTCACCACACATTGAATTTTTTTCTGGTTTTGCATTTTACTTTATGCAAAAATTCAGCCTGTGATTGCAAAGTACAATTAGTGGCACAAAAATTAAGGGCTTATGTGGGTTTCTAGGTGAAAAAAATGCAAGTGCTATGGCATTTTAAAGGACAAGTGCCATGAAAAACTTTTTCTCAGTAATTGAAGCACATGACAAAGTTATATAACTCTGTAATATGCTTCAATCACCTATCTGCCTCCCTTCCCTGTCTTTTCCCCCCTCCACCTCCCATCAGGAAGTGTCCTGACTCACACAGACCTGATTATTGTCGTCACCGTCACCAGGCAGCTCCTTCTTGTGAGGATGAGTCATCAGCAGGAGGGCTGCTCTAGGTCCTGTTACACCAGCCTCCCCCTCCTTGTCAGGTGACTCCGCTTGCTCAGCTTATCTTCTCTAGTGACATGACTCCTTCACGGAGTCCACGGCAGCAGGAGAGAGGGTATGAGGGGAGGGGGGAGCTGCCTATGTGCCGGAGTCAGTCTGAGGGAAGATAAGCAAGTGAGATGTGACAAGTGATGGCTTGCAGTTGTTCAGCCAATCGGAGCTGAGCAAGCCTGTCACCTGACAAGGCAGGGGAGGGGGGAGGCTAGTGTAACAGGAGAAGGAGCTGAGAGAAGAGCTTGGTGACGGTGACGACAGTAATCAGGTCTGTGTGAGTCAGGACACTTCTTGGTGGGGGGTGGAGGGGGGAAAAGACAGGGAAGGGAGGCAGATAGGTGATTGAAGCATATTACAGAGTTATATAACTTTGTAATGTGCTTCAATTACTGGGAAAAAGTTTTTCATAGCACTTGTCCTTTAAGAACAAGGAGGGAAAAATGAAAACGCTAAAATTGAAATTGGCCCAGTCCTCTAAGGGTTAATAAAATTAGCAATCCTTGTGCGTTTTTTTTGTTTGTTTGTTTGTTTTTCCATTTACGCCCACTGTGCGGAAACAATAATGTTATATTTTAATAGATCGGACAATTCCGCACGCTACGATATGTAATATGTTTATTTATTTATATTTTTATTTTTACAATGGGTAAGGGGGTCTTTTAAACTGTTATGGGGGGGGGGGGAATTAGTGTTTTTTTAATACTTGTATAAAACTTTTTTATTACACTTTTTTTTTTTTACTTTTATCACTGTAAAATATGCAATCATTAGATTGCATATACTGGTCTATGCTATGCCATAGCATAGTGTAGATCAGTGTTATCGGCGATCTATGTATAGAGCCTGCCTCAGAGCAGACTCTATACATGGATCGCCCATCCAACAGGACAGAGGTAAGGAGTTTACCCCCGCCTGACGGCATAAGCGATCGGGACCCCCGCAGCAGATGCTTGATTTGTCACTGAGCACCTTAAACGCTGTGGTAGCTGTAGATCACGACGTTTAAGGGGTTAATGAGAGTTGGCTGCGGGATCGCAGCTGGCTCTCATTAACTCTGGCCCCGGACCTTGATTTGAGCGGGATCACTCTCTCTGCAGCGCTTCCGCTCACATCATTAACCTCGTCAGAGCAGGAACGTATATATACATTCCTACTGCACAGGGTATGTGCAGTAGGAACGTATACAAACAGATTGCTGAAGTTAAGAGGTTAATGGCATGCTTCTAAGCAAAATAGAAATTATTATGAAAACCTGGAGGTTTGCCCTATTACCCTAGAAAATAAGATACTGTATATCTAACTATTGTTTCAAATTTAAATAGGTCTAGAGCTCTCTGTAGGTGGAGAGTTTGTTCAGATGGGTTACACAAGAGATCAGGGAATGTGACTTAAAAAAGAAGTTCAGTAAAATAAAAAAAGGCAGGGAGGCAGGGGGTGTGGGAACATAATAAAGTATACTTACCAGCAGGGCCGATTCTAGCTCTTCTGCTGCCTGAGGCGAGAACTGAAATAGCGCCACACCCCCCCCTCAACTGAGATCAACATCATATAAACACCAAATAATTCCACCACATATTGACTGCATATCAGCACTCCATAGTGACTAAATACTATCACCAATATTGCCACCACTGACTGATCAATACTACCAGTACTGCTACTGAATAAAAAACACTGTATAGAGTCCAGCATTACCCCCACACATTGACAGTATAGTGATCAGGGTACAGTTACATCCAGTGACTCACAGGTGACGTCTTCTCTCATCAGAGTTGTTCACTTTCTCTTTTCTTCTACATTCGGATCCGACTCCATCATGAAGACTTCTGTTAGCCATGACTTGTCCCTGCAGCATCTATTGGACAGACATTTTAGGCTCCACAATTTAGAAGATCCCTTCTGCATCTCCACACTATTATAATCCCCATTCTCCTCATGTAGTCATAATCCCCCCAGGCAGTTATAATCCCCCCATCTCCTCCTGTAGTCATAATCCCCCGTGTCCCCCATCTCCTCATAATCCTCCAATCTCATCATAATCCCCCCCCCCCACCTGTGTCTCACCCAGGGCCGTCTTATCCATTGGGCAGTGTAGGCGGCTGCCCGGGGGCCCTTGCGTCTTAGGGGGCCCCTGCCCTCTGTGACCTGTATTTTTAGCTTTATAAGACGCACTTATAAAACTAAGTGCGTCCTATAAAGCGAAGACGGCTCCCAAGCAGTGCTGAGCACCGCAAGGAAGCCGGCCCGCCCGCCCCCTCTATTGCCGCTCACTATGCATATGCATAGTGAGCGGCCCTGAGCCACCCCCTCCGCCCGCCCAGCCCGCCCAGCCCGCCCCTTCTATCGCTTCTCAGCTGACAGCCGATCAGAAGCCCAGGAAAGTGCAATGAGCAGCACTTTCCTGGGCTTCTGATCGGCTCAGCCAAGCGGCGATAGAAGGGGCGGGCTGGGCGGTCCCGGAACTCACCCGTCCGCCGACCCCAGCAGCTCCTCTCCCGGCAGCGTGCACTCCCGACATCCTCCGGCACAGGCAGCGGGGTACAGAGACGCTGCCTGTGTCCTGGATGTGTCGTGCAGCTGGACACAGGCAGCCGGGAGAGGAGCTGCTGGGGCTGGCAGATGGGTGAGTAACTGGTTTGTTGTTTTGGGGGTCACTGGCTACTATGGGGGGCACTGGCTACTATGGAGGGCACTGGCTACTATGGGGGGCACTGGCTACTATGGGGGGCACTGGCTACTATGGGGGCACTGGCTACTATGGGGGGCACTGGCTACTATGGGGGGCACTGGCTACTATGGGGGCACTGGCTACTATGGGGGGCACTGGCTACTATGGGGGCACTGGCTACTATGGGGGCACTGGCTACTATGGGGGGCACTGGCTACTATAGGGGGCACTGGCTACTATGGGGGGCACTGGCTACTATGGGGGCACTGGCTACTATGGGAGGCACTGGCTACTATGGCGGGCACTGGCTACTATGGGGGCACTGGCTAATATGGGGGACACTGGCTACTATGGGGGCACTGGCTACTGTGGGGGGCACTGGCTACTATGGGGGCACTGGCTACTGTGGGGGCACTGGATACTGTGGGGGGCACTGGCTACTATGGGGGGCACTGGCTACTATGGGGGCACTGGCTACTATGAGGGGCACTGACTACTATGGGGGCACTGGCTACTATGGGGGCACTGACTACTATGGGGGCACTGACTACTATGGGGGGCACTGGCTACTATGGGGGCACTGACTACTATGGGGGGCACTGGTTACTATGGGGGGCACTGGCTACTATGTGGGCACTGGCTACTATGGGGGGCACTATATGGGGGGATTGGCTACTATGGGGGGATTGGCTACTATGGGGGGCACTATATGGGGGGCACTATATGCAAAGATGTGGGGGATTTGATGGTGGCGGTTGGGGGGGGGCAATTCGCACCTCTGCCCAGGGGCCCATAATACTGTTAAGACGGCCCTAAGACGGCCCTAGTCTCACCATCTCCTCGTATTCCTCCTGTGCCCCCCATAATCCTCCCATCTCCTCATATTCCTCCTGTGCCCCCCATAATCCTCCCATCTCCTCATATTCCTCCTGTGCCCCCCATAATCATCCCCTGTATCATCCATCTCCTCATATTCCTCCTGTGTCTCCCCATCTCCCCACAATTACCCCCTGCATCATCCATCTCCTCATATTCCTCCTGTGTCTCCCCACAATTACCCCCTGTATCATCCATCTCCTGTGTCTCCCCACAATCACCCCCTGTATCATCCATCTCCTGTGTCTCCCCACAATCACCCCCTGTATCATCCATCTCCTGTGTCCCCAAATCGCCCCACAATCACCCCCTGTATCATCCATCTCCTGTGCCCCCCCATCTTCCCACAATTACCCTTCTGTATCATCCATCTCCTGTGCCCCCCCATCTCCCCACAATCACCCCCTGTATCATCCATCTCCTGTGTCCCCCCATCTCCCCACAATCACCCCCTTTATCATCCATCTCCTGTGTCCCCATCTCCGCACAATCACCCCCTGTATCATCCATCTCCTGTGTCCCCCCCATCTCCCCACAATCCCCCCCTGTATCATCCATCTCCTGTGTCCCCCCATCTCCCCACAATCTCCCCCTGTATCATCCATCTCCTGTGTCCCCCATCTCCCCACAATTACCCCCTGTATCATCCATCTCCTGTGTCCCCCATCTCCCCACAATCACCCCTGTATCATCCATCTCCTGTGTCTCCCCATCTCCCAATCACCCCCTGTATCATCCATCTCCTGTGTCCCCCCATCTCCTGTGTCCCCCCATCTCCCTCTGTATCATCCATCTCCTGTGTCCCCCCATCTCCCCACAATCACCCCCTGTATCATCCATCTCCTGTGTCCCCCCATCTCCCCACAATCACCCCCTGTATCATCCATCTCCTGTGTCCCCCCATCTCCCTACAATCACCCCCTGTATCATCCATCTCCTGTGTCCCCCTATCTCGCCACAATCACCCCCTGTATCATCCATCTCCTGTGTCCCCCATCTCCCCACAATCTGCCCCTGTATCATCCATCTCCTGTGTCCCCCATCTCCCCACAATTACCCCCTGTATCATCCATCTCCTGTGTCCCCAATCTCCCCACAATCACCCCCTGTATCATCCATCTCCTGTGTCTCCCCATCTCCCAATCACCCCCTGTATCATCCATCTCCTTTGTCCCCCCATCTCCTGTGTCCCCCCAT
The DNA here is from genome assembly GCF_027789765.1 of Dendropsophus ebraccatus. NCBI lineage: Eukaryota > Metazoa > Chordata > Amphibia > Anura > Hylidae > Dendropsophus > Dendropsophus ebraccatus. The sequence continues at coordinate 105,741,852 of NC_091455.1, forward strand.
CTCCCTCTGTATCATCCATCTCCTTTGTCCCCCCCATCTCCCCACTATCACCCCCTGTATCATCCATCTCCTGTGTCCCCCTATCTCGCCACAATCACCCCCTGTATCATCCATCTCCTGTGTCCCCCATCTCCCCACAATCACCCCCTGTATCATGCATCTCCTGTGTCCCCCCATCTCCTCACAATCACCCCCTGTATCATCCATCTCCTGTTTCCCCCCCATCACCCCACAATCACCCCCTGTATCATCCATCTCCTGTGTCCCCCCATCTCAGCAAAGTAAAACAAAAAACAGGCCAGCAGCTACTCACCTCACCACTCTTTCCCCCGCTGTCCCTGTGGCCTCCTGGATGCTTCCTGGTCACTTCCTGGTCAGGCTGATCACAGATCTCATGGAGCAGCCTGACCAGGAAGACATCACTGGCTGCACCAGATCACTTCTAGATCGCAGCACTAACACAGCCTGCGATCTAGAAGTGAATGGCACAGAGCAGAGAACTCATAGTTCCCTGTTATGAGCCTCCTGTCAGCTGTGTGTGCCTCCTAATAAGGACACAGACACAGCTGACAGCAGGGGGCGCTCCTATAGTGCAGAAGCAGGGAGTCCGGCATCACACTGGAGTCCCTGCTTCTGCACGTATATTCTGTGGGTGGTACGCTATTAGCGTAGCACGCCCCAGAATACGCATACAGGAGCAGAGACATCAGTCTATGGCTGATCTCTCTGCTCCTGTAGTCAGTGAGCGGTCATGCATATAATATAAGAGCTGCATATAATATAAGAGCTGCATATAATATAAGAGCTGCCGCCTGAGGCGAAGACTTCACTTCGCCTCATGGCAGATGCGGACCTGCTTACCAGTCCCTGTGACCTGTAGCACCACTCCTGGGTCTCACTGACAGCTGCCGGCCTCCTGCAGCTCTTCCAGCTGTAACATCACATACCCAGCTAATCAATTGCCCACAATTAATGACTGGGGGTCCTCCATAACGTTGCAGCTGGAGGAGTCGGGTACATGACATACCTTAACCCTGCTGTTCTGTTCGTTTCTACTATAAACATATAATGTTCCGGTCATTTTTGACCAGGCATATCAAAGTCTGGATTTTTAACTAATTTAAGTGTTTTATTTGTGAGTGAACTGTGTGTAAACATGTTTGTTCATAAACAAATTAAAAATTAAATCAAAAACATAATTTTTATCTTTTTGTGTCAAAAATGGCCTTTTTGCATTATTCATGCATATTGCACATTTTCAAGATACATTTGGGTCTATTTCACGCCATAATACAAATGCATTGTACGCCGACACATTAAGAATTTTATAAAAAACAACCATTGGCCACCGATTAGTTTTGCGTTTACAGGTGTAAGTGTCTATGAGTTGATCTAGAGTATCATCTGCCCCTTTTGTGGCATTGTAATGTAACATCATGTCTGGCTTCCTGTCGTCCCAGTTGCTGATTGCATTATCATGGTGCACTGTGCTCATCAGAATGACACGTTTGTGTTTTTTGGGAACGTAAGAAATTAGTGCTGTAAGATAAAACATAGAACTATAAACGTCTTATTTCTTCTAACAGTACCCAGCATGGTCATTTTTCTTTTCAGCAACATCTGCCCCAGTTGGTTTGATGTGAAAAAAATTGACCCATGTAACATTTCGTCCTTTGAGCCCATGTGTCAAATTCAAAACTACTCGCATAGAGGGCCGTCTTAACAGCATTATGGGCTCCTGGGCAGAGGTGCGAATTGGGCCCCTCCTACCCCCCCCCCCCCCCCCCGTGGCCGTCGCCATCAACCCCCCCCCCCCCCCCCCATCCTTGCAACCCTGCCCCTAGCCAGTACAATTAGTTACAATAAAAAATACAAATTATTGTCAACATAAACTTTAATTCACAACACAGTGTGCATGCCTCACCAAACCAGACCAGGTTGGCTGTATAATACAGGGAGTCTGTGTATACTGTATTATACAGTATACAGGGAAACAACATGGCTTATATATAGAGAAGGGCAAAACAACATGTCTCATATATACAGAGGGGCAACAACATGACTATTATATATGAGAAGCATGTTGTTTCCCTGTGTACTGTATACAGGGAAACAACATGGTTCATATATAATATAATAGACATGTTGTTGCCCCTCTGTCTATATGAGACATGTTGTTTTGCCCTTCTCTATATATATAAGCCATGTTGTTTCACTGTATATTGTATTATACAGTATACAGGGAGACAACAGGGCTTATATTCAGAGGGACAGCAACATGTCTAATATATTGTGTCTGGGGCATGTAATATATTCACCACGTTTCCCTGTTCACTGCGCTGCACAGTACTCCGGCGGCCATCCTCATGGGCTGAGACTTGACTTCGTCCTCAGTTAACACGTGAAGGAGGAGTCTCAGCTGCTGCGTACAGCGTTCACAGACTCCTCTCCCTTCTGGCCTGAGCCTGAGGACCGCGCACGGGTGGGGGGGAGGTTGGGGTGCAGCTGACGGCAGGACTCAGAGCACAGGCACTGCACAGCACCTACAAGTGGGAGCTTGCGCCGTGCACAAACCAGGGAGAAGGAAGATGTCACGTCGGCCGGGGGGACCGGGGAGCAGCTGACGGCAGCACAGGCACAATACCTAGAAGGGAGCTTGCTTGGGGACCGGGGACAGGGAATATGTCACAGCGGGCAGGGGCCCCCTAGGACGCAAGGGCCCCCGGGCAGCCGCCTACCATGCCCAATGGATAAGACAGCCCTGGTGAGGAGTGGTGTTTTATATCCCCCTGGAGCTGTGCAAAAGACGCAGCAACTGTGGATTCTAGTGAAGCCTTAAGGTCTGGGGATAATATTTTCGCCACCTCCGTTGCCAGTGCTTTGCAGGTGAGATTTAGGCCCGGCAGCAAAGGCTCACCTTCTGTGCCCACGATGCAGGCACTTAGTGGGGTCAGCGGCAAGTCAGTGTCATCCTCCTCGGCCTGTCGGTCAGCCGCAGGTCTCACTGCTGCAGGATGTGTTTGTTGCGGCAGCGCCATCTTGTCTTTCCCCCTTTCCTTCTCACGCGGCTGCTGTGTCTGGGAGGACTGCTTCTGTGTCTTCTCCCCTCCGCGCTTCACAAATTTGTCCATCCGAGACCCGGGATGTAAGGGTTTCAGATGGGGGTCGTATGCCCCGATTCGGTCGCCGAGTAGTGTGCGGGGGGGAGCGTTTTAGGGAAGGGTGGCGCGGAGCTCCGTTAGGCTGCGGCCATTAGTCGTGCGCCGGAACCGGAAGTCTGTCTGCTGCCATGTTTGCGCATCAACAGTCGCATCTCAGAACAAAATGCAGGATAACTGTGAGCTTGGCCGCAGCCTACCATCACAACCAGACTTCATCCCCAATAACACCTCCTCAGGGCAACCATATGCATTCCACTCCCATGACAACTAGTGGATGTATGTCAGGTCTAGCAGTAGCCACGGTAGCCGATTAAGCCTGAAGTCACTCTTGAGTGACTTTATGAATCCACCCGCAGTTAAATGCAGACAGCAACGTACCAACCACAATCACCAGCAGCAGCTGAAATACCAGGTGGTGTCCTATTTGGATTCACCCCCAACCCTAAATCTAATTGACCCCATGCAGTTCTGGGCAAAGAAACTTGACATCTGGCCACAACTGGCAACTGACAGCTGCATTTAAATTGCTATTCCTCCTCCGTGGTGGTGGTCTAGAAGATGGATGCCCCCTCTCTACAATGTGATTGCAGAGGGGCGATCCGTACAACTTACCCGGTTCGGCTGGATTAAAGGGAGGGCACAAGGGGCATGTGCCCAGGGGCCTCCACCACTAGGGGGCCCCCACCAGCCCAAACCCGGAAGTGGTGTCTGGGAGCCAGTCCCACACGCAAAAAGCATGTGGAAACCCTACCTGGACACAGCACTGGCCACACTGCATGCTGTCCAGGGAGGGAGGGATGTGTAGGGTTAATCCTGTGTAAGCATCTCCCTCCAGGCAGGCTCAGATTCCCCCCTGGTGTGTCTTTGAATGGATTCTTCCTGTCAAACTTCCGGGTGCCTGTCTCCTGCCGAGGTCCCCACTCCCCCTTGCCCCTCCCCCTCACTGAGGAGAGGACTGCGTGGGACCTTAGCAAGGAATCCTGATCTCTCCAGCAGGGATGTGACATCATGGAGCATGCTGTAGCATCTGTCACAGTGGCTGACAGGCTGAAGGAACAGAGAAGAGCCAGAAGAGAGAAGACCTGTCATCTTCCCAGATCAGGTGAGTATGAGGTTTTGTTTTGTTTTGGCACAACAGAGCAGGGGTATATATTATAGAGGCATATATCAGAGCAGGGATATATACTATAGGGGCATATATCAGAGCTGGGGTATATACTATAGGGGCATATATCAGAGCAGGGGTATATATTATAGGGGCATATATCAGAGCAGGGGGAATATACTATGGGGGCATATATCAGAGCCGAGGGCATATACTATAGGGGCATATATCAGAGCAGAGGTATATATATATATATATTCTATATATAGCCTGTGTGCAGCATATGACATGTAGTCTGTGTGCAGTGTATGATATATAACCTGTGTGCAGCCTATGATATAGCCTGTGTGCAGTGTATGGTATATAGTCTGTGTGCAGTGTATGATACATAGCCTGTGTGCAGTGTATGGTATACAGCCTGTGTGCAGCCTATAATATATTGCCTGTGTGCAGTGTATGGTATATAGCCTGTGTGCAGCCTATGATATATAGCCTGTGTGCAGCATATGACATATAGCCTGTGTGCAGTGTATGGTATATTGCCTGTATGCAGCCCATAATATTTAGCCTGTGTGCAGTGTATGGTATATAGCCTGTGTGCAGCCTATGATATATCGCCTGTGTACAGCCTATGACATATAGCCTGTGTGCAGCCTATGATATATTGCCTGTGTACAGCCTATGACATATAGCCTGTGTGCAGTGTATGGTATATAGCCTGTGTGCAGTGTATGGTATATAGCCTGTGTGCAGTGTATGGTATATAGCCTGTGTGCAGTATATGACATGTAACCTGTGTGCAGTGTATGATATATAGCCTGTGTGCAGCATATGACATATAGCCTGTGTGCAGCATATGACATATAGCCTGTGTGCAGTGTATGATATATAGCCTGTGTGCAGCATATGACATATAGCCTGTGTGCAGTGTATGATATATAGCCTGTGTGCAGTGTATGATATATAGCCTGTGTGCAGCATATGGTGTGTATATATAGCCCGTGTGCAGCATAAGGTATATATAGCCTCTGTGCAGCATATAACATGTAGCCTGTGTGCAGCTTTATATGCCCTGATCCTTAGGGTATATTCACATGTACCATATCCGCTATAGATTATACACAGCCTTTAAGTACTTTCTGCTCTTTACTGCTTCGGGTAGTTTATATGGTTGGGAACTGAAGATGGGACTTAGACTTGCAAGTCCAGGTTCTGCCTGCGATTCACAACTGCATATGCTAGCTGTGGTGGCTGACACAGTGGGCAAGAGTGCACAGAAAGTACTAAAGTGCTCTGTTCTCGCATTGAATTAAGTGGGAACACACCGCGATGCTCATCCCTCCCCCATCCTGTCACTAGGGCCTGGCATCTTCCTCTGGACTGCAGCCTCTAGGGACCATCATATTCAGAACAGAGGAGGATGCTGAGCCATACAGCCAGGAGTGAGGAGAGGTAGGTGCTAAGTCCCCTACAGTAATCAGCCACCTGTATAGATTGCTGTATGGTTTATTTGTGGGGGAAGAAAATGGTGGGGGGGCAACAAAATTGTTGCCCAGGGCCTCCACCAACCTTAATCCGGCCCTGCCCGGTTGGGCCGGAATGACGCTGATCCCAGCTTGGTAATCACTAGATCTGGTCTGCAGCAGACCAGAGTCAGGGTATGTGCACACTGAGTAATTTTGACAAAAACTCCATTGCGGAATTCTCAGCCCGCAGTAAGCGAGTGGGTGCGCACGTCTCCGCCTGTGTCATACACTCTATTCTATGAACGGCCAGATTCTTTCAATCGTCTAAAGAATGATCAAGTTCATTCTTTGGACGGAGGGCGGAATCCGCCCGTGCATAGAATGGAGATGCAGTGAAAAAAAAAGTGCTATGGCCTTTTAAACACAAGGAGGGAAAAACGAAAGCGCATAAAGGAAAATGTGCCCGGTTCTGAAGGGATTAATGCCCATAGTGTGGCCAAATTAAGCCTTTTTTAAGCATATATCTCCACACTAGCTTATTGGATCTCTAAAGTGCACTGTGCAACCCATGTCCCAAGAACAGTTTAAGCCAGAATCAAATCCCCACGACTATGGTTCTGAAAAAGGAAATTTCCCCTTTTGTTAACAATAGTTGTGGTGTTCGATCGTTGGCACTTGTGTGAAGATATAACATCCCATTGTGGATGGGAAATTACTGTTCTTGGGGTTAATATGATATCACGAGGGTCATTAGATAGCACGCTATGCTTCCCAATAGGGGTTTTTTTAGTGGCAATGTTTTAAAGGCTCTTGTGGTTTAGCAAGTGGAACAAGGCTCTAGGAAAAGTTTGTGATGGGGTATATATCATTGGGCTGCTGTCCTCTAACTGTGATACAAGAGCCTTCAAAAGTTAGTAGCAGAAACTAGAAATGAGCGAATACGATTCGATCGAGATGGTATTCGATCGAATATTGCGGTATTCGAAAGATTTGAATTCAATCGAATAGTGTGGCGAATACGCAGAAAACATTTGAAAGCCCTCCCATCACAGTTGGCGCTTTTTTTAATCCAATCTCCATGCATGGAGGCCATGAGGGACCCCGGGAGTAGGCACGCAGCGCGAAAACGGCGTCTACTCTCATTGGATGGCTGAATCACATGACCTCGAATCTTAAATACTTGGCTCTCGCCTCTCGACTGCAGATGCGCTTTCAACCTAGCCAGGGAAAGATTTTGGAGCAGGGAGAGATAGGTTTAGTAGCATTTTGGTTAGGCAGGCTTACTACGGAACCCAAAAGTCCTTTTCAGGGTTAAGATCCAGTGAAAAAGTCCTCTCTGAATCCAAAGCACTTCTTAGTGCTAAGAAATAGATGATAACAACAGCAGCAGCATCAGCAGGTGTATTCATTCCAGTACCCTATGTGTACAAGTGTCCCTGGTTTAGCCCACTAAGGGCACGTTATACATACTGTTCCAGTAGCCCACTAAGGGCACCTGATATATACTGTTCCAGTAGCCCAGTAAAAGGCCCATTATATATACTGTTCCAGTAGCCCACTAAGGACACCTGATATATACTGTTCCAGCAGCCCAGTAAAAGGCACGTTATACATACTGTTCCAGTAGCCCCCTAAGGGCACCTGATATATACTGTTCCAGTAGCCCAGTAAAAGGCATGTGATACATATTGTTCCAGTAGCCCACTAAGGGCACCTGATATATACTGTTCCAGTAGCCCAGAAAAAGGCACGTCATACACACTGTTTCAGTAACGTTCGTACAGCATGACGCGTGATACGCGCGAATAACATGACGCTCTATGGACACACCTTGGAATCATGTATGTAACGCTGCCGAAAAAACACGAACGAAATGTGTTAACAGTGCCATAAATGTTCGTTAAGCGTTTGCAAATATTTTTCCTTTGCAACTGCGGAGAGTGGCATTATACTGCGATTTTGGGGTGTTGGGTGCACCCAGGCATGTTCCCCCTAAGGTCCCAGTGTCATTCCGGAGATGTTAGCATCGTTTAGGGAAGTTTTATGGGGGACTTGGTGACCTCCAAGTGGTCGTGCCACAAATTTTTTTCCCATAGACTATAATGGGATTGAATATTCGTTCGAATAGTCGAATCTCATTGCCTATTCGATTCGAATTCTCAAAAGTCGAATATTTCACTACTCGCTCATCTCTAGCAGCAACAATCTGTTGCTGAAAGGCAGGTAACCTTACCATATTTAGGGTGCGTTCACACGTGGCTGGTTGTTCAAGGCTTCTGCTGCATATTTTTCTTTGTGGCATTCTTTTTTGTTTGGATGGTGCAAAGAATTAAAGTGCTGCTATTGCTTCAACCACCAACTAGCTGTTTTAGGCCCTACTGGGTACAGGTGTGTGCTATTGCTGTGTGTTATGCTGGGTTTACACGGAGCGATAATTCGCCCGATCGTACGATTAACGATTTTGAAGTAACGTTTTTTTTTTTTCGATCAGCGTTTAGACGGTACGATATATCGTACAGAAAATTAGTTTTGCGATCATTTTGCGATCGCTTAAGCCTATCTCACACATAGGGAAAATCAGTGATTGACTGTTTACACAGAACGATCGGCGAATTTTTTGCGAACGACGATTTAAGAACCTGTTAAAAGATCAAAATGAACGATTTTTCGATCGTTTGCCACGTTTACACGTACAATTATCGTTCGAATTCGATCGTTATTGCGAAAATTGGCCCAATAATCGCTCAGTGTAAACCCAGCATTATGGTGCGTTTACACAGACAGATTTATCTGACAGATCTTTGAAGCCATAACCAGGAACAGACTATAAACAGGGATCAGGTCATAAAGGAAAGACTGGGATCTATCCTCTTTTTAAATCCATTCCTGGCTTTGGCTTCCAAAATCTGTCAGATAAATCTTTCTGTGTAAACGCACCCTAACAGCTTCCACCCTCAAATGGCTGTTCTAGGCTTCACTAGGTTGAAGAGAGTGCTACTGCTTCAACTGTCTACTGGCTGTTCTAGACACTTCTGGGTTCAAGAGAGTACTGCTTCTGTTACACCATCAACAAGATGTTCTAAGTTCTATTGGTTCCAAGTGAGGGCTGCTGGGGCTTATGCTTTCACTGTCAACTGGCTGTTCTAGTGTCTGATCCTTAACAACAAAAAAAAGTGGCTGCAAATGTTAGGGCCCTTTTACACAGAAAGATTATCTGACAGATTATCTGCCAAAGATTTGAAGCCAAAACCAGGAACAGACTATAAACAGAGATCAGGTCATACATAAAAGCCTGTGATTTCTCCTATTTTCAAATCCAGTCCTGGCTTTGGCTTCAAATCTTTGGCAGATAATCTGTCAGATAATCTTTCTGTGTAAAAGGGCCCTTAGAAGTTATGAGCATTATCCTGCAAAGTCAAACAATGTGACTAGCCATGAGAGTACTTTTATATGCATTTGATATCTTCAGGAGGTCAAGTTTTGCTTGTTTTCCCAGTGGGCTCTGTAGGCTTGCCTGTGAGTTAATCTAGTGGTCAGTAATATGTTGTAGAAAAAGGATAGACCCTTCTTAGGATAGACAGTCTGTGTGATTAAAGTTTACAAATTTAGTCAGGTTTTAAGAGATGTCCTGTTTTCATACAAGGATTAAGTGTCTTGGTCAGAAAATTATATTGTAGAGACCTAGGGTATGCTTCTACTTGTAATAGAGAATAACCAAACCCTAATGAACAGCATTTGGAAGGCGTATATAAATTAAGGAAGGATTATACTTTATACTAAGTTTTTATGACCCATCCAAGGTATATAAGGGGCGGACCATTATTTAATAGGATCAGTGGCTTTGCATTGCCAAGATGCATAGTTGAGCTAGTATAAATCTTTCCAGCTATGACTTAGTTTGATAGTGTGGTACGTTATGTATCTAGAGGTGCACTCGAACTGTTATGTAGATTTAAAAAAAGATATCTCTGGTGAAGGTACATTGAGGCTAAGGACCTCTTACATGGGAACTTTATGGTGACTGTGATAACCACCAGTTCTGTACTGTTGCAGTGGTGCACCCATTATGTTCACTGGACCCATGATCTTGATGACAGTAGTGTGGTGGACCCAGGACACACAGAATTTCAGGCCCTTTAGTGTGGCAGCCTTAATACCTTTAGGGTGGGTGGCACAAAACATCCTATATACTATATTTTGGGGTGTGGTTTGTCATGGGGAGGGGCTTGCAAAATATAATTTATTTATTTTTATATTCCTTATATATTATTACTGTAAGGACTATACAATTAGGATATTATGAACAATATGTAAGCAGGTAATTGACTGCAACAGTTACAGGTTTTCTATAGCATAAGTAACCCCCAAACTATTACAGAGGTCTAATTTCAGATGCCAGATATTTTTTTTTCCACTATCACTGTAAACCTTACAAAGTGAACACAGGACTTGAGGAGACACATGATGATGTTGGTGGTCATAGGGTTCAAACGGTGGTTTACCATCATGCCCAATCCCTATCACCACCAACACCATTACCACTAGCAGTGTGTATGGCCAATTAATGGTGGTTTATGATGGGCGGGAGAGCTTTGCCCATCAGATATTGAAAGTTTATGGCCAGCTTTAGACAAAATACACAATTTACACATTTATATCTTCTCAAATCCTAAGGACATGGTTAGAAACTAAACTCAGGGGAACAATGTTAAAGTGTAACTGTCATGTTTTTTTTTATTGCAGAAATCAGTAGTATAAGCGATTTTAAGAAACTCTGTAATAGGTTTCATCAGCCAAAAAAGCCTCCTTCTGTACTCAAGAAGCAATCTCCCAACCTCCCCCCCTGACTTCTTATCTGTGCATTATCAGGCAAACACGTCTTCATTACAAAGAAGCCAGTGAAGACGGGTTCTGCTCTCTCCATTGTAAGCCTATGAAGGGGGGAGGGGCTGAGGGAGATGAGGCAGCAGGAAGAGGTGACATGAAGGTCAGCTGTTTGTAGACTGTCTGGGCAGCTAAAACGCTGGATTCAGGTGTCAGAAAGGTCAGTGCTTATCTATGAACTTACTGAGAGAAGATTGCAGGGTGTTGTGCTGTGCAGGACTGCTCCGTGCTCAGTCACTCCTAACAGCCCCTCCCCTCTTCATAGCCACATAATGGAGACAGAAATCCTGCTTCATTTGATGTGAGGGGGGAGGCTGGGAGATTGCTTTTTCAGTACAGAAGGAAACTCTTTTAGTACATAAAAGCTATTACAGAGTGGGGGCGTGTCCTGCTGCGGATGGAGTAGGAAGCAGGAGAGAGGAGCTCCCGCTTACCACAGCCTAAAACCGGCTAAAGCAACTGTACAGAGCGCTGTTTTTCAGGCTAGAACCTTACTACCTGATGCCTGAACCTGTTAAGCACCCGAGGAACCAACTTATGATGGGGAAACACAAGCGCAAGAACTCGCAAAAGCTTACTAAGTTCTTCACTGTGCCGGAGCGCGGGCAAGATGGCGCCGACGACCGGCAGCACGAGGAGAGCGGGACCGCCCGATCTGATAATGGCGAGGATTACCCGGCTCTACAGTCACCACAGAAGCCTGGGGTAAGTGGCGGAATGTCACTAAGCGGCCCCCTACTTTCCCTGCCCTCCTCAGAGAGTAGCTGTACCTCAGACGACTCGGAGCCTGCGGGCAACATGGCAGCAGAACACCATACCCTGCTAGATTCACTGGTGGATTTTGATATCCCCTCGCTCCCACCAACACCCCTTTCATGGAAAGGGACCCCCATGCGAAATAAACCTGGGCCCCGGCCCCAACTATTGCTATCGGCAGCACTATGCATGATGGGGAAGCCCCTGTCACAGTCTCCATAATGAAGTCCCTCATAGAGGACTTGAAGAGCTCATTTCAAGATGACATGAAGGAAATGTGCGCCAATATACAAAAAGTAATGAACTCTCTTGGGGACAGAACATCGCACATAGAGAACAAAATGGGAGAATATGCTAAAGCCCATAATGAAGTGGTGGACATTACTAATAACTTAGAGGATGAGGTGGAACAGCTAAAGATGAAACTGGCTGATATAGAGGACAGATCACGCAGGAATAATTTGAGACTGAGGGGTATACCTGAAACAGTCAAGCAGGACGCTCTCCTGGAATTTGTGGTGGATTATTTCTCATGCCTCTTGCCTCATGCTTCCACCACAGATCTTGTGATTGACAGGGTGCATCACTTGCCCAAACCCAAGAACTTAGCCAGAGACATTCCTAGGGATGTCATTTTGAGAGTCCACTTTTTCCACATCAAAGAGCAAATTATGATGGCCTCTAGGAAGGAGCCGGCACTCCCAGACAAGTACAAACCTATCTCCATCTTTGCAGATCTCTCTGCAGCCACATTGGCTAGACGCAGGCAATTTGCTCAAAGCACCAGGATACTACGGGACAACACCATCTCCTATAAATGGGGGTTCCTGGTTAAGCTCCTTATCACATATAAGGGGTCCATAAGGGTAGCCTCAACACCTGAAGCGGCCATGAAATTATGCAAAGAATGGGACTTAGTCCCGACTACAACTACTGAACACTCTCCTTCATCTTCCCCTGCCTCTTCATCTTTAATGACCCAGGAGAAGAGACCTCGCCCGACAACATTAACCCAGGAGTGGAGCACAGTACCTGCGAGGAAGAAAAAGTCCTAACTGCATGCACTTTGAGGCCTGCTCACTCACACACTAGACGCATGTCTAGATGTAGTCCTATACTTGTATGCAGGTTCTTTGAACCCTTACGTCCCTGAACCTCTAGATCGTGTATCTAGATGCATGTTTACTTTGAGTTCCTATTTTTTGCCGTTCTGACAGTATTTCAGTATTATTACTACTGTTTTGTTTCTATACTTATAGGCTGTGAGGGACACGTAACCTAGCTGTTACTGGTTATGCTGACCTTTCCCCCAATGGACAGACATATTGTCTATACTACGAACTGTTTTTTCTTTTCTGATTTAGTTTTTTATGCCTTTCTTGTCTGGTTCTTTACTTGCAGCCTTATACTAGTAAACGAGTGTCCTCCCTACCCACCTAAGGTCCAAGCGTCTTTCCAGGTGACAAACCTCGAGTTTCCCGGCCGCTGCACTGAGCACATCCACCATCTTCTGAAATGGGTATCAAACTATTATCCTTAAACACTAAGGGATTGAACTCCCCCTTTAAAAGATCCATGCTGTGGAGAGAAGCCAGATCTCATGATGCGGATGTCCTGCTTATACAGGAAACGCATCTGAACAAGGCTGATCTCCACCGCCTGAAACATACTCACTTCCCCCACATATACTCTGCTGCAGCCTCCGGGAAAAAAGGGGGAGTCACCATTGCCATTAGGGACACGGTAGCAGTGACAGTTGCACACAGTGTGCTAGACCCTAACGGTCGTTATGTTATGTTGGTCTGTTCACTCAATGGTGTAACTTACACGCTTGCAGCAATCTACGCCCCGAATAAGCGACAACACACATTTTTGTTAAAAGCATTAGCGGTTATGAATAAGATCAAACAGGGATATGTAATTATGGGAGGGGATTACAATAAAACTGTGTGGCCATCGATGGACTCCACGTCCTCGGCTGTCACCAAGGAGCCTACGATGTTTGCCCAAACCTTACATAAACACAGGCTGTACGACATCTGGCGGCTGCAAAACCCCTCTACTAATAACTACACCTTCTTCTCCCACCCGAGGAAAACATATTCCCGCATAGATTATTTTTTAGTCAACCATCTGCTCATACCCAATATAGTTGCCTCCCACATTGGAGATATCTCGTGGTCGGACCACGCTCCAATAAGCATGGAAATCTCTGAACAATTTTGTGCCCCTAGAAATAGTATATGGAGACTCAACACTTTTATCTTAAACCATCCACAGTACTGCAAAGATATAAAACAATCCTTAGAAGAATATTTCCGTATTAATGATAATGGGGAGGTGAGTGAGTTATCTATGTGGTGTGCCCATAAGGCAACTTTTCGAGGCCAATTCATAAAGCAAGCAGTTTATGATAAGCGCCAGAGGTCTGAAAAATTGGTGACACTACAGGCTCGCCTATCTGACTTACATAGACTTAATAAGCAGCAATTTAGCGCAGAAAGGGCGAAGGAGATCACGAAGGTCTCTGGTGAGCTTCATGACCTTAATGCTCATAAATATGATCTAACATTAAAAAAGATGAAATCTCAATATTACTGGCAGGGTAATAGGCCTTCTGCCTTACTTGCCAGGCAACTTAAAGAGAGAGCTGCTAAAGCAAGGATACCGTTTATATATGATGGACTAAACACTAAAATTATGGATCCCCAGGGGATCGCAAATGTCCTAGCTGACTATTACAAAACCTTATACAACCTACAGGATGATCACTCTACTCCTCAACCCACTCAGGAACTGATTGATAACTTTCTTCACAATATCACATTGCCCTCCTTATCCCCTACCCAATTAGATGAGATATCCCAACCCATAACAGCTAATGAAGTACACTCTGTAATCAAATCGCTTAAGAATAATAAGTCGCCAGGGCCGGACGGCTTATCCAATGAATACTTCAAAACACATGGTACTATCCTAATCCCATATTTGGTAAGAATTTTTAACTCCATAATGCAAGATGGCATAATCCCCTCAGAAATGTTGAAAGCTTTGATTGTTACCTTGCCTAAACCGGGGAAATCCCCAGACTTGGCGGCTAACTTCAGGCCTATCTCTCTCCTGAATGGGGACCTGAAGATATTCGCTAAAATCCTGGCGATTAGGTTGTCAGATGTGATCCCTGGATTGGTTTCCAACGACCAAGTTGGATTTATTAAGGGGCGCCAGACGTGTGACGGAACCCGTAGATTCATTAATTTGATGGCGGCGGTGGAGGGACGTCAAACGCCTTCTCTGCTCCTTACGTTGGATGCGGAAAGGCGTTTGACAGGGTCCACTGGGGCTATTTACGCTCTGTACTAGACAGATTTGGCTTTAAAGGGGTTGTCCGGCGCTAAAAAATTATTCACAGAATAACACACATTACAAAGTTATACAACTTTGTAATGTATGTTATGTCTGTGAATGGCCCCCTTCCCCGTGTCCCACCACCCCCACCTGTGTACCCGGAAGTGTGGTGCGCTATACTCACTTGTCACGTGCCGACCACGGTCTCCGATCCTCAGCAGTGACGTCTTCTTCGGGCGGCCGGCGGATCTTCCCGAGTGCCGGCCGCCCTCTGCAGCGTCATCCGAAGCTCAGCCACGATTGGCTGAGCACAGTTATGCTCAGCCAATCGCGGCTGAGCTTTGGATGACGCTGCAGAGGGCGGCCGGCACTCGGGAAGATCCGCCGGCCGCCCGAAGAAGACGTCACTGCTGAGGATCGGAGACCGTGGTGGGCACGTGACAAGTGAGTATAGCGCACCACACTTCCGGGTACACGGGTGGGGGTGGTGGGACACAGGGAAGGGGGCCATTCACAGACATAACATACATTACAAAGTTGTATAACTTTGTAATGGTGTTATTCTGTGAATAATTTTTTAGCGCCGGACAACCCCTTTAAAGGCCCAATACTGCAGGCCATTATGGCACTGTATTCCTCCCCTTCAGCCCAGATTTACTCATCAGCAACCCTGTCATCCCCTTTTAAAATTTCCAATGGAACTAGGAAGGGATCCCCGCTTTCCCCGTCCATTTTTAATTTAGTTATAGAATCCTTTGCCCAACGTATTAGAGAGGAAAAAGGAATATCTGGGATAACAGTAGGTAAACAGGATCATCGAATCAGCCTTTTTGCCGATGACATTATCCTGGCCCTTTCCTCCCCGGCAACGTCATTACATATGGTTACCAATATTTTAAATAATTTTGGGAAAGTTAGTTTTTATAAAATTAACCCTTCCAAATCACTCATTCTTAACATGGGCTTAAAGGACTCCTTAAAATCCCACTTGCAACAAGTATACCCTTATATATGGTCGGAAGGAGAAATTCCCTATCTGGGGATCACACTGACATACCCTACAAGCAAATTATCCGCAGTTAACTCCACCCACCTCCTAGAGTCCCTGCATAAAGATACCAACAAATATTTAAAACTACCTGTTTCCTGGATAGGCAGAGTATCGGCCGCAAAAATGATTCTCCTCCCTAAAGTGCTGTATCTCTTCCGAAACCTCCCAATTCCTATAACCATGACTGTACTGAACAGAATACAAAAAAACATTAATAAATTTGTTTGGGGAGGACAGAGGGCGAGAGTATCAGAGAAGTTGTTGTACCAGCCTGTCCACCAAGGGGGATTGGGGTGCCCTAATGTCGTCTTATACTACTATGCTTCTATTTTAGATCAGCTGAGAAATTGGTTTATAGATGACACTTCTAAACTGTGGGTGGGAATAGAATCGACCCTTCTGAATAACATGAACCTAGGCATGATATCGTGGGCTTCTAGGCTAACATCCAACCTACCTACAGGACTTTCACCTACGATAATGGCAGAATTGAGGGTATGGAACAAGGATTTAGTTAAAACAGCAATGTTTCCCCTGCACCCAATTACTCTTCCACTAAGAATTTTGGAATGTCTCATTCCACACTCTAACTTCCAAACCTGGATAGATGGAGGTGTCACATCACTGGGAGATCTATGTGAGAATGGCAATATGGTTCCTTATACGCATTTAGTTGCAAAACATAATATCCCTAATAAGGATTTTTATAAATACTTGCAGGCACGACATTGTATGCGGGACATTGATTTCAAGAATGCCTCTGGGAAACCCCGTTATGAAAACTTTTTTTTTAACCAGAAATTACTTCCTAAAGGGATATCAATAGCGTATAAGGCCTTACAACCTAGACTCGACACATTGCCATTCATATCCAAATGGGGGCGAGACCTAAACATTACATCTGATGAGGAGAGCTGGTACCGTATGTTTAGCATAGTTTGTAAGGTTTCGCATTGCATAGGCCACTTAGAAGCCTCCAGGAAACTGGTCTACCGTTGGTATCTAACACCTTACCGCCTATCAAAAATCTATCCTGACTCTTCGCCTACGTGTTGGCGATGTCATAAAGAAGTGGGGAATTTACTCCATATATGGTGGGAGTGCCCAATTCTGACTCCCTTTTGGGGAAAAATCCAAGCATTCATAAATAAGGTACTGATGTTCCCGGTAAATTGGTCCCCAGGCTTAGCCCTTCTGTCTCTGACTGCTGACGACCTCCTATTCTCAGACATGACGTTTATGGTACATATCTTAATGGCCTCTAGAACGGCTATTGCCAGGCGATGGAAGTCTACGGAGGTCCCCGGCATAGCGGAGATTGAAACGGCTGTGAATTTCAATTACAATATGGAACTTCTCATAGCAATGCGCAATGATAGATACACAGTGGTAAGGGAACTATGGGGTAAGTGGACGGATCATATGCAGCCCTCCCATTGCATTGACACTAATACTAATACTAATACTCCGGTTATTGCTGGGGATTAACATAAATACTTAAGCTATATACACTCTTGATTATGTACTATCCTTTTACTTTGCTGGCATATGATAATAATGCTCATTGTTATTGTTCTTGTTATTGTTCTTATTACTGTTCTTACCATTGGCTCTTATCACCTGGTCCAAGGTCTAAAGCCAAGTGCCCTGAATAATGGGGGACGTCATTAGGATTTTGGTACATACTTACTAACACTTTATGGTATACCACTAGACAAGTGCTGCAAACTTGTTTGTTTGTTTATTTGAGTTAACTTTATTGTTTTCTCGTGTTCTTGGCTCTGCGAGCTATCTGTGACCTTATGGTCTACTCTCTGTTAACTTTGCAAACTTTGTTAACCTTGCAACCCCAAATAAAATATGAGTCATAAAAAAAAAAAAGCTATTACAGAGTTTCTTAAAAATCGCTTGTACTGTTGATATTTAATGTTTTCAGAAAAATGACCCTGAAATGACAGTTACGCTTTAAGGATTCTTCCAAAATTCAAGTTTGCAAATATGTTTCCTTGAAATTTTATTAAAGTACATACTCCAAGAAATCACTTTGTATTTTTATTACTCTGGATAAAGCCACATTGACTGTGAGAATAAACAGTTCTCATGCAGATAAATGCCTAGGAGACACATGCCACCTGACTGTCACATGGAGTTTTTTTTCTCTCTGTGGATATTTGGCCACATGACAAGTATTAATGATTTGCCTGGGGAACTTAACTTTTCCTGTCTCACAAAGAAGAAGCTAAAAAAGGGGGGGGGGGGGGAGTGCTCAGAAGGTACAGTATTAGATGGTCAAAAGTTAGGGTTTAGGTAGTGTCATGCCTCTAGCACCTGGTGTCTACTATACAGACTCCATCTAGTAGCTGACTTTGCCTTTATGTATTGTCACCCTCTATTGTTACCATCAATCCTCAGTAGAAGTGATGCACTCTGGGTTAAATAACCCCATTACCTCACACTGCTGAAGTGAAGAGACTGAATTGTTCATCCTCCCATGTGGCAGCATTGCTGGTCAGCATTGGGACTTGCATTCCTAGACACAGCTAGTGGTGTCAATCCTATAGTACAAAAGCTCCCCCACATCCTGCAGGAGAAATGGGTCACACATGTACCATTTCCTCCATTCAGTGTGTTTGTAGACTTTATTACTCAGCAAGCAAAGGTTAAGAATGACCACAGCTTTGATTTTACATTGTCATGTTCTCCTCCTTCTGGTCTCAAACACCATAAAGCATCAGTAGCAGTTCATAAGACTTATGTTTCTCATAAAGGTTATCTGTACCGGTCTGCAAACTCTTTTCAACAAGAGGATGAATCCAATGATCCCAGTAAACTGTGTAGCCTCTACACAGGAAGCCACATTCCCTATTGAAACCTTGAGAGAGAGGTCCATAGGAGACTTCAGGGCCTTCCTTGAAGAAAACAACATCTGCTACAAATGCTGTCTATCAACATCACACTTCGCCAATGACTGTAAGGTCAGTGCAAAATGTACAGAATGTGGCAGTACAGATTACAACACAGCCTTACACCCTGAACCACCCACAAGGACTCTCACATGTAGAAGATGCTCAATAGCAAGGCAGGGAGGAGATAGACACTAGTACACAAGCAGTTCATTCCCAGTGTACTGAAGTCTGGAAAGGACTCAGTGGTAGGTCAAAATCTACCCAATAGGCCCCAGAGACAAAGCTCTCCAAGTCTAGGCCATTCTCCATGACCAAAGCAACAGGTCTCTAGCCAAATCTACCTTCTTTGAATTTTTCAATATTGAAGGATCCAGCTCTCCTTACTCCCTAAAGACTTGTGCAGGCACCATTGAGACAGCGGGGAGGAGAGTTACTGGTTACCAAGAAGAGTTCATAGATGGTCACACATGCTTGCCTTTACCAACTATACTTGAATGTAACCAAATTCCAGATAACAGACCTGAAATTCATACACCAGCTGCTGCAAGGTACCACCCTCATTTGAGGCCTATAGCTTATCTAATAGCAAAATTGGATCCTCAGGCTCAGATAATCTTGCTCCTTGGGAGAGACATGTTAAGAGTTCCAAAGCTAGAGATCAAAATAATGCTCCTCACAATGCACCATACGCCCAGAGACTTGATCTAGGATGGGTGATCATAGGGGATGTATGTACAGGAAATGTGCTCAAACCAGACTTAGTTAACAGCATGTTGAGGAGCACACTAGAAAATGGACGCCTCTATTCCAACCATGTCGGAGCAAATTCCTCATTAAAGAGCTGCCTCACAGCATTTATCTACCATGTGCCTCCATGAGCTCTTTTTGTGACAACCAAGCCTATAACAGTGACCATGACCATTCAGGAGGCACAGTCTATCAGAGAACAAAGGAAGACAATCAGGTAGCAATGTCTCTTGGGGATAGACTGTTCTTAGAGATAATGGAGCAGGGAATATTCAAGGATAAATCAAATAGCTGGGTTGTGCCCTTTCCTTTTAGACCCAAAATACAACTCTTGCCTAACAGAGAACAAGTTTACAAACACTTTGTTGCCTTGAGATGTAATTTGCATAGAAAGCCAGTTATGAGAGATCACTTCTTTACATTTATAGAGAAAATACTAGAGATTGTTAATGCAAAAA
Source organism: Dendropsophus ebraccatus (assembly GCF_027789765.1). NCBI lineage: Eukaryota > Metazoa > Chordata > Amphibia > Anura > Hylidae > Dendropsophus > Dendropsophus ebraccatus. The sequence continues at coordinate 105,761,734 of NC_091455.1, forward strand.
TAGCGCCTACACTTGGAGACTCTGAGGAGTGCTGGTATCTACCCTTATTCAGGGTATATCACCTCAAAAAAACAGGTTAAGAGTGGTGTTTGACTCCAGTGCCAAACATGAAGGTATCTCTTTAAAAGATGTACTTCTGTCAGGTGCAGATCTACACAACCAGATCCTAGCAATACTCTTTTCCAAGGACTTTGCATTTATGGCTGACATCCAGCATATGTTCCATTGTTTTCTTGTTAGAGACTTCCTAAGATTTCTTTGGTTCAGAGACAACGATCCCTCTAAAGAACCCATAGAGTACCGCATGAGAGTACACATCTTTGGTAACAGACCTTCCCCTGCAGAAACTATTTATGAACTTAAACGTTCAGCTAAAGAAGGTGAGATGGAATATGGCTCAGATGTTAGAAACTCTGTGTAAAAGGACTTTTATGTGGACGACTGTAAAAAAAAAAAAACACTGCATACAAACGAAGCAGCAATTAACCTTCTTAAGAGAACTCAAGAAATGCTAGCCAGTTCAAACTTAAGGGTATATTCGCACGAAGAACTCGCAGCGAGATTCTCGCTGCGAGTCCGGCAGGTCCTGGCAGTTCCCACACACTATATACTCGCTGCGGTCTGAACGACTGCAGCGAGTATGTAATTCTACCACCCTTAATCCCTTCTGCTCCCGCCCGACTCCCCCGCTGTAAGCATACATTACCTCTCCTCGCTGCACGGGTCCGGCGTCCTGCTCTCCCGTCTGGCCAATCAGTGGCTGCGGCTGGGCAACACACTGATTGGCCGGACGGGAGAGCAGGACGCCAGACCCGTGCAGCGAGGACAGGTAATGTATGCTTACAGCGGGGGAGCCGGGCGGGAGCAGAAGGGGTTAAGGGCGGTAGAATTACATACTCGCTGCGGTCGTTTAGACCGCAGCGAGTATATAGTGTGTGGGAACTGCCAGGACCTGCCGGACTCGCAGCGAGGATCTCGCTGCGAGTCCGTTCGTGTGAATATACCCTAAGACTCCACAAAATCGCCTCCAATAATAAGGAGTTGATGGAAGCCTTTCCTTCTCATGATCACTCAAATGATTTGAAGGACTTATGCTACATTTACACAGAACGATTACCGGGCGAATTTTCGCGATAACGATCGAATTTGAACGATAATCGTACGTGTAAATGCGGCGAACGATCGATAAATCGTTCGTTTTGATCTTTTAACATGTTCTTAAATCGTCGTTCGCAAAAAAATTCGCCGATCGTTCCGTGTAAACAGTCGTTCACTGATTTTACCTATGTGTGAGATAGGCTTAAACGATCGCAAAACGAATTTTCTGTACGATATATCGTTCCATCTAAACGCTGATCATTATAAAAAAAAAATAGTTACTTCGAAATCGTTAATCGTACGATCGGGCCAATTATCGCTCCGTGTAAACTTAGCATTAGATTTGGGCACTGATGCCCTTCCTGTGCAACATAGCCTTTGTCTGCTCTGGGACTTCACCTTCCAAGCCAGCAAGAAAGAAAAACCTTTTACCCAGAGACAGGGGCAAACAGAGACTGCAAAGGGCCCCTGTGCAAAAAAATGTGTTTGGGCCCCCATAACCCATTAGTTTCTCCACCTTTCTGCCTTAAAGGCGCACACATATGTGCCCCTAGGTATCCAGTACATGTGTCCTGGTTTCTCGGGAGGGGCCTACAGCACAGATGCCAGGGCCCACTAAAGGACTGTACTGCAGTCCGTGCAGGCCCCAGTGTGGGACTGGAGTACCTGTGACCAACCAATAGAACTGATCATTTGGGGCACCCAAATAAAGAACCCTACAACTCTCAGAATGCTTTACACTTATGAAGCTCTCAGAGAATGCTGGGAGTTGTAGTTTCCAAGAGGTAGGATACATGTACTGTATGTGGCTGCACAGGTGGGATACATGTAGCGTACGTGGCTGCTTAGGGGGAACATGAAAGAGAAAAACAACCATGCTGCAGGGGAGGTGGGCACAGTTATTGGCAAAATAGCATAAACTCATGATCAAGCATCGGGGGGGGGGGTGCTCTGTGCTTTCTCTTACACAGTCTACCCTATATCTTACACTTCCAGCAGCCTGACAGATACACTAAAAATAATCACTCACTGTCAGAGCTGCCGCTACTGCTCCTCTTCACAGACCTCTCCCTGGCAGCCATAACTCTGTAGGATCCCTCCAGCCCCTGTCACCACATGCTGTCTGTGTTCTCCTTATCACACAAGTAATGCTGGACAGTGGAGTACAGGAGGGGGCGGTCTGGCAGCAGTGTGCAGGAGGAGAGAGGAGAACCAGCCTAAGTGGGCCGCAGGGGGCCCGCATTTCCTGGGTGGTGATACCGCCTGGGGGGCCCAGTACAGAGATGTGCCATGCTTAGTTAACACTTTAGAGTCTGAGCCTGGTGGGCCCCTCTATTGGCCTGGGCCCCTGTGCAGTGTGCAGCTGAACAGGCTTCACAAGTGATAAGTCTGCCTCTGTATCTGACCATAGTATGGGGGGTTGTTATTGGGAATGCCCCCCGTGCTGTTATATGAAATGTTATGGAGTATGGGGGTGGTATCCAGTCACTGCATGGGGATCTTATCTGGATGTGGTATCGAAGTGTTATCTGCTCATGATATAGTGTAATAATTTGGTCATGGTAAACAGTTGCTATCAAGTTATGTAGAGTGGTGGTGTTATGCAGTCATGGTATGATGGTGTCAGTGGCGACCGCTGCGACCCGGCCCGCTACGATGGGGGGCTCACGAGGGCCCCCCGTTGCCACTGCACTGCTCCCCCCTTAAATTACTCTTGTGACCGCAAGCATTGATTTGCTTGCGGTCACAAGAGCGGGCTCGTCCGGGCCCCCGGCTGATGCGCGGCTGCCGGGGGTGTCCCGTCCTATCCCCGGCAGCGCGGCGCATCAGTGAGCTGCCTGGGGCCCTGACTTCCGGCACAGGAAGCGCACGTCAGAGACGCTTCCTGTGTCAGAAGTCACAGCCCCGGCGTACAGGGAGCTCACTGATGCGCCGCGCTGCCCGGGATAGGATGGGACACCCCCGGCAGCCGCGCATCAGCCGGGGACAGCGCCTGAAGAAGAAGAGGATCACCGGGGGAGCGGGTTGTCAGGTGAGTTTGTGTGTTTGTTTTTTTTAAATACTGCTTAGCATAGAGGAGGAAGGGGGGGGGGGAGATCTATAATGGGGGAAAGAGAACAGGGGGCCATCTATAAGGGAAGGGGGGTGCAACATGCAGTGGGGGCCATCTATATATACTATAAGGGGGTCACATAGAGTCAGGGCTACCCACTAAATGAGGGTGTAAAGGGGCCAATACAGATGTGCAGTTTGTAGAGAGATGAGGATGGTGTCAGTGTGAGGAGACTAATATGTCTGTCTGGCAGATTCTGTGGATTCGTGGCTCGGAGAAGTTCTCATAATGGCCCAGGACAGATGGAGAAGATGAAAAGGAAAGAACTCCGATCAGAAAAGACGTCCCCTGTGAGTCACCTGATATATCTGCGCTGTAATTTATATGGTGTATACAACCTGTGTGGAGCTGCTTCCACCTCTATATGAGTGTATGAGGTGATAGTGATCTGTGTACAGTGGATCTTATTCAGTAGAAGAGGTGGTGTTAGTCAGTATGTGGCGGTGTTAGTCGGTATGTGGCGGTGTTAGTCGGTATGTGGCGGTGTTAGTCGGTATGTGGCGGTGTTAGTCGGTATGTGGTGGTAATATTTGTTACTTGTTATCCTTTACTGTGTTTTATTGGTCTCAGTATACTGGTTTTGGTCAGTAACAATGTGGTGGTGATGGTAGTGGTTGTGGTGTGGCGTTAATATTTGCCCCTTGTATACTTGTATTATTGGCAATATTGGTCTCAGTATACAGTAACAGTATGGCGGTAATATATATGGTGATAATATTTTCACTTCCTATATGCTGGTGTTATTGGTAATATCTGTCTTGGAGTGTGTATATTATATATATATATTGTGGGAGATTAGCTCTGTAGAGCAGGGCAGACAGCAGGATTGGCAGTCAGAGACAGGGACACAAACTTGTATAAAACAGAGATTCTCCTGTTTGTTTATTGAAACCAAAAGAAATTCAGCCTTACATACAGGCACAAAGTAAAATAAATCCTGCTCGTCTGAGCTCTAACTAACACAGCAAATCCTAGCTATACAGGTGACTTGCTACCAGTCACCCAACATAAAACAACAACAGTTGGTACAATACCAGTGTGGCTCAAAGTCCCAGCAGAAGCTTTAGCAGCCCTGACCCTCTCCACAGCCAGGAGAGACCTCCATGCACAGCCACAGCTCTATACACTCTGTGCCTCCCCTTATGAGACCTGTGATCAGTGGCCTCCAGCACCTGGGCTGACTTGGCCAGATAGAAAAACCTGGACTGGCCAGAAAGGGAATGACAGGCCCCACTACCAACCTGCCTGTCATTCCATAAAAATCCAGGCCCTTTTACAGCAACTAAAAACAGTCCCATAGCAAGTAGTTTGCTATGGGTTTTAACTTTCCTGGATTCCTCCATATCTCACCCAGCTTTCCCTGGATGAGGTATAGACTTTCTGGAACCTAGTGTTCACATATGACAGGTACCTCGGGGAGATATAGCGATTCCCAACCACAATCCCTGTCACTGTCTCACATACCCTCCCCCTCTGTTCGAACCTGTGGGGGCGAACACTTTTGGCCATCAAACAGTGTGTTCGGGACAGCGCATCTGCGTTACCTTGAAGTTTACCTGACCTGTGCTCTACTGAGAACTTAAAATTCTGTAACGTCAGGAACCACCTTGTAACTCGTGCATTTCGTTCCTTGGCCTGACTCATCCAGGTAAGAGGGGCGTGATCAGTAACTAACTTAAAATGTCGGCCTAACAAATAATACCTGAGCGATTCTAAGGCCCATTTTATTGCCAAGCATTCACGTTCCACAATGCTATAATTTTTCTCAGGTGGTGTAAGTTTCCTGCTCAGGTACGTTACAGGGTGTTCTTCACCTCCCACCTCCTGTGAAAGAACGGCACCTAAACCCACATCAGACGCATCTGTCTGAAGTACAAAGGTCTTTGCAAAATCTGGGGTGATCAGCACTGGTTCACTACACAGAACGGACTTTAACCTTTGAAATGCCCCCTCGGCTTCTGCACTCCACTTGACCATAACAGACTTGTTGCCCTTAGTAAGATCGGTCAGGGGAGCTGCTATGGTAGCAAAGTTCGGTATGAACCTGCGATAATACCCCACTATACCCAAAAAGGCTCCCACTTGTTTCTTGGTTAAGGGTTTGGGCCAATTTTGGATAGCTTCCACCTTGTTTACTTGGGGTTTAATCACACCTCTTCCTATTACATACCCCAGGTAACGGCCTTCTTCCAGACCTATAGCACACTTTTTAGGGTTGGCCGTTAACCCTGCCGCCCTGAGGGAATCTACTACTGCTTGCACTTTTGCCGAATGACTTTCCCAGTCATTACTGAAAACAATGATATCATCCAGATATGCAGAGGCATACCTGCGATGGGGTTTGAGGATTATGTCCATTAACCTTTGGAATGTGGCGGGGGCTCCATATAACCCAAAGGATAAACAGACATACTGAAAGAGACCATCTGGGGTGACAAATGCTGTTTTCTCTTTAGCAGTGTCAGTGAGGGGTACCTGCCAATATCCTTTAGTAAGGTCCAGGGTAGAGAAAAACCTAGCATGGCCAAGCCACTCAATTAATTCATCAACCCTTGGCATTGGGTATGCGTCAAATTTTGACACCTCATTCAGTTTTCGGAAGTCATTACAAAACCGAAGTGTCCCATCTGGCTTTGGAATGAGGACTATGGGACTTGACCACTCACTTTTTGACTCCTCAATAACCCCGAGGTCCAACATGTTTTTGACCTCTTCCGATATGGCCTGCCTACGAGCTTCTGGTACCCTGTATGGCTTCACCTGAACCCGTACCTGTGGTTCGGTGACAATGTCATGTTTTATCACAGAGGTGCACCCAGGCAAATCTGAGAACACATCTGTGTTTCTAAGGACAAACTCCTTTGTCTCCTGTTTTTGGGCTCTGGATAATGTATCTGATATCCGCACCTCTGGGACCTTTTTACAAGGGGGCTTACAACTGATACGGGCTCTACTGAAACATCCTTACTAGTGGGGGCTCCTGCCGACAGAGACTCTCTGTCCTTCCATGGTTTGAGTAAATTTACATGGTACAGCTGTTCTGGCTTCCGTCTACCTGGCTGGTGCACCTTATAATTTCCAGCTCCCACTCTCTCGATCACCTCATACGGCCCTTGCCACTTAGCTAGAAACTTACTCTCCACAGTTGGTACTAGCACCAACACTCGATCACCTGGGCTAAAGGTTCTAATTTTAGCAGACCTATTGTAGACACGGCTTTGTGCCTCTTGCGATTGCTGTAAGTGGTCCTTGACTATGGGCATGACAGCAGCAATCCTATCTTGCATAAGGGAAATATGCTCTATTACACTTCTATAAGGAGTGCGCTCCTGTTCCCAGGTTTCCTTTGCAATGTCAAGGAGTCCACGTGGGTGTCTGCTATACACCAACTCGAATGGGGAAAAACCTGTGGAGGATTGGGGAACCTCACGGATGGAAAACATTAAATAAGGCAAAAGACAATCCCAATCCTTCCCATCCTTACTAACCACCCTTTTCAGCATGCTTTTTAATGTCTTATTGAACCTTTCAACCAAACCGTCCGTTTGTGGGTGATACACAGATGTACGCAGGTGTTTAATTTTCAATAGCTTACACATTTCTTTTGTCACTTTTGACATGAAGGGTGTCCCCTGATCGGTAAGGATCTCTTTGGGAATACCTGTGCGAGAGAACATGTGGAAAAGCTCTTTAGCAATTAATTTAGCGGAGGTGTTTCTCAGAGGCACAGCCTCTGGATAGCGTGTAGCATAGTCCAACACCACTAAGATATATTGATGTCCTCTTGCGGACTTAACTACTGGGCCGACCAAATCCATGGCTATCCTTTCAAAAGGCACCTCTATAATGGGCAGTGGTACTAAAGGACTCCTAAAATGTGACACCGTAGCAGTGAGCTGACATTCTGGGCATGACTCACAGTACCTCTGTACTTCCTTATGGACCCCTGGCCAATAAAAGCGCTGCAGAATACGCTCTTTGGTCTTTTCGCATCCCAGGTGACCACCAAGTACATGTTTGTGTGCAAGATCTAAGACCATTCTGCGATATTGCTGAGGTACCACTAATTGCTCCACAACCTCCCCACGTATGTTATCTACCCTGTACAGTAGATCCTGGGTGACTGCCATGTGTGGGTACATCTTGTTGGCCCCTGGAAGTTGTGACACCCCATTTATCACGGTAACATTCTCTCTGGCCTTTATCAAGGTGGGATCCCTGAGCTGAGCAGTGCCAAAGTTATCATGTGACACTTCCAAGTCAGGCATATCAGGAACTTCCTCCTGGAATTCACCCTCACCAGCCAGTACAGCTAAGGGAACATTGTCACTTTCTGTGGTCACCCCTACGGCTGGTACCTCAGCATCTGGGTCAAATGGAACCGGGGTTACCTCATGACATACATTATCAATAGTAACATTCTCAGTGTAAGTTACCTGTTTTCCCCGCCACAAGTCCCAAAATAGGGAAAAGTCTCTTCCCAGTATCACATTATACATTAGAGACTTAACCACACCCACTTCATGAGACGCTATCCCACAAGTAGTCGTTATTGGGACCACAGCGGTAGGATACTCTCTGGTTTCACCATGTATGCACAAGACCCCGACAGTATGTCCACTGTGTGTTCCAGGGTCTATTAGAGAGCCATGCACTAAAGTCACCAAGCTCCCAGAGTCCAGCAGAGCTAGTACTGCATAACCTCCAATTGACACAGTACACATTTGAGGTTCAGTCTCTGACATTGCTCTGCAGCAAGAACAGGTCGTGCAAATAAGGAGATACGTCTGGAGGTGTTGCATTCCATGGGCTCAGTCGTCAGGGAACAATTAGCAGCTATATGCCCCAGTTCATGGCACCGCCAACACTGTATACGGCCCTGGTCTCGACCTTGAGACCATGGTCGTTGACCAAATGTCCCACTGTTCCTGGGCCCAACCGCTAGGTCCCCCTCTGAGCCACCTCCCCTTGAGACCTTTTGCACCCCTTTAGTAACTGGAACAGTCTTACCAGTTGGCTTCAATGGCTTGTTTTCCCTGGAGCTGGCACGTCTTGGCGACACCTGTAGTAGCTCCTCGGTGGCGCTATACCTCTCCACAAGATTCACAAGCTGGTCAGCATCTGTAGGCCCAGCTTGTCCAACCCAGCGCTGGATCCTTGGAGGAAGGGAACGGATGAACTTGTCCAGGACCACTCTCTCCACAATTTGACCAGGGGTAGTTTCCTCAGGCTGTAGCCAATTCTTAACAAGATGGATCAGGTCATGCATCTGTGACCGTGGTGGTGAGTTTTCAGAAAAAGTCCAGTTGTGCACCCGGCCTGCTCGCACATGCATATTGACCCCAAGTCTGGCAAGGATCTCACCTTTGAGACTCTGGAGTCTTGCTCACTCAAGTCATAGTACGCCTTCTGGGATTCTCCAGTCAGAAATGGCGCCACAACATCTGCCCACTGGTCAGCTGGTAACTTCTCACGCTCTGCAACTCTTTCAAAGACCATGAGATAGGCTTCCACATCATCTGTGGGTGTCATCTTTTGGAGTGATGCCTGTACAGTGGCCCTTGCAGATGGCTGTGGACCCTGAGTCCCTTGCAGTACAGAGCTGTTTCCTGCAGTTCGCTGAGCTGAGATTGCCTCGGCCATTTTCTCCACCACTAGCCTGTGTGCCTCACTTTGCTGCTGAAGCATGGCCCGGGTTTCTTGCTGTTGCTTCAGCATGGCCTGGGTAAAAGCTTGCTGCTGCTTCTCAGCTTGCATCATGACTTGTTTCATAAAGTCCTCCATTGCAGCAGCCTCCTTTTTCAGCTCTCCTGCAGCTTTTATCCAAGACATAAACAGGTATCTCTGTACAAAGTCCTTTCAGTGTGTATGTCTCTTTAAGACTGCATTTTTATGCCCGCACCGAGCACCATATGTGGGAGATTAGCTCTGTAGAGCAGGGCAGACAGCAGAATTGGCAGTCAGAGACAGGGACACAAACTTGTATAAAACAGAGATTCTCCTGTTTGTTTATTGAAACCAAAAGAAATTCAGCCTTACATACAGGCACAAAGTAAAATAAATCCTGCTCGTCTGAGCTCTAACTAACACAGCAAATCCTAGCTATACAGGTGACTTGCTACCAGTCACCCAACATAAAACAACAACAGTTGGTACAATACCAGTGTGGCTCAAAGTCCCAGCAGAAGCTTTAGCAGCCCTGACCCTCTCCACAGCCAGGAGAGACCTCCATGCACAGCCACAGCTCTATACACTCTGTGCCTCCCCTTATGAGACCTGTGATCAGTGGCCTCCAGCACCTGGGCTGACTTGGCCAGATAGAAAAACCTGGACTGGCCAGAAAGGGAATGACAGGCCCCACTACCAACCTGCCTGTCATTCCATAAAAATCCAGGCCCTTTTACAGCAACTAAAAACAGTCCCATAGCAAGTAGTTTGCTATGGGTTTTAACTTTCCTGGATTCCTCCATATCTCACCCAGCTTTCCCTGGATGAGGTATGGACTTTCTGGAACCTAGTGTTCACATATGACAGGTACCTCGGGGAGATATAGCGATTCCCAACCACAATCCCTGTCACTGTCTCACAATATATATACATACACACACATACACCTACCAGTAGCATCACTTGGTCGTGAAAGGGGGGGGGGGGGAGGCAAGTTGACCTCTCGCACCAGGGCCCAGGAGACATTAGCTACGCCCCTGGATGGTGTTATCTAGTCTCTCTATGGTATTCTTATCTGGAGGTGGTATAGGGGTTTTATCTGATCAGGGTATGGTGTCATAATTCGGTTGTGGTAGAGAGCTGTTGTCCAGTCATGGTATGTTGGTGTTATCCAGTTGCCGTATGTGGGTGTTAACTAGCCACTGTATAATAGTAAAATTTAGTTTCTGAATTTGTGTTTTTTGCAGATGGGGTTACATTAAATATACAGACTCTAGTGAAGCATAGTGTGACCTGTATTTCTCATTAGACCAGATGAATCTTGGGGAGCACTGTGCACTCCATTGACCAACGGGTAGCAAATATTAAAAATACATTATAAGGCTATGTTCACACAACATATTTTTTTATAAATGAACTGTTTTCAATTCTTGTCATAGAGAAATGTGTTGCATTGAAGCAAACATTGGCCGTGGTTTACCAACTTTGTTGAACAACAGCGCTTTTGTGCTACAGCCGTGAAAATAATTGGCATGTCAACTATTAATGGCCCTTATGCATTGATTTCAATGCAACTTTCAATGCAACAATAGCCTTTATTTGACAATCACTACAACAGCCTTTATTTTGAGTGCCAAACAAAGTCTGGTGTGAACATAGCCTAGCATAAATGTGTCTATAAAGAAGTGTAATTAGGTAGGGTAATGCAGACCTGACCAAAGGGACAAAACTGCCTGCAGATTTTTTTCCCTCATTTTTTTTTCCTTTATTTATTTATTTATTTTTAGAAAGAGCTGTTATCCATCTCCAGAAACAAATTTTCAAATATAGACGAATCACCAAGCTACAGTAATATTGAAAAGCCCCAACTTAATGTCCATTGTCCATCTGGAAGATATGTCAGTCTATTGTATGACATGTATTACTAAGGGTACAAATATTCACCATTAGAACACTGCATTATCACTTATAGATATGTTCACAGGTGCAGGTCATTCTCATCTTCCAGATGGAGAACACTTTCCCCTGTTTTTTTATTGTAGACAGATATCATTGACCAACCAGAGAAATAATGCTTTCTAAGTAATGTATTATTTTTTCAGGTAAAAGGAAACAGCTGTTCATCATAGGGCATGCATTTTCACTTGTGATGTAAAATGATTCAGGTGGCATTTGCCTTATGGCTTATATTTTTAGCTTTCCTGTTGCTCAGCTATACCAGAGGAAGGACAGTTGCCCCCCATGCAAATATTTTTTATACACACGTGGAAAAAATTGTTGGTACGCCTCGCTTCATTTAAGAAAAACCCACTATGGGCACAGAAATAACTTGACAAAAATAAATAAAAAAAATTCTATGAAAACAAATACTGCTTTTAAATAGTGTTCATTGAACTGTTCGAAAAAAGATAAGTTTGAGTCGAACACCTCGATTTTCTCGAACTCAAACCAAACCGAACTTTTTACTGTTCGTTCCAATTAGTGTTTGAGTTCGAGTTCAAGTTCGAGCGCCTCTTTGCAAGCCAACCAGTGCAGAGCACATAGAAGTGTCAGAAACGTCATTGCTGAGGTGTAGGGGTCTCATTGGCTGCTAAAATCACATGACCATCTCATATATATAAATATATCATTGTGATTTTCTGGGCCCCAATTTCAGCTCACTCACTGTGCTGTACAGACTGCTCTCTGTCTGTCTGCCTGTCTGCTTGCATGCTGCTATTTAGCTTAGTTAGTTAGTTAGCTAGTTAGTTAGTTAGTGGGGTGTTTAGCAAGCTCAGGGACTTGGGGAGAAGACTTAGTTAGATAGCATTTTCCTCTCCATAGACAGCAGTAATTGGGTTTGGTAAGGCTGGGTGACCTCCATTATTTTCTTATTCACACCCAGTGTCCAAAAGTCAATTTTTGTCAAAAACTCAAGCATTGTTGCAGGGGACCAAAGTTCGGTAGAGGGAACGTCGTGTGAAAACCTGTCAACTTCAGAAAATGATGGAAACACCACGGAAATGGACAGTAAACAGGAGGGGCAGCATGTATGGATGCCTCTGAGGCTGCCTAATCACACCATTATGTCAAATTCTGGGCAACAGCCTGGTTAAAACAGAGGTAGGCATATGAACCACACAAAAACTCAGCCTGACAAAGCATGGCAGTGAGAACACAGGGAACCACTAAAACAGAGGTAGCATATGATGAACCACCCAAAAACTTTGCCTGACACAGGATGGCAGTGAGGACACAGAGAACCATTAAAAACAAAGGTAGCATATGAACCACCCCAAAATTTAGCCGGACACAGAGAAGCATTAAAAACAGAGGTAGCATATGAACCACCACAAAATTTAGCCTGACACAGCATGGCGGTGAGGACAAAGTGACCAAGGTAGAAGCGGTAGCCAGTGAGTCTCCCAAAAATTAGGCCAGACACAGCTTGTCAGTGAGCACATAGAGAACCATTAAAAGTGAGTGAGGTAGTAAGTGAGCCTCCCAAAAATTAGGCCAGACACAGCATGGCAGTGAGCACACAGAGAACCATTACAAATGAGGAAGCAAGTGAGCCTCCCAAAAAATTGGAGTGGGGCCAGGGGCAGGGATTTATAGTGGACACGAACCTAGGTGCTGACAGCTAACTGGCTAGGCCAGCTGTCGGTCACCATCAAGGGTACACCTGATTCCGATTGACCGGGGGTTGTGAGGCCCTGGCCGCGGCTACACAAAAATAAAAGATAACACAGCTGGCTGGTTGCCGGGGACGCGATCGGCGGGCCTCTGGCAACCAGTCCCGCTCCTCCACAGATGTAGTGATGTCAGAGCATGGCAGTGAGGACACAGAGAACCATTAAAAGTGAGTGAGGTAGCAAGTGAGCCTCCAAAAAATTAGGCCAGACACAGCATGGCGGAAGAAGACTTGGCTATGGGCTAAGTTTGAAGGAGGAGGGGGAGAGGAGATACAAAAAATCTTCATGTTGAGCTACCTTCCCCGGGTGGACAGTTGAATTCAGGTGAAATCCAGGCTTTGTTCATTTTTCAGCGCTGTCAGTTGACAGGCGGGTGCGCTTATCAGTGATGATGGCAACAGCTGCAGCTGAAGACCCGCTCTGACAACACGCTAGCGGCAGGGCAGCCCAGCACCTCCAAGGCGTAAAGCGCCAGTTCAGGCCACGTATCCAGTTATGCAACCCAGTAGTTGTATGTAGCAGAGTGATCGGGAAGGACGTTGGTATGGTCAGCAAGGTACTCCCTCACCATCTTTCTGAAGGCCTCCCCCCTACTCTTTCTAGACTGGGGACGGTTGACATAGTCTTACTGGGGTGCCATGAAACTATCAAAGGCCTTGGAGAGTGTTCCCCTGCCACTTGACAAGCTGCCTGCTCCACCCCTCCTCTCCCCCGCTCTTTGGACCACAGACCTACGTCTTCTGGCGCTAGTGGTGTCAGATGGGAAGTACATTTTCAGCTTCTGCACCAGGGTCTGTTGATATTGATTTACTCTCATACTGCGTTCCTCGGCAGGAATAAGAGTGGCAAAGTTCTGTTTGTACCGAGGGTCCAGGAGGGTGCACACCCAGTAAATGGTGTTGTCAAAAAAAAATTTAACCCGAGAGTCACAGGAAAGACAGCCTAACATAAAGTCAGCCATGTGCACCAGGGTACCAACACGCAAGAACTCCCTCTCCTCAATAGGCTCAATTTTTTTCCTCCTCCTCAACCAATTCCTCCTCTTCAGGCCATACACGCTCAACAACTAAGGATTGAGCATGGGTACCCTCTTCAGTCGCGGCTGCAGTCTGCTCCTCTTCCTCCTCTTCTTCATCCTCCTCATCCTCTACTCCGTGGGGAGAAACTGACGTCAGGGTGGTCTGGCTATCTAGCGGCGGATGTTCTTCACCCATCTCCTGAGACAAAGGCAAAGTCTCAGACTTCAGGCTGAGCAGGGAGGTTTGAAGCAGACACAGTAGCGGGATGGTGAGGCTGATGATGGCGGCATCTCTGCTGACCATCTGTGTTGACTCTTTAAAGGGGCCCAGTACCTGACAGATAGCAGACATCCACGTCCACTCTTCATTGTAGATTTGAGGTAGCTGACTGACCTAACTACCGCTTCTTACTGAGATTGACATCTGGCATTCCACAATGGCTCTGTGTTGCTGGTAAACCCTGGCTACCATTCCACCGCATGGGCATGTCGCACAGCAGTCTGTGAGCCGGCAGTTGCAAGCGCCTTTGCACTGCCCTAAGGGTGGCAGCATCCGTGGTTGACTTTCGGAAATAAGCACAGATGCGCCACACCTTGGTGAGCAAGTCAGCCAAATTGGGGTAGGTCTTAAGAAACCGCTGCACCACTAGGTTGAACACGTGGGCCAGGCATGGTACATGTGTGAGGCTGCCGAGTTGCAGAGCTGCCACCAGGTTGCGCCTGTTATCACACATAACCATGCCTGGTTTGAGGCTCTGTGGCGCGAGCCAAAGATCTGTCTGCGCCGTGATACCCTGCAACAGCTCCTGGGCCGTGTGCCTCTTGACGCCTAAGCTCAGCAGTTTATATATATTTGGATAGGGCAGTTATTAAGGGTTTAAGTATGGAATAATGTACAGCCAGACCCCTAAATAGACATTGGACCCCAACTCTCTTGTGTGCTCCCCCATCCCAGACAAGTGTCACTCTGTACCCCCCGTCCCCCTCCCCTCCCCACACTGTGCACCCCTGATTGTCCTCCCCTTCCCACACACCTGTATCTTCTTTCTTCCTCCTCCATAGTGCAGTGTACATACAGGACCTGCAGTGACATCATAGTCACATGTCAAGGTCCTTCACCATCTCTTTACTGTACTATCTCCTGGCTGCTGTTTAGCCCTAATTTGTGCAAAATTGCGGTAAAAACGCCACGATTTTGCACAAATTATAGCTAAACAGCAGCCAGGAGACAGGACAGTATGGAAAATACCTTTTGATGAAGTAAAAATTGTCCCCTGCCTCCTCTTACTGACAGAGGACAGGAGGCTTCCAGGCTGCCTCATCCACTGTGATCCTTCTCTCTCTGCTCCCTGTGATGGCGCCCCCCCTGGTTTCGGCACTTGGGGAAGCTGCCCCCCCCCCAGCTACGGTCCTGTCTTAGGGGTCTGTATGCAACCCCTTTCTGCCAGCAGCCGATCACCACAGTGTGCTGCTGAAATCGTGGTAGCTTCACTGCAAGTCCCAGCCAGCAGTCTGTAGTAATACAATTTAAAACGATTTGAAGCCCTTACAAGGGCTGTTTGGTTGTTTCGCTAGTATTCCCTGCCTACTGAAACGCTAATTCCCTCCCTAACGCTCTCCCTGACCAGAAGCAGCTCTGTCCCTAATCTCTTCCAGCATGCATGTGAGCCGAGCCTCGGCGGCCGAGATTTTTATATGGCAGGGTCATCTTATCTGGCCAACTAATCGCAATCGCTATTGACATGTATGGGTCCCACGTGATCGCAGGATGTACCAAAGAGTGTCTTACATGTTTATTGGCTGAGAAAAAGCGCCGAAACTTACAGGAAGCGGAAGATGAGATTAACGAGTAACGAGTACCATCGAGTACCCTAATACTCGAACGAGTACCAAGCTCGGACGAGCATGTTCGCTCATCACTACTTTCCATCTTTTCAATAGCAAAGCTAGGTGACCTCCATATACTGACTATGATACAAGATGCTGGGAAAGCTGGGTGACCTTCATATACAGACTGCTATACAAGATGCTAGGAAGGCTGGGAGACCGCCATTATATTGACTACTATACAAGATGCTAGGAATGCTGGGTGATCTCCATTATACTGACTACCGTGTGTTATAGTCATACAGATATATATATACTGTGTGTATATATATATATATATATATATATATACCGTGTCTTATAGTCATACAGATAAATATATACCGTGTGCTATAGTCGTACAGATAGATATATAATGTGTGTTATAGTCATACAGACAGGGCCTTATTACCAGCTGCTGCTGCCCTAGGCACTACACCTGTAGACCCCCTATATAAACAGTACCCAGGGCTGTATTAATAGCTGCTGCTACGCCCGGCACTACACCTGCAGACCCCCCATATATACAGTACCTAGGGCCGTATTACCAGCTGCTCCCCTAGGCACTACACCTGCAGACCCCCCATATACATACCTTCTAACTTTTTGGACGGCCAAAGAGGGACACTTGGGGTTCAGTCTAGGAAAACTTTATAGACATTTCTATACTTTTTAATTCAAGGATGCAGTCACACATACAGGATCTGCTGCAGATTGATGCATCCATTTAGTTACATTGAAATCTGAAAATCTGCAGCAGATCCTATTCGCACATCAGTAACCCTATCTGTAACTGCAGACCTGCAGGAACGGACATGATTACAAATGTGTGTCAGTAACTAGCCGCATTTGCAGCATGGATGCACAATGGCTAAATATTTTTTTTGTGGCACAGATTATGGCCCCAAAACGGAACTGTAACACCTACAGATGTGTTAATGGGGCCATATGATCTGCATGTGTGACAGGGCCATAATGTCACATGATTCATCTGAATATAATAATTTTTAGGATCCAACTTGCACCACATGATAGAATAATATGCAAGGTCTATTATACAGTAAGAAACCAGACACTTTCCAGAGCAACATAAACATTTTATTAATGCAAATGAAATTCCTAGGTCAAAAAGAGGGACATGTAAGGGGCAAAGAGGGATAGAGGGACGTGGGTCAAAAGTAGGGACTGTCCCTCCAAAAGGGGGACACTTGGGAGGTATGCATATACTGTATACAGTACCCAGGGCCGTATTACCAGTTGCTGCTCCCGGCACTACACCTGCAGACGCTCCATATATACAGTACCCAGGGCCGTATTACCAGCTGCTGCTGCCCCCGGCACTACACCTGCAGACCTCCCATATATACAGTACCCAGGGCCATATTACCAGCTGCTGCTGCCCCCGGCACTACACCTGCAGACCCCCATATATACAGTACCCAGGGCCGTTTTACCAGCTGCTGCTCCCGGCACTACACCTGCAGACGCTCCATATATACAGTACCCAGGGCCGTATTACCAGCTGCTGCTGCCCCCGGCACTACACCTGCAGACCTCCCATATATACAGTACCCAGGGCCATATTACCAGCTGCTGCTGCCCCCGGCACTACACCTGCAGACCCCCATATATACAGTACCCAGGGCCATATTACCAGCTGCTGCTGCCCCCGGCACTACACCTGCAGACCCCCATATATACAGTACCCAGGGCCGTTTTACCAGCTGCTGCTGCCCCCGGCACTACACCTGCAGACCCCTTCAGATCTTCTCTCACCAATTAACATCACAATTTTCTAGTTTCTGAACATCATATTGATATGTGATCAGTCTTAGGCCGCACTTCCACATTTACAATGCGACACCACATACAGCAAATGCCAGACCCTCATGCGGTTACCAATAGGCGTATGGCCAATAATCCCGGTAACAGCACAGGACTACTGGGGAAGAAATGGGAGGCTGGTTTCGCCCACATGCATTCCTCTACATGTAGAAACATTGTCTGAGTCGCGTTTTTCATGGTTTTTAACTGCTTAAAACATGACCTTAACAATACCACCATACTGTGACTGAAAACACTGCCACACCAGACCTGACCAATACCGTCATACTATGACTGAATAACAAAGCCAAGCCCAATCTGACCAATACCACCATACCCCAACTCCCAACCACTCGAAAAGACACCAAATTTACTGGCAAGTCTGAACGGGAGGTGGGAGACTAAAAAAAAAAAAAGGTTGTTTTGTTCGCCCTGCTCCCTGGTGCTGCCCCCTGCAAGGTGCTGTCCTAGGCACCGGACCACGAGTGACTAGGGGAAAATACGGCCCTGCATACATATATATCCAGGAATAGAGTTCTCTCTGTTGCTAAATCTTTCTCAATGGCAAAAAGTGCAATTTTCCCTGGGGTATTCCCCACAAAAATAATTTTTTGCATTAATAGCTTTCCATCTTTCCAATATCAAAGCTGGGTGACTGCTATTATACTGACTACTATACAAGATGTTAGGAAAGCTGGGTGACCTCCATATACTGACTACTATACAAGATGCTAGCAAAGCTTGGTGACCTTCATATACTGACTACTATACAAGATGCTAGGAAAGATGGGTGACCACCATTATACTGACTATGTTACAACATGCTAGGAAAGCTGGGTGACCTCCATTATACTGACTACTATACAACATGCTAGGAAAGCTGGGTGACCTCCATTATACTGACTACTATACAACATGCTAGGAAAGCTGAGTGACCTACAGCTGGCGTCACTGCCGCCTCAACTCTGCTACGTCAATGCCGTCTCAACTCTGCTACGTCACTACCTTACTACCTGAACTCTGCTACGTCACTACCTTACTAACTCAACTCTGCTACATCCCTACTTTACTACCTCAGCTCTGCTACCTCAGTTAATATTTTGTTTCACAACCTTTTAAGGCAATCCCTGAAATCAAACAATTCCTGTAACTGTCAATGAGACTTCTGTACCTCTCGACAGGTATTTTGGCCCAGTCCTTTAGAGCAAATTGCTCCAGTTGTCTCATGTTTAAAGATGCATTTTCTAGATGGCATGTTTCAGCTCCTTCCAAAGATGCCCAATAGGATTTAGGTCAGGGCTCATTGGAGGCCACTTCAGAATAGTCCTATGTTTTCCTTTTGGTCATTCTTTTGTTTATTTAGCTGTGTGTTTTGTGTCATTATCTTGTTTCAAGACCCATGACCTGCGACGGAGACCAAGCTTTCTGACACTGGGCAGCACATTTCTCTCTAGAAACCCTTGATAGTCTTGAGATTTCATTGTACCCTGCACATATTGAAGACACAAAAAAATCTCCATAAAAATAATGAAGCTTTTGTGCCTTTGCAGTCTGTATCTTATACTTTACCCACTTCCCTGTAGCCGTGCAGTAAAGCCGGGCGCCATCTTGATTACGTCCCTTGCGTTCCAGCGCTGGAATGCACCACTGTGACGTCATCAAGATGGCCGCCCCTGGCCTTACTTCTTCGCTATACAAGATTAGGTAAAAGCATAAGATACAGACTGCACAGGCAGTCTGTATCTTCAGGAATAGACTTAGGGAGAGAGAATCTTTTATTATAGGGACAGTTAATTTCAGGTGATTGGTTCTCTTTAAGTACAGTGTAGACCCATCCCAAGCATGAGGACACCTCATTGTTGGTGCGATCTGACACTAATGTTCCTTGAGCTTGAAGTTCACCTTAAATCTCTTTAGAAGTTTTTCTGGGCTCTTTTCTCACCATTCGTATTATCCATCTCTTTGATTTGCCATCAATTTTTCTCCTGCCTCCACGTCCAGGGAGATTGGCTGCAGTCCCATGGATCTTAAATTTATGAGAAATATGTACAACTGTTAGTAGTCACAGGAAAATCAAGCTGCTTGGAGATGGTCTTATGACCTTTACATTTAATTAGATTGTCAATAATTTTCTTTCTAATCTCCTGAGACAACTCTTTCCTTGGCTTCCTCTGGTCCATGAATGAATGGTACACACCATAACACCACACAGCACAGTGAGTATCTGAAGCCCAAAGACTGATTACAAGATTGTAGACACCTCAGATGCTAATTAGTGGACACACCTTGATTAAACATGTCCCTTTGGTCACATTATTTTCAGAGTGTACCATCATTTCTGCTCAGTCCTATTTTAGAAGTTTTATTTTTTATTTTTAATCTGTTAATGCATGGTTGAAAAGTAGAGATGAGCGAGTAGTGAAATATTCGACTTTCGAGAATTCTAATCGATTAGTCACCGAGATTCGACTATTCAAACGAATATTCGATCCCAATATAGTCTATGGGAAAAAAATTCTCGGCACTTGGAAATCCAACACCTCCGAAATGACACTGGGACATTAGGGGGAGCATGCCTGGGTGCACCAAACACCCCAAAATTGCAGTTGCAATGGAAAAATATTTGTGAACGCTTTACGAACGCTTACGACAATGTTCACACATTTCGTTCGGATTTCTTGCACAGCGTTACATACATGATTCCAATGTGCGTTCGTAGAGAGTCATGTTATTCGCGGGTATCACGCATTACGCTGTACGAACGCTGGGCCGCAGCTGAGCAGAGATTAGGAGAGGTAGAAAAATGGCCAGGCGATCGTCCCCTTTTGGCCATGAAGAGCTGAAGCTCATGGGGAAAATCATGGATCAAATTGATTATGTCCTAGAACGTGTCCCTGTTAGTAGCCCGAATAGCCATAAAAAGACATATAGTAAGGAAGGTTATATGTGCCCTCCAGCATGATTTCAACATGACAAGGACTCCAGTCCAAATACAAAAGAAATGGACGGACCTGAAGTATAAAAGTCCCTGGAAACTTGCAGAGATACGGCACGGTGAGTAATATGCTGTGAGCCTGATCGTGGGATGTGTAATATACTGGAGTTGTGATACTGGGATGTGTAATATACTGGATTCCTGAGACTGGAAAATATAATATACTGGGATCTGCTATTGTGGTGTGTAATATACTAGGGACTTTTACAACCCTTTTACTTTGTACCCACAGAACCCCCACCCGATTGCCAATACATAGGCCCACATATATCATATGTTCCCTCCACTTGTCATGTGCAGCCCACAGCATGTGGCCCTCTTCTCATAATATAAGTATTGAGCTTTTTAGGAATAAAACAGCTTATGATGATGATGCTGATGATGATGTCTATTCCTTTTTTTTTGTTTGTTTTTTTAAAGATCTAATGGAAGAACAAAGGTGGCGGTGCCGCAGAAGGGCAGCTTTTCGTCCCACAGCGGATAAAAGTCGGGAGTTGGGACCATCTTGTGAGTGTAAACATTTGCATGTATATATAGGCTATGTTCACACAATGTAACATGACTTGCAGCCAGTGTTGGACTGGGGTACCTGGGGTACCACCAGGGAATATTTTATTCTAGGGGCCCATCCTACATACACCAGATATACCCAGCACCAAACCTTTCACATTACTATAGCGACTTTGCACAGTGCTGTGTATGTGACCGACAATGCTCGCTCACTGTTAGTAACTGGTCAGACACTCTATGCCAGGGATGGGGAACCTTTGACCTTTCAGCTGTTGCAAAACTACAACTCCCATCATGCCTGGACAGCCAAAGGCCAATGCTCCCCTGTGGGCCAGTCCGAGCCTGCTTGCAGCGCAGGCCGAGTGCGTTACACACCACATGTGCTCGGAGGGAGAAGAGGAGAGTCGCCGCTACAGGGGAGCGTGTGGCAGGTCTTTGTTTTTATTTATTTATTTATTTATTTTGAAGAAATAACTCTGGGTCTATCCAGTTGTTGTTCATCTTTATAAGCGTTAGGCGATCAGCACTGTCCGTGGACAGCCGACTGCGCTTATCGGTTAGAATTCCCCCGGCTTGCCTCAAGACCCTTTCTGACAGCATACTGGCGGCAGGGCAGGCCAGCACCTCCAAAGCATAGAGAGACAGCTCCAGCCATGTGTCCAGCTTGTTAACCCAATACGTGTATGGCGCCGAGGGATCGGGGAGGACAGGGTCACGGTCTGCCATGTACTCCCTTAACATCTGCTGATACTTGTCCCTCCTGCTAGTAGGAGGCACCTCAGTGCTGGATGTTAGGTGCTGGAGCCCCATAAAATTGTCCCACATTTTGTCCAGTCTTGGCTTATTGCCCGTCGACCTCGCAGATGTTGTAACATTCCCGCATGAACTCTTCTCTCTTTTGCTAGTGATGGTGGGAAGATCTCCATCATCGTCTGCATGAGTTCAAACTTGTATTGCTTTAGCCGCCAGGTCCTCTCCTGTAGGGGAATGAGGGAGCAAACCTGGTCTCTATACAGGGGGTCCAGGAGTGCAAAGATCCAGTATAGGCTACTGTCCATTATACGAACAACCTTTAATGTGTGCCAGAGTCTGAACAACCAATGGACTGTCCCCACCAGATGGATGACTGACGGATTCCTCCTCTTCCTCCTCCTCCTCTTCCCATCCACGCCTACCCGATGGTACACACCCAACGTGAGCGCTACCTTCCAAAGTATGGGCACCCTACTCTTCCACATCCTCCTTCATGTCGTCGTCCTCTTCTTCCTCCTGGCATTGTTGCTGAGAAGCTGACAACAGTGTGCTCTCAGTGTCACACTGCAAAACTTCTCCTGCCATCCCGGCCTCCTCCCTACACAAGTTGCACCGCTTTGTGGAGAGCAGGGTTTCTTTGATGACGCAAAGGAGAGGGATGGTTAGGCTCACTATAGTGTCATCGCTGCTGACCCTCTTTGTGGAGCCCTCAAATATGCGCAAAACCCTGCATATGTCTGCCATCCATGCCCAGTCATGGCTGGCAAACTGAGGTAGTTGAGTGGTAGACACGCAGGGATTTTGGAGCTGGTACTCCATCAGAGCTCTGTGTTGCTCGCACACCCGGGCCAACATATAATAGGTGGAATTCCAGCGAGTTGTGATGTCGCACATTAGCTGGTGTTGAGGCAAATGGAGGCATTGCTGGATCTTCCTCAGGCTAGCAGCGGGTCCGTGGGACTTATGAAAGTGGGCGCACAAGTGCTACACTTTCACCAGTAGCTCGGGAAATTCGGGGTACGTTTGCCAGGCATGGTAAGTTCGTGAGTTCTTCGAGCTCCAGAGCCGCTACCAGATTACGGCCGTTATCACACACGACCATGCCTGGTCCGAGCTGCAGCGACGACAGCCACCTTTCCGTCTCCTGCAATAGGCCGTTCAGCACTGTGCTGTCTATCGCCCAAGCTGAGGAGCTTGAGCACGCCCTGCTGCCGTACCCCACGCCTGTGCTGCAGCGCCTCCATCCAGTGGCTGAGGAAGATGGTAAGGTGGAAGACGAAGAGGAGGGGGTGGTGGGGTTGGCAGAACCTGTGCCGGCAATTACCTTGGGGGGTCGGAGGTAGTCACTCCGAGTTTGAGACCCGGTCCCAACTTCCACCACTTTGACCCAATGTGCCATCATGGAAATGTATCATCCCTGACCGCAGGCACTTGTCCATGAGTCCATGGCGAGGTGGACCTTGGCGCTTACCAAGTATTTTACCGGACACGTACTGGTGCAGGTCGAGGAGGGCACGTCGTGAAAAGTAGTGGCGGCTGGGAACCGAATACCATGGCACGGCAGCCGCCCATCGGGTTATGGAAAGACTGGGTCTCTACAAGCCTAAACAACAACAATCAAGGGCAAGCATTTTTGAGATGTGGCTGTTTAGGTCTTTGGCTTGTGGGTGGCTTGCTGCATACTTTCGCTTGCGCTCAAATGCCTGCATGATGGACAGGCGGGAGGCAAACGAAGCTCCGGGCGAAGTGCTGGACAGAGGCGAAGGTGAGGCTGAGGTGGAAGGCCGAGACGTGACCGAAGCAGAGCCCGATGTGCCAGTGTTCTGCCTGGTCATCTAGACTGCAGAGGCAGCAGACAAACAAGGGGAAGAGACAGCAGCAGGGACGCCTGATGCAGCTTGTCCCGCGATCGCTCTCTCCCACTCTGCCCAGTGCTTGCCTTCCAAATGGCACTGCATACCTGAGGTGGTGAGGTTGCTTTCTTCAGAGCCCTGACTTATTTTTGAATGGCACAGTGAGCACACTGAGCTCCGATTATCATCGGCGCAGACATTAAAAAATGTCCAAACCAAAGAGACACGGCCCCTCGAGGTGGCAGCTTGGCGCGGGGGGCTAATGCAGGCCTCAGCTCTGCTGCCTCTCGTCTGCCTTCGCTCTATGCTTCCCCTGCCTCTGGACACCCCTCTTCCTCAGGAAGCAGTTTGGGGGGCTGCACGGGCCTTCGCAGCTCCATAGCTTTCCCCACTGGACGACTCCCCAGGCCAGGTTAGGTCGGTCACTAAGTAGTCAACCGCCTCCTCCTCAACTACATCACTGTCATCCTCCTCCTGCCTAACGGACAGACCCATTGCCTCCCCGGATGGCAATTGTGTCTCGTCGTCATCGTCATCTATGCAGATTCCACCTGGTGGATGCCGTTCCTCAACAACGACATCACCTGGAGATGTCGGATGCTCCAAACTTTAGGCATCAGTGCATATAAAATCCGCAGGTAACTCCTGGGATTCTTGCAGTTCTGATGCTAGAAAAGTACCAGAAAACAGCTCTGGGGACTGGGTAAAGGTGACATCAATGTTTTTGGAACATTGGGCAGGTTGGGAGGAAGGAGGGTCACAGCGAGGTTTCTGTAGTCCAGACTCTTGGCTGCCGATGGAACTGGACTCTGTGGACATTTGGGTGAAAGCATTATCTGCTATCCATTTGACCATCAGTTCCTGCTGGTCTGGCCTTAACAGCACTGTACTCTTCCCTATGCCTAGCTGGTTAAGGAACAGAGGGATGTTAGAAGAACGTAAACCTGCCTGCCCCTCAGCAGCAGCCATAGATTGTACGGGTGCTTGCACACGACTTGTGCCTAAACCATCTTTTCCGTGTCCATGGCCCCATCCCTTTGCACTACCCTTCTTCATAGTTGTTAAGATGCCCTCAGTGGTCTATATAAAGACTATGTATAACGTGCCCTTAGTGGGCTACTGGAACAGTATGTATCACATGCCTTTACTGGGCTTCTGGAACAGTATGTATCACGTGCCCTTAGTGGGCTACTGGAACAGTATGTATCACGTGCCTTTTACTGGGCTACTGGAACAGTATGTATCACGTGTCTTTTACTGGGCTACTGAAACAGTATGTATCACATGCCTTTTACTGGGCTACTGGAGCAGTATATACACAATAGTTCCAATGGACATTTACATCATTATATTGGTTTCTGCCTAGCAGAGATTAATTCACCACACCTTACTCTGTCCAGAAATTTACCATATAATAGCCTTTCTTTATAAACAATTACACAAAACAAGGCTATGCGTTTAAAAATTACATAATTTTATTAACACAATTAAAAATCTCATAACATATAATAGTGCAAAAAGGATCCAGCAAAGACAGACAGAAACCACAGTATTAAGGTCATATAATCACATAATCAAATATGGGCAAGCATCTACAGAGCATAAGTATCAGCACATGCAGTGTATCCACATGGCCTCAGGGCTGCTGAACACAGACTTGCATAACCTGAGAATGTCTATCTAAGATGTAAAATGTAAATATCCCTTACCCATAGTGGAGTCTGGCGTCTGAAACCCCGTCGAGCCCTCTCCTTCATACATGTAGCACAAGAGAGACCCTATGGCCTGAGGAAGGTCCAGGTTGGACCGAAACGTTGCACAATACATTATTGGTCTCATCTCATGTACTTTCTGTCTATGGTCGGAGTATATACCTTGTATCACACTATTCAATAAAACCTTCACCTATTCTTGCACGCAAAACGAGTGCCGTGGTTTCTACTGTACAATATCAAAACAATCAACTGCAACCAAATATGAATGGAGAGTGCTAAATTTCACATGGGACATAAAGCAAAGAATTATTTAAAGCGTAACTGTCATTTTTTTTTTATTGCAGAAATCAGTAGTATAAGCGATTTTAAGAAACTCTGTAATAGGTTTTATCAGCCAAAAAAGCCTCCTTCTGTACTCAAGAAGCAATTTCCTAGCCTCCCCCCCTGACTTCTTATCTGTGCATTGTCAGGCAAACACGTCTTCATTACAGAGAAGCCAGTGAAGACAGGCTCTGCTCTCTCAATTCTATCCTTATGGAGGGGGGAGGGGCTGGGGGAGATGAGGGAGCAGGAAGAGGTGACATGAAGGTCAGCTGTTTGTAGACTGTCTGGGCACCTAAACCGCAGGATTCTGGGGTCAGAAAGGTCAGTGCTTATCTATGAACTTACTGAGAGAAGATTGCAGGGTGTTGTGCTTTGCAAGACTGCTCTGTGCTTGGTCACTCCTAACAGCCCCTCCCCTCTCCATAGCCACATAATGGACACAGAAATCCTGCTGCTTTTGCAGTGAGGGGGGAGGCTGGGAGATTGCTTTTTCAGTACAGAAGGAAACTCTTTTGGTTTATAAAACCTATTACAGAGTTTCTTAAAATCGCTTGAACTGTTGATATTTAATGTTTTAAAAAAAATGGCCCTGAAATTACAGTTACGCTTTAAAGCAGGTGACAGGCAGGATGCTTACATCATAAAGTCATTAAGCACATGATCAGAGAACAAGTACAACAACAAGTACACAGCAACCATAAAAAAATAAAGTAATAAGGTAGAGAAAATTCAGCTCCTTAGAGGTTCTGGGGAAACATTTAAAAAATCCAAATGTCTTGATGGAAGGTGCACACCATAGGAAACCAGCAGTAAGATATGAAAGCAGGTACCATCAAGAATATAAACGCTCTATGCTGTGAGGTATTTAGAAGAGTGGGTGAGGCGAAGAGAAAAGATGTGACAGAGGGGGTTAAGAAGATTTAGCTGGTGTTGGTGACAAGGAGATTGGGATAAAGATGCTTGTTTAAAAGAAATCCAGGGGACCATGTCTAATGGAAAAGGTTATGATTATGGTCTGCCCAACAGGTACATTTCTCTAGGTGGGAAATTGTCAATTCATTGTTGCTCAGAAGGGTATAAGGGATAAGCTTAGCCATGCACTTTATCTTCATTATTCTATCAATTATATTGCATTTTTGAACATTATGTATCTATCTCACTACTTTGCACTTTATGTTCATATTGCTTTTTATTCATATGGAATACATACCATTGGTGATTGCACATATGTTTTGATAGCCCAGGGGATGTTGGTAAGAGGAGTTTGGTAGACGCCAAACCCACGCCATGAAGTGGGCTGGGTCACGTGTCCCCCAGCTGCCTGGCAGGCAGGGGTTAGCCGCTTTCCTCCTTACCCCCGTCCTTTCAGATCAGCGATCTATACATACAGTCTGACTATATGTAGGCAGACTTTATGTACAGATCACTGAAAATAATGATGAATGCTATGCTATGGCACAAATGTGTAAAAAAAAAAGTTTTAAAACATATTCAAAAAACACTAATAAATGCCCCAATAAAGATTTATACCCTTTCCCATTGTACAAATATTTTTTTTAAAACATATTACATATCATAGCATGCAGAATAGTCTATTAAAATGTAACAAGATTTTTTAAAAAGTGAAAAAAAACACCAGGATTGCTGATTTTTTAAAATTGTATATTAGAGAAAAAATAAATAAATAAATAATCAAAATTTTTCTCTTCCACCAATATGATACCAATAAAAAATGACTCAACTAGCCCTGTAGGTGGAAAAATAAAAGTGCTATGGCTCTTAAAAGTCGAGGAGGAACATTGCATTAATTTGACCTTGACATCCGGGCACCAATGACCTTGGTCATGAAGGGGTTAACGACAGAGCAACATGGGGAGTTTTTACCTCCTAGAGAAAGCAGATGCAAAACATGCGTTGGAGGGGAGCGTGGCACCCATACAGTTTATGGCCGGGTTCAAACTACATTTGACACCAGCCGTTTTGTGACCCAGCTGCGTCACAAAACAGCCGATGTCAGTGAAGTTTACTGCGGCTGGTTTTGCAGTACCGGCTGGGATAAACTTCCCTTCTATTGAATTGGGATGCAGACACATCCGTGTGTGCCCGCATCCCAATTCACCATTGCACACAAAGGAGAGTGCGGTCGGAGCCGCAATCTCCATTGTGTGAGCTGTCAGGGTTGCGCGCCCACTATTCAATGAATAGCGGCCGCACAAAACTGACATGTTAGTTATCGTTGCAGATGCTTGCAGTCCCGGGCAGAGCATTTACTGTGTGTATACACTCCGTCCAGGATTCCATTGGCTGTAAGCACAATGTAAATTATCAATTAATCATGGCCGTTGTTAATTGAAACAACGGACTCATGATTAATTGATAGGCTATGTTCAAACAAAATAAATTATCACTGTATCTGTGTGGTTATTCCTGTGTGCATGACTACATGTGTTTTAAAGGGGTTATCCAGCAAAAATCTTTTTCTTTCAAATCAACTGGTTACAGAAAGTTATATCAATTTATGATTTACTTCTATTTAAAAATCTGGAGTCTTCCCATGCTTATCACATGCTGTGTGTTATGCAGGAGATGTTTTCTTTTCTGTCTGACACAGTGCTGTCTGCTGACATCTCTGTCCGGAACTGTCCAGAGGAGGAAAGGTTTTCCCATCAAATCTCTTTTATTAAAACAAGTATTTTTGTCATTTAAACATAGAACACAACAAAATGAGAAAGGAAGACCACATAGCCCAGTCATAAACATTTCCAGAGCACTTAGTGTTCAATTCCAATAAAAGCAAAGAGTGAACAAAAGTAGGGCTCGAGGCCTGGGCTAAAAAAAATAATGTAATCGACAGTGCTGTCCAATGGAACCAGCGAGTTAGATGCTTGTCATGTGAAAGGGAGTGACAACTACAGACCTCCACGAAAGGCCTAACGTCCTCAACCTTCTCGATCCATCTGGCCACGGGGGGAAGGGGGGGGGGGGGGTCAGTCGACAATATAACCGGATCATCATTTTGGCGGCTGCTAGGAGGTGGGTGATCAAGTCATCCTTCCTAGGGGTGAAGTGGATGGAGGGGGCCCATAATAGAACCAGTTCATGTGAGATCACAGGTGTAGGTCTGGATAATTGGGCAATCAGTGATAAAATCTGGTCCCAAAAGGGGCAAATAAGTTGACAGTGCCACCATATCTGGGATATGGTTCCCCTGTCTCTAAGGCAGAGCCAACATAGAAATTGCAGCAATACATAGGCTTTCAGGTAGTTCCTCCTCCCCACCCAGGACATAAAAGGGAGACAGAAATTCATAAGCAGGGCAGAAATCTTAGTAAGTAGAGGTGGGAAATTAGCCCAAAATACATTGGCGGGATTGGGGGGGATGTTGATGCCTAGGTATTTGATACCCTTGTCTGGGCATAAAAAGGGGAAGTGGGATTTTAAATTAGAGATTAGCGAAGCGGGGCAGATACATTCAGGGCTTCAGATTTGGTTTAATTAATTTTGAAGTCAGAGACCAGGCCAAAGTCACCAAAAAGTCCAACAGGGCTGGGAAGGCTGTTTAAGGATTTGTAATGAATATTAATAGGTCGAAGGCAAATGTCGCTGTGGTGTGCTCAAAAGAGCTAATCTGGAGTCCGCACGGATTTTTTGAATCAGGGTCTCCATAATCAATATAAAAAGGGTTGGGGACAGAGGGCAGCCCTGACGGGTTCCGTTTGAGATATGAAATGTTGGGGACTGGGTGCTGTTTGTTTTCAATTTAGCATAGGGGGAGGAGTAAAGGGAAAAGATGGCGGTGACAAAGGGTGGTGGGATACCAAATACACATTTCCACTAGACTACATCTCACGTCTGTAGTTCCTATGCCTGCTGCTTCCAAAAATTGAATTCTACTGCTGCCCACAGCAAGTGTTACAGCTGAATGTATTTTTGAAAAATACACCTGAATGAGCTTGATGCGCACTGCATACACCTCTTTCTCCTCATCCTCTTTGTAGGCCTCCAAATGATTATTTTTTAAATGCCTCCATCTCTCCTGCCATGTTCTGCTACCTAATTTAGTTGAACTGCAACCTCCGTGTTCCCCGCTGGGCTCTTCTCGCTGCCACCAATGATACCAATTTTTCAGCAGTGGGTAAAAAGCCCATTTTTGTCAGTCTGCATTGCAGAATATTTTTTTTTATTATTATTATTAATCTGAACATGTTAGATTAAACCCTTAGCGACCCATGACGTATCTGATACGTCATGGCGCCACGGGGGGTGTTCAGAGCGGGGTCCCGCCGGGACCCCGCTCTGAACGGCGCTGATCCCGGCTGACACGTGCAGCCGGGCAGTGCCTCTGTTAGCCGGCGCGGGTCCCGTTGCCGCGCCGGCTAATTAAGCACTTCAATGCAGCTGTCAAACCCATTTTGATCAGTTAATATTGCTAAATAATTTTTTGAAAAATCTGTCTCTACATCTGTTAGATGAATCAATCTTTGATACAGAGGAGTTGGTGGTCAAATTTTTCCTGAGTGGTTAAAAAGTCCTTTTTGGTCAGTTTATATTGCTGAATAATGTTTTGAAAAATCAATCTCAACATCTGTAAGATGTATCAATGTTTGTAAAGAGGAGGTGGTGGTTAAATTTATCCTGAGTGGGTACAGAGCCCATATTTGGCAGTCAACAAATTTAATGGGGTTTAATGGGGTTTGAGTTCAAGTTCGAGTCAAACTTCGAACCGAACTTCACTACTGTTCGAGGTTCAACTCGAACATTTTACTGTTTGATCATCACTAATTGAAAATATTTTTTTTCTTTTGTGTTAAATGAGCCTCAGTGATTTCAGTGTTTGCCAAACAATTATTTATTAGATATTAGATGATTTGAAACACAATACAGAAATGTCAGTATTTTGAACTGAAATCCTTTCTAAAGCATTTGACCTTTGCATTTATTGATGTGTGAGTGGCGAGTCATGTCTCATATCTGAAAATATAAATTACTCTGAAAGCTTTTAACATACTATAAATATGCAATCTGAAACCTTGGTAATATATACCCGCATCATTAGCATTTTGAAATTATTATTCAGGAGGGAAGCACCTGTTTTTTTCACTGTTTATGATTATGCTGCTATTGGGCTTTCCTTTTGAAGTTCCGTGCAATTAATAGTGATAATTAAATGTATGTAAAACTTCTTTAAACCCCAATAGAGTTTTGCTGCTATTCTCGGCCATGATGCTATTATTTGGATATAAGTGTAAAATGTTATGATTGTAATTTATTATTTGGTGCTACATACACACACACTGCGGGAAATTTATCAAACATGGTGTAAAGTGAAACTGGCTCAGTTGCCCCTAGCAACCAATCAGATTCCACCTTTCATTCCTCACAGACTCTTTAAAAAATGAAAAGTGGAATCTGATTGGTTGCTAGGGGCAACTGAGCCAGTTTCACTTTACACCATGTTTGATAAATCTCCCCCACTGTGTTTTTATTGTAGTTCTCTCATTTCAGTAATCATGATGTCTGTATTCCCCATGTTATTTAGTTTGTTGTAATATAGATCATAAATGTGTTTGTCCCTGGCTCCTTTTAACAGTGTTTTTATCTTATCTGATGTGTATATGTTTTTATGGGATTCTTGTTTTTTGTCTATATAAAATTAAATTTATTTCCAAATTATGAGTTGTTATTCATTGTGCTTAATGCAAAGGTACACATTTCAATGTGTGTGTGTGTGTGTGTATATATATATATATATATATATATATCTTCAATGAATAAGCCTCGGCTGGATAAAGAATGTATTGAAGCTGTTTTATTTGCTCTATGCTTTGGATTTCTCCAAAATGATTTTCCCAGTATTTCTGCTTTTAGATCCACACCAAATTAGTGTATAACCTAGTTCAATAATTTGATCTGGAAGGAGGCCCACACTTTCCATACAGTCCAGGGACCGTGGTACCTGTAATCTGCCTCTGCTACCCTCTCCCCCACATATTCACCTGATCTGGTGCACAGTTCCCTCATTCTCCCAAGTGAGAAACAAGTGACATAATGCATTGGGAAGCTGGGAGAGCAAAGGAATGCCGGGGGACTGTGCTGGGCCAGATGAGTATATGAGAGCCCCATGGAACCCCATGAATCTTAACTACACCCCTGGGATGGGGCCATCACTGGCAGTTGCCATTTAGCAGCAGCCCGCATCCATGGATCTGTGTGACCCATGGATGCAAGCAACTGTGCTAAACAAGTTTGGGAAACAGGTGGCAAGGAGGGCCTGGTTGAGACTGCTGCAACCGCTTTAGCTACGCCACAATACACTTAATTTAATCTAATAAAATACATTGGGAGCATGAATTGGTTTCATTCTTTTTGTTGAAGGCACCTTCACATGCCTGGAAAATCTATCCTAATATCTTATCAGGAAATACGGACAAATTTCCGGACCCCTAGAGGTGCATTAGTGTCCGTTCCGGAAAATAGGTCAGGATTTTTTAGATTCTGTCCTATTTTCGTCTGCGGCACGGACGCCCCCATGGAAGTCTATGGGAGTGCCGGAACTCCGTGCGCTTTCCTGATGCACATCAGGAAAGCATCCGGACCTCCAGATGGCCTGTGAGAGCAAAAGTAGTTTTTGCCACCTGTGGCCATCAAGGTTGCAGAACTACTACTCCCATCATGTCCTATTGGCAGTTCATAATGGGAGTTGTAGTTCTGCAACAGATTAGAGGATGACACATTATAGGAGGGGGGAGGCAGGGGCACAGTAGATCTACATCTCCCAGCATGATGTGTTGTAATATGCAGGACTACATTACATAATAGGAGTTGTAGCTTTGCCACAGATTAGAGGATGAGGCATGGCATAAGGAACAGTACACAAGGGGGGCAGGGTGACATGGTGGCACAGTACATGAGGGGGAGACTGTGGCATGGTACACAAAGAGGACATGGTGGCACAGTGTGCGAGGGGGAGACTGTGGCAGGGTACACAAGGAAAAGACGGTGGCACAGTACACAAGGGGAAGATGGTGGCACAGTACATGAGAGGAAGATGGTGGCACAGTACACGAGGGGAAGACGGTGGCACAGTACACGAGGGGCGATGTGGGTACTTGTAGTGTATATTGGCATACTAAACCATATTGAAAACACTATTTTTTTTTTCTAAACAGGAAACCCTGAAAGCGATTCCTGATGGTTTCCTGAAGGTAAAAACTGATTACTGTCTGGAAATCCTGATGCTTTCCTGATGCCATTTGAGGCCTCCTGAACAGGATTTCCTGACAGTAAAATCTGACACAGACTTGTGAATGGGGCCTAAACAAGGTCATGTGGATTCCCTTAGGCATTATCTTAAAGGGGTACTTAAGTGATTTCCCCCCCCCCCCCCTTTCAAATCAACTGGTGTCAGAAAGTTCCAGAGATTGTTATTTACTTCTATTCTCCTGCTCTTTACACTGGAAAGATACATATATGACATAAAGGGGGCTCCCTTTCTGGAATCCTTCCTATGGGTCTCTCTTTCCGACTTGGTCATGCAATTTAATAGCCATCTACACCAAAGAGGAGTATTGCATAAATACAAAAATCTACTGTGGAATATACTGCTAACTTAACATGTACCACCTACAATCAGGATTATCCCAAAAATGTAATTCACAACATATTACATAAATAGCTCCTTTATTATTGCATAAGCTAACACACATAAAAACACAGGCCAGTGAAACATGGGATACAAAATCACAGAAAAAATGTATAAAGGCCCTATTATACACAACGATTATCAGCCGTATTCGGCCGATATCGGCCGTTATGGCCGATGAATGTACTGTGTAATAGAAAGCAATGATCAGCCAACATGAACATGTTGAAAGATAAACGTCTGTGATAGCAACAATCTGCTGCCGTCACACCGCGGAAAAGGAGCGGCGGCAGCAGACTGCCGCTATCCTCTGTGAGCTGCCCAGATGAGGTAGCGATCACCCGGGCAGCCCACCGCACATCCCCACGGGCC
Source organism: Dendropsophus ebraccatus (assembly GCF_027789765.1). Classification (NCBI taxonomy): domain Eukaryota; kingdom Metazoa; phylum Chordata; class Amphibia; order Anura; family Hylidae; genus Dendropsophus; species Dendropsophus ebraccatus. The sequence continues at coordinate 105,795,158 of NC_091455.1, forward strand.
CCCCCTGTACTTACCCACAAGGAGCAAACGAGTGTTGATCTGCTGGCCGCATTCCATGCCGCAAAAAAAAAGGACATGTTGTAATGCGAACCACATTTTGCGGAACGGATCGCTACATGTATGAAGCGGCAATGTAGTGCTCCGTGAAGCACAGAGCACTACACATGCACTCTTGTAGTGCGGTCTGCGGGTCCGCGGTCACGGGCTGCACTACTGATGTGTGAAAGTAGCCTTATGTTGAACTTCTTCAATGTCAGTGAACCCCCTTAAAAAATCACTGATAAAAGGGTAGGTTAAGCACTTCCGGCTACTTTCTAAAGCCCCTATTACACGGGGCGATCGGCTGGAGCAAGCGGGCGCCGACCTGTCAGGTCAGAGCTCTCTTGCTCCTAATTTCCCACTTGCTACCGGTGCTATTACACATGCTGACAGCAAGCTCCTATTACACAGGACGATGGCAGCAGATTGTTGCTAACTTGATCGTTTCCGTTTCAGCCTGATGAAAGACAAACTGATCATTGTCTTTTACAATTACTCAAAGCAATTATTGCCCAATATCAGCTGAATACAGTGTAAAAGGGTCTTAAGGAAAACTTATTACTGTCTGTCATTGTGACTCAAAAACATTACAGATTCCATCCAATACCAGTATTACACAGAATAGTGATACTGGTATACAGCTACCGCGTTTCTACAAAAATAAGGCAGGGTCTTTTATTTTATATTTTTTTTCTGTGAAAAAAAAGGGCTACGGCTAGGGACCCTTTTCGGGTCGGGTTTTTAGAGAAACTCAGTTAGTTGCCATACTGTATGTCCCACTGTTATTAGGCTCCTACACTGTAAGTTCCCTGTAATAAGTCCGCCATACTGTATACCTTTCTCTCCTTTCTGTAGCTCTTCCCCCATATTGTATACATCCCCCTCCACAGCAATGCCCCCCATACTGTATACCTTTCTTCCCCCTCTCTATACTGTATACACCCTTCCTCTGCAGCAGGATCCTCATACTGTATACCTTCCTCCCCCCTCTGTAGTTCTTGCCCCATACTGTATACATCCCATTACGCAGTAAGGCCCCCATACTGAATATCTCCCTCCCCCCTCTGTAGTTGTTCCCCCATACGATATATAAATCCCCTTACATATTTAGTATTCCCCCCCTCTGTAGTTGGCCCACATACCCGCCGTCTCCCCCATATGAAATGTCCTCTACTTACCACTTCTGCCTCTACTGTAGCTTGTGTTGTGCAGGGGGGGGGGGGCAGAGCATGACAAGTCTGGCAGTGATTGGATGGTGCTCAGCCACCCACTGTTAGGGATCTAGTCAGCTGACTATAACTAGGACTTATTTTCGGCGGAGGGATAATATTTCAAGCCTACTTCAAAAAGCCTGCAAAATAAAGCTAGGTCTTATTTCGGGGGTAGGTCTTATTTTTAGAGAAATACAGTAGTATAATCAGTAATCTAATCCAGTCCTCTCCTAAGCTTAGCTCCAATACTGCATGTATAACTCTGAGCTAATAGACAAATGTCTAGATTAGGGCCAACCCCTTCTGTTTTGTTAAGATTCATGAAAAACAGTGGTTTACCCACAGTGGATATACATCAGTATAAACAGGTAATCCAATATATAGTATATTCCATGTCTTTAGTGTATAGCAGAAGTAATGCCAGGAGGTGTTGCAGGAGTAATGTAAGGAGGTGTTGTAAGGGTAATGCCAGGAGGTATTGCAGGATTAATGCCAGGAGGTGTTGTGGGGGTAACTTTGTGGCCAGCTCTTATGTAGCCCCGCAGCACAGGTAAGCCTACAATATTCCCCCTCTCATCCAAAAGTTTTTTTAATACAGCAACCTGGGAGTCTTTAATGCATCCATGCATGTTTCCCCTGCTGTTCCAATTCCATTTCTGTGGTGTTCCCATCACTTGAGGATTTCAGGTACACCAGACACCCTCCCTTCTGCCAAGTAGGAGGCCCCTGACAAAATGCTCAAGTCTCCCACAAATTTTAATGGGTTTTGTTACTCAAATCATTACTCAAATTTGAAAATACTGGACGCAAGTATCCAGCTTTCGAGCGGTTTCATCTCAGCAATACCTTCATTGACAACAGTGTAAAAATCCTTTGAATTGGAAATGCATCTGGTTTAGAATGAATTTATAACAAAAGCTATACAAGCAATATAACATAAAAAGAAGCAATAATGTGCATTTACTCGTAAATGTAAATTTATGAACTCTGGCACAACAAAGTCTAATTACTTAATTTTCTTTTAATAATGACCAGTGAGCTCACACAATCTTCCCATGACATAACAGCACATCATTTCCTTCAAGGTTTTCCTTAACTCTTGGCTGCGCAGAGCATAAATCAGTGGATCGATAACAGAATTGCACATTATTAATGTAAGATATACATTAAAGTGTGACATGAAGCACACACAATATGGGTTCTGAGGGCAAGAAATGTAGAAAATGAGATGCAAAAAGAAAGGAGCCCAGCAGACGACAAAAACTCCCAGTAAGATAGTCAGTGTAATGGCTCCTTTCATATTTGCTCCTTGTCTTATTGTGCTGGTCCCTGGCAGAACAGCAATTCTCTTCATGTGCAACCTGGCCAGCATGAACATATGCACATACAGAGAGGCCATAAGAGCAAGCATGGTGAAGATGATACTGACCAGGCAAATAATGACCACAGTGCTGTCATAATACAAAATAAATAAAATGCCTGAGATTGAACATGAAGTCCATATACAAGAAATAATTAGGACCGTTCTCTTCACTGTGATAATGTTATGATACTGAAGAGCATAAAATATAGTAAAGTACCGGTCCACTGCAATAGACAGCAGACTGCAAATAGAGGCAAGTAGTGAGCTGCAAATGATAGAATCCAAGATGTTGTCAATGCCCTCAATAAAGTTCTGTGCTTTTCTATCTGAATCATTTGATAAAGTGATCACCATAGTTTCAAATCCATTTGATACGCTCACAAGCATATCTGCCACTGCCAGGCTACAGATAAAAAAGTACATTGGAGAATGAAGGTTCTTGTTTCGAGATATTGCAACTACCACCAAAATGTTTTCTAGTAAACTCACAATTCCCAAGATCACAAACACTTCGGGCAACACAAACAATTGTTCATAGCATCCTTCTGAGTGATGGCTCCTTTCCATGCTGTCATTGGGTCCAACATGCAATCCAAAACTGTGGTTTCGAAAGTGTATCAAATGCAACCTGTGGTGCTGTTGCTGTAGCTGCTGATGTGATAAATTCATTTTCTCCACTGACCCAAGGGTATAACAGGATCAATATAGCATGCCTTGTACCAGATGATGCAATTAGAGATGTATTCACTAACATTTGCTTCATTCATTTACCTAAGTCCAAATGACTGGTTTCCTTGTAAATCATCCAATTTTCTATCTAATGCCTGTCATCTTCCTCTTATTCTTCAGAAAATAACAGTGGTTTTGTTCTTCAGAGTGCTCCAAAGATGTTATCCAGCACTCAGACTCACGTGAACATGTTCTGGCTTAAGAATCCCTGCAGTGAAGAGGCAGCAGCATTCGTATCGTATACAGCAGCTAATAATTATATACGGTGTAGAAAATAAAATGAAAGGATTTGCTTCCACCTCTCTTTTTCTCTAGTAGCCAATCAGGACAAAGGATAACCTTAGAAGGTTAATATTGTAGCTAACAGCAGAGGGAATTGAAGTCTGCTTCATCTTGTAGTAGCCATCACATATCCTAGCAGTAAACAGACAGAATGCATTGGTTTCAGTCTTTGTCAAAATGAGTTTTAGAGAAGTAGGGTCAGAATTGTGTTTAAGAAAATAGTGTCTAGATAAATTATGTAGTAAAAAAGAGTTCTTAATATTAGCGCGATGTTTGTTCATGCGGGACCGCACCGTCTAAACCGTGCGGCCCACATATTGTAGCTGACAAGGACATTCTAAAAGATAAATCACATATTGTGAAAAACACGAATATGTATTATAAACATGAAATATTTCATTCGTTACTGAAGATTTAAAAATCGATGATGGAATATCGGAAATCCAATTACAACACAGACATCTAGTTACATTGCATCGTATAGTGCCAATGATATTTGTTTTTAGTCCTTTGTTACTAGAACTGGCAACAGTATTGCGGAGCCTCCCCGGGGCAAGTTGGCTGCGCAATGTTTTAGTCCTACGAAAAATTACCGTAGGTTGACTAGGAAGAATAAGTTTTAAAACTGGGTCGCTTAAAACAATATTCCAATGTTTAGTTGATATTCTTTTAATTTCTTGCGTACCACAATTATATTCTGTAATTAGTGCTGTATTGAAATTGTAAGTATCAGATTTTTGTTCTATTTTTTGTTTATTAGACATTTTATCAATAATCTTTTTTTGTGTTACATCTTTATTTTTATTATAAGCACTAGATAACAGGCGTTTAGGATAACCCTTATTAACAAAGCGATCGTATAGGATTTTTGACTGTTCTTGAAAATCAGTATCTAGGGTACAACAGAGCCATCTGGTGCTCCTGTTCACGTGGAGTCAGCGTGCGATCAGAGTGTTATTGACACGCCGTCTTCCTCCATTGAGCTCAATACAAAAGCTCTATCCGCGAACCCTCCCTCGTTTGGATCAGATACATCTTCAGACACGGACACAGTATTTGAATTTTCTATATATGTACACCTTCCATCCACTTCACGTGCACAAGAGATAGAAACTGTTACTAATACTACTATAGATTTGTCCTCCAATCTATCTGATACGTCTATTTTTTTAGACTCCCGTCCTGTGTTGGTAGAAGCTGCACTGCTTGCTCCACACATTCCAATCAACCACACACAGAAGATCTCACATTATTTTCAGAAAATACCAAAAGCATTACCACCCCCACAGTCAGAAAGAAAAGGAAAAAGAAAAACATACCTAGAGGCTGCAGAGGAGGGATTAGACAAAAAGGACAAAAAAGGAAAAATAGATCTATGTTAACATCTTCACCTTCTGAACCTCCAGGTACAATGAAACTTTTTAATTTATCTTCACACATTCTTAATGAAAATGAGATTAGCCTATTGAACAAGGGCCTGTCTTTTTGTCCGGTTTCATACCCCAATAATTTTAATGTTTTTTTAGATATTAATGATTTCATACGTAAGTTAACCCTTAAACGTCATTTTAAACTAAAAGAATCAGGCAATCTTTTGCCTGTTCCCTCTAGTGTGGATACCTCCTTAGATCTTCAACATGTTCCGGTTAAAAATAAATCTAACTTTTATCTGTTACAGAGTAAAGGCCATTTAAGGGTGCGTTCACACCTACCGCATCCGCAGCTTATTTTTCCGCGGAAATCCGCAGGTCTGGTAGTGCAGATTTCAACCTGCGAGAAATCCGCATATGTGTGCGTTTCGCGTTTTTTCTGCAGCAAGTTTATCGCAACTGAAATGTCAATTTAAAATGTCTCTCATTCTAAACGGACATTTCAGTTGCAATAAACTTGCTGCAGAAAAACCGCAAAACGCACACATATGCGGAATTCTCGCAGGTTGAAATCTGCACTACCAGACCTGCGTATTTCCGCGGAAAAATAAGCTGCGGATGCGGTAGGTGTGAACGCACCCTTATAGAGACTTTTCAGTCACTGGTACTCAATGAATTACGAGATATCAATGGTGTAGTTTACAACAAGGGACATAAAGATAATCTTACTAAGAGTGAAAGAATGGCTTTAAACACTTTGAGATCCAATTCACAACTGATAATACGCCCCGCTGATAAGGGGGGTGGTACCGTTCTTTTAAACAGATCTGACTATATCTTAGAGGCCTATAGAATACTTTCAGACACTGACTATTATATTAAACTAGATACTATTTCCATCCATGAATATACTAGTGCCTATAACACTCTTATACAGGATGCAATATGTGAAGGGATTCTAAATAAAAATGAAAAAGATTTTTTATCAGTTATCAACACAAATTTTCCTTATTTTTATTATTTACCAAAAGTGCACAAATGTGAAACTAAACCACCAGGTAGACCTATTATTTCGGGGGTGGGTTCTCTTACGAGTAATCTTTCTCACTATGTTGATTTATTTCTCCAGAAATATGTTTGCAAATTACCATCTTTTTTGAGAGATTCATCACAACTTATTTCGGAACTTCAGTTGCTTTGCTTACCTTCTGTTTTTTCTTTTATTTCATTAGATGTATCAGCACTTTATTCTAATATTGATATTGAATTGGGTCTTAAATCAGCACAATATTATTTGTTTGGAGATACTTCCTTACCCTTGGCACAATCCACTTTCATTTTACGCAGTATGCAGTTTATTTTAGAGCATAATGCTTTTACTTTTGATGATAATATTTTTCGTCAAATTAAGGGCTGTGCGATGGGCTCTCGTTTCTCTCCCAGTTTTGCCAATCTGTTTATGGGTCGTTTTGAGGAAGAGCTCATCGCACAGTCCCTTGCCTCTGATATGTATAAACAATTTGTGTTTTTTTTATCGTCGCTATATAGATGATTTATTTATGGTGTGGACAGGGACCAAAGAGGATGCGGTTTTATTTGTTCAATTTTTAAATCAAAACAATTGGGGCATTAATTTTACTCTTAATTATGGGGAAACTAGTTTAGAATTTTTAGACCTAATTATTAGTAAAGATATATTATCCAATAGTATTAAGACCTCTACATTTTTTAAAAAAGTAGATGTTAACAGCTTTCTAGATTATACGAGCTGTCATCTCCCTAACTGGCTTAAAAATGTACCTTACGGACAATATCAACGTATCAGGAAAAATTGTACCCTAGATACTGATTTTCAAGAACAGTCAAAAATCCTATACGATCGCTTTGTTAATAAGGGTTATCCTAAACGCCTGTTATCTAGTGCTTATAATAAAAAAAAAGATGTAACACAAAAAAAGATTATTGATAAAATGTCTAATAAACAAAAAATAGAACAAAAATCTGATACTTACAATTTCAATACAGCACTAATTACAGAATATAATTGTGGTACGCAAGAAATTAAAAGAATATTAACTAAACATTGGAATATTGTTTTAAGCGACCCAGTTTTAAAACCTATTCTTCCTAGTCAACCTACGGTAATTTTTCGTAGGACTAAAACATTGCGCAGCCAACTTGCCCCTGGGAGGCTCCGCAATACTGTTGCCAGCACTAGTAACAAAGGACTAAAAACAAATATCATTGGCACTATACGATGCAATGTAACTAGATGTCTGTGTTGTAATTGGATTTCCGATATTCCATCATCGATTTTTAAATCTTCAGTAACGAATGAAATATTTCATGTTTATAATACATATTAGTGTTTTACACAATATGTGATTTATCTTTTAGAATGTCCTTGTCAGCTACAATATGTGGGCCGCACGGTTCAGACGGTGCGGTCCCGCATGAACAAACATCGCGCTAATATTAAGAACTCTTTTTTACTACATAGTTTATCTAGACACTATTTTCTTAAACACAATTCTGACCCTACTTCTCTAAAACTCACGATTCTGGAAGAAATTTCAGAATCTATGCCTAATAGATATAAACAGCTGATTAATAGGGAATCCTATTGGATTTTTAGGATATGTTCTCTAGCACCAGGTGGTCTAAATGAAACGATACAGAATACCAAAGTATAAATTAATTTTAATTTTAATGTGTGCATATTTATATGTATATATTTCTTTTTATATGTGATGTGTGTATATTTTTATAAGTAGAGGTTTTTACTTGGTAATGATAGATATAATGCACCTGCTCAAGAGGGGTTGCTCTCCTCCGCCCCCTTGTTCTGATGTCATGTCCACTTCCTTTATATGTACTGTGTTTTTTGTGTAGAACATTATGACTCTTGAGAAAGGAACCGGTGCGGTTCCGAAACGCGTTGAGTCTCAATAAATTTATTTTATACGTTACCTTCATCTTTTCCTTCTGGACCTGCGCCCCTTGATCCGTGATTCGTGGTGTTGGAGGTTTTTTATGTATAAATTTTAGTAGGGCACATTTCATTACTATGTGATCCTGTCAAATGCCTTCTCGCCATCCAGTCCTTGCAGGACTGTTAGTGGGAGCTTTGTTTTCTGTGCAAAAGAGATTCTTTACAGAACTTTTTTTACATGTTTACTTGACCTTCCCTCTGTGGCACAAACACCACTTGGTCCGACTAGTGTTTAGTATCGTATCGCTGTGTGTTGTTGGAACCTCTTATGATTAAACAAATTATTTATCCGCAACTACAGACAGAACTACAGATGTGCAACTGCCTGCAACCGGAATTGTCCATTTGTTTGCGGCACACATCCCAGTCCCACCTCAGACCTGTAACGTGTACAGGTGTGTATATGGGACCAAAGAAATAAGAGTTCTTATTCTCTCCGCATTTGCAGACCCCAGAATAGGTGAATGTATGAAAGGGGCCAAAGACCTTGCAACTGTTGTTGCATCAGTATAAAGAAAATTTAAATAATTATTTTAAAAAGTCACAAACTAACTACAGTTAAAAAAACAAATGTAATTTAGCATATAATGTAGTTATTATCAGTTAATAAATATTATTCCTTTTTAAATTGATTGTATGAATGAAGAAATGAGGGTCTGCTTTTCAAAAACAGCAGCATTTATGCCCGTGGGCTATGTCTGGCATTGCAGCTGCTACTTCTTTTCTTCCTAAACTCGTACAGTTATCAACATATGTTGCATAATGCAGCTGGCGAAGATATGACCTGAGCTTGATCTTTATTTCTTCAAACAACAGAGAAAGAACAGCAATTGTATTAGATGTTTGAATTACACAAATGGAATAATAATGTGATATTGAACCATTTGAAAGCACATACACAACATTTATTGTGGCAGCATGAAATATAATTGAAGTAATCTATAAAGTAAACTCCAGCTATTTAGAAAGAAATACTATATACTGTATAATAAATAATTATGGTATTTTAATCCAGAGCTATTTAACAGGATAGTTAGATGCCTTATGTTCCCTAAACATGTCTCCCCTTCTGCTGTTTATTTATCTTGAACTCTGTGGCCCAGATTTATCAAAGGGTGTAAAATACACACTTGTGTAAACTGCACACAGCAACCAATCACAGCTCAGCTTTCATTTTACCAGAGCTGAAAGCTGAGCTTTGATAGGTTGCTATGGGCAGTTTACACAGTGTATATTTTACACTGTTTGATAAATCTCCCCCTATATCTCCGAAGTTCTATGCACTTTATACCTGTACTAAGAGATTGTCGTGTGGCTCACCCAACACTTATATGCAGTTTCCGACTCTATGTACAATGAATGGACTATTTGCAAATGAAGCACTTACTGCCTCTTGTGCCACCCCCCAGTCCTCCTAGTCTGTAAGCTCTTGTGAACAGGGCCCTTGCTCCTTTTGTATTTTTTTTTTCTGTTAATAATTTCATTTTGTAATGTAAAAAAAATGCACTGTTAAATCTGTTGGCGCTATACAAATAATTAGTATTATTATTGTTACTATTATTATTATTACCTCTGCACCAAACATGCCAAATTGACAGGTATTGAACCTTAGAATCTGTCAGCACCTGGGCCACACCCGAGGTACTAACAGTGTGCTGTAGCTGGGAGTCCCCTAGTGAGCATGTTACCTTTTAGTAATTTGTCTGTGGAGTGAATTATGCAAAATCTCAGGTCTCCTACTGTAATGAAGTGTCAAAGAGGAGTGGTTTGTGCTGCACTCAGGCACACCTCACCTCTGCTTTCTCCTCCCTCCTCTTCATGAATAATCAATGCTGCCTGGACCCCTGCTCACTCAGCTGTTAGCCAGTGTTTTTGATTGCATATAAGTCTCTGTAGGCAGTTAATATTCTCATCATTGTATTAAAAAATAAATAAATTTGGACCTGGTCGAGAATTCTTTGTACTGTTAAACATGATAAAATAATGAGAAAAAAATAAAGACTAATATTTCATTTCCATCAGGGGATTCGATTGCAGCCTCTCTGGGATTGCTGCACACTCAGTATGGCTTGATGGCCTTAGTGGGACTGCTGCACACTTAGCCATACTTGACAGCCTCTCTGGGACTGCTGCACACTCAGTATGGCTTAACCAGCCACAATGAGACTGGTGCTCCCCCTTAGGTATGCTTGACAACCTTTCTGGGACCTCTATACTCCAGTCACTTGATCCAGGCATCCAGGCCTCATATGGCTTCCCAGAATAATGTTGGTGGACTGCGTTAAACTGGCTCCTCATCCTAGCCTGACCTGCAGTCGCTGCGACCTGGCCCGCCGCAGGGCCCTCGAGGCCCCCCCCCTCAATCACTCTTGTGACCGCAAGAGTTGTTCTGCTTGCAGTCACAAGAAGCCGACTCCGTCTTCCCCGGCTGATGTGCGGCTGCCGGGGATGTCTCGTCCTATCCCTGGCAGCGCGCACATCAGAGAACTCCCCGGGAGCCTGTGGCTCTGACTTCCAGCACTGGGAGCGCTTGCTAAAGACGCTCCCAGTGCCGCAAGTCCAGGTCCCGGCTCACGGGCACATCTCTGATGCGCGCGCTGCCGGGGATAGGACGGGACATCCCCGGCAGCCGCACATCAGCCGAGGGAGCGGGTTAGGTAAGTTGTGTGTCTTTTTTATAGGGGGCCATCTATAGGAGGGAGGGCGACAGGGGGCAATCTATAAGGGGTGGAGGGAGAGGGAGGCATCTATAGGAGGGAGGGGGACAGGGGGCCATCTATAGGAGGGAGGGGGACAGGGGGACATCTAAAAGGGGTGGATGGAGAGGGGGCCATCTATAGGAGGGAGAGGGGGCTATCTATAAGGGGTGGAGGGAGAGGGGGCTATCTATAAGGGGTGGAAGGAGAGGGGGACATCTATAAGGGGTGGAGGGAGAGGGGGACATCTATAGGAGGGAGAGGGGGCTATCTATAAGGGGGGCAACATAGGGGCAGAGAGGGCCATCTATAAGGGGGGCAATATAGGGGAAGAGGGGTCCATCTATAAGGGGGGCAACATAGGGGAGAGGAGGCCATCTATAAGAGGGGCAACATAGGGGGAGAGGGGGCCATCTATAAGGGGGGCAACATAGGGGGAGAGGGGGCCATCTATAAGGGCGGACAAAATGGGGGGGCATCTATAAGGGGGACAACACAGGGGGCCATCTATAAGAGAGGATACACAGTGGGGGGCATATACTATAAGGTGGATCACAAAGTGTCAGGGGTACCCAATAAATGAGGGCACAAAGGGGCCAATACAGATGTGCAGTTTGTAGAGAGATGAGGATGGTGACAGAGTGTGGAGCCTAATATGTTTGTCTGGCAGATTCTGTGGATTTGTGGCTCAGAGAAGTTCTCATAACGGCTCAGAGCAAATGGAGAAGAAGATGAAAAGGGAAAAACTCTCATCAGAGAAGACGTCCCCTGTGAGTCACCTGATGTAACTGCACTGTGATGTATATGGAGTACAGAACCTGTGTAGAGCTGCGTCCACCTCTATATGACTGGATGAGGTGATAGTGATCTGCGTACAGTGGATCTTATTCAGTAGCAGCGGTGGTGTTAGTCAGTATGTGGTGGTGTTAGTCAGTAGCAGCGTTGGTGTTAGTCAGTATGTGGCAGTGTTAGTATGTGGTGGTATTAGTAGCAGCGGTGGTGTTAGTCAGTATGTGGTGGTTTTATTCAGTAGCAGCGGTGGTGTTAGTATGTGGTGGTATTAGTCAGTAGCAGTGGTGATGTTAGTCTGTATGTGGTGGAGTTACTTGTTATCTGGTACTGTGTTTTATTAGTCTTAGTATACAGGATTTGGCCAGTAACAATATGGTGGTGATGGTAGTGGTTGTGGTGTGGCGGTAATATTTACTTCCTGTATACTGGCAATATTGATCTCAGTATACAGGATTTGGTCAGTAACAGTATGGCGTTAATATGTATGGTGATAATATTTTCTCTTCCTATATGCTTGTGTTATTGGTAATATCTTGGTGTGTGTTTATACTGATATATATATATATATATATATATATATATATACACCAATAGCATCACTTGGTCATGAACGGAGGGGAAGATGGGCCCCAAGTTGACCTCTCGCACCAGGGCCCCAGGAGACATTAGCTACACCCCTGCCTCCCTGTACCTGGGTCAAGGGAACTGCATGCCATGTTACCATATCTACCTCCTCCTCAGGCCACCCCATAAGCACTGGTGGACACCAGGGTTCCTCCACCTCCTGAGGCCACCTCATAAGTGCACAGGGCTGAATGAACTGCGGTCAACAAGTCTCTTATGTCCACCTGCACCACGCTGCCAATCTTCTGCCATACTTTTCTCTAGTTTCACTTTCATGCAGGCAGGGCCAATTCTGGGGTCTGTGCCACGTGAGGCAAACCTCAGGCTGCAGCCCCCCTCACTGGCACCCGAATACTCATTCCGCCTCATGGCAGAAGCGGGCCTGAAACACGGGGGCAGAGACACAGCTCCACATGGGGAGGAAACACAGGGATGTGGATGAATCTTTCTATAAGTGGTCAGCAGGCTTTTCTGTCATGGTTTTGATGCATTTTTCTTTTCTTTTTTTTTTGGGGGGGGGGGGGAGGCTTATGCTGCACAATCTCAAGGTTTTAAATTTTTAACCCCCTAAAGACCCATGATGTACCAGTAGGTCCGGAAACTCTATGAAGTGAACTCAGGAGCTCACTTTATAAACAGTGGGGACAAGCAGCCGGGTCCTCTCTGTTAATGAAAGGTTGCCACGATCGCCATTAAACCTTTCAATGCAGTATTTAACTAACAGTGACAGGAGCTGTACTGTGCGACTGTAAGGGTTCTCATTGTTTTACCTGACTGCCAGGAGCCTCTTACCTTCCTCCAGCAGTCTGGTCTGTGATCGACACATCTGTTTCTGCCACAGGAAGGCTCTATGCAATGATAACATAGCATTGATCAGTGTTCATAAAGCAATGTATTAATGTGATAGTTCCGTAGAGAGATTTAAGAGTGTAAAACAAACAATTTTAAATAGTTAAAAAAAAAAAAACATTTTTAAAAGTTCAAAGAATTTCCAACTGGATCCAAATTAGTTTTACATTTCTTTTTACTACAATGATGATGAAAAAAAAACCTATATATATATATTTATTTATTTTTTCTTATGATTATGTTTAAAAATAAAAACTAATTTTGACCGGATTGGGAATTCACTTTTAAAAATGATAATGATTAAATAATGACAATAAAGATAAAAAACAAACAAAAAAAACTATTTTATTTCCACCATGGGACTTAAACCAAAGCAAAACCTGCTGCAGGTCTCTAGACAGGTGACTTACACCTAGACCACAGATCCAACACAGGTTAGGTAGTTTAACTAGTTTAACTGATTGCAGATCAGTGCTCTGTTGGCAGATACTGTCTGAGGCTATGTTCACACTCTGTGAACAGCTGGCCGTTCCGTGACCCCGGCCGGGTGATCTTAAGTACCAACCGGGTGATCTTTCTGGCCGCGGAACTCTGATGCGGGCGCACAGTTCACTGTGTGAACTGAATTCACTGAATTCCGGACGCAGAAAACTGACCTGTCAGTTTTTTCAGGCACCGCATGGGATCCCGTCCGGAGCGTATACGATGTGTGTGCGCTCCGGCCGGGATCCCATTGAACATAAGGCTATGTTCCACCCCTGAAAACTACGGCCGTAGTTTTACGTAGTGTGAACATAGCCTGACAGTGTGAATAAGCAGGAGGCCGGTCAGCATTTATTATTCATGAAGAAGAGGGCAGGGGCGTAGCTAATGTCTCCTGGGCCCTGGTGCGAGAGGCCAACTTGGGCCCCCCCCCTCCTTTCACGACCAAGTGATGCTATTGTTGTGTGTGTGTGTATATATATATATATATATACACAGTGGTGCCTTGGATTATGAGCATAATTCGTTCCAGGACCGTGCTTGTAATCCACATCCACTCTTAAACCAAAGCAAATTTTCCTATAAGAAATCATGTAAATGCAGACAATTGGTTCCACACCCCAAATATATTTATTATTCTGTACTGTACAGTAATGGAGAGGATGGGAAACACAAGGACTGACAGAGACTGCAGGGAGTATGAAGGAATGAGCAGGACAGATGTGGGCACATACATGCAGCACTCTCTGTCCGGGGAGAGAGGGGTTACAGCTATGGAGAGATTACCCCCCCCCCACACAGTCCTGTCCCCTGATGTAAGCCCCAGCCTGAAGGGGATCTGCTATGATTTGGAAGGTGTTTAGAGTACAGTGCTGTAGACCCCGCTATGCAGGCCATGCCCCTTCTCCACTCGCGCTCCCACCCAATACAGGAAGTTCTTAAACCAAAGCAATGCTCTTAAACCAAGTCACAATTTTGAAAAACTGTGAGCTCTTAAACCAAAACGCTCTTAAACGAAGTTACTCTTAAACCAAGGTACCACTGTATGTATATATATATATATATATATATATATATACACACACACACACACACCAAGACAGATATTACCTATTACCGCCATACTGTTACCGACCAAATCCTGTATACTGAGACCAATATTACCAGTAATACCAGTATATAGGGAGGAAACATTACCGCCACACCACAACCACTACCATCACCACCATATTGTTACTGACCAAATCCAGTATACTAAATCACCTCATCCAGTCATATAGAGGTGGCCCCAGCTCTACACAGGCTCTATACACCATATACATTACTGTGCAGTTATATCAGGTGACTCACAGGAGACGTCTTTTCTGATCGGAGTTCTTTCCTTTTCATCTTCTTCTCCATCCGTCCTAGGCCGTTATGAGAACTTCTCCGAGCCACGAATCCACAGAGTCTGCCAGACAGACATATTAGGCTCCACACTCTGACACCATCTCCATCTCTCTACACACTGCACATCTGTATTGTCCCCTTTACACCCTCATTTAGTGGGTAGCCCTGACTCTATGTGACCTCCTAATAATATATGCCCCCCTCTGTGTATTCCCTCTCCCCCTATGTTGCCCCCCCAAATAGATGGCCCCCTCTACCCCCTCCCTTATAGATGGCCCCCTCTACCCCCTCCCTTATAGATGGCCCCTCTCTCCTCACCCTCCCTTATGGATGGTCCCCTCTGCCCCCACCCTCCCTTATAGATGGCCCCCTCTCCCCCCACCCTCCCTTATAGATGGTCCCCTTTCCCCCCCCTCCCTTATAGATGGTCCCCTTTCCCCCCCCCCCCTCCCTTATAGATGGTCCCCTTTCCCCCCCCCCCCTCCCTTATAGGTGGTCCCCTTTCCCCCCCTCCCTTATAGATGGTCCCCTTTCCCCCCTTTATAGATGGTCCCCTTCCTCCCTCCCTTATAGATGGTCCCCTTTCCCCCCCCCACCCTCATAGATGGCCCCTCTTTCCCCCCACCCTCATAGATGGCCCCTCTTTCCCCCCACCCTCATAGATGGCCCCCTCCTTCCCCCCACCCTAATAGATGCCCCCCTCATTCCCCCCCACCCTCATAGATGCCCCCCTCCTTCCCCCCCCACCCTCATAGATGCCCCCCTCCTTCCCCCCCCACCCTCATAGATGCCCCCCATCCTTCCCCCCCACCCTCATAGATGCCCCCCTCCTTCCCCACCACCCTCATAGATGCCCCCCTCCTTCCCCCCCACCCTCATAGATGCCCCCCTCCTTCCCCCCCACCCTCATAGATGCCCCCCTCCTTCCCCCCCACCCTCATAGATGGCCCCCTCTTTCCCCCCACCCTCATAGATGCCCCCCTCCTTTCCCCCCCACCCGTACAGGCTGATAAAAAACAAAACTTAACTCACCTGACATCGCGCTCCCACGTTGATCCTCACTCCTTTGATCTGTCCCCGGCAGCGCGCGCATCCCAGAACTCCCTGCGCGCCGGAAACCGGAAGTCAGGGCCCAAGGCGCGCAGGGAGTTCTGGGATGCGCGCGCTGCCGGGGGTAAGACGGAGCCAGACTCTTGTGACCGCAAGCAAAACAATGCTTGCGGTCACAAGAGTGATTGATCGGGGGGCCCCGCGGGCCCCCCTTGTGGCGGGCCCGGTCGCGGCGGCGACCCCCGCGACCACGGTGGCTACGCCACTGGAAGAGGGAGGAGGAAGGAGTGGTGAGGCGTGCCAGAGTGCAGCACAAATGCTCCTCTTTGACTCCTCATTACAGTAGGAGACCTGAGATTGTTACAGATGTGATATCTCTGTCTATGTAACCACCGTTTGATCTTTAATGAAATTAAGGAACTCTTAAAGTGGTAGATGCAGAGAGATAACACATATTGGCAGCAAACTCCTGCCTAGAGTGAAAATATTTATATACAGTAGATATACTGCATCCATAACCATAGAAACTGGATTAAAAGAAGCAAGAGAAGTTTAACTATTCATTAAACCCAGTCGGACTTACTGTTTTAATTGTACAGATTCAAGTACATTCTTTTTGATAGGGTAGGGATTCATGTACATTCCTCTTGATAGGGTAGGGATTTGTGGGTTCCCCAATATGCATATCGCATATCGCTGTAATAAAAGCCACACATAAGGAGACAGGAGCAGCCAGAGAAGAGAGGGAAGTGTGTATTATATGTCCCTAATACACAATACACATGTGAGAGCAGCACATCCACCTCCTTTTAGTCTACCTGTCAATATAATAAAAAAACTTTTGACATGTCTCTATGATGTTGTATGGAAGTACTTGACAAAGACCCTGGATAGGGTCGAAACGTCGTATTTATGTAAGCTGATTTGCGCAATAAAGCTTTGAAGATTTTTTGTGGATGCTTTTGGACAACTTCCATTCATTGCCTATACCCACTGGAGGGATTGTGGGTTCACCAGCGTTCATCCTACTCAACAGGAACAACTGGGTCTATTGGCGCTGCTGTATCTACTTCCTACTACTTGATGTCTCTATGATGTGTCTTTATGATGTCTCTATGAAGTCTCTAAGATGTCTCTATGACGTCTCTATGATGGCTCTATGACATGTCAAATGTTTTTTAAAATGACAGGTACACTTTCAGCATCTCACCACCAAACAGATGCTGACATATAGTGTGGTGTAGTGCAGCAGGCCCCATTCATTTCACATGCCATAAAATAGTTAGCAAGTGATTGTTTGGGCCACTCTCCATTGATATATACTAATTTACCTTGGCTCAGTAGTGTGGTATGCAGTGCTATTGTGTCCCGTTAAATTAGTGTATATCAGCCGGTGGGCATTATTACTATATGGAGGGCAAAGCAGGAGACATTATAACTATATGTGGGGGCACAGCAGGAGACATTATTACTATATGAGGGCACAACATGGGGCATTATTACTATATGGGGGCACAGCATGGGGCATTATTACTATATGAAGGGGCACAGCAGGGGGCATAATTACTATATGTGGGGGCACTGCAGGAGACATTATTACTATATGGGGGCACAGCATGGGGCATTATTACTATATAGAAGGCACAGCCTCAGGCAACAAAAAGGCTAGAAGCAGCCCTGCCTGTGCCACCATCGCTAAATTATCACATTTCTGTGTATGGGGTGGGGATCGGGTTGCGGTTTTGGATTCGCATGAAAATGTGTGTGTGTGTTTGTGTGGGGGGGCAAGTTCACTTCTAGCAGTAGGGCCCATGGGAAATTAGCTATGCCACTGCCCTCCTGTAGGGAAACTACCAAAACCACCATATTAAGTGGCCCTATAAGTCAATGTCATGAAGAAAAAAAAAACAAGGCCAGGTATCCATCCACAGACAGCTGTTTCAGGGTGTTGCTCCTCATCAGCACAGAGGTGGGAGCATGCCCAGCTAGTAATGTTTTTTCTCTTGTCATGACATTGACTTATAGGGCCATTTAATATGGTGGTTTTGGTGGTTTCCCTACAAGAGCCTTTTTTTTTGGCATATTCATATATCCCAGAGAGCGAAGCACCTAAGACTTCACTGTATTGAGACTTCACATTGTACTGAGCCAGCAGCCAACAGTGTTATCTTGGGCTTGTCTCCCTGAGATCAGTGGTCTGTTTCCCGTATGGCTCTGCTGCTCCCACCTAGCCAGAATCCTGCTCCACGCTGATGAGGGGCAGCGCCACTAAACAGCTATCTGTGGATAGAAACCTGTCTTTGTTTTTTTCTTTGTCATGAGATAGACTTATAGAGCCACTTAATATGGTGGTTTTGGTGGTTTCCCTACAGGAGCCACCCTTGGCTTGGCCCTACCCAGCGGGATATCTGGCTAGTCCTGTGTTTTGAGACTCTTACGTCTCAAAACAGGCTCTGTGGCTCCACGGGCTCTTTTATGCATATTCATATATCCCAGGGAGCGATTCATCTAGGACTTCACTGAATTGAGCGCTTAAGCTGGCAGCCAAAAGTGTTACCTTTCACTGGTCTCCCTGAGGCTGCATTCACACGTTCCGGGAAGTTGTCCGTGCGCACGGACAATTTTACAGCCCGTTGCTTTCTATTGGGCTATTCAGATGTTCCGTGATTTCACAGATCCGTGATCCGTTCCGTTAAAAAATAGGACATGTCATTACTCGGAACGGATGCACGGAAAGGATTCCCCATAGAAATCAATGAGATCCGTGTTTTTCACGGATGTACACAGATGTGACATCCGTGTTCATCCGTGAAAAACACGGATGTGATGTAATCAATGTAATTTAAAATGCTTTAACACAGATCCATGAAAAAAACGGACACGGATACAAAACGGATGCAAAACAGATGAAAAACGGACTGTTTTGCACGGATCATGGAGGTTGCTGCCGGACCACAATCACGGACCGGGAAAAACACTGAACATGTGAATGCAGCCTGAGATCAGTGGTCTGGTCCCCAGATACGTATGAGATTACCTTTCTTCTTCTCATAGTCCTTTAATCTTCCTCTGGGCAGGAAAACTACTGGGTAGAGAAGTAAAGAAGTAAAAATTGGAATTTACCAAGAATAACCATTAGATGTCACCTATGCCTATGGGCAGCACATTCCATGTAATGATGCAGCTGCATACTGAAAATTAAATTGCTGTGCAAAGGTCCCAGTCACCTGTAAGTTCCTTGCACAACCTTATTAAAACTCATAAGAGCCCCCCACACTAAACATACTAACGCTTGGGGCATTTCCATAGCACCTCAAACTTCTGCACGCTGAAGTTTCAAAAGTTGCACAGGTACACTGACAATGTTTACCCGTCTGAGCACGCGCCCCCTGTGTGCGTTTTTTGGTAAAACTGGTGCAAAGTCTGCATTTTACTGGCAAACAGGTTAATAAATTTTCTAGTGCCAACCTGCAACACTCAGCACCAATTGGCGGAAAATAAAGTGATATTGTTGGCCCATAGTTCACTTAGGTGAACATAATTGTTACAAATGTAAAATTATAGCAATTGTTGTGTCCTTTTTTTACCCTCTAAAATTTAGGTGAATTTGTTTTCTTTTCATTTACAGGGGATTTTTTAGACAAAATTAAAAAAGGGCCTAAACATATTTTAAAACCAAAATGTCTGAAATTGTCAGACATTTTGTAGCCTGAAAAACAATAATGTTTTGATGCTCAAAAGAAGGAGAGGATTTCTATGGGCATTAGCTGTGGACAGTTCCTGTCTTAGACAGAGATATCAGCAGAAAGCACAACAACATTTTCAGCAGGACATACAGCAGCTAATAAGCATGGGAAGACCTGAGATTTTTAAAGGGGTTATTCAGCGCTACAAAAACATGGCTACTAGAGATAAGGGAACCGGGTTCGGGTTCGAGTCGATCCAAACCCGAACGTTCGGTATTTGATTAGCGGGGGCTGCAGAACTTGGATAAAGCTCTAAGGTTGTCTGGAAAACATGGATACAGCCAATGACTATATCCATGTTTTCCACATAGCCTTAGGGCTTTATCCAACTTCAGCAGCCACCGCTAATCAAATGCCAAAAGTTCGGGTTCGGATCGACTCGAGCATGCTCAAGGTTCGCTCATCTCTAATGGCTACTTTTCCCCCTCTCTTGTCTCCAAGTGGCCATGTTTTTGTAGCACTGGTTAAGCCCTTTAAATACAAATTACAAGTCAAGATTATAAAATCTTATAAAATGCTGCTAAAGCCTCAAAAGAAGAAGAAGTGTCAAAATCTGTTAAGGAGGGGAATAAAACCTTCTTCAGATATATAAGTGACAGGAAGAAGAAGAAGAATGGCTGCAGCATTACTAAAATAAGTAATGGGGAGAATACGTTTATTGATGGAGATAAGACGGTCGCTGACTATTTAAATAGTCACAGGATGGTTGGACACAGCATTGCCGCCAGCTATATGTGTTCAGCTCCAGTATTTTCAGAGGCTGAAGTTGCAGAGAAACTTGCCCATTTAAAGTTGAATAAGGCAATGGGTCCAGATGGTGTCCACCCCAGGGTTCTTAAAGCGACTCTGTACCCACAATCTGCCCTCCCCAAACCGCTTGTACCTTCGGATAGCTGCTTTTAATCCAAGAACTGTCCTTGGGTCTGCTCGGCAGGTGATGCAGTTATTGTCCTAAAAAAACAACTTTTAACTGGCAGCCCCATGCCCAACGGCTGTGGCCTAGACTGTGTATGTATTTGGCTGGCACAACCTCTCTGTCCCTCCTCCCCGCCCTCCTCATCATTGGGAATGCTCCAGGCAGATTGTCTCCTATTCCTCAGCTCTGTAAGCACAGCACATGGGCTGGATCGTTAGGCACCTGTGCAATGTTCAGACAGGAGAAAATGTTCTAGGGGCATTCCTAATGATGAAGAGGGTGGGGAGGAGGGACAGAGAGGGTGTGCCAGCCTAGTGCATACACAATCTAAGCCCCGGCCGTTGAGCACACAGCTGCCAGTTTAAAAGTTGTTTTTTAGGACATTAACTGCATCACCTGCCGAACGAAACCCAGAACAGATCTTGGGTTAAAAGCAGCTATCCGAAGGTACAAGCTGTTTGGGGGTTTGGATTGTGGGTACAGAGTCGCTTTAAAGAACTCGGATCTGTGATTGCTGCCCCCCTGACAGATCTGTATAGCCAATCCCTGCTAACAGGAGATGTCCCTGATCACTTGAGAAAGGCCAATGTTATACCCATCCACAAGAAGGGGAGTAGAGAAGAGCCCAGTAACTACAGGCCAGTGAGCTTAACTGTACATAATAGTACATGCAAACGCAGCGAATGATCAAACAACGAACGAGAAATCGTTCATTTTGATCTTACAACATGTTCTCAAATAGTCGTTCGTCGTTCACAAAAAATTTGCAGATCGTTCCGTGTAAACAGTCGTTCGCCAATTTAACCAATGTGTGAGATAGGCTTAAGTGATCGCAAAATTATCGCAAAACGAATTTTCCGTACGATTTATCGTTCCGTCTAAACTCTGATCGTTATGAAAAAAAACGATACTCAGACATCGTTAATCGTACGATCAGGCCAATTATCGTTTCGTGTAAACGCAGCATAAGAATAAACAATTTGATCCAAACCAGCATGGCTTTACTGAGGGCCAATCATTACAGACTAATCTTATTGATTTCTTTGATTATGCAACAAAAGTGCTGGATGAAGGTGGTGCTGTGGATATTGCCTGGACTTCATCAAAGCCTTTGATACAGTTCCCCATAAAGAGCTGATAGAGAGAATATTGATTGGAGAAAATTGGACTTAATCCCTGGATAGTTCAGTGGATTTGTGGTTGGCTGAAGGATAGATATCAGAGGGTTGTTGTTAATGGTGTATATTCCGAGCAGAGACTGGTTACAAGTGGTATGCCACAAGGGTCTGTTCTGGGTCCTATTCTTTTTAATATGTTTGTAAGTGACATACGGTAGGAGAAGCGTTGGTAGGTAAAATTTGTCTGTTTGCTGACGACACAAATGTGTGTAATAGGGTTGATATTCCTGGAGGTGTCAGTAAAATCACTTGACTTTACTAGATAAGTGGTCCAAACATTGGAAATTGAAGTTCAATGTTTCCAAATGTAAAATAATGCACTTGTGGAGGAGAAATCCTCTATCCGAGTACCACATCGGCAGTACTCTGTTGGTAAAGACTTCAGAAGAGAAGAATTAAGGGGTAGTGACTTCTGACAACCTTAAAATGAGTCACCAGTGCAACCAGGCGGTGGGGAAAGCTAATTGTATGCTGGGGTGTATAGCTAGAGGTATAACCAGTAGGAAGAGGGAGATTGTGATCCAGCTGTATAGAGCTCTGAGACCACATCTGGAATACTGTGTCCAGTTCTGGAGACCTCATCTAAAAAAGGACATTAATAAAATAGAACAGGTCCAAAGACGGGCTACAAAAATGGTGGAGGGTGTGAGGCATAAACCATATCAGGAAAGACTTAAGGATTTGTATCTGTATAGTCTGGAGGAAAGAAGGGAAATGGGGGAACATGATTGAAACCTTTAAGTATGTTAAAGGACTAAATAAGGTTCAGGAGGGAAGTATTAATATTATTAAAAATATTATTTTACTGAAATAGTAGTAGATACTTGGAACAAACTTCCAGCAGATGTGGTTGGTAAATCTACAATAACAGAATTTAAACATGTCTGGGATAAACATTTATCTATCCTAAGATAATACTAAAAGGGCAGAATTGTTCTGCCGACAATCTTCTATGTTTCTACTTTCTGGAACCAGTTGCTTTGAAAGAAAAAGATTTTTGCTGGATAACCCCTTTAATAAAACACAAAAAGTGCATCAATTTTCATGCTACAACATGCAGTTTTTGTGATTTTTCCCACCAAAATAGTACTTTTTTTTTTGTTATGTTGTGAAGAATGTAAAAAAAAAAAGCCACAGAAATACAACAAAAATACTGTCACTTGCATTGTTTTTGCAAAAAAATATAAAGATCTAATGGACAAACTGGGTGAAAATGCTACGGCATGCTGCATTAAAAAAAGAAAAAAACACAGCCAATTAGCAGAAAAATGTAATAAAAAAAAATTCACACAGATAGAAACAATGTAGGCATAAGGATTTATATTTGCCTATTTACTTCCCGCCACTGCAGTGTTCTTTCATTAGAAAGGCATTTTTCCGCACTTTTTGCGACGCAATCCACTGGAACTTCTCTGCACGAATTCCGTAGTGTGAACCCACCTTAAAAGGACAAAGGACCATCGTAACAAAGAAACCTAGGTTGCATTATGTTAAATGGAACGTATTACCAATGTACAAGCATTTCTTAAAATGTAAGCTTCATGTAAGCTTTATGACACCACCCCTTTAAAGCGACTCTGTACCCACAATCTGACCCCCCCCCCAAACCACTTGTACCTTTGGATAGTTGCTTTTAATCCAAGATCTGTCCTGGGGTCCGTTCGGCAGGTGATGCAGTTATTGTGCTAAAAAACAACTTTTAAACTGGCAGCCCCGTGCCCTATAGGAGTGGCCTAGATTGTGTATGCATTAGGCTGGCACACCCTCTCTGTCCCTCCTCCCCACCCTCCTCATCATTAGGAATGCTCCAGGCAGATTGTCTCCTATTCCCCACCTGGTTAGCCCGGCACATGGGCTGGATCATTAAGACACCTGTGCAAATGTTCAGCATGGAGAAAATGTTCCAGCGGCATTCCTAATGATGAAGAGGGTGGGGAGGAGGGACGGAGGGGTGGTGCAAAGTTAGGGCACATATACGCCGTAGGGCAAGGGGCTGCCAGTTTAAATAGTAATTTTTTTAGCACAATAACTGCATCACCTGCCAAACGGACCACAGGACAGATCTTGGATTAAAAGCAGCTATCCGAAGGTACAAGTGGTTTGGGGGGGGTCAGATTGTGGGTACAGAGTCGCTTTAATCATGTACCAATTTTACCTGTAAATCAGCTCATCTTACTTAAAGGATTTATTGATTACGTCTTTTATATTGTGTCTATATAAGACAAAACTTAACTAGTAATTAGTTACATGTTCTATGCTGTCCTAATATAGAAATAGATGAAATACACAGAATATTAGTGGTCTAATTGTCCTGCTAATGGATGTTATTTACAGCTTGTGTGCGTTGGTGTGTATGCTTTCCACATGGCACTGTTGACCTTCTTATACTTAAGAGATGAGGGATGTTTTCACCAGGGTTGGTCCATTTTCTTTAAATCATATATCATTACTTTAGAAGGCAATGTTTTTATGTCAGTAATGAGAAATACAGCACATGTTCAGAACAAATAGAAAATAGCTCCAATTTTAGCCCTTAGATACACAAGTATATTTATTGCATCTTAGCTTTAAAGGTAAAAGTTGTGAATAACAATGAAATGGCTTATGGTCAGTGATTTATTTCTTCACATTATGCTGCGTTTACACGAAGCGATAATTCGCCCAATTGATCGTTTAACGATTTTGAAGCAACCATTTGGTTTTTATAACGATCAGCGTTTAGATGAATAAATCGTTAGAAAAATCGTAAGAAAATTCGTACGAAAAATGGTTAATGAGATCGTTTTTAAGATCACTTAAGCTTTTACATAGGGTGAATCTTTGAAAGACTGTTTACACAAAACGATGCAAATTTTTAGTGAACGATGAACGTCGATTTGAGAACATGTTCAAAGATCAAAATGAACGATTTTTTGCTCATCACTTGATCGTTTGCTGTGTTTACACGGAACGATTAATGCTCAAATGCGATCGCTATTGCGAAAATTCAAACGATAATTGTTCCATGTAAACGTAGCATTAGTCATTGAAGTTTTATAGTCAATTAAAGCTTTTTATCTCATCAGATCACTCTAAAGCCCCCATCCTCTAATGGCTAGAGCCAAAGTCTTAAAGGGAATGTGTCATCAGAAAATTACTTATTGTTTAAGTAATGTTTTTATTATAGTGCTTGAAAAGCACTATATTGTAATCCGTATTCTTCTTCTTCCGTTTCTTCTTCTTCTTCTTCCAGCTATTTTTCTGCGCGTAATACAGCCCGAACCACTTTACGCACAGACCCCGTTCAAACTGGGTTTCGAAGCCCTCGGCGGTGTGAGGTGTTGCTATCTATTTTTCGTTTCGATCGGATTTGTCGTTTTTAAGAAATTTACGTTTAAAAACCCCAAATTTCCCATAGAAAATAATGTCCCATTCCAAATAATGGCCACACTCTTACGGCTAACAGCCAATCACAGCACATATGCAAATAGCTGAGATATAGCAGCCAATAGGAACTCTAAGGTCTCGTCAGGCATGTATCACACCATCCACAGTCACATGTCCACTATTGGCCAATAGAAGATGTAATATATGGAAGGTCCCTAACGATTTTGTCTCACTGACATGAGTAAGGTTGTCATGGTAACCGAGCAATGATCTTTACCATTATAAGTACCCAGATCGCTCTTAAAGGGACCCAGGTCACCCTTAAAGGAACGCAAGTTGCTCTTAAAGGGACCCAAGTTGCTCTTAAAGGGACGGGAGCCATGCCGCTCTTAAAGGGACCCAAGTCGTTCTTAAAGGGACCCAAGTCGCTCTTAAAGGGACGGCACCCAAGTTGCTCATAAACGGACGGGACGCATGTTGCTCTTAAAGGGACCCAAGTCACTCCAAAAGGTATGGGACCCATGTCGCTCTTAAAGAGACCCATTTCGCTAGAGCGACCTGGGTCCCTTTAAGAGCTACCCGGGTCCCTTTATAAGCAACCTAGGTCCCTTTAAGAGCGACCTGGGTCCTTTTAAGAGCGAAATATGTCCCTTTAAGAACGACCTGGGTCCCTTTAAGAGAGAAATGGGTCCCTTTAAGAGTGAAATTGGTCCCTTTAAGAGAGAAATTGGTCCCTTTAAGAGAGACCTAGGTCCCTTTAAGAGCGACCTGGGTCCCTTTAAGAGCGATCTGGGTCCCTTTAAGAGCAACCTGGGTCCATTTAAGAGCGAACTGGGTGCATTTAAGAGTGAACTGGGTCCCTTTAAGTGCGATCTGGGTCCCTTTAAGATCAACCTGGGTCCCTTTAAGAGTGAAATGGGTCCCTTTAAGAGCGAAATGGGTCCCTTTAAGAGCAACCTGGGTCCCTTTAAGAGCGAACTGGGTCCATTTAAGAGCGAACTGGGTCCCTTTAAGTGCGATCTGGGTCCCTTTAACCCCTTAACGACATCGGGCGTAAATTTACGCCCTGATGCCGGTAAGGGAGTTCAGAGCGGGGCCGCGCGGTGACCCCGCTCTGAACCGCGGCGTTCCCGGGTGCCGCGTGTAGCCCGGGACCGTAGGTATTAGCGGGCACAGTCCGATCGCCGTGCCCGCTAATGCAGTAATCAGATGCAGCTGTCAAACATGACAGCTGCATCCGATTACCGGACGCAGCGTCATCCCTGGTGTCTAGTGGGGAGATCGCTCCTCCGGGATGTTATCCCGGAGGAGCGATCTCCGTAAATGAAGCCGGCCGGGGACCGCTCCAAGATGGCGCCGTCCCCGGCTTGGCACTCGTTTACTTCCGGCTGCAGCAGCCGGAAGTAAACGAATGCCTATCTCATGGATCTCTGCAGCATATCTATGCTGCAGAGATCTCAATGAGAGATCCAAGCACTTATACTAGAAGTCCCCTAGGGGGGCTTCTAGTATAAGTGTTAAAGTTTAAAAAAAAATGTCATTATTAGTAAAAAAGCCCCCTCCCCTAATAAAAGTCTGAATCACCCCCCTTTTCCCAGGTTATAAATAAAAGTAAATAAATAAATAAATAAATAAACATGTTTGCTATCGCCGCGTGCGTAATCACCCGAACTATTAATTTATCACATTCCTGATCTCGCACGGTAAATGGCGTCAGCGCCAAAAAATCCCAAAGTGCAAAATTGCGCATTTT
This sequence comes from Dendropsophus ebraccatus, assembly GCF_027789765.1. Lineage (NCBI taxonomy): Eukaryota > Metazoa > Chordata > Amphibia > Anura > Hylidae > Dendropsophus > Dendropsophus ebraccatus. Next base: position 105,821,986 of record NC_091455.1, read on the forward strand.
TGGTCGCATCAAATCCAGAAAAATTGTAATGAAAAGCGATCAAAAAGTCGTATATGCGCAATCAAGGTACCGATAGAAAGATCACATCATGGCGCAAAAAATGACACCTCACACAGCCCCATAGAACAAAGGATAAAAGCGCTATAAGCCTGGGAATGGAGCGGTTTTAAGTGTCGTATATTTGTTGACAATGGTTTACATTTTTTACAGGCCATCAGATACAATATAAGTTATACATGTTACATATCGTTTTAATCGTAACGACTTGAGGAACATACATAACAAGTCAGTTGTACCCCAGGGCGAATGGCGTAAAAACACATTTCCCCAAATAAACAAAATGCGTTTTTTTTTTTCAATTTCACCACACTTTGAATTTTTTTCTGGTTTCGCAGTGTACTTTATGCAAAAATTCAGCCTGTCATTGCAAAGTACAATTAGTGACGCAAAAAATAAGGGCTCATGTGGGTTTCTAGGTGGAAAAATGCAAGTGCTATGACCTTTTAAGCACATGGCGGAAAAAATGAAAACGCAAAAACGAAAGTTAGCATGGTCCTTAAAGGGTTAAGAGTGAAATTGGTCCCTTTAAGAGCGAACTCGGTCCCTTTTAGCGTGAAATTGATCCCTTTAAGAGCAAAATGGGTCCTTTTAAGAGCGACCTGGGTCCCTTTAAGAGCGTTCTGGGTCCCTTTAAGAGCGAAATGGGTCCCTTTAAGCGTGAAATTGGTCCCTTTAAGAGTGAAATTGGTCCCTTTAAGAGCAAAATGTGTCCCTTTAAGAGCGAAATATGTCCCTTTAAGAGCAAAATGGGTCCTTTTAAGAGCGACCTGGGTCCCTTTAAGAGCGAAATGGGTCCCTTTAAGCGTGAAATTGGTCCCTTTAAGAGGGAAATTAGTTCCTTTAAGAGGGACCTGGGTCCCTTTAAGAGCGAAATGGGTCTCTTTAAGAGCAAAATGGGTCCCTTTAAGAGCAAAATGGGTCCCTTTAAGAGCAACCTGGGTCCCTTTAAGAGAGAAATGGGTCCCTTTAAGCGTGAAATTGGTCCCTTTAAGAGGGAAATGGGTCCCTTTAAGAGCAACCTGGGTCCCATTAAGAGCGAAATATGTCCCTTTAAGAGCAACATGGGTCCTTTTAAGAGCGACCTGGGTCCCTTTAAGAGCGTTCTGGGTCCCTTTAAGAGCGAAATGGGTCCCTTTAATCGTGAAATTGGTCCCTTTAGGAGTAAAATTGGTCCCTTTAAGAGGAAAAAATGTGTCCCTTTAAGAGCGAAATATGTCCCTTTAAGAGCGAAATGGGTCCCTTTAAGCGTGAAATTGATCCCTTTAAGAGTGAAATTAGTTCCTTATAAGAGGGACCTGTGTCCCTTTAAGAGCGAATTGGGTCTCTTTAAGCGTGAAATTGGTCCCTTTAAGAGGGAAATGGGTTCCTTTAAGAGCAACCTGGGTCCCTTTAAGAGCGAAATATGTCCCTTTAAGAGCAAATTGGGTTCCTTTTAGCGTGAAATTGATCCCTTTAAGAGCAAAATGGGTCCTTTTAAGAGCGACCTGGGTCCCTTTAAGAGCGAAATGGGTCCCTTTAAGCGTGAAATTGGTCCCTTTAAGAGTGAAATTAGTTCCTTTAAGAGGGACCTGGGTACCTTTAAGAGCGAAATGGGTCTCTTTAAGAGCAAAATGGGTCCCTTTAAGAGCGAAATGGGTCCCTTTAAGAGCAACCTGGGTCCCTTTAAGAGAGAAATGGGTCCCTTTAAGCGTGAAATTGGTCCCTTTAAGAGGGAAATGGGTCCCTTTAAAAGCAACCTGGGTCCCTTTAAGAGCGAAATATGTCCCTTTAAGAGCAAAATGGGTCCTTTTAAGAGCGACCTGGGTCCCTTTAAGAGCGTTCTGGGTCCCTTTAAGAGCGAAATGGGTCCCTTTAATCGTGAAATTGGTCCCTTTAGGAGTGAAATTGGTCCCTTTAAGAGGAAAAAATGTGTCCCTTTAAGAGCGAAATATGTCCCTTTAAGAGCAAAATGGGTCCTTTTAAGAGCGACCTGGGTCCCTTTAAGAGCGAAATGGGTCCCTTTAAGCGTGAAATTGGTCCCTTTAAGAGTGAAATTAGTTCCTTATAAGAGGGACCTGTGTCCCTTTAAGAGCGAATTGGGTCTCTTTAAGAGCAAAATGGGTCCCTTTAAGCGTGAAATTGGTCCCTTTAAGAGGGAAATGGGTTCCTTTAAGAGCAACCTGGGTCCCTTTAAGAGCGAAATATGTCCCTTTAAGAGCAAAATGGGTTCCTTTTAGCGTGAAATTGATCCCTTTAAGAGCAAAATGGGTCCTTTTAAGAGCGACCCAGGTCCCTTTAAGAGCGAAATGGGTCCCTTTAAGAGCAAAATGGGTCCCTTTAAGCGTGAAATTGGTCCCTTTAAGAGTGAAATTGGTCCCTTTAAGAGCAAAATGTGTCCCTTTAAGAGCGAAATATGTCCCTTTAAGAGCAAAATGGGTCCTTTTAAGAGCGACCTGGGTCCCTTTATGAGCGAAATGGGTCCCTTTAAGCGTGAAATTGGTCCCTTTAAGAGTGAAATTGGTCCCTTTAAGAGCAAAATGTGTCCCTTTAAGAGCGAAATATGTCCCTTTAAGAGCAAAATGGGTCCCTTTAAGAGCGACCTGGGTCCCTTTAAGAGCGAAATGGGTCCCTTTAAGCGTGAAATTGGTCCCTTTTAGAGTGAAATTAGTTCCTTTAAGAGGGACCTGGGTCCCTTTAAGAGCGAAATGGGTCTCTTTAAGAGCAAAATGGGTCCCTTTAACAGCGAAATGGGTCCCTTTAAGAGCAACCTGGGTCCCTTTAACAGCGAAATGGGTCCCTGTAAGCGTGAAATTGGTCCCTTTAAGAGGGAAATGGGTCCCTTTAAGAGCAACCTGGGTCCCTTTAAGAGCGAAATATGTCCCTTTAAGAGCAAAATGGGTCCTTTTAAGAGCGACCTGGGTCCCTTTAAGAGAGAAATGGGTCCCTTTAAGAGCGAAATGGGTCCCTTTAAGCATGAAATTGGTCCCTTTAAGAGTGAAATTGGTCCCTTTAAGAGCGAAATGTGTCCCTTTAAGAGCAAAATATGTCCCTTTAAGAGCAAAATGGGTCCTTTTAAGAGCGACCTGGGTCCCTTTATGAGCGAAATGGGTCCCTTTAAGCGTGAAATTGGTCCCTTTAAGAGTGAAATTAGTTCCTTTAAGAGGGACCTGGGTCCCTTTAAGAGCGAAATAAGTCTCTTTAAGAGCAAAATGGGTCCCTTTAAGAGCGAAATGGGTCCCTTTAAGAGCAACTTGGGTCCCTTTAAGAGCGAAATGGGTCCCTTTAAGAGTGAAATTGGTCCCTTTAAGAGCGACCTGGGTCCCTTTAAGAGCGAAATGGGTCCCTTTAAGAGGGAAATGGGTCCCTTTAAGAGCAACCTGGGTCCCTTTAAGAGCAAAATATGTCCCTTTAAGAGCAAAATGGGTCCCTTTTAGCGTGAAATTGATCCCTTTAAGAGCAAAATGGGTCCTTTTAAGAGCGACCTGGGTCCCTTTAAGAGCGAAATGGGTCCCTTTAAGAGCGAAATGGGTCCCTTTAAGCATGAAATTGGTCCCTTTAAGAGCGAAATATGTCCCTTTAAGAGCAAAATGGGTTCCTTTTAGCGTGAAATTGATCCCTTTAAGAGCAAAATGGGTCCTTTTAAGAGCGACCTGGGTCCCTTTAAGAGCGAAATGGGTCCCTTTAAGCTTGAAATTGGTCCCTTTAAGAGTGAAATTAGTTCCTTTAAGAGGGACCTGGGTCCCTTTAAGAGCGAAATGGGTCTCTTTAAGAGCAAAATGGGTCCCTTTAAGAGCGAAATGGGTCCCTTTAAGAGCAACCTGGGTCCCTTTAAGAGCGAAATGGGTCCCTTTAAGCGTGAAATTGGTCCCTTTAAGAGCAACCTGGGTCCCTTTAAGAGCGAAATGGGTCCCTTTAAGAGGGAAATGGGTCCCTTTTAGCGTGAAATTGATCCCTTTAAGAGCAAAATGGGTCCTTTTAAGAGCGACCTGGGTCCCTTTAAGAGCGAAATGGGTCCCTTTAAGAGCGAAATGGGTCCCTTTAAGCGTGAAATTGGTCCCTTTAAGAGTGAAATTGGTCCCTTTAAGAGCAAAATGTGTCCCTTTAAGAGCAAAATATGTCCCTTTAAGAGCAAAATGGGTCCTTTTAAGAGCGACCTGGGTCCTTTTAAGAGCGAAATGGGTCCCTTTAAGCGTGAAATTGGTCCCTTTAAGAGTGAAATTAGTTCCTTTAAGAGGGACCTGGATCCCTTTAAGAGCGAAATGGGTCTCTTTAAGAGCAAAATGGGTCCCTTTAACCTCTTAAGGACATAGGACGTACCGGTACGTCCTATGTCCTCACTTGCACTTCAAAAGCGGTGTCTAGTGGGGGAGATCGCTCCTCCGGGACCTTGAGTGCCGATCTCATGGATCTCTGCAGCATATCTATGCTGCAGAGATCTCAATGAGAGATCACAGTGTATATACTAGAAGTCCCCCAGGGGGGCTTCTAGTATATGTGTTAAAAAAAAAAAAAAAGTGTTGTTAATAGTAAAAAGCCCCCTCCCCTAATAAAAGTCTGAATCACCCCCCTTTTCCCAGGTTTTAAATAAAAGTAAACAAATAAATAAATAAATAAACATGTTTGCTATCGCCGCGTGCGTAATCGCCCGAACTATTAATTAATCACATTCCTGATCTCGTACGGTAAACGGCGTCAGCGCAAAAAAAATCCCAAATTGCAAAATTGCGCATTTTTGGTCGCATCAAATCCAGAAAAAATTTAATAAAAAGCGATCAAAAAGACGTATATGGGCAATCAAGGTACCGATAGAAAGATCACATCATGGCGCAAAAAATGACACCTCGCACAGCCCCATAGACCAAAGGATAAAAGCGCTATAAGCCTGGGAATGGAGCGATTTTAAGGAACGTATATTGGTTAACAACGGTTTGAATTTTTTACAGGCCATCAGATACAATATAAGTTATACATGTTATATATCGTTTTAATCGTAACGACTTGAGGAACATGCATAACAAGTCAGTTTTACCCCAGGGCGAATGGCGTAAAAACACATTTCCCCCAAATAAAAGAAATGCGTTTTTTTTTTTCAATTTCACCACACTTTGAATTTTTTTCTGGTTTCGCAGTGTACTTAATGCAAAAATTCAGCCTGTCATTGCAAAGTACAATTAGTGACGCAAAAAATAAGGGGTCATGTGGGTTTCTAGGTGGAAAAATGCAAGTGCTATGACCTTTTAAACACAAGAAGGAAAAACCGAAAACGTAAAAACGAATATGTCCCTTTAAGAGCAAAATGGGTCCTTTTAAGAGCGACCTGGGTCCCTTTATGAGCGAAATGGGTCCCTTTAAGCGTGAAATTGGTCCCTTTAAGAGTGAAATTAGTTCCTTTAAGAGGGACCTGGGTCCCTTTAAGAGCGAAATGGGTCTCTTTAAGAGCAAAATGGGTCCCTTTAAGAGCGAAATGGGTCCCTTTAAGAGCAACCTGGGTCCCTTTAAGAGCGAAATGGGTCCCTTTAAGAGTGAAATTGGTCCCTTTAAGAGCGACCTGGGTCCCTTTAAGAGCGAAATGGGTCCCTTTAAGAGGGAAATGGGTCCCTTTAAGAGCAACCTGGGTCCCTTTAAGAGCAAAATATGTCCCTTTAAGAGCAAAATGGGTCCCTTTTAGCGTGAAATTGATCCCTTTAAGAGCGAAATGGGTCCCTTTAAGAGCGAAATGGGTCCCTTTAAGCGTGAAATTGGTCCCTTTAAGAGCGAAATATGTCCCTTTAAGAGCAAAATGGGTTCCTTTTAGCGTGAAATTGATCCCTTTAAGAGCAAAATTGGTCCTTTTAAGAGCGACCTGGGTCCCTTTAAGAGCGAAATGGGTCCCTTTAAGCTTGAAATTGGTCCCTTTAAGAGTGAAATTAGTTCCTTTAAGAGGGACCTGGGTCCCTTTAAGAGCGAAATTTTTTTCTGGTTTCGCAGTGTACTTTATGCAAAAATTCAGCCTGTAATTGCAAAGTACAATTAGTGACGCAAAAAATAAGGGCTCATATGGGTTTCTAGGTGGAAAAATGCAAGTGCTATGACCTTTTAAACACAAGGAGGAAAAACCGAAAACGTAAAAACGAAAATGGGCCATGTCCTTAAAGGGTTAAGAGCGAAATGGGTCCCTTTAAGCGTGAAATTGGTCCCTTTAAGAGTGAAATTAGTTCCTTTAAGAGGGACCTGGGTCCCTTTAAGAGCGAAATGGGTCCCTTTAAGAGCAAAATGGGTCCCTTTAAGAGCAACCTGGGTCCCTTTAAGAGCGAAATGGGTCCCTTTAAGCGTGAAATTGGTCCCTTTAAGAGTGAAATTGGTCCCTTTAAGAGCGACCTGGGTCCCTTTAAGAGCGAAATGGGTCCCTTTAAGAGGGAAATGGGTCCCTTTTAGCGTGAAATTGATCCCTTTAAGAGCAAAATGGGTCCTTTTAAGAGCGACCTGGGTCCCTTTAAGAGCGAAATGGGTCCCTTTAAGAGCGAAATGGGTCCCTTTAAGCGTGAAATTGGTCCCTTTAAGAGTGAAATTGGTCCCTTTAAGAGCAAAATGTGTCCCTTTAAGAGCAAAATATGTCCCTTTAAGAGCAACCTGGGTCCCTTTAAGAGCGAAATGGGTCCCTTTAAGAGTGAAATTGGTCCCTTTAAGAGCGACCTGGGTCCCTTTAAGAGCGAAATGGATCCCTTTAAGAGGGAAATGGGTCCCTTTAAGAGCAACCTGGGTCCCTTTAAGAGCGAAATGGGTCCCTTTAAGAGCGAAATGGGTCCCTTTTAGCGTGAAATTGATCCCTTTAAGAGCAAAATGGGTCCCTTTAAGAGCAACCTGGGTCCCTTTAAGAGCGAAATGGGTCCCTTTAAGAGCGAAATGGGTCCCTTTAAGCGTGAAATTGGTCCCTTTAAGAGCGAAATATGTCCCTTTAAGAGCAAAATGGGTTCCTTTTAGCGTGAAATTGATCCCTTTAAGAGCAAAATGGGTCCTTTTAAGAGCGACCTGGGTCCCTTTAAGAGCGAAATGGGTCCCTTTAAGAGCAAAATGGGTCCTTTTAAGAGCGACCTGGGTCCCTTTAAAAGCGTTCTGGATCCCTTTAAGAGCAAAATGGGTCCCTTTAAGAGCGAAATGGGTCCCTTTAAGAGCAACCTGGGTCCCTTTAAGAGCGAAATGGGTCCCTTTAAGAGGGAAATGGGTCCCTTTTAGCGTGAAATTGATCCCTTTAAGAGCAAAATGGGTCCTTTTAAGAGCGACCTGGGTCCCTTTAAGAGCGAAATGGGTCCCTTTAAGAGCGAAATGGGTCCCTTTAAGCGTGAAATTGGTCCCTTTAAGAGTGAAATTGGTCCCTTTAAGAGCAAAATGTGTCCCTTTAAGAGCAAAATATGTCCCTTTAAGAGCAAAATGGGTCCTTTTACGAGCGACCTGGGTCCTTTTAAGAGCGAAATGGGTCCCTTTAAGCGTGAAATTGGTCCCTTTAAGAGTGAAATTAGTTCCTTTAAGAGGGACCTGGATCCCTTTAAGAGCGAAATGGGTCTCTTTAAGAGCAAAATGGGTCCCTTTAAGAGCGAAATGGGTCCCTTTAAGCGTGAAATTGGTCCCTTTAAGAGTGAAATTAGTTCCTTTAAGAGGGACCTGGGTCCCTTTAAGAGCGAAATGGGTCTCTTTAAGAGCAAAATGGGTCCCTTTAAGAGCGAAATGGGTCCCTTTAAGAGCAACCTGGGTCCCTTTAAGAGCGAAATGGGTCCCTTTAAGCGTGAAATTGGTCCCTTTAAGAGTGAAATTGGTCCCTTTAAGAGCGACCTGGGTCCCTTTAAGAGCGAAATGGGTCCCTTTAAGAGGGAAATGGGTCCCTTTTAGCGTGAAATTGATCCCTTTAAGAGCAAAATGGGTCCTTTTAAGAGCGACCTGGGTCCCTTTAAGAGCGAAATGGGTCCCTTTAAGAGCGAAATGGGTCCCTTTAAGCGTGAAATTGGTCCCTTTAAGAGTGAAATTGGTCCCTTTAAGAGCAAAATGTGTCCCTTTAAGAGCAAAATATGTCCCTTTAAGAGCAAAATGGGTCCTTTTAAGAGCGACCTGGGTCCTTTTAAGAGCGAAATGGGTCCCTTTAAGCGTGAAATTGGTCCCTTTAAGAGTGAAATTAGTTCCTTTAAGAGGGACCTGGATCCCTTGAAGAGCGAAATGGGTCTCTTTAAGAGCAAAATGGGTCCCTTTAAGAGCGAAATGGGTCCCTTTAAGCGTGAAATTGGTCCCTTTAAGAGGGAAATGGGTCCCTTTAAGAGCAACCTGGGTCCCTTTAAGAGCGAAATATGTCCCTTTAAGAGCAAAATGGGTCCTTTTAAGAGCGACCTGGGTCCCTTTAAAAGCGTTCTGGATCCCTTTAAGAGCGAAATGGGTCCCTTTTATCGTGAAATTGGTGCCTTTAGGAGTGAAATTGGTCCCTTTAAGAGCAAAATGTGTCCCTTTAAGAGCAAAATATGTCCCTTTAAGAGCAAAATGGGTTCTTTTAAGAGCGACCTGGGTCCCTTTAAGAGCGAAATGGGTCCTTTTAAGCGTGAAATTGGTCCCTTTAAGAGTGAAATTAGTTCCTTATAAGAGGGACCTGGGTCCCTTTAAGAGCGAATTGGGTCTCTTTAAGAGCAAAATGGGTCCCTTTTAGCGTGAAATTGATCCCTTTAAGAGCAAAATGGGTCCTTTTAAGAGCGTTCTGGGTCCCTTTAAGAGCGAAATGGGTCCCTTTAAGCGTGAAATTGGTCCCTTTACGAGTGAAATTGGTCCCTTTAAGAGCGAAATTGGTCCCTTTAAGAGCGAAATAGGTCCCTTTAAGAGCAAAATGGGTCCTTTTAAGAGCGACCTGGGTCCCTTTAAGAGCAAAATGGGTCCTTTTAAGAGCGACCTGGGTCCCTTTAAGAGCGAAATGGGTCCCTTTAAGCGTGAAATTGGTCCCTTTAAGAGTGAAATTAGTTCCTTTAAGAGGGACCTGGGTCCCTTTAAGAGCGAAATGGGTCTCTTTAAGAGCAAAATGGGTCCCTTTAAGAGCTAAATGGGTCCCTTTAAGAGCAACCTGGGTCCCTTTAAGAGCGAAATGGGTCCCTTTAAGCGTGAAATTGGTCCCTTTAAGAGTGAAATTGGTCCCTTTAAGAGCGACCTGGGTCCCTTTAAGAGCGAAATGGGTCCCTTTAAGAGGGAAATGGGTCCCTTTTAGCGTGAAATTGATCCCTTTAAGAGCAAAATGGGTCCTTTTAAGAGCGACCTGGGTCCCTTTAAGAGCGAAATGGGTCCCTTTAAGAGCGAAATGGGTCCCTTTAAGCGTGAAATTGGTCCCTTTAAGAGTGAAATTGGTCCCTTTAAGAGCAAAATGTGTCCCTTTAAGAGCAAAATATGTCCCTTTAAGAGCAAAATGGGTCCTTTTAAGAGCGACCTGGGTCCTTTTAAGAGCGAAATGGGTCCCTTTAAGCGTGAAATTGGTCCCTTTAAGAGTGAAATTAGTTCCTTTAATAGGGACCTGGATCCCTTGAAGAGCGAAATGGGTCTCTTTAAGAGCAAAATGGGTCCCTTTAAGAGCGAAATGGGTCCCTTTAGGCGTGAAATTGGTCCCTTTAAGAGGGAAATGGGTCCCTTTAAGAGCAACCTGGGTCCCTTTAAGAGCGAAATATGTCCCTTTAAGAGCAAATTGGGTCCTTTTAAGAGCGACCTGGGTCCCTTTAAAAGCGTTCTGGATCCCTTTAAGAGCGAAATGGGTCCCTTTTATCGTGAAATTGGTGCCTTTAGGAGTGAAATTGGTCCCTTTAAGAGCAAAATGTGTCCCTTTAAGAGCAAAATGGGTCCCTTTAAGAGCAAAATGGGTTCTTTTAAGAGCGACCTGGGTCCCTTTAAGAGCGAAATGGGTCCTTTTAAGCGTGAAATTGGTCCCTTTAAGAGTGAAATTAGTTCCTTATAAGAGGGACCTGGGTCCCTTTAAGAGCGAATTGGGTCTCTTTAAGAGCAAAATGGGTCCCTTTTAGCGTGAAATTGATCCCTTTAAGAGCAAAATGGGTCCTTTTAAGAGCGTTCTGGGTCCCTTTAAGAGCGAAATGGGTCCCTTTAAGCGTGAAATTGGTCCCTTTACGAGTGAAATTGGTCCCTTTAAGAGCGAAATTGGTCCCTTTAAGAGCGAAATAGGTCCCTTTAAGAGCAAAATGGGTCCTTTTAAGAGCGACCTGGGTCCCTTTAAGAGCAAAATGGGTCCCTTTAAGAGTGAATTTGGTTCCTTTAAGAGCGACCTGGGTCCCTTTAAGAGTGAAATGGGTCTCTTTAAGAGCAAAATGGGTCCCTTTAAGAGCGAAATGGGTCCCTTTAAGAGCAACCTGGGTCCCTTTAAGAGCGAAATGGGTCCCTTTAAGTGTGAAATTGGTCCCTTTAAGAGCTAAATGGGTCTCTTTAAGAGGGAAATGGGTCCCTTTAAGAGCAACCTGGGTCCCTTTAAGAGCGAAAAATGTCACTTTAAGAGCAAAATGGGTCCCTTTAAGAGCGAAATTAGTTCCTTTAAAAGCCACCTGGGTCCCTTTAAGAGCGACCTGGGTCCCTTTAAGAGCGACCTTTGTACCTTTAAGAGCGATCTGGGTCCCTTTAAGAATTAAATGGGTCTCTTTAAGAGCAAAATGGGTTCTTTTAAGAGCGACCTGGGTCCCTTTAAGAGCGAAATGGGTCCCTTTAAGCGTGAAATTGATCCCTTCAAGAGCATAATGGGTACCTTTAAGAGCGAAATGGGTCCCTTTAAGCGTGAAATTGATCCCTTTAAGAGCAAAATGTTTCCCTTTAAAAGCGAAATGGGTCCCTTTAAGAGCAACCTGGGTCTCTTTAATAGCAAAATGGGTCCCTTTAAGGGTGAAATTGGTCCCTTTAAGAGTGAAATTGGTCCCTTTAAGAGCGACCTGGGTCCCTTTAAGAGCAAAATGGGTCCTTTTAAGAGCGACCTGGGTCCCTTTAAGAGCAAAATATGTCCCTTTAACCGTGAAATTGGTCCCTTTAAGAGTGAAATTAGTTCCTTTAACCCTTTGAGGACCAGGCCCAAAATGACCCAGTGGACCGCGCAAATTTTGATCTTAGTGTTTTCGTTTTTCCCTCCTCCCCTTCTAAGAGCTCTAGCACTCTCAGTTTTCTATCTACAAGCCATGTAAGTGCTTGTTTTTTACAAGAATAGTTGTACTGTGTAATGGCGTCTTTCATTTTACCATAACATGTATGATGGAATTCCAAATATATTATTTATGAAGATATAAATAGGTGAAATCGTAAATAAGAATGCAATATGGTAACGTTTGGGGGGTTCCTGTGTCTACGTAATGCACTATATGGTAACAGCGACATGATACAATTATTCTATAGGTCAGTCCGAACACAACCATATGCAGGTTACACAGATTCTCTAATGTTATATATTTTTTTTTATGAAATCCTTTTTTTTGGCAATTAAATATTAATAAAATGGGCCTATTGTGACGCTTATAACGGTTTTATTTTTTCACCTACGGGGCTGTATGGGGTGTCATTTTTTCCGCCATCATCTCTAGTCTTTATTAATACCATATTTGTGAAGATCGGACGTTTTGATCACTTTTTATTGATTTTTTTTAATATATAATGTAACATACAATCGGTAATCTGCGCACTTTTTCCCCTCTTTTCGTGTACGCCGTTTACCGGTCACAATGACGCTTGTTATATTTTAATAGATCGGACAATTACGCACGCTACGGTATATTATATGTTTATCTATTTATTCATTTTTATATGTTTTATTTATATAATGGGAAAGGGGGGTGATTTAGACTTTTATTGGGGGAGGGGCTTTGGGGTAGTGTGTTAGTGTTTTTAACTTTTTTTTTTTTTACACTTTTGAAGTCCCTTTGGGGGACTTGTACATACAATACTTAGATTTCTACACTGATGAATGCTATGCCATAGGCATAGCATTGATCAGTGTTATCGGCGATCTGCTCATTGAGCCTGACTGTGCAGGCTCAGTGTAGCAGATCGCCGATCGGACCGCACGGAGGCAGGTGAGAGACCTCCGGCGGTCCGTTTCAACGATCGGGACCCTCGCAGTCACACTGCGGGGGTCCCGATCGGTAAGTGACAGGGGACTTCCCCTGTCACTTACACTTAAACGCCGCGGTCGCGCTGCGATCGCGGCGTTTAAGGGGTTAATGACACGCGGCAGCGCGATCGCTGCAGCGTGTCATTACCGGTGAGGTCCCGGCTGCTGATTGCAGCCGGCCCCCACCTGCTATGAAGCGCGCTCCGCTCTGGAGCGCGCTTCATAGCGGGAAAAACACCCAGGACGTAAGGTTACGTCATGGGTCGTCTGGGGACAGACTTCCATGACGTAACCCTACGTCCAGGGTCGTCTAAGGGTTAAAAGCCACCTGGGTCCCTTTAAGAGCGACCTGGGTCCCTTTAAGAGCGATCTGTGTACCTTTAAGAGCGATCTGGGTCCCTTTAAGAATGAAATGGGTCCCTTTAAGCGTAAAATTGGTCCCTTTAAGAGTGAATTTAGTCCCTTTGAGAGTGAAATTGGTCCCTTTAAGAGCGAAATATGTCCCTTTAAGAGCGAAAAATGTCCCTTTAAGAGCAAAATTGTTCCTTTTAAGAGCGACCTGGGTCCCTTTAAGAGCGAAATGGGTCCCTTTAAGCATGAAATTGGTCCCTTTAAGAGCGAAATGGGTCCCTTTAAGCGTAAAATTGGTCCCTTTAAGAGCGACCTGGGTCCCTTTAAGAGCGACCTGGGTCCCTTTAAGAGCGAAATGGGTCCCTTTAAAAGCAACCTGGGTCCCTGTAAGAGCGAAATGGGTCTCTTTAAGAGCAAAATTGGTCCCTTTAAAAGCGACCTGGGTCCCTTTAAGAGCGATCTGGGTCCCTTTAAGAGCGATCTGGGCCCCTTTAAGAGCGATCTAGGTCCCTTTAAGAGCGAACTGGGTCCCTTAAAGAGCGACCTGGGTCCTTTTAAGAGCGAAATATGTCCCTTTAAGAGCGACCTGGGTCCCTTTAAGAGAGAAATGGGTCCCTTTTAGAGTGAAATTGGTCCCTTTAAGAGAGAAATTGGTCCCTTTAAGAGAGACCTAGGTCCTTTTAAGAGCGACCTGGGTCCCTTTAAAAGCGATCTGGGTCCCTTTAAGAGCGAAATGGGTCCCTTTAGGAGCGAAATGGGTCCCTTTAAGAGCAACCTGGGTCCATTTAAGAGCGAACTGGGTCCCTTTAAGTGCGATCTGGGTCCCTTTAAGATCAACCTGGGTCCCTTTAAGAGTGAAATGGGTCCCTTTAAGAGCGAAATGGGTCCCTTTATGAGCAACCTGGGTCCCTTTAAGAGCGAACTGGGTCCATTTAAGAGCGAACTGGGTCCCTTTAAGTGCCATCTGGGTCCCTTTAAGATCAACCTGGGTCCCTTTAAGAGTAAAATGGGTCCTTTTAAGAGCGACCTGGGTCCCTTTAAGAGCTACCTGGGTCCCCTTAAGAGCGACCTGGGTCCCTTTAAGAGCGACCTGGGTCCCTTTAAGAGCGACCTGGGTCCCTTTAAGAGCGACCTGGGTCCCTTTAAGAGCAAAATATGTCCCTTTAAGAGCAAAATGGGTCCCTTTAAGAGAGAAATGGGTCCCTTTAAGAGTGTAATTGGTCCCTTTAAGAGTGAACTGCGTCCCTTTTAGCGAGAAATTGATCCCTTTAAGAGCAAAATGGGTCCTTTTAAGAGCGACCTGGGTCCCTTTAAGAGCGTTCTGGGTCCCTTTAAGAGCGAAATTGGTCCCTTTAAGCATGAAATTGGTCCCTTTAAGAGCGAAATATGTCCCTTTAAGAGCAAAATGGGTCCTTTTAAGAGCGACCTGGGTCCCTTTAAGAGCGAAATGGGTCCCTTTAAGCGTGAAATTGGTCCCTTTAAGAGTGAAATTAGTTCCTTTAAGAGCGACCTGGGTCCCTTTAAGAGCGAAATGGGTCTCTTTAAGAGCAAAATGGGTCCCTTTAACCCCTTAACGACATCGGGCGTATATTTACACCCTGATGCCGGTAAGGACGTTCAGAACTGGGCCGCGCGGCGACCCCGCTCTGAACCGCGGCGGTCCTGGGTGGCGCTTGTAGCCCGGGACCGTAGGTATTAGCGGGCACGGTCCGATCGCCGTGCTCGCTAATACAGTAATCAGATGCAGCTGTCAAACATGACAGCTGCATCCGATTACTGGATTCAGCTGTTCCCTGGTGTCTAGTGGCGGAGATCGTTCCCCCGGGATGTTATCCCTGAGGAGCGATCTCCGTAAATGAAGCCCGCCGTGGACCGCTCCAAGATGGCGCCGTCCCTGGCTCGGCACGCAATTCCTTCCGGCTGCAGCAGCCGGAAGTAAACGAGTGCCTATCTCATGGATCTCTGCAGCATATCTATGCTGCAGAGATCTCTATGAGAGATCAAAGCACTTATACTAGAAGTCCCCCAGGGGGGCTTCTAGTATAAGTGTAAAAGTAAAAAAAAAAAGTGTTGTTAATAGTAAAAAGCCCCCTCCACTAATAAAAGTCTGAACCACCCCCCTTTTCCCAGGTTATAAATAAAAGTAAATAAATAAATAAATAAACAAACATGTTTTCTATCGCCGCGTGCGTAATCGCCCGAACTATTAATTACTCACATTCCTGATCTTGCACGGTAAATGGCATCAGCGCAAAAAAATCCCAAATTGCAAAATTGCGCATTTTTGGTCGCATCAAATCCAGAAAAATTGTAATGAAAAGCGATCAAAAAATCATATATGCGCATTCAAGGTACCGATAGAAAGAACACATCATGGCGCAAAAAATGACACCTCACACAGCCCCATAGACCAAAGGATAAAAGCGCTATAAGCCTGGGAATGGAGCAATTTTAAGTGACGTATATTTGTTGACAATGGTTTAAATTTTTTACAGGCCATCCGATACAATATAAGTTATACATGTTACATATCGTTTTAATCGTAACGACTTGAGGAACATATATAACAAGTCAGTTTTACCCCAGGGCGAATGGCGTAAAAACACATTTCCCCAAATAAACAAAATGCTTTTTTTTTTTCAATTTCACCACACTTTGAATTTCTTTCTGGTTTCGCAGTGTACTTTATGCAAAAATTCAGCCTATCACTGCAAAGTACAATTAGTGACGCAAAAAATAAGGGCTCATGCGGGTTTCTAGGTGGAAAAATGCAAGTGCTATGACCTTTTAAGCACAAGGAGGAAAAAACTAAAACGCAAAAATCGAAATTGGCTCTGTCCTTAAGGAGTTAAGAGCGAAATGGGTCCCTTTAAGAGCAACCTGGGTCCCTTTAAGAGCGAAATGGGTCCCTTTAAGCATGAAATTGGTCCCTTTAAGAGTGAAATTGGTCCCTTTAAGAGCGACCTGGGTCCCTTTAACCCTTTAAGGACATGGCCCATTTTCGTTTTTACGTTTTCGGTTTTTCCTCCTTGTGTTTAAAAGGTCATAGCACTTGCATTTTTCCACCTAGAAACCCACATGAGCCCTTATTTTTTGCGTCACTAATTGTACTTTGCAATTACAGGCTGAATTTTTGCATAAAGTACACTGCGAAACCAGAAAAAAATTCAAAGTGTGGTGAAATTGAAAAAAACAACGCATTTCTTTTATTTGGGGGAAATGTGTTTTTACGCCATTCACCCTGGGGTAAAACTGACTTGTTATGCATGTTCCTCAAGTCGTTACGATTAAAACGATATATAACATGTATAACTTATATTGTATCTGATGGCCTGTAAAAAATTCAAACCGTTGTTAACCAATATACGTTCCTTAAAATCGCTCCATTCCCAGGCTTATAGCGCTTTTATCCTTTGGTCTATGGGGCTGTGCGAGGTGTCATTTTTTGCGCCATGATGTGTTCTTTCTATCGGTACCTTGATTTCCCATATACGTGTTTTTGATCGCTTTTTATTAAATTTTTTCTGGATTTGATGCGACCAAAAATGCGCAATTTTGCACTTTGGGATTTTTTTGCGCTGACGCCGTTTACCGTACGAGATCAGGAATGTGATTAATTAATAGTTCGGGCGATTACGCACGCGGCGATAGCAAACATGTTTATTTATTTATTTATTTGTTTACTTTTATTTAAAACCTGGGAAAAGGGGGGTGATTCTGACTTTTATTAGGGGAGGGGGCTTTTTACTATAAACAACACTTTTTTTTTTTTTTTACACATATACTAGAAGCCCCCCTAGGGGACTTCTAGTATATACACTTGGATCTCTCATTGAGATCTCTGCAGCATAGATATGCTGCAGAGATCCATGAGATCGGCACTCGTTTGCTTTCGGCTGATGCAGCCGGAAACAAACGAGTGCCGAGCCGAGGACGGCGCCATCTTGGACGCGTCCCCGGCCGGCATCAGTAACGGAGATCGCTCCTCCGGGACAAGGTCCCGGAGGAGCGATCTCCCCCACTAGACACCAGGGAAACGTTGCCTCCGGTAATCGGAGGCAGCTGTCAACTTTGACAGCTGCCTCCGATTAGCTAATTAGCGGGCACGGCGATCAGACCGCTAATAGCGGCGGTCCCGGGCTACACGCGGCACCCGGGATCGCGGCACTTCAAAGCGGGGCCGCCGCGCGGCCCCGCTTTGAAGTGCAAGTGAGGACATAGGACGTACCGGTACGTC
This sequence comes from Dendropsophus ebraccatus, assembly GCF_027789765.1. Lineage (NCBI taxonomy): Eukaryota > Metazoa > Chordata > Amphibia > Anura > Hylidae > Dendropsophus > Dendropsophus ebraccatus. The sequence continues at coordinate 105,838,695 of NC_091455.1, forward strand.
CTATGTCCTTAAGAGGTTAAGAGCGAAATGGATCCCTTTAAGAGCAAAATGGGTCCTTTTAAGAGCGACCTGGGTCCCTTTAAGAGCTAAATATGTCCCTTTAAGAGCAAAATGGGTCCCTTTTAGCGTGAAATTGATCCCTTTAAGAGCAAAATGGGTCCTTTTAAGAGAGACCTGGGTCCCTTTAAGAGCAACCTGGGTCCCTTTAAGAGCGAAATGGGTCCCTTTAAGCGTGAAATTGGTCCCTTTAAGAGCGAAATGTGTCCCTTTAAGCCGAAATATGTCCCTTTAAGAGCAAAATGGGTCCTTTTAAGAGCGACCTGGGTCCCTTTAAGAGCGATATGGGTCCCTTTAAGAGCGATCTGGGTCCCTTTAAGGGCGAACTGGATCCCTTAAAGAGCGACCTGGGTGCTTTTAATAGTGAAATATGTCCCTTTAAGAGCTACCTGGGTCCCTTTAAGAGCAAAATATGTCCCTTTAAGAGCGAAATATGTCCCTTTAAGAAGAAAATGGGTCCCTTTAAGAGCGACCTGGGTCCCTTTAAGAGCAAAATGGGTCCCTTTAAGAGCAAAATAGGTCCCTTTAAGAGCTACCTGGGTCCCTTTAAGAGCGATCTGGGTGCCTTTAAGAGCAAAATCGGTCCCTTTAAGAGCGAAATATGTCCCTTTAAGAGCAAAATGGGTCCCTTTAAGAGCGACCTGGGTCCCTTTAAGAGCAAAATTGGTCTCTTTAAGAGCGAAATATGTCCCTTTAAGAGTGAAATGGGTCCTTTTAAGAGCGACCTGGGTCCCTTCAGGAGCGACCTGGGTCTCTTTAGGAGCGACCTGGGTCCCTTTAAGAGCGACCTGAGTCCCTTTAAGAGCGACCTGAGTCCCTTCAAGAGCGACCTTGGTCCCTTTAAGAGCGACCTGGGTCCCTTTAAGAGCGACCTTGGTCCCTTTAAGAGTGAAATGGGTCCCTTTAAGAGCGACCTGGGTCCCTTTAAGAGCGACCTGGGTCCCTTTAAGAGCCACCTGGGTCCCATTAAGAGCGAAGGGACCCAGGTCGCTCCTAAAGGGACTCATGTCGCTCTTAAAGGGACGGGAGCCAAGTTGCTCTTAAAGGGACGGCACCCAGGATTAAAGTTTATCTTAAAAGAAAGTCACTGGTAAAGGGGTAATCTGGAAGTCACTGGTAAAGGGGCGCTCTGGAAGTCACTGGTAAAGGAGCGCTCTGGAGGTCACTGGTAAAGGGGCGCTCTGGAAGTCACTGGTAAAGGGGCGCTCTGGAAGTCACTGGTAAAGGGGCGCTCTGGAAGTCACTGGTAAAGGGGCGCTCTGGAAGTCACTGGTAAAGGGGCGCTCTGGAAGTCACTGGTAAAGGGGCGCTCTGGAAGTCACTGGTAAAGGGGCGCTCTGGAAGTCACTGGTAAAGGGGCGCTCTGGAAGTCACTGGTAAAGGGGCGCTCTGGAAGTCACTGGTAAAGGGGCGCTCTGGAAGTCACTGGTAAAGGGGCGCTCTGGAAGTCACTGGTAAAGGGGCGCTCTGGAAGTCACTGGTAAAGGGGCGCTCTGGAAGTCACTGGTAAAGGGGCGCTCTGGAAGTCACTGGTAAAGGGGCGCTCTGGAAGTCACTGGTAAAGGGGCGCTCTGGAAGTTACTGGTAAAGGGGCGCTCTGAAAGTTACTGGTAAAGGGGCGCTCTGGAAGTCACTGGTAAAGGGGCGCTCTGGAAGTCACTGGTAAAGGGGCGCTCTGGAAGTCACTGGTAAAGGGGCGCTCTGAAAGTTACTGGTAAAGGGGCGCTCTGGAAGTCACTGGTAAAGGGGCGCTCTGGAAGTCACTGGTAAAGGGGCGCTTTTTTCAAGCACTATGTATTTTCCTGGAAATGCAAATCTAGTTCTAAATATATTTTTATTTAGTGGTTAATACTTTCAATCAAAGTATTTGTAAGAATGTTTGATGACTTTTTTAAAATGTTTCATTTTTTTTATCTTTATAATAAAATAATCCTGAAATTGTGCAGTTTTCATTGTCACCACTAGGGCTCAAACTAAGCTGAAACATCCTGGGTCTGTGGTGATGAGAGGAGGCTAGAGGAGGAGGTGATCTGTACAGAATTATAGACATGTGACACCAGTAAATAGAGGAGACAATAGCAGCTTCCTGTGGAATGACCTCTTCAAATATAACATAGTAACATAAATAGTTAACCCCTTTAAGACCAAGCCCATTGATGCCCGGATGTCCGCATCAAATTAATGCAATGTTCCTCACCGCCTTCTAAGAGCCATAGCGCTTTTATTTTTCCACCTATAGGACTGGTTGGTGTGTCATTTTTTGCGCCATGATCTCTAGTTTTAATTAATATCATATTGGTGTAAAAGATAAGTTATGATCGCCTTTTTTTTCCTGATATATAGTTTTAAAAAATCAGAAATCTTGTTGTTTTTTGTTTACACCGTTCACCGTGTGGGAACAAAAATGTTATATTTTAATAGATCGTACAATTCCGCATGCTACAATATGTAATATGTTTATTTATTAATATTTTTATAATGGGCAAGGGGGTATAATAAACTTTTATTGGGGGGGTTATACGTTTTTTTATACTTTTAAAAACTTTTTTTATTACACTTTTTTCACTTTAAAACATGCAATCAGTAGATTGCATATACTGATCTATGCTATGCTATGGCATATGCATGGATGGCCGATCCGACAGGACAGAGGTAAGTGACTTCCCCCCGTCTGTTGGTACAAGCGATCGGGACCCCCGCCATCTCGATAACTCAGTGACAGGAGCTTGTCCTGTCACTGAGTACCTTAAGCGATGCGATCAGGTCTCCACAAGCTGTCAGATCTGTATCAAAATGGCCAGCTGCATGAATTAAGATATCTCACCAATAAGTATGACTTACCCCCTTCCTCCCTTTTCTTATATCTTCAGATTAGGCACTGCATGGTGGAAACCCCCCTCCCCACAACCACATGGGATACCTCCCTACCAACCTTGTTTGCTGTCAAACTCCGTGGTCTGCGCCCTATATATTAGCTATTGGGCAACTTCCAGAAATTCATTAAACCACCAGCCTTAAAGATTGGGAGACACTTCTCTACAAATCATATTCACCCTCGGAATGGCTATCTGCATATAAATGGTCGTTAGGGTCTGTGATTTCCTGGCAGTTCCCCATTATGCTGGTGTGGTTGCGGCCAGACAGGCTTCCTTATGCACATACTATGGGACTATCCACACCTAACAACCTTTTGGTTTGTAGTGACCCTATTAATTTTGGATCTGGACAGAGTTCCCCCACATGCCTAATTGCCTTTAGCAGACATACCATCAAGTCCTTTAGCACTATATGGTCACTTGCCACAAACATAACCTTTTTTCTTTCTATACCTCTGTCCTCTCTCCAACTTTCCCAAAATAAAAGGACATAGGGAAGGACGACCATCCTTCTTCCACTCTCTCTTTTTTCTTGCCTCGTGACCACCTTCAGGAGCACATAATGTGGAGTTCTATGACTCTTTGATTTTGCTTACACTGTCAATACCGATATTGTCACTAAACCTCATGCCTATGAGGGAACAGACTGCTGGGACCCAAACTAATTCTAGGAACAGAGACAAAATTGACCCCAGAATTAATGCTATCCCAGAGGGGAATACCCTTTAAAGCAGCAGGTTCTCCCCAATAAACCTGCTGATTTGCCACAGACGTACTTTCCATGATGTCTGCAGGGCTGTTAATAAATCTTCTCTTCTATTTTTCTTTATTTAGATATAGCCTAATTGCCCCTATGCTAATGAGGGGCTTAGGAGCATTTGGGGTGTTACCTGACGGGCCAGAGCACTTGCTCGGCCTGCCCAGTCCGCCCCCTCCCGTGCCCCCCCTTCCATTGCCGCTCTTTATGCTTACATGAATATGCATAGTGGGCGGCCCTGAGCACCCCCCTCCTCCCGCCCAGCACGCCCCCTCCATTGCCGCTCACTATGCTTATGCACAGTGGGCGGCCCTGATCAACCCCCTCAGCCAGCCCAGCATGCCCCCTATATTGCTGCTGATGAGCTTTACCATCACACAACCCAGGCTCCCAGCGGCAATCACACTCCTGCCAGCTGCATATTGTAGCAAAGAGCAGCATACTCTCCTGGGCTCCTGATTGGCTGGGCATTGGCAGCAAGATAGGGGCATGCTGGCCTGGCTGAGGGGGTTGTTCAGGGTCGCCCACTGTGCATAAGCATAGTGAGCGGCAATTGAGGGGGCGGGCTGGGCAGGCGGAGGGGGGTGCTCAGGGCCGCCCACTATGCATATTCATGTAAGCATAGTGTGCGGCAATTGACGGGGCTGCGCGGAAGGGGGCGGACTGGGCGGGCCGAACAAGTGCTCCAGCCCGTCAGGTAACGCCCCAAATGCTCCTAAGCCCCTCATTAGCATAGGTTCAATTAGGCTATATCTACATAAAGAAAAATAGAAGAGAAGATTTATTAACAGCCCTGCAGACATCATGGAAAGTACGTCTATGGCATATCAGCAGGTTTACACGTACAGGATCCACAACAGATCCGCAGCAGATTTGATGGGGCAGATTTGATGCAGTGTTCGTTTATTTAGTTACATTGATGTCTGCGCCATCAAATCTGTTGCGGGTCCTGACGTATGAATGCACCATAAAGGGGCTTAAGTTACCTATAATTAGCTTAAAGTAAAAATTTTGTCTCTTTCACTGAATTTCTAGGTCAGTCAGATGACTATTTCTTCACCCGACCCATCCGGCCATGATGTTATAATGAACTTAGCTTCTAAGCTCTGTAAAGAATTTTGATGTCTCGCCATGTACAGGGAACATCATTGTCACGTTTTGAAACAGGGAGTGGCTGAAGACAGTGGAGGTGACATTAGCCAGGCTTGGACTGACCTGTGAGAGAAGAGAATAGGTGATGCCAAGCTGCATAACACCCTATGTGTAAGCTGTTAGTGCTGGACTCCACTTCACAATAGTGAGACCGTGGTGTTGCTATCTGCATTTTCATACTACTAGTCAATGTTCACTTTAAGGCGACTCTGTACCCATAATCTTCATAATAATGAAGCCTTGATGCAGTAGTAAGTGCAGGGAAAAAGCACTTTATATGTATATTGGGGATTTGTATAACTTTTGGGGGGCAATACACTACTTTAATAAAACTCTTAGAGGACTGGGCCAATTTCAATTTTTGCATTTTCGTTTTTTCCTCCTTGTGTTTTTTCACCTAGAAACCCACATGAGCCCTTATTTTTTGCGTCTCTAATTATACTTTGCAATGACAGGCTGAATTCTTTCATAAAGTACACTGTAAAAGCAGAAAAAAAGTATATGTGGTGAAAGTGAAAAAAAAAATGCATTTTTTTTTTTGCAGGGTTTTTGTTTTTTACGCCGTTCACCCTGGGGTAAAACTGACTTGTTATATATGTTCCTCAAGTTTTTACTATTACAACGATATGTAACATGTATAACTTTTATTTTATTTGATGGCTTTTAAAAAATTCAAACCATTGTTAACAAATATACGTTCCTTAAAATCGTTCTATTCCCATGCTAATAGCGCTTTTATCCTTTGGTCTATGAGGCTGTGTCAGGTGTCATTTTTTGCGCCATCATCTGTACTTTCTATCGGTGCCTTGATTGCACATATGTGACTTTGATCACTGTTTATTACAATTTTTCTGCATTTGATGCAGCCAAAAATGCGCAATTTTGCACTTTGGGATTTTTTGCGCTTACGCCGTTTACCGTGCGAGATCAGGAATGTGATAAATTTATATTTTGGGCGATTAAGCATGCGGTGATACCAAACATGTTTATTTATTTATTTATTTTATTTTATTTATTTTTTTATTTATAACATGGGAAAAGGGGGGTGATTCAAACTTATATAAGGGGAGTTTTTTTTTTTACACTTATACTAGAAGCTTCCCTGGGGGACTTCTAGTATAAGTACACTGATCTCTCATTGAGATCTATGCAGTATAGTTATACTGCATAGATCAATGAGATCCGCACTTGATTGCTTCCGGCTGCTGCAGCCCAAAGCAATCGAGTGCCGAGCCAGGATCAGCACCATGGGTATCGGACAAGGGTATCGCTCCCCTGCGACAACGTCACGGGGGGGGGGGGGGGTCGATCCCCCCACTAGACACCAGGGAACAGGCTGCCAGAAGTATTCAGATGCAGCTGTCAACTTTGACAGCTGCATCTTAATACTTAATTCGCAGGCACGGTGATCGGCCCTTGCCCGCTAATAGCCGCGGTCCCGGGCTACAAGGGGCACCCGGGATTGTGGCCCCGCTCTGAACTCCATTAGGCGGCCCAGGACATACGGGTATGCCCAGGGTCGTCTAGGGGTTAAACTTAGAAATATAGTCACCTTTGTCTTGATCACCATGGTAACCCCATTGTCTGCAGGTTTAATTATTATAATATTATCAGATCTTAAGCCTGCAATGCTTGATTAGCAATATTATTAAGATTATGAGGGTAATAAAAAGAAACCTTTCTCCATCTGAACCATAAAGGAAACACATCTTGTTTGACTAAACTAATAAATGTTTCCAAAGCTGGTGTGCCTCCAAGTGGCAAATAATTGCTAGGGGATCTCAAGGCCTTGGCCCTAAAATTAGCCAAACTGTCAGTTGAATTATGCTTCTCCTGTATGAGTTATCAATATTATTTAAGGAGGCTTTAAGGCAAATATTTATATTAAAAAAAAACTGAAAAAACTCAAAATACATGTCCAGTTAAATCATATTAGTATGATGGAGAAAATTTACGACAGGGCTCAAGGACTTGGTATAGAAGAATTAAACTCTGTTAAGAAAATAATATCTACTCCTATATTCTATTTACATATTTATTCTATCCATGTATAACTAAAGTGTACTCCTAATAGAAAAAAATGTATATATGCTATATACTTGTACATAAAATCCATATACTACCATTTCCTTATACTTATATATCACTTCAATGTACTACTAACCTGCAATCCTAACAGTAATGTTTCCTACATCTGCAAAAACCCCTGTGGCCAGATGTTATGAAAGTTTATGAACTGCCTCACACACACGTTTTTTGGCATTTTTCTCCCCTCCTTGGTGTTTTTACGGCATACTGTGGCATTTTTCTCCCATAGACTTCATATGCTGCTTTTTAGTGCCTCTTTTCTGTGAGAATAATGCCACTGTCTGGTCCCCAGGGGGTTAACCCAACCCCCTGTGGGCCAGACTGTGATCCAGGGGGTTAAATGGGGTGGAAGGTCGCTAGAGGTTTAACTTACCCTCCGGTCGTCTTCTCATCAGTGGCTGAGCAGGGACACTCTATCTTCGAAAAGGCAGAACCTGGAACACTTGTAGCTTAATGTGCCAGGCTCTGCTGAAGCAAGAAGCTATTGGGGTGAGTATAAACAGGGCCCCCCTTATCTCCCCAGCACTGCACCCATCCCAGTAAGGGAGGGGGGGGGCTAATTAACCCCCTTCCTTGCTGGAATGGGTACATTGTGACATCAATAAGGCTTCTATGGGATTAGGTGAGAATGGTCCGCATCCTCAATTACCCCCCAGGAGGCCACATTATTCGGTCTGGCACACAAAGGGCTGTGTGAATGTCATGCATCCTCACTTAACCCCTTGTGTGGCAGACTGTAAGCAGCAGAACAATGATGGGTGTTCTGCTCCTGGCCTTTTTTTGTGTTTTTCCCTTTTGTATTTCAGATGGATATCCAGAGGATTATGTTGGATTTGTTGGATTACGTCAATGACCAGTGTTATGTGGGTGTGGGGATGTTATTTTTAGAATAAATGACTTTTCTCTATTGTGTGGTGTTTTTATTTTCTTACTGGCTTAGTAGTGGAAGCTGTCCGATAGACGGCATTCATTACTAAATTGGGGCTTAGTGTTAGCCGGTATAAACTGGCTAACACTAACCCCCACATTATTACCCCAGTACCCACCGTACCAGGGGGAACGGTACGGTGGGTACCAGAAGTTTAGCAGCGTCAAAATTGGCGCTTCTTGACTGGGCGGTAGCAGGTTAGTATTATTAGGCTCGGTAGAGCCAACAAAAATGTCCCTTCCCATTCTGGTACTACTAGGCTGCTGCTGTTTGGTGGGTACTGAGCTGGCAAATTGTTTTCCCTATTTTTTAGTTACCAAAGGGACAGTAAATTCAGGGACAGTAAATTATTTGGCGGTTTGTTTGTGAACCGGAATAGTCTATTGAGTAAGGGGAGCATGTGCTGTTCTCTTCCTGGATGCTGGATGATTATGTATGAGCAACAGTTTATTATGAAGATATCCTGTGTAAGGAGGAGAAGAAGATGTAAGTAGTGTAGTAGTAACATCTGTCCTCAATGTGGTGTTTTCTCTCTGGGAGAAGATTGTGGGGGACATTTTAATAAGGCCCTGTCCCATTCACCTTGCCAGATTCGCTAAGAGACGGACGCTTCTTAGTGAATCTGTAGGGACCTGCGCATGCTGTGTGCAGAAATCTACATTTGCTGCACAACAGTTGTAGATTTCTGCCTGCTAAATCCGCTCCATCTCCCTGTCTGCCTAACAGGTGCAGAAAAAACACAGAATTGCAAACCACAAAAATCTGTTCTTTTTCTATAGCGTACACCGGGAGCGCATTTAAGAAATGTGCCCCTGTGTGTTGTTCTTTAGTGTGATTTGGCTGCAGAGGAGGAGTGGAGCACAAATTAAAGGGGTACTCTGGGCAACTGCGAGAAATACAGGGGGGTGGCAGGGGGGTGGTGGTGACATAATTAAGAAGTCCAATTTACCCATCCCTGTGCCCCTGCAGTGCAGTGCATGGTCCCCCACCGGTCTCCCAATTCTGTGATGTCACGGCCCAAGTCAGAAATGCCCCCCCCCCCCCAGTGACTGCAGTCACTGAGTGGCTATTTCCTGTGGGGCTGCAATGATTTAGGAGCGCAGACGCTAACATAGAGTTGATAAATCTGGGCCCATGTCTGACCACTATATCACTCGTATCTGTTATTGTAACAGTTTTTCTTTGTTTATGGTAAATATTAAGTTAGTAGTGAGTTGTTCAGGACATGTTTTGTTACAGGATATATGAGGGCATAGAGAAGGGCCAATGAGTTGCACTTTTTAGGGCAGGAGCACTGTCTGGAGGAATAGAAACAAATTAGTAAAAATAAGGCCTAATAGTGACTAGCAGCCACAATTTTGTGCTATGTACCTGTGCTCCATCTTCAGCTGAAGTTTCGGAACAGTATCCACGCTCCAGATTATACCATCAAGGAGAAAGATATCCTAAAGATGACAAAAGCCCTAGAGCAGCGTTTCCCAACCGGGGTGCCGGGGTATCCCGGTGGGAAATGTGACACTGTTGCTTTATTATCCCTAGAAGCTGTGGCCGCACAGTTTCTAGGGATATGCCGATCAGTTTGATGTTCTGCCCGCTCACACAAACATTCAATTGAGAAGAATGTAGGAGCAGGAGCTGTCATCGTCCTGCACGTACATTCAATCCCATAGGCCACCGACACTTCATGTCTGCAACCTATGGTACGAAGGGAACGTGACCTCTCCAGCAGAGGTGATGATGAGACGTCATCAAGCCTGCTGGAGGTTCCATCCCCGCGGCTTGCAAGATGGAGCCCGAAGAGAAAGAAGAGCTGCTCCATGCAGCCATACAGCCTGAATTAGGTATAATTTTTTTCAAATTGGTGCACAGCAGGTGGGGGCACAGCGAGTGGGACATAATTGCTAGGGGCAGAGCAGGCAGGGGGGCATTTATACTGAGAGTAAAAGCATGGGGGACACTATTATGATGAAAGGCACACTAGGGGGTATATTATTACTATATGGAGGGCACAATAGTTGGCATTATTACTATTTGGTGGCACAGTATGGGGCATTAGAAGTATAAGAGGCACAGCATGGGCATTATTATTATATTGAGGGCACAGCATGGGCATTATTATTATATTGAGGGCACAGCAGGATTGTTATTACTATATGAAAGGCTCAGCAGCGGGGGCATTATTACTAAATGCACAAGCCTGGAGAAACAGAAATGGCTGCACATCGCACCCATGGTTGATACGAAAGCTTGTTCAGCTACATTAAAAACCATCATCAGAAGTTGGTATATAATTTGATCAAACCATATTGCCTCATGTACCACGTGCAGGTCTCTGATACACGAGTCCCTAACCAAACAACACTGTTCAGGTCAGCAAACCCCAACCCCGCAAAGCATGCGCAAGTAGGGAAAGGGGACCACAGAATGGCCCTGCAACCCCAGTCACAGGACCAAACCCCAAAGGCCCCCCCTAACCCCGCTGGCGGAGAAGGCGTCCGCCAAGCAACAAAAGTGTTAACAAGCTGTTACCTCTCACCATTGCACCAGCAGGTACAATGGAAGAAAAGAGGAGGTACTTGCCATATGTACACAGGTGCTTCCTGATAATTTGGATCACAAGGGTCTTACAAAGGAGGAGTGCTAGCCACAAAGAAAAGGGACAGAATACATAAAATGCACAAGCCTGGAGAAACAGAAATGGCTGCACATCGCACCCATGGTTGATATAAAAGCCTGTTCAGCTACATTAAAAACCAACATCAGAAGTTAGTATATAATTTGATCAAACCATATTGCCTCATGTACCATGTGCAGGTCTCTGATAAACGAGTCCCTAACCAAACAACACTGTGCTGGTCAGCAAACGCCATCCCTGCAAAGCGTGTTGTTTAGTTAGGGACTCATGTGTATCAGACCTGCACATGGTACATGAGGCAATGTGGCTTGATCAAATTATATACTAACTTCTGATGTTGGTTTTTAATGCAGCTGAACAGGCTTTCCTATCAACCATGGGTGTGATGTGCAGCCATTTTTGTTTTTTCCAGGTTTGTGCATTATTACTATTTAGAGGGCACATTAGGGGGCATTATTACTACGGGGGGCACAGCATGGGGCATTATTAGTATAAGGGGCACATCAGGGGGCATTATTATTGTATGGGGCGTGCACAGCATGTGGCAGTATTACTATGTGGAAGCACAGCAGGAGGGATTATTAGTATAAGGGGGCACATCAGGGGGCATTATTATTGTGTGGGGGTACACAGCAGTTTAGGAGGCTATAGGAGGGAGAAAGGAAAGCTGCTGGAAATGTGCGGAGCCTAAGATGTTTGTCTGGCAGGTTCCCAAGAGATGAATTTTAGCTGGAAGAAATCGTCACGGTGGTCTGGACCGGATGGAGAGGAAAAGGGAAAGTAACATCTCGGATCAAAGTCGACGTCACTAGTGAGTCACTAAATGACGTTTTTTATATTGTGTAGAACATTATTTAGTAGGGGTGCCCCGGGCTAAATTTTTTTTCTAAGGGGTGCCCCGAGGTGGAAAAGGTTGGGAAGCACTGCTCTAGAGTCTGCCACTACACTTATCAGAGCTGTAAGAGAAAAGAATTATGTATCTTTTCTTATTGTCAATATTGTTTATATGGGGTGATGTGTTTATATAAGTGAGGCTAATTTGAATGCCCCTACTTCCCTTAGCTTTCGGTTCATATTGCCTCCACGTCCCCCTTTTTAAGACTGGCATTTCTCATACACAAATATCACCTATGTACTGTGTACTATCCCTGTATGCCCAACTCCCTCAGTTATTAGCTATAATTTGCAGCCTGTCTGTTCTTTTGCTTCTATTTCACATGGATTTGAAGTCCAGAACTGGTCTGGAGTCTAGACTTTATAGAAGGTCCACTAAGAAAGAGCATCAATCACAGACAATGGTGGCTTCTGCCTTTACCATAGTTTTCCACTTTGTGTTCTATGGAAAACAGTGCCATTGCCCACAAAGGCAGAGTATGAGTATGGCTCCTTTTTAATTGTTAACACCCTCAATCAATGTAAAAAAAAATTTCTGGGGCTTGACAATACTCTTAGACACTGTTGTTATACATTTATATTAATAATTATTTTAATGAAATGATAAAGGTCTGCATTTTACAAAATGTAAAACATTTATTGAACACACAATATTAACAACTTACTTTACCGAGAAACAAAAATGGCACATATAACAGAGGAAATACAACATCCAATGTCACTTTATAAACATATGAAGTAGAAAGAGAATTGGTAGCTAGATGTATTGCTCAGTGTCACAAATGCAGATTCTCTCTACTTATCAATGTGCTATATAACCTCTGTGCATGCACTATGCTGTTGCCTGGCAACTGTTACCGCAGGAAATAAGTCTGTAAAGAAAACCTTAAAAGCCTCCCTTATTTTAACCCATTCAGGACATGAAAAATATATACATATATACTTTTTTGCCTAACCACTTTCCAAGAGCTGTAACATTCATATTATATATATTTTTTTTCTTTCACTGATGATGCAATTTTAATGCCTTTCTAAATGGAAGTAGTTTTCAATACATATAGTAGAGTTCTTACAGTTTATGACTTTTATTAAATAATACCATTAACTGGTAGGTTTGTTTTTATTATTTCAATCCCTTTGTCTTAATGCTTTCCTATGCATTATAGCCTTTATTTTTATTTTTTTTTAAGGCAGGTATTATAGTATATCTATGGTACGCTCTAATTGGGATTACCTCAAGACTGCCCAATTATGCGAGGGTCTATAGAGACAATAAAGGAACAAAGCATGCTCCCTTACTCTGGGCATGTCATGATGACTTGTTTGACAACAGTCTGTGTAGAGATTTTACAGCATATGCAGCACAGAATGTGGGAGCTCATTAGCTGCTGGGCATGCATTTCTTTTCAATGGAGAGAGGATCCCGACCCAGAAAGAAACGTATTTCCAGCATGAGTAAAGGGTTAGAAATGTTGGAACTGAATACGTCTTTCTCCCAGTATTTGCTGTTAAGGGAGACTTCTAACAGCAGATCTCAATTAAACTGGAAAGGTAGATTACTTTTATTTCACACGCATGGCTAGCTCAAATGGGCATGATCACTTAAAACAAAAACAAAAAAAAAAACAACACAAACTTGACATGTTGTAGAGACATATTGAACATTTTTATTGGTTAGGGTAAAGCATGCTACCCAGATGATCTTGTTACCTGCAATAGGAGGAAGGTCAGTGACTAAGTCCATGACAATATGCACCCAAGGTTGATGTGGAATGAGCAAAGAGTGAAGCAGACTAGCTGGTCTCAGACAGGATGTTTTGTTTTGAGTACAGGTGGTGCAAGAAGCAACATACTCCTTGACATCCTTCAATAGACTTGGCTACAAGTAGTAATGGGAGATCAGCTGCCCGGTCTTATGGGCTTCAGAATGCCTGGTGATCAGGGAAGAATTACTGAATTTCTCCTCTGCAGAATTTAGATGGCCACAGGAACCAAGCATTCTTAAGGAATGATGTGACAAGAAGCGTCTTTTTGTCTCAGGACACCAGATGCTCGTGAGAGAGTGTCGGCTTTTATGTTCTCCTCCGCAGGATGCAAATGGATGATAAAGTTGGACCTGGAGAAGAAGAGTGACCACCTTGCTTGCCTGGGATTGAGATGCTGAGCCGTCTGAAGATAGAGCAGACTCTTATGGTCCTTGTAGATGGTGATTGAATAACTTGCTCCTTCCAAAAGATGACTCCATAGTAGGGCTGGGCAGTATACCACAAAAATACTGATACCTATGGGCGTAGCTACCATAGAGGCAGGGTAGGCAGTTGCTATGGGGCCGTGCAGGAGGGGGGCCCGGAGGAGAAGGTAAGAGCGTGTGTCCTTCTGCTTAACCACTTATGTATTGCAGTGTGTAAGTGACCCAATGTTTACTTACATGCTGCAACACAAAAAAAAGGTTAACAAGCAGAAGACAGAGATCTCTGTTTCACTGCTCTGATAACCCCTGACCTCTGTTCTCCAGCTAGCAATCAAGTAGGAAAGGAAAATGTGCAGAGCTCCTTGCAGAGGTCAGGGGTTATCAGTTCACCAGAAGTAAAGCAGATATAAATATTATATATACACACACACACACACACACACACACACACAGTACTTTGTGTTGTGCCTAGGGGAGGGGGGCCCCTTAAATCTTTTTGCTATGGGGCCCCATGAATCCTAGCTACGCCCCTGCCGATATCGTCTCTGGCGTCGGTTAACCGACCTCAACTTGGCCAGGACGGTATCTGCTGTTTTTTTTTTCTGGTCTGAGCTGTTCGGCCTGTCAGAGCGCCTCCTCCCCGCTCCAGTCCCGGCTTGTCAGTACCTCCCCCCCCCCTCAATGTCAGAGCGTCCCCCAACACACACGCGGGCGGCCGGCGTGAGCCGGTATCAGAGCGGAGGTGGAGGAGCAGCAGTGGTGAGAATGTCTGAGTGCCCTCATCCTCCTGCAACCGCCCCGTCATCAGAGCGTTTGCACCCGACCAGTACGAACGCCCTCCGCCCGTTACCAGAGCGCCCGCACCCGTCCCATCACCCCTTCCCCATCAGTCCTGTCCCATGTGAGCGCCCCCCCCCCCCCACACCAGCACCGTGTGAGCGCCCCCCTCTCTGCATCAGTCCCGTCCGAGCGCCCCCCTCGGCCTCAGTCCCGTCCGAGCGCCCCCCTTCCGCATCAGTCCCGTCCGAGCGCCCCCCCTCCGCATCAGTCCCGTCCGTCAGTAACAGTACAGGGCTGCAGCCTAGGAGGAATGAATGGAGCTGCAGCAGGCAGGATGCCACACACAGCAATGTCTCCTATTATGTGTGTGGCATCCTTCCTGCTGCAGCCCCATTTATTCCTCCTAGGCTACAGCCCTGTACTTCCCATACCTCCATCCCTATGTGCCCTCTATATAGTAATAAACCCCTAATCGTCCCCCCTATAGTCATACACCCCTATCCACCATCCATCACTATGTGCCCCCTATATAGTCATACACCCCTATCCGCCCCCCGTATAGTCATACACCCCTATCTGCCCCCCTGTATAGTCATACACCCCTGTCCGCCCCCCTGTATAGTCACACACCCCTATTTGCCCCCCCTGTATAATCATACAATCCCTATCCTCCCCCCAGATAGTCATACTCCCCTATCTGCCCCCGTATAGTCATACACCCCTATCTGCCCCCCGTATAGTCATAAACCCCTATCTGCCCCCCGTATAGTCATACACCCCTTTCTGCCCCCCTGTATAGTCATACACCCCTATCTGCCCTCCGTACAGTCATACACCCCTATCTGCCTCCCCTTTTACAGTCATAGAACCCTATACGCCCCCACCATCCTTATATGGCCCCTTTATAGTCATACACCCCTTTCCCTATGTATGTACACGTCTAGGTCTCTGCTGAGACCCCCTAAAAATGACTAATAATAATAATAATAATGACAGTGGACTAAATGGCACAGCCTTGGGTTGCTGCTCAGTGAGTTACTTGTTTGTTTTTTTTCTACTTTTTTAAATCAAAATATTGCCCGTTTGGCATGGCAAGTGGGTGTGGTTTGCAAAAAAGGGCGTGTCATATTTATCGCTCAATTATCGTTACAGCAGCTACAACCGCGATATTGATTTAGACCAATATCGCCCAGCCCTACTCCATAGCCAATTTGATGTTCAAAAGCTCTCAATCCCCAATGGTGTAATTCTGTTCAGCTGGCAAGGTGGTCTTGGAAAAGAAGCCACAGGTCTTAGTTTTCCTTCTGGGTGATCACTGCTCCAGCACCTTACGAGGAAGCATTAACCTCCAAGAAAAATAGCCTAGCAGGGTCTGGAGGGGACAGAACTGAAGCAGAGGCAAAGGCAGATTTTAACTTACAAAAGGCTTGCTCAGCTTCATCTGATTATTGCTAGGGGTTAGCACCCTTCTTGGTAAGGGCCACAATTTGCGCAACCAGGGTGCTGATACCGTGTTTCCCCGATAGTAAGACACCCCCGAAAGTAAGACATAGTTGGACTTTCGGGGGCTGGGCTAAAGTAAGACATTCCCCCAAATGTAAGACATAGTACAGTACAGTCATGTGCAGCCGCTGGTGGTCCCTCTGATTGGCCCAGCGGATTCCTGACGAGGAGAAGCCACACCCAGCGCCGCTGGTGGCACCTCTGATTGGCCCAGCGGGTCCCTGAACGTGGAAGAAGAAACAGCAAGTAAGGCGTGCTGCTGATGATGAGAGGGGAGAGAGGAGCGCAGCGGCCCCCCTCCCCTCTCCATAGGTATGGCTGTAACCCGGCCCTGCTCTCAGTACCGTAGCAGCAGCACGTGGGTGTGTTTATTGCTGTAACCCAGCGCGGCCCCTGCTCATTCTTATGGAGAGGAGAGGGGGGCCGCTGCGCTCTCTCCCCTCTCAGCAGCACGGAATCAGCAGGGCCCCCCTCCCCTCTCCATAGCAATCAGCAGGGCTGGGTTACAGCCATACCTCCCAACCGTTGCTGGGCAGTGTGGTCTTAACCCTTTCCTTAACAGTGTGGCATTAATCCTCTCCTGGGCACTGTGGCATTAACCCTTTCATGGACACTGTGGCATTAACCCTTTCATGGGCACTGTGGCATTAACCCTCTCCTGGGCACTGTGGCATTAACCCTCTCCTGGGCACTGTGGCATTAACCCTCTCCTGGGCACTGTGGCATTAACCCTCTCCTGGGCACTGTGGCATTAACCCTTTCATGGACACTGCGGCAAGTCCCCATACGGTACATTGCATGGAGACTTGCTGCGATTGCTGTGGGATAATGTACGGGGATGTAATCCTATGGGAGACTGTGATATGAAATATTAGGAATTCTTATATCGTACACTATATTTTTGCCCATAGACATGAGCGCTTCCGGTTCCAGTGGTAAAAGGAAGAGCTACACCGTGGAGTATAAAAAAGCGATTGTCGAAGAATCTTGGGGCAAAAATTTAGTGGAGTTCTGCAAGAATAAAATGTTGGATCACCGACTGGTCCAAAAATGGCGTGCAGAATACACTAACCTGAGTGAAAAAGTGGAGAGCGGAATGGCTAAAAAGCGCAAGATTGGATGTGGCCGTCAGCCAATGTATACAGAGCTGGAAAGCCTGGTCTGTGAGTGGGTTGCGGACAGGAGAGCAAAGACATTGGTGGTGACCAGGGCTCAGATTCAGGAATATGCTCTTGCAGTGGCACCACAGTTTGACATTTCCCCTGAACAATTCAAGGCATCACAGCACTGGGTGGATAACTTTCTTGAACGCAATGACCTGTCATTGAGAAGAGCAACAACCCTCTTTAGGCTGGAAGATGCTGAGGTCGTTAAACGTGCATTTGCCTACAAGAAGTTTGTAGATGACATTGACTTCTCTAAGTACAGTCTGTGTAACATGATCGCCATGGATGAAACTGCCGTGTTTATGGGCCAAGCAGCTCAAACCACCATTGATCAACGAGGTGCCTCCTCAGTGTACGTTCCCTCCACCGCTTATGAAAGTGCACGTGTCACCTGCATATTGGCGATTCGTCTGGATGGCACTAAAGTAACACCGCTACTCATTGCAAAGGGCAAGAAGGAGAAGATTGAGCGGTTTTCTGGCATTTATGTGCTGGAAACTGAAAAAGCCTGGGCCACACAAGCTGCTATAAGGAAGTGGCTTGATGTAATGCTGCCGCTTGTTATGAGAGGGAACAAAAGAGGGATGCTGATCTGGGATGCAGCCAGCACACACCGCGCCAAAACCATGAAAAGCTTCCTTCATGAGCGGAGAATCGACCAAATCATGATTCCTGCAGGGATGACTGCTTATCTTCAGACTCTGGATATCGCCATTAACAAGCCGTTCAAGGACCATCTTCGTGCGGAAATCAATGACTACATTGAAAACCGAATGGAGAGGAATGTACGTGGGAACTTTGTAAAGCCCAGACTGCCAGAAATTGTGAACTGGGTGAAGAATTCATGGGATAAGATCACTGACACGTGCATTGCAAATGCACTGCGAGCTGGCTACCTGGACAAGACCTGCTCATTTCAGGACAGTGCCATTGCTACTCATGAGAGATATGGGCCAATCATTCAGCAGAAAATAGAGTCCCAAGAAAATCCACAGGAACCTCAGAGTGTGGATATTTATGATGATGTTCCTGAAGATGATGACATGGTTGTCATGGAATAAATCTGTTTTATCTTCAGTATAACATATTCAGACTGTTCGTTCTTACCGTTTTTCATTGTTGTACATGTTTTACATGGAAATACCGTCATGATACGGTTGTAACAAGACATTCTTGGCACTTGCTTTTATAAACCTGTTTTGTGGTGAATACCATACTGTTCAGGTTGTTAATAAATGTTAATTTTATGGTTAAAACAAAAATCTAAATTTTTTTTTCCAATATAAGACATACCCCAAAAGTAAGACATAGTGGGACTTTTGGGAGTAAAAAGAACGTAAGACACTGTCTTACTTTCGGGGAAACACGGTAATAGCTGGTGAACCCCAGGAACCGGAACAATATTGTTTTATACATATATTAAAAAATTATTGTAAAAATTTGTCATTGCCATTTATGGGGAAGTTACCCAACATACATTCCTTTTCAGTTAAGGCTTTTTGACACTTTGTTGCATTGTCCATCTGAGAAGTAAGTTTACAATATCCCTTTGTATGGAACAGCACTGTCAGCTGTACTATTCCATACAGCAAATAAAGATAAACCTCAATGTTTACTGCCCAAACCCGAAACCAAAATAATACTGTTTTATGGTCCTAATAGACAAAGCAATCTATTGTTTTCTTAGATTAATGCTAAACGAGTGCTTTTGCGAACGACCTGAGATGTTAACCATAATACATGGAACAATAGTCACTAGTTACAATTGTAATTACTACCTATCCAGCAGGCTGATCCAGGACTATGTAAAGGGTTAAATTGCTGTGGGTGGTGCTAGTCTATTCTTTTTTGCTTGGTTTACTATTATGAACTATGCTACAAGGAAATGAGCTAGTTTTAACCCTCTCAATGGTTCTGGATCAGTCTAGGTGTTAATTTGCTGGATACTGTTTGCTGTGCCGACCACTGCATCCTGTTTGTTTGAATTTATTTACTTTTGTATTGGTCTGAGCATGCTTTATGAGCAGAGCAGCTGCTTATAATGGACATGATTATGGCTCAATGGACAATCATATATGTGACAAATATCAATGATATATTAATAAACAATCAATAAGGAGAGTAAGAAAAGTGCAGTCAATATAGGCAGAGAGGACGCCAGCGCCTTCTTTATTCAGTGCAGCACATAAGGAGGACTACAAGTACTGCGCATAAAAAAACATCAGAATTGCTACACTGGCTAAGAAATGTGTCCATTTTATACTCAATACATTAAAATCTTATGAAACGTGTAAACGAGTGCTAAGAAGACTGAGAACTGGCTGTCAGTTCTAAGTTCGCTCTGTCAGTTCTAAGTTCGCACGCATGCGCGAGTTACATTAAGTGATGAGTTGTGTTCACTGCGCAGGCGCGCGTCTCCATGTCTGGATGAGCACCGTGTGGCACCTTCTGCACAGGCGCGCATTACGTAAACGGTGAAGTCATCCACTCCGTGACTAGGGCACCGCTTGATGACGTCTTGGACCGGCGGGTGTCTCAGGATTGGATGTAAGTGTTGTGACTACTGACTGGCTGGCTCAGTGATCGGTTTCTGATTTGGAGTGTGGCTTTATGTGGGCGTACCATGGACATGACGTGAGTGCAGGTGAGCGGTACCTGCGCACGTCTATCATCAGGACGGGGAGGTTTCACATCATGAGCCATAGTTCGACTATGTTGATAGGTGGTCTTAGGTCTCCTCCCCCTTTAGTAAATTACATACAAGGTTATATAAGACCAAACAATGCCAGGGACACCGCCATTTGCCCTACACCTGAAGACGCTCCGTTTAGGAGTGAAACTAGTTGTGGAGGCGGTGTTCAGATTTTAAAATTCTACTACCACAGTCAGATTGTTCTGGTTAGACTGCAGCTAATTCAGACTATTATTGGTACCACATGTTAGTGGACTTATACAGTTCTAGGTTTGACTGTGGAGCAGTGTTTTTAATATTATATTCTCACTATACAATATTATTTACATTATAATAAAAGTTACGTTTTATTAGTTTTTCGGGGTTATCCCGGCTTAGTTGGGCTCTTGGCCCTTTGTGTTTGTAGAACCAATTGTGGAATAGCCGGGTACTCCGTTTTGGCAAGGCACTATATTTTTTGAGTTGTGTGTTTTCAGTTGGGGGTATACCCTATGCCCATGTGTGCCATAACCCCGCATGATGGCGGGCTTTCTTTCGCATAATTTCAGTGCTGATGACTATTTGAATGAGACATCACAAGTATTTACTACTGATAATTTACCTCTGAATAATTTTAATATTCAAGCGGCATTTAAGAACCTTACAAAAACGTTTAAGTCACAAATTCGTTCTTGGTGGGAGGTGGCAAGTTTTGAACATTATCTACAGAAAAAGATTGTGTATAGGGGTTTGAGAATTCCCATCTTTCCCAATTCTCATAAAGAGGATCCGTCTTTCATACAGGGGTGGGAGAGAGTTCTTACAGAGAGCTCGTTGCGTATGATCAAGTATTTACTTGACTACGAGCGAACCCATTACGTTAAAATACAAGAACAGCTTAATAAGGAGGTCGTAGAAATTAGGGCATTTGTTACTAATCCTGAATTTAACAGTCTAGAGCAGAAACTTCAAAAAAATCTTGAGAGCTTCAAAAGTGAAATTAAAGAGAAGAAACATAATAAGTATATAAGAGACTGTCAGGATTTTGAGTTAGGGCAGGTCTATATAAGAAAAGGAGTGGTAATTTTTTCAAACCTAAATACCGTTCGAAACCTCAGGTCAGGAGGAATCAGGATCTGATTACGAAGGTCCGAATCGTCTGGGCACCAAACGTAAAAATTTTCGGTATAGGTCTGGTCCGCAACAACAACAGAAAAAGAGAACTGCCCCGTTACCAACCCCCCACCCCCCTAGAGGATCGCGTTCATCAACTGTAAATATACCGTACACACCATGCAACGCTACTCCCAATCCATCGGGACAATTGGCTCCTGTAATTCCATCTATACCTACCTCTGCACAATATGGTTCATCCAGTGTTGCCTCTATGGATTATCCTCAGAATCCTGATCCATTACAGAACCTCAATGCCAATTTGGCTCGTCAGAATTTGACACCAAATGTTGGCATCCAGGCAAGTGCTTCCAACCCAGTTACTTTTCCGTTCCCAGCTACTCCTTTTTTAGGGATGAGTTTACCTCCGCGTCTACCGAGAGATCGATCGAACTAAGAGAGGGGTCTATAGATGCCTTACAAATTTATAATTTATCTTCACATATATTCACTGAACATCAGATCAGACTCCTTAGTAAGGGTCTCTCTTTTACACCCACCCCTAGAAGGGATACTTTCAATTGGGTGAAAGATGTTAATCTCTTTATAAGAAAAGTAGCTCTACATAAGTGGCATTTACAGCGCCAACGAGATGGCAGATTACTCCTCCAACAAGAACAAGAGGCACAAAATGCCCTAGTAGACCTCCTAATGGAAAGTGAGAGTTTCCATGTTACTATTCCTCAGACGGATCTACAACCAAGATCAACTTTCACCCCTAATCTGTCCATTTATCCCAATCTGGAGACATTCCTCACTCTAGTGACGGAAGATCTCAAGAGATTACCTATACGGAGAGAGAGGGTATCTCAAAATCTTACAGTTGAGGAACAAATGGCACTTGAGAAACTGAAATCTAATTCAGAGCTTATACTTAAACCTTCAGACAAAGGGGGGAATATTGTTGCTATGGACAGGGTTGAATATGTCAGAATGGTGAAAGCCCTTTTGGATGACAGTAATACCTACTCCATTTTACCCCAAGATCCTACGAAGATTTTCTTACAAGAATTAAAATCTCTCTTAGATGAAGCTAGGTCGTCACAAGTCTTAACTGATAAGGAGTACAAATACATTTATAACCCTCAACCTACGGTGGCGACATTCTATGCGCTGCCGAAAGTACATTAAAATGTTACACCTATCAGGGGCCGTCCCATTGTCTCTGGTAATGACTGTCTTACTCAGGGAGCTAGTGTGTATGTCGACAGGGTCCTCATGCAGTTTGTCACCTCTCTCCCTTCCTATTTACGTGACACGAAAGACACAGTCACGAAAATCACCAATCTTTCTGATACTACTTTTCTCGCAAGTCTTGATGTAGAATCTCTCTACACTAATATACAGCACCATTTAGGCCTTGAGGCGGTATCACATTTTCTTAACACTAGAAGTCGGCACTTGGCAACACATAACACTTTTGTTTTGTCACTTTTGAATTTTGTGTTGACACACAATTATTTTTTATTTGACGGTACTTATTATTTTCAAACGAAAGGGACCGCCATGGGGAGTACTTGTGCACCTACTTATGCTAATTTGTTCTTAGGGTGGTAGGAGTTTTTTCACGTATTTAATGAGGATTTAAGTTTTTTCACAAGTCACATTCTTTTTTGGGGTCGTTTTATTGATGACGTTTTGATTTTGTGGGAGGGAGAGAGGGACCTGTTTGAGGATTTTGTCGACATACTTAATCACAATGATCTGGGTATGCATTTTACCCATGAGATACATAAACATTCCATTAATTTCCTGGATATTACAATCAGCATTGATGAGAATCTTACTATTCAGACAGATATTTACCGTAAACCCACGGCGATGAATAATCTTTTACATTGGACCAGTTGGCATCCCACCCCACTCAAGAGTGGGATACCGACAGGCCAATATCTTCGTGCCAAACGTAATTGTTCTAATGAATTAGATTTCCAACGAGAATGTAGGAACCTATACACTTGTTTCAGCACCCGTGGTTACCCCAAAAAGTCCCTCAAAAAGGCCTATCATAGAGCCTGTTCTAGTGATCGCTCTGTTTTGTTGGCCAATGCCATTAGTGATCAAGGGATGAGAAGGGAAACTAAGAGGATCAGGTGCATTGGCACATATGATGCGGACGCTGTGGAGGTTCGAAGGATCCTCCAAAAACATTGGAGGATCCTCACTCTGGATGAAGATCTAAGAGATGTGGTGGGACAGAGGCCCAATATCACCTATCGACGTGGAAAAAATCTTAGGGACTTACTTGTGCACAGTCATCTGCCAAGTGGTAGTATCCCAAGAAATCCATCCATAGTTGGCTCGTTTCCCTGTGGGCATTGTGCCTTTTGCCAATATATGTCTAAAACAGGTGATTTCACAAACCCAGTGGATGGCAGAATATATACCATTAGACAATTTATTAATTGTAGCTCCAGGGGAGTAATATATGCCATCCAATGTGGTTGTAGGAAACTTTATGTTGGCAAAACGATCCAGGAGCTGAGAAGACGGTTGTCTAAACATCTCAGCTCCATTCGTACAACTCAGGATACACCACTGTCCAGACATATTCACGCGTTTCACAATGGTGACTATAGCCACCTTAGAGTATGGGGTGTATGTCAGTTGACAGTGGGACCCCGTAAGGGTAATTTGGACAAAAAATTGCTTCGTGAGGAGGCTAGGTGGATTTTCCGCCTGTCAAGTCTTAGCCCTAATGGACTTAACGAAGGGTTTTCATATGCTGCATTTTTATGATCATAACAGCACTGTGGTATACTTTATGATTTATTTATGTGAGATGTTATTTCCCTGGCATTTTATAATTATTTTTCTTTTGATATGTATTAATATCTAATGGTGAGAAGTGGGTTGATATCCTTGGATTATTTGTCACTCTATCCTAGTATATTTATTAAAATAATTTACAATTAATTACAGATAGAATAGTTAGTTAAGGATGTAGTATAACCTAGTATAACCTATTGCCTTTGTTAATATTAGCTTGACAGCATCATTGTGAATGTTTACATAAGGATTTTGATATCCATAAGCCTGGCTGTCAGTTCTAAGTTCGCGCTGTCAGTTCTAAGTTCGCGCGCATGCGCGAGTTACATTAAGTGATGAGTTGTGTTCACTGCGCAGGCGCGCATCTCCATGTCTGGATGAGCACCGTGTGGCACCTTCTGCGCAGGCGCGCATTACGTAAACGGTGAAGTCATCCACTCCGTGACTAGGGCACCTCTTGATGACGTCTTGGACCGGCGGGTGTCTCAGGATTGGATGTAAGTGTTGTGACTACTGACTGGCTGGCTCAGTGATCGGTTTCTGATTTGGAGTGTGGCTTTATGTGGGCGTACCATGGACATGACGTGAGTGCAGGTGAGCGGTACCTGCGCACGTCTATCATCAGGACGGGGAGGTTTCACATCATGAGCCATAGTTCGACTATGTTGATAGGTGGTCTTAGGTCTCCTCCCCCTTTAGAAAATTACATACAAGGTTATATAAGACCAAACAATGCCAGGGACACCGCCATTTGCCCTACACCTGAAGACGCTCCGTTTAGGAGTGAAACTAGTTGTGGAGGCGGTGTTCAGATTTTAAAATTCTACTACCACAGTCAGATTGTTCTGGTTAGACTGCAGCTAATTCAGACTATTATTGGTACCACATGTTAGTGGACTTATACAGTTCTAGGTTTGACTGTGGAGCAGTGTTTTTAATATTATATTCTCACTATACAATATTATTTACATTATAATAAAAGTTACGTTTTATTAGTTTTTCGGGGTTATCCTGGCTTAGTTGGGCTCTTGGCCCTTTGTGTTTTTAGAACCAATTGTGGAATAGCCGGGTACTCCGTTTTGGCAAGGCACTATATTTTTTGAGTTGTGTGATAAAGAACTCTCACAATATAGAAATGACCTGGTTTTTATGCAAAAATGGATGCAACTACATGAAATAGAGTTAAGTAGACTATGAAACAATAATGAGTGATTTATGTAAAAGTAAAATAAAATTATGTACCAGAGTATTAGAAAAGCAGTTTCAAACACCTATTAAAAAATTGGAACACAAGCTGGTTTCACTACAAATTCCTTAGTGACAAAGAGGATTGTGAGAACGGAAAAAAATTTCCAAAGGCAACAACGACAAAAAATTTTTTAAAAAATTTAAGCACAAGAAAGTATCTTGGCATTAATAAACACACTACTAATATGGATGAGAAACAAGGGACATCAATAGTTGTGAATCTAACCGTTTATACTATTCTAAACTAACAGTAACAATATTGGTTTTGGAAAAGGGACCAAGTCTTTGCTTGTCAGAAAAATACGACCCAATGTAGTCTAAAGTAGACCTATTTAAATATATACATAAACTTAATTTTAAAAGGTTCTATCATAATAAAAGTAAAAATAAAAGGCCTGATTATGCTGAATTGTCTTATTCGTACTTACAAAAGAATGTAGCAGTATAAAGAAGCTAATGTGCATTTTATACGTAGAATTCATCCACAAGGCTCCATACCTTGTTGTGAGAATCCTTACCGCCTCCCACTCTTCCTCACTATCCTTTTCAAACCCACTGTTACTCTTTTGGTCAATATACAATCTAGGATACAGTATGGGTTGTACAAAAAGCAATATCAGCTTATTCTGTGATGCTATTGTATTATGGTTTTATATACTGTATTATCTGACTATTTCTACTATATTTATATGGATCAATGTGTTCTACAGTTGCTTTGTGATGTACATCTAAAGTTCTTAATAAAAGTTACAAAAAAAGTGAAAGTAATGATGAACAAGGTGGTGAAGTTTTTTACTTTTACCATTTTGACATAATAGTAACTATCTTCCTAACAAAAACCCACAAAGACTTCCGGTTCCGGCGCCATGCTGTAGAGACGCGCGCCGGCACAGCTCCGCTCCTAGACTCCCCTACCCGCAGCCCGCTCACCCGCAACTGGCCGGAGGGAAACACCGGGGTCCCCCCACTCGCCCCCCGACACCATGGAACGTTACCTGAACAAAAAGGGCATGCAAGCATGAATCGGAGGCAGGAAATCCCGCCACCTCGATGGAGTAGAGGCCAGTATGGCGTCGTCGCCTGCTTCCTCTCGAGCTGCATCACAAGACAGATCTGGAAGAGAGTCCTCAGGTGGGGAGGAAGACTCAGACATCCTGCCGATTGACTATGTGACCTTGGCGGCAGAGGTAGCCAGACGGATTACACCAGGTCTGCAGGAGTCCGTATGCAAGGCAGTTACCACCATCCTACAGCAGGCACAGAAGGAGCTGACAGCCCAGGGGGCTAGATTATCTGCAGTAGAGGAGAGACTGCATGTAATGGAGGACGCAGGGGACTCAGTTACTTCCCGCATAACGGTTATGGAATCTGAAAATAAACGGCTGTGGGAAAAGATTGAGGACCTGGAAAACAGGTCAAGGAGAAACAATCTCTGGATTGTAGGGGTCCTCGAATCGGTACGCCAAAAGGACCTTATTAACCTGTGTGAAACGGTTATCCCCGGTTTGCTGGGAATTTCTCACCCCTGCAAAGTAGAACGGGCGCACCGCCTGGGTCCTGACCTACGCCAAGGCCCAGATAAAGGAGTAACATCCGGCTTGGCCGAAAGAGAGAGACCTCGCCACGTTATAGCCAAATTCCTGGATTTTACTGATAAAGTCTCAATTCAAAGGGCCTTTCGGAATAAAATGGAAGGACTCGTACTTGAAGGCCGAAGGCTGCTGATCTTCGGGGACTTTTCAGTGGAAGTTACCAGACGAAGGAAGCTGTTCTCCCCCTTGTGCACGGCCTTGTTTTGCCAGCAGGTGCGCTTCGCACTAATATACCCCGCAACACTACGGGTGTTCCACACCAATGTCTCTTTCTCCACATATACACACGTGGATGAAGCGATGGAGGCCCTGAAAGATTATCTGAGCCCAGGTACCCCACGCTCTCAGCATGGATCCCCGCAAAATGAACGTTCTCCTGATCCCTCAAGACCACGTCCCTCTCAAGGAACGGTCACCGAGTCGACGTCCACACAGCTCAGGGATGTTTCATGGGATCTGCCCCCCAAGGATCAGAGATCCCGGAGAGATACGGTGACGCCGGATTGACGGCCACCATGCTGTGGGACTGAGTATAACACTGAGGAATGGAGACGGTTGGCCCCACACAGCTCTTTGCCTGTTGATTTTTGGGTTTACAGCCTTTGAAATGATGCTGTCCCGTCCTGGGGCTCATGTTAATTGTTTGCCTTGTGACATACCTACCTGCGAATTCCTATGTAGATTGCGCCCTCCTATTCACCGCAGTATGGGCTCTTAACCCTAACGATTCTTACCTATTTCCTCCTTCCCTTCTAATGTCTATATCAATACGGAGGCACTGGGGGCGGGGAGTAGCCCCAGGAGATTGATCTAGTAATGAGTCTTTTCTTTACAGTTTGGAAAAAAGTGAAGTCCCTAACCCGATTTTTCAGGGATGCAGGGATTGTTGGCTCCCTGATAAGGGTTCAACTGTTGATGTTTTGTCAGATTTTTGTTGGGATTACAGGGTTTGGGGAGGGGGGACGGGTAGCTTACGGTCTGTTTCTACTGCACGGGTGGGGTATGTCAAGTATAAGCATATACATACTCATTTATGGTTTGCATCATATCATGGAACGTGAAGGGACTTCGATCTCCTCATAAGAGGCACATGGTATTGCGCCATCTGAAGAAGCAGTCACCTGACCTAGTTTTTCTTCAAGAAACTCATTTAGTATCTGCTGACTTCTTCAGAATGCGCAAATATTGGGTTGGACAGGTGTCAGGATAGGGACAGGGAGACACAAGGACAGGTGAGCCCTGAAGCTGGCACCCGCCCCACTGGCCCTACCTGCTTGCCCCAGATGCCCTAGGTGGCAAACGGACAACTGGACGGCAGTCCCTGTACTGCTAGGGTGCAACACGAAACAAAACAAGACAGACACACACAATAAGAGCGAGGTCAGAATTCCGGGTCAGCAACAGTCTAGCGACGAGGTACAAAAACGTGTCCAAGGGATAGTTAAAATACAAGCCAAAAGGTCCGGTAAACAGGAATATCTAAGTCAGGGAAAACGCGAGGTCAAGAAACACTAGAAGTACTAGGCTCTATCGCAGGCAAGATACTGAGACAGGGGGTTATACTTATAGGACCTGTAGTCCCAGCCCCCAAGGCGTGATTGGGGCTGAAGCTCCAGGTCCTGCCCAGATACTGACAGCTGACTAGTGAGTCAGCTTTCAGTCCATGATTAGTGAACTCACTACATCTATGTTGATCTGTCAGGGAGTGAATACTGGCCACTACTACAACCATGAATAGCAGAGCAGAGCAAAACCTGACATGCAGTCTGGCTGCTAAGGACGCCGAGCCAAACGCATAGCCTGAGTCCTAACAACAGGTCTTCGGCTCCGCAGCCGTGGACAGAAAAGCGGGTGTTCTTATACTGATGATTCATAAAGCATTTAATTGTGAAATACTTGATACCTGGTCAGATGAGGAGGGTCGGATATGTACGCTTCATATCAAAACACCAGCAGAGGAATTTCTCGCAGTTAATGTTTATGGTCCGAATGACACTAACTCCACTTTTTTCTCCTCCTTATCATCTCTAGTGCTGAATCATCAAACCCCACATAAAGTAATGGGTGGTGATTTCAACGCGGTGATGCATCACCTCGAGGACAGACGATCGGACAGGACAGGTCGGTACCTCCTAGACATAGAGATACAGCCCTGTCTGCCTGGTCGGCCTCGGTGGGAGTAACAGACGTATGGAGGTGGCCCAACCCGGACGCCCGTGAGTTTACACATTTCTCTCATCCACACAATTCCTGGTCGAGGTTGGATTATATCTTCCTTTCGCCCTCCTTGCTCCCTCGAGTAGACCGGGTTGTGATCAGGGACCTTGTTATATCTGATCATGCCTCTGTTGCTCTGATGATTAATGACATTATCCCAAAAGGCACTGACTACCTTTGGAAATTTCCCGTAGGTCTCACTAGAGATGAAAACTTTAAGGCCTTATTAGGGGGTCGTGGCTGGAATACGCGGCTCACAACTCTGAACATACATCGAACCCTCAGTTATACTGGGATGCAGCCAAAGTGGTGCTCAGAGGCAGAATAATGGCTTATGTCTCTTCCTTAAAGAAAAAAATCCAAGGGCAGTTACAAACCCTTAGTGAGGAGTTGCGGGCGGCGTACACCACCTTCACGCTACATTCTTCACAGGGATCGAAAAATGCATGGACTGCGGCTAAGTCTTCCTACGAACACTGGCTTGACATGAGAGAGAACATACATAGGTCACATTTTGACGCCCTTCTCTTCAGATATGGCAATAAGCCGGGTAGGTTACTAGCTAAGCTAGCTAAAGGCCCCCATAATATTCATCATATATCATCTCTACAGGATAACCAGGGGACTACTCATAGAGACCCTTTTAAGGTCAATGCTCTTCTACGTGACTTTTTTAAGGACCTCTATGAAGACTCTCTTCCTTCACATACTCCCGCTAGGGATTGGCTACGGGATGCTAGGCTCCCCTCCTTGTCAGAGGAAGAAAAAGATATGCTAAACGCCCCCTTTACTATGGAGGAGATTGGTAAGGTTGTTAAGGACCTGAAGCCTAACAAGGCTCCTGGACCGGACGGATTCACCGGTGATTTTTATAAACTCCTGATCAATGAGATAGGTCCTGCCCTCTTGTCATTGTATAACTCCTTCCAGCAAGGTATTCCGGTCTCTCGAGACATGAATACTGCCATTATAAGAGTACTTCCCAAACCTGGAAAGGACTTGACAAGCCCGGGGGGGTATAGGCCTATCTCGTTGATAAATGTCGACCTCAAGATTGCATCTAAAGCCATGGCCGATCGTTTGGCGCAAATATTACCGCGCCTAATCTCTCCCAACCAAGTTGGCTTCGTGAAGGGTAGATCGGCGGTTACAAATGTGAGGAAAGTTATTGCAATCTTGGATGAGGTGCAACAGCATCCTGAGCTTCACCCCTCCCCCGCCATTTTATCTATAGATGCCGAAAAAGCGTTTGATAATGTGCAGTGGGAGTGGGTATGGCTAGTGATGCAATACATGGGTTTTGGGGGTGCCTTTATGGGTTACCTGAAATCTCTCTATGCGTCCCCTCAGGCCAGAGTAGGCACTCCTGGCTTCCTGTCCTCTCCTTTCTCTCCAGAGAAAGGCACGCGACAGGGATGTCCCCTATCGCCCCTGCTTTTTAATCTAGCTATTGAGCCGCTTGCTCGGGTTCTGGCTAATTGTACCGAGATTCGGGGAATTGCGGTAGGGGGCCTTCCTGTGCGTGTCGCACTATTTGCGGATGACCTATTAACCCCTTCACGTCAGCAATCTGTATATATACGTTCCTATTGCACATGCCCCGTGCAGTAGGAATGTACATATACATTTCTGACTGAGGGGGGCTTTATGATGAGAGTGGGATCGCTGCAGGGACAGAGATCCCGCTCTCATCTGACTGCAGCCCTGGAGGTAATGAGAGTCAGCTGTGATCCCGCAGCTGACCCCCATTAACCCCTTAGTGACCGCCGAAACGGCGGTCACTAACGGGCCGGTGCCGCCGCTGTATTTCATCTCCCCCCACCGTGAATCCACGGTGGGGGGAGATGAAATAAGTAAAATCAGACCCCAGACCAGCCCCCCTAGTGCCCCAGTCGCTATCCCCCCTCCACGCGGCGGCCATCGGATCCAAGATGGACGCCGCCATCACTGTGAACAGAGTAATGTCTGTTCACAGTGATCGTGTTGTAAAAATGAATGAAAGCCCCATGCTCTCCGCCACCGGAGAGCATGGGACAGTAATCGGGACCCCCCTGTGGAGTCCCGGTACAAGCGATCAGCGGTATATACTATATACCGCTGATCGCTTGTGCCATGTGCTCCAGGCACTTTTTATCCCCTGTCACCATGAATGATTGGTGACAGGGGATAAAAAGTGATGTGACCCCCACCCCCCCTGTCACCCCTGTCTCCCAGTCACCCCCCCTACCCCTTATACATTACCTGATCCTGGAGCTCCTTCCTCTTCGGCGTCCTGGCTGGTTATGAAGTGCGCATGCGCTCCACAACCAGCCAGCTCTGAAAATTTAAAGTGACAGAGACCAATTTGGTCTCTGTCACTGAACTATGATTACTGTGATAGAAAATATCACAGTAATCATAGTAATACAGTGAAAATGAATGTATAAAGTAAAAAAAGTGACAAACACACAAAAAAATAAAACACACACTTTTTATTATCGTAATAATTGCAGTTCACTCCCAAATTACCCCTAACCCCCCCAGATTACACGTAACCACCGCAGGTTGCCCGTAACCACCCCAGGTTGTCCGTAATCACGTCAGATTGTACGTAACCCCCCAGATTACCCGTAACCACCGCACGTTGCCCGTAACCACCGCACGTTACCAGTGACTCCCTCCAGATTGTCCGTAATCACCCCAGATTGCCTGTAACCACGCCAAATTACATGTACCCTCCCCAGATTACCTATAAGCACTTCAGTCTATCTGTAACAATTCTAGATTGTCTGTAACCCCCCCACGTTGCCCGTAACCACCGCAGGTTGCCCGTAATCATGCCAGATTACATGTAACCCCCAGATTGCACGCAACCACCGCACGTCGCCTCTGACCACAGCACCTTGCCTCTGACCCCCGCACCTTGCCACTGACCACCGCACCTTACCACTGACCACCGCACCTTACCACTGACCACCGCACCTTGCCTCTGACCACCGCACCTTGCCTCTGACCACTGCACCTTGCCTCTAACCACCCCAAATTGCCAGTGACAACCTCCAGATTGCCCGTAACCACGCCAGATTACAGGTACCCACCTCAGATTACCTATTAGCACTTCAGTTTATCCGTAACCACAGCAGGTTGCCTGTAACCACCCCAGATTGTCCGTAACCACCCCAGATTGTCCATAACCACCCCAGATTGTCCATAACCACCCCAGATTGTCCGAAACCACCCCAGACTGTCCGTAACCACCCTAGATTGTCCGTAACCACCCCAGATTGTCCGTAACCACCCCATGTTGCCTCTAACCACAGCAGGTTGCCTGTAACCACACCAGATTGTCTGTAACCACAGCAGGTTGTCCGTATCCACCCCACGTTGCCCGTAACCACCCCAGGTTGCCTGTAACCACCCCAGGTTGCCGTAACCACAGCAGGTTGCCCGTGACCACCCCATGTTGACCGTATCCACCCCAGATTACCCGTAACCACCTCAGACTGCCCGTAACCACCTCTAGATTACCCGGAACCACCCCAGACTGTCCGTAACCACCCCACATTACCTGTAATCTAATTTTTTTATTTTATTTTAGTAACTGCACTATTCTAATAACTATTACTAGCTGCGGTTTTGCTCCAGAAAATTGGCGCTTCTTCCCTTCTGAGCCCTGCTGTGTGCCTATACAGTGGTTTATGCCCACATATGGGGTACCGTTGTACTCAGGAGAACCTGCGTTACAGATTTTGGGGTACATTTTTTCTCCTGTTCCTTGTGAAATTTCAAACTAAACAAACATATTATTGGAAATTTTTTTCATTTTTACTGGGCAATTTTGAATACTTTCCTCTAATACCTGTTGGGCCAAAATGCTCATCCTACCCCAAGATGAATTCTTAGAGGGGTGTACTTTCCGAAATGGGGTGACTTTTGGGGGGGTTCTATTCTGTAGACACTACAGGGGCTCTGCGAACGCACCTGGTGCTCAGAAACTTCTTCAGAAAAATCTGCACAGAAAAAGCTAATTGGCGCTCCTTCCCTTCTGAGCCCGGCTGTGTGCCCATACAGTGGTTTATACCGACATATGAGGTACCTTTTTACTCAGGAGAACCTGCGTTACAAATTATGGGGTACTTTTTTTCTCTCCTGTTCCTCGTGAAATTGAGAAATTTCAAACTAAAGGAACATATTGGAAAAATTCGAGTTTTTAATTTTTACTGTCTACTTTTGAATACTTTCCTCTAATACCTGTGGGGTCAAAATGCTCACCACACACCAAGATGAATTCTTTGAGGGGTGCACTTTCCAAAATAGGGTGACTTATGGCGAGATTTTACTCCGCTGGCACTACAGGGGCACTGCAAACACACCTGGCGCTCAGAAACTTCTTCAGCAAAATCTGCATTGAAAAAGCTAAATGGCGCTTCTTTCCTTCTGAGCCCCGCTGTCTGCCCATTCAGTGGTTTATGCCCACATATGAGGTACCTTTTTACTCAGGAGATCCTGCGTTACAAATTTTGGGGTACTTTTTTTCTCTTGTTCCTCGTGAAATTGAGAAATTTCAAACTAAACGAACATATTATTGGAAAAAATTAGAGTTTTTAATTTTTACTGTCTAATTTTGAATACTTTCCTCTAACACCTGTGGGGTCAAAATGCTCATCCTACCCCAAGATGAATTCTTTGAGGGGTGTACTTTCCAAAATGGGGTGACTTATGGTTTTTTTTTCTCTCTGCTGACACTACAGGGGCTCTGCAAATGCATCTGGCGCTCGGAAACTTCTTCAGCAAAATCTGCAGTGGAAAAGCTAATTGGCGCTCCCTTCCTTCTGAGCCCCGCTGTGTGCCCATACAGTGGTTTACGCCCACATATGGGGTACCGTAGTACTCAAGAGAACCTGCGTTACAAATTTTGGGGTGCTTTTTCTCTCATGTTCCTTTTAAAAATGAGAAACTTTAATCTAAACGTATATATTATTGGAAAATTTTAATTTTTCATTTTTTTACGGCCTAATGGTGAATACTTTCCTCCAGCCCCTGTAGGGTTAAAATGCTCATTATACCCCTAGATTAATTCTTTAAGGTGTCTAGTTTCCAAAATGGGGTCACTTATGGGGGTTTCCAGTATACAAACCTCCTAAATCAACTTAAAAAAAGTCCCTACTGGTCCCTAAAAAAATCAGTTTTGGAAACTTTCACGAAAATGTGGTAATTTGCTGATAAATTTCTAAGAACCGTAACACCCTAAAAAAGTAAAATATGTTTATGAAATGAAGCCAGAATTAAGAGGACATATCGGTAATGTGACTTAGTAATTAATTTATGTGACACGACTTTCTTTTTTTAGAAGCAGAGAATTTCAAAGTTCATAAAATGCTAATTTTTTAGGATATTTTGATGTTTTTCACAAAAAACACACAAAGTAGTGACCAAATTTTGCCACTAATATAAAGTGCCATATGTGACGAAAAAAACAATCTCAGAATCGCTAGCATACGTTAAAGCATCACTGAGCTATAAGAGCATAAAGTGAGACAGGTCAGATTTTGAAAAATGAGCCTGGTCTTTTAGGTGCAAATAGGCTTGGTCTTGAAGGGGTTAATATTCTTAGATGACCCAAAACGAGATCTAACAGTGGTTTTTGACACCATAGTGGATTTTGGAATTTCTTTGGGTTTTAAGGTCAACGTAGCCAAAAGCACAGTTCTAGATCTCTCCAGGGGGAAAGCAGGTCATTTATCACTCGTCCCTGGTGTCCTTGTGACTATTACCCGGACGCATATCAAATATCTTGGGATAAACATAGGGAGGGATCCGGGC
Organism: Dendropsophus ebraccatus; assembly: GCF_027789765.1. Taxonomy (NCBI): domain Eukaryota; kingdom Metazoa; phylum Chordata; class Amphibia; order Anura; family Hylidae; genus Dendropsophus; species Dendropsophus ebraccatus. Next base: position 105,873,194 of record NC_091455.1, read on the forward strand.
ACCATATATGGGCTGAACTTCCCCCCACTTTTTCAGTCTATTTTCCAGAGCCTATTCCAATGGAAGTCTTTGCCGCTTTCTCTTATGCCCAGATGTCATCTTATTAAAATGATGGCGTTTTCGCGCCTGTTGTACCCTATGCAGACCATCCCGGTTTTATTGAAACATGTGGACATAAAAAAAATTAATACAGCATTTTTACAATTCATTTGGGGGGGTAAGCGCCCTCGAATAGCCCTTAAGAAACAAATGTTGTTCAGGAATCAGGGGGGTCTTAACTTCCCACATGTCCGTCGCTACAATTTAGCATGCCTCTTGCGACACGGGGTGGATTGGTTGAGGGGAGCATATACCAATGTAACACTAGAAGCAGCAATGGCACACCCCTGGACATTACAGGCCCTACTCTATACCAAATTACCTGCTGTTCCCTCTCATGTGAAGCGGTGCCTCTTATTACGTGACACTATGATAGCGTGGAAATCATATCTTAAGGACATGAAACTCCCGTTTGCCTTTGTGGTCCCACCCTGAACTTTCAGCTGAGGCAAGGAGTGGGTTCACCCGGGACTGGGTTCATAGGGGTATCACAAAGGTCTCACACCTGCTACACGAACATGAGCATAGATATCTTGAGTTTGAAGAGCTGCGAGCGAAGTTCTCTCTGGGCCCAGGTCATTTCTTGTTGTATGGCCAACTCTTGTCCTTTCTGCGACCAAGAGCAAGGGACTTGAAATTCCTATTCCAATCTAATTTCCTTGAGGATGTCATTAGGGTGGAATCGTCGATACATTCACTATCTTATCTTTATTGGGCCCTCAGAAGGCACATCACGACGTCTGACACAGGGCAGGTTTTTAAATATTGTGAGTCTTACTTCGGCAGGGAAGACCTCACTAAACCTATTCTGGACGGCTGGCTTTCAGTCCGTAAAGCAATAGTAAATGAAACCTGGAGAGAGACACAGTTCACACTCATACATCACGCTACATACGGCTTTACCCTCCCGAAAACCCTAGAGCACCCGGACTGCACAGATGCTTGTCCAAACTGCAATGCTAACCGTACTGACCTGGTCCATGGCCTCTTCACGTGTCCCTTATCCAGGCTCTTTTGGGTTTCATTGCGGGAACTCTTGCTGAACAAGCTTAGGGTTGCTATACCTTTAAATCCCTTTACACTGTTATTTTATGCCCCCCAAAACGAGACAAAGATGTCCTCCCTATGTCATGTATTTATCTTTGTCGCAAAAAGGTGTCTCCTCGCTAAATGGTTGATCCCCCAAACGCCACAAGTAGATAATGTGATCCAGCAGGTTAAGAAATATATGCTTTTTGATCAGATGGAAGTGTCACGCTCTATAGAAAAATTGACAAATGGGAAAAAAGTGGAAAACCTTTATTTGTTGCTTTCTCTCACACGAAGAAATTCAACATCTGATAATACATTTCAAAGATACAACATGGTACCTCCGGAAGGATGTGGCAGGCACACTTGGCAGGTTGCAGATCACCAGCTAAGCCTGTAGTGTTTCGCAAATACCTTTAGGATACTATGAGGTTTTGACCTCGTTTTTCCTTATTCTAATGCTTTAGATAACAGACCGTGGGCTGGGAGGGGGGGATGGGGGGGTTATATTGTGTTCCTACTTATGTGAATGTCAGATCTTAATCCCTGGTTATTGTTTCAGCCAGGAGAGGTCTACTCTGTATTTACCTGCCGGTGGAATTTTGTGTCCACCGTGCTTGTACCTTCTAAAATGTTTGAAAACCAATAAAATATTTAAAAAAAAAAAAAAACACAAAAACTGTTGCCACATGGCAAGATCCATAGCATTCTTATCTTTTGCGCCACAGAGCAAAAGATGGTTTTGGGCTCATTTTTTGCAGGAAGATGTGTAGTTTTTATTGATAACAAGTTTTACATATATATGACTATTTTTTTTTCCCAGTGTGTGTTGTGCGATATAATTAATTAATGATATAGTTTTATAGATTAGGTTGTTACGGACGTGGCGATACCCAACATGTATAGATTCTGTGTTTTGAGATGTTTTTATGTAACGGTTTATTGTATATAGGGAATGTAATGCATTTTTATTATTGTGGGGGCTGGGGGGATTTTTTTCTGTGTTTTGGTGCCAACGTTTTTTTACCCTTACACTAGTGTACATTACTGTACACTAGTGTAATAGTAAACAGTGATCTTTGATCACTGATACAATACATTGCACTACTACTGTAGTGCAATGTATTGTATATATCAGCATCATGCTGACAGGCAATCTGCACTGGCACGGCTGTGCAGAGGCGTATACATGGTAATCCCGGAGGCCTTCAATAGGTCCCCGGGATTACCATGGAGACTATCGGAAGCCTGGACGGTGCCGCGGGACATCAGTATCATGTGAGTATGCCCCATGGCCACCAGAACCAGTTGCATGCCACTGTCATGATTTGACAGTGACATTTAAGGGGTAAATTACCTGACACGAGTAGTTACTACCCGATGCTCCGGGTAGTTAAGGGGGGGGGGGGGATCAGCTGTCATACTGAAAGCTGATTCCCCCGCTCTGTCGCTGTAGTGGGGGCGCCAGAGCATTCCGATAAATACACCGTTAAAAGGCGTATGTATCGGAAAAGCCTATTACTGACCATCATTAAAAGGCATATTGCCGGTCACTAATGGGATATGATATAGGAAACCAACTACCTGTAACACACTTTCACATTGTAAGGCTATGTTTCCACTACAGTATTATAGCAGGGAAAGGCAGCTGTCTTGTAATATTGACCATGATCATTATTTGTGGCCAACAATATAGCCAAAGTGACACCTTTCGCTGCTATAATTCCATAGCATAAAAGTTACCAGCCTAAATACGTAAAGATAGCCATTCCATACTTTACTAAAAATAAACAAAGAGAAGAAGGAAGGCAGGCACAGCAAAATACTCAACTGAGTCGCAAAAAGTCAATATATCCAAATCATATTTTCAGCAACAAAAAGTGACCATATTATAAATGACAACGTAAACTCATATAGAAAAAATAGCAATATGTGCAATTTTTTTTCCACATATATTGCTAACAGTTAAAAGCATTTAAAAAGTGGCCAAGCATGCTCCACATGTAAACCGATGGGTCCCCATAATAGTGGGACTACCACCATACACCAGAAAATGAACGTAAAGAGACAGCTCACATAAACAATTGATAAATCAAATTAAATAAATCATATACAGATAATTATAGCAGAACAACTGCCCAAAATAATGCTAAGGAAGAAAATCTAAAATAAACAGAGATGTAACAAATAAATGTGAGCCGACTCGAGCCAGGTTTACACAAACCAACCCCTCTCGTCCCACTATGTCCCCATAGCTTTCTGAAGAGTGAAATGGAAATGTGGACCACGCTTGGCCATTTTTTAAATGCCTTTAACTGTTAGCAGTATATGTAATAAAGTTTGCATTTTTTGGCTAAAAATTTATCTCACTAGCATGTGTAATAAAAAGAACAGTAGCAAAACAATGGTCCATTTTTTGTAAGGGACCTTACATTTGCTAACAACTCCATGGTCTATCCATGGTTAGCTTTAGGGGGTGTAAAAATTTGGCTGACACTTAAAGGGGTTATTCAGCGCTACAAAAACATGGCCACTTTTCCCCCTACTGTTGTCTCCAGTTCAGGTGTGGTTTGCAATTAAGCTCCATTTACTTCAATGGAACTGAGTTTCAAAACCCTGCCCAATCTGGAGACAAGAGAGGGGGAAAAGTGGCCATGTTTTTGTAGCACTGGATAACCCTTTTAAGCACCGAGCCGTTTCCAGGAAAACAATAAGGAGAACAGATGGTTACAGAAAGATATCCCTACCAGTAACCTAAAATGTGGAGCCTGTACTTGGTGCTTACAACTATTACCTTGCAAATCTGTTAAAACTAAAGAGGACATAAACTGCAGAAAAAGTTTTGCAGTTTATGACATTTTACGCTGTTGCTAACAATTTTATATAGGTAGCAATATATGCTCCATGAACAATAGGTTCAGAGTACAAACTAGATCTGTAAGAGCATATACAACAGGTGCATGAAGGAGACACTGGTGAACTAAAGTACACAGGCAAAGAAAGGGATGAACTTTTAGCAGGTGCTGATAGATGTTAAAGGATAAAAAAATATAGAGAAGGCATGTGAATTCTAAAAACAAATGCAAGGTAATAGTGGCCTAAATGACTGAATAGATAATAGAATCTTTATATAGTGTTGCATTGTATTCTTTTTTCCAAAACTCTGTTTTTAACGTCCATTTTGAGCACGAGCACATGACCTGAGAAGATGTATTTACCTGGTTATGTGGAGAGAGCTGGGGTGTAAAGAAGCACACTAGATTGTGTGAAACATTTGTCACCTGTTCGTGAAGGCACTGACGTTCTTCATAGTGCCCTATGTAAATTGGACATGGTTTTATGAAACAAACAGAATCACTTACAAGATAAAGGGGTGAGAGCTATCCTATTCTTTTTGCTTGGATCTCTGCTGGGAGTTTGTTTCAAGCATCTACTACTTTACATTCCTTCTGATCTTCCCATCTGCTTGTTATCCTGTATCCATAGTACATGTGGTAACAAGCTGATAGTGGGGGGTCTGACAGCTGGAACCCCCATGATGCCAAGAATGGAGACACAATCAATACTGTGGTCTCAGCAAACTGAAGACAGCAATTACATAGCACATTCAAATGATGGATAATTGAGTTAAGATGCACAAATCTTTTAGGGTTTGTGAAGTGATTTACATCAATTTGGTAATACTTGTGTATACTTAATGACAGAAAGTTATGTGTAGTCTATTTTATACAGACATGTATCTATAGATCCAATATTGCTATAAATTCTTTAGTAGATATTGATACCGTACAGTGCTGTAACATAGATAGACAGCCATTCTGACATATATAATTATAAATAAGCAGTTATAGCTAACACTACAGAAAGAGCAGCAGCAGCAACAACACATGAACACTTTTACACAAATACAACTACCAATATAAAACAGCTTTGTATCATGTAGCCACTCTTTTCCTATACAATCAATACAGTAAAGTACCACAGGTTCACACAGACACCCATTTTACTGTGGTGTGAGAAATAGTTACATTTTCAGGCCACTATGTGAATAAAGGTGAAAAGCTGACAATCAGACAGATGATGATCCAGGGGAAAATTCTAAATGAACATCCAATGTGCCATAAAGTGAACGGAGCACATCCAGAACCTTTTCTTGTATGTAGTCAACTTGTTCAGAAGGGCAATAGTCATCAAGACTGGACCTAGATAAAAGACAATCAGTCATGTCATTGACACAATAATTGATATACATGTAAAGCAAATATTTGGGCAAAACTGAATGATCAGCTCTACCACCTCATTATATTTTACCTAATCTTGTCATTATTTCATAATCTCCCTCTGAATAAAGGGAAATATATATTTTACAGATAACTTTAGAATATTTACATGTTGAAAACCTATTCAGAACTACCACAAAAGAATAGGAAAGGACAAATGTGTCAATTATTGAAAGATACAACATGCCAGCTGAGTAAATGGACAGAGTAAATGGTCTCACCAACAGAAATATGAAAGAAAACCCAGCACTTCAGCATAAAGCTTATAAAAATCTTGTTACTTTAGCATTAAAAGAGATATGCTTTTATGATCAGCATGTAATGTGGTCCTTCACTAAGCTAATAGTCCATTCTGTGTCTTAAGACAGAAAAGCAGGATTACTTTTGGGTAATCTTGTTTTCGGTAGCCCATGACAGCACCCCTGGAGAGTACCTCCCACCGCTGCACAGGAAAGCTAAGAACCTAAAAGCTTGACACACATCTCCACACCTCAGGCCTGTAACAAGTACAAGTAGAGGGGTGCTGTCATGAGCTACTGAAAGCAAGATTACCAGTTAGTAATCCTGCTTTTACCCTAAGGCCCATGACAGTACCCCTGAAGGACTAGAACAGTAGAATAAATTGTGTGTGTGTGTGTGTGTGTGTGTGTGTGTGTGTGTGTGTGTGTGTGTGTGTGTGTGTGTGAGGAGGAGAGGACAACGTCTGGCAGGCTTAATCAGATACTTGCTTCCATTGTAGCGTATAGTATTTAAGGAATATGTATATCAGGTTTAAGGATGAATCTGCTTGTTCTACCCAGTAGGTTACTACCGACCTAGTAGAGTGTGCTATAAAGAAAGAAGGTGATTTCCCCTGACTGGTATAAGCACGCGGCTGCTGGGACTCTATACGGGTAATGATAACACAGACTGCATGTATATAGCATTAGGTCGCATATAATTCTGTATGTTATTACATTTGCACTAGGCACTTTAATCTTATTAGTTGAGAATCTTTCATAGGCACCAAATTGCATTTATTATACACAGTTTACAAATTTTGCTGCTCTATGCTCATACATTGTTTGTCCTACGTCCCTTATTTTATCGGTGCTGAGTCTTCTTTGTTGTTCCTTATGTATGCTTTTATTCAATAAAGATTTAGGCTGGGTTCACACACAGTATATTTCAGGCTGTATTTGGTCCTCATGTCAGGTCCTCATTGCAACCAAAACCAGGAGTGGATTGAAAACACAGAAAGGCTCTGATCACATAATGTTGAAATTGAGTGGATGGCCATCATATAACAGTAAATAACTGCCATTATTTCAATATAACAGCCGTTGTTTTAAAATAACAGCAAATATTTGCCATTAAATGGCGGCCATCCACTCAATTTCAACATTGTGTGAACAGATCCTTTCTGTGTTTTTAATCCACTCCTGGTTTTGGTTGCAATATGAGGACCACAATAGTGACTGAAATATACGTAGTGTGAACCCAGCCTTATAGTGTATTGTTATTCTGGTAACTTGGCATTTTTTTTTTTTTGGTAGATTGAGTAATTATTTGTATTTTGACGAATTTTGGCTTACATGATAAGGGTCACTGGCCTTATCATGTAAGCCAAAATTCGTCAAAATACAAATACAGAAATAGTTTGTCCGAGTGGGCTCCCAATCCTCAAGGGCTGGCATCCGTTGTGATTCTTAAGATCGATTGAGGTGAACAGTGAACCACTCTTGAAAATTGCCTGGTTGCAACCACCAGAGAAGGGATAGTCTGGCTTTGGATAGGAGGGCAAACAGGATGTCTATGGATTCCTGACTCCAGTCCCAATTGGCCAAAATGTTTGAGCAGAGGTCTCTTCTATGGGTTGGGTAAATTGAGCTGACTTAGTGACTTGTGTAATTCTTGTCTGCTAGAGCTGTAGATTCTTGGGCCACAAGGTTATCTATACAGGCTGGGTACAAGGCTTTGACATAATCATCTCTAAGCTGCTCTTTGCATTCAGCACATTCCTTATGATGTCTTTTCTCAGAGCTCTTCTAACTGGATTTAGAGCTGGTTGAAGACATCTAAAAACAGCAAAAAAAACAAACAACCCACCCACCTAATTACAAGTAAGTAAAGGGAAAGGACCTCTCACCAACCCAAGGAATTCACTGGTATTGGATTAGAAGTCCTGAACCTCCTTCTCTCATGGGGTCCTTTGTCCCCTCCTGAAAGTTCAGACGTCATTGCAGGAGGTGTACTAGTCAGCTGCTTTAGAAAACTGGTTGGCTAGTGAGAGTCCCAGGCCTTCAGACGCTAGTGAGGCTGCAGATGCCGACCGCTTATCAACCAGGCTTCAAAATGGGATTTCCGAAAGCCCATGTTGGAAAAGGCGGGCCTGCCGGAAACATTCATTGAGGGAGCGTCAAAAAACCTTTTGTGCATGCATGCTGATGTCAGGTGCCTGGAAGAGGTTGGAAGAGATGCACATGAATTCTAATCTCCAATGCACCATTGATCCGTCCTCACAATGCATTAGGAAACGTGAACAGCCGCACAGCTAGATGTCAGGGCGATGAGAGACCTCCAGCAGGCTACAAAGCTATTTCAAGAAGGAGATGTACGCTAGCAGGGAGCCCTACAAGGCAGAATCAGACTAGGGACCTGCAGCCAGGAGAGGTGTCTTTCTTCTTCTACATACTTTTTTAGCAGAAGCACTCTTCCCAGGCCTCCTTTCCCAGAAAACCTGAACTGAGGTGTGGAGAGGTGTGTCTCAAGCTTTTGTCTTCTTAGGTTTCCTGCCCTGTGGTGGGAGGTACTCACCAGGGGTGCTGTCATGGAGGGTAGCGTAAATTAGTTTTTGTCTTTTAATTTTAAGTTTAGGAGGGTTGCTGGAGCAGGAAAGGAGCTGGATAAGAATATAAAGAATAATAAGATATAGTAAAAGTTTTTTTTACAAACTCTCTTTGTTTATTCACCACATGTGCCCAAAAATGCCTTTTTTAAAGCTTTAAAGGTGGTGCACCTTAGGGGAATATAATAATGGAGGAACAGTAAGAGCCCTATTATACAGAGCGATAATCGGACGAATCAGTGATTAAAGACAACAATCAACTGATGAAAACGATCATCAGCTGACTGTGTGAAAAAGTCCGACACGAAAATCATCAGCCACCGTCCACGCATTGCTACGTGTAAAAGAGATGCAAGGCCAATTGATAATGATTGAATAAACTGTTAATCCATTACCTCTCCACACTCCCAGTTTTCTCCTGTCCTCTGCTGCCGGTCCCGGCCAGTAATTGACTGAGTGGCTGGTCAGAGGGAAGTGTATTAACAGTTTAGGGCAAGGGCTGCATGGACATTGCCAACAATGTCTGTGCATCCCTTTTAAATCAATTATTACGCCGTCTAATAGGCTTAGTAAACAAGTGCCAATCTAGCAAATTGGGGCTAGTTTAAATTATTGATCGGACTGCCATCTGCCCGTCTAATAGCACCCCAAGTCCTTGTCCCTGTAGCTCTACCGTATACATGAGGTCTAAAAGTCAGATATGTATAGAAAACAGTACCACCACCAAAAGAAACAGAGGTTGATACCTAGCACTCTCCTTGATGTTTCCAACATCGTTGGTAGCCATAATTACTACTTATGATTACTACTATAATCATGGAGACGCCATGTAGAAGCTTGTATCTCTGTACCCAAGACCTCAGTGACTGGAGGGCTGCCCTTCAAGAAGAGTTGGATGCCATGCCTCAGCAGACAATGAATCAACTTGTGAACAGCATGAGACATTGTTGTCAAGCTGTAGTTGATGTTCAAGGGCACATGACAAAGTTATTGACACACTGGCATTCTCTGTTGGCTTTTGTTTTAATAAGTAGTTTGAGAAGAGGAAATCACCATTACATGTTTATACTTAAATGCGTTGCTTTCCTGATAAAATATGACAAGAGCTGGAAAGTTTAACTTTTTTTTATAAATTTCACTAACAAACCAAATATCCCTAACATTTTGTGGATCGTGTATGGGTGCTATCATACTCATAACTACACTTCACCTTCATATATAAATATATCCACTACATTTTTCTCTCTGATACTGTATAAAGCCATGCTCAAAAGTTTACATACCCCGGCAGAATTTTGCTTTCTTGTCCTGTTTTCGGAGACTATGAAATACAACTTTTTTTTAACTTTTATAAAATTTATAAACTTTTTTTCCCACTCATGGTTAGGTGAAGTCCTTTATTGTAAAACTACTTTGTTTTCTCTTTTTAAATCATAATGGCAACAAAGAACATCCAAATGACCCTGATCAAAAGTTTACATACTCCAGTTGTTAATACAGTGTATTGCCCCCTCTAACATAACACAGATATCACTGTGCTCAAGGAGATCAGTGAAAAAAAATCCAATTACGTACTAACTCAAGAGTCTCCATTGATAGATTGCCCCCTATAAATTTAAATATGCAAAAAAGGGTACAGTGGAGCCTCAGTTAAGAGTCTCAAAACACGGGAATAGCACCTCTAACATGAATGACAGCTTTAACTCTTTTGTGGTAGTTGTGAATGAGGCTCTTTATTTTCTCAGATGGCAAAGTTGCCCATTCTTCTTGGCAAAAAGCCTCCAGTTCCTGTAAATTCATGGGCTGTCTTGCTTGAACTGCGTGCTTAAGAGCTCAACATAGTTTCTCAATGATATTGAGGTTAGGAGACTCAGATGGCCACTCCAGAAACTTTACTTTGTTCTGCTGTAGCCAATGACAGGTCGACTGGGCCTTGTGTTTTGGATCGCTGTCATGGTGGAATGTCCAAGTATGTCCTATGTGCACCTTCCGGGCTGATGAGTGCAAATATGCCTCCAATATTTGCTGATAATGTGCTGCATTCATCTTTCCTTCAACTTTGACCAAGTTTCCTGTGTCTTTGTAGCGCACACATCTCTAAAACATCAGCGATCCATTACTGTGCTATACAGTATAATTGGTGTTCCTTTCATCATAGCCCTTGTTGACACCTCTCCAAATGTAATGTTTGTGGTAGCGGCCAAAAAGTAAAATTTTGGTCTCACCACTGGCAGTTGTGGCGGAAATTTTGGTTGGTCTACCTGACTGTAGTTTGGTTTTTACAGGGCTCCTGATTTTCCATTTGTTCATCATAATTTGAACACTGCTGACTGGCATTATGAATTCCTTGAATATTAGAACGAAGTGAAGGTTCTGGAGCGCAATCTCAGTCTCCTGACCTCAATATCACTGAGCTACTCTGGGGAAATCTTAAGCATGCAATTCATGCAAGACAGTTTAGGAATTTACAGGAACTGGGGGCTTTTCGCAAAAAAAAAAAAAAAAAATGGGCAGCTTTATCATCTGAGAAAATAAAGAGCCTTGTCCATAACTACCACAAAAGACTTCAAGCTGTCATTGATGTTAGAGGGGGCAATAGATGGTATTAAGAACTGTGCTATGTAAACTTTTGATCAGTCATTTGGATTTTGAAGAGTTTGACAATAAATGGCTTCATCCAACCACTAACCATGAATGGAAAAAAAAGTTTTTGCGTTATCATTCATGCTCTCTGAAAAAAGGACAAAAAGGACTCATCTGACATGTGGCCAGATGAGTCCAAAATAACTTTTTGGTGTCAAGTCCACTCGCTATGTTTAAAGGAAGGAGGACTACAACCCAAGGAACACACACCCAACCATGAAGCATGGGGGTGAAAACATCATACTTTGGGGAGTGCTTTTCTGCAAAGGGAACAGGACTACTGCACAGTATTAAAGGGAGGAAGAATGGGGCCATGTATTGCAAGATTTTGTCCAACAACCTTCTTCTCTCAGTAAGAGCAGTGAAGATGGGTGGTGGTTGGGTCTTCCAGCATGACAATGACCTGAAAAACACAGCCAGGCCAACTAAGGAGTGGCTTCATGAGAATCATTTTAAAGGTCCTGGAGTCTTCAGACCTAAACACAATAAAAAATCTTTGGAGGGAACTGTGACTCAATGTTGCCCAGTGACAGCCCCAAAACCTGAAAAGCTCTGTAGATGATCTGCATGGAGGAGTGGGACAAAATCCCTGCTGCAGTGTGTGTGAACTTGGGCAGGAACTACAGGAAACCTCTGACCTCTGTAGTTGCAAATAAGGGTTTCTTCAATAAATATTAAGTTCTGTTTTACTATTATATCAAATACTTATTCCATGCAATACAATGCATAGTAATTATTCAGAAATCAAACAATGTAATGTACAAGAATTTTTTTTTAGATTCTGATTTCAGAGTTGAATTGAACCTACGATAAAAAAAAAAATACGGACCTCTCTATTGTTTGTAGGTGGGAAAACTTGTAACCCAAGAAAAATGGAGATGCACCGCTTAAAATTTTTTTTTATATATATATATATATATATATATATATATATATATATATATATATGAAACGGGTGCACATAGCCTGCATACAGAGAAAACAACTAGACCAAACTATTTATAAAGTACGTATGCAATAAGGGCAATGGCACACCAGCATAATGTTGATATGCACATGGACGGTGTGACTTTTTGCATATATACAAACTAGTCCTTATCTAGATCTATAACATGAAGGTGAATCAAAGAGTAAAGTGCCAGTGCAGTGTTCTGTATAAAAGATACATAAGTAAAATAAAGAGAACAGTACACAAATCCCTACCACATTTTTCTCCTGTTTTGACCCTGAGAACATGATTACAACCATGGTTCCTTGCTTTGCCTTTTAAAGGACAAGTGCCATGAAAAACTTTTTCCCAGTAATTGAAGCACATTACAAAGTTATATAACTCTGTAATGTGCTTCAATCATCTATCTGCCTCCCTTCCCTGTCTTTTCCCCCCTCCACCCCCCACCAGGAAGTGTCCTAACTCACACAGACCTAATGACTGTAGTCACCGTCACCAGGCAGCTCCTTATTGTGAGGATGAGTCATCAGCAGGAGGGCTGCTCTAGGTCCTGTTACACCAGCCTCCCCCTCCTTGTCAGGTGACTCAGCTTGCTCATGACTCATTCACTCACTGAGTCCACGGTAGCAGGAGAGAGGGTATGAGGTGGGGGCGGGGGGCTGCCTATGTGCTGGAGTCAGTCGGAGGGAAGATAAGCATGACATGTGACAAGTGATGCCTTGCAGTTGTTCAGCCAATGGGAGCTGAGCAAGCTGAGTCACCTGACAAGGCAGGGGAGGGGGGAGGCTAGTGTAACAGGAGAAGGAGCTGAGAAAAGAGCTTGGCGACGGTGACGACAGTCATTAGGTCTGTGTGAGTTAGGACACTTCCTGGTGGGGGGTGGAGGGGGGGAAAGACAGGGATGGGAGGCAGATAGGTAATTGAAGCATGTTACAGAGTTATATAACTTTGTAATGTGCTTCAATTAGTGGGAAAAAGTTTTTCATGGCACTTGTCCTTTAAGTGTTTTTAACCTTTTTGGGTGTTTATTTTGCTTATTTCATTGTTTGTCTAATGAAGATATTTACATTGACTTCAATACTGGTGTGCCTTTGCCCTTATTGCAAACGTGCTTTATAGTTTGGTCTAGGTGGGAAAACTTGCAAAATCGGCTGTGTATCAAATAATTATTTTCCCCACTATAGCTATTTTGAAGCTTCTGTAGGAGAGTCCTTTAATGCTTAATGCTATTACCTGGCTAATGTCACAAGGGTTGGCTTAGGGAGGTGTTTTAATAAATGTTTCATTGACTGGATTAAACATTCAATTTCCATCTCTGAGCTGACATGATGAGGAAGCTCAGCATAATCGCATGTAAGACCAGCCTGATGAATCTGTGGAGAAAGAAATGTGCATAAATAAATATCAGTAAATGACCATTCTCCATTCTATACAGAAAGCATTACAGACAATTCCCACACACAACCTTGCGGTCAACTTTGAGGTACATTGCTGTGGATTTGAAGCCATAAATCCCCAAAGCAGTGGGGACATTTGTAGGCCCGTCGTAAAAAATGCCAGACTTCACAAATATCCCCCATTGTCTTTTCAGGTTACAAACCCACTTGGCGGGTCTGCAGCGAGTCTCCATGCTGCGTTTTTGCAGCGAGACTCGCTGCAGATCCCGGCCCTATGCTTTTAATGGGAGACAAACACGCAGCAGGGATGTACATCCCTGCTGCGAGTTTGTCTGCAGCCCTCCCCATTAACCCCCCGGCCGCCGGAGCTGATACTTCACCTGATCCCGGCTCCGGCGGTTCCCGATGTCTTCAGCAAGCCGGAGCGGGGACCAGGTGAAGTATATGCTCCAGCCAGCCGCCCGCAGCCCCGGCCGCCCGATCGCCCCCCGCAGCCCCGGACGCCCCCCCGCAGCACCGATCGCACGCCCCACCGCAGCAACGATCGCACGCGTGCGATCGGTGCTGCGGGGGGGCGTGCGATCGGTGCTGCGGGGGGGGGGCTATCGGGCGGCCGGGGCTGCGGGGGGGCGATCGGGCAGCCGGGGCTGCGGGGGGGCGATCGGGCGGCCGGGGCTGCGGGCGGCTGGCTGGAGCATATACTTCACCTGATCCCCGCTCCGGCTTGCTGAAGACATCGGGAACCGCCGGAGCCAGGATCAGGTGAAGTATCAGCTACGGCGGCCGGGGGGTTAATGGGGAGGGCTGCAGACAAACTCGCAGCAGGGATGTACATCCCTGCTGCGTGTTTGTCTGCCATTAAAAGTATAGGGCCGGGATCTGCAGCGAGTCTCGCTGCAAAAACGCAGCATGGAGACTCGCTGCAGACCCGCCAAGTGGGTTTGTAACCTTAGGCAAAATAACAGCAGTTTCTTGATAGTAAAGGAACACTGAAATTTTTAACAGCCTTTTTAAAAAAAAAACAAAAAACATGAAAACAGAAAACCAACAACAAAGTTATTTTGCATACAAAGACTTTGTGTGAACACGCACTGATTATTTTAATATGAGCTTGTGATCAAGGAAATAAAAGGCTGTCAAGTCCTCCTATTAAGTGAATAGAGACTCCACAAAACTAGAATATACCAATGACAAACTATAGGCATATTTCCATAAAACCAGTACTTTATTGAAAATAAAACTTTCATAAACATCTTAAAATTTAAGATGTAAGAGATGACCCAACATGGCATGACAACTACTAAAGATAAATCTAATAAATACATCTTTACCATTTCATAATCAGGTGCTTCCATTCGAGATTTCAGGCTATTTACCAGCTGGACAAGACTGCTCATTCTAAAAGAAATAGAAAAACCCTCCAATTTAAGGACAGGATGTATTCATGTATGCCAAAAAACTGCATTCCTTTGTACAGTTCAGTATTTTAACAACATGTTTGTTATAATAAAAAGGCTAGTTTCAGCAAATCCTAAAAGCATTACATTTCTTTATTGTACAATGTATTGACACTGTCATTTTGAAGGGTTCAGACTCTACTGTGATTGATGAAGAAATGTAGAACACAAGGTCACATAGCCCACACAAGTCCTTTCCAGGCAAAACACATTTATCCCACACAAAGGGCACCTGAGCCCCTTTAAACTTGTTTTGCCTGACGTTCCCATAGTAATATTATCATCATTTCGGCTGTGTTGGAGTGGTATTTTGATAAGGAAGCAAATGCCTGCTGACAATTTAAAGACTGGGATAAAACAAAACTACAAAACTACTGGGCTGAGCAGAAAGGGTTGATGAATTGCTCACATGCACCTCCATTTCTGCAGTAGCTGAACTTTTCTCAGATAATCCAACAACTACATCTACTGGTACATTTAGAGCACTACAAGGCCAGAACAAGATACCTATTCTTGTGCTATGTCATGTAAAGTTTTCCCGAATGGACGGATCCTAAATTACATCCTATATTATGATACACAGCTATTTACACAGCTTATGCAGATAGCTGAGCACAAATGAATAGAAATTACTGGTACGTGTAGAATATTAAAGACTGATACCTAAACCAGCTAATATAGTTTAATATGTAAGGCTCGTCAAGTTAAATATTTAGCAAATTCCTTCAGCAAACTTGCCTACTTATCCTGATATAACGGCTCTTTCTCTGCCATAGTTGACAGATCATTACCAGCTACCTCTGTGCTCTAAATGCAGTGGTCTGCCTGATCTAAATATAGATGTAGTGTACATTTATAGATCTATAGTGTATGTACACTATATAAATATATAATATAAATATGTATACTATAGTTATATATACACACACACACACACACACACCAGCCAGACCACTGCTTTTAGTGCAGAACGGTGGTGAGTAAGCTAGACAAAGAGCTGTGAACACTGGAAGGTAAACAGCGGCATATCAGTAGGAGGCAAGTTTGCCAACTGAATGCATATGCAAAAATATACTTAACAATCCTTACATGTTTCAAGAGTCACTGTCTTTATGACTTACAAAACCTTATCAACAATAGATGTGATATAAAGCAAGTTTACAATTTACATTCATAATTTTATCATGTATTATTTTCAGTTATCATACTGTAAAACAAAGCTATACAGTGGTCCCTTGGATTACGAGCATAATTCGTTTAGAGTCCGCACTTGTAATCCAAATCCACTCTTAAACCAAAGCAAATTTTTCCATAAGAAATTATTGAAATGTAGACAATTGGTTACACACCTTAAAAAATGATTTTTTATTCTGAATAACATGTAAAACTAATTAAAACAAACATTCAGAAACAGCAGAATATGTGATATTATAAGTTACTGTACAGTATAGCAATCAGCATGTGCAGATAAGTGCATGAACCTGAAAATACAGCAGCAGTTTGTAGATACAGGAAGGAACTGCAGATCCCCATAATGCAGTAGTGTAGTACAACAGAGGTCTGTGTTGTCACATGAAGTGGATCTGCTATGATTTGAAAGGAGAGAGAGACCTCCTGGGTTAGAGTACAGGGCTGTAGACCCCTCAATGCAGACCATGCCCCTCCTACCCAGTACAGGGAGCTCTCAAACCAAAGCAATGCTCTTAAACCAAGTCACAATTTTGAAAAACTGTGAGCTCTTCTTGCAAAACGCTCCCAATCCAAGTTACTCTTAAACCAAGGTACTTACTTGTATCCGGGTCCAGTCTCCTGAAGGCAGATTTTTAGTCTTGTGCTGGTCGACAAAAAAACAAACAAAAAAAAAAACTAAACACAAAGTCCTGGCCAGTGTTAAAGGAAACCTGTCACCCCCGGTGCTGGGGTGACAGGCTCCCGGCCCCCCGCTGGAGCACCTTATACGTACCAGATTGCGCGCTCCTAAGATGAGTCCAACACTCATAGAGAATGACGGATCGTCAGACTCACCAGTCGTTCTCTATGAGAGTTGGACTCCTCTCAGGAGCACACACGCCGGGCTTCGGGTGCTGAAATCTCCGTCACCGGACAGTCTCAAGAAGCTCGATCTGGTAAGTATAAGGTGCTCTAGTGGGGGGTCGGGAGCCTGTCATCTTTAAATGGATTGTGATTTTTCTGTGTGTATTTTTTGTTGTAGATAAAATGAAAAGTAAAAAAAAAAAAAAAACTGTTCTGAGCGTTCTCTATGTGAGTGCTCAGATGACCTGGGAAACACTGGACTACCTTTATTTAGACTTTTGTTTTTTCCCAAAAAAAGTCTAAAACACAGGAAGTGCTGCGTTTTCGATAACTAAAAAAATTTGTAAACTTTATTTCACATCTACTGTTGATTTAGATTTTAAAAGGTATAACAACAGCGACACTTTAACTTGGTTAGATGATATGAGAATCTCCTTTTCAGGTTGTATCCAAATTTGAAACGTGTTCACACTGCAAATCTGCAGTAACTCTGCTGTGATATTCTGTATTAATATTGTCTATGGCCCTGTATTCTCACAACGGATTAAAATTCCACAGCAAGAATGTATTGTGCCATAGACTTGTAAAATTAACTAATTCGCTCCCGAAATCATGCTCCACGTTCTACTGGCAGCACAGAGCAGTGGTTGGCTAAGCAGGCTGTCAGCGTGTGGGGACCCAGAGCATGCTGGTGCACATTAGTGGAATGTAGAAAGGTAAGCATAATGTCTGGAGCTAAATAGTTCATTTTTACAAATGTATAGCACGATATTCTTGCAGCGGAATTCAAATTCACTGCAGGAATGGAGTGCCGTAAACTGCCGTTAACTGAATTCAGCATTGCAGCGGATTTTACTGCAAGAAACTTGCAATGTGAAATTCGCTGCAAATGTGGCAAGTGTGAAGGCACCCTCACAGCTGTATGATACCACCCTTACTGTACTTTGCTGAAAGATTAGATAAAATCCTTTTTTTTTTTTACACAAAGTTGTTGTTATATGCTCATGCTTGTACCACAGTGCAGGGGTCACTCTGCTTTGCCTATGCATCATTTTCTCTGTCATGTACTGTACTTGTGTGTCATCCAGTAACATTAAACAATATAATTTACAACACAGGTGGATGCTGAATTTCATAATGAATATGATCAAGAAAACTTGTAGCCATACTTCGGATTGGAAGCCCATCTTTGTACAGTCTCCTCACTATCATCCTCACAGAAATCTGCAAATGCAGCTTCCAGGTCTTCAAGTTGATGTATGCGGTTCTCTACACAGTCAACTAAAGTATCCTGTGGGCAAGGAAAGCAAATTATTCAAATGTCTCATACAGTATTTTATTATTTGCAAGAAAGATATTCAATGTTGCAATGACCCCTGGTGTTACTGGTGGAGGTCTCAGAGTTGTGTGCCTATAAATTAGGCATCGTGTTAGGACAAGATTTAAAAGGATTGGCCAATGTCTAGAATATTTAATAAAGAGAGACATAATATTGATAATATGTAACACTGTCATCCCCTTTTTGCATTATGACATCTCTACTCAGGTGTAAAGGGTAAATTCTGCAGTTTGGTGCTTGTTCCAATAAAAAGAGATCTTTTATCATCTGCGGACTGTGCTACCTGGGCAGGGCTTTACAGCTAAAGCACCACTTAGCCCCACCCACAGTCACCATCGGGCCCTCCCACGTAACGTCATTGGCGTGTATGTTCCTCGCCCCTCGATGGCCATTGGAACAGACAACCCTAAAGGTCTAGGCCCCACCCCCTCTAGGCCTTTGGGGGCGCTATGGTAATGATGTGGGTGGGGCTTAGTGGCACTTTGGCCGTGAAGCCTGCCCAGATAGCACTATCCTCAGATGATAAAACATCATCTTTTAGAGGAACAAGCACCATGACATATGATATAAAATAAGGTATGAAAACTGCTAAATTTACCCTTTACACCTGTGTAGAGAAGTTATAATGCAAAAAGGGGGTGACAGTGTCACTTTAAGGCTGTATTACACGGCCCAATCACTTTACTAAATGAGTGCTAATCGGGCGGAGGAGGGGCTGGCGGCATGACGTGGTAGCCGCGCACGTCCGGTCCCTCCCACCCTGACCCCGCGCCGGGGATCTGAATCCGATACCTGAAGCGGTCAGCGATATCGGAGGCCGAGATGGAGCTTGCTGCTGCCGGCAAGGAGAGTTGGTGCTCGGGCGGATCAGCCCCTGGATGCTGCCGGGGCGGGATGTCCTCATGGGGAAGATCTGGCTCCGGAGCGAATGGCGCGGAAGGCGCCGGGAGACAGAAGCCCACATGCACTGTGCAGCCACTGTGATTGGTGGAGAAGCGGGATGCCACAAAAAAGACCGCCGCCCCCTCCAGAGGAAGGACAGACGGAGAAGGGTGGCGTGCGTCACGTGGCACGCCGTGGAGTACGGGACAAAGCGGGCAGCGTGTTGGAGCTGCACCACCTCTGATGAGCTCGCCCACAACAGGTGGTAAGAGCCCATGGCTAGCACTGGTGTGTGGTAGGCGCAACAGGGCAAGCAAAGGGGGCGGAAGCAATATGCTTGTGTGTTCTTTTTCCCTCTCTATCTGCCTCCATCAGTGAGCTGGTGATCCTGTTACTGTGACACACGTCCCCTCCACTACGACACATTTCATCTCGGGCAAACGCAACGCCCGGACTTTAAATTAAACGTCAGCAGCCTAAAGGTACTTTATTGTTGCAAGACAGGAGGTTTGATACCGTGGGGAATGGCCTGCACACGCTCATTATAGCTCATTCTACCGGCAGATCTATGCCACAGTTGTGGGGAGTGCGGATATCAGCTTTACACATTCCATTATTGGTGTTTAAACCCTGCTGCAAGGGGCGTCTGGGACACTCTGCATTTGCAACAGCAAGAGTAACAGGTGACTGTTTATTTTTGGTGTATTACTGCCCTGCCCCTGCCACAGGGCTGTGAATGTGGCCACAAGGAAGGTAGAGGCCCCTGTCCTTCCTAGAGCGGGAGTAATGCTGGACTCTAAAAATCGCATCATAGTCGGCACCAGAGAACTCACACAGGAGCCAAGTTATATATACCTGCAGAGTGTGGGAAATGTTTCTTTTGTGCATTGGGGAACGGACAGTTCTCATATGGGAAGAACTTACCAATATAATGTATATTGTGCACTTTGCTATTGTTCCCTTTCTCTTTGTTTTCTTTTTAAGCGAAAGCAGTTTGGAATCTTGAACTTACGAGGACAGCAACAGAAGAGCAGGACTCCTAGATTCCCCTGTATCCATCTAAGAGCAAGTGAATTATGAGCTGGAATGAAACTTTTTTTTTCCCCCTTTTAAATTGTAAAGAGTTACTGACCTGTAGTATGGTTATGTGCTAATGTTCTTACATGTACAACCAACACTTGCCATATGGTCCATAGACTGACTGTCTAATTCCACAGCTGAAATAGAGTGACGAGGCCTGTCTGTAACAGTTAAGTCGCATCAATATTGGGCTACTTGAATCGAATTAATAGCTGTAGTCCCATTGTTTGGACAATAGACACATATACTCTTTTTTTTTTTCCTTTTGTACTTTTTCTTGCGTCCTATCTGGCTGGCTCTTCTCTCAGGGCCCCCGCAGTACACCAAGTTAAACCATTATGACTAGAATTTTAATGTGGAATGTCCGCGGAATGGCGGACCGAGGAAAGAGAAGCGCTATCACTGATATCCTTAACAGACATCTACTGGCTATAGTGTGTTTGGTAGAAACACATGCGGATAGAGATAACCTGGGTAAACTCAAAAAACACTGGGCCAGCTATGAATTCCATTCTACTTTATCCTCATACGGGGGTATCGGTGTTAGTCCATAGAAAGGTTAACTTTCAGGTGATCAACTCCAAGAGGGATGGACGGGGTGTTTTTACACGGAGAACTGGATGGGAGTAGAGTAATACTAGCATTTATTTATATTTCCCCTCCGTTTAAGACACATAGCCTGGTCAAGCTTCTGGAGTACACCAAAGATAAAATATATGACCAACTTTATATTTTGGGCGCTTTCAACTGTGCCATGGACCCCTCTATGGATAGGAGGAGGAGAGATGGCAGTTTTGGGGTGGGACGGTCACCCCTTAGCGACTTTTGTGGGGAGGTGGGATGGTTGGACGCTTGGCGACTGCTGCACCTGGATAGGGTAGAGTTTTCGTGCTTCAGTACATCCTATGATGCAGCCTCGGGGATTGACCTATTACTATGTAACGATCTTGCCATGCAGTCAATCTCGAAAGTGAAATACTAACCCAAGACAGTGTCGGACCATGCACCCCTCTTAGTGGAGATTGGTGGGGGGCGCTTCTCAGCTCCATGTCGGAGTATGAGTATCAATCCCCACTGGTTGACTATCATTAAAAATAAGGAGCTAATTAAACAAGAAATATCTGTCTTTTGGCAGGCCAACAGAGGAACTGCTTCTCCTCTGGTGGTTTGGGATACCTTTAAGGCGTTCCTGAGAGGGGTGCTCCTTAAACAGATTAAAATTGTTAGAAAGTCGTTTAGAGAGGAGGGATCACACAGTGATATAGAGAGGGGTCACACAGTGATATAGGAGGTCACACAGTGATATAGAAGGTCACTGTGGGGGCGCGCAATAGTACGCACACACACACACACACAGCCTGCTGCAGCCATAGCATACACACACACAGCCTGCTGCAGCCATAGCACAACACACACACACACACACAGCCTGCTTCAGCAATAGCACACACACAGCTTGCTGCAGTCATAGCGTACACACCACACACACACAGCCTGCTGCGGCCATAGCACACATACGCACAGCCTGCTGCAGCCATAGCACACACACACACACACACAGCCTGCTGTAGTCATAGCACACACACAGCATACTGCAGCCATAGCGCACGCACACACACATACACACACAGACAGCTGAAGCCATAGAACACGGAAGAAAAACACACAATCTTCTCCCAGAGAGAAAACATCACACTGAGGACAGAGGTTACAGCTACACTACTTATGTCTTCTCCTCCTCCTCTATATTACACAGGATATCTCCATAGTACACTGCTGCTCATATACAGTCATCCAGCATCCAGGAAGAGAACAGCACAGATCTCCCCCCACACAATGGATTCTTCCAGCTCAGAAACAAACTGCCTAATAGTGACTGACAACTTTTCTATGACCACCCTTATGTAATAGGGCCGGTGTCCTATTAGAATGTTGCTCATAATAAATATTCATGAGCAAAACTTGTAAAGTTCATATTAAAATTCAATTCTACATTTTTTTAAACATTTTTTTTTCTGACTCCAACTCCGACTCCAGCCAAAACTAGCTCCAACTCCGACTCCACAGCCCTGAATGCCAGACTGTCCAAGGACATGCCCCCAGTTGGTAACACCTAGCTGGCTACTTGGTCATATATTTCTAGTAAAAACAGAAGAATGGCACAAAACAGCTATAAGAAAGGATGCATGACAGTTAGTTAGGCATGACAGAAATTCTGCTGCAGTGTCAGTGTCTTTTGCTCTTATGCTTATTTGCTTACTGGCAGCAGTTTTCTGTCTTAACCATGGTATGGGCCCATGCCAGGTTTTGGCTATATCTGGTTTGAAGTGAATGCTCTAAATCTAGTTTGAAGTGAAGTCTAAATCATGGATCCAATTGCTAGTTTTTAGTGCTGGTCAAATATATATATTTTTTTTTTTATTTTTTTTTTTTAAGATGAATTGTGTTAGTGCTCTGCTGCTATGTGTCATCTGTCTGTCCACCATGCCTTTTGCCAGAGTCCATCATCACCCCTGGTCTATGATGACTGGGAATACTCTAGCTAAGATTATGAGAATATTTGTTTTCTGTGTTTTGAAGAATATGGAAATAGTGGGGAATGAAATAAAAAAAATATATATATCCAAGGTATCAAGTGTTCAATGCAACTCTATGGGTCAGGAAATCCTGACAGGAATTCCTGATAAGAAAAATGAACAGATTTTATTTTGACAGAAGTGTGAATGGGGCCTCACACAGCAAACCTAGTGGCCAAAGGCAGAACTGCAGGACAGCCCGGACAGCATCTGTAATTAGATGCTGGGAGCAGGGGAACTGTATTCATAAGCACCGCGTTATAGTAACAGCACCGCGCGGCTGCTTCATTACAGCGCGGTGCTTATGAATACAGTTCCTCCGCTCCCAGCATCTAATTACAGATGCTGTCAGGGCGTGGTGGGACTCTGGAACGGTCATTCCACGTCAGTGTTCCAGACAGGTGAATGCAGCCTAACTGCATGTGCATGTTACTGTATGTGTCCGTCTGTGTGTGGGCATGTGCTACTGTGTGTTTTACTGGGGGGGTCGTTTGTGTACAAATATTTATTATAGTAGATTTTTTCCTAATCCCTTGCATATACTATGCGCTCCTTATGCTCATGCTTAATTTCTATTTCTTTCTCTTGCTCTATTTTTACATACAGGGGGGGGTAAATGGAACAGTCTTACAGTAGATATGACCTCCGCACACTGGTGCAGCCAGTCCCCTACAGGTCCAGCTAAACAACCCCCCCCCCCCCCCCCAAAGTGTAGCCTGAAACTCCTCCACAGTTGCAGTCAACTAACAGCAACTTTCACTGCTTTTTGGCTGGCTAGCACCATTTTAGCCAATCAGCAGTGAAATTCATTATGAGCACAGTTGACTGGCAAGCGCTGTAACAGCCAACCAGGCTGCGTCACTATGCTGCCAATCAGGTGTAAATGGGAGGGAGAGCAAATAAATACATTGCTTCCAAAAAGCAGGAATGAAACATGAATTCCATAGTGGAAAAGCAATGTAACGCGTGACTTACCTCTAAGGATCCAGAGCCTGGTTTCTTGAAACTGTACAATTCCTGCAAGATTTTGTATTCCTCCTGAAAAACATTACAAAATCAGAAACATAACACTGCATAGGAGAACATGTGACTTAACAAGGAAAATAGGGCTAGTTAAAGCACTAGCAAAAGGTCTAGATGCAAGAAATCTGGGGCATGCTATGCTTTTCTTAAAGTGTACCTGTCGTTATAACTTTCCAAATTCGAAATCAACAGTAGATGTGATATAAAACAAGTTTGCAATATACAGTTCATTCATTATTTTTGTTGTTATCATGCTGTAAAACAAAGCTGAACTTACCAGAAATCCAAGTCCAGTCTCCTGCAGGCAGATTTTCTGACTTGTGCTGGTTTGAAAAAACAGACTAAAACACAGGAATTCCGGCCAATACAGAGAGTCACAGCTCAATGTGTCCATCAAACACATAACTGCCTTCTCTGTGAACGGCCTGTCAGATTGCCTGGGAAACACTGGACTTCTTGTTTTCTGACTCTTTGAGGAAAATAAAAAAGTCAGAAAACAGGAAGTGCCATATTCTCCATGATAACAAAAAAAAAAGAAACAACAACAATTAACGTAAATTGCAAACTTGCTTTATATCACATCAACTTCTGGTTCAGAATTTGAAAGTTATAACTACAGGTACACTTTAAAGTCTTTTTCTGAATTGAGTGATGATTGTCCATGATACTGTGGTGACTACTGGGGATGGAACACAACATATGTGCCCAGTTTTGTTACCATATTGAAAACAGAATGACATATCCCAGAGGTACAAAAAATGCAGCTCTCCTATGGCTGTAAAGGCACAATGGGAACTACAAGTTGTGCACCACTGTTGTAGTTACTGCTGTAACCAAAGTATTAGGGAAGCTTCACACACACTGTATCGCTGTGAATTTTCTGCTGCAGATACGCAGCAGATTTGATGTAAATAACTGAACACAACATCAAATTTGCACCATCAAATCTGCTGCAGATCTTCTGCGCATCGGTCGTGTGTGTTAGCACCCTACAATTGATTTGCTTTGAATCTGCAGCAGATCCTGTACATGTGAATGCACCCTTAAGCTGGGTTCACACACAGTATAATTCAGGGTGCGTTCACATGTACAGGATCTGCTGCAGATTTGATGGCGCAGATTTGAGTCTGCAGCAGATCTGCAACAGATCCGCAGCAAATCCGCCGCAGATTTGATGGCCCAGAATTGATTTGCTTTGAATCTGCAGCTTCAAATCCGCGCCATCAAATCTGCTGCAGATCCTGTACGTTTGAATGCAAGCTAAGGCTGGGTTCACACTACGTATATTTCAGTCAGTATTGTGGTCCTCATATTGCAACCAAAACCAGAAGTGGATTGAAAACACAGAAAGGATCTGTTCACACAATGTTGAAATTGAGTGGATGGCTGCCATTTAATGGCAAATATTTGCTGTTATTTTAAAACAACGGCTGTTGTATTGAAATAATGGCAGTTCTTTATTGTTATAGGGCAGCCATTCTCTCAATTGCACCTTTGTGTGAACATAGCCTTTCTGTGTTTTCAATCCACTCCTGGTTGAGGTTGCAAAATACTGACCAAATACTGACTGAATATTGGCTTTGTAATAAGCTGTGAAAGTGCTACATAAGTTTAACTGTGTACTATTTAAAGATCAGACACATGCTTCTCTTTCTTTCATAAGGGCACATATCTCACTTAGCAAAAGTTTTGTCCCACTCTACATGTGCTTTGCTCATACATACCTGTGTGTACATCTCTTTGAATGGATTCTTCACTGAAAAGAAATCTAAATCTATATCCAAGATGTAAGCATTTCCTTTTTCCAAGACTTGTACAATGCTTTTAGCAAGTTTAGCATTTAAATCACTATTTGTTTCCATGTAGTCACAAGGGGAAGAGCCCTTTCTGAAGTTGTCTTCTGCTCCATCACACACAGCAAAGGCAACTCCCTGTGAAGACGCACATTGAAATGCAGAGGCAGGACCACCTGCTATTTCATCATTTTCTGCAAGCTTGAGTTTTTTAGCAGCAGATTCACCTTTGTCTGCATCTTCACAGCCTGGTTCCATCACGGGGTTCAACAAAATGACATCCAAATGAAGAGGTTTGGGGTTTTCAAGCTGTTCCTCAGGCACATAAAGACCATCACTTAGAAAGTAATCATCTGTGCTTGTGACCCTGAATTAACAAGATTGAGAACATTTGTGCAGAGTACAATTTAGAATTCTGATCTTTACATCTCATGAATACAGGTCAATGTGCAACAGTAAGGAATCTATTCACTCCAATAAATGTGTCTATGAGAAGTATAATACTTTAGCAAAATGACGCAAGTCAGCCTCAAGGTTCCAGGGAATTCAGCAGGATCCACATAATACCAGTACCACTAGGTTTTATTCTTCACACAGAGACAAAGGAAACAACAAAAACAATACAGAATGCGGTTTAACCTGTACAGTATATATTACCTTTTGAGCAAATGTTTTAGTCTTCATTTAGAATAAAATGTACATACATGTGCTATGGCAAAAACAGTCCAGCTGCATTAGAAGATTTAAACTAAACTGTCAGGAATGTTTCCAATAGGGAGTTCAGCTCTAGGATAAAAGTATTCACTTAGGCTCCATAAAATTTAATAGTATAAAATATGATAATACTATAATGCAGTGTGGTTAAAAATATGCTACATTTTTATGTTTAGAATATAGGAACACTCCAACTGTATTACAGCAAGTATTGTCTCTTGCACTTGTTACATATTAAGTTTAAAAAAAAGACACACAACCATCAGGTTCAGCCAAGGGAGTATATATATATTTCTACATATGCATTATTGCTATTTTGTCTAAGCCTGTTTTAAAGCCCCCCACAGTTTCCACTATGACCAGCTCTAGACTTTCAGAGATTCATTGTTCTTTAGGTAGAGACGACTTTACCTTAAGGAGATATATTTTTTATTTTTTTTTCTCCAGGCGGAGGCAGTGTCCCTTTGTCTTTTGTGGGGAAAATGAATCTCCTTACCCATTGCTCTTACACCCCCCAGCTCTATAATGCCCCTCTACGTGCCTAGTTCAAATACTTTGTCACCCTAAGGCATAATAAAGATGTATTTTTCCTCAACTAGCATAACGAAAAATGGAACTATACTGCATTTATCTTTCAAGAGCGGATCTTCCAGTTCTGCTAGTAGCTATTGGAAACTATGGACAAGCTTGTTGACAGACAGATTTCTGACAGTTTAGGTGAGCCCCTATAATACAGTTTTTAAGGTGATCTTTTAGAAATTTCTTGATACCACACCCCTTTTGTCAGATGTTTTGAAGTGTCTACAAAATGTCAAAAATAAATGTGGCACAGAGCATGCAGGAGAGTTCTTGGAACAGAATTCTAGAACATTTGCAATTATAAGCCAGCTCTGTTTACTAGACACCGCTCTGTAACACTAGCAGTGGCTGTGCCCAGTACTGCAGCTTCTTCTCAATGTCTTTAACTGACAGAGCTGTAATACCAGAAACATCCACTACTCAAAGGTGTATGCTGACGTCAAGTGAAAGGAAATACTGTAGAAACCTATTGGAGCCCTCCCACCCTACTTCCCTCCGCCCAGTTTTGTGTCCAGGGCTGCTGCAGAATATTGCTCTAAACAACAGACTTGCTGCTTTTAGAATATTGTGTAGTGCACTGTTGCGCAGCAGCTCTGTGCAGGGAACTGGCAAGAGAACAATGGGCAGGGGAATGAGCAGTGATGAGAAGCTGAGGAAGACAAAATTATGCTGGATTCACTGCCTGCTCATCTACAAATAAAAATGAATTTAAAAAAAAAAACAGCCAGCAGCAAGATCTGAGAGGCAGAGAAGGAGGTACAGTAGTACCGATAGGATACAAGGGCGGGCCAGACAGGTGAAAGGTGAGTTTTTCTGGGCACAGCGCCCAGTGCTCTCTTTTTTCCATTCCCCGGATGCCTGCAGCTTGCTCTGCCCTTCATACGATTGGTGCATACGTTGGGATGTAGCAGTTTTTGAGCCTTCCCCACCGTATGCGGGCAACCGCAGATTCTCCAGTCTGTTTACAAAGTTTTCCTCACCTGCCCTAAAAGACGGCACCCAGTGTATAAGACGACCCCTGACTTTTGGAAAGATTTTCCTGGGTTAAAAAGAAGTCTTATACACAGGAAAATACAGTACTTTTTATCTCACCCTCCAGTGGAGTCAGCGTGGCTCTGGTATAGCCATGTGGATCTCGCACTGGCCGCCGCAAGCATATCACGACCCAGGTTCAGACTCAAACCAGGAAGTGGCTGATGATGCGGGGGACAGTGGACCCCTGCGCTGGAGCAGGGGAGGTAAATGCACATTGTTAAGTTCAGCCACCTCCTCCCTGGCTATTTTTAAAGAAGTGTGCGACCCTGGATTTTTTTTTTAAATTTACAAATACCTAGTACCCTGCCTAGCTTCTTGAGAGCCTACAATTAGATATATCCCTAGTACATTTCTTTGGGTCACAAAATTAGTTGTACACTCAGCTTAAAGCAACTCTATACCCACAATCTGACCCCTCCCCCCAAACCACTTGTACCTAATGGATACACAATCTAAGTCCCGGCCGTTGGGCACGGGGCTGCCAGTTTAAAAGTTGATTTTTTAGGACAATAACTGCATCACCTGCCGAACGGACCCCAGGACAGATCTTGGATTAAAAGCAGCTATCTGAAGGTACGAGCGGTTTGGGGGGGAGGGGTCAGATTGTGGGTACAGAGTTGCTTTAAGGGGGATATATATATATATATATATATTCCTATTTGATATGCCTTTATTCTACATCACTCTACACTATCACTGTATACCATCCATAATTTGGGTGTAGTGTACACACTGCCCATTTATCAAATTATTCATTGATAAAATACTTGAATAGATATTTTATTACACTATTCATTAAAGCAGTTCACCAAGAAGCCGATGTGTCATGGTTATTGAATTAGAGAACATCACACATTATCTGTAGGTAAAGAATGAAAAATACCTAATTGTAGTTGTAGACTTGTCTTTGCCAACCAGAAAGAAGTGCTTGCCTTCTTTGATCTGCTGAGCCCACGAGGGATGGAGCCATAAAACTTGAGAGAAGTGTCCAGCATACACTACAGGCATGATCCAGTTCTCGATACTTAACTCGCTACAGAAAAGTAAAATACATGTGAGGAATAAAAGTAACCTGCCAACCCATATAGTAAGCTGCAAATATCTTATTAAAAGATTAGCAAAAGAAACCAATAAATAAATCAGCATAGCAGATCTCTAAGTCTATACCACACATTGCATTTACAATATTTGTGTTGAATATGTTACAGTATACAGCCAACTGTACCATGTGGCATTAGAAAAAAAAGCCAACACCTAAATTCTCTCAAGTTTAGCTTCCTTATACTTTCTCAATTTCCTAAAATACTGTATCTGCATTATCATCAATTTACCTAAAAACAGATTTAATCATTTTGTATTTACTTCTTATCAGTTTCTGGTAAAGCTGGGTGACGTTTAGAGGTTTTCTGTTAACGTACTCCAGAGGAAAATTTTTGAATCACTTTTTGCAGCCAGTTGATTTGTCAGTGTTGGCACATGTGCAGGGGCAACTGCAGGGAATTGGGGCAAAAGAGTGCATGCTCCAGCATGGGATAACATGTAACCAGGAGACCTGCTTGTCTATTATACAATAAGAAAGTGGGGGTGGAAAGACAAAGCAGGGGCAGCAGAGAAGGGAAGGCGCAAGGAATGTCATAGACACACCCCTGTAACACAGTCCCTGGATTATGAAAAGCCTTTTGTTAAAGTCAACAAAAATTTAGAAAGAAAGATACACACTGAATGCATGCGCAATGCTCTACTGGTAGCTGGCAGTGCTTTTATATGTACAGTCATGGCCAAAAGTTTTGAGAATGACACAAATATATTTTCACATGATCTGCTGTCCTCTGGTTTTTATGTGTGTTTGTCAGATTTTTTTTATCACATACAGAAATATAATTGCAATCATATTATGAGTAACAAAAGCTTATACTGACAGTTAGAATGAGCCCATTGTTGCACAATCAATGCTTGCATTTTGTCAGAATTTGTCGGTTTTTGTTTGTCCACCCGTCTCTTGATGATTGACCACAAGTTCTTAATGGGATTAAGATCTGGGGAGTTTCCAGGCCATGGACCCAAAATCTCTATGTTTTGTTCCCTGAGCCATTTAGTTATCACCTTTGCTTTATGGCAAGGTGTTCCATCATGCTGGAAAAGGCATTGTTTATCACCAAACTGCTCTTGGACGGTTGGGAGAAGTTGCTCTTGGAGGACATTCTGGTACCATTCTTTATTCATGGCTCTGTTTTCAGGCAAGACTGTGAGAGAGCCGATTCCCTTGGCTGAGAAGCAACCCCACACATGAATGGTTTCAGGATGCTTTACAGTTGGCATGAGTCAAGACTGGTCTAACGCTTACAACGTCTTCTCCGAATAAGCTGTTTTCCAGATGTCCCAAACAATCAGAAAAGGGGATTCATCAGAGAAAATTACTTTACCCCAGTCCTCAGCAGTCCACTCCCAGTATATTTTGCAGAATATCAGCCTCTCCCTGATGTTTTTTTCTGGAGAGAAGTGGCTTCTTTGCTGCCCTCAAGACCAGGCTTTGCTCCAAGAGTCTCAGCCTCACAGTGTGTGCAGATGCCCTCACACATGCCTGCTGCCATTCCTGAGCAAGCTCTGCACTGCTGGTAGCCCGATCCCGCAGCTGAAACTTTTAAGAGACGGTCCTGGTGCTTGCTGGTCTTTCTTGGGTGCCCTGGAGCCTTTTTTGGCAACAATGGAACCTCTCTCCTTGAAGTTCTTGATGATGCGATAGATTGTTGACTGAGGTGCAATCTTTCTAGCTGCGATACTCTTCCCTGTTAGGCCATTTTTGTGCAGTGCAATGATGACTGCACGTGTTTCATTAGAGATAACCATAGTTAACAGAAGAGAAACAATGATGCCAAGCACCAGCCTCCTTTTAAATTGTCCAGTGGTGTCATTCTTACTTAATCATGACAGATTGATCTCCAGCCCTGTCCTCATCAACACACACCTGTGTTAATGGAACAATCACTGAAACAATGTTAGCTGGTCCTTTTAAGGCAGGGCTGCAATGATGTTGAAATGTGTTTTTGGGGATAAAGTTTATTTCGTAGGCAAATATTGACTTTTGCTGTTAAGCTGATCACTCTTTATAACATTCTGGAGTATATGCAAATTGTCATTTTAAAAACTGAACCAGAAGACTTTGTAAAAATTAATATTTGTGTCATTCCCAAAACTTTTGGCCATGACTGTACAGTAATTCTACGCTGTAACTTTACCTTTAAACCATAACTATCAACTTTAGCCGGGGGCAGGATACACTGTCAAAATTCTGCCGCCGCACTCCTTGCAGCAGTGTGTCGGAATCTGAATACTTACGGCAGCACCGTTGATTAAACTGTATACAATGGAGCTGCTGGAAGATTTCTCTCTCTGGATTCTGACAGTGTATCCTGCCACCAGCATAAAAGAAAAAAAAAAAAAAAAAACTTTTCTGCAGCTGGTAGCTCTGGACATGTTTCAAATCACACATGTGAGGAAGAGTCAAAATCTCTGGACACCCTTTTATTTCAGAAATAAAGGCAAAATGACATAAGTGCATATCTTTAGGCCTAATTTTTGAAGCACAATATTGGATCAAGGTCTGGTTTTTCCAATGGAAGGTGGTCATGTAGCATACCAAAAAGACCAGAATTGTCTCAGAAATCAATTGCCACAATCAGATTAGCAATCTCTCTTGCGGCTAAAGAGTGATCACTCGTCCATATGGATCTTCTCCAGATCTTTCAGGTCGGGCCTGTCACTGGAAAATATTGAGGTTCAGTTCCCACCAAAGGACTTTTAAATGCTTTTTTTATGAAGCCACTTCTTAGTTACTCTGGCTATGTGTTTTGGATCGATATTATGCTGCAAAACCAAGCAACGAACCATCTTCACTGCTCTTATTGAGAAAAAAAGGTTGTTGGATAAAATTTTGCAATACATGGCCCCATCCTCTTTTCAATATGATGCAGTTAATAATAATAATAATACTTTTATTTGTATAGCGCACACAGATTCCGCAGCACTTTAAATAGTTTTTCCCAATTATTGCTCCCTGTCCCCATTAGGGCTCACAATCTAAATTCACCTATCTGTATGTTTTAGATGTGGGAGGAGACCGGAGTACCTGAAGGACACCCAAGCAAACACGGAGAGAACATACAAACTCTTTGCAGATGTTGCCACTGTTTTCTTGGATTGCACTCATCCTTCTTCTGCCAAACACGGCGAAGGGAGTCAATACCAAAAAGTTCTATTTTGGTCTCATCTGACCACATGAACTTCTCCCATGCCTCCTCTGGATCATCCAGATCATGATTGGTAAATTCACACGGGCCTGGACATGCGCTTGCATGAGCAGGCGGAACTTGCCTGTTCTGCATGATTTTAATCCATGACGACATAGTGTGTAACCGTAATCTTTGAGACTTTGGTCCCAGCTTTCAGGTCATTGACTAGGTCCTTCTTTGTAGTCCTGACCTTTTTCATAATCATCCTTACCCCACGAGGAAAGATCATGCATGGAGCCCCAGATAGTGACAGTGATCTTGTGTTGCTTCCATTTCCTAATAATTGCACCAACAGTTGTTGCCTTCTCACCAAGCTGCTTGCCTACTGTCCTGTGGCCCATCCCAGCCTTGTGTAGGTCTACAAATTTTGTACCTAGTGTCATTAGACAATTATTTGGTCTTGGCCATGGTGAAGAGATTGGAGTGGGATTAATTGTGTGGACATTTAGTTTTTTTCTTTTTCATACAGGTAACGAGTTAAGGGAGGTGCAATTTATACTGGTAATGAGTGCTGAGTAGGAGGGCTTCTTAAAGTAAAACTTACAGGTTTGTAAGAGAGAAAATTCTTGGTTTGCAAATTAATTAATTAAAGCGACTCTGTACGTACGTATCTGACCACCCAAACAGCTTGTACCGTCAGATAGCTTCTTTTAAAGCCACTCTGTACCCACAATCTGACCCCCCCCAAACCACTTGTACCTTTGGATAGCTGCTTTAAATCCAAGATCTGTCCTAGGGTCCATTCGGCAGGTGATGCAGTTATTGTCCTGCTCATTCCTTCCTGCAGTCTCTGACAGCCTTTGTGTTTCCCATCCTCTCCACTTCTTCTAGAATGTGCCTCCACTTATACTCAGCCATTCACATTGCTGTTTAGAAAGGTTTCTGTCACTGTCCTCTTGCCCAGCTAAACCTGTCCTCTTGCCCAGCTCTGTGATTCTCACTTCCTGATTGGTCCATGCTGAACACTTCCCCAGTGCTCTTATGTGACCACACAGACCTCTGACAGCAGCCCTGCTTCTCCATTCTAGCCTGTTGTACTATACTACTGCATCAGAGGGATCTGCAGCTCCATCCTATATCTACAAACTGCTGCAGTTTCAGGTTTATGCACCTACTATACATTATAATCCGCATGCTGATTGCTATACTGCATCGTAACTTATAATATTTCATATCCAGCTTTCTAAATGTTCGATTCATTTGTTTTACTTGTTATTCAAAATAAAAAAATATTTTTGGGGTGAGGAACCAATTGTCTACATTTCAATGATTTCTTATGGGAACATTTGCTTTGGTTTAAGAGTAATTAGCATTACAAGAACAGTCCCAGAACAAATTATGCTCGTAAGCCAAGGCACCACTGTACTTATTTTCTCCACTGTAGGTAAACTTCTAGATTTCTGTACACATTCATTTACCAATGTTTTGCTGTAGTGCTGCCATGGGTGCAGACTAGTTGCCCATGATTACATTTTGGGGTGCAGAATGGGTTACCAGAACACAAAGGATGCAGGTAAAACAGTTTGGAGGCCATGATGTCTAACCAGTTAATTGACAGTGATTGGAATTATCTACAAAGACAGTCATTATAGATAGGTGCTATCTGCAGATAGTCCAAGTCCGACTGCCTCCTCTGACCCGACCCATGCCATAAAATGCCGGTCACGAGTTGGGAAAGGGGTTAAGACAGGCTAAATATTAAAATAAAACAGTTTTAAGAAGAATTCAATATGATACATGACAACACAAGTGCAGTGCACTAAAGAGTTTGACCAGACTAGGTAATTTTTTTTATTGAATTTTAAATAACGTTTAAAAGAGAACTTTTTTATTGCATCAAAACAAAGACAAAATACACTACAAAAGTAATAAAGATATGGCATAAAATAATTCAAGGTACATAAAATGTGAAGAATTATTCTTATTTGCAATGGTATGCATTATGCGTTATGGTGAGGTTAGCTTATAACAACAAGATAGAGGGACAAAGATATGTTCAATAAAAGAAAAAAAAATCTACCATAAATCATAGGAGTTAGGGATATCATTAGCAAATAAAGGGAGAAAAAGAGGGAGTGCCTAGAGAAGAGCAGTACAAAGAACAATGGCAAAAATAAAACAGAGAGGGCTAACTAAAGTGAAGGCCTTGAAAAAAAGAAACAATGAGCAATTTAACGTTAAGTAACACAGGAGTTATTTAATTGCATTTATTAGAGAGGCCTCACAACTAAGAGGAGAGAAGAATTTACTATGGTAGGCCAAACGTGTAGGGTTGGAGTTTTAAGATGCTTCCACCTGATCTGGTACATATACTGTCTGCTATTCTTGTCCCCAATCTGCTAAAAAAAAAAAAAAAACAGCTGTGTGGTGTTACAGGTAGAAAATACAGTGCGCTGCGTGGTGTTACAGGTAGAGAATACAGTGCGCTGCGTGGTGTTACAGGTAGAGAATACAGTGTGCTGTGTGGTGTTACAGGTAGAGAATACAGTGCGCTGTGTGGTGTCAGGGGTAGAGAATACAGCGTGCTGTGTGGTGTCAGGGGTAGAGAATACACTGTGCTGTGTGGTGTTACAGGTAGAGAATACAGTGTACTGTGTGGTGTTACAGGTAGAGAATACAGCGTGCTGTGTGGTGTTACAGGTAGAGAATACAGCGTGCTGTGTGGTGTTACAGGTAGAGAATACAGCACGCTGTGTGGTGTTACAGGTAGAGAATACAGCGTGCTGTGTGGTGTTACAGGTAGAGAATACAGCGTGCTGTGTGGTGTTACAGGTAGAGAATACAGCGTGCTGTGTGGTGTTACAGGTAGAGAATACAATGCTGTGTGGTGTTACAGGTAGAGAATACACTGTGCTGTGTGGCGTTTTCTACCTGTGAGTTTTTGTGTCAGTTAATGACACAAATGATTTAAATAAACAGTATATACACTGTAGTTTTTTTAGGCCATATTACCCAGCCCTAGTAACATATCTCCAAACCTGCAATTCCTGCTTTAGTAAGCAGAGCTGTCCAGAAAGAATGTCA
Source organism: Dendropsophus ebraccatus (assembly GCF_027789765.1). Lineage (NCBI taxonomy): Eukaryota > Metazoa > Chordata > Amphibia > Anura > Hylidae > Dendropsophus > Dendropsophus ebraccatus. The sequence continues at coordinate 105,908,243 of NC_091455.1, forward strand.
CCCCTCCGGCCCTGCTCCATGCACAACAAAATACTTAAACTGACACTAGAGTTACATAGTACACTACATGACGACATGTTCAATTCTAGACTGTCTACTCAGTGATAGCTTTCCTTGTATACCCCCCCCTCAAATAACATGCTGACTGTCTCTCAGAAGAGGTAATACATGTAGCAGAAGAAAATTTACAGCAAACTGTACAAAATGTTTTCTCCAGAGAAAATTCTTCAAACTTGATATATTAAGTTGGAAGTAGAAAGACAAACGTTTCCTAGGTCATGCAATAATTACTGCTAAACCAGAGCCTTGTACTCATACTTCCTCAGGGGTTACATTGCTACAAACCTGGCGTGTCAAAATGACTTGCCAACAAACTAAATCACAGTCTTCTCCAACACTGTAACTGTATCTGAAAACCAATTCTAACTGAAGTCTACAGAACTGTAGATCTTTTAGAAATCGTCAATTATTTATAGCTAAAGAATATGCAAATATAGAACCTGTGTAATAGCTTACAATTAACACTGTGTCATATATATATTACAATACATGTTACTTGGCTCCATATATTGCAGGATAAAGTGAAGATGATTTTTCTGGCTGCACTCACTGAGATTATAATATATTATATATATATATATATATATATATATATATATATATATATATATATATATATATATATATATATATATATATATATATATATCTATCTAACTATAAATATCTAACTATATATATAACTATATATATATATATATATATCTACACTCACCGGCCACTTTATTAGGTACACCATGCTAGTAACGGGTTGGACCCCCTTTTGCCTTCAGAACTGCCTCAATTCTTTGTGGCATAGATACAACAAGGTGCTGGAAGCATTCCTCAGAGATTTTGGTCCATATTGACATGATGGCATCACACAGTTGCCGCAGATTTGTCGGCTGCACATCCATGATGCGAATCTCCCGTTCCACCACATCCCAAAGATGCTCTATTGGATTGAGATCTGGTGACTGTGGAGGCCATTTGAGTACAGTGAACTCATTGTCATGTTCAAGATACCAGTCTGAGATGATTCTAGCTTTATGACATGGTGCATTATCCTGCTGAAAAGTAGCCATCAGATGTTGGGTACATTGTGGTCATAAAGGGATGGACATGGTCAGCAACAATACTCAGGTAGGCTGTGGCGTTGCAACGATGCTCAATTGGTACCAAGGGGCCCAAAGAGTGCCAAGAAAATATTCCCCACACCATGACACCACCACCACCAGCCTGAACCGTTGATAAAAGGCAGGATGGATCCATGCTTTCATGTTGTTGACGCCAAATTCTGACCCTACCATCAGAATGTCGCAGCAGAAATCGAGACTCATCAGACCAGGCAACGTTTTTCCAATCTTCTACTGTCCAATTTCAATGAGCTTGTGCAAATTGTAGCCTCAGTTTCCTGTTCTTAGCTGAAAGGAGTGGCACCCGGTGTGGTCTTCTGCTGCTGTAGCCCATCTGCCTCAAAGTTGGATGTACTGTGCGTTCAGAGATGCTCTTCTGCCTACCTTGGTTTTAACGGTTGGCTATTTGAGTCACTGTTGCCTTTCTATCAGCTCGAACCAGTCTGCCCATTCTCCTCTGACCTCTGGCATCAACAAGGCATTTCCGCCCACAGAACTGCCGCTCACTGGATGTTTTTTTTTTTTCGGACCATTCTCTGTAAACCCTAGAGATGGTTGTGCGTGAAAATCCCAGTAGATCAGCAGTTTCTGAAATACTCAGACCAGCCCTTCTGGCACCAACAACCATGCCACGTTCAAAGGCACTCAAATCACCTTTCTTCCCCATACTGATGCTTGGTTTGAACTGCAGGAGATTGTCTTGACCATGTCTACATGCCTAAATGCACTGAGTTGCCGCCATGTGATTGGCTGATTAGAAATTAAGTGGTAACGTGCAGTTGGGCAGGTGTACCTAATAAAGTGGCCGGTGAGTGTATATCTATATCTATATATCTATCTATCATATACACACCCTGTATATTATTACATTTATTTGCAAGCATTTCTGTAACATTTGGTTCTTTTTCATTTTACCAATAAAGGTTCATTCACACTACGGAATCCGCACGGAGAACTTCTGTATAGCGAGGTCTACAACTCTGTACTCTGACCCAGGAAGTCTCCCTCACCTTCCAAATCATAGCAGATCCACTTCAGGTTGGGGCTTGCATCAGGGGACAGGGCTGTGTCTCTTTATAGCGTTAACCCCTCTCTCCCCATACAGAGAGTACTGCATGCATGTGACCACATCTGCCCTGCTAATTCCTTCCGGCACCATGCAGTCTGTCAGTCCTTTTGTTTCCCATCCTCTCCTTTCCTGCTATAATGTGCCTGTTACACCAATATGATATTAGAGGGGTAGTGCAGCGAAAAAGGTTTTCTCCCATTCCCTCCCCACATGAAAAGTAATATAGATCTATAATATACATAGGTAGCTAGAGATGAGCGAACCGGGTTCAGGTTCGAGTCCATCCGAACCCGAACTTTCGGCATTTGATTAGCGGGGCCTGCTGAACTTGGATAAAGCTCTAAGGTTGTCTGGAAAACATGGATACAGCCAATGACTATATTCATGTTTTCCACATAGCCTTAGGGCTTTATCCAAATTCAGCAGCCACCGCTAATCAAATGCCGAAAGTTGGGGTTTGGATGGACTCAAGCATGCTCGAGGTTCGCTCATCTCTATAGGTAGCAAATTCAAGCCCCTTACCCTACTTTCGCTGGTCCTGCTGGCTACCGGAAGTGGCTTACTTCCGGGTTTGGGCAGGACCATGTTACAGCCTCGGGCGCCAACTTGGGAAGAGACGTAGGGCCCATATGTCACGATCAGGGGTGTTCCTCGGACTCCTACGCACTCCCTCACGCTCTTAAGCGCTGCTATTGGGTTAGCCTCTATCTACAGTAATGGCACTATTAGAACTGCAAGTCCCAGCGCACCCGATGGCCATACACTGGACTGTCATGTGTATGGCCATCGGGTCCGCTGGGACTTGTAGCTCTAATAGTACTGACATTACTGTAGATAGCACGGCAGGGTAAAGCAGGTCATACACTGAACTGACAGTATACGACTTGCTTTACCCTGCCGCGCATTACCCCATATACACCTACATGTGCCGCCGTTCCCCATACTGTGCAGTCACTATATGGTATACGCTTGGTATCTCCATAGGGAGGAGGGCATTCCCTGAAGCTGATCCCGGCACCGGACAGCCCAGCAGCGAACTATCCACCTACCGGGAGGATCAGAGAGCATCGGCGGGATGCTCTGAGCTGTGGCGCAGCAATCACGGAGGTGCAGTGGCCGGAGGCGGCCAGTGAACAGCGCTGACAGCTACCGAGCAAGCTCAGAGTGTCCGGGGCTTGGGAGCTGTCAGCGCTGCTCACTGGCCGCCTCCGGCCACTGCACCCCTGTGATTGCTGCGCCACAGCTCGGAGCATCCCGCCGATGCCCTCTGCTCCTCCCGGGAGGTGGATAACGGAGCGGGGCAGAGAGGTGTTTGCTGTTGGGCTGTCCGGGGCCGGTGCACTGCGGGGTCAGGCCCAAGGAGTGCCCTCCCCCCATGGAAAAATAAAAGTGCTATGCCTCTTAAGAAGGCGGGGAGGAACATTGCACTAATTTGGCCTGGACATCTGTGCATCAATGAGCTCGGTCTTGAAGGGGTTAAGGGGTTAAAGGAAATCACATCAGCAGGTTATGGTATCTACAAACCCTCTCTACAAACTTACCTTGCTTTTCCAACAGGATCTTATCTGTATATTACTGATAAAAAAATCTTGTGACATAGCTTTATAGAACAGTGTATTAAAGCACTAATGTCTTTGCCATCAAAAACACTGTGTGTGTGGGGGACAGGTACATTTGGCAACTTAGCTAAAGGAGAACTCCGGCCACAACTAAAAATCCGGTGTAGGCAGGAAGGTGGGGGAACATAAAGAATGTATAGCTACGTGTAGGGTGCCCTTGCAGTGCCACATCACTAGCTCTCTGACAGCCACCGAATATTTATTTTCTCCTAGCTTCCTGCTACGACCCAGGGAAAAAGTACCCACTCAGCGGCATCCCACCTCAGTCACAGAGTGGCTGAGTAGTCATTCCCAAGCACGGGTTAACACACTACAGGAGTAGTGAAGGCCAACAGGATCTGGGAGCATTAACGCTGTGCTTAGGGGGCAAGGGTAACTATACATTCTTTACTATGTTCCCCTGAACCCCCTGCACAGAATTTTTACTTGTGGATGGACTTCTAAACAGACCTATAATAAGCAAAATATAATACGCCAACACAAATGTATTCTTCTCTTCAGGAAGAAACAGAAAAGCACCTGAGCCTCACCTGAACAAGGCTTCCTTATCGAACACAGTATCAGCAGGCATGTTTACTGGTATCAAGAGATCTGGGTGAGAATCAAAGTGAATGAAGCTAATGTTACTAGCAGGCAAGTGCTTCGATCCAATAGCTCGATAGATAAATGGCAGCACCTGGGGAAAACAACAAAAGATGTGTTCATAGAAGCTGTAATTAACTCCTCCTAATAATGTATTATTTGTGAGAAGTGCACATGGAGCAGGTTATTTCATATCCGGCCGCAATAGGCAAAATAGCAACCAGACTCCATGCAGTCAAACAAAACATTTATCATTGTAGCTATTCCTTTTTTTGTGGAAAGCGACCATATCTTATTGTATTTCTACCAGTTCTAGTAAGTTACTAGAAATGTATAATTTTAGTCAAAATAAATAGTACTATACCTTATAGTGTCAGTGGTAATATATATATATTTTTTTTTTTTTTGCAGAAATCAATAGTCCAGACGATTTTAAGAAACTTTGTAATTGGGTTTATTAGCCAAATCTGCCATTATCTGCATGTAAAAAGCCTTTTCCCAGGTCCCCCCCTTCTCTCCTTTCTCTTTCTGTCATCTACTCCTCAGAATCAGGAAATCTCGACTGTTTTTTCATCAGTTGGATCTGTCTGGTCTATGAAGAGGGGAGGGGGGAGGGGGAAGGAGATTAGCAGGCAGCTGAGAGCTGAGAACAAAGGATTGCTGGAGGGGGGGGGAGGGAGCTATTCAGAGCCCTAATTAGAGGTCAGAGAGGTCAGTGGTGACTGTCAGAGGAGAGAGCCTGAGATGTGAATGTAAATCAACTCTTTGTTGTCCTGTTTTGCTGCTTTTACTTTCTCTCTCCATAGGAAAACCATGAAGACAGGGGGGAGAGCTTCAAACTGCTTTTTCATGATAAAAATTCACTTTTCGGCTAATAAATCCAATTAGATAGTTTCTTAAAATCGCCTGTACTATTGATTTCTGCAATATAATTTTTAACGACAGTGACACTAAGTCTCATTCTGTAACATGCACTTGCACCATGACAGCACCAGGAGAGACTGTCTGCCCCCAAAGACCAGACGCCTGTAGGGATAAAGAGGCAAAACCTCCCACCTATCCCCACTGTTTACAAAAACAAGAGGCTGAGAGGGAGCATGAGAATAAATATAAAGTGCAAGTGCTACAAACATATCTCCTATAGTCTCCCTGACATAGAAATGCCTGTCCCCAGTGGGGCAATCAGCTTCCAAAATTAGTGAAACCAAAGCAAGGTGCCAATGCAGCTAAGTATGTATACCTCAATGTCCGATGGTCCATGGGCACCTCTCTTTCCCCAATGCACGTTTCGTGTACCAGAGCTTAATCACGGGGCAGCACTTGCACTTTATATTTATTCTCATGCTCCCCTCTGATACCTATGTGCTTCCCTTATAATTGTTCTGTCCAGGTGGGATGTGGTGTACCCATACCACTTCTGCATTTCTGCTTATACATTAAATATATCTTTTTAATCATGTTATTTTGGAATATGTTTAATAAAAGATTTGTGATTTGAATATTTCTAAGTGGTGTATTTTTGTAGGATTTCTATGTGAATGGTCCCCTTCTCCATGTAGTATAACTTTGTAATGTGTGTTATTTTGTGAATAAATGTTTAGCGCCGCACTACCCCTTTAACACTAATTCAGAGCCAGAGAAAGGGAATAACAATGGTGCTCTGGTCTCTGGGAACTCAAATTACCAGTGAGTTGTAACTACTTTTCCCATCGACCATGACAGCACAAGGAGAGTTTAGATATAAAATCCATAGGATGGGAACACTGCTTGCAAAACACATATTACAATAAACACAAATGATATGTCAGAGGCATCAGCAATATCCCAATATCAGACAAGGTCTAAAAATGTAGTAGTATGGGACCCAGCCCTACAAGTCGCTTCAATAGAAGCTCCTACCTTCTCCGTCAGTGTCACTGTTACACAACTTTCAAAATCTAAATCAACAGTGAATGCGAGTCATTTGATTGACAGCTGTGACACTCTGTACTGGCGTGACTTCATGTGTTTTGTCACATAGGCTAGGGCAGTGCTTCTCAATTCCAGTCCTCAGGCCTCACCAACAGGTCATGTTTTGAGAATATCCCATACAAAGAACAGCTGTGCACTGAGTATAATTATATCACCTGTGAAATACTAAAGAAATCCTCAAAACATGACCTGTTGGTGAGGCCTGAGGACTGGAATTGAGAAGCACTGGGCTAGGGAAATGGCCTCCCTGATGCACCTAGTACCCTGTTTCCCCGAAAATAAGACAGTCTTATATAGATTTGTCTTATATAGATTTTGCTCCCAAAGATGTGATATGTCTTACTTTCAGGGCATGTCTTGTTTGTTCACACCTTCCTAGTCCTGACTCTCCCCTCACTGTCCCATCAGTCCCTTAAGTTCTGACTCTCCCCTCACTGTCCCATCTCTCCCTTCACTGTCCTATCAGTCCCTTAAGTTCTGTCTCTTCCCTCACTGTCCCATCAGTCCTGACTCTCCCCTCACTGTCCAAAACTGGGGCAGTCAGTACTATACAAAACTGACCCCTAGCACTCTCCCCCTAGTGTAGCAGACTTTAGTTGCCACATGTACCACCGGCAGCAGCAGAATTCCTCATAGGTGATGCAGTGGATCAGACCTCAGAAGACGGATGACACACAACTCTACAGATTTTCCAAATTTGCCGCCCGGCGCCCACGGAAGACCGGAGGTTCTGCCTCTTCCGGCACTTAACATCAGCGCACCCGCCCCCCCCACAAAGGCACCCCTGAAAGACTAGGCCTCAGGCCTCACCTCCGCCGACCGCCGGAAGTAGGCCGCAAATGCGCGACCACTAGGCTGTAGTGTTGCACGATGCACCGAAATATCGATACTACTATCGATATTCCGGGCGAAAAAACGATTCGGTACCAGGATTTCCTGGTATCGACTTTATTTTGAGCTGCCTAATAGCGCAGCTTAAAATAAAGTACAGTGCAGAGAACACGGCCGGCGGCTAGCTGAGCGCTGGCGGTGTTCTCTGTGTGCCGCCCCCTCCTCAGCCCGCGCACCCTCTGCTCACAGCCACGCGAACTTCAAATAGCCGACACTCAGCGGTGGCTAGTGCGGGCTAGTTTACTGAGTGCATACCGCTGTCACAACTGACAGCGGCATATGACAACTCCTGAGCAGCTCCAGGGGTGAGAAGAGTGAGAAGCGTACGGAGAGGGTTAACTTGGACTGAGGAGGAGGCACGGACAGAAGGTGAGAGAGACAGCAGCTGCACGGGGGAGGGCAGACACACAGGAAGCGCTGCAGGAGACGCGGCCCTCCCGGAACAACAGCAAGTGATAGATGTGGTGCCGAACACTTAATCACCAGCACTGAGGCACCCTCCGCTGACCCTGCCTGAGTAGAAGGGCTGTCACCCTGGGAATGCTTGTCTTATCCGGGGAGAAAGGTGAGCGCTGTGCTTGCTGAACATTTAGAATGACTGCAGCTGTACAGTCTGTGCAGTCTGCGGTACCGCTCTCCACACGCTACAGGGGTGGCCTGCTCTCTGTGTTATTAACAGACTGAGACACCCCTGGTGGGCATACACCTTCCTCATAGCTCCTCCACCTGTCCTTGTTGCAGGGCAGCATTATAATAATGACAGGGCCTTATTGGAGCCCCTTACACACTGGGGGCTGCCATAGTGTATGATCAGCATCCCCCAACACACTGGGGGCTGCCATAATATGTGGTCAGCAGTCCTCTATAAACTGGTGGCTGCCATGGTGTACTTAAGAAACTGCTAGTGTGCATCTATCCCCCTCCAGGAGCCATTGCAGTGGCCATTCATGTCCCCCCCTGGGGGCCCACTGATACAGTGGCAGTAGATCTAATCCAGGACTTGGGGTGAAGGGTTGGGGGTCTGCTGCACAACTGCAACTCCCAGCATACCTCCTTGTCCACAACTCCCAGCAGGTATGTTGGGATTTGTTGTGCACAATGAGGTATGCTGGGAGCTGCATCCCAGCATCATAGCCGCAGTTTGGTCGGGGGGGGGGGGGAAGGGAAATGTCATTACATTTGTATTTTTTTAGCATTTTTTTCCCAAAACTTTATTAAGTATTGAACTGGTATCGAGTATTGAAATAAAAAATCTGGTATCGGTATCGGACTCAAAATTCTGGTATCGTGACATCCCTACTAGGCTGCAGCACCTGCCACAGCACGACCATTCCCGGGATGCGCGCATACAAAGGAAAGGTCCGGAGACCGAAGCAACGAAAAACTCTCTGCGCACCCCCGTTATGTAAGGGATTGGCGCGAGGAGAACCAGCGGGCCATCCTCTACCCGATATCCGAAGATCCAGGGTAACGGTGTTTGCTTTTGGACTTGCAGGAAAATAATAAAACAAGTAAAAGCACCTATCCTCGTGCCCCATAGCGTCGCTGCAGGACCCTGACTTTGCAGCTGAAAGAGCTGGTTTTCAGCAAAAGAGGACATCTGGAGGCAGTGAAGGGGACCTGGGAGCGGTGCAACGCAGGCAAGGGTGACTTTACTCACACCCCCTGTGGAAGCCATTTTTACTGATCTTTACTGATAAGAATTTCTCTACAGATTTAAAGAACCTGATTACTAAAGCCCCTATTCCACGGGGCAACTATGAGGAGCAAACGAGCGCAGTCAGCCTCGTTCCCTGCTCGCTACTGCCGCTCGTAATAGAGGGTGAGAGCTGGGGGGCTGGTGATCGTCCGGGCAGCCCATAGCATATAGCAGCGGTCTGCTGGCGCCACTCCTATTACACGGAGCGACGGCAGCAGATTGTTGCTGTATGACTCATTTGTCTTTCAACAACGTTGAAAGACAAATGACTGCAACAATCAGCTGACATTTTTCATGTCAGCTGATCGTTGCCTTCTATTACACAAGTCGATTATCGGCAGATAATCATTCCGTGTAATAGGGCCTTAAAGGAGTAGTGCGGCGCTAAGAAATTATTCACAGAAAAACACACATTACAAAGTTATACAACTTTGTAATGTATGTTATGTCTGTGAATCGCCCCCTTCCCGTGTCCCCCCACCCCTGGTGTTGGTGCATTATACATACCTGATCCGTGTCGCGGATGTCCATCTTGTACCAGATATCTTCGAACGGCCAGCCGAATCGCTCCGACCGTCCCTAGTGCCGGCCGCCTTCTGCAGCATCATCAGATGCTCAGCCGTGATGATTACCTGTTACTGTTACCAATTAAAGTAGAACCTACACTTAGGAGCCTTTTAGTTAACAGGACCCACAGCTCAAGTTGTAAGCGATTAGGTGCAACCTTTTTTACCTGGGCGTGGAGAGAAAGTAGAAAAGGGCCCCAAGATAGATGACTGAGAATCTTTGTGAGGACCCAAGTGTGTGATACAGACATATGGCCCAGGCATTTCTGGCCCAAACGGGATCTAACCCTGCCCCCCCCCCCCCCATCTTCTCTTAACACCCTTAAAGTTTATCTGTCAATTCAAACAACCTTGCAGAATCAGGTTCTATCAGGCAAAAGAGCCTCTCTCTGTACTTCCCAGTGTACTGGGGGGAATGCTGCTGCCCAGCGTATTGGGGGTGACCTGGAGCTCCGTGGACAGTGACGTCCTCCCTTCCTTGGTGGCTGCATAGGAGACACGCAGCCCACCTGGGGAGGAAGGACATCACTGTGCACAGAGAGCCTGGTCACCCAGGAACTGCCTGGTGGGGAGCCCCTCTCTGGCTGCCACCCACACGTTTAGAGCGCTGATTCCAGTCATTATGACAAGAATCCTCACTTCTGTAAACATTGGTGTCTAAACATCTTCAATAACTGTGAGCTGAACAATAGCTCAGACGACAATTATCTCCTCTGATTCTGTTTGGACACCGAGCAATATTCAAGTACCGAACAAAACTTCTGGGAATAAATGTGGTTCGAATGTTTAAGGGTGGTATTACACAGGCCGATGGGGACCCGATAATACCTGTAAACGAGCAGCGATCTGATAGATCGTCGCTCGTTTACTGGACCTATTACACGGCCCGATAATCATTAAACAAGGGCTGCAGGGACGATGTCCTTGCAGCCCTTGCTTAACTACATACATTACCTATCCACGTTCCAGGGCTGCTGCTGCAGTCTTCTTCTCCACGGGTCCCGCGCGCTCTAACTTCAGAGTGGCCTGTCAGCTGACAGGCCTCTCAGCCAATCTTCTGTCATCTTACAGTCACACGGTATCCATGTTTTCCTGGAAGCCCTGGGGCAGCATCCATCTTCTGTCATCTTACAGTCACACGGTATCCATGTATTTCTGGCAGCAGTGGGGCAGCATCCATCTTCTGCAGCCGCAGAGAATGAAACACCAAGCATTCAGGTTTAGATAATGTTGTTTGGATACATTTTGACAGGTTAGTGAAACACCAGTCCATTGCAGAAATTGCAGCAATGGGGCAAGGTAGAAAGTACAGATCATAGCACAAAAAGGGTTTTACTTTTTTTTTTTTTTTTTTAAAGCAAATAAAATAAATGTTATACAAGCTGCATATATTTGCAATCGTACATGGGGAACATATATAACATGTCAATGTTACCATAGGGGAATGGCATAAACACATTGGCGTGGACCTTGAAGTTCAGCAGCCAGCATATACGTCCCCACCAAACAATGCCCCGATATAATATAGCCAAGCAGCTGCATTCATCCCCCATGCCCCTGCGTCACCTCTTCCTATGGCGAGCACCGCACATACATCTGTTCTAGTTATACAGCGCGTATTGCAGAGAGCGGGACACATAGACTGGGGGACATGTGTATACTACCAGAACGGTATACCTACATCGTGGTGGTCCTCCACCACCCACACCGGCAGCTCCGCATAACGCCTGAGCCGCTGCCCGGGGGTGAGGTGGGCGCTCATCTCCGCACAGGTCGCCGCCGGGTTCCGCTCTAATCCCCTCACTCTTTCCCCCAAGATCATCAGCTGCCGCTCGGGACAGGACAGCACCGGCCCTGAGCGCTGATTGGTCGTTGTAGTGCAGCACGTGGACAGGAACTGTACAGACAATACTGACCAGTCTGGCCGCCATCTTTACTACGGGCATATTCCCTGTGTGCTGTTGACAATGCCACCTATATAACGGAGCATCCGGACTTACACCCCGCGCTTTAGCTACGCCTTTATCATCCCGGTGCACTGACACAGGCAGAACCAGGTCTGTCCCTATAATATTTCTCCCTGCGCAATAAGACACGTCACAGAGCAGCTAACTGTGAGAAGATTCAGTTACCGCTATTGTATAAACGTGTCGCTCAAATTATCTGTCATATAGGAAACATAGACGCACGCCAATCACATGATAAGCCCTTCATAAAGATGGTGGTCTGCTGCTTCTCAGTACTATTGGCCCGCCTTGTCATGTGTGTGATTGGCATGGGTTACCGCCAATTGACGTATCGGGATTACCCCACGTGACTTCCAGTCTCGGAGTAAGTGGGCGGGATATCCCGTGCCTGTGCTGCCTGCTCTCTGTGTATAGTGAGTATGATGTTCCCTTATTTTATGCAATAGGTTGTTGTACGGTGAATGTGATGTGCCCATATTATTATCTAATATAGATAGCTGGCTGCTCTCTGTATGGTGGGTGTGATGTGTTGTTATTATTATCTAATATAGATAGCTGGCTGCTCTCTCTATGGTGGGTGTTATGTGTTGTTATTATTATCTAATACAGGATAGCTGGCTGCTCTCTGTATGGTAATTGTGATGTGTTATTATATGGTATATATAGCTGGCTGCTCTCTGTATAATGAGTGTGATGTGTTATTCTATGATATAGGTAGCTGGCTGCTCTCTGTATGATGAGTGATGTGCTCTTATTATATCATAGCTGGCTGCTCTCTATGATGAGTGATGTGCTCTTATTATATGATACCTGGCTGCTCTCTGTATGATGAGTGATGTGCTCTTATTATATCATAGCTGGCTGCTCTCTATGATGAGTGATGTGCTCTTATTATATGATACCTGGCTGCTCTCTGTATGATGAGTGATGTGCTCTTATTATATCATAGCTGGCTGCTCTCTATGATGAGTGATGTGCTCTTATTATATGATACCTGGCTGCTCTCTGTATGATGAGTGATGTGCTCTTATTATATGATACCTGGCTGCTCTCTGTATAATGAGTGTGATGTGTTATTCTATGATATAGGTAGCTGGCTGTTCTCTGTATGATGAGTGTGATGTGCTCTTATACAATGTTATATTTTAAATAAATATTGAAATAAATGAATTCTTGATTTATTTTACTTCAGGTAATGTCTTTACAGACAGGAAGAGGAGGGCAATCGGCTAGAGGAGGTCAGACAGCTTCAATGCAGACTTACCGGCCTCAAAATGTAAGGCCTACCCAGATACAGCAGCAGTCTTCTGGGCAATATTCCTATGACACTCAAAGTACTCCTCCTCCCACCTTTTCTAACCTTCCGAATACAAGTTACATGCCTCCTAGGCCAGACTACATGTGTTATCCACCCCCTGTTACCCCACCAACACAAAGTACAATAAATCAGTGTGTGCCCAGACCAACTTATACCGTCAGGCAAAGTTACCCAATGCCTCCTTGTTTTCCCCCTGTTCCTCCTTCTACACTTGGACCAAGTAATCCCCCGCCTGCTGGGCCGCCCACTGCACAAAGCACTTATCCTTACATGGTACCTCCTCTAATGCCACCACCGCCTATTATGCCCCCACCATTGCCTCATGTAGGCTATCAACCAGTATATCCCTCTGGGTACCCACCACAATCCTTTCCACCACCGCCACCTCCACCTCAGCCAGTATCTAACTTTAATAGCTACCAACAGAATTCAGCATCTTTTCAAGGCAGCAGCCATTACCGGCACACTAGTCACAGTCAGTACCAAGCTGATAAGCCACAGAGTGATCACAGGGCCCTAGATAGGGGTAAACATTATGATGCCCATCGACACAGAGAGTACAGCCATAGTGACAGACACCGTTCTGAAAAACTTTGTGATCGAAGAGATCGTGGGAGGAGTCCTGACCGTACAAGAAGGCCAGATAGCAGTCGACGTAGATCAGAGTATGAATACAGCAGGACCCCGTCTCATGGAAGAACCCCTCCACGGCATGGAAGTTATGAACGTAACAGGTAGGTTAGAAAAGGGCTCCTTAACTTGTGGCTTTCTGGGTATTGCAAAACTACAGTTCACATCAAAGTCTGCGTGGGCATGATGGATGTTTGGAAAAAAGAATTCATGTTATATGCCTTTCTGTGAACTGAAAAAACAAACAAAAACTTACCTCTACTGCCACGGTCAAGTTGTCTGGTCCCCACTCTGGCCCCTTTCATCCGTCTTTTGATGATCTTTCTTGCAGACAGGCACTACCAGTTCAGCCCAGTGATTGGGGGAATAGAAGGGATTTGAGTAGGCATTCTTGTTTTCTTTGCACAGGGAACCATTTAACACAACCCTCAGGGCCTAAGGGCCTGTTCACACTACAGAATCAGCGCCGAAATTCTGTGCGGACTTTGTGCCGAATCCTGCCTGCTATCTGTTTGAAAGGGAGCGCTCCCATTCAAACAGATAGCAGGCAGTTTTCGGCGCTGAAATAACGTGTGGAACCCCCGCGTGTGAACTGACCCTTATATGTTGCCTGGCAGTAGAATAGTAGTCATCCCTGCAAGAGGAGGGCCTATGTCTGTTCCCGTCAATATATAGGACAGTGTAGCCAGGTATGTTGACATCAGGACACCTGGTCTGTGAGGATGAGTAGCGGTGCGAGAACAAAATGGCACTTGATCCCCACAGAAGTATTTAATTTCATTTGCACCTGGAGGGCACAGAAATCATTAAAGTCATCCTCCCCCCCCCTGATTCTAGATCTTCTCTGAACCCATTGGCAAGCTGTTAACACAGATGTTTAGGTATATGCCAAATTTAATCTCCGTGTTACTGCTCATGTACTGTAAATATACCATATAGAAAATATTACACTGCATTCACTCACATTTCTGCTTGCTATCATGGCAAATAGTTGGCAAACTTGTTATCGTACTGATACTGAGCAGCTTATGTGAGGTTCTGTACAGTAGTATGAGGGAATAATTTTTTATATAGCTGGACAATGTCTGATTAAAATGGAGATTTTTAAAGTGAAACCTGCCACATTGTTAGGGGTTTCTAAATGCCCCTTGTGAATGGTGCAGCAGGGTTTTAGTGTGACAACCGCTGCATTCTCTGCTTCAGTACTGATGGATAGTGCCAAGCACACTCTTAGTCAGCCACACAGCATTAAATGGAGCAGCGGTTGTGCATACACATTTGTATTTTGTTCCCAAAGGGCAGTAGAGAATCCCATTCTCTTAGTGGGCATTCTGGCAGTCCGATTCCTAGCATTCACTGTGGATAGGTGGTAAATGTTGGGCACACACTTTAATTTATCTCTTTTTGGCCGTGCAAAATTATTTATAGTTACTCTAATTTCAAATGGTTTTTCATTCTCTATAAAGGGATAGGCACAGGCATAGAGATAGCCGAAGATCACCAAGTCCTGACAGAAGTTATCGGAAGAGGCCAAAAAGGTAAATACCATTGCTTTAGTGAAAACCTAAAGGGGAAAGTTAAACAGATTTATACATTACTTCTATTTGGGAAAGTGTCACTGTCGTTATAACTTTCAAAATCTAAATCAACAGTAGATGTGATATAAAGCAAGTTTGCAATATACAGTCATAATTTTTTTTTTGTTGGTATTATGCTCTAAAACAAAGCTGAACTTACCAGAAATCCAGGTCCAGTCTCCTGAAGGCAGATTTTCTGACTTGTGCTGGTTGCAAAGCACAGACTAAACACAGGAATTCCGGCCACTACAGAGCGTCACAGCTCAATGTGTCTTATCAGTCACATGACTGCCTTCTCTCTGTAAGCACTCAGATGGCCTGCGATACACAGGACTTCCTGTTTTCTGACTGTTTCCTGTTTCTTTGTTTTTTTGTTTTTTTTTATGGAAGTGCTGTGTTTTCCTTGATAACAAAAAAAATGAATGTAAATTGCAAACTTGCTTTATATCACATTTACTGTTGATATTTAGATTTTGAAAGTTATAACAACAGTGACACTTTAAGCCTTCAACTACTTATCAGTTGCTGTATGTCCCACAGGAAGTGGTGTATTCTTTCGGTCTGACTTGGGGCTGCCTGCTGCCACCTCCACCTCTCGATGGGCTACTGCTCTGGACAGTTCCTATAGACAGAGGGGGCATCACAGAGTACTGTTTCAGACTGGAGAGAATACACAACTTTCTGCAGGTTATAAAGCAGCTAATAAGTACTGAAATGTTTGAGGTTTCTCTTTAAATAGAAGTAATTTACAAATTTGTATAATTTTCTGACACCAATTGATCTGAATTTATTTCTCCAGACTGTCCATTAAAAGCAGATCTCCAGTTTGCTGTAGGGGAGTTCCATGTGAATAGAGCGCTCAATGAACCTGTAGGCCACCCCTGTCGGTGCTCCATTAGTTCTCTGCAGGGCCACTGAAAGCTTCCACATTCAGCACTTGTCACCCCCTATAGAGAATTAAAGGGAATCTGTCAGCTCCCAGGCCCTGCCTAAGGTGCTGACAGTGTGCTGTAGCTGGCAGTCCCCTTGTGAGCATGGTACCTTTTGATCATTTGTCCGTGCAGTGGATTATGTGCAATCTCAGGTCTCCTACTGTAATGAAGTGTCAAAAAAGGAGTTGTTTGTGCCACACTCTGGCACTCCTTCATGAATAATCAATGCTGCCCAGCCTCCTGCTTGCTCAGCTGTCAGCAAGTGTCTCTGATTGCAGATCAGTCCTCTGTAGCCAGTTTGTATGAAAGAAACACTCAGATATAGTTGAATCTGTGATGCCAAATGTGTTGGAGCTGTGGTCTAGGGGTAACTCATCTGTCTAGTGACCTGACAGCATTTCTTTTTTGGTTCAAATCCCCTGATGGAAATGAAATAGAGTTTGTTTGTTTTTCTTCTCATTATGGTATCATTTTTAAAGCTATGTTCACAGTGTTTTTGCTCAGTATTTTGGTCAGTGTTTTATAACGAAAACCAGGAGTGGATTAAAAACACAGAAAGGCTATGTTCACAAACTGCTGAAATTGAGTGGGTGGCCGTTGTTCAATTTCACCAGTGTGTGAACATAGCCTTTCTGTGTTTCCAATCCACTCCTAGTTTTGGTTGCAAAATACTGAGTGTGAACATAGCCCTAAAAATGATACAATAATGAGAAGAAAGACTTCTATTTCATTTCCATCAGGGAATTTGAACCAGAGAATGAACTGCTACCAGGTCTCTAGACAGGTGATTTACCCCTGGACTCAAGGTCCAACACATTTGAACTCAGAGATTCAACTATAGCTGAGTGTTTTTTTCAGACATGAGCTGCCTACAGAGTGACTGACTGACCGCTGCCTGAACAGGAGGCCAGGCAGCATTCATTATTCATGAAGAAGAGGGAGGAAGAAGGAGTGGTGAGGTGTGCCAGAATGTGGCACCAACAACAAATTTGACTCTTCATTACAGTATGAGACCTGAGATTGTGCATAATCCATTGAACAGAAAATTACCAAAATGCACCATGCTCACTAGGGGACTTCCAGCACCATAGATAGGGCCCCGGAGCTGACAAATTCCCTTTAATGGAATAGGCGTGCTGAGTTCAACCATTCAGAAATGTGGCACCGTTCACAGGAACTGTGTGGTACCAGAGGGTCAGACCCCTAGCGATCACCTTGTTATTCCTTATGGATTCTATTCTGTGGCTAGGGAATAACGAGCCCAGATAAGAATATCCCTTTAATTGTAATAACTTTGAACAGTTCTATATTTTGCATAGCAGAGTAAGGAGACTTGTATTTTTGTATAATGTAACAGAGGAATACTGATGTATGGTTATAAAAACAAATTAATTTATCATATGTTTGTACAGTCCCTCCCCTAGTAGAGACCGTAAAAGAGGAAGATGGGAAGAAGATGAAAAAGAAACCTCCTCTGAAAGTCCATCATCACGTAAAGAAAATACCTATACTATGGTAAAAGACAAGGAGCCTCTGGATGAGGGCTTGCTTGATAGAAATGATGAGGAAGATGAAGATTTGCTGAAACCTGTGTGGGTTCGTTGCACTCATTCTGAAAGCTACTACTCTAGTGATCCCATGGACCAAGTAGTAAGTATCAAGCCTAAATTAAGTTGATCATAAAATTTATTGCTACAAGTATATCTAACCACAACGGCCCTGTGGTCATACTGAGTTTGAAGAAAATTTTTATTGTCGTTTTTTTATTGTGTGATTTAAAAAGAATCTTGGTAATGCAATTGTTACTTGGACTTCACTAATATCTTACATTAGATTCTTGATGATTGGTTAATTTGTGTCTTTGCTATTCATTGTTTTACCCCTAGAGGTATAGGGATACAACCATTGACCTCAGCTATGGTTATTAGAAGGGTAAGCCACACTCCTATTTGTTTCATCTGAACCCAAACAAGTTTAGTTCTGTCGGTTTTTTTAAAGGAAACCTTTCAGGCTCCTGGTGCCCACACTGATCTTAGTACCTGATGGATGCGGACAGCAGCATTTAAAGCTATTTTTCTATCTTCGTGTGCAGACAGTAGTAAAAACAACTTTCAATAATTCTCACACTGTGGGCTAATTACTTTTACTAGTCTTCTTCTTGCCTTTAGCATGTCAGTAAAACAGATCTAGGGAGGACTACCCACAGGCATGAGTAGCTAGTAGCATTTAGCATGTTGTGTGAGTACCATTTAAAGTCGTTTTTATTGCTGTTTGTGCGTTATACACAAGATACTCTTTTTTCCTGTCCGTTCTCTTCTGGTATGTTATGCCTGGTATCAACCTTTGCCCCAGTGATCCCCCATTTTTCCTTGCTGGCCTGACAGATCTCCTTTGCATAACTTTGAGCCAGAATGTGACCATTACATCACTCTTTGTTTTCCATATAGATACACTGCATGTACAGTGAAGGAGACAAAGTGACATTGTATGGTCACATACTCCGTAGGACGTCATGTAATGGATTGGATAGCCTTCTGGCCCTCATGAGTGGATGGGGTATTGAGGGGGGCAGAGATTCATATAACTGCATAGTGGAACAGAATATTAGTATTGAGAATAAGTTGTAACTTACAATGTTTCTTATTAAAAGTGCTAAGTAGGAGTCTGTCTGAGCATTACATAACAGACATGAAATCTCTCCAGTACACCAAGGATAGCTGGTGTGTCAGTAAGGTGTCATCCTTCATCGTCCCATAGTAACGTAATGTATGAAGCCCCTTTCCTGTGCTTTAGAGATCACAGAGAGTATATGTCTTGCTTTTTCACCCTTTCTTTTCCTATGGGATTTGTCAAAAAATGCCTCAGTCAGGCCTGGGTCCTGAACAAAGCATATTGCCAAATATAGCGTGTCTATCACCCCTAGGTATCATGCGAGCTATGGATTTAATGAGGAATGCCTTCATAGCCTCCCATACAGTGTCAGGTGAAGCGGATCCTGCAATATGTTGGAAGTAAAAAGAAAGCTGTTTTTTAATATAGTCATCAGCTTCCAGAATAGACAGCCAGGGTGGGTTTAATTTCCAAAAAAAGTACTCTCCTGCCTGCTAAAGTGAGGTGAGTGATCAAAAAGAGAGCGAGGAAGGTAGCAAACCTTGGAAACTTAATAATCATCGGCAGAATCACCCTTAAAGTATCACTGTTGTTAATTTTTTTTTTTTTGCAGAAATCAATAGTACAGGCGATTTTAACAAACTTTGTATTTGTGTTTATTAGCCGAAAAATGAATTTTTGTCATGAAAAAGCAGTTTGAAGCTCTCCCCCTGTCTTCATGGTTTTCCTATGGAGAGGGGAGAGATGAGGGACCAAAACGGGACAACAAAGAGTTAATTTACAGCTACATTACCCGGTTCTCTCCTCTGATGTCACCACTGACCTCTGAATAGCACTCTGAATAGCTCCCTGCTGTGTAATCCTTTGTTCTCTGCTCTCTGCTGCTACTAATCTCGCTCCTCCCCCCTCCCCTCTCCATAGCTCAGACAGGATCCGACAGATAAAAAAACAGTCGGGATTTCCTGATTCTGAGCAGTGGATGACAGAAAGGAGAGAAGGGGGGGGGGCTGGGAAAAGGTTTTTTAAAAGCAGATAATGGCATATTTTCCTTATAAACCCAATTTCAAAGTTTCTTAAAAATCGCCTGGACTATGCCAATGCAAGATTATGTGAGAGAGAGGCCTAATGTTAGGGTTTAGACTTTGCCATAAAAGGTCTACCGTCTGTAGTAAAACTCCAAAAGGAGTGACCACTGCAGAGGGGATACCTACATTAATCTGTCTAAGTATGAATTTATGATATTGAAATCCCCTACTAGAAAACGAAACATCCGTAAAGCACACAGTAAACTCTAAGACTTTCCCTATAATTGTGGAGGAGTATGGGGGGGGGGCAGAGATATTTATTAGGATGAGCCTGTAGACCTGACAGAAACAAATATAATGTCTGCAGACACTTCAAGAGGACATTTCAGTGTTCTGGTATGCCAACTCTGCAGGTGTAGGCAGAAAAACCTGGATGTGTCTTATATTGAACCCAAGATTTATGAAAATGATGCAGTTTATCATCAGTCATGTGAGTCTTAACCCTTTACTGCACGTAACTGTACGTCCTCGCACGGGTGCGGGCGTTCAGAACGGGGCCGCGCGACGACCCCTCTCTGAACCGCAGCAGTCCCGGGTGCCGCTTGTAGCCCGGGACCGCCGGTATTAGCGGGCACGGTCCGATCGCCGTGCCCGCTAATACAGTAATCAGATGCAGCTGTCAAACATGACAGCTGCATCCGATTACCGGCTGCAGCACTTCCCTGGTGTCTAGTGGCGGAGATCGCTCCTCCGGGACGTTGTCCCAGAGGAGCGATCTCCCTGTCTGATGCCGGCCGGGGACTCATCCAAGATGGCGCCGTCCCCGGCTCGACACTCGTTTGTATTCGGCTGCAGCAGCCGAAAGCAAACGAGTGCCGATCTCATTGATCTTTGATGTATATCTATACAGCAAAGATCTCAATGAGAGATCAAAGTATATATACTAGAAGTCCCCTAGGGGGGCTTCTAGTATATGTGTAAAAAAAAAAAAAAAGTATTGTTATTAGTAAAAAGCCCCCTCCCCTAATAAAAGTCTGAATCACCCCCCTTTTCCCAGGTTATAAATAAAAGTAAATAAATAAACATGTTTGCTATCGCCGCGTGCGTAATCGCCCGAACTATTAATTAATCACATTCCTGATCTCGCATGGTAAATGGCGTAAGCGCAAAAAAATCCCAAAGTGCAAAATTGCGCATTTTTGGTCGCATCAAATCCAGAAAAAATTTAATAAAAAGCGATCAAAAAGTCGTACATGTGCAATCAAGGTATCGATAGAAAGTAAACATCATGGCGCAAAAAATGACACCTCATACAGCCCCATAGATCAAAAGATAAAAGCGCTATAAGCCTGGGAATAGAGCGATTTTAAGGAACGTATATTTGTTAACAATGGTTTGAATTTTTTACAGGCCATCAGATACAATAAGTTATACATGTTATATATCGTTTTAATCGTAACGACTTGAGGAACATGCATAACAAGTCAGTTTTACCCCAGGGCGAATGGCGTAAAAACACATTCCCCCCAAATAAAAGAAATGCGTTTTTGTTTTTTTTCAATTTCACCACACTTTGAATTTTTTTCTGGTTTTGTAGTATACTTTATGCAAAAATTCAGCCTGTCATTGCGAAGTACAATTAGTAACGCAAAAAATAAGGGCTCATGTGGGTCTGTAGGTGTAAAAATGCAAGTGCTATTGCCTTTTAAGCACAAGGAGGAAAAAACTAAAACGCAAAAACGAAAATTAGCCTGGTCCCGAAGGGGTTAAACAATAGATAGTAGGTTGGTAATTAAAGAGACTCTGTCAGTAGGTTTAGGCTATTCTATTTTAGGGCAGCACAAACTAGTGACAGAGAAGCTGAAGAGAAAGATGTATCACTTACATTGTTCTGTTCAGCTGATCCAGGGATATCTTTCTGAGTAATATGGACAATTAGTAGTCCTCCCCATTTATAAGCATAAGCCAGATAGTCCTCAATATTCATGACAAGCAGAAAACTCCACCCACTAGATGTTAATTGGCAGTTATCTATTCATTCTGTATATAGACAGTCACCTGTCAATCAGCAGCTGGAGGGTGGGGGAAGGGGTGTGGCAGGAATCCTATTCTCCTGCATATTAGGTAAACGGTGGAACAGAATGATGTACACCGATCTGTTCAGCATTTCTGTCACTTCTTTATGTTGCCCTCATTTAAGGAAGCTTAATCCTAGTGACAGATTCCCTTTAAGGAGAGTACTGAATATGTTTTGTCGTTTAGTGGGAGGAAAAGTAGCACTAAAACTGCAATGCCATGAATAAAGTTAAAAGAGCTTTATTATTATAGGGGTACTCCGGGCGGGGCTTATTTTTAGGGTATGGCAGGGAAGGGGTGGTCATAGCAGAGTCCCGCCTCGGCCACTGAGTAGCTGAGCTGCCTTGAGACGTCACGTCTCAAGCCGCAGCTTAGACCAGGAACCGGCAGCGGGACGTGAGAACGGGACAGCGTGATACGGGACCCGGCGCTGGAAACAGGGAGGTAAGTGACTAGCAGCCTCTATTTCCACTCCTTTCCCCGCCATACCCTAAAAATAACCCCCGCCCTGTATGTCATCATCTTCTGAACTGCAGCCTGCTGTGAGCATGTAATGGACAGCCAGGATTGGGGAGGTATAAGCACTAAGTCCCCAATGAGGAGCAGAATACATGTAATTTTGACTGGTGTTCTGCTTCTCTTCAGTAAGCATTGATCTGTATTAAAGGGGTTGTGCGGCGTTTAACGTTTAATCACTAAATAACACACATTACAAAGTTATACAACATTGTAATGTGTGTTATTTAAGTATATGGCCCCCTTCCCCGGGTTGTCGACGTCATCTTCAGGAGGCCGACCGGAGTGCTTAAGCCGTCCCTTATGCCGGCCCCCCTCTGCTGCGTCATCAGCTACTCAGCCAATTGCAGCTGATGACATGGCAGAGGGGGGCCGGGTGGAGCGGTTTGGCTGGCCTCCCGAAGATTACGTCGTTGACCCAAGATGGCGGCCGGGGTCGGTGAGTATAATGCACCACACTTCCGGGGTGGGGGGAACATGGGGAAGGGGTTGTATGACTTTGTAATGTGTGTTATTTAGTGTGTAATGTGTGTTATTTAGTGAATAAATCTTAAACGCCGCACTTCCCCTTTAATTGCCACTTGCTGTCAGGTCCCAGAGGATTAGGCGTGTCTCACGGGTTTGAAGTCTACAAGGCAAGGAAGAAAATTAGGAGAACAATTTTATTTATTTTTTTAAGTTGAAAAAGTATTAAAGTATTGTTTTTGTATCGGGAATCATAATACTACACAAGGCTTTGGTATCAAAGTCAAAATTCTGGTATTGTTACGTCTAGAGATGAGCGAACCTCGAGTAAGCTCGAGTTCATCCGAAACCGATCGTTCAGCATTTGATTAGCAGTGACTGCTGAAGTTGGATAAAGCCCTAAGGCTATGTGGAAAACATGGATATAGTCATTGGCTGTATCCATGTTTTCCAGACAACCTTAGAGCTTTATCCAACTTCAGCAGCCACCACTAATCAAATGCCGAACGCTCGGGTTTGGATGAACTCTAGCATGCTCGAGGTTCGCTTATCTCTAGTTACTTCCCTAGATGAGAGCTCCCTTCATGGTACACAGCTGTTTCTTATTTTCTTCATTTCATGGGGCATGGCCAAACATATGTACTTCCTTTCCCTCTTTTACACACCAGTTTATCCTGTCAGCATTTGCGGACCTGCAAATGTGGACAAAGTAAGAACACATTGCTTTTACATCCATAGTTCTGTCTGTAGTTGTAGGTCCACAGCTATGGACAGCACTATATATGTGTGAATCAGGCCTTTCTTTTCCATCCAGTGACAGGGACAACTACCGTAAACACAAGTCCACCTCTTTTTTCCACCATTCCTTCTATACCATAATTTTTACAGAGAGGCGATATTGTGCACTGTTAAGACTGAATAGGATTGCACTATGTTGGTGGTTAATTTACAGTACTGTTTTATAGATGGCGAGTTAGGTGGGAAAGAAGATTATTAATGTACTGTGTTTGCAATGTGCTACATGAGATGAAAAGAAACAAATAGTAGCAAATAGGCACATGGATCACAGCAATGGAGGTTACATTACAGAAGCAGCCTTCATCTAAGCAGTGACCTCTTGATAATAATGAAAAGCTGCCTGACTAGTATAAGTATTTATTTATTTTTTCCACAAAGAACAGCTGCCTTATGTGTGATATCAGGCAGGCTTTGATTCATCTTTCAAGCACAGTGTAGACCCTCTGGAGGAGACAGACATGTCCAGCTTGCATGCATACTCTGTTTAGCACAACAGATCGCTTGTACTGCCCCCACTTCCTGTGTTAAGGCCCTGTTGCACCAAAGGATTATCGGCCGTAAAATCGTTTGGTGTAATAGGTCATGTTAAAAGACCACGATCAGCCGACATGCACGATTCAACATGTTGAAACACAACTATCATTGCATTAAAGGTCTGCTGCTTGTTGCCCTGTGCACTATGAGCGGCGGCAACAGACTCTCACCGACTTCGATGGGCGGCCCACGCGACCCAAGGATCATCCTGACAGCCCCTCCCCCGGGGCTTTGTATGTAATATGTCTTTGTATGTAATAGCACAGACAGTGAGCGGGAAACAAGGTACAGGCAAGCGCTGATGTTGATGCTCGGTTTCCCCTTATATCATGCCCTGTAATACGGCCTTTAGTCACTCTGCTGCTAGAGAGAGAATTCCCATCCCAACGGGCAGTGTTCAGCGGTTTGAAGGAAAGTGAGACACCTGATGGTCAAGATTTTAGGGCTTTTTTGAGCAGCATATGGAGTCTTTTTTGGAAAATGAAATGATTAAGAAATATCTTAGAAATCGGGCTTTCAAATGAAGCCAAGTTGTGTGATGACAGTGGACCAGCTAAATATTGATATCTAGTGTTTTTCTGTTGCTTGCCTTTTTATAGAATGTTTAGTAACCTAAAATGCACAGATCTCATGATTAGGATTCTGCAACATGCCTGGTGAAACCCATGTGCATTCTAAAGATTATGCATATTTTGGGGGGGAAATGCTTTGGCTCATTGGGCTTTGTCTGGTGTTTATCCTGTACAGCACCGTTGGATAGGCTGTCAGTGTAAGCTTACTGTGAGCTTTATAATGAATTTCCGGAGAAAATGTATTCCCAGGAATGCAGTTACCTGTCTTATCCCAAACCTTTGTGTGAAGTGTTAGCTAAACAAGTGAAGTAGCATATCAACGCACAGCAAACAACTGTTCCTAGAGAAGTCAGTGGACCATGGCGTAACACCCAGCAGGAGCAGCAGGCAGCTAATCCAAGACCTTATTATATTAGGAGTGGACAGATAAATTGCTCCCAATGATGTTGTGAATGCACATGGAGCTCATGTATACACGGGTGGAGAAGCCTGGGAATTGTAGCTGTGGGACTTTGGTGTGCCAAAGACAGAAAATGAGACCGAACACCGTTTTTGATTTGCTTTTTAACCTTACATTTATGAAGACAAAACTATTTTAATATTCATTGTTAGCAATAAAACGCACTGGTGTGACTGGTTGGTGACCACTGCATTGTTGTGGGGTTGGGAAAGCGGCATGTCAGAAGTGCGTATCGGTCGGGGTCTGGCTGCTACAAGGTGAATTCCATAGACTTCTCGTATTAGCAGTCTCCTGAATTCACCGCCCTGTAGCGAAGATGAAGGGGCAGATAGCGGGTGCCTGCTCCTTCAGTCTTGCGTTCGGCAGGGGGTCTCAGCAGCCAGACTCCGACCGATAGACACTTCTGCATTTCATAAGTTTTTAAAAATGGTAGTTATACTTTAAACTTGTAGGGCTTGTCAAGAGAAATATTTCTGCAAATACATTCATTTAGCAAACTTAGAGCAGACATTAAGCCATCAACAAGGGGAGAAGTAAGGCAGCATATTAGGAATAGGATATAAGTTTGCTAAATTAATGTATTGGCAAACATATTTTACTGGATGTGCCCTACAAGTTTAAAGGGAATCTGTCAGCTGCAATTCACGTTCCAAGTAGGTCAGGGAGACACCCTATATATCCAGATGTGCCTCCACAACATAGAAAATGCTTTTATTCTATAGTACAAAGAGTCAAAGAGGCTTTCCTGAGCTCCTTATGTGCAGCAAGCTGTAACACCTCCTTACCTCCCCCTCCTATACCTGACCTTGCTTCGTAGCAGGGGGGAGCATTCCAGCTATACAGGAGCTCTTTTAACTCTTTGTACCCAAGAATAAAAGCTTTATACAGAGTGGTCCAAAAAAATGTATCCACTGTTTTAAAAGTCCATAACTTGCTAACTAATTGACGGAGTTGTTTCATATTTGGTGAAAGTGTAGCTTAAAGTCCAACTTAAAGATATCACTGTAGGTGTTCGAAATGGTCACCGTTTACATCCACACACAAACGATGCCGCCAAACTGCAGCACGAACTACTGACTGCAACTTGTTCAGTTCGATATTTGCACATGAATGTACGATGGATTCATCCAATGAAGTTCATCCAATGTGCGTGGCTTTTGTCGATAAAACAACGTCCTTTAGTGTTCCCCACAGGTAAAAGTCCAGAGGAGTTAAGTCTGGTGGATACTCCACAGCACCTCTACGGCCTATCCATCTTCCTGGTAGATTTTCGTTGAGATACGCCCTAACACGATGTTGGTAGTGGGCTGGGGCACCATCTTGTTGAAAGTAAAATCTTCCGTCTCCATACAGGTCTCGGATGGCAGGTAAAATGGATGTCCGAAGCCTATGAAGGTACACCTCACCGGTAACTGTGCCGTCAAAGAAGAATGGCCCAATCAAGCCCCGGTACGACAACCCACACCACACATTTTACTCCTGACAAATTCACGGCTTTGTCGACATGGACGTTCGGATTTTCGGCGGCCCAGTAGATGCAATTGTGGCGATTTACTGTACCATTGAGTTTGAACTGTGCCTCATCAGACCACGAAATCATCTTTGCAAACTCGTCATCGTTGCGCACCATGTTGTTAAACCACTCGCAGTACTCCATTCTACGATCTGGGTCGTCCTAGTTCATTGCGTGTAGCAATCATGGGATGTATCACTTCCACTTTGCTGTCTTCAAAATTCGCTGAACACTTGAGCAACTCACTCCAGTTTAACGGACACACTGTCTCAAAGACTTCTGTGGTGAGCGAGTGAATTGTTGTAACACACGACGGGAGTTAGCTGGACTTGTTACTGTTACAGGTCGTCCAGATCGTTGTTTGTGTACATCTTTAACACAGCCTTCGGCTTCAAATTTGTTTCTAATGCGACGAATCGTTAAACGTGTCAGTGGCTCTGTTTGATACTCATTTCGCCATTGCCGTTGAACCTCATTAGTGTTTTCGTACTTAAAATACCACTTCAAAACTGACTTCCTTTCATCGAATGTAAGCCTTGCGCCAGCCATGTTTACTCAAGTAACTAGGTGCAACTACGAACACAACACAGACTATCTGGCGACTGTCATCTGACAAAACAATACAACGCTTGTGTGGTGACTGCCGGAACTACAAACTAGTACACTACCAAATATGAGACAATTCCGTCAATTAGTTTGCAAGTTATGGACTTTTAAACAGTGGATACATTTTTTTAAACCACTCTGTATATACCTGAAAGGTACCATGCGTTTCCTTGACCTAACAACAGCTATCTAACAGCAGATTGGAACGTGAAATACAATTGAAGGATTCCCTTCAATTATGTGAGTTGAGATGGAAATTATTCTTTAACCTTCATAGTCGTGACAAGGTAATCCTAGTTCTCTCAATGGTGTTATTGGGTCCTTCCATGGTGCACCGTTTCTCCTTATTACTCCTAATTATTATTTATTTAAATTTACCCTTTTTTTTTTTCTACTTTGAAACTTTTTGCTTATAACAGCATGTCATGCAACACAAATGAGATAATAATTCACTGTTACAATGTGTCTTTATGTTAGCTTTATTTAATCAAGGTCCTTTTTTAGGACCCTCTGCACCGGTGACAATCTGGGTAGAAAAAAGCTATTTGTCTTTTTACACTTTTTTTTTTCCCTTTTAATACTGTGGTGTGGGTCCTATTCTGCACTCTCACCTGTAATCTCCTCTCGCACACAATGGAAGATGAGAGCCAGAAGAGCTGTCAGAAACCAGCCCCTCCTGTCACTTCACAATGATATCGGTCCTTTTGTAATGACAGGCGGAAAGCGGATCTGCGGTGGAATTTTTGGTGCGGAAATTCCGCTGTGTGAACAAATAAGCGGAAAGCCCATTTAAACCCAATGTAAATTCACAATGTTCATTCTTTACGGGCGGAATTATGGGCAAATTCCGTGCGCATTTTGATGGGAATCCGCCTGAAAATCCGTGAGAATTCCTCAATGTGAACCCAGCCACAGGCGCAGGAATTTCGCCGTTTTTTTCTCAGTGTGAACATACCCTAAAGCGTAAAATGATTGTCCAATCCTTGATGCATAAGTTAGCAGCTAATGTTTTTGTTGGGGTAAACTCATCATTTGAGGAGTATTTGATTTGGCAATAGTAATACAATTTATTTTCTTTTACATCCCAAAGACACACTGAAGGAATTTTTTCAAATATCATAGGCATCTAAAAGAACTGTTGGTTTGTATAATTCTTGAGGACTGTTTTTGTGTAAATCCTGCAAGATGTGCAGTCAGACACCTGACTAGAACAGACCCGATCAGCAGCTTCCATCCACGTAGCATTTTCTGACAGAGCTTTTATGCTCCTATTATCATGTGCTGACTTGTAAGTGAGCCTCAAAATGAACTACATCTGAATAAAGGGTATACTCAGCTGTCATTCTGTTACTTTTTTTTCAAAGGGAGATTCCACTGTGGTTGGCACAAGCAGGTTGCGGGATTTGTATGACAAGTTTGAAGAAGAACTTGGCAAACGTCAATCAAAATCTCGAGCTGCTAGGCCAGCGTGGGAGCCACCAAAGACCAAATTAGATGAGGATTTAGGTAAGAAGACTGTGTTCTTGTTCTGTGTGCTTGTTATCGCGCTCTTCATATTTTTATTAAAGCAGCGTTACCACCATCTGTGAAGGTGTTTTCATCCATGCCTAGGAAATGTTTGTAATTTTTTTTTCCTGATGCTTGGCACTGTAAAGATGTGGATTTTGAGAAGTGTATATATTCTTGGCAGCAGTATTTATTGCATGGAATATACTTGCCAATCTGTATGTATGGAACATATTTTTGTAGCTTGTAATAAGAAGGTTGCATATGCTCTTCACTGCACTAGATGCTAACACATTTTACACGATAGGGTGTACATTGCACTGGAATGCTTGTGTGACATTTTCTGTCATCTGGCAATTAGTATAAATCTCTGTCCATAGTCATTTAGTTACAGAAAGATTCTTGCATTCCACTGACAAATGTGTGAACTGTTAATCCGGAGCCTGGCTGACACCTTTTTAAAAAGCCATTATTCTTAAAGGTCAGATTGCCTTCCCGTAGCATGCACAAATAAATGCCAATGTTCTTATATAATGAAAAATATTTTCATAAGTTTCGTAGTGTTAGTATTATGTCGTCTTTTCTTTTTTTTGTTGTTTTACATATTTTAACTCTGTTGCAGATAGAGATCACAATAATTGTCTGCATGTTGCAAATTTCTCTCTCTCGCCCTCTCTGTTAAAATTTAGTGGAGGGCCGTTATGTAACAGCAAATGACAGCTGTTATTTCAAAACAGCGGCCGTTGTTTTAAAATAACAGCAATCATTTGCCATTAAATGGCGGCCATTCACTAAATTTCAACAGTGTGTGAACATAACCTTTCCGTGTTTTCAATCCACTCCTGGTTTCGTTTGAAAAACGCTGACCAAATACTGTGAAAAATACTGTGTGGGAACATAGCCTTAAAATGGTTGTCTAGCTATAGAAAATATTATTATTTTCTTTTTAATGGTTCAGGTTGTCATAAAAAAAAAAAAAAGTAAAAGTATATTTGCCTGATTCCTTGCTGCAGTGCCCATTTCTTGTTGTACTAGTGTTTCCTGGTCCCATCATGGCACACAGGGAGTTCATGTGCCAAGACAGAGATCAGGAAGGGATTATTAGTAGCGATGCATGCTGTGAGCATTGACAGTGGAATCTAGATACTTCAATAGCCGACAGCCAACATCTGCTGGGCGTGGTGCAGCCTCAGCTTCAGGACCCTCTCCATACCTCATTTATACCACCATGATGTACACATATGTCATGGTGGGTTAAGGGGTTAATAGCTTTTGTCAGGTGACCATTGAAGTGTGATGATTCTATTATTTTTTGGCAAGGATTGTGGCGCTGTCACCTTGTAGCAAGCACTGATCTCCCAGGTTTTATGCGCTCATTGTGCTTGTGTGGGTGTTGTTTCCCGACTTCAAAAATGCAGTGTTAGAGAAATGTGTGTCTATCTATATAAAAGATTACAGTAGTTTTTTTTTCATCATTTAGTTAAAGAAGTCATCACACTCTGCACTTATTTTATGTACCTTGTACTTACTGTGGTCCAGCCTCCTGTCTGCATCTGATCAGACACAATCCGAAATTTCTGATTTTGCCCTTCTTTCTCTGTCTTTATTTCTAGCAAGATACCTAAGAACAAATATTATGTGGTCAGCTAGAGCCAGTGCCATCTCTACCTGCCGGGATGCATTAAAATACTCCTCCCATTAATATACTTCTAAATAATGTAGGAAATTGTGTGATGGGAGCTGTCTAATAATGAGCTTTAGCTGTCATAAGATATTCTGAACCCCCTTTTTGAGATCTTGCATGAGTTCTAACAAACTAGAATTTCTAGGTCACAGCAGGTAAACCTCTCCATTGATCTGTCATTTATCGAATACTAGAACATGTACAGTACCCGGCGCTGCATATATATATATATATATATATATATATATATATATATATATATATATATATATATATATATTATATATTATATATATATATATATATATATATATATAATATGTCAGTGTGTTAGATTTGTTCCAGGGGTGCCCAGGAGGCCGATCTATGCCTTTTTTTTTTTTATTTTTTTTTTTATTTAAGGGGAAATCGCCAGGAGCCCTAGTTACACTATATACCCTAACAGTTCTGCACAGTTTATGTAAATTGTAACTTAAAAATTATGCACATTAAAAATAAACTAAAAGTTTTTACCATTCTAAATACGTAATAGCCTAACTGAGATATCACGTCATAAGACTTTATACAGAGCCTGTTTATATAGAACATTGGCAGTGTTATATACAGAGCTTGTTTATATACAACATTGCCAGTTTTATTGCAAGGTGCGTAGACATTTTTTACCTGATCCAACTCTAGAGCAGAAACGTACAATTGTCTATTCGAAAAACATGCAGAATCCAGAAAACAACATAGATGTGTATACAGAGGTCCTAGTACAGTCAGCCCCTTAGTGACCGCCGTATCGGCTTTTAACGGCGGTCACTACTGGTCTTTATTCTGTCCCTGACAGCTTTTTACGGCTGAGACAGAATAAATGCTGCTGGCACAGGGGTACCTGTACCGCAGGAACCTGTTATATGCCGCTGTCAAGTCATGACAGCCGCATGTAATGGGTTCCAGTGCCGAGCGCTGGCATACTGACCTGATTGGAAGTTCCGCGCTGAGGTACGGGCCTCCAGTTGCTATCATGGCAATCCTTCTGAAGGCCCCTGGAGATGTCCCCCCCCCCCCCCCAAGCCCTCCCCAATAATATTACTGCAGTACATTCCCTATATATAATAAAATTACATAAAACCACCTAAAAACATAAAAGCTATATATGTTTCATATTGCCACGCCCGTAACGACCCTATATATAAAAATATATCATTAATTATATTGCACGACACACACTGTAGAAAAAAATTTAAAATAGAAAAAACCAACACCAAAATTGCTGTATTTGATCAATCTGCTTCAGAAAATATGTCATAAAAGAGATTAAAAATCGTATATATATAGAACTTGGTATCAATAAAAACGACACATCTTCCCGCAAAAAGTGAGCCCAAAACCAGCTCTGTCCCGCGAAAGATAAGAACGCTATCGGTCTTGCAATGTGGCGGCAGTTTTTGTCAGGAAGATAGTTTCTATTGTGCCAAAGTGGTAATGGTTAAAAAAGAAATAAACGTAAATATATATATATATATATATATATATATATATATATATATATATATATATATATATATATATAATATATTATGTGTGTGTGTATGTATGCAAATTTGGTATTGACAACATAACTGTAGTGACCCAGTAATGATCGTTATTTTTACCACAATACATGAATATTGTATGTTTGATATAAAAAAAAAAAAAAAAAACAGGAAGCAGCACTAAGGCTTTAATAGGGTTAGAAAATAAATAAATACTTCATCAACCGTAGGGGCACAAAATTAAACTTTCCTCTTTAAATCCTAAAACATTTTTTCTCATAATGAAGTTCAGATGGGTCTGGTTGAGAACCACTGGCTGTTTATATCCATATAATTGCTGTTATCACATTGTTAGATGATTATAGGGTATGCGGAAATTGTGGATAAGATATGACAAAACTCCCAGTATTATGGCGGCATGATGCTACTGGTCACTCCCAGTCAGATGGATTAATGACTTGGAATATATATCTGTTTTGGTGCTAGCCTGGTGTAATTGCTTGGATGTGTAGCACATAAATACGCTATAGAGCAAGAAGAGGCCTCCAGAAGGAATGTAGGGAAATGAAAGGAAATAGGAGCACTTAGTATTTAGGCATTGTTGTCACTTTGAGTATAACAGTGGATGGAGAAAGCATATGATCTGTAATGAAAAGCTCTATGATTGTCATGGTTACTTCATTGAATTCTATTTATTTCCATGGTCTGTGAAGATGTAGTAAAGGCAATGCTTTATTCTCCATGTGACTCACTCCTTCTATTCTGTTGACAGAGAGCTCCAGTGACTCTGACTGTGATACAGATGAAGATAGCTGCTCCAGCAGCTCCGATTCTGAGGTCTTTGATGTGATAGCAGAAATAAAGAGAAAGAAAGCTCATCCTGACCGTCTTCATGAAGAGCTCTGGTATAATGACCCTGGCCAGGTCTGTATACTTCTTGTGCTGGAAACATCTCAGAAGGCATTGCATAGCTGGAGAAAGGGTCAAGGTGTTCACTGAAGTGATGTTACATTGAGACCGTAGTTGTAAAAACAATTAGACATAGCTTCCTCCGTAATTTCAGCCACTGAAATATAGTTTCTCACTTGAAATACACATCAGTCTAATATCCGAGATATTAGAGAGTTAAAAGGGACATAGTAGAATACCACCCAAGAAAATATTTATCACTCCCACCATGAACAAAGAAATGTTTCCAAAACCTCATAAAAGATACAGAGAAAATAGAATAGACCAGTCTAACAAGACTTAGCAGTTTACCTTGATATCCAAATTGTGAAGTAGTCTTTTATGGAGCCTACAATTAAAGGGGTATTCCCAACTCAAAGAGCTAATACCTATCTGCAGGACATGGGGTAACAAGCTAATGGGTGGGGTCAGACCACTGGGCCATTGTGCACTGATCGGCTTGTTATACCCTATTCTGTGAAAAGCAATCATGCTAGCGTAATAAGGTAAAGCTCCTTATGCAATTCTTTCAGCTTCTGCTATGAGTAAGTGAATATAGTACCATGACCCATGTACAATGTTATGAAATTCTTCAAATGAAGCCAAAGGCACATGGCTCTTTGCCTGTCTGTTCAGGTGACTTTTCCGGATAAGCTGCCATGAGAAGTAGCACTATTTCTGACCATGAACCATGATGTAACTTGGCATTTTCCATCTCTAATTTTCAGTTGTCCCTGAGCTAATATCTGATATAATATATTCTATGCCCTGTACATACACTCATAAGAGAGGGTCCTCCTGCTTTATGTCTATAGCACACCCTCAGAAACAGTATGAACATGAAGGACATTTTAGAGCAGTAGTGAGCAGTGTCAACTACAAATCAAGCATTGGGTTGGTTCTAATTCTCACTACAAGCACCTGTAGAGTGTGTGTGTGTGTGTGTGTGTGTGTGTTTGTGTCTGTCTATCTATATGTTTCTATGTCTCTCACTCTCTGTCTGACTGCCATTGCCTCTCCTCAGCCACTCTCCCAGCACTTAAAGTTGTATTTAAAGGCCCTTCCTTTAAGGTGAGCATGTAATAGGACTTTTCTTTGGTCCATCTTGTGAAGGACCTAAGCAGTTTTTCATAGTGATTGACCAGTTTAGGAGAGCTGAATCAGGAAAGGAGCCTGTGGAGAAAGGTGTTTTTCTCTTATTATATTACAGTGTTACTTAAATTTATTGATTTCTGTAAAGTTTATTGAAATAGCAGCCATTTAATGGTATTCGTTTAAGAATTATTTGAAAATGTACCTTTGATCATTCAAGAAAAAAAAAAAGAATGAATTGTTTCCTCAACAGAATATTAACAACTTTTGCTCTTGGTTAAATGTGAAACTCTAAAGATACAGTGAGTTCTGCCAGGCACTGCAACATCTTTGAGATTAAAGGAATGGGAAAAAATGTGTGAAATCAGAGCAAACTTTAGTACAAAATAACTGGTTTAGTATTATAAATGTCATTTTCAGCCTGTCAGTAGCTGTCAGAGATCCATAAGAGCTCCTGTTTGGAAGTAGCTGAACAGCTGCAGGTTGCAAACACCTTTGCTGTATCATTTCATTTTTAATAAATTTGGTGGGATGATGCAAGTCGCTCCCGGGCATTGGAGCTATGACTGATATCAACAGGGGAAGTGCAAGTCACTGATGTTGGTCAACAGCTCTCCTGCTCATGGATTGGATTAAATCAGCATACAGGACAGGGAGAACATGCTTTGACTGCTGGTATTGTAAGGTATATGACTTCAAATCTTGTAAAAGTACAGGTGCACACTGCTTTTTATGTTAATATTTTGTGTTTCTCAAGATCTTCTCTTGAAATTTTTAATGGTTACCACCAACATGTCATTTGTCAAAACCTTAGTATTTGATTTTTTTTAATATCTTTCCCCATACATAATAAACATGTTGAGGGGTTTGGATGCATAAAGACTGTTGAATCACTGCCATTATTAATGTCCCTTTTAAAGGACTTTTTTTTTTTTTTTTTTTTTTTTTTTTTTACTTTATCTGGTGTTAGGAGAGTATCCAAGTTAAAGCATTAGGTGCCACTGTGGACTACTGTAAAGTTGTTACTATTCCCCCTACTGTGGCTACCAACTTATTTTTGATATTTATTTAGTATTTTTCCAATATTTATCTACTATGTAGATTGTATTAGTAATAAATTGCAATTAAAGTACTACCTGCTGTCCTGCTCTGTGGTGTTTTTGTCCATAAGATGGCTGACATGTAGGAGCATGTGACCATGCCTTGCCCCCCCCTGTGTCCACCACTGAGCCTGTATATGCCTATGGAGACACTGGGGGCAGGGCATGGTCACATGCTCCTTCATGTCTTTCATCTTATGGACAGAATTGCCACAGAGCAGGGCAGTACAGCCTGGAAGAGTGGAGTCTACTATTGGCTCTATAAGGTACACAGGGAGCTGCTGTCAGTAAGTGCAGTGAGTACACCAACTAATACTGCACACTGAACAATTTTTCTATAAAGTGACCAACCCCTTTTAAGTTTTAAGTAAGTATGGAGAAATAGAAAGGCACATGCAGTCGCTGAACTGGAAGCTTGTGTAAATCGCTCTCCTGTAAGTGTAAACAACACAAAACAGTACTAAGTGGCAAAGGTCACCAAATTGATGTTTTCACTGACAAAAATATTAGTTCCTGTGAGTTACTTAGTGTTGCCATATTACTGCTTTAGGCTATGTTCACACAACGTATGTTTTTGTAAAAGTACATCCGTTGTTGCAATCGGCCGCAAGCTTCATAGTGTGCTGTGGGGACTCTGCGGCGTGAAAGATCATCCGGCAGGGATGATATTTTCATAGAGTGTCCGCTCCGTGACCTGGCCGGGTCACGGAACGGCCGGACTCTTACACAATGTGAACATGGCCTTATAAAGGGAAGTAAAGCAGTTCTTATAAAGGTATAATCCCTAACAAGGACTTGTATCCACTTGATTCATACATGCCAGATAGTGTTTAGGGACTGCAATTTGGTAATTTCTGGGAAAACTAGCTAGTGATTGTAAGATCTATAGAGGCACCAAGGAAATATAAAAAAGTAGCTGGTGCATCTCCGTAAAAAAAACCACCTAGGTGGGACAGTCGATGGCAGAGGTAAGCCACTCAGGAAGAGTCTTCAGCTATCTTTGATGCAACCTGACCTAGAGGACTAGTAGACTAGTAAGAGACCACCAAGCATATTGTACCCCTAATGTAACTGTAACCATTAAACTTATATGCGTGTAAGAGAAGGCCTACTCACTGAATGGGTCACCTGGGCAGGACGGTGCTGATTTTCTGAGAGTAAAAAGGTATGTTGAGATCTGTATACATTACATTGTCTTACTGACCCATTTAGTAAGAGAAAAGCTGGGTTCACGCTGTGTTTTTGCAATCCATTTTTTCATTGAGTTCCATTGTTTAAAAAAAATAAAGGATCAAAATGCATCTGTTTTTTTTTTTCGGCATACACAACAAAAAAAAACATTTGATCCTTTTTTTTTATATAATGGAAGTCAATAGGAAAAGGATTAAAACGCAAATGCGTTCATTTTTACATCTGTTTTTATCCTTTTTTTTTTTTGTAAAAAATTGATGGAAAAAATGGATTGCAAAAATGCAGTGTGAACCCAGCCGAAGCAGTATGTTGTCCTTTGAACTGTGAGATCAGGTGCTGTATAGTGGAAGTCCTTTTATAGAGGAGGTGAGAAAATAAGATGGTTTCTATGAGTAACAAAGCAACACGTCCACCTCCTTTTGTATATATTACTGCCTCTTGAAAGCATAGCTGAGTTTTTAATAACCAAGAGAAAAGATAAATTCAGACCACCCTAAAATCTGTGTTTATATTTTATCAGATGAATGTTGGCCCTCTGTGTAAGTGCAGCATTAAAGCCAGACGGACGGGAATTCGGCACAGCATTTATCCAGGAGAGGAGGTAAATGTAACTATTGTATGTGGTATATTTATGGGGCATGCATTAACTCCTATATCTAGTCAATTTAATGTTAGATCTTTAAATAGTTTTACATAGCCATCACAAGGGTGCTTTCTCTGTGTCATAGTAATCCAGGTCACATAAGCCTTCTGCAAGGAGTTAAACAAGTGCCTAGCTTGCACTATAAGTAGGTGCTTGAAATATGTTTAAGAGGTTTGAAAACACTATTATCTCAATTCCTGGATTCCATACACTTTCCATAAACTCCTTGACACAGTAAAGTTTCCGTGTCATCGCTTTTCATAAAGAACAAGCTTCTTTAGAAAAAGCCTCTCCAGTGTTAATGCCTACTTGTGTGGCCATTGCATTGACATAGTGTGTGTGTGTGTGTGTGTATGGGTGAGTGTTATATACTGTGTGTATATGTATGGATGTATGTATATATATTTATATATATATATATATATATATATATATATATATATATATATATATATATATATATACAGATGAAGGGGTAGAACGGCACTGTGTTGACTTGCAGTCAATAAGCTTCAAGCTTGAGGGTGCACGACTCAGGTAACCGACCCCCGGTACCTTCAGGATAGTAATGTAGAAAGGGAAGAGATGGCACTCCAGGAATAAAGTGAAGGTGTATTTTATTCACCCAACACGTGTGGCAACGTTTCGACTCAGCTCTAGAGTCTTTCTCAAGCAGTTACAAAGTGGTAAATGAGTGACATTTATATCGGAGGTTCCGCCCACCGGCCATGCCTCCCAATTAGTGACATCAGGTAATGTGCATATATCAACAAAGTGTAAAGCAGCTCATTGCAACATCAAAATAATGTGGATCATATATACATATATTACGTGTATCATACAGACTCCATAAGGTACATAATGTACATCTTGTGCATAAAAATAGTCCAAATTAGGCCATAAACACATCCCAACAAGGGACCGGAAGGAAGAGGACGTCACTCACCAGCCCATCTAGCGAGCCAATTCACCCTCGGGATCCCCACATGACACACCGTTTGTAAACAAGATGTTCACGCAAGTCCGGAAATGTCCCGGTCACCTGGTGTGCACCTGACTTCCATCAGGGGGCAGGCACTGCGAAGATTTAGGTGCATGCGTATCGAGGTCCATAGAGTTACCGGGTGCCATTTTGGAGTATGGAAAGAGACTCTCTGTTGCCCAAAACTCTGTTCCGATCACATGATCAACCTCACGCACGCGCATATGATAGATAAAGGTTCCGGGGCGCCATCTTGGAGTGGGGAAACCACTCTCCGTTGCCCACAGACATAAATAAATAGTCCGGGAGGGGTTTCAAAATCACGGCCACCAACTGTATAGAGAGCCACTAGTAGTCACACGTCCATATGGTCTTGCTGTTCCTAGTTTTGCTATGGTGAAGTTTTCACACTTGCAGGTGCAGCTCGACCAGACTGTGTATCTCCTTCTATTCGAATACATACCAGTGGTAACTCCTAGTGGACGGACTCGTCCTCCCTCCCAGTAAAATATAATAAAGGCCAAATCCCGATAGAATAATGCGACGAGGATAAATACAGGCTCGATGGGTCAGGTGAGTGTAGATCCTCATTCCATCTAGAGAAACAGAAAAAGACAATGTAAATATACATAAAAACATTGTAAACTGAGTCAGAATAGTGCACAATAAGTGATTCAAAAGACAATTATGTTACATATTACTTGTTCCTTTTATAATGACACGAGTAGTATCCAGGGTTGCTCTATAGTTACAGAAAGGCTTTAAGGGAAAAATCCACATTCAAGCCATGTGGTTGCAAGGCATTCAAACGGGTGATCCATTGGGCTTCCCTACGCTTTAATATTTTTTGTCTATTACCACCCCGACGGGTTGCCGGTATATGATCCAAAATCATAAAGCGTAGTTGTTGCAATGTATGGCCTGCCTCCAGAAAATGTCTCTCCACAGGAAGATCTAAACGCTCCTTGCGTATTGAAGATTTATGGTTATTCAACCGTATACGACATTCGTTGGTAGTCTCACCTACATATATATATAGGGACAGGGACACTGTAGGGCATAAATGACATGGTCCGTTTTGCAAGTCGTATAGTACCTGAGTTTGTACCTGCGATTGGTGTTGGGGTGGACAAATACATCACCCTTGATCATAAGATTGCAGCTCTCACACCCTAAGCATGGATAGCTGCCTGGTTTTAGGGTAGATGATAAATCCAGTTTATCCCTCAGACAATCAGCTTGTACCAGTTTGTCCTTAAGGCTCGTTGCTCTTCTGTATGAAAGAAGGGGGGGGATCTCAAAATCGTGACGTCATTATGGTAATTAGCTATTACTCCCCAGTGTTTCCGGATAATTTTAGCTATGTTTTGGCTCTGTTCATTAAATGTGGATATGAGGGGGATACGGTCCATTGTCAATTTCTTCCTAGCGTTCGTCCTTTGTCCCTCCTGTTTAACTTGCATAATGCTCTTTCTGACAAGTTTTTTAGGGTACCCTCTTCTGACGAACCTGTCTCCCATTTCCTCCAGTCTAGAGTCAATCTTTGTCATTTCATCCACGATCCTACATACTCTCAATAACTGGCTTCTGGGCAGGGACTCAATCATTCTCCTAGGATGCAAACTGTCAAATCTGAGCAAATTGTTCTTATCTGTGGGTTTCAAATAAATATCGGTCGCCAAGTCGCCACCTTTGACATAAACCCATGTATCTAGAAATTGTACACCAGTGGTAGAACTAGTCATGGTAAATTTGATGTTGGCGTCAATGTCATTCATATAGTCAAAAAATTCCCCTAACTCATCCTGTGTACCAGTCCAAATCAAAAAAATATCGTCTATGTATCTCCACCACCCGAGCAACTTGCTCTGGTGGTGGGACACATAGACGTAGGTTTCCTCCAGGTCAGCCATGACTATGTTGGCATAGGTCGGTGCCATATTCGACCCCATGGCCGTACCTTTCACTTGAACAAAAAAACTGTCCTGAAAAACAAAATAATTACAGGTCAGCAGTATCTCCAATAGGTCAGTCACAAACTCCCTCCCCTCACTCGTGTAGTAAGACTCCTGTAACACCTTCTTCACACTCCGCAGTCCCTTCTCATGGTCAATGCAAGTGTATAAACTGGTCACGTCAAAGGATGCGAGGATACAATCTGTTGGAATGGTAACCCGTCTAATTTTGTCCAAAAAAATCGTCCGTGTCTCGTATGTATGACCTAGTATTCACTGCATACTGTCTCAATATCTTATCTACAAAGATGGCTGCTGGGCTAAAAATTGAGTCACAACCGGACACTATAGGTCTCCCAGGCGGATGTGTCGTGGTGATGGGGTAATCTGGCAGAAGAAAATCATGTAACTGTTCATCAATGATATCACAGGCAAAAGCATCGTCAACAAGTAACTTCAACCTCTGAAAGAAAATGTTTTTAGGGTCACTAGAGACTTCTCTATACACATTAGTATCGCTAACCTGTCTCAGGATCTCATTTACATATTTATCTTTGTCCATGACAACCACCGCTCCCCCCTTGTCGGCGGGTTTGATTACGATGTTATCATTGCATGATAAGCTATGTAATGCGTCCATTTGTTTTTTTGAAAAAAATTGGAACTACCTCTATGTTCACACTCTAATGTAGATTTCAGTGTTTCAATATCACGTTTCACCATGGTAGTAAACATATTCACTGCATCAGAAGAGGTTGGGGGACAAAAGTCACTCTTATTAGATAAACCCCAATCTTTTAACCGCAATTCAGGTAAATTTGGTCTATCCCTAGCTGAAGCATCAGTTTTAGTGGAAAACCAAATTTTTAAATTGATGTTCCTAACTAACATTTGGACATCAACCTCCAATTGCAACCAATCAATCTTTGATGTAGGACAAAAAAGAGACCATGGTTAAGCACATCTAATTCATCATCATTAAGAGTGTGAGAGGAGATATTTACCACTAGAGATGAATCATTTCTTTCAGAGTCCATTATGCTTTTTTCGACACCTTGCCCTTCCTGGTCGTGATGCCGATGTTGCTGTTTTCTTCTGCCACCCCTCCTGATGCACCTCCGCTTTCTGTCGCTTCCATCTTGTCTTGGTCTAAAAAAACAGCATGCTCTTTTTTTCTTTTTATCAGTGACTTTAGGGGCGGCTTTCTTCCGTTGTTTATCATCACGTTTTCCATCCTTTTGCCATTCATATACAAATCCGGTCTTATAGTCCTCACAATCACGGTGCCATTTCTGTCTCTTTAGTTCTTCCTGTTCCTTTTTTATACTTATCCAGGTTGACTTTAAAGGGGTAGTGCACCAAAAATTTTTTCTTTCAAATCAACTGCTGCCATGAAGTGCCAGAGATTTGTAATTTACTTCTATTAAAAAATCTCAAGCCTTCCAGTACTTATCAGCTGCTGTACGCCCAGCAGGAAGTGGTATTATTTCCAGTCTGGAGAGCAGGAGAGGTTTTCTATGGGGATTTGCTCCTTCTCTGGACAGTTCCTGACATGGACAGAGGAGGCAACAGAGAGCACTGTGTCAGACAGGAAAGAAAACACCACTTCCTGCTGGACACACAGCAGCTGATAAGTACTGGAAGGCTTGAGATTTCTTAATAGAAGTAAATTACAAATCTGTGGCACTTCATGGCAGCAGTTGATTTGAAAGAAAAAAAAAATTGTGCACTACCCCTTTAACTCTGTCCTTATATTTTTTGAACTTCTTCTGGCCCCATAACATCAGTTAGGGCTCCTTCACTCAATTCTAATTTTTGTT
This sequence comes from Dendropsophus ebraccatus, assembly GCF_027789765.1. Taxonomy (NCBI): domain Eukaryota; kingdom Metazoa; phylum Chordata; class Amphibia; order Anura; family Hylidae; genus Dendropsophus; species Dendropsophus ebraccatus. Next base: position 105,949,855 of record NC_091455.1, read on the forward strand.
CGATTTGTGTAATTTCCTGTTGCAGATATTCAATGTTTAATAATACCAGATCCAAGGCATATTTATTGGTCAGTCCTTCAAAACGTGTACAAAATTCCTTGTTTCTTGGAAAAAGATTAGGTCTCAAATGGGGGCATAATCCCCTCGGAATCATTTTAGTTTGATAATAGTTGCTCAATAGTGATAAATGAAAGTCCAATGTAATCAATCTCTTTGAATCAGCCTCATAGGCCCGTTTGGTATCCAGTTTAGATTAAACACTCAAATACGCTCTATCTCTGAGGCGTCCACTTAGGATACGGCTCACATCGTCATTGGTAAAGGAATATGTGACGGTGATAAATCAACAGAATCCATTATAATAAACTCACGTGCTCATAATAATATACACCTTCACTTTATTCCTGGAGTGCCGTCTCTTCCCTTTCTACATATATATATATACTATCTATCTATCTATATATATATATATATATATATATATATATATATATATATATATATATATGTGTGTGTGTATATATATATATATATATATATATATATATATATATATATATATATATATATATATATATATTTTAGATAGATAGATAGTGTGTGTGTATGTATGTACATATATTTATATTATAATCCAAAGATGAAGTGGGACATCCAACGTACATTGGATGAGCTGTAGAATCTGTTGGTGCTATTCAAATAAATATTTATTAGTAAAAAAGATTTTAGTAAGATTTCGTAGCTATGTTATTAGCATGCACAGATTGGCCCAGATTTATTAATGTGTCTCAGCCAGAATTTCGGCTGAAAAAGTGTCGCAAAGGACTTTTCTCCCCATTTATTATGCATTTTAAACACTTTTATGCCACTTTTAGACACTTTTCTGCCTGGTACAGAAAAGGGGCAGGATTTATGCAAAAATGGTGCTAAGATTGTCTAGTCTAAGTTTGCACTTAGACAATGACAGTAAATGTGGGCTTATAAATGTTTTACAATATAAAACAATATGAATATTAACGTTAGAGAAATGGAAAATCAGTAGCATGTCACATTTTTAGCTTTTCTTTTTTATACCAGGAAAATATACATTTAAATATGTAAATTCTAAAATGTTATTTGAATCATTTGGAAACATTAAGGGAAAAGGTATACTTGTAGCCAAACAGTGAGTTTTTATTCTATTTAGCAGATACACCTTTTGTATATTTCCATAAATGTTAAAATATTGGTTATAGTGACCCTTCTAGCTGAGAGAGAGTGACAAATGATTGCAGAATTCACCATGGAAACAAGCTGCAGCAGCCTGTTTTTTTTGCAGAGTTTTTCATCCAAATCTCATTTCTGAAAATCTGTGTCCAGAGTGCCTGTGAAGAGAATTAATAGTAGGTCTGCTTCTGATTATCATCATTTTTTTGGGATTTAGACTTAAAAGTATAAGAAAAACATGGGCACTTTCTTCCAGAAACAGCACCACTCTTGTCCTCACTTAGGTTGTGGTTTTGCAGCTTAGTTCCATTGATGTGAATGAAGCTGTATTGTCATACCACACACAACCTGAGGACACACAATAAAAGTAGCTGTGTTTTTTTTATTATTATTATTATTATTATTATTATTATTATTATTATTATTATTATTATTATTATTAACCCTTTTTAAGGCTTAGAAATGTATTAAATCCAGATCACACTGAGAAATGAAAATGTGTATTCCTTTTGGACTAGTTTCTTTTAAATGGACCTTACTTTCTGTTATTGTTTCTTGTAGACTATCAAGTCATGCCGTCCTATGACCAACAACGCAGGACGTCTCTTCCACTACAGAATTACAGTTTCTCCACCAACAAATTTCTTGGTAAGTATGTCCAATGTTATTACCTTTGAAACTTTTTTCTACAATATGTTTTTAGTTTTCCTCCAGGTCTTCTAAACCTTTATCAAGCAACAATTTCTGACAGCCCTATACACTTGCCCTATCAACTGCTTTATATACAGAAAAATTCTGGCAGGTCCATCTGAACCCAAGTGTGCAGCATTTGATTAGCAGTTGTTGAAGAAGTTGGATGCAGCCCTATGGGGTCCTGGAAAACATAAAAGCAGCCTGTGGTTGTATCCATTTGCAACCAGTGGTATTCAAATACTGCACGCCTGGGTTCACTCATCTCTGGTATTCACCCAATAATAGGAGTAGCACTAAAATACTACATATTCTAAAATCATAAATAAGCTCATCTTTATTTACTGGACATAGTATTAATTAAAAAGCACAGAAGATGGTAAGTCTGCAAGCTTGAATGAACCACCTGTGTGTTTGCAGACTTTGTTCATATGTTTAATCTAATTTTATTGAAATGTTTCAGTCATGTAGCAAAGTGAAAAAAAAATACCAAAAAGGGACATACAGCAATGAAACAACAATCATGTTCTTAAAACCAAAGCATCATAGAAGGGAGCATAAAGGGGGACAGGTTGGGTGCAGTGGTTGCTAAAAGGCTCAGGGCGCAGAATGCAAGTTAACAACAACATTTAACATTACATTACATTTAACATGTAATAATACATTACCAAATACTAAGGGCATGGCAATGTGAGAACATAGGGGAAGGAGGCAAGAGAAAAAGGGGGGAAAAAAGGGGGGTAAGTCTTCAAGTCGGTAACAGGTAAATGGTATAAAGTAGTGCAGGGCATGAATACCATCAAAATGGCAGTATGTGGTTATTTTCTTTGGCAATGCAGGCATCTTATAGTAGAGTAGAATGGCCTTAGACCTGTAGTTTCTGAGAGGGAAACTGATAACTCACTGAGGTAGATAAACGGCAAAGCTGGAGGTAGATGAGGAGTAAGGATTAATCTTTCAAAATAAAAGCATGTACAAAAGACAAAAAGTGGGAGATGAGCTGGGATAAACTCTCATGTCCCTTTAGGGTGGTTCCAAGCCTAGGTTTATGATCAGGGGAGTCAGTGTAGGATGGGAGTACATTATAGGTCATCCAGCACAGGGATGTCTGGGTGCTTATTGCAGAAGGCCTCCGAGGGTCAGCTCTTCAAAAAGTGATAAAGTCTACAGTCGTCATTGTAGGTCAAGTGGAAACGTGAATCCTCATGGAGTAAATGGAAATGGGATATCAATGACCTCAGTCTGGATAAATCAACTTTGAAATTAGAGAGGCAGCCAAAACTGTCAAATTCATGCAGGATCGAAGGGAAGGAAGTACAGCGTTGTTGGCAGATAGTTCTGGTTTATTAATTAGGGGTTAAACTGGAGACTTTGCACACTGGGGTTGCAGCGTAGAGCCGCGGGCAAAAGCTCCATAAGCAGCATATAGAAGTGGGGACATAAGATGGACTTATTCATGATTTATTGATCCTGTTTACTCTTTGGTGCTATATTTCATTTCATATGGCCAGAAGTTATAAATAAAAGTGTCTTTGGTTTAAATGAAATTCCTATTTTTATTTGTCATTGCTTTTGAATCCCAGACTTCAGAACACATGACAGCCCTTTATGACACACTTGTCTAATTCTTCGACAGTGCAAACTTAGGCCTTATTCTCACGTCCTGTGTTTCACAGATGGCACAGACGTAGAAGACCTGTAGTGGAATCCCCCCCACACACGGCACCATCTACAATATGATGCTGGAACTGTTGAAACTCTATCAATCTGTGTGGCACTGTAATGAATTTTTCATGTGGCTGTGTCATTACAGCGCTGGGGATTCTACTACAGGCCTTTCCCGTCCTTAAAACACGGACATTGGGGAAGAAGGCCTTAAACTGACAATCTTTAAATGCGATGGATTATCACAGTGTATAGGCTGTTTGATCAATCTGGCGTATCTGAAGTTTGTCTAGACTAAATTTGATCAAATTTATTGATGCATTTAGGCCATGCCCCTTTTTTAGACCCAGGTGAAAAGGTGACTAAAACTCCCAATGAATGTGCTGAATGTTCTGTAAGACAGCTCTGATAAATCCATGTAGCTCACCATGCTCACATTACGACTGGCTATAATGCTGGAAAATACCTGTGTCAATGTGAAAGGTAATGTAGATCATAGAAAAAAAAAAAGGACACATTTGGTCAGCTCTGCTAGAACACCATTCACACTAGGCAGGAGCACGTTGCTATGGCTGAAGTTGCAAACACACAAGTTTTAAAAGCCGACCCCCCCCCTTTCCCCCCCAACTGCCCAAAAAAACCTTCCACATAAATAATGAGGCTCTTGGTTACCATTTGAAAATGGTGTAAACTACCCCACCACGTTACGGTGGCCTCATACACAGGGCAGTCCTACACTGTACTATGGCCTCTCCATGGCATGAAATACACCTATGCTCTGGACATGCAAGATCTGTCTTATACCGGCACAAGTAATTACACCACTTGGGTGGGATAGGTGGAGTGCACGACCAAGTAGAGGCAGCCACTCCCCCATCTGGAACACAGAAAAAAAAAGGACAAATTTGGTCAGCTCTGCTAGAACACCATTCACACTAGGCAGGAGCACGTTGCTATGGCTGAAGTTGCAAACACACAAAAACACAAACTAAATTGCGGTGAGCTGTTGCATTTTTTTGTGTATTAATGTAGATCATAATTTGGATCCACTTTATGTACTACATTACCTAGGCAGGGCATATATTTCTCAGGTGCTCCAGTCAGAGTAGCCGGCTTAGGGTACCATGGTCCTAGCAGTCCTGTTTGGAAACCTGACAAAGGCCATTGATCAATGCATGATTGTCTATTTTAAGCAGGAAAGCGATGGATCAAGTGACAAGTAAGCAATTCTTAGTGTAGTTTTATTGGCTAACAAACCACACATGACAAGTAAAGCTGGAGTGTCCTGGGCACTGAAATCCATGCCACATTTGGATGCTATGAAATGATGTTTTAATAATGAACTTAGAAAATGGTAACCCTTAGTATTGCTTAGTAGACCTACACGCCCCTTCATATTTCATAAAGCCGCAGAATCTCATGAAAACTGCTATTGCACTGTAACAACTAGTTTCCTCTACTCATTTCTAATGCCCTGTAGATAGGCTAAAGGGGTAATCACCCTTATTTACATATCTATGGGCTGAATGGTATATAATAATGTATGTGTCTGAGAGTCTGGAGCAAAAAAAAATGACATTTCAGCTGCCATTTTCTGCATAACTTTGTGGATCATTTGGTCAGTCCTGTATTTGAATGCAAAAAAAAAAGTAACTGGAAGCGAGTTTGCAGTGTTTAAAGGCCCCTGTGCTTCCTGGGTAATGGATGTCTTTACTTCATATTCCCCAATATAAATGTAATCAAGCGCTGAGAGTTATGACTTTCCACCCACACAGCGGCAACAGTTAGATGTCTGCAGGGTTTTTATTTAGTTGCTGATGCAGTATAAAAGGCTTTTCCTCCTGACTTTGACTTCTGATGCTCAATCCTATTGTGAATTATGAGCTACACAGAGTATTTGTGCATGCATCAATGGAGTTAAATTCCCCACGTTCAATTCAGAAGTTAACAGGTTTCTTGGGTGTGCATAAAAAAAGATTGATGAATTCCGCCCTGTTTTTTTTTTTGTTTTTTTTTGCTTTTATTTATTTATTTTTGTGGTGATTTGTTTGTTGTCTGCAAATTGGCAACCGAAATGAACTTTCCCAATTATCTCCGGTGTTGTTTGCACACTAATTTATGCGCCCATCCTTCCTAATGATTTGTTGATATATAGCAAACAGGTTAAAGCGGAATTAGCATTTGCGGACAAGGCTTTATTTTGCTTTTGCTGCTCCTTAATTAACCTTTCTGCTGCCTGGAGGCAGATGTTGGCAGCACACTGCCTCTGCATTAGACACTCTGTCGGTCACTTACTCCTTTCTCTTGATCCTTGGCCCAGAGTCTGGGCATCCAGATCACCTGGAAATACGCCTGAAACTTTTATGGATGCATTAAGCATAAATATTGCGAGCTAGAAGCGACTGATTAACATGTTTTACAATTCTTTGCCTTTCCTCTTAGACAGCCTCCTGCCAAAAAATAAAATTCTATGAAGACACCTTGAGTAATGAACACTAAAGAGCACAGAACAGCTTTATCACAATCTGCTGTTTTCTCCTTTTTGTTTTAGACTGACCGGCCAACTGTTGTAGAGTATGATGATCATGAATACATCTTTGAAGGTTTTTCTATGTTCTCTCATTCTCCACTCACCAGCGTAAGTGTCTCTTATTTACATACACCTTAAAAAAGTCATTGACTGCTGCAGTATGTGTCCGGATTATATGTATTTTATTAGAATTTATTTAGAACTGTGCTATATTTTTTAAGTTTGATTAAAAATAATGAGTACACAGTATACTTGCTGTTTTTAGAAAGGGGGTTGAGGAAAGTTTTCTTTGGGGGAATGAGCAGTGGAAATGAGAAATGTTATTACTCACAGAGCCTATGACCTATTTTAGAGAATATGACTAAAATAGGATTTCTAACTTAAGATATAAAGTATATAACCAAGGTAACACTGTCTGTAAAGTACCAATCATTTCAACAACATTCATGCTTTGAGACAGAAATGGTGAGATATTGGGGATGAGTCTGAACTCACGTACCCTTACTGGCATGATCTCCTGATATTTGTACCCAGCATGTCAGAATGTCAGTATGTAATGCAAAAAGTAAGTAAGTTTACAAATTAACAATAGTTTTCCCCTAAATAATGGTTCACAGTGTCTCCAGCATTTTGTCTTTTGGAACTATTATTTTATAGTGACTTGGTGCATGCTGTAAACCTCGAAGGGGTAATCCCAGCAAATGTTCTTTGAATTATGTGCATGCTGTTAAAGGGAACAAATCATGAGAAATATAATCTCCTATATAATAATATAGAAAAATAAGCTCCTATATGCCCCCAGCACTGTTTCCGGGCATAAAAGCAAACACTATGAGTGTTACTTATATGTCCCGAAAAAGTACTTTGTAAAACCTACTAGTCACTGCTAGTGGGGGCATCTGCACTCGCGGACAGCCCCTCTGTGATACAATGGCTCCTATACACTGTCGTTCCCGGAAACAGTGCTGGGTGGAATCTTTACATACTAAATAGATGTCTCAGTCCTCCTAGTGATCACTAGTGCTAACTAGACAGTCCCTCCCTGTGTAGTATGTAGTAGCTGTGCACGGCCCAGACTCTGCACTGAATGCTCCTCCCCTTTATGCTTTGAGTGACAGTTGTTATAGGGCCCTGGATGGCTGCAGAAGATGTCAATCAGAGCAGTAGGAGGAATGGGTGGACTGCGTTCAGTACTTTGAGCCTTGTGTACACAGGAAAGGACTGCCCAGATGGCATTTACATTCACAGCATTAGGACGATTAAAACATATTCTCCTCAGTCATACAAATGGCATACTTTACCCCATCTGTATGGGTCAAAACTACTGGCACACTCCTTTTAAGCTTTATCTTGGGAGGGCTGCTTTTCCTGGATGAAAATCTGGATTCTCTATTTTTCAATTTTTTTTATTCGGCAAAAAATCATCGGTTTTGAATCCATATTGTGTTCTGTATTTCTATCCGTTTTTTTTGCGGATCTGCAAAAAAAGGTGTAGTGAAGAAAAAAGAGGGAATGGCAAAAATTAGTGCCTGCGCCTTATATTCAGGAGACAGGGCAGTCCAACACTGTCAGACTCCCCTGACTCCTTCCCTGATGGTCCGGAAGGCTGCATCAGCTGTGCAGTCCTCTCCCTTCTCATGTCGGTACTGATCAGTGAGATCAGTGCCCGGCAGGAGAGAAATCGGGAGGGGATATGCATGGCAACCTACTGAAGGACCTTCGGAAGCTGAAGGACCTTCGATGATGTCACAGTCATGTGACTCAAATCCCTCAGGTTCTCCACTCCTGCAGGTCCTACACTGTATTATAACTAAAGAGCAGCAGAGTTATGTGTGTTACAACATTGTGTGTGTGCCTGTGGATATGTTTGTACAGCTGAGTGTGTGTGTATGGGTGTGTATGATACAGCAGAGCTGAGTGTGTATGGTTTAGCAGAGCTGAGTGTGTATGATACAGCAGAGCTGAGTGTGTGTTGTGCATGCAGCAGCTGTGTATGTGTAGATACAAGGCACTGTCATTTTAATAAACTTTGACCCCTTTACTGCATTATCCCCTTCATTACCTTAGTTTAGTTTAGTTTAATTAGCATGAAATATTTTTTTCCTGTTTTCAGTGGTACAAATCAGGGGTGCGTCTTATAGACAGGTGCGTCTTATAAAGAGGAAAATACGGTACTTAGTTGTTTTGTAACAAGAAAAATACAGTTTTAAAGGAGAAGTCCGGCGAAAATTATTTTTTTTATATGTTATTACTTATGGAAAGTTATACAATTTTCTAATGTACATTAATTATGGGAAATGCTCATATACTGCTATTTCCCTTAATTTAGTGTATCAGGAAGTGTTAGAATTATCTCTGAAGCAGTGACGTCACGACCAACGGTGTAATTCCTATGGAGTGTCCAGCAGGGGGCGCTCTATATATATAGAAGTCAATGAGTACCATTGACTTCTATATATAGTGCGCCCCTGCTGGACACTCCATAGGAATTACAGTGTATGTAATGTAATGTAATGCACTGTACTGTTGTGACTTTATGAATACATTTATGGAATACTTTGGGGAGCAAGTGTCCTTGCTCCCCAAAGTATCCCATAAATGTATTCAATGAATACATTTGCAGGGCACCGAGCAGGGAGGGAGAGAGGTGCCATCTACCTCCCCCCTCCCTGCTCGGTGCTGGGAACATATACAAAGTACTACTCCCCCATTATCTGCAGATAATGGGGGAGTAGTACCTGTGCTATCCCTATCACCGCCCGCGCCGCCACTCACACAGGGGCTGCTATTCATCACGCCGCTGATTCCCCGCCGCCCGCGCCGCTCCTAACTACCCGCCCGCTCGCTCGCCCGCCCCGTTCCTGGCCGCCGCTCTCTGCTCATGCCGGCCGCGTCAGCCCACCCTCACCCCGGCCGGGAGCACGGCGCTTCCTGGTGTCCCCGGCCGGGGTGGGGGCGGGCTGACGCGGCCGGCATGAGCAGAGAGCGGCGGCCAGGAACGGGGCGGGCGAGCGAGCGGGCGGGTAGTTAGGAGCGGCGCGGGCGGCGGGGAATCAGCGGCGCGATCGTAAGTTTGATGCCGGGAGGAGGAGGAGGAGGGGGAGCGGCGGGGGGCATGAATAGCAGCCCCTGTGTGAGCGGCGGCGCGGGCGGTGATAGGGATAGCAAAAGGTACTACTCCCCCATTATCTGCAGATAATGGGGGAGTAGTACTTTGTATATGTTCCCAGCACCGAGCAGGGAGGGAGGGGGGAGGTAGATGGCACCTCTCTCCCTCCCTGCTCGGTGCCCTGCAAATGTATTCATTGAATACATTTATGGGATACTTTGGGGAGCAAGGACACTTGTTCCCCAAAGTATTCCATAAATGTATTCATAAAGTCACAACAGTACAGTGCATTACATTACATTACATACACTGTAATTCCTATGGAGTGTCCAGCAGGGGCGCACTAGATATAGAAGTCAATGGTACTCATTGACTTCTATATATAGAGCGCCCCCTGCTGGACACTCCATAGAAATTACACCGTTGGTCGTGACGTCACTGCTTCAGAGATAATTCTAACACTTCCTGATACACTAAATTAAGGGAAATAGCAGTATATGAGCATTTCCCATAATTAATGTACATTAGAAAATTGTATAACTTTCCATAAGTAATAACATATAAAAAAATAATTTTCGCCGGACTTCTCCTTTAAGGATTCTGTCTATTGTACGATTTGGGTTCCTTTCTTCTTGATCTTTTATTGCGGCAGTTTTGCCTCCGTTTCTTTCTTTAATTATTTTTGAAAGCATAGCAATTCATTTCTGAAGTGGTTTATATAGTTCTAGAATCATATTAGAAAAATGTCTTTATATTTATAGCTCTTGCTAATTATTATCTTAGGAGTTTTTTTTTATTTTATTTTATCTTTTTATTGCCGATTGAATTGTTTAGTGATTCGGTATCTAATATAATCCATTTTTCTATTTTGTTTTGCAATTTCTAGTTTAGTTGAACAATCCATATTCGGATTTATGGATGAGGAATTAACATGCACTCATAACTGTTTGGTACTGAGATGTTCAGTAATGGAAACTTAAAGTGACACTGTCACCCCCAATAATCATTTTTCAATCTTTACAGGTGTGTGTAACCCGCCTATATCTCTCTGCATACCTGTAATTATTATTCTGTTTCATGAGGTGGCTTTGCCTGAAATTGTAATTTGGCCGAGCATCTTCTAGCGCCACTGGGCGGGGCTTGGTCCCTAAAGCACCACATAGCCCCGCCCATTACAGCGCCGTTGACCCCGCTCCGTTTTGGGGCCTCCTTGACGTGCGCGTCCACATGTCCCGCCGTCTTCCGCGTGCGGGAGCGTCATGTGGCGCGCAGGCGCAGAAGGTGACCGCCGGGTCACCCACAGCCGGGCTGTGCGTGCGGTCGGGCAGCCCGCCGATTACCCCGGCCGCACCGTCCCTTGTTGTTTGGGACTCTCCGGAGGCCTCGCTGCGGCTGTGAAACCCTCCTCACAGCCAGCAGCGAGGCGCAGACATAGTGCGCAGGCGCACTGCGGCGGTCCTTTTTGGCACATACGCAGTGCGCGGCGGACGCCGCAGTGCGCCTGCGCACTATGTCTGCGCCTCGCTGCTGGCTGTGAGGAGGGTTTCACAGCCGCAGCGAGGCCTCCGGAGAGTCCCAAACAACAAGGGACGGTGCGGCCGGTGTAATCGGCGGGCTGTGCGACCGCACGCACAGCCCGGCTGTGGGTGACCCGGCGGTCACCTTCTGCGCCTGCGCATGATGCTCCCGCACGCGGAAGACGGCGGGAGATGTGGACGCGCACGTCAAGGAGGCCTCAAAACGGAGCGGCGGCCGGGACATATGACGTGCCCAAGGGGGCGGGGCTATGTGGCGCTTCAGGGACCAAGCCCCGCCCAGTGGCGCTAGAAGATACTCGGCCAAATTACAATTTCAGGCAAAGCCACCTCATGAAACAGAAAAATAATTACAGGTATGCAGAGAGATATAGACGGGTTACACACACCTGTAAAGATTGGAAAATGATTATTGGGGGTGACAGTGTCACTTTAAATCTGTTGAAATTTGATGGTTACCATTAAATCCAACATCATGAACTTCATAGTTTAGGTCCCATTATATTTTCTTGTTACAAGAAAACATAAGGATAAAGTTATGTCTAACAAGTCTCCACAAAATAATGAGCAGAAAGCAGTGATTATTATTTCCAACTGTCCAGTTAAAGTTCAGTCTAGAAGATTACAAGGGTTGTCCTATTTATTCAATTTCTTCAACTAGCTTACCATAGAAGGTCCTACTAGTGTGCTTTACCCATGATCCCATGATCAACTGTTAGGCCTTATTTATATATATATATATATATATATATATATATATATATATATATATATATATATATATATATCTATATCTATATCTTGAGCGGGCATTGCTGAGCCTGGATCATGATGTTGCAGGAGCGGGGGGGCCAGAGCGGTGCTACGAGGGTATAGGGATGGGTAAGTATATGTTCTTTATTATGTTCCTCCACCCCCTTTCTGCAGTGGATTTTTTTTGTGGCTTGGAGTTCTCCTTTAACAGGTCTACTTTCTTCTGGTGTGTGTTTGGTTTTTAGATTATATTGGATGATAGTTACTATATATATATATATATATATATATATATATATATATATATATAAGCATTTTTATAGGAACCACTACGATATTAATTTATAGTATAGAAAGTAGTAGTATATAGTTTTTGCTTGTAGTTATTTCCATAGCAATAACCAGTGCTAAATTTTATCATCAACATTTAAGGACAGCACTTTTAGAACCCTGTAAGGGCATGTGCACACTACGGAATTCTGACGGAACACCCGCCACGGATTCCGAAAGCTCGCATCCACTCGCGGACGTGCGCATCTCTGCTGTTCCCATAGACTCCATTCTGTGGTTTGCCAGATTCCGTCAACCCGAAAAATAAACCTGCTCATTCTTCATGCAGACCGCGCAATCTGGCACACTATAAAATGAAGCCTATTGGAGCAACAGAGATGCACGCGCCCCCGAGCTGCGGAATCCGTGGCTGGTGTTTTGTCTGGATTCTGTACTGTGCATATACCCTCAGCCTAGGAAAGAGAAATAGTTCCTTTGGCTAACTGGGCTTGATGGGAGTTGTATTTTGACTAAACGTTTGAGACCACTGCTTTGGTCTCTCTGATTTATGATGTTAAGGAAAACTTGGTTTATAGCACTGTTCTTGCTATAAAAAAAATTACTAGAACCCCAGTGCATCTAAGTAAAGTCAATGGCTCAATCAGGGTTTACTTGTATCAGTTAAAAACTGATCCTGAGTGGCTATTAGGGCTCCATTATGAACAAAAGCTAAATGAAGGATTTTTGGGGCAATTAAAGTGTATATACAAGAATTAGCACTTTTTCCCTCCTGCGTCTGTACAGCACTCAACAAGTGGGTGAGCAAGGGGGGTGCAGCGTGGTGAAAAGGGAGTGTGGCCTTCCCCCTGCAATCAGGGAATAGATTTCTGAGGCTGCTGCACATTTAGCCCAAGATACATTGGACGCACCTTTCAATGTATCCAGCATAGGTGAGAATGAAGGAATATTACTATATACCAGTGCATTTGTAATGTTAAAGTGATAAGATGGTCTGCCATTAGTTCAGTCTTCTTACAGCCAAGACCACAACAAGTCTTTACGTGGCTCAGCCTGTCAGTTCTCTTGACATTATACCATGTCGATCATTAAGACTTCATGTGGTGGGAGGCAGCATTTTCTTCAGTTGTGTGGGGAAGGTGAATGAAGGCAGCAGTGTGAGAGGCCTATAAAAGTGGTGGTGTTAAGAACTTTTAATGTCAAGAAGACTTCTCTAAATTAAGCCTGTAATTACATTAAGATTCTCTCCTAGTGTAATGAATATACACATAAGTAGAATATGTTTCCTCACACAGATTTCCCTGTCATTCAGTCTCCTCACTCACATTAAAGAGCTCAGGAGAGAAAATAAATTGCAATTAATAGGTGTGAACTTCTTCTATAATCAGATTAGCGCAGTTTATTACATTTAGTCCCGTGTGTACTGACACAGCAAATGGTAGAAAAGTGAATATTATTCATCTCCAAACCAATTTCACATGTGTGCTGTCTGTTGTGTTGTTTGATACAGCAATATTCCATCGTGTATCAGCCTTTCATGGCTCTTTCATCTTCAGGGCAGAGAATTTACAGAGAAATCTGTGTTGGGTTATATTAGTAATACACAATACTGTAAGGGAATTTTCTCATCCTAGTTTTAGTCTAGTCTGTTTTCCTTATAGTGAAATGGAGCTAAACCATTCCCCTCTTATCACTTATTTGAAATCCCAGAGGTGTACAGTTGGTGGAGTGACTGTGCTGACTACAGCTGGTCATATTTATCTACCCTCAAATATACTAGCCAGAGCAGATGACAAAAATCACCCCCTGTTAAAGGCTCTGGCATATCTATGCAGTGCAGGAAGTTAGCATTCAGTAATCTTAGGCGAGATGCAACGTACAGTGTGACATGGCAAACATTGGTCACGCAATCCCAGTAACAGCCAAAAGCGTAGTGTAGCACAATAGGGATTGTACAGAGTAGACAAGAACCTTACAGTGAATCTGCAGCCAGTGAGTCCCCCCCATCCCCCCCCCCCCCGACCCCCTGGTACTATTCAGGAGCTATTCATGTCCCATCCTGGGGTCCAAATATTTCCTGGTGCCATCCTTCTTTCTTCCTGCCCTCCGTCTTCTTTGCTTGACTCCTAGGCGCGATCTTCTTATTTATTGCCAGACCAATCTTGCACAAAACACTGAATCTATTATTAAAGTCACACACCGGGGAGAAGGTAACTTTACCTACTACCCTAAGGGTGGTTTCACACGTACAGGATCCGCAGCAGATCCACAGCAGATTTGACTAAATAACTGAACACCTCTTCAAATCTGCACCATCAAATCTAGTGCGGATCCTGTACAGTATGTCTGAACGCAACCTAATCTGCAGAAGATTTAATGGCACAGATTTGATGTCGCAGATTTAAAGCAAGTCTGCAGCTTCATATCTGCGCCATCAAGTCTGATGCAGATCCTGTACGTGTGAACACACCCTAAGGATGCTTCCACATGTACAGGATCCGGAGCAGATTTGATGGCACAGATTTGTTGATGTTGTGTTCAGTTATTTACTTACATTGATATCAAATCAGCTTCGGATCTGCACCATCAAATCTGCTGCGGATCCTGTACGTGTGAACGCACCCTAAAGGTATACTTGCCTTGCCCCTACCGTTATGGTGACCCACAGGGTTTTTGCATCTGTAATTCCCAAGAAACAGCCTTCATGAGCTGCTTAAGAACCTTTACAGCAGGTAAATCTCTGTGAAAATGGCCCATGAATCTCTGGAAAGTCAGGAGGAAACTTGTTAGGGGAAGAAAAAAAAAAAAAAAGAAAAAAAAAACACTGAAACAACTGGGTACTGGATAGAGAGTTGTTTTCGCTATTTCTGATTTATTTAGCATACATTTTTCACAGTTGTCGACTTTTTCTTAGTTGACACTTAGGCTTTGGGAACGAGGGGTGTAGCTTATTGTTGGTGTGTTTTGTGGTGGAGCGGTCTATTCTGGGTGTGTTTTGCTGGGGTGTGGCTTGTCATCTGTGCTGATTTTTTTTTTTCTCAGAATTTTCACTATATTGTCCTCATTGTAGGGACCTTACAGTTAGGACCATACACATATGTGCAAGATGCTGGAAAAGCTGGGTGACCTCTATCATACAGGGTACGAGATTCTTGGAAGGGCGGGTGACCTACTCCATCATACTGATACAAGATGTTGGGAAAGCTGGGTGACCCCCCTCATACTGATACAAGATGATAGAAAGCTGGGTGGTCCCCCTCATACTGAGTATAAAATGCTAAAAAGCTGGTTGACCCCCATCATACTGAGAATAAAATGCTAAAAAGCTGGTTGACCCTTATACTGACTACAAGATGCTGGGAAAGCTGGGGGACCTCCATCATACGGAGTATAAGATACTAGGAAAGATGGGTGACCTCCATCATACGGAGTATAAGATACTAGGAAAGATGGGTGACCTCCATCATACGGAGTATAAGATACTAGGAAAGATGGGTGACCTCCATCATTCTGATTAAAGGAAACTGGAAAAGCTGGGTGACCACTTACATACTGAGCTTGCTGGAACATATCCAGGACATTAATTTGCCAGGACAATCCCCAGACACTGGTACTGTTGACAACTATGCATTTTTATGTATGCACAACTGTACTTAAACGATTCAGTTCTCAGACAGTATTTTTGAGCACCCAGTTTTACAGTCTTGTGTAACGTAACAGACCACAGATCACACTCAGTAAGGCTGGGTTCACACTACATTTTTCCTATCCGTTTAACGTATATGTTTTATGAAAAAAAAACGGATGCAATTGTATGCCATCCGTTTGGATCCGTTTTTATATTGACTTCCATTATATAAAAAGATGGATAGAAACAGATGCGTTTTAACGTACATAAAACTAGGGTTGACTAGGTTTTTCTGTCCGTAAAAATAACCAAATAAAAATGAATAGGAACGGATAGGAAAAACGTAGTGTAAACCCAGCCTAACAGTGCTGTTGCCATTACTGTGTGGCTGTGCTGCTTTGTGTTGCCCCTTGACTGCCACCTGTCTGAGCTTTCTCCTCCAGTCCTCTTCTTGCTGATGCCACATGCCTGCACTATAAAGAATGGGTTTCAAGGGTCACAGGGTTGAGTACTTTTGTTTTACATGTATAGTACCGTAGTTATAAGCTTCATAAAAAATGTGTAATTGAGTAAGTACAGTTGTAGCTAAAGTAGCTATTGTTGGATGCTAAAACTACATTTACATAATTCTTATGGGGAAAAACCAGTGTTCTCAAATTGCTCAGTTCTCAAGTAGCATTCCACAACAGATTGTGGTGAGTACAAAAGTAGCACTGTATATATTTACTTATTTATTTATTGTCCTATACATCTCCTCATTCACCATGGCATGTGCTGACAGTATGTGACCCCTTTTGTTGAAATGTTTCCCATAAACTGCACAGAGACTTACCGACAGAAATATGAAAGATTATAGAAAAATCCATTAGGCTTGGTTCACACTAGCGTAATACAATTATGCCCGCAAGTCCCTGCCTGACTACGGGTCTGATGACCTGAACTGACAGCTGTCAGTTTTGGTCATTGGAGGCATTCTTTGGCTAGAGCTTGCAGCCGTAATATTGAAGCAAAATTGTGTTCATATTATGCTAGTGTGAGCCTGGTCTAAATGTCTCCGGGTAACAGGTTGAATACATGTTCTAATAAAAAATTTGATCTGTTTTATAAAATATTTTCTTCTAAAAATAGGAATGTTACTTCTGAACATGGGCATGCATTATCTGTAGCCGTGTTCATTGGCCTGTAGCTAATATGTGACAATAATGTACTGTTTCTTTATACGAGGTATCTTGTGAACTGAAAGTAGGAATGCAAGCTTAATTTAGCGTAACTTCAGGTGAGAGTGATCACCAGCGTACGGTATTATTTGTGGGTATGTCATGCCTCACATCATGGTAATCCTGATGCGATGCATGCTATTTACACTGGGTGATGATATTTACACAGAGACAAATGTGATATGTGGTGGCCACTAGATGGCGATAGAATTCTACTGTGCTGAAACTGATGAACGTTACAGAGGATGAAAGTCTATCTCTCATCTTATAGGACTTTTTTTTTCTCTTTGTTTTATACACTGCCTTGGTTTGGAGCTAAGTGCTCTCAGAGATGCTGCAGTCTTGAGTTATCCCTTAAAAATGATTGCTGTTCTTGTTGCTATTTCAGATTCCCCTGTGCAAAGTAATCCGGTTTAACATTGACTACACAATTCATTTTATTGAGGAAATGATGCCTGAGGTAAGGAATAACCCCTTTATTGCTGGATTCCACTAAATAAAATTCATGGTCGGCTTAGATGACATTTAATTGATTAAATGTGGACTTGGGCAATTTTCTGTATACACATTTTATTACCATTCCCCTGTTGTCTGAGCACTGGAGAAGCAGGAATAGATTTAGTAATAAGTAGCAGAATTAGCCTTCACCACCTTCATTATAGCTCCTTCCTTTGATGTCCTTTCAGCTTAGTGTTGTTGACTGTGCTAAAACCCAATGGGATACGCAGGCAGCAGGTGAATTACAGGGTCACTTCTCTACCTCGTCTCAGACATTGAAGCAGTTCATGGGCAGGACACACATATGCATTTTATTATATCAGCACCTTTTCCAGCCGCAGCAAGCAAGTCAATAGCAAATTAACTTGTTCCATTTTTTTTGGTCCTTTTGTTCTTGTCTGTTTTGTCTAAATGAATTAAAAGGTGACATTCAGCAATCTAGTAGTTTTTTTTTCTGCAATGTGAATGTGAGTCGAGTGTTCTGTATAAAACAGTCACTGAGCCGTCTTTCAGTTTTTCGAGACCGGTCATAACTCTCTGTTCCAGCTATACTTGCACGCTCCTATGACTTGCAATCCATTTCAAAGACATAGCTGCCATATTGCACTGTGCACAATACCCTGCAGAGCTGTTCTTCACATTAAGGGTAATTCTGCCTCCAGGTAATAATGTGTGGAGAGATGGTCATTCAGAACTAGTAATGAAAGCTACCTATAATGGACTGCAGGGCATCAGTGTTAGCATGGCCCTGGATTTATTTTACCTGCCAGCCTTTTCAATAGAGGTAGGAGTTAATACCAAGGACAAGGCTGTGTTAGAAAAGTTCTTTGAAACGGCACGGATAATCTGCAGATCGCATTCTTCTACTAGTTATTAATCTCATTCTTGCTCACGAGAAAAAAAGAACGCCCATTACACCCTGGCGCTGTGTTGCAAGATATGTTTATTGCTTTTATCATAGCTTTAGGGGAGATGACAATCTCGCTTTCTCAAATAGACACGGACAACTACAGCGCTGCGTGCAGAGTATAATTAAAGTCTAATGAACCAAACGTTATTATATTAGCAGAATCTAATTTTCTCCCCGTATTATGCTATTGTACGCTTTTGTCCAAACATCATCGCCTCCTCACTGCTTTTTATGCCTTGCTATTTTGTTTTCTCTAATATTTAAAAGGTCTGGAATGACATTTCTAAATAAGATGAATGCAGACTTCAAAATGATTCATTGTCTGCTATTGAATCTGTCGTAATGTTGGCAAACTAGCAATAAAATACAGCAGGGAACCTGCTAGTCTTAACGTAGTCTTATTGTCATGCTTGGCTGCCTATGTGCGTACAGATGCTTAACAATGCATCTTTGTCGCGCAGAACATAGCAGAGGTGTACTGAGCTGGATGTAATTTGCATGGTGGGAGTTAAAAAAATAAATAAATAAATAAACGTCTGTTTGTCTCTAAATGGGCTTCTTTTATAATGATCTATGGATGTAGGAAAGCCATGATCCTTACTAACTAAATAATGCTAATCTGCCACTGAAATTGCTAGTGATCATTCATGAGGCCTGGCTGGAAGGTGCTGCGCTGGTGCAGCTATATAGAGAAGGCCCATCTGCCTTTCAAATTACTGCTTACGCTTCTGAGGTTGCTACAGTACAAAACACTGCATGCTGATGGAAAGAGAACTGGATCTTAGAGAATACTGATCGTTGCAGGAAACCTTCATGACTACATCTTGTGCCAACTTTTATTAAGAAAGCACATAGAAAAAAATGCCCAGCCCCCTGTGAGACTATGAATACCAAAGCTTCTGCCGTGTGGGCTGGAAGTCACTTTCTCATTTGTACAAGACATTGCATTGAGTGTGTCAACACACTTATGTTTTTAAAGCCGTGTTCATTCCAGTATCATATGTTATATTATACTGGGGATGCAATAAAATACACTATATTAAAAGTTATACTCCTCGATCATGGTCCCACACAGCTCCTGTTCCAGCAAGTAGTTGGTGGCTTGGAGGGAAAAAAATTGCTCCTCTGTTCACTATTGGTCTAGTACCATCTTTGCTGGCCTCAAGTATGAGCATGTTTTATGTTTGTTTGTTTTTTGACTTCCATTCCCTCCCCCTTTTTCCCTCTTTCAAATTTCGGGAAATGTCCATTAAACACCTTTTAATTAGTGTCTGCAATTTTCCTTACTGTTAAAGGCGATAGCCAGTCAAAACAGTACATACAGTATGAGAAGATTACCTTGGTAAAGTCTGTAATCCTATGCTACTAGTCATTTCTAAAATGAAAATCCTTTATAGAACACAAGACAGTTTGACAGTATCACATAGCCAGATTCAGTGACCTTTTCAATACGCTATGGTAGAGCATGCAAAATAGCCGACTGTTAGAAATCCAAGCACGATCATATGTCTTAGGAAGTTCAGCTGATCATGACTACTAAAAAACACCTGCAAAGCATAAAGGGTACCTCTAGTGCTGCCGATAACTGCATCATAAATGTACCATGTGCACCTAGCCTAAGGCTTAGATTTTACCAAATAGCCTATGATGAACTCATCACCTTCATAAAAGTTGTTTACTAATCTAATTCCCTTGTGAAACCTAAAGTGCATGCCCTCCTCATATCATCATCATCATCATCATCATCATCATCATCATCATCATTTTATAGCCTTGAGCACCCTGCTTTAAATACATTGTATTTACTTTCTTGCTACCCTCCCCCTCCTATACCCGAGATATAGGGGTCTTACTATTAGATTGACTATAATAATAATTATATCATTTATAGAGCACTTAGATGTTATGTGGGACTACTGTATTTTCCTGCGTATAGGACAACTTTTTAACCCAGGGGTCATCTTATACATCAAGTGTCGTCTTATAGGACTTCTGAACTGGACTGGAATCTGCAGTCGCTGCATACGATGGGAGGAGCTCAAAAACAGCCGCCACCGTATACAGCCACCGTATGAAAGGCAGAGCAAGCTGCAGATGTCCGGGGTATGGGGAAAAAAAGATACGGTAGAGTGGTGCTGTGCCCAGAGCCCCCTGAGCCTAGCATTCCCACCCCGATCATTAGCTCATTGAAGAGTACACATAGTCAACCAATAGTACCAACATATCGCCAGGAACACAGGATAGGAGGAAAAAAGTAAAAGCAAGGTTGCGAGCAGGGCGCCCAAGCCTGTAAAATTATATAAAAAGTTTTTTTTGTTTTTTTTTTAACCTGACCACAGGTAATCTTTGTGCTTATAAGGTACAGTTGGAGCAATGAAGGAAGGGTGCACTTCTTGTTGTGGTCACTTTGATATCTTTTACTACTCAATATAACAGTAAGATGCCTTGGTATGACGACCCTTTATATGTGTGTCTGCTGGCCTCATCCTCTGAACCCCTCTGGAGACCTAATGATGGTATCACTACTAATATATAACTTCTCTTTTTTCCTCAGCATTTCTGTGTGAAGGGACTGGAACTGTTTTCTTCCTATCTGTTCAGGGACATATTAGAGCTTCATGACTGGAATCTTATTGGTAAGTCTGTTTTACTTGGTTTCTGAAATGCTTTACCCCGTGGGCTTTAAATGCACTGAACCATTTAGTAGCCTACGTGTCATGTCTGTTTCTTATTCCTCAGTATTACTGCATGCAGGAAAAAATGTGTCTTGTTAGTTCTACTTATGTTATTTTGTGTCAGGATTCAAACCACAAACCTAATGCATTTACATTTTTCTAGTCACTTATAACCCACTTGTTGTAGTTTCTTCACCTTACTTGTTTATTTTTTTTCAAGATTTTTTTTTCCCTTTAAGAAGTCCTAGTTTTTGCTTATTTTTTGCATTCATAGAAGGGAAATACCACACAATGTGTACAGTGAATGTAACATTTATATATTCTAATACCTAGAGAAACATACATATATAACAATATGTTGTCATTTCAAAGCCACTCTGGCGCAATTCACCCTCCACTATAAGCCAATAGGTATGAAGAGCCAGGGATAGTCCTCACACGTAATAGATATTTAATGGGTGACAAATGCAGAACGTGCTGGTGAAGGTGCACACCCACTAGGACATACTTCTGACACGTGCTAAAATGAATCCACAAAACAAAAACGGCATGTACAGTCTCACACTAATCCATCAATAAGCACTCACTATAAGACACTAATCCATCCTCGCCAGCGTATGGAACAAAGGTGCGTATCCTACCTGGGTTAATTGGAACTGAAGTTCAGTGAATATGGAGCAGGGCGTGATGGTCCGCAGTGTAGACTGCAGTAGTCTGTATAATGATCCTGGAAAGGATGCCGATCCAAGTTGTGAATGTTACAACAGTAGAGAAAAGTAATTTATGTCCAGCAAGAGTGTCCAGCCAAAATGTATTGTTGGCCTATCCCTAAGAAGTGTCATCCATATCAGATCTATCAGGGTCTGACACCCAACACCTCTAATGATGAGCTGTTTGCCAGAGCCATACAGCTGGCACACACTGTACAATATATCTTAAGGGTGCATTCACACGTACAGGATCCGCAGCAGATTAGATGGTGCAGATATCAATGTAACTAACTGAAAACAGCATCAAATCTGCTGTCGATCCTGTACATGTGAATGCACCCTAAAGCAGACCGTAACATCTGCTGTGTAGTGGCTAAGATCTGTTACTGAAGCTCAGCTCCAATTAAATTGAATGGAAGTGAAGTTGCAGTAAACAATCTTGGCCACTAGACAGTGGATGAAGCTCTCTTCTTCCTGCTCTGTTTTACTTTTGTGTACCAGTGTCTGTGTACTGTGTCTGCCTCTGGCAAACAGCCATTCAGTAAGGGGGGCTGGTTGTCAGACCCTCCCTGATGTAACATTGATGACCTTTCCTGGGGTATCTGGAGACATTTTTTGTCTTTTGAACTATGCTCAGGGCGCAACTCAATAGAAAATAAATTCTAGTTAGTCTCATTGCTTCCCCACTGCTATCTCTGGCATGCCTCTGGCAAACAGCCAATCAGTAACGGGGCTTGTTGTGAGACCCTTACTGATCTAATATTGATGACCTTTCCTGAGGAGTGACCAATAATAAATATTACCTGGAGTCCCCTTTAGGATACATTCACATATAACGAGTTTGCAGCGTATTTTACATTGTGCATATCTGCTGCAATAGTCTTTATTATTAGAGACTATAGTGTTAGGATATAGGGTTTTAATTCCACTGCGAGAATGTATTGGCTGCTTTCTTTAAAGTGTCACTGTCGTGATTTTTTTTTTTTTTTTTTTTTTTGCAGAAATCAGTAGTCCAAGTGATTTTAAGAAACTTTGTAATTGGGTTTATTAGCCAAAAAATGAATTTTTATCATGAAAAAGCAGTTTGAAGCTCTCCTGTCTTCATTGTTCTCCTATGGAGAGAGCTAAATAAAAGACCAAAACAGGACAACAAAGAGTTAATCTACATATACCTCACCCATTATCTCCTCTGACAGTCACCACTGACCTCTCTGAGCTCTGATTACAGCGTTCACCCAGCTCTGTGCCTGTAATCCTCTGTTATCTGCTTTCTGCTGTCGGCTAACTTCCTCCTCCCCCCTCCCCTCTCCCCTCTCCCCTCTCCCTAGGACAGCCTGGGTTGTGTCTGATGCAACAAGTCACAATTTCCTGATTTTTTGCAGTGAATGGAAAAGAGGAAGGGGGGGGGGGGTTGGGAAAAGGCTTTTTAAATGCAAATAATGGCATATTTGGCTAATAAACCCAATTACAAAGTTTCTTAAAATCTCCTGGACTATTGATTTCTGCAAAAAAAAAAAAAAACGACAGTGACTCTTTAACTACTTCCATACAGTGCTGGTAAAAATAAGACACCATGCTTACCTGCTGCTGTTCCTTTGGCACACTCCCGTCTGCTTCTTTGGGTCCCAGCTGACTTAGTCCGCTCAGTCAATCACTGGCTGCGGCAGGACAGTGCGGTTGTTAGCTGAGCAGGCTGTCATCAGGTTGGGACTAGAGAAGCAGATGGGAGCGTTCAGCGTGTCTTTATTTTTTTTACCGACACTGCATGGAAGTCACTACATTCTTGCAGCCGAATTAAAATCTCAGCGAGAGTTACATTGTGAAATCCCCTGCAAACTAATCACCTGCAAACGTACCCTTAAATTTAAATTTCTAAAAATCTGTGTCCTCTGTCAGTCGCCTTAATGTGTTACTTCTAATAAAACAGATCTTAATTAAAAACATGCCATTGGTTATCTCTTGCTGTTTGCTTGATTTTCTATCCATCTATGCTTTATAAATCCATCCAGTTTGCAAATAACTGATCTTTTTTTTTTTTTTTATATGCCACCACTCAGGTCCTCCTGTTGACGATAATAGCTCCACATGTCCACAGTTTCATTTTATGCCTCGCTTTGTAAGGTTTTTGCCAGGTAAGACTTTGGGTAATCTCGCCAACATAAATATTAAATCGCTATTAGGAGTCGTTTTTTATATTTTTAACTGTGCTCAGGACGCAACTCAATAGAAAAAAACAAAACTCTAGTTAGTCTCATTGCTTCCCTACTGCTATCTCTGTGTTGGTCTCCCACTACATTTTTTTGTTTTGGCTAATAGCTTGACAAAAAACTATGCAAGTGTCTCAATGGAGTACTGCTGCATACTTTTTGTACACACCAAAAAAATTGCTTACAAAATTGCTAACTTAAACCACACCCGCTCTAAGCGGGAAAAAAAAATCAGAAAGGGTGTAAACTAGGGCTGGGCGGTATACCGCAAAAATACCGATACCGTCACTGGCGTCGGTTAACCGACCTCAACTTAGCCAGGACGGTATCTGCGATATTTTTGTATTTTTTTTCTGCTGCTCCTCCACCACTGACATGCCGGCGTCTCTGCACACAGGGACGCCGGCATCAGAGCGGGAGGTGGAGGAGCAGCAGGGCCCAGGTGACAATGCCCCCCGCCCGTCCGAACACCCTCACCCGTCCAGTCCTAGGCCCCGTTCCGCCGCACCTGTCCATCCATGCGCCCACCCGTCAAGTCCGGTCCCGTCCGGCCTCCCTGCACACACAGCACATTGACATTGCCCTCCCCGGCACCAGTCCCGGCCGGCGAGCGCTGCACATGTCAATGTGCTGTGTGTGCAGGGACGCCGGACTTGAAGGGTGGGCGCATGGATGGACAGGTGTGGCGGGACGGGGCCTGGGACCGGACGGGTGGGCGCATGGATGGACAGGTGCGGCGGGACGGGGCCTGGGACCGGACGGGTTGGGAGGGTGGGGTTGAGGGCGCTCAGACGGGCGGGGGGCGGGGCGGGCCGCATTGTCACCTAGGCCCTGCTACTCCTCCACCTCCCGCTCTGATACTGGCGTCCCTGCACATGTTATTGTGCTGTGTGTGCAGTGACGCCGGCATGTCATAGCTGAAGGAGAAGCTGTACCTGTAGTCCCCTCAGTACCAGTACAGGGCTGTAACATAGGAGGAAAGAATGGGCTGCAGCAGGCAGGATAAGTTATTGCTGTGTGTGGTATCCTGCCTGCTGCAGCACATCCATTCCTCCTATGTTACAGCCCTCTATTGTTACTGAGGGGACTACAGGTACCAGCATGCACCTCCCTGTATAATACTCTCCTATCCACCTGCCATCCCTATGTGCCCCCTGTAAAGTTACACGCCCCTATTCACCCCTCCGTACAGTCATACCCCCCTATCCGCGCCCCCCCTGTTTAGTCATACACCCCTGTCCGCCCCCCTGTTTAGTCATACGCCCCTATCCGCCCCCCTATGGATAGTCATACACCCCTGTCCGCCACCCCAAGATAGTCATACACCCCTGTCAGCCCCCCGGGATAGTCATAAAACCCTGTCCGCCCCCCTGTTTAGTCATACGCCCCTATCCGCCCCCCTATGGATAGTCATACACCCCTGTCCGCCACCCTAAGATAGTCATACACCCCTGTCAGCCCCCCTGGATAGTCATACACCCCTGTCCGCCCCCCGTATAATCATACACCCCTATCCGCCCCCCCCTGTATAGTCATACACCCCTATCTGCCCCCCTGTATAGTCATACACCCCTATCTCCCCCGCGGGGGACACAGGTATATGTGCTACAGCACCGAGTGACAGGGGCCGAGGATTCCTGTGCGGGAGAGAGAGAGCGGTGCCCGGGGGAGCAAGGAGGTGCCGACCTATACCTGACCCCCTGCAGCCACTGAGTGACTGGGGATGGATAGATAGATAGATGATATGATATAGATAGATGATATAGATAGATGTTCTATCTATCTATCTATCTATCTATCTATCTATCTATCTATCTATCTATCTATCTGTCTGTCTATCTCCTATCTATCTGTCTATACATACACACACACACACAGATAGATAGATAGATAGATAGATAGATAGATAGATAGATAGATAGATAGATAGATAGATAGATAGATAGATAGGAGATAGATAGATAGATAGGAGATAGATAGATTGATTGATTGGAGATAGATAGAGAGGAGATAGATAGATGGATAGATAGATAGATGATATGATATAGATAGATAGATAGATAGATAGATAGGAGATAGTTCTATCTATATCATCTATCTATATCATATCATCTATCTATCTATCTCTCTATCTGTCTATACACACACACACAGATAGATAGATAGATAGATAGATAGATAGATAGGAGTTAGATAGATAGATAAAGCAAACAATATAGGCAGCACACTAAACGAACTGTAGAGGCCAGCAGTTCAATACCAAGTCAGCTAGTAAAAGATACTCTGCAGCACTCTGATGGTAATACAAACGTGGATCTATTCCATATAACAATGTGCAGCAAACTTCACAAGTAATATAAAATGTTTCGTCATCTCCTACGCCATTTTCAAGTGGCACTTGAAAATGGTGTAGGAGACGCCAAAACGTTGTGTATTACTTGTGAAGTTTGCTGCACATTGTTATATGTAATAAATCCACGTTTGTATTACCATCAGAAAATGGGGCTTTTAAAAGGGGCGTGTCATAATTATCGTTCAATTTATCGTTAGCGCGGTTACATGTACGATAAATCGCCATATTTATTTAGGCCATTATCGCCCAGCCCTAAGTGAAAGGTTCACACAAATCCTAGGTGGCTAATAAACCCAAGTTATTGGAGCAATTAGAAAATGAGGGAAACTTATGGAGTGATGCTTGTTTTGTTTGGATAATTTTTCATTGAAATTGTAAGACGGCGTGCCAGAATGTTTTATGTCTTACAGAATCTACAACTGATAAATGCTTTTCTTCATACTAAATGTGTGACTATCCCGGGTGCTTATTTTAAAGGGTATTCCTAGTTAAAAGTACTCATACACTATTCACAAGAATAGGGGCCCAATTACATCCCTTGATATTTTACGGAATATTGGAGCTCACTTGCCCCTCGTTCCCTGCTCGCTGCACAGAGCTATTACATGCACAGACAGCAAGCAGGGAGCAGTGGAAGGGGCCTTAGATTGTTTGGACGGCCCATCGAAATCAGCGGCGGTCTTCTGACGCTGCTCCTGTAACATGGAATGGTGCGCTGCAGACCATCGCTGATGTTTTAGCATGTGGAAAGACCACGATCTGCCAACCTAATGCACGTCGGCTGATCTTTGTCTTTCAACATGTGTATTACACTGAATCATTATTGTCCTGAACTGTCAGTAATCAGCCAAGTGAGGTCAATAATCATTCAGTGTAATAGGGCCTTAAAGCGAACCAATCTCTCAGATTTTCCAGATAACGCTTCTAGCGCTAGGGATGACATGATACCAGAATTTTGAGTTCGATATCGATACCATATTTTTTATTTCGATATTCAATACCATTTTGATACTTCAAGTATGAAAAAAAGCCTAAAATACTAATATAATGACCCCCCCACACACCCAGGCCGCGGATATGATGTGCACTACAACTCCCATCATACCTCCTTGTGCACTACAACTCCCAGCATACCTCCTTGTGCACTACAACTCCCAGCATACCTTCTTGTGCACTACAACTCCCAGCATAACTTCTTGTGCACTACAACTCCTAGCATACCTCCTTGTACACAAGGAGGTATGCTGGGAGTTGTAGTGCACAATGAGGTATGCTGGGAGTTTTAGTGCACAAGGAAATATGCTGGGAGTTGCAGTTGTGCAGTAGCAGCCTCCTAACACAACTCCCAGCATACCTCCTTGTGCACTACAACTCCCAGCATACCTCCTTGTGCACTACAACTCCCAGCATACCTCCTTGTGCACTACAACTCCCAGCATACCTCCTTGTGCACTACAACTCCCAGCATACCTTCTTGTGCACTACAACTCCCAGCATAACTTCTTGTGCACTACAACTCCCAGCATACCTTCTTGTGCACTACAACTCCCAGCATAACTTCTTGTGCACTACAACTCCCAGCATACCTCCTTGTACACAAGGAGGTATGCTGGGAGTTGTAGTGCACAATGAGGTATGCTGGGAGTTTTAGTGCACAAGGAAATATGCTGGGAGTTGCAGTTGTGCAGTAGCAGCCTCCTAACACAACTCCCAGCATACCTCCTTGTGCACTACAACTCCCAGCATACCTTCTTGTGCACTACAACTCCAAGCATACCTCCTTGTACACAGCTACCTAACTACCATGTAGAGTGGGGCTACAGTATAGGGGAATATTGTGTGGAAAATAACACCTACCCCCCAAATAAGCCCTAGCCCTATATAGTTTTTTTCTGTGTTATGTGGGAGAAACATAAAAGATTAAAAAATGATAACTTGGTATAAAAATATATATTTATTAATAAATGATTAAATTGCAAAAGTCCTCGGCTAGCGATGGTCTGCTAAACTGGGGTCTTCTCTCTGGATGAGTCTTCATGAGAGTCTCAGCTGTTAGGGCTCGTTCACAATACAGAATCAGCATGGAATCCTTCCTTCTATCTATTTGAATGGGAGGGCTCGCGCGCCTTCTGCTTTGGCTGTCCAGGCATGATGGGACTTGTAGTTTTGCAACAGCTGGAATGCCTGAGTTTGACCCCTGTGTTTATAGATGGCCTTTTCTCTGGATGAGCGTTGAGGAGCCTCAGATGTTATAGCTGGTCTCCTCTCTGTTGGAGTCTTCAGGAGCCTCAGATGTTATAGAAGTTATTGGGAAACTGCAAAGAAATTAGAGAAATAAATAAATGAGTGAGAAAATGAACATTTTGTATGTGCACAATTGTGTAACAGTCAGAGATTAGAGTGTTGTAACTGTCAGGCTCTTACCTCTAGCTGAGTCCCAATAGATGTTACTTGTAGACTGATCCTCCATCTCCACATCCGCAGCCATCAGTCTACTTCCATGTCCTCCACGGCCGAAAGTTGATGTGTCGAAGAGGAAGGCTTTCTCCTCTTCGACACATCCACCATCTCCACGTCATCTGGGAATTGGCGCCCTCCAACCTCCATTGGCTCACAGATCCTCTTATATGCCCGCTTCAGTATGCGAACTGGTCTTGCTGGAGGGGCGGGGTGGGATGGGGCAGGGTGTGGTGGTGGGGCGGGGTGGGATGGGGCAGGGTGTGGTGGTGGGGCGGGGTGGGATGAGGCAGGGTGTGGTGGTGGGGCGGGGTGGGATGGGGCAGGGTGTGGTGGTGGGGCGGGATAGGATTGGGCGGTGTTTGGTGGTGGGGCTGGGTTTCGTGGCTGGGCCTGTCGAGATCTGTTTCTCTTCCTCGTCATCCTGAGACTCCAACACTCCTACTCCAAGAACTGCTAGCCTAGACTAACACTGATGTCAGGGTGCAGCTTGGTTTTATTGTCACAACCAGGTTCTATTGTGACATCATCCTCATACGTGTCATGATGACATCACAAGCAGTGGGTGTGGCCAGAGCACATAGAGATGAATAGTATGTGCACCTGCTTCTACAATATAACATTACAGGATTTGTTCTCTGCTTCACTTTTAGTCCCCATAGTAATTAATAGTAATAAACAGTATTCTCTGCCTGGGGCTTTATTTAGGGTGATAATTTATCAGAAATACACTCCCTCCCCAGGTTGGATGCAAGTTCTCCTTGTAGTTGACATTATGCTTTATGGTATATGCTGAGTGTTGTCCTAACCTGCTGGGTCCATCATGAATGAGCTCCCAATATATCTGCTAGATGGCTCCTATGTTATGGATAGTAGATGCCACTCACAACCTCCGCAGCGTATATTTACATGGAAGCTACAAAATACTGTTAAAATCTAACTGTCATTTATAACAATAACAATGGGCGTTGTTACAGATTGCAAAAACGGCAGTTGTTTATTGCCACTGCTGCATTACATTACATTAGATTGCATGGAATCACAGCCACAGGGGGTGATTTATCAAACATGGTGTAAAGTGAAACTGGCTCAGTTGCCCCTAGCAACCAATCAGATTCCACCTTTCATTCCTCACAGACTCTTTTGGAAAATGAAAGGTGGAATCTGATTGGTTGCTAGGGGCAACTGAGCCAGTTTCACTTTACACCATGTTTGATAAATCTCCCCCTAAGTCTTTTATTCCTGTGCGCAAGACAAGCCGAGAGCCGGGAAGTAGCCATGACTAGTCACGTCCCTCTGCCGGTCAGCGTGATTGGGCGTGATTGACAGGAAAGGAGGCTTCTAACTGGCCTCTTTTGTCTAGTCTAGTTCCTGGCTCTTTGCAAGCCTTGCATGTTGGAATAAAAGACTTATGGTGGTTTTACACAGACATTGTATCGTTCGAATTTGCCCGATAACGGTCGAATTCGAACGATAATCGTACGTGTAAACGCAACGAACGATCAAGCGACGAGCGAGAAATCTTTCATTTTGATCTTTCAACAAGTTCTCAAATCGTCGTTGATCGTTCGCAAAAAATTCGCAGATTGTTCAGTGTAAACATTCTTTCAACGATTTCCCCTATGTGTGAGATATGGTGCGTTTACACAAGCAGATTTATCTGACCAATTTTGGAAGCCAAAGTCAGGAATGGACTTGAAAAGACAGGGAATCTCAGTCTTGCCTTTATGACCTGCACCCTGTTTTATAGTCTGTTCCTGGCTTTGGCTTCAGAAATCTGTCAGATAAATCTCTCTGTGTAAACACACCAATAGGCTTAAGCGTTCGCAAAACGAATATTCCGTACGATGCATCGTTCCGTGTAAACGCTGATCGTTATAAAAAAAAATCGTTCATTCAAAATCGTTAATCGTTAATTAAATGCTCCCATTTCCGCACTGGAAATAAAGCAAGTCATTAATTCAGCTCCCAATGGCTCAACTCCTGGGCCGGATGGTTTGCCATTCGAGCTATATAAAAAATATGTAGATTCCCTACTTCCTATTCTCACCGAAGTCATTAATGAATCCTGTAATACCGGGAGACTACCTAGTTCGATGCAGGAAGCTATGATTATTGTGTTTCCAAAGAAGGAGAAGGACCCCAGACGGTTGGATTCGTATAGGCCGATTTCACTTCTTAACTCCGATAATAAAATCTTTGCTAAGATTATAGCTAACAGGATCAAAGAGGTTATTACACAGTTGGTAGGGTGTGAACAAAATGGGTTCATCCCAGGTAGGTCTGTGTTTACGAACATTGACCGTGTGATGGCAAATTTGCAGTTGTGGACCGGGTTCCCCCGCTCCATCCTGTCAATTGACGCTGTTAAGGCTTTTGACAGGGTGGAGTGGGATTTCTTATGGAGGACCCTAGAGGAGTTCAGTTTAGGCTCAAATGTAATTAAATGGATAAAACTGTTGTACGCGTCACCGGTCGCAAGACTTATAATAAATGGTAATGTAACTTCCCAGTTTGCTCTGTCTAGGGGTACCAGGCAGGGCTGCCCCCTATCTCCCCTTCTATATGCCCTGTATATAGAGCCACTCTCGTTGCTAATCAAACAGGATTCGAGGATAGAGGGATTTGGTCTGAATGGCACAGAAGAAAAAATTGTGCTTTATGCAGATGATCTCCTTCTGTTTGCTCGGGATCCAGCCAAGACTATTCCTTTAATAATGGACAGACTAGACGAATTTGGCCGGGTCGCCGGGCTAAAAGTAAATTGGAGTAAATCCTCCTTACTGAACATTGAGCATGGCGTGGGTACGCCAGAATTTGGGATGAAGGTAGTTGCATCTGACCAGGGATTCAGGTACCTTGGTATCTGGATCTCAGATGAGGTAACTAGATTTTTAGATCAAAATCTCAAGCCCTTGTTGCATAGAATAGGGAAAAAAATAGAAATCTGGGCTAGATTACCTTTGACAATGGCAGATCGTATGGCCTTGATAAAGATGATCCTTCAACCACAGATTCTCTATATACTGAGGGCATCCCCCATATGGATACCGGACCGGTGGTTTAGTGGAATAGAGCGGGTGCTTAACAGTTTGATCTGGGGACGTAAACATGTGCGTATCAAATACTGCAGCTTCACTGTACAGGAGGGGGAAGGAGGCCTCTCTATGCCAGACTTTTATTTTTATATTTCTTGGTGGTTCAAATTCAAAAATCCTTACTCTACTATAATAAGCCCATGGGTAATGCGGTTATGGGCCCTAGGAATAAATATTGTGTAAGCATGCTTAATTTTCTGGAAGCAGGAATAGCTCACAGCTCACAGGGGTATAGCACCTCCTATTCTTTTTTATGGACTAAGGCATGGGCACAGGTAAAGAAACTTTGTGGAATAAATCACAGCCTCAAATGTACCCCTCTTTGGGGCAACAATAATTTGGTAGAATTTAATCAACATATTGAATATAATTTTTGGTTAAATAGAGGGATTAGAAATATTACACAGTTGTTCTCTTCAGGCAGACTTCTGCCTTTTGACACATTGATTCGGGAACACAATCTTTTAGGCACACATTTTTTATACTATAAGCAACTAGAACACGCGGTTAAGCTCACTCAGGATAAGTTAATTTTCAACGTACAGGATCACGAAATTGCCACTCAAGCTATGAATATGATAACATATAGAAGGGGAGTTTTAGGTAGGCTATATAACTTATTGGTTAGGCATGGTACAGTAAGAATACAGACTAAAATGAAATGTAAATGGGAGAAAGAATTGGGGCCAATACCAAGTACTGATTGGGATAGTATAGTGGGGAATAATAGGGTCACTTCACTAAATTATAATCATAGGATTATCCAATTTAAAATTATAAATAAGTTATACTACACTCCCGCAAAATTAGCAAAGATGGGGTTAAGGGTAGACTCAAGGTGTATCAAGTGTGGCATGGAAGGGGCAGATCTCCTTCACCTGCTCTGGACCTGTAGTTATATACAAGGTTATTGGAGGGCTATAACTGAGTATGTACAGCAAAGGCTGAGAGTCATTGTTCCGTTTACGTTTATTTGTTTGATTTTGGGCTCTTCAATGGACCTTTCTGGTAAGAAACTTCTTATCTCTAAGTTGCTGCAGCTCGCTCGGGTGATCCTTATGAGGGCCTGGATTGACCAACAGGCACCATCGATCAAAGAATGGGAAAACTTAATAAAACAGACTCAGCAAGTTGAAAAAATTTATTCTTATCGCACTAAAAAAGGTTGCAGGAAGTTCCATAATATATGGGACTCATGGGACCAGTGATTAATTTCTTTCTTTTTTTTTTTTTTTTTCTTCTCTCTCTCTCCCCCTCTCTCTCTCTCTCTCTCTCTCTCTCTCTCTCCCCCCCTCCATAGTCGGTCGGGGGTGGGTTGGGTCGGGTTTGGGGGGTTAATAAAGATGTGTCTTTTTAAATGTACATGGATATGGGCTACAGGGGGTAGTTTGAACTATTGAATAGAAGCATAAGGGTATAGGACGAAGTGTAAAGTTGCCTCATTTGCTGTTATTATGCTTAACCGGAATAAGTTTTTGTAAAGGTAGCCCATTAAATATGTCAATCACTTGTAAATGGTTTATATTGGAAAATAAAAAAAAAAAACTTAAAAAAAAAAAATCGTTAATCGTGCGATTGGGCGAATTATCGCTCCGTGTAAAACCACCATTAGGGCCCTATTCCACCGGATGATAATCGTTTGCATAATCGTTAACAATTAACTATCTCAAACGGCCGCTATTGCGAAAGACCTGAAAACGTTCACTCATTTCCATGGAATGATAAGCGTTATTTATGATTGTAATTGCGATCGTTTTTTCTTCGTTCAGTCGTTCGCAATAGATAGCGAATGAATAGCGATGTCTTATTCAATGCGAACGTTTTGCGAACGAGCAACAATAGGTCCAGGTCTTATAAAGCGATCAACGATTTCTCGTTCAGTCGTTAATCGTTAACTACGGGTAATATGTGAACATGTAGTCTGCGAGTTTCTCTGCATATGCACCCAGTGCTGTGTATGTGATGGAAAATTTCATAGTGTAGTTGATACTGCAGATTTTGTTATATTGAAAGAAAGATAATGTGACTATCAAAACTCGCTGTGGTTTTTACCTGCAGATGTCATGCAGGGAAATCTGCAGCATATATGACATGTGTAAATATACCCTAAAAAAAAACAACTTAATTTATGTAATTTTGTATCCTAAACAGTTTTATCCCCAGCAAATATACTGATCGAATTCATGCCAAATGGACTATCTTAGTGGTTGGTAAAATCTATAGTCACACCCATACCTATTTTAAAGGGGTTTTTCAATCAACTGGTGCCAGAGATTTGTAATTTACTTTTATTAAAAAAAAATCTCAAGTCTTCCAGTACCAGCTGCTGAATGTCCTGCAGGAAGTAATATTCTTTCCAGTCTGGAGAGCAGGGAGTTTTTTTTTTATGGGGATTTGCTCCTGCTCTACACAGTTCCTGACATGGACAGAGGTGGCAGCAGAGAGCACTGTGTCAGCCTGGAGAGAATACACCACTTCCTGCAGGACATACAGCAGATGATAAGTACTGGAAGATGTGAGATTTATTTAATAGAAGTAAATTACAAATCTCTGGCACTTTCGGGTACCAGTTGATTTGAAAGCATTCTTCTTTCGTGAACTACCCCTTTAATGACCTATACAATGAGTTTTTCCCAGTCATGATGTGAACCTAGTCCAGAATAGAAGCTGTGTGCTTGGCTGCTTTGCAGTCTATTAAAACAACAAACAATAAATATATAGCCCACATATGCTGTAAAATGTGAGCTAAATTCTGTTCTGGTTCCTGAAACTAAAGTTGAGTTCTCTTTTCTGAAATTAAACCTACATGTTAGAATCTTATGCATACGTTACAGTATGCATCATTGTGTATGTAACAATTTTTTTTTCCAAGTACAGGTGACAAATATTATGTGCACGCCATTGAACGTTGCATTTAATTTTTTTTTTTTTCCCTTTGGGGACCTCTGTATAAATGCTACTTATATGAGTTCCATACAGTCTACTACAGCTTGGGTTACTGCTTTTAATTTAAAGTAGTGTAATGTAAAGATGTTCTGTTATTATTGTATATCCCAAATCTTACTTGCTGCCCCTATTGTTGAGATCCACTGGATAAAAAAACCCTCCTCTGTGAAGTAGTGTGGCAGTGGAACTAGGGCTGGGCGGTATACCGCAAAAATACCGATACCGTCACTGGCGTCGGTTAACCGACCTCAACTTAGCCAGGACGGTATCTGCAATATTTTTGTATTTTTTTTCTGCTGCTCCTCCACCACTGACATGCCGACGTCTCTGCACACAGGGACGCCGGCATCAGAGCGGGAGGTGAAGGAGCAGCAGGGCCCAGGTGACAATGCCGCCCGCCCCGCCCCCCACCCGTCCAAGCGCCCCCCGCCCGTCCAAACACCCTCACCCGTCCAGTCCTAGGCCCCGTTCCGCCGCACCTGTCCATCCATGCGCCCACCCGTCAAGTCCGGTCCCGTCCGGCGTCCCTGCACACACAGCACATTGACATTGCCCTCCCCGGCACCAGTCCCGTCCGAGTCCCCCCCCCCCCCCCCCCGGGCGGCGAGCGCTGCACATGTCAATGTGCTGTGTGTGCAGGGACGCCGGACTTGACGGGTGGGCGCATGGATGGACAGGTGCGGCGGGACGGGGCCTGGGATCGGACGGGTGGGCGCATGGATGGACAGGTGGGGCGGGACGGGGCCTGGGACCGGACGGGTGGGCGCATGGATGGACAGGTGCGGCGGGACGGGGCCTGGGACCGGACGGGTGGGCGCATGGATGGACAGGTGGGGCGGGACGGGGCCTGGGACCGGACGGGTGGGGTTGAGGGCGCTCAGACGGGCACAGGGCACTCAGACGGGCGGGGGGCGGGGCGGGCCGCATTGTCACCTAGGCCCTGCTACTCCTCCACCTCCCGCTCTGATACTGGCGTCCCTGCACATGTTATTGTGCTGTGTGTGCAGTGACGCCGGCATGTCATAGCTGAAGGAGAAGCTGTACCTGTAGTCCCCTCAGTACCAGTACAGGGCTGTAACATAGGAGGAATGAATGGGCTGCAGCAGGCAGGATAAGTTATTGCTGTGTGTGGTATCCTGCCTGCTGCAGCACATCCATTCCTCCTATGTTACAGCCCTCTATTGTTACTGAGGGGACTACAGGTACCAGCATGCACCTCCCTGTATAATACTCTCCTATCCACCTGCCATCCCTATGTGCCCCCTGTAAAGTTACACGCCCCTATTCACCCCTCCGTACAGTCATACCCCCCTATCCGCGCCCCCCCTGTTTAGTCATACACCCCTGTCCGCCCCCCTGTTTAGTCATACGCCCCTATCCGCCCCCCTATGGATAGTCATACACCCCTGTCCGCCACCCCAAGATAGTCATACACCCCTGTCAGCCCCCCTGGATAGTCATACACCCCTGTCTGCCCCCCGTATAATCATACACCCCTATCCGCCCCCCCCCTGTATAGTCATACACCCCTATCTGCCCCCCTGTATAGTCATACACCCCTATCTCCCCCGCGGGGGACACAGGTATATGTGCTACAGCACCGAGTGACAGGGGCCGAGGATTCCTGTGCGGGAGAGAGAGAGCGGTGCCCGGGGGAGCAAGGAGGTGCCGACCTATACCTGACCCCCTGCAGCCACTGAGTGACTGGGGATGGATAGATAGATAGATGATATGATATAGATAGATGATATAGATAGATGTTCTATCTATCTATCTATCTATCTATCTATCTCCTCTCTATCTGTCTATGTATATCATCTATCTATCTATCTATCTATCTCCTATCTATCTGTCTATACATACACACACACACACACACACACACACATATAGATAGATAGGAGATAGATAGATAGATTGATTGATTGGAGATAGATAGATAGAGAGGAGATAAATAGATGGATAGATAGATAGATGATATGATATAGATAGATAGATAGGAGATAGTTCTATCTATATCATCTATCTATATCATCTATCTATATCATATCATCTATCTATCTATCTATCTATCTCCTATCTATCTGTCTATACATACACACACACACACACACACACACACACACACACACACACACACACACATATAGATAGATAGGAGATAGATAGATAGATTGATTGATTGGAGATAGATAGATAGAGAGGAGATAAATAGATGGATAGATAGATAGATGATATGATATAGATAGATAGATAGGAGATAGTTCTATCTATATCATCTATCTATATCATCTATCTATATCATATCATCTATCTATCTATCTATCTATCTATCTATCTATCTATCTATCTCCTATCTATCTGTCTATACATACACACACACACACACACACACACACACACACACATATAGATAGATAGGAGATAGATAGATAGATTGATTGATTGGAGATAGATAGATAGAGAGGAGATAAATAGATGGATAGATAGATAGATGATATGATATAGATAGATAGATAGATAGGAGATAGTTCTATCTATATCATCTATCTATATCATATCATCTATCTATCTATCTATCTATCCATCTATCTATCTCCTCTCTATCTATCTATCTCCAATCAATCAATCTATCTATCTCCTATCTATCTATCTATCTATCTATCTATCTATCTCCTATCTATCTCTCTATCTCCTCTCTATCTGTCTATACACACACACACACATATAGATAGATAGATAGATAGATAGATAGATAGGAGTTAGATAGATAGATAAAGCAAACAATATAGGCAGCACACTAAACGAACTGTGGAGGCCAGCAGTTCAATACCAAGTCAGCTAGTAAAAGATACTCTGCAGCACTCTGATGGTAATACAAACGTGGATCTATTCCATATAACAATGTGCAGCAAACTTCACAAGTAATATAAAATGTTTCGTCATCTCCTACGCCATTTTCAAGTGGCACTTGAAAATGGTGTAGGAGACGCCAGAACGTTGTGTATTACTTGTGAAGTTTGCTGCACATTGTTATATGTAATAAATCCACGTTTGTATTACCATCGGAAAATGGGGCTTTTAAAAGGGGCGTGTCATAATTATTGTTCAATTTATCGTTACCGCGGCTACATGTACGATAAATCGCCATATTGATTTAGGCCATTATCGCCCAGCCCTAGTGTAAACTGCTCAAAAATAGAGCAAACACCTTGATAAAAGTTGCTTAAAATGTTGCCAGGTAGAAATGCAAAAACATTTATATTTGTCTACTTTGTGTTCCACATAAGGTATCATCTGGCATCCACTGTGGTCATCTATGGGCACATGAAGATTCTTTTCTGTTCTTTTGGTCAATCTACACATAGAAGTTAAAGTTTAATGTCTTTTGTTGGAGTTATCTCAGCTCTGTCTTTATTCTTAACATCCTCTGGGTGAAAGATTACTTCATTGTATCTTAAGAGAACCCTTTGTATATTTTAAATGTCAGCAGTCAGCAGCTCTATGTCTGGCCAAATATAATTTTCTAAACCCACACATCACTCATCTTCTCCTCAAATGTAACAATGACCGGAATGAAAGTGATGAAAGAGTCAGAAAATAAGGCAAATAAATGACCCTTGCCGAGCACTACCCGACTATTTTTTTTTACTAAATACCACATAAGGAACAGGTGTAATTAGTACTGTAGAAAAGAAATTGGAAGGTAAGGAGCCGACGATAAAGGAGAACTGTGTGGAGATAAAAATAAAGCTGCTCAAGTTTGTTTAGAAAAAGAGGAAAAAAATACTATAGTTAGGGGGATTATATAAAGGGGTATTCCCGTGTCAGATATTTAAATGTCTGAGAGATGCAGGCCTTACCTTTTGGGATTCACACACAGGTCAAGAACAACAACCCCCCTCAAACCACCACTTTAATTCCAGAGAAAAATGTTTAGTTGCCTTAAAGCGTCACTGTCGTTATAACTTTCAAAATCTAAATCAACAGTGTGAAATAAAGCAAGTTTGCAGTGTACTTTTTTTTTTTTTTTTTTTGTTATCATGCTGTAAAAAAAAGAAGAAGCTATACCTACCAGAAGTCCAGGTCCAGTCTCCTGTAGGCAGATTTTTAGTCTTGTGCTGGTTGAAAAAAAAAAGAGACTAAACGCATGACATGCGACCTATACAGAGTGTCATCCTTTAACCCCTTAACGACATCGGGCGTAAACTTACGCCCTCGTGCCCTGGTACTTAGCGCATCAGGGCGTAAATTTCACACATGCCGCTTGCCTTCATACTCAGTCCTATTAGTACAGAAATTATTAAGACACATGGGACCTTACATTACCTCTGTAAGCCTCATATTTGATACCTTTGATTCCACATAAATCTGACATAAAAAAACATGGTCTATTGCATGCCATATTACAAATGTAATTCTCCCTACAAGTTCGCCCAGACTTTTAGCTACAACCTGCGTTTTTATGTATTTCTTTTTTTTTTTCTTTTATATACCAAATGTTATGCTTTGAAGTCAAATTGCGTGAAAGCAGCCATGATTGAAAAGTGCTGGATGGCAATTTTACAATGTGCCCCATTGTACTCACATTATTTCTGTTCTGAGAAGTTAAATCTAATTAATGAAACCAAAATGATGTATGTAAGGCATTCCCTTTACCTAGCGTGACATCCCCCGTGACGTTTCTCCTGTATTAGTATCTGTACCACTTACCATTGCAGCTCCCCTACATTATAATTTAATATTTTTAAATTAAAAGGATTGCTAAGGTGAGTAATATTCAAGCCTTTGAAATTGCATCTGGTCACAGTGTTACAGCAGCATCCAGTGCAATAAAGCTTAAAATATCACTAGCTTTGTAAAGGATTCTGTGGTAATGTCATAGAATGTCACACTCATAGCAGTCAAAGGCTACGGTACACCATTGCAAAGATCAGCTTATTTCTAGTTTTGTAAGTTATACTTTCTTGTTTCAGTATAGAGAAATCTGTTACTTATGAGTTCTCTGAATTTTTGTAAGTATATTCAGATTAGTGAAACATGTACTTGGTTACCCTCTTTGGGACTATGGCAGCTGATTAAATACTGTACATCTATAGATTATCTTGGCATGCAAAAGAAAGTCCTAGTTAAATGGAATCTCTCAGCTCTCTTCAAGGTACAATGTTGTAGATACTGACAGAGGTGTCACAAGGGGGTATTAAAGGGGTAGTGCAGCGCTAAACATTTATTTACAAAATAACATACATTACAAAGTTATACAACTTTGTAATGTGTGTTATGTAAGTGAATAGGCCCCTTCCCTGTGTTCCCCCCCGCCCCGGAAGTGTGGTGCATTATACTCACCACATTACTGTCGACCCCCGGCCGCCATCTTGGGACAATGACTACATCTT
Source organism: Dendropsophus ebraccatus (assembly GCF_027789765.1). NCBI lineage: Eukaryota > Metazoa > Chordata > Amphibia > Anura > Hylidae > Dendropsophus > Dendropsophus ebraccatus. The sequence goes on from NC_091455.1 coordinate 105,989,726, forward strand.
CGGGAGAACGGCCGAACCGCTCCAGCTGTCCCTCGTGCCGGCCCCCCTCTGCCGCGTCATGAGCTGCTCAGCCGCGATTATGCTTAGCCAATCGTGGCTGAGCAGCTTATGACGCAGCAGAGGGGGGCCGGCATAAGGGCCGGCTGGAGCAGTTTAGCCGCGTGGAAGAGAAACGTGATTTCACAATTTAGCAGATGGCCATCCACAAAGAGACAATTCGTATTTATTTTATGTCCCTAATAATATGTGCCCATAATATTGAGCAGACCGTTTCCCTTTAACCCCATCAGGACCGTGCGGATTTTCGTTTTTGTGCTTTTGTTTTTTTCCTGTGTTTACAACACTTGTCCTATGGTAAAACTGACATTATCTATGTTCCTCAAGTCATTACGATTACAACGATATGTAACTTGTGTAACTTTAATTTTATTTGATGGTTTTTAAAAAATTAAAACCTTTTTAAAAATCTAAATGCTCCTTAAAAATGCTCTATGACCATGCTTTACGCTTTTGGTCTATGGGGCTGGTTGAGGTGTCATTTTTTGCGCCATGGTCTGTTCTTTCTATCGGTATCTTGATTGCGTATATGCAACTTTTTGATCGCTTTTTTATTACAATTTTTCTGGATTTGATGCAAACAAAAAAGCGCAATTTTGCTATTTAGCGAATTTTTGCTCTTATGCCGTTTACTGTGCAACAGCAGGAATGGGATAATTTTATAGTTCAGGCGATTACGCACGTGGCGATACCAAATATGTTTATTTATTTATTTTTATTCATAAAATGGGAAAAGGGCGGTGATTTAAATTTTTATTTGGGGAGGGGAATTTTTACACAGTAATTAGAAGTCCCCTGGGGGACTTCTAAATACACAGCATTGATCTTCCATTGAGATCAATGCTGTGTATATATTAGAGCACTGATCCATTAGATCAGTGCTCTATTGGTCTGGTCTGCTGCAGACCAGATCAGCAGAATACCTGAAAGAGTGAATATCTTTTTGATTCACTCTTATTCCTCGAATGACTATCCCTGTCCAAATTATAACGCTGAGGCCGGCAGTGAGAAAATAACACAAAACACATGCGTTGGTATCGCTCCTCTCTCAGGAGGGTGCACCCACTTTATTGCAAATACAGTGGGGTCTTATACAGTTCAGGGTGGGCTCAAAATGGACAAGAATACACATGTAAACTTCTCATTGGCTACAGTTCAGAGATAGGACACAGTTCTTTGCATGTTCATAACTTCACAGTAATGGTCTGGTACTTCCATTTAGGGCCAAGGCTCCTCTCAATACATCCAAGATGGTATAGCTTGATTGACAAGAGGGTCTGTTGTCCAGCAGCATGGCAGAAACAGTCTGAGTCAAGCAATCTGCCCACTAGACACCAGGGATGGGGGAGAAATAGCCATTTAGATGCAGCTGTAAGACATCTAAATGGTTCATTAGTGGGCGTGGCAATCGAGCCACGCCCACTAATAGCCGCAGTACCGGGCTATTAATAGCACCTGGGATGGGGGAGAAATAGCCATTTTAAATACAATTTAAAGCCATGACAGCTGCATCTAAATGGTTCTCTAGCGGGAGTGGCGATTGGACTGCGCCCACTAATAGCCTTGGTCCCGGGCTATTAACCCCTTGCCGCAAAATGACGTTCCTGGAACGTCATGTAAAACAGGTAGTTCCCGCAACATGACGTTCCAGGAACGTCATGGCTTCCCTGCCTCCCCCGCTGTCCCTATAGAAGATTGGGCAGCAGGAGGATGCTATGTCACACAGCATCCTCCTGCTGCCTCTGACCGGAGGGGAGCCGCGCTCCCCCCGGGCAGTTAACCTCATAAACGCCACGGTCAATGCGACCACAGCGTCTATGGGGAGATCGGGCGGCGGGGGGAGGCTGCAGCACGTTGCCTCCCCCCACCGCCACAACAAGTGTGTCTCTCGGCCCCCTCCCCTTGTCCCCCGATACCGGAGATCATCGCTATTACCGTTATAGCGGTGATCTCCGGTACCGGGAATTACCAGAGCCGCCGATAGCTTTCATCTCCCCCCACCGTGAATTCACGGTGGGGGGAGATGAAAAATGTCCCCTCAGACCCCAGATCAGCCCCCCTAGTAGGGCGATAACTAACCTGCTCCCTCCCCGGGCGGCCATCGGATCCAAGATGGCCGCCCCCATCCCTGCGAACAAACGATGTTTGTTCGCAGGGATGGAATTTAATAAATGATCAAAGCCCCATGCTCTCCGCCACCGGAGGTAGCGGAGAGCATGGGGCAGTGATCAGGGACCCCCCTGTGGTCCCGGAGCAGGCGATCGGCGGTATATACTACATACCGCTGATCGCCTGTTCCTAGTGCAAAGAAGCACTTTTTATCTCCTGTCACCATAAATCATTGGTGACCGGGGATAAAAAGTGTCAGTAAGTCGCCCCCCACCCCCCCTGGCACCCCCGTCCCCCAGTCACCCCCCCTTCCCCATATACTCACCTGATCCTGGGAGGTCCTTCCTCCTCGACGTCCTGGCTGGTTATGAAGTGTGCATGCGCTCCACAACCAGCCAACTCTGAAAATTTCAAGTGACAGAGACCAATTAGGTCTCTGTCACTGAACTATGATTACTTTGATAGAAAATATCACAGTAATCATAGTAATACAGTGAAAATGAATGTGTAAAAGTACAAAAAGTGACGAACATACAAAAAAATAAAACACACACTTTTTATTATAGTAATAATTGCAGTTTACTCCCAGATTACCCCTACCCCCCCCCAGATTGCCCGTAACCACCCCCGGTTGCCCGTAACCACCCCCGGTTTCCCGTAATCACGCCAGATTGCACGTAACCACCGCACGTTGCCTCTAACCACCGCACGTTGCCTCTAACCACCCCACGTTGCCTGTAACCAACCCAAATTGCCAATGAGCCCCTCCAGATTGCCGTAAACAACCCAAATTACATATAAGCACTTTAGTTTATCCGTAACAAACCCAGATTTTCCGTAACCACAGCAGGTTGCCTGTAACCACTGCAGGTTGCCCGTAACCACCTCCAGATTACCCGTAACCACAGCAGGTTGCCCGTAACCACAGCAGGTTGCCCATAACCACCCCAGACTGTCCGTAACCACTTCCAGATTACCCGTAACCACAGCAGGTTGCCCGTAACCACAGCAGGTTGCCCATAACCAACCCAGACTGTCCGTAACCCCCCCCCCCCCCCGCATTACCTGTAATCTCATTTTTTTTAATTGTATTTTAGTAACTGCGCTGTTCTAATAACCATTACTAGCTGCGGTTTTGCTCCAGCAAATTGGCGCTCCCTTCCTTCTGAGCCCTGCTGTGTGCCCATACAGTGGTTTATGCCCACATATGGGGTACCGTTCTACTCAGGAGAACCTGCATTATAGATTTTGGGGTGAATTTTTTTCTCCTTTTCCTTGTGAAATTTTGAAATTTTAAACTAAACCAACATATTATTGGAAAAATTCGAGTTTTTCATTTTTAATGACCAATTTTGAATACTTTCCTCTAATACCTGTGGGGTCAAAATGCACACCACACCCCAAGATGAATTCTTTGAAGGATGCACTTTCTAAAATGGGGTGACTTATGTTTTTTTTGTTTTTTTTTTACTCCGCTTGCGCTACAGGGGCACTGCAAACGCACCTGGCGCTCAGAAACTTCTTCAGCAAAATCTGCACTGAAAATACAGTGGTTTATGCCCACATATGGGGTACCGTTCTACTCAGGAGAACCTGCATTACAGATTTTGGGGTGAATTTTCTCCCCTGTTCCTCGTGAAATTGAGAAATTTCAAACTAAAGGAACAGATTATTGGAAAAATTCGAGTTTTTCATTTTTACTGTCTACTTTTGAATACTTTCCTCCAATACCTGTGGGGTCAAAATGCTCACCACACCCCAAGATGAATTCTCTGAGGGGTGCACTTTCCAAAATGGGGTGACTTATGGCGAGATTTTACTCTGCTGGCACTACAGGGGCACTGCAGACGCACCTTGCGCTCAGAAACTTCTTCAGCAAAATCTGCACTGAAAATGCTAATTGGCGCTCCTTCCCTTCTGAGCCTCGCTGTGTGCCCATACAGTGGTTTATGCCCACATATGGGGTACCGTTCTACTCAGGAGAACCTGCGTTACAGATTTTGGGGTGAATGTTCTCTCCTGTTCCTCGTGAAATTGAGAAATTTTAAACTAAACAAACATATTATTGGAAAAATTCAGGTTTTTCATTTTAACTGTCTAATTTTGAATACTTTCCTCTAATACCTGTGGGGTCAAAATGCTGACCACACCCCAAAATGAATTCTTTGAGGGGTTTACTTTCCAAAATGGGGTGACTTATGGCGGTTTTTCCTCTCTGCTGGCACTACAGGGGCTCTGCAAACGCACCTGGCGCTCAGAAACTTCTTCAGCAAAATCTAAAATCTAAAAAAAGCTAATTGGCGCTCCCTTCCTTCTGAGCCTGGCTGTGTGCCCATACAGTGGTTTACGCCCACATATGGGGTACTGTTGTACTCCGGAGAACCTGCGTTACAAATTTTGGCATGCTTTTTTTCTCATGTTCCTTTTGAAAATGAGAAACTTTAATCTAAACGTATATATTATTGGAAAATTTAAATTTTCCATTTTTTTGCGGCCTAATGGTGAACACTTTCCTCCAGCCCCTGTAGGGTTAAAATGCTCATTATACCCCTAGATTAATTCTTTAATGTGTCTAGTTTCCAAAATGTGGTCACTTATGGGGGTTTCCAGTATACAAGCCTCCTAAATCCATTTAAAAAAAGAACTGGTCCCTAAAAAAAATCCATTTTGGAAATTTCATGAAAATTTGATAATTTGCTGATACATTTCTAAGCTCCGTAACACCATAAAAAAATTAAATATGTTTACCAAATTATGCCAGAATAAAAAAGACATATTGATAATGTGATTTAGTAACTAATTTATGTGCTATGACTTAGAATTTCAAAGTTCATAAAATGCAAATTTTTAAAATTTTTCCTGATATTTTGATGTTTTTCACAAAAACAAAAACAAAGTAGTGACCAAATTTTGCCAATAACATAAAGTGCCATATGTGATGAAAAAACAATCTCCGAATCGCTAGCATACGTTAAAGCATCACCGAGCTATAAGCGCATAAAGTGAGACAAGTCAGATTTTAACAAATTAGCCTGGTCATTAAGGCCAAAACAGGTTTTAAAGGCAAGGGGTTAATAGCACCCAGGATTGCGGCGGTTGTCCGCGCTGCCTCGCTCTAAACTCCCCTTCCCGACCGGCGACGTACAGTTAAGTCCTTGGTCGTGAAGGAGTTAGCAAAGGCCTATCAGCTGGAAAATAGGGGAATAAATAAATAAAGAGCCCTCATCTTATTTTATAATAGTAACCTATGCTGTACTGTAACTTACACAAATGTAGGTTTACTTTTGTTGTTTTGGATCACTCTAAAACCCAATTACGCTTTAGATGACATGGTGATTATTCTTAACAGTTTTGGTACAGCGCACAATACAGTGACTATATGGTTCTTTTAACAATGGCATGTTTTCTAAGTCCTGAGGCAGCAAAGCACCCTCACCATCATCATCATCATTTTCACCATATTTGCAGATCTTTTCCTATTATGTTCTTTATGTGGAATGTTTCACAGTGTTCTTGTAGCTGCAGTTATTGCTTCCAAAATGTTCCACCCAAGGGGTACATACAGACATATTTTTTTTTTTTTTTACATGGCGAATATGGTTGTTTTTATGGATTTTTTTTCTCTCTTCAACCTTTTTGGGCCATAATCTTTAATGCCTGAATGTCTATATCTGTATTTACATTCTAGCTGGACGGAGCATTGGTTGCGGGGTGTAAATATGTTTTTTATGGATAATAATGTATACTGCGCTATGTTATTACTTATTACCCTGAGATGTGTGAAATACTGTGCTTGTTGTATTAAATTTTGTTTATAAAACTTGGAAAAACCTTTCAAATGTATGAATTCAGTCTGAATGATATTCCTTTTAGTGCATTGCTTTCTCTATACCTTTTAAGGTTAAATATTAGTTTTGTGATCTTTTTATATAAAAGTATATTTTCCTATAGCAGTTTATGTTAATTATTCATACACAGTTCATCAGATTGTCACATCCTGCAGGTGGTACTAGAATATGTAAGTGATGCCAAAATGGCTCAATAAACATTCACTATTGTGCTCCACAGATAAATTAAACCTGGCTTCTAAGAGTGGGCTTAGAAATCTCAAGGCCTAAAATGTGTTTCATTTCATATGTGCACAAAGATGGCTGCAGGCTATAATTCCTGGGTACGAGTAGGATAATGCTGAAGATTATTGCTTTTTAAAGTATTCCCAAAAGCTTTTGTTTGTTCTATAGTTTTATCCCATTTCCGCAATAGCTAGTTGGATACATCCATAACTGTCCCATAAAAGCCCTAAATGTTTCTCCACAAGGTCTCATAATGTCTAAAGGCTTTTAATACAGCACATAAAATCAATAGCAAAAGCACGCCAAGGCTGTGCTTACACCAGACAAGCAACTTATTGGGCGTTCATTTGCAATGTGTATCAAGTGTTGCCTGGCCAGAAACTTTAACTTATGTTTAGACAGACATTTTAATTATATGAAAACAAATTGGAACGAGCTCTCCCCTCATTATGGGCACAGTCACCATGTTATCTAGAGCACCACAATGGCTCAACAGGCATATGTGTAGTATGTTACAGTGGGAAATACAATTTTTTTTTTATTTCCCATAAGCGTCATGTTATAATGCTCCAAGTCATGTCAGTGTTATTCAACATGTTGGAGAACAGATGGTGATGGGCTGATGCCTGTTACAGTTCTAATCGGCTACATCATACTGCATACATTAAAAAGTGTAAGGGATTGCTGGAAGTGGAAGACGTCTGAAAATGACCAGCTTCATCATCTTGTCTGTCGCATATGTGGAACACAGACTTTCCACATAGAACTTCAGATACTTTGAAATCTAGAGATCTTGTTTGTTTGTCTCCAGTTGTCAAAATGTTACATTTTATCTTTGGAGAATGTCATAAAATACAAAAGGTGAAATGCCCCTTGTATCTATAAGAGGTGTGTAGTGAAGCCTGAATACTCTCCGGTGGTGCACGGGCAGAGTATAAGCAGCAGATTGAGCAGGGGATCCACTAACTTAGGATGGTATTACACAGAACGATTATTGGAAAAATCATTAAAGCTACTCTGTACACACAATCTGACCCCCCCCCCCCCCCCCCCAAACCGCTTGTACCTTTGGATAGCTTCTTTTAATCCAAGATCTGTCTTGCGGTCCGTTCGGCAGGGGATGCAGTTATTGTCATAAAAACAACTTTTAATCATACAGCGCTGTGTCTAACGGCCGGGGCTTACATTTGTATATGCACTAGGCTGGCACCACCTCTCCGTCCTTCCTCCCCACCCTCCTCATGATTAGGAATGATCCAGGAACTTTTACTGCTATTTGAGCTTTGCACAGGTGTATTAACGATCCAGCCCATGTGCCGGGCTGCCACAGGTGGGGAATAGTAAGCAATATGCCTGGAGTATTCCTAATGATAAGGAGGTAGGACAGAGAGGTGGTGCCAGCCTAATGCATACACAAATGTAAGCCCCGGCCGTTAGACACAGCCCTGCCGGATTAAAAGTTGTTTTTATGACAATAACTGCATCTTCTGCTGAATGGACCCCAGGACAGATCTTTGATTAAAAGCAGCTATCTGAAGGTACAAGTGGTTTGGGCGGGTCAGATTGTGGGTACGGAGTCGCTTTAAATTGTTCGGATTTGAACGATAATTGTTTAGTTTAATAGCAGACAACGATTAAACGACCAACGAGAAATCGTTGTTCGTTTAATAGAATTTGGACCTATTTTTATCGTTTATCGCAAACCGTTCGCATGTAATAAGACATTGTTCAGTCGTTCGCAGTAGCAGCGAACACAGTGGCGACAACAGGACAAATGCGATAAAGATCATTAGTAACGATCATCGGTCCATGTAATTGGGTGAAAGATTACAGGTTGTTCGCCATAGCGTAGTTTGAGTTCCTTTTATCATTAATCGTTGATCGTCAAAAAAATCGCTTTGTGTAATAGTACCCTTAGGTTTCCATTGTTTATGTAAAGAGGACATTAGTCATACAATGCAGCCGGGGTGTAATATGTGGATGGAAAAGGCTGCCTAACCTTTTCCTCTATTTGCTTTTTATCTCCTGGGAAATGTGCTACAAATTGTTCTCCAGAGTTTGTTCTAGTCAGGGAGCGGTAACAGGAGCACAGCTATTAAGTAGTGAGGACAGCATAGTTCTAATACAGCATATATTTGTAGATGCTCAGGGGGGCAAGCTGGCTGAGATGCGGCTTTCACCACAAAATGGGGCAGAGGGAGATAAGGCAGAAGCATGACAGGCAGGGAGAACTGTGCAGATAATCGGATATGGAAACTGCAAACTGCAATCAGTGTCTCCCACTGACTGCAAATTATGTTCTAGCTTAGGAGGCTGAAGTGCACATAGATATGTTTCCATTTCTTATTGCAAGCATACTACAGAAATGTTTGCTTTCCAAAGTGGTATTCCTAATCTATTACAATTAGATATGCTTGTGTATTTAATGTGCGCACACGTATATATAATTATATATATACTTTTAGGAAAAATATATTGTGGGGGGAAATAAAAGAATAAAAGATTCATTTATGATGACTGATTTGCTGTTTTTTTGGATGCAATGTTAGAGTTAAGGCAACCGCAAAGGTTGCTTGAATGGACCTTGCTGTGAAATGTTCCAGTGCATTGTGTAAAGCAAAGTTGTGGTACCTGTCATAAAAACAGCATGTCAGATTCACACAAAAGCGAGCTCTAAAATGGCATTTTCAAATCTCAAGACATACAAGCTCTTTGTAAGTTTTGTCTTAGTAGTACACATGAATGCATTTTCCTATGCAGCTCTGGTTTTGTGTTGTTGTTCCTGTTGAAGTTGAAAGTATTGATTGAATGTGTCTTTTATACTAAAAGTTTTTCTGTTATTCCCAAAGAGTTTGCACACTAGCTTTTAAAGTCCAGTATGAGAAATATACCTTTCTGTCTGTCCATCCGTCCATCCATGTTGTCGGTATGCAACAGTATTGAGGTAGATTTTACGTTTCTAAACAACAGCTATATGAATGATCCGGGACCCATGGTTTCCCATTAGAACATAGGGCAGGGCTTCTCAAATCTTTTCTTCTGGTACCTCACTAATAGACCAAAGTGATGCCTGGGCCTCACCTGGGAGACCAACAAGATGCCTGGACCGCACCATCTAACGCTGGGTTCATACTGCGTTTTTGCTGTGCGTTTAACGGATCCGTTTAATAAAAAAACAGATGGAAAAACGGATGCATTTGTATGCATCCATTTTGATACATTTTTACCATTGACTTACAATCAAAAAGAAAAAAAATCAAAAATGCATAATTTTTTAGCATACAGAAATGCTTTTGTGTACACTAAAAAAATGGATGCATTTTGATCCTTTTTTTTTTTTTTTTTTTAAATAATGGAAGTCAATGGGAAAACAGATGCGCACAAATGCACACCTTTTTCATCCGTTTTTTTTTCCTTTCATTAAACAGACAGAAAAAATGCAGTGTAAACCCAGCCTAAAGCAGAAATCAATGCAAAAGTTAAAAAATGTATATCTACCTTTAATTTGCCTTTTATATATAATTTGCCTTTTATATATTATTAATATAAATAGAAAATGAATCAATAAGGACGCTAAACCAAAAAATGCTGTTTAACTTAGGGCCCTATTCCACCAGACGATTATCGTTCAAATCTAAACGATAATCGTTCGGTTGAAATGCAGTTAACGATTAATGACCGAACGAGAAATTGTTGATCTCTTCATAAGACCTGGACCTATTTTTATTGTTGCTCGTTCGCAAAACAATCGCAAATCAATCGCATTGATTAAGACGGCGTTCGGACGTTTGCAGTAGATACGAACGAAGAAAAAAGGATCGCAAATACGATCATAAGTAACGATTATCGTTCCATGGAAATGAGTGAACGTTTTCAGGTCTTTCGCAATAGCGGTTGTTTGAGATAGTTAATCGTTAACGATTATGAGAACGATTATCGTCCGGTGGAATAGGGCCCTTAGTCACTGTACTAGCAGTGCTCCTGTGGCCACTGGTAGCTAGAAATACTATAAGGGCCCTATTCCACCGGACGATTATCGTTCAGATTATCGTTAACGATTAACAATCTCAAACGACCACTATTGCGAAAGACCTGAAAACGTTCACTCATTTCCATGGAATGATAATCATTACTTATGATCGTATTTGCAATATTTTTTTTTTCGCTATTTCTTTGCTATTGCGTTCGTATCTACTGCGAACGACGTCTTATTCAATGTGAACGATTTGCGAACGTTTTGCGAACGAGCAACAATAAAAACAGGTCCAGGTCTTATAAAGCGATCAACGATTTCTCGTTCGGTCGTTAATCGTTAACTGCATTTCAACCGAACGATTATCGTTTAGATTCGAACGATTTAACGATAATCTGAACGATAATCGTCCGGTGGAATAGGGCCCTAAATGAACAGCTTACCAACTATACTTAAACAAAGAGCAACTAGAAAGGCCAGGTAATCATTCTATGTAGAAGGAACTAATTTTTCCCCTCCTGTTGGCCGAGATGCTCAAAAATTAAATAGTGGGGAAGTACTAATGCTGGTACTGGTCTAAGAAATAAGTTACTCTCATTCTGGTTATGAACCATTATTAAATATTACTTTACTGAAAGAGTACTAGATGCTTAGAACAAAGTTCCAGCAGATGTGATTGGTAAATCTATAGTAACTTAATCTAAACCTGCCTGAGACAAACCTATATCTATTCTAAGATAAAAAGGAAAAACTAAATGGGTCTTTTGGTCTTTTTCTGCTGACAATCTGTTTCTATGTAAAATGATTTAGGAGGAAACCACTGTTGAAAGGAAAATGTAACTCTCCAAGGTGCATATTGACAAGTCACCAAGCTAGGAGAATGTCCTTTAGACAGTTGAGGCAAAACTAGAAATTATTGGCAAGTCACCAACACAAAAATGAAGCATACAAAGAAAAGAACATTGAATCTACTGTGAAACATGGAGGAAGCTTGGTTATGTTTTAAAGATGTTTTGCTGCATTTGGAACAGGGCATCTTGTGCAGGATATAGTGAAATCTCTAGACTATCTAGCTATTCTGTACATGTTGTCACAGTGATGTCTGTGCAGCCCTTTCTGCATATATAGAAAATAATAAAGCAATATTTCACCTTTCTACGCTCCCATCTTCGCTCCCTCTTCTCCCCATTTTTCCCACAGCCGCTGCTGGCACTTCTTAAACATCTCTAAAGTGACATGCCGCTCAGCCAATTACAAGCTGAGACAGGACAGAGCCGCGGCCTGTCACAACCATGACCCATCTTCAATGCTCTTACTAATGGAAGGAGGTTGTTGGCCAATATCTCACAATACATCCCCATCCATCCTCCCTTCAGTACGGTGCAGTCGTCTTGTCCCCTTTTAAAGATAAGCCCCCTCAAAGTATGATGTTTCCATCCCCTTGTATTCTTCTTCCTCCAAACACTGCAAGTGGAGTTGAGACCAAAAAGTTCTATTTTGGTCTCATCTGACCACATGACCTTCTCCCATGCCTCCTCTGGATCATCCTTACCCCTTGAGGTAAGATCTTAAATAAAGCCCCAGACTAAAGAAGATGGACAGTCATCTTTGTGTTTCTTTCATTTTCTGATAATTGCGCCAACAGTTGATGCCTTCTCGCCAAGCTGCTTGCCTATTGTCCTGTAGCCATTAAGTGTTTAGGTATTTCAGTTAATTTCTCCCTTTTTATTTAATTTTTTTGTACGTTTTTGTTAGCACAAAGTTGTCCACTTAGTGCTTATTGATTTCTTTTGTGCTATTCACACATTCCCCTTTTTCACAGATTCGCAATCCGTTCCGTGAAAAAATAGGACATGTCCTAGTGTGGATTGTGATCAGACAATAGGAATTTATGGGATCTGTGTTTTTCACAGACATCATGGATGTCACATTCGTGATGTCTGTAAAAAAAAAAGGTGATCAAATCTAAACAAACTAGTTAGGAATTGACAAAATTTTTTTTACACCAGTTCAACATTTTTGAAGCTGCAGAAGCACTACGGATGCAATTACAGACCATTTTTAATGGTTCACAGAGTAAAAATAGCGGACCTCAAAAATCACTGAACGTGGGAATAAGGCCTTAGGGTCATATTACACAACCCGATGACTTGGTGTAAGTCAGCGGCGATCTGCTAGATCCACTTACTGAGCCCATATACAACTTGAGGCTGGGTTCACACTATGTATACTTCAGGCAGTATTTGGTCCTCAAGTCAGGTCCTCATAGCAACCAAAACCAGGAGTGGATTGAAAACACAGAAAGGCTCTGTTCACACAATGTTGAAATTGAGTGGATGGCCGCCATATAACAGTAAATAACTGCCATTATTTCAATATAACAGCCGTTGTTTTAAAATAACAGCAAAAATTTGCCATTAAATGACGGCCATCCACTCAATTACAACATTATGTGAACAGAGCCTTTCTGTGTTTTCAATCCACTCCTGGTTTTGGTTGCTATACAGCCTCACAAATACAGCCTCAAATATACATAGTGTGAACCCAGCTTGATAGTCATGCAGGCCTTGTAAATAATAAACTATACATACCTCTTTGCGTTCCCTTATGTTCTGTAAGCTTCGGCCCGCCCCCCACAGTGTCTAAAGTCACAGGCTGCACAGCCAATCATCAGGACAGTGCTGTGGTTGGCCGAGCCGCCTGTCCCTTCAGACACTGCCCCGAGCGGGCCAAAGCTATCTGGACATCATGGAGCATGAAGAGGTATGTATAGTTATTTTTTTCTTCACACATCCATCAGCCGTCTGCCACCCATCACTACACTTAGCAGTGCTTGGTCAGCGGCCAAGGATTTTATGTCGGGACCAAAAGACACGATCAGCCAATTGTTGATCGTTGTCATTGGCTGATTGTTGTCTTTATTACATGGAGCAATGATCTGTTAAATCGGCCTAATTCAGCTCGGTATAATAGGGTCCTTAAACGTTGAGCTTTAATTTTTGATCCTTTGTATCTATGTTTGGTCTTGTTTGGTTTGTTTGGTTTGGTATCTATGTTTTGCCTGTATACAGTAAGTGGTGGCAGTCTCTATATCTGGGGTGGGATGTATGCCCTTAGCAACCTTAGCATTTCGCACAGGATTGAATGAGTGGAGATAGATTAACCTTTTAAAGTTGTACATATGTGACTTGCCAGGGCAGTGTATACGTGACAACTATACTGATTTGTGGGGTGCTCCTTTTTATTCTATGGTGGTAAGTGAGTGTAAGTGCAGTACTCCTTTACAGTCACTTTTGCAGTGAAGACCAGAGTGTCCAACACATATGCCCCATCTGTGTACATGACCGGTACAAGGTGATAATCCTGGCCATCAAAGTACATTAAAGAAACACATAGAAATATATAGTTTCTCCTGTTTAAAAGGGATGTTGTAAATTCTACAGTGATGGCTTGCATTAGTTCAAGGATAGTGTAAGAGTTGTTTCTGGTGCATGGTGACTTTCTGCTAACCCTGTTCTTTGTTTACACCAAAGCAATGAAAAACAATCCGCATTTATATGCCTTGTGGGGTCTCTGCAATGCTGAGTGACAACCCACTTGAGCACTTGGGCGTCACCTTTGTAATACACCATCTCTGATTGGCAATAAAAATTAGAAGCTGCTGAATAGTATATTTTTACATATTGTTCTTTAGAAGGGAAAGAACAGGAGTGACATGAGTACAATGAAATATGGAAATGCATATGAGCACAGAATTTTTATTAAGCTGCTTTATGCATTGATTGATTGTTTTTAAGCTTTGTGTTATAGGTTTTTCAGCCATAATTTCTCCCAATTTATTTATTAATTTATTTTTTTTTAATAAAAGTTTTTCAAGAATAACAATACAGGCTATGGTACAAAACATAGTAAAGCAGACACTAGTACAGAGTGCAAAAAAAACTGAAAAAATATGGGAATTGCTGCAATAAAAAATGTGATATGTTACTTCACGTACCCAAATAACAAGACACAGTTTAGGCTATGTTCACACTATGTAAAAACAATGGTCGTATTTCATAACCATGGCCATTGTTGTGCAAATAACAGTAGTATTTCATAACAATGGCCTCGGTTGAACGAACGGATGTTGTTTTTACATGGTGTGATCAAAGCCTAAATGTCTGAAAAGGGGCAGAGTGATAACAGTGAAACAGGTACAACACAAAACAGGTTATTAAGTGAACAAAGGTGTCATTACTGTCAGATATTTAATGCTACAGAAAGCAGAATAATTAGTGGTCCCTTCAACTCTATAGGGAATATAGATAATAGTGCAGTGTCTGGAGATGGTTTAACATATGTTTTGCTTATTGAATAGCACACCACCAGGCGTGTAGTATTGGACAGATCCACCGCATGTGTAGAAAGGATCTGTGTGTTCTTTTGCAGCAGGTGGATATATTTAGCAGATTATATAGAGAGGTAATACCAGGTGTTTTGTACTACTACTGAAGGGGAGCGGTTTGAAATTCCCGGCTCCCCTCTTCAGCCAATCAATGCACGGCAGCACTGATTGGCTGAAGAGGGGAGCCGGGAATTTCAAACCGCACCCCTTCAGCCAATCAGTGCTGCCATGCATTGATTGGCTGAAGAGGGGAGCCGGGAATTTCAAACGGCTCCCCTTCAGCCAATCAGTGCTGAAGAGGAGTACTGATTGGCTGAAGAGGAGCCGTTTGAAATTCCTGGCTCATCTCTTCAGCCAATCAATGCGCTGAAGAGGGGAGCCGGGGATGTCGGAAGACCTGCTGCGCGGAGCAGTTAACGTATGCTCTTGGGTGCGGGGGGGGGGGGGGGGGAGCTGGGCGCAGGGGGCTGCGGTTGAGCGGGGGGGGGGGGGGGGCGGGCCGGGCTGCGGGCGCGCAATCGCAAATTGATCGCAAAATGATTTTTCCGTACAATATATCATACCGTCTAAACGCTGATTGTTATAAAAAAAAAACACGTTACTTCTAAATCGTTAATCGTTCAATCGGGCCAATAATTGCCTTGTCTAAACTTAGCATAAGTGTTTTCCTGTATTTTCACACCTGTAGAGGACCAGTATTGGATTAGGAGGATGGTACATGTCTCCCCTTCAGTAAATGACCTGCCTGGATCTCTCTCCTTTTATAATAGTATAGGAAGTTTTAGTTAGGCATTCTTCAAACAATGTGATTGGTCTTTGTAAATTTGAATGTTTACCTATGTCGAGGAGAGAAGAACGGATATATGAAAGTAATGTAATAAATGTGGATGGTAAATCTTTAACAGTTGAGAGGTTACATATGGAAAGAGGGCAGTCTCCATCATAGAGTTGGGTGAGAGGTAAGGTGGACCTCCGTAAATCCTTCCATAAAACAGAGAAACTGAGAAACTATCATATAATGATTTGGGTGCACTGCCCACAATATCCCTTAATTGGAGCAAGGGGGAGGGGAAGGCTTTTTCAGAATATTTATTTGTTTAGAAACCAGTTGTGGAAGACTGCCCCATTGAATTAAATGGTAGAATCTCCACACTACACACACAGGTGACATCATTAGAGCTGTGTCTCTCCAGCAATGCACAGGTGATGGAATAAGCCTCAGCCAGAGCTATAGAGACATGACTGTGCAGATCCAAAGAATCACAGTCACAGATATGACAGCCGAGGAGAGGATTGGGGAAAAACAGATCCATTGAAATAAATGGTAGAATGTTCTGGAGATCAGATTTTACCTGATAAAGATGATGTCTGTGTCTGACCACACACCCTTACACACTTACACACATACACACACGCACACACACACACGATAATAAATGTTTTGTTTATTGCAGATGGAGGTAAAGAAGTCCTCTCCATGCACCAAGTCCTACTGTACTTGCTAAGAAGTAACAAGGCTTTAGTGCCAGAAGAAGAGATTGCAAACATGCTTCAGTGGGAGGAGCTTGAATGGCAGAAATATGCGGAAGAATGTAAAGGGATGATTGTAACCAACCCAGAAATGGTAATTGCTCATCTTGTTGATCTAGCAGAATGGCTTCTCTTTTAGTGTAAATTTTGTTAAGGACCGATATGTCAATTCTTTGAGCGGAGAGCGACGGAAGCGGAGACACGCAAGCCATCCCATAGAGACACTATGGCAGGCGGGATTCGGCAGTGGGGACCTTTACTTCTCTGCTGGATTCAAAACTTCCTTCAAAGACACCTCCTCTTCCGCTGCGGGGTGCACAAGTGTAGAGCAAGATTTGAAGCCGTTGTGGAAGTAAAGCTTTATTTGCAATCGTAGCAGCATTAGTAAACAAGGGCTGTGCTAGATGTTAAGCCAAAGGCAGTATAGCCATGAAAGCCTAGTCCTAGTGGTTGTCAGTCAGGCAGGAAAAGGAATTTAGAAGATAAGAGAGGTTTTGGACCAGTGAAGTTGTACTAAGCTGGGCTCTTTCAGCCAGTGAACCCTGTCTGGGCTGTTGTGTATTATAAGAATATCATTAAATAGGCCTTGATCCCAGCACTAAAGGAGACCATAACAAAGATAAATGTATGCATGGAATCCTATTCACATTTACAATCTGGCTATGTGCTTGTTTTGATATAATAAGGGCTTTATACATGCTGATTTTCAGCAACGTTAGAAATGCTTATTCGGCCAAAAATCAGCCCTTGTAAAAGTGTCAGCAGTCACCGGCTGATCGCATCTTTTGAGCAGCCCTTTAAATCCTAGTTTATCGGCCACACGTCTTCCTCTGTAAACAGAGCATGTGCAGCCGATAGCAATGTGCAATTGAACAGTGTAAATGCATTGCAAACAAGTGCCAATCTCGCTGATCAGCGCTCATTTGCAGTTGGCTGAAGATTTTTAATGTAACAGGACTTGGACGTGTGATGACTGGTCCAAATTTAATAACCACCTACACTTTTTTTCTCTTTTGCTTTTTTGTTATTCAGCAGCTTTAACATTTATTTTTATTTAATGACTTGGGGCCTTGTTATGTGCAACAGATGTTTTTTTTTTCAGCCCTTTTTTTACCTGTAAACATAATTCTTCAGGCTATTACACTCATGTGGATACTAAATAACCAATGGTTATTTATGTAATATATGCACAAGAAATTAATTTTATTCTAAAGTATGGATTGTTTTTGTAATTATTTGGGTTTTTTTTGTTTTGTTTTGTATTATTTATTTATTTTTATAGAGATTACTATTTAATGTCATTATTTTAAGTTGATGATATGTTAATTTACTCCTGTATGCTAATGCATTATGATCTGTGTTTTGTTTTATTCCTGGGTAACTCCTTTAAATGTTGACAGATTGCCCAAACAGACCTGCGTCCTGGCACAGTGTGCTGTGGCTTCAGAGCGGCTTGTCCCGTAGCAGTGGTGGCTGAGAGGCCTGTCCGCTCAGGCCACTCTGAAGCTGCAGTGCGAGGTGGCGGGATGCATAGAGAGTGCAGGAGAAGACCAGGAGCATGGAAAGGTGAAGTATTAACTGTTTGGGCAATCGTCAGCCGCGCATCACTATTATACGTAGCTATGCGCGGTCTGGGCCATTGATTTTAGATCGGAGCCTAAAGAAATGGTCAGCTGATGATTGCATCGGCTGATCATTGTCTCTATTACACAGAGTGATAATCGCCCACATTGGGCCGATTCAGTGGATTATCGCTCCTTTATAGTAGGGTTTTTAGACTAAAATAGAGGGAAAAATGTTGAATTAATTAATAAAATGACAGCTTTGCAAGATAAAAAGATGCAAACATTTGAAATTGGTTCTCTGATCCTTAAAAACATAGAAGTAAAATTTGTCAAGGGCAATGATGCCTGGGATGAAAAAAAAATACATTTGCACAGACTGATCCATGCGTTTAAAAAAACTTTTGTGAATGGTTTAGTAAATCTTATAAGTTTGGTATAATGTATAGTGATTTATTTTTTCCCTTTTTCTAACAGACTTTCCTTAGCTGTACTACTTTACATGAAAATAGTTATTAGCAAGTGTCCTTTTGTATGCCATAAGTGCACATGAATGTAATACTTATCTATGCAGCTATTCATATTTTCTCTGAAAAAATCCCTCTAAACAGCCCTATAGTTTGGTCCTTACTCCTATCCCCCAGGACAACATTGACGTTTCTACACCGCCATTGTATTCCAGCTGACATTGAAGAAGGAGCTGTGAAATCTCCAGAACGACTTCCTAGGGCTCTTTTACGCCAGCTAAAGAGCTGTTTTGACAGGCCAACACCCCCTGCAGTTCTATATGAATGATATGTGAACACCAGTATAGTTAGGATTTTTCCTGCTATAGTTAACTGCTTCATTATTATTTGAATTTACAGAAACCAAGCTCAGTTCGAATTGATCAGCTTGACCGGGAGCAGTTTAACCCAGAAGTAATTACATTTCCAATTATTGTCCATTTTGGTATACGACCTGCCCAGCTCAGCTATGCCGGAGACCCACAGTAAGTTCTGGGTGTCTAACACATTGCTTGTTATATGTTGTGTCATCATTATGGGCTTTTATCATGTAGGCATTTAATATGAATACATGAATGCAATAAAAATCTTGGCTATGAATAAATGTATGTTGAGCATGAAATAGAAACAGTGAAGTATTACTGGTGAAGATTCCAGACATAATACTGGCAGAAACCTGTACAGTGGATTTGATTTACCACAACAATTTGTTATAAAAGTAGGCTTTACTGCCTGAAGTAACCAGAGCTCTGCTTTCAAGCCTCGAAGTAAATATATTGCCTAGATTTTTATATTTTACATGTATCTGAGAAGATACTCTGTTACTGCATGTTGATTTTTTTTTTTTATCTGTTTCTATTGTCATTTTTTATTTTTCAACCCTTTGAGGACCAGGCCCAAAATGACCCAGTGGATCGTGCAAATTTTGATCTTAGTGTTTTTGTTTTTCCCTCCTCCCCTCTAAGAGCTCTAGCACTTTTAGTTTTCTATCTACAGGGCCATGTAAGTGCTTGTTTGTTACAGGAATAGTTGTACTTTGTAATGGCGTCATTCATTTTACCATAACATGTATGATGAAATTCTAAAAATATTATTTATGAAGATATAAATTGGTGAAATCGTAAAAAAGAATGCAATATGGTAACGTTTGGGGGGTTCCTGTGTCTACATAATGCACTATATGGTAAAAGCGACATTATACTATTACTCTATAGGTCAGTCTGAACACCATCATATGTAGGTTACACAGATTCTCTAATGTTATATATATATTTTTTTTATGAAATCCTTTTTTTTGGCAATCAATTATTAATAAAGTTGCCCTATTTGTGACGCTTATAACAGTTTTATTTTTTCACCTACGGGGATATATGGGGTGTCACTTTTTCCGCCATGATCTCTAGTTTTTATGAATACCATATTTGTAAAGAGCGGATGTTTTGATCACTTTTTTTATTATTTTTTTTTTATATAATGTAACATAAAATCGGTAATCCGCGCACTTTTCCCCCTCTTTTCGTGTTCACTGTTCGCAATGACGCTTGTTATATTTTAATAGATCGAACAATTACGCACGCTACGGTATATTATATGTTTATTTATTTTTATATGTTTTAATTGTATAATAGGAAAGGGGGGTGATTTAAACTTTTATTGGGGGAGGGACTTTGGGGTAGTGTAATAGTGATTTTTACTTCTTTTTTTTTTTTTTTTTTTTTTTTACACATTTGAAGTCCCTTTGGGGGACTTTTACATACACTGTGATCAGTGTGTGATTACACACACTGATCATTGCTATGCCATAGGCACAGCATTGATCAGTGTGATAGGCGATTTGCTCATTGAGCCTGCCTGTGCAGGCTCAGTTAACAGATCGCCGATGGGACCTACACTACTAGCGGGCATGGTCTGATCGCCGTGCCCGCTAATTAGCTAATCGGAGGCAGCTGTCAAAGTTGACAGCTGCCTCCGATTACCTGAGGGAACCTTTCCCTGGGGTCTAGTGGAGGAGCGATCTCCGTTACTGATGCCGGCCGGGGACTCGTCCAAGATGGCGCCGTCCGCGGCTCGGCACTCGTTTACTTCCAGCTGCAGCAGCCGAGTGCCTATCTCATTGATCTCTGCAGCATAGATATGATCTCAATGAGAGATCAAAGTATATATACTAGTATATGTGTAAAAAAAAAAGTGTTGTTTATAGTAAAAAGCCCCCTCCCCTAATAAAAGTCAGAATCACCCCCCTTTTCCCAGGTTTTAAATAAAAGTAAACAAATAAATGAATAAATAAACATGTTTGGTATCGCCGCATGCGTAATCGCCCGAACTATTAATCACATTCCTGATCTCGCACGGTAAACGGCGTCAGCGCAAAAAAATCCCAAAGTGCAAAATTGTGCATTTTTGGTCGCATCAAATCCAGAAAAAATCAAAAAAAGTTGTATATGCGCAATCAAGGTACCGATAGAAAGAACACATCATGGCGCAAAAAATGACACCTCACATAGCCCCATAGACCCAAGAATAAAAGCGTTATAGGCCTGGGAATGGAGCGATTTCAAGGAACGTATATTTGTTAACAATGGTTTTAATTTTTTATAGGCCATCAGATACAATATAAGTTATACATGTTATATATCGTTTTAATCGTAACGACTTGTGGAACATGCATAACAAGTCAGTTTTACCCCAGGGCGAATGGCGTAAAAACACAGTTCCCCCAAATAAAAGAAATGCGTTGTTTTTTGTTCAATTTCACCACACTTTGAATTTTTTTCTGGTTTCGTAGTGTACCAAATGCAAAAATTCAGCCTGTCATTGCAAAGTACAATTAGTCACACAAAAATTAAGGGCTCATATGGGTTTCTAGGTGGAAAAATGCAAGTGCTATGGCCTTTTAAACACAAGGAGGAAAAACCGAAAACGCAAAAACGAAAATGGGCCCCGTCCTTAAGGGGTTAAAGCATATTTAAGTGTATTATTTGACAAAGTATTGCTGCGTTTACACGGAACGATAACTGTGTGAATTAGCACGATAACTATCGAATTTGAACTATAATTGTACGTGTAAACGCAGTGAACGATCAAGCGACGAGCGAGAAATCGTTCATATTTTGATCTTTGAACATGTAGGTTGTAGTCTAGTTTGTGTTGAGTTTTCAGGTTACTTTTAAAGGTTTTGATGGAGGATAAGAACAGGATGTGTTGGGGTAGAGAGTTCCAGAGTATAGGGGAGGCTCGGGCAAAATCTTGGAGGCGGTCGTGTGAGGTCCAAACAAGGAAGGAGCACAAAAGGAGGTTGTTGGAGGAGCGGATGTTGTGTGAGGGACGGTAGCGGGATATCAGGCCAGAGATGTAAGAGGGTGTGTGTGTAGGGGGGGGGGGGAGAGAAGGTTGTGGAAGGCCTTGTATGTTTGTGTGTCATGGTCTGTGTCAGTCCCTACTTAATGATCCTGCCTCCACTTCCCAGATGGATTTGTCTCGGTGGTGACAGCCTTCTTAGCCAGTCACTGGCCACGGCACTGTCCCGTCTTAGTGATTGATTGAGCATGCTGTGACCGCTGAGACAAGTCCTTCTTGGAAGTGGAGGCAGGATTATTCATCAGTGGACCTGAAGTCCCATAGGACACTGGGGGGAGGGGGTGTTGATTGATCTGGAGTGCGGAATGGAAACCATAGCTTTTTTTATTGTTTTTTAGATACTTGCAACAGTATATAAGAACTTTTCCCTTACCAGATAACCTCTTTAAGAAGATCCGAAAAATTGCAAGCCAATTATTTATGTATTTATTATTTTTATTTATAAAGTAAAAAAAAAAAAAACGGAACTCCCATGATTAGTACTGATGCATGTACTGTTTAGAAATGAGTGAACTTTTCGGACTTCCCTGGAATATCCTGGCCACATATTCCCAGGATCGTCAGGATCGCAACTATGCACCCGGGATCGCAGGATCGCAACTATGCACCCGGGATCGCAGGCATCACGATCGAGCAAACTGCTTTCGGACCAAAAGTCTGAACAGTTCGCTCATCTCTAGTACTGTACTCGAGAGGAAATGGGTTGGATGCAGGAGGTAAATGGGTTTTCTCACCTAAGATTAATAAAACTATCACAAAAAAACATTGATTTACTTCTCACAAAGGATGTTGGTGAGTGCACATGTACAAACTGATCAATGTGGATAATCACTTTAGATTTTTGTAAGCACAGTAAATCTTCATGAAATCATGCTTTTAAGTGCCTCCCAGAAGAACCACTTTGGCTGGAGTATTAAGTGAGATTATATCCATCTTGTGTTTTATTTAGATATAGTGTTATGTGGCTTTTGTGGTTTGGCGTAACAATCAACAGAACTATATCCTGAAGAGGAGACATATTATGCAGAATATGTGTTAAAGTAAGACAGTGCATTGTGACTTTATGGTTAATGATCTATAAACGTCACTGCAGCCAATCTCTCTTAACATAACAAATTCAGTAGTTGGAAACTGAGATGGTTGGGAAGGTGTGTGCACTTCTAATATAAGATATGTTGTGCTGATTACATAGTCTATAAAGAGACAATGTGGAGGAGTCTTATTGTATGTGTATAGGTGGAGTCTACATGCAGCACCATTGCAGGAAAACCATCAGCAGGTTAGAGCATTCTAGGCTAATAGGGCACATTACACAATCATGACCTTTAATATGTGTTTCCTGTGTCCTGTTTTCTTGTAAAATATTGTTTTGTAAAACAGGACATCTACGATGGCCTGAGAAGACAGGCTTGGAGTGTTGCTTTTCAGTTACTGAGATAACTTAGGGTCCTATTAGAGGAAGTGAATTTTAATGATTAACAATAAACAATTGCAAATGGGAGCTACCTGAAATAGTTCACCATATCACACAGATCGATAGTAGTTAGTTGCGTTCATTACTATGATCATTTACCCCATCTGATCACAGCAAATGAACCAACAATGTGTAATTACACTCAGCGATTAGCGAACGATTAACAATGATTTTAGGTTTAGCTCCAAAAGATGCGATCAACGACCCACAAACAATTTTTCGAATGTTGCCTGCATTCACATGAAATGATTATCGTTTAAATTTGAACGATATTTGCACCATAACTGTCTTGCGTTTTTAGGGTTCTTAGCTTTGTTGCTTTATTTTTGTTTGTATCTGAGGAAAGAAGTTGTTCAAGTGCTTCTGAGCATTAATCTAGGACCCGTATCCCGTATGTTGACTTCTGGGCCGGCCTAGAGACTTTCTGCTTCCCCAGCTGAACTTCAAATTTTTATCCAAAAATGGAGTGTGAAAACATGTGTTAGGGGGGAAAACCCTCTGTGCAAAGGATGTATCTAAGACCTCTCATGGCACTGACTACAGGACTATTGATGCACTTCCTTCTAGTGATGCACTTTCTGTTGCAGCCAAAACCTCTCCATGTGGGTAACCCATTCAACTCCACCAGGATTGAGAGGCTAAGAAACTGTATCTAAACCAGCCTAAACAGTTAAGTAAAAGTCCTTGCTGTGTCACCACCTCCTCATCTCCCTTTGTGTGGTTTACATTACTTCACACCATATCTGAAGACACTACCACCAGCCAGACACAGTATCATGGTGTGTCCCAGTGAAAACATCCATGCCATCAACACATTGTGCAACCCCCTAACCTCTATGCCGACCCTCAGTGGGAATGTGAGAGAGCCAATGCCCTATGGAAGCGCTCATTACCTACCAGAGAACACAGTATTTCTGGCTGTGAAGCAAGTGACAGACAGCCCTTCTTCTCCTTCCAAACATGTACATACCTCGCCCCCCCCTCTCCCCTGCCACCGCTGTTTTTACAGCCCCCCGCCTCTTCCAAGTATTACTGTGTAGCACTTCCAAGGTCAGAATTGGCTGAGTAGGCAATTTGATTTGCCGACCCTAAAATTGCTGTGCTGTGGGACTGGGCTTGTTCGCAATGGTAGCTGCAAGGGACCCACAACGGTATGTATAAATTTTTCTTCTATTAAACTTAGTAGCATGGTTAATAAGGTTGAAAAAACACAAGAATCCATTAATGTGTACCTGTCATTATAACTTTCAAAGTCTAAATCAACAGTAGATGAGATCTATAGCAAGTTTGCAATATATGTTCAATTAAAAGAGCTATACTTCCTAGAAATCCAGGCCCAGTCTCCTGAAGGCAGATTTTTAGTCTTTTCCTGATTGCAAAAAGCGACTAAACACATGAAGTCCCAGCCAGTACAGTGTCACAACTCAATGTGTCCATCAATCACATGACTGCCTTCTCTGTGAGAGCTCAGGTGACCTGGGAAACAAGGGACTTCCTGTGTCTAGACTGTTTTGAGAGGGGGGAAAAGGGGTGTTCCATTAGAGCAAAAAATAAATAAATAAATATAAATGTATATTGCAAACTTTCTTATTTCAACCTTCAGTACAAGATGCCTATTGCTCCATCACATAAAGGAAAATTCCTTACCAACTCCAAAATGGCAATCAGAATAATCCCTGGATCAGCATCCTATCACCAGAAATCTAGTGCCCATTACTTGTAATTAGAGATGAGCGAACCTCGAGCATGCTCGAGTCGATCCTAACCCGAACTTTCAGCATTTGATTAGTGGTGGCTGCTGAAGTTGGATAAAGCCCTAAGGCTATGTGGAAAACATGGATATAGTCATTGGCTGTATCCATGTTTTCCAGACAACCTTAGAGCTTTATCCAAGTTCAGCAGCCCCCGCTAATCAAATACCGAACGTTCGGATCGACTCGAACCCGAACCCGGTTCGCTCATCTCTACTTGTAATATATTTTTCAACAAAAGCATCCAGGCCTCCCTTGAACTTACTTAATGAGTCAGCCATGATAACATCATGTGGCAGAGAGTTCCTTATCTCACTGCTTCTACAGTAGGGGCCCTATTACACGGGACAATTGTTGTGTGAAAAATCGTTAAATCTTATGAATTTAAATGATAATTGTTTCATATGTAGCCAGGCAATGATCGAAAAATCATTTGTGTGTCGTTGATCGCTTCTTTTAAGCTGACCATAAAATCATTGTTAATCGATCACTAAAGATTCTATTATTGTACACATTGTTCATTTCTCTGCTTCTAAACTAAATAGACCCAAGCTTAACGGAGAACTCTGGCTAAAATATATTTTTTAATATGTTATACCATAAGCAAAGTTAGACAAATTGCTAATGAACACTAATTATGGGAAAGGCACATATAGTGCTATTTCCCTCAATTTAATAGATCAGGCAGGCTTCAATTTGTCTAAAAAAACTGTGACATCACAAATGAGGTTTAATTCATTTGAAGTGTCCAGCAGGGGGCGCAGTATATGGAGAAATTACTTTGCATTGCTCAGGGCTGTGGAGTTGGTAAGCCGCAGCTCCGACTCCAACTCCGACTCCTGAATTTTATCAGGACCTACTCTGACTCCGACTCCTTCATAAATGGCCAGTCATGTACCAGGGGAGTTTTTTTTATCACACTGGCTCAGCAGCTTCTCCCTAATGTATTACATGATCCTGGGGCGACTTATGAAACATACAAAGGAAGCTTCTCCTGTGTGTGCAGTGGATGCAGCCAGTCTCCAGCCTCCATGTCCTGAACTACTCAGCACTAGACTAGATGGAGCAGGTGATCTTTTCCTGCTGACAGTCTTCTATGTTTCTAACTAAATATTCACACATAGGGGTCACACATAGTGATATAGAAGGTCACTGTGGGGGCACGCAATAGCACGCGCACACACACAGCCTACTGCAGCCATAGCATACACCCACACCCACACAGCCTGCTGCAGCTATAACACACACACAGCCTGCTTCAGCCATAGCATACACACACAGCCTGATGCAGCCATAGCACACACAGCTTGCTGCAGCCATAGCGCACACCACACACACACAGCCTGCTGCGGCCATAGCACACATACACACAGCCTGCTGCAGCCATAGTGCGCGCACACACACACACAGCCTGCTGCAGCCATAGCATACACACGCAGCCTACTGCAGCCATAGCACACGCGCACACACACACACACACACACCTGCAGCCATAGAACACTGATGAATACACGATAAAATTATGGCCATAAGTTCTGAATCATTACAGAAAATATTTTATTTACCATGATTGTGTTAAAAACATGATAAGAACAATATAAAAAAACACTTAAAAAAATATTTAAAAACAACCAAATCTTAGTACAATTCCATATATTGCTGACAAACAACATAGAATGAATGGATTAACACATACTGGGTGCCTCACAGGGGATTGTCTAGTAAAGTGCCACTGTATTTGTTACCATGGGTTAAATAAAGTGAACTACTATTAAAGCAATATTGTAAAAAAGACAAACCACAAGCCCTTAATCTTATCAGCACTCACCCATTCTTACTATGAGGGTCACAGCCGTCCCTACGTGCGTTTCCCTGAGGAAGCCCGGTTGAGGCGAAACGTACGTAGGGACGGCTGTGACCCTCATAGTAAGAATGAGTAAGTGCTGATAAGATTAAGGGCTTGTGGTTTGTCTTTTTTACAATATTGCTTTAATAGTAGTTCACTTTATTTAATCTATGGTAACAAATATAGTGGCATTTTACTAGACAATCCCCTGTGAGGCACCCAGTATGTGTTAATCCATTCATTCTATGTTGTTTTTCAGCAATATATGGAATTGTACTAAGATTTGGTTGTTTTTAAATATTTTTTTGAGTGTTTTTTATATTGTTCTTATCATGTTATTAACACAATCATGGTAAATAAAGTATTTTCTGTAATGATTCAGAACTTATGCCCATCATTTTATCGTGTATTCATCCTTGTGGTGGGTTTTTTCTGTGTATATGGTAGGGTGACACCTAGGGCTACAGTTTAGGGCTGTGCCATATTGATATTGAAGGTGATTCAGTCCCTCTACTGTGAACCTTTTTTGTATATAGCCATAGAACACTGAAGAAAAACACACAATCTTCTCCCAGAGAGAAAACACCACACTGAGGACAGAGGTTACTGCTACACTACTTATGTCTTCTCTTCCTCCTCTATATTACACAGGATATCTTCATATTACACTGCTGCTCATATACAGTCATCCACCATTCAGTAAGAGAACAGCACAGATCTCCCCCCACACAATGGACTCTTCCAGCTCAGAAACAATCTGCCAAATAGTGACCGACAACTTTTCCCCGACCACCCTTATGTAATAGGGCCAGTGTCCTATTACTGATATATTCCCCGACCACCCTTATCTAATAAGGCCAGTGTACTATTACTGATATATTCCCTGACCCCCCTTATGTAATAGGGACAGTGTCCTATTAGAATGTTGCTCATAATATATATTCATGAGCAAAACTTGTAAAATTCATATCAAAATTCAATTCTACATTTTTTAAAGATTTTTTTTAAAGCTGGAGTCGGTACATTTTTTTCAGCCAAAGCTAGCTCCAACTCCACGACTCTGACTCCACAGCCCTGGTATTGCTTTCCTGTACTTTATTCACAAACTTCATGTGCCCCCCCCCCAACCTGACAGGAGCCCCGTAGTGTTAACCACCCAGCACCCCCCCCCCCCAGGACCCTAAAAACTTCCCCCATCCTGGTCGCCACATCTGCATCACAAGTGCCAGCAGTCCCGTCCACGGCACATAGGACGGGGCTGTTGGCACTTGTGGAGCCCCCATTGAAAACCATCCCCCCCCCCCCACCCTAAAGACCTCCAAACTCCACCGGCTGCCCGAACTGAAAAAGGAGAACCATCCCTTCCTGTGTCCGGCGTATCTCCCCGCTGTCTCTCTCCCGCTGCAGTAAATGACTGTGTGCGGCCGGAGAGAGATGGTGGGGACCGCGGTATTAGCAGAGTTTACCACGCTGCTCACAGGACCGGGCTGTACTGTAACACGGTGCAGTGTGCCCACATTTCACTACCCATAGCACACAATGTAAAGTGTGTCCGGAGCCGCACTTTATATTGTCTGCACTCTGTTTTGTGCAGCTGCACAAAATTGACATGTCAAATTTTCGTGCGGCCGCAAGGAATGCCGGTGTATGCACTCCGGTCGGGATTCCATAGACATCAATGCAATATATATTTTAAATTTATGAATTGAAAATATATGTTGTGTGAACTTAGTCTTAAACAGATTTTTTTTTTTTTTAAATAATCTGTAGTGTTTTGTGTGCGTGAATATATAATCTTTTGTATACTATTCTTTAATCCTTCTATTCAGAAAAATGCTGTTGAGCTTTCCAGTTTTTTCTCAAATGACATGCAGGCACAACAGCGACTGCTTATTAGGAGCCATTAAATATTTTAGTAATGAGAATGCGGAGGTCAGTGTTAAGAGAGGTGGGTCATTTCCTAAATGTAATTGAATATATTTTAGGCATTGTACTGCACAGTAATAGAAAATCCAATATGTGAAAAACAGAGTCCAATAATTCTATAGAATTTCCACAAATTGCTTTGTTTTTCTGTCCAGACTTATGTCCTTGCTTCCTCAATGTTTGCATATTGTCCCCCAGCCCCCTCCCCACCACAGTGAAGCCCTTTTTTTCTGCAGCTCATGATCTAGAACGCAAAGAAAACATTGCAATTTATACTGATTACATACATTGAACTCCTGTTTACTTGTATTTGTCACTGTCTTGGTTTCAATAACGTGTTTAATGAAGATTCATGTTCTTGAGCTAATTGTTTATTGAAAACTTTGAGAGACAAGAGCCTAATTATCCATGGCTAGTTACCAGCAGGGGATGCTTGCTGCAAGATAGAGGACCCAGGTTACAGTCCAAGGATGTATAGAGACTGTTATTCAGCAAAATAAAGACAAATGGCATCCCTTGGTAGGTGTGCACCCCTGGCAAGAAGGATTCCAGGCACGGAATATATATGCTTTTTAAGTGGTGATTACTCATCTCAGATGCTTTTAGCAATGTTAGTGTTTCTCAATACTGATAAGGATTAGTTTAATTGCTTATAGTTGACTCTGGCTTGTATAACACTGTCAGTTTAGGCTTTTCATTCTCACTACTTAACCTAGACAGCCTAGTTATTATCCTGGTAAGTATGTGAGTGTTATTGTACAGGTTTACACATACCGATTTCATGGCTGTGTAGCTGCAATGGTTCAACTGGATACTGGAATATGTCACCCCTCCCCCAGAATAGTACTTTAGAGAACATTCCAGCAGCTGTACACTTCAGAATACAATTTTTAATATTTCACAGACCAACTTTAGAGGGCTCCAAGCATGATCTAGCGATACTACAGTGAGCCACCCTGAAATATAAATTCCTTGAATTCCTATGAATTCCTATACACTGCTATAAACTGTTATCAACCCTTCTGAACAGAACTGCAAACATATGGTCCACGTTCCTACACTTTACCAGTACTCCTAAGCAGAACAGAAGATATGTCTATGTACATATTTTACACACTCATAGATAGACAAACAGTGCATCTATGTTAGCCCGGCTGGCAATATAGGGCCCCAGGCACAAGATAGATAAATATAATTTTAAAAAAAGAATTGCTTGAAGATGGTGATTGATTCGCCAAAATGTTACATTGTGACATTTTTGTTGTGCTGCACATTGTTGTAATCTTTTTTACATGTTTGATGGAATAAACACTTTGCGTTTCGGAAGTTTGAGTCCTACAAAATACCCGTTTTTTATATAATTGGTCCGTGTTCGGGACTGGATTTGCTGGCATCACAAGGAATTGTGCACTACTGGAACTGGAGTGCTGCTGATATGTAATACATATAGATAGATAGATAGATAGATAGATAGATAGATAGATAGATGCATGCCATGGACCCTTTATAAGAGAAACAGATTGCTAATCTCAGGGAGACCAGCCAAAGATAACACCACCAGCTGCTGGTTAAAGCGCTCAATGCAGTGTGAAATGCTAGGTGCATTGCTTCATGGGAAACATGAATATGCAAAAGAAGAACCCGTGGAGCCTCATGTAAGAGTCTCAAAACACAGGACTAGCCAGATATCCCTCCGGGAAGGACCCGGCCAGTGATGAGGGGCAACACCCCGAAACAGCTGTCTGTGGATGGATATCTGACCTTGGTTTTCGCTTGGCATTACATTGACTTATAGGGCCACTTAATATGGTGAGCGCTTTAACCAGCAGCCGGCGGTGTTATCTTTGGCTGGTCTCCCTTTGATCAGCAATCTGTTTCTCTTAATGCTCTACTAGGCATTACTCCCACCTAGCCAGAGTCCTGCTCCACACTGATGAGGGGCAACACCCCGAAACAGCTGTCTGTGAATGGATAATTGGCCTTACATTGACTTATAGGGCCACTTAATAAGGTGGTTTCTCTACTAGTCCTGTGTTTGAGACACTTAAATGAGGCTCCATGGGTTCTTCTTTTGCATATTCATGTTTCCCAGCAATGCACCTAGAATTTTACTGCATTGAGGGCTTGAATTGCAAAATCTTACACCAGGTATCCCACAAATCATATATGGGTTGGCTTGAGGTAATACATATATATATGATTAGAACTTATTACACTAAGGCTAGGTTCACACTTCGTTTTAGCTGTCCTTTTAACTTATCAATTTTATGGTAAAAACAAGATAATGGTATGAACAGGATGGTAAAAACAGATGCAATTGTGTGCCATCCATTAGGGTCCATTTTCAATTGACTTATGGTGCGTTCGCACCTACAGGATCTGCAGCAGATTTCATTTAAATAACTGAACACAGCATCAAATCTGCTGCAGATCCTGTAGGTGTGAACGCACCCTTACAATATAAAAAAAAGATCAAAACAGTTAACTGTTTTTCTGCAGTACAGCAGCCCTTTTTGTGTTTCCAACTGCTCAATACCCACATGGCTCCAGTGCTGTCAGCCACCAGTAAGGGCACACACACTGACAGTAGGCTATACAATTTGCCACTTTTTAAAGGAAAGATGAGCAGAAGCAAAGGGACATGACAAGACCCTGAATGCTTTTGTCTCTTGTTTGAACAATTGGTGGTGGTCTTAGTGCAGGGGGCTTGCTTAACTATTGAGCTACCATGACTGATTCAGAGATAGTGAAGGAAGCTGTCTGTCTGCTTTAGATCAGTAACTAAGCCAGGTGCCTTCTCCATCACAACTGAGTTTAGCTCCCGGCTAGCTATCTGCTTTAGATCACTAAACCAGCCCCTTACTTTGTCTCTAAATTAGCAGTAACAAAGAAGGGGGCATTCTTAGCTACTGTGTGCTAACACCCTCCTCACCAGTCTCTTAAAGTAGGGCCAGGAGCACACAGTGTGCTGTGTCCTTTCATTTCAGCGGACTGCCTTTAGTAAAGGCTTTTGAAAAGCTAGAATGGCCATGATAACTCCCAAAACTACAGAATAGAAAACCATATTAGCAAGTGAATTTATGAGTTTGGAGAATCTGCTCTTTGGCTACACTTCAGAACAGTAAAAGAATTTTCTCTTTCCAAATGAAGCTCCTATTTTGCCCATAAACATTTATAGAGCGAGCCCTGCAGAATGACTTCAGCGACGAGACACTGGTTATTTATCTCCATTTTTACTTTGTGCTAAAAGGTGTTCAATCCACATAATGTTTGCTGAAACTTTAGAAAAGAGCATAGAGAGAAATAGCTTGTCTCTTGGGGAAGTGAGACTACGACAGGGTGTCATTTACTTTGATAGGAATAATAAAGTTCCAGGTGTACGGAACACATTTTACTTAGATTCAAATGGACAGCACTTTTCGAAACGTTGAATCAGTGACAGTCGTTACTCTTTGAAATGTTTCATTTTACTACTAAGTGGGACGAGCTGGGTCAGCAGTGGAGAATAGTGACGTAAGATGAAAAACATCTTGAAAGCTCCTCCATTATCAAGTCAATGGCCATCATTGCTGTATGCAGTAGAAAATGCCTTACACCATTGCTGTGTTTTCCTGGTGAAAAAGTGTTTTAGATTTTTAGATTCTCTTTTTTTTGACCATTTATTCACCTTTCTGCAGGTACCAGAAGTTATGGAAAAGCTATGTAAAACTGCGCCATCTACTGGCAAATAGCCCGAAAGTCAAACAAGCTGATAAGCAGAAATTGGTCCAGAGGGAGGTAAGCTTTATTTTTACTCACTGAGAACAATTAATGAGGCACAGTTTAGTCTCCGTTCGGCATGATATTCAGGGCTGTCACTTAAAACCCTAAGGAATACTTTGCAACTTATTCAGTGCTGGTTTCTGGTGGAAAGATATTTAAAAGAGAACTGTTTTGCCTTTTAAATCGCTCTTTTGTTTTAAGTATTCTGTACCACGCGCTCTTTCTAGAAATTTCTATTCCTGATCAGATTGGGTCATTGGTAAAGAGCTAAAAAAAATGTTTTTTTGGAATGTAAATATAATTATCTATTTATGATCATTCCTACTCTTCACTTTTAGTTCAAAACTATGCTGACTGTGCTTGCTGTTGGTAAAGTTAAAAAAACAACAACACTTTTTCCCTGTTCATATATCTTCCAACAAAACCATTAGATATTTGAATCCTTCAAAAAGTTTTCTATATGTGTTCGCTGGTGCGTGCTGTTTTTTTGAATTGCACTGGTGGCCAGTGATCCATGTATTACCATTTGCTTTGCATGTGGCACACACAAGGTCAGTGCATCTTGACAGATCACTTGTCTTGTACACTGTGACACGGCAAAAGATACTACCTAAATATTCCACATTAGAAATCTTTTATGGCCGCTGATGGTTCTTAATGGGCTAGGAATGTTTTCCGTATGTGTAGGCTACATTGACAAGAGTGAGACTAAATAGTAGGATTTATGGTTAGTACCTACCAAACATGGTCTAAGAAAGAACAACCAGTGACAGCAGACTCATAGGCAGTCAAGGCTTACTGACTGAGGGGAGTGTAGGAAAGCCTGCCTGGTCTGACCCCAGAGAATAGCTACTATAGTACCTGTTGCCATCATCAATCACCGTTAACTTTTTGCCTCTGCAGCTTATTTTGGCCTTAAAGACCAGGCCAATTTTCATTTCTTTGTTGTTTTTCCCTACTTGTTATTTTTTGCACCACAATCTCTAATTCTTATTTTTATGATATTTATGTAGATGAAAGATTTTGATAGTTTTTTAGTAATTTTTTTTAGATAATGTGACAACAAATCTACAATCATTGAGATTTTTTTGCTCCTTTCATTTATGCTGTACACTGTACAGGAATAGTATTGTGATATCTTAATAGATCGGACAATTTCACACGCTACAATATATATTTTCTATTTGTTTATTTTTACATTTTTTATTTGTAAAATGGGAAAGGGGGGTGATTTAAACTTTAATTGAAGGAGAGGCTATATCATGAAAATATTTTTTTATTTTTAAGTCCTCCTAAGGGAGTATTACCTGCAGTCCTTAGATTGCTAACACTGGCCAGTGATATGCCATTGCATAGCACTGATCAGTGTTATCTGCGATCTTCTTATAGAATCTTCCTGTGGTAGACTGTATGAGAAGGTCGCCAAGCTGACTGGACAGAGGTAAGTATGAGACCTCTGTCAGTCACACTGCGGGGGGTCATAATCGGGCAGTGACTGGATCAACTGGTGTTAAAAAGTTATACAGATTTGTAACTTCAGTAAAAAAAATGTTAAACCTTCTTGTACGTATCAGCTGCTGTCTGCTTTATAGGAAGTGGTATATTCTTTCCAGTCTGACAGTGCTCTTTGCTGCTCTCTGTCCATGGCGGGAGATGTCCAAAGCAGGAGAAGTTTTCTATGGGCATTTGCTACTGCTCTGGACAATTCCTGTCACAGACAGAGGTGGCAGCAGACTGTAAAGAATAGGCTACTTCTGTAGGGCATACAGCAGCTGATCTATACTGGAAAGCTTGAGTTTGTTTAATAGAAGTAATTTACAAATCTGCATAACTTTCTGATACCAGTTTATTGCTAGTAAAAGTACCACTTTATTGCTAGCAATGATAGAAATGTGTCAGAATACAGAGTACATAACATCCTGCTACATATGGGTCTGGAAAACAGCTGATTGGCTATTCTGATCTCTGTTCACAACTGAAAGTGCCAACAACAGTCACATGGGCGTCAAAATTGGACCATGGGGCAATGATAGAAGGTGACCTGGCATGAAGAATAACCTTTTATTTTAAATTGTGGGGACATGTAGGTGCACGTGCATCGCTCCGGGCATTGTCCTGCTTGGAAACCTTGGGTCCTGGCATTCATGTGGATGTTACTTTGACATGTACCACCCACCTTAACATCATTGCTAACCAACTCTTCCTTATGTCAGTGGCCTCTGTAACCCCTTGATTCCATGGTAGTCATTCCTGTCTCCTGTTACAGTACCTGATCGTTACTCTTATTACTGTACCTGATTGTCGCTGCTGTTACCATATCTAAAATGTAAAAACATTTGCTGCTAAACTTCTAATCCCTATTACATTCTAAAAAGGAAAAGTACCTTTACTAGAGATAAGCTAACCGGGTTCGGGTTCGAGTCCATCCGAACCCAAACAATCGGCATTTGATTAGCTGGGGCTGCTGAAGTTGGATAAAGCTCCAAGGTTGTCTCGAAAACATGGATACAGCCAATGACTATATTCATGTTTTCCACATAGCCTTATGGCTTTATCCAACTTCAGCAGTCACCGCTAATCAAATGCCGAAAGTTCGGGTTCAGATGGACTCGAGCATGCTCGAGGTTTGCTCATCTCTAACCTTTACCAAATAATGCCGACATGCAGTAGCCATATTGTAAATATCAACTATTATTTAATTTGCCTTGCATTATTATCTTTGTTACTATCTCAAAATCACTTGGATTGGTTTAAGTTTCACTTAGTTGTTATTAGCGCATAAAACAAGAATAATCCTATTTTAAAATAAAGGCTTGTCAACACCAAAAGTGGCTGTGAAGTTGAGGGTTAAACAGAATAATCCTTCCTGCCACACTGAAATTTTTTTTTAGGGTGAACATGACAAAGAGTTCTGAGTGTCTACTTGGTCTCTATATTCCCAAAATCTCAATCCAATCTATCATGTGTGAGATGTGCTGAAAAAATCAAGTCTGATCCTTTGAGACCCCACCTCATAACGCACAGGTCTTAGAGGATCTGCTATCATTTGAATGCCACATACCACCAGTGTGTCAGCTGTATTTACAAGCAAGAGAGGTCCTTGCAGTATACTTTAAGGCTGATGGTTTTAATTGTACGGCTGATCTGTAGGTGGGCTAGTTGTGTAAATGGAATGCATTATAGTCTCTTTTCATCCTATAACCTTTCTCTGTATAGCACAATGCTTTGTCAGCCAGCAGAACCATTGGGCACCCAGTGATTCATTTGTGTATCATTCTGCAGAGTGTCCATGCTGTCACTAATTTAGTAATGGAGTCATGCTCATGGATGTCTCTATTCCCTGTTCATATGTTCTCTGTAATAACCTAATCTTCCAGTTCACTGTGGTCAGGCTGTTTGCAGAGTTAGCTTTATGGTCTGCTTAATCCGTGTTTACATGATGCTTAAATATTACTTGCTGTCCTACTTTGCTGAAGTTTTCATTGCCACAGCACTGAGCAGCGGCAGACATCTATATATTTCCATCGACTTTCTTCTCTGCTGTATATCTATGGCGTCCTCTTAGTATTGTATATTTGAGACAGATTAATTTGATACAATTTCTTCCAACTATACGCTGTTGTTATTGTTTTTCCCCCGATATTTCACAACCTAACAATTTTCCTTTCATCTAACTAGGAGGCTCTTCAGAAGATCAGACAGAAGAACACAATGAGGCGTGAAGTGACAGTAGAACTGAGTAGCCAGGGTTTTTGGAAAACTGGCATTCGCTCAGATGTCTGCCAGGTAATTAATATTAATGAGTCAAAACCTTGAGCCCTTCTTGGCTGGTCTCCTCCTAACTTTCCTTTTGCAAAGCATGTATAACTGTGAGCAGCATAGCCTCACTTAGAGCTTCATATATCTTTCTTTTACGTTACCAGCGAGCAGCACGGCTTTAGAATCAGTTGTGAAGGCCTCATGGCACTTCAGTGAAAAAGACCCATTTCACACCTTTGTAGCTGCACAGTAATTTCTGAACTCACACCAATCAACCTTAATGGAAGCAGCTAATTATTTAGATTTTCCTCTGCATGCAAAGGCAATTTCACACCGTGTCTATCAAACAACACTAGATTGCGTTGAAAGCAAGCTCTATGCTTTGTGTTGTAGCTGAATGCAGTAACTGGTAACAGAAAGCAGGGGATGAAGGGGAATCTAGGACAATACATTTTTACTGTAATGAGTTTGTACCGAAGCTTGGACTGCAAGTACATTTCGTTGCTTTAGGGTACATTCACACAGGGCAGAAATGCCATGGATCTTTCACTCTGGATACAGGTACAGAAAATCTATAACATATTATAGCAGCAGCAAAATGGATATGATTTGTATATATGTTATCCGCATGCTGTGTGAAAAAAAGTCTGCACAGAATCCATGCCTATAGTCTGATTCAGGTGGGTATATTATGGATGCATTTTTATTACGGACACAAGTCTGGCACCTGTGACTGTAATATACTAGTGTGAAACCATACTTTAAAACTGATCAACAGTTTTTTTTTTTATTGCTTTGGCTGTCCATACATGATAGGAATTGTAGTTTAGCAACAGCTTAAGGACCAGGGGTTCCCAATGCCTGTTGTACAACATCACTTGGCCTTCCCCATATGTACATAAAAAAACTAATGCAGGCACAGCAGAGGAGGCTAAGTGACATTATGGCCACGATTAGTGATGAGCAAACTTGCCAAAACTTACCGGTTCAGCTGAACCTAAACACTCGGCATTTGACTCCCAGTGGCCTTAAGCTGTATCCATGTCTTCCAGGCAGCCCTGGCAGATTTGCTCATCACTAGTTGCAATACCATGTTATGGAAGGGTAACCAAAAGAAGAAAAAGAGCTGTATGCTATAAAATATATATATGTCAGAGCTCATGTATATTAAAAGATGTTGGTGGGGGATTTATTACAGAGTAATTGCAGAGGAGAAAGGAGCCGCACTTCTTCACAGGTGTAGCGGGTGCAGTAGGATGCAAATCCCTTGGCTGGGGGGATCCCCAAGTATCACACGAAAATCCAAAGCACTCCAGCATAAGGTGAAAAAAGGTAGTGGTTTATTACAAAAATGTGCAGAAACACAGGATGCAACGTTTCAGTTCTCTCACAGAACCATTATCAAGCATAGTGAATAGGTCACTGACGCAGGTTTAAATAGTTATCTCATTAGTGAAACCAACCCCCTGGTCACATATTCCCTTTGTGGACCACCGCCCAGGGGGTTGGTTTCACTAATGAGATAACTATTTAAACCTGTGTCAGTGACCTATTCACTATGCTTGATAATGGTTCTGTGAGAGAACTGAAACGTTGCATCCTGTGTTTCTGCACATTTTTGTAATAAACCACTACCTTTTTTCACCTTATGCTGGAGTGCTTTGGATTTTCGTGTGATTACAGAGTAATTGTCCATAGCAAACAATTAGATTCCACTTAGATTTCTTTTTTTTTTAAGAAATGGAAGTAACAATATGATTGCTATAGACAACTGCCCCACTGTTTCTCTGCGCACCCTCCACCCATTGCACCGCCTAATCTGGAAAGCAAAATTATTATTTTTAATAATTATATAATTATTATTTACACACAGTTTAAAAAACACCTAAAAGCTGCCCAACTCCTTTAACTTGTTAACTAGTTAACTAGTTATGAGTGTTATTTGTTTGTCTCCCAATACGTCATTGACGACTTAAGACTGTCAACTCAATTCTCAAGGGTAAGAGGGCACAGGTTCACACCCCATTAAGAACAGTGGTTCAAACAAAGCCCCCACCACCTTTAACAATCAATAGGCGGTAACAGTATCCATTGACAAACCAAGGTGCTTACCACTACTCAGTTGTGATTGGTTAACCCGGAAACTCTGCCCCTTAAAACCTCGGCTGTGGGGTTCTTAAGTATATTGGGTGCAAACATGCTGTTGAGCAGAAATAGAAATGCTTTTATGACATTTAAAATCTCAAAAAGAACAATTATTATTAAACAACATTTATGTGTATTTACATTAAATTAATACCATGGTCTCTTTTTTAGTATAATTAATTAATACCATGGTCACTTTTTTAGTATATGTGCCGCCGAAGCGGGCACCAGGGTATCCATGCTCTTTGAAGTCTAGCCTTGTTTGCTAAAACGACAAAAGAGACAACACTTAACTGGAGGGGTTAAGACAAAAGGCTCATAAACCCTGTCAAGCTATGTTCTTGACTGTGTAAAATGGATAGAGATAAGCAAACCTCAAGCACGGTCAGGTTTGTCCAAACCTGAAGGCTCTGCATTTGATTA
This sequence comes from Dendropsophus ebraccatus, assembly GCF_027789765.1. NCBI lineage: Eukaryota > Metazoa > Chordata > Amphibia > Anura > Hylidae > Dendropsophus > Dendropsophus ebraccatus. Next base: position 106,028,366 of record NC_091455.1, read on the forward strand.
TCAGTGGCTGAAGAGGTTGGAATATATGCGAGTACATTCAGTGGTTTGTTTTCATATAGTTCATCATATAGTCAAAAAGAGGTTGAATGCAGCCCTAGAGGGTTCTGGAAAACATAAGCTGTATTCATGTTTTCCAGGTAGCTGTAGGGCTACATCCTACTTCTTTAGCCACTGGTAATCATATGATGAACATTCAGGTTCGGACAAACCCGAGCATGCTCGAGGTATGCTCCACGCTGAAACTGGAGTCACCATAAAGGGGAAGCAGTCAGACATGTAATATCCACTTTAACACACTTAGCTTCATAATTTTCAATAAACTTACATGTTTTACAAATTACCACCAAAAACTTCTTTGCTCTTCAAGAAATATCACTGTGGATTCTATTAGCAACAGGAGAGCTCTTAATATTGAGTTAGCACATATCTTATCTCACATGAATTACTCTAAAAGGAGAAATATAACATTTACTTGTGTGATTGGGGTCTGAGGCTAGAAGATTAGTAGCATCTTTGTAGACAGAAAATGTTGAAGAGTCATTGGCTGAAATGAAGAAAAGGATATAAAATATTCAGATTAACTTTCAATAGTACTCTATGGATTTGGAAATTAATGGTCCCTCTATTTAACGGGACATTAAAGAGGATGTATTGAATCACTGCTGACTTTCTTCCTTAATGGTATGCTTATTATTGAGGTTAATACAGGATTTTACACAAGCTTTTCAGTGTACTGCAGTGTAGGTATCCTTGTCCTGAATTTTGTGTTTGTGAGTATAGAAATTCTGCAGATTTCTACAGTAGAGCACCCACAGCTATCTGAAATGTTTACTACACTTAAGAAATAAGAAACATAGGAGGGATCCAAATTCCCTTAGGCTTGGCATGCAGAGGGAGAATATATAAACTTGCAGATGTTTGGTTCACCATGTTTTTACTGTTAGGACAGATGTCATAAAAGCTATAGTAAGTCAGGTCAAAAGCGCAGGTAATTGTTTTGTCCATACATACACGATCTCATTAGGTGTGGTGATATTAATCACATTACAGAGACAACATAATCAGAATGAAAGAAAAGCTGTGTTTCTACATTTGCATTTGGGTTTTGTTTTTGCTGGGTCTCTTTGTTTACAAATTTTGGGTGGAATTTATCATCGTACGTGTAAATGTATTTGTGTGCACATTTTTGCAGGTATTGTACACCGAATTATCAAAAAAAGGCACACAGAGTAACATAAATGTGAGTCCTCTGAGAAGCTAACAAAGGTGGCCATTTAGGTGTGGTCTGGACTGCCATGAGGTCAAAAAAACACTGTATTTTGTGGGGCACAAAAATTTGCTGCAATTTTACACCTTAGATCCTAAATTGTCTGTGTGAGCGCAGCAAGGGGATAAACAGGCTTGTTAGTTTGTTTATGACCATTGCATGTTTTGCCAGAAAATGCCCATAAAGCAGCATTTAAAAAAAAAAATACATGCATTTTTTTTTACCCTAAAGGTTTTTATGCATTTTCTCTGCAGTTATCAAATGCAAAGACAACACACACTCAACAAAACTGTGAATGTGAGAACACAACCTAATGCTGTGCTGTTGGTCCTTCTCTGTTTGCTAATGTGTTGCATCTGCCTCAGGTTCTTTGTGCATGCTGTGGACTGACGTCAGGAGTGTTTCTAAATCTAGACATAAAGGTTAATGATTTTGTTCACAAGCTGTGTTTCCGCATGTGTAAATAGTGTAAGATAAAAACCTGATCGTAATAATAAAGTTTTTTTAACATTGTATTCCCCTATTCTTTGCCAGATTCTAGCTTGGAGCCCCAAGGCCATGTTCCCACACCCACACATGTTCCGATCACTGCATGCGGCTGAAACCATGCCCCCATGTGGTCACCAATAGCTGTGCGATGATACTGGAATCGATCAGCAACATTGCACTGGTATTGGTGACCACACAATGGTGTGATTTTAACTTCATGTGGTGACCACAATGTTGGAGCATGGTCCAATGCTGCTAGTCAGTAATACCAACCCCAGAGATGCAGTACTAGTCTTTATCATATAGTCTGTGGTGACAACTATAAATCTTTACTGTTTTAACTCCACTAAAACATAAGCTGTTTTTATTTGAGCATTGTCAGGACACTGCAATATGCTGACCAGAAAACCAATGTTTTATTCAGCTGCATGAAATTCAATAGGAAATGCTGATGTGCTGAAGTGCGGTGCTTCATTAGATGAATGTGCCTCGGTAACAGTTCTATAATGCTAGGTAATCTCACTTCAGTCACTGTCTTCAGGTTTGATTAACGTCAAGCCTAATAATGGATCCATCAGTCCTTTTATATTTCCAAAGCAGATATGTGGCCATACCACTATATTTATGTATTTATTACATTGTTGTTCTTGCATTTGACTCCCTTGATCCTTTTGGCCAGGCCCTTCTGGCTGCCAGGGCTCCCTTACACTGTGATATAAAAACAGCCATGTCATCCATCAAGTCTTCACAGGAATTTTAATCATGTTTCTTTCTGAAGTTCAGGAATCATTTCTGACTTAGACTACATCCCTGTATCCTTGGCTTCACCATTGTATGACCCTCAAGCAAAAGCTGTGCATCATTATGTATTGTCTACTTAGTTGCACCTTCTCATTTTATTTTATGGTTTAAATAAAGGCAAGCATCGCTTATGTAAAAAATCCAATTTTTTTTTGAGTGGAACTAAAACTTGAAACTCGTATATATTTTGTGATATATACACGTTTAGAGGCTTATACTCTCCAGAAGTAATCTGAGATGTTTTCTACATAAAATCTGAGGATATCACAGTCACTGGTTGTAATAATTGACTGGCATTCAAGAGATGCTGTTATTATGCTAGTCTTTTTTTCTAAACTCTAATGGTTTAATATTTTTTTTTCTCTTCCAGCATGCCATGATGCTGCCTGTGCTGACCCATCACATTCGCTATCATAAGTGCCTTATGCATTTAGATAGACTAATTGGCTATGTCTTTAAGGAGCGCTGTTTGTTGCAGGTGAGTAAACACAGTATCTCCTGTTAATGTTCATTTATTCAAGTCATTTGTATGTTTTGAGATCATAAATTGGTGAGAGAGTATATCATACTGCTTGCCTAACCATACCCCAGCATAGTCTGTCTCTGTTTTAATATACAAGAATGCAAATAAAAAGATGTGATTATATGTGATCATTTGATAGAATGGATGTGGTGTGGGGAGTAGAGAAGCAAAGGAGATATTTATTATGTAAAGAAATTACATAATATATCATATAGTGTGTATTGTGTTATATTGTGTAAAGAAACTGCTAACTGCACAGTATTAGAGGCTTACTATCAAAGTTTTTTTTTTCTTGGCTTTAACTTCAGAAGACAGATCTGGATGATAGATCTGTAAAGGAGTTTTCCAATTTTGTAAAATTTCCATTGGTGGCTAGAGTGGGGATGCCACACTGAATTGTTACCATGGATAAAGAAATGCCTCGTTTTGGCCCTGCTTTAGGCAGGTGTTTTACACCCTAAACCTATGTTTTGCTTAGTATTTGGTCAGTATTTTGCAACAAAAACCAGGAGTTGATTGAAAAGCCTTGGCGCCCCTGATGAGGTCACAGATACTAGTGACTGAAACGCGTTGGGTAAGGCATTGTTATAATTACATGGACTATTACTACTTGAAACGTGAATGGTATGACTGACTATTGAACTTGTTACTGGAATTGGACAGAGTAACTTTGTTGGTGACACCATCACGGTGTAGATCTGTTGAATTGATATTTCTGGTTACAGCTAATAGACCAACAAAGGGTTCTTGTCTGTACTGGATAACTTTAATATAGGGAAAGAACAGCACGACAGTGTGCAGAATTTTCCACAATGTTTGCAATTTGTAAATAGTTGTATATACTGGTGAAGGTGTCACCTTAATAAATACTGTTTGATTAAGCATATCCTACCTTTGTTATTATTGTTCGTAATGCTAGGATTTTTGGCCATCTGGTACTTGGTGTTACATATTACACTAATTTATAAATACCACCACTATGCCAATAACACTCAAACTTACCTCAAGTCTGGATGGCAACTCTCTGCTATCCAGGTTCCTAGAGTGTCTATCGGCTATATTTTCCTTTTTCTCCTCCCACTTTCTAATACTCAAAATGGGCAAAATAGAACTTATCATCCCTCTCCCATCTCACTCCACCCCTTCCTCTTATGTATCAGTCAACGGCTGCACTCTGTCTCCTAAGTCTGCTGCTTTGGGGTCACCTTTAAAAGACAGGGTAGAGTCAAACTGCCCATTCAGACCCTGACCACCTCCTGCCGCCTTAACCTCTAAGGGCCCTATTCCACCGGACGATTATCGTTCAGATTATCGTTAAATCGTTCAAATCTAAACGATAATCGTTCGGTTGAAATGCAGTTAACGATTAACGGCCGAACGAGAAATCCTTGATCGCTTTATAAGACCTGAACCTATTTTTATCGTTGTTCGTTCGCAAATCGTTCGCATTGAATAAGACATCGTTCGGTCGTTCGAAATAGATACGAACGCAATAGCGAATAAATAGCGAAGAAAAAACTATCGCAATTACGATCATAAGTAACTATTATCGTTTCATGGAAATGAGTGAACGTTTTCAGGTCTTTCGCAATAGCGGTCGTTTGAGATCGTTAATCGTTAACGATTATGCAAACGATAATCGTCCGGTGGAGTAGGGCCCTAAGACATTTCCTGAATCCACTCTTTTCTCAACCCTGACTCAACAAAACTTCTGGTACATTCTCTCATTATCTCCCGCTTGTACTTCTTCAACATCCTTCGCTCTGACCTTCAATCTAACACCCTTGCTCCCCTCCAATCTTTAACGCTGCTTCCCAACTAATCCACCTCTCTCCCCTTGCTTTTCCTCTGCCTTTCCCCTCTGCCCATCCCTTCACGTTCCCCCATTGCCCAACAAATTAATTTTACATTGTTGACTAAGGCTATCCACAAGCTGTCCCCTCGGCATATCTCTGACCTGATATCCCACTATTGTCCCTTATGCAACCTCCAAACCTTCAATGATCTCCATTTGTGCTCCCCCCTGTTTCTATTTCACACAAATGCCTCCAAGATTGTGCATAAGCCTCTCCTATACTCTGTAGCTCTCTACCCCAACACATCCGTCTCTCATCCACCATAAAAACCTTTAAGACCCAATGATTGACAGCTCTTTTTACATGCTCACTTTCCACCAGAGATAGCTGTCAATCTCTGAGCAGGGCCACCCACATAAACCTAGAATAAGCAGTGATTTACATGGGTTTGTTTTTATGAAATGAGGTATCAGACTTTGGTTTGATTTTGAATATTTATGTAATTAGAGAAGCTCTCTACGCTTGCTTATGTAGGCTGGTGCATCTTTTTTTTTTTTTTTAAAGCATGTCAATATTTTCTTAATCAGACAACATTCTGGTCTTGGTGAATGCCCACATGACCACAATTAGGAATATTACAGCTACTGTAAGTAATTGTCTTCTGTGTATATCTCTATACTAGTCCCACAGAAATACACAGAGGACCGTAACCTTCATTCCATTCTGCAATAGGTTTAGTATCAGGGCCGCTTTAACCAGAGGGCAGATGGTGCATTTGCACTGGGCCCACTGGTTCAGGTCAAATAACATAAGTTATAAGTCAGATCACAGTTAGTGTGGAGGGGAAGGGGAAAATTATAGGATATGGCATTGCAGCCGCCCCCCACTTACAGCCTGGTGAACAGTATACCAGACAGATCACAACATCGATCAGTCGACGGCGTGTGGCTGCAGCTTCAGCAATGTTTTCTGAAGCACAGGATGGGCTACCCTGTGGTGTGGTGACCTGTGACCTCTGCACAGCCAATGTGCATTCTCCCTCCTCCTCATCCTCCCTGTACAATTCCAGGATCCTCTGCCTCCCACCATGCCTACCTGTGCCCCCTGCTGGTTCTGAAGTAAGATTCTCACTCTTTTGTCTATCTCCTCCATATATCCATCTATTCTATCTATTTACCTATCTAACTCCTCTCTCCTGCTGTATGGGGTACAATTAATAGTTGTGTGCTATACAGTGTTGTTGGTTACAGTACATGCACCACTCTTTAGGGCCGACACAAGAATTTACACGCTCTGAGGACTAAGGGTGACACAAGAGCATACCACTCTAGGAGGACTGGGGGTGACACAAGAGCTTACACACTAGGAGGACTGGGGGAGACATAAGAGCTTACACACTAGGAGGACACAGGTGACATAAGAGCATACCATGTCTGACTTTGTGGCAATCGAAAAAGATATCTTGCTGAACACAGACTTAAGTGAAATAATTACTCTTAGTACTCACTGAGTATAATTCTATCACCTGTGATAATACCTAATGAGTATAATTCTATCACCTGTGATAATACCTGATGCACTGAGTATAATTCTATCAACTGTGATAATACCTGATGAGTATAGTTCTATCACCTGTGATAATACCTGATGCACTGTGTATAATTCTGTCACCTGTGATAATACATGATGAGTATAGTTCTATCACCTGTGATAATACATGATGCACTATGTATATTTCTATCACCTGTGATAATACCTGATGAGTATAGTTCAGTTAAACCTTATGAGGAGAGGGGGCCCACTCTTGAGATCTTTGCACTGCATTTTTCAGTTTGCAGACCTCCTTACCACTTTGTATGTGTGCCATGTTCTTGCTGTCATAATTTGCAGGATTCATGATCAGTCATATTGTTTGCCATTTCTCTTAATGGTGGTCTTACATCATAATCTCACTTTCTCACTGTTTGCACAAAACCTTCTCATTGTTGTCACCACTATACAGGTACATGGCCAATACAGATTAATCCATTTCCTGGCCAAAACAGTGTTTCAGAACATTAATCCTCCATACAGAGAAAGCAGTGAGTAAATCCTTCACTGTCAGCAGACCTGCAAGGCACAAATAAACCCCTTTGCTCTTCAGAAAAAGATTGAATCCCTTTTCCTGCAGACAAGCTCACATTGTACTGTTGAACCTGTCCCTGTTCAAACCTAAACAGCATATTAATCCTTCAGATGCCTACGAAGAGATATTAACCCTCGCCTTCGAGTTAGTGCCACTGTTTAGCAGCTGTTAAACTATTACATTTTTTCCCTGCCATTGCTCGTGTGTGTGAGGCGGTGATTCTTAAATGCATTCTGCCAAACTGTCAAGGGTTTATTTTCCATCTGACTGGCACCGGACAAGCATGTCAGCTTCCTGGAGTGGGACATGAATTTAATACTCAGATGGTTTGTCTAAAACACAGAGTGAAGGCAAATTAAAAAGGGCATTGTTTCTTGGTGCTCAGTGACTTGTAACATATTAGTGCTTCACATGCCCTCGGGGTAATATCTGTAGTAAGAAGTGTCGTCTGATTCAGCTGTATATGTGACCATCTTAGGAGGCAGTTAAAGGTATTTCCAGCAGAATTTTAGTGCAGCTGGGAAGGCAGATTACCGTCTATTGACTGCTGAGACTATACTGTTGAGAGTTAAAAGATTATATAATTACATAGATGTGCAATACCGGCCCACATTATATAGGTAAATTAGAGGTGAAGAATTATTTCATAATATTTGCACCGCAAAACCGACCTCACATCCCTTGCTATTCAAAATTAGGTGGGGACACTACATACAAACCTCCAACCAACCACTACATACAAACTGAACATCATTTTTTTTTTAATCACATGAGGAAATATGTATAATGAATATAAGAAAAATGCCGTGCCGCGCTTAGTACTAGTATAAAAAACAGCAATAAAAAGCACCACTGTTAGTGTATAGTGCGAGCAGTGTAGGGTATTAAAACCAAGACACTCACCATTGGTGCTTGTTGATGTCGGCTTGGATTTGTAGTCCTCCCCGTTTGTAGACCTGTGTGGCTTCCCTTGTGTGACTTCCTTTGTGTGACTTCCTTGTGTGAGTTCTTAGTCACTGATTCCTTTTTAGTTGTTGTTCCTAAAACGTTCTTTACACCGGAATATAATCCAGATAGGGCGTGCGCCCCGGCCAGTGGCGCGTTCAGCCCCAGTTACAGGAATCCCGGATGGGAATCCTTCTGTGACGTCACAGATTGTACGGATCGCTACAGGAGGCAAGATTCTTCCTCGACGCGTTTCAAAGGATACGTCCTTCTTTCTCAAGAGGATCTTGCTCGTGTTGATGCTCCTCCTTTATAGGTATGGATTCCCATCCCAGGATTAACCTGTTTCCTTCCAGATGATTTTTTACAAAAAGGCAAACAGTTCAAATTCAGCATTTAGCCCTACGGGTTGCATGCTGTTAAATAGGAAAATATATTCACTCTCTTTTTTCGATATTTTATGGATATAATTTCCACCCCTCCTTCTGTCTTCACTTATTCCAACGCCCCAAAAATTGATCCGTCAATTTTACCATTATGATGTTCTCTATAGTGTCGTGATAGAGGGTGGCCATCGAACTGTCTTTTTATATTGTATATATGTTCGGAAATTCTTTTTTGTAGAGTTCTTTTTGTTCGCCCTATATACAATTTATTGCAGGGGCATCTCATAAAATAAATCACTCCTTTGGTTTTACACGTAATATGTCCTTTTATGTTGTGACTTATATTTTGATGGATAACTTTGTTAGTTCTTTTTACATTGCCCATACTAGTACAGCATTTACATTTCCTACAAGGGAAGAAGCCTTCTGAATATGATATTATCCCTGTACACTTCTCAATATAATCTTGCCGGACAGTGGGGGCTATTTTATTACCCAGATTTTGTGCTTTCCGATAAATCATCCTAGGTTTATCCGGGATAAGTTCCCCTATGATTTTATCCTGTTTTAAAATGCTCCAATGTTTCTGTACAATTTGTCTCACATTATTAGCTTGATTAGAATATGTAGAAATCAATGGAATATCAAATTGGTTATTTTGACTATTATACCCATCTTTATCTTTATCTTTTTGCTTATTCACTATTAACCGTTCTCTCTCTATCTCCCCCACTTCTTGTCTGATTTGTTCTAATTTGTCCAGTTTGTATCCCTTCTGTATGAATTTAGTTTGTAAAACACAGGCTTCTTCCTCGTATATTTCTTTATATGTACAGTTCCTCCTTAGGCGTAGGAATTGACTTCTCGGGATATTTAGATATGTATAATGGCAGGGTTCACACAATGTTTTTTGCAGTCCTTTTATTCCATCAGTATTGTGTGCATCCTTTTTTCTAATGACTTCCATTAAAAAAAAAAAAAACTGGGTCCATTTTTTTTTTTTTATTTTAGCTTTTGTGTACGCTAAAAAAGACTGATGCATTTTGAGCAGTTTTTTTTATCTTGGGAGTCAGTGGAAAAATGGACCAAAATGGATGTACACATATACATCTATTTTTTTCTTCTGCTTTTTACAAAAAATAGAGATGATGAAAAAAATCGACTGCAATAGAGACAGTGTAAACCCAGCCTAATACATATAAAGCTAGTTTCTACATACAAAGTAGCATCCCGAAACAGCTGCTGTAAGCTGTAAATCACTTTCTGTGTAGATGATTTCTTCAGGGTCCTGTACAGAATACACAGTGCACCAGGAAAATAAAATAAAGCTACCCTCACCTGTGCCCAAAGGGTTGTCTCATCTTGGTACAGGTGAAGTGCAGTTTAGGACATTTGGTATTGTTCTGTACTGTATTAAGGCACTACTACTAGAAAGCCAAGTAATGCATGCCCTTCAGTAATATATGTGCTTAGTTATTAGACAAAAGGGATTGGGCATGAGTAAAGTGAATAAAAATGATAGCCTGCGAGGGTTTTAAAATAGCAAAATACACTGTACTCGCCTGTCTTCCACTCTCCCCAGTTATGCCAGACTGGTTCTCCCAGCACTGATGCACTGGAACGGCTCTCCTGTTTTGAACGCACTGCAGCCAACCACTGGGCTCGGCAGTAGTCAACATTAGACCGTGGAAGCCAGTTATTGTTGTCTCACAGCTTTTCTTTTGCTTTTTGAAACATTTTTAAGCACATTTTGGTTTTAGGGTACATGAGTTTATAGTAGGTTCTTCTGATTCTGTGCACTCATTGGTTATCCATAGCAAAAAGTAATATTTACCAATTTTGAAAATCCAGCATGTTGGGTATCTCTGTGTGAGGGTCTTCTAGATTTACCCATAAATTACAGCTGTCAACTGAAGGTTCAGGTATTAGGACACTGTGTGACCTTTATATCAAAATCTGTATTCCTAAACCTGGATTAGAATCCTAACCTCTCCCTGCCCGGGCAGTATATAACATTCAATACACTAAATACATAATGCTTTGGCCCTTGTATATTTATCTTCAGCAACTGCTAAGACATTGTAAAATGCCAAACACGGTTAATCTTCAATAATTTTAAAACCAATGCATTAAGGCCGAAAAGTAATTTTTCATTTCCAACTTAAGAGATGAAATACATTTATCTTGTCAAGTCTGCAAAATGCTAGACATGTGAGGGAGCTTGCACCAGATGCCATCTGCTGTCTCACACAAGGCAAAGTACTAATCAAATTAACCTATTCTGTGCGTCAAGTGTCCTTACACTACTATGAATAGTGAATGTGCATTTACAGCAAATCCATTGATAACGGTGTGACTGATTCAGTTAAGACCCAATTTAAGTGAGAGAAAATGTGTGCTGATGAAATGTTCCATTGCGTTGAGTATAAAGAGCTCTACAACTTTCTGGATGTCATTACAGAACTATTTAAATTATTTCTATTGGGGGGGGGGGCACCATTTGAGTTCTGGGCTTTATGTTATGATAGTAATGTTGTATTTGTATAGTGTTGGTCAGGCGTTTCCCTGTCGTTCATTTTGTATTATGCTGTGAAGGTTATACGCTAGTCAGGAATCCTTCAAAGCTGTAGTTCTGCAGCCACAATTTCTCTTTTACACTCCCGTTTCGGACCCAACATTAGCCCCAAAATGAAGACTGAATGCTTACCACAGTACTATATGCATATTTTTTCAGACATTTTTGACTTTGTGTGAATGCTCTTTTTTTGTGGTTTAGGTGTTTTTTGTGCCAAACTTTTTTTTTTTTCCTCTGCCATCACATGACCTAGTTGCTGGACCACACAAGGTGACAAAAATGGTACACGCACAGCAATGGTGTTTTTGAAACAACCAGAACAATCCCATATGGTGGAAAAACGCCACAGTTTTCTGAAAAGCACCACACCCTCAGCATGCTGCGTTTTAGAAAAACTGCCAAAGAGCATTAAAAATGCCAGAGAGGAGAGAAAAATGCTACCTCCATAAAATGCCATGTATGTAAGGCAGATCATAAATTTCCTTCAACATCCAGCCACCATCTGGCCTCTGGCATTTTTGCAAGAAAAAAAGAAAACGCTATGGTGGTGTTGTGTGTTGTTTTTTTGTTTTGTTTTTTTTTGGTGTGTGTTTTTCCAAGATTTAAAGGCAGTGTGAAGCCAGCCTTAGAACACATTTTCCTTTTGTAGTAAATACAGATTTACTGCAGATCAGCTACAGAAAATTTGAAAAATGTGCACGTGTAAACATACAATTGTACTGATATCCCTTGTCTGAGTGGTATATAGCCTCCTAGCTATCTAAATAGCGCTAAACATGGCATTAGTCATGTGATTAATACCAGGTCACATGACTGACACTTTTAATTCATTCCCTTTGTCCATGAAAACCATAAAATAATCTGTGGGCTATACCATTAATAAGAGTTATATGAAGGGTGTGTGAGCAGAATTTGAAATACATGTATATGATTTTCTATTTTGTACATGATAGCTAAAATTTCTAAAATGCTGAGCCGTAGGAAGGTTTTCTGTATTGTTTGTAGGAAGTTTGAATGAATTTCCAGGCTCAGAGTTAATGGTTTATGTCAATAGTTTGTTTTCCGGAATATATTATTGTTAAACCCAGAGTCCTCCGTGGTAGCATTAGCATAAAAGATAATTGTTTGACCTGGCATTTTTTTTTTGTATAATAGGGAGCTGCTGTTAAAAGTTTGTCAGAAGCCTCAATAAAAGTTTTTTCTTTTTTTTTCCCCGATACGTGAACTTCACAGTTCTTGGATTTTGAGCAAAAGGTTTAAATTATTTAATCCTACAGTCTCTTTGAGTATTCCTGTGACCTACCCAGAATCCTCCAGCCACCTGCAGAATTCTGCACTATGCCAAGTCCTTTACGCAATATTGTATTATTAATGGAATCCAGCTGGTGAAAATGTATTAAATACCCCAGGAAAAACCTGCGCCAGAGACACTTGGTTCAGGTTATATAGAGATTAAGAAAATGGCCCAGAACCTGTTTATCTCTGATTAAATGTCACATGTTTTATTAGCTGATACATGCAAATGCTGTAACATTAATAAAATGATAAGTGGACCTACTTATTTAAGGAAGGATTGTCCCTCCTCCAGACCTGTTTTATAGCCTCCATGGGGATATCCCCTCCGCCCAATGTACTGATGTCCCAGATACTCTGCAGACAGTAAGGAGGGCATGGATCCTACATGCAGTGTTCACTTGGAGTGACAGCAACATCAGCTTGTTTTTGTAGTGTACCTGAAACTATCATGTAATTTTTATTACCCACTCAGTACACCAAAAGCAATTTTTTTTCTCGCTAGCTGTCACCCTGTTCGCTTGGCTTCTGATAACATTATTGCTCTCCATTATGTATTTAGCTGTGTAATCATTGTGGAAACACAGAGATCCATACATGTTTATAAGTGTCATTGTTCTTGTCTTCTCATCTTTTGTCAGGAGGTATTACCTCCTAGGAAACATCCCATGCCACAGTGCCCTGGTGTTACATATTGTGTACCCATAGGTGCTTAATTTACTGCTGTATGGTAACTGGGTACACCACTCTATTATAATCTAAAGTGTACCTGCCGTTATAACCTTCAAAATCTAAATCAACAGTAGATGTGATATAAAGCAAGTTTGCAATATACATTTTTTAAAAAAATTATTTTATTTATTTTTTTTGTTATCATGCTGTAAAACAAAGCAGAACTTACCAGAAATCCAGGTCTAGTCTCCTGCAGGCAGATTTTCTGACTTGTGCTGGTTGAAAAAAAACAAACTAAACACAGGAATTCCGGCCAGTACAGAGAGTCACGGCTCAATGTGTCCATCAGTCACATGACTGCCTTCTCTCTCTCTCTGTGAACGCTCAGATGGCCTGGGATACACAGGGCTTCCTGTTTTCTGACTATTTCCTGTTTGTTTGTTTTTTAGAAAGAACAGTCAGTAAAAAGAAAGTGCTGTGTTTTTCATGATAATTAAAAATAAAAAAAAAGGAATGTAAATTGCAAACTTTCCTTTTATCACATCTACTGTATATAACGGCAGTGACACTTTAAAGCAGTGCAACCAGGAGAGAAAACTTCAGTTGTACAACATGCAATGGAACTTGCTGTTATGTTTTATCTCCAAGATGACCTATGTGTTAAAATCGGAGAAAAGCAAGTATACACAATCCTGTACATTAGCCCTTTTGCTATATATATAAGATATTATTTTACCGTAGTTGTTTGCGCTGTGAGCTGCTTCTCTTTTTGCTCTAGCTGGTACACCATAAGAAGCTAAGTAAATGCAGAACTTGAGTTGTCATGACAAGCTCACCCCCGGTCTCTGTAAAGCTGTTTTGCAACAATCTCAGTATGGGATGTAAATGTATTACTAATATGCACAGTATGCAAATATTTCAAAATAACAGAAGTAATATTTTACAGCTTTTATTAGAAGAAAAAAGCATGTACTGACAAAACAGCAAATTAAAGAAAATTATGTGAGCAGATTTAGCAGGATCCGATAAGAAACGTGACTAGCACAGGAGGAAAGTTCAATGACAGGCAAGCTCTTTAGTCCAGCTTTACATTCATTTCTTTTTGCAACAGATCCTTCCCATCTGATAACAGGTAATCCTTACAAGAAATCACTGTTGACATAGCTGTAGGAGGCTCCAAGCAGTCAGGGTAGAAGGGAACGGAAAATATGCACAGAATATACAATGTGTCTGTTGGTGGTGTTCATGTAAATTGTATATTCCATGTTAGAAATAAAACCTGCGGAGTACAATTAATAATGTTCAATATTTAATATTTCCCAATATTATAATTCATATATTTCTAAATGTTTAATACTAGTTGATAGGTACTGGATGATTCGTAACTTTTTATAACCACTTAAAAATTCTTTCATAAACAAATGATACAAAAGTGCCTGACATTTTTAGGGTGAAATGTGCAAAACAAGCTAGCAAGATAGTTTTTCATATTTTTGCTTTTTTACATTTTAAATCCAGAAGCTCATACAGCGTTCCTTCATGAAGGTCATAAGTGACCTTGGGAATATTGTAAGATTACTTTTGTTCTACTTTTTTGTTTTCTTGTAATTGTTGCTGCCATAGACATGTTTAAGAAAGGAAAGCTTTGCTACTAATCATCATGTAAAATCAACAAATTAAACTTTCCAACAAATACATCATATGGAGTATAAAAGAGGTGTAAAATTTCTGGTCTTTTACCACTTTGGAGTAAGGCAGTAAAAGTGTCCTAAAGAGCTCTTGCTGAGCTGCAAAATGATATTAAGCTATTGCCTGGATATCCAGTTAGTGCCACTGTTTGTTTGCTGGAACTGTGAAAATAATCTTAGGCAGGGCAGTAACCTTTGCATTGGTGTAGCCTTGGCCACATACAGTGTTAAGTGGTAGCTGGGACTTGCATTCGGCTGGGAGTCTTCCAGCATCAATTAATCCTTTTATGACTCCAACAGACAACTTCCTCGGCACTACTCAAAACCTCATGCAAAACGCTATGTGGACCTAGACATTACATGGCCCGGTCACAACTGTAAACTAGCACCAATCTGCTATATCATTGCCCGTTTACTTAAGTCTATTGCCCAGCTCGGCCATTGTGCAGCAAGTGCATTAGCAATGTCCGTGCAGCCCTTGCTTTAAAAGTGTAATAATAAAGTAAATAGGTTTACCTGTCCATGCTCTCCGGTGTCTTCCTTGCTTCTTCCCACAATCGCCAGTGCAATTTCAGAGCTGCTCTCTAAAGTGACAGGCTGCTCAGCCAGTCACTGGTCGCAGCGGTCCCAGCCAGTCATTGGCTGAGCAGCCTGTTAGCAAAGTGTTTGGGCGTACACTTGGCAAATGAGGTTCAAAGGGAAAAGGTACAAAGACGGGCAACTAAAATAATAAGGGGAATGGAGCATCTTAGTTATGAGGAGAGATTAAGGGAGTCAATTTTTTTTAGTCTCGAAAAGAGACGTTTAAAGGGAACCTGTCACCCCCCGTGCCGGGGTGACAGGTTCCTGACCCCCCGTTAGAGACCCCTATACTTACCTCATCGCGCCGGGTCCCGCTTCTGAAGATGGTCGGGTCCCGGAGATCTCAGCCGATGCAGCCCGGCGCGCACACTGAGAGATGAGTCCAACGCTCATAGAGAATGACGGAGCGCTGGACTCTCCTGTCATTCTCTATGGGTGTTGGACTCATCTCTCAGCGCGCGCGCCGGGCTGCGGCGGCTGAGATCTCCGGGACCCGACCATCTTCAGAAGCGGGACCCAGCGCGATAAGATAAGTATAGGGGTCTCTAACGGGGGGTCGGGAACCTGTCACCCCGGCACGGGGGGTGACAGGTTCCCTTTAAGAGGAGATATGATAATTTATTTAAATCTATAAATGGCCCCTACAAGAGATATGGGAAAAAGATGTTCCAGGTAAAACCCCCTCAAAGGACAAGGGGGCACTGCCTGCGCCTGGAGAAAAAAAGGTTCAATCTCCGGAGGCGACAAGCCTTCTTTACCATGAGAACTGTGAATCTGTGGAACAGTCTACCACAGGATCTGGTCACAGCAAAAACTGTAGAGGGCTTCAAAACAGGGCTAGACAAGTTCTTAGACCGAAATAGCATAAATGGGTATTTATAGAATCTACTCATCATTCCTCCCCTTCTTGGTTGAACTTTTCAACTATACTAACTATGCAACTATGATGGGTTTGAACTTAATGGTAAGGGAGGAGAGAACACCATTTATCTACATGTAAAACTAAGGGGGGGGGGGGGGGTGACGGTTAGAACATTACCTGTAATTCAATGTTTCTGCAGTTAGTAGAAGTGAGTGAACCTTGAGCAAACCCGGTATGTTTAAGTATTGGAAGTAAGTAATCCTGTGATTTTGTTGTTTTTTTAAGGTGCTTCTATGCTGATATATAAGACAAACAGTTTACAGTGCAAATCAGTCCAGACCTGATTGAGAATTTAGTGACCCAAACTTCCTATAGTGACCTGAGTTATCTATACTGCTGTAATTTTGTGTCATTAAAGAGGTATTCCCATCTCAAATTGTTCCCCCCCCCCCCCCCCAATCATCCCTAAGGGATATCACCAGTTGAACCCCACCAATCAGCTGTCCTGTGGATAGGGAATAACAGCTTGAAATAGGGATATCTTTGTAAGGAAGTGGTCTGACTAAGATATAATACAAGGTGGCCTAAATGGTTTAAAGGGGTAGTGCGACGCTAAACAATTATTCACTAAATAACACACATTACAAAGTTATACAACTTTGTAATGTATGTTATGTTAGTGAATCGCCCCCTTCCCCGTGTTTCCCCCCACCCACACCAGACCCAGAATTGTAGTGCTCTATACATACTTGCCTCTTTCTGACCCCCGTCCGCCATCTTGTGCCAATGATGTCATCTTCGGACGGATGGCCGAACTGCTCCGACCGTCCCTAGTGCCGGCAGCCCTCTGCCGCTTCATCAGCTGCTCAGCCGCGATTGGCTGAGCACAGTTATGCTCAGCCAATCGCGGCTGAGTAGCTGATGACGCGGCAGAGGGCGGCCGGCACTAGGGACGGTCGGAGCGGTTCGGCCATCCGTCCGAAGATGACATCATTGGCACAAGATGGCGGACGGGGGTCGGAAAGAGGCAAGTATGTATAGAGCACTACACTTCTGGGTCTGGTGTGGGTGGGTGGAAACACGGGGAAGGGGGCGATTCACTAATATAACATACATTACAAAGTTGTATAACTTTGTAATGTGTGTTATTTAGTGAATAATTGTTCAGCGCCGCACTACCCCTTTAATTCACATGCCATTCATTCATTTATACTCTTAATTTTTCTTGTTTAATGTTACCACTATTTCATAGCACATATCTATGATTTTATCTTTTTTGAACTTTGAAACGTTTAAAAATCTTTTACAGCTGGCAATGACTCATCCTAGTCACCATTTAAATTTTGGGATGAACCCAGATCATGCCCGCAACTCTCTTTCTAACTGTGGAATTAGACAGCCAAAGTATGGAGATCGGAAAGTTCATTACATGCATATGCGGAAAAAAGGTATGCGGTTCAATTGTTAAAGTTCACGTTTACAATTTTCTATGTAGATTCTTTTATTGTATGCATAAAGTGGAATTGTAAAGAAAACTACACTTTACGCTCTCTGTTTGAACCATATAGGTCAGTTAATGGATATGTTTGAACAAAAAAAGGAAAATCTAAAACTGTGGCCACACTTGTGTATTGGAAACAATACACCACTTCCTGCAGGACATACAGCAGCTGTTAATTGCTAGACACAAGATTTTTAAAAAGTAAATTACAAACTTAAACAACTTGCTGAAACCAGTTAATTTTAAAGAAAAAAGATTTTCGCTGGATAAACCTTTCCAGCGAAAATCTTTTTTCTTTTAAATCAACTTGATTCAGCAAGTTTTTTACGTTTGTAATTTACTTTTTAAAAATCTTGAGCACTTATCAGCTGCTGTATGTCCTGCATTAAGTGGTGTATTGTTTCCAGTCTCACACAGTGCTCTCTGCTGCCACATCGGTCCATGTCAGGAACTGTCCAGAGCAGGTGAGGTTTTCTATGGGGATTTACTGCTGCTCTGGACAGTTCCTGTCTCGGACAGAAATGTCAGCAAAGAGCGCTTTGTCAGACTGAAAAGAAAACAACATTTCCTGCAAGGACGTACAGCAGCTGATAAGTATGGGAAGACAAGAGATTTTTAAATAGAAGTAAATTACAAATTTATATAAGTTTTCGAAACCAGTTGATTTGAAAGAAAAAGATTTTCTCTGGATAACACCTTTAATTTAACCCCTTCGCGTCCCATGACGTACCTCGTATGTCATGGCAGCGCAAAGGGGGTTCAGAGAGGGGTCCCGCTGTTCCCCCGATCTGAACTGCGCCACTCCTGGCTGCTATTAGCCGGAGCGGTCCCATCGCTGCGTCAGCTGATTATGCATTTAAATGCAGCTGTTAAACCTGACAGCCGCATTTAAATGCTTTGCTTTTCATGTCCCTGGTTTCTAGTGGGTCAAATCTCTCCCCGCGATTGCATGGAGTGGGGGGGATCCGTTCTTTTGCACTGACGCTGATCCCGGCTCGGCAATACATTGCTCTGTGCTGCAGCAGCCCAGTGCAATGTATCACTGATCCCATTGATCAGTGCTGTGTATATATATATACAGCATTGATCTCTAGTAAGTGTAAAAAAAATAAAAATGTTTTTTGTTTTTTTTTTTTTTATTAATAAAAAAAATCCCCTCCCCTTATTACCTAAGGTGCTGGTTCACACTATGCCCATGCGGTATGCCCCAAAGCACGTTTTGGCAACACACTTTGGGGCGTACTGCATGGGCGTAGTGTGAACCAGCAGCTTAGGTAATGCTTTACCAGCAGTGAATATTGTTACTTTTGGTTTGTGACACATGTCGTTTACGTATTGTCGTTTCAATTTGACAATGCAAATTATTATTATTATTTTCGCAGCATATTTTTGGGGAAAATTAAGTCTGTCATTGCAAAGTACAATTGGTGTCGCAAAAAATAAGGGTTCATGTGTGTCTGTAGAAAAAATTGCAAGCGCCATGGCCTTATAAACATAAAAAGGAAAAAGCAAAAGCACAAAAACGAAAATGAGCTTTGTCCTTAAGGGGTTAAAATGTCAGATTTGTCCAGGAGTAGCTCTTTAAAATTGTTTTAAGCCTGCCACACAGCTTTCACTTTAAAGGAATGTTAAGTATATATTTATAGATCCCATTATTATTATTACTATCAGTATTGTCATAATTGTGCAGACCCTGAAGTTTTTATTTAGCATTTTTTTCTTTCCTTTCCATGCAGTGTATAACTGCAGTACTAAAAAAGGGTCCATTGAGTCCATTGATTCTGTAATTGTTTGTTGAAAATCTGGCCTTGCTGTAATTATGGCTTTTGTTGCCCTTGCCCAAAAGAATCTGTGGCCAAGTAATTTATTTCTTTTAAAGAGCATTGTATAAAATGATGGGATTAAGAAGACTTAATTGCTATTCGTGTTAACTGTAGTAAAGGAGCAAAGTTGGGACATAAATTTCAAGCCATCTCCTTTTTACAAGCATATGATGAGAAAATGCTCTTATATTTTTATGGGTGCCGGCTCCTGAACACTATCAATTTAAGTCATTCCCAGCGTACTGCTCTGTGAACTTTCCGCTCACAGTTTTATAACTGCTTGATTTGTCATTTATGGCAACTTTGATTTTGCATGCATACAGGAATAAATACGCTGATAAACATTATGTCCCGCCTGGGCCAAGATGATCCAGCCCCTTCACGGTAAGTCTTTTTAATTTATTACACATTTGCTAAAATTTTGAAGTAATATTTTATTAAAATATGTATTTTGTACACATGCTCCTTATTGTAAAGGCTTTCTGTGACACCGAAAATCTAAGAAATGTTTGCCTTTTCGGCCAAGTTCACATAGGGAAATTAGATGTGAGGTTTTAGACCAAACCACATGTGGTTCCTAAAGGAATGAGATGTATAAAATATGTATATTTGTAGATCCCACTACTTTTGGATATAAAACGCCTAAAAGCTTTACTGTGTAAGGGTGGGTTCATCCTGAGGAGTCCTCTGGGATAATATCCGCGGAATTCCGCTGTCCGTCAGCGTGCACGGCCGCGCGCCTTTCCGCCGGCTCCATAGACACCATTCTATGGGCCGGCGTATTCCGCTTTCCGCCAAAAGGACTGACATGTCACTTCTTTCGGCGGATAGCGGAATACGCCGGCCCATAGAATGGTGTCTATGGAGCCGGCGGAAAGGTGTGCGGACAGACAGCGGAATTCCGCGGATATTATCCCAGAGAATTCCTCAGTATGAACCCACCCTAAGCCTGATGGCTCTCAATACATCGAAGGAGAATTATATTTATTGATGACTTTACTACATTAGGTAAGAATTCTGATGTTTCTAATAGATGTAGTTTATTACTACAGTCCTCAGTTTACTCTTTCCACAACTATCCTACCCATCCCAATGGGGTCACATAAATATGCTTCTTATATGCACAAATAGCTTTCCTGGAGCATGCACAGAATATTTTAAAATGCTAATATGGGAAAAGAGACTTACTTTAAGTGGATCTGATTTGCAATTTATGTTCCACACTGCTAATACTGTTAGGTAGCTGATAGGGTCGGTTCACACTACGGAATCCGCACGGATAAATTCCTTCACTCTTACCCCCCCCCCCCCCCCCCCCCCACAGCTGCACGCCTATCCTCCCATGTCATAGACTCCATTCTATGGCTGGGCCGATTCCGCTGTCCACCGAAAGGATTGTTATGTCAATTTTTTCAGCGGAGAGCGGAATCCACCCTTGCATAGAATGGTGTCTATGGCACGGACAGATAGGCACACCGCTGTGAACAGGTATGAGCGACGGAATCCTCCGGAAATTATCTGCATGGATTCTGTAGTGTGAACCTACCCTTAAGTATTGTTAAGCAGACTTGCTGAACTGTTCGAGTTCGGCAATGTTCTTTGAACCCAAACACTTGCCATTTGACTCCCAGCAGCTGGAGAAGTTTGATGCCGCCCCAGGGAGTCCTGGAAAACATGTATACAGCCATAGGTTGTATTCATGTTTTCTTGCCAGCTCAAGGGGGACATTAACTACAACATAATGGACCCCTACACAATGCCAAAATATAAAGTTTGCTTTTTGAAGGCACAGCGTATCGAGCCACACGAACGATCATTGTATCATTTGTGTAGACATTTAAATGTAATGCTAACTGCCGCATATCCCCTGCTCACACATTGAGATATGCAGCTGATAGTGATATATTTTGTCACAGTACAAAAGATGCGATCAGCTGAGGATCGGGGGGTTTTGCTGCTCCACAGCTGTTGGCTGTCATTTTTACACTGGCCAATTATTGTCTGAAGGAGCGTTTCTAGCAATACTCCTGGCCATTAATCGGCCCATGTAGAAGAGCCTTTAGTATCTGATGGGTGAGGTCCAATCAGTGGATCCCTACTGATCATAGGAAAGAGTGAATGGAGCGGCAGAGTTTTCTGTGGGATCTCTGTACATTGGTACATCAACTCTTGATCAATGGCAAAATGCATTAATGTGCATGTATTCTTAAAGCTGTGGAGAAATTCATTAATGGGGGAGAATTCCATATCATGACACTGAACATCGTCATTCAAAATGAGAAAAATTAGCTCAACTGCTCAAATTTTTGCATTATACAATCAAAGTAAAGATTACAGTTTAATGTCATTAGGTGCTCATGATTCTTTATTTATCATGCAAACTAACGAGTTTTTGCTCTTTAGAATAAACCACAACGAGCGATTGGAGTTCTTGGGAGATGCTGTAGTTGAATTTTTAACAAGGTAAATAAAGATAATCACTGTGTTCGCTTGAGTAACTATTGTGTTTTTGTTTTTATTATAGATACAAATAAATGTTTTTGAATGTACTGTTACATAAAGAGTGATATATTGTTATACTATGGCATAGAACAGAAGTCCTTCCTTACCTTTCCTTTTGGCACAAGTCAAGATGTCATAAGCTTTGAAAAACAAACATGATTTCACAAGTAGACACTTACCTCTCCCCGTGCCCACGGAGAGTGGCCGAAACAGCCACGGGACCCCTGCCGGAAGTCATTTTCCCCTGAGTTGTGATGACGTCACAACTCGAGGCAAGAGGAGTGGGATGCCGACTCGGCTGATGGGCTGGCCGATCAGGCAATCAGTGACTGGAGAAGCATTCCACCCCTATTACTGACTAGCTAAGCGGCCAATCCATCAGCCGGATTGGGACGTGGATATCCCGGAGCCCGGCAAGGTCACTCACTGCTGGTTAGAGGAGAGGTAAGTGCCTACTTGTCCCATCTCCATAAGTTATCCCCTATCCTGATCGGTGGGGGTCCACCTGGTGGGATTCCAACTGATCATGAAAATCGAGAAAAACTAAGGTAAATTAATCAGTTGACATTACCTTAAATTTTAGTTCAGTCACTCAGGGCTCAGTTATTTCTACCATTTAGCATTAAATTTAAGAGGATCTGTTAACTATGGATGTTTTTCCAGGAGGAATAACAGAGGAAAGATACTACATGGTGCTTAGTAATCCTGTTATTAAGCACTTAGTCCTGCAGTCCAGAATGGCAGCAGCAGTTTTTCCCACAGTACTGTGCAGCCATTAACAAATAAAGTGCTTTTAACTGCTGTCAGTTTTAATAAACACTGATATGCAAGTCAAGCGGAGTGTTGGCTGCAGCATAGTAGCAACATGTGAACCCAGCCGTAATCCCTCTGCTAATTATTCAATAAGCCTGACATTCTGTGCTTATTAATCACACGCCTTTTTGTTTCATTATTATCACTATTTATTGGTCAGTTAATTCTGTCGTTTATTGCCTGAATAAACCTACCACCCCATGTCTTATTAGTACCCCGATACATACACATATACATGTGTACAGACACACACCGTGTGTAGGACTATGGTCATGTTAGCTACCTTGTGACTAATCTTATTTTTCTTCAGGCAAGAAGCCGAACCTTGTAGCTCACCTCTGTGTTTCTATTAAACCCAAAGTAGGAGAATAAGAGGTAGATAGACTCTCATTCCTAAAACAAAGCTTTGGGTACATACAACTAGGCTGTTGTCACACCCTGCAAGCATGGGGAAGGTTGATGGGATGGCTTCAGACCTGCACCAGGTGGTTGCTATATACCCTTGTCACCATCTTTGCGTAGGCCTTAGGATTTGCATACCACCAACTGAGATGCACAGTTATACCTTATGTTGCTATATTATATTTTATATTACTGATTTTTATTTATTTTACTCACATGTGACATAAAGTGTTACATGATAATTTTACAATACTATGTCTTGAAAACAGATGACAGTATGTTTTTAGCGCTATTTACTGGCAGGTGCATAAAACTGGCTTTTAAGGTGGCTCCATTAAGTGCTCCAACAGAATGGATTGCCATCATTTTCGGTTAGTGCATTTGGTACAGTATATTTAATTTACCTCCTGTTTAAATCTTTGGCTTTTTTATCGCTCAGTAGTAAAGCTGTTCAGGTTTAAATCATTATGAAGAACTTAGAATGTTCAGAGTATGGTGTGCCTTCTATAGCAGGGGTTTCTTAAAAGCTTTAATGTAATGAAGCATTTTTTCTATGGAACTGCTGGCTACATTCTGTCCCCGGTGCTGGGCTGTTCTCCTTATTTTTCATTTTTCTTGTAAATTTAGCTGTCTCATAGAGCAGACATTTGTAAGAAAATATGCTTGAGCATTACTGATGCAGTTAGCAACATAGCGGTGCCATCTGGGTAATTATCACACGTAATTAATATAGCAATAGCAAGGACTGGCATTGGCATTTCAAAATTTATATTTTCATTAATCCGTGCTTCTTACTAACCCAGAACTAACTTATATAGAAACCAAATAATTTAGTGATCGCAACAAACTGGTTATAATCCATTTTGCTTCCACTACTGGATACATGCAGATAATATGTCTCACTCATACTTACAGATGCAATTTCTGAATGCCCTTGTCTAACATTGCAAGGACAATGAAATAAATGCATTTGCCGGTGTTACTAGCATCTGCACTTTTTTCTTTTGTATTTTTGTGCTCTTGCAGAATTTAGGATATGTTTAATCGCTTTCCCTTTCCTAGCCGACAGGCTAACCTTGGAATTTGCACGAAGAAATACGGCAGACTATACAATAGTTTGTGCTTTTCGCTTGCTACTGACATATAACCAAGAAACAAATACTGTAGAAATTTCTAAAGTGCAGTTTTAGAGCTGATTTATGAAACATTACTAAAGACCCACTACGCAACCTGTGAAAAGATAAAAAAAAAAAAAGAGAAAAAAAAAAAGTTGTAATGCCTATATTTCTCTCTAATAAGAAACCAATGCAGGATTTTGCAAGGATAAATTAAGGGAATAGAAACTTTGAAATTTGAGCAGGAAGTTTTGAGATTTATTTATTTATTTTATATCTATATACACACATGCGATCTACAAAGTGTATATTACAAATGAAACCCAAATCAATACGATTTTTTTACTTGAGCTTAGGTAAACTTTTGAAGTATACTTTTGGTGTAGGCTCTGAATTGTAACTGTTACTCAGATGCAGAAATTTCATTGCCATATACTACTTATTGTGTATCCCTTATGCCATAGCCTAACCATCGTCTAATGACACATATATTATTAAGCTGGCTCCAATGATGTAGCATGGGTTTCCAGCGCTTCAGGCAAGGCAAGTATTGCTCCCCTAACCCAACCTGGCAGATTTGAAGTAAGTAGAGATGTGTACAGTGTACGCATCACTGCTTATTAATGTACAGGTCGAGTCCGGAGATAGACAGATAGTATATACAGGAGTCCTGTATATACATTCTATAGCAGGGGTACACTGCAGCGGTCACAAGAGGCCACTCTCCCCTTGTCCTAGCATCGGCGCCCCAGTGCTGTCACTCGAGCGCCGAAACCAGACACAGGACAGAGCAGCCTCTTGTGATTGTTGCTTCCACAAGATTGACTGACAGGGATCGAGTCGATGGCTCCAGCGGGGCTTCAGACAACTGGCCTCCGCGGTCCACCAGTTGAGGACCCCTGTTCTATAGCATACTGTGTCAATAGTGTATGGCTCCATGAAATGTATGGACAGGAGGACTCCTGCCTATCATCATACTCAGTTTCTGTATATTGGTGATGCATACACTGTATATGTTACTGTTTACTTAACATTTGCCGGGCACGCAATACGTTTTCAGATTTTGCACCCGCCTTTGGGATTATGCACCTGAGGCAATCCCCCCCCCTAAGGTCCACTCTGTGCCATTGGCTGGTTATGCAAACATGGTAATGCATCCTGTGTATTGCAGGGGTCTGTTCACCCACCAGATATCATTTCTATAAATGTATAACCTTTAGATTGGGGTGCATTTACTTTTTCCCACATAGTATCTGTTACTTATATAGATATACACAGTGTGAGTTTGTATACAAACATACACATGTATAATTTATACAGCCATTACTTATAAACTAAAGCCTATTAACTGGTTACCAAATTAACCCTTAAACATGAATACTAGACAGGGGGAAAAGAAAGACATTAGTAAAGAAAGAACTTTACAATCCATTGTCTGAGACACCAGGCACAGACAAATGATGCCCTGTGCAATTCAAGTTATTGTAAAAAAAAAAGAAAAATCTCTAACTTTCTGTGCACTGGTGACAGGAGCTTATTTTCTGCACTACAAAGATGACGGCTAATAAAATATGCTGTACAAAAGAAGTGATCGGAGATAAGCTACGTACTTGTAATGTCATTGGCTCCTCGTCTCCAGTGCTAGGGCTACAGTCCGTTTTTCCTAAAATACTAAAGCTGTGACCCATCCCTGCTGTAGAGCTTAGGTGCTGTAGTACTAACAAGCACATTCTTTAGGGGCTGTTTATTCCAGGATAATGCATTCCAATTAGTCATTCAGTGAACTGAAATACAGGCACCTGTACATATTTTCTGTACATCTTTTAGCACATTTGCGGTCAGACAGTAACCTTTTTAAAGTACAATTGTTATGCTATGGAATAATAACTATCCCAGGTCAGTGGTCTCCAACCTGTGGTTCTCCCAGCTTTTAGCATACTTTGGCAGCCACAGTAGTAGGAAATGTGTGTTTAAAGCATTACTGTCAGATTGGGGGAAAAAAAGGAAACTTTTGACTTATCAAAAGTTTTGATCATTCGAAATCTGGGTGTTTAGAACCTCACTGATCATTAGACCCGGGAGCGGCTTGCAGCTGAGCAGTTCTCTCCCCTGCTCTTTTCAACTCATTGTAGGGGACTGGGACTGTAGTAATTAGAGACAAGCGAACCTGCTGAGTTTTGGGTTTGTACGAATCCAAAAGATCAGCTTTTGAAGCCATAGGCTGTAGCCATGTGTTCCAGGCATCCACATTCTCCAGACAGTGGGATTCAATATAACTTTCTGTAACCAGTTGACTTGAAAAAATAACTTTGCCAGAGTACCCCTTTAACCCCTTTTTTTTAGTCTTTCTGATTTTGCAAGGATACAATTTGATTTATGTGTATGTAGTGTGTACAAAAGCTGCACATCTTCAGATTTTATGGTTAGAAGTTGTGTATCTGACACTCTGCTTGGGTTGAATCTTAGATTTTACTTGTACCAATCCCATGAGAAAACTCCCTCGGGGAGTAGAGACCCCTTAGGGACCTGACTTTAAACTTCACTTTTAATTACTTATTTAAAATCATACAATAAGCATAAAAAAAAAAAACATGTTAAAAGCACATACTCCTGTGCCCTTATGCTCATGCAAATTGCTTAGAATTCTTGTAGCCCTACAGTTAATGTTACTGACACTGCCAGTTATGAGTTATATAGTGTTTTAACATCAGGAGTAGAAGTTAAAAATCAAACTTGTAGCCCCTTTAACATGTTTTGCTGTCACACACAGCATCATCAGGAAGCATAGCTATCAATCTGCCATGGGGTACTGGTCTTATAAAGGTAGCCAGTATGTCGCCACTCCCCAAATGACCCTCCACTGTGACCTATTATATATGAGCTTGTAGCTACTTGTCAGTAGAGTGCACTGTGAATGATAGATCTGACATCATCCTGAGTAAGGCTGCATTCACACCAAAGCAAATTTTGTGGGACTACAGACGTGAAGGCCTGTCCTTGATGGTTTCCCGCTCACATGAATTGAGGTATCAACAGAATGCCTGCAGCGGGGAAAATGTTTGAATCTTCGCAACACTGTAGTGACATGGTTCTGTCATTATAGTCCCGCAGTGATTCATACAGTTTCCCCGCTGCAGGCATGATGTTGATACATCAATTTATGTGAGCGGGAAACCATCAAGGACAGGCCTTCACGTCTGTAGGTCTGCAAAATTGGTGAACATGTGAATGCAGTCTTACTGCCCCACAGATGGGCATCTATAGAGTGGGTAGAGCCCACTTTACATGTCAACAAATCATTCTATACGTCAGGATGGGCAGTCCTCAATTGTGTATGCCACTAGGAATTTATTGAAAGGCTGGAGTAGCTGTCATTCACCTAGTCTATCGGCTTTTGCAGGGGGAACCTCTTCCTCAAGATGACATTGAAGAGGAGGAGGTTTCCTCTTTAATAGCTGATAGGCTAGGTGAATGACAGTCAGCTACTCCAGCCTATCAATGCATTCCTAGTGGCATACACAATTGGGGACCACCCATCCTGACTAATAGAATGATTTGTTGACATGTTGAGTGGGCTGTCCCCCACTCTATAGACACCCATCTGTGGTGTAGTTACACAGGATGATGTCAGATCTACCATTCACAGTGCACTTTACTGGCAAGTAGCTACTAGCTCATATACAGTATATTAGTTCACTTTGTAGGGTTGTTTGGGGAGTGGCCACATAACTTTTATAAGGAAGACTAGTACTTAATGGCAGATCGATATCTATGCCTCCTGAGGACACTGTGTGTGACAGCGAAACGTGTTGAAGGGGCTACATTTTTTATTTTGTAATTGCTACTCCTGATGCTCACACACTGTATAAATTATAACCAGCAGTTACATAAACTGTAGGGCTACAAGAAATATATGCCCTTTGCATGAGCACAAGGGCACAAAAGCATGTTTTTTTAGTTTTTTATTTGGGCTTTGCCTCTGGGATTGGTACAAGTGGTCATATTGGATGCCCAACCTCCTAGGAGGATTTGTGATATGTTAGATTTTAGCTACAAACAATTTTTCGTTTTCCTTTTTTTTTTTTTTTTTTTTTTTTAACAAAACATTAAAATTGCTTGAATTTGCACTGAATGTCATTTTAACAATGGAGAGTGTCTTTAGGTTTTATTCACGTCAACATTTTCCTAACCGCTAAAGGATGTTGAAAGTGGTTGTGTATACAGATTTCCATCATTAATATTGGTATTCAGGTTTAGTTAGTAATGTAATAGTGCTTTATTTCGGATCAGCCATGTAGGTAAACATCATGGGTCACAAAGTGGTGTTGTGAACCATGGAGCCTGGAGCTTTCTATTTGCGCTACTCCCAGTGAAGTCTGTTGAAAGAAATAAAAGACAGCACAGCCCTCCTTCTGATTCTAAGTGTAGAGATGTGTTTGTATTTAAAACTCTGTCGTACTGTGGCACCGCACTGCTAAACTGTCATATTTTCTTTGATAAATACAGGGCATGTTTCTGTGCTTGTAGCCTGTAACATCCCTCTTCAGATATGGGGCTTCCTTTGAAGTCTTTTACACTGCTGATGGGCTCAAAATGTAAGATTACAGAATGAAATCCAGCGTGACTGTCGTGTCAAATGCCCTTTTATTTTATTTTTTTTCCCTCTCTCCTCTCCTCCCCCTTGAAGGATCAGCTTGCCTGGAACAGATAGGCAGCTTCCAAAGCTTGAGTCCAATTTGCAGGGAGAAGGGTGATTATTTCAAAATGTTTGTCACTTCTCCTTGCTGTGATTTATCTCTGATCTTGTATTTCCTAACCTGAAGTGAAAAGCTTGTTTACAAGTGAGATTAGTTTTATGGGAATACACATCGGAGGGGATTAGAAGATAGAAAAGCCTTATGTGCAGCATGGGCTGGTTAACGTTTAATTCATCTCGCCTAAAGATTCAGCAATTACCTTTTCAAACATTCATAAAACTTGCAAAAAATAAATAAATTAGCGTCGATCTCCATAGCGTCTTAGCGTAAGTGTACTTTTACTTATTTTAGGTCCATTAGTTCCGATCAGAGTAAACGATCTGGAAATTAAATTTACTTTATTTATGCTTACAGTTTTTTCGTTTTTAATCTATTAGTTGCAAGGTTGACATCATTCTAGTTTCTACAGATTTTTTAAAATTTGATTATAAACTACGCTGCTCTTTGGTGACATAGCTGACGTTTTCATGTCATTTCTAACTATCTGATCTGTCCATCCATCCGTCTTTTGGATGATATCTGCATTGAAACGTCAGTCAAGGTTGCACAAATGTTTGTCATGTGATCGCTGGTTTAATTGTAAGATTAACTTTTGGTGGCTCAAGATGGGGTGGTTGTCTATCAATAGATAATAGACTTTCCCAGGCACTGTCATTTTAGCAAACTTTGCATAGATCAATAGTACAAACGAATAAAAGAGAAGCTTGTATTATATCTTATCAGACACACTGCCTTACAGTGATTTTTTTTTCTTTCAAATGAAGTGGTGTCATAAAGTTATACAGACTTGTAATTAACTTCTGTCTAAAAATCGTAAACCTTCCAGAACTTTTCAGCTCATGGTGTCCTGCAGGAAGTGGTGTATTTTTTCCAGTCTGACAGAGTGCTCTCTGCTGCCACCTTTGTCCAGAGCAGTAGCAAATCCCCATAGAAAACATTTCCTGCAATGGACAGTTCCAGTTGCGGTCAGAGGTGGCATCAGAGAGCACCATGTCAGACTGGACAGAATCCACCACATCCTGCAGGACACACAGCAGCTGATAAGTACTGGGAGGCTTGAGATTTTTAGATAGATGTAAAGACCCTATTACACCAAGTAATTATCAGCCGTATTACTTAAAAAATAAGTTCTAATTATTCTAGCTGCCCATACACTCTGCTGCACTGACTGGGCACAATACTGGTAGGAAGAATGGGCCTCTAATACATTTCCAGTAATATATAGCATTATATTCCTTGTCTAAGTTTGTCTGTACTTGTATCTTAACTAGAGATGAGCGAACTTCGAGCATGCTCGAGTTCATCCGAACCTGATCGTTCAGCATTTGATTAGCGGTGGCTGCTGAACTTGGCTAAAGCCCTAAAGCTATGTGGAAAACATGGATATAGTCATTGGCTGTATCCATGTTTTCCAGACAACCATAGAGCTTTATCCAACTTCAGCAGCCACTGCTAATCAAATGCCGAACGCTCGGGTTCGGATGAACTCGAGCATGCTCAAGGTTTGCAGATGGCCCGTATGTATACGTTCTTGACTGTGAGGAGCTTTAGATGTCTGCAGAACTGCTGCAGTGTCAGCGGCCCCACACACAACAGTGTGTCCGGATCTGGGCATAATGACCAGCAGCTGCGATCCCGCAGCTGTCTGTCATTAACCCCTTAAACGCTGCAATTTTTTTTGCAAAGGAAGTCAGTTACAGGTTAAGCACTGATGGGCGAGTGTAAGACACTTACATTTGTTGTGTTGGATTGACAATCTGTAGGTAGAGGTTGCTCTCAGGCAAACTCTATGTACAAATCGGCAGTAGTACTGATCTTTGCTATACTATACTATAGCATAGATCAGTATATGCAATCTAATGATTGCATATTTAACTGTAAAATAAAAGTGTAATTAAAGAAAGTTTTTAAAAGTATTAAAACCCTTTTAACCCCCCCCCCCCCCCAATAAAAGTTTAAAATACCACCTTGCCCATTCTAAAGATAAAAATATGTAAAGAAAATAAACAGACCATATTACATATTGTAGCATGTGGAATTGTCCGATCTATTAAAATATAACATTATTGTTCCCGCACTGTAAACAGCTTTAATGGAAAAAAAAACCACCAGGATTATTTTGATTTGGACATCCGGGCATCAATGACCTCGGTCATGAAGGGGTTAAAAAAAAAAAACAATAAAAAACACACATTTCATATATTGTGTATTGATAGTATGTATTATACTCTCTTTGACATTTAGTTTTTGTTGATCATTTCTGTTTTATTTTCTTAATAATCTATACTTGGATTATACTGTAAGCAGAATGTTTTGCTGGTATGAGTAAGTGAGCATCCAAAAACCATGTGAAATATTTCCTGGCTCTGTGTCTAAAACCATGTTTTGTCATTGACAGCCTGGCAGAATGTGTGCAGCCTCATGCAGCTGACACATTAAGCCTGCTTATATTCACAGCAGCTCTAGAAAAAACCCACCATCCACAGATAATTTATGATAGGATGCTGTCACAGAGATAAGCTCACAGTTTGCAAGTATACCTCTCATCATCCCAACATAAATCTCACCCTCCCATTGAATCCATGCAGGGTGCTCTTAAATCCCTATAGTTTTGCCATGTTTTGGGGGTGGTTGATAAGGCTTCATGGTTCTCAATCACCTCCACAACAGGAACGCTTTTGCGCTGTTTATCATCTCTAAGATAATACTTACTTTAGTGTACTGACCTGTTTTCAAAGCTTACAAGATTCCTTTTTATTTGCATACCATATCATTTACAATTGTTAATGTGATTCTCAAGAGGGTTGCTAAGCAAATCGGTTACACAGGCCGATGACTTCAATCATCTGTCACTTAGAATTTTTGGTGTTTACTATTAGAAAATAATGTTATGATTGCAAATACATTAGCTTGACTGTTGTATTTAAGATTGATAAAAGACAAAAACAATTATTATCCTTTTTGGCTATGTTCCCACAACGGGAAAATGATGGCCGTGTGTCTGGACAACTGTCATTTTAGCACCATAACGGTCTATTAATAATATTGGCCGCAAATAATTTTCATGATCATTATTTGCAGATGTCATTACCAATGGACAGCTGTCTTTTGGCGCTAAAATGTTGTCCATCCAGAAAGATGGTCATCATTATCCCGTTGTGGGAACATAACCTTAGCCTATATAAACTATAGTATAGGGCAGCAAGTTGGTTCACTGGTTAGCACTGTAGCCTTGCAACGCTGGGGTCCTAGATTCAAATCCCACCAAGGACAACTACTAATGTTCTCCCCGTGTTTGTGTGGGGTTCTTCTGCTTTATAAATGTAGAATTATTATATTGCTTTGTGTCAAAAAGGCCAAATCATTTCAAAGATGATCCATTTATTGGCACTGAACACCTAATATGTATCACTTGGAAGGACCAGGCACATGTATGTTTTACAATATTGGCCATTTGTTCAATTTGTTATGGCCACAATATCCAAAGTATTACAAGGAACGATTATATCTAGATCTAGGCAGATATCTCCCTGTGTAATAGTGGCAGCAATCAGACAGCTAGTGTGCAAATGTTCACTCGTCGCCTGATCGTTGTCTTTCAACGTGTCAAAAAATCATCTGCCACTGGCTGTTTGTCTTATTTTACACTATGATAAGTTCTGGACGGTAAACGTCCAGGTCTAGAGTCAATAAAAGGCCAGTTTGGCACAGACGGGTGAGAAAGTGAGCAAGTGCACTTTTCAAAAGCTTATTCTGGAAAGAAAAATCACAATGATAGGGTATGCGCTCTCTCGTTGTTAACCCTTCCTCTGGGGTTCTCTCCTCCTCTTCACAGGTTAAAGTCTAACTGCTAATTTTCTGTCTTACTGTCTAGTTTATAAAATAATCCTGAAATCCTGCAGTTTGCAGCCTGGCTCAATTTAAACATGAGACTTCCTGCTCTGATTGTGATGACAGATTTACAGCAAAAGGTGACACTAGTAGATAAAAAAGACAAAAGCAGAGCATCCTCCACTCCCCTGTAGGATGACCTCTGAACAGGTTACAGATGTGTCCAATACAAAGAATAAGGCACAAAACTGTTGTGACTGCTTGTCCACACTTGTCATATATGTACAGCCATGCATCTGTTGTCCATAGTCCATACCTAACACCTATTGATTAAGACTGTGAATCTTTTCCTTACATCTGCTGATAAGTGGCAGTGCCTTTCTATGCCATGTAAGAGTAATGGTGTCTCTGGTGCAATGATGTATTTCTAGGGAGAAGGACCATGCATTTCCACGGACAAGCAGAAGTAGAAAGGGACTAGAAACCACATATTCTGCTGCCTTATACTTTGACACCTCTTAGTCTTTTTCTATGCCAAGTTGCTTGACTGGCTTTGCCTAATAACTCAAGCAAATGGCACAGAATCACCATCATTCTTCGAGCCAGCTCAGCTTGAAGTGCGTGTGAAGAAAATACGTCATCCTTTCTTCAGCGATTTGGGATTTTTGTTTGGTCCTCTATCTATTTTGTCTTTTATTTGAGAAATCTGTATTCACATGCCAGGATTCTAAAAGTCAGGCTGTAAAGACAGATTGGACAGGTGTTCTTTCAAGCTATGCTGTCCTTGCTCATAATTGTACAGTGCTTCTAGTGCTGGGAAAAGGTCTTTTTCCAAGAGGTATGATGCAACCAGGGCAACAATCAAAAGCTTCATTACAAAACTGATGATTTTCAATAAAGGCACACAAAAAGTTAGGGATGTTTGGCTGGCAGGTGAAATTTATGGAAAACTTAAAACGTTTATGCTACAGTGATATTATATCGAGAAAGTAAGGCGTTTAAGCAGAAGAATGCAATGGGAATTTGCTCATCGCATACAATTTATTGTAACAGAAGCCAACAACAGTGGTGGGTGTACCCCCCAAAAATGCCAATGTCTGTGTGCCTATGTTGTGTGCCTATGAGCATCAATTAACAGCTTAACAACGATGTTTTATGCTGTTCACAAGGTGACCTATTGTCTGCTGAGGCATGGCATCCCACTGTTGTTAAAGGGCAGCTCTCTGGTCATTGAGGTTCTGGGGTACAACATCCTCTGGGGTCCCGCTACAAAGGGACTCTGCTAATGGCATAGGTTTTCTATAGGATTCAAGTCTGGAGAAAGTGCAGTCTCCAGCAGTTGTTCCCTAATGATGCTACCTTGATGAGCTGGAGCTTTGTCATTCCTGAAGGTGACGACAGACTCAGGTACAGGCCTTCCACGTCCGTGTTCCGAACATGTAAATGCGTCTCTCCTGTCATCGAATCTACTACTCCCCTATTCCCCCGTACTGACTGGCTTACATGTTCACCAGAAGTGGCCTGGACTACGCTGCTGCCTTCTCCCAGCAGCATAGTCCAGGCTACTTATGGTGAGGACGTGTAGACGGTCAGCATGGGGAAATAGGCGAGAAGTAGATGCGATGACAGAAGAGCACATCATCCTCTCCTGTCATCTCTGGTAAGTGTGTGTGTGTGTGTGGGGGTGTTCACAAAGTGTAGGGCACTTCTGTATTAACTAGACACAATTGCCCACATTGTAACACCACCACCAAGCATCACCTAACAAGCTCCTTCTAAGGGCCCATTCACACTACAGAATCGGCGATGAAATTCCACGTGGAACCCCCCCCCTGCCGATTCCATAGTGTGAACGGGCCCTTAGGCTAAAACTGATTGCAAAAACGTAGTGTGAACCCAGCCTTAGAGAACAGCAAGGTGTGCAGAAAGTACTGAAACATTTTTGTTCAAAAGGCTGGAAAGGATTTAACCCTAAAGTTATATCCACTTAAATGAAAATGATAAAAACAGTTTAAAAAAAAAAACTAGCTGCTTTCTTCCAAAAAACAGTTCCACCCCTGAGCCCAGGTTGTGGTGTTACAGCTTGGCCTCTCTCACTTCAGTGTAACTGAGCGTCTATACTGCACACTAGCTGAGGTAAAGAGTGGTGCTTTTTCTTCAGGAAAGCAGCCATGTTTTTCTAACCCTGGATAACCCCTTTTAATCTTTTTAACCTCCTGCATGTTTCCAATCATTTTTAGCTATATATATGTTATATAGCTTCTATATGTTACATTTTCAAGAGGATGAAATGCTTAATGTGTTCACTAGAAACTATATGGTCCTATTGACCGACTGGATTTCCTTGAAGATTTATTTGGTTTAGCATCAGTCAGAATTATTTCATCTATAACCCATGAATATGACTATGTTATGTTATAAATAATTTGTTCTGGGATTTGGAGGCATTGGCTTAGATTTATTCATAGAAGCTGCATTTGAATGAATGAGAAAGTTTCATGTCTAAGTGCTAATAATATAGGTATCTATATACAACTGTTTGATTTAGGAGATGTGTTCATTTCATAAAGTGATGGCGTATCACCAGCATAAGCCGCCTTTCTTTGATTAGTAAGGGACTCAAAGCGACAAAAGCGCTGCACCCTTTTCTAAAATTGTCCTTGCATAGTGGGCTCATAGCTTCCTGACCCAACTTAGAGTTAGGGTAAATTCACACGGGCGTCTCGCACAAGAAATCCGCAGCTAATCCGCAATACACATATTATTCTTATTATTATTAATATGTGTA
The DNA here is from genome assembly GCF_027789765.1 of Dendropsophus ebraccatus. NCBI lineage: Eukaryota > Metazoa > Chordata > Amphibia > Anura > Hylidae > Dendropsophus > Dendropsophus ebraccatus. The sequence goes on from NC_091455.1 coordinate 106,063,902, forward strand.
TTGCGGATTAGCTGCGGATTAGCTTCGGTTTAGCTGCGGATTTCTTATGCGAGACGCCCGTGTGAATTTACCCTTAGGATAGCTTCACATGTACAGGATCCGCAGCAGATTTGATAGCACAGATATCAATGTAACTAAATAATGAACGCAGAATCAAATCTGCACCATTAAATCTGCTGTGGATCTGCTGCTGATCCTGTACGTGTGAACACGCCCGTACAATTACTCTGAGATGGTGCAACTGTTCAATAATTGTCAATTATGTATCACTGCAATAAGGGTGCTCATCATTCTTTCATGTTGCCTGTGGTTCAAACAGCATGAAAGTAATGATAGTCTGTATCCACATGGGTAAGCACTGCAGATTAAGAGCTTGCTAGGTACTGCTCAGCATAGCTGGTTAAAACCCTAAATCGGCATGACTATCCTATCTATCTATTTATATAATTATTTTGTGTGTGTGTGTGTGTATATTTATATTTTAATTTAACTTTTTTAATACTTATATTCAGAATGAGTGAGTTCCACAAGCTATGAATCTACTAGAGTAAAAATCTTACAAAAAGCTTTTGACATTGTTCAGGTTTTATGCTTGGGATATATCATATCGATCATTTCACTCTTCTGACAACTGGCTCCAATCTGTGTGTGTTTAAGTACAGTGCAATTGAAATGATGGATTAATAATGAATAATATTTTGTTGCAATCTATGGATGTTTCGTGACTCACATGAATACTAATTCCTATTGATCACACGCACTAAGCAATTTGATTATTGCATACTGATTTTTCTTCGTGCTAGTTTTGATTTTTCTTCATTTCTTTTTATTACAGTGTCCATCTGTATTTCCTGTTTCCCAATCTAGAAGAAGGAGGATTAGCTACGTACAGGACAGCTATTGTTCAAAATCAGCATCTCGCTATGTTGGCCAAGGTAAGAGAAGCTTAAAAGCTGTTTTTTTTAATTCTGTCCGTTTTGACTATGGCTTTCTTTTTTTCTTCTTTGAAATGCAGCATTTACTGTCCCCAATATTTAACAGTGCAATTTCAACATATTTTAATGTACATTACTGTGGAGACACTTTCTGCTAAAGTAATGCAGCAAAGGAGCTACAAACCTAAGCTACAAACTGTGGAATCTGTTGGTTCAATAATAATAATAATAATAATAAATTATTATTATTATTATTATTATTATTAGTGATGAGCGAATAGTGAGATATTCGATATTCGTACGAATATCCCTCGAATATTCGATCCCATTAAAGTCTATGGGAACAAGTATTCGATTAGTGAAAAACATCTATTTGACCATTTGGAGGGTAAAACCTGAAGCTGGGGGATATGAAGGCTTATTGAATATTCGCAGGATATCTCACTATTCGATTGAACAGTATTCGCTCATCACTAATTATTATTATTATTATTATTATTATTATTATTATTATTATTTCCATTTCAGTTGTGCATACCAAACAATGTCTTTTATAATATACATTTGCAAAAAATAAATAAATAAAACCCTGCATCATTTTTGCTTTGCTGTCAGACTGTTGGCCCTTGTTGACTGTCTGGAGGCAGCCACTTATCCTTGTGGATGCCATAAGCAGCAACTATTAGGTTCCTGCTGACACTGGCAAGTGGAAGCAATGAGTGATTATTGGCTGGCCTCTCCTCTCCACATGGCCCGTACTTGAAGTGAATACAGAGCACACTGCTAGAGGTGTATCATTACTGTTTTATGTTCAGACAGCTTAAGACTAGAATAGGCAGGCTGAAGGTGCGCCAAATGTATCACAACAGTGTAGTTTGGTGAATGTGAATAGACATGGTGGATACCTATCTCTTACTGTACTTTTACCACCTATACCAGAGTCTGACATTGCCCTTTGTTCTGGGATTGTTTGCTTATGGTCCTGTCTGTTCAGTATAACATGGGATTTTTTTCTTTTAATCAACAGTACCTAAAACTATGTTAATACCACATTGGTGCTGTGTTTTATACAAGAGCGCTATTTAATAGCACCACTTACAGAAAGACTATTGCGTAGGAGCCATGTTAATTATAGTCAATTACTGCAGATTTTTAATTCTAAAATTTAGCAGATCCTGTGTCATTCAACTTGTGCCATGGGTTTCTACAAATCTGAAAAGCTCTTTCATGACATAAAATGTCTATGTAATAAAAGAAACAGGTGTATGCCACTAAACTTTTTGATGAGAGAATTCTCTGATTAAAATTCAGAGTGATAGCTCGCACCCCTAATCTCTCAGTAGAGTAATAATATAGAATTTGATACTGTGAACTCTACGCAAAATAAAAAAAAAAACAACAAAAAGCATCTGCACTCATGCATTAGACAGCATTCAATTACAGTGCTCCACTTACCATCTATACACCTTCCTAATGCTGCACAAACCTTCAGCTCACAAATAACAGCTGTTCATTACAGGTTACAGTATTGACAAGTGTTTTTACCTTTTCCTTTGAAAGGTCACTCTGAAACTTCGCAAAAATAAGTAAATGCGCACTATTTTTCTAAAGTACTTTAATTTGATAGAAGCTTGCATGCACATTGAAAGTAAAACACCTACACATTCTTTTTAGCTTTTGTGACCTGTTCTCAAATCTAATGCAAAAAAAAAAAATAAATACGTAAGAGGGTGCTTTTAAGGAGTTCATGGGAATTTGGTATCAGAATGGTATTAATTGTCTAATGTTTTGCTTTAGTGCACATGCAGTTCACTGTAGAGATCAGCCATTGCACTTTTAGAGTAGCTGAAAATTAGTAGTATTTTCAAGGTGAACTTTCAGAAAAGGTAACTTTCATTGTTCTTTAGTATGCTCAAGGATCACTATCTTAATGAGCTCAGGTCTTGGAGTGTAAAATTTGAAGTGTCACTGTCGTTTCATTATTATTATTATATTTTTTATTTTTTTTTGCAGAAATCAATAGTACAGGTGATTTTAAGAAACTTTGTAATTGGGTTTATTATCCGAAAAATGCATTTTTATCATGAAAAAGCAGTTTGAAGCTCTCCCCCTGTCTTCATGGTTTTCTATGGATAGGGGAGGGGTGGAGGGAGATGAGGCACCAAAACAGAACAACAAAGAGTTAATTAACAGCTACATTAGCGGGCTATCTCCTCTGAAGTCAGCACTGACCTCTGAATACCAGCTTTCACACAGCTCCCATTGTGTAATCCTTTTGTTTTCTGCCCTCTACTGGCGATGTTAAAGAGTCGAGATTTCCTTATAATGAGCAGTGAATGAGACAGAGGAGGGGGGGGGGGGGGTCTGGGAAAAGTCTTTTTGAATCTATATTTGCCTAATAAACCCAATTACAAAGTTTCTTAAAATCGCCTGGACTATTGATTTCTGCAAAAAAAAAAAAAAAAAAACGACAGTGACACTTTAAGCTGAGACTGTGTCAGGTTTTCTTACAATACCTTTGTGCCAGTAGGCAGTGATTTGCTTATTCAATAATTTCTTAATACTAAGCAAGCTGATCAATGTGACCATACTGAAGGCTTCCCCCACCATCAACAGAAGGCATGATACCAATATATCCTTAAGGGGATTTGAGTTGAATGAAACCAGTGAATGCCATGATTTTTCCTGTCACAGTTCCCAGCACAAGTGTGAGTTTGAGTAGCTGCATAGTGTAGTAGATTTTTGTAAGATTTCTTTTTTCTCTCTAGACATGTATATAGGTTTGTATTTTGTATAAATATGTGCTGTGTAGACAGGTGTCCTTATAGGGTGCTCTTCTGTCTCCAATCCAAAATTTTATATTGTCTAGAAACACACTTATAAGCTTGTACAACCAAGAACCTTGGAAAGGGAGCAGGTCCATAAAAACAATTAGCGTAAATGTGAACAATTGGAGCCGTGTTGAAACTCTGTCATGCTATTGACAAATGATTGTCATTCCTTGCACATATTGCTGTGATCAGTGTCCTTAAAAAGACTAGAATTCTACATACAAAATGACTTGGCACCAAACTCTTTTCTGTAGTAAAGCTTGGCTATATTCTTAACTACTATATGGATTTTGTGCAGGTAGTTTGGCAGCCATTGTTGGTCACACACCAATAGCTGATCATGCCCAGTCATTTTATACTTTCATTTAGAAAGAGTGTCTAGGAAGAATATTTTTTGTGAGATTCTTTACATTTTAAGTGCTTAGGTCTACAATGTTTAGTTTACTGAGTGTTCATCTATTAAAGGTATTATCCGGTATTAGAAAAGTATAACCGCTTTCTTCTAGAAACTGTTTTTGTGTGTGTGTGGTTTTGCAGCTCCACACATAACCTGAGCACAAGTGTGGTACTGTTTCTGGAAGAAAGCAGCCACTGCTGTATTGTGTCTACCGCTGAGCAGTTCAGTGTGGGAAGGTCTAGAAATAGGGGCAGCTTGGATGACATCTTTTTTTAAACTTCACGTCAGGTTGTGGCCTAGTCTGATTGTTGGTGTTCAAAGCAATTAACTGTCTGTATGTTTTTCAGTCTCTTTTTGTGCTCAATGCAGTAAGAATTAATGTGTCCCTATATGCGCACAGTGCACTGAGGTTGAAGGTGATTTTGTTGCCTTGATCCTCAGAGCTGTTAGGGGGATATTTGTAGCTTATTTCACATGCTTAAAGGGCGTTTTGGTGCACTGGGGGCCAGCCCTCCCAGGCCATCCCATCCCAAAGATGTGCGGTGACATTCTGCTCTGCTAATATTCATTAGGGCGGACGGTATGGATCAGTGCAATGAGGGTGGTAGACCTTCCCCCCCTAGTATGCCAAAATATATCATTGGCATATAAAGTAGTCTACAAATATCCCGACCTGCCCCCAGTGGGAGAACCCCCCCCCCCCCCCCCCCCCCCCCCCGCCACTCTATGACACGGCGCCATTCTATCGAGGATGTACCTCTTTACATCCTCTTTGATATGACTCACGGAGAGAACGGCGCCGTCACGGGGAAGCCGGTGCCGCAGTCCGTTTTTTTAACTGCGGCCCGATTCTCGTGTACAGCGCCGCCTTATCCACGGGTATTGGGCCAGGGCTGAAGCAGCACTGGAGATGGGCCAGCCCTCTATGACGCGGCTCCTTTAGAATCAATGGAGCCGCGTCATAGAGGGGCGGGGGTTTCCTCCCACTGGGGGCAGGCCGGCCCGCCTCCAGTGCTTCATTCCCGGCTCGGTACCCGTGGATAGGACCGCAGCACCAGCTTCCCCGTTACAGCGCCGTTGTATACGTGGGATATATTAAAGAGGATGTACCCGATGGTACATTTGCTTTAATGTCAATATTTACTTTAAAGGGGACACATTGCTTGACAATACTAATAAACTGCCATATGTCTAGTTCAAGGTTGAGGGGGTGTTTCGTGACATAAGGATACTATCATTGCTGTTCTGTAAATCCATATGTCATGCACTGCTCCTTCTCTTGGTGTTTCTGTAAAATCTAATTATTGACATTGATTTTTTTATTTATTAGTGTGGATATTTTGTCATCTGCATTCCCTTCTATGTTACAGTGTAACATTCCTGTTTCAGATATGAAATATTTGAACATTTTACAGAATTTCTTTTTTTACTTTTCTCTTTCTGGAATCGAGAGACTTACCATAATCAAATAGATGCATAAATGTTGAAGAAAATCACTGAAACTCTCGCTAAGCCCCTAGTTTTATTCAATAATTAATATAAGAGCCCAACAAAACAAGGATAAGCAGAGACACGCCAACCAGGCATTGCACTTATTAAACAGGATGCCAGAAAAGCATGTTACTCTCGATCAGTAGAGAGATAATTTTTAATCAGCATAGTCTCAGTTCAAGCTTTTTATAGTTTCCTTTTTTCAGGTTTGGCTGTAGATGATACGTTAGCTAATAGTTCTTTCTCTTTTATCCCTTTTATCTGTCTATACTATCTCTACCTAAGATGCAGGCCGCCAACCCTAAAGTGGATGTCCGTGTCTCTCCCCGAGTATGCAAATAATTAGCTTAGCATCTATGTATCACAACATTGAGACTTGATGGTGACACCACCATCTTTTGTGACACCTACAAAGATCTGCCCTACAATCTACAGCTACCATGAACAAAAAGATCTATAAAGGTTTAGGATTAGATTATGCTAAATGGGATGTAAATATATAATTTTTGTATGTACCACATGCTTATTTGGCATCCTGTTAGATAATGGGGAGATTTAAAAAGAGGAGAAATCTCTGTCTTTCCTTTATGACCTGTTCTCTGTTCCTGGCTTTGGCTTCAATGATCTATCAGATGAATCTGTGTGTGTAATAGGGCCCTATCTATAAAGTAGCCTGATGGGATATGGGGGAAGCATGGATGCAAAGCACTTTTTAATGTGAGCCAGCATATGTAACACATTAAAACCTTATGTTTAATATGTTTACAGAATGGATGTGTGTGTTATCTTATAGGTCCCACTGATTTGTGTTTTGTAGGGTGAGTTGGTTCAGGTTAGCCAGCATCCACTCTGCTTCCTATATGATTGACCACCATCTTATAGATGTAACAACTGTACTGCTAAACATTGCGTTGACTCTTCATCATATACAGGCTTATTTTAGGTCTCCCAACATGAGAACAAACAAAGTGCAGGTAAAAAATGAAAAATTGTAGCTGATGATCAGTTTATTTACATAGGGGGAATAATTGGAAGGACACGGAAACGTGCTTTTAAATGAGTACTGTCATTTAAGTCAACTTTGTCATATTTAGGCTATGTTGGCACTTCGGGATTATAGCGAAGTGAACTGCGCACTACAGGAAGTGTCAGTTTATTATTCACTGAAAATAATGTATAGTAGAGGGTGCACCCAAGGACACATAAATAATAACAGTGTGTGAATAAGTGGAATACAGCAAATTTTAGTGCAAGGCTGTTTACTTGCATAATTAGCATTAGAAGGTGGGTTTTTTTAGTCTTATTTTAAAATTCTCTTGTGTCCTTTGTGCTTTTGATAACATAACTGGCCTGTTTAATCAAAAATGTTTAGCGTAAAAACAGTGTTGTTGCCCTCAGGCACCAATGGAAACTCATCTTTCATTTGTTTAACTGCTCTAAAAAAAATTAAAGCTGAACAGAAGCTAGTAGACATGTTTTGATAAATGAGGCCAAATCTGTTACCTAAGGATTTACGTAAGATTGAACATCAACTGACTGCATTATATCTAGGAATTTTTTTTTATTTTTAAAAAGCTTTTTTTTATTGGTTTCACAGTCAAGTATCAGCAGATGTCACAAAAGAGTCAACAGGAGATAATTGAACAGGTATTGCAACAAGATTAGAAGCAACATATTGTAGTTAACATCTATTCATACGGCAAAAGTGGTATGGAAAAAAAATCCAAATAGTTAATTAGTGTCAGACTAATATTTGTTTGCTATAGTAGAGAAGTACATGTTAAACAGTAAAAGACCCTCACAAGAAGGTTTAGCTGAAACCAAGGTAAAAGAGGGGAAGGGAAGGGAAGGAGAACAAGGTGGGTCTGTGGATGGATCCAGGTAGATGCTTATAAGAGATGAAGGTCATAGCAGAGGGTCGCCTGCAATTTCTCAGTTCATGTACCAGGTCGCTTGGCAATAGGAAAAAGTTTTACTGCCAATTTCCTCACTTAACTGTGTGTGTGAGGGGGCCTGACACCCTGTAGCACAAGTTCAATATAAGAATCACACACATTGTTCACATATATACTGCAATAGATATAAATTTTCAGTGTTTTTTTTTTTGCTTCTTATATTGGACCAGGTCGTTTGGCAGCAGGTCCATCTCACTTGTAACCTCTAGCAGGTAATATGGTGGTAAAACTTTGCCAGGTAGGGAAAAACATTTCCACTCTTTGCATTGAGGCATGCAGCCAATAGATTTAGTCCACAAGATTGCGCTACTGCTCTTCAGTTGGGTACAAAAACAGTTGACAGATTGAGGCTATGCTCCCTCAATCTGAGTGCATGGACGTCATTTAATAGCAAATAATTATCGTTATTTCAAAACAAAGGTGGTTGTTTTAAAATAACAATTATTTGCCATGAAACAATGGCCATCCACTAAAATTTCAACAGTGTGTAAATATAGCCACTCCTGGGTTTGGTTGCAAAACACTGAGCAAAAATACTGTGTGGGAACATAGCCTGAAACATGTTTGCGCCATTTTGTGGACAAGATGATCTCTGTGTTGTATACTCAATGTGAAGGGGATTTATGGGGTTGTATAAAAATAATGAACTGTACTGAAAATGCCATTGATTTCAATGCACTACAGATGAAAATAACTAACATGTCAATTACTGCCACTGCCGCAGCAAACAACGGACGTTGTTCAATACATTGTGTGAATAACGGCCACTGACTTCAATGCAACACTTTTTTTTAATGACAAGAACGGCCGTTGTTGTAATTGCGAACAATGGCCATTCTTGTCATAAAAATATGTTGTGTGAACATTGCCTAAAACTGAATTAAAATTTCATTAGGATGGTGTCTAGGAAATGATACTTGCTACATAATCTTTGTCTAGGCCATGGGTACATAAATTATTGAAAAAAAATACATAGAAAATGTATGTTGCATTTATAGGTGTCATAGTTTTAGACTATGTTAAATACAACTTTGAGTTGTCTACAAAATTAACCTAATTAAGACAATATAATGCAAAAACCAAATATATTACTAGAAGTAAATAAAATACATATTGCCATCATACTGCTTTTAAACAAAGCTATTATACAGGGGCCGGTATATTACCAGTAATTCTCGTATACATACTGTTACTGACCAAACCCAAGTACCAAGATCAATATTACTAATTATACCACTAAATAGGGATAAGTAATACTGCCACACCATAACCACAAATTACCACCACACAGTGACTGAAAAAAATCTTCATACTTTTTTTTTGAATAAAACTGATCACACACAGACCACTAATGCCAATAATACCGCTATAAAAGGGAGAAATATTACCACTGCACCCGGAACTCATATTATCATCACCTAGGGACTAAGACACCATAATGATAAGGGGGTGGGGCTAAAGTTTAAGTCACAATTCTGATCAAAATCTTAATTTTAATGGAAAATTAATCAAATGAATTTGGTCAGTTGCCGAATCCTACCTGGACCCAAACCAGTCACTACTGACACAACAATATTTACACAGTATGTAGATGGTGAGAAAATCTGTTTGTTAGAACCATAGGTACTCTTTTAAAACCAAAGATATTTAGGCCATATCCTTGACCCCTGTTTTGCTCGTTGAGGTGGTCTCACATGTTCTCATCTCTCCCCATTCAAGTCTATGGAGGTAGTGAATAAGCCGCACCACTACTGTACTGTGTTACTATCGTTGTTTTACATACCTAAATTATTCATAGGGTGCAAATAGCAGTAAAAGCTTTAAGAGCTAGATTATAGATTATGTTCATAACCATTTTAGAATCTAGTCAAAAGAAAACACAGCTTTACATCTGAATTGGCCTTTACAGAGTTATCACAAGGCATAAACGCTGCCATCCCAAATAATGAAATTCCGCATTCAGCTCTGCGGTGCCTCCTTCTATTGCTGATTATGGGCCCAGTTGTGTTTAATCATTTAGCATTATTGTAAGAACTGGTGTTAAAGAAACAGAATGGAACTGATGAATGAGCTGTGTTTTTTTTCTTGTTTCTGAATATTCCATTTATTATCACTTTTACCACTCGCGCAGTTAGAAAATATGACAGTTCAGGCTATTTAAATTGCGTTTCATTACTTAATTTGATAATAAAATCCAGAAAAAGCTTTAAGTTTTGGCATTTGCGTCTTTATAAATGTCACAATCGTTAGGATAGAGTAAATCTGTATGTATAGAAGTCCCCCCTCTCCCCTCCACCCCGCACACATTCCCTCTGCTAATTTACTGATGAAAAAATTATTAAACCAACTGTAGCCATTTTACAGATGAGAATCTAATCAACGATAATGGCATTAAAGTACGACCACACAATTAAAACACTTTCTTCTTTCTTAACCTTTAAATTTTAAGCAGATGAATATGCTCTTATTACAGAAAGATCTTTTTTTTTCCAGTGAGTTTAGCAGGAAAAAAAATGATCAAAGTACATTTGTGCCGATTTTGTAACCCAAAGAGCTTTGTGACAGGCAGTTATTTAATGTATCTTACAGTATAAGACATTTCAGATATGCCAATAAATATTTTATCACTCTGAATGTTAACAACGACATTGAACTATTCCATCGCATTAAATTGCTAGTTCTATTCTGGGTAGAAGGAAGGTTTTAACCCAGCAGTTACCAGTTTCTTATCTTCTGTGTATCTTTTTCTAGCTTACATGTACTTGTAGCTATACAGTCTATTACCATAAAATGTGTATAAATATTTTTTTTCTTGGGATTTTTTACACTTTGATGTTTATCAGAGCAGTTTTAGTTTACTGTATATACTGAGACAGCATGTAGAGTGTTGCAACATGCAGGAAGTGACCCCTGAACACTGTCCACATCATATTATATGATACTATAACAAGTCACCCCCAGCTACACTGCAATCCAGTAGCTGCAACTTCACTTTAAGAGTCCTCTCGGTCCACTCAGTCTCTCATAGATGTGCCCCACTCAATCTGTTTTATCCAGCTCCAATGAGAAAAGTCAGACAAGGAATGGATCAACACACAAAATTGTACTGTTACAAGTGATAACTCCCTGTCTCTCTGTTCTGATTCCTGTCACAGGACAGATTTTCATGTTTTCTATGGCAGCACTGTCAATGGAAATACTCAGAGCTGTCAGCTATAAACCAGTCTCTTTACTCCACACTGTTGCTATACAAACATTTAAACCTCTTCCCAATTTTCTTATCACATTGATCGGTCTTCCCCTGCAGCCTTTATTCTGTCAGCTCTGCTGGAGACCTGTCCGCACTACTAGGTGGTCTACCGTAATTTTCAGAGTCTCCCAAATGTTTTAAAAAATAAGTGTGTATGATTTTAGGAGGAAAGGAGATTAGTTTCAGGGAACAAATGTGTTCATATGAATCTTAATGTAGTATGTTAGTATGGAAAATGTTACAAACTCTATGATCTTGGACTCCTAATGTCATTTTTGGAATTGTGCAGGATCTTCCACATAGTTTAATCAATGCTGTACAAATGTTTGAAAGAAACCATGGAGGGAATGTACTAAAGGACACCACTTTATATACTCTTCTTAAGAGAAAGTACCATTAAAGCAACTCTGTATCCACTTACCATCTCACCAAACCGCTAGTACCATCCATTTGAATCATCCAAAAAATTATCTTTAAGGGTATAAACCCACACACCGTATATGCAGCGTATTTACTGCTGCGATACGCAGCAAACTCGCAGCAAACTCGCAGCAAACTCGCAGCAAACTCGCAGCAGATTAGATCTAAATAACTGAACACAGCATCAAATCTGTACCAACAAACCTGCTGTGTATTTGTTGCGTATCTGCTGTGTATACGGTGTGTGGGTTTATACCCTTAAACTTGCAGCGCTGTGTCATACTGGCGTGCCTAGAGTGTCTGTGCCCCAAGTCTGCAATGCCTCTCCCTTCTTTGTCCCCCACCCTCCTCAGCATTAGGAATGCCGGAAGGCAGGATTTCTATTCATCATTTGTTTAAATAGTTCACCTGTGTCGCTATGGTACATGTGCACTGCTTAGACAGATGATAAAAAGAAATGATAAACTGATCAATTATCAGCGCTGTGTTGATCATTCAGGAAGAGAAGATAGGTGTGACAGTATTGGTGCAGTTACATCATTATATCTGTAGTAGTTAAGCAGGAGACGGTCCGAGAACTTTAAAGAGAATCAATCATGGGCGAAAATTTTAAAAAAAAAATTCAATAATTAGATTAAAATTGTTATTTTCTTAATATTTGTAATTAGGATTAATTACTTTTATGGCCGCGTTTTTGCAATATACACATTTTCTTTTCCTGTCTCAAAAGAGCCGGCGCGCGTCAGGAAGCTCCCGGCATGCCGAGCGGCGGGAAGGGCTCCCATGAGCCTTTGCCACCGCTCTGTAAATACACAGTGATCCCGCGCTATACAGCGCAAGATCGCCGTGTATGTCTATCCTAACTGGGCCTATTAGTCTGTCCCTGAAGATACAGACTGCCTGTGATTACGTCACAGTGGTGCGTTCCAGCGCTGGAACGCAAGGGACGTAATCAAGATGGCGCCCGACTTTACTGCACTGCTACAGAGGACTGGGTAAAGTATAAGATACAGACTGCACAGGCAGTCTGTATCTTCAGAAATAAACTTCATGAAGATACAGACTGCCCGTGCAGTCTGTATCTTATACTTTACCCACTCCTCTGTGTGGGATTAGGTAAAAGCATAAGATACAGACTGCACAGGCAGTCTGTATCTTCAGGAATAGACTTAGGGAGAGAGAATCTTTTATTATAGGGACAGTTAATATCAGGTGATTGGTTCTCTTTAAGGGAAACAAGTCTAGGCAAGTATTTTTTTCATTTTACTGACAGAATTTCATTTGGGGTGGTCATTAAACTGTGTGGTGCACACAAAGAGACATGCTACTGATTGTGGTGGTACTGTTGGGGCATAATATTGTTTGTGTGAGCGTACTGGTGGAACATTATACTGTGTATGTGAAATATGGGGGTGCTATGAAGGTATACTAATGTATGGGGGCACAAAGGAGGCATTATACTGTGTAGCAGTCATAAAGGGGAATTATACTGAGTAGACGCTATAAGGGGGCATAATACTATGTGTGGAAGCCAAAAGGTGGCTAAATACAGTGTATGGGCCAAAAGAGGGCATAATATTGTATGTGTGGGCTATTAAAATGCATCATACTTGGGCCATAAACAGGTGTAATACAGTGTGAGGGTCATAAGGAGCTGGGCATATAAAATAAATTAAAGGAAGTCCAGCCAAAATTATTTTTTAATATGTTATTACTTATGGAACGTTAGACAAATTCCTAAAGCATTAATTATGGGAAATGCACATATATGGCTATTTCCCTTAATTTAGTAGATCAGGCAGGGTTCAGCTTCCCTAAATAACTGTGACGTCATGAATCAGTTGTACTTCCTATGGAGTGTCCAACAGGGGGCACACTATATGTACAAGTCTATGGCACTGTATTGTCTAGGGAAGTGTATGTAATGTAGTGTAATGCACACTATGCTCTATTGATTTAATACATTTATGGAATACTTTGGGGAGCAAGGACACTTGGTCCCCAAATGGTGGGTACCAAGCAGGGAGGGAGAGAGGTGCCTGTGCATCTAACTACCTCCCCTCCTCCCTCCCTGCTGTGGGACAGATACACACTACTAATCCTCCCATCATGTGCTCATAGTATGAGCAGATGATGGGGGAGTAGTACCAGGGCCATCACCAGCACCCGCCGCCACCACTGCACAGCCGTTCACATCCCCTGCCGACTCATTCCCTGATGTCACCCCCGGCAGCTCGGATTTCACACTGCGAGTTTGCAGCGAAAAAAAAAACACAAGAATAGAGATGTGCCATAATAGAGATGTGTACGGACCATATTACTTCAGAAATAAAGTCTGCATTATTTAAAATAAACGTTCTTAAAAAAATTTCCCTATTCTGACTCCTAACACTTTTTTATCTTTTAGCCTGCATGGCTGTGCGGTGATCTGTAGTTTTATTTAGTAGCACGTTTTTATGTGGTACTAAATTTGGTGGTTTCTCCGCTTGCACCATTTACCATGCGTGATCAGGAAGGTGATAATCTTATAATATGCACAATAACACTTCAGCTATCAGGGCGATGATGGAGACTGTAGTCATGTAACACACACTTCAGCTATCAGGGATGATGGGGGTTGTAGTCATGTAACACTGTAACGCCTGAAGTAGTGGATCCACTGAGCCGACACCAGCGATGGCACTAAACCGCACCAGGGAGCGGAGTCTAAGGGGCCAGGCTTGCTGCGGCAGGCGACCCCCAGGTCGCTACCCCTGGTTTGGTTGCTAGTGACAGCAGGCGAGGCGAGGCAGGAGCAGTAGGCAGGAGATGGTGCTGGCAGAGGTCTGTAGGCGTAACCGCAGGTGACAGGCTGAACACAGGAGCAATAGTGTGACAGAGGAGCAGGAACCAGGAACAAGGACTAGGGACCAGGTAGCGGACAGGAATCAGGAACAAGGACTAGGGAGCTGGGCCAAACGCTATGGGAAGCATGTAGAGGCTCCAACACCTGGAAGGGGGCAGGGCTGGAACTTATAGGGGAGTGATTAACATACAAGCCAATTAGGAGCGCACTGCCCCTTTAAATCTGAGACAGCCGGCGCGCACGTCCCCGTCTCCTAGGGCACAGCGACGGGCAGGAGCGCGGTGAGGTGAGGCGCCCCCCGGGGCCGAAGCAGCGCCGGGTCCCTGCATATGGACACCAGCTGCTGCAGAAGTGGGAGAGAGGGTGCGGCGGCGGTCCAGAGCACGGGACGCCGCCGTGGCCCTAACAAACACACACTTAAGCTATCAGGGATCAAGGGGATTGTAGTCATGTAACACACACTTCAGCTATCAGGGCGATGGTGGGGTTTGTAGTCATGTAACACACTTCAGTTATCAGGGATGAAGGGGGTTGTAGTCATGTAACACACACTTCAGCTATCAGGGATGATGGGGGTTGTAGTCATGTAACACACTTCAGCTATCAGGGATGATGGGAACTTGTAGTCATGTAACACACACTTCAGCTATCAGGGTGATGGTGGGGGTTGTCATCATGTAACACACTTCAACTATCAGGGATGATGGGGGCTGTAGTCATGTAACATACATCAGCTATCAGGGATGATGGGGGTTGTAGTCATGTAACACACTGTAGCTATCAGGGATGATGGGAACTTGTAGTCATGTAACACACACTTCAGCTATCAGGGTGATGGTGAGGGTTGTAGTCATGTAACACACTTCAGCTATCAGGGATTATGGGGGTTGTAGTCATGTAACACACACTTCAGCTATCAGGGATGATGGGGGTTGTAGTCATGTTACACACTTCAGCTATCAGGGATGATAAAAACTTGTAGTCATGTAACACATACTTCAGCTATCAGGGTGATGATGGGGGTTGTAGTCATGTTACACAATTCAGCTATCAGGGATGATGGGAGTTGTAGTCATGTAGCACACACTTCAGTAATCAGGGATGGTGGGGGTTGTAGTCATGTAACACACTTCAGCTATCAGGGATGATGGGGGTTGTAGTCATGTAACACACACTCCAGCTATCAGGGATCAAGAGGGTTGTAGTCATGTAACACACACTTCAGCTATCAGGGATGATGGGGGTTGTAGTCATGTAACATACTTCAGCTATCGGGGATGATGGGAACTGTAGTCATGTAACACACTTCAGCTATCGGGGATGATGGGAACTGTAGTCATGTAACACACTTCAGCTATCAGGGATAATGGGGGCTGTAGTCATGTAACACTTCAGCTATCAGGGATGATGGGGGTTGTAGTCATGTAACACACACTTCAGCTATCAGGGATGATGGGGGTTGTAGTCATGTAACATACTTCAGCTATCGGGGATGATGGGAACTGTAGTCATGTAACACACTTCAGCTATCAGGGATAATGGGGGCTGTAGTCATGTAACACTTCAGCTATCAGGGATAATGGGGGCTGTAGTCATGTAACACTTCAGCTATCAGGGATGATGGGTGCTGTAATCATGTAACACACTTCAGCTATCAGGGATGATGGGGACTGTAATCATGTAACACACTTCAGCTATCAGAGATGATGGTGGTTGTAGTCATGTAACACACTTCAGCTATCAGGGATGATGGGGGTGTAGTCATTTAACATACTTCAGCTATCAGGGATGATGGGGGCTGTAGTCATGTAACACACTTCAGCTATCAGGGATGTTGGGAATTTGTAGTCATGTAACACACACCAGCTATCAGGGATGATGAGGGTTGTAGTTGCACTATTCCAGCTGGATTCGGGCGGCAGAGTAATGTGCAGGCTACAGCCCCCCTCCCCCTTCACAGTTGCAGCTATGCCGACCTTTTGCTCACCCCCCACATTGCTGATGCCGGCCCAAGACTGTCCCGACGGCCCCCACCTCACAGCCATCCACCTCCTGTCAGATCTCCTCCTCGCCTCCCCCACCTCCAGCCTTCTCTCCCGGACCGTGCAGCTCTCAGCCGCTCTCTTTCCTCTCCTGCCGCAGACGCTGCTCTGTAATACTATACTGACCCAGGACCCCGCGTACACCTCGACTCTTGTCAGATACTCACCGGGCCCAGCTCTGTCTCATGCCTGGTGCCTGTGGAGGGGGGAAGCTCATGCTGCTCCTCATTTTATTTTATAAGACCTCAGCACTTTCGCAGCTGCCAAGCCCCGCAGTGGCACACACGTGTCCCCGGGTCGGCGGTGTCCCCCGCGGCGATGTGAGAGGCAGGAGTGGCCGGCGGCAGCTGCTTGTTGCGCGGAAGATCAGGGTCCCAGGTCTGTGTTCGCAGGGGTGGCACAGAAAGAACATGACAGGCGCTCAGGTAGCCGCCTGTAATCTTCTCCGCACTATACTCTGTTAAACTACGCTATTTTGTAGTTTAACAAAGTATCGATACCAGGAAATCCTGGTACCGAACCGTTTTTTTGCCCTGAAAATCGATAGTAGTATCGATTTTTCGGTGCATCGTGCATCCCTACAAGGAGGTAATGTATGCTAATGTATGCTTTGGGCTGTGGGGTTAAAGGGGCCGAGTTACATACTCGCAACGGAATGAAAATTCTGCTCCGGGTATGTAACCCAATTGAGCTTCCCACTACATGGATTGACAGCGGATTTTGCTGCAAACTTGCAGTGTGAAATCTGCTTTGCATCCGGTAGGTGTGAAGGCACCCTTAAGGCTGCTCGTTAACTAAATCTACACCTGATGAAGGCGGGAATGCCGGTTTCAGGGCCGCCAGATTCACAAAAAGGCATGGCTGGGGAAAAGTGGGTGGAGCCCAATTACAATCTTCCATAGTATTTAATTATCGTTAATTAGCTCTACTTTGTCACAAATTGTGCATTTTGCTGTAAAACAGTGCAATTTTGGGCGTGATTTTGGCAAAATAGGGCTAATCAACACTAATTAAATGCTATATGTGAACATAGCCTTATGCTGCGTTTACACAAAACGATAATTGGCCCGATCGTACGATTAACGATATCGGAGTAATGATTTTTTTTTTTTCATAACGATCAGCGTTTAGACGGTACGATATATCATACGGAAAATTCGTTTTGCAATCGCTTAAGCCTATCTCACACATCGGTTAAATCGGCGAACGACTGTTCACACGGAACGATCTGCGAATTTTTTTGCAAACGATCAACGACGATTTGAGAACATGTTCAGAGATCACAATTAACGATTTCTCACTCGTCGTTTGATCGTTCGCTGCGTTTACATGTACGATTATTGTTCGAATTTGATTGTTATCGCGCAAATTAGCACGATAATCGTTACGTGTAAACGCAGCATTAGCCCAAACCCTTATTTGCATTTAATGTCACTAAATTATAAGTTTGGTTAATTAGCTAATTAAATGCTATGTGTGAACATAGCCTAAAATAAATCATTTAGTAATCTCGGTTAAATGTTCAGTTTTGATTTAGGTCATATTTAACCCTGCCTTGAGTCCAAAAGAAATTATGTGGCAGGCCATGAATTGAACAGTTCATGCCCCAAATCTTACAAATGTTTCTGAATTATTTTTTTCTTCAAAAAAAAAAAAAAAGCAGGGAAAACCTTTAGTTAAAGCTATTGATGAAGATGATGGAACCAGTTGTTTTTTGTGGTTTTCCCATCTTAGCAAGTTAAATATATAGAATATGTTGTTTCTGTTCTGATAGATGGGTCCACCAGTGATCATAAGAACAAAGGGACTGAGAGAGACTCCACTAAGATTTTCCTTTAAGACCAAGAGATTTCTGCAGTTAACTTACGATCCCTGAGGTCCACAATGGTCTGTATAGGGGGAATAAAATCAGAAATAATTCCAAAATACCTTGTACCAGTATGGTTTATAGCATGGCGATTAAAAAGTAATTATTACGTTTTATGGACTACGTTGAAAGGTGATCTGGGGACATAAACAGAATTTAGCAGCCAGCAATGACAAAAATATTGCACAACAGGAGAAATTACCAAGAGACACAAAGCTGTAGACAACACAATTACATTACCTTCAAAAATGGAACTCCGTTGCCTAGCATGTTATCACTAAAATGTGAAACTGTGAAACAAATTAGCACCTTAAAAAAGCTGTGTCACGGAAGGATATTTACGAAGCTTAGTTAAAGTTATAAATGAATTTCCTTTTAATAAGATATTAATATCTGATGATGGTTTATTTGATACATGATGGCTTCTAGCTGTCATTAAAGGCTTGCACATAAATGCTTGTAACGGTTGTGCATGGATGCTTGTAATGTAGATAATGTCTTTTTAAACTTGACGGGTTTTACATTTTATAACTGTTTAATTTTTTTCTAAAAAAAACATTTGGCTAGTAGGTGTTTATAGTCTTTTTCTAGAAGTCTAGAGATGTCACTGCAATGCTACTAGGGAGGCAATTAAAAGGGTTGTCCAGCTAAACGTTTTTTTTCTTTCAAATCAGCTGGTGTCGGAAAGTTATATTAATTTGTAACTTCTATTTAAAAAGCTCAAGTCTTCCCATACTTATAAGCTACTATATATCCTGCAGGAAGTGTTGTTTTATTTACATTTAGACACAGTGCTCTCTGCTGACGCCTCTGTCCATGTCAGGAATTGTCCAGAGGAACCGTTTTTTCACAGGACAACCCTTTTAAATTGGAACACTTACATTACACTTACATAAAAGCCTCTGTTATCACCATACTCAGTCTCCACCACTTCCTAGTGCTGGGGTTGGCACAGGACACTACCACTCAGCCAGTCACTGGCCACAACAGTGTTCAGCCTAAGACAGTGATTGGGTAAGCGGGAGTAGGAGGCAGCAGAGAATGGGTGCCAGGATAAGGAGACTGCTGGGAGCTAGATAGGTAAGTACAGTTTTTTTTTTATTTTCATCATGCAGCTTGGGCATATTTAATGTATAAAAACTGCATCAGACAGCCCCTTTGAGGATGTTTAGTGTGTGAAGAGCCTTCCATGTTTCTTAACAAGGTGCCTAAAGATTGCCTACACTATATATTAAGTACCGTCCTTAAGCAGTTCCCTATGTAGAATAGATAAAGCTTTCTTCCAAAAAGGTTCCTTCTTTACCAATTTGAATATCCCAAATATCGGGGAGGTCTGTAGAATCTTATTTTCCTTTAGACTTTCTCTTGCATATTTCAAATGAAATTAAAGGGAATCTTTCTCTTTGTCCAAATCCCTATTCTAACTCCAGTTCTTCCCAACATCGTATTTTGCCATCCTTAAAAATATCAATAATATATTTTACTCCCTTTTCCTCCAGAATAGATTTGTTGGGAAACCGTCCTAATTCAATTAAACTTTGATTGTACCACAATGGAGTACACTCAAAAGATCCGGTCCGAATCACACTCACATTCAACAATTTCCAACTTTTGTTCAGTGACACTGCTGTTGGGAAACCACCCAGATCCCCTTGTCTCAATTGCCCTGCTTTCAGCACCTCAACTAAGGGCCCTATTCCACGGGCCGATTATCGTTCGCATATTCATTAACGATAAATGATCCAAACAACCACTATTGCGAAAGACCTGAAATCATTCACCCATTTACATGGAACGATAATCGTTACTTATGATCGTTCTTGTGGTCGTCTTGTCGTCGCTATTGCGTTCGTCACTACTGCGAACGACATCTTATTCAATGCAAATGAATTTCGAACGAGCAACGATAAAAATAGGTCCAGGTCTTATTAAATTATTATTTCTCGTTCGGTTGTTAATCATTAACTGCTATTCAAACAAACGATTATTGTTTAGATTCGAACGATTCAGCGATAATCTGAACGATAATCGTCCCGTGAAATAGGGCCCTAAGTCTACACGATTTCCATTGCACCTATCCAACAAATACTGCAAAAACTCCTCCTCTTTCCAATGCAAGATATAACTAAATTGAGCTGCAAGAAAGTACAATTTAACAGCTGGTACTGCCCGGCCCTCTGCCTCTTTACTTTTCATTAAATAATCCAACTTAATGCGCACTTTCTTCCTCCCCCATATCAGATTTTTAAATAACACCCTAATCTTTCTATAATATCTTTCCTCAACCCAAATCGGTGATACAAAAAAAGAGTAGTTTTGGAAAAAATACTGACTTAATTAAGCAGATCTTTTCCGCTCTAGATAGGGGTAGCTCATTTCATCACTTGGACTTATTTTCTAACTCTTTCAACACAGGTTCCAAATTATTAAGTAACAACTCTGAAATTCTACCAGATATATTCACGCCGAGGTACTTAAAACTATCCTCATCCTTGATTATTTTTAGCTTAAGGGTTTTACTGATATTTACATCACCCAACAGCAACAACACAGATTTTTCCCAGTTAATACTGAGCCCAGAAAATCTACCAAATTTTTGTATTTTCTCAATAATATATTCTATATGTTTATCTGGATCAACTACAAACAAAAGGAGGTCGTCAGCTTACAAAACTATTTTGTCCTCTCTCCCCCATGCTCCAAAGCCACAAATCCCTGCATCCTCTCTGATAGAACAAGCGAAGGGGTTCTATTGCCAGTGCAAAGAGCAGGGGGAGAGAGGACAACCTTGCCTCGCGAAAGAAAAAGGATGGAAGAGCTAGGGATTATATCAGAAAGACAATGGGAAAAAAATGTATGGGAATATTGGGAAGGTAGGGATAAGAGCAGGGTATTAAATAGTCCAATTTAATATACTCTACCGTTTACATTATATTCCTGGTCGGCTAAAACAATCATGGAATATGAGAGGTTGTATTATAAGGCGAATAATATTAGGCAAAAAACCAAGTGGGGTAATATGAATACAATAACCTAAGGGAAGCTGTTTTAGCAGTCCAGAAATATGATATGCTGCTTCTGGATTGATTGGCTTGCCGATCAGTCCCTTGGGGTAGGGTTGGGTGGGTAGGGGGGAGTTGTAGAAGGGATTTTATTTACACCACGGAAGAGAGGGTGATTGATTAAAATGTAAGGTAAAAATCTCTCTCGTTGTTTTTGGTTGTAAATGGCTACTGCCAACTTAAAGAACCAAAAGTAGGGGTCAAGGGAGGAAGAGGGAAGAAAGATTATTTTTTTTTAGGTGTGTGTATTTATATGTATGGGTGTGGTGTATGTATGTATATCTATATATTCTTTTTTTTTTCTTTTTTATTATAATTTTTATTCATTTATTTATTATTTACTTATTTTATTCAGTTTTTCTTCCCCCCCCCCCCTTTCTCTGTGAGTAGAAATGAAAAGAGTTAATTGCTGAATCTGAGTATAAGTTGTTAGAAAATGAGTAAATTAAAGACTTGGATAACACCAGAGGTATGAGTGAATAAAAGAGGATTAAGGATTGGGAGGGACATTTTAGATGTTTTCTCCCAGTTGGTGTCAAGGTATGAGAGACTAATTACTACTTATACCGGTTCTCCTAACCCCTACTCTTTGGGTGGGCAGAGGGAAGAACTGAGGAATAAATGTGGTAAGGGGTAGGGGCTATAAGGGGGGCGATGGGTGTGATATATGCACATTAGTTCCCCTTTCAGCCGACCCTAATAATCAAAAATTTTGCACTGTGCTCTGGTTCTCTAAGTAAATATGGGGGTGCAAATTAAGGCACCATGAATTACCCTGCAACTATCATAACTTAGGTGAAACAATTGGAAGTTGTCTCTTCCCCCTATATAAATATTTTATTTATTTATTTATTTATTTTTCTCCTTCTGGATAAACTCCTTTTTTTTCTCTTCTTTTCCTATAAATTTAATAATTTATATTATTATTATTATTATTATTATTATTATTATTATTATTATTATCATTGTTGTTGTTGTTGTTGTTGTTTTTCTTATTATTTATGATAACAAAAGTAATAATGTATGTGTATATATGGCTGTATGTGTGTGTGTATGTATGTATGTGTATATATATATATATATATATATATATATATATATATATATATATATGCAAAAAAGGGGTCCGTGGAGCCTCAGTTACGAGTCTCAAAACACGGGAATAGCCAGATATCCCTCTCTCCAGAGAAGGAAGCCCATTTCCAAGGGGTGCCTCCTAGTGGGGAGACCACCAAACCACCCTGATACGTAGTCCCTCAGGTCCTCACTCTGTTGCGAGCTTTGGGACCTAAACAGTGATTGTTGTGTTTTGTTGGTCTATTTATCATTGCCCCAGTAGCCAGAATCCTGCTCCACACTGACGAGGGGCAAATACCCCGAAACTGCAGTCTGCGGATGGATGCCTAGCCTTGGTAACCCTTGTCTTATGTCGTTATACTCGCCACAGAGTTAGACTTTGACTTACAGGGGCCACCCTGGTGTTTCCCTATTTAGGTCCCAAAGCTCGCAACAGAGTGAGGACCTGAGGGACTACGTATCAGGGTGGTTTGGTGCTCTCCCCACTAGGAGGCACCCCTTGGCAATGGGCTTCCTTCTCTGGAGAGAGGGATATCTGGCTATTCCCGTGTTTTGAGACTCGTAACTGAGGCTCCACGGACCCCTTTTTTGCATATTCAAATTTTGTATGGGACAATCAATGGAGACTTGTAAATGAGTACTCCATTGGAATTTTTCACTGTTCTCCCTGAGTTCAGTGATTGTTGTGTTTTGTTGGTATGTATATATGTGTGTATATATATATATATATATATATATATATATATATATATATATATATATATATATATATACAGTATATATATATATATATATATATATATATATTTATATTATTATTATTATTATTATTATTATTATTATTATTATATAATAATAATAATTTTTTTTTTTGATGGGGTTTAAGAAAGAGGAAAGGATTTTTTTCCCCTTTTCTTTCTATTTGTATTTTATATATTAATGAAAAAGAAGTGGTTCTCCAGGTTGGTGTCAGCTACAAAATTAAATTAAAGAAATATGTATATAAATTAAGGAGAAATTTTGATAATGTATTTCATTTTTTTTTTCTTTGTGTTGATTAAACAAAAATTCAAAAATAATTTTGTGACAGTCTTTAATATGCCTATGGTTTCTCACCTTGATCTCATGTTTTACTATAGAAGCTGGAATTGGATCGTTTCATGCTGTACGCACATGGACCAGACCTGTGTAGAGAGTCAGATCTGCGGCATGCCATGGCAAACTGCTTTGAAGCATTAATGGGTAATTATTGTAAAGTTTACATTTTCTCATTGTCATGCTAACACACATACTGATTTTTTCTTCCTTACCTTTCCTGTTGGTTCGAGATGAACGGTGCAAAGCAACTGAACTTGGGGGGGGGGGGGGGAGGATTATTTTACTCTACTGTTTTTTAATGTCACTTTGTGCAACTCCTCTTTGGAAATCTCAAGAAACAGGAGAAGTACACAGTTATATTGCCATTATCTGTACCCCTCCCTTTAGCTGCTGGAGCAACCAGTAACATGACGTTTATGCAATCCCCTAATATTTTCTCGGAAGATTAGCAGAGGTGAAGCATCACTTTACTGACATGAGTCAAAGAACATGTAGTGTTTCTTACACTGAAGGTGTTTGGTGGTTGTTTTTTCACAATATTCAAATGGCTCTAGTACATAGCACTATTGTGCATGACACTAATATTACCTGGAATGTTTCCAGGCCAATACCAACAAGTCAGAGGCCTTCTGCTAGTCCGATTTTTTTACCTCTATG
Organism: Dendropsophus ebraccatus; assembly: GCF_027789765.1. Classification (NCBI taxonomy): domain Eukaryota; kingdom Metazoa; phylum Chordata; class Amphibia; order Anura; family Hylidae; genus Dendropsophus; species Dendropsophus ebraccatus. The sequence goes on from NC_091455.1 coordinate 106,087,829, forward strand.
TAGGATGTGTTGTTGCTCCACTCAGTTGAGAACTTATTAACCATCCGTATAACCAGTGATAAGAGAATGTTAATGTGTAGTTTGGAAGTCTCCTACTATAAAGGTATACCTTTGAAAGGAAATCCCACGCCAGCCTTAGGAGTGTACGGTTAATAGCTCAGTGATAATTATTGCAAGTTTCATGTTTGCCTTACAGATAATGTCAATATATGTGACAAAAAGAAAACCTCCTAAAACGCAATGTGGAAATGCATTCTATCTCCTCATCAGTGTAAATGAAATTGGAATAACTTTTTATTATATTTGATCATGCACTTCAATCTGTACACAGGTGCAGTGTATTTGGAGGGTGGCCTTGAAGAAGCAAAGCAGCTATTTGGGAGAGTTCTCTTTTTTGATCAGGTAAATTGTTATGATTTTTGTATGGTTTAGGTAAGGTGTATCATTTAAATTTAGCACAATAGAATGAAGAAGGTAGTATTATAATCGATTTATGTTAATAAGCATAAAGCAATCTAAGTGTCTAAGTGCCAGAAGAGTTCATGAAATTGACATATTGGTTTGTGGTATTGAATTGCAGGTTCTGTGAATAGCCAGGCTTTCCCTTTCAAAGATACCATAAACAATTAAGAATTGAGGGTGTCAACTTAAAGTGTCACTGTCGTGAAATTTTTTTTTTCAGAAATCAATAGTCCAGGCGATTTTAAGAAACTTTGTAATTGGGTTTATTATCCGAAAAATGCATTTTTATCATGAAAAAGCAGTTTGAAGCTCTCCCCCCTGTCTTCATTGTTCTCCTATGGAGAGAGCTAAAGAAAAGACCAAAACAGGACAACAAAGAGTTAATCTACAAATCCCTCACGGGATATCTCCTGTGACAGTCACCAGTGACCTGTCTGAGCTCGGATTATAGCTGTCATCCAGCTCCGTGCCTGTAATCCTCTGTTATCTGCTTTCTGCTGCCGGCTAACTCCCTCCTTCCTCCTCCCCCCTCCCCTCTCCCTAGAGCAGACAGGGTACGGCTCCTGCAACAAGTCACAATTTTCAGATTTGGATCAGAGTGGATGAAAAAGAGGAAGGAGGGGGGACCTGGGAAAAGGCTTTTTACATGCAGATAATGGCAGATTTGGCTAATAAACCCAATTACAAAGTTTCTTAAAATCGCCTGGACTATTGATTTCTGCAAAAAAAAAAAAAAAAAAATACGACAGTGACTCTTTAAAGATCACCTGGAATATTGGTACAGAATGTAGCCCTTCTGAAACTGAACCAGACATAGAAGCAAGGACCATGGGTCATTTTCCTTTATACCTATCCTTTATAGAAACAAATAACTAGCATTCTGGGGAAGATAATCAAAAACAATCTAATTATTAAACCGAACAGTCTGAGAACGTCCCAGCTTATGAACAGTGACTCATGTTGTTTGAAAGTCTAGTGCATCATTAGAATGTCTAGTCTAAATGGGATTATATGGCAAAGTTTTATGCCATAAATCTCTGTTAAAAAGTGACACATTTTTGGGTACAATTAAGCCATGCCCGCATTTCAAAGAGCCATGTCACCATATGAAATATGCAGTGACAGAAGCTTTTTGGAGATTATACCTTGGAAGATCAGTAGGACAATTTCACTGCCTGTCTTATGATTGCTCCAACTAATTGAAAACTGGGGTCAGACTTAAAGTGGTTTTATTTACAGACAAAACATACCACGCATTTCTTAAGGAGGCTCCTCCTTTCTTCACGTCCACTTTTTCAGACGTCTCTGCCAGCAGTACAATGTCTGTTTTGTCTGTAAATATTTATTATTTTAAGTCCAGCCCTGTCATCCATTCTTCAAACAGCCATAGACAGGCTGCAGGACTGCACCATCTTTCCACGGATTTTCATCTCTCCAGAAGGCTCCTGTTGTTGCATCTTCACAGATCACAGTCTGGGCATCAGTAGCAGCTGTACTTGCAGTATTGTTCAGCACCTACAGTTTTGTGTTTGTAGTGCAACATATCTAGATAAGCGTAACACTGAACAATAGCACTTTATAAGAAGAAAGATGAGGGCACTGATCAGATTCGTGATCTCTTCTTTATTTAAGCGTACATTAAAAACTTACAGACATCTAAGTCACCACTTGGAACTTTGCAGAAAATTTTGGTTTTAATATGGTTTTAAATGTTGGTTTTGTAACGCCTACTCACACACGTCACGGAGTGAAGTCTTCTTGACCCCGAACATGTGAGAGAGGCGGTATCAGTAGAAGTGCGCATGCTCGCGAAACAGCTGTAATCACCCTGCTTCGTCAGTGCTTGGCGTCTACTATGTGGCCCTGGATGTCCGTAAGTTTTTAATGCACGCTTAAATAAGGAAGAGATCACGAATCTGGTGAGTGCCCTCATCTTTCTTCTTATAAAGTGGATTTGTATGCTTCCTGTATTTTCCTGAGTGAGCACCAACCAGTGATCCTAGATAAAATTTATACTAAGTCTAACAACTCCGAAAAACAAAAAAAAGCTCCTAAGCCGGAATCAGCAGCAGTGATGGTAACTGTGTACTTTTTCTTAAAACTGAACAATAGCACCTTTGTGTGGTCCAAGTGCTATCTACACATTTTGCTGGTGCCCTGTGTTCCATCTTTTTTTTTTCTATTTATTTTCCCCATGGAGCATGGCTCAATAGTGTCTAAAACACATTGAAAAATAAGCTGGTGTTTTGGGGCACTTTGCACCAGATTATTAGTCAATGTGCTTTTAATTATCCCCTCCACTGTATGATTTTTAGCACTGTTTTTTCACCTACTCCATGTATGAATGTTGCATCATTAAAAGAATAAGTAACCAATGGGGCTCTCTGTGCATGTTTGGTTTGCCAAAACCATCTTATTGCAAGCAATTTATTTTCTCCCTAATTTCCAGAATAATGAATGTATCACTTTCATCATGTTTAAAATGTCAAGTTTTCCTCATAAATACACAGTGCTAGCTTTCCATGCCATCTGATAATTACATGTATATTTTCCTCTTTAGAAAAGAATAGCATTGTAATCCCGTAGAAGCATTTGTCAGGCTCTGCGTCTTCTAATACATCATGTTTAAGTACAGTTTGCAATACCCCATGGTGTCTGCTAATTTTATGTTGTTTTTTTTTTCCCTGTCCCTAATTATTATCCCCGGGTTTATTTGCGGAAGTTCTCCTTTTCTCCACTGTAAGCCTTATTTAGTTGGAGCTGGAGGCAATGTCAGTTGTGTATAAGCTTTTTATTTTCAAATTAATTTGCAGGCAGTATTGGATTTTCTATGAGCCGAGTCAGCATCTAAAATAGTTGCGTATTTCAAGTAATGACATTTTATTTAGTGCTGTGGAATTTGCTAAATGATTGCCTAGAGCATTAATGACATTTTTCACCATCTCCAGGACCTGCGGGACGTGTGGCTTAATTATCCACTACACCCACTTCAAGTAAGCAAACTCTCTCCTCATTGTAATATATATAGTAGTGTTTATTGCCTTTTATTTATTTGCTGGTTCTCTTTGATTCCTTCCTGTGACACTCATGATACCAGTGTTGGATTTATTAACAAGCTGTGTGCTGTATACATATATATATCATCCTCTGAAGTGTGTAAACCGAACAACTGGAATTAGCTCTGCCTCCAACAAACATGAGCCAATTTCTTTTCTGTCCCGCGAGAACATTTATTTTAGTGACTTTTTTTTCCTCTCGCTCAGGGCAAATATGTCATATTTTATTTTTTATGATGTGAACAAGCCATTGTTTAAAGGAAGCCTTAATCTAGAACAACAGACATGCAGAACAGTTTTGCATACCGTTGAAACATTTTATTATTAATATTTAATATTAACTTTTCTGTTTGGCCTGGTCTTTTTTTTTAGTTTAATGCCAGATTCAATCCAAGAGATTGAACGTGAAATACTGAATTGATTATGAAACTGTTGTTTTCTATACTGTGCTTTTTCTATCCAATATTCTCAATTCACAAAGCCTGCAAATTATTAAAAGGCATTGAGTGATACATACGGCATTTAGAGGTGGCATTCATGTTTGTAATTTGCATATATTCAATACAGTTTATGTAATCGCTCATTTTTAAACCAGAACTACCTACTGCATGAATGCATACACATTACACAGTTCTAATGTTTCGTATGGCAGGAACATCATCATTGGCTCTGAGACACGAATAGGTCTAGAAGAGTGCTGGGATGCCATTGTATTGGCAATTCCACCCATCAGTGTACCTTGTGAAATGTCTGTACACTGTTATATGTTACAGTCATAATGACAGAAACAAAGAGAGTACCAAACCTTCATTAGATGAAGGTGATTTGCCACAGAAATTTGCAGAGCAGATTGCAGTACTAACAAAGTAGTAGTCTTCTGTCTTTGGTATGGTTTTTAAAATCTGCAGCATGTCAGTTTTTATTGCAAATTTTCCCCACTGAAATCAATGGTAAAATTCACAAAAAAATCTGTACCAAATCTGTGCAATTTTCATGCAGATTTGCAAATCTATAATCGGTCTAGTGTTCATTTACCCAAAGGGGGAGATCTGTCAAGACCGCCATACGTCGGTTTTGCCTAAATCCCTGCCCCCATGTTGAATTTATTTAAAGGGGCATGTCTCTCAGTGAACCTGGCAAACCTGAGGTTGCCATGTCCCCTCTGTGCCTTGTATTGCCTCGGCCACTGCTCAGCACAAACCCATACTCGCCACAATCAAGCTGTCGTGAAGGAATGGTTAGATAAAAATAATAATAAAAGTTATCCCATGGAATACCCATTAAAGCTGGGTTCACACTATGTATATTTGAGGCTGTATTTGTGAGGCTGTATAGCAACCAAAACCAGGAGTGGATTGAAAACACAGAAAGGCTCTGTTCACATAATGTTGTAATTGAGTGGATGGCCATCATTTAATGGCAAATATTTGCTGTTATTTTAAAACAACGGCTGTGGTATTGAAATAATGGCCGTTATTTACTGTTATATGGCGGCCATCCACTCAATTTCAACATTGTGTGAACAGAGCCTTTCTGTGTTTTCAATCCACTCCTGGTTTTGGTTGCTATGAGGACCTGACATGAGGACCAAATACAGCCTCAAATATACATAGTGTGAACCCAGCCTTAAACTAGAAGTCCTGTGAAAGCAGGGGGTGCTGGAACATAATGACCAAACTATACTTGATGACCCTATGTTTTCCCCCATATATGCCCCCCTTATGCTGCCCCCCATAGATGGCCCCCTTATGTTGTCCCCCAACAATTACCCCCTTATGCTTCTCCCTATAGGCGGCCCCCTTTGTAAAGCAGGGGGAAAAACTGACCTAACACGCTCCCCAGTCGGCTGTCTTCTCCTCTTCTTCCCCGGCAGCTCTGCAGCTCCGGAGCTCAGTGTCCGCCGAGGCTAGTACTTCTGGCACAGGTAGCGTCTCTAACACACACTCCCTGTGCCGGAAGTACTGGCCGCGGGCGCACACTGTGCTCACTGGTTCCTGTGCTGACCGGGGATAGGACGGGACGCCAGTGCTGTGGCATCCTTTCCTATCCCTGGTCAGCACAGGTACCAGTGAGCTCAGTGTGCGCCCACGGCCTGTACTTCCGGCACGGGGAAGTACTAGCCCCGTCTGACACTGAGCTCCCCGGGAGGCCTGCTCGGCTGCCAGGTGCAGGCTATTTCACCCCTGGGGTCAGGACCATGGGCCCCCTGATGCGGCTGGGCCCCATAGCAGCCGTAGCGTAGTGGTAGTTCCGCCACTGGGTAGTTACATTTTAAATGTAAAGTGAAAAATATATAGAACTGAGAGTCCTCAAGAAAAAAACATACTATGACCAAATTGGTGAATTTAATAATAAAGTATACATAAAATTAGAAAATGTCGAACACAATAGTGTGTGTATAATTAGCATAAGTAAAGCATCAATAAGGTCATCATTAAAGTCCACATTAAAAGTCCATAAGGATAATAAAATTCTATAACAAATCCATATGCAACTGAGAAGCCGCTCACGCACCAGATATTTGATGATGGTTTACCAGTCTTGTATGTATTTATTCATGGACAGAGTAGCAACTGGCTTGTAATACAGAACTCGTTCACTGCAGTTATAAAATAGAAGCTACAATGTGTCTCTTCCGGGGGTGGACACAATGCAGCAATAGTGTAGTTGTAATCTCCACTTAGTCTCTGATTAGCAAGTTTGTTAGCAGAGTAGCGTGACGAGCTATCGGCAGAAGATGGTAGCAGAGTCCGGAAGTAGAAGAGGTCTGTATACGGAGGTGATGGATCGTAGTTGCTAGGATGTAGTTGATGATAGGTGTAGTAGTAGTAGTAGTAGTAGCAGCTTCTGTCATAAAGTGCTATACGCATTTCGGAAAGGACTCTTTCCCTCATCAGTAGCACATATTTCTGCATTGTGTCCACACTCGGGAGAGACACATTGTAGCCGCTAGTATCTGGCTGCTGTGAACAAGTCCTGTATTACAAGCCGTTTGCTATTCTGCCCATGAATGAATACACACCAGACTAGTAAGCCATCATCAATTATCTGTTGCATATGGATTTGTTATAGACTTTTATTATCCTTATGGACTTTTCATGTGGACTTTATGTGGCTGATGACTGTTGGTATGGTTTGAGAATATTGTTACTTCATATACTGTATCTATTTTTATGGCAACTGTGTGAATGATTAAGCTAGCAGTCCAAGGCTTTAAATTGTAATCAAACTGGTGAATTTAGAACCATAAGTCTGAAAATTGCCTCTCCTCCATTGTAGATTGATAACTGGTCATTGTTGAGTAAAAGACAGTTATAAATTACTCCCCCCCCTTGCTTTTTTGCAATTGAAAGGAAAAATGAGGATGGAAATGTGGTAGTTTACCCTTTCTGACCTTATGGTTGCTGTTGATGGTGGGCTTTATTCCCAAATATTGTGGCTATTTGTATTCTTTCTTTCTCAATACTAAAAGAAATAAAATTTAAGACAATTTCACTGACCTAGGCTACCAGGGATCTTATCATTAACACCTTCACTGCCCTATACCACCAGGGATTTTACCTATTGCTTCAAGGGAAACCTTTTGTTTAAAGAAAAGAAAATTGTGCGTATACTGGCAGATAGTTAGCCACATGTGGGTTTAGACATGTATCCTTGGTTGGCCATAAATCACCCTGGTGCAGATCAAATGCTTAAACCACATATTTAAGCAGAGATGTTGTGTGATGGCCATTTGATGACTTTCCCCTGTTATATGGTCATATACCCTTTGATCAAGACTGGGCAAGTGGAGGAATATTTGAATAAAAGTCTCAATATTGCCTTTGTCTTCCAAGATTGAGTGAGCCATGGATCGATCTGACTCCAGTCACGACTGGCTGGGAGCAGGAGAAATCAATTGTAGTCTATGTTATTGGAAAGGACAAAGAGAAAACAGGGTGTGTTTTCTTAGGTGAACATAAAAAAAAACAACACTTATGTATTTACTTGGTAAGATAATAATACTTTACTATTTTACATCCCTAACAGCACTTGTTTATCTTTGTTTTTTAGCTAAGAAATGCTATTTAATTTTACAAGCGGTTCAACAGTAGGTGGGCCTATATTTATCTCTGACAGGGTGACACACACATCATTTGTTCCCATTTAATGAGGGAAAATAGCTGTATTTCATTAAGCTGTATTTCATTAAGGTTTTATTTTTCCTACCTTTTAAGGGCCAGTTCACGCGGAATCCAGCCAGCCTCCGTGTCATACTGTCAGTCTATGGGAGGGCTCGCGCAGAAGAATTGACTTATCAATTTTTCTGAGCGGAGAGAGGAGGCGCGCAAGGCCCTCCCATAGACTGCCATTATGACACAGAGGCTGGGGGGATTCCCCTGCGGAGAGTTCCACTGCAGAATTCCACCAGTTTTACTCCGTGGGAACTGGCCCTAAAACTCCTTCTTGTGTGAAGTATGGACTATGGGGGTGATTTATCAAAGGGTGTAAAGTTTAGACTGGTGCAAACTGCCCACAGCAACCAATCACCGCTCAGCTTCCAGCTCTTGTAAAATGAAAGAGGAGCTGTGGGCAATTTACACCAGTGTATGTTTTACACCCCTTGATAAATCTAGGCCTATGTGTCTTAATATAATGCATGTTTCTTTGAAGAAGACAGTTCAGCAAAAACAGTTATCTCAGCCCTTACTTAAAGTCCTATATAGAGGAAGAGGAGGAGAATGGAACCACCAAAAATGTTTTCCCAGCCCCTCCTTTCTGCTAATGAGTGATAGCTCTTGTTGCCTCCTGCTTGGACACAAGAGCTATCAGTCATACAGTAGCTCAGAAGAGTTGTTGGGAAAGCTCTCAATACAGACCAATCTGGGACATAACAATTAGATCCCGTTACTTAGCCCCTTGAGATGGCCAGGAGTTTAAACAAGAAAAATGCAAGCTGCTTAAGACCAGACCACAGGTATGACTTGGCCCCCCTTCCTGACCTCTGTCTACACTAGGGCTGTCAGTAGTTTAGGTGGCTTAAAACTGCTGACTGGTCCACTTTAAAGGGGAATTATCAGCAGGTTAGATGGATCTAACCTGCTGATCGTTCTCCAGTGGGCACAGTGTACTGAGGATAAAGGTATGTCTCTTACCTTTATCCTCAGCGCTGTTCCCGTGCTGTTAGTTGTGCCCAGTAAGCCGTTGGGAGCACTGGGGGCATGGCTACCGCCCTTCCGAGCAACGATCCGATCCCACTTTGCAATCTGCCCCAGCTAACCCCCTCCATTGGTAATCATTAGGGAGGTGGCCAGGGGTGGGGCTACAACCCTAGCCGTGCCGCCCCCTCTTATAGTTAACAATGGAGGAGGCAGGCCAGATTGGTTTTCAGAGGGGCAATATCCACACTTCCAGTACTCTGAACAGCTTACTGGGCACAACTAACAGCACGGTAACACGGTAATGGTAAGAGACATACCTTAATCCTCAGTGCCCCATGCCCACTAGGGAGCTATCAGCAGGTTAGATTTGTCAAACCTTCTGATAGTTATCCTTTAAAGGGGTTATCCAGTGCTACAAAAACATGGCCACTTTCTTTCAGAGACAACACAACTCTTGTCTCCAGTTCAGGTGTGGTTTGCAATTAAGCTCCATTCACCTCAATGGAACTGAGCAGCAAAACCCTGCCCAAGCTGGAGACAAGAGTGGGGCTGTCTCTGGAAGAAAGTGGCTATGTTTTTGTAGCGCTGGATAACCCCTTTAAGTTGATCTGGATTCACAATGCATTTGTTACGTTTACATCTTACATTTTTCATTTCACTGTTCTCTTACTCTCACTATCCTCACCGCCGCCCCCGTGCTGTTAATTGTGCCCGGCGAGCTGTTAAAAGCACTAAGGGCATGGCTACCGCCCCTCCATGCACCGATCCGGCCTGTCCCCGGGCAGGCCCTCTTTATTAATAATGATTGAATAATACACATGGCGAGCTGGCCCACTCCATTGATAACCATTAATGGGGCGGGCCGGCTGGGGGGAGGGATCGTCGTGTAGGGGATGAGGGTAGGGCCTCTGGCCAGCATGCCTCTTCTATGATTATCAATGGACTGGGGTCAGGGTGATAGGAGCACTGCTAACGGATTAACGGGCACAACTAACAGCATGGGAATGGTGCTCAGGATAAAGGTCGGAGACATATCTTCATCCTTAGCGCCCCGTGCCCACTAGGGAGCTATAAGCAAGTTAGATTCATCTAACCTGCTGATCGTTCCCCTCTAAGTTGTCTTTATTTTTTATTTACATTTCACTGTTCTCGTACATGTTTTTATTCACATTTCACTGTTCTCTTACGTTTGCAATGCGATTTTTTTAATGATGCAAAATTTATTCTGCTCTATGGCAAACATCGGCATCCATTTGTAGTACATGTTTTAACCTTTTCAAGAGTTAATACTGCAAAAGTAAACACAAGTGCAGTGTGAACATAGCCTTACTATTTCTGTAGCATTGTCATACATTTATATGTTACCTTACTGTTATAGATGAAGAAAATTTAAAGGAGAAGTCCAGCGAAAATTTTTAATGAAGTATTGTATTGCCCCGCAAAAGTTATATAAATCACCAATATACACTTATTACGGGAAATGCTTATAAAGTGCTTTTTTCCCTGCACTTACTACTGCATCAAGGCTTCACTTCCTGGATAACATGGTGATGTCATGACCCGACTCCCAGAGCTGTGCGGGCTGTGGCTGCTGGAGAGAATGATGGCAGGGGGACACTGAGGGACACAGGGCACTGGAGGGACACTGAGGAGGCAGGAGGACCCTGTCATCATCCTCTCCAGCAGCCACGCACAGCTCTGGGAGTCGGGTCATGACATCATTATTTTATCCAGGAAGTGAAGCCTTGATGCAGTAGGAAGTGCAGGGAAAAAGAAATTTATAAGCATTTTTCCATAATAAGTGTATATTGGTGATTTGTATAACTTTTGGGGGGCAATACAATACTTTAATAAAAATTTTCGCCGGACTTCTCCTTTAAAGCTTCATTTTTCGATGTTGCTGTTTGCGTTTAGATTAATAATCTCCTGTATTATATATATATATATATATATATATATATATATATATATATATATATATATATACAGTGGTACCTTGGTTTAAGAGCTCACAGTTTGGGTGGGAGGGGAAGTGGAGGAGGGGCATGGTCTGCATAGCGGGGTCTACAGCCCTGTACTCTGACCCAGGAAGTCTCCCTCACCTTCCAAATTAGAGCAGATCCACTTCAGGCTGGGGCTTACATCAGGGGACAGGACCGTGGAGGTAATCTCTCCATAGCTGTAACCCCTCTCTTCCCGGACAGAGAGCTGCTATACTGTGCCCACATCTGCCCTGCTCATTTCTTCATGCTCCCTGCAGTCTCTGTCCGCCCTTGTGTTTCCCATCCTCTCCATTACTGTACAGTAACTTATAATATCACATATTCTGCTGTTTCTAAATGTTTGTTTCATTTGTTTTACATGGTATTCAGAATAATAAATCATTATTTTTGGGGTGTGGAACCAATTGTCCGCATTTCTATGATTTCTTAAGGGAAAATTTGCTTTGGTTTAAGAGTGGATTTGGATTCCAAGCACGGTCCTGGAAGGAATTATGCTCGTAATCCAAGGCACCACTGTATATGTATTATATATATTATAACACATATTACCCTACAATCCCACCATCTTGCTTTTGGAGGTAAAGCAGCACTAGTATTTATATACACATGACACAGTCATTTACATTTTTGTCTTTGAGTACATTTATTGTGCTGATTACCTATTCATCATTTATTTTATTTATATAAATGTAATTTATTTGCAGTCATAAATGTGGCATTTCATTTTCGTTTTTCTATTCTGTGTACTGTTTAGATTCTGCTTTACTTGCAGTTACATAAACTAGCTGAGAAAATTATGATAACTGTCTCTACAAAATATAGAAGTGAGCGTAGCAGGGTGTCATCTCATACAGAATAGAACCACTTTTTATGATGATATGATAAGCAAATAAGCAATGGAGGTGATCCACTGGATGGTTAGACTGGCAGGAGAAGGAATTTGATCATCATCTCCATTGTCTCAAAAAGATAACACAGTCGACAATGAAATAAGATGCACTGTTTATTGCTATTTTGTGTAACATAAACATGCTAACTTTATTTGTTACTGTAGCAGAAGCGATACATTTACATTTTGGCAGTCAATTGATATTTCTAAGAGCCTTTCTTCTCATCTCTTTTCAGCTGCAAGAGCCTAACACTGATCGACAATTGATAGAGACATCACCGGTTCTAAAGAAGCTGACAAAATTTGAAGATGCGATTGGAGTTAAGTTTACACACATACGACTTCTGGCTCGAGCGTTCACCTTGAGAACAGTAGGATTTAACCACCTGACCTTGTAAGCAAAGCATCTGATCTCTTTATCTGCCGTCCAACTGAGACAAAGCGCATACACTATTTTTTTGTGTTAAGAACAGTGAAATATAGTCAGCATAAACATGGACAAAGCGTGCTGTAAACAACGGGATGAGCAGTGGATAGAATAAAATGTACTTGCCTTATTTTTTTAAGTTACAGATTGGTTCAGATACTTTGTTTTAACAGGAACCATCACAAATTTATTTTTCAAGAAATGAACAGGGCTTGTGATCGCAAGCATTTTTGCAATATACTTTCTCTCTTTTTTTCTCTTTTTTTTTTTTTTTACATTCTCTATGTTTAAATCAACGTTTACACATATGACCAGTAGGTGTATCCCTTCAATGTGCATGTGTACAGCTGCTGGGCTTCCACAATTAGTAGCAGAGAATTCCTTGGTTGCTCGCATTGTATGGTCATTGTATGGAGCATTGTCTGCTGGTAAGCATGCATAGTTGATAATATAATTAGCCAAAATTAATAAAATACCCCTGAGTAGATATACAACCTACACGATGAACCGGTGTCTTTCCTTAAAGGGGTTGTCCGGCGATAAAAAATTATTCACAGAATAACACACATTACAAAGTTATACAACTTTGTAATGTATGTTATGTCTGTGAATGGCCCCCTTCCCCGTGTCCCACCACCCCCACCCGTGTACCCGGAAGTGTGGTGCGCTATACATTACCTCTCACGTGCCGACCACGGTCTCCGATCGTCAGCAGTGACGTCTTCTTCGTAAGTCCGGCGGATCTTCCCGAGTGCCGGCCGCCCTCTGCAGCGTCATCCGAAGCTCAGCCGCGATTGGCTGAGCATAACTGTGCTCAGCCAATCGCGGCTGAGCAGCTGATGACGTGGCCGCGTCATCAGCCGCTCAGCCGCGATTGGCTGAGCACAGTTATGCTCAGCCAATCGCGGCTGAGCTTCGGATGACGCTGCAGAGGGTTGCCGGCACTCGGGAAGATCCGCCGGACTCACGAAGAAGACGTCACTGCTGACGATCGGAGACCGTGGACGACACGACATGCGGTGAGTATAATGCACCACACTTCCGGGTCTAGCGTGGGTGGGGGGAAACACGGGGAAGGGGGCCATTCACAGACATAACATACATTACAAAGTTGTATAACTTTGTAATGTGTGTTATTCTGTGAATAATTTTTTATCGCCGGACAACCCCTTTAAGTGAGCGCACAAAGGGATGAGCCTTCCTCCGGTTGGTCTCTTTTTTTGAACAGAGAAAAGACCAAATGGGAGCATGGATCACATATGTATAATGTTGATTTAAAGAGGACCTGTCACCCCCTGTGCCGGGGTGACAGGCTTACGACCCCCTGTTAGATCCCCCTATACTTACGTGATCCCGCCGGGTCCCGCTTCCTGATGCGGTCGGGTCACGGAGGTTTCAGCGCCCGAAGCCCAGCGCACACGCTGACAGGAGAGTCCGATGCCTATAGAGAATGACGGAGCATCAGACTCCCCATTCATTCTCTATGAGCGTCTGACTCTGCTGTCAGCGCGCGCGCCGGGCTTCGGGAGCTGATATCTCCGTGACCTGGCCGGCTCAGGAAGCAGGACCCGGCGGGATCACGTGAGTATAGGGGGATCTAACGGGGGTCGGGAGCCTGTCACCCTGGCACGGGGGGTGACAGGTGTCCTTTAAACAGAAAACGTAAATAAAGTGCGTATATTGAAAACTGCTTGCAATCACAACCCGTATTGTTTCTTTAAAAAGAAACATTGTAACAGGTATGCTTTAAAGGTTCTAGACTATTATGTTTATGCCAACTTAAACCCTGGCATAATTAATTGCAGGTCCAGTCAAGTTTTATTGCTTATTTTTTTTGCTTATTGTATGCTCCACCCAAAAATGTATTCTTTAGAACCCAATTGTTTCTAGCTTTGAAAACAGTTTTTTTTTTTTTGGACATACTCAAAAGTTCACAACTCTCGTTCTTGCTTGACACCATGCAATCCCCATAGCAGACTACAGTCAAAGCTGAAACGTCACAGGGCTTAAGGAACCTAAAGCTGGCCATACACTTAGCTCTCAGCATGAGGCTGGTTATACATATGAAAGCCATTAGCCCTGGGATATTAAAAGGGTATTCCAGCCACTAAAAAAGATGGAGCGACTACACACATGCACAGCCCCACAGCTTTATTAATTCATAATTATTTTATTCATAATTTTTACTACCACAGATATTAAGCTAACTAGTCTGTAGCCCAGTAACTAAATGCTGGTTAGCTTAACTTTTATTAGATATGCATTAAAAGTAAAAAATATATTAAAACAAGTGTTCTACACATATGAAATCGGCACTTCACAACAGATCTAGGGTGTTGACCCTCTGATAGACTGGTATACTTAGGGATAGATTAGCCTAAATGCATAAAGATGAAACCAGACTTCAGAAAAAATTGCAATAAACAAGTATCTCTGTCTCAATCCAATTCTCTACGCGTTTCACCCAGATATATCCCTGGGATCATCAGGAGACCTTCACAAAACACAGTGGTTACTGTTTAGAGATTATATAGAATTGTTGTGTTTAAATAAATAGAAAAATCAGATGAATGTTAGAGTAGGGTAGGAGACAAGTGGGGGTATATATAGTGTGTGTACTCTGTGTGTGCGTCGGGTGTTCACCCTGGCCTGGCCTCCGATAAGCACTTGGAGCGACAGGTCAGGATAACCCCAAGACACAGACAAACCACACACAATCAGGAGTACACTTTTATGGCTGCAGTATTACACGTCAGAAACTGTATGTATGACCAATAGGGATAGCAATGACCCTCAGAGACAGTCCTTTGGGGTTCAGGTTAGATACCTAATGCTGGGCATTAACATTTTTAATCAACTTTAACTTTATGTTATAGTTTAATCAACTAATCAACTTTATGATGATTAGGCTTAAAGGGGTATTCCCATCTCCAGTGCATATGGCATATCCACAGGATATGCCATAACTGTCTGGTAGATGTAGGACCAATTCTCAAGAGACAGAACTTGAGTTACATGTGTGCTTACAGCTTTCCAGCCACCCCAGCTACAACAAGCAGGCAAAAGACTGGGCATCCTCATTCTTAAGATAGGTACAGGTCACAGTAGTGGGACCTGCATTTATAGGATAGGAATACCCCTTTAATTTACATAAAGCTGGGAATGATTAGTGACCTTCTACATAGGTATCACTTATTAGAAATGTATATATAGCATTTGTAAACAGTACTCTCATCTGTGGGCTGGACCTGTAAGACTACCTCTGTCAGTGCCCCAAGGTATAGGTAGCATTTTACTGCAGTAAGTGTCATTTGTCCCTTAGCCATAGTTTTCTCACTAATCTAGTTGTAAGAACAGGTGCTAAATCTTTAGCTTGCTATGCACCATACAATAAGGCAGTCAGTATATTAGTAAAAGTAGTGTGTAATGTGCTGAATGTGTATAAAAAAACCTTTCCATCTCTGCCGCCTGGAGAACAATGAAGAATGTGGCTGACATTATGACTTTACTGAAATTATATTTGAATTGGTAGTTATATATACATTTTTCCTGTAAATGAAACCAATCATTTTACCTGTATGAATTTTGGAACTCACTGCACACCTAAAGCCTCCAGAAATGTGTGTTAAAGCCTTATTGATTCTAAAACTGAAGCTGCCAAGTTGTACTTTTAACATTTACAGATAAATATATAGATATACTGGGAACATATCAACTTGGTTTTTTTTTAAATTCAATGCTTGCCAAATATTGTGTGTCAAACCGAGCAAATGCAAGTCTGTAAAATCAAATCATTAACTTAAAGGGTTATCTTTGGATTGCATATAGCCAAACATTACAGTCGAGCATTTAAAGCTTTAACTTTAATATACCATCTGTTAAAATTTAGACAATGATCTTGGTGAGTCAGACTGCAGCTTTCAGAAGTTTTCATTAGCCGGTCTGCTTGCCGCAAATACAGAATACTTTGGAGAGACACACAACTATCTTTCCCAACTCACGTATAAATATGAATGCTCCCCTTGGCAGAGCATACAGGTCCATTTGAATTGAGGGGATTAACCTTATCTTTGGGTAACAAAAGATTCAGTATATTGAAACATAATATATGGGGTTTCTAAATAACTGAAGGAGTAAAACGCAGCCTGGAACTTACAGCAAATTTTTAAATTCAAATTACCCACTATGAAGGGTAAACACGCATCTGTTTTTCATGTTAAAGGTGTTCACAGCCTTTACAGGGAGGTTAATGGTATTGATATTATTATTATTAGTGGTAGTAGTAGTAATAATAATATTTATATAGCACCAACAAATTCTGCAGGATTTACTATTCTGAGGGTACATAAACAGCCGGACATTACAAAATTACACATCAATTATTTAATCAAGAGGACCAAGAGACAAAAGGGAGAAAGTGCTTTATCTGTGTAGTGGCCCAGCCATCATATGTCATAGGGTAATGCACACAACAATGAATGAACCAGCCAGTTTGTGTACAGATACTAAGTGCATGAAGTGTTGTCCTTGAAAAGAGGGGGGGGGGGGGGGTATAGAGAAAGGGAAATCATAAGAAATGTTATAAGCCTGACTAAGGAGATGTGTCTCTAGGGCAAGCCTAAAACTGTGGGTGTTAGGAATAAGTCTAGGTGTTTGGGTAGCACATTCTGGAGCACTGATGCAGCACAAGCAAAGACTTGGAGACAGGAGAGAGAAGTTGGAATTATAAAGAATTTTAGTTTTAGATTGTTAGGTGAATGTAGAATGATTGGAAGGGTAGTAGACAAAGATGAGGGAGGAGGTGGAGAGGAGGTGCAGTACTGTGGAGAGCTTTGTGGGTGAGTTTAAACTGTATTGTAGTTTTCATGGGGTATTTCCAGGGCCACCAAACTTCACCAAGGACTAAGCTTAGCAATGCTTGGAAGCCCCATAAAGAAAGAATAGAGTATAGAACGTGTATACCTTATGTTCTTCATTTATTGTGGGGACATTTTACTTCCTATTCTGAGTCGGAGGAGGTCCTAGTGGTCGGAATCCCTATTCTATGTATAGGAGATAACTTGTTGGGAACACCTCTTTACCCCCTTGGTAGTGGTCTTCACTACCATTTTTAAATGTATTGTACATACATGTTCCTTTCTTCCATGTATGAAAAGGCCCAAAGAGAGCTGGTATCACAACACAGTTGGCATAGCCATTAAACTATGCCATTACCCTATACAACACCCTCATTGTCTCTGCTGTTCATGGCTAACTCACAAATCCTGCCCCTTATTAATTCACATGCTGGAACAGTTTTGGCAATCGGCAGTATGGCACACTGCATAAGCTGTTTTGCCAGAAAACTTTGGTGGTTATTTAATAGTAAAGATGCTCAGCCTTTTCTAGCTTTTCATAACATGATACAGAAAGCTTAGTACTCCAACTTTTTAACTTTTTTTATGCTAATTTTAGGCTGCAAACCCTGGAACTAGCATTACTATATTTGACATACTGAAGTTATTATTATGGGATTGAACTATTCAATGTATTAAAGTCAAAATGTGTCTTTTATTTAATCTGCTATTCACTGAGTGATTATCGATCTTCAGATATCATTGTTTGTTTCTTTTCTCTCCAGAGGCCATAACCAGAGGATGGAATTCCTGGGTGACTCTATAATGCAGCTGGTAGCCTCAGAATATTTATTCATACATTTCCCTGGTCATCATGAGGGCCACTTAACGGTGAGAACCACATAAATCATACTTCGAGAAAGCAGGCATCACAGGCAGAGTTGGGCATTTAGTGAATTATTCTGCCGGTGATGAATAACTAGGTAGTCCGTCACCACGGCTCCTTGCAGAAGATTTGTGGTGCTTTAAGAAATATGTTGCAATGGCATGGCATAGTGATTTATGAGCTTGAAGCCTCATGCAGTCTTTGTTTCTTCAGTTTGACGAATCAATAATGTAATCAGTGATAAGCTTTATATGCTCGTAGTGGCACTGGTGCTTGTTTCACAGATAGCAGCATTAAGGCTCTTTGTGTAGCTGATTTATACAGGGGTAGTGGCCTGTTTGCATGCTGCTAACTTAATTAAAGTTACTGATTGTGACCGTCAAAGGTAATAAAGGCTTTTCTTTTTGTTTTTCATCAAGATCTGGAAACATAGAGTGCTACCTTTACTTGTGTGGGCGCTATTTATGACGTTGTCCTGGGGTTTTTCTAAGACTTTTTTTTAATCCATCTTCAATAAACTCCTGATTATAATATTAGGCTGTTCTATGGTCTTTCTGTCCTACACATCGAGGAACCACAAGTTATATTGTATCAGGTTTTGCTAAGAAAAATCAATCTTGTTCATTCTATGCTATCTATTTTGTTTGAAAAGTCAAATACTTCAATTTAAAAGGATTTTTGGCATTGGATATTGACCCATAGTTTGCATCAAGTTTTTGTGTTGAATATATTTTTGAAGAACTTTTGGTGGTGTTTTTCTAATTTTCTATTTCACTATTACTGTATATTGTAAAATGTTGACAATTCTGGCCACCAAGTCTTGTAATAAACAAACTGCATGTTCCGTAAAGATCACTTTCCTGCAGTCTCCTCTTTATAATCACAGACAGTTTACAGATTACAGTGAAAGGTGGCATCAGTATATAGACAACGTAGAATTTACCACCATTCACAGTAGTTGATATTCACAGTTTTGCCCCCCTCTACCCATGAAATGATCTCTGCACAGGTCGCAGAGCATGTCTAGAAACCTCTAGCGTGTGAGTAGAGTCTAACTTCAGACTCTTGTTCCTATGTCCATAGGTCTTGCAGTGTACTAAAAATTAATTAAAACTTTACAGTCAGAAAATGGAAACAGATTAGAAATAAAAGAAAATTCCAGTATTTTGGTCTTGGCAGTATAGGAAACATTAAAAATAATCAAGGTTATACCTTCACTTCAAACCTATACCTTACTTAATAAATCAGATTAAGGCTAGGCTCACACTATTTCTCAAATAACGTCCGTTGTATGAAATACGGCAATTGTTTTTACATGGTGTGAACCTAGCCTAAAACTCACCCTTTAAAGGGGTTATCCAGCTTTAGAAAAATATGGCCACTTTCTTCTAGAGACAACACGGCTCCAGTTCAGGTGTGGTTTGCAATTAAGCTCCATTTACTTCAACAGAGTTGAACAGAGTTGCAAAACCCTGGAACAGAGTTGCAAAACCCCACCCAAACTGGAGATTAGAGTTGGGCTGTTAGCTGGAAGTTAAAGGGAAACTCCAGGTAGAGTCTGTTGCAGAACATCTAGGCTGTGTTCACACATTGCAGTTTGATTGTGTTACTCAATTATTTACAGTACTTTATCATTTCATTGTTGTCCCACCCACACAGCACACTGTATTCTCTACTTGTGACACCACACAATGCTGTATTCTCTACTTGTAACACCACACAGCACACTGTATTCTCTACCTGTAACACCACAAAGCACGCTGTATTCTCTACCTGTAACACCACACAGCACGCTGTATTCTCTACCTGTGACACCACACAATGCTGTATTCTCTACTTGTAACACCACACAGCACACTGTATTCTCTACCTTTAACACCTCACAGCACGCTGTATTCTCTATTTATAACACCACACAGCACACTGTATTCTCTACCTGTAACACCACACAGCACACTGTATTCTCTACCTGTAACACCACACAGCATGCTGTATTCTCTACCTGTAACACCACACAGCACACTTTATTCTCTACCTGTAACACCACACAGTACACTGTATTCTCTACCTGTGACACCACACAGCATGCTGTATTCTCTACCTGTAACACCATACAGCACACTGTGTTCTCTACCTGTGACACCACACAGCATGCTGTATTCTCTATCTGTAGCGCCACACAGCACACTTTATTCTCTACCTGTAACACAACACAGCATGCACTACTCTCTGCCTGTAACACCACACAGCACGCAGTATTCTCTACCTGTAACACCACACAGCACGCTGTATTTTCTACCTGTAACACCACAGAGCACGCTGTATTTTCTACCTGTAACACCACACAGCACGCTGTATTTTCTACCTGTAACACCACACAGCGCACTGTATTCTCTACCTGTAACACCACACAGCATACTGTATTCTCTACCTGTAACACTGATATTGGAATAAAGTAAAGAACTTTTTGAATTTATTTTTTTTCTCTACCTGTAACACCACACAGCACACTTTATTCTCTACCTGTAACACCACACAGCATGCTGTATTCTCTACCTGTAACACCACACAGCACACTTTATTCTCTACCTGTAACACCACACAGTACGCTGTATTCTCTACCTGTAACACCACACAGCACGCTGTATTCTCTACCTGTAACACCACACAGTACACTGTATTCTCTACCTGTAACACCACACAGCACGCTGTATTCTCTACCTGTAACACCACACAGCACACTGTGTTCTCTACCTGTGACACCACACAGCACGCTGTATTCTCTATCTGTAGCGCCACACAGCACACTTTATTCTCTACCTGTAACACCACACAGCACACTGTATTCTCTGCCTGTAACACCACACAGCACGCAGTATTCTCTACCTGTAACACCACACAGCACACTGTATTCTCTACCTGTAACACCACACAGCACACTGTATTCTCTACCTGTAACACCACACAGTACACTGTATTCTCTACCTGTAACACCACACATCACACTCTTACTACCTGTAACACCACACAGCACACTGTATTCTCTACCTGTAACACCACACAGCACACTGTATTCTCTGCCTGTAACACCACACAGCACACTGTATTCTCTACCTGTAACACCACACAGCATGCTGTATTTTCTACCTGTAACACCACACAGCACACTGTATTCTCTACCTGTAACACCACACAGCACACTGTATTCTCTACCTGTAACACCACACAGCACGCTCTACTCTCTGCCTGTAACACCACACAGCACGCAGTATTCTCTACCTGTAACACCACACAGCACGCTGTATTTTCTACCTGTAACACCACACAGCACGCTGTATTTTCTACCTGTAACACCACACAGCGCACTGTATTCTCTACCTGTAACACCACACAGCATACTGTATTCTCTACCTGTAACACTGATATTGGAATAAAGTAAAGAACTTTTTGAATTTATTTTTTTTCTTTTCATTTCCACACACATATTATGATCAAACATCTTTTATCTTTGAAGTTGAGCACCACAATAAGGACTTTATCCGATATTATCTTACACAGGATATACTGTTTATGCCTTGTTTTTTGTCCAGGTGGGATTGGCAGTGCAGCAGCAGTTTCTGACTGGTCTGAGATGGTAAATCACTCAGGGGATGTGAGACAGAAGCATGGAATATTTGTCTCCTAAGGTGGGAGAGCAGTGGGAGCATAAGACAATGGGAATTAGCACAGAGGGCATTTTTGTTCACTTCCTGGATTTCTATCAGATATGGTAATACATTGTATAGACACATCTTAATAACTTTTAATTTACTTTTAATAGAAAACAAGTTTT
The DNA here is from genome assembly GCF_027789765.1 of Dendropsophus ebraccatus. Taxonomy (NCBI): domain Eukaryota; kingdom Metazoa; phylum Chordata; class Amphibia; order Anura; family Hylidae; genus Dendropsophus; species Dendropsophus ebraccatus. Next base: position 106,109,360 of record NC_091455.1, read on the forward strand.
CCTTCCGGTTTTCCCTTTTGGAGTTCCCCTTTAATAGGCAAAAATTTATCAAACAATGCTTTGTGTGGTTTTCTTAATTGTGGTTGACTTTTGGAATATCTATTTTGGACACTTGTGGCATTTTTCTCTTACAAACATGGCATCTTTAATAGTGAATTTATTTATATATAGCACTAACCTACAATGTATTACCATACCTGTACGGTTCTGCCGCACTGGTAGAGATCCAGGAAGTGAAGAAAATTGGCCTCTGTGCCAATCCACATTGTGTGTGTTTGCTGATGATGCAGACAGGGGGCAGGGGGTGATGTCACACGAGGCTTGGCTTGATCCCCCAATCCCCTGAGTGATTCACCATCTCTGATCAGCGAGAAGCAGGTGCAGCAAGGACTGTGGACTATGATGAACAGCTAAGGGAAAGCAGTGTACTCAGGAACCAGTACTGCATTCTGGGAACTGCTCAACCAGGAAGTACAGAAACGCAATACAGAACAAACACCCCCAAACAAATGGATTTTTGGTAGTTTCAAAACTGGGATAGATATGTTAGTAATGCTATATGCATCTACAGAAGTTTTATTTTTTTTTTAATCTGTATCTGGAGTTCCCTTTAAAGAGTCTGGTTACATTTCAAAAGTTATTTTTGATGACAGGTACTCTTTAATTGGTAATACACCATACCATGCCTGCCCTTAGTTTGTGCCTGGTGTTAAACATGTGTTCTTTTGAGGTTAATAGTGCAGAGCTGCAATACCAAACACAGCTTATGGACAGGTGTGGTGCTGTTTTTGCAGAAAGCTGTAGTGTTTCTCTAATTCTGAACAGCCTTTTCAGGTAGAATTTGTGATGTGTTTCGAAATTCTTCTGACATGGCGCCTAAAATGGGGTCTTTAATTCCTAATATAAATGACTTAATGCAACAATAAATAAGTTGTGAACTTTTAAATGAGGTGTAGCTAATGATAATATCATATGAAATAGAGATAAGTCTTATGCACATTGGCTATCATCAAAGAAAGAAGAATGGAAAAAGACTACAGTCCTGTACTACCAAACAACAATGAGAAATACAGATGTAGCCATCCTTACCATGATCGCGTTAACGCATCGATTATTTGTGATTATTGTGATTATTTTTAACTCTCAGTGTGTAGACTTCTGTTGGTCTGACTAGTTATAGGAACATTCCTGAAACACTCCATTTTTGTTACACCGTAGAAAGATTATCAAAAGTAGCTGCTAGAAATTTTTTGTAAAAAAAACTGTTCCAAAACATCATCTTATTTTGTCTTGGCTGTTTTGCCCACTTTTACTGAAAACTCATCAGTTTTCTTGGCATGCTCTATAACTACAAATACAGTAATTAAAAGTAAACTGCTCTTCCAAATAGTCCTCCCACCTTTCAGTTGTGCACACATGGCTTATTTGGTGTTCTATAGTGGGGGTGGAAGAATTTAGAGTGACTGCACTTGTATTGATCACAGTATGCTTTGTATAATACATATTGTATGTTTACTTAATCTCTGAAGGGAATGTGTCATCAGAAAATGACTTATTGTTTAAATAGTGTTTTTATGTTAACCCCTTAGTGACCGCCATGCTGCCTTTTCACGGCGGCCACTAATGGGCTTTATTCCGATGCGTACGCCTTTTAACGGCGGGTGCATCGGAATAAATTACCGCCCGGCGGCGGCTGCAGGACGGGTGATCAGCGGTCAGTGTGACCGCTGACACCCTCCTGTAACTGCCCGGAGCGGAGGACTCTCCGCTCCGGGCAGTTTAACCCATTAAATGCCGCTGTCAAACCATGACAGCGGCATTTAACTGGTCCCGGTGGATCCCGGACGGCACCGCAGGTCCACTTACATGATCGCGATGTCCCGCGGCGCCGTCCGGGGTCCCGATGTCTCCATGGTGATTCTGGGGTCCTAATGAAGGTCCCCGGGGTCACCATGGAGATGCCTGATGCTGACAGGGGTGGCCGCGGCTATTGCCTGTCAGCATGAGGCATGATACAATACATTGCAGTAGATCAGGTACTGCAATGTATTGTATCAATAATCTAAGTATTTTACACTAGTGTACAGTAATGTACACTAGTGTAAAAGTAAAAAAAAAGTGAAAAAAAGTGTGCACCAAACACAACAAAGCCCCCCCCAGCCCCCCCCAATAATAAAGATGCATTACATTCCCCATACACTATAAAACATTACATAAAAGTGATCAAAAACACAAATCCTATACATATTTGGTATCGTTACGTCCGTAACAACCCAATCTATAAAACTATATCAATAATTATATCGCATGACACACGCTGTAAAAAAAAAATAAAAAAAACAGTACTAGAATAGCTGTATTTTATCAATCCACTTTAGAAAATACATCATAAAAGAGATCAAAAAGTCATATACATATAAAACTTGGTATCAATAGAAACTACAGATCTTCCCGCAAAAAATAAGCCCAAAACCAGCTCTGTCGCGCAAAAGATGAGAACGCTATGGATCTTGCAATGCAGGGACAGTTTTTGTGGGTTTTTCCTAGGATGATAGTTTCTATTGCGCCAAAGCGGTAATAGTTAAAAAAAACTATACAAATGTGGTATCGCCGTAACCGTAGCGACCCAGAGAATACATGTATTATGTTATTAGTGACCGCCGATACGGATTTTTACGGCGATCACTAATGGGCTCTATTCTGCTGCCATCAGCTCTTTATGGCGATGGTGCAGAATAGTGCAGCGGCACCGGTAATGCCCCGTCCCCCTCCTCTCAGCTATCGGAGGTAGCTGAGGGGTTGGGGCAGAGTGTGGGGTCAGTCCCGGCAAGTCCCCTCACCGGTGATCGCCGTTATTATCAGTATAACGGCGGCTACCGGTAACGGGCATTGCCAGCGCAGCTGAACGCTTTCATCTCTTCTCACCGTGAATCCACAGTGAGAGGAGATGAAAACATGTCCCCCCCATCCCCAGAATTAACCATAGTGACCTGGCCACTGACCCTCCCCTCCCTGGGCGGCCATCTGATCCAAGATGGCCGCCGTCATCACTGTGAACAGACTCTGTTCACAGTGATGGATTCCTAAAAATGATCAAAGCTTCATTTTCTCCACCACCGGAGGTGGCGGAGAGCATGGGGCAATGATCGGTGACCACCCGGTGTGGTCCTAGTACAAGTGATCAGCGGTATATACTATATACCACTGATCGCTTGTTCCAAATGGTGCCGGCACTTTTTTACGCCTGTCACCAAAGTCAAGTGCCCTGGATTACCCGTAACCACCCTGGATTACTTGTAACCACCCCAGATTACCCGTAACCACCCCAGATTACCCGTAACCACCCCAGATTACCCGTAACCACCCCAGATTGCCCGTAACCACCCCAGATTGCCCGTAACCACCCTAGATTGCCCGTAACCTCCCCAGATTGTCCGTATCCACCCCAGATTGTCCGTATCCACCCCAGATTGCCCGTATCCACCCCAGATAGCCCATAACCATCCCAGATAGCCCATAACCATCCCAGACAGCCCATAACCATCCCAGACAGCCCATAACCACCCCAGATTGCCTGTCACCACCCCAGAATGCCCGTAATCTCCCCAGATTGCCCGTATCCCCCCCCATAGCCCATAACCATTCCAGACAGCCCGTAACCACCCCAGATTGCCACAGACTGCCTGTAACTACCCCAAATTGCCTGTAACCACCACAGATTGCTCGCAACCACCCCAGATTGCTCGCAACCACCCCAGATTGCCCGTCACCACCCCAGATTTTCTGTCACCACCCCAGATTGCCCGTTGCAACCCCATATAGTCAGTGAACACCACCAGATTGCCCGTCACCACCCCAGATAGTCAGTGAACACCATCAGATTGCCCATCACCACCCCAGATAGCCAGTAACCACCCCTAGATAGCCAGTAAACACCCCAAGATTGCCCATAACCACCCCATACAGCCAGTAAACACCCCAGATTGCCTGTAACCACCCCAGATTGCCCGTAACCACCCCAGATTGCCTGTGACTACCCCAGATTGACCGTAACCACCCCAGATTGACCGTAACCACCCCAGATTGGCACAGACTGCTCGTAACCACCCCAGATTACCCATAACCCCACCAGATTGCCTGCTGCCACCTCAGATAGCCAGTAAACACCCCGAGATTGTCTATTACCACCCCAGATAACCAGTAAACACCCACATATTGTCTGTAACTAAAATGACACTCCTTCTCTTCTGAGCCCTGCTGTGTGCCCATACAGTGGTTTATGCCCACATATGGGGTACCATTGTACTCAGGAGAACCTCCGTTACAAATTTTGGGGTGCTTTTTCTCCCTTGTTCCTAGTGAAATTGAGAAATTTCAAACTAAACAAACATGTTATTGAAAAAATTAAATTTTTTTCATTTTTACGGTCTAGTTTTGAATACTTTCCTCCAATACCTGTGGGGTCAAAATGCTCACCACACCGCAAGATGAATTCCTTGAGGGGTGTACTTTTCAAAATGGGGTGATTTTGGGGGGGGGTCTATTCTGTAGACATTACAGAGGCACTGCAAACGCACCTGGCGCTCAGAAACTTCTTCAGGAAAATCATGCACTGAAAATGCTTGGCGCTCCCTTCCTTCTGTGGCCCGCTGTGTGCCCACACAGTGGTTTATGCCCACATATGGGGTACTGTTCTACTCAGGAGTACCTGCGTTACATATATTGGGGTGAGTTTTCTCCCCTGTTTCTCGTGAAATTGAGAAATTTCAAACTAAACAAACATATTATTGGAAAAATTCTATTTTTTCATTTTTACTGTCTTCTTTTGAATACTTTCCTCTAATACCTGTGGGGTCAAAATGGTCACCACACCCCAAGATGTATTCTTTGATGGGTGTACTTTCCAAAATGGGGTGACTTTTGGGGGGGTTCTATTCTGCTGACACTACAGGGGCTCTGCAAACGCACCTGGCGCTCAGAAATTTCTTCAGCAAAATCTGAACTGGAAATGCTAATAGGTGCTCCCTTCCTTCTGAGGCCTGCTGTTTGCCCATACAGTGGTTTACGCCCACATATGGGGTACCGTTCTACTCAGGAGAACCTGCGTTACAAAATTTGGGGTGCATTTTCTCATGTTTATTATGAAAATGAGATACTTTAATCTTAACAAATATATTATTGGAAAATTTCTGGAAAATTTTTCCGGCCTAATTGTGAATACTTTCCTCCAGCCCCTGTAGGGTTAAAATGCTCATTATACCCCTAGATTAATTCTTTAAGGTGTCTAGTTTCCAAAATGGGGTCACTTATGAGGGTTTCCAGTATACAAGCCTCCTAAATCAACGTAAAAAAAGAACTGGTACCTAAAAAAATCAGTTTTGGAAATTTCATGAAAATTTGATAATTTGCTTTGCTGATACATTTCTAAGCCCCGTAACACCCTAAAAAAGTGAAATATGTTTACGAAATAAAGCCAGAATAAAGAGGACATATTGATAATGTGACTTACTAACTAATTTTTGTCATGTGCCTTTTTTTTTTTACAAGCAAAGAATTTCAAAGTTCGTAAAGTGCAAAATTTTCACATTTTTCATTATATTTTGATGTTTTTTTCAAAAAAAACACACAAGACAGTGACCAAATTTTGCCACTAACATAAAGTACCATATGTTACGAAAAAAACAATCTCAGAATCGCTAGCATACGTTAAAGCATCACTGAGCTATAAGCGCATAAAGTGAGACAGGTCAGATTTTGAAAAATGAGCCTGGTTATTAAGGCCCAAACAGGCTTGGTCCCTAAGGGGTTAAACATATTTTTTAAGAATTTTTCTAATTTTCCATTTTTCTATCTATATTATAAAAAAAAATCATGATATTTTTCAGTTTTAATTCTTACCACTGGGGCTAAAACTAAGCTGACATTACATGCTTTGTCTGTAATTATAAGAGGAATCTGCAGTAAAGTGATCTGCACAGCATTGCAGTGACATGTGACACTAGTAGAATGACCTCTTCAAAGGTCACAGTACGCTTAGAAATATTTCACATTCATCTCAAGGGGAGAGACTCTGACTGACTGCCTATTGTTGTCTATGTCCATGAGCCTCGCTGTAAAGCATGTCACTAAATGCAGTTGTTAAACAGGTCAGCAACTTGCAGCCCCCCATAACAATGTACAAAAAGTAAAATAAAAAAAATAACAGTGAGAAAATAGAAACAGATTGGAGTAAAAGAACAAGTTGCACTATCTAACTCTAATCAGTGAAAGAAAATTTAGGTGATACATGTCTTTTTAGTATTACTGTTTTATCATATTTGTTATCCATGCTGAATAAAAGAAACTTTCCTTTTTTCATTAAAAAAAATAGATATATAACTATACAAATATATTTGTAAAGCTGTATATATTTTGTTGCTATATATACTACTGGTTGTTGGTAATCATGTGATTCTTAAATTGTTCCATCTGTGTTAGCTGCATGCAAACATTTTAGACGTTTTTGACTGCCTGAGCCTAGATGGGTGCTTATTTACAGAGTCTGCTGCACAGCCAGGGCTACTCGAACAATCTTGCGATTTCCCTTTGCTTTCATCAGCCATATTGCACCCATTAAAGCGAAAGTATTACTTAGGTACATTGCTATGGGATTTTTACATCATTTTACGAGAACAGGCTGGAGCGGATGCCGGTCTATTAATAGAGTTGCATCCATGAGCAGGATTAACTACGTTATTTTAAAAAGTAGAGGAAACAATAAACATTTTTATTTTGAATACCCCTTTTAATTTCTGTTGATATACCAATTGCCTCTGCTGGAAGTTTGTTCCATGTGTCTACTACTGTTTCAGTAAAATAATATTGCCTCATGTTGCTCCTGATCTTTCCCCCAACTAACATTAACCTATATGAAATTTTCGATCGGCACTCGAGATCACGGGCATCACGATCGAGCGAACTGCTTTCGAACCAAAAGTCAGATGGTCTGCGCATCTCTACTGATTGTTGCTGTCGTTTGTCTTTCAACATGTTGAAAGACAAACGACAATGATAGCAGCGATCTGCTGACGTCGCTCCGTGGTATCGGAGCGGTGGCAGCAGAATGCCGCTATCCTCTATGGGCTGCCGGACTATCTAGAAATCACCCAGGCAGCCCCCCCCCCTGCAGCTCCCTGCGGCTGCTTCTGCACTTACCCGCTCGCTGCCGCTGCGTCTAATAGTGTGGGCAGTGAGCGAGGAACCAGGAGCAAGTGACAACTGACAGCGCTTGTTTACTTCTCACAGTCCCCCCGTGTAAAAGGATAAACTAGTGACAAAGAAGCTGAACAGAATGATGTATTACTTACTTTGTTTTGTGAAGCTGATCCAGAGATATCTTTCTAAATAACATGGACAATAAGAAGTCCTCTCCATTATATGCATGAGCCCAGTAGTCCTGGATATTCATGAGAAGCAGAAAACTCCACCCACAAGTTGTTGGTTTGCAGTTGTCTATCTATGCAGTGTGGTAAGAATCCTATTCTCCTGCATATTAGAACGGCTAAACAGAATGATGTAGGTAATACACCAATCTGTTCAGCATTTCTTTAATTAGTTCATGCTGCCCTCATTTAGGGCGGCAAACAACTAGTGAGTACTTGTTATGTTTTCTCACTCAAATTGGTGTACATAAATATGACCATGCTGGGTCAAATCTGTTCCCTGGTCCAATTCTGATTCCATAGTTACCTGAACTTCCGAAGACGCAGGAGCGTCTGCACACTGATTGGGTGAGGAAACATGGAATAACAGGTAAACATGGTGACAGTTAAACATGGCCACTTTCTTCCAGAGACAGCATCACTCTTGTCTCCAGTTTAGGTGTGGTTTGCAGTTAAGCTCCATTTCCTTTAATTGCAAACAACACCCAAACTGGAGACAAGAGTCAGGCTGTCTTTGGAAGAAATTGTCCATGTTTTTTAATGCTGGATAACCCCTTTTAAGTCTTTGCTGATCGGTTTTAAGCTTTAGAGCTTCCACCATTTTTTGCAGCTAGTGTTTGTGCCTGTTTCATTTTATCAATATCTTTTCGTAGGTGAAGTCTCTTCCTTCCTATTGGTTATACCTCTCACTGTACAGCCCAGCTACATACATATGTACATATTTATTGCATTGCATTGTATTGTGTTCATCTGGTAAGCCCTTTTTTTTCGTAATTTTAACTAACATTGCAAAGCCACCATGACAGCCCTACAATACACCCTGATGTTATTGCGGGAGGGTGATTGGGTAATAGAGGGAGCTATTGACTGAAGCATCTAAATTGTTAAGCAGTGGGGTTAGTGTTATCTGCAATCCCAGGTGCTGCAACCAGTGTCAGCTGTAATACACACTGTATATGAAACAGACTTGGTTCCTGAGCCTGCACTGACATACATATGTTGCAGATGACTGGCATAATTTAAATGGATTCTGAAACTTCTTCCTTCACAAAGAAAATCAATGTAACATTCATAAAACAAACTGAGTTTGGGCTTGAAATACGTAGCTATTATTTTTTTACACTCTAAAAGCCTGATAATAATGAAACAAAAAAGCAAATGGCATGTATACTAAAGCTCTGTCAGGAAAATGATACAAACATTACTTCCGTAGCTTGAACAATAAATAGGATATACATAACTGTTTAACAAACAAGAATGGTGGAGAAGTAACATATTATTTATCCTAAAATACACAGCATTGTTTAGTTCTAGCCAAGGAAAATGGATCCTGTTTATCAGAAGGAACAATGCTTTCATTGATTTAGTAACACCAGATGAGATGTTATGAGTGACCTCAGATATGTGCACATTTTCATAGCGGAATTAATAGAAACCCCACGCACTGTATTGGTAATTTTGACATAATGGTCATGAATAAGGACATTGTTAAATTTAAAGTTCATATTTATGCTAATGCCAATAGTTAAAGGAGACGTTAATATAATTCAAGTAAACACAACAGCAATAAGACAGAGCAAATACCACTCTAAAGTGCCATGAGACAAAACCCTTATACTTTCATGCTCTGTCTAAATGTTTGCTACACAAAAGGCAATTTAATGGAGGATGCACTGGTACAGCTTGTGATTCCTACTGTCAGCCAAATGCTCTTGTTTGTTAGTGAGCTGCATTGCTCCGAGCGTGTAAGACATTCAGATTCCTTCCTTCCGTTAAACATATGCTCTTTGCAGGATTATATTGCTGTTGCACAGGAGGCTAACCTTGTCATCCACAAGGTCTGCATTTTACTCTTAGCCTAAAAAAACTGAAAAAGTGAACCACCTTCTCATTTTCTTCTAGCCTGTGGCCTGTAAAGTGTTGAATTTATATATGTTGAAACACATTATCATGTTGGTGGGTGGTGTCAGGTACTGTACATCTTTTATTCCATATGTCCAAAAGCTTAGGGTACTACCACACCATTTAAAATGTTATTTTTATTTTTGTACACATTTATGTATGTTATGTTAGTACTTTGAGAAGGAAATGATACAATAAATGGGCACTGTATTAAACAACCTTCCACATTTTTTATAGTACATATTTTATATTTGCAAATCACTTTATTTACCAAAAAAAAAGACCAAAAAAAAGGGCTGTAGAGTCAGTAAGCGAGAGCTCTGACTCTGACTCCTGAATTTTATCAGGGACCGACTCCAGCTCTTTCATAAATGGCAAGTCAGAAACCAGGGAAGTTATTTATCACACTGGTGTAAAGTAGATTAGGTTCAGCAGCTTCTTCCTAATGTCCTACATGATCCTGGGGCGACTTCTGAGGGAATAGGGAAAGATATAAAGCAGCTTCTCCTGTGTGTGCAGTGGGTGCAGACAGTCTCCAGCCTCCGTGTCCTGAACTACTCAGAACTAGACTAGATGGAGCAGGTGGTCTTTTCCTGCTTACAGTCTTCTATGTTTCTAACTAAATATTCACCATACACACAGAAACACTGCTAACAATGCCAGATCCCTGTGATATAGAGGTCAGCCATAGTGATATAGAGGGGTCACACATAGTAATATAGAGGGGTGAGCCATAGTGATATAAAAGGGTCAGACACAAGTTCAGATTTATCAGCGCTCTGTCAGCAGATGGGCTCCTGAATCATTGCAGCTCCACAGGAACACTTACTGTTTCGCTGAGTGGGGTAATGACATCATAGGATCAGGAGCTTAGCGGGGACCATGAGCAGTGATGCTGCACTGCAGGGGCTTGGGGAAGGGTAAATAGGTCTTCTTTATTATTATCCCACCAACCCCTGTCCCCACCTGGATTTTTCACTGTTTCCCAGAATACCCTTTTAATTTCTGCCTCTAATACATACATACACACAGCCTGCTGTAGCTATAGCACACACACTTTCATATACAGCCTGCTGTAGCCATAGCGCACGCACACACACACACACACACACAGCCTGCTGCAGCCATAGCACATGCACACACACACACACACACAGCCTGCTGCAGCCATAGCATACACACATACACAGCCTGCTGTAACCATAGTGCACGCACACACAGCCTGCTGTAGCTCTAGCACACACAGCCATCTGCAGCCATAGCATACACACTCAGCCTGCTACAACCATAGCGCACGCACACTCAAGGCCTGCTGCAGCCATACCACTCAATAGCCATAGCACAGGAAATCTTCATATTACACAAGCATCCAGGAAGAGAACAGCACAGATCTCCCCCCACCAGGGCCGTATTTACCATTAGGCACCCGTGGTCCGGTGCCTAGGGCAGCACCTTGCAGGGGGGCAGCACCAGGGAGCAGGGGGACAGCAAAAACTATTTTTTTTTTTTTTAGTTTCCCTCCTCCCGTTCAGACTTGCCAGTAAATCTGGTGTCTTTTCCAGGCGGGTGGAGGGTATGGTGGTATTGGTCAGGTCTGGTATCGCCAATAGGTGCGTGAAGATGGGGCGTCTTCAGGTTTAGTGCCTAGGGCAGCAGCAGCTGTTAATACAGCCCTGCCCCCCACACAATGGACTCTTCCAGCTCAGAACCAAGCTGCCAAATAGTGACATCAACTTTTCCCCAACCACCCTTATCTTATAGGACTAGTGCTTTATTACTCATATATTCCCCGACCCCCCTTATCTAATAGGGCCAGTGCTTTATTACTGATATATTACCTCGACCATCCCCACGCTTCTTATCTTAGCAGCAGGAGATCAGTACTTATTGAAAAGCCCCCCCCTCCCCCCGCCTTATTATATTGCTGCTGTTTTCTCTTTTCCTTCCTGCCTACATACAGTAGCACCCTGCAAACCCAGTGCATCTGTAATCTCTCCATTCACATGTCGCGACATAGAAGAGAGGATCAGATGCTCTGCATGTTACTTCCTGTCTTATCTATATGGCCAATGTATACTACTAACCCTGTTGTGCTCGGCCTGTGTTGTCTTCTCACTCACCCTACACTTTGGTTTTAAGTCTGTTACCTTTTGGACTACATTCCTCTCCCCTCAGGAATCATGCTGGGAGTGTAGTTCAGGGTTTGGATGACCCTTTTTAGAGTGAGTGCTCAGTTATACCCTGTGGAAGAAAGCATAGGAGCCCATCAGCACTATGAATCAGCAATTCATACCCCAGTGATGTGGATGATTATGTTTTCTGTGAATTCAATGTATAGAATTGGAACTCATCTAAATTGGTATACCTTTTTACCCACATTACCCGTGCCCAATGATTGCACTTGCTCAATAACAGCAATGCTGCTTCATAAAGCCCTAAAATTACCTTGTCACCAATCTGAAGGTTAGGCTGGGTTCACACTATGTTTTGCAATCTGTTTTTTTTTCATCGTTTTTTGCAAAAAAACGGATTGAAAAACGTGCATCTGTTTTTCCATTGACTTCCATTATAGGGGGGGGGGATGGAAGTCAATAGAAAAACACACAATTGCATCTATTTTTCCATCAGTTTTTTTGCAAAAACGGGTTTAAAAAATGTAGTGTGAACCCAGCCTACCTCTAGCAAAAGCATGTAGGTTTTTAAAAACTGATTGAAACGGCAGGTAATGTTTGTTATTGTGGTAGTAAAATTGGATGATGTCTTTTGAAGATTTAATAAAAAAATGTATATGTATTGATGTATAAATTGATATACGCAAATGGCCATACAATACAGTCTGGAGTTCTGGATGTTTCAGTGTTCTCTCAGTATCAAGAGCCACATTAGCTAACATGTGGATCCCTGACTGCAGTCACTAAAGGAGGTAACCTTCAAAAAACCTGAACTTGTTACATATTTTATCTGCACTTTATATTTTTTACCTAGCACTTCTGATAGTAATAATAAAGGTTTTACTCTGGTTTATAGTAATAAAGATATTGGCATTGTTAATGCTGATGGCAACCAATGAGTAGTTTAAGTAGTTCCTTATTCTACATGTGCTTCTAATAAATTATCTGCATACTATGTTGTAGTCAAATGCACACAGTGTATATTGCAGGGTCCTTCTTTTAGCTGATTACAAGCCAAAATACAGCTATATTTTTGGCATTTAATGTGGAACTTGCTGTTTAAAACCTGACTGTAATGTTAGTTGTAGTCCAAAGTTTGTCTTAAAATGTGGCAAGCCCGTATAACAGTATCCAAAAAAATGTACTAGTTACATATCAATACCTATACAGTAGTGGTTCTCCTAGTTCCTATTTAGGCTTTCTAGCAAGATAAATCTTTTTTTAGAAGTAGGGGGTGTACTGGTAGTGCCCATGCCACCCATACCAAGTTACCAATTCTTCTCTCTTGAATGGTTAGGTACCAGCATGGTACATTGTAAATGTATACATTGTGGATGTAGCGCTAAACCCAGCATTGCCAATTAATGTATCTGAATGTTTAGTTTCCAACATTATTTTTATTTGACATATTTTGTTTACCTCAAGTGTATACAGAACTGAATGCTTTTAGGTCCCTATTATGTTACTGTAGCTGCAGTTTTGATCATATAATTTGGATGCACGGATGCTATACACACAGATAAAGTACATGTGATGAACAAGTTAGGTACATTGAAGGTCTAGAAGCAATATTATCCTGAACTATAATTACTGAATCTTGTCAAACATGACTGACATTGCCAAGATCTGTAAAAGAAAGTTCTTATTATGCACAATGAGCATTTATCTTTCATGTAACATTGGGTGCCCTAATCTGTCTAAAATACCTTCAGAGTGACAGTTTGAGAAGAACAGATTTAATAAAGGAATGGCTTTAGAAATAATGAGAGATCTGCGCTGAAAAAGAAGTTTCCAACAAAATTATGAGTCAGTCAGCAATGCAGAATTTATGCCAGAAAGTGTTCATAAATTAGGGAAAATGCTAATACGTTAAAATCCCATGATAGGCTTGTTAGTTCCTTTTGTTTTGTTTTGGCTTGGGCTAGGGAATTTGCTTGAGTTATGAAGACGCATACCTACTCTAAAGAACACTAAAAGCTGATCTTAAGTGGTCTCATTTTTTTACGATGTCAGGATTTTGGATTACATTGCCATGTTTTTATGTCCCCTCATTATCTTGTTCTCTGTATCTTGCAGCTGCTGCGTAGTTCACTGGTGAATAACAGGACTCAGGCCAAGGTAGCAGAAGAGCTGGGTATGCAGGAGTTTGCCATCGCTAACGATAAAACCAAGAGACCTGTGGCTCTTAGGACCAAAACCTTGGCTGACTTGCTTGAATGTACGTAAATAGAATAACATACTGTAAATATTGAACATGTCAGGTAAAATACAGAGGTAAATAGATCTTCGAGTGGATCTGAAAGCATTTTATGGACATTGTGGTGGCACACTGTAGTAGCCATGTTTGTTTGTTTTTTATTCGGTTGTGTATTTTATCTTTGTTGGTAGAAAGGTTATTAGTAAAAAAAAAAAATAAATCTAATTTTCACTGAAGCCTGAGACTGGGAATGGCATATACTTACAAATATAGTAAGGATTTATCCATATGTCGCATTCATATTGCATTTTTTGTCATATAAATGTGACAATTTCGATTTTAGCAGGCAAAATAAAACCGGTGTGACGTGTGGATAGACCTTTAGATCACTCTTGAAATAAGGCATCCTTTATCTCAGCTTCTTTACTTTTCCAAGTGCCTGTAAATGTTAAAGAAAAAGGTGAAAAGGTACTTCTGAAACGTAAGCACCCAATATCTCAGCCTATTAAGTCTATTTGAGTGACTCAAGGGTTAGGTATGAGATCAAGGTTAACAAACATAAAACCTGAATTCTTAATTTTCAGTGTAAGCTTTCAGCAAATTGTTTTTATAGTGATTTCTTATCGAATTTTATTCTTTTTATTTTTACTTTTAAACTCTTACTTTAAATTGTATCCATAGTAATAATAGACTCATGTAAAAATAATAGTAAAATGTTGTAAAACTTACTTGGAAGTCTGTAAATACACTATAATTCTTCAGTTGTCGCCTCTATAGAAAAATACATGAAGTAAACAAGAGTAGTTAATCTTATTTCCGTCTGTGCTCAGACACAGTTTCTTATAATCTCTTTACCTCTTTTGTACCAGATATAGTTTTGATTGGGTTAGCTAATATGAATAACAGCTGTAAACCAAATGTAGACTTCTGCTTCCTTCCTTTTTATCAGCGATTTCTAGCATGGTGAGGTTCTGGAGGTGCCCTGTCCATTTTACAAATCTAATATAAACCTTTACAAAGAGCCCCACATGCTTTCTAGAAATTGAGCTGCTGTTCTTCCAGCATTTAGAAGCACAGTCCTGTTGAACGTTAGACCACATATTTTATTAATATTTGATCAAGTCCAGTACATTCCATCAAATGGTTTCAGGACAATCCTTGTAATGCATCTTTAATGTTGTTTTATGCCTCCAATTCCTTGGCCCTGTGTAGCTAATTATTTTATAGATTCATTTGAGCTGTAATGTTTTTACAGTATTTAGGGTTTGTGGGACATTGTGGCCATGTGGAGTAGATTTATTTAAAGCTAATGTAATAATCTTATAGAACGGTGCAAAATTATCTCGAGGTCCCGGTTCATGCTGCTTTATACTGGGGGGACTGCATGTTGACATGCACCAGAGACACATGCAGCTGGTCATATATTAAGGACCATATGTTAATGTCCCATGTGCAATCTTTAGGAAAATTGGAAGCATAGAGCTAAAAGATGTGTTCTTTCTTGTAACTATTACCAGTAAAGCAGTGTTTGTTCATGTAGCAGAGTGTTCTTCTGTCACCATGTGAAGTGAAAGCAAACTGTATGAAAAGAATTAGACCGTGCTGTGTAATGAACAGTTACGCATCTTTTAGGACTAGCAGTGCATTGGTGACTATTGCATAAATATTTAACATTACAATCCATTTCTTTGTCAGAAAAGTATAAGTGGCTCCATTTTCCTGTACGCCAGCTTGCTCTGTTCTCTTAACTGCATGGTATTTGCTTTTAAGACTTGAGCATCTGTAACCACTCAGTGCCCAAACTACTTAATTCCACCCTGATAAAATGTGTCCAATGTTACTTTATTATTATTGTTTTTATAGCCATCTGGGAAAGTGTGTTCCAAATTAACCTATATGTTTTACCTGTAGCTTTTATTGCTGCACTTTATATCGACACGGACTTGGAATACGTTCACACATTTATGAATGTCTGCTTCTTCCCAAGACTGAAGGTAAATGACATTTAGTACCGTATTAACTCCTAACTCTTTCCTATATAAATAAAACAGTAAGTCCCTTGTCATTTCTGGCAGCTGGGAAGGGGTTAAGCCGCAGCAGTGGTAACAGACTATGGACATAACCTTGCAGGTTGATTTACGCTTTAGATATGTTCGATGTGGATGGATTGGCAAGACAAAAAGATAACATTTTTCAAATACCCTCAGGGTGTCAATAAGTAACCGGGAAATCACTTTCTAGAAAAGATAACCGGCTCAGGGGGCATCACAGAGTGAGTTAGGCACTTGCGTAGTAGACACATGCAATAGTCAATCATTGGCAGCTTGGAACAGTTTGACAAAGCAAATTAATCAAAACTTGTTTGGAAGAGAGTTTTAGTATACTGCCAGTGATTGATGCTATCTTCTCTTGTGTGGGACTAAATAACAAAAGATTATTGTTCCGATACATTTGACCAAGTGATTCCTAGTGTCTCTTGTATTGCTTTTTAAGAGTCTATCAAGCACTATTTAGAGCTGAATGATTCTTGTGTTCTCTATGGTCAACAGGAGTTTATTTTAAATCAAGACTGGAATGATCCAAAGTCACAGCTTCAGCAGTGTTGTCTGACTCTGAGAACTGAAGGAAAAGAACCAGACATCCCTCTATACAAGTGAGTGCTGTGTTGTAGTTTCTTCTGTGCTTAAGAATCTTTTTACTGCATCTTTTCTTATGTACCATTATATGCAAATAAATGACTGGACATGTAATCTTTACCACCACCACCACCTTGTTATACCTAGTTTGTTCTTATATAAAAATACTTTTTTTTACTGTTTCTTTAAAGACCGTTACTACCCCACTTTTTTTCTTAAATTGTACCGGTTACTGTAAAAAATAAAAGAAATTAGAGTATGAGTGTTCAGACTAAAACAAGTGGGCAGATAAGTGTGCAGCTCTTCTCACACTCTGTGCCTGCAACCAAGATAGTCCCATTTACTTACATTGGGTTTTGGTGACATAGCAAACAGCTGGAAGAGAATGAGCTTTGATTTGCTTCTCCTGGGTCAGTTCTGTGATCAGTTGGGTCACAAGAGTATTCAGACTCTGACATTTTTAACATTATTGCAGCTGGGCCATCCTTACTAAGCCTACCAGGCCAGTGCATGCTCTCATTATCACCTATCAGTCCCACAGGCAGCTCTCAAACACATCCCTTTCCCGCTTTCACTCAGCACCACTCTCTTTGTTCTTCTGTATAGTCAAGATATTATTCAAGATATTATTTCTGCCCTATGTAAGAGATCAGGAGAACAATGGTTTAGTAGTTGGATCTCCTACATTGATTAACTGCAGTGTTATAAAACTCCTCTGCATGTTTCCTCTATCTGCCATGTGTAGATTTTTTATTGTGTCCCGTGAGATGTTACTTTCCTCTGTCTCCTCCTTGTAAGATGTGACCGAAAAATGCCTATCACAAGTAGACAGGCTCAAGCTGAATTCCATAATGAATCAAGGCAAATGCAATGTAGTGAAACCCCACCCTTCTCTGTCTTCAGAGCTGAAGGAACATGGAAAGTGTAGGCTGCTGCTTTAGGAGAGTCATATCACAGGGAAAGAAGGAATCATGAAACTATCATAGACATACATGAGGCATACACAAGCCCCTACATTATTCTGTATTTATAGTCTATGCTGCATTATATAAGCCCCAGTGCTTCTTTAACAGAACAGGATTATGCCTCTCTTGTGATTATGTAATTCCCCCCATCTTTGAGGGGCTTTTGTTACATTTATTGGTTTTGCCGTCAGAAGACTTTCCTTCACCTCTCCCCCATGCAATGCAGATTCTATATAACAAAGACATAAGAGGTCTATGGAAGAAACATACTTGATCATTATTATACTTTTTCTGAACTATTTAGACGATTTTGTCGAATAAGCTGATCTGCTAAATTGGCACTTGCTTCTCGAGCCTATAACATGGCTTGACTATTTTACAGCAAAGGGCTGTATGGACATTGTTAACAATGTGCATGCAGCCCTGCTTTATAGTAAATAATATACATTATACTTACCTGCCCACACTTTCCAGTGTCCTCTTGCCTCTACCCAACTGACCGGAGCTGTCACTGAAGCGTCTACACCCATCTCTGGAGTCACAGGTGGCTCAGCCAATCAATGACCGAGAAAGGACAGCACCATGGCCAGTGATTGGCTTCTGTCAGCTGGGAAGAGGCAGGACACCAGGGAGTGTGGGCAGGTACCTGCTGACCACACACCACCCAAACTACACGTAGCGCTGCACAGTCGGTAGATGATTTTTTTTTTTCAACATGTTGAATAACAACAATCATCTGATGATCAGCTCCTAGGCTGATTCCCCCCCCCCCCCCCCCCCTTTATTACACGGGGCAATGTCTGCCGGAATCACAATACTGATTAGGTAAGCAGTGTTTTCCTTTATGAAAGTATGTTTCGCTTTTTTATTTCAGGACACTCCAAACTGTAGGACCTTCTCATGCAAGGACGTACACTGTTGCTGTATATTTTAAAGGCGAACGAATTGGCTGCGGTAAAGGGCCGAGGTAATTTAAAAGCTTTCTGTTGATGTTTGATTAATAGATAATGCTGAAAAGGTTTCTAATCTAGTGGCTCCAGCAATACGCATCATACACATTAATAAGTTATTTCCCCTCTATGGCCCTGTCCTGTCTTGACTTCAAAGTAGAAAACAATATTAAGTCATTATGCTTGGTTACTTATGACGAACATAATAACATACCCCTTGCTTGTAATGTCAGCTGTAATTAGCTAAATCGTAGACGTATTGTCAGTTCATTACATACATATGAACAAAGCCATATACATTTCTGCAGTAACATGACATCTTTGAAGGAAAGGTTGACAGAAAATCCATGTTGCATCCCCTTTCCTTGTGCTCTTTGACAGCTCCTATTGTTACCCATCTGTGACTGAATTCTGTTTCAGAGTTGTTCTACCCATCCAGAAGGAATGTTATTATATTATTTACTCAGTTTTCTAGTAAGGATCCATTAATAATGGTTCTGTGTGGGTTGTGTTTTTTTTTTTTTCCTTTCCATTCGCCTGATGATGATTTTTTTAATGTAGGTTTTGTTGGCTGACTGTCATTAATCAAAAGGGGAGTAAAGAGCGGGTAATTGTGTGCAGCCTCTTTATGAAGGAAAGATTGGACGCTTAACGCGCTTTCTGTTCTCTTTACAAAGTATTTCATTAGGACAGTGAAGCTCACTGGTGCATTGGGACACGTTAAAGCTATTCAGACACAAAACAATTAACAAAATCTCCATGCATGTGGGCTATATTTAGAATTGTGAAAAACAAAAAATATATATATTGAGTGGTAGCAATCGGTTTGCTAATACATTGGAAACAGAAAGCAATCACAGAACTATCGTTTAAATGTGGAAAGCTTTTTTTAAAAGACCCTCAAGAAAAATTGTGTATCTCTTTCTCATTTTCTTGTCTTATTGCCGCTTAAAAGGATTTAAAAGCTCAGTTAAAGCTGATGGTGGTAATTAGGTTAATTGGAGGTTTTTCTTTATTCTTCTTTTTATTTTTTTTCCTTATGTCTTGCAGTATTCAGCAGGCTGAGATGGGAGCTGCCATGGATGCCTTGGAAAAATGTAAGTTTTTGTTCTGTCTTTTGTGCCTTGAGCCTTCACAGAGAGACTTCTAATAATCAAAGAGCATGCTTTTAAGCGGATCTCTACTTTTTATCATATTATGTAATTTATTTTAGGTCCACAATTCTATTGTGCTTAAAGGGGTTATCTTGTGGTGCAGGAAGGTTTACCTTTCCTTGTGCCCTGGCTTCTCTTTTCAGCTTGCTGTCATCTCAGCCAATTATCATCTAAAGGTCTCCATACGCCTTAGACTTTAGACCAGGGATGGGGAACCTTAGCTTTGGCTGTCCAGGCATGATAGGAGTTGTAGTTTTGTAACAGCTGGAGGGCCAAAGGTTCCCCATGCCTGCTTTAGATGGACAAACCTGCAGCTCGTGATTTGGACATCAATCTGAGGTGTATGGGGCTGGCATCGCGCGCTATCTTGCTGTGGCTTACCCCTTCCCATACACTTGGCTGTGTCAGACGTTCCTGTGTATGGGGAGGACAGGCAACGGTTGGGAGAGAGAACTGACAGCCAAACGTCAGTTATTGAAAGTGTATGGGGACCTTTACCTGGCTTGAATAGGTGAATGATACATAATACTGGCACACCATTTCAGGCTGGTTTCCCTGCTTTCCTGGCCAGAAGAAGGAAAGCCGGCACAGAAGGGTTGTCCCAGAATTGTGTCTACCTGTTTATCCCCCTCCCTCATGCATCTCCATCATGGAATTATCTGTCCTGTTCTCCCAAAAGTAAGACATCCCCTGAAAATAAGACCTAGTAGAGGTTTTGCTGAATTGCTAAATATAAGGCCTCCCCTAATAAGAAGACCTAGGACCAGCCAGGGCCAACCGTATGCTCTATTTTACCAAGCATAAATATTACAGTAGAGCCAACAAAACTCACACACTACTAGCCTCACAATTAAGGGAAAATACTCTCCTGACCTCCCCTCATGCCATGAAAGATAAACAAGGTCACCTGCATCATGACCCCAATAAAGTAGCCGCAATTCTAGCGGAGTTTTACACCTCCTTATACTCCCTCCCTGACTCCCTCCCATCAGACCCAGCACAACGTACACACCTCCTTGACCAATACCTAGCCTCCTGCCAATTGCCGCGACTTGCACCCTCTGACCTAGCCTCTCTAAATGAATCCATCACCCTAGAGGAGTTATGCGAGGTGATTAAAAATCTCCCTAATGGGAAGTCTCCTGGACCAGATGGTCTGCCCTATACTTATTATAAGACGTTCGCTACTATGCTGACCCCGTATCTCCTGGAAATGTATAATTCCTTTCTGCGAGGTAGTCCTGTCCCGCCAAGGATGCTGGATTCATTTATTACGGTAGTCCCCAAGTCGGGAAAGGACCCCTCTGACCCGGCGAGCTACCGCCCTATTTCCCTTCTGAACTCAGACTTGAAAATCTTTACTAAAATTCTAGCGGTTAGGCTGGGACAGTATTTACCGACACTTGTGCATGCGGACCAGGTGGGGTTCATTGTGAATAGGCAGGCAGGGGATAACACCAGGCGTACCATTGACCTCATTGAGATCCTGAACAAGACTGAGACCCAGGGCCTTCTCTTGAGTCTCGACGCCGAGAAAGCCTTTGATAGGCTAGGTTGGCCTTTTTTGTTCTCGGCCTTGGAGGCTTTTGGTATTTCTGGTGCATTTCTAGAGGCAACGCGAGCGCTCTATGCAACCCCCTTAGCTAGAGTAAAGTTGGCGCATGCTATGTCGTCACCGTTATCCATCAAAAATGGGACTCGCCAGGGCTGCCCCCTGTCCCCGCTATTGTTTGTCCTCAGTATGGAACCCCTTGCGGCTAAAATACGTCTATCTCCAGACATACAGGGAGTGCAGGTTAGGGATCGGGAATTCAAATTGTCCCTCTTTGCGGATGACGTCTTGCTAACTTTAAGGAACCCCCTGGTTACCCTCCCTAACTTGCACTCTCTCTTGAATGAATTTGGCACCTTATCAGGCTATAAGATAAATCCTCATAAAAGTGAGGCACTGGCGATTAACCTTCCTGATTCGGTGGTCTCCCTTTTACGGGCCTCCTATCCCTATAGGTGGGGTCACCAATCCCTCAGATACCTGGGCACAAATATAACCCCGACCTACTCTACACTATATAAACAAAATTTTCCCCCACTATTTCAAGATATCTCAGTACAGCTGACTAAATGGGCCAAACTCCCTCTATCTCTTATAGGTAGGATAAATTCCGTGAAAATGAACGTCCTTCCTAGGTTTTTATACCTGTTAGAAACGTTGCCGGTGCCTATACCTAAATTAGCCATCCGGAAGTTACAGGGGGCGTTGTTAAAGTTTGTTTGGAAGGGGGGAAGACATAGGGTGGCTCAGTCAGTGATCTGTGCGGGGCGTAGTAATGGGGGACTTGCCATGCCAGACTTCTATAAATATTATCTAGCGACCCATCTCCGGAATATACCCTTCTGGACTAATCTCCTGGCCTACACTAAGTGGGCGGAGATCGAAAAATTGTGGATAGCCCCACTGCACCCCAGTAACCTAATCTGGTCCCCTACCCCTCCTTCTGACACCCTCTCTTTGCTGAGTCCGATGAAACATACCTGGGACGTATGGAGACAGACCAATGCCCAATTTCATTTACATTCACAACCATCTCTGTTGACACCTTTCTTATATACAGATCGGATACCTGAGGCCTATAGCTATGACGCAATCTCGCCCTGGCAAAGGGCTAGACTGTTCCATTTTGCTGATGTAGTGTGCCCCTTTACTCGACAGGTCTTGCCATTCCAGACACTCCGAGAGCGATTTGACCTACCCCTACGGGCAGCAGCCTATCACGAGATGATATCCTATTATGCAGCCCAGATCACGGATTATAAACCTTTCCAGAGACCTACCTTATTTGAACAGCTGTGTAAAGGTGTCCCGTGTACTAAGGGGCTAATATCAACCATCTATACCCTTATTAATTCTCCCTCTAGTGGCGATACCTTGCAACATAAATATATGGAGAAATGGGAGGACTACCTGCAGCGGCCATTGTCGCGGGGCCTGTGGCAACTTATTTGGGCCCAGGCGGCCAAATCCTCCTCTTGTATTTCTTATAAAGAGAATCAATATAAGATCCTTTATTTCTGGTACCACACTCCGGATTTGCTAAATCGTTTGTATCCTGCTACTCCGCCAGAATGCTGGAGATGCCTTGCTCACAGGGGGACCCTCCCACATATCTTCTGGGATTGCCCTCAGTTGAAACCATTTTGGGCTGGGGTCCAGGGGCTGACCGCGGCGGTACTGGGTCAAGTGGTACCTCTGACTCCGCTCTCCTACATCTTGAATATCCCCCCAAAAACTATGAGGAAGCACCAAGCTCGGTTGTTTCTGTATATACTCACAGCGTCTAAATGCCTTCTGGCTAAGTATTGGAGACAACGTCTTATCCCTTCTGCCGTTGAACTTGTCAATCGTATACAAGATGTCAGGAGACTGGAGTACACCACAGCGTCCCAGGACGGCAGGGTGGACAAATTCCTGAAGGTTTGGGCACCTTGGGATACTTATTATGAGCTCTCTCATACACCAGCGGGCACTTGACATGAACAACTTATTGCCCCTTTTGTTTCTGTCCTGTCCTGGTCTTCCCCTCTCTATGTTTGATGTTGTATTAAGTGTTTACTGTTCTCTTGATATAGAGGCCCAGTTGGCCCTATGGGTTGGTTCCTCAGGTTCGGGACCCTGGTTTCCTGTGAATGAAGTCCACAGCATTTGTTCTTTGCTGGCATTCCCATAATCTTTGTGTCTAGAACATACCAAGCACCTGGTGGGATGTACTATGCTGACTGTATAGCTTCTCTGTTGTGAAACCTGGTGAACCCTGTTACCTGGACATATGGTTATCTGCTTTTGATTATTTTGTATGTCTTTTTGAAATATCCAAAAATAAACAATTTATAAAAAAAAAAGAAGACCTAGGACAGTTTTTGTTTGGAAGCATGCCTGCCAAACTGAACACCAGGGCATGCAGCTGTGATTCTTTTTAGTCCTCAACCTTTGTTTCCTACCTTCACCGTCTGCTGCAGCTGCATGCAGGACATAAAAACCGTCACCGGCTAAGCCTGTTGTTCCCTTCCGTGGCTGTCACTTGTAATTGTGCAGGCAAGGCATCAAGAGGCCCATCTCCTGTCTCCATCCCTGTTGTTGTGTCCCCTACCACCAGATCTAGGGCTCTGCACAGTCTGCTATTAACCTGTCGCCTGCCTCCATACCGCACGCTGTCCCTGCTGTGCTGTACGAGTGTGCTTTGGTAAGATCCCCCTGGTACCAGGAAACCACCATACCATACGTTCTGTCCCTGCTGTGTATGTGACGTGAATTATTCTTAATGGAAAAATAAGACATCTCCTGAGAATAAGACCTAGCGCATGTTTGGGAGCAAAAATTAATACATTATAAGACACTGTCTTATTTTCGGCAAAACACAATATGATTCACCGCAGTGCTGGTAAGTGCTGAAAATTTGTCTTTGTTGCTATTTACATTGGACACTTATTTAGTTTTGCGCACCCCACCATGATCTTGCTAAGAGGATCTTGTCTGTGATTTTCTCATGTGAACTGCAGGACTACTGGTTCACTGACTGGTGCAAGTTATGTGCATTTTGTGATTGCTGTTTTAATTGTTATACCTTCAACTGTACTGCTGTATATTACTAGTACTACTGTATTGCTATATAGTACTGTTCCCTCAAGCCAGGTAAGAAGGTATTTGGCTGAGATGGCAGCAAACCTCAGGGAGTCAAAAGTAGGTAGGAAAGATAATTCCTTCCCTGCTTCCTGGATAACCCCTTTAATCCCCAAATTTATATGTGTGGCGTTTTTCTAAAAACATAGTCCAAAATCCTCTACAAATATTGGGGGTGAGATATTGTCCCTTTATATTACCAATCAATAAATTTGACATATCTAGGCCATGCCTCAAACTGAAATCAATGGCAGCTATGAGCTGCCGTAGATTTCCTCCACAATGCGGCAATTTTTGGACTATAAAGAGGTCCTCCTAAATATATGAACTACATCACCCTAAATATCCACTTCCACCTGGTTTCCATCTTGAAACACAGGAAATGGTCACCCAGTCATACTGACCAAACCCAGTGCTAGGCTGAGCAGGTATTTTATTTGTTTTGAGGGAGAGACCAGAACACAGAGAACATGAGGGACTCAATGAATGTTTGAATGGCAACGGTGTGGAATCAGGCATGAATGACCTTCCCATTTTATATCCCAGGACAAACCCTTTAGCAAAGCTCTTAAATTGAAAGTTTGTGTATCATGCAGTCCTATAAACCACTGATCACTTCATCAGTTGCGCCTAATGACAAGCTCTGCTTCGCTGAATGTGACAACTGTTTCAACTGCACGACTACTAGCACATCCTTATTTCTTACTGTAGGTCTGTCTGTTAATAATGTGTGCTCTGGTATTGTCTTTTCTAGATAGAACAGAATAATGCCTAACAGACATAGTATAGGTGATGTCATTCTTCTTCTTTCCCCAGATAACTTCCCCCAGATGGCTCATCAGAAACGTTTTATTGAACGGAAGTACAGACAGGAATTGAAAGAAATGAGGTTGGAGAAGGAGCAACAAGACAACACCGAAGACGTGAGAAAATAAAGCCTGCCATTCTTACAGTATCCATTCAAACTCACTAGGGGCAGCTGCCATACAAAATCCTCCTGCCTGTTTGCAAGTGTTTACAGACATCTCATGCTGTGTCCAGTTAACTGGGAAAGAAAATCATGAACTAGAGTTTTTTTGTTTTTGTTTTTTCTCCTTTGCTGTTTGTTTCAATTTTAGTAACTTTTATGTGTTTTACCTAAAGAATTGTCTGTACGTCTTTTAATTCTATTAATTTTTATTTAAGTGTATGACTTAATAAAGTAAACAATCTTCTTTTCCGAACAATAGATTCTGCTTTATTGATTGTTGGAGTATTATTTCAAAAAGCCTAAGAAAAGTGGTTATTCTAAAGTAACTGAAATATTTAACCTCATCCTTCCCAAAAAAAAAAAAAACTGATCAGGTGAAATTGGTTTCACAGGGAAACCTGGCAGTCAGTTGTATTTGAAGCAAACAGAATTTTGTTTATAACACTATTGCTTAAATGGTGTCCTTGGGTTCAGTATAATGATGTAACATGCAGAGGTAACATCTGATCTCCTCATATCAATATTTATTAGGACAGCTTATCTACTATAAAATGTAATTCCATGTCAAATCTAAGGCTGCATATATATCAGAAATCATCTGAGAGTTCAATAATCTATGTAAAAATGGTTGACCTGCAGCCTTTGGTCACATTATTTGTTGCATTATCCATAAGATTTTCTGTAGAAACAGCATTAATTCATATATTAATTGTGTAATGTTTTATTGTATATCCATCCCACCAGTAAATATCTACCAAAAGTAGCCCAAGAAAGGACAACAAGTACACCAGCAATAGGGTAAGAAGCAGACAGGTCTCACTAATGCACAAAGGCTAGCCCATGTAGTCCACTCTCACAACGGATATGCATATCATAAACTGATTAAAAAGCTTAAAGGCACTCTATTCCCCCTCGTTCCCTGCTCGCTGCCTGTGCTGTAACATGCACAGCGGGGAGCAGCAAGAGGGCTGCCCGAACTGCTTTTGGCTCTCCAGACACAGCAGACCACTTCTGCACAAATAGTTATCTTTCAACATTTTATAAGACCACGATCAGCCAACATTGTGCAACAAGTTTAAGTTATCAGTAATTTGGCAGTCCCAAGAAATCCAAGCATGTTCAATCTCAGTTGTGGCAATATTCTCTTTGTTATATATGGCGTCTTAGGGTATGTTTACACAGAGTAAAACAGGCGGAATCCCACCTGTCCCATGGCCCGTGTATGGGAGAGCGCGTCCTCCCCCGTTGCTGCTGCTCTCCGCTTCAAAGAAGTGACATGTTACTACTTTGAGCGGAGAGCGGCGGCTGTGGAGAAGTGTGCGCTCTCCCATAGACAGGCTATGGGACACTGAGACAGGTGGGAATCCGCCTGTTTTACTCAGTGTGAACATACCCTTACAGCCAATGTTGTCATGTAGCCTAATGTGTTCTGCCTTACTAATAAAATGGATCCAGATTGTTTTGAGGAATGGGACAAACAGTTCAAGGTTTATACGAAGTCTCCAAATTTCTCACATTATATCCAATTGAGCATCTGAATAATGTGCTTGAGAAACGAGTCCTGTCCATGGATCCACCATCTTGTAATTTGTAGCACCTGAAGGATCTGCTACTGATGTCTTGGTGCTAAATACCACAGGATGCCTTCAGAGGTAATGTGAAGCCCTGACGGGTCAAAGCTGCTTTAACGGCAGAAGGGAACCCACACATCATTAGGCAGGTGGTTTTAGTGCTAGCCTTGAATCAGTTTATATAAAATGTGTCATCAGCTGACACTTTGGAAACAAATATTTCCATTTCTTTACCGGGTCTTCTTTAAGCTGTCACACTTGGCCTCATTGTGCATTACAGTAGCTGAAAGGATGGGAATGGTGTCTCTACCTGTGATAAATATGTAAGAGACAAGAGCATTTAATAATTCATTCTTCTTACTCAGACTTGTACTAGAGACACATTATTCTGGAGACCAAGACAGCTACTAAAACTGTAAGCTTCATTCCTTAGAGGAAAGGAATACCTAATGGATTGTGTGGATATCTGCCGAATGACCAAACTATAAAATGAACACTTTGCTAAAGATCTTATACATTGCAAAAGTAGTGACATACCACATCGTATAGTAAGTGAGGTGTGCTATTTGGAACAGTCCATGTGATTTTTTTTTTTTTTTTTTTTACTGTAGTTGTTTTATTTGCAGCCATTTACTTAGTTGTAATGTCTCTGTTAGGCCTTATTTGTGTTGTGGCTTCTGTTCCTTACAGAAAACCACAGCACTCTGCTCTATTTGATATACAGTATATGGCTATCAGTGGCTTATATTAGCTGTGTGCAGTACTATGACGCAATATCTTGCCTCTGGTTTCTTTTAGATATTATGTCGATGGATAACTACACCTTGTCCTCTGGTAAATCAGTTTGTGTGCAGCTTATGTGTCAACTGGAAATTTTGCATTGAAAAGTAACTATCCCCTTTTCTCTCTAAGAAAAAAAACAGTCTGTTTGATACATTTCTATCAGGATCACATTTTTAACAGGATAGAACAATAGCAAATGTCTTCTTTTTTTTATCTTAATAGATCAATTTTCACACTACTGGATTTTTCATCCGTCATTGTCGATGACCATCAGAAAGATGTCTGATATGTGCTAATGCCAGCTGTCGACAATGATCATCATCATTATAGATGACTATCATTGGCAAATATTGGATGTCTTTTTGATGGCCGTCGGCAACGGCAGCCGAAAAATCTTATAGTGTGAACTTAGCCGTAAACTGATTAACAGATCATTAATAATAAAAAATGTTAAAGCGACTCTGTACCCACAATCTTTACCCCCCAAACCATTTGTACCTTCGGATAGCTGCTTTTAATCCAAGATCTGTCCTGGGGTCCATTCGTCAGGTGATGCAGTTATTGTCCTAAAAAACTACTTTTAAACTTGCAGCCCTGTGCCCAACAGCCGTGGCTTGGAGTATCTGTGCCCTAACTTTGCACCACCCCTCTGTCCCTCCTCTTCACCATTTTTCCTATTCCTCTGCAGTGAAAACTACACAGGTGCCTTAACCTCTTAAGGACATAGGACGTACCGGTACGTCCTATGTCCTCATTAGCACTTCAAAGCGGGGCCGCGCGGCGGCCCCGCTTTGAAGTGCCGCGATCCCGGGTGCCGCGTGTAGCCCGGGACCGCCGCTATTAGCGGGCACGGTCCGATCGCCGTGCCCGCTAATTAGCTAATCGGAGGCAGCTGTCAAAGTTGACAGCTGCCTCCGATTACCGGAGGCAACGTTTCCCTGGTGTCTAGTGGGGGAGATCGCTCCTCCGGGACCTTGTCCCGGAGGAGCGATCTCCGTTACTGATGCCGGCCGGGGACGCGTCCAAGATGGCGCCGTCCTCGGCTCGGCACTCGTTTGTTTGCGGCTGCAGCAGCCGAAAGCAAACGAGTGCCGATCTCATGGATCTCTGCAGCATATCTATGCTGCAGAGATCTCTATGAGAGATCCAAGTGTATATACTAGAAGTCCCCTAGGGGGGCTTCTAGTATATGTGTAAAAAAAAAAAAAAACGTGTTGTTAATAGTAAAAAGCCCCCTCCCCTAATAAAAGTCTGAATCACCCCCCTTTTCCCAGGTTTTAAATAAAAGTAAACAAATAAATAAATAAATAAACATGTTTGGTATCGCCGCGTGCATAATCGCCCGAACTATTAATTAATCACATTCCTGATCTCGTACGGTAAACGGCGTCAGCGCAAAAAAATCCCAAAGTGCAAAATTGCGCATTTTTGGTCGCATCAAATCCAGAAAAAATGTAATAAAAAGCGATCAAAAAGTCGTATATGCGCAATCAAGGTACCGATAGAAAGATCACATCATGGCGCAAAAAATGACACCTCGCACAGCCCCATAGACCAAAGGATAAAAGCGCCATAAGCCTGGGAATGGAGCGATTTTAAGGAATGTATATTGGTTAACAACGGTTTGAATTTTTTACAGGCCATCAGATACAATATAAGTTATACATGTTATATATCGTTTTAATCGTAACGACTTGAGGAACATGCATAACAAGTCAGTTTTACCCCAGGGCGAATGGCGTAAAAACACATTTCCCCCAAATAAAAGAAATGCGGTTTTTTTTTCAATTTCACCACACTTTGAATTTTTTTCTGGTTTCGCAGTGTACTTTATGCAAAAATTCAGCCTGTAATTGCAAAGTACAATTAGTGACGCAAGAAATAAGGGGTCATGTGGGTTTCTAGGTGGAAAAATGCAAGTGCTATGACCTTTTAAACACAAGGAGGAAAAACCGAAAACGTAAAAACGAAAATAGGCCATGTCCTTAAAGGGTTAAAGAGAACCAATCACGGGCAAAAATGAATTTTTTTTTATTCCCTAATTAGATGTAAATCTTAATTTTAACAATATTTGTAAATATAATTAATTAATTTTAAAGCTGCGTTTTTAAAATATTTCTGTTTTACTTTCCTGCCTCGCGCCGGCTCTTTTCAAAAGAGCCGGCGCGAGACAGGAAACTCCCGTCATGCAGAGCGGCAGCAAGGCCGGTGGGGGCCCACCATCTTGATGACGTCACTTGCGTTCCACCGCTGGAACGCAAGTCACGTCTTCAAGATGGCGCCCCCCCCCCCCCGGCCTAGCTACACCAAACATGCGGATTAGGTAAAGTATAAGACTGTAAAGGCAGTCTGTATCTTCATGAAGTCTATTTATGAAGATACAGACTGCCTTTGCAGTCTGTATCTTATGCCTTACCTACTACTCTGTGCCGGTGCAGCAGGGCCGGCGCCGCCATCTTGATTACGTCTTTGCGTTCCACCGCTGGAACGCAAGTCACGTCTTCAAGATGGCGCCCCCCCCCCCCCGGCCTAGCTACACCAAACAAGCGGATTAGGTAAAGTATAAGACTGTAAAGGCAGTCTGTATCTTCATGAAGTCTATTTATGAAGATACAGACTGCCTTTGCAGTCTGTATCTTATGCCTTACCTACTACTCTGTGCCGGTGCAGCAGGGCCGGCGCTGCCATCTTGATTACGTCTTTGCGTTCCACCGCTGGAACGCAAGTTACGTCATCAAGATGGCGGCGCCGGCCTTGCTGCACAGAACGGAGGATTAGGTAAAGTAGAAGATACAGACTGTAAAGACAGTCTGTATCTTCATAAATAGACTTCATGAAGATACAGACTGCCTTTACAGTCTGTATCTTCTACTTTACTTACTCTGTTCTGTGCAGCAAGGCCGGCGCCGCCATCTTGATGACGTAACTTGCGTTCCAGCGGTGGAACGCAAAGACGTAATCAAGATGGCGGCGCCGGCCCTGCTGCACCGGCACGAAGTAGTAGGTAAGGCATAAGATACAGACTGCAAAGGCAGTCTGTATCTTCATAAATAGACTTCATGAAGATACAGACTGCCTTTACAGTCTGTATCTTCTACTTTACCTAATCCTCTGTTTCTGTGCAAGCAAGGCCAGGCGCCGCCATCTTGATGACGCAACTTGCGTTCCAATGGTGGAACGCAAATGACGTCATCAAGATGGCGGCGCCCGGCCTTGCTTACACAGATACGAAAGAGTAGGTAAGGCATAAGATACAGACTGCAAAGGCAGTCTGTATCTTCATAGATAGACTTAGGGAAAGATATACTTTAATATTAGGGACAGTGAAATTTAGATGATAGGTTCTCTTTAACGGTCCAGTGCCTGGCTGACACAGGTGATGAATAGGAAAATACCTGCCTGGAGCATTCCTAATGATGAGGAGGATGGGGAGAAGGGATAGAGAGGGTGTTCCAGCCTAATGCATACCCAAGCTAAGCCCCGGCCGTTGGGCACAGGGCTGTCAGTTTAAAAGTTGTTTTTTAGGACAATAACTGCATCACCTGCCAAACGGTCCCCAGGACAGATCTTGGATTAAAAGCAGCTATATAAAGCTACAAGCGGTTTGGGGGGGTTAGATTGTGGGTACAGAGTCACTTTAAGGCTAGGTTTACACTGCATGGGCTCCGTCAGAAACTAAAGTGATACTGTCTGCCCCCCCCCCCCCCCCCCCACGCCTTACACATCCTGTTCCTGTCCGCAATTGCGGATCCGCAGAAAAATAGGACCAATGTATTTCAATGGACCCATACACACATCCGTGTTGTGTACTGGGCTGCAATCCGTTCCGCAAAAAAAAAAAGGACATGCCCTAGTACGGACAGTAACGGACACACCCAATACAACTCTATGGGGTCCGTATTTTTTTACGGATGCAATACGGACTGAATTTGCGGATTGTTACTGACTGAAATTTGCGGATTGGAAAAATATACTGACGTGTGAATAAGGCATTACACTCGATTTCTTTTATGGGTAGGCAGTGTCACCTAGGCGGGGCTTCGTGGCAGTTGGACCCCTTCTCCCCACTGGGTGACACTGCCCACCGATGAAATTAAGTGATTTAACAGCAGAAAGAAGACACTGGGTTTTATACAGGTGTATATGGAATGTGAGCATCAAAGCTTGTGAATGGTGCAGGGAACCTCACGTAGAGTAAGGGGGTTGGCAGCATCAATTTAAAGGGGTTGTCCAGCGAAAATCTTTTTCTTTCAAATCAACTGGTGTCAGAAAGTTATATAGATTTGTAATTTAATTCCATTAAAAATCTCAAGTCTTCTCATACTTATTAACTGCTGTGTGGGTGGGACCACAATGACACTATAAAGTACTGCAATTAATTCAGTAACACAATGAAACTGCAATGTGTGAACACAGCCTAGAAGTTCTGCAACAGATTTGGGCAGGGTAGAGGACTGTGATGAACAGCTGAGGGAGAGCAACGCAATGGATTTTTGGTAGTTTTAGAACTGTGTTAGACAGGTAAGCATTGCTATATCCTTCTGCATCAGTTTTTTATTTTTTATTTATTTTTTTTTACCTCTACCTGGAGTACCCCTTTAAATGTTGTGATCTTCAGGAGGGCTATAGACTAAGCATTATGATATCAGGACAAAATGGAATTAAGTTGATGGCATTGTAGGTGTATGTGTCTATAATTGTTGTATACTCTGATTCACCTTATTTTCAGCACTGGCACTTATTTGCAACTTATTTGCACTTGCACATTGCACTTTTTATTCTTTTTGCACATCACTTATTTGCACTTATCACTTTACAAATTTCTCCTTTGACTAACTGTTTATAGGTTGTTCTGGATTATCAGGCAGTTTGGGCGACATTAATTGACGTTTATCATGTTATCCATGTCATTTTATGTGTTTATCTACTTGCCCACAGCAGTTCCCACATCCAAGATGGCCGCCGGGTCGTGTGCGATCCAGTTCACATGCGCCGGGATGCTGGGAGGGGGGCGGGCGTGGTAGACGGCGTAATCACGCCTGACGTCACTTCCGCTTCCGTCCGGCGGTCTCGGAGCGTGCGGCGCCCAGCGTTACAGAATCGCCAGGTATTATGCGGCCCAGGTGTTATGTATTTACAATGGCCAATCACCCTCACTGGATGCATATATAAGGCCCCTGGACCCCCACCTCATCACTCCCTGACGAAGCTTGGAGTGCGAAACGGAGTTGGAGTGTGAGGTGGGGGGACTAGTGGACTGGGACCTGTGTTATAGACTGGTAATCATTCTGTGATCCAGGGGCGTAACTACCACTGTAGCAGCCATAGCAGTTGCTACGGGGCCCCCCTACATCAGGGGGCCCCATTCCCCACTCCTGCAATACACTGGGCCCCCTGAGCTGTCATCATTTGCAGCACCAAGTAGCCAAGTAGGCCTCCCAGGTTCTGCAAATGTCCCTTTAACAGAAGGCACTCCCGACGAGCGCAGTTATGCAGTTATGGCTACACTTGGCGGCTTAGTGGTCAGTCGTAAAAGAGGGGCCCATCACAAGTTTGCTATGGGGCCCAGCCATTCCTAGTTACGCCCCTGC